>NC_060119.1:891719082-894219082 GCF_021461395.2 Schistocerca americana | reverse complement strand
CATCAGAAGACTCGTACGTACTCCAGGAGGACCTGCAGAGGATTAATGCATGGTGCGACAGCTGGCAGCTTTCCCTAAACGTAGATAAATGTAATATGATGCGCATACATAGGGGCAGAAATCCATTCCAGTACGATTATGCCATAGGTGGTAAATCATTGGAAGCGGTAACGACCGTAAAATACTTAGGAGTTACTATCCGGAGCGATCTGAAGTGGAATGATCACATAAAACAAATAGTGGGAAAAGCAGGCGCCAGGTTGAGATTCACAGGAAGAATTCTAAGAAAATGTGACTCATCGACGAAAGAAGTAGCTTACAAAACGCTTGTTCGTCCGATTCTTGAGTATTGCTCATCAGTATGGGACCCTTACCAGGTTGGATTAATAGAAGAGATAGACATGATCCAGCGAAAAGCAGCGCGATTCGTCATGGGGACATTTAGTCAGCGCGAGAGCGTTACGGAGATGCTGAACAAGCTCCAGTGGCGGACACTTCAAGAAAGGTGTTACGCAATACGGAGAGGTTTATTATCGAAATTACGAGAGAGCACATTCCGGGAAGAGATGGGCAAACATATTACTACCGCCCACATATATCTCGCGTAATGATCACAACGAAAAGATCCGAGAAATTAGAGCAAATACGGAGACTTACAAGCAGTCGTTCTTCCCACGCACAATTCGTGAATGGAACAGGGAAGGGGGGATCAGATAGTGGTACAATAAGTACCCTCCGCCACACACCGTAAGGTGGCTCGCGGAGTATAGATGTAGATGTAGAGCGAATGAGGAAAGTTTGGGCACCAAGGAAGGCAGCAAGAAGAATTTGCCATGTAGTTTAGTCCAACTGCGCTCTTAATGGGCAAAACACCAATAATAATAATATGTATAGTATTATATATATATATATATATATATATATATATATATATATATATATAGCATTTCGTACAACTAAATTTTATCCGCTTGAGGTCCGGCCCATTAAACATCTATGGTACCACTCTCGAAGCGTATCATCTCTTCTTTCACGCCATGTCGATGCACTGGTCGGTGAAAAGCAAAAACTTAAAACTAAATGTATAGTAGCTCAGTGGCGATTGATTCAGTCGTTATTTTACTTCAGCATGCACCCATTTTATTCGCATGTTCTGCCCAGTACTTCACCCATTTCACTTACCCTTACCCTGTAAAGAAAAGTATCTACAAAATTCAATGAAGCGTGAGATACTTGTGCTCCTATCTCTGTATCATGCTTTCTTCTTAGGTGTCATCGTTCATACCCTTAAATGTATGTCACACGTCCGGTAGTTTACTTTCTGTAAATACCCATATGTATCTGTATAGCATAGGTTAACATAATCATTTTATATTTTATGTAGATATTACTCGTAGTCTCGTGTACATTTTCTTAGTTCAACATTACACACACACACACACACACACACACACACACACACACACACACACACACATGCAATGTTGAACTATAACTATACATATATCCGCATTGGGAGGCCCCCATGCCTGGTCGCGAAAACTCTTGTCAACTTAGAGAGGTTTTTTTTTTTACAGTCATTTCAAGTATAGCATTTATTTGTTGCAAAGTAGACTAAGGAAAAAGCTGAAGTGAAGTTGGCAGAATGTGAACTTAACCAAATGGTGAAATTTGGTAAAGTTCAAATTCTGCCGACTGATTAATAATGTTTCTGGCATCACGATAAAGAGCAGGGTAATCGATGTGTCGGAGCTAACCTCAATGGGCAGAAATAGCTTCTTGGTGACATTTAATTCATGCAACAAACCCCTTGCATGTAACCAACACCACACAGTACAACAATTAGAAATCTAAAACCGTGGGAGTGTTGATGTTGGTAACAGCGATTCAAAAAGGACAGTTGACACAAGTCTTGAGAGGTACAAACACCAAACAGTCGGTGCTTGGAGACGAATCGTCAACTTCTTTTGCAAAGTAGAAGATTGTTAAGTGGGTGACATCGATTTTATTTGTTGATTACAGAAGCTGCTGACTGAAAAGAGGGATAACTGAAGCATAAGGTAATGTCCTTGATCGTTCGTATACACCGCGTAGTTCAAACAATAAAAAAGTGTGTTGGTTCTCGGTATGCAAACTATGTCAGAATCTGCTATTTGTGTTTGATACCATCATAAAACACTGTAGTTTTTATTTGGATGATTTCGAATACAGTAGGCATTTATTTAGCGCTCAGAATTTGTTGACCCTTACTACTGGTATATACTTGAGAGTTTTTAATAACACAATGGAACGTCATCTACTTTAACTCAAATTTTAAAGAGGAAATCCGAACACTGGTGAAATAACAACCTTGCAATCGATTTTGCGTCAAAATTTGAGCAGTAATTTGATGTACATTTTAAACATTAGGTTGTTGCAGTACCCCACCCCACTGCATCCTCTTAATGGTAAAGCATGAAGCGCGAACACAGCTAATTGGTTAAACGATCATTTTAATAACAGGTTAATAATTTTCAATTTACAAATTTTTAGCCTTGAAGAATGGTGTAGCTCTTGAATCTGTACTTCACATTAATGTTGTCAGCTTTACAATTCAAAGGAAGTGTTCCATTAACGGTACCTCTAACAATTGGATGGTCATCTGGACAGATGTCCACCCAACTACTAGTGGCAGCGAAAATCGTTAGATATTGGACATAGCTTTGCTTCATATAAACTGCTACTCTTCGAATGATACGCTCAGTGGTTTCCACTGCATTGTGAATTAACACATACCTTGAAATTATAACCTGAAGACGTTTGTACGTAGGAGATATTTGAGAAAACTGAATATGATGGTGTTTATTACAACAGTTATCGAAGGGAAAAAAATTATTTTTCGAATTTTTGTGTGTATGTCTGTATGCGCACCACTCAAAAACTAATGCACAGAATTGGATGCGATTTTCATTTGCATTTTTGCAGGTCTAAGTCAACGTTTAACTCACTACGTGTTTCTAAGTCGCTCTGGTAGGTCAGTTACGGCAGAATGGTATTAACCACCATCTATCCTCCTTTAATCACCAACCCTACAAATTATTATTGTCAGTTGTGTTATCACCTTGTTTGATTGTTACTGACGTGTGTTGTTGACAAGACAAGGGGTCTCCTAGACTGCACCTTATGAGCTACGCATCTGTTTTCATTAGTTCAGTACAAAATGTGTTCGCAAGAATGTGACAATTTTATGCACTCTAAGTTAGATGAAATTTTTAGTCAGTGGGTGGAGAATGATGTCAATGACATAGAACAAGAAGTAGACAAAGAAAATAACAATTTTTCAATATCCAGTGATCAGAATTTTGCTAGTGAACAAGAGGTCCATTCAGAGGAAGAACTGCATGACAATGGTGATGAGCACCTTTCTGTTTCTCCAACACAATACTGGGTGATCAAAAAGTCAGTATAAATTTGAAAACTTAATAAACCATGGAATAATGTAGATAGAGAAGTGAAAATTGACACACATCCTTGGAAGGACTTGGGGTTTTATTAGAACAAAAAAAAACAAAGTTCACAAAATGTCCGACAGATGGCGCCGGACAGCAAAACGTTAGTGACTGCGCATGACAAACGTGTATAAAAGGAGCTGTAATGAGAGAGAGAATCAGCGCCAGCAGTCACAGCATGTTGACGTTACCTGAAAGGACGCTTTTACTGAAGCTGTATTATCAGAATGGGGAATGTGCTAATTCAGCATTATGATCCTATCGCTATAGGAAGAGGATTCGAACGGGTAAAGTTCCGTTGACAAATGCAGCTGTGGCGAGAATGATTTCGAAGTTCAAAGCCACGGGTTGTTTAGAGGATAGACCCCATAGTGGCCGACCGAGCACAAGGCCTAATACTCCTGAGACAGTTCAGGAAGAAAAGAAGACTGTAGCGGGTTTGTCTATGTCAGTGGTGTAGTGTGGTTGTAAAGATTGTGGAGACTCTGCATTTATTATAGGGAGACAAAATAGTACAATAACAATAATTTAAGCAAATGAAACAAAATACATCAAATAAAAAAACAACAACAACTACTACTACTGCTACTACCATTACCACAGCCACCAGTAGTAGGGCGAGGTTCGTGTCAGGTCACTCTGCATTGTTGCCAAATTTATTCAAGATGGCGGGGATGACGTCATCCAAGATGGCGGCATGTAGACTTGGCAACAGCGCATGATGTCATCCAATATGGCGGATTTTGGCGGGAAAATAGGCCAATTGTGCTACATCCACTAACCTAACCTCAAGAAAAAATGGCGGCAATTTTGTATTTTGGCGGGAAAATAGCCCAATTGGGCTAAATCCACTAACCTTAGCCTCCAGAAGAAAAAATGGAGGGAAGTTAGAATTCCAACAGGATAATACATGCAAAACCGTCTTGTCTTTATTATTATTATTCATAATTATTGATTATCATTTATTAACATTCATTATCATTTATTATTATTTATTATCATTTATTATTATTGATATCATTTATCACTATTTATTATTATTGACCTGCTTCCACTAGAAAATTCCCTCCAAATTCAAATTCCAACACGATAATGGCTGCAAAACCTTACTTTTGTTTATTATTCATTATCATTTATTAACATTCATTATTATTTATTATTATAGGCCTATCTCGACTAGAAAATTGCGCCAAATTCAAATTCCAAGACGATAATGTCTCGAAAACTGTAATTCTATTTATTATTATCATTTATTATTTATTCAAATTGTCCGATTTTCTCGGCGAGAAAGCCATTTTCCTTACATCCATAACAAGAATCTATCACAAGTTCAAATCCCAACTCCGTAATTGATCACACGTACGAGCTTTCTCCGTCACTTATCTTTTTTCACTGGTAGCCTATCATAATCGCGTCAAATAATAAACTGCACTTATAGTAACGTAAGTCACGTCCTTTGATTTTGGAGGGGGGGGGCCTGAAGACTTTATTTCAAGCAGTACGGTCATCACTTGTTCTCCAACACAGTCAGTACACACATCTTTGATATCGCAGTGCAGTTACCACGACGTCCGCGCTCCAACTGAATTAGTTCACATCCTCACCACCCCCTGGCCAGCGCGCGGAGACACTGCCGACGCCTGTCACGTGAGGCGGCGGGAAACTCAGAATGCGACCATCCAAGAATTCCTAACCGCTCGCCAAGTCCGACACCTCAAACTAGAGATGCCTATATGAAGAAGATCATATTAAATATACATACGCTGCAGAGACCCCTTTAAAGTTTCATCACCCGTACTCTAACTGAATGAAAAGCTGCCTCTGGCCCTTGTTCAAACAGTGTTTTCTAACTCACTTTTGCACACTGCCGAGCACTTCGTCTTTCTCCCACGACTTCGAAGTCAGTGTCTGATTCTAAACAGACATTAACACAGACTGATACACGGCCTCTCACAGGAAACTATACCTTGCACCTTGTAAATCATATTCTTACAGTCGATAGCATAACATTGAATGATTTTAAATAAAGGACAGCCACAACACAAGGAAACTAGAAGGGCCGTGTTAATGTCGTGTGAGGAACAATGCGCAGTGTGCTACAGAGTCATAGGAGGTAAAGACATGTGCTGCTATGATACACTCCTGGAAATTGAAATAAGAACACCGTGAATTCATTGTCCCAGGAAGGGGAAACTTTATTGACACATTCCTGGGGTCAGATACATCACATGATCACACTGACAGAACCACAGGCACATAGACACAGGCAACAGAGCATGCACAATGTCGGCACTAGTACAGTGTATATCCACCTTTCGCAGCAATGCAGGCTGCTATTCTCCCATGGAGACGATCGTAGAGATGCTGGATGTAGTCCTGTGGAACGGCTTGCCATGCCATTTCCACCTGGCGCCTCAGTTGGACCAGCGTTCGTGCTGGGCGTGCAGACCGCGTGAGACGACGCTTCATCCAGTCCCAAACATGCTCAATGGGGGACAGATCCGGAGATCTTACTGGCCAGGGTAGTTGACTTACGCCTTCTAGAGCACGTTGGGTGGCACGGGATACATGCGGACGTGCATTGTCCTGTTGGAACAGCAAGTTCCCTTGCCGGTCTAGGAATGGTAGAACGATGGGTTCGATGACGGTTTGGATGTACCGTGCACTATTCAGTGTCCCCTCGACGATCACCAGTGGTGTACGGCCAGTGTAGGAGATCGCTCCCCACACCATGATCCCGGGTGTTGGCCCTGTGTGCCTCGGTCGTATGCAGTCCTGATTGTGGCGCTCACCTGCACGGCGCCAAACACGCATACGACCATCATTGGCACCAAGGCAGAAGCGACTCTCATCGCTGAAGACGACACGTCTCCATTCGTCCCTCCATTCACGCCTGTCGCGACACCACTGGAGGCGGGCTGCACGATGTTGGGGCGTGAGCGGAAGACGGCCTAACAGTGTGCGGGACCGTAGCCCAGCTTCATGGAGACGGTTGCGAATGGTCTTCGCCGATACCCCAGGAGCAACAGTGTCCCTAATTTGCTGGGAAGTGGCGGTGCGGTCCCCTACGGCACTGCATAGGATCCTACGGTCTTGGCGTGCATCCGTGCGTCGCTGCGGTCCGGTCCCAGGTCGACGGGCACGTGCACCTTCCGCCGACCACTGGCGACAACATCGATGTACTGTGGAGACCTCACGCCCCACGTGTTGAGCAATTCGGCGGTACGTCCACCCGGCCTCCCACATGCCCACTATACGCCCTCGCTCAAAGTCCGTCAACTGCACATACGGTTCACGTCCACGCTGTCGCGGCATGCTACCAGTGTTAAAGACTGCGATGGAGCTCCGTATGCCACGGCAAACTGGCTGACACTGACGGCGGCGGTGCACAAATGCTGCGCAGCTAGCGCCATTCGACGGCCAACACCGCGGTTCCTGGTGTGTCCGCTGTGTCGTGCGTGTGATCATTGCTTGTACAGCCCTCTCGCAGTGTCCGGAGCAAGTATGGCGGGTCTGACACACCGGTGTCAATGTGTTCTTTTTTCCATTTCCAGGAGTGTATGTCTAGCATATGGAGGCTGCGCTTTGATAATTATGCTACGTTGATATAAAGTTGACTTTCACCCGCGTTCGGTGGTAGCGGCTCGGGGTTGCGAGGGATTGCGGGCCTGGACGGATGTATGTGTGTGCTTTGACGGTGACGAGCGTGTTGACCGCACCAACTCCCGCTTGCGGAAGCCGAGCAGGGGCTGTGCGAGGTCTGAAATCAGACGGATGGGTGACTTCACTATCCTGTGGGCAGGTTGCGGAGTGGGGCTACCTGCGCGCGTCTGCTGAGTTATTTTTCGAGCGGATCTGCAGGTTCTGCTATGCGTTATTAGGATAGTTTACGAGTATTGAGCGTATCTACACATCTGCGTGAGGTATTATTTTGTGGCAGTTTGCTGTAGTGTGTACTGAAATTATGATTGGGTGCGTGTCTGTGGGCGGCGCAACATGGCCCAGGGCACATCTGGGTGGGTGTTTTGTGATAGCGTGATAGATATACTCTATGGTTAAATAAGTTGTTCGAAAAATTAAACAGAGTGTTCTCAATGATTACACGCGCCTGCAGCACAGATCAGAGTGATTGCTTTTCTGTCACCATCTCGGTTGCGTGTGAGTAGTAAATGTTTTCCCGGCCGCGTTAATCGTGTGTGTCACTGAATTATGGGCTATTCTGACAATAGACCTGAAGGCAGGTCCAGACCTGAGACGCCGGCGGTATACATGAGAAGAACAATGCAGCTTTGACATGTGTCGGAGGAGAGTGCCCTTTCTGGTCGGCTGTCAGGAGCGCTCGGAAGCTGAACTTGAGTGAAGGCTCTGGAACGCCCTCCCCCAGCCGACCGGGCGCGCGCGCGCGTGGCCTGGGCCTGCCTTGGAGCGTAATCTAAGGCGCATAGGCGATATCAATTTCTCTGGTGTTAGGCGCGAATGCGACTGTGTTGAGGTCATGTTTGGGGGGAGGCCGAGCAGAGACTTTTGGTCAGTTTGGCAGCTGTGGGTGTTTGGGCGCGTCTGTTGCACTATTTTGCGAGCATGTCTGTGCACTGTGCTGTGCTTTATTTGGAGAGTTTAAGAGTACAGAGCTCGTCTGCTGATATTGTGTACTACATTATTTAAGAGTTGTTTGCTATTGTGTGGTGAAATTAGGAGCTGTTTACGTGTTTGTGGCCTGTGTCAGATGACCAGAGTCGGATCAGTGCGGGTGTTATGTGACAAATATACTCCACTACTAAATAAAAGGCCAGTCACGTGACAGGGGTCGGCAGTGTCTCCGCGCGCTGGCCAGGGGGTGGAGAGGATATGAACTAATTCAGTTGGAGCGCGGACGTCGTGGTGACTGCACTGCGATATCAAAGACGTATGTGCTGACTGTGTTGGAGAACAAGTGATGACCGTACTGCTTGAAAAAAAGTCTTCAGTCCCCCCCCCCCCCCCTGCAAAATCAAAGGACGTGACTTACGCTACTATAAGTGCAGTTTATTATGTGACGGGATTATGATAGGCTACCAGTGAAAAAAGATATGTGACGGAGAAAGCTCGTACGTGTGATCAATTATGGTGTTGGGATTTGAACTTGTGATAGATTTTTGTTACGGATGTAAGGAAAATTGCTTTCTCGGCGAGAAAATCGGACATCTTAAATAAATAATAAATGATAATAATAAATAGAAGTAATGTTTTTGAGACATTATCGTCTTGGAATTTGAATTTGGCGCAATTTTCTAGTCGAGATAGGCCTATAATAATAAATAATACTTAATGGTAATGAATAATAATAAATGATAATGAATGATAATAAATGGTAATGAATGATAATGAATGTTAATGAATGATAATGAATAATAAACAAAAGTAAGGTTTTGCAGCCATTATCGTGTTGGAATTTGAATTTGGAGGGAATTTTCTAGTGGAGGCAGGTCAATAATAATAAATAATAATGAATGATATAAATAATAATAAATGATAATAAATAATAATAAATGATAATGAATGTTAATAAATGATAATCAATAATTATGAATAATAATAATAAAGACAAGTACGGTTTTGCATGTATTATCCTGTTGGAATTCTAACTTCCCTCCATTTTATCTTCTGGAGGCTAAGGTTAGTGGATTTAGCCCAATTGGGCTATTTTCCCGCCAAAATTCAAAATTGCCGCCATTTTTTATTGAGGTTAGGTTATTGGATGTAGCACAATTGGCCTATTTTCCCCTCCAAAATCCGCCATCTTGGATGACATGTGCTGTTGCCAAGTCTACATGCTGCCATCGTGGATGACGTCATCGCCGCCATCTTGAATACATTTGGCAAAAATGCAGAGTGGCCTGACACAAACCTTGCCCTTCTACTACCACCGCCACTAATAATAATAATAATAACTAACTCGTTCAAGAAATGATGACAAATTTGTAGAGCTCCAGCAGCAATAGAAGAAGCACTTATATTTTCTTGTACACAAGTGCAATGCGTCTGTCTTTTCTTTCCATGAATAAGTCTACAAAGATCTGAGAATTGGATAGCTCTCCAAGTAATGTCTTTTCTATTGCCAACGTGCTCAAACGTGACTGCTGGATGTTGGACATTCAATTATTTACTCGTTTAAGAGTACTCATGCTTCGTTCACTGCTTGCTGTAGTTGCGGGTAGGGTGAAAGCCAAACGCAGGAACTTCGTTGTTTCTTCATAAACGGAGTCTAGATCGTTGTTTGTCATTGTACTTTAAGAGGATTATTGGAGATAAGTGTTTTTTCTCATCAGCGTATATGTTACACAGTTCATTTTCAAGTTGTTCTTGTTTGAAAAAAGGGTACTGTTCTAAAAACTGAAGCAGTTTCAACTTTGGGAATTCTTTTTGATAGTTCGGGAAACACTTTCCGTTCAAAAGTTCAACAAACTGAATTTAGGGAAAGTCTTGAAACCT
Organism: Schistocerca americana; assembly: GCF_021461395.2. Lineage (NCBI taxonomy): Eukaryota > Metazoa > Arthropoda > Insecta > Orthoptera > Acrididae > Schistocerca > Schistocerca americana. The sequence goes on along the minus strand of NC_060119.1, from coordinate 894,209,123 downwards.
TTTTTCCAACTGAACAATTTGCGAATCCATTAACTCGTAAGTTAGTGCCCTGGGATACGTCTTTTGACTGTCACAGAATGATAAGTAGTTGCCATTCAAACACAAGCTTCATTTAATGCATTCATCAACGAATGGTTCCGTTCTTAGTTGTCGTAAATTTCTCAAAACAATTCTTATTTCGTCGTGGGAAGCAGTTATATTGACAGATTTTGACTGAAGAACATTAATGAGATGATCGACATAAACAAAGCACTCTCGTTAGAAGCAAAGCAAGTTGACAAACGTAGGATCATCCATCCGTCGTTTCATTCCCACAGCACAGCTCAAAGATTCTAGGTTCCACTGAGAGTCTGAATCATCAAATATATAATTAAAAACACTATATAGCCCTGAGAAATGACTAGATGTTGTTGAGACTGCCCTGGAACGAAAATTCCAGTGAGTGTTGCTTGCATGTGGCAGTTTAAATCCTTTCTCAGTTAGCAATACAGTTCGTTTTGATGATTTGCTGAAAAACGAATGGAATACAAAAAAATGGTTCAAATGGCTCTGAGCACTACGGGACTTAACATCGATGGTCATCAGTCCCCTACAACTTAGAACTACTTAAACCTAACTAACCTAAGGACAGCACACAACACGAATGGAATACAGTAAGCTCACTTACAAACGTGCTTACTTGTCGTATGATTTTGGAGGCATGCAACAGTACCAAATTCAGTTGGTGTGCGTAACAATGAATAAACAGCGCATAGGGACAGAACTGCTTCACCACTTGTTGTAGACCTCTTTCTCTGCTCGCCATTACTGAAGCGCCATCATATGTTTCACTAACCACTTTTCCTTCCACGTTCCATTCTTTCAATACTGCATGAGTAATGTTTGACAAATCTTCAGCAGTTTTACCTCCAGAAACATCGTAAAATTCAACGAATCTTTCCTCAATACAATACCTGAATATTATACTCATTTGACTCTTGCAAGACACGTCTAATGTTTCATCAGCCTGAATCGAAACGAAATTGCGGTTCTGAATTTCAGATTTTATTCTCATTAACTGCCAGAGTTATTATTTCTGTTACATCATTCTGTATATCTGGAGAAGTTCCTTTAATGGTTGAAGATGATGACAGATGGTCTCAGACTAACTGCTCTCCTTGAGCTAGAAAATGCAACAATTCCAGATAGTTACCTTTGCTGCTGCAGGATTCGTCTTCTCGATGGCCGCGAAAGGCTAGCTCTTGTTTACAGAGAAGTACAATTGCCTGAATAAGACAAGCCAATACTCTCCTGCTGGATGCAACTTGTTTGTTGTATTTTATTGCTGTCAGACGAGCGGCTTCAGAAAGGGCGTGCTCATTCTACTTTTGCCCAATAACTGAAATGATTCTTTGTTCTGCAGGTGACGTTTTGATATCTGATGTTTTTGTGGTTTCCTGTCAAAGTTCTTTATTGTACAAATGCTCTCATTGCATCATTCCTTTTCACCACCAAACAGAAGACATACATAACAATATAATCTGTTATTAACTGCATTCGCAGTCAGCCAAGCATACTTTTCGTACCAGGCTGACAGAAAAGTGCGTTTTTGTTTGGCTTCACTTAAAACTACACTGAGTATAGGAGTAGGTCGTTTGTCCTTCAATTCGCACTTTTTTTCGTACTTTAATGTAGAAAAAGCTGTTTTTAATAAAAATTCTATAAAGTGTTCTGTTGCTGGCTCACTCATGTTGGCGACACAACGAAAATATGCACTAAAGTCACACAAGAATGACTATGAACACAAACCGCGGGACTGTTCACTTCCGTGTTAAAAGCCAGCATAGAAGCGGCAGAGACTAGTCTCGATACTTGCTACCAAGTGCAGCGCCCCGGCCTTCGTGGAAGAAGGGGAAGTGGAGGGGAGCCGAGAAAGCTTAGGCGCACACAGCCAGGTAAGGGAAGGGAGGCAGAGACAGAGCAGTCGAGTCTCAAGCAGGCAGATACACCAATACTCAAGTCAGGGTGCTGCGGCGCGGGCTACTGAACTGATGTCTTCGCACATTTAGTGCTCTTAGTAGAAAGTTGTTTATATGTTTGTTATGAATTACTATTGCATCTTTTTTAGGGGAGACTAAGTCTCAAAGTCTCCCGTCACGCTACGCCACTGGTCTATGCACAGGGAAGTCAGCGCTCGTGCAGTCGCGCGTCGCACCGGCATTCCATACACTACTGTTTGGTTGGCACTTTAGGCGTACCCTCCGATGCTATCCGTACAAAATCTATCGGCATCATGAACTGTTACCTGGCGATTTAGTGAAGCGGAGGGCATTTGCGGTGTAGGCGTTTCAAAAGATGGCGGAAGATGACGATTGGTTGAGTAACGCGTTGTGGGCCGACGAAGCTCATTTCAAGCTCCGAGGGTCTGTCAACGCCCACAACTGCAGAATTTGGGCTACCGAAAATCCTAGAACTGTCGTGGAAACTCCATTGCACGACGAGAAAGTCATGGTATGAGTTGGATTTACCACATCTACCGTTATCGGACCTTTTTTCTTCGAGGAAATGCGTGATTCTGGTTTTGTAACTGCTACCGTGACGGGTGAGAGGTACGCCGATATGTTACAGAATCGCATCATCCCCAGCCTGGCTGATGAACACCTGCTGGAACGTACGATGTTTATGCGGGATGACGCTCCACCCCACATTGCTAGACGCGTGAAAGATCTCTTGCATGCGTCGTTTGGTGATGATCGTGTGCTCAGCCGCCACTTTCGTCATGCTTGGCCTCCCAGGTCCCCAGACCTCAGTCCATGCGGTTATTGGCTTTGGGGTTACCTGAACTCGCAAGTGTATCGTGATCGACCGACATCTCTATGGATATGGATGCTGAGAGACAACATCCGACGCCAATGTCCCCCCATAACTCCGGACATGCTTTACAGTGCTGTTCACAACATTATTCCTCGACTACAGCTATTGTTTAGGGATGATGGTGGACATATTGAGCATTTCCTGTAAAGAACATCGTCTTTGCTTTGTCTTACTTTGTTATGCTAATTATTGCTATTCTGATCAGATGAATTAGCATCTGTCGGACATTTTTTGAACTTATGTATTATTTTGGTTCTAATAAAACCCCATGTCATTCCAAGCATGTGCGTCAATTTGTACCTCTCCATCTACATTATTCCGTGATTTATTCAGTTTTCAAATTTATACTGACTTTTTGATCACCCAGTACTTAAAAAGTTACTTAAAATTAAATGTGTTCCAAGTGGTGGTAAAGAAAGATGTAGAACTGAGTACTGAATATTAATTTTGCAGCCTTTCTTTTCCTCGATATCGAGTTCAGTTTTCATATGCAAGTTTAAACCCTGGAAATTAGTTTTATGTGAAAATTTTGTTTCTATAGAGATCCCATAATTTTTCAGAACGTAAAATTCAGTTCTCCAACAGTTCGTTTATGTGTACTATTGCAAAAGCTATCCCACCCCTGCTCTGTCGCCACAGCTGCCTGTGTTAGATGCAACACAGCTAATGCAGATGTTTCAGTTCCAGACGCAGCAAATCTCTACCCTGCTCAACACGGTGCAGCGGCTACTGGCCAACGCTGTGCGCCCGAAGGAACAAGCACCACCTGCTATACCGCCTTTTCGCCAGTTTTTTGAACAAGAGGAATGGCTCGAGTGGCTGCAACAACTTCCCTATCTATTATCCAAGGTAGGGAATGCAGTGTTCCGTTTAACTCAGAAGTTGTTTCCTAACGCCACTCCAAGCGAACTTTTGTATGAACAGGTTGTGGATTCGCTAGCTAACTATTATGATCGACAAGTGAATGTGGTAGCAGCTAGGTATCTATTTTTTAATTGTAAAAAACGGTCAGAACAAACTTATCACAAGTGGGTAACAGATTTGCACGATATGACAAGGAAATGCAAATTCAAATGTGCTTGTAGTGCTTTCTATTCAGATTGATCGTATACAAAGTACCTGATGTCAAATTCGGAGAACAGATTCTGGAACAGTCCAATCCATCATTTCAGCAGTTAGTGCAAATACTAGATCAGTATGATACAGGTGCCCTGTCAGCCGTTAAATTTGACCAGCCAGCAATTTGTCAGGTTGAGTCCCTTGCTCGCGATTGGCCCATTCAGTGGCAGCTTGCGCTCGCCACACCAAGTAAACAACCCTCCACGCCAAATTCAGCTCGCTAAACAGGCGGCTACACAGAATTAAGTCTTGCCCTCGATGTTATTGATGGCACAAATGCCAAGACTGCCCTTCCCGACAAGCTCAGTGTTACGCTTGTGGTAGCAAAGGACATGTACAATCCGTATGTTTGCAACGGAACAAACATAAGAATTCGGCCCACTCACAAAAATCTAGTCACAAGGCCCATGTCGTTAGTGCAGTATATTCAAAGCTGCAACGGGCATTTGCAAAACTGGCACACAAGCAGTTTCTTCAGTGATACGCCAGTCCAACAAACTTTTTGTTCATTTACTTCATTGTGGGAAAGGCGGGAAATTTCAGTTGGACACGGATGCCTCTGTCACATTGCTAAATCGTCACACATATGAACTGTTAGGCTCCCCACACCTGTCTAACACTAACATGTAACTGACAGCTTACAATGGACAAGACATTCCCATTTTCGGAAATTGTACGTTGCCTGCCATGTATGGCTCGCATACGCGAACAGTGATTTTTACAGTGCTACAATCAACGCGATTGTGAGAACATATTTGGACTTGATTCATTTGATTCGTTTTCGCTTTAACATTCAGGACAATGTGTTGTCAGTGTTTCATTCAATGCACAAGACAGTGTAGCTAGCTTGCTAAAAGAATTCCCGGAACTCTTTGCTGAAGTTTTAGGCAAGGCTAATAATTTTGTTGCACATATTACTCTGACGGACAATGCTCAGCCAAAATTTTGCTGGGATAGAACTATTCCCATTGCATTATACAGGGTGTTTCAAAAATGACCGGTATATTTGAAACGGCAATAAAAACTAAACGAGCAGCGATAGAAATACACCGTTTGTTGCAATATGCTTGGGACAACAGTACATTTTCAGGCAGACAAACTTTCGAAATTACAGTAGTTACAATTTTCAACAACAGATGGCGCTGCGGTCTGGGAAACTCTATAGTACGATATTTTCCACATATCCACCATGCGTAGCAATAATATGGCGTAGTCTCTGAATGAAATTACCCGAAACCTTTGACAACGTGTCTGGCGGAATGGCTTCACATGCAGATGAGATGTACTGCTTCAGCTGTTCAATTGTTTCTGGATTCTGGCGGTACACCTGGTCTTTCAAGTGTCCCCACAGAAAGAAGTCACAGGGGTTCATGTCTGGCGAATAGGGAGGCCAATCCACGCCGCCTCCTGTATGTTTCGGATAGCCCAAAGCAATCACACGATCATCGAAATATTCATTCAGGAAATTAAAGACGTCGGCCGTGCGATGTGGCCGGGCACCATCTTGCATAAACCACGAGGTGTTCGCAGTGTCGTCTAAGGCAGTTTGTACTGCCACAAATTCACGAAGAATGTCCAGATAGCGTGATGCAGTAATCGTTTCGGATCCGAAAAATGGGCCAATGATTCCTTTGGAAGAAATGGCGGCCCAGACCAGTACTTTTTGAGGATGCAGGGACGATGGGACTGCAACATGGGGCTTTTCGGTTCCCCATATGCGCCAGTTCTGTTTATTGACGAAGCCGTCCAGGTAAAAATAAGCTTCGTCAGTAAACCAAATGCTGCCCACATGCATATCACCGTCATCAATCCTGTGCACTATATCGTTAGCGAATGTCTCTCGTGCAGCAATGGTAGCGGCGCTGAGGGGTTGCCGCGTTTGAATTTTGTATGGATAGAGGTGTAAACCCTGGCGCATGAGACGATATGTGGACGTTGGCGTCATTTGGACCGCAGCTGCAACACGGCAAACGGAAACCCAAGGCCGCTGTTGGATCACCTGCTGCACTAGCTGCGCGTTGCCCTCTGTGGTTGCCGTACGCGGTTGCCCTACCTTTCCAGCACGTTCATCCGTCATGTTCCCAGTCCGTTGAAATTTTTCAAACAGATCCTTTGTTGTATCGCTTTTCGGCCCTTTGGTTACATTAAACCTCCGTTGAAAACTTCATCTTGTTGCAACAACACTGTGTTCTAGGCGGTGGAATTCCAACACCAGAAAAATCCTCTGTTCTAAGGAATAAAGCATGTTGTCTACAGCACACTTGCACGTTGTGAACAGCACACGCTTACAGCAGAAAGACGACGTACAGAATGGCGCACCCACAGACTGCGTTGTCTTCTATATCTTTCACATCACTTGCAGCGCCATCTGTTGTTGAAAATTGTAACTACTGTAATTTCGAAAGTTTGTCCGCCTGAAAATGTACTGTTGTCCCAAGCATATTGCAACAAACGGTGTATTTCTATCGCTGCTCGTTTAGTTTTTATTGCCGTTTCAAATATACCAGTCATTTTTGAAACACCCTGTAGGACAAGGACGAGGCTGAACTTAAAGAATTGCAAGATAGCGGAGCTATTGCGCCCATGCAAGCTAGTCAATGGGCAAGTACACCGGTTTTGCTCCCCAAACCTTCAGATCGTTTTCGCCTCTGTGTTGAGTTTAAGTCTTCAGTCAACCCACAAACTGTGATTGATGCTTATCCATTGCCACACTCAGAGGATCTCCTGGATAGATTAGGCGCCGGTTGCTACTTTTCAAAAACTGATTTACGCGATGCGTATCTTCAAATACCACTTGATGAAGAATCTCAAAAAATGTGTGTCGTAAATACTTATTTGGACTTTTTTAAAATATTTGCGCTTGCCTTTTGGCAGTGCTTCCGCACTCGCCATTTTACAATGGTATTTGGAACAGCTGACTGCACAAGTGCCAAACTGTTCTATTTGGACGATATTGTCGTAGCAGGTCGTACACTTGTAGAACATATTGCAAATTTACATTCTTTGTTTCGTGTGTTGTCTGATGCTGAACTAAACTGTAGACTGGACAAGTAAAATTTCTTTAATCAAGAGTTGCAGTATCTTGGTCATGTCATAAACAGTCAGTGTACACCATCTTCGGTCGCATTTGTTAGTCATACGTGATTTGCCAATTCCTTGCAATGTCATAGAATTGCTGTCAGTTTTAGGGAAAATAAACCATCATATTCGGTTCATACCGAATGCTGAACAAATCGCGGTTCCATTGCATGGCTTGTGTCGAAAGAATGTCTCCTTTGTTTGGACAGATGAGTGCCAAGTAGCCTTTCAAAATCTTAAAGATGCATTGCTTATTGTTAGTGATCGATGCTTAGTTCACTTTGATTCTGACAAACCAGTTGTATTGCAAGTTGACGCTTCCTCTTACGGAATCGGTGCAGTGCTTTCGCACAGAATTGGTGCTAAAGACAGACCTATTGCTTTCGTATCAAAAGTGCTGTCCAAAGTTCAGTGTAACTATTCACAAATTGAGAAAGAGATTTTGACTATTGTGTATGGAGTCACCAAATTCTACCACTATTTGTATGGCAGAAAATTCTGCTTGGTAACGGATCACAAGCCTTTGCAGTCCTTGTTTCATCCGGCGAAACCGGTTCCTGTGCGAACTGCCCAAAAATTGCAAAGATAGGCTTTATTGTTGTCTCAATACCAGTATGAGATTGTGTATTGTCCGACGGCTCAACATGGTAATGCGGACGCACTTTCACGTCTTCCGGTTGACCCCGATACAGACTTTGACGCATCTTGTTGTCACATCGATTCTCAGGATTCTGAATTGCTTCAATCCTTTCCGCTGAACTATAGGAAGGCCATGGAAGCTGATTCAGAGTTGAACATTTTGCTAACATAATTCGCACATCTTGGCCTCGTTCATTACATAGCATAAACAACTCTGTAGTGCGCCGATGCTTTACACGTCGGCATAGCCTCGCTACACAGATCGGTGCGATTCTTGTTCAGAATGACAGTGGACAGTCACGTGTGTTGATCCCTAAAGCTTTGCAAAAAGAAGTGTTGCAGTTACTTCACCAAGGACACTGGGGGGTTTGTTCGTACAAAACAGTTAGTGCATCGACACTGTACTTCACAGGGTATGGACGCCCAAATAGAATGGATGATGTCATAGTGTCACGCGGATGATGAAAATCAGCCCGCTTCGCCACAAAAATTCTCTGCTTGGCCTAAGTCGCAGGTACCAAGGCAACGTGTGTACACAGACTTTGCAGGACCTTTTTGGAACAATCGTTTGTCGATTGTGGTTGATTCGTATAGCAAGCTTCCTTCTGCTGTGACATTGAAATCGACAACGTCACATAGCACAATTCAGGTGTTGTCCTCTATTTTTTGCTTCAGAGACTTACCTGAAGTCATAGTGTCGGACAATACGCCTCGGATCTCGTCAAATTAATCTGAAACATTCTGTCAACGCAATGGCATACGGCATCTAACTAATGCTCCATTCCATCCACAGCCAAACTTCGCACCGCACACACCAGGGATCAAGCATTGCAACTGTTTCTCGCCTCCTACCGTTCGCACCAACTAGACGGACCATCGCCGACGGAATTGCTTCGCAGCCGCCACCGTCGGACACTGCTCCATCTGCTCCACCCACCTCAGCATCTGCCGCCGAAGGAAGGCCGCAAGTATCACTTCACGTCGCATGACATTGTCTTTTACAGGGTTTTTAATGGCAGCAGACTGTGGGCGCGAGGCGAGATTGTCCATCAACTTGGCGCTTGCTTGTATCTTGTTTCAGGTCCAGATAGCTTGCAGCACCGACATATCAAAATCAACTTCATCTCTGTCACATGCATGATGCTCTTTCATTGTCTCTTCCCCCAGATCACGGATCCTGAGGACAGCACAGCCACAGCATCTGCCAGAGGGTGTCATCACAACACTGCAGGATGACCCCAGGGAGACGGAGCCTTCACCTCCTGCGCCTTCTCTCGTCCTACCGATGGAGCTGGACCCGCCCACACCGCAGCAGTCACCGCCTTCTTCATTTGGTTCATGGCATCAGGAGGGTACGACTAAAAACTTGACGTCCCCTGTAGTCACAGCTTCCGGTCCAGCACAGCACCCACATTCCTGCCTCTCTTGCCATTTTCGCACTCCCTACACGATGACGATCCGTCGCTTTGGGGATGAGGGGAGGAATGTTCTGGCGAAACGACAAGCGCCTGCACGAAGGTCAAGAACGAGGGCTGTGAGACGATGTCAGCCAATAGCATGCTGGCTAGGACATCATCACAACAGGAGCGGCCTCTTCACGAAGAGAATAAAAGCGACGCACCACATAGCTTCGCCTGCACTAGAAAAGAGGATTAGAAGAGTCACACTAGAAGAGCCGCACTAGAGGAGCTCTGACTTGTGATCCATGTCAATTACTTGCATGGAAATTGTGTATTTCTAAGGACATTGATTATTTGCATGTCGCCAATTGCTTGCGACGCCACCTTGTACATATCGTCGATGAAGGAACTATACCGCGTAACTGACAAACAGCCGATTTTTCGTTTTTCAGTCAGATGATGCCGTTGACCCTACGCGCATCTGCTATTAACGCCATAATGCCGAATTTTTAATTATTTACCATGAAAAAATGGTCTAAAACAATACCGCGAATGGGACACAGCAAATAAATAGATGGTAATACCGCGGAGCTGTAGAGAATTAAATACCGTGTATCTATAATCTATGGATACTGTAAACAATACCGCGTAAATACAAAAGCGCACGCAGCCACAGCACATTGTTATTGCCGTATTAAGTATTCAACAGTACTCGAAAGTGGTTCCATGCTTGTAGCTTCATTCGTCATAATGGACAGTGATATAGATGACGACATATTGTTACTGCCGTATTAAGTATTCAACAGTGCTCGCAAGTGGTTCCATGCTTGTAGCTTCATTCGTCATAATGGACAGCGATATAGATGACGAACTTTTTACCGAAGAAGAAATTGTTTCTCAACTGAAATCAGCTTATGAAAGCTGAGAGTGACTGACAGCGGTAAGAAAAATGTTTTATTATTCACATTTGAATGTTAGTAGCACCGTAAGGTGTCTTATTGTGATATAAATCGGAACGCCCCCACTTCACTCGTTCTGTGCTTTATTCATTTCTGCCAAAGATTTCTAGACTGTCCGCTTTCTTGTAGGATCTCCCGTAAATGTAGAACAAACAACAGGCGAGAAAAGTCGTAACGCTGAAGTTACATTTACCGAAGATGAATTAATTTCGTATATGGGGTTCTCGGTTACTGTTCCTGCAACATCTAATGACACAGGTAAATTTTATTGGGCTTATTGTTAATAATATTACTGACGCCGTCGTTCTCATAAAAATATGAATTTGAACTCATCTTTGTCTGCTAAAATTAATTTATAATTTTTTTACCTTCTAGAAACTTCAGTGGCTGTAACCAACAAAGCTCAAAATGAAACTACAGTCACAGTTTCCACTAGAGACGACAGTATTTCACACTCATTCCTATGCGATGGTGCTCATTGTTTGCCAAACACTCTGGATAAATTATCGGAAGATCACGGGAGCAATAATGATGCTGACAAGAATTTTATGGTGACGTAAGCAGTTACTGGAAAAGGAAGTCTAAACCACATCCTGAAGATTGGAAGAAAATTGCCAATAAAATTATGAGAATGCGTGGACAGGCGTATATTGTATACAGAAGAAGTCGAATTGGTAAAATCACTCATGATACTCCAAGAGGGGCACGAAAATTAGGTCCAACATGTACATCGAAGATGTGCCAGAAATCCGTTCAAAGGAAGTGTCATCAGTTTTCTATTGATGATAGGCAGGCAGTATTTAACACATTTTGGGAAACGATGTCGTGGGGTCAGAGGAAGGTTTACGTTACCAACCTTGTGGACACAATTCCAACCAAACGTCCAGGGAAGAACACCGGCGAATCCAGGAGAAAAGGGCCGCTCATTTATCATTTGATAAATGAGATGGGGAAACATAAAGTATGCAACAAGATATTTCTCAATTCTCTTGGGATTAAAGAATGGACTGTTCGATATAGGATGGGTAATTCCACACATGGGATGAGTCCTGATACAGAATCGTCACGACCTCGAATCAAACAGACGAAGAAGGAAGATGAGAGAACCTTCATGAAAGAATTCCTGGAGTCTCTTCCGAAACTTCCGTCGCATTACTGCAGGAAATCCTCATCGAAGTTGTACCTTAAGCCTGTTCTGCAATCCAAAAAACTGTGTAGACTCTATATGGAAAAATGTCATGCGGAGAAGGTTTCACCATTAAGTCTGGCTACCCTTCACTTGATTTTGGAAGATGGTGATATTAGCTTGTTTTCCCCCAAGAGAGACCAGTGCGACTTGTGTTATAGTTGCAGGCTTGGTAAGTTGTGTGAAGACATGTGGAAGCAACACACAGAACGGAAAGAGCAGGCAAGGATGCAAAAAGATACTGACAAGAAAAATCCCCAGCAGAAGCTCTGCTCAGTGTACACCATGGACTTACAGGCCGTGAAAGTAGCCCCATTTTTAAGTGCAAGTGCAGTTTATTATAAAACAAAGTTGGCTGTTTATAACTGTACAATGTATAATTTACAAAGTCGTGATGCAGTATGTTATTGGTTCGATGAAACGCAAGGTGATTTGGTTGCATCATGTTTTGCCTCATGCATCGTGGACACCCTGTCCAGAACGATTAAGTAAAATCCCATTCAAGTCATTCTGTATTCTGACGGCTGCACATATCAGAATAGAAATGTGATATTATCAAATGCTCTTTTAAGATTAGCAGTTGGTACTGGAGTATTGGTTACACAAAAGTTTTTGGAGAAAGGCCATACGCAGATGGAATGTGACTCAGTTCACAGTTCCATTGAGTGGAAGCTTAAACTAGCCAATACGCTATGATATCTAAAGAAGCGAGAAAAAAGCCACATCCATACGAAGTCTATTACCTGGATTATTCCTCTTTCATCAACTACGCAGAGGAAAGTTTGTGGCTGTACGACTCAATTAGGCTGGAAGAGCTGTAAAAAATGAGCCTACAGTTACCGATCTGAGGGCGCTACAGTACCGCCAAAATGGTATTATTTTTCTTTCAACGAGGTGTGGCAAGAATTACCGAGGCGTCCGAGGAAAATTCTTGGAGATGTTTGCTTCCCAAAACTATACAAGGAAAGACTGAAAATCAAGAAATCCAAATGGGAGCATTTACAACAACTTAAATCTGTTCTTCCTAAAGATTGTCATAGTTATTATGACAACATTCCTTATGAACGAAAATTATCGTGAAGGTAACTGTGTGACGAGTATCAATGCTGTGTAATTCTCTGTTGCTCCTTTGAGTGACGTTTAGGATTTTTCTTGAAGCAATGTGCAGACATTATCGGAACTATGTAAACAGTATTTTATTTAAAGTGTTTCTATGAAGTCTTTCAATAAAAAATAATTAATGCTCCAAAAGGTGTTCTTACCAGCTTTCTCAGCACCAGATACCAACGTAAATGTGTCAAGTCGTGAAGGGAGACTGACAAACAAATACCCCGTTAAGTAACAGATCATGGCATAAATACCGAGACAATTCCGCGGATGTGCCGTAATTAAGTTTTCTAAAACCTATTTTTGTTGTTTCACATTTTCATTTGATCCAATGTTTCCTTGTAGTGCTACGATGCAAATTTAGCGCCGCTGTGAAATGTATTAGGCATTTTAGACAGTTTCTAGTCTCTTGTGTAAAATTCTTATTTTGCTACTTACGCGGTATTGTTCCTTCACCGACGATATGAAAGTTAAGTATTGTCAATTCAATTACTGTAATAAACTCCATTAATATGATTTGCTTGTATGTTGTCTAGCTATCCTAGAAAACAGCATCCTAGGTCCCCCCTTTAAGAGACAAGCAGGCAGGATCCCACAACTTGGTGCTGGAAAATCGGTCGCCAGTTATGTTTGTTCTGTTGGTTGATTTTGGAATAACTATGCTGGGATGCAGCCCAACAGATTAAGTTACGCTGACTTTACCTCTGATTTTCTGTGGTTGCCAGTGTACAATACATCCATTAAATCTTGATGATTAGCGTAAATGCATATATTCTAAGATGTCTTGCAGTGTGGAAGAAATTATTGCCTCTTTTTATGATTACAGGTGAAAGTCATGCTTGGGAGTAAATCTTTGCATAATAAATGAAAATATTCTTGAGTTTATGATAACTCTTAATATACATATATTTTTTCATTCTTTATCACACATAACATTCACAGCACTCATTGTTGATGCAGGAGTAAAATTACACGCCCTTCTTGTGTGAGATCTAAAACGTAAGTACTTTCAAGCGAAATAGAAACAATAGAATTCTCTCCCGACATCGTTCTTTTAATACAATGAATATTAAAAGCCTATCTTTGCCGTCTTTTATGGCGATGTACCAATTTCTTATTACTAATCAGGAAAAGAAAACATTCGTATTGCGAGAAAAAATAAAAAGTTATTACCCAGCTCTCTAATACCTCTTATGTCAAAATTTCCAGGGAGAATATCTCTAGACGATGGTAAGCAAGTACAACAAATCGATGATGACTGGAGGAATCTTCCTACCCTAAAATAGCGAAAATGTTCCGAACTGTTCAGACTTACCAGAGTTTGTACTCCCATATTTATCCCTTCCATGTTCAATTGCTGACTGCGAAAGAGTTTTTAGTAAGTTGAATCGTATAAAAGTTACAAATAGAGATAGGCTCGTTACTTCTTCAGTGAATAGATGTTTGGTTGCCAGCCAGTGTGTGATGAGCAGTGGATCATGCAAAAAAAAACAAAAAAAAAAATTTCCTGCTGAAAATATGTCAGTAGCATGAAGAAAAAACGGTTACATTCACAGCCCTCCACTTACAGTTTTTCTGTTCCTGAGCATCCAGACGATGATGATGAAGATGCATTCCATGTTTTAGGTCTTCTTCCAACATAAGAAAATAGCGAAGTAACTTTTTTAGATCATCTTCTGAACCATATCGAATTTTTATAAATTGTTTCCTAATAAAAAAGAATTAAAAATCACTGTATTAAAATTGGAGAAGTTAACGTGTAATAATCGGACATACCAATTTTGATATTGTACCTGCATAAAGCCCAGGTCGAAGCTGGCCACGAGTTCTTCCCAACAATCATACTAGCGCTCTTAACTGAGTTACTCTTGACGATAAGCACGTTAAGTGAGAAAAAATGTGGAAAGGAATTGAAACTACGTTTTAAGTTTGTTGGAAGTCGCTAAGTGGTTTCATTATAAAACACTAGATGATTTGCGCTCCATTTTCAGCAGAAGCGCGTTTTTGATGCGTCTCATTATTTCTGACATAATATCTCCTGAACTAGTTGCTGTGCAGTGATATTATGTTGCAGGTGCATTCAGTGATATATGTAGATACTATATGCACATTGTGTTGCGAATGGCATTAGTAGTAACGAGGTGATAAATTAAAACGTCACGTACGATGTTGAAGTTTTACTATAAGCCAGTGTAAGCAGAAGATAGTATTTGACAGGTCCAAGTGTCTGTCACGTCATACCCTCCCTGAAATATGTGCCGTACAGTGATATAATGTTGCTGGTGCATTTAGTGATATATGCAGATACTGTCTCCAAAATGTGTTGCGAAATAGCATTAGTAGTAAAGAAGTAAAAAATTAAAACGCCTTGTCAGATGCTGAAGTTGGAGCACATGAACAGCGAAAATGCAGTAAACGATAAACTTTTTGCCTTCCACCATATTGTGAGGGCTGTCAGCGAGAAAGGGTTTTTTAAAGGTTTCAAGTTATATGCGAGTTTGTTGGAAGTCGCTAAGTGTTATAATTTTTGAGTAATGGCTGAATGAAATTGGAGTATTTGAGCGCCATCAGCTTCAAGATACTTATTTTCTAATTGTAACACTTGTCGTGTTAAACTCAACTTACGGTAGCATGTCAAATTTTTAGATTCGGTCAATAATTACGCGAAATATTGAAAATATTTTTTTTGTTGCTCCTGGAAGCCGTTAGATAGGCTACATGAACAAAACATTTCAGGACGTACACTCAAAAACGGATTTTATATTGCAGACTGTAGATATGTACGTTCCCTTAACGAAATGTACGATAATTTCGATGCAGTTATGCGATCCAGTAATGCTGAAAGGTTGGCAACGCTGTATCACCCACCAAGCCAAACTATACTCCATTCACCGAAACAAGAGACGAACTGTAAACACGGCAAGGCGCGTGACCATAGCGCTGCCGTCGAGGGGTGTACAAGGCAGGGGCGTAAGAAATGAAAAAATGAAAGTCGTGTTTTTTATAATTTGGCACCTGAACATGATAAAGTGATCCGAGAACTACCTTCCCACACCTTTTTTTACGTTACTTTAAAATTTATTGTCACTGAAAAAGAGAAATATTTAAATATCAGGAAAAGTTGTTTTTTCACGTTACTCTATATTTATCACGCCATATCTCCTAAACTGTGTGTCGCACAGCAAAATAATTTTATAATTGCCTTCAGTACTATATGTTGATGACGTCTGCAAATTTTCTGCCCAATAGTGAGTAATAGTGAAGTAATAAATTAAAATCTCACGTCTGATGCAGAACTTTTACCAAATCATCATCCGAAATATAGTAAGCGACAAACTTTTCCCCCTTAAATTTTTTTGTGGGGGTGTAAGCGAGAAAAATTTCAGAAAGGTTTGAATTTAATTTTGTAGTTTGTTCGAATGCGATGGGTGCAACCGTTTGTCCTTTATGAGCGATGCATTGTGCGGTTCGCAGGCGCGGCGCTCAGTCAGTGGGGCCGTCTCAGTTGCAGGTCTGAGCTCGTTAGTGGGTGTTGTACATCGGCGATTTCAGGATATCTTAAGTTCATCTGTAAAGACGCTTGAAAGACTAGTTGTTGATTATTAGAGTAAGTATATGTGTTTGTAGTCGCGCTGAGCATTCACTGTTTACGTGCGCAACCAATAGCATCCCATGAATTCTTATTTTATATGTTCACTTATTTCATTAGCATCACATACGGCTGTCCTCATTATGTCATTCAGCGAGCGAGGTCGACGTGTCAGTTCTGAGTCCACCAAAGAAGCGAGCAAAGAAGGAATGATTAAGTTCTTCTGAGAAGCACATGGTGCTTAACGTGTATAAAACTGAACTGTTACATCCAGAGCAGTCGATGAGTGACATTGTTTCGAAAACAGCTGCAGCTACAGGTGCTGGACGTTCTTCAGTGTATCGTGTGGTGAGTACAAGGCCACACACTCTTTGAAGTCTCCCAAGAAAGGAAAATTACGACAGAAACTTTCTGAAAGTGTCGATGACTTCGATAGAAATGCGATACGAATGAAAGTACACAAATGTTTTTTTCGTAACGAATTGCCTATAATTGACAAAGTGCTTACAGTCGTGAACGAAGATGCAGATCTGGGCAATTTTCGGAGAACTACATTTTATAAGTTATTGAGAGAAAAGAATTTCAAATATGTCCGGTATGGGCGCGATAGCATGCTAATAGACAGGGATGACATCATTTTATGGAGGTGGCGTTATCTTCAAACCATTAAACAGTTGAGAGATGAAGGCAGACCCATTTACTATTTGGACGATACATGGGTGAACGCAGGTCACACCCAAAGTTACGTCTGGGTAGATGACACTATAAATTCCTCAAAACAAGCGTTTCTGTCCGGATTATCCACCGGAAGCAAGGGCCCATCAGGTAAAGGGAAATGTCTGATTATCGCACACATTGGCAGCAAAGAAGGGTTCGTTGAAGGATGTTTGTGGACTTTCGAATCCAAGAAAAGTGGAGATTATCATGAGGAGATGTGCACCAAAACCTTCGAGAAGTGGTTTCAAGATGTTCTTCCTCAGCTCCAGGAAAATGCAGTTATTGTTCTTGACAACGCGCCGTACTATTCTCGGAGAAAAGAAAAAGTTCCCAATGCGAATTCCAATAAGCACGGAATATCAGAGTGGCTAAAATCTAAAAACACCGATTTCGAAGACGGTATGTTGAAGAAAGAACTTGTGGTGCCGATGAGGTCGACACCATTATCGATCTAAGTATCATCTTTGAACTAAGATAACATTATCTTTGTGCTGTTCCGCCATTCAGTTATGTGTAAGCCTTGTTTGTGTAAAGAGGTAAATAAATGAACTATTGTAAAATGGGAGTGTTGTTTGATGAGACCGACCCGAACGTCCTCCTCACTGGTGACCCCGTGTTGTAACGTCTTCCGTTTTCGCCGTTTCACTGTGTCCGCGGCCTCTGCGTCGGTTATTTTCGCGTGTACATCAACACAACATTCGAACAATGGCTTCGGCCCAACACCTAACGCTGGATTTTGTGATCGACATGCATCGTGTTGCAGGCGATGTACATCCACCAGGACTGAAACACGATGCCTCTCACTCGACGATAACGCCGATTTCGCTGGATGTTATCGTGCCTGCAACAATAAATGAGGTTAGGAGAGTGCATGACTCCGGCTATCAGACGCCTTTGTTCCCACCACATGTGCCCTCCCTCATCGACGGTGCAGTTACCTCTTACGGACCTCCATGCAGTGCGGGATCAATGCCAATTTCTGCAAATGTTTCGTTGGATAACCTACCACCGCCAGGAGAACGGATTGCCACACCGCAATCCGTGCAGTACCACACGGATTCCTGCCATGTTGCTGGAACTGCTTTGTTCACAGGTCAACCTCCTCAGCATCCGACCACTCCCGCGCCTGCCTCGGTTCCGCATCAGCACATGCCTTCTTGCTTCAATACCACGGCCTGCAACAGGAACAATAGCTTGTTATCTGTGCCTGACCTCCATCTCCGTCCTACTGCTACGCCTCAGCGTTTTGTGCCACGACATTCACCTTATCCGCACAATGTTTTGAGTGAAGTGGCTATGAACAGTGAGCGTTCACACATTCCGAGCGACGTTCGACACCATTTTTCTCACTGTGCTTCTGGACAGCCTGCACCTCCACAGCCTCCCTGCAACACAGGTGGCTCCGACTCTGACCGTACGTCGAGTTTTCCGCGGACTGGCACGCGTTTTTAAACTTCGAACTTTTTCTCACCTGTAGCCCCCCCCCCCTCCGCCGGCTCCAGTCGAGCTTCCGCTACCGTTCTCAGCACATCTCGGTGCCTCATCCAGATAGGTTTCTGCAACATGTCAATCTGAACACACCCGTAATGTGACGAAATTCCAAAACCGCAGTCGACACATTACGGTATCTCACCCGCGCCGGCCTTCCGCGTCGCGACAGATCGCGCTCAACCACAATGTGTCACCTTCACACTGGTACTTGTTTGCAATCAATGACAGAGAATGTGGGCGCACCTCCAAAGGAACTGGTAAAGTCGGCGATTTTGGGTATGGGGTAGGTGTCCATAACTGTTAGTGTGTTTAGTCGACTGTAGTCTCTGCACATGCACCACGACCTGTCTTTCTTGGGTGTCATATGTATGGGCATGGACCAGCTACTGCCAGAGGGTTCAATGACGCCAGAGCTTAGTAGTTCAGAAATCTGTTTTTTAAGGTCGGAGAGGCGCTCGGGACAAAGTCGACATGGTTTACTGGAAATCTGGGGGCCTGGCGTGAGGTAAAGCTTGTGAACTGTGCTGTTGGTGGCACCAGAAATGTTGCCGGCGGCAAGGGGGCGGTTTGTTTACAATGTGTGACGGGCGAGGCAGGCAAGGCGAGGTCATAGTGTTCGGAGCCACTCGGCGGATCTGAAGCGAACCGAAGTGGTGAAGTGTCCCAGGAGCCAACATGACAAGATGGCCGCCGGCCCGAAGCAGTGGCACTGTGGTCGGGTGAGCTCGGTAGAGCTCGTAAAGCGTTAGTGAGTTCATTGTCTGAGGGCATGGCCTGTGGCAGCACGGTCGCGAGCGAAGCGCTAGGCGCGAGTGCACTGTTTGTGTTGCCAGTGATGGTCGCACGGCTGTGCGCAGGAGCCGAAGTTGCATAGTTTCAGGTGCTGTCCACGAGGGGAGGGGTAGGAGCTGTCAGCTCAGGAACATGTGATGCTCGTTGCGCATGCGCACTTGTGTCTGGCCGAGTGTCAAATGCTGCCGTGTTAGGGGGGTGTGGTCCTGTGGAACTATCAGTACATGTTATGGTAGACTTGATAGCACAGTTGCGAGGGGTAGTGGGAGGTAAGCACATGGAGGTTCGATTGCTGGGACTACAAGCAGATTTGGCGCACTTACTGACCTTGCTTTGTCCTTGCTGCAGTGTCTGTAATTCCTTTGCTGCATCGGAGAGCTGGAGCTGAGTTTCGTGGAACCGGAGGGAAAACTCGAAATTTTCCTTGCGTAGGCGAGCGACGTTTTCAAACTCAACAAGGCGCTTGTGCGTTGTTTCTTGTAACGTCGTCGACAGAGATGCGCATGTATGCATAAGATGAGCACAGACCGACGTGTCACGGGGAGTTTGCTCGACGGAGCACAGGGGAAGTGAGTTTTGGATGGGTGATGAAACACGGTGTTTCGCACTAGGACCCTGTGAAAGTTTGTGGTATCGCAAGAAATCAATGCCTAGTATAGGTTCCTCAATATTGCACATTAAAAAGTCCACTCGAGTTTGCAGTTTGCGGAGAGTGAGATGACGTGGGAGGTTGAACCTGAGCATTTTAGTTTAGTTGAATTCACAGCTAGCAGTGAAGTATGATGAGGGCAGATGTTCAACGACACTAAGGATGTAGGCAGCAGCGAAACATCGGTGCCTGTGTCCAGTAGGAAAAAGTATCCCGACGAAATGTCTTTAATATAAAATCGTCCGTAATTAACCGATTGTTCCCGGACAGAATGGAGCATGTCATGTTGTGCACAGGAGGCAGCACCCGGACCTACCTGCGATTGGCGATTGGGAAGCAGCAGTGTGGTCCGCAGTTCCATGCCGCCTCACCTAACCATGTGTGAAAGTAACAGTATGGGTAGTGCGGTTGCATTTCCTGCTGAAAGTTCGTTGCCAGAGGCGGTGGTTGAGGTTCGGTGGCCGCAGCCGGTTCGGTTGCAGGAGGGGGCGTGACCGAGGGCGGAGCCGCTGACGTCGCAGCTGCTTGTTTACTGCATCCTGGAGTGACCGGAACACTCGGTACAGCGCGGCCCCGGCCGCGTCCGTCTGCTGGACGAGGAGTCATAACCTGAGACTTGCCAGGTAGGCAGTGGCTGGCGAAATAGAGCAATGATGCATCATGTAGTTTGTCAGCAATTGTCATTAGTTGCTCAACAGATGGCGAGGAGAGCTGTGTCAGAGAGTAGATCGTCGTTGACCAGGGCCCGTAGCCATCTCCAGAGATGTGAAGGTTTGTCGTTGCCTAGTTGCTCAACGTGGAGCACTTGCCATATTACTGTCCCAGTTGAGCACGCAAGCCGATGTAGAACTGTCTTTTTAGGTAGAGTGTACCGGGTAGCAGAGTCTGGGGCGTCGACCTGGTCAGCAATCAAGTCCTCCTGGTCGTGCAGGTGGGCGATAAGACACAGAAATCTGGTTGATTCGTCGAGTTTGAAATGGTCGAACACTTCATCCACAATTTTGAACCAGGTTGTAGCCCTGTCGGGATTGAACGGCAGCAGCGTCGGTAACCGTTGTAGAACGTTCGGAAGAAAAGGTTGAGTTGAATTCATCGAGGCACTGCCCGATTGGGTTATTTCAGTTTCGATTCATGCCCTTTGGTCTGAAAAACGCAACTCTGACCTGGCAAAGCTTCATCAACGAAGTGCTATTCGAACTAAAATTCTGCTTTGCATATCTTGATGACATTCTTGTGTTCAGCTCCTCCATCGAGGACAACATTCGACATGTGCAAACTGTTAGTAACACTCTCGCGGCAGCAGGCATAGAGACCAACCAGGACAAATTGCAGCTCAATCAACCCGCTGTCACTTTTCTTGGTTTTCGGGTCTCTGCCAACGGTTTTTCACCGCCCCCCTGACAAAGTACAAACAATACTAAACCTACCTAGACCTTCGTCATTCAAAGAGCTCCGGTGCTTTCTGGAGATGGTTAATTATTGTCACCGACATCTACCTCAGGCTGCGGAGATTCAGGCTCCACTGACGGACGCCTTGGCAGTCACCAAGACTTCTGGATCTCGGCCTGTTCCATGGACCCCTGCTATGACTGCCCCTTTCACGGCCCTCAAAAATCTTCTTGCCAAGGTCTGCACCATCATGCATCCTCATCCCAATGTGCAGCTTTTCATCATCACAGACGCGAGCGATACTGCTATCGGCGCTGTCCTTAGCCAGACAGTCGACAGCCAAACTTTGCCTCTGCAATTCTTCTTGTGCAAGCTCACCAATGCACAACGGAAATATTCCACGTTTGGCAGGGAGTTACTCACGGTCTATGAAGTGATCAAGCATTTTAAGACTGACGTTGAGAGACGCCCTTTCTATGCTTTAACACACCACAAACCCCTGGTTGCAGCCATTACAAACATGTCAGCTGACCCGCCTCCTCGCTGCTTCAAATACATGGACTTCATATCTCAGTTCACCACCGATGTCAGACACATAAAGGGTGCTGACAATATAGTTGCTGATTTCCTTTCACGAGTCGACGCCGTTCATCCGCTGTTAGACCTCTCTCAACTGCCTAACCTCCAACCTGCTGACAAGGACACGCAAAACCTTCCCTGGCATTTCTGGTGAGATCTGGTGCGACAACAGTACGGGCACATTCCGCCCCCTTATCCCAACCACGCTCCGTCGAGCTGTCTTCAACGCACTGCATAATTTAGCCCACCCTGGTGTTCGTGCGTCTGCCTGCCTCGTAGCAGAGTGCTTTGTGTGGAGAAATGTCAATAAGGACTGCCAGCAATGGGCATGCTCCTGGGTCGCATGCCAACGCTGCAAAGTACACAAACACACTTCACCCCCCCCCCCCCCCTCTGCGCCTTTTAGATCCCTCCTGGGCATTTCCAGCATATTCATATTGACATTGTCAGCCCTCTCACCCCCTCTAACTTTCGTTATGTTCTCTCGTCTATCGACCGTACAACTCGCTGGGTCGAGGCTGTCCCCCTCCCCAATATCACGGCAGAAACTGTTGCTCGAGCTTTCGTCAAATCATGGGTATAGCATTTCGGATGTCCAGCTATCATCACAACTGACTAGGGCAGACAATTTGAGTCAGCCCTGTTCAATACGATTTGTAACATTTGCGGCATCCAGCGCATCCATACCACAGCACATCACCCGCAAAGTAACGGGCTAGTTGAGCGCTGGAACTGCACTTTCAAGGCGGCTCTTCAATGCCACAACTCTCTATGGACGGAGGCCCTTCCCCTTGTGCTACTCGGCATTCGTGCAATCTATGAGGAAGACCTCAAACGCCGAGTTCATATATGGCCAGAACATTGTTCTCCCTGGCGAACTTGTGAGCCCTTCCCCTTCTCTCCCTCAGTCCAACTTACCTTCCTTTGTGGACCACATCAGATGCCACTTCATCAACCTCCACATCCCTCCGCCTGCCACCCATTCTCGCCCTAAGGTTCACGTTCCGAAATCTCTGGACAACTGCGAGTATGTCATGCTCTGAGATGACACTGTCCGTGCTCCCCTCCAACTTCCATATACCGGCCCGTACCGAGTTCTCTGGCGCCCAGCCAACACCTATGACATCCAGATAAAAGCTTCAGCTGTTACAGTCTCTCTCAACAGATTAGCCGGCTGCTGTGGCCGAGCGGTTCTAGGCGCTTCAGTCAGGTACCGTACTGCTCCTACGGTCACAGGTTCGAATCCTGCCTCGGGCATGGATGTGTGTGATGTCCTTAGGTTAGTTAGGTTTAAGTAGTCTAAGTCTAGGGAACTGATGACCTCAGATGTTAAGTCCCATACTGCCCAGAGCAATTTTCTCAACAGACTTAAGACTGCTCATGTCGAGCCCACTTCTACCCCCCTTCAGGCCACGACCACGCCACTCACTGTCGTGACTCATGACACTCCGACCATTCCCTCCACGTCGTACTTACACACTCAGTCAAGAGACTTCCAGCTCCAAGTGTCGAGCTCTTCTCCAACCTTGCCCTCTACTCCGGTATCACGCACTCCCTCGAGTGGTTACATTCTCCCGATGTTGAGCTTACCTACAGTCACGCCCTCACCACCAGGCCTTTTGCCGGTCCCTTTGACCTCTCCCCCTTCACCTGGCTTGCCCTGTCGAGGTTCCTCACGCCCCCCCCCCCCTTCTTGAACGTGCCCTCGCTCGATGTGTTTGTGCCTGTTCCTCCAGACATAATCCATGACATCTTTATAATACTACGCGATGATACACTGTTTGTCGTGTGTTTCCCTTCATCTGGTGCTCATGACAGAACCTCCGCCATTCCTTGCCACCTGGTAAAGTGTGTTCCCCTCTCACCTGACGTCGACCTGGACATGCTTCGTGCGTTCGCCACGCCCACCGGAGACATCGTCGTCGTCGCTCCGTTCCTCCTGCAAACCACCAGCCTACCTGTCGCCGCTCGGCCAGAATGCCCAGTACAACACCTGGCACGCTTGAACGACTTCCAGGTTCGGTGGGTGGACCTTCCGTCACGACACCTACCCACACAGCTACCCAACGACACTGTCGAGCTGACCGTGGTCCAGCACCTGCGGACCACCCCTGCCAACGCCATTGTCACCCCCCACCCCGGCCTCTCAAGAGTACTCCGTACTGTGGGGGGGGGGGGGGGGGGCTATGTGGCGACGATGAGGTCGACACCAGTATTGATCTAAGTATTATCTTTGAACTAAGCTAAACATTATTTTTGTGCAGTTCCGCCATTCAGTTCTATGTAAGCCTTGTTTGTGTAAAGAGGTGAATAAATGAACTACTGTAAAATGGGAGAGATGTTTGGTGAAGCCGACCTGAACTTCCTCAAAAAATGGTTCAAATGGCTCTGAGCGACTTAACTTCTGAGGTCATCAGTCGCCTAGAACTTAGAACTAATTAAACCTAACTAACTTAAGGACATCACACACATCCATGCCCAAGGCAGGATTCGAACCTGTGACCATAGCGGTCGCTCGGTTCCAGACTGTAGCGTCTAAAACTGCACGGCCACTCCGGCCGGCCGAACTTCCTCCTCAAACTTTTACATATAGTTAAAAATCACAGAACAGCACGCTACGAATACGCAATAGATGAAATGGCGAAGAATGCAGGGAAAACTGTTCTCAGAATTCCTCCGTACCACTGTGAATTAAACGCCATCCAGTTAGTGTGGGCCAGAATCAAAGGCAGCGAAAAACAAAACATACAAAATGGCGGAAATTAAAGTACAGCTAGAAGAAGCATTAAGAACAGTGACTGCAGAGGAGTGGAACAAGTGCATCCTCCGTGTCGTAGAAAAAGTGGAAACACAAATGTGGAAATTAGACTGCATTATAGAGGAGAGAGAGGAGCGGTTTGTTATAAACCTCAATGAAAACAGTTCAAGATCGTCAGAGTGAACCTTGTTTCGTCCTTTATCATTATTATTACTGGTATTGTTATTAAAATTAACAATTAATTGTGTTTGAATGGAGCGTATTGTTAGCAACCTGAATAAAAATAAATCTGCTTCGAGAGAATGAACTCAGTTTAACATTATTGTTAAATTTATTTCGTACATTGTTGCCCATGTTTCTCACGGTCCGCTGTGACAGCTCGGCAGCCAGCCGAATGCCGCCAGCTGCAAAGCGTGAGCCAAGGATTTTCCACACCCCTACATATCACGTGAACACCGAATGCTTTCTCTGGAAACAAGCGTAGTCGCTCACGTGACACTGTTTATGTTTCGTCACAGCTCTCGGTGAATAGACTTTACTACTTAGTCTATTGATGGGCGTGTAAGGTGTACCATATTCTTTCTTTAAAATATATTCTAGTTTCTGTGCGCGAATAGGTCACAGAAAAAATGCCGAAAACAGCTACTTTAAAGTCTAGTCGTATAAGACTGTGGTTGTCAGATATCCAACACTATACGACAGATGGAAAATTATATTCTGCCAAGGATGCAATGATGTTTCTTAGTTTTTACCGTCCTTTCGAAATTGCGAATTGAGCACTATGGGACTCAACATCTGAGGTCATCAGTCCCCTAGACTTAGAACTACTTAAACCTAAATAACCTAAGGACATCACACACATCCATGCCCGAGGCAGGATTCGAACCTGCGACCATAGCAGTCGCGCGGATCCGGAATGAAGTGCCTAGAACCGCTCGGCCACCGCGGCCGGCTGCGAATTTCATCTCACACCTGTCTACACCCAAGCATTTATGAAGCACATTATATTGGAAATATTGTTTAAAGTTATACTATTAAAAGGCACTGGGACTCAACTGTCTTACTATTACTGTAATTTAAAATCGCTGAGTGTAATTTTGACTTAAAGGAAAATTAAGCAATCTGTAACTGTAATATCTATAGGACAAAGCATAAATGTTTCTACAATGATGCACTAAGTTTTGATTCATTTAAAGTTTTGAGTTTTAACAAAAATCTGTTGTTTGACAGAACAGGATTTTATTTTGTTTTTGTTTCGCTAATATTAAGTATCGGTGACCTGTAACAATAGCAAATACTTTTTATGTGCACTACTATATAGTATCTTGTTTCTTTATTATATTAGTTTTCGGGTGGTAAGTCCTGTTTAACCTAAAATGCTGAACGAAATCAACATTTAAGCAAACACTTAACAAAGACATCTGATGAATGCACTGAAAAGAATCAATTCTGCAATGACTTTTGTAATGCTATTGTGGCAGCAAACATCCCTTTTAGAAAACTAGAAAATCCTATTTTAAAAGGTTTTCTTGAGACGTACTGTCATCAGTCTGTTCCTGCAGAGTCAACATTGCGTAAAAATTATGAGGATTCAGCTTAAACTGACGCATTACACAGAATCCCAGAAGATATTGGGGTGTCTTGCATATGGATTTCTATTGATGAAAATGCTGACAGTCTTGACCAATATATCGCAAATCTGGTTGGTGGCAATATGTACACAGGTTTGCCATCCAGGGCTTATGAGTATATGAGTTGTTAAAACCAACTGCACATTTTGTCAACAATGGGCTGAAGGCGCGATGTCCAAATGATATGAACGAAAACAAGACGCTTCTCGCTGACACAAAAGCCAGTGAATATATGGTTGCAGCGTTTCAGTTGCTTCAGGTATTCTACCCTTTGATACTTCATGGAACTTGTGGAGCACATGATACCAACTGTACAGCAGAGCAAGTGTGGCTAGAAATCTCTACGGTAAAGAAGGGTTTTGTTAAGGGACCACCAAGGGTCCATACATTCAAAGAGCAATTTCCTGATGTCCCCCGCCACCTGAAACTGTTGTTGCCCACTGGGACATATGGTTAGCAGCAGCCAAATACCACGGTAGTAATCACCCAGCCGCCCAGAAGGTAACAGAAAATCTACTGGAGGATGCCGCCTCTGTAACTTCAGCAAAACAATTACTTAAAGATTCCTCAACCATCGGTACTTCGCTTATACAGGAGCCAACTACACATTTATGACAAGAATTATTTCTGAATTAGAAGGCTCAGGGACACCTCTCTACAAAAAGCTTGTTTACTGGATGAAGTTAAAAAAAGAAATACTGAAGTGCAAGATTAACTGGGGGAAAAGTATGGACATAAAAGCCAGAGACTTTGCAGAAGATCACCGGCCTGAAGGACTTGTACACTGCAGCATTACTTAGTGGAAAATGCAGTTCCCCTGATTGCAGCAATCCTGTTCAATCTGTTCTGAAAGTGAAGTATGCTCCCATCACAATCGATGTATAACGTCCTTCCTTGGCATATAAATTAATACTGATTGACAAACGTCATAGTTTTTCGCTGGAAAACCTATGAAAGTTCTGAGTTATTTACTGTGAAACCAGCTGTGTCTGAATTATTAAAACCACTGGTTTATCTCGTATTTAAAAAGTTATGTATTACACGTACTTCAACATGTGGCTATATGTGTTTTATACTGTATTTTTACGACGTGTAGACAACCTCCAAGATGGTGCTCCCCGGGCAATGCTGCAGTAAAATGCAACGGCAAAAAGTCTACACAATTCCGGCGACCGGACGCTCAAATGCCTCCCGGCCCACAAGAAGGCAAACGATTCAGAAGCGGAATTACTCCACGAAGATGGTGAGAGCGTGCCACTTCAATATAGAAGGCTACACAAGGACGAAAGGAGAAATCCTTGAAAAAATTGTAAGAAGAGAAAGAGTAAGTGTCGTACTCTTGCAGGAGACACACCTGACGGATGAAAACATCGAACGATTATGCATGCCAGGATTCACCAATGTGGGATACTCAGGACACGACAAAGATGGTATGGCGACCCTGGTGAAAAATGAGCTTCTAGGAAACCTCGAGAACAATCTGGAATCGGTTCCACACGCAATAGGCATTAAACTGGGAGAGATGACAATCTACAATGTCTACAAACCACCTTCGCAGCAATGGCCTATAGGAATCTTACCGCAGGCTAAACATCCAGCAATCTATGCCAGCGACTTTAATTCCCAGCACACCAGATGGGGATATCAGAGATCCACTCTGAAAGGCGTTGGACTAAGTGACTGAGCTGACAACCGGGACCTACACCTCCTGTTTGATCCCAAGGACAGAGCGTCCTTCAATTCAAAAGTATGGGGCACAAAGACGACACCTGACTTGACCCTTGTCAAACGCAGCGCAACAGGCATACCAATGCAAGCTACAAGAAGAGTCCTCGAAGCTTTCCCACGGAGCCAACACCTCCCGATTATTGTGGAGATCGGCCTTTCCATCCTGATCATAAAGAGCCCTCCGATTCCACGGTGGAATCTAAGAAAAGCAGACTGGGGGGAATATAAATTTTTTATTGACAAGACAATAAATCGAATACCACCAAGTCCAGAGAACTACCAAAGATTTGTAAACCTGATATATAAAGGGGCCCTAAAGGCTACCCCCCGAGGGGCCCAGAGGGAATGCATTCCTTGCTGGTCAGAGGAGTGCGAGTCATTGTTAGAACAGTATGAGAGGAGTGGGGAGGACGAGACTGCAGAACGACTGATCAACACTATGAACGAGGAACGTAGGAACAGGTGGAAGATGGCACTGGAGATTCTGGACTTTACCCATTCTAGCAGGAAGAGCTGGGGTCTACTACGGAAACTGGGTGGTGCCACAACACCACGAAGATCGGCCGCGGGTGTGGGCCCATCCGAAATAGCAACTGCCATGAAACAGACCTCCAAAATACGCCTGAAGACTGAGGAGAAGAAAAGGATCTCCAGGAACCTAACCAAGGAATTAGCCAAGAATCCAACTAATCTAGATATTGTCAGAGCAGTAGATGTCGAGGAGATTACCCAGGCCCTATCACTAATGAAAACAGGGAAAGCAGCCGGACCCAACGAAATCCTCCCAGAATTTCTGAGGGAGCTGGGACCCATTGGGAGGAAATGGATGGCCAAGCTCTTCACAGAATACACTAAATCAGGTGCACTCCCGAAGTTATGGAAAGAAGCTAAGGTATTAGCGGTACTGAAACCAGGGAAGGATGGAGATAATCAAAAGAACTATAGACCGATCTCACTGCTTTGTACCTCTTACAAAGTATTTGAGAGAATATTACTTGCCAGACTAGCATCATACATTGAGGCGAACCTCCCGGACTATCAAGCAGGGTTCCTTGTGGGAAGGAACTGCTGTGAACAAGTTTGGTCCCTTACAACATATATAGAGAAAGGCTATCAGAACAAGCTGAAAACGGGCCTGGTATTAATAGATCCTACATCAGCCTATGACACTGTCTGGACCGAAGGACTACTGCTCAAGCTTACTCGAATTATCAAATGCAATCAGATGTACACATTACTAAAAAATATGCTGACAGGCAGGAAGATCGAGGTCTATCTCCATGGAAAGAGCAGCAAAAGCATGGTAATAAACAATAGCCTGCCGCAGGGTCAGCCCTGGCGCCGACCCTTTTTAATTTATACATATCTGATATGCCGAGCACCAGGTCACGTAAATTTGCGTATGCGGATGACCTGGCCATCGCATACCAAAGCAAAAATTTCGAAGATCTTGAAAAAACATTGAATGCGGACCTTGAAGCACTGAACACCTACTACCTTAAGTGGCACTTGCATCCCAACCCCAATAAAACGACCAGTACCATAATGCACCTTAATAACAGAGCTTCAAACAGGAAACTACAGCTTTCCCTGAATGACCGGCATATCAGACATGAAGATAAGCCCAAATATCTGGGAGTAAAATTAGACCGCACACTAACGTTTTGCTCCCATCTGGAAGACATCAAACAGAAATTAAAATCTCGAAATGCCATTATGTCTAAACTGGCCGGAACATCATGGGGGTGCAGAGTTAATACACTAAGGACGTCAGCATTAGCCCTCATGTACAACGTGGCTGAATATTGTTCCCCAGTCTGGGCGAAAAGTGTGCATATAAATAAAGTAGACACCCAATTGAAAGAGACGATCAGAATTATCTCAGGCACACTTAGGGCTACCCCATGTTACTGGCTCCCAGTCCTTGCCAACATAGAACCCCCTGATATAAGGCGCTCCATGGCGATCTCAAGAATATGTAGGAAGATCGTACACAATCCAGAACTCCCTATACACCAAGACTTATCACCCATCAACAGGCTAAAATCTAGGTCCCCCTTTTGGAAGATTGGCAGGGAATTACAGGACTTCGACCCAAAGCTAGCCTGGGGGGAATCATGGCGCAAAGGGACATACAAGAACCAAAAGCTTATCGATGACCCCAGCAAGAAGATAAATGGTTTTGATCTCCCTCGGAAGCTCTGGGTTGCCTTAAATCACCTTAGAACAAGCGTGGGAAGATGCAAACATCTAATGAATAAGTGGGGACTTGCGGAGAGTCCCGTGTGTGAATGTGGTGAAATCCAGACAATGGACCATCTACTGGTGTGTGAAGTGGTAGGATATAGTGGTGAACTGAAGGACATACATTACCTGCCTGACCTGGCCATAGATTGGCTCAAAACTATAAGTAGCATTGTGTAGTGTTGTAATTTCTTGGTGGATTGTAATGAACTGTAATATTTGCCTTGTATATGCCGAACGAATAAATAAAAACTGTATTTTTACCTTGAAAAAGCAAAAAAAGGTTTGAGATCCTTTTCAGCATTTGTTGTAATGTGTTAACTGTGCATATTTTCATTTTCCTAGTTCTCAGTGGATAATATAATAATATGCTCATATTTAAAGCTGTATTTTACATCATGTTTAGTTTTCGTGCATAATACGTTTTAGGGCATACTTATGGGTTTATATAGCCTGAATACACATTTTCCAACCTAAAAATCCGCAGTGTACTCATTGATTACTATAATCCTTGTCCATATGTTGTAGTAAAGATAACTTAACAACTGAAAACCGTCGGAACCCACATCGAAAGCATAATGAATAAAGGTAATTTCCAAGAACACTTGCAAGCATACTTGTAAATTACCCGAATAAATTGCGTAATACACAAAAAACGCGCTTAAAAAGTGCAATAAAAACCCCAGAAAGCGTCGTACAAGAGACATATAAGTATAATATCGCAATTGATAGCAGAAAGAAGTTGTTTCTCGAGTTAACCATTGTTTCTACGGTCGCATGCTTTTCTCAGCCAGTTTTAATGGATAAAATAAAATATAATTATTACCTTCCCTGATGAATTACAGTAGCCTGAAATCTGGCCATCTTCTTAAATTCTGAAATCTTCAAGTTTCTCAGTTTCTGAAACGATGGTTTTATACACTTCACACATTTCGGTTCGCTGGCTAATACAACACTGTAAGTAGATCCTAGAACGGGCCAGTCTAAGACAACTGTAAACAACGAATGCAGCAGGTAAATCTGTGTAAATTTTATTAGCCAACAGAAATACATGAAAATGCCTTGGACAAAACTCAGATCGCACTACCCTCTCTCTATGTGAGAACGTAAACAACAGGGGGTGGAGAAGGGGGGGGGGGGTCTAGCTGCGCCGTCTGAGCTCTTACCAAGCGACCAATGAAAATTCAGAACTGGAAAAGTAATCTAAAGTCTTTGTACATGTTTATATTCGTTTCCAGTAACGTCATAGGTGACAAACATTTGAGGGTAACACTCATCTCACAACACTTGCTGCAAACTTGATGTCGTTTTGACGTCACACGCAATATCGATGACAACAAGAGCTGCTATTGAATTTCATTAGTGTTCGATGTGGGCCTATCTTGCATGGGTAAGAGATAGGAAATGTGAGATGATTGTTATCCGCCAAATATTTGTGGCAAGGAAGAATGTGAATATCATCGCTCATCGTTTCACTTGCAGCAAGTTAAACTCTCCCCTTAGGTTCCTGCCTAACCACACGCCCAGGAATCACCAAATATTCGGAAATAAAGAGCCAATGTCTGTCAGAAGGAAGAACGTGCTGCTCGTTTCATTTCCAGAAATTTAAGCTGTCCTCTAGTGAGGGTTGTCCGTAAACTAAAAGGATCTGAAGTCATGAGGAATGTTGTTATGTGGAATCTAACCACACTGGCGTGTAGCTTAGTTCTCCCTCTCCCATTTCTCGACATGGCGAACTGTCTACCAGGCTAGGTCTTGCCTTGTCACCCATTAAGATGGAACTCCCACTCGCGTCTCACACCAGGTTCGAATTACACTCTGCAATTCGTTTCTTTTGTACAAAAAAGAATGCGCCAGTGGATACTCCCTCCCAACTGCGTGAAGTCTACGTGTATGAGCATATGACATGTGCGAAAATGGTGCAAGGAGTTCAGAGACAGACGTCCATGATGAACAGAATCCTGGATGGCAATCGATTTTGAACAAAAAGATTGCTAAAGTGGAAGAAGCAATGCTGAAAGATCGAAGGCTGACGATTCGAGAGCTCTGCGAGATCATCCCTGATGTCATCAAGACTAGCATTGATAAAATTTTGATAGATCATTTAGGGTATGGCAAGGTTTGTGCAAGGTGGGCGAGAATGCTTACGGAATATCATAAATGGAAACGTGTGGAAGTGGCCAGCGAAGTTTTTCAGGCCTACACAACTGATGGAGAGGAATTCTTGGACTCTGTTGTCACGTGGGACGATACCTGGGTCCACTACACAACTGAAGAAACGAAACAACAATTCTTTTAGCGTAAACATCCAGAGTCGCCGAAGCTCTGAAAGTTTAAACAAACACTGTCTGCCGGGAAGGTGATGGCGAGCATGTTTTTTGGAACAGGAAGGTGCTATTGTTGTGCCAATTCCTGCATGCCGTACCATAAACAAAGCAGACTGCTATACGCGAAAAACTGAAGAACCTTTGCCGTGCAAAGCGAGAGGCATGTTCATGAAGGACGTAAATTTTCATAAGGACAACATTCGTCCTCACATTGCCCGTGTCACAAACAATCTCATCAACAAATTTGTATGGGATACTGTCACACACCCGCCTAACAGCCCAGACATAGACATACCCTCAAGTGACTTCATTTCCTCCCTGAATCGAAGAAACACCTGGGTGGAACGCATTTCACAACTGGAGAGGAGCTGAAATAAGACGGTTTAAGCGACCTCTCCTTGTACAGGGGGCGAGTTATGATATAGGCACACAGAAGATGATACACTGCATGCAAAAATGGATTGATCTCAGTAATTACTAAGTCGAAAAATAGGTTAAAGTCTAACGAGTAAGCTTTCCACACATACTGTATATTATTCAGTGTTATTTCTCTGTGTGAAATAACTGGGAATCTTATTTTACGTACAATCCTGATAGGTTATCACATAATTTTAAATGATAATAAATGATTGATTGAATAATTGACGCAACGATAACCATGCCGTTATTCTTATTGTATGAAATAGTTTTGAAAAATAGAAATAATGAATCTTTCCTCTTATGTACGTTAAAAGCCACAGCTGATTTTTCTCAGGGTGCTATCACCAACAATAGCATACATATCCTAATGTGAAGACATCCATCCTACTCACGAGGGATTAAAATCCTTTTTAACTATTATGCGATAGTACATTTAAACAATTCTTAATTATTTTTCTGAGGGGCTGGATGTTCCAGTATAGCTGCCTATGTGCAATGGCAGCGTATGCATTTATTGATACTGTTATTAATTAAAAAATGTACCTCTGGCCTAATATGAATCGAAAAATATTGCAGGATGCCGTTTTCAGATTATTAAAATTATTCTTTTTATACTTTCAGTATTCTATGACTGTTGGAAGAACTTGTATAATTTTTGTCATTAATGGCGTCGCTACAACAATGAGCCTACACAGAAATGTACAGGGCAACATTTAATTATTACATACTGAATCATATACAGGACAGGTATTAGCTATTCACAAAAATCTCATATGTATTCAGCAAAATTATATTCCTACTACAAACAATTGTACCAATTACAGACCATTAGAATTTAACGTCTGTCAGTGAGAACTGCAGATTCGACAAGACAATGAAACAAAACTCCCCCAACGATCTTCTACAAAAAAAAAAAAAAAAAAAAAAAAAAAAAAAAAAACACAGATAATAATTTTGCAATTTTAATAGCACAGATAACTCTTCTCCATTGTTAAGTCTCTGCAATTTTTTCTGATTTTTTTTTCTTTACTCGAGGCAATGCTATAAGGTTCCTGCCCAATTACACACTTGGAAATCGCCACATATTCGGAAATAAACAGTGAAATGTTTGTGACAAGTAAGAATATGATTTTAGTGCTGCTCGTTTCATTTGCAGAAATTTAGCTTGTCCTCTTAGCTTCCTGTCTAATCACAAACTCAGCAACTGCCACATATTTAGAAAGAAACAGTCAAATATTTATTTCATCTTCTGTTCTCTAATCAGATGGAAATCTTAAATAACATCAGATATTGCAGAACACACTTGTATTACTTTCATAAGAAAGTTTCAATAACACTAAGATGAAAAAAGTGGTATAATATTTAGTGATATGCAAACTTACGATCTTCAACTTCATAAAAAACAGCGTCGTCCATAGCACTGTTTTTTAAACTTTTTAAAAACATAATGAATTACAACGTTATACAAGAGTTACAACATACCTAATCACCATTCTTCAACCAGTTACACTAATCAAAGAATCAATTTTGGAAAAAAATAAACAAAATAACGGGGCAATGTCAATCAATATTTATATCCACAGCATGAACTGATTTGAAATTTCTTTTTCCTTAGCGGTCGCACGGCTCCAGACTGTAGTGCCTAGAACCGCTCAGCCACTCCTGCCAGTTATATTGGTGTGCTGCTTGATCTACTTTTAGATATAAATTAGGAAACAGAATTTTAGGAAGGTTATTCGTATTAGCCTATGAGATTCTGTCAAAGACAATATTAAGCACATTTCCATAGTCCTTTTTGTGGTCTGAGTACTTACATAATTTTGTGTAATTCACACTTCATATACGTGTGGAATTCAATTATATTGTTATCTCCCAGATCATTAATGATATAGCCCACATATTTCCCATTAACCAATAAAAGGCATTGTTTTTAAAATGGGTAAGTTTTGAGCCCATGGACTGTAGAGCATTGTAGGTGCATAAAACGTATCGTGAAGATCTTGTAGCTGATCTCTGAGCAATGTTCAGTTTTCTATATTACCTGCACATGCAAATCTATGTCTACTGTATCCACAAGATTGCATTTCTGACAAGGTTTGTTTGGCTAATCCCAAAACATACACCTTTCATTAACGGTGACTATATTATTTGCAGTTTTATACCATTCTGTAGGTATTTCAGATGAAAGTCCATCCATGTTGATGCTTTTCGATACTGCATTTCATTCGACATTTGAGTATTTCGTTTCTATTTTTTTCCCTTCATGTTTTTTTCTGTCAAGTATAACGTCTCTGGCTATTATCTGTTGCAAAGTAGTGATCTCATTGTTGAGATAACTTATTTCCACAAAATATGTCGTTACATGCTGGCGCCGTCAGTTTATTTTTTGCGCATCTAGCTGTATCTGGAGACATTTTGGCCTGAGAATTTCAAATGTAACACTGTCTACATCTTCTTTTAAAATAGCAGTGATCCTTATAATCCTGCTTAGCTGAGTGGTAACGTGCTTGCCTCACATGCAGCGGGCCTGGCTTCGATTCCTGGCCAGGTTGGAGATTTTCTCCACCTGTGGACTGGGTGTTGTGTTGTCATCATCATCATCATCTCATCCTCAGCGATGCAAAAGTTGCCCAATGTGGCATCACCTGAAATCATACTTGCAACACGGCGCCTGAACTTCCCCGGACGGGGCCTCCCGGCCAACAATACCATACGATCTTGTTTTTCATGTCGACTAATCCTAAACCTTCATTTCTGAGGTCTAGTGTGGCTGTTTATGTGTCTACTTTGAATACTTGTCCTCCCCACATGTAGTTGGTGATGGCTGATATAATCTTCACGGCTATAATTTTGGGTAACGAAAACAGTTGCGTCTTGTAGTAAGCTTTTGAGAGAATCATCATCATCTTGGACAGTTTCCAGCCACTGGCTGGGTCTGTCGGGAACACAAGCCTCTCCATCGTGTTCTGTCTTTCCACCATTCCCCCTCTTCCACCTTCGTCCAGTTCTCTCCTCTTCTCGTCACACATTCCTTCACTCCCTTCACCCATCTATCTCTTGGTCTTCCCCTGGGCCTCTTCCCCTCCAGTTGCAGATCAATCCTCTTTGGATTCTTCCCTCATCCATTCTCTTCATGTGTCCATACCACTGCAGTCTTGATTTTTCTATCCTGTCCTGTACTGGTTCCTCCTTTAGTCTTTCCCTCACATACACATTTCGCAATCTGTCTCGTCTTGTTACACTTAACCTGCTCCTCTGGAACTTCATTTCACTAGCTTGTATTCTACTTTTGTCGCTTTTGTGCATTACCCATGTCTCACTTCCGTATGCCAATATGGGGACAAAGTAGGTTCGGTATATAATTCCCTTGGATTTCTGTGGCACCTCCTTGCTCCAAATAAGCCCCCTAATGCATTTGAAGAACTGCCCTGCTTTTCTGCACCTTTCATTTATTTCCATTGCGTTTCCCCCCTTACTTTCAATCATGCTTCCCAGGTACTTGAAGTTCTCTTCCACTTGTACTTTTTCCCCTCCACAAGTTATATCCACATTTGGCCTATTCTTCTTCCTTGTTGTGACAATTATTTCACTTTTTTCTTTGCAGAGAAATGCATTCCATATTGTGCTGCCGTTGCCTCCCATACATCTAATTGCTCTTGCACCTCCTTCTCGCAATTTCCCCATAACATCAGGTCATCAGCAAAAAGCACTGCTTTCATTTTATGATCTCCAATTGCATCTGATACTTGCTGTAGGATTTCATCCATAACAATAATAAACAATAAAGGCGAAAGTGCACTTCCCTGTCACGGCCCATTTTCCAGCTTGAACCATGCAGTACGTTCCCTCCCCACTTTCACACAACTCTCACTTCCCTCATACATTTTTCTGACTTTTCGTGTTATCTCTTCATCTATCCCTTTTGCGTTCAGCACATCCCAGAGTTTGTCCCTATAGATATTGTCATATGCCTTCTCAATATCTAAAAAGGCCATGATTAAGTCCTTCCCGTACTCATAGTGCCTTTCCTGCAGTTGCCTTACCGCAAATATGAGGTCCGTTGTTGATCTTCCCGGTCTGAAACCATACTGCTCCTCTTGCGGTCTACTTTCAATACTGCTTCTTATTCTCTTCTCCAGGATCTTTTCATAGATTTTTCCACAGTGGCATAGCAGGATGATTCCTCTGTAGTTCTCACATCTCCTTTTATCCCCTTTCTTGAAGATCGGGACTGTAATTCCTTTCTTCCAATCCTCAGGAATTTTGTTCTCCTTCCACACCACCCTCAGCACTCTGTATAGCCACTGGGATCCTACTTCTCCTGCTGCTCGTATCATATCCACTGTTACTTCGTCCCAACCTGGTGCCTTGCCCCCTGTCATCCTCTTTATGGCTTCTTCCACTTCATTCAAAGTTAGATCATCAATTTCCCCACTATTATAATCGTCTGCTGCCTTAGGCTCTCCATCGCTGTTAGTTACCCTCTTGACGGCATTCAACAGATCTTGAAAGTACTCCTTCCAAATCTCCTCCACAACTCTTCCATTATTATCCATGATCCTCAGGCACTCGCTTCTGTCGTTCCTCTTATTTTTTACCATGGTGTAAAGTACTTTTTTGTTCCCTTCACTGTCCTCTTCTAACATTCTTGTCCATTTTTCCATCCACTTCTTCTTCTCCGCCCTTACTATGGTCTGTGCCGCTTTCTTGCTTCCCTTATATTTTACCCTAGCTTCCTCTGTTCGGGTCTGGAACCATTCTCTGAAGGCTTTGTTCTTTCAAAGTACTGCCTCTTTACATATGTTGTTCCACCATGGGGTTTCCTTACTTCTCCTCTTTGTGCTAGTTCTTCCGCACACAGTCTCAGCTGCCTCAACTAGAGCCCTCTTAAAATCTCCCCATTCTTCTTCCACTGTTCTCTGATCTTCCTTTGGCAGCTTCTTCCTGATCAGTGTCTGGTACTGGGTCCTCCGTTCATCCTCTTTCAGCATCCATGTCTTCAACCTTTTCTCCTGTATGTCTGTTGCCCTCCTATCTTTTTTCTCTCTCAGGGTGGCTACCAACAGCCGACGGTCACTGTCTAAGGCCTCAGATGGAATGACCTTAACATCTGTGAGGCTGCTCATCATCTGCCTATCCACTAGTACATAATCTACTACTGAAGTTTGGGACCAGTCTCCACTGTACCAAGTTATTTTGTGGCTACTTCTCTTCTTGTACCAGGAATTTGCGATCGCCAGCCCCTTCCTCTTGCAGAATTCCAGCAACAATTTTCCTTCTATATTTCGGTTCCCCCAGCCCTCTGGTCCCATTATCTCCTTGAATCCTTTCCTGTCTGTGCCAACATGTGCATTGAGGTCCCCTATTATAATCTGATTACCTCCATTTAGCTGCTTTTGCATGTCATCTTCAAATTCCTCCTTCTCCTTTTTTGTACACCCCACCTGTGGGGCATATACTTGGATGATTTCAATGCTTTTTCCTTTCACTCGTACTCTGGCTTTTATCATTCGATCATTGATACCTTCCACCTCCTCCTGCAGACCCTCTCTGGCCACTATTGCCACTCCATTTCTTCCCCTCTCATTCCCTATCCAGTACAGTTTACATCCTTTACTTAGTGGTTTTTCACCAACTCCTCTCCACCTAGTCTCAGCAAGTCCCAAAATGTCCAATTTCCTCCTTTCCATCATTTCTACAATTTC
Organism: Schistocerca americana; assembly: GCF_021461395.2. Lineage (NCBI taxonomy): Eukaryota > Metazoa > Arthropoda > Insecta > Orthoptera > Acrididae > Schistocerca > Schistocerca americana. Next base: position 894,170,763 of record NC_060119.1, on the reverse strand, counting down.
TTCTAACTTCCCAGTTAGAGTCCTTACGTTTAAGGTGCCCAGTCGTAAACCATCTCGTAATCCTTTTCCATTGCTTGGTCGGTTTCCTTTAAATCCGTTCCGTGATCCGAGACATGTTCCCTTTTTGAAAGCAGTTGATTTATCCACTACTGGCTTGCTAGGCCTATCGCAGCTTCACCAGAGCCCCGTTAGCCGTCACGTTTCAGGGTTCCCATAGGGCCTTCCCAGCTACCGTAGCGGTCCTGGGGCACACGAAGTCCCCGCTGTACATCGCCCCTATAGGCAGTCCCGTACTTTGTGCCGTTGCCCATCTCCCACGACTTGGACGAGGGGTTGGACTTATGGGAGACTTTTGAGAGAATGCAGCTGTTAATTAATTTTACTCTGTGCACTTGGTTTGTATTACAGTACAGATATTCTCTTGTGACTCCTTGAATTTATCCTGACGTATTTTTCCAATTAATAGCTATCATCTTCATTCTTCAAGTGCTCAGAATTGTTCCAAAAGCTTTACTTTGACTTACTACTCTGATGTGCTCACCCAGTTTGGTATGACCTGTCCTTACCTCTTGCCGCACATGGATAGCTCTGACAGGTTTAAAATGCCTGTGAACCCAGGCCTGCCGTGTAAGGAGACCCTGGACATCAGAATAATAGCTATTATACATGACCTAACATATGTCAATGAGGTAGGGGTAACCTCTACTTTAGATCAAACAGACGAACTATTATTACCAGTATTACATATTTTTTATCTAATAATCGCTACTCAGAGCGGGTTCAGGTTGCGTATTTGTCGATGAAAACACAAGAAAAATCTTAATGAACCTAACTTCAGACAAGATAAACACATGAAAATTTACGAAAACAATTCTTACAATAGCGTAATCTCAAGAAAAAAAATACTAACGCAACTTCAAGTACACTGAACATTCGAAAAGTACCTCAAAATTATTACACTGACAGTCTTACAAAATCACGTTGCCGAATGCCTTACTCGAATTTAAGCCCCAAGAACACATGTGCAATACCTGGCTGACATGGACATGATGGAATGAGGAAGACTATGCAAATCAGCTGCAATCGGAAGCAGATCTGAAGTGAACACACTCTAGTGACTATGAGACTCATCGCCTGAGCAACGTGGTATTTACCGTGTGCAGACTGCGGCGACGAAGGCGGCCGTGGTCTGTTGTGGTGTGTGTCGGCAGCAGATACGATGACGCCTTGTGAACCTGTAGCCCTGACAGATCTTCTATGACCCTGACTGGATGCACAGTCGTAAACTGCTCTAGGTTTTCGACAGGTGAAAAACTATGTTTTTCCCTGGCCAAATCAACAGGCTGTCTCCACTCGTTAAGGTTGAGCAACGTGTACACTGTTGCCCTCAAATGTTCAGCAGAACTTAACAGCACATTAGTAGCTCGTAATCTCCAGTCTGGAAAACCTCGTTAACACACACAGGTGTTCACAACAGAATGTCTCTTCCGGAGCCGCAGTCCGTCTAGTGTACAGCCCCTCTGGGAAGAGAGTGTCCCCTGATTACTCAATCGTAATTGCTGTATTGTGACAGCTGTCCCCACCATATTGTGTGTTCGCCTCCAGCTACAATTAGTGTCGGCCAACGAGTGCTTTTGCTGCAACTGTCGTCGTTTCTTTGCCCAACTGCAGAACTGAGGCGCACGCTAGTTTCTCAGTCCAATGAGCGTTGACCCATCTTTTTTTCTACTTAGTAATAAGCTCCGCCCAAACAGGATCTGTTCACGTGAACATCATGCGTCGTTCTCTCCAGTATCACGTGATTTTTGAATGTTTACCAAAAATACTGGTGACTCACAGTGTTGTCCTCTATTCTGCATCTCCCGCTGCATTCCTGCGTGATTTTTAAGTTAAAAGGCTTTCACAGAGCAGGTGTGGGTCTCACACCCTATGCATATGAGTGTCACGTGAATTTTGTTTATTTTTAAGCTGCTGACGCAGTTTCTGCGTTATTACTTTTCCGCGTAAATGAAGAGCTGTGTTCTCCTTTGAGACCACTCCAAAATGGATCCCATATTGCGTTAAAATGTTTACTTCAGTGCAGGTGTGCGTCAGATGACTGACCTAACAGTGAATCGTTGTGCGGTTGTCCCCGCCGACAACTGCCAGGTGCCGTCCGCGCGCCGCGTCCCTCATTGAATCTGCATGAATACTTTCACTTTGCTAAGGATAATTGAGCCCACAAAGGCATGGCTAAAATCCTGTAGGTGCTGAACCGATATCAGACTGGCACCATTCATGTATTTAAGGCACGATATTCTCTGCATGGCCACCACAAATTGTCTTTCTCTGGGACTAAGTGCAAAGAAGAGGAGTATAGGCTGCCTGATGGACGAACAGATGTGAAAATTACCGAACTATCAGTTTAATAAGTCACAGCTGCAAAATACTAACGCGAATTCTTTACGGACGAATGGAAAAACTGGTAGAAGCAGACCTCGGGGAAGATCAGTTTGGATTCCGTAGAAATGTTGGAACACGTGAGGCAACGACTTATCTTAGAAGAAAGACTAAGAAAAGGCAAACCTACGTTTCTAGCATTTGTAGACTTAGAGAAAGCTTTTGACAATGTTAACTGGAATACTCTCTTTCAAATTCTGAAGGTGGCAGGGGTAAAATACAGGGAGCGAAAGGCTATTTACAATTTGTACAGAAACCAGATGGCAGTTATAAGAGAGGAGGGGCATGAAAGGGAAGCAGTGGTTGGGAAAGGAGTGAGACAGGGTTGTAGCCTCTCCCCGATGTTATTCAATCTGTATATTGAGGAAGCAGTAAAGGAAACAAAAGAAAAATTCGGAGTAGGTATTAAAATTCATGGAGAAGAAGTAAAAACTTTGAGGTTCGCCGATGACATTGTAATTCTGTCAGAGACAGCAAAGGACTTGGAAGAGCAGTTGAACGGAATGAACAGTGTCTGGAAAGGAGGATATAAGATGAACATCAACAAAAGCAAAACAAGGATAATGGAATGTAGTCAGATTAAATCGGGTGATGCTGAGGGAATTAGATTAGGAAATGAGACACTTAAAGTAGTAAAGGAGTTTTGCTATTTGGGGAGCAAAATAACTGATGATGGTCGAAGTAGAGAGGAAATAAAAGGTAAACTGGCAATGGCAAGGAAATCGTTTCTGAAGAAGAGAAAGTTGTTAACATCGAGTATAGATTTAAGTGTCAGGAAGTCGTTTCTGAAAGTATTTGTATGGAGTGTAGCCATGTATGGAAGTGAAACATGGACGATAACTAGTTTGGACAAGAAGAGAATAGAAGGTTTCGAAATGTGGTGTTACAGAAGAATGCTGAAGATAAGGTGGGTAGATCACGTAACTAATGAAGAGGTATTGAATAGGATTGGGGAGAAGAGAAGTTTGTGGCACAACTTGACTAGAAAAAGGGATCGGTTGGTAGGACATGTTTTGAGGCTTCAAGGGATCACAAATTTAGCATTGGAGGGCAGCGTGGAGGGTAAAAATCGTAGAGGGAGACCAAGAGATGAATACACTAAGCAGATTCAGAAGGATGTAGGTTGCAGTAGGTACTGGGAGATGAAGAAGCTTGCACAGGATAGAGTAGCATGGAGAGCTGCATCAAACCAGTCTCAGGACTGAAGACCACAACAACAACAACAACAACGTGGACGAACAATGCCCTGCTGCAGCATGGTCTCGAATTCAGCCTTTGCTACAGCGAGTAGATTAGATTAGAGATTAGATTAAATTAGTACTTGTTCCATAGATCATGAACACGATACTTTGTAGTGATGTGGAACATGTCAGGTTAATAAAAGGTGCCTATACAAGTTATTACATTACACAAAATATTACATGACACTTAATATTTTCAATTTCATTTGTGGGCGTTGGGGAAATTACCCACTTACTATATCCAAAAATTCATCTAATGAGTAGAAGAAGGAGTTGCCATTAAGAAATTCTTTTAATTTCCTTTTAAATGTCATATGGCTATCTGTCAGACTTTTGATGCTATTAGGTAAGTGACCATAGACTTTTGTGGCAGCATAATGTATCCCCTTCTGAGCCAAAGTTAGATTTATTCTTGAGTAGTGAAGATCATCCTTTCTCCTAGTGTTGTAGTCATGTACACTGCTATTACTTTTGAATTCGTTCAGATTGTTAATAACAAATTTCATAAGTGAATATATATATATATATATATATATATATATATATATATATATATATATATATTGTGAGGCTACAGTGAAGATCTCTAGCTTTTTAAATAACTGTCCGCAGGATGATCTTGGATGAGTTCAAGCAATTATTCTGATTACACGGTTTTGTGCAATGAACAGTCTTTTACTCAATTATGAGTTACCCTAGAAAATGATGCCATACGAAAGCAGAGAATGAAAATTAGCGTGGTAAGCTAATTTACTGAGATGTATATCGCCAAAATTTGCAATGACCCTAATAGCATAAGTAGCTGAACTCAAACGTTTCAGCAGATCTTCAGTGTATTTTTTCCAGTTTTGAATATTCTACCTTAGCTACCGATTTCTGATAAAAGTCTATATTTATTAATGGTGTCATTCTATTTATTGTGTGGAACTGTATGTACTGTGTTTTGTCAAAGTTTAATGAGAGTCCATCTGCAGAGAACCACTTAATGATTTTCTGAAAAACATCGTTTACATCGTACAGTCGTTTACATCGTACAGTCACTTTGGGGTCAAGCTGACGTGGACAGCATGAGGTGGGTGGGCCAGGCATAGTCCTGATGTTGTTGACTGTGAAATGCTTGATGTCCTTTGGTGCACCAGGCGGGTAAGCGAGCTCCAGAAATTTGTCCATTATATCTGTGTATGATCTGGAGGGCTTCACTGGTTTATGCTCAAGAAAGCAACTGGCCGTTGCTGTCCTTCTGTTTTCAGAATTGTTGTCGAGCTGCTCAGGTGGGCATTCACGATATTACCTAATAAGTTGTAGTGACTGAGGAAATCGACACCCAGAATTGGCCTTTTGGTGTCAGCCACAGTGAATGTCCATGTGAATGTGCGGCACAGACCAAGGTCTAAATTTCAGTGAAGAGTGGTGTATGGTTTTATTGTAGAACTGTTTGCCATCGTAAGAGACAATGCCTCAGCCTACCATTGGTCTTTTAGCATAGATTGGGGGGAAAATTGACAAACTGAAACCCAAGATGACAAATACATCACAGCATGTTCATTTACAAAGAGACGCCTGGATATTCTACTGCAGCCAGGTGCGCCTAAGCCTGGTTGCAGCTGGCATTTAGGTTCGAGCAGGGAGGTCGACACTTCGTCACATTGTTGCCAAAGTGGGAACAATGCCAGCAAAAGCATCTCAGATGCTGTTCTGACATTATCGGCATACTGTCAGCACAGCTGGTACTGTACTGCCGGTTGCGCAAGCCATGTTGGTGGTAGTGGGATTTGCTGTTGCTATGGCACCTACTGCCCTTTGTCTATGAGTGCGCCAACTGGTCGACTTGTGTACTGAGTGCTGCTACCTGCGCGGCCAAGTCCTGAAGTTGGTAGTGCGTGTTGATCTCCAAGCTGGTAGCTGCAGGAGACTATGTCACTGTGGAGTCAAATCTGCCAGTGCTGCTACAGCATTGTAGGCGGCCATGGCAGCAAAACTGGGCGCCATTGACAGTGTATTATGCACCTGATTAGTCAAGTTCACGATGGCGTCCAGCTGCATTTGAGTTTAGGCGGCAATGATCACTTATACTTGGGCTGGGAGGCTGTGCATCCAATCAGCATGCAACAGTGACACCAGGACCATGTCAGACTGTGCAAGGCTCCGCAGGAACTGAGGTGACCTGCACTGCTCTTGGCGCAGTAACTGATGCACCCGAGTTCCTGTGAAAATGAAATTCGCCAGATTAACTCCTCTTTTAATTTCTCATACGAAGACTGCATTGGTGGGGCAGAGATTGCGTCCCACACTTCGGCTGCATAGACTTGGTGTAGGTGGCTCATGACATGTCCAAACATGATGAAGTCGCAGGTGATGTTGTTGCTCAGGAAACTGCTTCCATTCAGCTGAACCAAATGATTGGATCACAGGGCCAAAAGGGCAGCAGCTTAACCAACACCCTTGCTGTACTTGCTGCCACTCCCATAATAATGGTAGGCGTCGCTGTGGCTGTGTCTTGTGAATGGATGTTTTCCTCAGCTTGTTGCGGGTGAGCGGAGACTGTAATTGCGGAGAGTGCCTGCAGCTTGCTCTCCAGCCTCTGGATGCGCACTAGCAGCTCATCTATTGTCTTTTGTCTACTGTCTATTGTCTTTGGCAATTCTTCCAAAGTTGTCATCTTGCTTTAGCAGCTAGTTCTCGATAATCAGTTTAAAACAAATCACTTTTTGTATGCGAGGACATAAGAGTTAGATCACTCACAATTGCACATCACTCACACCAATGAAATTTCATCATCACACATGTAGACTTGTAATCACATTGCAAGCCCAATGAACTGGAGATGTCTGGGTATCAGTGCCAACACATCAGTCGTGCAGTGAACTGACTTTACTATCACACCCATGCACTTTGTTCAGGATGTAGGCTATGGTGATGGTGTGATAACATGAACTGGTAAGTATACGTTTGCTGAAAATTTATTCATTCTGTACAAATGAGTAAACAAACAAGTGAACAAAAATGAAATCAGATCTCAATTAGCTAGTCATCACAATGACTAGGTTTCTTAACAGTTCCACTCACACACCGATCCCAGAGGGTGAAGACTCATGGTGAAGAGCGCCTCATTTGACTACATGAGCAGAGGAGAACAATGGACATGTGTCTGGAATGAAACGAACCTTTTTGGCGATAGTGGAGCGTCATGGAAGCGAAAGCGGAAATGGATGGATCGTGTCAAACAAACTCCTGTACGCTCTGTGGGGAGCCTGTGTTAAGTTTGACCCACATGGTCTGCAGATTGAAGTTATAGACGCTCGAAAAACCCATGCCCGCGCCCATGTGCGCCACACGTTGCCATAATTTGGTATATTGGTAGATATGCACACCAGTGGACGCATCTAGCTTTGGCTAGCGGCTTTGGTCCGTTCACCCATTTCTGCAGCATGGCTGCCACTATAGAATAAATTTTGAACCAAACGCCTAAATCACACGGTTTAATCATAACCATTAAACTTAACTTTACTATTCAAGACCACATATATGTTGAAATATTTGTCTACTAATATCTAGGAGAAACATGGGACAATGTAAAACTTTTTCCATTGACATAACATATAATGGCGAACTGGTAGGTAACAAGGGAAGCAGGTGATTTCTGCATCCTGCTGTAGAGTGGTAGAAGCCTATGGTAGTATTTACACTTCATCCCACTACAGCTCATGAAAATGTCTAACCAAGAAACCAGGGAGTCTGATTTAGGGAGGGGAATCGAGTTTAGGGCAATTTCTTCCAATCCTTACTTGGTATAAATATTTGCTGTCTGTTTCCAAATATGTTACAATTTCCGAGACCCACATACTCAGAAGTAGTAGCATTATACATCTGTAGATCTCTTTTTTCAAGGATATTGGACATGTCAAAGTATTTACAATTTTAGACCAATTTAAAATAAGCTAATTCGTATACACATATATTTACAGACTTCTAGTTAGACATAATCATTAGATTTACTCCTGGTGTACAATTCTTTTTTTACAAATAACTTATCAAATAATGTAATGCCACGCCATTCACTCATATCTGAGTTATTGTGATGGCTGGCTAATTGCGATCTGATTTCATTTTTGTTCACTTGTTTGTTTACTCATTTGTACAGAATGAATAAATTTTCAGCAAACATATACTTACCAGTTCATGTTATCACACACTATACACACATTGTTTCATAACACTTCACTCACTGCACACACACACACACACACACACACACACACACACACACACTGGTGACCTCTGGGCCATTTGCTGTACCACAACTTCCCATTTGCTATCCTGAAAAACTGAGTCAGCATCCCTCCATAATGAGTGAGATGTTGAGCTGAGAAAGAGGAAGAGGTGTTAGTATTGTGCTATGCATAGCTTGGGGGTAAGTATTTCTAAAAAAAAAAAAACCAAGAAGGAAAAAAACATAAAGTGAAGGTGTTATGTGGAATGTTGAATATTTTATTGTACAGCATTTTTTTTATCAAACCCCTGCTCTACTTCATCTAAGTAATCCTTCAATGTATAAAATGTATTGCATAACAGGTACATTTTAGCTGCCTTTTTAAACAAGTATATTTTTGCAATTTCTTATTCTCTTTTGTTAATTTGTTGTATAGTTTTATTCCTCGATAGAAAATGCTGTTTTGAGTGTTGTTTTTATTTTTTCTTGGTAAATGTAAGTTGAGTCTATCTCTTGTTGCACAGTCATGGACAGAGCTGTTTGTGCAGCAATTACCAATGTTATTTTTGAGAATGCTGAAAGCAGGGTAATGGGCCAGTTATTTTCTATGTCTTCTGCATTACAAGCAAAGGTACAACTCTTGCCTGTTTTAACTGCTCTGGAAATGTCCCTGACGTGAAGGATTCGTTTATTATATTTGTTAAGGGGCCTTGTATAATCCCTATGCATTGTTTCAGTACACACATTCGTACTTCATGTAAGCCTACTGACTTTATTTTTTAGTTTTTGAACAGTTTTATTGACTTTATTCTCTGTGGTTGGAAGTAACATAGTTGTATGTAGTGCAACATTATTTACAGGTGTTATATTTGTTTTGGGGAATTTTTGCTGTAACCTCCCTGCAATACTTGAAAAATGCTCGTTTACACAGTGTTGTTTGCTAAGTGTTGTGGATCATTTATTACCTTATCCCCCTCCATTACCAGTATGTTATTCTGCAGTTGTTTGCCTCTCCCCGTTTCCTTTTTTATAACATCCCAGACTGCTTTGCTTTTATTCTCTGCATTACATATTTTTTGTCATTAAATGACTTTTTTGCAGCAATCAGCACCTTCCTATACATCGTTTTGTGTCTGTGATAGAAATTTAAGAATTCTGGATCATTGCAAATATCTTTCATGGAACTGAGGTGTTTAAATGTTTGGGAGGACTTCTTAATAGCTGCTGTTATCCATCTGTTTTTGTGAGATGTTGATACAGACAAGCATGCTTTTGGAAATGCATTTTCAAAGTTCAATTTAAACAATGTGGAGAATTTCATATTCACATTGGTTTCCTTATACACTTCATCCCAGCTCTGTTTTTCTAGTTCTTTTAAAAAATCTTTTATTTTGATTTCTGTTAGATGTCATTTGTAGGCTTATAGTTTAGGGAATGATTCAATGCCTGGTTTTACTGTTGTTTTTGCAGAGATGGTCTGATAGAGATCTTTTACAGCTACACCACATTTTTCCCTGTCCATATTTGTGGCCACATGGTCAATTACTGATGCAGTCATTGTAGTAACCCTTGTTACACTATTGACCAATAGGGACATGCCAAAACTTTGAAGGATGTTTATGAAGGTGCTGCTGGATTAATTTATGATCTTAGTGTTGATGTAAATGTCCCCAAACAGAATTATGTTGACATTTGTACTTGAGACTTTACCGAGAACTTCTAGTAATTTATTGAAAAAAGTGTCCACATTACCATTGGGAGATCTGTACACACAAAATGGTTAATTTCTTGGTGATATCAAGCCCTGTTAATTCAATAGCTGATATTTCAAAGTGTTTGTCTTCACTTATTGTACTGAGATCATGTCTTGATTTGAACTGTGTTCCTTTTCTGATATAAATGCATGACCCTCCACCCCTTGATGTAGTTCTGCAGCAAGAGTTTGCCCTTTCATACAGCGATAATACTACATGTTGGATTTCTGTGTCTCTACACCAGTGCTCAGTAATACAAAGTACTGTGCAATTCAAAGACTGGAACTGAACTTCTAATAGCTGTATTTCATTTTTTAATGACTGCATGTTTTGATGGAGGATTGTTAAGTCTGTGAAATGCCCCATGTTACTCTTTCCAATGGTTTGTTTTTCTTTGTGACATCTGGTATGTGTGATATTTAAAGTGTTAAAATCTGTCTTGTGAGTGATTCTTTTAGTATTTTTTAAACTGCTGGAGATACTCTTTAGGCAGGGAAACCTGTTGTCTGGATTTATCCTAAAAAAGACCTACCTTTCCTACCTATGAGCCGGCCAGGGTGGCCGAGCGTTTCTAGGCGCTTCAGTCTGGAACTGTGCGACCGCTATGGTTGCAGGTTAGAATCCTATATGGATGTGTGTGATGTCCTTAGGTTAGTTAGGTTTAAGTAGTTCTAAGTTCTAGGGGACTGATGACCTCAGATGTTATGTCCCATAGTGCTCAGAGCCATTTGAACCATTTGAACCTACCTATGACAACAGGTATTTGACCATGTGTGGCCCGAGTCCCACCACCTATACTTTCATGAATGAGCTGTACCAATCTTCCCTTCCGAGTCCTGTTTAGGTGTAGGCCATGCCTAGTGAACCCCTTCTGGTGACAGTCCCGACAGTCATCAGAGAAAAAACAAGAGCAAAGTTGGCTATCCTCAGAGCTATCCCCAACCTAACACTGATTCACCTCACAGCTACACCAAGGTGTGGTCAATCATGACGCCGGAGCAGCTCAACAAAGTGTATGTTGGTGCCATGAGTCAGGAAAGCTATCTTGTCCAATTCACCACCTATGTCATATGCCCCATCCCTGTCCAAACTGTTTCCCACCCCACCCACTACCAATACATGGTCCTCTTTTGTAAAGTCCTTACACAAAGGCCCTAGGTCGTCTATCATATGACTTAGCCCTGCATTTGGCTTGAAGATACTGGTGGACCGTTACGCTGCCCCTTAACTTTCCTGTCACTGAGAGCCTACACCTCGCCCATGGCTACCACCTAGCAGCAGCACTTTCTTCTTCCTAACACTTTGTAAATTTCTAGGCTTATTGGCCTCAGTTCAAGTGTGCTGCACATTTCCTGCTCCTCGTTCTACCTGAGGCTCTTCTCCACTTAACTCTGGTAGTGGTAGATACCTGTTTTTGGTGTTGATGATAAAACTGTCAGATCACGTCCTCTTCCTGCGTATCCTCTTACCAACTGCCAGTTCCCAACCACCCTCCTACCCCCTATCTCCTTCCTTGCTTCCTCCAACTGTGCCTGAAGGGCACAGATTTTTCTTTCCTGTTCCCCAATTAAAATGTTCCTACTGCATACTCTGCAGTTCCAGGAGAGAGCCTCTTCTGTTCTCCCAACATTCTCTCCACTGCACCCCCCCCCCTCCCCCAGTGAAAATATTTCCTACAAGATTGGCAACAAATCCCTCTACTCATTACCCTATAACAGCTCCCACATTTCTCACTCATGATCAGTTGTAGGGAGTTGTACCTGGAGCAATTGTTTTATCAATTCTACCCAGATAAGGAATGCAAATAAGGAAGCAGTTCTTAGCGTATTATTCATTTCAAAACTAGACTCTGCAGCTCAAAGTACCATACCATTTTGCTATGTGGTGACTTTGACAATTTTTTTTTAAAATTCTTATGTAGCATTTCCAATCAGGATTACATCTACACAGCACTGCAAAAAGCTAATAAGATGGAATACAAATTTCTTGCCAAAAAAAAAAATCAGTTTCTTCTGTAGCTTACACCAGAATAAAGGAGAATAAATTTTATGACTATTTCAAAATCTGTAAAAAATTAATAAGGTTGTCTGTGAGGCAAAGAATCTGCACAACTGACAGTTTATATTCTACTCTAGGAATAAATATAATGCCATGTGGGGAGTTAAAACGATAAAACACGGTATGCTGCCAGTCTACAATTTAGCATAGAATGGCATTCTATAAATTTAAGATGCAAACACATATTAAGAAATAACATCAGGCCTAGAGGAAGTACTAGACAAGTGCCTTGTGATCGAAAAACACTGTTCCACAGAAGGCAGATTTGTAAAATTCTGCTACAGCTGTCAATATATTTGAAACAAAATATTTAGTTTAAAACTACTGACCAAATTTGCCTACTTAGTCAGCTTCAAGTCAATGTTTATGTATGTCCCTAAGTATATAGCATTAAGAGATCTTACAAAATCATAAAAGGAACAGGACATCAGAGACTACTCCGACACACACACACTCACACTCACTCACAGGTCATACCCAACTCGGCAGTCCATTACCACAGCAACGTATTCTCGCCATCTGTCCCTGTCTTGGGCTATTTCCTTCCATTCGCCTTCAATACCTAGGCTCCTCCAACAGCACTCTGAAGTTCCTGATATTCAGCTTTTCTGTGTGGTTTTTGTGATACTAATTTTCTTGGAGGTCCAGTACTGTATTCTCATGTTTGGTTCTTTATTATGTCATTCATCGCAGAAAAAGGAAATTTGCACTTAAAATTGAACGTAGTTGAAAGTAGCCAATAGTACGGAATGAAACACTTCGTTTCAAATAAACTAACTGCCTCAGCGGAAAAATTAATAGGAGCAAATTTCTCTACAAAACTGACGGAAATAGCTTCAATTTACATTAAGAAAGGATTAATAAATTGTAGTAATGAACTAGATCTAGGATTTCTGTGCAGTGAGATACATTTTGAAGCCACAGGTGTATTATATCTGGATCATTTAAAAATTGCTACTGTATCTCTTTATAGAGCACCAGACGGAAGTCCACTAATATTTTTAGAAAAACTTGAGACTTTACTTAATTTATTTGTTAGTCCTCAGTGGAAGAAATATGGTATAGTGATTGGTGGTAACATCAATGTCACATTTGATGTAAACAAAGACGTACACACCGTAAATGAATTTAAAAACCTGTTACGATAATTCAACTTCATTTTTACCAACTGCAAACCCACAAGACAGTCCGCTTGTCTCGACAATATACTTGCAAATGTCAATTAGAGTTACTGTCTTCAGATGTAGCTGTCTTCGATTTCTTGGACCATGACTCAGTTTGGGTAAAATAGGTACAGACAGGCCTAATATGGATTATAAGGAGTTTAAAGAGCTTAAAATAGTCATCACAAGACCAATAACGCAAGAAAAATTGTCTAATTTCATGGTGTCACTCAGTAATTATGACTTATCACAAATGTTTAACAATAATTCTCAGAGATCTGCCAATACATTGTTCAATAGATTTTTTCATTCTTTCTTAAATATATTCGAGACCAACTGCCCTCAATACAAATGTAAAGTTAACCCTAAAAGTAACAGTAATAGACATAGGGACAAGAATCCATGGTATACAGCTCAACTAGCCAATATGAGAAAGAGGTTGTTGTTGTATAGAGATTCTTACAGACTTCAGAAAACTGATACAGCTAAACAACGGTACTCAAGAGCACAAAAGGAATATAAGTATGCCTTGAATGAGGCCAAAAAACAACATATCCTAGTCAACATTGAGTCATCAAAAAATAAATGCAAAAAAGCATGGACTATAATAAATTCAGTGGCCAAAAGCAAGCAGAAAGCTCAGGTAAAAATTTCAGCAGATGAATTTAATAACTACTGTATAAAATCTGTTAACCAAATTAGGGAAAGCATTGGGAAGCCGCAAGAAACTGTAATTGATCTCATTAAATATCATAATGTAGACTACACCCTGAAAGATAAATTCCTTTTAACAGATGTCACACCAGATGCTGTTTTAACTATTGTAAATAATTTTAGGTCCTCTGATAGTGAAGATGTTAAAAAAAGATAATTGGTCACATAGTATATGCTCTTACTAAATGTATAAACAGATGTCTAATTGAAGGAGTATTCCCAGATGTATTAAAATTATCCAGGGTAGTGCCCATTTACAAGAAAGGAGACAAAAACTTCCCATCTAGCTATCGCCCAATATCTCTGACACCTATTTTATCTGAAGTTTCGGAATCCATCATCAACTCCCAGTTGTTGTGTTTATCTGACATGTAATAACATTATTACTGTGGTACAATTTGTCTTTAGGAAGAGCAAATCCACAGCCTATGCCATTGACTCCCTGATTAAAAAAGTGCTTAATGCTTATGAAAGAAAAAATTTTGCTCAGGCTACCTTTTAGCAAAGCCTTCGATTATGTGGAGCATATTTCACTCCTCAGCAAACTAGTTTATTAAGGAATCACAAACAGTGAAGTTGACAACATTTTCGAATCTTTCCTTAGCAACTGTAAACAAATTGTTTGTATTGGTAAACAGAGATCACAGCTAACTGAAGTTAAATGCAGTGTGGCACAAGGCTCAGTATTAGGACCTCTGCTATTTATCCTAATGACAAATGATCTACCATCTTACATAAATACTCACTCCATTCTCTATGCAGATTATACAACTTTTTTCCAATATCAGCTCAGACATGGACATGCTCCAAACTGTGGCAAATGACAAAATATCACAGGCATCAGTCTGGTTTCGAGCTAATGGGTTTCTGCTCAATGAGAGTAAAACTCAAAAGATTGTGATTAGTGTAAGAGATCTGCCAGTAGAAGACTTCATGGATAGTGTTAATTTCTTAGGTATTGTTATAGATAGAAAATTGAGTTGGGAGCCACATAGATGAGATTAGATTAGTACATGTTCTTTAGCTCATGAATACGACACTTCGTAATGATGTGGAATGTGTCAGGTTAATAAAAGGTGTCTATACAAGATATTACATTAGACAAAATATTACATGACACTCAATATTTTAATTTTTTTTATTTTTTTATTATTTTTTTAATTTATTTCTTTTTATTTTTTTGTGGGGTTGGGAAATTACCCACTTACTATATCCAAAAATTCATCTAATGAGTAGAAGGAGTTGCCATTTAGAAATTGTTTTAATTTCCTTTTAAATGCTATATGGCTATCTGACAGACTTTTGATGCTATTAGGTAAGTGACCAAAGACTTTTGTGGCAGCATAATTTACCCCCTTCTGAGCCAAAGTTAGATTTAACCTTGAGTAGGGAAGATCATCCTTTCTGCTAGTGTTGTAGCCATGTACACTGTTATTACTTTTGAATTCGTTCAGATTGTTAATAACAAATTTCATAAGTGAATATATATATATATATATATATATATATATATATATATATATATATATATATATATATATATATAGTGAGTCTCCAGTGAAGATTTCTAGTTCTTTAAATAAGTGTCTGCAGGATGATCTTGGATGTGCTCCAGTAATTATTCTGATTACACGCTTTTGTTCAATGAACACTCTTTTACTCAATGATGAGTTACCCCAGAATATGATGCCATACGAAAGCAGAGAATGAAAATAGGCGTGGTAAGCTAATTTACTCAGTTGTATATTAAATACATTAGTGCAAGGCTGTCTCGAGTGGTGTATTTGTTAAGGAATCTAAAAAACCATGTACCTGCAGCCTATGTAAGTTCGGCCTACTTTGCTTTTTTTCAAAGCATTATATCATATTGGGCTTTTAATATGGGGCAATAGCTCACACCTTCAGGACATTTCGGTACTTCAGAAGAAAGTAATTTGAATTATCACAAACAGTGATAAACTGACCCACAGCAAACCACTGTTTATCAACTTAAAAATATTAACTGTTATAAACAAGTATATTTACGTTGCCCTAGTGCATATAAAGAGCAACTTATCAGAATACCAACGTAGAAGAGATGTACACTCTCATGGAACCAGAAATAGTAACCATATTGACATACCTTACTACAGATTATCCAAGTCACTGAACAGTTATGAAGTGATGGGTATGAAGATGTTTAACAAACTGCCACTCGAATGGGTAGAAGCTCCATTTGATCTATTCAAAGACAAATTACTCAGTTGGTTAGCTGCAAATCCTTGCCACTCACTTCAGGAATTTTATGACTGTAAAATATCATAGTGGTACCTGTTTGGAGAGTGCAGCATAATTTCGGGACCGATGACCTATGCAGTTTGGTCCCTTTAATCTTCAAACCAACCAACCAGCATAATTTCTTTAACTGAGTAATTTATGATACAACTACTAACTTGACTATATATATATATATATATATATATCTAAAAACAAAGATGATGTGACTTACCAAACGAAAGCGCTGGCAGGTCGATAGACACACAAACATACACACAAAATTCAAGCTTTCGCAACAAACTGTTGCCTCATCAGGAAAGAGGGAAGGAAAGGAGAGGGAAAAACGAAAGGATGTGGGTTTTAAGGGAGAGGGTAAGGAGTCATTCCAATCCCGGGAGCGGAAAGACTTACCTTAGGGGGGAAAAAGGACGGGTATACACTCGCACACACACGCAGACATGTCTGCTTGTGTCTGTATATGTGTGTGTGTGCGCGCGAGTTTATACCCATCCTTTTTTCCTTCCTCCCCCCCCCCCCCCCCCCCCCCCCCCCCCCCTAAGGTAAGTCTTTCCGCTCCCGGGATTGGAATGACTCCTTACCCTCTCCCTTAAAACCCACATCCGTTCGTCTTTCCCTCTCCTTCCCTCTTTCCTGATGAGGCAACAGTTTGTTGCGAAAGCTTGAATTTTGTGTGTATGTTTGTGTGTCTATCGACCTGCCAGCGCTTTCGTTTGGTAAGTCACATCATCTTTGTTTTTAGATATATTTTTCCCACGTGGAATGTTTCCCACTATATATATATATATATATATATATATATATATATATATATATATATATATATATAGTGACATATTGATCTTCAACCCATGTACATATGCTATCTACCTTGTATATATGTAACTTGACTTTGTCAATTGCTGTAATAGCTAAACGACAATAAAATTTCATTCATTTCAATTCAATAAGACATTAATGGGTGATTGCTAATAATGTGGATATAATATAAAATCAGAAAATTGACACTACTAACTTATTTTGGCCTTTCATGTTTATGAGAATGTATATTAATTAACTTGATGGCTCCCGGCCACAATCTGTTTTGTTTTCATTTGACGTGGGAGCTGTAAACGAAGAGACCAGCAATATCACGAAACATGTACATATGGGTCACGTGAAGAAGGACACCTCCCTCCCTCACCACTATTGTTCAGCTTGCTCTGTGCATGCACGAATCTGGCAGCTTGGGGTAGCATCTGGCTACTTGCTGCTACTGCTCAAACAGCAAACAGCCACGCTTCAAGTAGCCAGAAGCGGGAGAAAGCACTGCTCATACGCGAATTCAGCTCTGCTCATGCGCACGAACCCGCTGGCAACTTCTCAAATGAACCACCCTTCTTCAGTAGTCCCCCGATTTGCGTGGTACTTCCATGTTGCAATGAGGTTTGAACCTCGCTGGATAGTAGAGAAGTCCAGTAGTAGCTTTACAGTGAGGTACTTTGGTAATGTGTTGTCAACAGAAGCACGTGTGTCGCTTTGTTTTGCATGTGGAGATGGGTGCGGGATGACACCCGTGACGCAACTTCTGTCGGCAGGATAATTTCACAAGTTTGAGAAATAAGTTAGTTTGTGACAGTATCATTGCAAATCGATTTGTAATATTGTTAAGTGTAATTTGTAAACTTTTTTAAATACAAATGGAGCCAAAAAGTGAGACACGTATGATTTTAACCAGATTTAAGTCTGAAACCGGAGAGGTTCTGGGAAATCTGTTGGACCTTCCAATAGATATAACAGTAGATAAATTGCAACTGATCTGCAACGCTCTTCTGAAGCAAGTAAGTATTGTTCGTGATTCTTTATAATGTAACGAATGGCTCTGTGGATAAAGGCGTAAGCTGATGTTGACAAACGCTGAAAAGTGACTCGATTAATTAGCTGTAACTATTTTCATTCTGCTGGATTTATAACACAAAGTTTTTGTATCGTTGAATGACAACAGCATATGCAGTTTCATTGGGGGTGTCAGGTTCATGTTAATTTTGGCGGATGGGGTGAGGAATTCAGGAAATAGTGTGGAATTCTTTTAATGTTCATTTTCATATAAGTTATGTTTGTATACTCCACCAGTTTTTAACATAATCAAGCACAGACTCTCTAATTCTTGTAGGCCTACATGCGTAATTGGTCAGTTTGGCACTCTGACTTCTATAATAATTCACCTATTACAGACAAGTTGTGGGCTACACTAGTAAACTTGTAAGTTTTCGTACGGTAATAAGAATCTGAAGTTCCATAGCTAGGCTGCCCGATGTGGCCGAGCAGTTCTAGGCGTTTCAGTCCAAAACCGCGCTGCTGCTACGGTCGCAGGTTCGAATCCTGCCTCGGGCATGGATGTGTGTGATGCCCGTAGGTTAGTTAGGTTTAAATAGTTCTAAGTCTAGGGGACTGATGACCTCAGATGTTAAGTCCCATAGTACTTAGAGTCATTTGAACCATCCATAGCTAGTTAAATGCGGTAGTTTACATTAATATTGAAGCTTAGTACCTTTGATTTGATCTTAATTAACATTAGAACAGTGGAAACGGTAACACTCTTAAAACATTAGGAAGGGGTCCTTTGACCCCTAATGAGACAGCTATGCATTATCGATCCACAACATGAATGAAGTTGGACCAATATATTTTCCATTCAGCTAAATGTGACCAATTTATGAAGTTCCTAACAGTTTTTCATTTATTTCATTGTTTTGAAACAGTGAAATTTAATGTTGAGCATAGTTGCTTTTCTTCTATGTTTAATGTTGGGCATAGTTGCTTTTATTCTATGTTTAATGTTGGGCATAGGCAGGTACTTTCCATCTATGTTTTCTGCATACAGCTTTTTGCATTTCTCTCAGATATCATAGGACACTTTGCTTATACAATTTGAAACATTTTTCGTTTTTTCGATTTGTTAGGTCCTATAGAAACTTCGGGACTAGTGTAGCAGGGGATACAACCCGTCGGCTTTGGACAATGTCACAAGTGGCCAATCGAGAAGCGATTCTTCTTAGTGTTGTAGCTCCCTTCAGTGGCTGATAAGTGTTTTTTGGCTTTTTTTTTAAAAAAAAAATCTCACGAGATAGAATAAACAGATCCACTTTATTAAGCAATCAGTAAAAAAACGAAACTGAAACATAACAGCAAAAGCGAAAATGGTAAACTGCTCTCTGGTGGCTTGTGACGTCCTTGTCCAAAGCCGACGGGTTGTATCCCCTGCTACACTAGACCCGAAACTTCTTCATTGGATTAGCATCCTTGCTTGTGCCTCACTCTTTTTGTTGTTCTCCATTTGTTAGTTCATTTACCAGCTGTGGAACAAATGCTTTATCTGCAGATTATTTTCAATTATTTGAATGTAGATGATCCAATTTTGTTATTACCATGGCAAGGATGTTACAAGAGAGATGCATTGGCCATCTGCTGCAAGCAACTTTGGTTGAGTGTTTCATTGTTTTGATCTACAGTGTCCACACCATACTTTGTAGTGTTATAAAAGGTAACAATTCCAGGTTTCTTCTTTCATTCTTTGCTCACTGCTACTTCAGAATGCAGTGTGCAGTTTGGTACAATGTAAGAGCATCTCCACAACATCCATCTTCTTCACTGTTTCCCCTTTTTTGTGATGCAGTTGAAGATATTCCAGTGAATCTTGTTCATTGTCCCCACCAACAATGTTTTCTTCTGTTGAAGTTTCTTGGTGAGCTGAAGGGATGCCTAGGAGTTTGTTTGCAGTCACATTTCCACCTTGGTTTAGAAATGTTTTCAGTGAGGCAAGGAATGACTTACTCTCCCAATGGCTGTTTGTTTGAGTAGAGTTTTTGCTGATCCAGGTGTGGAAAGACATTGCAAATTATTTGGAATCCATGACTGCAGCTGCCAAAAATTTGAATCTGTACTCGTCAAGTTTGTGTAGAATATCAGCTGTGTTATTTTTACCAGGCATATAAAACTGGAAATAGATTTGTGCAAACTTGTACCATATTCAAAAATGAGAACAGACTTATCAGCAGGAATGCATTGAGTTCATGATGACTTCTCATCATACAAAAGGGGTCTGATACATTTGTGGCATATTTCTGTTGTTATTTTATCCCTGAGATAAAATTAAGCCTCCAATAATGCAACCAAAACTCAGCTGAGGAAATACAATCTTGTAACAAAAGAAGCTGTTAGTGGTACGTGATACTAGTCTTTGCCCCTGTGGTGTACTGAGATATCCCACAAGAAAAGTTTATGACAGTTGATACCAGAAGTACCCTGGACACCCGTCTGTAGCAGGAATATCAATGCACTCAACTTGGTCACTCTACCCACAAGAATCACGTCTCCTGTAGTGGCAACGCCACCGTGAAGAGAGATGCATGCTTAAGTAAATGTGTACGAGCAGAAATGGTCCATTGCAAGTTGTAAGCCTGTCTGAGTCTTGCTATGGAGTTCATGCAGAACATTCCAAGTCTCTAAGTCATCAGGTGAGATAGAAAGATTGACAGATAGACAGGCAGTGTTAGTCTTCAGGAGAAACAGAACGGTGAGTAGAATTATGGTATATGGACAGAGACAGCCTGCATACAGATTTAACTGAGGACTGTTAGTTTGGAACTGTTCTTCTAATGGTACATCAAGACAGAAGATTAATTTTCAGAGGAAATTATTTTGTTTGTGTTCATATAACTATAGTCAGCACAGGGACAGATAGGCTAAACCTGTTATGCAATTGCTGTTACCAGAGTTGAGAAATATATTTTATTATTAACTGTTCTGTATGAATTCATTGTGTGTGCATGTGTACGTGCACGTGACTGACGCTTGAACAACAGGAAACTGACATATATCGAGACTAGAAAATAGTAAATTGATAATGGCTAGTCACTAGCCAAAATCTGGATTTGCCAAATAAAACCTGCAAAAAAAGGACGATTGATTGCTGCACTCTATAATTTATAAATTTATAAGACGATCATTATCTGAATCTGCTAGTCCACTTCTGATTCAGTATCTGAGTCCTCCAGAAATGCAAAATCTTTATCTAATGAGACTACACTGATGTGACATTAATTGAAGACACCTATTAAAGGCAAAGAAAATTGACTCACTTATGTGGCAGGTAACGAGAGCTGCATATGAAATACAATGGAAAAGTTACATTACAATTGCATACATCATTGTTTGAGGCAGTAGTTGTTGGCCAGAACAAAATGAAACACAAGTATCTTTGTGATTATAAGAACATTAGTATTCTGAAAAAGGAGTTATGTCAGGGGTCACTTGACCCCCCACCCCAACCTAGAGCAGCATGTGTTACATTTTGTTTGTCACACCCAGATAGGACCAAAGGATAATAGAGTGGACACTGGAGCTTTTGTTCTTGCCTTTGCTGGAAATGTTTTACCTAAGAAACTGAAAGGCAGGATTTATGGGTGTGATATCAAACACTATTTTCATCCTCCTATTGGACGTTTTAGGTGCCATAGATTTGGACGCATATCCTCTCATTGTACTAATGAGGCTACGTATGAGATGTTCAGAAGTGCTACTCATGAGGACAGACTTTATGAACAACTCCCTACACATATAAACTGTCCAGAACAACTCCCCACAACTTTATGAACAACTCCTTACACATATAAACTGTCCAGGACACCAGCCCTGTCGTTCACCTACATGTTCAGTTTTCAAGTGGATGAAGAAGATCCAAGAATATGAAGTCTTATCAAGAAAAAGTTTGACTCGCTACATCCAGTCAATATGACATCAAATTCTGCAAACATTGTGTCAATATCCACACTTGGCCCTTTTACATTGTCTCAAACAGGAACTCATGGCCCTAGCCAGATGTCAGTGCAGGAGGGGACATCTGCTCCTTCGGCCCCCAAATCCACAGCATCGGTGGTAAGAATCTCATTGGTGCAGCTGGAGGCATCTCATCCTCTTCGGCATCTCCAGGAAATAGGACACCTGCCGAGATGCCCCCCTCACAAGATGAAACAGGCCAGCATTCTGCCATCAGGTGGCTGAGAGCAACAGGCTGTGGACAATTGATAAGAACTTCATCTTCTGTTCCAAAAATCAGGATAGAAAAATCCGCACAGAACTGAAACTTTGCAGGGAAAAGAGGGAAAACTTGAAAGTTTAACTAAGTTCTGCTGCTCAAGTCAGTCTGGCCCCCCATCTCCCTTGAGATCTAGCCAATTAACTGATGAAGAATCACACATTCAGTTGTAGCACAACTCCGCAGCAAAGTAATTTGTGCCTTCTCTGATCCTAATCTGATGTTCCTTCTACATTCACATCTACATCGATACTCTGCAAATCATCCCGAGGTGCACGGCAGAGTGTACGTCCCATTGTACCAGTTGTGAGGGTATTTTTCTGTTCCATTCACATATGGAGCATGGGAAGAATGACTGTTTGAATGCCTCTGTGCATGCAGTAATTATTCTAATCTTATCCTTACGATCCCTATGCGAATGATATGCAGGGGGATGTAGTATATTCCTAGCAGCCCATAATCTACAGTATTTCCGAGCCAGAGCGAAATTTTGATACTACCCCCTCCCAAGTGAGCGTTTGAGATACGATGTCAAAAAGTAAAAAGAAAGATCCATTTTTCAAAAAATGTTCATTTTGTAGCTTACATCTTTCTGAAGAGTTTGATGTATAAAACACATATGTTCAAGGAAATGTCAGACGTGCTATTTGGTCTTAAGTGTGCCAAAGTGTGGTGGCATGCCTCTTCACACAGCGTTCTTCTATCACACATCACTGTATTTCATTTTGTGGAATTCAAATGTGTATATTTTGTAATGGAAGCCATCAAACCTACGTTCGGGACAGTGGAAATGAAAATATCCTGTGGTGCTTCTCCCAGTTGGCTGGACATCCTATCCCCTTAAAAAAAGAAAACCTCATCATTAACACTGGGTGGGGTTATTTGTGACCGGGAGAGTAAGAAATCTTCAGAAAATTTGCACTCTTCATTGCATATTAACTAATAACTTTCTCTTTTTTGTGATGTAAAATTAAATATAGGAGGTATAAAACCAGTAAAGACAAGAGACAAGCAAGACAGTACATATTTCTTCAGTCCTTAGGTGCTAGCATTTTTTTCTTTTTCATCTTGCTACTTTACACGGTGTGCTTTCCTAGAACAAAGGACTCTATTACCTCATCGAAGTTCATGAAAATGTTTTGCTACGTGAAAAATCAAAATGTCATTGTCTAATACTGAAAAGCTGTTAATAAGGATAGTACACAAGATTGGTGTGGTTTCTTGATTTGATTACATCTTGTCACTGACTGCTAGATAAAATGAAATAGGCCTTTCTAACATTGCAGCAATTGTAACACATGCCAAATAAGTGAGACTGTTTTGGCACAAATGGTCATTTCTATCTGCCTCACTTACATAACTAATACGACATAGTGTAATTCACAAAGTACCAATATCAAATGCCTATTAGCCCTACTACAAGCAAAATGTTTTATGTTAAGAAATAGTTTCACATTTCATTCAAATTCTCGAGTTTCTCAAGCGTTATATTGAAAAGTGGTGGTGGTGGTGGTGGTGGTGGTGGTGGTGGTGGTGGTGGTGGTAGTACAAAATTTGTATCTAAATTTGGAATCGTCAAATTCTTCTATTTAATTTGTGTGATGTCTCCGTTCCATCTACATCTGCATGATTACTCTATCCACAATAAAGTGCTTGGCAGAGGGTTCAATCAACCACCTTCAAGCTGTCTCTCTACCATTCCACTCTCAAACGGCGCGCTGGAAGAATGAGCTCTTACATTTTTGTGTGCGAGCCATGATTTCTCTTATTTTATCATGATGATCATTTCTTCCTATGTAGGTGGGTGCCAACAGAATGTTTTTGCAATCGGAGGAGAAAACTGGTGATTGAATTTTCGTGACAGGATATGTCTCAATGAAAAACACCTTTGTTTTAATGATTGCCACTTCAGTTCATGTATCATGCCTGTGACACTATCTCCCTATTTTGTGGTAATACAACACAAACTGCCCTTCTTTGGACTTTTTTGATGTTGTCTGTCAGTCCCACCCAATGTGGATCCCACATCACACAGCAATACTCCAGAATAGGGTGGACAAACATGGTGTAAGCAGTCTCTTTAGTAGGCCTGTTGCACCTTCTAAGTGTTCTGCCAATGAATCACAGTCTTTGGTTTGCTCTACCCATAACGTTATCGATGTGATCATTCCAATTTAGATTATTTGTAATTATAATCCCTAAGTATTTAGTTGAATTTAAGGCCATCAGATTTGTGTGAATTATCACATAATTGAATTTTAGCGGATTTCTGTTAGTACTCATGTGAATAACTTTGCACTTTTCTTTATTCGGGGTCAATTTCCACTTTTCACACCATACACATATCTTATCTAAATCATTTTGCAATTCATTTTGGTCATCTGATGACTTTACAAGATGGTAAATGACAGCATCATCTGCAAACAATCTAAGACGGCTACTCAGATTGTCTCCTATGCCGTTAATATAGATCAGGAACAATAGAGGGCCTATAACACTTCCATATTGGATACCGGATATTACTTCTGTTTTACTCTGACTTTCCATCTATTATTACAAACTCGGGCCTTTCTGACAGGAAATCATGAATCTAGTCACACAACTGAGGCGATATTCCATAGGCACACAGTTTGGTTAGGAGACACTTGTGAGGAACGATGTCGAAAGCCTTCTGTAAATCTAAAAATATGGTATCAATTAAAAATCCCCTGTTGATAGCAGTCATTACTTCATGAGTATAAAGAGCTAGTTGTATTTCACAAGAACAATGTTTTCTGAATCCATGCTGACTGTATGTAAGTAAATTGTTTTCTTGGAGGTAATTCATGTTCCAAAACCCTACTGCAAATCGACGTTAGTGATATGGGCCTGTAATTCAGCAGATTACTCCTATTTCCATTTCTGGGAATTGGTGTGACTTGAACAATTTTTCAGTCTTTGGGTATGGATCTTTCTTTGAGTGAGCAGTTGTATGTAATTGCTAAATATGGAGCTATTGTATCAGCATACTCTGAAAGGAACCTGACTGGTATACAATCTGGACCGGAGGCGTTGCCTTTATTAAGTGATTTGAGCTGCTTTGCTACACTGAGGATGTCTACTTCTATGTTTCTCATCTTGGCAGTTGTTGATTGGGATTCAGGAATAATTAATTCATCTTCTTTGGTGAAGGAGTTTCTGAAAACTATGTTTAATAGCTCTGCTTTAGTGGCACGGTCATCAGTGACTCCTTCCTCGTTCAAACAATCAATCTTATCATCATTAATTCTGCAACTATTCCTGCCACTATCAAAACTTATTCTGCAGTTAACGTTATGAACCTTGCCAAAAATCACTGGTTAAGTTGTCCCACATTCATTCTCTGGTTAGATGTTGTTATGTGTTCGTACAATGCGTTTTCCATGCCTACTCCGAGAATAGAACTTACGTGGCTGGTAACTAGGGACTGTACAACTGGCACTTTGTAGTGTAGCGATCTGGCAAAAATTTTCTGTCAAAATTTCATTTTCTTCGATACACCAAGAAGATAATATGTAATCTTTCTTACGTGCTATTCTTGCTAGTCATTTATTTCCACACAGGTAGTCTGAATCTATGGATTTCAATAATAATTATAACAACGCTTATCATTTGCACACCCAATCGACTCCATAAACAAACAGCTATTGGCCTTCACCTGTTCAGGTTTATTGGCTCAGCTCGTATATCTCTGTCCCCTTTTGTCTGCAAGAAAGTTTTTTATTTCTTGATGCAATGGGGATTCCTCTCCCAGAGACACTATGCATGCATTAAAAAATTAACTGATGATTCATTCAGAAATCAACTTAGAATGTGTTCAAAAAACAACAGGGATACATTTCAAAATCATGTGAATAATTGATAGACCAACATTCACTGGAGACTAGGCACTTTGTGAAACAAGGTTTCTTTCTTTAAGAATGTGAATTTGGCACCCTTTGAATTTGCCATCCGGTGCAGATACCCTGGTTTGCCACACCCCTTATGTCTATCTTTAAGAGTCTTCTAGTTCAGTTTCTTCAGTATCTCTGTGACATTCTCCCACGTATTGAACAAACCTGTGCCCATTCGTGCTGCCCTTCTCTCTGTACATTCAATGTCCCTTGTTAGTCCTGTCTGGTATGGGTCCCACACACTTGAACAATATTCTAGAACCAATTTCATGACTGATTTGTAAGCTGTCTCCTTTGTAGACTGATTGCACTTTCCCAGTATTCTACCAAGAAACCAATGTCTACCACCTGCTTTACCCATGACTGAACCTATGTGATCATTCTGTTTCATATCCCTACAAAGTGTTACACTCGAATATTTGTGTCAATGGAACTGTAATGGTTACCATCACCACCTGGCCAAACTCCATTGTTTAGTGGCTACTTACTGGCCATTTGGTGTGGTGCTCCAGGAGATTGTGGTTCTCAGAAGTATAACTTATTTGCAGAGAAGCAACAATTTTTATTACAGTCTCTGTTGCTCAGACTGACTATACAGAACAATATATTAAAGTTTAATTTAATAGGTACTCTGTAACATGTAACTCTGTAACATGACAAATTCCTTCGCACCAAACAGTCTTGGGTTTCTGTGGAAATTTAGTCTCCTGAATACTATTTGCTGGTATTTTGGCATAGGATGCTATGTTTGTAAGTTTTCTGGGGTCGACCAAAGCGTCCGATCCCACCCGTTGGCTTTGACCCGTGACGTAAGGCTGTTGTGGTGTGTGACGTCACGACGGCTCGGAATTTAATTTGTGAGAGTGGCGTGTTTGTAGGTGTCATTGTGATGCGATCGATGGTGTCCTCTGGTGGTGTGTTAGGTGAGGTTTTTGGTTTAGTTTGCGAGTGTGGCGTTGTGTGTGAATTTTGGTAAATTGCTTTTTTTATGTCTTTGGTAGGTATGGATATGACTGACAGGGTCAACAGTTTTCGGTTGTCGGCTATGATGGGGGACAGTGCTTTGTCTCTAATAAAATTTCTTCAACTATTCGGATTTTTGGATGAAGTCGTGAAGCGTTCAGTATGTCGTGAAGAAATGAGGCTTACTTAAAGTTCTGGTGTATGTGGAGATGTCTTAAGGATAACAGGTCAAGGGAAATGTTCGATCTCAATGTGTGGCTGTGAATGTTGGTATTGGTATCGGGAGATGTTTTTGTGTTGTATAGGTCAAGGGAAGTGTCCTAATTTATGGGATTGGGAGCTGCGGTTGAGCTATATAGGTCAAGGGAAGTGTTCGATCCCAATTTATGTGATCGTGAGCTGCTGTTAAGTTATATAGGTCAAGGGAAGTGTCCGATTCCAGATGATATTGTGTTTAGTGGTATTTGGGGAGTTTTGTGATGTCGCTTTTTTTCGTCGTTTTGCTTGGTTTTGTATGGAGGTGGGTGTCTAAATATATTTATATTTAGTTTGTCCCCACCCAAAAACCCCCTGTTTCCTGCGCTTGTCCCGTTAGTGTCATTAGGCTTTTTGTGGAATGTGTGTGTGTTTGTTTTTCAATGTATTTTCGTCCTCATGATGTGTACGTAACGACTTTATATGTGCCATATTGGAATCGTGGTTTATGGTAGTTTCCACCATATTTGTGACGTCACGGGTCAAAGTAGACGGGCGGGATCGGACGCTTCCGTAAAGAGGGGATGGAACGTTGGAGCCTTTCATTTCTGAATATGTAATTTTATGTTACTGGACGTACAGTTTTTTGCCACTTACAGATCTTATTGATATTTGACAAAATATGTGCGCAGCAATCTTAAGGTAGTTCTCTTGTTATAGATCACAAAGCTGCAGAAAATGTTACTGTCAATGCATTGTCTTGTTGTTAATATACAGCATGAACAACAAGAATCCCCCCCCCTGCGGGTCCGGGGTAAGAATAGGCCCGAGGTATTCCTGCCTGTCGTAAGAGACGACTAAAAGGAGTTTCAACCGTTTCGGCCTTCTATGTGATGGTCCCCCTTGGGGTTTGACCTCCATTTTTCAAAATTCTACAGAAGTACGAGCCTTTTGGGGAAGGACACCTTACATGGTGTACCACTGGTCCTAAGTGCACTAAGACCTTGGCACTCAGCATTGCACCGGCGTTGTCACCATACCCATTATTCCTCAAATTGGGCCTAAACGCCTGATGGGTTGTCCAAGTTACGCCCATAGTGCATCTCCATCTGCACCAGCGATCATGATGGACTTTCCATGGCACCAGAAATCCAGCACGGTAGCCAGCCCGTTGTGGTGGGGTCGTCATGTACCCTCTAGGTTGTAGCCCCCTGACAACACAGGGATCGTACTGCCGATACCTGAGCTGCACCCTCCCCACGTTGGCCAAGGAGTAGATGCCCGTCTCCTTGGGGCATCAGGACTCCCGGCAATGGTCATCCTGCCAGGTGGCCCTTGCTGCGGCTGGGTGGCACCCGTGGGGAGAGCCCCTGGTCGGAGTGGGTGGTATCGGGGCGGACGTTTCGCACATGAAACGTCAACACGTATCAGGTCGCTCTGCGGCCGAGTCTTCCAAAAGAAAAGGTACTGTTTATAGTTCTGGTTCTCCTGCCCTTTCCCCCTTGGCCACTCCATGGGAGGAGGGACAGGCCCGCCGGCTTGGGGCGAAGTACTTCCCCCGCTATTTGGTCTGTTCTCGAACAGATGGGGGGACGTTCGCCACCTCCAAGCCCATGTTCTTTGTTCAGCACATTGAGGACGTCTTCGAGGAAATCGAGGCTCTCAGCAAGATGCGATCAGGGTCCGTTCTTATCAAGACCACCTCTGCCACACAGTCGGCGGCACTCCAGGCGTGCGACCGCCTAGGGGACATCCCAGTATCCATTGTCCCACATCTGGCACTAAATAGGACGCAGGGGGTTATTTTTCATCGTGACCTCCTGCTACAATCTGATGAGGAGCTCAGGGCCAACCTGGAGCGCCGCGGCGTGCATTTCGTCTGGCGAGTCCAGCTCGGCCCCAAAGACCGTCGCATCGACACCGGGGCCTTTATCCTCGCCTTCGAGGGGGACGTTCTCCCGGAGAAGGTAAAGGTGATGTGCTACCGGTGCGACGTGTGACCTTACGTCCCGCCTCCTATGCGCTGTTTTAGGTGTTTGCGCTTTGGGCACATGTCGTCCCGGTGTGAGGCTGAGCCCCTTTGTGGCGACTGTGGACGTCCTCTTTGTGAGGAACATACTTGCACCCCACCACCTCGGTGCCCTAATTGTCCTGGCGTCCACTCGCCTAGATCCCCAGACTGCCCCGCCTATCAGAAGGAGAAAAAGATACAAGAAATCAAAACTTTGGATCGGCTCTCTTATTCTGAGGCCAGGAAGAAGTATGACCGCCTTCATCCCGTGTCACTGGCCACTTTGTTTGCCTCAGTTGTGTCCACTCCTTCCGCTGTATCCTCACCTCTATCCTGTCCCCCCTCCACCTCCTCTGCCCATCAGGGGGCTCTGCCTCCGCCTCCCAAATCCCTCCCTTCCAAATCCTCCTCCCCCGCGGCCCCCACCCCCCCTGCCCCAGGGGCCACCCTTCCTCCTCCTCCTCTCCCCACGCCACCTGAGAAGCGATCCTCTTCTCAGGCGTCCATCGGGGAAACGTTCCGGACCCCAGCTTCCGAGGTCCGGCGTTCCAAAACGGACCCCGCGCGTGAGGACCTTCTTCGGGTCCAGCCCACCATCCCTGTGCCTCCTCGACCTTCCAAGAAGGCCTCCAAGAAGAAGTCTCTATCCCCCTCTCCACCCCGGCGCGTTTCATCTGACGCTTCATCCGTGAGTCGCTGCTCCCGGCCGTCCTCAGTTTCGCCGGGACGCTCTGCTGCCAGGCGTTCCGCCGGCCTTTTGTCGGCAAATGATGCGGCCCCTCCTACACAATCAGGGACAGCGGCCGCAGCTGGCGACGAGTCGATGGAACAGGATCCGCCTGCCGTCAGTTGTAGCGTTGTTGCCTCGCAACCTGGCCCTCCGCGGCCATCGAGGTGACCAGCTCTTCCCCGTCTCGTTCCCCCAACTTTTTGACTAGCAATGGCGTTGTTTCATTGGAACATAAGAGGTATTCGATCTAATCGGGAGGAATTACAACTGCTCCTCCGCCTGCACTGTCCGCTCGTCCTTGGTCTCCAGGAAACCAAGTTGCGCCCGACTGACCGTATTGCCTTTTCCCACTATACCTCGGAGCGGTATGACCTCACCCCTGTGGACGGTATCCCAGCTCATGGTGGGGTCATGTTGCTCGTTCGGGACGATGTCTATTACCATCCCATCCCGTTGACCACCCCACTCCAAGCAATAGCTATCCGCATTACTCTTTCTGCTTTTACTTTTTCAGTTTGTACCGTCTACACTCCACCGTCATCTGCTGTTAGTCGGGCTGACATGATGCACCTGATCGATTAGCTTCCCCCGCCGTTCTTATTGTTTGGCGACTTCAATGCCCATCATCCCCTTTGGGGCTCTCCTGCATCCTGTCAAAGAGGCTCACTCTTGGCGGATGTCTTCAACCATCTCAATCTTGTCTGCCTCAATACCGGCGCCCCGACTTTCCTCTCGGACTCTACTCATACCTACTCCCACGTGGACCTCTCGATCTGTTCTACCACTCTTGCCCGTCGGTTCGAGTGGTATGTCCTTTCTGACACCTATTCGAGCGACCACTTCCCCTGTGTCGTTCGTCTCCTGCACCACACCCCATCCCCACGTCCTTCGCGCTGGAACATACTGAAAGCTGACTGGGGACTTTACTCCTCCCTGGCGACCTTTCCGGACCACGATTTTCCCAGTTGTGACAGTCAGGTCGAATACCTCACGGCTGTTATTATCCATGCTGCCGAACGTTCCATACCTCGTACTACTTCTTCTTCACGTCGCGTTTCCGTCCCCTGGTGGAACGAGGCTTGTAGGGACGCTATCCGTGCTCGACGACGTGCTTTACGCACCTTTCGCCGCCATCCTACGTTGGCGAATTGTATTGAATACAAACGACTCCGAGCGCAATGCCGTAGAGTCATCAAAGACAGCAAAAAAGCTTGCTGGGCCTCTTTCACGAGCTCCTTTACCAGTTTTACTCCCTGTTCCGTTGTTTGGGGTAGCCTGCGCCGGCTGTCGGGCATTAAGGCCCACTCCTCAGTACCTGGCCTGACCTCAGGTAATGAGGTCCTTGTTGATCCTGTGGCTGTCTCCAACGCCTTTGGCCGCTTTTTCGCGGAGGTTTCAAGCTCCGCCCATTACCATCCTGCCTTCCTTCCCAGGAAAGAGGCAGACGAGGCTCGGCGACCTTCCTTCCACTCGCTGAATCTGGAAACTTACAATGCCCCCTTTACTATGCGGGAACTCGAACGTGCGCTTGCACTGTCCCGGTCCTCTGCTCCGGGGCCAGATGCCATTCACGTTCAGATGCTGGCACACCTTCCTCCGGCGGGCAAAAGCTTCCTTCTTCATACCTACAATCGCGTCTGGACCGAAGGTCAGGTCCCCATGCGTTGGCGTGGCACCGTTGTTGTTCCTATACCCAAACCCGGGAAGGATAGACACCTTCCTTCTAGTTACCGCCCCATTTCTCTTACAAGCTGTGTCTGTAAGGTGATGGAGCGCATGGTTAATGCTCGGTTAGTTTGGATTCTCGAATCTCGACGACTACTTACTAATGTCCAATGCGGCTTTCGTCGCCGCCGCTCCGCTGTTGACCACCTTGTGACCTTGTCGACATTCATCATGAACAACTTTTTGCGAAGGCGCCAAACGGTAGCCGTGTTCTTCGACTTGGAGAAGGCTTATGATACCTGTTGGAGAGGAGGTATCCTCCGCACTATGCACAAGTGGGGCCTACGTGGTCGTCTGCCCCTTTTTATTGATTCCTTTTTAACGGATCGAAAGTTTAGGGTACGTGTGGGTTCCGTATTGTCCGACGTCTTCCTCCAGGAGAACGGAGTGCCTCAGGGCTCCGTCTTGAGCGTAGCCCTTTTTGCCATCGCGATCAATCCAATTATGGATTGCATTCCACCTAATGTCTCAGGCTCTCTCTTTGTCGATGACTTCGCGATCTACTGCAGTGCCCAGAGAACATGCCTCCTGGAGCGCTGCCTTCAGCGTTGTCTAGACAGCCTCTACTCATGGAGCGTGGCAAATGGCTTCCGGTTCTCTGAAGAGAAGACGGTTTGTATCAACTTTTGGCGATATAAAGCGTTCCTTCCGCCATCCTTACATCTCGGTCCCGTTGTTCTCCCATTCGTGGACACAACTAAGTTTCTAGGGCTCACGTTGGACCGAAAACTGTGTTGGTCTCCACATGTCTCTTATTTGGCGGCCCGTTGTACACGTTCCCTTAATGTCCTCAGAGTTCTTAGCGGTTCATCTTGGGGAGCGGATCGCACTGTCCTGCTTCGCTTGTATCGGTCCATAGTCCGATCGAAGCTGGATTATGGGAGCTTCGTCTACTCGTCCGCTCGGCCATCCCTCTTACGCCGGCTCAACTCCATCCACCATCGGGGGATACGTCTTGCGACCGGAGCCTTCTACACTAGTCCTGTCGAGAGTCTTTATGCTGAAGCTGCCGAGTTACCATTGACCTACCGGCGCGACATACTGCTGTGTCGGTATGCCTGCCGGCTGTTGTCTATGCCCGAACACCCCTCTTACAAGTCCTTCTTCGCCGATTCTCTCGACCGTCAGTACGGGTTGTATGTGTCTGCCCTGCTGCCCCCCAGAGTCCGCTTCCGTCGCCTGCTTCGACAATTGGATTTTGCCCTCCCTACCACCTTCAGAGAGGGTGAGAGCCCGACACCACCTTGGCTCCAGGCTCCGGTTCGTATTTATCTCGACCTCAGCTCACTCCCGAAGGAGGGTACTCCGGCTGCAGTGTATTGCTCACGGTTTGTCGAACTTCATGCTCGACTTGCTGGTCACACCTTTATTTACACCGATGGCTCCAAAACTGACGATGGTGTCGGCTGTGCCTTTGTCGTCGGGACCGCCACCTTTAAATACCGGCTCCTTGACCAATGTTCCAGCCTTACGGCCGAGCTTTTTGCTCTCCATCAGGCCATTCAGTATGCCCGCCGCCACCGCCATTCATCGTATGTACTCTGCACTGACTCACTCAGTGCTCTTCAGAGCCTTGGGGCTCCCTATCCGGTCCATCCCTTGATTCAACGAATACAGCAGTCCCTCCATTCTTTCGCTGATAATGGCGGTTCTGTCAGCTTTCTGTGGGTCCCCGGACATGTAGGAGTGCCTGGGAATGAGGCTGCGGATGCTGCAGCCAAGGCTGCAGTCCTCCAGCCTCGGCCAGCCTCCCATTGTGTCCCGTCATCTGACGTTTGTGGGGATGTATGTAAGAGGCTTGTGTCCTTGTGGTGGGATGCTTGGTCATCCCTCCAAGGAAACAAGCTCCAGGCAGTAAAACCGCTCCCAACTGCTTGGACAACTTCCTCCCGACCATCTCGGCGCGAGGAGGTCCTTCTGACCAGGTTGCGGATTGGGCATTGCCGGTTTAGCCACCGCTACCTGCTCTCTGGTGGCCCAGCCCCGCAGTGCCCTTGTGGTCAGGCATTAACGGTGCGCCATGTTTTATTGTCGTGTCCCCGTTTTAGTCAATTTCGTGTTGTCCTGTCCCTGCCATCTACCTTACCGGATGTTTTAGCTGATGACGCTCGAGCAGCTGCTCGTCTTCTGCGTTTTATAACTTTAACTGGCTTGACCAAAGACATTTAACCTTTTTACTTATTTAATCTGCATCTTTGTCAGGTCTTTTTGATGTCCCCCCATCCCCTTGAGTTTTAGGAGGTTCCTTGTGCTCTAACACCAGTGACTGGGCGCTAATGACCTCAGCAGTTGAGCGCCCTTAAACCCTACCAAAAAAAAAAAAAAAAAAAAAAAAAAAAAAACAAGAATCCCAACACACTTGCTTCTGTTTTAGCTTTGCTGTGTCTAATTAGCTGGCCATACATGAACAGTATTTAAGGGAAGGTCATAGATGTTTCTGATGGGTTCTGCAAACTTTCCAGACACTGTGTGTCAGTGACTTGACCTGCAGGCCTGTACATGCAGCTCTGAGAACTGGAGACCCTGGCTCTCCAGCTTGTCACAAGTGCAGATTTTTTTGGTGGGCAACATTAAAGAATTCCGTGAATTTTCATGTGACAGCGAGTATAGTGAAGGAGTGGACCAATGACAGCATTGAAAGATTTCTACCTGTGCCGTAGAGTACCTTCTTTTAGGAAACTGACACATGGAACATTAACTTAGACCCCCTTGCGGGTTTGGGGGTAAGAATAGGCCCTCAGTATTCCTGCCTGTCATAAGAGGCGACTAAAAGGAGTCTCAACTATTTCGGCCTTTAATGTGATGGTCCCCTAACGGGTTTGACCACTCCATTTCAAAATTTTCCGTTAGTGCGTACCATTTGGGGAAGGACGCCTTACGTGGTGCATTATATATCCATTTCGCCCTACGATCTGGCACACCCGATATTGTCATGGAGTTGGACTTACACAGAGCTTCCGCCCACATCAGCTGCAGTGTGTTCCGGGTAGCATACATTCTCTCCATTGTGCACTTCCATCTTTGCTCCCTTTATTAATGGATATTTGACACCCAACATCCAGCACGGTAGCCAGTCCGTTGTGGTGGGGTTGTCATGTACCCTCTTGGTGGTAGCCCCCTGACTACACAGGGATTGCACTGCTGATGCCTGAGCTGCTACCTCCCCACGTATGCCGAGGAGTAGATGCCTATCCCTCTGGGGCATAAGGACACCCGGCAAAGGCCATCCTGCCAGGTGGCCTTTGCTGTGGCTGGGTGGCGCCCGTGGGGAGAGCCCCTGGTCGGAGTGGGTGGCATCAGGGCGGATGACCCGCAATGAAGCGTGGTACATCATCTCTCGCTGGTGGGCCTCCACCAGCAGTCTCTAAGCGATCGAGGTCTAACCTGAACGGGAAGAAATTTGATCCAAGATCATTTCCCTCCCTGGCCACTCCCTGGGAGGAACGTATGGCTAAAGAAGGCAGTGCAGATCATTCACCCCGGTACCTAGTCTGTACGCGAGTTGATGGTGAATCATTTATGTCAACCGAGCCCCAGTTTTTTGTGGAGCATATAGAGGACAAGTTCGGGGAGGCGGAGGGCTTGTCCAAAATGCCCTCTGGGTCAGTTCTAATCAAGACAGCATCCTCTGTCCAGTCACGGAGGTTGCTCGCTTGCGATAAGTTAGGGGATGTTTCAGTTAGCATCACACCCCGTAAGAGTTTAAACATGGTCCAGGGTATTATATTCCACAGGAATCTTCTTCTGCAGTCGGACGATGAACTACGCGCCAACCTAGAATGACGAGGTGTTCACTTCGTCCGGCGCATCCGTCGGGGTCCGAGGGATAATCAGGTAGCCACCGGTGCCTTCATCTTGGCCTTCGAGGGTGATGTCTTACCCGAGAAGTTCAAGGCGATGGTTTACCGCTGTTATGTGAAACCATATATCCCTCCTCCGATGCGGTGTTTTAAATGCTGGAAGTTTGGGCATATGTCTTCCCAATGTACTTCCGGCATCACGTGTCGAGATTGTGGACGTCCTTTACATCTCAATACTCCATGTGCTCCGCCTCCCATCTGTGTTAACTGTGGAGAACACCATTCCCCCTGCCCGCCAACTGTCGGATATTCCAGAAAGAACAGAAGATAATGGAATATAAGACCCTGGACCTCCTGACCTACTCTGAGGCTAGGCGGAAATATGAGAGGCTCCATCCTGTGCCAATGACGTCAATCTACGGGGCTGCTGCAGTGACGGTTCTGCCATCTCCTGTGTCGTCCCATACGGTTGGCTCTGTGATTGGTCAGAATCCACCAGCTCCCTTGATTGTGGGGGGGGGGGGGGGGCGGGCATGTCACTCCCTGTTGCTCCTGCTCCATCTACTTCAGGAGCAACACTCCCTGCCCCCAACCATCGGGGACACCAGGTCCCCCTTCCTAGCTGGAGAAGAGTAAGACTTCTTCAGCTACTATCGCCAGTAAGGGGTCCCTTGGGGACCTCCCTTCGCAAGTTCCGACCAGCGGAAAAGCGGCCACCCACAAGTGGCTGAAACAACCACCAGTCGCTGGTCGTAGGGCCTCACGGTCGTCGTCTGTCCCTGAGACTGACCCAGTGAGGCCCTCCTAGTCTGAACCACCAAGGGCACAGCAAGAGAAGCAGAAAAAGAAGAAAGTCCCCAGGAATCATGACATTGCGGTGGCACCCGTCCCACCGCTTCCTACAAGCTCTGCGTCTGAAGATGAGGTGGAGATTCTGGCGTCCGCTGAGGACCTGGATCTCGCTGGTCCCTCAGACGCAATGGATAGTTCAATCAGAGGCATCAGATGACCCAGCTGCATAATTTGCCTCCCCAGTCCCTTCACGCCTTTCTCAGCCATGGATAATATCATGCTCCAGTGGAACTGCAGTGGTTTCTTCCACCATTTAGCTGAGCTTCCACAACTTATCAGCCTTCACCCTTTCTTCTGCATTGTTCTTCAGGAAACTTGGTTTCCAGCTATGCGAACTCCTGCCCTCCGTGGCTATCGGGGTTATTATAAGAACCAGGCAGCTTATTAAAGGGTATCTGGTGGCGTCTGCATCTATGTCCTTCACTCTCTTCACAGCGAGTCTGTCCCTCTACAAACACCTTTAGAGGCTGTCGCTGTTCGGGTATGATGCCACAGGCTGTTACCATCTGCAGTCTTTACCTTCCACCGGAGGGTGATGTCGTGCAGCATGTCCCGGCTGCGCTGATAGCCCAATTGCCACCACCTTTCTTGTTACTCGGCGACTTCAACGCCCATAACCCTCTGTGGGGTGGGTCAGTGGCAACAGGTCGAGGCGCCACCGTTGAGCGTGTGTTGGCACAGCTCGATCTTTCCATTTTAAATGATGGTGCCTCCACACATTTCAGTGTGGCGCATGGCACGTACTCCGCCACCGACCTTTCGATCTGCAGCCCTAGCCTCTTACCTTCTGTCCAATGGAGTGTGCATGACGACCTATGTGGTAGTGACCACTTTCCGATCTTTCTGTCACTGCTGCAGCGTCACTCATCTGGGCGCCCTAGCAGATTTGCTATGAATAAGGCTGACTGGGACTTGTTCTCCTCCATTGCCGCTATTGAGCCTCTCTCTAATGACACCATTGATACGGTGGTTCACTCGGTCACCCCCGGCATTGTTACTGCCACAGAATCTGCCATTCCCCGTTCTTTTGGGTCCCCTCGGCGGACGACTGTGCCTTGGTGGTCGCCTGCGATCATCGATGCGATTAAAGATCGCTGGCGGGCGCTCCAGTGTCACAAGCGGCACCCATCTTTAGAAAACCTCGTTGCCTTTAAACGGTTCTGTGTGCGGGCCCGCCGCATCATTTACCAACACAAGCAGGAGTGCTGGGAGCGATATGTGTCCACCATTGGCCTCCATGTCTCTCCATCGCAGGTCTGGGCCAAGATTTGACACCTCTATGGCTGTCAGACCCCTGTCAGCATCCCTGTGCTCTCACTGAATGGAGCAGTTTGTACTGACTCCGACGTAATTGCCAACTGCTTGGCAGAGCATTTTGCTCTGTATTCCGCTTCTGCGAATTACCCACCGGCCTTCCGCTCCAGTAAAGAGGGGATGGAACGTTGGAGCCTTTCATTTCGCACCCACCATCCTGAATCCTACAATGTTCCATTCAGTGAGTGGGAATTTCACAGTGCCCTAGCCACTTGCCCTGATACTGCCCCTGGGCCAGATCGCATCCAGTGTCAGATGCTGAAACACCTTTCAGCGGACTGCAAGTGATGCCTCCTCGACCTTTACAATTGTCTCTGGGTCGAGGGTGAGTTTCCGTCACAATGGCAGGAAAGCATTGTCATCCACCGAGCGAGGTGGCGCAGTGGTTAGACACTGGACTCGCATTCGGGAGGACGAGGGTTCAATCCCGCGTCCGGCCATCCTGATTTAGGTTTTCCGTGATTTCCCTAAATCGCTCCAGGCAAATGCCGGGATGGTTCCTTTCAAAGGGCACGGCCGACTTCCTTCCCCGTCCTTCCCTAATACGATGAGACCGATGACCTCGCTGTCTGGTCTCCTTCCCCAAAACAGCCAGCCAGCCAGCCATTGTCATCCCCATTTTGAAACCTGGCAAGAACCCTTTGGAGGTGGACAGCTACTGCCCCATTAGCCTCACCAATGTTCTTTGCGAGTTGCTCGAATGGATGGTGAGCCGGTGATTGAGTTGGGTACTCGAGTCTCTGGGCCTCCTGGCTCCGTCTCAGGATGGGTTCCGTAAAGGCTGCTCTGCCGCCGACAATCTGGTGAGCCTGGAGTCCACCATCCGTACGGCGTTTGCCCACCGTCAGCACCTCATCGCTGTCTTTTTTTGACATGTGGAAGGCGTACGATACGACGTGGCGGCCTCACATCCTCTCTACACTTCATGATTGGGGTCTTCGGGGTCTGCTGCTGATTTTCATATGGAATTTTCTGGCGCATCGTACCTTTCGCGTGTAAGTCGTGGCCTCCCATAGT
Organism: Schistocerca americana; assembly: GCF_021461395.2. Classification (NCBI taxonomy): domain Eukaryota; kingdom Metazoa; phylum Arthropoda; class Insecta; order Orthoptera; family Acrididae; genus Schistocerca; species Schistocerca americana. The sequence continues at coordinate 894,132,316 of NC_060119.1, read as the reverse complement.
TCCTCCCAAGTTCAGGAGAACGGGGTACCACAGGGATCAGTCTTAAGTGTCTGCCTGTTTTTAATTGCAATTAATGGGCTCGCTGCGGCAGTGGGAACGTTTGTCTCCGCTTCGTTGTATGCTGACAACTTCTGCCTCTACTGTAGCTCCATTGGCATTGCCGCTGCTGAACGTCAGCTGCAGGGCACTATCCGCAAGGCGCAGTCTTGGGCTGTAGCACATGGCTTCCAGTTTTCGGCTGCCAAGACGTGCGTTATGCATTTCTGCCGGCGACACACTGTTCATCTGGAGCTACGGCTTTGCCTTGACGGCGAACTTCTTGCTGTGGTGGAGTCACATAGGTTTTTGGGGTTGACTTGGCTGGTTCATATTCGGCAGCTTAAACAGATGTGTTGGCGGCATCTAAATGCTCTGCGATGCTTGTGCCACACCAGCTGGGGCGCCAACCAATCTACCCTCTTACGGCTCTACCAGGTGTTAATCCAATCCCGTCTGGATTATGGGAGCCTGGCTTATGGCTCAGAACCCCCATCTGCGTTGCGGGTGCTGGACCCAATCCTACACAGCGGGATACGACTTGCCACTGGTGCCTTCCAAACTAGCCCTGTGGACAGCATACTTGTGGAGGCAGGTGTCCCTCCACTGCGGTTATGGTGCCAACATTTACTGGCTGCTTATGCTGCGCATGTTTGTAGCTTGCCCGGGCATCCTAATTATTGTCTCCTATTCCCGCAGTCAGTCGTCCATCTCCCAGAACGTCGGCCCCGGTCGGGTTGTACGATCGCCGTCCACGTCAGAGAGCTTCTCTCCGGGCTTGGGGTTTTCCCTGTTCCACCTCCTTTCTGGGCCCCTCTGCATACACCCCTGTGGTGTGTGGCTCACCCTTGCCTTTGGCTGGAATTGGCACAGGGCCCGAAGGACTCAGTCCCTCTGGAGGCCTTCCGCCGCTGCTTTTATTCCATCCTAGCCACGTATCAGGGCTCTGGCATGTTTTACACTGACAGTTCGATGGTTGCTGGTCGTATCGGTTATGCTCTAACTCTAGGGGACCATTACGAACAACGATCCTTGCCGGCTGGCTGCAGCGTTTTCACTGCTGAGCTGGTCGCCATCTTTCATGCCCTAGAGCATATCCACTCCTGTTCAGGTGAGTCCTTCGTTATCTGTAGCGACTCCCTGAGCAGTTTACGAGCTATCAACCAGTGTTTCCCTCGCTCTCGTCTGGTGATGGCTGTCCAGGAGTCCCTCCATGCTCTTGCCCATTGCGGCCGCTCTGTGGTCTTTGTGTGGACCACAGACCATGATGGGATACCCGGCAATGAACATGTTGACCGCCTGGCGAAAGAGGCCACCAGTAAACCATCTCTGGACATTGGCCTCCCGGAGCCTGTTTTGCGAGCCTTCTTACGCCACAAAGGTTTTGCGCTATGGGACGCTGAATGGCGCAATCTGACCACACCCAATAAACTTCATGCTATTAAGGAGACGACGACTGTGTGGTGGTCATCCATGCGAGCCAATCGCAGAGATGCAGTTGTCCTTTGTCAGCTCAGCATTGGCCACACCCGGCTGACACACAGTTATTTACTGCGTCAGGAGGACCCTCCTCTATGTCGCTGCGGGGCGGCTTTGACAGTGGCCCACATTTTGTTGGCCTGTCCCCTCTTAGCTGTGGTCAGGCAGACATTTGCACTGCCTGATACGCTCCCTGCCCTTTTACCAGATGACACTACCGTTACAGGCTTCGTTTTGCGTTTTATTCGGGCAGGGGGCTTTTATCATTTAATCTAAGTGTTTGTCCTTTTTGTGTTGAGTCTGGCATTTAGCCTATGGTTTTAGACTGAGTTTTTAATGTGTTTCTCGGTGGTCAGCTTTTCCTTTTTTGTCTCTATGGTCGGCCAACCACCGTCACATTCTGTGTGATTTAATTCGTTTTGTCTGGTCTTTGTCTCAGTTTCTCTTGTCCTGTGTCGTCTGTCATCTTCTCCTTGTTCGCTTTTATTCTCTGTGGGTGTTTTTAAGTTTTGGAAAAAGGGACCGATGACCGTAGCAGTCTGGTCCCTTTAATCCCCCCAAACCAACCAACCATTAACTTAGACAAACAAGAATGTAAAAAATCAGTCTTATAAAGAGATGATTGAATATTTTTTATGTGGTATTCCAACTGTGGACTAAAGTATAATAAGATCTAAGATTCAAATTTTGAAATAAAATTTCAGAAAAGAAATTCTTCATTTGTGTGACCAAATTGTCTGTAGTTGCTTAATAATTACTGAAGTTATTTTAAATCTTTGCAGCTACAAGACAATGTATACCTTGTCACCAAATGTGTTTTGTTTGATTGAAAGAAAACATCATCAGTGACCTGTAATGAAACAGTTTACATTTGTATTCACTTTCTTGATCTAAAAACAGTTCATTACAAAATATGTTGATTTTACTTATGGTCTTTTATGTCTGATTTTCGTTCACATGAGGAAATGCTGTCCAATTTCATGTTGTGTTTCACATCAAGAAATGTATAATTCTGGCAAAGGAGTGTGGGATTAAGTGGAAAACAGTGCTGCCTAATGATGGAATACCTTAAAAATGTGCAAGCGGATGACATTTCTTGACATGAGGAAAAATCGGCTGTTAAGTGCAGTAAATAAGACCAACATTGTTTCTTAACTCTTTTCTGAAGTTTCTGAAGCAGTTTAAATCTATCTTTCCAACTAGATGAAAATGTGTATTTTGTCACCAGAAGCCTTTCATTTGACTGAGATGATGTTTTATTTCAGTCAAATGAAACACATTTGGTGACAAAATACATATTTTCTTCTAGTTGGAAAGATAGATTTAAACTGCCTTCAGAAACTTTAGAAAAGAGTTAAGAAAGATGCAGGCCTCTTCAAAGAAGTGGAAAGGGAGGGGGGATGAATTGTATCAAATAACTGTATGGCGAGTGCCAATAAAATATTGATTGCACTGTGTTCATTTATTGTATTACCCATAAGTGTGTTATGTCCTTTATTATTATTATTATTATTATTATTATTATTGTACTTTACAAAGCATCAAGAATGCCCTGTTCCTAGCACATTGAAGCTTCACAGTCCTCAGAGGAATGCCCACAATTCTGAATCAGCTCCATATATATATATATATATATATATATATATATATATATATATATATAAAAACAAAGATGATGTGACTTACCAAATGAAAGTGCTGGCAGGTCGACAGACACACAAACATACACACAAAATTCAAGCTTTCGCAACAAACTGTTGCCTCATCAGGAAAGAGGGAAGGAGAGGGAAAGACGAAAGGATGTGGGTTTTAAGGGAGAGGGTAAGGAGTCATTCCAATCGCGGGAGCGGAAAGACTTACCTTAGGGGGAAAAAAGGACGGGTATACACTCGCACACACACACACACACATATCCATCCACACATATACAGACACAAGCAGACATATTTAAAGACAAAGAGTTTGGGCAGAGATGTCAGTCGAGGCAGAAGTGCAGAGGCAAAGATGTTGTTGAATGACAGGTGAGGTATGAGTGGCGGCAACTTGAAATTAGCGGAGATTGAGGCCTGGTGGATAACGGGAAGAGAGGATATATTGAAGAGCAAGTTCCCATCTCCGGAGTTCGGATAGGTTGGTGTTAGTGGGAAGTATCCAGATAACCTGGACGGTGTAACACTGTGCCAAGATGTGCTGGCCGTGCACCAAGGCATGTTTAGCCACAGGGTGATCCTCATTACCAACAAACACTGTCTGCCTGTGTCCATTCATGCGAATGGACAGTTTGTTGCTGGTCATTCCCACATAGAATGCGTCACAGTGTAGGCAGGTCAGTTGGTAGATCACGTGGGTGCTTTCACACGTGGCTCTGCCTTTGATCGTGTACACCTTCCGGGTTACAGGACTGGAGTAGGTGGTGGTGGGAGGGTGCATGGGACAGGTTTTACACCGGGGGCGGTTACAAGGGCAGGAGCCAGAGGGTAGGGAAGGTGGTTTGGGGATTTCATAGGGATGAACTAACAGGTTACGAAGGTTAGGTGGACGGCGGAAAGACACTCTTGGTGGAGTGGGGAGGATTTCATGAAGGATGGATCTCATTTCTGGGCAGGATTTTAGGAAGACGTATCCCTGCTGGAGAGCCACATTCAGAATCTGATCCAGTCCCGGAAAGTATCCTGTCACAAGTGGGGCACTTTTTTGGTTCTTCTGTGGGAGGTTCTGGGTTTGAGAGGATGAGGAAGTGGCTCTGGTTATTTGCTTCTGTACCAGGTCGGGAGGGTAGTTGCGGGATGCGAAAGCTGTTGTCAGGTTGTTGGTGTAATGCTTCAGGGATTCCGGACTGGAGCAGATTCGTTTGCCACGAAGACCTAGGCCGTAGGGAAGAGACCGTTTGATGTGGAATGGGTGGCAGCTGTCGTAATGGAAACCCCCAAAGGCCTCACACTTAAAGTTCCCATCTCTGGCTGCAACCCTTCTTTCCATCAGGATTCCCTGAAGCTCCGCCTGGACATCAGGAATGGGATTACCTTGGCAAACTTTGTATGTGGTGTTGTCTGAAAGCTGACGCAGTCCCTCAGCCACATACTCCCGACGATCAAGTACCACGGTCATGGAACCCTTGTCCGCCGGAAGAATGATGATGGACCGGTCAGCCTTCAGATCACGGATAGCCTGGGCTTAAGCAGTGGTGATGGTGGGAGTAGGATTAAGGTTTTTTAAGAAGGATTGAGAGGCAAGGCTGGAAGTCAGAAATTCCTGGAAGGTTTGGAGATGGTGATTTTGAGGAAGAGGAGGTGGGTCCCGCTGTGACGGAGGACGGAACTGTTCCAGGCAGGGTTCAATTTGGATAGTGTCTTGGGGAGTTGGATCATTAGGGGTAGGATTAGGATCATTTTTCTTCGTGGCAAAGTGATACTTCCAGCAGAGAGTACGAGTGTAGGACAGTAAATCTTTGACGAGGGCTGTTTGGTTGAATCTGGGAGTGGGGCTGAAGGTGAGGCCTTTGGATAGGACAGAGGTTTCAGATTGGGAGAGAGGTTTGGAGGAAAGGTTAACTACTGAATTAGGGTGTTGTGGTGCCAGATTGTGTTGCTTGGAATTTTGAGGTTTTGGAGGGAGTGGAGCTGGAAGTGGGAGACTGAGTAGATGGGAGAGACTGGGTTTGTGTGCAATGAGAGGTGGTTGAGGTTTGCTGGAAAGGTTGTGAAGTGTGAGTGAGTTGCCTTTCCGGAGGTGGGAAACCAGGAGATTGGATAGTTTTTTGAGGTGAAGGGTGGCATGCTGCTCTAATTTGCGGTTGGCCTGTAGGAGGATGCTCTGAATAGCCGATGTGGATATGGGAGAGGAAAGATTGAGGACTTTTATTAAGGATAGGAGTTGACGGGTGTGTTCATTGGCTTAGTTGATGTGTAGGTGAAGGATTAGGTGGGTGAGGGCAATGGATTGTTCAGTTTGGAACTGGTATAGGGACTCATGGAAAGAAGGGTTGCAGCCAGAGATGGGAACTTTAAGTGTGAGGCCTTTGGGGGTTTCCATTACGACAGCTGCCACCCATTCCACATCAAACGGTCTCTTCCCTACAGCCTAGGTCTTCGTGGCAAACGAATCTGCTCCAGTCCGGAATCCCTGAAGCATTACACCAACAACCTGACAACAGCTTTCGCATCCCGCAACTACCCTCCCGACCTGGTACAGAAGCAAATAACCAGAGCCACTTCCTCATCCTCTCAAACCCAGAACCTCCCACAGAAGAACCAAAAAAGTGCCCCACTTTTGACAGGATACTTTCTGGGACTGGATCAGATTCTGAATGTGGCTCTCCAGCAGGGATACGACTTCCTAAAATCCTGCCCAGAAATGAGATCCATCCTTCATGAAATCCTCCCCACTCCACCAAGAGTGTCTTTCCGCCATCCACCTAACCTTCGTAACCTGTTAGTTCATCCCTATGAAATCCCCAAACCACCTTCCCTACCCTCTGGCTCCTACCCTTGTAACCGCCCCCGGTGTAAAACCTGTCCCATGCACCCTCCCACCACCACCTACTCCAGTCCTGTAACCCAGAAGGTGTACACAATCAAAGGCAGAGCCACGTGTGAAAGCACCCACGTGATCTACCAACTGACCTGCCTACACTGTGACGCATTCTATGTGGGAATGACCAGCAACAAACTGTCCATTCGTATGAATGGACACAGGCAGACAGTGTTTGTTGGTAATGAGGATCACCCTGTGGCTAAACATGCCTTGGTGCACGGCCAGCACATCTTGGCACAGTGTTACACCGTCCGGGTTATCTGGATACTTCCCACTAACACCAACCTATCCGAACTCCGGAGATGGGTACTTGCTCTTCAATATATCCTCTCTTCCCGTTATCCACCAGGCCTCAATCTCCGCTAATTTCAAGTTGACCCTTGTAACCGCCCCCGGTGTAAAACCTGTCCCATGCACCCTCCCACCACCACCTACTCCAGTCCTGTAACCCAGAAGGTGTACACAATCAAAGGCAGAGCCACGTGTGAAAGCACCCACGTGATCTACCAACTGACCTGCCTACACTGTGACGCATTCTATGTGGGAATGACCAGCAACAAACTGTCCATTCGTATGAATGGACACAGGCAGACAGTGTTTGTTGGTAATGAGGATCACCCTGTGGCTAAACATGCCTTGGTGCACGGCCAGCACATCTTGGCACAGTGTTACACCGTCCGGGTTATCTGGATACTTCCCACTAACACCAACCTATCCGAACTCCGGAGATGGGTACTTGCTCTTCAATATATCCTCTCTTCCCGTTATCCACCAGGCCTCAATCTCCGCTAATTTCAAGTTGCCGCCACTCATACCTCACCTGACATTCAACAACATCTTTGCCTCTGCACTTCTGCCTCGACTGACATCTCTGCCCAAACTCTTTGTCTTTAAATATGTCTGCTTGTGTCTGTATATGTGTGGATGGATATGTGTGTGTGTGTGTGTGCGAGTGTATACCCGTCCTTTTTTCCCCCTAAGGTAAGTCTTTCCGCTCCCGCGATTGGAATGACTCCTTACCCTCTCCCTTAAAACCCACATCCTTTCGTCTTTCCCTCTCCTTCCCTCTTTCCTGATGAGGCAACAGTTTGTTGCGAAAGCTTGAATTTTGTGTGTATGTTTGTGTTAGTTTGTGTGTCTGTCGACCTGCCAGCTTTCATTTGGTAAGTCACATCATCTTTGTTTTTAGATATATGTTTCCTACATGGAATGTTTCCCTCTATTTATATATATATATCCATTTTTTGACCGATTCTGCGCAATTTTTCTGTCAAGAAATATATGAATACATAGTGTAAAAATTGTCGGCGATGCCACAATTTTTTTCATATTATGGTCCATTCTAACTTCCTGTCAGTGATAGAAACAAGTTTCATAATCCAGAAATGTATGGCAATAAAATGTCCTAACACTGCACTGTGCAATGTACCTTTGGTGAGGCACCACAGTCATAGGTCCATGGATGAATCGTGAAAATCCTTTGATTTACAGCGCACTTGAAGACACCTGGCCTCTGGGCAGATTTGAAAGACTAGAGACAAAAGATGGTCCCTGCTGGTTAGATCGGCAGGCCAGTTCCGTCAAAAATATCCATGTAAATGGCCCATGGTTCTGTCCTGTTTCAGAAATCTGCACCTGTGTGGCCAGCTATTAAGTGGTGGGGTAACATCCAGGAGAAGACAGCTAGTGTGAACATAAGTTCCAAATGGACTCTCGGTGCATTCAACAGAAAGAAATAGTAGAGGCTTGCATAACAGATGTATGGTAGATACGGCAATTGCCAAATGTGAAGTATAGGAAATATGTACCACAAGCATGTGGATAGTAACTTTGGTGCCAGACAACCTTTACATAGCAGTAACATGTATTAGGTTTTAGTGAGAGGTATTTCGATAAGATTGTGGTGGGGTTGTCATTGTTCTTCTGTGGATAAACATGTTTCATTTAGCAGCTCCTTATAGCCCTTCCGTGCAGTAGTTGCTGTTTCTTTCCAGAGACCATATAACATGATGTGCCCCACAACTAGGTATAGTCAGTTATTCTTCTAAAATTGCCTTTCCATTGTGCTGGCAGATTGCATGTGTTCGAAGAATGACATGTTTTATTTTAAGTACAAGTTTTTTTTGCACTCTGTGTTTATTTACTCATAGTGTTGAGTCACATAACCAGCTCGTTTTGATGATTTGTCAATGTCGAGTGTACATCTTACATGGTACGACTGGTCTGTACGGCATCTTGCAGTGTAAATGTCGGTTGTCTTTTTGTTGTGATACAATATTGTTATTTGTATATTTACTTTTTATTTGTGTGACCCTGTGAAGTAGTTTTTTCACTGAAGCTGTTTTGTATATTTACTTTTTATTTGTGTGACCCTGTGAAGTAGTTTTTTCACTGAAGCTGTCAGAAAAGCTGTTAAAAAATAGCTTTACAAGATCACGCAAATAAAAAGTAAACATATAGATAATGTGATAGTATCATAAGAAAAGACAACTGACATTTACGCTCTATAATGTCATATGGACTGTGCTATACCAGCTGAGAAGTACACTTGATAGTGACAAACTGCTAAAACAAGCTTGTTGTGTGACTTGTCACTGCCAATAAATAGATATATAAATAAATAAAAAATAATAAATAGTGCAGCAGAAAACGTGCACTTGAAATAAAATGTTCTTCTAAACTTGATCCAAAGTTTCTCTATTTGCTCCTGCCCACTAAATGTTTCATTTTCCTTCTTGAGAAATAACACTATTGCCTCTTTATCTTGTTTACTTAATATACAAATCTTTATACTTCTTTTAGTTGCCCTGCCCACTTTAGCATTCATTATTGCTGTAACTGTTTCATGCTCACAGGTACCAATTTCATTGTGAATGTCCTCATAGTGATAGGTCTGTCAATGTGTAGGAGTTCTCTGGTGGAGGTTGGTGGACAGGCAAAGTCACAAGCAGCTTCATGATGCTGAAACCTTTTATTTACTTCTCACAGTTCATAATGGTAGGATAATGCCCTCATCAGGCGGGTACTGGGTAGTGGGCATTGAACCCACAGACCACGGTGCATGATTCGTAAAAGAGATGCAGCCAACAGTCCCAACACGTAGGTCAGCACGGTGGCGAGGTGATCTTACGACGTGTACATTCTCAGACGGCTGGTGGCACTGACTCAGCTGTGAGATGATGTGTGCCAGTCATACTCAACCCTGAATGAGATTTACTGGTAGATGGCTTCAATGTGAGACGGCAGAACCTCAATTGGACCTTCTGCCCATCGATGCTGCACGTGGACCACTTGGCAGTTTCTTCTTTAATGACCTCTTTGTCAACAGGATGTTAAACACTAATCTCCTCCTCTTGGCAGATGGTCGTGCCAGGATGACGGTCATGTGGTGGTGGGACGCAGTGGACACAGACTCGATGACTCATTGATTTGGTCGCAGTCTGGCCGGATGCCAGTATTTTTATGTGCCAGAGGGGGTTCATTGAGTGACTGCTCCAAATGTCACGCGTGCCAAAGTGTACTCTTCCTCTCTCAGAAGAATTTGGCTGTGTGAATTCTTTCTGCAGTTGCACCTGAAAGTAGTTGACTTTCACAGTTCATTTCAGAAACATTATCTTAGTCACTGACTCATGGTATTCATAGGATTCCATTTGCAACAGCTCAGCTGCTTCCTCACCGGTGCTGACACTAATGGTATAGGCTTGCCAAGTGGAAGGCCAGTAGGGACAGGATCTGTGTGACTCTCTGCTTCATTTGGCAGTAGACAGTGCCTGTTGTTAGGCAGGACTCTGAAAGGAAGGTCTGATGGATAGGACAGTGGATAGGTGGTATTCTTGGATGTGGTTCCAGCAATGGTGGCAGGTTGGCAAAAAGAGGGACCAGTTGTGCTGCAATGACTTTCATTGATTATTAGAATTCTTACTTGTAGCTATAACCATAGCCTTTTTATAAATGTCCCTGGTCATAGCTTGTGCAGATAAAGGTTGCCAGGACTGCTACCAAGAAGAGCCAATGTGAGCATACCCTTAGGAAGCATTCATATTTATCTGCCATCTCTTCCCAAGTACATTCATAATATGGGTATCTCTGTGTGGAACAGATCCCGAGGCCATATTTATCAGCTTTGTAGGATATACTGTGACTAACTGGGCCTGACACTCTGGCAAGTGTGAGGTAGTAAGTAATGCTAGGAAATTCCTGTCCAGTGTTGTTAGGTCCCTCCATGGTACTAAACTTGCCTAGGTATTTCTCAGTGTAGCCATGAGTACATAGAAAGTGGCATAGGCAACATGCAGTACAGCTGGTTGTTCCTTAATTAATATAGATGAGCAGAATTTGGATTGTGGTCTTCAGTCCAGAGACTGGTTTGATGCAACTCTCCATGCTACTCTATCCTGCGCAAGCTTCATCTCCCAGTACCTACTGCAACCTACATCCTTCTGAATCTGCTTGGTGTATTCATCTCTTAGTCTCCCTCTATGATTTTTACCCTCCAGCAGAAAAAATATCATGATTTTCTAATACAGCATTAGTAGTGTGCTTCATGACACAGTCACATTGATTAGATATTTAGGCATGGTGATGCAAAGCAGTATGAAATGGAGTGAGCACATAAGGACGGTACTAGGGAAGACTAATGGTAGATTGTATTTTGGGAGAATTATGGTTAGTTGTAGTTCATCTGTTGAAACCCATTGTCGAGTATTGCTCTGGTGTCTGTGATCCTCACCAAGTTGGATTAAAGGGAAACATCAAAGCAATTCAGAGGCGGGCTGCTAGATTTGTTATTGGTAGGTTCAGTCAACATGTGAGTATTATGGATATGCTTTGTGAACTCAAATAGGAATCCCTGGAGGGTAGACAATATTCTTGTCGCAAAACACTTTTGAGAAAATGTAGAGAACTGGCATCTGAAACTGACTGCAAGACGATTCTATTGCCTTCAATGTATAGTTCACGTAAGGTTCATGAAAATAAGATAAGAGGAATTAGGACTTGCACAGAGGCATGTATACATTTCTTTCCCTCCCTTTCCCCCCTGCTGGCCAGGGGGATAGAATAGGCCCAAGGTGTATTCCTGGCTGTCATAAAAGGTGTCTAAAAGGAGTCTCGCACCTTTTGGCCTTTAAGTCACGGTCCCCTGTAGGGTTTGACCTCCATTTTTCAAAATTTTTCCAAAGAGCGAGCCAGTTGGGGAAGGGCGCCTTACATGTTGCATCGTGTCCATCATGCATTGAGGTCCTTAGCCCATTTTCTCGTCATGACATTGCAGTCCCACTCATCCTCCATCTCTTGAGTGAGGACACCTTCCTGGGTGCGTTTTCCTCCACCCTATGCAGTGTGATTTTCTGTTCCAACGAGGACCATGGAATTCTTTGCACCTCATGTCCAGCATGGTAGCCAGTCCATTGTTGTGGGGCCACCATGTACCCTGTTGGTTGTAGCATTCTGACTACACAGGGATCACTCTGCTGATGCTTGTGCCGTTAACTCCCCACGTATGCCAAGGAATAGATGCCTGTCACCCTGGGGCATCGGGACTCCCAGCAATGGCCATCCTGCCAGGTGGCCTTTGCTGTGGCTGCGTGACGCCCATGGGGAGGCCCCCTGGTCAGAGTGGGTGGTATTAGGGTGGATGACGCGCGATGAAGCATACCACGTCATCACTTGCTGGTGATCTAACGCCAGCAGTCTCTAAGTGTTCCAAGCCTCAGTACAATGCAAGGAAGTATGATCCTGAATCGTTCCCCATCCTGGCCACACCATTGGAGGAATACCAGGCTAAGGATGGCAGCAAACCATATTCGCCCTGGTACCTTGTATGTACAAGAGCTGATGGGGACTCCTTTGTCTTGATGAAGCCTCAGTTTTTTCTAGAGCATTTAGAGGACAAGTTTGGGGAGGTGGAGGGCTTGTCCAAAATGTGGTCAGGGTCAGTCTTGATAAAAACAGCATTGTCTGCCTACTCATGGGCATTACTCGCTTGTGACAAGCTGGGGGATGTTTCCATCACGCCTCATAAGAGCTTAAATATGGTCTAGGGTATTATATTCCACAGGGACCTTCTATTGCAGTCTGACGACCAGCTGCATGCCAACTTAGAGCGACGAGGAGTTCATTTTGATTGGCGCATCCATGGGGGTCCGAGGAATAATCAGGTTGCCACCAGTGCCTGCATCTTGGCCTTCGAGGGTGACACATTACCCGAGAAGGTCAAGGTCTGTCACTATGATGTCAAGCCCTATATCCCTCCCCCAGTGTGGTGCTTTAATTGCTGGAAGTTCGTCCATATGTCTTCCCGTTGAGACTGTGGACGTCCATCCCATCCCAATACTCCATGTGCCCATCTGTGTCACCTGCGGAGAGCATCATTCCCCATGCTCACCGACTGCAAGGTTTTACAGCGAGAAAGGAAAATCATGGAATACAAGTCCCTGGACCGACTGACGTACACAAAGGCCAAGAGGAAATTTGAGTGCCTACATCCTGTGGCTATGACCTCTTATGCTGCCGCTACAAGAACAGTTGTAGCCCCATCAGTTCCGCAAGTTCCAGTTGGCTCTCATTGCTGGAAGACTGCACCTGCCCAATTTCATGGTGGGAGGCTCTTCCCTCCCTGTTGCTCCTGCACCACTTGCCTCGGGAGCACTGTGCCCCCTACCAGTGGGGACACCAGTCCCCACTTTTCAGCTTCTTCAGCACCTTTTACTAGGAAGGGGACCCTTGGGTCACTCGCTTCCCAGGTTCCTGCTCGTGGGAAAGATGACACCTGACAATGGCTGTGAAGTGCCCAAAAGCAGTTGGTCGTAGGGCTTCACGATTATACTCAGTCCCAGAGGCTGAATCAGTTAAACCCTCCCAGCCAGAGAAACCCAAGGATCAGCGACAGAAATCCAGAAAGAAGACCCCCAAGACCAAGGGAATTGCAGTGGCACCCACACCACCGCTGCCTACAAACTCTGCATCTGAGGATGAGTTGAAGTTTCTGGCATCTGCTGAGGATCTAGATCTTGCCAGACACTCAGACACAATGGGTATAGCCTGCTCAGGAATTTAGTTGGTTGCATCAGATGACCCTGAGGCATAGACTGTCTCATTGAATGTTTCATGCCTTCCCAGTCTCATAATCATGTCATCCTCCAGTGGAATTGTGGCGGTTTTTACCACCACCTGGCTGAGCTGTGGCAGCTGTTAAGCTTTACACCTGCTTTCTGCATTGCCCTCCAGGAAACCTGGTTCCCAGCAATGTGGACCCCTATCCTTTGTGGCTACAGGGGATATTACAAGAACCGTAGCGAATATAATAGTGTTCAGGTGGAGTTTGCGTTTATGTCCTGAACTCAGTATGTAGTGAACCTGTATGCCTTCAAACTCCTGTTGAAGCTGTGGCTGTCAGGATACGGATGATGCAGGAAATAACTGTCTGCAAAGTATATCTCCCTCCAGATGGTGTGGTACCCCTGAACGGATTGGCTGCACTGATTGATCAACTCCCTAAACCTTTCCTACTTTTGGGAGATTTTAACACCGATAACCCCTTGTGGGGTAGCACCATGCTTACTGGCTGTGGCAGAGATGTCAAAAATGTAATGTCCCAACTTGTCCTCTGCCTCTTGAATACTGGGTCGCCAGACATTTCAGTGTGGCTCATGGTATTTACTCGGTCATTGATTTATCAATTTGCAACCTAGGACTCCTCCCATGTATCCACTGGATGACCTGTGTGGTAGTGACCACTTCCCCATCTTCCTGTCACTCCCCTGGCATCACTCCCATGGAGCGTCATGCCCAAGGACGCCTACCCAGATGGGCGTTGAACAAGGCAGACTGGGTAGCCTTCACTTCTCCTGTCACCATTGAATCTACCCCACGTGGTGCCCCTTCCTTTTACCACCTCTACTTGAGGTCCATTCAAGTATACCTCTATGATGTACACCACAGCTGAAGCTTTGTCTGGAACATTTGCATTGCCATAAGGGCACGGTTGACCCCGCCGCTCTCCGCTGTCACTTCCTCTTGATTGTTGACGTGTTCCGCGGCTCTGAAGTTGTTTACACCGGCGGCTCAATGGTTGATGGTAATGTTGGCTTTGCCTGTGTCCACAAAGGCCATATTGAACAGCTTTCCTTGCCCACCGGCTGCAGTGTATTCACTGCAGAGCTTTTGGCCATATCTCATGCACTTCAGTACATCCGTTCCTGTTCTGGTGAATCGTTTCTTCTCTATTCTGACTCCCCGAGCTGCTTATGGGCTATCGACCAGTGCTACCCTCGCCATGCTTTGGTAGCGAATATCCAGGAGTTCATCTCTGCCCTGGTATGGTCCAGTTATTCAGTGGTGTTTGTGTGGACCCCACGACATGTCGGAATCCCAGGTAACGACCTTGCTGACTGGCTGGCCAAACAGGCTATGCAGAAACCACTCCTGGAGATGGGCATCTCTGGAACTGACTTGCGTTCTGTCTTACGCTGCAAGGTTTTTTGGCTGTGGGAGACGGAGTGGCATAACAGTATGCACAACAAACTGTGTGTCATTAAGGAGACTGTGAATGTGTGGAATACGTGTGGTGCTACCCCAGAAGGGGTTATGGGTGTTAAATCTCTATTTGTCCTTTTTCAGCTCTGCATTGGCCCTACATGGCTCACACATGGTTACCTCCTCCATTGCGAGGACCCACCTCAATGTTGCTGTGGCTCCCATATGACAGTCGTCCACCTCTTGCTTGACTTCCCCCTTTTAGCCACTCTTCGGCAGACTTATAACTTACAGTAACATACAGTATGCTTTGGAATAATGTGAACATGTAATATATAAGTATTAATACAAACAAATGTGCTCAAATGATAAAATGTTGTTCTGTTATGTTTTCTTTTGAATTGTTACCTAATTTTTGTACTGCATGAGCCTAATTCAGTTGCTCATGTAGAAGTGGATGAGTTAAACATCTGAATTGAAATTGTTGTAGAATGGAAACGATACAATTCCAGACATGGGTTCCTATTCGAAATATTATGCACTCGCTCCCCTCTACAAGTCCTAGAAATTTGTAACAAATTTCCAAACACCCTTTATAAATCTCGATACATAATTAACGTTCTTGAAACCAATGTAGTGGAATTTTGTAATAATGTGAAATTTCGCAATATAACCCACTTTCATTAATTAATTTTGAAAAATGAAAACTTTTGTTACAACACAAATTAAAGAATCATACAAGCTACATGCACTACATACATCCATGTGTAATAAACCTGGTCTCTGAAATACCGTTTTTGGAAAATAAGCTGAACACATTGTGCTGCCCGAGTATTGTCAACATACCTGATGAAAATATTGAAACATTCATTATTAGTCTGAATATTTATTTTACTTATATTTGTTTTGTGTTTTAACTTTGTTATTTTACGTTTTACATTCATTTTTGTCTCTTTTTACCATTCCCCATATTTGTATTATGTTAATTGAAAATAACTAACTTTTTATATATAAAAACAAAGATGAGGTGACTTACCGAACAAAAGCGCTGGCAGGTCGATAGACACACAAACAAACACAAACATACACACAAAATTCAAGCTTTCGCAACAAACTGTTGCCTCATCAGGAAAGAGGGAAGGAGAGGGGAAGACGAAAGGAAGTGGGTTTTAAGGGAGAGGGTAAGGAGTCATTCCAATCCCGGGAGCGGAAAGACTTACCTTAGGGGGAAAAAAGGACAGGTATACACTCGCACACACGCACATATCCATCCACACATACAGACACAAGCAGACATATTTGGTCTTTAAATATGTCTGCTTGTGTCTGTATGTGTGGATGGATATGTGCGTGTGTGCGAGTGTATACCTGTCCTTTTTTCCCCCTAAGGTAAGTCTTTCCGCTCCCGGGATTGGAATGACTCCTTACCCTCTCCCTTAAAACCCACTTCCTTTCGTCTTCCCCTCTCCTTCCCTCTTTCCTGATGAGGCAACAGTTTGTTGCGAAAGCTTGAATTTTGTGTGTATGTTTGTGTTTGTTTGTGTGTCTATCGACCAGCCAGCGCTTTTGTTCGGTAAGTCACCTCATCTTTGTTTTTATATATAATTTTTCCCACGTGGAATGTTTCCTTCCATTATATTAACTAACTTTTTAGTATGATACAGCATTACAATAAAATAATCCTTAAACAAATGCTTAAAACATAACTTTTCTTGCACTGTGTACATAAAATGAACAAAATTCTGTACATAATATACATGTCAGAGAACACTATATAAAAGAAAATCCAGCGGGATTCAGATTGTCATGGGTGACCGTCTTAATATCCTGATTTGTATCAGGCGTATTTCATTGCATTGGTAAGTCTTTTCAAAGAGAACTGATTATATGTGAAACATTTTTTATGTAAGGCCCCGGGAGTAGACAACATTCCATTAGAACTACTGACAGCCTTGGGAGAGACAGTCCTGACGAAGCTCTACCATCTGGTGAGCAAGATGTATGAGACAGGCAAAATACCCTGAGACATTCAAGAAGAATGTAATAATTCCAATCCCAAAGAAAGCAGGTGTTGACAGATGTGAAAATTACCGGACAGTCAGTTTAATAAGCCACAGCTGCAAAATACTAACGCGAATTCTTTACAGACAAATGGAAAAACTAGTAGAAGCCGACCTCGGGGAAGATCAGTTTGGATTCCGTAGAAATATTGGAACACGTGAGGCAATACTGACCCTACGACTTATCTTAGAAAATAGAATAAGGAAAGGCAAACCTACATTTCTAGCATTTGTAGACTTAGAGAAAGCGTTTGACAATGTTGACTGGAATACTCTCTTTCAAATTCTGAAGGTGGCAGGGGTAAAATACAGGGAGCGAAAGGCTATTTACAATTTGTACAGAAACCAGATGGCAGTTATAAGAGTCGAGGGACATGAAAGGGAAGCAGTGGTTGGGAAGGGAGTGAGACAGGGTTGTAGCCTATCCCTGATGTTATTCAATCTTTATATTGAGCAAGCAGTGAAGGAAACAAAAGAAAAATTCAGAGTAGGTATTAAAATCCATGGAGAAGAAATAAAAACTATGATGTTCGCCGAAGACATTGTAATTCTGTCAGAGACAGCAAAGGTCTTGGAAGAGCAGTTGAACGGAATGGATAGTGTCTTGAAAGCGGGGTATAAGATGAACATCAACAAAAGCAAAACGAGGATAATGGAATGTAGTCGAATTATGTCGGGTGATGCTGAGGGAATTAGGTTAGGAAATGAGACACTTAAAGTAGTAAAGGAGTTTTGCTATTTGGGGAGCAAAATAACTGATGATGGTTGAAGTAGAGAGGATATAAAATGTAGACTGGCAATGGCAAGGAAAGCATTTCTGAAGGAGAAATTTGTTAACATCGAGTATAGATTTAAGTGTCAGGAAGTCATTTCTGAAAGTATTTGTATGGAGTGTGGCCATGTATGGAAGTGAAACATGGACGATAAATAGTTTGGACAAGAAGAGAATAGGAGGTTTCGAAATGTGGTGCTACAGAAGAATGCTGAAGATTAGATGGATAGTTCACATAACTAATGAGGAGGTCTTCAATTTTTTGGTCCTGTCCTCCTCAGTTGCGCGTAATACTACGGTATATTGATGATTTTCACTTATGGACCATCTGACAGCAACTGAATAAAACACAATTTTAGTGCCATACGCGTTTCGCCTTTATTTTCTGCAAGGCATCATCAGTGGCAGGTTGCGTAGACAGTTTCTTGCATATTACGCTC
This sequence comes from Schistocerca americana, assembly GCF_021461395.2. Classification (NCBI taxonomy): domain Eukaryota; kingdom Metazoa; phylum Arthropoda; class Insecta; order Orthoptera; family Acrididae; genus Schistocerca; species Schistocerca americana. The sequence continues at coordinate 894,114,521 of NC_060119.1, read as the reverse complement.
CTGTTGCAAAAATGCAACAGGAGCGTAATATGCAAGAAACTGTCTACGCAACCTGCCACTGATGATGCCTTGCAGAAAATAAAGGCGAAACGCGTATGGCACTAAAATTGTGTTTTATTCAGTTGCTGTCAGACGGTCCATAAGTGAAAATCATCAACATACCGTAATGAGGAGGTATTGAATAGGATTGGGGAGAAGAGAAGTTTGTGGCACAACTTGACTAGAAGAAGGGATCGGTTGGTAGGACATCTTCTGAGGCATCAAGGGATCATCAATTTAGTATTGGAGGGCAGTGTGGAAGGTAAAAATCGTAGAGGGAGACCAAGTGATGAATACACTAAGCAGATTCAGAGGGATGTAGGTTGCAGAAGGTACTGGGAGATGAAGATGCTTGCACAGGATAGAGTAGCATGGAGAGTTGCATCAAACCAGTCTCAGGACTGAAGACCACCACCGCAACAACAGTTTCAAATTACGTTTTTGGTGAACTGAAATAGAGGGTAGCAAGGTTTTAACTATTTCAACTGTTTCTCAGCACTACTGACACTAATAACTATTTCACTCATCTTCTCAGTGGTATTAGAATTAAATGGGGGCATTTAAAATGGAGTTAAACACTTCAGCTTTTGTATTGTTTTGCCCCCTCTGCACACCTGCCAAGTTTCATCAAGATTGTTTTTGACACTTGGTGTATCTTTCTTGGTGTATCTGGTAGATGTGATGGCCAGTAAGATTGTAATAAATTCAGTGCCAGGCACAGTGTTGCTTAAATTGTAACCTTCATTCTGGTTTATTAGGTCTTTGTTTTGATGAAGTCCTTACTGCTCTCATTGTATTTTATGTCCTGATTATATTTGAGGCAGGGCTTGGCAACAGCTGATTTTCTTGGTTCTTTTAGTCGAATGTGTCACTGATCTTCCTTTCATCTCTCCTCAACATTTCTGATAGCATGCACCACATAAGATGTGCCACATTTGCTGGAACATGACGCACACCCAGCTTTCGGAGACCTAGATCGTCCTTAACATTGCAAAGAATACTTTTTATTTTAGTTGAAGGGACTGAAATTCACTCCAGTAGCAGTTGATCTTCCTGGATAGTGGTCCACCATAAGGTAAATAAGCAATTTTTGGCTTCTCTTCCTCAGTCTCCACCTCAATCCCTTTCTCAGACATACTTGATTTTTATTGCAGTGGCTGTTCAGTTTGATGATTTGAGTACCCATTTCTTCACAATACTAGTAACTGGTACTGAAATTCTTTGGTGAGGCTATCCTTGTCCAGAAGTGTTCAAGCTCTCTGGACCAGTATTTAACACAAATTTCTTTGTGACAGATAGTTGTGGTTGGGTGCAATCATGGTTCTGTAGACAGTTGCAAACATTTTTCCATTGACTGTCTTGTCTCACAGTGGCAAAAATGTATTAAGGGTTGTGACAGTTGCTTTTGAAATAATAAAAAGTTTTTATTTTTTTGATTTTTGTTTGACTGCCCCTTATATTAGTAGGCTTGTACTCATATGAGGTTGGCACAGGCTGGTGGGCATCAGACCCACAGAGCACAGTGTGCGATGCATAGAGGAGATGTAGTAGCCAGCAGTCACTATGTCCTGCTCAGCACAATGGTGAGGTGACCTTGCAACATGTGCATTCCTAGGTGACTACAGTTTGGTGTGCATGAAAATTGTAAGCTTCTGAAAATTATCAGAAATATATCTTTCATCTCATAAATTGGCATTGGGGACCATGTGTGTGAATGAAGATACTGTTGCAAAAATTGGAGAAACCACAAATTTAGTTTGCAACTGAAAGTACACTATGTTTTTGTGTGGCTTTCTTAAAGAATTGCAAATACATGTTTTGTCATGACACACACAACTTTTGATAAAATCAGTAAAAGATAATGGGAATAAAGCCAAAAATCTACAAATGTGAAGAGAATTTGTCACATGTGGCCCACCACTAAAAAAATATGCAAACATGAAATGCATGTATTTTGTACTCAGCTGTTATGGTGACAACTTCTACAGTAGCATGCCAAAGATGAATTCTGTAGTGTCAATTTGTTGCACAGTTCTATCTTAAGCATTGTTTGTGAAAGTACTCAAAATGCGACATGATACCTAACTCTTGTTGGTGACATTCTACTCTAAACTCACCATAGCAACAGCATGAAGGAGATTTAATTTTCAGTTGTGGACACTATGTTTGTTGCTTGTTAACTAGTGTTCCAGACTCACTATTACTAGGCACTATAGTTTTACTCACCTGCTAATACAGTTGGGCATCCTGTCTGTCTGTTAACTTCAAGGCATTCCGTAGAAGACACTTCACTTTAATTCGTGATTTAAATGCTGATGACCTTAGCTATTGTGTGCCATAAAGTCCCAAAAGACAGGCAAATAAAAAATATGATGATGCTGATGAGATATATTCTATATTACTCAGGAATTGACACAGGTATGTAACATGTGGTCCAAGCCTTCCAACCACTTGCAAGCTCGGATGCATTGGTGAGCTCCAGGACACAACCCTGATCATCCACGAGAGAAAGTATATGTTGATATCGAAGGCATATTAAATTGAGCTGTGCGGTTATTGCAGGAATACACTTGAATTGTAGATGGCTGTCAATGTCATAGTTGGGATTACTTCTGAATAAAACTCCCATATTTGCAGTAGAGATTATCGGTACAAAAGAAGCACTGATTTTGAGGAGGCAATATATGATTTTTCAATATATTACTCATTACTGATTCCAAGGGTGTACTAAGTCAACAGAAAATCCAGAGTTGATACTAAAATGGACTGTTTTATTGTGGACATCATGCAGGAGACTGGAAAATTACTGCAAAGGAATAATTTAAACGCTTTTGTATCAACTCTTAAATGAATAAATTTTAATGAACAGGTTGACTCTTTGACAAAAGGTGCTTCAACTACAGGAATCCTCTAAAGTACAACAATTTTTTACAATCCAATGTTGTATTGTGAGTGGTAAGCAAAATTCAAGGATATAGGAAAGAAAACTGGAAGTATTACTATATAGGTTCATTGTTCTGGTGCCATAGATGGGGGTGGGCCAAAGGGGTTGACGTGGCTCATAGAGGGAGTAAGATGATGTAACTGGCTACCAGGCATGAGCAATCTGTGGCACAAAAATAAACACTGGCCACAACAACTAAAGAATCACACATCTCAGATACGACCATGGTAGACAACCGTCACTGCCAGCCATGTACCACAACCAACATTAAGTCTGTGCAGCCCTCAGTGTTAAGCCTGTGCACGCCCCAGCATTAAGGCCTATGCAGTTGCCAGTGCCAGCCCATGCACAGCTTCCATAGGTGGCAAGATAATTTGGGTAATTACATTAGCCCACTCAGTAGCCTATCACCAGTGTGTCCTTGACAACTTCCCTCAAAAGTGTAATCACCAGCCTCAACCTCCCAAGTCGCTACCTCCCCCCCTGCCCCCCCCCCCCCCATCCTGAGGTCTACCCTGCCACAAGCCCTGTTCAAGCCTTTTTTTGCTACCTCTAACCCCTCTCCCCAAATGTCAGTCATCTGGGTACCAATTGGGAAGGGGGAGGGCAGTTTTTCTGGAACACCATACTAGATGTAGATTGTGGTTTCTGTACAGGCAGTCACAGGCTCCCTCTCATCAGTCCTACTGGGTCAGAATATTACTCCGTATATTAAACCATTGTTATTTAGCTTAGGAAGTCAGGGCATAAGACTTCTGCTTTTGAGAACAGTCCTTTGAAGGTCCAGTATGCATGGGTCACTGTTACCATGCTTTCACTGTAATATCAGATGCTGAGACATTTCATTTCTTACTTCTGATTTTTGTACAGTTGATAGGTTCAGAAATGTGTCATGTGTATTCTTGTACATAACAGTGTAAAAGCTGTTCTTTATTCTGTGAACTATTTTTGAATGTAAAGAAAAGGAAGTGACAGACATAATGTAGTTGATAGTATGAATAACAGATAATTACTAAACAGTTTACTGATTAAAGAACTGAATGGAAGATGGAAAAAGCTGTTGCAAATACTACACAAATATTATTTAAGAGATAACATATCTTGACATTTTCTTGCAGGATGAACATACTCCATACATTTTCTTTGTTAATGAAAAGGAAGTTAAAACATCATTACAGGATACATTGAGTGATGATGTTCAGATTACAGAGAATGTGGTAGACATAGTCTATCAACAGCAAGCAATTTTCAGAGTTCGGGCTGTTACACGATGCACAAGGTAATATAATTCAGCGCATGTAACAGGCTACACAACACAATTTATTTTCTTATAATTTTGTCTTCTGTGTAACTGAACTTTTTTTTTTACTTTTACAGTTCATTACCAGGACATGCAGAAGCAGTGATATCAGCCAGCTTCAGTCCAGATGGAAAGTACTTAGCAAGTGGTTCAGGAGACACAACAGTTCGTTTTTGGGATATTCATACTCAGACACCTCATTATACATGTAAAGGTATTATAAACTATTGAATCATCATAGTACACATTGTGTTGTGGCTTAAATTAAGGGCGTTTGTGTAATCGTAACAGAATTTCCTTGATGTCTTCGGTTACTCATGTAAAATTGCAGCTGTTTCCGGTGTTTTGTTATACAACTGGTGCTTGTATGCTTTCATTGTGTTCCAAGATAGCGAAGGAAAACTTAATTCAGTCAGATTTTTGAGGAATTCAGTACTACTTAAAGGCATGTGGCCAACAGAGGGTAAACTTCAGCAAGTCACTTTTGGAAGCTGCTTCTGCTAAACCATTGATGTGGAAATACTACTAGCAATAATTATTCAACTTCTGCAAGTTCCCTCAACTTCCAGAAGTAGTTTCTGCAAGTTAATGGAAACATTTTCGCGCATCTTGCTGCAGTCACTTGTCAGTTGCTCTAAGTGTTTCTCTCACTTGCAGAAGTTTTGTGTTTTCACCGAGCGGGGTGGCGCAGTGGTTAGCACACTGGACTTGCATTCAGGAGGATGATGATTCAAACATGCGACCGGCCATCCTGATTTACGTTTCCAGTGATTTCCCTAAATCACTTCAAGCAAATGTCGGGATGGTTCCTTGGAAAGGGCATGGCTGATTTCCTTTCCTTTCTTTCCCCGAGCTTGTGTTCCATCGCTAATGACCTCATTGTCGATAGGACATTAAACACCTATCTCCTCCTTCTCTGTCTCTTCACTCTCTTGTGTTTTCAGTACTGATATGAAAATGTCAGCGTTGAAAAGTGAGAAATGCTTATCGACCAGTGAAATAACATAATTCTTAATTTAGAAATTGGAGTGCTTTCCTGTACCGTGGGACATGAAAATGTGGATTTTAAGAACAGGGTTATAAAACAGGATGCATAAGAAAATATTGCAACAGATTTTAAGACAACAGACGTCGAAATACACAAAAAAATTCATTAATTGCAGTCTCAGAAAGGTAAAGAAATTAACAAAGTGTTTCTTGAAATCTTAAATACTCCTTCAGTCCAGAAAGTTTAGAGACTGGATTAATAAAAACACAAAGAGAATTTAAGATGATGGTTTTTGTATGTCAGATGCTCTATGTAGTGCATTGCACACAGTGTTCATATATCCATGTGAAACTGTGAGAAAAGTCCTCCTTTGGGATGTTCTTCAACCGGAACATCACATTTGCATCTTCTTTGGTCATGGAGAACCATCAGAGACCCAGTCCGCAATTTTGTGTTTTATGTTAGGTTCATATTGATAACACCAAGTCCTGTCACCTGTGATGTTTTTCTTGAAAAAACTATCCTTGTTTTTCGTTTCAGTCAAGTTGCTGCTAGTGTCTATGTGTTGTTGTTTTCGTCAGTGGGTCAAACTGAGTGGGACAAACTTTGTATACACTTTTCTGTTCTTCAAAACATTCTGGAACATTTCATGAACACTTAATTTTGAGTTCATAGCTCCATTGTGATTTGTGCTGCAATTACGTTGATGCACTTTGACTGCCAATCCCCTATTTAATACTGCTTGCCCACAACTGGCTGGTCAAATGCACTTCTTTTGTTTACAGTTTTAGTTCACATTGACTTGATTTGATTTTGGCAGGGAAGCTAAAACAGCTTTGGTCTGACCTGCCACTGCCTGCACTGAAACCAAGTTTATTATGAGGTATCGCTCCCTGTATATCTAATGAAGCCAACCAATGCCCTTAAATAGTGCAAGGAGTCCCTTTACCAGTTTTTCATTAGACGTAATTCTTCAGGTCTAGTTGTCCCAAAAATTCTCTCTCTCTTGCTCTCCAGTGCCGTGCATTTGAAGATTAGGTGTGATGCAGTTTCTTCACTCTCATCACAGATCCTACATTTAGGGTCTTCTTCCATTGTACCCAGTGTATGTAGGTGTTTTTTGAAATTCCCATGGCTGGTCATCAGTCCAACCATGAGGTTAATCTCTTCCCTGTTCAAGCCCAGTATTGCAGAGCTTCTTTTAAAACCTTACCATGTTTTTGTTTGTAGACCTTGATCCAGTATTCCATGTGCTGCCTTCTGAGCCAGTTCTGTAGTTCTAGTTTGGCTATAGCCTTGGTGATTGTCAGGACAGGTTCTGGTCTAATGAATGGAGTCTTTGCCCCCATTGTGGCCAATCTGTCAGCTTGTTCATTGCCACCGATCAGTGAGTGGCCAGGGATCCACACTAGGTTTACTGTATTGCTTCCCCCTAGCTCCACCAGAACCCTGTGTCATTCTCCAACAATCCCATTACAAGCTTCTAGGACTTAGAGGGGAGTGACTATATAATTTTGAATAGTAATCAACATCCAGAAACACAGTTTCCGTTCAACAACGGCTTCAATTCAGATGTGTAATGCATCCACATCTGCTGAGGGAAAGAGAGAAGTTTCAGAGTTGCTTGTCCTGGTATGCAATAAGACAGGATGATGTGTACTATGTCAGTCACTTGATGTCACCTAATGTATGCATTGCTGTGGGACCTATTCAATGCCTGTGTGTGTCTGATACAGTAAACAAGCTTCAGGACCCATTTTGGAATACAGAGACATGCTTCTTGTGTATGGTGAAGCTCAAGGCAATGGAAGAGTTGCTAGTTGGCTGTAACCCAAACATTTTTTGCATCACAGCATGCCATCACCCAAACTTTTTGCCCAAGTTACGAAGTGACTCCCAGAAACAGGTACCCTCACTGTGAGGAGGCAGGACTGTGGTGCTCCACAGCAATGCTGCATGCCTGAATTTGAATATGATATACTGCATCATGTTGAAGAGAACCCATTAACAAGTACATGAACATTGTGTGTGCAATGGGTGTTAATCAAAGTATCATCTGGATATTCTGTGTTTGCAACAATTAAATCTGTACCACGTACAAAGGGTGCATGTTATGGGTCCAGCCAATTTTTCCATAATGCGTTGCCTACTCCTTGTGGTTCCTGCACTGCTACATCAACACATCACTGTTTCTACATTGAGTTCTGTTCACAGATGAATGTAAGTTCACTAGAAACTGTTCTAAATTTACAAATCAGCCATGTTTGGGCAGACAAAAACTTTTATCCTATGCATGTTCAGGGATTTCAGCTACTCTCAATCTAATTGTTCCTGCTTATTTGGTCTTCCTACAAGCTGTGCCACAGAATGTCCTTCGGGAAGTGTAGTTTCAGCATGATGTGCACCACTTCACTTCTCACTTGCAGGTCAAAAACATCTCTGATTTGGTGAAAGATGGATAGATTGAGTTGGTCCCACCATGTTGTCGCCACAATTGCTGTATTTAACTACTATGGACTATTTCTTGTGGGGCCATGTGCAAAGCTTAATTTACAAGACTCCTGTAGAGACAGAGGAAGAATTGCTGGCTTAAGTTCTGGTCACTGCACTAGAAATTGAAGAGATACCAGGTGGTATACCAGAACATGCTTTGCAGGTACGATGCCTGTAATAACGTTGGTGGTCGCCACATTGAGCTGCTGTTATAATGCGCCAGTAGTGTTCTGTACATACAGTATGCTGGGTTCCTTTTCATTTTGTAATGTGTAAGTGTTAAAACTAAAAACTGTTCATAGTGATACATGAATGTTTCATTACGTTTCCTTACAAATTGTTAGCTAATAATTGTACTGTGTCAAGCAGAAGTGGACGAGATGTACATCTGAATTGAAACTGTCGTAGAATGGAAACAGTACATTTCCAGACATAGATAACCATAGGATTTAAGCTACTGTCTTACAGATATTCAATCATGATGACAAGGTTACAGACCGTTGAGTTGACAGTTCTCTTTTTCTTGTTCCACATTATTTCAGGTGAATTTAGAGTGCATTAGGGACTAGTAACCACAATGTTTAGTCCCTTTAAACCAATCATCGTCATGATCAGAATCATTTACTATCATGCAAATATGGAATCAAGGGGTTCAGAGGGCCATACTTGATGCCATGCAGGATTTCAGTGGTCCCTTGTGTCTGATGATCAATTTTTCTCAACAGTGCACGATGATACAGCCACGTCATGTTAGTTGAGTCAGGAAATGGGCTCTTGTGCAGCAAGATAAGTATCCACATAGACAGTGGGATGATGTCTGGCACACCAGACTGTCAGTCCAGTGACCATTGTTGCATTGTCCCTGGACGTGGCAACACAGAGATATGTGCAGATAGTATAGTGACAGGTCAAACGGCTTTACTGGACTGGGGTGGCATAATGTCACCTTTTCAGAAAAGTCCCATTTCTGCGTACAACATTGTGAAACATGTTTCCATGTATGGAGGCTCAGAGGAGAAAGAATGTTGTGAAATTGCATGCATTGTCATAGTTGTCATGTTCTTCAGATCTCTAACCAGTAAAAATTGTCTGGCCATTGGTTGCTGAAAGACTGGCACATAACCCCACACCAGCCGTAAACCCTGGCATAACAGCATGGAAGGACATACCTGTATATCATCCAAATTCAGTTTGACTTAATGCTTAGCTGGGTTAGAACTGTCATTGCTGCCAAGGTTGGCAGCTCTGTAAACTAAATTCTGTATCCTGTATAACTCCAAAGACTTCAGATTTAATCATATATTGTTTCTACCATTCTGTATACGCATAGATTGTAAAATTTTATAGTTTGCTTTTTTTGCTGGTGTTGCATTTTTAATGGCCAGCAGTATATTTAAATTTACCAGACATGAACAGTTGCGTGTGATGTGTGTGTGTGTGTGTGTGTGTGTGTGTGTGTGTGTGTGTGTGTGTGTTTTTTGTCAACATGTGTCATTACCATTTACTTGGTCACAGCTTACTTTTCTGAATTTTATTGGCATTACAGACACTTTATAATCATTTTACAGTCACTTCATACAATAAAACTGATTATTACATGCATTTACAGGACACAAAAACTGGGTTCTTTGCATTGCTTGGTCTCCAGATGGTCTACGTCTGGCCTCAGCATGTAAAAATGGGCACATCTGTTTGTGGGATCCACAGACAGGAAAGCAGGTTGGCCGAAATTTAATTGGACATAAGCAGTGGGTCACAGCACTTAGTTGGGAACCATACCACAGGTAAGCTAAGTAAGCTAACATTTTAACTTTCATTAGGTGTGTAAACAGCCATAATTCAGTGATGCCAGGTAGCCCTCACCTTTTCTGTTTCTTAAAGTGAATAATTTCAGGGACTCTGTTCTTGTCAGTTGTGTAACACATGGTTTATAAATATATTTTCACCTTATCAGTCAAATGTTTCTTTCCTCACTGGAGACTTTTCTTTCAGCTCCTCACATTTACTCTAGTAGTGTTCCAGTTCTTAAATAAACATCACAAATACTCTCCCACAGCACTTGTTATATCTTCATCCAATTATAGGTTTCGTGTTCTGAATTCAGACAAAGAGGGACAGTGTTTAGGTGCTCGGTTATGAATGGGCAGTAATTTGTATTGGGTTCACTGTACTCATTGTTGATGGCAAACTGCAGCTGTAATTTAAATTGGCAGCAAATGCTTTATACCTATGTATAACCTGCAAAATGTGCATTATCTGAATTAATGCAGCATGGATTCTATGAAGCACTTCAGTCACAGTGACTGCAGTGTCTAGCTGCAAGTGGTCCAGATGAAATAAATTGTTGATGGTGTACAGCAACCAGCCACAAATTGATTTTAGGTTACTTTATTCAAAAAGTATCATTACCGGTTTCGAATTGTTCACAATTCATCATGAAACGGTTTTCTTGCAATGAAATATATTCTCAAGAATGTTTGTATTTTCACAGTCACAAACGTTGCAGTGCATTGTAAACCACTTTTGTTCGGCCACAAAACAAATTTTCTTGCACGCCACATTTTAATTTAAGACATATGAAAAAAATATAGTCAACAGTTTATTTTATTTAACAGGCATGGTCCCCAATCATGTCTTTATTTGATAAATTTGCATGATCCAGATGATCCTGGAACACCTCCATTTGATGATGAGCCTGTAATGGCTTGAAAACAAGTTAATTGTACAGAAAATAAACCATACCAAAATTCAAAAACAGGGCTGGTTGCATAAATTCCGCATAAATTGCCAATTTTATTGGAGTTCATATAAGTGCGTTAGTCACAGTTGAAGTGGCAGCTAGTGCTAAGCACTTCTGGAACTTGACTTGGTCTGCATGGTAGTGTTACGTTTTCAGCCAGAGTTCTTCCTTTAAATGGTGACCCCCTTTAAGTGGTTGAAGAGCACTACATGACATCCTCCTCTTGCTCCTCATCCTGTTGCTTGACCCTTTGCAGTACCCATAGCATAAAAAATTGAACCTTCTGTAACCTTGAAGATTGCAATGTATCCAAAACAATCACACCGTGGACTACAGGCGAATTATAGGTTAACAACTTTGAAACTTATTCCTTAAAGAATAAATAAGTTAATATTTATACTGAAAAAATTAAATGAAAACAATCAACTTTAAAAAATTAAATTTTTTCTTAAGAAACTAGATATCTTAGGAAACGTTTAACATCTCATTTCTATAAATAATTTAACAATAATTATGATACATTAACTATAAATTATTTATAAATTAACCCAAATCGAGATAAGTAATATAAATACTAAAATTTTGATAAACCCTGATACAAAAGGTACAAAAAATAAAATCAACTTTAAAAATTTTAAATAATATTTCATAAATGGAAAAAATGTTTATAAATTAATTTAAACAGACAAAGATGAAGCTCAAAATCATGTATTTATGAGAATGATGGCATCAGTTATACTATTAACAATAATCTCAAGAAAACTTACCTGTGTCAGATGTTGCAGTGTAGTGGTTAATAAAAAAAGAAAAGAGAGAAGAAAAGAAAGAGAAAAAAGGTTGAAAATGTGGGAAGAAATCGTAAGTGAAAATGTTTTTTTTTTTTAAATCGTTAACGACCGTGAAAAAAGGAAACAATGAAATGCAAATCGGACTTCGTATTACAGAAAAGCTATAGTTGGGGTGGTCCTTGTGGCGTTTTTGAGCAAAAGTTAAACCAATTTCCACTACAAAACTTACTGAAAAGAAACAGAGAATAACAGAATGTAACTGACAGGGGGAAGTGGCGTAGATGAGAGATCATCCTTTACCAGGTTAACTTGTCTTCTTTCGGGCGGCGTCCAGGTCTTCAAAAATCTCCTTCATTTCTGCGTGAAAAGTCTGCTCCGAAATCTTGCAATAGTCCAGGAATCACTAATTTATACCAATTAAAATCATCTTGATACTGTATGCAATTTAATTTACTTTGCTACTTCCATCCTCCGAATTTCTTAACAACTTCCACAACATGTCTACACATTAAAATCAGATCAAGACTAGCTAATAAGTTTTTTACGTCTTCATCAGATCACGTCTGCCTTCAGCTTCGGCTAACAAGAGACAATTAAGAAACGAATAGAAAACAAAAAAAGTTATAATTTTAGTAGTTTCTCTGCCGTCGAGCGCTCATACCGCTGCGACGGAATATTTTTTTATCTGAGGGAACGAGTGTAGTGTGGCGAAATTCAAAGTCCCGCTACAGCAGGAACAGTAACCGAGAACCCCATAAACGAAATTAATCCTTCTTCGGTAAATGTAACTTCAGCGTTATGACTTTTTTCGCCTGTTGTTTGTTCTGCATTTACGGGAGATCGTACAAGAAAGCGTACAGGCTGGATATCATTGGCAGAAATGAATAAAGCACAGAACAAGTGAAGTGGGGGCTTTCTGATTTATATCACAATAAGACACTTGCGGTGCTACTAACATTCAAAGGTTAATAATAAAAACAATTTTCTTACCGCTGTCAGTCACTCTCAGGAACGATTCTCCACTTTCATAAGCTGATTTCAGCTGAGAAACAATTTCTTCTTCAATAAAAAGATTGTCATCTATATCGCTGTCCATATCACGAATGAAGCTACAAGCATGGAACCACTTTCGAGCACTGTTAAATACGTAATAAGGTAGTAACAATGTGCTGTGGCTGCGTGCACTTTATAATTCACGCGGTATTGTTTACAGTATCCATAGATTGCAGATATGCAGTATGTAATTCTCTACTGTTCTGAGGTATTGCCATCTATTTAATTTTTTCGTGGTAAATAATTAAAAATTTGGCATTATGGTTTAAGAGCAGATGCGCGTACGGTCAAAGACGTCATCTGACTGAAAAACGAAAAATCGGCAATTTGTCAGTTACATGGTATTGTTTCTTCATCGACAGTATGTAGCTTTTGCCCAGAGCCTTCTTCAGAAAAGAAAATGCACACACATTCACACAAGCAAGCACACCTCACACACACATGACTGCCACTGCTGGCAGCTTGAACCTGCCCGAGCTGCCGGAGATGGCAGCCATGTGTTAGTGAGGTGTGCTTGCTTGTTTGAGTGAATGTATGGGTGCTTCCTTTGCTGAAGAAGGCTTTGGCTAAAGCTAAATGTGTGACAGTCTTTTCATTGTGTGTGTCTGCAATTCAACATTTCATCTTTACTGTGAGTAGCAATCTATTCTTTTCCATATATTGTAGGAAAGTTGTTGTAGAATGTAAATACTTTAGAATTAAAGGAGATCACTCACTGAAATGCAGAAGTATTGAGTTGTTGATAGGCACATGCAGAAGAAGGCAGCACCATGTAGGGGCAGAGGTTTGTGTGTGTGTGTGTGTGTGTGTGTGTGTGTGTGTGTGTGTCCTCTACATTGTCAAAGGATAGCTCCGAAAGCTAGTAAGTTTTCCTTCTTTTGTTTGTGTCTAGTCAACGCTCTAGCATTCTGCTTTTCAGTGAGTGGTCTCCTTTAATCTTAAAATATTACAACTTGGGGTTTCCGTAGTTGCATAAAATCATCGGACTTTCTTTGATAACTAGAAGACCTCATCACACGAAATGTTGGCAGTAATATTGTACCTATACAGCACACTGATGACGACGTTTCATGAAACACTTTCCAGAAATAAAGGGGAGAGAGAGAAACAGATAATTTTAATTACTTTTGGAACTGTGATATATTGGAAATAATTTCTGATAATGTAAGTAATGGAGAAAGCAAAGATACAACACTCGCACTTTGAAACGAAAGGTATATTTATGCACAAAGAACAACCTTTGCAATTAAGTGATGGAATAATTTATCTGATATGCTAAGCAGTGTTCTGTGTTGATTTCCATTGACATTTTTTGCTGTGTTGCCATAGATTTGCAGTGCTGAACACTTTTTCTCTTCAATTCCTGGATATTCTTAATTTTTCATATTCTCAACTTTGCTAGCTGGGATATCCTCTGGTAACAGAAGCCAACATCTCTCTCTCTCTCTCTCTCTCTCTCTCTCTCTCTCTCTCTCTCTCAAACACACACACACACACACACACACACACACACACAGTATAAATGAATGCTTTCACTTCTCGATGTTTTCTCTTTAATTTTCAATTTTGATGTGTATTGTTTGGTTACAAAATGATTTACCCAGAGACACCAAATTTGGCTTGGAACTGGTCTGTCATTCTTATTTTGTCTGGTTATGGATGCCTCAAAATCCTTTAAGCACAAACCAGAATATTTGTCAACACTGCCGCTACGGACTTTTTTCCCCCAGTCATCAAACTTTATCAAGCTTTTTCTCTCTCTTGCAGTCTTTTTTGATTGCGTATTAAACCTTAAATAGCGATGTGAATTAAATGAACTTTGATGACAGCAGTCCTTTGCTTATTAATATCTAATAACATATTTGGAGTAAGTAACATCATATTGGCATCTTTAAGTTTACAGCACTGTGGAAATAATTGAGTAGGGAAACCGAAAATTCAGTCAGTTCTATACCAGGTCAGTAAACATTCGGAACCCTGTTGAAATTCCTCGTTCTTGGCCTAAGGGCAGGGTGATAGTGGTAGCAATTTGGCACTAACTTCCTACAAGGAGTTAAAATGTTTGAGGGATTTTGGTTGGGTTGTAGCCCAAGAAAACACACACATTTTTGTAGGGCCCGGTGTATTTCATACAGACGTCCACATAATAACAAATCATACAGCGAACTGAACAAGCAAGATGGCGTGGACCATCAGGTTACAGAGTCGAAGAACATGCGATGGCGGAGATATGTTGTTCGTACTTGTCAATGCCACATGTTTGGCTGTTTTAAGTTCTCGTGTACTGTAGTATTGTGTTTGTGTTATGGGTGAGCATGGAATGAAGGAAGGGATAGGATGAATCACAATGCTGGCACGTAGGACTACTGTTCTGTTCTTGAGCAGCACTAGGGGTCTGTAGTGCTTTAACATCCTCATCCAACAGGCACATCCAAATCAGTAGTGTTGTGTGCCCTCACTCGGTGTTGCACTGTGAAGATGTTTGAAATTTAACCCAGGATATTGACACATTGTCTGGTGATATAGATCTTTACCCTATCTCTTCACTTTGCCAGCCAAATACAGGTGATGAAATTTCTTGCACCACCAGGAATCCATCTGCCTTCTTCTGGGTCAATGCCACATCAGCATGTTTTAGTTTTCTTTACCCATGAGGTGAATGGACGAGTATGTGGAGATGTATTTATAAGTCTTTCTAGTACATATCCATTATTTTTCTGTTTACAGAAACAGTGAGTGTCGTCACTTAGCAAGCAGTTCAAAAGATGGTGACATCAGAATATGGGATGTTGTGTTGGGGCTTGTGGTCCTCACGCTTTCTAGTCATCAAAAATCTGTTACAGCATTAAGATGGGGAGGAACAGGGCTAATTTACAGTGCTTCACAGGATCGTACAATAAAAGTCTGGAGAGCTACAGATGTAAGTATTTTTTTAATTTTACGCAGCCCCCCCCCCTGCCCCCCCCCCCCCCCCCCCCCCCCTACTTGCTCACCCCTCTCCACCCATCCCACCAGTATATTTTCTTTTGCTGAATGAAGTTACATGAGCTATGAAAGTTGGTACTTTTGTCATGACTTGAACCTAAATACTTCATACTAGATCATAAAATAAAATTAACAGAACATATCTAATTTCAGGGTGTTCTGTGTCGTACTCTTGAAGGTCACGCTCATTGGGTCAATACATTAGCTCTGAGCACAGATTATGTGTTGCGCACAGGACCTTTTGATCCAGTGAACAATACGTCTGTGACTTATAACAGTAAGTAACTCTTTGTAAGTATTTGACCTTAAAAATATTAAAAGACTTGTTGATTTGTTATTTTTGACTTTTTCAAAGAAACTGAAATGCAACAACAGGCGCTGCAGAAGTATGAATCTGTTATCTCAAATGGAGGAGAACGTTTGGTATCTGGTTCAGATGACTTCACTCTTTTCTTGTGGCAGCCAGAAAGTAACAAGAAGCCAGTTGGTAATATATAATTTGTAAGCTGTATTTACTTCTGACATGTGATTCTGTGATTCCACAAAATAGTTATTTGATAAAAGGACTCTGTTTCAGCTCGGATGACAGGACACCAACAACTTATTAATGATGTGAAGTTTTCACCAGATGCAAGGATAATTGCTTCTGCTTCTTTTGACAAATCAATAAAGTTGTGGGATGGGCTCACCGGAAAGTATGTATATCATCTTCGCTGTTACTCCAAGTTACATTTCACAGATTTTGTCCACTGATCTCTAATGTTGAGATATTTTGGAACTTTATCATTGTTTAAGAACTGAGGGAAATCAAAACTTCACCCTGTTAAGTTTGTGTGCTCTTTTCCTTATAATTCAAATTGTTTTAACAATATTGGATGTGGAAATGTGTACTAATTGACTGCTGAAGCAAACAACTATAAGGTGGTTGACAGATCCACAAATTAAAAAGAATTGTGTATCTATCATTTAGCTATTCTGTTCTCAGGATAAAGAAGGTGAAATATTTGAAGGCAGAAAAAGTTTCATCAGACTTACAGTAAAAGGAGAGAAATTCTGTAGAGATATCAAACAACATGAGACTAAAACCAGAGATTAAAATTAGAGTTGAATAATTATAAACTGCTGATAATCACAATAGACAGACAGAAAATGAGAAACCATGGTTCCTAACACAGAATAGATTATTACAAAAAAAGTGAGGTAGCAATGCCAGTATAAAATTCATTCAGCCATAATGTGACATGTCGCCTGCCTTTGTTTTGTATGTTTTGTTAATGATATTGCAGTGTGCATTAGTGACATGATGCAGAAACAGATATAGAGAATTGAATAGAGGTTTGGTAGATGGCAGGCTATTTGCAGAGGACTGAGAAATTCTGAAGTCCAATTGTCAGTTTTTCCCAACGTATATTATGAAGGAAAAGTTCTCAGGTGAATGACTGAATGGCATTGGCGCAAGCAAGCTCGGTATTCAGTTAAAACACAGAATTGATGGACTGTCCATTAATGTGTGTGATGATAAATTGCTCTTTTGGAGAATAAGTGTTCATGTCTGCTGTAAAATTTCTGACAGTTTGTCTGAGAAATTTTTGTACAATTTTGGAAGTGGAAATTTCAGAGAATGATGTGGAAGTCCTATCATTAAAAAAATTACACACGCACGTGCTACCATGCGCGCCCGCACACACACACACACACACACACACACACACACACACACACACACGAAAACTATACAATAGCCACAGTTCTCTTCAGATTAAATCCATCAAACAATACTTTATTCACTTTAATTCCTCTTATTAAGCATATAACAATGCCAGCCTGGTGTCCATTTACATTTGTTTCATTTCTTTCTGCTTCTGCATGTCTTCTCTAACCATTTCTGATGCTTCAGCTATTTTTATTTCTTTCATTCACAGTTTTTATCTACTCTTTAAGATTATTTGTTGCTGTTCTCAAGGCTGATACACCATTTCTTTTCTACCTTTTCAGTTGTTTCTTCTATATATTGCTTATATTTTACTACCTGCATCTGTCTGCAAGATAGCAAACACGTGTGGAGACACACTAAATTCGGAGGTAGCCAGTAAAGATCCTGTTGGTGGAAGGAATTTTTCACACCAATATTTATCAAGCAACTGGAGAAGTAGTTTTGCAGTGAGGTTCTTGTTAAACAGACTTGACACCAAAGTCCTGGAAAAAGGACAAATCTCTCCACAGTGTAAAGAGGGGACTTGTGCCATTGTTGATAGCAGTTTGTGTGTCAACTTTGATCTCCTTAGTGCCGTTCAAGTAGAGTGGACTATCTGCTAGCATTAGGATTCATTATCTTGTTGCCCTCCCATTGCCGTCAACAACATAAATGCAGCATTCCACTCCATTCCACATACACTTGAGTCATTTACACTACTTAGATACATTTTAGACACTTGAGGTAGAAATCACAAAGTGACATGTAAAAGGGCTTACATCAGGTTTCCTTATTCATCAATAACACTGTTCTCTGAATATCCAGCCCATTTATTGTCATTAACAGGTAAACAATGCTATGTGGCAGAGTAAGCTTAATTTCCAGGGCAAACTGGTGCCACCTAGTTTAATATTAATAGAGTACTTTTGCTCTTCTTTGATGCTGAACAATCATTGGTTTACAATTTTACTGTTTATTACCTCCCTTATTCCGCTCCTTTGTGACAACAACTCTCTCCACCCTCCCCCCTCCTCACCCCTCCTGTAGGTTTTACCCTGTCCCCATGAAATGTTTTCTTTGTTACCGCATTAATACACCACCATAACTCCAAATTATAAATGTTTCCAGCCCAGAAACATTCGTAAAATAAAATTGTTCATCAATGTAATAAATTGGTCTCTATTGTAACAAACGCCCTCACAAACTGTATCAGTTTGAAAGTTTCTTGTATTTATAACTAAACTTTTTGACAATTGCTAAGGAACAGACTCTGTTGGATTGAAATAATCCAGGCAATACAGGTGGAGTGGTATATTTATAACAAAAAGTTGTACAGATTTCACCACAAGGGAAAGCAGAATAACAGACACAAATAACATTATAGTTTGACACAGGTCAGGTTCCGAACATAAAAGTCAATATTGGACTTTCAGTAAGGAATATGCACTCCTTCAGCACTGATGCACGTTTTACACTTCTTACTCATGCTGGGCACCAGACTGTTGAGAAATCCTCGGAGGGTGTTGTCCCACTCCTCTCTCAGGGTGGTTTTTAGTTCTTGCGTGGTTCAGGGAGAGAGTTTTCATTGGGAAACATTTCTGCCTAGAGCACCCCAACACCCCAACCATTCTGTATAGGGTTTAGGTCCAGTGAGCATTCAGGCCATTCCATATGTTCAGTATCTTCACTTTCCAGTGACCTCGGCAGCGCAGCGGTCCTGTGTGGGTGGGCATTGTCATCCATAAACAGAAATTTGGGACCTGTCACACACCTAAACAGACAAACGTGATCCAGAATAATTTTTTCTGTAGTGCGACTGTGCTGTCACAGTACCTCCCACAAAGATATGCAGTGGTGTTTGGCCATTGGGCATGATGCCTGCCCACACCATAATGCCTAGGCCATTCTGATGATCCTCGTGAAAATTCTGTGGTGTGCAAAGTGTTCTCCTCTCTCTCTCTCTCTCTCTCTCTCTCTCTCTCTCTCTCTCTCTCTCTCTCTCTCTCTCTCTCTCCATATTAACTGGTGGCCAGAATCACTTGCTACAGTGAAGCAGGATTGATCATAGATCATCACTCTGGACCACTGTTGGTGACCACAACCAAAATGCTCCCTAGCCGTGCGGGATTGGTCGAGTGGTCTGAGGTGCTGCAGTCATGGACTGTGCGGCTGGTCCCAGCGGAGGTTCATGTCCTGCCTTGGGCATGGGTGTGTGTGTTTGTCCTTGGGATAATTTAGGTTAAGTAGTGTGTAAGCTTAGGGACTGATGACCTTAGTAGTTAAGTCCCATAAGATTTCACACACAGTTGAACATTTTTTTTTGAAAATGCTCCCTACATCAATGATCTTTCTTGATGATGGCGTGGTTGTAGTGGGATGCATGATGCATGTAACAGACTTCCAACATACAGACCAGCTTGATTTAATCACCATGAAATGGTTCTGGCAGACATGCATGTACTGGTAGTGGTTATAAGGTTTGCAATGATCTGCCTACGAATGAGATGTCTGTGACCACCAGCATGCTTTTGCATAGCATTTACACCTTTAGCAGCATTTTTTAATCATGAGATGACACTTTTGGACATAACTGTTATTGTGGACACATTAGTGATGGCTTTGAGCCATACAACTGCTTGTCCACAATCATAACCACGCAAGTGATGTCTTGCAGACATGTTTCCATGTCATTCGGAGTGTTGTGCTGATCAGTTTTACAATATTTGGCAAACATTGTACTACATGAACTGTCCAATGCATATAGAGCGTTTGTGCACAGGCATCAAAGCAGTTAACACATCTCACCCTCTACATTTCGTTTTACTATAATTGGTCGATTGTTCTGTAGCAGTTGTTGATTGTTCTGTAGCAAGTGACAGTTGATTGATCCTTACCAAGTGTCAAGCAGTGTAGTTTTTGACAACCAGGCACAGTACAAATTAGAAAAAAACATTACATAGTTTGTGTGCTGGTAGTCTACATTAGATGCTACATTTAAAGTAAATATTGGACTGTAGGGCTATTTTGTGAACTGTGTCATCATGGTTGACCAGTAGCTGAATGTCAAAAATGTGCACAAACAGTAAGAGCATGTAACTTTGGGAAAGTGTTGTTTGTCTTTACTGTGATATCATAACTGTGCACCTTGATTACTGGCCGTAGTGTGGAGCAGTCTTGAAATCACAAGGCTGTGTGTGTTCTTTTGACATCACTGTGTGCAATATACACAGGGAAAAGATTAGTGTGTGGGAAACTGGTTGGACTCTGGAAAGGCAGGATCTTCATGACATCAAATTTCTGTGTCAAAAGAGGAAAAATTTAGTATCATTGTGCAGGTGAAATCTCTACTCACAGAAGTTGGAGATATTGTCAGATTTTAAAAGTGAACACTTGCCTCAGTAGTGATCATTTCTGTATTGATGGTCCATGTAGAAACTTAAGTTTTATTGACTGGCACATTTTCAGAAGTTTTCACTGACCTTAGATTACATTCCTGTTAGTTAACTGGTGTACTTCAAAATCTCAGGAAACAGAATTGTTTATTCATAAATCATGTATGTCAAAGTACTCTTGATACTTAATAATCCCACTACCCAGCAAACCATACAATCTATTGCATTCAAGCATGATTTTTGTAACAGATACTTGACATCTCTGAGAGGACATGTGCAGGCAGTTTATCAGGTGGCGTGGGCAGCAGATTCGAGGCTGTTGGTCAGTGGAAGTGCTGACTCTACTCTGAAAGGTTTGTGGCTTTTTAATAACTTTTTGATTGTTGTCTGACTATACTGCTTAATGCTATTTATGCGGATGCCGTCTAATTTTGATCAGTTAGAAAGAAAGCATCTACTTTTAAAAAAAGGCTCCTACCTCCTCATTTATACCAAATAGCTGCTGTTTGTGTGATATTAAAATAATATTCAAAGTCTTAGTGCAATTTGCAGACTAATGTTCTTCTAATAATTATTTGAGATTATACTTGGGCATAGTAACTTTATGTAGTGAACACAGTTATAATGAAGGGCTTAAAATTATTGAGAAGCTGCCACTAATGTGTAAAAATATTGATATAAAAAATTCAAATCACCAAGACACAAAAACTACTCTGAATAATGTTTGGAGAATTTTATGAAAGGGTAAAACTGTCATTTACTGTTTTCAACAAGGATCAGAAACTGAGATACTGCACGAAATGTATTTACGGATTAGACTGATAATCTGTGAAAAGTAAAGGCAGCAGTAAGGGCAACATTGTATTCATGTAGCATGTTGGCATCCCATCAGATACATTTTCGGAGAATGTCGAGGAGAGTATTTCACTTGGAAGGAATGACTGTTTCAAGAGTGAAGAAGTATAGCAGTTTGTTGGTGTATTTGTCATGTGCTTCAAACATGCATTAGGAAATTGTGGGAGCCACTAGCTTCATTATCAGTGACTTCATTTTTTTTTTAAAGCAAAGCCTGCGTTCTATGTTGATTGTAGCTGGTAAGCCAAGTTGACCAGTACTACATGGCAACTGTTCTGCAGTAACAGGATAATACAGTAGACAACAGAGTTGAGAATCTCTCTCTCTCTCTCTCTCTCTCTCTCTCTCTCTCTCTCTCTCTCTCTCAAAAAAAAAAAAAAAAAATAAATAAATTCACTCTTTTTCTTCATGATGAGAACAGGACTGTCTTCTCCCATAACAGGAAAACGGTCAGCAATAGCTGTGTTCTCCATGACAGCGCAGCTCCATTGCATTGTATCAAGCACTCTCATTTAAGGATACGCAACATAACATGTCAATTCACAACACACACTTGTATTATTAATACAACCTATGATATTTGTTTGTTCATTTCCGAAAGGCAGAATTCTGTCATCACTGTAGTGTAAGCAAACATTGGGGAAGGTGGCATGGAATTTAGAAAGGAATCAAATTAATTGTAAGTTTGGAGTTCATTATTTTGTTGCTTGTTTTCCATTTCTCTCCGTGCTGCTACTTTTCTGTTGCCTTGTCTCCCACTTGCATAGCTGCTCATTTCTGTGCAGTGTGTTTTTATTTTCACTGTCACAACATTATGAGAAGGAAAGTTGCTACTCTCCATATAGAGGAGATGCTGAGTCGCAGATAGGCTTTCACAATTATAGCTTTTGGCCATTGGCCTTTGCGTGCGCGCCAACACACACACACACACACACACACACACACACACACACACACACAGGGCTGCCGGCTCAGGCAACTGGTTTCAGTTGTGTGTGACACACACACACACACACACACACACACGGCTGCTGTCTCAGGCAATTGGTTTCAGTTTTTTTTGTGTGTGTGTGTGTGTGTGTGTGTGTGTGTGTGTGTGTGTGTGTGTGTGTGTGTGTACAGGCCAATGGCCAAAAGCTGTAATTGTGAAAGTCTCTTTGTTGTGCCTATCTGTGACTCAGCATCTCCACTATATGGTGAGTAGCAACTTCCTTCTCATAATATTGTTACATTCCATCCTGGATTTTCCATTGTTTTATTTTCACTGTCAGTCATCCTGTTTTATTCTGCTTCATCCTTAACCTGAGGTGGTGATCTTTATTATCTCTGAGTAATCTCATTCCGTTCAATTATTCCTTTCCTTTCACAATCTTCTTTTTCACAGGTGAAGCAACCTCTTGTTCCAAAATATAGAATTTTTATTTATTTGGCGTTTAGAACTTCTTTGACTGTATTTTACAGTATTTTCATTTTGGTGGTGATAAATATATGATTACCCTCATAAAAACACACAAATATGTTCTGTGTGTGTGTGTATATTTTTTCTGATAGAGGGCTGTTTCTCAGAAAATTAGAGAAACAAAATACTTCCGCCTGTTTCATTCATTCATTCATAATTAATCATGTTCTGTAGTCTCCATCAAAAAGGAAAACCTTCATGGATGTGGAATGGGTCAAGCTATACTCACTGTACTGCGTAATGCTATTTGTGTTCAATCCAATTCTAATAAAATAGAAAGAAAGCAGCTACTTTAAAAAAAAGGCTCCTACCTCCTCATTTGTGCCAAATAGCTGCTTTTTGTCTGCTATTGGTAGCCTAATATTTACTTGATTAAACTGGTGTTTTTTTTTTTTTAAAGATGATCTGTAAATACCTCCTCCTGGGATTTGAGTTATCTACCCTGCCATTGTAAACATCTGTAATCACTCTCCCCTGCCAGAGGAAGGAACTATAGTTCCCATAGCTAAGGTAGTGTTAAACTTTACTTTTGTGTGTTTTTATCAGCAGTACTAAGTATTTTGCTTCCTGAAACACAGGTACTGATCAGCAATTCTGTCTTATAATTTATTAAGCGTTTTACAGCTGGTGAGGACAGTAAACAGGGATGTGTCAGTACTAGGGCATAAAGTCTTTGCAGATTTCTTTCTGTGTACTCAGTTGGATAGGAACTCTGCCTTGCAGATAGGCACTTGCACCATTATCATTGATCCAATGTGCAACTGGTGCTTCAGTGACCACAAGGACCAGTAATAGGTAGATCACAGAAAGAGGCCTGAGCTCACAGTGCCTCTTGCACCATCTATCATTGACCTCTGTACACGAACAAGTCTGTGTGCAGTGTTGTCCGGCACATTTTGTTTGGAATCTCATTGAATTGAGTAGAATTATCTTCAGTGATGAGTTCCGCTTCAAATTGAAGCCCGGTGACCATCAGAGACCTGTCTGGAGATGCCCCAGAAAGCTGTTGGATGTCAAGCTGACTGTTGCCTGCCATACAGTCTGACAGCCAGGGGCAACATTTCGAGAATCCTTTCATTTATAGCAGGACCCCTTTGGTTGTTATCAACGACACTCTTACAATACAGCAGTACATCAATGACATATTCTACACCCTGTTTTGCTGCCCTTGCTGGCAAGCCACGCTGGGCTTACATTTCAGCAAGATAATGCCCGCCCGCACATTGCATGGGCTTCTACTGCCAAACCCTACCTTGGCAAGGTCACTGGTCCTCTCTCCAAAGAGAATGTTTGGAGCATTATGGGCAGGGCCCTCCAACCAGCTCAGGATTCTGACGATCTGACACATCAATTGGACAGAATTTAGCATGGTGTTCCCCAGGACGACGTCCAACAACCCTATCAGTGTCAAGCTGAATAACTGTTTGCATAAGGGTTAGAGGGGAACCAACTCGTTATTGACTTGGTCAATTTCTGAAGCTCTGTCTCTTGAATAAATCATCCAATTTTTCTGAAATTGTAATCATTAGTTTGTGTGCATGTACACATAAATGAAATCTACTGATTTCTATCGGATTCAGATAATTCCTCCATAATTTGTCATTTCTTTTTATCTTAGAGTGTGAATGGCGGCATTTAGGGGGGTGGGCAAAATAATATAATGAAAGTGATTAATAATTGTTGCTTGAATGGGAAGGTACACATATAGTGGGTGAACTTTAACTGGTACTAATATCAACAGACCTTCAACATAATACATATCAATATTTGTCACTTAAATTTGCATACTTCTTCACGGTAATTCGATTGCGCATAGCCTTGCTTATGACAATGCTGATATATGATTGACCCTCTGCTGCTCATGCAAATTTCTCTTGTCTGCTTCGATCCTCTTTATGCAGGATTCTCGGTGCAGGCGAAATAATGAACGCAATTGTAATACACATTTTTAAACAATACTGGCACAGCGGAACTAGGCATACGTCTGACCGCTACCACTTGTAGAAACAAAAAGGTCAATATACAGAAATTAATCAGTTGAAGAGCACCTCTCTTCGTCTTCTTCTTCTTTTCACAACAGTTTCGCTGGTACAAAATAACTTGTTACTTTACTGTTGTTTATATTTGGCTTACATGTATAAAAAGAAAAGAACAAAGAAAAAAAATGATCCATTACAAGTGTATAAGTGTTTGTGAGATTAGACTTAAATTGTTTGCTGTGAACCATCCATAAGCCTGTTTTAGCTATCATTTGAGCTGCGTTTACTAAGGTTGAGAGAGTGTGTCGTCAGCAAGCATAAGTTTTTGAACTCTTCTTTAAAATCACAGGGTGATCATTTCTGCAGGTTAAGAATAAATGTGGTCCCAATAGCAATTCTTGTGGAACCTCACATGTTGTATCCTTCCATTCTGAGGTTATTTTCATAGTTGTGAGACAGACTTTCAAACTGCAGTGAACAGATATTTGAAAGTTGTGCAGCATTAGTTGAATTTAGGAAAACTAAACTTCTAATTGTTGTTGTTTATAGGTCCCCTAACTCAGACTTCAGGGCATTTTTGCTCAAGCTAAAGAGGGTTCTTGATTCACTTTGTAGAAAGTACCAGAAAGTAGTTACATGTGGTGACTTCAATATAAATTTTCTATATGATTGTGCAAGAAAAAGGATGTTAGTAGATCTCCTAAATTCATATGATCTGATGCAAACTGTGTTTTTTCCAACTAGGGTGCAGGGGAACAGTAGCACAGTCATAAACAATATTTTTATTCATTCCTCATTACTAGTTGGGCATTCTGTTAGTAAAAGTGTGAATGGCCTTTCAGACCATGATGCACAAATTTTAACTCAAAGTAAAGACTTTTGTACTCAAACCTATGTCATATTTAATTACAAAATAAGTAGGATAGTTAATCCAACAGCAATAGAGAGTTTTTTAAAACTTGTTAAGGAACAAGAGTGGCAGGATGTTTATAGTGCCAATAATAAAGATGGCTCAAAATGGCTCTGAGCACTGTGGGACTTAACTGCTGAGGTCATCAGTCCCCTAGAACTTAGAACTACTTAAACCTAACTAACCTAAGGACATCACACACATCCATGCCCGAGGCAGGATTCAAACCTGCTTTCCATAATACATTTCTCATGCTCTTTGAGAGTTGCCTTCCATTAGAACATTCGAAACGGGGTACTAGCAGTAATGGACAGCCCGGGTGACTGACTAGTGGAATAAGGATATCATATAGAACAAAGTGGGAATTATATCAAAATGTTAGAAGTAGTCACAATCAAGCTACAGTAGCCCATTACAAACAGTATTGTAAGGTACTTAAAAATGTTATTAGGAAGGCAAAGAGTATGTTGTATGCAAATAGAATAGTTAATTCACAGGATAAAATTAAAACCATATGGTCAGTTGTGAAGGAAGTGTCTCATTAGAAGCACAAGGTCGATGATATAAAGTCGGTTCGCAGTAAAAATATTTCTGTTACTGATAAATCAGATTTTTGTACATATTTAACAATCATTTTCTGAGCATTGCTGGTGAATTAAATAAAAATTTAGTTTCTACAGGAAATCATATATGCCTTTCCAAGATTGATGTCTGAAATACTCCTCTGTGATACAGACAAGAGGGAGATTGAGTCAATAATTACATCACTGAAAACTAAGGACTCTCCTGGTTATGATGGAGTGCCCAGCAGAATATTAAAGTACTGTGCTGCTCATGTTAGCCCTGTATTTAGCCATATTTGTAATTTTTCCTTTAGGAATGGTCAGTTTCCTGAGCGATTAAAGTACTCAGTAGTAAAGCTGCTTTATAAAAAGGGAGAAAGGGATAATGTCGATAATTTTAGACCTATTTCTTTGCCATCAGTGCTTGCAAAAGTTATTGAAAAGGCTGTGTATGAAAGGATAATTGATCATTTTATATCATATGATTTGCTATCAAATGTACAGTTCGGCTTTAGAAGTCATTTAACAACTGAAAATGCTATATTCTCTTTTCTCTGTGAGGTACTGGATGGATTAAACAAAAAGTTTTGAACACTTGGCATATTTTTTGATTTAACTAAGGCATTTGATTGTGTTGATCACAAAATATTGCTCCAGAAGTTGGACCATTACGGAATACGGGGAGTAGCTCACAATTGGTTCACCTCTTACTTTAGCAACAGGCAGACAAAGGTCATTATTCACAATGTTGATAACGGCTGTGATTTGGGATCTGAGTGGGGTACTGTCAAGTGGGGGGTGCCCCAGGGATCAGTGTTGGGGCTGCTCCTGTTCCTTATTTATATAAATGATATGCCCTCTGGTATTACAGGTAACTCTAAAATATTTCTGTTTGCTGATGACACTAGCTTGGTAGTAAAGGATGTTGTGTGTAACATTGACTCTGTTTCAAATAGTGCAGGACATGACCTCAGTTCATGGCTTGTAGAAAATTAACTAAGGTTAAATCACAGTAAGACACAGTTTTTACAGTTTCCACACACAATACAAAAAAACCTGAAGTTTTAATTTCATAGAACGGGCATATGATTAGTAAAACTGAACAGTTCAAATTTCTAGGTGTTCAGATAGATAGTAAGCTGTCGTGGAAAGCCCACATTCAGGATCTTGTTCAAAGACTTAATACTGCCATTTTTACTATTCGAACGGTATCAAAAGTGAGTGATACTTCAACACAAAAATTAGTCTACTTTGCTTATTTTCATTCACTTATGTCATGTGGTATTATATTTTGGGGTAACTCTTCCCATTCTACAAGGATATTTTTGGCTCAGAAACAGGCGGTTCGGGCAATAAGTGGTGTGAGTTCACGAACCTCTTATCGATCTCTGTTCACGAGTCTGGGTTTTTTTGACATTGGCCTCTCAATATGTATATTCCTTATTGTCGTTTCTTGTTACCAGTGTTAGTTTATGCCCAAGAATAAGCAGCTTTCACTCGGTTAATACTCAGCAGAAATCAAACCTGCATTTGGATCAGACTTCCTTGACTCTTGTACAAAAAGGTGTGCAGTATACTGCTGCATCCATTTTCAATAAGCTGCCACTCAAATTCAAAAATCTTAGCAGTAATCCATGCACTTTCAAATCAAAACTGAAGAGTCACTCCTTCTATTCTTTCGAGGAGTTCCTTGAAAAATTAAGCTGATTCTTATTGTATTGCTGATTGCCTTTACTTAAACTTATGGACTGATTTTTATCAGGTTCATGAACATTTATTTTTATCTGTTATTATTTTTATGTTGTAATTTCATGTACTGATAAATTCCATGACCTTGGAGATTTGCTCTTCAATTTAGTCCTACAGAACTTGATGTGTAAATAAATAAATAAAGTACTATAGTGGAGGTAAGACACTGTCCATACAAGAGGTATGCCATTAACCCCGTAACACTTTAGATTGACAAGTATAATTCTGTAATTCACACACAGACTTTGGCAGTGTTTAAAAAATATATACAAACAGGACCATTTTCCTAGTTTAGCTCTGCCAAGATATGGTTTGTAAGGTCTTGTGTGGCTTTCTCTCTGGAGGATCTCTTATGAGAACTAAACAGAGAGACAGTTAACAAGCTCTGCTCAAGTAAATGAGTTGGTACTCTGCTGTAGGGCACTTTTGAAAAGACTGGTAGCAGTGAAATAGGTCAGCAGGTGATTTGTTTATTTCCAGTTTTATAGATGGATGTTATTTAAATCTTTTAAATATAAAATAAGTGCTGAATTATAGCCATTCACCTCAAACAGAGTATGATTGAAATTTACTGTACCTCAAAATATTAAAATTCATTGTAGCTCAAAGTACTTATGAAATTTTCCAAATTGATACTGTTTTCTCACATGCTCAATTAAAAATTGTGCAAAAAATGAAAGTTGTACTTTAATAATGAAGCTGCCTTTTTAAGTTATAAATTTGAAAAATAATAAAAAATCTTTACAAATGACCTTCAGGACGATGTGTTCATGTTAAAGCATACATTTTCTTTAAATTTCATTTTTGTTATTACTGTTTGCAGCAGCTCAAGAATATATGCAAAAAGTAAAATACCACATCTGGAAAAATAGTTCATGACTCAAGTCATACTAGAATTTACTTTCATATAGATCTGCATTGAATAGCATAGAGACAAGGAGATGGACTCTTTTATTCTGTTCAGTGTTGCCCTAGACAAGGTAATGGAACAAATAGAGAGAGAGAACTCAAGAAATGTGTGTTTTGGGAGCCAATCCTACTGGGCTTTCCCAGAAACAACCTCTACATACCATAAGCTGCATTTGTGGATGACACGGCAGCACTTACAGAGGACGAAGAGAATGGCATCAAACAACTCAAGATACTTAAAGAACATTCAGAAAAAGTAGGGTTACAAATCTCATTTGAGAAAGCTGAATTCTTATGTTCAAAGACAGAGTTGCAAGCTTGAAAGCAAAATATGGTAAAAACAACAGGGTCCTGTACTTTAAATACCTTGGAGGATTAATCAGACCAACAGACCTGTGATAAATCTCACAGTAAAATCAGTTACAATAAGATAAAGTGTTAAAGTTCATTCAAAACCTCTATAACAAAAAATCCATGTCAAGACAGAGCAAATTTGGCACTACATCACAATCATGAAACCAAGTGATCAACGCAGGGGAAACAGTCGCATAGCAGAAAACACTAACTTGAAGAAATCAAAAAAGAAGAAAAATGATTAGGAAAAAGACATACCCAAGATGGTTCAGACTACACTCAGTCAAAACAGAAAAGTTTTCAAAAATCAAAATTAACGTTAAGAAAAGGCAAATGAAAGTCTTTGGTCAACTCAACAGACTACCAGAAAAACAATTGACAAAAAAGGTAATAGACTATGTAATATCAGTCAAGAACTCGACACCTTGGCTGAATGAAATTCAAAAGGGCCTCAAAAACGTAAACATAAGAGCAACTGACATTTTAGAGACACACAACTTCAGACACAAAGTAGGAAAATGGGAAGTTACATCAGCGCAAACAAAGTGGTCAGAAGAACATAAACAAGCCGCCTCCTGGGAAAGAATGAAATCCTATTGGAACATAAGAATAACCTTAAGAAAATCTGATTGAGTTATCTGCTTAAGATCTTCCATTTATTGGAAGAATTTGCTAATAATAATAATAATAATAATAATAATATCTGGAGTCATACTAATGGTAATATAAGTCTGCATGGACACTGTAGACTGAAAATTGCCCTTACTACTTCTAAAATGGATCAGCAATACTGGCCAATGATCATTTGCATCTGTTCAGCACCCATCTTATAAACAGGAATGAAGTGCACTTTTTTTCTAATTGCTTGGTACCCTTCATTGCACCAGTGACCTGTGATAAATTGCTGCTGGAAAGGGAGAATATTTTTCACATAATTTAGCACACTGGGCTCTCATTCGGGAGGACGAAGGTTCAAACCTGTGTCCGGCCATCCTGCTTTAGGTTTTCCATGATTTCCCTAAATACTTTCAAGCAACTGCCGTGGTGGTTCCTTTGAAAGGGCATGGCTGACTTCCTTCCCCATCTGTCCCTAATCCAATAGGCCAATCATCTCACTGTTTGGTCTCCTTTCCAAATCAACCAACCAACCTTTCGCATAATTTCTGTAGAATTTCACACTTACCTCATCCTGTTCAGATTCCTTTATTTTCTGTTCCAAGACCACTTATATGAAAATCATTAAATGTTTTACAATTGCAAATATGGATAACCATAAGCTGTGAAATGGAAGCAACTACAATGAAAATTTGTGTCAGACCAGTACTCAAATCCAGATTTCTCGCTTATCGTGAGTGTTGCCATACCATTTGGCTATCTGTGTGTGCCTCACGGCCAGACCTAAAGTTTGATATGTCATCAACCATGTGTCTACAGCTCGTACTGGTACATCCATTATGTATATCCCTATACAGGTGATACATTTTACTTGAAATTCACTTGCCTCATGTCTGGATAAATACGATATTGTAGTGCCTGTGTTATTCTGAATTACAATGCAAAGTTGTGCATGCATGTCCAAATGAACTTTGCATCATAAGTCAAAATAATACAGGCGCTGCAATATCGTATATGAAAATTAGTCATTTTGGCTTTCAAGTGATGATGAAAAGGTGGAACTGTATATCTTTTGCAGAGAGGCCCATTCAGATAACCGAATTCAGTAATTCAGCCTTCTCTCTGTGATTGCCCATAACACTTCTCTCATTGCTCTCCTTATGCATATTTTTGCTTTGTTTGGCTTTTGTTTGTCACAAGGCTTGCACTTCACTTAAATCTATGATGAATATATCACCCCCCCCCTCCCCCTACGATTTCATACTAACTTTATAACATTATATATAAAAACAAAGATGAGGTGACTTACCGAACAAAAGCGCTGGCAGGTCGATAGACACACAAACAAACACAAACATACACACAAAATTCAAGCTTTCGCAACAAACTGTTGCCTCATCAGGAAAGAGGGAAGGAGAGGGGAAGACGAAAGGAAGTGGGTTTTAAAGGAGAGGGTAAGGAGTCATTCCAATCCCGGGAGCAGAAAGACTTACCTTAGGGGGAAAAAAGGACAGGTATACACTCGCACACACGCACATATCCATCCACACATACAGACACAAGCAGACATATTTAAAGACAAAGAGTTTGGGCAGAGATGTCAGTCGAGGCAGAAGTGTAGAGGCAAAGAAGTTGTTGAAAGACAGGTGAGGTATGAGTGGCGGCAACTTGAAATTAGCGGAGATTGAGGCCTGGCGGATGACGAGAAGAGAGGATATACTGAAGGGCAAGTTCCCATCTCCGGAGTTCGGATAGGTTGGTGTTGGTGGGAAGTATCCAGATAACCCGGACGGTGTAACACTGTGCCAAGATGTGCTGGCTGTGCACCAAGGCATGTTTAGCCACAGGGTGATCCTCATTACCAACAAACACTGTCTGCCTGTGTCCATTCATGCGAATGGACAGTTTGTTGCTGGTCATTCTCACATAGAATGCGTCACAGTGTAGGCAGGTCAGTTGGTAAATCACGTGGGTGCTTTCACATGTGGCTCTGCCTTTGATCGTGTACACCTTCCGGGTTACAGGACTGGAGTAGGTGGTGGTGGGAGGGTGCATGGGACAGGTTTTGCATCGGGGGCGGTTACAAGGATAGGAGCCAGAGGGTAGGGAAGGTGGTTTGGGGATTTCATAGGGATGAACTAACAGGTTACGAAGGTTAGGTGGACGGCGGAAAGACACTCTTGGCGGAGTGGGGAGGATTTCATGAAGGATGGATCTCATTTCAGGGCAGGATTTGAGGAAGTCTTATCCCTGCTGGAGAGCCACATTCAGAGTCTGGTCCAGTCCCGGAAAGTATCCTGTCACATGTGGGGCACTTTTGTGGTTCTTCTGTGGGGGATTCTGGGTTTGAGGGGACGAGGAAGTGGCTCTGGTTATTTGCTTCTGTACCAGGTCGGGAGGGTAGTTGCGGGATGCGAAAGCTGTTTTCAGGTTGTTGGTGTAATGATTCAGGGATTCCGGACTGGAGCAGATTCGTTTGCCACGAAGACCTAGGCTGTAGGGAAGGGACCGTTTGATGTGGAATGGGTGGCAGCTGTCATAATGGAGGTACTGTTGCTTGTTGGTGGGTTTGATGTGGACGGACGTGTGAAGTAGGCCATTGGACAGGTGGAGGTCAACGTTAAGGAAAGTGGCATGGGATTTGGAGTAGGACCAGGTGAAACTGATGGAACCAAAGGAGTTGAGGTTGGAGAGGAAATTCTGGAGTTCTTCTTCACTGTGAGTCCAGATCATGAAGATGTCATCAATAAATCTGTACCAAACTTTGGGTTGGCAGACTTGGGTAACCAAGAAGGCTTCCTCTAAGTGACCCATGAATAGGTTGGCGTACGAGGGGGCCATCCTGGTACCCATGGCTGTTCCCTTTAATTGTTGGTATGTCTGGCCTTCAAAAATGAAGAAGTTGTGGGTCAGGATGAAGCTGGCTAAGGTGATGAGGAAAGAGGTTTTAGGTAGGGTGGCAGGTGATCGGCGTGAAAGGAAATGCTCCATCGCAGTGAGGCCCTGGACGTGCGGAATATTTGTGTATAAGGACGTGGCATCAATGGTTACAAGGATGGTTTCCGGGGGTAACAGATTGGGTAAGGATTCCAGGCGTTCAAGGAAGTGGTTGGTGTCCTTGATGAAGGATGGGAGACTGCATGTAATGGGTTGAAGGTGTTGATCTACGTAGGCAGAGATACGTTCTGTGGGGGCTTGGTAACCAGCTACAATGGGGCGGCCGGGATGATTGGGTTTGTGGATTTTAGGAAGAAGGTAGAAGGTAGGGGTGCGGGGTGTCGGTGGGGTCAGGAGGTTGATGGAGTCAGGTGAAAGGTTATGCAGGGGGCCTAAGGTTCTGAGGATTCCTTGAAGCTCCGCCTGGACATCGGGAATGGGGTTACCTTGGCAAACTTTGTATGTGGTGTTGTCTGAAAGCTGACGCAGTCCCTCAGCCACATACTCCCGACGATCAAGTACCACGGTCGTGGAACCCTTGTCCGCCGGAAGAATGACGATGGATCGGTCAGCCTTCAGATCACGGATAGCCTGGGCTTCAGCAGTGGTGATGTTGGGTGTAGGATTAAGTTTTTTAAGAAGGATTGAGATGCAAGGCTGGAAGTCAGAAATTCCTGGAAGGTTTGGAGAGGGTGATTTTGAGGAAGAGGAGGTGGGTCCCGCTGTGACGGAGGACGGAACTGTTCCAGGCAGGGTTCAATTTGGATGGTGTCTTGAGGAGTCGGATCATTAGGAGTAGGATTAGGATCATTTTTCTTCGTGGCAAAGTGATACTTCCAGCAGAGAGTACGAGTGTAGGACAGTAAATCTTTGACGAGGGCTGTTTGGTTGAATCTGGGAGTGGGGCTGAAGGTGAGGCCTTTGGATAGGACAGAGGTTTCGGATTGGGAGAGAGGTTTGGAGGAAAGGTTAACTACTGAATTAGGGTGTTGTGGTTCCAGATTGTGTTGATCGGAATTTTGAGGTTTTGGAGGGAGTGGAGCTGGAAGTGGGAGATTGAGTAGATGGGAGAGACTGGGTTTGTGTGCAATGAGAGGAGGTTGAGGTTTGCTGGAAAGGTTGTGAAGGGTGAGTGAGTTGCCTTTCCGGAGGTGGGAAACCAGGAGATTGGATAGTTTTTTGAGGTGGAGGGTGGCATGCTGTTCTAATTTACGGTTGGCCTGTAGGAGGATGCTCTGAACAGCCGGTGTGGATGTGGGAGAGGAAAGATTAAGGACTTTTATTAAGGATAGGAGTTGACGGGTGTGTTCATTGGCTGAGTTGATGTGTAGGTGAAGGATTAGGTGGGTGAGGGCAATGGATTGTTCAGTTTGGAACTGGTATAGGGACTGATGGAAGGAAGGGTTGCAGCCAGAGATGGGAACTTTAAGTGTGAGGCCTTTGGGGGTGATGCCAAATGTCAGACAAGCCTGAGAAAATAGAATATGGGAGTGTAATCTGGCTAGGGCGAAGGCATGTTTGCGGAGGGAATGTAAATAAAACTTAATGGGGTCATTGTGGGGGTGTTGTGAGGGTGACATGGTGTTAGAAGGTGGAAAGTGTAACATGAGGTGAAATGAAAATGAAAATAAAAATAAAAATAAAAAAAATGAAAATAAAAATAAAAATAAAAATAAAGGAAAGGTTAACTACTGAATTAGGGTGTTCTGGTTCCAGATTGTGTTGATCGGAATTTTGAGGTTTTGGAGGGAGTGGAGCTGGAAGTGGGAGATTGAGTAGATGGGAGAGACTGGGTTTGTGTGCAATGAGAGGAGGTTGAGGTTTGCTGGAAAGGTCCTGCCCTGAAATGAGATCCATCCTTCATGAAATCCTCCCCACTCCGCCAAGAGTGTCTTTCCGCCGTCCACCTAACCTTCGTAACCTGTTAGTTCATCCCTATGAAATCCCCAAACCACCTTCCCTACCCTCTGGCTCCTATCCTTGTAACCGCCCCCGATGCAAAACCTGTCCCATGCACCCTCCCACCACCACCTACTCCAGTCCTGTAACCCGGAAGGTGTACACGATCAAAGGCAGAGCCACGTGTGAAAGCACCCACGTGATTTACCAACTGACCTGCCTACACTGTGACGCATTCTATGTGAGAATGACCAGCAACAAACTGTCCATTCGCATGAATGGACACAGGCAGACAGTGTTTGTTGGTAATGAGGATCACCCTGTGGCTAAACATGCCTTGGTGCACAGCCAGCACATCTTGGCACAGTGTTACACCGTCCGGGTTATCTGGATACTTCCCACCAACACCAACCTATCCGAACTCCGGAGATGGGAACTTGCCCTTCAGTATATCCTCTCTTCTCGTCATCCGCCAGGCCTCAATCTCCGCTAATTTCAAGTTGCCGCCACTCATACCTCACCTGTCTTTCAACAACTTCTTTGCCTCTACACTTCTGCCTCGACTGACATCTCTGCCCAAACTCTTTGTCTTTAAATATGTCTGCTTGTGTCTGTATGTGTGGATGGATATGTGTGTGTGTGCGAGTGTATACCTGTCCTTTTTTCCCCCTAAGGTAAGTCTTTCCGCTCCCGGGATTGGAATGACTCCTTACCCTCTCCCTTCAAACCCACTTCCTTTCGTCTTCCCCTCTCCTTCCCTCTTTCCTGATGAGGCAACAGTTTGTTGCGAAAGCTTGAATTTTGTGTGTATGTTTGTGTTTGTTTGTGTGTCTATCGACCTGCCAGCGCTTTTGTTCGGTAAGTCACCTCATCTTTGTTTTTATATATAATTTTTCCCACGTGGAATGTTTCCTTCCATTATATTGATATCATTAACTTTATAACATAGTTTACTGAACCCGGATGGGTCTTTCCTATCAACTTTGCTTGGCACATATGGGTCTAAAGCACAATGTACAATCCTTTGTAACTTTATCAATTTGTACTCCCCATCTTCATCTGCAGAGCTTCATGTTGAATCCTCAGATACACTCTACACTAATTATTTTCCTGTCACACTTGCTAAGCAAAAATAGTTTCCTACCTTTTGTGACATTCCTTGTAACACTTCAGTCACTGACGCTATAAAAATCTTATGATCACTGATGCCAACTGGTATGCTAACTTGTTCAGGAAGTTAAAAGGCTGTCTAAGATGTTGCTTTAATGGGTCAGTTCTCTAATAAATGTAGCTGAATTCACCCCTTCAGCCAACCTTTCAAAGAGACCAAGGATGGCCTCAGAAGCCACGTGGCCAAGTCATCTATGCTGACATAGAGCTATGATTGGCATTGCATTAAATAGCCAGTGGTAGAGCTGCCACCACTTCCTGAGTTAGATCTCCCAGCAAGCATACTGGGTACACAGTAGCCTTCTTTTCCGATCTATATGCTATTTTCCCGAGAGCTCACTTCCCCAGCTAATGTTGTAGTTCCCAGTGAACGACATGCTCACCCTTTGTGCTTCTGCAGACTTAGCAGGAAAATTGGCTATTGGCCCAACATATGAGGCATCCCATGTTAGCTCAGATGTGTTATTTATACGAGGCAGCTCCTGATACTTGTTGCTAATTTTTGAGGGGGGCAGCTCTGCTGCATGTTCCTGCAATTTTTTAATGGGATGCTGTAATTTGGACTTACTTTCTGATAGCGGCTATTGAGACGAATCCAATGATGTGCAACAGTAAGGTGTTTGACTTTTCAGCACCTATCATACTTTCGGAGTTACTCTTAGTGGCAATAGTTAGTGACTCACCCTGTATAAATATGCTGAATGAAATGCATTTGGAAGCCAAGACACAAATATGTGAAGGCTTCAATGATTACTGTAGCAGAATATTGTCAAATGATCTTTCATAAAACCCAAAGAAATTCTAGTCATATGTAAAGGCTGTTAATGGCAACAAGGTTAGTGCCTAGTCACTCATGTCCAAGTCTGGAAATGAAATTGAGAGTAGTAGAGTGAAAGTAGAAATGCTTAACTCTATTCTCAAATGTTCCTTTACAAAGTAAAAAACAGGAGTATGCCGCTGCTTAATTCTTGTACCACTGAAAAGATGAATGAAATAGATACTAGCATCAGTGGCAGTGAGAACCAGCTGAAGTCGTTAAAATTGAACAAAGCTCTAGGGCCCAATCAAATCTCTGTCATAGTCCACACCCAATTTGTGGCTGAGTTATCTGTGATAGTTCCCTTGAACAAAAAGCTGTGCCCAATAGTTGGAAGAATGCACAAGTTACACCTGTCTACAGTAAGGGTAGCAGAAGTGATCCACAAAACTACTATCCATTGTCCTTGACATCCATTTGTTGTAGAATCTTGGAGCAAATTCTGAGCTCAAACATCATGAGGTATCTCAAAAACATCAATCGTGTGAAACTCGACTCACAGTTTTCTCACATTACGTTCTGAAAACTGTGGATCAAGGCAGTCAGATAGAGGCAGTACTTCTAGATTTACAAAGAGCATTTGATCCAGTATGCACCTATCCTTATTATCAGAAGTTCAATCATATGGGGAACCAGACGAAGTATGTGACTGGAATGATGGTTTCTTGGTAGAGTGTACATGGAGTGTTACCTTGGATGGTGAGTCATCAACAGATGTAGAAGTAACCTAAGGTGTACCCCAGGTACGTGTGCTGGGTCCCTTGCTGCCCGTGTTGCAGACAGTATTAATAGTAATCTCAGATGTTTCACAGATGGTGCAGTTATCTACAACAAAGTACATCCTAAATGAAACTGTACAAAAGTTCAGTCAGTCCTTGATAATATTTCAAAATGGTGCAGTGATTGGCAGCTTGCTTTAAATGTTTAAAAAAATAAAATTGGGTACTTTCCAAACAAACAAAAAACATAGTATCTTATGAATATAATATTAGTGAGACACAATCGCACTCTGTAAACTCAAACAAATACTTGGATGTAACATTTAGTAGACATGAAGTGCAACAATCACATAGGCTCAGTCACGGGTAAAGCAGGTAGCAGACTTTGGTTTATTGATAGAATACGAGGGAAATGCAATCAGTTTACAAAGGAGACTGCTTACAAATCCCTCATGTGACCCACCCTAGAATATTGGTCAAGTGTGTGGGAACTGCACAAAACTGGGCTAGCAGGGCATATTGAACATAATAAAGAGAAGGGCAGCACGAACAGTCACAGATTTGTTTGACTGCAGGAGATTGTCATTGAGATGTTGAAGAAACTGAACTGGTAGACTGTAGTAGATAAACTAAAACTATCCTGGGAAAGTCTATTAACAAAGTTTCAAGAATTGTCTTTAAATGAGGGTTGTAGGAATATACTGCAACCCTCTACATATTGCTCCTATAGGGATTGTGAGGATAAGATTAGATTAATTACAGCACACACAGAGGCATTTAAATCATCATTTTTCCCATGCTCCATAAATGAATGGAAAAGGAAAAAAAACCTAATAACTGGTACATTGGGAAGTACACTATGCCATTCTCTTGACAGTGGTTTGCAGAGTATAGATGTAGATGAAGATGAATTGAAGTCCAACACAAAGATAGAATAAATACCAAGCCCAAAGAAAATGTGGAATGACAGCTTTCAGTAAAGAAAAGGCTTTAAACTTTTTGGTTAAATGAAGGAGGAGGAAGCCGACCATGGTGGGCAAGTGGTTCTTGGCACTTCAGTCCGGAACTGCGCGACTGCTACGGTCGCAGGTTTGAATCCTGCCTCAGGCATGGATGTGTGTGATGTCCTTAGGTTAGTTAGGTTTAAGTAGTTCTAAGTTCTAGGGGAATGATGACCTCAGATGTTAAGTCCCATAGTGCTCAGAGCCATTTGAACCATTTTAAGGAGGGAGAAAACACCTAAATTTAAGAAGTGTTCAGAGTCAGTTTTGATTCGTCAAAAATGAATAAGGTTTGTATTAGGGGGGGAAGGGGGGGGGGGAATGTTTTTCATGAAGTACAAAACATATGCTAAAATGAAACTCTCAGAAGCGTGAAAGATGAATCGTTCAAAACATTTAGAGCTGTTTGTAAGAGTCAGTGCTCCATTACTGAGGTCAGATCTAAGAAATTGGGTGCTCTGAATGGTAAGTGAGATGAACATAATCAAGAAATTATGTGGAAAAGAAAACCACAAAATTACAAAGTTTACCTCAACCAAAAGTTTAGAGGAAATGTCATTAATAGCTAATAATAATATAGTAATTTATAGCTGACCTGAGGACGAAGCTTGTTGTTATCCCCTAAAATGGTGCATATAAAGCCAGTCAGTCAGTTTCGTGCAGGAAATGTGTACAAACAGCACTTTATGATTTTGACCAAAAAAGAGACAAGTCACTTGTGCAGTTGATGAATGCTGTGACACATTCGTATATGACAATGCTAGTGATAAGTATCAGAGGATTACTGTTTCTGTATCTTTATGTCTGTATTCAGAAACATTAAAGCAAATTAGGGCCAGGACTGTTTACTTGCAACAGCCATGTAATCTACGACTACATAGCAAAATCTGGAAAATTGGGAGAGAATAATTTTTAATGATGCATGCAAGGGTGCCCATATCTGGGGCCAGGTGCCCCCCTCTAGCTCTTAGCGAAAGTAAAAAAAAAAAAAAAAAAATATAGTGCAGTCAAGTACTTTTCTTTTAAGAAAAAGAAAAAGATTCAAAATTTGGTTTTATGCAGGTTTTTAACAGGCTCAGAATTGGAAAATTTTCATGATTAAGTTTTTTCTTTCAAAATATTTACGCCATACTTCTTGGAGTTGTTGACGAGGTTCTTGAAGGCACCAACAGGGATGTGGAGCCATGCTGACTCCAGTGCCATGGAAAGCTGTGCTGGGTCTATTGGTTGAAGATCCAGGGAGTAAACGGTGTGACCAAGGTGGTCTCGCAGATTCTCAATTGTGTTTAAATCTGGGGAGTTTGATGGTCAGCGGAGTGCAGTAAACTCATCCTGGTGCTCTTCAAACACATATACTGTGAGCTGTGGCATGTTGCATTGGGTTTAAATATGGGAAGTTTAGTGGCCAGGGGAGTGTGGTAAACTCATTCTGGTGCTCTTTTTAACCACGTACACTGTGAGCTGTGTGGCATGATGCATTGCCCTGGTAGTAGAGACCACTGTGCTGAGGAAAAACAAACTGATGTAGGGATGGGCATGGTCCTCAAGGATAGATGCATACTTGTGTTGATGCATTGTGTCTTCCCAAGTGACCTAGGATATGCCACAAAAACATCCTGCAGTCCATAATGCTCTCTTTTGGTTGCAGGGTTTTTGCTTTCAGACGTTTCATGCCATACGCACCAACAACCATCTGTCTCATGGAGCATAAAACGTGATACATCTGAAAAGGCCACCTGTCACCACTCAGCCCATTTCCAGTTGCAGTATTGGCAAAGAAACTCCAGATATTGTTGCGGATGAACAGCAATAATTTGGATGCATGAACCACGTGCCTACTGCAGAGGTCCATGCGCAGCAAAGTTTGCTTAACGGTCATTGAGGAGGCACTATTGGTAGCCCCTTGGTTCATCTGGGCAGTCAGTTGCTCAACAGTTGTCTGTCTCTTCAGATATATACATCTCTGTAGTCATCATTCACCCCTGTCATCTATGGCCCGTGCGCCTCACATCCGCCTCAGTCCCGTTTTGGATAACACCATGTTGCCATGCACAGTACACTTTAACTACTGCGGTATGTGAGCAGTTTACAGACATTAGCTGTTTTGAAAATGCTTCCACTCTTGACCTGAAAGCCAGTGATAATGCCCTTTTTGACATCAGATAAATCACTCTGTTTCTGCATCTCTCCAACACGCTTTATATACCCTCCACCATCTGTGAGTGGTTATTGCAGATGTATTAATGTGACTAGACAGTGTGTTTATAACCATAAATGCACAAACATGCCAGAAATTCATTATACCTGCATATTCCCAAGCCCTGGGCTAGCATGTGATTGCACTTCAGGATTTCAAATCATCATTTCTTGTTCTGTCTCTGTCCAATACAATGTTTTAAAGCAATCTGTGTTCTGAAATAATGTGTCAGGGACAAAATATGGAGAAAGCATCATTGGGGGGAAAAAAACTGGCAATATCGAATTAAGAAAATTTAAAACTTGAATTAAATTTATCACGAATTATTTTTGTGTTGAAATGATGGATTTTCTCTGTGTTTTGGTTTTCACAATTACAATGTGACTTGAATGTGAGTTACTCTTTTGGTGTTTTTGTCCTCTGTTCCACTTTGGTACTGTGTGTGTTTTATACCTTTATTTTCACTCTGATCTAGCAGCTCATAATTTCTTATTGTGACATTTGTTCTTGATCAAGGCAGCTTGCAATGAAATAGAAGAATTAGATGCTGTGACTGCTTGCAGTTTCATTTTATTACATTCTT
Organism: Schistocerca americana; assembly: GCF_021461395.2. NCBI lineage: Eukaryota > Metazoa > Arthropoda > Insecta > Orthoptera > Acrididae > Schistocerca > Schistocerca americana. The sequence continues at coordinate 894,073,390 of NC_060119.1, read as the reverse complement.
CACAGGTTGTCATCAGAGACACACTCTTGTCATTTGAAACTCTACATAGATACTTTCTGATGTTTAACTTGCTCTCTGGTGACCTTCATCCCGGAGAATTTGCTTTCATGTACAAAAAGAGATAAGCTATTGTGAGAGGAACTGAAGCATACAAACATCAAAATTGGCTTATATAAACTGTAAAAGTTAGCTCAGGGTAAACCTTAGGCTTGTAAATGTGGTGAAGAATGGTGCCAAGGTTGTAGTTCCTTCTCCTGTAGTATAATTAAAAAATAAGCATTAAAGGGTGCAACACGTGCAGGACATATTTACATTAAAAATTCCAGCCAACTCTTTTTCTCAATATTGTGTTTTGATTTTAATTTGCATGTTTCCCTGATCTTGTAATTTTTACTTGCACTGCTTTTACTTTACAGTCTGGAACTTAAAGTTGGGCAAACTCCAGATTGATTTACCAGGGCACGCGGATGAGGTGTTTGCTGTTGATTGGTCTCCAGATGGTTTAAGAGTAGTCAGTGGAGGCAAGGATAAAATTCTGAAACTGTAAGTGTGCATTTAAATGATTGTGTGGACTGTTTTTATTCTTTAAAATTTTAGCATTTTAGTCCCAGTTGTCAGTAGGTCAGACCATTTTTCCGTCTATAAATCTTTGATTCCAGAACTTAAAAGTATGTGGGGAGAAAAAAATAACCAATTATTGTTAGTGTCAAGAATTGAAACCATGGCTGGAACAGAATTACAATTAACATTTGGTAAAACTTCCTTGTCCAGATGTCGATACCAACCTTTTGTCCACAGCTGAGAATAATGTGTACAGTAGGAATGTGGCTGCGAGTGGGAAGATGTGGCCTAGACAGAATAGTATGCACTGTTCTAAAACATTTTCATTAATACAGTTATGTTGACATTATAAATGACATAAATTGTCTAGCCTCTCTTCAGTGCACTGATACTTTTGAATTATCTGTCGAGTTCTGCATTTGTATGCACATAGTAACAATACTGCCACTGGGCATGCCATTACAGAAATGTGCTTTTTGTCCCAATAAATGTATGTTATTATTCAGTTAAAATATGGTCAATTCATTTTTCACCTGTTCATTCCTTTTAAGGTGGATGTGATGTCTGCATGCATATTTTTCTAGAATTTCTCCCTTTGGCAATCGTGCTTTAAAGAAAAAACAAAGGAAATAGTGAGACCATAAAAGGTGAACAATGGAGTGCAAAAAGGCTGAAAGCGAAGTCTATATGGAAAAGCTATATTTTTTGCACAGCCAATATTGCATACTGAAGTCAGCCACAGGGTGGAAGGGAGTGCAGGAAGAGACTTTCTCACTGCTCTCCATGTCACCTTCTGTAGGCATTCTTCTCAGCTTCCTACTGTAGGGGAGGCTAAATTTGTCTACTGCCACACACATCTAAAAGAGAAGACACTAATCCTAGCTTTCGGAACTATTAGTTCCTTCCTCAGGGAGGAAAAGAATAGGTTGAGAGTATGTTAGAAAGGAGTGGCAGGTCACTCTGAACCTAGGGTCAGAGAGCCCGTCCTGTTAAGAGGTTATGGTAGAACCACTAGTAAAATATTAATGTTGTTTGACTGCATTTTGTAAAATACTAAATGATAAGAGCTTAAGTAACAAATTTTTTCATAGTTATAGTATCATAAACAAACTTGCATACAAGATTGTAAAGCCACTTCACAAAAAGGAGAGAAAACAGTAGTAGGGAATTATTGCCAGCATTATAAAAAAAGTGAAATCGTCATACTTTATAAACATCAGTATTAAATTGCTATTCACTGTGAAAATGCCATGTTTGAATTGCAGACAGGAGCTTTCAGCCAAAACCTCCTTCAGAAAAGGAAACACACACACACACACACACACACACACACACACACACACAAAAGCAACACAACTCAAGCCGCTGCAGCCAGGATGCAACTGTCATGTTAAACAAAAGTAACAATCTGGATAGGGTCAGGGAGGGTTAGGGATAGCAGGATGTGTGTGTGTGTGTGTGTGTGGGGGGGGGGGGGGGGGGGGGGGAGGGGAGGCTGCCAGGCTTAGTGTCAGGGGGATGGGAAGAGGAAAAAGTGAGGAATAGAGAAAGGGAAAAAGACAGGTGGAAGCATTGGCAAAGAGCAGTGCACAATGAGGATGAGGGGACAAGAATTGGGAGGTGGTGTTAGGACAGAGGGTGCAGAAACTGTTGCATGGGGTGTGTGGTGACAGTAGATTACTGTAGGTTGAGGCCCATTTCCGGGTTGTGAAGCAGCCGTTAAAATCAAGCATGTTTTGTTCAGTTGCTGTTGTGTTACAGGATGGACCACTTAGCTTTAGGCCAGTTTTGTGGTGGCCATTTACCCTGGTGAGTACACGTATAAAAAGCTGTGCAATGATTACAACTGGGTTTGATGTGGCTGTTTTCCAACATGAACATTATTTGATACTTTATAATCACTTAGTACTGAAAAGAATACTTGCAAACAGTTTGTATTTCAAACAAGAAGTGTTAACTCAATAATGTATCTCAACAGAAAATTCATTATAGTCACTAAATTGCCACTATTGGGAACATTCAGATACTTGAATGAGATTTTCACTCTGCAGCGGAGTGTGCACTGATATGAAATTTCCTGCAGATTAAAACTGTGTGCCGGACCGAGACTCGAACTTGGGACCTTTGCCTTTCGCGAGCAAGTTCGCAGGAGAGCTCCTGTAAAGTTTGGAAAGTAGGAGACGAGGTACTGGCAGAAGTAAAGCTGCGAGGACAGGGCGAGAGTCGTGCTTGGGTAGCTCAGTTGGTAGAGTACTTGCCCGCGAAAGGCGAAGGTCCCGAGTTCGAGTCTTGGTCCGGCACACAGTTTTAATCTGCCAGGAAGTTTCATTCAGTTACTTTTTTAAGGATTTTCATTGTGCAGACACAGCAGCTTCATGGTTTTTACCTTACCTTCATTAAACAAACAGTGGGTATCGGATCATGTCCACCCCAAACAGTATGCACTCAGAATGTGAAGAACAAGCAGACTTGGGTACTGTGTTGTTACTGATACACACCACTGGCCATCAAAATTGCAACACCATGAAAGTGGCATGCAACAAATATCAAACTGGCATGAAGTGTACTACATACTTGGTTATGCAAGGGACTAGCATTTCAGCACAATCACACAAAGTAGGTGGGAGTGACACTGTTGTGGATTGGCAAGACAGCCAACCCACTATGAGAGGAAGCCGAAAGGCACGCGTTTTAGCTCTCGCAGGCTGGCGTGAGGTCTGGAACAGGTCAAGGAAATGAGACTAACAAAAAACGTACGTAGCTGCTGGAATACTTAACTTTAATCCATAATTGGTGAACATCGCTCTTGACGGTACATGTTTTACAGCATCAATAGTAACTGGTAATGGCGCCTTGCTAGGTCATAGCAAATGACGTAGCTGAAGGCTATGCTAACTATCGTCTCAGCAAATGAGAGCGTAATTTGTCAGTGAACTATCGCTAGCAAAGTCGGCTGTACAACTGGGCAAGTGCTAGGAAGTCTCTCTAGACCTGCCGTGTGGCAGCGCTCGGTCTGCAATCACTGATAGTGGTGACACGCGGGTCCGACGTATACTAACGGACCGCGGTCGATTTAAAGGCTACCACCTAGCAAGTGTGGTGTCTGGCGGTGACACCACATTCCTCCCCCTCAAATCGGCGGACGGTTGTGGCATAAGGCTTCTGCCCGCCAGGGGAAGGACCCCATGTTGATGTATGCGACGAGGTGGGGAGCCTAACAACAGGCGAGGCTGTGCCACCTGCACCCTGCCATTCGGACCGAGGGGAGCTAGGAAACGCCTGAAAACCTGCTCCAGGGTGCACGTCAACATGCGTTGTATGCACCCGCAGAGAGACAGGAGGGGCCAAAGGGTCGACCTCCATCGGGCCGGGGCACCCGACGGGCGAAGACGCCATATGGTCCGGAGCGGGCAAGCGGTCCATGTCGGAGGACAACTGGTCACGGGAAGTGATCGGCGGCGCGTGACCCAGGGAGGCGCCCGATGGTTGCAGCGACGCGTCCACTGCGGGCGTCGCCGGCGGGAGAACAGGCGGCGGCGCGTCGCCATGGGGAAAAATGGAAGGCAGCGTCGGTAACACCTGGGGCTGAGGCGAGCCAGTAGATGGGTCCACAGGGCGCTGACCGGACGGCACCGTCGCTGAAAGCAGACGGGGAGCGGCAGATCCCGTGCGATGACAGAGGTGCAGCTGATTGAGATGCCGACGCACCTCACCAGAGGCCCCCAAAACCAGATACATAGCGCGGCCGAGGCAGCGAAGAATGCGCCCTGCGAGCCAACGCCGTGAACCTCGATAGTTGCGATAGTAGACAACGTCACCTGGAGCAAAAGCAGGTGTCTGCCACTGCACAGGACCCTGATGCGGTGGATGTAGCAAAGACATCAAGGTTCGATGAGGGCGACCATGGAGCAACTCAGTCGGCGAGCGACCATCTCGGGGCTGAGAGCGATACCAGGACAAAAAACGCTATAACGCGTCCTCCTGAGAATGCGACTCTTTTAACTTCAACATCTGTGACTTGAAAGTCCGGACCAATCGTTCAGCGGCACCGTTTGACTGAGCCGAAAACGGCGCGGATGTCAGATGTTGAATACCATTGGCCTTGCAGAAAGACTGAAATCTGCGGACATGAATTGCGGGCCATTGTCGGAAACAATAGTCTGCGGAAGACCTTCAATGCAAAAGACAGCACATAACGCTTGGATCGTGGCAGATGACGTCGTGGAAGACATCTGAACAACAAAAGGAAAATTACTGAATGAATCTACCACAACCAACCATCGAGCATTCCAGAATGGATCAGCAAAATCGATGTGTAAGCGTTGCCAAGGGGAAGTGGATTTTGGCCATGCAAAGAATTTCCGCGGTGGTGCGGATTGTTGTTCGGCACACGCCATGCAAGAAGAGCACATATGCGTAATCGCAGCATCGATTCCGAACCAAGTACAGTGCTGACGAGCAAGTTGTTTCGTTCTCACTATACCCCAGTGTCCTTGGTGGAGAAGCCGTAAGACAGAGGACTGTAACAAACGTGGGACCACGACCCTGGACTGATCATTATCAGAACGCAACAGCAAAACACCACGTCGTACAAAAAGTCTCTCCTTGTGAGCAAAAAATCGGCGAACCAACGGATCCTCGATCCGTGACTTTGACAAGGGCCATTGCGTGGCAACAAAACGCAGAACGGTAGCAAGGACAGGGTCGGCAGCTGTGGCTGTAGCTACACGACGAAAATCAATCAGAAACAATTCGACCACGTCATCGGTTTCCGCATCAATGAACATGCAAGCAAGTTCGGAAGAATCGAATTCTCTATCCTCAGCAACAGGCAAACGGGACAACGCATCGGCGTTTCCGTGCTGAGCAGTGGGCCGATACAAGACATCGTAGCGGTACTGCGAGAGGAAAATAGACCAGCGAATGAATTTCTGCGCTGTACGTGGAGGTACAGGCTTGGTCGGATGAAAAAGCGATGTCAAAGGTTTGTGGTCTGTGATGATGGTAAAGTGACGACCATACAAGAAATCATGAAACTTTGTAACACCAAAGACGAGAGCCAATGCTTCTTTCTCGATCTGTGAATAATTTCTTTGCGCAGACGAGAGCAATTTGGACGCAAAGGCAATGGGGCGATCATGCGATCCATCTTTGTGCCCAAGCACAGCACCGATCCCTAAATCCGATGCATCCACCATCAACAAAAGGGGTTTCTGGGGATCGAATGGCGTAAGGCAAGTATTGGAAAGCAATGCTGATTTCAACTGGCGAAAGGCGCGTTCGCATTCTGTCGTCCTGACAAACGGAACACCTTTACGGCGTAAGCGATGAAGTGGAGCTGAAATGGAAGAGGCGTGGTGCACATAGCGATGATAATAATTAATTTTTCCCAGCACACTCTGTAGCTGCTTCAAATTCTGCGGCGAAGGCAAGTCTTGTCTGGCACGGAGGTGCTCTGGACTGGGATGTATGCCTTGGGCATTGAGTACATGTCCCAGATAGGGTAAGTCACGAACAAAAAACACATTTGTCCTTCCGCAAGCGAAGACCATTTTGTCGCAAGACCTGAAATAATGTTCTGAGACTGGCTAAATGTTCTCTTCCGTCTTTCCGGAGATCACAATATCGTCCAGATAGTTTGCTGCAGTAGGGACCGACGCACACAAACAGTTTGCAGATATTGCTGAAACAATGCAGGGGCGGATGCACACCCGAATGGCAGTCGTTTGAAGCGATACAAACCAAGATGCGTGTTAACCACCAAAATGCGCTGGGATTCTTCGTCCACCGGTATTTGCAAGTACGCATCTGCTAGGTCCAACTTCGAAAAATATTTACCCGAGTACAGTTTGTCAAAAAGATCTTCTGGGCGGGGTAAAGGAAAACTTGCAGTCACTAGTTGTGGATTCACTGTTGCCTTGAAGTCCACACAAAGTCTCAATTTTCCGGAAGGTTTTTGCAAAATTACTAAGGGTGATGCCCAGAGAGAAGCCTGCACACGTTCAATTACACCTTGTGATTCCAAATCGTGTAATGTTTTTGCGACCTCATCACGCAATGCGTGGGGAACATTGCGCGCTCTGAAAAATTTCGGTTGCGCGTTTACTTTCAGTTCCAAATGTGCTTTATAGTTCTTAGCGCAACCGAGGCCCGGTGCAAAAATGTCTGCAAATTCCTCACAGAGACAAGAAACACTGTCTGAAGGCACAGTCTGGTTCACTGATAGGACCTGATTCATTATAGACAAGTTAGAACAACTGAAACAAATCGAAACCAAACAAGTTCACTGCAGAAAAAGAACTAAGGACGTACAATGACACAAGTTTTGTTTGTCCCTTGTATGTTGCAAAAAGGCTGCACTGTCCTAACATAGGGATCGCTTGTCCTGAATAACTACTTAACTTAACATTTGCGGCACGCAACGGAGGTGTGCCCAGCTGTTTGTATGTGTCGTGATTGATCAGTGAAACTGCAGCTCTGGTATCGAGTTGGAATGGTATCACTTTGCCGTTAATGTTCAACTCTACAAAAAGTTTATTGTCCTGCTGACGACAAGAGCGACTGTCTCGTGCAACGTGAGCTGACACTGGTACATAATCACTTGCGACTTGACGTGATTTCCGGTGACGTCGACGCACACTATTTGTGGGACGAACACAGTCACTGTTAGAGAGAGTGGCACTGGGCGGAGTGGAATGAACTACATGAATTTCCATGGGTGAAGTTTCACGAGCCGGAGTATCCTTGGTTCGATTCCGATTCCGGCGCGAAGCAAAGGGCCTGGAATGGTTGTGTGTGTCCGATCTGAGCTTTTTCTGGCAAACACTCTGAACATGTCCTTTTTTATTACAGAAAAAGCAAGTAGCCTGGCGTGATGGGCAATTCTCACGTGAATGTCTAGTAGCACACCGCGGGCATGATTTTAGCACTGCATTTGCGTGCCTGCGTGGCACACGTGGCTGAGAGCCTAGTGGCAGCTGCGTGGATGGGCGGGAGGGCTGTTTACTGTTCCGTGCAGCGCGCCCGGTGGGCCGGTTAATGTGACACACGGCTGGTGAAGTTTCAAATGATTCCTGAGCAAAGTCAAGTGTGTCCTGTCGATCCAATATGTCCATCACTTATTGAAGGGAGGGATTAACGAGTTTCAAAATCTGTTCCCTTATATGAAAATCAGAAACGTTCTGTGCAATTGCATCACGTACCATAGTATCTGAATAAGGGAGTCCACATTGACACTCGAAAGCACAATCCCTAGCAAGGCCTTGCAAAGTTGCAACCCACTCCCGATTAGTATGACCCGCCGTACGTTTTGTACGAAAGAAGGTATACCTTTTCGCAACTACATTGACTGATTCTTTGAAATGTGCATCTAATGCAGACAAAATTTCTTCGTAGGACAGAGTTGCTACGTCGCGTCGGGGAAATAATTTCACTATCACACGGTACGTGGTCACTCCGATGGAAGATAAGAAAGGCTGCCGCTCGTTACCTTGAATTCTGTAGGCGGCAAGATGGAATCCAAATTGGCGTGACCACTCCGTCCAGCTTTCCAGTGCAGCATCAAAAGGACGAAAAGTTGGTGCATCTGTGTGTGGTGGCTGCGTGAGCGGTGGAGTGGCGGCTGCTGCATCGTTTTGCATTGCATGTTGACCCTGGACGAGCTGTCCAAGGGCATCCAGTAAGGCCTGCGTCTGCTGATTCTGTAAGCGATAAAATTCAGACAGTACATCTGGAGATGGTGGCGAAGCCATTACACAAGTAAATCAGGGCAATATTGATACAAACGCGAATTGGCCTCGTCGCCAAATGTTGTGGATTGGCAAGACAGCCAACCCACTATGAGAGGAAGCCGAAAGGCACGCGTTTTAGCTCACGCAGGCTGGCGTGAGGTCTGGAACAGGTCAAGGAAATGAGACTAACAAAAAACGTACGTAGCTGCTGGAATGCTTAACTTTAATCCATAATTGGTGAACATCGCTCTTGAAGGTACATGTTTTACAGCATCAATAGTAACTGGTAATGGCGCCTTGCTAGGTCGTAGCAAATGATGTAGCTGAAGGCTATGCTAACTATTGTCTCGGCAAATGAGAGCTTAATTTGTCAGTGAACCATCGCTAGCAAAGTCGGCTGTACAACTGGGCGAGTGCTAGGAAGTCTCTCTAGACCTGCCGTGTGGCGGTGCTTGGTCTGCAATCACTGATAGTGGCAACACGCGGGTCCGACATATACTAACGGACCGCGGCCGATTTAAAGGCTACCACCTAGCAAGTGTGGTGTCTGGCGGTGACACCACAGAAACCATCTACATTTTGTGCATTTCTTTAGCATATGATATATTCTGTGTATAAAGAAAAGTTATACAGGTCACCTGTGATTCAGAAATCTCATGTCAGGATTCAGCTGTAGCAGGATAATGGCCTGTCAAGACTGCACTTCATCGTGTCGGTTAGAGAAGCGCACTGACAATGCCGGACACAAGTATTACGACAGTGTCGTTTCTCGAGAGTCCCAGTTCTGTGTACAGCATTGCAATGGATGACTGGATACACTGCGGGCAATGAAAGTTGCCAGACTGAATTTGTTATCGTCATACACCAAGTGTGATGGTAAGGGGTGCCATTGGAACCACAACAGGATCACCTTTAGTTTGCATATCCAGTAATCTGGACAACAGGCATTACATGTCTGAAGTTTTAATGCCAGTGACTGTATTCCCCCCTCCCCCCGCTCTCTCTCTCTCTCTCTCTCTCTCTCTCTCTCTCTCTCTCTCTCTCTCTCTCTCTCTCTCTCTCTCTGTCCATGATATCACCTTCCAATGAGATAAGGTGGGACATTGCTGAAACTGACCTGAGCTATCTCAGTATGGACTCATGCCTTCGCCAGCATTTTCTCTAGATCTCTTACCGTACTGAAAACATATGGTCATGTGTTGCCAAAAGACTGACACACCAAGAGTCACAACCTGATACGATTGATGAACTCCGGCAAACAATTGAATGAGAAATGTAGGGTCTCTCTGAATAGGTCAAGGCATGCACTACATGCAGGAAGCGGCTACAAGGGTAGCAGAGTATGTATGGAGTGCACATGTGGGTTTTTTAGGTTAGAGAATTCCCTCCTTAGGCCTGACAAGATGCCTCCCGAGACGCGACAAGGTAGCAGTAGGCAAAATGCAACAGGGAATTAATGTGGTAATAGCAAACTGCAGGAGTGACTATAGAAAGGTCCCAGAATTGCTCTCATTAATAAATAGTCACAATGCCCACGTAGTACTAGGGACGGAAAGTTGGCTGAAACCAGATGCAAACAGTAATGAAATTCTAAACTCAGATTGGAATGTGTACCGCAGAGACAGGCTGGACAGTGAAGAGGGAGGCATGCTTATAGCGATAAAGAGTGCAATAGTATCGAAGAAAATTGACGGAGATCTGAAATGTGAAATAATTTGGGTGGAGGTCACAGTTACAGCAGGCTCGAATATGGTAATTGGATGTCTCTATAGGCCCCCTGGCTCAGCAGCTGTTGGGGCAGAGCACCTGAAGGAAGATTTGGAAAATATTTTGAGTAGATTTCTCGACCATGTTATAGTTCTGGGTGGAGATTTTAATTCACCAGATATAGACTGGAAGACTCAAACGTTTATAACGGGTGGCAGGGACAAAGAATTTTTTTTAAGTGCATTATCTGAGAACTACCTTGAGCAGTTAAACTCATGGTGATAACATATTAGACTTTCTGGTGACTAACAGACCCGAACTATTTAAAACAGTTAAGGCAGAACAGGGAATCAGTGATCATAAAGCGATTACTGCATCATTGATTTCAGCCGTAAATAGAAATATTAAGAAAGGTAGGAAGATTTTTCTGTTTAGCAAAAGTGACAAAAAGCAGATTTCAGAGTACTTGATGGCTCAACACAAAAGTTTTGTCTCAAGTACAGATAGTGTTGAGGATCAGTGGACAAATTTCAAAACCATCGTACAATATGCATTAGATGAGTATGTGCCAAGCAAGATTGTAAGAGATGGAAAAGAGCCACCATGGTACAACAACCGAGTTAGAAAACTGCTCTGGAAGCAAAGGGAACTTCACAGCAAACATAAACATAGCCAAAGCATTGCAGACAAACAAAAATTACACAAAGCGAAATGCAGTGTGAGGAGGGCTATGCGAGAGGTGCTCAATGAATTCAAAAGTAAAATTCTATGTACTGACTTGGCAGAAAATCCTAAGAAATTTTGGTCTTATGTCAAAGCAGTAGGTGGATCAAAACAAAATGTGCAGACACTCTGTGACCAAAATTTTACTGAAACAGAGGATGACAGACTAAAGGCCAAAATAGTAAACGTCTTTTTCCAAAGCTGTTTCACAGAGGAAGACTGCACTGTAGTTCCTTCTCTAGATTGTTGCACAGATGACAAAATGGTAGATACCAAAATAGATGACAGAGGGATAGAAAAACAATTAAAATCGCTCAAAACAGGAAAGGCCGTTGGACCTGATGGGATACCAGTTCGATTTTACACAGAGTTCGCGAAGGAACTTGCCCCCCTTCTTGCAGCGGTGTATCGTAGGTCTCTAGAAGAGCGTAGCGTTCCAAAAGATTAGAAAAGGGCACAGGTCAACCCCATTTTCAAGAAGGGATGTCAAACAGATGTGCAGAACTATAGACCTAGATGTCTAACATCGATCAGTTGTAGAATTTTGGAACACATATTATGTTTGAGTATAATGACTTTTCTGGAGACTAGAAATCTACTCTGTAGGAATCAGCATGGGTTTCGAAAAAGACAATCCTGTGAAACCCAGCTCGCACTATTCATCCACGAGACTCGGAGGGCCATAGTCACGGGTTCCCAGGTAGATGCCGTGTTTCTTGACTTCCACAAGGCATTTCATACAGTACCCCACAGTCGTTTAATGAACAGAGTAAGAGCATATGGACTATCAGACCAATTGTGTGATTGGATTGGAGAGTTCCTAGATAACAGAACGCAGCATGTCATTCTCAATGTAGAGAAGTCTTCCAAAGTAAGAGTGATTGCTGGTGTGCCACAGGGGAATGTCATAGGACCGCTGCTATTTACAGTATATATAAAAATGACCTTGTGGATAACATCGGAAGTTCACTGAGGCTTTTTGTGCATTATGCTGTAGTATATCGAGAGGTTGTAACAATGGAAAATGTACTGAAATGCAGGAGGATCTGCAACGAATTGACGTGTGGTGCAGGGAATGGCAATTGAATCTCAATGTAGACAAGTGTAATGTGCTGCAAATACAAAGAAAGATAGATCCTTTATCATTTAGCTACAATATAGCAGGTCATCAACTGGAAGCAGTAAATTCCATTAATTATCTGGGAGTAGGCATTTAAAATGGAATGACCATATAAAATTAATCGTCGGTAAAGCAGACACCAGACTGAGATTCATTGGAAGAATCCTAAGGAAATGCAGTCCGAAAACAAAGGAAGTAGGTTACAGTACACTTGTTCGCCCACTGTTTCAATATTGCGCACCGGTGTGGGGTCCATACCAGATAGGGTTGATAGAAGAGCTAGAGAAGATCCAACGGAGAGCAGCGCACTTCGTTACATGATCCTTTAGTCATTGTGAAAGCGTTACGGAGATGATAGATAAACTCCAGTGGTAGACTCTGCAAGAGAGACGCTCAGTAGCTCGGTACGGGCTTTTGTTGAAGTTTCGAGAACATACCTTCACCAAGGCGTGCTCCCTCCTACATATATCTCACGAAGAGACCATGAGGATAAAATGAGAGGGATTAGAGCCCACACAGAGGCATACCGACAATCTTTCTTTCCACGAACGATATGAGACTGGAATAGAACAGAGAACCGATAGAGGTACTCCAGGTACCCTCCGCCACACACCGTCAGGTGCCTTGCGGAGTATGGACGTAAATGTAGATGACATACCAGTATCTGTCATACAAGCTAACTTGACTGAATACCCAGCTTGGTTAGCGCTACTGTTGCTGCCATAGGTGGAAGCTCTAAGTACTAAATTTCTCACCCTGTACACTCCCAAACCATCTGAAAAGTTTTAATTGAGGTATCTTCCTAATGTACTGTTACTGCACAGTAAGAAAGATTTTCCTCGTTTTCTATCCTTCCTGTTAGAACTTTGATGACCAGTAGAGTACATAAATGATCTTCTGCACACAGTGTTGAAATTTTGCTGTTGATTCTGGACAAGGATAAAATGTTGTACCAGTGCTTTTATTGAAACAACTAATGAAACATTTGAAAACTGTTAGATGGAATGGATTAAATTTCGAGAAGACTCACTAAATAAAGTACCAAACTTCTCAAAGAACTCCATAATGTATAAAAAGTTTCTACTCATCAATGAAATGCAGAAGTAAATAGTGCTCAGTATGCAGCTATACATAATTTAAAAATGAATAATACTTTTTTCATGAAATGTATAATAAAGAAAACATGGTTTTCACAGGATGGTCACTGTGTTCCTCTAAGTCCGTATGCCTAGGCTTAGTTTCATTTACTAATGAGTTACACAGCATTTTGGAGGAACACAACTCACTGGTATAATGTTTTCAGGACAAATACTTTTTTAAGAACTTGGTATTTTGAAAACTGATTAACAATACATATATTCATTAGTGCACTTTATCATTACCAAGTTACTGCAGTTTGTGTGCTGCTGTTTTCAAAGAGATGCTGTTGTCTTTCATGCAATCTGGATTTTGTATGCTTGTCATTGTCTTTAGTGTATTTAGTCCGGAAATTGTCCACTGGAAGTATACGATTTTGTAATTCCTTTTGAATTTACTTACACTGAGATGAATTTACATTTGTCGATTTCTTCTTAATTTCAGGTGGCAGCATTAACTGTTTAAATGGGCCAGCATCCTGGGAATGTTTAACATTGTTCACCATCATAGCTCTTATAAAAAAGGAAAAGAGCTAATGTTCTCTTCAGACTATTAGCAAAAGTTACCAAATATGGATGCATCCTGAGAGATCGTTAGTGCAGATTATCTTAAAATTGTGAACTTGTTTTAATGCCAATTTCGAACCTTAATACCCTTGAGATGCAAATCCAGGGCTCATCTTACAGTAATTAACTAGAACACACAACAACCAACTCATTATTATGTGTTTGACACAAAGGATTGGTGCAGTTTAGTGTCATTTATTGCAATCGTCTGTAGTGGAAGTGGATTTTGAGAGCTTCAGGTTTTTGCCCTCTTAGCTTTGGTAGGGAAAAACCGGACAAATAGAGGAGCCACTAAATAAAATAAAATTGTGGCCATGTCACTAAACTGTTCAGAAATCCCAAGTTCCAAGGGAAAAATCTACCATTACCCTGCTGTAAAGTTACAGTAGAGTTAGTGAGGGCAGAGCCATGCCACTTCAAGATATAACTTCTAAACCAAATGTTACACTAAAGATAAGAATGATACTTTCAAACATGAGGAAAAAATGGGCAGAAGCAGTACAAAAATTGCTTAGATTTCAAATTCCAACTACTGTGAATCTTCTCCAAGTTACTGTGTGGTTTGTACAGGGAACCATAATCAGTCACATGTTGACTGGGTGAGAAATTGTGAAAATGTATGCTGAAGGGAAAATTATAAATTTTGATATTTTTTAAATATTTTCATTCATTGCATGAACTTACCACTTGTCATATTAAAAATACACCTCTCTATTAATGTCAGTATGCTGGACCCTCTAAAAAGTCTCAAAAACTTCATCAAATTTTGCACATGGTTATGTATTGCAGACTTGTGCCATAATATTACATCAGTGTCGAAGAAAACAGTATGTGCATGAGTTTCAATGGGACAGACTGATCACTATGAAATACATTCCTCACTTGTGTGCAAGTAATGACTAGAAGAGGGTTGTATACAAGAAGTGGATGCAGGGGATAGTTTGCATTGTTGCTCAACATGTGGAGAAAATTTTAAATGCCATATGAAATCATGTACAATTTTTGAATGCTAATCCAAATAACTGCTGCATCAGGAAAATTTCTAAAACCAAGGTACTGTCCTAACATCAAGAAGTGCTGCGTGCCGTTTCAGTATGCTGTGCCCAGTCATAAATGGCAAAAAAAAGGTAAGAGGTGCCTTTAAAAGAAACTGGTTAGCCTGAGCTGAATGTCTGCCATCTGGAATATTGGTGGTTGCCAACTTGTACGTCACAGTCCTCATACAAAGCTTGTGGTAGGATATTGAAAGCGATGGGAATTTCTCTTACTTGAGACAAGTGGTTGATTTTGAGCGCATGAGCAAATTCCAAATTGCTTTTAGCTGTTACAACTAGTAATTGTTCTGAGCAAAACAGTCTGGTTTTATGTTTTTGCTATGTTAATCTTTATAAAGTACTAGCATTTACTTTAGGGATGGAGAGGAGGAAAAAAATTGTTTTTAATTGCCACATATACAGCTGATTTGGCATGTTCTGGTCTTCAGTCCAAAGACTGAATATGATGCCACTGTCAGTGCCAAGTCTATCCTGAACATCTCTGTCTCTGCATAACTGCTGCAACTTCGTACCGTATGATTTTGACACAAGGGGTTAAAAAAGTGAACAGAACATAGTTTATGCTGTAAACAAATTTAAATAACGATATGTAATTGGATGGGTAATAAATCTGCTCAGCAAGTGGCCACAGGAGAAATGCATATAAAAGTTATGGAAAAGTGCGGCATTTTGAGCCAGTGGCTACTTCTGGAAGAATGGTGGAAAAGAAAGGAAGAGGGATGCAGGAAAAGGACTGGCAAGGTTTATGAAATGGGGAGAGTTCCAGAAAAGTCAGCCAGAACCCCGGGTGAGAGAGACTTACCAGACGGGATGAGATGGAAAGACTCGTTATTGGTGACTGCAACACCAGATGAGTTTTGAAAGTCCAAGGACTTATAGATAGTGTAAAAAGGTGGAAGATAGTGTAAAAAGCAAGACAGAGATTACTGACCAAGTGGACAGCTAAGTACATTACACATGTTAAGTGGATGTGGGGGGGGGGGGGGGGGGGGCAGGGTGTACAGGAGCAGGGGATAGACAGGTCAAAAAATAAGAGGTGTGGAAAACTTAAACAGTTGAAAATCCAAGATGGAATAATGACAACATTATTAAAAGCATAGTTGCCACTTACCATATAGAGGAGATGCTGAGACGCATATAGGCACAACGAAAAGACTCAAACAAAGCTTTCAGCCAGAATAACAACATACACACATTGCTACAGTCTGGCCTTTGCAGCCAGAGATATAGAAAACATAAGTTGCTGAAAAGTGATGCTTAGACCAAAGAATTAACTTAAATTTAGTCCAAGTGGTTGGTGAGAACCAAGGACATGTTGTAAAGCCAGTTACCACATGCGGAGTTCTGAGGAATTGGTGCTGGGCGTCAGGAATTCAGATGGCATGTATGGCGGAACAGGCACAGAGGTCATGACTGTCAAGTTGTAGAGCATGCTCTGCAGCAGGATATTGTGTGCTGCCAGTATACACCCTCTGTTTATGACTATTTGTCCTAACTGACAACTTGGCGATAATTATACCAATGTAAAGGCCAAACAGTGGTTACATAGCAGCTGGTTCAAGGTGTCTCATTTTAAAGGGACTCTCCTTTTGATAGTATATGCTTTGCTGTTACAAGGCTGGTATAGGTGGTGGTAGGAGGATGCAGAGAGCAAGTCTTAAAGCAGGGGCAGTCACAGGGTAGGAACCATAGGGTAGGGAAATGGGTGCAGACTGACGAAGATGTTGCGGGGATTGTGAGGGCGACAAAATGGTATTCTAGGTAATGTGGGCAAAATGTTGGACAGCAAGAACGTTATTTCAGGGCATGATTTTAGGAAGTCATAGCCTTGTTGAAGTAGCTGATATGTACATTCAGGACCATGTATTGCTGTAAATTATGTATCTGAACAAATACATTTGCAATAAGTGGAGGGCACATCTGATGTGGAAAGGATGGCAGTGGTCAAAATGTAAGTAGTGTTATTTGTAGGTTTAATATAAAAAGAAATGTGTAGTGACCATGGGTGAGGATGGGGGTCAACATCAAGGAAAGTGGCATGGAATTTGGAGTAGGACCATGTGAATTTTAATTGGGAGAATGTACGCTACTGACCATTAAAATTGCTACACCAAGAAGAAATGCAGATGATAAACGGGTATTCATTGGACAAATATATTATACTAGAACTGACATGTGATTACATTTTCACGCAATTTGGGTGCACAGATCGTGAGAAATCATTACCCAGAACAACCATCTCTGGCCATAATAACAGCCTTGATACGCCTGGGTATTGAGTCAAACAGAGCTTGGATGGCGTGTACAGGTACAGCTGCCCTTGCAGCTTCAACATGATACCACAGCTCATCAAGAGTAGTGACTGGCGTATTGTGACGAGCCAGTTGCTCGGCCACCATTGACCAGACGTTTTCAATTGGTGAGAGATCTGGAGAATGTGCTGACCAGGGCAGCAGTTGAACATTTTCTGTATCCAGAAAGGCCCGTACAGGACCTGCAACATGCGGTCATGCATTATCCTGCTGAAATGTAGGGTTTCGCAGGGATCGAATGAAGGGTAGAGCCACGGGTTGTAACACATCTGAAATGTAACGTCCACTGTTCAAAGTGCCGTCAATGCGAACAAGAGGTGACCGAGACGTGTAACCAAAGCACCTCATACCATCACGCTGGGTGATACGCCAGTATGGCGATGACGAATACACGCTTCAAATGTACGTTCACCGCGATGTTGCCAAACATGGATGCGACCATCATGATGCTGTAAACAGAACCTGGATTCATCCGAAAATGACATTTTGCCATTCGTGCACCCAGGTTCGTCGTTGAGTACACCATCGCAATTGCTCCAGTCTGTGATGCAGCGTCAAGGGTAACTGCAGCCATGGTCTCCGAGCTGATAGTCCATGCTGCTGCAAACGCCATCGAATTTTCGTGCAGATGGTTGTTGTCTTGCAAACGTCCCCATCGGTTGACTTAGGGGTCGAGACGTGGCTGCATAATCCGTTACAGCCATGCGGATAAGATACCTGTCATCTCGACTGCTAGTGATACGAGGCCATTGGGATCCAGCACGGCTTTATGTATTACCCTCCTGAACCCACCGATTCCATATTCTGCTAACAGTTATTGGATCTCGACCTACGCGAGCAGCAATGTCGTGATACGATAAACTGCAATCGCCATAGGCTACAATCCTACCTTTATCAATGTCGGAAACGTGATGGTACGCATTTCTTCTCCTTACACGAGGCATCACAATGTTTCACCAGGCAACGCCGGTCAAATGCTGTTTGTGTATGAGAAATCGGTTGGAAACTTTCCTCTTGTCAGCATGTTGTAGGTGTCGCCTCCAGCGCCAGCCTTGTGTGATTGCTCTGAAAAGCTAATCATTTGCATATCACAGTATCTTCTTCCTGTCGGTTAAATTTTGCATCTGTAGCATGTCATCTTCGTGGTGTAGCAATTTTAATGGCCAGTAGTGTATTTATTGATTCAGAAAATTTTAACAGGTCAGCCTCATCATGAGTCCATATGGCAAAAATGTCATCAATATATCTAAACCTAACCAGGGGCCGAAAGCTTATGGATCTCTGGGAAGCCATTTCAAGCGACCCATGAAAAGACTTGCTTAGGAAGGAGCCAACCTTGTTCCTGTGGTCATACCCGTGATCTGTTTGTATGTCTGCCCCTCGCAGGAAAAGTACTTGTTCATAAGTTGATTAAGGTGAGCAGGAAGGATGACATAGGTTTGGAATCAGATGGTTGAACCATAGTCGGGAAAAGTTTGTCTCTTTAATGTAAAAGGGAAGTCTTTGTACTATAGGTTGCAGGTATTGATGAACCAAGGCAGATATATGTTCACTGGATGCTTTGAATCTAATAACTGTGGGATGGGCAGGGTGATAGTGTTTAATGGATCTTATGAAGAAGGTGAAAGGTGGAGTTAGAAGTTTTATGTTAGTTCTTGTGAGGAAGGGTTGCAAAACAACACTGGATGTCAGGAGTTCTTGGAAGGCTTGTAAGGTGTGATTGTGAAGTAGCAGTGGTGGATCAAGTTGGGATCATGGTTGGAACAGATTAAGGCAGCGTTCAATGTCAGGTTTGCTGTTGGAATGTTTCAAGATTGGGCTGCAAAGTGATACTTCCAGTTGACATTCCTTCACACGAAATATCCACTGGAAGTATTACTTTGCAACCCAGTCTCAAACCTTTCCAATGCAAACTTGATATTCATCTGTATCTTGAACAATTCCGATCACGATCCCAATTTGATATCACCACTGCTACCTCAAAACCACTGTACAAGCTTTCGAAAAATCCATAACATCCAATGTTGCTTCGCAACCCTTTGTCAGGTCTCTACAACATGACCGTAACCTGTCTTCCAAAGAACACCTGGCTCTTTGTAGTGTAAAAACTGATGACTCCATCATTATCCGTACAACAAATGCCATCAAGATCCCATCCCTCTTGTACAAACTGACGTACTTTTCCTACTTAAAGCTTCAGGCCCGTCAGCACTAATACCTCAGTCCATAGAACTTCTTACTTCCATCCAAACCATGCACTCCCACCTTTTACCTCCTTCTTAAGATACACAAACCCAAGCACCCTGCCCGTCACATAGTTCTGCCTTCAAAGCACCTGCTGAATGTTTATGCACCCTTGGTTGATGAACAGATAGTACAAAGAATCTGCTCATATATTAAAGACACCAGCCATTCCTAGACTGTCTAAAATCTGTGCCTGTCCTGTCCCACTTCCAGAACACACCTTGCTTCTCATCATTGACTTTACACTTACAAACTAGTACCTCATCTGTAAGTGGGAGACATACAAACAGATTGGGGTCAAGGGAACCCGGATGGTTTCTTTCTGTGCCAACTGTTGGAGGGGGCTCTCCTGGAAGCCAAAAGCCTTCAGCCCTAGGTTTAGTTTAGATATATTGATGACATCTTTGCCATATGGACTTACGGTGAAGCCAATTGGTTAAAATTTTTTGAATCAATAAATGCGCATTCTCCCAATTAAATTTCACATGATCCTATTCCAAATCCCATGCTACTTTCCTTGACCACATCCTCATCAAGAGTCACTATACACTTTTTGCATTAAACCTTCAAACAAACAGTACTTGACGTTTTGGCAGTTGCCATCCTTCCCATGTCAGATGTTCCGTTCTGTACAGCTTTGGCATTTGATGGAATAACATTTTGCCTGAGACATATGATTCTCAACTTTATCTTTGGTAACGATAGAAACAATGAAATAAACTTTCTGCGATAGCAGAGACGTGATACTGGATCTCCTGCTTACGAGTGAGATGAGTCAGCCATTACACTGCTGTAGGATTGTGGCTACCACAGCTGCACAGACTACCTCAGTCCAATGCCCTCCCTAACATCAATTCAAATTTCAGCCTATTTTCTCCTCCCATTGTCACAATTGCTGTGGCTCTCCAACATTGGAATAACATGCCAGCTTTGTACGTAATGGGGAAATCCTGCCTGTAGCCCAGGCATAGGTTATCTATTAATCTGGTGGAATAATATTTTTCCAGAGAAATGAGTCTCAACTTTATATTCAATAAAAGTAAAAGCTGAAGCAATGAATTAAAATTTGTGCAATGGCCAGGGCTTGAAACCATGGCTCCTGCTTACTGGACAGAAAAAAAAACACTTTGACATGATCAATCATGTTTTCTCGGTGTGATTAATAATGTACTTCCAGTTGTTCTGTGGAGTTGTTCTATCTATTTTATGCACAACATTTTAACAACCAACCTTCCCCTTCCCTTCAGGAGTTTGTTGCCTGGAGTCCGACTGAATCAGTGTTGGTCTCATACTGCTATTTATAGCGGACTTCGATTCCCGATGCACACTATGCCCTTTGATGCTCCTTTGCTATTCAGAGCTCACACTGATATTCCATGAACAGCAAATTCTCTCAGCATTTTGCTGCTCACATGAATGTGATATGTTGGTGAGATTTTAATAAACTGAGTGCTGAAACCCAGCTGTTACTGTAATTGAAAGCTCCAACCCTGTTTATTACATTTTCTGATGCCTTTTATTTGGATAGACTCAATTATGCTGTCCCAGAGACTTGGTGTTTGCACCATGCTACTGCTCTAGTATTTCACTTGAGGTGGTGGTCGGCTACAGCTGATGTGCTTGGTTGTTTTAGTTAGGTGTGACGCTAATGTTCCTTGCATCTCTCCTAAATTGTTGTGATAGAATGCCCCATGTAAGGCATGTCACATCCTCATGGGATATGATACAGACCCATTTTTTTCAGAGATCTGGATCCTCTTTAACGTTACAAAAAAATACATTTTATCTTACTTGAAGGAAGTAAAATACACTGGAGTCCATGTTTCGGTATGAGTCTACAAGTCTTCCCGGATATTGGGCCAGCATAAGATAAACATTTTTTTGGCTTCTCAGCATTCTTGATTTTGATTACATTGTGCATTGCCAGCTCAGTTTGGTGATCTGAGTAGCCATTCCTTCAGAATACTAGTCTTCAGTGAGGCTGTCCTCGGCTGAAACTTTTTGAGCTATATGGACCAGTCTTTAGCACTGAATTTCTCTGCAACAGATGGTGATGGCTGGCTCAAGGAGTGGAGATTGAGGTGAGTGAGTAGATTTTCAGTTAACATTATGACTAACACATTAAGGATAAGTAGTTGACCCTCTTTTCAAATTCAATCATGAATTTTATTTTACAACTGATAGAGTTTAAAAGTTCAAGAAAGTCTTGAAGATTTACTGCTCCATGTGGACACACCACAAACATGCCATCCAAGCACAAATAGAAAAATGTTGGGTCTAATTTGCTGAATTCTAGTGTCTTTGCTTCAAAGAGTTCTACACATAAGTTCGCTATGAGGACAACCCATTGTTACGCCATTGGATTGTTAATAATATTTTCCACTGAAAAGGAAACAAGTTGATGTTAGAACACACCTAAATAGTGAAACAACCTGTAAACTTTTCTGTGATTACTTCTAAGGGATCGGAA
This sequence comes from Schistocerca americana, assembly GCF_021461395.2. Classification (NCBI taxonomy): domain Eukaryota; kingdom Metazoa; phylum Arthropoda; class Insecta; order Orthoptera; family Acrididae; genus Schistocerca; species Schistocerca americana. Next base: position 894,051,765 of record NC_060119.1, on the reverse strand, counting down.
AGTGGAATTCTTGTAAGTCTACATTGACACTGACACTAATATCCATATCCTGAGCTGCAATTGACGGAGGTGGTGTACAAAGTCAGTAGAATTGTGAATGTGATATTTGCACTTCCTAGCATTCTCAAGGAGAATGTATTGTAAGTGATTTGCTAGCTGGTATGTAGGTGCACTAATATTACTAGCTATGGGTCTTACAGGAATTCCTCGCTTGTGTAGCTTAGCAAGGCCATACAGTTGTGGTGACACTGCTGTTAATGTTAAGACACTCATTGAGAATACATTTTTAGCATTGATATCTGTGTGTCTGCAACAAGTGACATGAGAATGGCAGTGTTGCCATTTTTGGCTGGCAGAACTATTCTCCCTTGGAGGTGGACCTTAGTATTGGTGCCTACATAAGAGCTCTAGAGGTTTCACGGGGAACCTTGTTTGATGCTTCCAGGGGGAGTGAAGCTATAATATGCTTCACAGGCCTGATGTAATCTGCTGTTGGTAGAATTTTTGGAGAGCGTGCAAAATTCAGCCCTTTAACAAGAATCTTCACTGTATCCTTGTACAGGTGTTTGCCACTGAAATTAATTGCAGTGTGGTGCCCTGCATCTCGTATTAGCTGCTTCTGCAAGCCATCGAATTTTGCTTTCTGGCATGCACATGTTCTCAGTTGCATTGATTCTTCTTGTGACCATGTTGTGTTACCAACCAATTCACAAGAACCTACATTGAGTTTAGGCACACCATTTTCCTCTTGAATGGCACGTACTCTTTGCAGTGCTAACAGTGCTTATCCCAAGTATTATGGTACAGAAATGTCAGGTGCAGTGTACTTCATTCCTTACTTAATGTGAAGCTGCACTATGAATTGAAGTGTCAAAAAATATGGTTCCAAGCTTTTAGTTGGAAAAAAGTGTGCACACGGATGACTTGTTTTGAATCAATTGGCCAACCATCATCCATGCAGAACTATAAGATAAGAGTAATTGTTTTGTAATGCTGTTCCACATAAGCAGCACTTTTGCTGTCAACATACAAGATCATTATTCTGCCACATAGTTTTTTTTTTTTTTTTCAGAATTTAATACAGGTAACAAGACCTCTGAAGATTGTAAGCTTATCAAATGGAAAAATATTGAGAAGGCAAGTAATCCACAACAATGATAATTTGATATGGAAATGGAAATGTCGTGTGGCTAGGGCCTCCCATCGGGTAGACCGTTCGCCTGGTGCAGCTCTTTCGATTTGATGCCACTTCGGCGACCTGCGTGTCAATGGGGATGAAAAGATGATGATTAGGACAACACAACACCCAGTCCCTGAGAGGAGAAAATCTCCGACCCAGCTGGGAATCGAACGAGAGATGTTAAATATTGCTTCTTAACAAGTAACTTATTTGAAATGCCGTGAGGTAAAGCTTTGTGTTGGACAGGGATTCGAAGCACAATCAACTGTGACATATCGCATTTTCTCGGCAGTAGCTAAATGTTTTAACTGAAATGACGAGACGAAACATTAATTTTTTCCTTCCTAGGACTCCAACCCCGCACCTATCGCTGTTATACTCTAGAGAAAACGAACGTTAAATATGGGTTTGTTGCACCAGCAGCGACATGTGAGTATGTTTGAACTAGAAATAATATGACGAAGAGTTCAGTGCTGACTGGGAATAGAACCCCACACATATCGTTGTTGACTACACGCAAAGAGATGTCAGGTACCGAATTTTTCTCCACCAGCAGCTCGGAATACCATCTTGTTGAACTTACAGTGATCTCGCAAATAGTTCTGCGTCTCGCTGGGAGTCAAAAACGTCAAATATCGTTAGTGTTGACAACGAATGAAAATACATTAAAAATCGAAATTATTATCCACAAGCAGATAGGTGTTCTCATGCTACATCTTGATAATACATAATGCAATCTTTAGTGCCGGGCCAGGATTCGAAGCCATTCGCGCGCAATATGTGCAGATGTTGAGGAATCTGCAGTTTTGAACAAATTGTAGCAGAGCTGTATTGTCACGAAGATAACAAATTCCGCGTTAAGGGCGGTCTGAGTTGCATTCCCAGTTCAGAAACAATTTTATCGACATACAGAAGCTCAAATAAAAGATGGAATAAGTGTTCTGTGAGCCTACATAGCGTTTGTTTCGTCACTAGAAATAAATAACTAGTATAAGAAAGGTTACTGGTGATAGAGTTTCTACATGTCGCCACTCCAGACTTTATTGTGGCTCAAACTAACGTCTACTTGGTAGAGAAGGCATATCATTTTTAATGTGAATTTCAGACCACAATGCCATTATATGTTCTTCACTTGGTGTAGCCAGAAGAGAATGGAATCTGTCTCTCCCTATTTAAAATCACTGACCCAAGTTGGAATCGAACGCAGACCATAGATATATGAACCTCTCAACAGACCACCAAACCCTCCTCTGAGTGGCTCATTTTTCTATCATAACGCCGTTGTGCCACACTGGCTGAGAATTCTGACACATAGGCTCCCTGTATCAATTTGCAGCATGTTCAGTAAATTCTTTTATTTTGTTGACTGAATCACCATGAACTTTATTTTGTAATCACCAAAATAAAATCACGTAACTGCCACCAAAACAGAACTGCCAACAGTGTAGGAAGCAGAAATTTAAATAGGAAGTGTTCCTTTCCACTTGAGCTACTCTATTGCGCTATCTGTTGAAAACGTCGTGCAGTGCACAAGAAAAGGTATAACTGTTTGTCTTTCATAAGTATTGACCTGGCCATATGCATTATCCCACAGCGCTGTGGAATGCAGAAGTTCTGGAGGAACTGTTTTTGACTTCTGGAGCTGTTATAGCTATGTGTCGGCTAGTAGCGTAATGTTAAGTATCGCGCACGGGAGATAAGATCTCGCGAGTTCGAGTACATTCACTGCTATATTTTTTAAAACGCAATTCTGCTAATGTTATCAATCTAATGGAGCTTGTAACATAATTCCCTTCACTTCCTAACCCAAAATAGTCGTATGTGGAAAAATGGCTAACTTCTGCGACATTTTGTTCATTTCAGGTTTAACAGACAGTAGATGCATTTCGAAACTTTTGTATTATGTATGGGTAGAGCGCACCGTGCCAAAAATACGTCGGAAAAGTATTTTCTATATTAGCTGTCGTCTGGTAGTGGCATTTTATTCTTCTTCAAACCTTGTTTGAGAGTTGTAACTCAGAACAAGTTTTCTACACGCATGTAATCAATAAACTGCATGTGCATTTTCAGACTGTTATAGATAACATCAGAGAATTAGCATATATCATTGATGATTAATTTCTCTCTCATGTTCACTGTTGTTTTAACAGCACCAAAGGAAACCTTACGAAAATTGTGAACTGTATTATAAAAAATGAAATAAAACTACCCACGATAACCTTACGACGAAAGTCTGTTTTAATAAAACTGAGTATCTGTACACAAGCGTGCCTCTATCGACACGAATTGGTAAAATACTACTCACTTAGATTTTGATTGGGTTTGTGTTTAATTGGTATGCTGTGTCATACTCAAGATGTATGCAAATGTGGCATTTCATAAATAAAGTTATGTATTCCTAGAAACCCAAAATTTGCTTGTCAGCAGCGGAAAGAGGCGTTACCTGTTGTGCAGAATTGTAAGTTTTTCACCATTGCACTATGAGCCGAAAGTATTTTCTTGCGATTTCCTTATCGATGTTTGATCTGACTGTTTGTAGCTCTTTCATAGAAGGGTTAAAAACGCTACACCCAGTGAGACTGCAACTGTGAACCATAACAGACGCTGTTTCACAGGTCAGCACGTTACCACAGAACTAGCGAAGAAGTACGTGTGTGCCTAGAACTCGTAAACAGCTATTTGAAGGACGTGATTAGTTGCGATTTCCACGTGCAACGACTTTCTTGGGCTGAAAACCGTAAATTTACAATCTTTTGTTACACCTCAAGCGATAATAACTCAGATTATTCAATGGAAATGACAGGTAAAATCAAGTGAACTTTGAGGCTTAATTCCGTGCACACCACGAAGTAACTCTTCGATCACAGGGTTGCCAAACATACATTGCCTTGTTGCCAATCCCTCATTTACAATATCAGCAGGAAGAAGACGAACCGATGTGATCTTACAGCAGGCTGGGAAGTGACCATAGCTGGTGTCTCCAAGTCGCGGCTGCTATGGCCTGGAATACGTAATGCGTCTGATTCGCATTACTGTAACTAGGTTTAGGGACTGGAGCGTAGTTACTAATAATACTCGGAACTGACTGCAAACAAAGCATCATAAATCAGTAACTCTCATAGTTGTTTTTATATTTCTTTCGTAAGTGTACTCAAAACTAAGAAAATCATTGACGAACATTTCCGTGCCCCGCCGATAGTCGAGTTCAACAAACAAAAATAAAAAAAAGAATGTGTGTGTGCGTCAGAGAGAGGGAGAGAGAGAGATCAAAAAGAATGAGAGAGTAAAAAATTGTAAATAAATTGGATCGTGGTATGTAAGGAAATCATTCATTAAAATGACACCTTCCACATCATTACGAAATAGCGTATTCATGATCTATGAAACAAGAATTAATCCAATCTAATCTAATAATATCATATTGATGACTGGCCATGAATTACCGAATTTTTTGCTAATACCAGTAACCAAATCTAACCTTGAAAATAAAAGACGACAATTTTTGTAATAAACCGGTACTTCTGTCAAGACCCTTTCCTCCCTGTTAATTAACCACGAAAGATGTCTGATATACCTCTATTCTGAAGTAACAAAGTGTGCATGCATTTAAAGATGAAGTGCATGATGTAAAAGTTCTGTGACGGAGATACGAACCCAACACACAATCGGATTGTTAACTAAGTAAAATCAAATGTTTCGTATCGGTTTTTCTTACCGGCTGCTAGGTGTTTGAATCTAAAATAAGGATACAAACTAGACTTGGCCACTGTTTCTATGTTTCGATACAGTGTATCGATACGTGAAACTGTTTCAGTTTTTCGGAACAGCTGTAGTTCATTGTTTCGATACAGTGGTGTTTCATTCCGCCCCTGTCTCGGATAACCGGCCCAGATTCGATCTCGAGCCAGACACAGAAACTGTATCGTTGTTTCAAAATAAGGCTGTTTCAGTCCACCTGTGCTTAGAACGGACTAATTGTATCGAAACAGTGACGATTCATTCCGCTCTGTGTCGGACGAGATTCGAGCTCGGCACAGGTACTGAAACACAACATACCACTTCATGAAACACTTTCAAGAGTGTCGAAATCTTTTTGACAAGCAATAGCATGAAGCTTAAGATATCCGAAAATAAAGCTTCGTTTCTAGTTGACTGTCCTGTTCTGCAATGGCGTAACATCTGCTTTATAAACACTAACCAAACAATAAAACAACGCATATTATTCACATTCAAAATAATAAATATGTGAAAATCATCCAGTTAAATTAAACTTTTTTATAACATACGCTTTTCTGTTCATGTGCAGTAATCATATTAAGAAACGCAAATAAGCCTCCAACATTTTGAATAAAAAAGGCGTTGAGTGACAGTTATTAGACAGATACATAAATCTGGTGTAGGTATAATTGCAAGCAATCTGTTTGACATATCACTGACAGTGTAATTGTGAATCGGAAGGGCTGGGAAGCATGGTGAATTTATAGTAACAGTTCAAAACACCTTGCAAGACAAAATTGTGAGTCTATAGTCACTGTGCCTATTATCCACAATGATTCCCTTTGTGTACATGGAAATTAGCAGGCTGGGTATATTACCCACACTAACGGAATGTGGGAATCCCAGTAGCATATCCGTTGTTTCTGCAGTTTGCTCCCATATCCAGTTCCGTTCGTGGTAGTTCTTCAGTCTTCAGCTATGGCTGTCCTCAGCCAATTGAGAAGTATGAAAGTCACACGACACGAAAGCGGCGCATTTGCTGCAGGAAATACGAAACTGCCAAGACGCCTAAGTGAAAGTTTCATACTTTTTGCGATATGATTAGCGCTCTCGCACCTCATTTGTGTTTATATGGATATACTTATACAGTAGACATTCAAGATGATAAAATGTGTAGGTTTATTGGATAACAAAACACAAACTGTTTCAATGTTTCGAAACAGCGCATCGAAACATTTCATTGTACTGTTTCATTTGTTTCGAAACAGTTACGTGTTTCAGTTTGCCCATCTCTAATACAAACTTTTGTGCCTAAGCGACAGTCGAACTGCACACCTACCGTGCATCCACGAATATAGCTTAAGTGTCAGTTGCTTACTCACCAATAGTAAGATGTGTGCGTGTTTGACCAGAAATAACGACACCCATTGCGATTGTTGGCAACACATGAACAGACATTAAAAATGTACGTTAATTTTCACTAACAGGCCGGTGTGCACGTGAAATGAAATTATGAATATTTTTGTACTGGATCAGGATTCGTACCCACATACTTACCTTTGGAGGAGACCTAGAGAAGATTGCAGTCTTGAGAAAAGGAACGAAATGATTGAATTATACTGTTCCGAGAGATTCTGATCCTCGAAAGAGGAGATACGAATTCGAATCACAGTCCAGCACCAAATTTTTCAACGTCTCTAGTTGAATCAAGTACAATTAAAGTAAGAGCCCTGTTCCTTTAAATGGCTATCGGTTCATCAAATAATAAAATTTTCTAATGTAAGTAAGTTTACTGGTGACTATATTTCTGTTTACCATGACTTCCGCTATATCATTTCCCAACGTAAACCGGCTCTGCCCAGTTGGTAATGAAGGAACGTGATGTTTAATGCGGATTCTAGATTATAACGTCTTTCTCTTGATGTTACCAGGGGTAAAGTAAATCTGTTTGTGCCTCTTAAAAGTAAATGCCTGAACCAACGCATTACACCTGTTATAGTTCGTTCCGCCAGACCATTGTGGCCACATTTCCCAGCCCCAGGAGTGTGCTGTGACATGATGTGCTTTGCTTACAAAATTAGTCATGCTGAAAAAAAACGCGAGTCTATTAAATGGTTAAGTAGAAGGAAGCTTCTGAAGTGGAGATTATGCTATTCTCATGTCAGCAGGCATGTCTAGGCATTTCGAAATTTTCACGAATTCAGCAAATTTCTTAGTTCGAGAAAATCCACTGGGAAGTGTGAAGTTACCGGATAATTCGATTATAGCCGTCATTATTACTATCATTTTCTTCCTACCGCTGCTGGAACACTGTACTTGAAGATCATATGATGCCTTTTGGTCACTATAGTAGTAGTTTCCCAAGAACAGGTTCTTTCCCTGTCTACGGAATCCTTTTCATGTTAATATCAAACATCAGTAATTACATGTAGATTACATTAAAACTGAAGTAGTTGATGAAGACGTTACTTGATAATAAAAACGCGCTGCCTTTCTTCATTTACTTGCGCCTAGAAATGGCTATCGAGTACTGCCAAACCCAAAGGCAAGAAATCTTACTGCCTTCTGATATACATCGCTGTCAGTTCTTCCATATGATTTGGTCGACATGACCTGTTTCAAGTTGTGTATGATAGACAATGTTTTAGAAAATCAATTGTTTTCCTTTGCAATAAACAGAAAGATTTTCATTCTAAGTATCCAAGTACAAAATTTTCGCAATTTTAGTTCAAATTTAATATTCGCTTCTATAATGTAGGAAAGTATTTCACAGTTGAAAAACTCGCATCCGACTCATTGACCTTACACTTAGTCGCTGACCATAAATTCTAGTTCAGAGTGACACCAGATTAAGTAACCTAATCTAGCGAAGACTGTTTGCCAGTGCTCTTTCTCAACGGAAAATACGCAATTCACTCATTGGGCTCCATAAGTACACTGTAACAGTAATTTCTGTGTGTATGCAATGCATACGGATTAGAATTTAGTGGTGCTCTCTCTTCCACTTCTGTATACAATATGCCTGACCTAAATGGGCCCTTTATCATTACAGGCCCTGGGCAGTGCAACATCATTCTGACAACAGTAATGTGCTTATACTGACAACCAGACTGTTCGTTTTACCTGATTTTGTAATCATTTAAATAAAACAAAATGACCATCCAGTGGGAGACATTTCGTCCCCCTTTTCCTTCTGTGAAATTTGTCAGTAAGCTTTTTGCCTTCCAACCAGTGAAATGCGGCAGAGTTCGGTCGGTAAATGATCCACAAACCAAAATTTAGTGCCGTTAAGACGATTTATTTAAACGTTACAAGACTGCACATAGGCGCAATCGATTTTGAGGAGCAAAGTGTTTGTTATCTTACGTTTGTGACAGGTGGGCATAAGTGATTTCCAAAGACTTTTTATTGTACTGAAATAATATTTTGTCACAAAGTAACAAGGTAAGTGCTTTATCCGTATATATTTTGTAGGAAACTGTAATCGTGATGGAAGATTATACACCTGAATGTTTGAGACGACTGGTAGGAGAAAACTCCACATCCTCCTATGACACGAGCACGGGATTCTCCTCGCATACTGCTACAGAGCTGTTCCTAGCACAGCTGAGAATTGGCAACATCGCCACAAACATTAGGCAACACTGTGACAGTGCAATCACTTCCGCGTATGGTACTGAATTGACTCGCTAAATTCACTTGATATTCCCTTTCCATTTGAATGACTCGTGCTATATTATCCTCGCGTAAACTAAGACAGAAAATTCAATTTTTTGCCTAAAGAAATATTACTCTTCACATAAGTGACAACTTTTATTATCTTTCACGATGCATTATGAGGCTGAGCGACAAATACCATGATGAGAGTGGCGTACTGGCAGCGGTGGTACTGCCCATGTCTTGGGTCAGAAGGACTCAATCAGTCGTCAGTTGTAACCGTGGTAGGGGCCAGCGTATGTGAGCTTTTTTGATATATTTTATGGACCTGCGAATTTCCAGAAAAAATTTTGTATTGAAATCGGAAGAAACCCTTTAGACATCAAATCCTCTTGGTAGCTCGACTCAGTAAGTTGTGTTAATGGTCATAGATCTTGGCTTTCTGACTGCCAAGCTGCTTCGCAATACCAGCGTCTCTGAAGAAATTCGAATAGACCATCAGAGATACGAATTTCAATATTGTTCTTCACTTAAGACTCACATGCCAGGGTGATAAGTATGAAGGAAATGAACCTCTTGATTACTATAGGGCCTCTATGCTAAATTTCCACAGGAGCCATTAGGAACTCCCTGCAGACATTTGCTAACAGCGGCCATAGCAACTTACTTTTTCTCTGGGTAGCTTCAAATATGGGCAATTTTGTCACCTTAAATCCAATTGAATATTTTAAATATCATTTGTGAACAGCGTTCACTTCTCCATCAATTAAGGTATAGACCTGAAAACAAGCAATTTCCCTGAGTAGCTATAGAGCAGGTTCTGATAGGTATTGACACAATCTTTTGCATCCATTTACCATAGAGAATCAACGAAAGAAATCAAACACATTACATTGCATTTCCTCTCTGTGCCTTGACTCACGCTGGCCGGAGTGGCCGAACGGTTCTAGGCGCTTCTGTGTGGAACCGCGCGACCGCTACGGTCGCAGGTTCGAATCCTGCCTCGGGCATGGATGTGTGTGCTGTCCTTAAGCCCATCTCACACGGAGCAAGATTTGCTGTAAGTTTCCGAGCTGGCTCGCGCGACGGCTACCTTGCAGGCTCCGTCGTCTGCTAGCGAGCTACCTTGCTGGGAACCTTGTAAGATTTCCAGGATAGGTCCGGTGCTATTTTTCTTGTAAGGTTCCCTGCGTGCCACCTGCATTGGCCAATCATGAGACGTTTCGTTTGTGACGTCAGTCGCGGAAAGCCTTTGTTGATAGTCGCTTTTCTACTGTTATTATTAAATAATGGCACCGCAGTGGTCCAAGGAAGCGATTAAAGCATTGATATGTACTTATAGGGAAGAACAGTGTCCGTTCGTCATGAAAAGCGCAAACTACTATAATAAACACTTGCGTGCAGAAGCACTCGGAGGAGTTGCAAGTGACGTGTGTCTTCTTCGACCATATCCATACATATGAAATTTGCAAAGGATGTACGGTCTTCTATCCTATAAAATAAAGTCGTATATAACAGTCATTATTGGTATATTTATAAAGTCAAACAGTAATGAAATGGTGATACTTTCCAAACAAAAGTAGGTGTTATGTGAACTAACCTCAACTCTTTATGAAGCATGGAGAGCACACCTTTTCCAGCGTTTCTCCTCTTAATACAGTTTTTCGTCAATTCTTTCTTTCTTCTTTTCTCATTAGCATGCATTTCTGCATCGTTTAGCACCAAAACAGCTAATAATGGCAGTTTGCTCTGAACATCTGTACCTGAAGCAGCCATCTTCGTTCGATACAACATGCAGCCGATCACAACACAACTAGCTGCCGATCTTGCACCGTGGGAGAGCTTCGACATGGAAGATAGCCGGCTCCCTTCCCTGCAAACCGGCGAGCATGCACGCCATCTCGCAAACTTGCGGCGAACCTTGCTCCGTGTGAGACAGGCTTTAGGTTAGTTAGGTTTAAGTAGTTCTAAGGGACTGATGACCACAGATGTTAAGTCCCATAGTGCTCAGAGCCATTTGAACAAATCGTAGACAGATTTTACGGGTCACCACTCAACAACATTAAAGCATTTTACATGGTCGAGAGTGCAGAGTGGAGCAGACGTTGTCGGCAGAAGGCGAGTCATTGCAGTGCCTCAGCCCCAGCCGATAGGCAGTAAACAGGTCCCAGAGAACTCAGACGCATGCAATGTTCAGAGGCAGATGGTCGACAAAGAAATCTTTCGCTAAAACATTGTTGGACCAAACTGTTATTACCAGTGTGACAGAAAGCGAAATCTATTGTAGATTAGCTTGAATTACACTCATAGCTTCAGCACTGAGAGGAAAGGGGCGATAAAAATTTTGTCGACGTGTGCTTTTAGTTACCAGACGTCGTATTAGCTAGTCTCGCGTTTTACCTCAAGAATAAAGTACGAAGACTGAAGTCAAGACTTCCTCTGGGAAGTGCCGCAGTCTACATTGTCGCCAGATCTAACATATTTCCAGGCATAGGATTCTGAGAAGCACGACTGTATTGCCCACCTTACGTGAACGACTCTGCGGTCAATTTTTTGCTCTAAGACTGTATCTACAACACATATTGCACGCTGAAGACCCAGAATAATTAAAAAACAAAAGTAGTTTATGAGAGCAACGTTAACTATAGCGTTCGAAGTATTCATAGTATTGTATATGTGTGTGTAAACGCCCTCCAATGCCCACTCAAGGAAGACAAGGATACACAGTATAGCTTCGATATTATAAATTCGCCTCAGTTTGCGGATGAACTCAGACTTAGGTTGATAATCATTTAATATATTTAGCAGTACTGTAGCCATTGATGTTAAGCTCGTTCTCAACCAATGATTCCCACAGCTACAGGAACACTACTTGTGATACCTCATAGACCAAATACTTACGCAGTGCTATCAGACGAAAATATCAACCTGACACAAACTGTGGGAAGTTTGTTTTACAACCTTCGTACCTGGATAATGAGCTTTTTCCTATTTGAGATGTCTGTGAACATTGCTGATTGAGACGATTTAAGAAGAAACTAAATTCCTTCAGCTACGACAATGTTTAAAGAAATCGCCTTAACGGCACTAAATCGTGGTTTGTGAATCGTTTACCGGCCGTACTCTGCCGCATTTGGCGGGCTGGAAGACAAAAAGCGTACTGACAAATTTCACAGAACGAAAAGAGGGACAAAATGTCTCCCAATGGAAAAGGTCATGTTGTTTTATTTAAATGATTACAAAATCCGGTAAAACGAACAGTCAGGTTGTAAGTATAAGCACATTACTGTTGTCAGTATGATGTTGCACTGCCCAGAGCCTGTAATGATAAAGGGCCCGTTTAGGTCAGGCATATAGTATACAGAAGTGGAAGAGAGAGCACCACTAAATTCTAATCCGTATGCATTGCATACACACAGAAATTGCTGTTACAGTGTACTTATGGAGCCCAATGAGTGAATTGCGTATTTTCCGGTGAGAAAGAGCACTGGCAAACAGTCTTCGCTACATTAGGTTACTTAATCTGGTGTCACTCTGAACTAGAATTTATGGTCAGCGACTAAGTGTAAGGTCAATGAGTCGCATGCGAGTTTTTCAACTGTGAAATACTTTCCTACATTATAGAAGCGAATATTAAATTTGAACTAATATTGCGAAAATTTTGTACTTGGATACTTAGAATGAAAATCTTTCTGTTTATTGCAAAGGAAAACAATTGATTTTCTAAAACATTGTCTATCATACACAACTTGAAACAGGTCATGTCGACCAAATCATATGGAAGAACTGACAGTGACGTATATCGGAAAGCAGTAAGATCTCTTGCCTTTGGGTTTGGCAGTACTCGATAGCCATTTCTAGGCGCAAGTAAATGAAGAAAGGCAGCGCGTTTTTATTATCAAGTAACGTCTTCATCAACTACTTCAGTTTTAATGTAATCTACATGTAATTACTGATGTTTGATATTAACCTAAAAAGGATTCCGTAGACAGGGAAGGAACTGTGATGGGTTCGTATCTCTGTCACAGAACTTCACATCATGCTCTTCATCTTTAAATGCATGCACACTTTGTTACTTCAGAATAGAGGTATATCAGACATCTTTCGTGGTTAATTAACAGGGAGGAAAGGGTTTGACAGAAGTACCGGTTTATTACAAAAATTGTCGTCTTTTATTTTCAAGGTTAGATTTGGTTACTGGTATTAGCAAAAAATTCGGTAATTCATGGCCAGTCATCAATATGATATTATTAGATTAGATTGGATTAATTCTTGTTTCATAGATCATGAATACGCTATTTCGTAATGATGTGGAAGGTGTCATTTTAATGAATGATTTCCTTACGTACCACGATCCAATTTATTTACAATTTTTTACTCTCTCATTCTTTTTGATCTCTCTCTCTCCCTCTCTCTGACGCACACACACATTCTTTTTTTTATTTTTGTTTGTTGAACTCGACTATCGGCGGGGCACGGAAACGTTCGTCAATGATTTTCTTAGTTTTGAGTACACTTACGAAAGAAATATAAAAACAACTATGAGAGTTACTGATTTATGATGCTTTGTTTGCAGTCAGTTCCGAGTATTATTAGTAACTACGCTCCAGTCCCTAAACCTAGTTACAGTAATGCGAATCAGACGCATTACGTATTCCAGGCCATAGCAGCCGCGACTTGGAGACACCAGCTATGGTCACTTCCCAGCCTGCTGTAAGATCACATCGGTTCGTCTTCTTCCTGCTGATATTGTAAATGAGGGATTGGCAACAAGGCAATGTATGTTTGGCAACCCTGTGATCGAAGAGTTACTTCGTGGTGTGCACGGAATTAAGCCTCAAAGTTCACTTGATTTTACCTGTCATTTCCATTGAATAATCTGAGTTATTATCGCTTGAGGTGTAACAAAAGATTGTAAATTTACGGTTTTCAGCCCAAGAAAGTCGTTGCACGTGGAAATCGCAACTAATCACGTCCTTCAAATAGCTGTTTACGAGTTCTAGGCACACACGTACTTCTTCGCTAGTTCTGTGGTAACGTGCTGACCTGTGAAACAGCGTCTGTTATGGTTCACAGTTGCAGTCTCACTGGGTGTAGCGTTTTTAACCCTTCTATGAAAGAGCTACAAACAGTCAGATCAAACATCGATAAGGAAATCGCAAGAAAATACTTTCGGCTCATAGTGCAATGGTGAAAAACTTACAATTCTGCACAACAGGTAACGCCTCTTTCCGCTGCTGACAAGCAAATTTTGGGTTTCTAGGAATACATAACTTTATTTATGAAATGCCACATTTGCATACATCTTGAGTATGACACAGCATACCAATTAAACACAAACCCAATCAAAATCTAAGTGAGTAGTATTTTACCAATTCGTGTCGATAGAGGCACGCTTGTGTACAGATACTCAGTTTTATTAAAACAGACTTTCGTCGTAAGGTTATCGTGGGTAGTTTTATTTCATTTTTTATAATACAGTTCACAATTTTCGTAAGGTTTCCTTTGGTGCTGTTAAAACAACAGTGAACATGAGAGAGAAATTAATCATCAATGATATATGCTAATTCTCTGATGTTATCTATAACAGTCTGAAAATGCACATGCAGTTTATTGATTACATGCGTGTAGAAAACTTGTTCTGAGTTACAACTCTCAAACAAGGTTTGAAGAAGAATAAAATGCCACTACCAGACGACAGCTAATATAGAAAATACTTTTCCGACGTATTTTTGGCACGGTGCGCTCTACCCATACATAATACAAAAGTTTCGAAATGCATCTACTGTCTGTTAAACCTGAAATGAACAAAATGTCGCAGAAGTTAGCCATTTTTCCACATACGACTATTTTGGGTTAGGAAGTGAAGGGAATTATGTTACAAGCTCCATTAGATTGATAACATTAGCAGAATTGCGTTTTAAAAAATATAGCAGTGAATGTACTCGAACTCGCGAGATCTTATCTCCCGTGCGCGATACTTAACATTACGCTACTAGCCGACACATAGCTATAACAGCTCCAGAAGTCAAAAACAGTTCCTCCAGAACTTCTGCATTCCACAGCGCTGTGGGATAATGCATATGGCCAGGTCAATACTTATGAAAGACAAACAGTTATACCTTTTCTTGTGCACTGCACGACGTTTTCAACAGATAGCGCAATAGAGTAGCTCAAGTGGAAAGGAACACTTCCTATTTAAATTTCTGCTTCCTACACTGTTGGCAGTTCTGTTTTGGTGGCAGTTACGTGATTTTATTTTGGTGATTACAAAATAAAGTTCATGGTGATTCAGTCAACAAAATAAAAGAATTTACTGAACATGCTGCAAATTGATACAGGGAGCCTATGTGTCAGAATTCTCAGCCAGTGTGGCACAACGGCGTTATGATAGAAAAATGAGCCACTCAGAGGAGGGTTTGGTGGTCTGTTGAGAGGTTCATATATCTATGGTCTGCGTTCGATTCCAACTTGGGTCAGTGATTTTAAATAGAGAGAGACAGATTCCATTCTCTTCTGGCTACACCAAGTGAAGAACATATAATGGCATTGTGGTCTGAAATTCACATTAAAAATGATATGCCTTCTCTACCAAGTAGACGTTAGTTTGAGCCACAATAAAGTCTGGAGTGGCGACATGTAGAAACTCTATCACCAGTAACCTTTCTTATACTAGTTATTTATTTCTAGTGACGAAACAAACGCTATGTAGGCTCACAGAACACTTATTCCATCTTTTATTTGAGCTTCTGTATGTCGATAAAATTGTTTCTGAACTGGGAATGCAACTCAGACCGCCCTTAACGCGGAATTTGTTATCTTCGTGACAATACAGCTCTGCTACAATTTGTTCAAAACTGCAGATTCCTCAACATCTGCACATATTGCGCGCGAATGGCTTCGAATCCTGGCCCGGCACTAAAGATTGCATTATGTATTATCAAGATGTAGCATGAGAACACCTATCTGCTTGTGGATAATAATTTCGATTTTTAATGTATTTTCATTCGTTGTCAACACTAACGATATTTGACGTTTTTGACTCCCAGCGAGACGCAGAACTATTTGCGAGATCACTGTAAGTTCAACAAGATGGTATTCCGAGCTGCTGGTGGAGAAAAATTCGGTACCTGACATCTCTTTGCGTGTAGTCAACAACGATATGTGTGGGGTTCTATTCCCAGTCAGCACTGAACTCTTCGTCATATTATTTCTAGTTCAAACATACTCACATGTCGCTGCTGGTGCAACAAACCCATATTTAACGTTCGTTTTCTCTAGAGTATAACAGCGATAGGTGCGGGGTTGGAGTCCTAGGAAGGAAAAAATTAATGTTTCGTCTCGTCATTTCAGTTAAAACATTTAGCTACTGCCGAGAAAATGCGATATGTCACAGTTGATTGTGCTTCGAATCCCTGTCCAACACAAAGCTTTACCTCACGGCATTTCAAATAAGTTACTTGTTAAGAAGCAATATTTAACATCTCTCGTTCGATTCCCAGCTGGGTCGGAGATTTTCTCCTCTCAGGGACTGGGTGTTGTGTTGTCCTAATCATCATCTTTTCATCCCCATTGACACGCAGGTCGCCGAAGTGGCATCAAATCGAAAGAGCTGCACCAGGCGAACGGTCTACCCGATGGGAGGCCCTAGCCACACGACATTTCCATTTCCATATCAAATTATCATTGTTGTGGATTACTTGCCTTCTCAATATTTTTCCATTTGATAAGCTTACAATCTTCAGAGGTCTTGTTACCTGTATTAAATTCTGAAAAAAAAAAAAAAAGAACTATGTGGCTGAATAATGATCTTGTATGTTGACAGCAAAAGTGCTGCTTATGTGGAACAGCATTACAAAACAATTACTCTTAACTTATAGTTCTGCATGGATGATGGTTGGCCAATTGATTCAAAACAAGTCATCCGTGTGCACACTTTTTTCCAACTAAAAGCTTGGAACCATATTTTTTGACACTTCAATTCATAGTGCAGCTTCACATTAAGTAAGGAATGAAGTACACTGCACCTGACATTTCTGTACCATAATACTTGGGATGAGCACTGTTAGCACTGCAAAGAGTACGTGCCATTCAAGAGGAAAATGGTGTGCCTAAACTCAATAGGGACAATAGGAGCTAGGTAGGAATTCGGGCCCGTTAAAAATGTTTGCGTTATGTAATTTAAAGTTAGTATTTGCTACTGTCTAAAATCGAGGTATATCACTCTCTGTATGCCTAATCAGGAATGACTGTTAGTTTCCGTCAGTCACAAATCATTGCTTAGTCTGCATGACCTGGGTTTGAATCCATATGCAGAACGAGACGGTTCGTCGTGTCATTTGGAGTTCATACATATTCTCAACTAGCTGCTCGTGAATAACTTAAATTTTTAATGTCATTTTGTGTTAAATAGTAAGTACGGTATGTTACTATGAAGGGGAAAATATGAATACGATGAACTTACTACGTGCATTACATATCTGACGTGGTAACATTTCAGGTATGTCATGTATTGTAATAAATGTGAGCTTACAAGCCTTAAGGACACCCTTACCTGTGATATGTTGTTCCCTGATATTTGTAGTATTACTTTATATCTAGAGTTATTGTGATACAGAGCAGTGTTGTCTAGTGGTGATTTGTTGGAACCATTTTCAATAGTCAAATGACTGTACCAACGAGTGATTAGAGGACCTGCTAGACAGCTGTGTTAGGTGGGTTGTATGCGAAACAGGTGAAATGCAATTCAAGTCGTTCGGATACTTTTGAGCGCGACTGTACATCTGTAAACCACTGTGAGGTGCAGGACAGAGGGTACATCCCATTGTATCCTTTATTAGGGTTTGACCCTGTTCCATTCCTGTATGGAGTGCAGGATGGATGATTGATTAAATGTTTCTGTGCATGCACTAATTATCCTCACAATCTCTATGCGAGTCATACAGAGGGGTTGTAATATATTACTGGACTAATTATTTAAAGCCGGTTCTTGAACCTTTAACACTTTCTCAGGATAGTTTACATCCATCTTCAAGTATCTTCCAGCTCCGTTCAAATTGTAGAACTGCTCGCACGAGTGATTTTTTTTAAGCAATGTCCTTTGTGGATTTTGCACTTCCCCAGTATCCTACAAATAAACTGAAGTCTAGAAATTGCTTTACCCTGACTGAATCAATGTAATTGTATGAGTGGCTGGTTCCAACAGTGACTCATTGATTTTTCCATTTTATTAAACGCAAAATTTTACATTTCTGTACATTTAGAGCAAGTTGCCAGTCTTGCACCACATTGAAATCTTATCCAGATTTGACTGAATCTTTGTGCAGCTTCTTTCAGATAGTACTTCATTACCGATAACTACAAGATCATTAATATACATCTGCGGATAACTCCATTCGCGATAGCATGATGTGTCCTCCCTACCAAAACACTCAATCGAATTACAAATTTTGATTGATACCCCACATGATTGTACTTTTGACAACAAGTATTGATGTGGTACTAATTCAAATGCTTTTCAGAAATCAAGAAATACTGCAGCTACCTGACTGCCTTGATCCAAAGCTTTCAGTGAGAAAAGTGCAAGTTGGGTTTCACATGATCAATGCTTTTGAAATTGGTACTGGTTGGCAGTGAGGTCATTCAGTTCAAGATACCTACGAGAGAAGAGGGGGGCTAACTCAGCTGCAAATTCAGTATAGAATCTGACAGGGATTTCATTAGGCCCTGGAGCTTTGTTCAATTTTAAGAATTTCAGCTTTTTTCAACACAACTGATACTAATACTTATTTCAGTCATCTTTTCAGTGGTACAAGGATTAAATTGAATTGTTACTCTTGGGTTTCCCTTTGTAAAGGAACATTTGAAAATATAGATATGTATTTCAGCTTTTGTTTTGCTACAGTGAGTTCCTGTCTCATTCACTAGGGACTGGACACACTTTGCTGCCACTAACAGCCTTTACACATGAGAATTTCTTAGGGTTCTGTGAAAGATCGCTTGACAACATTGTGCTACAGTAGTCATTGAAGGCTTCATGCATCGCTCTCATGACAGTGAAACCTGCTTCATTCAGCATATGTCTATATACCTATGCTTTGTTTTACATCAATTATGCAGTAATTTCAGTGTCTTTACAGTGACTGTACCACAGAGGTTCCTTCCCATTACGAACCGTTCTACTGGGTACGTATCTAGCCGAGGCATGGTCCATTACCCTTTGAAACTTCAGCCATAGTTACTCTACATGCTCCTGTGCTGAATGTTTCATGTTCCTCAATGATATGACACTTTTTTTTAATCTAGTTTACTGAACATTTTCTGCTTGTTTTAGTTGTCCTTTGTACTTTGGAAATAATGGTTGCCACAACCTCGTCATGGTCACTGAGACCAGTTTCGGTGTACACATCCTTAAAGAGGTCAGGACTATTTATTGCCATTAGCTCCAATACATTTCCATCATTAGTGGGGTTCCTAACTACATGTTCTAGGTAGTTTTCAGAGATGAGATTTTGTAGAGTTTAACAGGATGTCTTATCACACCCACCAATAACAAAACTGTGGTTTTTCCAATTAATTGTTATATGATTAAAATCAACTGACGATTACAATATGATTGGGGAACTTACATACAAATGAAATTAAGTTTTTGGTTACATCAGGAGGTGAGTGGTGGGCAGCAGTAGGATCCAATTATTTTATGCAGCTTCAATTTCTATCCAAGTGGATTTGAGTGTTTTGTCTATTACAACAAATACACCACCTCTATTTCCCATTTGCCTATCCTTTCAATATTCATTACATTTCCCCAAAAATCTCACTCTATCAATTTCTGGTTTCAACCAGCTTTCTGTATCTAGTATTACATGAGCTTCACTGTTTCTTGCACTTCAAACTCGCAATCTTGCAAATGCTGGAAGCAATTTACTATTATGATTTTAACACTCGTCTCTGACTGTATTAAATTTTACTACAGAAAACTAAAAGCAGTCACTTTTTCAAATATTTGTTTATTCCGATAGCATGATGCTGGATACAGGCTCTGTAACAAGAAGACAGGTAAAGAAACTAATGTATTGCCATGAGCAGGACAGGTGAAAAAAATTATTCTAACGTCAATTAAAGTGTCTTCATTTTTGTGGATTTCTGATGGCTTATTTTTGTCTGGGGGGGATATAGTATGGGAAATTGTTTGCAGATTAGGTTTGGGGGCAGTGCCTGTCTATGAAGAGCTCTCTGAGATCTTCAGTACTGAGCAATGGAATCATCATTACCGCGGATACACTGTCTACAGATGGCCAGACAGTAATTTTTTGTTTTGGAAGAGACGATAGCGGTCAATACATAGGTACTGTTGATGGTTAGTGGGCTTGATATGGACATGGGTTGGATGGACGCATCAAAGAGGTGGAGGTCAAGGTCCAAGACAGAAAGCGGCACATTGGGCTGAGAAGGACCATGAGAAAGGTGGTGTTGAGATTGAAGAGGAATGAGGATAGGGTGTCTTGGCCCTGGTTCCAAATGAAAATTTCATCAGTTGTTCTGAATCAGGCAATGGGATTGGGGCTTTTTCATGCTGGTAAGGTTTTCTATAGATGCCCCGTAAGCAGATTAATATACAAGGGTGTTGTGAGTGCACATGGCCATACTCTGGATTTGTTTATATTAACTCCCCTCAATGAAGAAGTGATTATGTAATGGATGGATGTAGTTAGATGTATACAGGAATGAGGTAGTGAGTTTGGAGTCTGAAGAAAGTCAGGGAATTGGCAGCAACGCCATGGGAATGAGGGATGTTGATGCACAGGGAAGTTATATTAACAGTGATGGGGTGGGGCTGTTTGAGTCAGTGAAGGAAGTGCTTTGTATCTTTAATATGAGAGGTGCTGCTTGACAAGATCAAATTCTATCTCTGGGAACACAATAACTAGCTCCAATGAGGCATTCGAGATTGTTGAGTTTGTGGAGAGTGAGACACAGAGAGAGAGAGAGAGAGAGAGAGAGAGAGAGAGAGAGAGAGAGAGAGTGAGTGTGTGTGTGTGTGTGTGTGTGTGTGTGTGTGGGGGGGGGGGGGGGGGGCAGGGGTTGGAGCGCAGAGAGAAATGGATTGAGGGGAAAGATTTTAAGATGGGCCTAACGCTCTGAGTTGGGATTGGAGAGTATGATAGACTTATAGGATGAGGAGTGAGGAATAACCCCACTGTAACCTCCATCCTTATTCAATTCATTAGGCCCATCCTAGAATCTTTCCCCTGAATTGATCTCCCTCCTCCACTCAAACAACCCCAACTCCCAAACACCTGCTGTAGCAGATTGAGTGGTTATAGGGTTTTTTCTTAATGTTTATTGTCCACCATGAAACAGGGGCCTGTAAACTAATGAGCTAGATAGCCTGAAAACTGTCACAAACAAGTTACTTAAATCTGCATTCTACTTTGTCTAATTTCAATTTCACACTGCCTTTTTGTACAGCAGTTTTATGCTTCCAACCTGTTTCAATATCACCAGAGGATTACTAAACAAATTTATTGACAGTTCTATTACCACATCAGCCTAGCATTTGCTAAATTTATTTTTAACCGCATCTTGAAAAAATGTTGCCCAGGTTTTACATTTAAATGGTGCTCAAGTCTTAACACTCAAGTTTACTACATCCTGCAGATCTCAATCATTGTTAACACAACAAGTTTCAGACAAGTTTTTTTGACTCTCCACCATGTTTTCATGTTCTTGCTTATCCCATTTTTTCTAAAATGCCTAATATACTGCCAAAGCAAAGCAGGTGTTGACAGATGTGAAAATTATCGAACTATCAGTTTAATAAGCCACAGCTGCAAAACACTAACACGAATTCTTTACAGACGAATGGAAAAACTGGTAGAAGCCGACCTCGGGGAATATCAGTTTGGATTCCGTAGAAATGTTCGAACACGTGAGGCAATACTAACCCTACGACTTATCTTAGAAAATAGATTAAGGAAAGACAAACCTACATTTCTAGCATTTGTAGACTTAGAGAAAGCTTTTGACAATGTTGACTGGAATACGCTCTTTCAAATTCTGAAGGTGGCAGGGGTAAAATAGAGAGAGCGAAAGGCTATTTACAAATTGTACAGAAACCAGATGGCAGTTGCAAGAGTCAAGGGGCATGAAAGGGAAGCAGTGGTTGGGAAGGGAGTGAGACAGGTTGTAGTCTATCCCCGATGTTGTTTAATCTGTATACTGCACCAGCAGTAAAGGAAACAAAATCCATGGAGAAGAAATAAAAACTTTGAGGTTCGCCGATGACATTGTGATTATGTCAGGGACCGCAAAGGACCTGGAAGAGCAGCAGAACGGAATGGACAGTGTATTCAAATGAGGATAATGGAATGTAGTCGAATTAAATTGGGTGATGCTGCAGGAATTAGATTAGGAAGAGAGACGCTAAAAGTAGGAAACAAGTTTTGCTATTTGCGGAGCAAAATAACTGATGACGGTCGAAGTAGAGGGGATATAAAATGTAGACTGGCAATAGCAAGGAAAGCGTTTCTGAAGAAGAGAAATTTGTTAACATCGAGTATAGATTTAAGTGTCAGGAAGTTGTTACTGAAAGTATTTGTATGGAGTGTAGCCATGTATGGAAGTGAAATGTGGACGAGAAATAGTTTGGACAATAAGAGAATAGAAGCTTTCGAAGTGTGGTGCTACAGAAGAATGCTGAAGATCAGATTGGTAGATCACATAACTAATGAGGAGGTATTGAATAGAATTGGGGAGAAGAGGAGTATGTGGCACAACTTGACTAGAAGAAGGGATCATTTGGTAGGGCATATTCTGAGGCATCAAGGTATCACCAATTTAGCATTGGAGGGCAGTGTGGAGGGTAAAAATTGTAGTGGGAGACCAAGAGATGAATACACTAAACAGATTCAGAAGGATGTAGATTGCAGTAGGTACTGGGAGATAGAGCTTGCACTGGATATAGTAGCATGGAGAGCTGCATCAAACCAGTCTCTGGACTGAAGACGACACAAACTGTCAATTTATGACTATGGTCAAACAAAATCTGTATTATTAGATTTTATTACCATGCAATCAAAATGTTTTGTTTGGTCATCTTTACCAATTAGTTGTGGTCAATGTGTAGTTACTTGTGAGTGGCAGTGTTCTTATATATGAGAATCAGTTTTCTTCCCATTGTACACTATATAGCATTTTGCTCCCTTATTTATCTTACAGGGAAAGAATTCATTTGCCCTTCTTCATTAAATCTGTGAAATCAGGTGGTTATTGAACTGTGTTTTATCACCTGAATATGTAACATCCAGCATTTTTAAATTTACATTTTCACCATGATCTGCTTTATTCTTAATACTTGTATCATAAGACTTGTAATGATGCTTTTGCTCTTCACTGGCAGCCACTCTCTACTGATTCTAAATACACAAATTTATGAAACCATCTGATTCTCTTTCATTCACTTCAGATGTTCCACCCATTGAAGCCATCTGGAATTGTTGCATGTGGATTTCTGAATTGCATCTTCTTTTCCTACTTTACAATTCATTATTATAATATGGACCCAAGATTTTCATATAAACTTTGTTCTCAAATACTAGTGTTCTTCCAATTTAGTTGAACATATTTCTGCCCCATAGTTTAGGACTGGTCTGATGATTGTTACACAGCCCCATTTTAATTTCCTTTGTCAGTATTTAAGACCACAGAAGTCTTTGTACAGAGTAATAGGCTCTGTTAGTATTTTGCAGTCTCATTTTCATGTATACTTGTGTCCGATTATGTTTATGTATCATTGCACCCAAAAATTTGAACTGTTCAAGATTATTAGCTATGATAGATTTACTTTACGGCGAACTTTGGCTGCTTCTTACGTGAGCTCCACAAATAACTCATTCTAAAATGCTGCTGTAAACTGGAAGTGTGGTTTACAGCACATCAGTTGTCCATTGAAATGCATCACCTAACAAATGAGTTCATATAAATGAAATTCTCCTTGTTCAGCACGCACACACCAAAATCATTCCAGAGTGCCAGTGGGTGTGTGCACTTGTGTGGGTCAAACTGTAAAAATTGCCAATATCCAATGAAAGTAGCAGCATCACCAGAAGCCAGCTTTTCTCTACTGTATGCTTCACAAGCAATCTTCTTGTCTTCAATGTTCAAAATCTCTTTCCAATAAATAATGACTTCACTATCTACTATTGTGTTTCTCTAAGAGCAAAATTCAGACATTTGCTCTTGTAGGTGTAGAAAGACATCTATCTCTGCAAACCACCGTGAAGTGCTTGGCAGAGAGTACGTCTCATTGCACCAGTTATTAGGGTGTCTTCCTGTTCCATGTGTATGGAGTATAGGAAGACAGATTGTTTGAATGTGTGCTGCACGCACAAGCAATAATTGTTCTATTCTTATCTTCCCATTCCTCCTGCGAGTGATACATTAACCTTCTTTCTAATGATTGTCCTTTTTTACGAAATACACTAGTTTTGAACTTTAAACTTTTTTCTAGGCTTTGTATTTGTTACTCAGCAATGCCATTTCTACTGCAATCAAGCTTTCAATATCTTGACTCAAACTATTCATTTCAGATTGTAATTTGTTATTACTGCATCCATTTTCAAGTTCAAGCTACTCATTTTTTATTTTACTTCATCGTTCTTCTATATCCTAACCTTATCCCATGTCAGCATGTTTACCTGGATTTGGCAGTTTTAGTGGTAGAGGGTGGCCGGATGCTTTTCCTGCCCCAGATGGAATTTTGATAGCTGCATGTAGTGTTATTCAATGGGAACGCGTGTCAATATTCTTGGAATTCAACTGGTTGGCTATGGGAAATCTGCCAAAAACTCATATCCAGTACAGCCAGCAATTCATCAATCTGCTGGGTGGATACAATTGAGAGGTGGTGCATCTCCCCAGATCCTGGAAATAGCATGTTATCTGGCTGGGTTACTTTAATTCATCGTTACCAAACAGTTTTGGAACACAGTTATTGGATGCAATCTGACACTCCCACATATCTTCTTTGCATTTCATCCATTTACAACATAGTTTCTAGCATTATCACATTTGCTTGTAGACTTGAACAATCAAACTGCTCACCTTTACAATCTGGTACTTCTTCAGGCTGTATCTCCCCCTAAACTCCAGTTGCGGTTAGAAGCAGTCAACAAATAATGTAAGTAATATTGACTAAAATTATGATTTGTGTATCTAAGTGTGATGTTGGAATGGTGTACCAGCAGCTGCTATGGCAGCTTCAAAGGGTGCTGGTATCACCTTCTGCAGTCATGCTAGTGTTTGTCATCTTGCAGTTCCATGGTGATGCACATCTCCAGGTCCCAAAGGCCTCAGCACTGATAGCAGCTCCTCCTACTTGTGTTCCAGGTCATTTAAGATGTAAAGGCACCACACTCAGGATACATTATTACTTTTTTGCTCTGTTTAATTTATTTTGCCTCTTTTTACCCACGATTCATCATAAGGCTCTGTGCCAACCCAGGTCACTCTTTTCACAGATGATTTTTCACTGTGTTCATAGTCAACAGGCACCATATGGAGCAGGGCAGATGGTCATACTTCGTATTAATATTAATTGTCCCACAAATTATGCCTCTATAAAACATCAGCTGGATGCATCAAAGATAGTTTAGGTCACATTAAAAGTGGAAAGTTTAATGCTCCACTCGACCTGTGGTTCTTGAATTTGAGTGTCACAAAAACACTTGATAAATCTGAACACATCGGGCAATAATAGCCTAATGTTCACATGGAAGTTCAGTTTTACACAATTTGGATCAAGTATGATCAGTCTCTCTCATGATAGGTTAAAGAGTCATTGCATATAGCCATTTGTGACAGTAGGTTGAATACACTGCACTGCTCCAACAGAATGACACTACATGATTGACTACAACATACTGTCCAGTGTGAGTGGCAAACAATACACATGCTTGCTTCTTGGCCACTAATTCACCCAACTCCGTGCTTGAAAAGAATCCTCCTTGCCACATAAAATTTCTAATAACTTTCCCAATTAGGATTGGTACACACTTCCTTTTTTCTACAGTAGATAAATTTTTAAGGAATGTGCTGTATAACTTGATTATCTATTCCATTAAATACAATTTGTATGCTATGTTGAATAGGACTTTTGAGTAGATTTTGTCCTATGAACTACACTTTTTGTTGTCGCACTCTTTAATAATGAATTTATTTCCAAGTAATTCTGAACATCTTTATCTTGCATTGCCAGAATATGGTAGTACATGGTGCCGTTTAATTCTAAATGAGTAGCTAATCTGCTACACTTTATACAATATCCTCAACCAAAAACCACAATTTAAAATAACTGAGAACACTGAACACACTTACATATGAAACTTCCTGGCAGATTAAAACTGTGTGTCCGACCGAGACTCGAACTCGGGACCTCAGCTCAGATGGTAGAGCACTTGCCCGTGAAGAGCAAGGGTCCCGAGTTCGAGTCTCGGTCGGGCACACAGTTTTAATCTGCCAGGAAGTTTCATATCAGCGCAGAGTGAAAATGTCATTCTGGAAACTTTCATATGTTTTTTACTCTAAGACATCTATTATTACAATTTGAACTTCGTAGCATCAAATGTAAGTCGATCTGAAGTTTGATAACATGCAACTCTATAGAAACTTCTACACAGAGATCTAAAACTACATATGCTTTTAAAATATTGACTTTGTTAATTCAGACTTAAGTGAACACAAAACTGTTGTGAAACATGTTTCTGGTGGAAACAACTGAGTAATTTCCAAATTGAGGTTATTACATTTACCTGCTTCTGAACCATCATAGTAACAAATTAAATGATTTTGCCCAGACAGTAGCTTGTGCACTTCTACATCTACATAGATACACCGTACCACCCACGGTGAATGGTATCCTGTACCACTATTTGTCATTTCCTTTTCTGGTCCACTAGCAGAAAGAGCACAGGAAAAACTGTGCGCCTCCATATGAGCCCTAATTTCTCATATCTTATCTTCGAGGTCGTTGAGTGAAATGCATGCTGGGCACAGTAGCATCATTCTACAGTCAGCTTTAAATGCCAGTTCTTTAAATTTCCTAACTAGTATTTCTCAGTTTTAGAGGTAAAGAATGATGGAAGGGTGGATGTAGACCTGTTGTCTCCTGGTATTAACTTACATCTACTGAAAGCTACCTGACATACTTGTTTCCCCGTAACACCTACATTCTACTCAGTATTCATGAACCCAACAGTCATGGACACACCATTGTAACTGATTACTATACTCTCACTGAAAGAATATCCTTTCACATTGACCGGCACCAACCAATTGCTCATAGCATAGCCTCTCATTAAGGACACAAGTAACTTTCACCCAATTATCAACTGGATCCTCCTAGTCACAGTTGATGCCATTTCCCTACACACTGACATCCTCCATGCCCATGACCTTGCTGCTATTGAACACTACCTGCCCTAACACTTTTCCACTCCAAACCCACTACCTCATTCCTGACAAATCTGTGGCATGGGTGCCCTGCAATGCCTATCTTATGGGCCATTCAGAGGAAACCTTCATAGCTTTCCAAAACCCCCAATCTCTTGTCTGGTTACAGTTCATTATGATATCTTCATGATCTGCAACCAACACCAAACACCCTATCCCCATTCCTCAAACAGCCTCAACATCTCTCCCCCCCCCCCCCCCCCCATTTCACCTCAGCCCAATGTGTCACTTTCTTGGGCATTGACCACTTCTCTGTCCACATCAAGCCCGCAAACCATTAACAGTAATGCATTTTGACAGCTATCATCCCTACCACACCAGTCACTGCCATATAGCCTGGTGACCCATCCATGGATAGGGTATCTGCAGTGAGGAAGATTCCCTTGTCAAGTATCTGGAGATCTCACGAAGGTTCTTTAGACAGGCACTAACCCCTGAACTTAATCTGCAAACAGATTTCCCATGTCATATCCTCACAAACCCCTAATCCTCCCATCACCCAGAAGAACCGGTTACAAAGAAGTTCCCCCTATCACTGCTGTTTCATCTGGACTACATTAACTGAGCCATGTACTTAGGCTATCATGAAGGATCAGCACATCTGTACTAGTCCTGTAACAGATTTACTCTATCCATTCTTATCAGAGTCAAGACCACCTGTGGAAGAAGTCATATACAATCTCTGCTGCAATTTCTGTGTACCATTATGTGGAATGGCCACCAACCAGCAATCCACCAGAATGAAAGGACACCACTAAACTGTGGCCAAGAAGTGTGTTAACCATCCAGTAGTGCAACACACTGCTGAGCACAACATGCTGCTTCATAACTTTGCAATATGGATCCAGCACAAGTTTTTATGACACACACAAATGGGAGTTATCCTTGCAACACATCCTTTGTACCCTGTAATTGTCCTGGCTTCAATCTCTGCTAACCCACTTCCTTTGCCGTGTCACATTCTTCAACGGTAAAGTAAGGAGCAGCTGTGGGCTCCCTGGGTTGTCTTGGGAGTGCTCGCCTGAGTGGCAGTTGCCGGTGCACACATCCTTGGGTAGTGAAGTGAGTAGCTAGACTCAGTTTAATAGGTAATGAAAGCACACGTTGCCAACGTCGTGCTGACTTTAGTGTCAAGGAGTATCACAAAACCAACACCCACTTTGTACTGTTGAACTTAAAGAGCTGCTAAAACGTTAAGATCTAAGGCTGCAGTTTTAGAAATGATGAAGAATGTACAATTAAATGTTTTAGTACATCTAAAATGCTTAAGACAGACAATACTTCAGAAAATGGATGCAAATGTGTACAACACCAGTAGCTGTGAGAGTTCAAGGTTTTGAAAAAACTTTATTACCGCAGTCATGGTGTTTGCCCCATGCAGCTAGTTTAAATTCATGAGACTGCTGATTTCTGTGCAATACAAGCACCATAGGGCAAATTTATTTTGCTAGCAGAATTGAGGATTTATCAATAGGGAGGACACAGCAAGTTACCTTGGCTGCAGAGTCAGTAACAGAATTAAAAGTACATTAAGGTGTGCAGCAGTAACATGTATAGGAAGCCTTGCTTTTCATGTTTATATTTGTAACTTGTCAGACATTGTTAGTAACCTGTTATCAACAATTAAGTACTATCTGAAGAAAGCCACACAAATATCCAGTTAATTCTTGATAAGATTTCAATGTGGTGCAAAGACTGGCATCTTGTTTCAGTGTTCAGAAATATAAAATTATGCAGGAACATACACCAGTTATCCTGTGATAGCCTATTTACAAAGTTTCAAGAAGCAGTATTAAAAGTGCAGCCCCTTACACAGTGCTCCCAAAGGGACCAGAAGATGAGATTAATTACAGCAGGAATTTAGGTTGTCATTCTTCCTGCACTTTGTGTGTGACTGGAAAATGTGAAATACCCTGTGCCACACACATCCTTACAGTTCACAGAATTCTTTTTGTGAATATCCTTAAAGCTCTTTCCATAACAAATATTATTAACATTTTACATCTTTATTGTTGATAGCTACATATTTATTTCTCAACATAGGCACCCTGGCAATGAACAGGTCTTTATCAGCATGAGGCCAGTTGATACTGTCACTGTAGAATTTGACTTTGTTAATGGAGCCACAACCTCACCTCTGCTTGCACTGCTTCATCACTATCAAATTAAGTCCTCAAAGGTGTTCTTTAAGTTTTGGAAACAGACAAAAATCGGATGGCACCAAGTTGAGACAGTACAGGGGATGATCAATGACATTGACCTCAAAGCCTCAGGTTGTTGCAGGTGTCACAGAATTCATGTATGGTCTGGCACTGTCACTCTGAAGGAAAGGATGTTCCATGTGTGGATGAATTCTGAATTCAAAACTTAATTACAGCATGCTGTTTCTTAAACATTGACAGTTACATTACACACTGGTGTGAAACACACTAGTTCAGAGCCATCTACTGGCAGAGGGTTGCAGCTTGCATCAGCGAAGCAGGCAAGTCGACCCAGTAACATAAGCATAATGTGTAATACCTCAACCAATATTCCAAACAAACACTATATTCTCTCTCTCTCTCTCTCTCTCTCTGTCTGTAGAAATTTTTATATGGTTGTAACTACACCGCTATGTCAACTACATCTGTCAGACAAAAATAAGCATTAATCACTTGCTATTGCTGCATGTACTTCAAGGTACTAAGTAACCTAAGAACATGCTGCTCCTAATAGCTATGTTTATTAGTCAGTAAATTAATTAAATACTGATCTAATGTTGTTGAGTACACGGTCAAGTCACCAACAGAAATATGTGCACATGTAACCATCACACTCTTCATATAGTCATCAAGTGAATTTTGTCAAAGCTAGGCAGACTACAATAATATTAAAAGGAAAACACTTCTTAATGTTCTGCAAAAATTATGCTTATTTGGTCACAAACCAGTTTTTGAGTTCCTCCACCATCATCACACTTATCACTTCACAAAAATGATAGCTTCCTGCATGTATCTTTTGCTGATGAACATTGATATCTATCTGCAGGCAGAAATTTCATTAGGTAGTTAATAAACACAAATATGAACATAGTGAGAGAATTTTTTTTTTTGTGCGCTTGTAAATCTGAGGACTGGACACTACATTTTTACAAGACTGACAGCTGATTTCCACCGATCATGCTATTGTTCCTGTACTCCGCTTAAATTCCCAACCTAATTGCAAATTAGGTAACACAGAACTAAGGGAACACTTCTTTCATAGCAACTGTGCCAAAGACTGTGAAACCTGAAAGCTAGAAAAAGAGGCAGGTAACTGCTCTCATGTGGCAATTAATTACAGAGAATGACAAAATTTTGTGCCAGCAACCCGACTATGTTTAAAGAGCATACAATATGTGTTACTTAGGAAGAAATTAATGAACAGTGACAGAAGCCTGAACAAGGGGGCTGATGTACCAGTACATGCATTGATAATGGCTAGGCACTAGCTGCAATCTAGATTTGCCAAATAAAACCTGCAAGCAAAGGACAACCGATTGCTGTGCTCTATCATTTGGAAGAAATTAAGTAATTTCATCAGTAAATGATTCTAAACGAACAGCTTGTTCATGACAACTAGGTCAACAACTTCCATTAATACACAGCACACCAACTAAATAATTGTACTGCCTTCCTTCCA
Organism: Schistocerca americana; assembly: GCF_021461395.2. Lineage (NCBI taxonomy): Eukaryota > Metazoa > Arthropoda > Insecta > Orthoptera > Acrididae > Schistocerca > Schistocerca americana. The sequence continues at coordinate 894,021,041 of NC_060119.1, read as the reverse complement.
CAAAACTTGAGTTAAGAAGAGTAGTTGACAAAAAAGATTATGAAGTTTCTTTACATTAAAGAAGCAAGTTATAAATCCACAAGTCAAAAGATCTGCAGACATGGCATCAGTAACCTGTTATTACCTCATTAGCAACAAGTCAACTTTCTGGAGGTTGGCTGCAGTTGCGTCAGAGTGAATCCAATTCCAGTGTCAGAAGACCACCTAGCATTGCAGTTAACCTTGTCCACTGACAATGACAAGGGCTGCCTTTAAGCTTCGGTGAGCTGTATTAGAATCACGTTTTTGTTAGTGTTGGATGTTGCAGTGGGATCGAAAGTGATTTGATTGATCAAAGTGTCTTGTTTAATTTATAACACACTAAGTTGCACATTGGCAGTAACCAACTACAATTCAGTACAATTTAGTCCTGTTAACATTGCATGGTGATATTGCTAAGATGAAAGTGTTGAAGGCTATAGTTGGATTAAAAACTGAATGTAACCCTAAGATAGATCCAACAGTAGTTAACAACAGAAATAACTTCCAGTCTGCAAGCCCAAGGTGAAAAGCTGTTTAGTCAAATAGAACCTCAATTCTAAGATAAAGAACTAAATTTCGGTGCTGCAAAATTCAATAGCCTTTGGAGTTACATACGAATACAACACAGAAGTGCAATTTAGTCGAGAACAAAGTTAAGGAGCAGTTCCAAGAAATAGTGATGCATAACAAATTAAGGATTCTGTTGAAAATGAATATGGTGAAGTATGCAAACCACTCTCAGCAATACAATCAAGGGTAAATATTTTAGAGAATATCAAAGAAACCGAGGGAATTGCTTTGACAGAATCTAAATTGGCAACTTTGAACAAGTTAGTGTTAACAGAATGGGAAGTTCATAAGTTATTTGATTTTTCCACCAGTTACTCTCAATCCACAGAAGGTTTAGAAAGAACCAAAGGGGAGTTCCGTAAACTGTGGGAGAAACTACTGAAAGAAGTTTTAACTAGTTAAAGGAAATTCTCTGAAAGTAATGGTCTTTGAGTAGAACTTATTGAAGAACTGAATCTAGGAAAGAGAATTTATCTTAACATTTTCCAAAGGGACTTCACAGTGAAATGTATCACAAAAAAAATTGATAAGTTAGGACTGCCTGTCCTTGTTAACTGTGTTTTATACCTACTATCTGAGAAGTTTTAGACTACGAACACACACGATCAGAAAGTTGTACAAATGATGAACCATATGCTTAGAAACCATAAGTGTTTAGTACATTGTAAGTGAGAAATTACAGTACCTGCTACCTATTATACTGTGAAACACATAAGCTTTAAGTTATTAAGTAGTGAAAATGGAGTCTGCATCATCAAATGGACCGCCACAAATATGAAGCTTTCCCTTTGATGGTGCATTGCCTCAGCCTTCAAACAGAACTACACAGCGTCAAACATATCACATACAGCTATTGCTAGAGCTCTGCACTGATTGATAATATACTAAGGACAAAGAAATTGAGTAAAATCACACCACTTCTGTACACTGGCCAACAGCAGTCAGTCAATAGTTACAAAGCCTGGTGCAAAATCCCATTTATTGGCAACATTTCAGACATCTTTGCAAAAAAAAAGTTTTGACACAAAATTTTGCAATACTAATAGCATAACAAAAAATTCTTAATTCAATCGCAAAGGAAAATTGCATCACTTGGCACCGGGCGCCGTGCGTAAAATCACATGCGAACAGCGTGAAAAAGTATATACTAGTAATTTAGGCAGAGCTGTGACAAATCAGGCCATCTGAACATTTGAGAAGCTGGAGATTAAGGAAGAAAGATTCATTTGCTGATCATCTTTTAACAGAAGACCATTAATATGATGTGGAATGTGAAGTTTTACATTCTGTTAAGAAAAGCAGAAGAATGACCTTGCAAGAAACAAACACATGAAACAGAATGCCAGCTTAGTATTAAATGATCAGATTCAATTTCCTTCATTCTCCCACGGTTAAATTAAGTTTTCATTACAGATACGTGATACGAACTATAAATTCATTGTATTTCTCGCCCTTTTTCTAAAATGTTATTTCTTAACTACACAGGGTAAAACTTTGCAACAAGCCAGAAGAGACTGTGTGTACAGCCACTACAGTGCATGATCTCATTGAGTGGATAATGATTTGCCATTGTAATTCTCCATACTTTGGATCTTGTTCAGTTGTTTATTGGTGCTTACTGTAGTTGTAACTTTGTGATATCAGAAGCAGGTGGTTATAATTAAAGTGCAACTACTCAGATCCAGTGTGGATTGTAATTATCATATGGCAGTGAAACTTGCTATAGATACTCTAATGTGTTAATGCAGAACTGATGTACACTGGAAAAGAATTAGTTCCAATTTTGGTTACCAGGTGCAAATCTGGCACTGTGAATGCAAGAAAGATTTATGTAATGGATAAGGAACAGGGCATATGCAGAAGGTGTCAAACAGTGAGAAAGGCATAATATTGATTTTTTTTAAATTAACCACCTCTTACACGAATTGTGTTCAATATGAGAACTGGAGACATCAACGAGATGCTCCACAGTGGTGCCAGGATTGCACCTGGTGGCAAAATTGAAACTAATTTTTTCCCAGTGTAAATCACTTCTGCATTAATGCACCTGTCAAATTTTGCAGCCATATGATAATTACAGCCCACCCTGGACCTCTGAGTAGCTGCACTTTAATTTTAACCACCTGCTATGTGTTTTATGCTTCTGCCAATGTAGGTGCTAAACTTGATTTGAACCACTGTAGGGATTACACTGTATCCAAAGTGTTCAGTGCCATTCTCAGTTCTTCAAACACTGACATACTTTCAACAGGAAACAGTCACTAGAAAAATTTCACTGAAAATTCTTTTCAATCACATTGCATGTCATGGAGCCTGACCCACAGATAATACTGTTCCTGGCAGGATGACCCACTTGGGGGAAAAAAAAAAAAAAAAATCTGTTAAAGATCATAGGACAGAAGGAACAGGCAGAAATGTACAGCGTGTCCATAATTAGTTCACTTCAAAATGCTCAGCATATCAAATTTGATCATCAAATTGACACAAGAGGAAATGTGGAACAAAAGGAAAATTAATGAAAATTTGATGACAGATGCATGGCACACGGCTTTTCTACAGTTTGCAATCCGAGTGCCCAACATGTCTGTCTCCATGAAGGATAGTGTGTCGTTGGTAAAGATCTTTTACAAGAATGGTGACTGCACCAGCAGCCATGCAGTTGTTCTGGACACTCCAGAGTATGAAAAAGTCCATTGTCTGCTAAGGGTCTGCAGAAAATCACAAAATCTGAAAAGACAGTTTCTTTTTAAAGTGCAATGTGTGAGGAAGGAAAGCAGTCGATTGACATCTGTCAAAGATGTGACCACAGTACTGCAGGAGGGGTTGAACGGTGGTGTACAAACATGCAGTGCACGTGGAATTTCCCGAACACTGGACATGCCTGTGAGGATGGAGCATAAAATCCTACAAAATGTCCTGAATGCTATCCATACAAAATTACACACATCCTGGAATTGCTTCCTGTTGAGCTGCCAGCATGACAACCGTTTGCTAAGGAATTTCTTGTTCGTCTAGGACAATAAATGGCCATGGAAGATTCTGTACACAAAGCCCACTTCCAAGAACAAGTCAATATGCAGAATATGGGCAAAGGAAAATTCACATGCATATCAACCAGCACCACTTCATTCTGAAAAACTGACTGGTGCAGGCTGACATTTACAGTAGGCCCATATTTCTTTCAGAAGATAAAGCCTTCAGGTCTTGTTACCTGTATCATCACTGGTAAATGCTGTGAGTCTTTTACACAGCAACATCATTCCCACCATTCAATAGCTTGGATGTTTGAGCAGGATCATTTTTAAGATGGCACTACTCTGCATTTTTCACACCCGTGAAATGGCTAACGTGGAAGCATTTCGGAAATGCTAGAATTATCAGCCATCATTTCCCTACAGCCTGGCCATCCAAATTACTTTATCTTAATCTGTGGGCCATCTGTATGTGGGGTTAGCTGAAAGATGTGTTCACTGCTCCATTTATGAACATGACCCCGCAAACACTGCAATTCTATTGTGGAATATGCTGTTTCTCAATTTCAATTTGTGGCCAAAAAATGGTCAACAGCATACTGAACGTATCTTATGCCAGTCTCACAAGAATTACAAACTGATTTTTCCCATCCAATGTGGTATGGCCTTGTCACAGTGGATGTGCTTACCTTACAAAAATGACAACTGTTGGCTGCTAGACTTGGGCTGTCATGCACGTTGAACAGTATAGATGGTGTAATGCGCAATTCAAACCAAAGCAGTCACATTGAATTTCATCTGTCATTTGTAGCCGACCCCATTTACATTAATATACTTACAGCACCATCTGTTAGAACAAAAAAGAATTTAACAAAAAAATTCACTATGACACTTCTCTCATCAGTAATGTGTTGTTCAAACATTGTCATTGTGAGCAGTGATTTTCTTTATTTAATGTTTTGAAACAGGAACTTTAACTATGGACACCCTGCATAACGACTTTTCAGACTTTGGTTGATGAGGGTGTCAGTCATATGAGAAAGGACCTCAGATTGTTCAGACTTTGCAATTTACTTCGAAAACATGTATAAATTAAGAGTCATAAGCTGGGCCTCTTGCTACCACCAGTGTGCTGAGTGAGTATGAACATGCACTAATGCATATCATTAAAAAAAACTAAACCTAAACAATTCAATTTTGCTGTTCATTCACTGATAAAATGGAAATGTCGTGTGGCTAGGGCCTCCCGTCGGGTAGACCGTTCGCCTGGTGCAGGTCTTTCGATTTGACGCCACTTCGGCGACCTGCGCGTCGATGGGGATGAAATGATGATGATTAGGACAACACAACACCCAGTCCCTGAGCGGAGAAAATCTCCGACCCAGCCGGGAATCGAACCCGGGCCCTTAGGATTGCCAGTCTGTCACGCTGATCACTCACTGATGTACTTGCGAGACAAATGATTTGATGGATTAAATTATTTAAATAGAGGCAAAATAACGACCTGCTCATACAGCACAACACACAATGTGCGAGCCAGGCCCAGATTGAACTCGCATGGTGGATTAAAAACTCTGGGTTGTACACCAATCAGTCTGCCTGGCTTCTAGGCAGTTCCCCTCATTCATTTAGGTAAATGCTGGGCTGGCCATAAATTCTGTCTTGGAGAATACAATACACAAACATTTGCAATGTGATATGATGCAGAACAAAGTTTACACATGGCACATGAGGCTTCGTGCCTTTTGGCTACCTTGATTAAAGTTTCCTGCAATAAGGCTGCAGCACAAGGTCTCTTTACAGCTCACCACCTGAGAGTTTGAGAGAACAATATATGGAACGACACTGAATTCCAGTGACTGTCCATGAACAAGAGTTCAGTTAACAAGTGTTGCGGAAGAAAGTAATCCTGAACTAAGTGGCATTTATCCTCTGTCTTAATTCATCATTAGTTTTTGTGTTTCCTATTTTTGATAATGGTGTCTACTATATTTGCACACGAGAAAATAATGCAGCAAAGAACCACAAAGCTGTTGCTGCTGCAGCCATACCACGTCCGGCAAACCGACGACATTGTTCCCTTCCATGCTCAAGTAGGATTCGCCGTCAATCACTTTGTTATTCTGATCCAGGTATAGTAAGAACAAAAGTACTTAAGAGGCGAGAACTAGTTAACAGGACGGTATTAGGACATCAAAGAATATAAGATTGTCAGTTCAGAAGACAAGCGAATTAAGATAAAATCTCTGACACTATAAGCGAAATGAGCACATTCTTAGAGTACTAGAGGAGGTTACAGCAAGTAATACGTGAAGGAAGTTGCAAAGTACGAGAAAAAAGAATACCGGACAAGAAGAAACGAAGTGGATGCAAATTAATGTAGTCCTTAAATGGCCAAAATGAAAAAGTGGTTGAAGAAAAATTATTAAATGTGTGTACCACATCCAAGGGCATTAGAATCTCACAGAGGGATAAATTGTTTTAGGGTGTGTAAAGAGGGTGGAGGATAGAAGCACGAGGGAAGGAAGATCGCCAAATTGCGGTCATGTACTGCCACCCTTCACAGGTCTGCCAACTGAAGAGTGAGCAGGTGAGTCCCCATGTTCTACCCCAAAAAGAGATTTCTTCTATTACAAGGCATTTTGCAAAGGTACACCAATGCTTCCACAGCGCACCTTACAAATCACTGCTGACAGATGTCCAGGATGTGTGTATTTTCCACAAAGTGGTTAAAAGTAAATGAAATGAACGTGAGATGATAGTGCTAATGCCAGATAAGTGTATGGGCATATTCTGTGTAAATTTCTTCCATTTTTTTACTCTGCTGGAGGGGAAATTTAATCCTAGTCATGTAGCATTCTTCTAGGAACAGCAACTTCCCTCACCCCACGTGCTGCTCACTCTTCAGTTTACACACCAACAGACTGCTCAACCCCAGCATTTCCTGTCCAGTTCTCTTATATGACAATAACCCCACAGATACTGTGTTCAATAGTGAAGTTATATTGTTAACTGAGCTCTTACATAAAGACACTCCTACAAGTAATTGCTGAGGAGTGTTGAATTTTTAAGTGTGATGTCTGGTCTATGTAGTATTGTTGGGAAAGTGGCTTGGATTAATGTGGTACCTTGCTGCCTCTATTGTTGACTGTATTGTAGACATGTGTAGCTGTGTTGCAGTCACTTGGTGGTGAATTAATGACCAGAAAGTTACTGCACTTCTTGTTTCTGGGATACTGCATAAATCTCTTCAAGAAATTGCTCTGGCACTTCTAGAGTGGGCTGCATTTGAGTGGAGCCACTTACCCCAAGTCCACATATCTTGCAATGAGGGTGTGAATGTGTGTGACAAAAATAGGGATAATCGTGTTAAGACTTTAATCTGCTGTAATGCTTTGACTTATTTTAAAATATTTGTAGTTCCATAACACCTAGCTGACCTGCTTCTGTTGTAGAGGCAGCCAATTTAAGCCCTCTGGCCTCTTCAGAGCTTAGAAACTACAGCTGTTTCGATGCATTTGAAAGACCTCTGTGTGAAGTGTTTCAGCCATTGATAGTAGAGACAATGAAACTGACATTGTCAAATACATACTGACAGCATATGAAACCTGGAGTAGGCTCTACAGTGTCATTGACAGCTACAGCTGCTGAGTTTGTTTACATCAAAGCTTATAACTCCACTATACAAGCACAAGCTCAGCGAAGTTATTTTGCCTGCTAACTTAAGAGACTTGGAGAAGAAATGCTGGGGAGGTACAGACTGCCTGTAAACTCAGCCTTTCCCTGGAGAACAACTGCTGTACAGGATGCATAACAATTTCCCCTCTCACAGTGTACAAGTGTGCACAGATTACACGGAATCTGTCCATATGGTTATTGTTAGTAACTCAGAATAGGGACTCTCCTGTTCGCAAACCTACGAAAGGTGGAAGGGCATGCCCACAGTCTGGTTACCTTCTGCCCATCCTCCACACAATTTATCCCTTATTGTGATTGTTTTTTAAACCACTTTATTTACCCACAAACAATTTTATACCATTAAAATATTTTTCATAACTCAGATATTTTCCATCCCATGCAAATGATGAAACTATAAATCTTAGAGAAATCAACAGGACCTTCATAGTAAAAAAATTATAGTTTAATGCCATACTGGCAAACATTTTTGCTAGAAGCTGCTGTTTTCAAGTCAATGAAAAAAACATTAAAAATGACCATTAACAACTGCTGGTCACAGCAGAACATGCTTGACACCTAATACTTACTGTGTGCCAGGCCAGGTGGTGAAACATACATAACTAAGCATGTGGCAATGTGTTAAATGCTGCTGTCCCACAAAGCCAGGATTTTTAGTATACTGTTCACAGCACTTGCTCCTACCACCATAAAAAATAATTGCCACTATACAATTTTTTTCCATAATTTTCATTCACCGACTGGACTGTATAGTAAAGTTCAACATGTGCAAACACATCCACCCAATTTGTCAAGTTCCAACTGTCACACAGTAATGCCACACACTCTGACAGTAGCAAGGTTATACATGAATGTGGCAGCCCTGAACACCAAAAGTGTAATAATTAAGCAGCTACGAATCCATGTACAACAAAAGCATCCGAGTGAGGATGAACTGATTCAGTATTAACTTCAACTAGTGAATGAAGCTAAATTCAATAAGGACTCATTAACATAACAGTATGATTCCCATTACCAGCAATTTGGGCTCTAGCATCCAAGTTATCAGACCTTATCCATATTGCATCAATGTATTTGTTCAGTGCTAACAATGCATTAATGAATAATCTTGGGAAGCTATATATAGAAATTGGTTTCAACTGCCTTTTTTTTTGTTTTAGGGCGCAAAACTGCTACGGTCATTAGCGTGCAGTCCGTGACTTAGGAAACAGTAAAAAACCGAAATTGAAAGCCAGCAGCAATGGGAACGAAAGTAATAAAATTGGAGAAACTAAAAGCAGAACGAAGGCTTAAAAATCCACTACAGAAAGGGGTTGGTTGTCCCCAAAAAAAGCTTCAAATGACTGACGTCATTTCACTGGCACTAAAACTTGAGAACGCAGTCGGCTGAGCGCGTGTCTTCTGCTAAAATCGACGATACATCAGACGATAGCTGTAGACGGGAGCGTAACGGATTAAAATAGGGGCACTCAAAAGGTGTCTTACCGTCCACAGCTGAGAGCAGTGGGGACAGAGTGGGGGAGGATCGCCGCTTAAAAGATGTCGATGGCTAAAAGGACAGTGCCCTATCCGGACTCTAGTTAAAATTACCTCCACCCGACGACGCGTTTGGGAGGAAGAGGTCCAAGCACAAGGAAGAGCTTTCACGTTCCGCAATTTATTATGGGTGTCAACCAATGCGTGTGCCATAAATGAACAACACGTCGACATAAAACGCTCTGTAGATCGGCGAAGGGAATCGATTGAATAGCTGGCCGAGGAAGAGAGAGTGCAGCCTTGGCTGCAATATCGGCCGCCTCATTTCCACAGATACTAACGTGTCCCGGGAGCCAGAGGAACGCCACCGAGACGCCCCCCAGGTGGAGCAAGCGCAGACAGTCCTGAATCCGGTGGACCAGAGGGTGCACAGGATAAAGAGTTTGGAGACTGAGGAGAGAGCTGAGAGAATCTGAGCAGATAACGTACTGTATCCGCTGATAACGGCGGATGTAGTGGACAGCCTGGAGAACAGCGTAGCCGCAGCATAAACCGAACACTGGTCGGGAAGCTGAAAGTGATTTGGGGTGTCGCCAACAATATAGGCACTCCCTACACCTAACGATGTTTTCGAGCCGTCGGTGTAAATAAATGTGGCGTCCGTGATTTGTGCACATAGAGCAGCAAATGCCCGACGATAAACAAGTGAAGGGGTACCATCCTTGGGAAATCGACAAAGGTCACGGAGCAGGCAGACGCGGGGACGGAGCTAAGGCGGTGCTGTACCCCAAGTTGTCAAGAAGGTTTTAGGAAAGCGGAAGAAAAGAGAATGGAGCAGTTGACGGAAGCGGACTCCTGGTGGTAGTAGGGAGGAGGGGCGGCCTGCATACCCTACATCAAAGGAGGCGTCGAAAAAAAGGTCATGGGCTGGATCAGCAGGCATGGAAGACAGATGGCTAGCATAACGACTCAGAAGGACTGCTCGCCGATTGGACAGCGGAGGTTCAGCAGTCTCAGCATAAAGGCTTTCCACAGGGCTGGTGTAAAAAGCTCCAGACACTAAACGTAATCCACGGTGGTGGATAGAGTCGAGACACCGAAGAATAGACGGCCGAGCAGAGGAGTAGACTATGCTTCCATAGTCCAATTTCGAGCGCACTAAGGCGCGATAGAGGCGGAGAAGGACCACTCGGTCCGCTCCCCAGGAGGTACCATTCAGGACACGGAGTGTCACAGAGTGATGTACTTCTCGCAAGTGAGAGACTGTTTGTTTACTCATAGGACAATATATCTTTGACTTGTTATATAGTATGTTCTGTGACTATGTAATAAAGTGTTGTTAGACTGCTAATCGCGGCTCTACTGTGATTCACGACATAAGAATTTGGTGGCGAAACCCGGGATAGACTTTGCCCGAGACAATTCCACGATTGTCGTAGTGAACCGAATTCTGGACGCACGTCACGCGGCAATACTACGACGGGGTTTACTGCAGCGATTTGCTACACCACGCAACAAGCTCTTCGACGACAACCGCCATCATACACAGCTAAGTTCAATTGAATTATCACGCAACATGTTTTGTAGTGCCATTTGTAAAGGCAACTGATTACATTATTGCCGCTGTGTACTGCTATTGTAGCTGTTCGATTAGCGCTTTAATGAATTATCAGATCCTACGCTACGCCTGTAGATTGTTTATGACTCGTGCTGCCATCTAGCGACCATCAATTGAACTACTTCGACTAGCGATCCAAAGATAACGCCTTACTAGGACCAGCTGATCGTTAGCCTACACTGCTTTAAACTTTCGAGTAATCGGACGGAATGGACGTGCCAGACCACAAACCAGAAGCGCAATTACACTCTCTAAAGAGAAAACGTATGAGAGAAAGAGCAAACATTACGCGACTCGTGGCGGAAGTTGCAAGGTTGCCCGACACATCGGAAATCGCGGATTATAAATATTACAATGACAGATTGGGAAGCGTTCTGGACCGCCTCGTTAAATTAGATGAGGATATTCACGAGTTGTTAGACGATGGCGAATACGAAGAAGATGTTCCTAAACGCGAAGATTATATAGACACCGTGAAACTCACAATTTCCCGATTGTCTCACGAAATAGAGAAACAGCTTGCGAAATCGGTAGCAGACAAAGATCCCCGACAATCCGCCGGCACGATCTGTAACAATGAGTGTTCCCACAGCTTCAGTAAAACTTCCGCCGATCAAACTTGGGCCTTTTTCAGGCGATGTTGAGACATGGGCGCGATTCTGGGAGCAGTTTGAGCAGTCGGTTGACAAAGATCCGACGGTAACTACAATCAATAAACACATTTTTCTTCGCGGCTATCTCTCTGGAGAACCAAAGCATTTAGTGGACGGTATTGCGGTGACGGCCGAGACGTACGCAGAAACGAAGAGGATTCTCCGAGCGCATTATGGCAACAAGGATTGAATAATTCAAGCCCACTTAGATTATCTCGAAGCCATAAAACCAATTCAGCTGTCCACCCCAGAGGAAATTAATTCAACATTCATTGAATGCCAGCGACGTATTCAAGCTCTCCGGGCACTTGGGGAAGACGTGAACGGATACGGTCGAGTCCTCGCACCGAAAATTTTACGCGCTTTTCCGGATGATATATGCCGCCGCTGGATAATTCACGCCAAGTGTACAGGAATATCCGAAGGGGACATTTTGCAACTGATGGAGTTTCTGAACGAGGAAGTCGACGGGGCGCTTACCACGCAGAAGATACGCGGTGAATTTTCAAGCACTTCTAGTAACCTTCCCACAGCGTCCACACTTCACGTACACGCGAAATCTAAAAGATCGACTCCGAAGGATACCAGCGTTAAGGAACCATTCTGCGTCTTTTGTGAATCTGACGGTCATTGGGCGCAAGACTGTAAGAAGATCATACGCGTTAATGATCGAATAGATAAATTGAAACTAGCAAACAGATGCTTTCTTTGTCTTCAATGTAGCCACAAAGTGTCAAATTGCAAAAAGAAAGAAAAGGCTCGGTGTGTTAACTGTAAAAGACTGCATCATAAGTCCATTTGTGAGGCAAGAAAGGATATTAGGGGTCCTGCGGGTCAGACAAACGTTACTTGCGTTGGAAAGGTATCTGTCGCTCCCCACGGTTACACGTACCTTCAGACAGCCCAAGTATGCGTCTCAGGACCTACAGGATTGAGCAGGACAACGCGATGTCTACTGGACGCAAAAAAAAAAAAAAAGAAAAAGGTGAAAACTCCACACCCAGACTCAAGTTTTAGGTGTAGACTGGAACACCGCAGGTGACTACTTCTGTATCGATCCTAGCGAAATCAGAAGGTCGTCAGAAGAACCAGCCACCAAACGACTCCTTTTACAATGTACGGCTAAATTCTATGACCCACTCTGACTGTTTTCCCCAGTTTCTCTTGTTGGGAAATTGCTATTCCAGGACACATGGTGCCGAGGAATTGGCTGGGATGAACTTATGCCCTGGGACTTAGGGGCATGATGGTGCACTTGGATATCTAGCTTACCTTCATTGTCTCACATACGTGTCCCTAGATGGATAGCTACAGCTCATGGAAGAGACTCTCAGCTGCACGTATTCTGTGACGCCTCGGAAAAGGCATATGGAGCTGCTTTGTACATTCGTACTGTCTTAGATGATGACGTCGTAACCATTTAGTCTGTAGCAAGAACAGACTTGCTCCTATTAAGAAGGTGACATTGCCTCGACTCGAACTTTTAGCAGCAGTAGTTGGGACCAGACTATTGTGTTACTTTTGCCGCGCAACGGACTTTAAAATTGCCCATGTGATACTGTGGACGGATTCTACAATAACACTAAGTTGGATTCGCTGTGATCCTAAGATGGAAGACCCTCGTTTGTAATCGTGTAACTGAGGTACAAACACACACGATTCCCTCGCAATGGAAACACTGCCCAGGACCAGACAATCCTGCTGACCACCTCTCACGTGGACTCCTCGGCTACCAAATGAATTCTTTGGACATTTGGTGGCATGGGCCGCCTTGGCTTACACGCCCCCCTGAATGCTGGCCAAACAACGATACTCCAACGATGGTACGACTTCCTCCCGAAGAAAAGAGGAAGAAAATGCAGAGCCAAGTTTTGTCGATATCTACGCCAACCAGTCTTTTGAACTTACTTAAATTCAGCTCATACTGGAAGCTCATTTGTATCACAGCATGGACTCTCCGTTTCCTACACTACATTCGTCAGAAGAATAAATCTTCAGGAGAACTTACAGCCACCGAATTATCAGCTGCCAAAATGTATTGGATTCGAGTGGGCCAGAGAGATTCCTTCCCCAACGAATTACATGCACTTCAGAATAACTTACCACTGCCAAGAGTGTCAAAAATCGCACGATGCAATCCTTTCCTAGAAGATGGACTGATACGTCTAGGAGGTCGACTGCAGTGCACTAGCCTAAATAGGGAACAAAAACATCCTGTACTCCTTGACGGTTCCCACCACTTCACACAATTGGTTATTCGAGAGACACACATCCGCCTTCATCACTTTGGTGTTCGTTCTGTACTATCCGAACTGCGAACCGAATTTTGGATCCTTAGAGCTCGTCAGGCCATCAAAAGAATCCTATACTCATCCCTCGCATGCAAGATCTTGAAGAATCCACGAGGGTAACAGATCGAAGCACCGCTGCCACCTGAACGAGTTTCACCTGCCAAACCATTTGCTGTAACCGGAATAGACTTTGCTGGCCCACTATTTATCAAAGTGGGGAAGGAAACGCACAAGTCATATATCACTCTTTTCACATGTGCTACCACACGAGCTGTACACCTCGAACTCTGTACAGACTTGTCAACGGACAAGTTTCTTATGGCACTTCAGCGATTCGCCGGAAGACGCGGACTACCCCGCACGATATATACAGATAACGCGAAAACATTCCACGCCACGAATATGGAACTAGCCCAACTTTGGAAGGCATTAACCACCCACAAAATCTTATCAGTTCCTCGCCCACCACGGTATTACTTGGAAATTCATTGTCTCCCGCGCGGCTTGGTGGGGAGGATGGTGGGAAAGAATGGTGGGTACTATAAAGCGTTGCCTACAGAAGGTACTGGGACTCGCAAAGCTCACTGAGGAACAACTGAACACCGCCTTGATCAGTATTGAAGCCACAGTGAACTCCAGGCCCATCACACCAGGAGATGATTGTGATGCACTCACACAATCCCATTTTCTGGCGGGAAAAAAACTTACGACTATTCCGACGGGACCAGAGCCTTCAGCGAGCACGAATTTAACAAAGGAATTCTGACTGAGACAGCAACTCTGTGACAGTTTTTGGAACCATTGGGTTAAAGAATACCTATTGGAGCTCCGGAACTACCATGAAGTTAAATGCCCATCGGAACGAGTCATCCCCTTTCGCCCTGGCGACATCGTGCTGATCCAAGAGGACCTTCGTCCGCGACATATGTGGAAGAAGGCCAGGATAGAAAAGGTACTACCAGGAAGAGACGGCAGGGTAAGGACGATAATACTCCGGACACCAGAAGATCACACCATTAGTCGTCCTGTGCAGCTGGCCGTACCTTTGGAGGTCGACCAGGGTGGGGAGGATGTCACAGAGTGATGTACTTCTCGCAAGTGAGAGACTGTTTGTTTACTCTTAGGACAATGTATCTTTGACTTGTTATATTGTATGTTCTGTGACTATGTAATAAAGTGTTGTTAGACTGCTAATCGCGGCTCTACTGTGATTCACGACACGGAGGGTGTTAAGGGATCGCAGACAGCGAGCCGAAAGATTGGAAACGTGGGAGGACCAGCACAGTTTTCTGTCAAACACAAGACCCAAGAATTGGAAAACGGAAGGTTGACAGGACCTAGATGTAAGGAGGGCAGAAGAAACTCCTTACGTCGCCAAAAATTAACACAAACGGTCTTACTGGGAGAAAAACGGAAGCCGGTTTCGATGCTCCAAGAGTGGAGGCGATCGAGACATCCTTGAAGACGTCTGTCAAGAAGGCTGGTCCGTTGAGAGCTGTAGTAGATCGCAAAATCGTCCACAAAGAGGGAGCCCGAGACATCAGGAAGGAGACAATCCATAATTGGATTGATGGCAATGCCAAACAGTACAACACTCAGCACAGAACCCTGGGGTACCCCGTTTTCTTGGGAGAAAGTAAGGGAGAGAGTAGTGTTCACGCGCACCCTAAATGTGCGCTCTGCCATAAATTCGCGAAGAAAAAGGGGCAGCCGACCTCGAAAGCCCCAAGAGAACAGTGTGCGGAGGATGCCTGTCCTCCAACAGGTATCGTATGCTCTCTCCAGATCAAAAAATATTGCTACTGTTTGGCGTTTCCGGAGAAAATTGTTCATGATATAAGTGGAGAGAGCAACAAGATGGTCAACTGCAGAACGATGCTTTCGGAATCCGCATTGGGCAGGTGTTAAAAGACTGCAGGATTCCAGCCACCACGCTAAACTGTAATTCACCATACGCTCCAAAACCTTACAGAAACTACTCGTGAGAGAAATGGGGCGATAGCTAGAGGGGAGATGTTTGTCCTTTCCAGGTTTCGGAACAGGAACGACGATAGCTTCTCGCCATCGTCTGGGAAAAGTACTGTCGGTCCAAATTCGATTATAAAGGCGAAGGAGGTAATGAAGACTATGGGTTGATAAATGCAGCAACATTTAGTCGTGGATACCATCCGGTCCTGGGGCGGAGGAGCGAGAAGAAGAGAGTGCATGTTGGAGTTCCCGCATGGAGAAAACAGTATTGTAGCTTTCACGATTTTGAGAGGAGAAAGCAAGAGGTCGCACTTCCGCTGCACGTTTCTTCGGGAGAAACGCTGGCGGGTAATTTGAAGAGCTCGAAATCTCAGAAAAGTGCTGACCCAACGAGTTAGAAATTGCGACGGGGTCCACTAATGTGTCATGCGCGACAGTGAGCCCAGAGACCAGGGAGAAACTAGGCGCGCCTGAGAACCGTCGAAGCCGACTCCAAACTTCCGAGGAGGGAGTTAAGGTGTTAAATGAGCTAATATAGAATTTCCAGCTTGCCTTCTTGCTATCGCGGATGACACGACGGCATCGCGCTCAGAACTGCTTATAGCTGATACAGTTGGCCAAAGTAGGATGGTGGCGGAAAACGCGGAGAGCACGTCGCCGCTCACGTATTGCATCACGGCATGCCTCGTTCCACCAAGGAACTGGGGGGCGCCGGGGCAATTCGGAGGTGCGTGGTATTGAATGTTCCGCAGCTGTAAGAATAACGTCGGTAATATGTGTGACCTCATCGTCGACGCTGGGAAAGTGACGGTCATCGAAAGTCGCTAGAGATGAAAAAAGTGTCCAATCAGCTTGGGCAAACTTCCAGCGTCACGGGTGCATGTAGCGCAGTTGAGGCTGCAGTCTAAGGACACATGGAAAGTGGTCACTCGAGTGTGTATCATCAAGGGCGAACCATTCGAAGCGCCGAGCTAGCGGAACAGTACCGACCGCAAGGTCCAAATGAGATAAACTTGTCGTGTAGGCAGACAAAAATGTAGGGACCCCAGTGTTGAGGCAAATTAGATCTGCTTGGTGGAAGACGTCTAGCAATAGTGAGCCACGTGGACAAGGATGTGGAGATCCCCAAAGCGGGTGGTGGGCATTGAAGTCCCCAACCAGCAAATATGGGGGTGGAAGCTGACCAAGAAGATGAAGGAGATCAGCTCGCGCCATTGGTGTGGACGATGGAAAGTATACAGTACAAAGAGAGAACGTGTATCCGGAAAGGGAAAGACGGACGGCGACAGCTTGGAAGGAAGTGTGTTTTTTTTTTTTTTTTTTTTTTTGTGGGGTATAAGGGCGCTCAACTGCTGAGGTCATTAGCGCCCAGTCACTGTTGTTAGAGCACATGGAATCTAGTAAAACTCAAGGGGAAGGGGGGGGACACCAGAAGGACCTGACAAGGATGCAGATAAAATAAGTAAAAAGGTTAAATGTCTTTGGACAAGCCAGTTAAAGTTATAAAACGCAGAATACGAGCAGCTGCTCGAGCGTCATCAGCTAAAACATCTGGTAAAGTAGATGGCAGGGACAGGACAACACAAAATTGACTAAAATGGGGACACGACAATAAAACATGGCACACTGTTAATGCCTGACCACAAGGGCACTGCGGGGCTGGGTCACTGGAGAGCAGGTAGCGGTGGCTAAACCGGCAATGCCCAATCCGCAACCTGGTCAGAAGGACCTCCTCTCGCCAAGATGGTCGGGTGGAGGTTGTCCAAGCAGTTGCGAGCGGTTTGACTGCCCGGAGCTTGTTTCCTTGGAGGGATGACCAAGCATCCCACCACAAGGACACAAGCCTCTTACATACATCCCCACAAACGTCAGATGACGGGACACAATGGGAGGCTGGCCGAGGCTGGAGGACTGCAGCCTTGGCTGCAGCATCCGCAGCCTCATTCCCAGGCACTCCTACATGTCCGGGAACCCACAGAAAGCTGACAGGAGAACCATTAGCAGCGAAAGAATGGAGGGACTGTTGTATCCGTTGAATCAAGGGATGGACCGGATAGGGAGCTCCAAGGCTCTGAAGAGCACTGAGTGAGTCAGAGCAGAGTACGTACGATGAATGGCGGTGGCGGCGGGCATACTGAACGGCCTGATGGAGAGCAAAAAGCTCGGCCATAAAGCTCGAACATTGGTCGAGGAGCCGGTATTTAAAGGTGGCGGCCCCGACGACAAAGGCACAGCTGACACCATCGTCAGTTTTGGAGCCATCGGTGTAAATAAAGGTGTGACCGGCAAGTCGAGCACGAAGTTCGACAAACCGTGAGCGATACACTGCAGCCGGAGTACCCTCCTTCGGGAGTGAGCTGAGGTCAAGATAAATATGAACCGGAGCCTGGAGCCAAGGTGGTGTCGGGCTCTCACCCTCTCTGAAGGTGGTAGGGAGGGCAAAATCCAATTGTCGAAGCAGGCGACGGAAGCGAACTCCGGGGGGCAGCAGAGCAGAGACATACAACCCGTACTGACGGTCGAGAGAATCGGCGAAGAAGGACTGGTAAGCGGGGTGGTCGGGCATAGACAACAACCGGCAGGCATACCGACACAGCAGTACGTCGCGCCGGTAGGTCAATGGTAACTCGGCAGCTTCAGCATAAAGACTCTCGACAGGACTAGTGTAGAAGGCTCCAGTCGCAAGACGTATCCCCCGATGGTGGATGGAGTTGAGCCGGCGTAAGAGGGATGGCCGAGCAGACGAGTAGACGAAGCTCCCATAATCCAGCTTCGATCGGACTATGGACCGATACAAGCGAAGCAGGACAGTGCGATCCGCTCCCCAAGATGAACCGCTAAGAACTCTGAGGACATTAAGGAAACGTGTACAACGGGCCGCCAAATAAGAGACATGTGGAGACCAACACAGTTTCCTGTCCAACGTGAGCCCTAGAAACTTAGTTGTTTCCACGAATGGGAGAACAACGGGACCAAGATGTAAGGATGGCGGAAGGAACGCTTTATATCGCCAAAAGTTGATACAAACCGTCTTCTCTTCAGAGAACCAGAAGCCATTTGCCACGCTCCATGAGTAGAGGCTGTCTAGACAACGCTGAAGGCAGCGCTCCAGGAGTAGATCGCGAAGTCATCGACAAAGAGAGAGCCTGAGACATTAGGTGGAATGTCTTTGTGCACCCATTGTTGTAGTAATCCAGACACCAAAATACCGGATACTTCACGTCACACTCACACTTCTACCGAAGGAAGTGTTTAAATGGATTGGGTAATAATGGAGAGTTTCATGGAGAAGAATCATGAGTCCTCCATGTGCTGGAGTGCCTTCAACAGAGGGGAGATCATATCGGATGGACTGAAAATGAGGGAGAACAAAGCTGTCATGGGGACGCAGCTTTGTTTCCTGAAGACAGAAGATGACCGGCGAGTAGGATCGTAAGAGGATCGACAATTCATCCCGATTGGCTCGAATACCGCGGATATTCCAGTGGATAATGGACATAGGGTGAACAGAAAATGGAGGAATGTGACCAAGGTCACTGTCAACTCAACGACTGTTCAGAGCTTGCGACCGACAGCATGGAATGGCATTCAGCCGAAGGCAGAAGATCCTGATCCATAGGTTGGTCAGGAGCAGCTCCTGCCACCAGCGATCGGCCGGTTGATCGGCCGCCAGCAGTGCGCCTCGGTGACACAGAAGACGGCCGAGGGCGACTTCCGCCAGGTGGTGCTGTAGATGGAACACGCCTTGGCGGAGAAGGAGAGGAACTGGGTTTCTTTGTAGCCTTCTTGGAAGTATGATGTTTAGAGGAAAAAGGAACCGATGGTTGGGAAGTTGCGGTACGTAAAAACTCTTCACGAGTATGCTCTTTTTTCGAAGTCTTGGTGTCTGACTTTTGGGCTCGAGATTTAACAGAACTCGACGAAGAGTGAGCCAGAGAGTGGGCAGGCGAAAGTGGTGACTGAACGGGCGATCTTTGCACTGGCCGATCTGACGACCGTGGCACTAAAGGTGAGGTCGCAAGTCTGCGTGGCAGCCTCCTTTGTTGGCTGAGGAGAAGCAAGGACAGTGCTGTATTTTCCTGTCTGAGGCACGGTGGGCCGTCGACTGGCGAATAATTTTCGAGCAGCAAAGGTCGACACCTTTTCCTTTACTCTAATTTCCTGGATGAGCTTTTCGTCCTTAAAAACGGGACAATCTCGAGAGGAAGCAGCGTGGTCACCCATACAGTCGATGCAGCGAGGGGATGGAGGTGGACAAGCACCCTCATGGGCATTCTTGCCACACGTAACACATTTGGCCGGATTGGAACAGGACTGGCTGGTGTGATTGAACCGCTGACACCGATAGCAACGCGTAGGGTTTGGGACGTAAGGGCGAACGGAAATTATCTCCTAGCCTGCTTTGATTTTCGATGGGAGTTGAACTTTGTCAAATGTCAAGAAGACAGTGCGGGTTGGAATGATGTTCGTGTCAACCCTTTTCATAACCCTATGAACAGCCGTTACGCCCTGGTCAGACAGGTAGTGCTGAATTTCTTCGTCAGACAATCCATTGAGGGAGCGTGTATATACGACTCCACGCGAGGAATTTAAAGTACGGTGCGGTTCCACCCTGACAGGGAAGGTGTGTAGTAGTGAGGTATGCAGCAATTTTTGTGCCTGGAGGGCACTGACTGTTCTTAACAGCAGGGTGCCATTCCGTAGTCTGGAACAAGACTTTACAGGACCTGCAATTGCGTCGACACCTTTCTGAATAATGAAAGGGTTGACCGTGGAGAAGTCGTGACCTTCGTCAGACCGAGAAACAAGGAACTGTGGCAATGATGGAAGAACTGTCTGTGGCTGAGACTCAGTGAACTTACGTTTGTGAACAGACATAGTGGAAAGTGAGGAAACCATTGCGGAAGAGTCCCCCACGATTACCAGCGTCTCCGATGGCGCGCTCCTCCCTTGTGGGGGCCCTCTCTGAGGGCACTCCCGCCTTAGGTGATTGTTCACACCTCAGGTCACACCTCCCGACAAACGGATGGAGGGACCAATCGGCACTTTCGGAAGGTATCAGCTCGGGTAATCACCCCTCCCTGGGCCTGGCCGTTACCAGGGGGTACGTACGTGTCCTACCTGTCTACCCGGGTCGGGGAATTACGCGTTACCCCCGTCACCGGCTACGCATGGAAGTGCGTGGATCGGCCTCAAATGCCGTAGCGGAGAAAAGGGCAAAGAGAAGAGGGAAGGAAAAGAGACGGACAGAGGAAGGACGAAGACTTGCAAGTGTAGAAAGCAAGGAATTTGTAACAGTTTCGAGCGTCCGTCTCCGGACATAGGCACAAACCATACTACCAGAGGGGGAGAAAGGGAAGGAAAGAGCCAGGGGTGAGGGGTGGGGGGGCGAAGATGGGGGACGGGGAAGGATGCGGAAAGGGAGGGTATGCAGCCCAGAAAGGAAGGAGGGCCACATTAGCTCGGGGTCCCGTGCTCGCTATGCACGTATCCACAAAAGAGTTGTGGACCCCCTGGGGGGGGGGGGGGGGGGTTTCAACTGCATGTTTGACTGCTACATTTCAGAGTTACAAGACAGTTCAACAAATGCTTAAAATTTTTTTCATGGGGTTCTCCATCAGAACCAGCAACCTAAATACTCTTCTGGTTCAGGAATCAATGACAAAGTGCTGTAGCAACAAAATATCCTCAGGTATTTTAAAGACATTAGCCTCTTACAGTTAGAGTGATAATGTATTCATCACACTGCTCCATTTCCACATGTAAGAACTTTAATACTGACAACATGAAAGTCAAAATAAATACAAGAAATTCAAATAATTAACAGCAATTTATCTGCACAAGTTGTGGATTAAAAGCTCCTTCACATATTTGTTCCACATCCTTGCACAAAATAACCAAAACTCATTTTATTCTAGTCAGTCAAAAAATAAGACTATTACTGTATGCAGTATTTCAGATAAGCATTCTACAACTGGTAAAATATTTGAGTAGTTCTATTAACATCTGACATTCTAAATAACATGTTAAGTTTATGATTAAAAAAAGATTTAATACCAATTAGCAACTACTTGTCAAGCATTTTACAGACAACACATTTATTTCATATACAGATACATAAAAAAATTAAATTTTAGGTACAGCCAATGGAAGTTCTTTAAAAGTCAAAGGAATATAAGGGTGCACAAGTTCTTTAATAGTTGCATTTAAATTTAATTGGAAATAAATCAGTCTTTCTTAATATGTAGCAAATCATTGACTGAAGTAACCAACTCACTCCTGTGAGGTCATAGCACGAGCTTGGGCACGAACTCTCTTCTCATATTCCAAACGATTTTGGCTGAGAGGGGAAAAAAAGAAAATCAAAGTTAATTGTATTCAACCAACTGAAAATGAAACATACATAAGATCATTATTGCTTGCTTAGGCTGTTCTAAAACTTCGTATAATGAAAAAATACACGGCCTGAGAGAATCAAATACATGATTTCAGTGATTACAACAATGAGATGGCTTATCAGTATGATGCCGCACCCTCTTTGCCTTGGATGCATGCACTGATTCAGTTGGGAAGGGTGTTAGATCCATTGTATCTGACAAGGAGAGGTCCCAAGCAGTCTGATCAGTTTTTTGAAACCATCTATATGGTTATGTAGGTTAATACACCAGGCATCACATGTTTGTATTACAATTACCATGCAAAAAAAATACACATCTGGTAACGAATAATACATTTTACATTACTGCAGTCAATTTAGATTATTTGACATTTTGTTTTTTAACTGATACATTGAATGTTGTATCAAAAATGGAAATGCCAGGGAGGAATATCAAGAACATTGGAAAAGGCAGACTGCTACTTACCACAAAAAAAGACATCACATAGCAGACAAGATTCTCTCTCTGTTCCTTGGCAACCTCAACACTCTCCCATCCCCTTCACATGGTCCTCCTCAACCCAGTGTGCCACCTGTTCTCTGGTAACTTCATCCATGCCTCTGTTCACATTAAAGCCACCAACCACCAATAGTACCTGCATTTTGACAGCTGCCATCCCTCTGACACCAGAAACTCCCATACAGCCTGGCCACCTGGGGGATGGCATATCTGCAATGACAAAAACTTCCTTGCTCAGTCTGCTGAGAGTCTCACCAAGGCCTTCACAGACGGGCACTATCCCAAGACCTAGTCGGCAGACATATTGCATGCCATTCCCCCTCCACCCTGAGAACTAACCACAAAGGAGTGTCCTCTTCAGCATGCAGTACCATCTCGGACTGGAACAACTGAACCATGTTCTTTGGCAATGCTTTGATTAACTATCATCTTGCCTTGAAGTGAAGGATGTCCTACCCGATATGCTTTCACCTCTCCTAAAGTGGTGTTCCGTCACCCACCC
This sequence comes from Schistocerca americana, assembly GCF_021461395.2. Taxonomy (NCBI): domain Eukaryota; kingdom Metazoa; phylum Arthropoda; class Insecta; order Orthoptera; family Acrididae; genus Schistocerca; species Schistocerca americana. The sequence goes on along the minus strand of NC_060119.1, from coordinate 893,998,378 downwards.
AACCTCCACAACATCCTAGTCCATCCCTATGCCACTCCCAATCCCAACGCCTTGCCACAAGGATCATATCCCTGTAGAAGACCCAGGTGCAGTCCTTTCACAGGTTTATCCTACCCCCATCAGGGGCTGGGCCACCTGCAAAAGCAGCCATATCATTTACCAGCTCTGCTGCAATCACTGCACAGCTTTTTTATATTGGTATGATTACCAACCAGCTGTCCAGCAGGATAAAAGACCATCACCAAACTGTGGCCAAGAGCAAAGTAGACCACCCTGTGGCACATCATGCAGCTGGAACTAACACTTTTTTTCAATGGCAGCTTTACTATCTGAGCCATCTGGATCCTTTCCTCCACCACCAGCTTTTTCAAACTGTGCAGATGGGAGTTATCCCGGCCTCAGAATATGGTAACATACTGTTCCACATCATCCACCCAACAGTTTCCATCCCCCGTCCTATGATCTCCTCCCCATTCTGACCTCTCACCCTGTTTATTTGCAGCCCTCTGCCAACGCATCTGCCCATCTTTCCCTGATCCTATCCTTTTTTCCCATCTCCCTGTCCCATAACCTCCTGACATGGCACCTGTTGGCAATTAGTCCCTGCACATTCCCCCATAAAGAATTAATCCCTCCTCACCCGTTCACTACTATTCTTTCCTCTTCCCCGTCCCCTCGATATGGCTGCTTGCATATTTAAATATTAGTGCCTGTCCAACTTTGTGTGTCTGCTTTATAGTAAGTAGCACTCTTTTCTTACACTGTTGAACATTATAATAGATAAATGTAATTAAATTTGTATTCAAAAAAATTCCAATTGGAAAATGATAAACAGAAAAAATTAAAATCAAAAAGTTCATAACATTATTAAAATAACATGACAAAAAGAATATAAATAAAAAATTACATTTAAACCAATTAATCTAATACAAATAATGATTAAGTCATTCTGATAAAGCTTTGAAATCAAAAGCTGTACTGCACCAGACATGATTCGAATCCACAACCTCTTGCATGTGAAGCCACTACATTACCCATTACACCACACAACTGGACTATGTAATCTGACTTATTGATCATCATGCAAAATTCCAAAACTTTGTCCATTACTCACAAATGAGGGCCCACTAGAGTGAATGGCTGCAGGGTGTGATACCTGGGATGTTAACCTACGTCACCATATATTTTATTTCAAAAAGTCAATCCCAATGCTGGGGACCTCTCCTTGTGAGGCAAGCAGGCCCACAGCTGTTGCAACTGGTCCTTGATACTGGTGCTGGGGTGGAGCTTAGTCCAAGATGGTCTCTTTATGTTCTATCAGGGGGCGGATGTAGGAATCTGCTTGACACACAAGTTACCTCAATATCATGTATACAGTTCATACACAACGTAATGTATTTACTCGAATCTAAGCCGCACCTGAAAAATGAGACTCTAAATCAAGGAAAAAAAAAAATTTCCCAAGTCTAAGCCGCACCTGAAATTTGAGACTCGAAATTCAAGGGGAGAGAAAAGTTTTAGACCGCACCTCCAAATTGAAACAAAGATGTCCATTTTAACATGAGATACAATTTAGGTTGAATGGATGAAGATACAGCTACAGTAGTTTGGTTCGAGTCGTAAGCTTAGCAGTTAAAGCTTTACCAGGTAGCCATTGCTATACGTCAGGCACTCCGTCCGTATTTATACGGGTACCCTTCCTTTTTCACGTGCTTTGTCTGGTTTGAATTGATTACTTATTTTTCTTTGATCTGATAAGTGCCATTCTCTTTGTTTTAGGTGTTTATGTCACTCTAAGCTGAAAATCCATTACTGTACTGTGACATGCATTGTTTGTCGCATTCTGATAACGTGTATTTACGACCTGTTGCCGCTCGCGGCATGGCTTGCTTTTGTGGATGCTACCGCAGCTTACAATTAAAAAACAAGAGAGGAATCATCTCATTAGCGAAACAATGGCAAGAGAATGCTATTTGTTGTTACTTACACCGCTGCTTTCTTCGATAATGATCAACAAGAACCAAATAATAGACTGCGTATGATAGAAGATGTTCTGAACGAGAGTTTAGCGAAAATTTTTCTCCTGTTGAAAATCTTTGCAGACGCCTCTTTAGTACATTACATTCTGCACAGAAATTAGTGTTATCTTAGATTTAAAAATCTAGTCAATTGCTGTGCTTCATTTCTGACTACCACTATTAGGCATAAGAATAATACGAATATAAACATGACATGATATGTATATTCTTCCGAGTTTGCTGTTGTCTCACTAGTTTCGTAGTTTATTAGGCAGACAGGATTTAAACGAGATAGCAGCAAACACGAAAGAATACATGGCAAAATGTTTATATTCGTATTATTCTTATGGTGAAGAGAATACTGTATGTGATTCATAATACATAAAAGTTCCTATTTGCAACAATCTCTTCTCACAGGTAGGAAAAAATTCAGAACGTTGAGTTGGCCATATTGACAAACATCCCAAACAGTCTTGGCAGTCGGATTTATGTAGTACATTGAAATGCTGCTACATTCAAAGATGAACAATACGGAATTTGTATTTACTTCGCTGGATAATGTATGAAAATGCAGTGGTCGAAACTCAGAGGAGAAAAAAAGCTCATCTTCCACCGGTTTTTTAAATTTATTTACTGACAGAGGTTTTGGCGCCAGTATTTATTTTTGTGCCTGCAAAGAATGCCTGTGTAGCGCTACATATATTTGACGGCAGAACTTAGTTGTAGCGGCACCTACCAACATTTTTCAGAACTTCCGCTTACTTCGCACTCGATTCTAAGCTGCAGGCGGTTTTTTGGATTACAAAAACCGGAAAAAAAGTGCGGCTTAGATTTGAGTAAATACGGTATGCTGATTAACACTGTCCTGATGAAATAGGGCACCACAATTTTGCAACCCAAGGACACAGGATGTTTGGTGTATCATTCAGCTGTCAGCATTCCCTTCTTCACCACTAGCCATGATCTGAAGCAATAAATACTCAATGGCTCTCCACAATATGACACCAGAAGAAAAACCACTGTGCATCTCCAAACCAATGAAGAATAGGACCTCTCACCAAGTTGCCAGCACACTCACTAATGACAACATCCTGGATAAGGGGAGAGCCAGGATTCATCACTGAACGCAACACAATGCCATTCATTAGAAGTCCTTGTTCCCAAGTAATGGGACCACTCCAAAAGCAGCCATTTATGTCATTAACAGCAGCCTACACAAGGGACACACATTCTCTGGACCTGTTGTTGCTGGTGCTGCTGCTGCTGCAAGAATCCAACTAATATTGTAGCAAGTCTTATGTGTTCTCTGACTGTAGTACAGATGGAAGTGGTTACAATATGCTTGGCAATCCTTCCTTGTGGTCAGATAAGTCTGACTGGAACCTTAGGTATGTGCACTCTCACATTCCCAAGTAGTCCAACATCAGGTTATTGTCACATCCAAATCCTCCCGCAAATCAAGTGCTGAAAATACTGTCAGGAGTACTTGACATGGGTCTTTCAGTCATGACCTAATATCTGATGCAGTTTATATACCTTACCACACCTGGTAATAACACTGCACACTAAAAACACTAATGCACTCAGGGCCTGGCTGCTTTCTGTCAAAGGTAACTGCAACTCTAAAATCATTTACATACCTGGCAATGGTGTGTTCATGTATGAAGTTACATTGGCACCCAAACATGGCTTCTGGATGCTTCACAGTTTTGTCAGGCAGTGGAATTTCACCATGTTGTTACTATACAATTGGTACACTTGTTCTAGACAATTTTAGCTACATTTTCAATACTAATAATTCATCTAGGAATTTAAGGTATTGCTGGAGAATATTCAAAATAAGCAGGTGACTTAAGGGCCAAGTCAATATAAATATGCAATACACCTAAAGAAACTGTGTGTGTGTGTTCCAAACATGGTTTGGTAATGGTTATGCAGGGCATGGCATGGCAATGTAGGGCAGAGCTATGAGATTTTGTATGTAAGGAAATTTTTTCCTTGTGTATTTTTTTATATTCTTTAAATGCAGTGGGATTAGGAAAGTTACAAATATCACCAGAGCATCACACACAGCAGAAACATTTCAAAAACCTTGATATTTAAATTTTAAGCCAAATATACATACATCAAAAAAGTTAGACATTGTTATAGTACTGCATACTGACATTTATTCTATGCTTGAAATATCAGTCACATATTATCTTCACCATCTCACTGCATACAATTTAAACACAGTAGCCATAATTTACCATAAAATCTGGTTGCTCGAATGTTGACATTAGTTGCTGTTAAGTCTGGAGAGAATAAACATCATGAAGTCTTTGGAGACGCATTCTAACAAACTATTGCCCATTCATGTTAATGTTTTTATAAGTGGCCTGATAAGCAATGCTGATCCACTTTGAAGAAAGTTATCTGCAGGTTAATAAGAAACCAAGTCAGATCTATGCTTACCAGTATATTGTATATGCTTCTGCCTGAGCAGGATCCTTTATATTTGGTTCATTTAACAAGTCTTGAATTCCCAACAAAATCTGCTTGATTGTTATCGCAGGTCGCCAGTCCTTATCTTCGTCAAGAAGTGAAAGGCAAACTGTTCCTGTAAAAAAAAATTGGAACATTTTCTGAGAACATCTAAGATAATATTTCATTTCCCCTCTACGCAGTGCTAAGCTGCCAACAACATTTATGTAGGTTCCTTATATGTGGGTCTTGAAGCTTCATAATGTACAATTTGTATTATTCATCAAATCAGTATTCTATCCACTTGCTTCCTTGACTGCTGTATCTGCTTGTTAAATTACTGTGAATGATGACTTATTTGACCATTGGTTTCTGCTGAAAAGCAGGTGAGAAACTTTTGCCACAATTGTACCTCATCAGTTCCAGCATCCTCAGGATGTCATCAAACACTGTACATTAATATGTAATATCTATCAAAGGCACAATCCAGGAAAATTATGGTGCAACATAATTTGCACTAATGGATCCGAATAAGACGATTTTATATTTCAGTACATAAAATACTGAAAAATTTTATGTTTATAGTGCGACTATATAGTAGGTCATGCCTAAAATCAACCTTCACCTTACCAGTAACTTAAGTGGAAATTCATTCCAATCTTTAATCAAAGCATTCCTGACTGGCAGGAAGGCGTTTGATACGGTTCCGCACTTACGTTTAGTGAAAAAAATACGAGCTTACGGAATATCGGACCAGGTTTGTGATTGGATTCAGGATTTCCTAGAAGAAAGAACACAACATGTCATTCTTAACGGTTCAAAATCTGCAGATGTAGAGGTAATTTCGGGAGTACCGCAGGGAAGCGTGATAGGACCTTTATTGTTTACAATATACATAAATGACTTAGTTGACAACATCGGTAGCTCCGTGAGGCTATTTGCAGATGACACGGTTGTCTACAAGAAAGTAGCAACATCAGAAGACTCGTACGTACTCCAGGAGGACCTGCAGAGGATTAATGCATGGTGCGACAGCTGGCAGCTTTCGCTAAACGTAGATAAATGTAATATAATGCGCATACATAGGGGCAGAAATCCATTCCAGTACGATTATGCCATAGGTGGTAAATCATTGGAAGCGGTAACGACCGTAAAATACTTAGGAGTTACTATCCGGAGCGATCTGAAGTGGAATGATCACATAAAACAAATAGTGGGAAAAGCAGGCGCCAGGTTGAGATTCATAGGAAGAATTCTAAGAAAATGTGACTCATCGACGAAAGAAGTAGCTTACAAAACGCTTGTTCGTCCGATTCTTGAGTATTGCTCATCAGTATGGGACCCTTACCAGGTTGGATTAATAGAAGAGATAGACATGATCCAGCGAAAAGCAGCGCGATTCGTCATGGGGACATTTAGTCAGCGCGAGAGCGTTACGGAGATGCTGAACAAGCTCCAGTGGCGGACACTTCAAGAAAGGCGTTACGCAATACGGAGAGGTTTATTATCGAAATTACGAGAGAGCACATTCCGGGAAGAGGTGGCCAACATATTACTACCGCCCACATATATCTCGCGTAATGATCACAACGAAAAGATCCGAGAAATTAGAGCAAATACGGAGACTTACAAGCAGTCGTTCTTCCCACGCACAATTCGTGAATGGAACAGGGAAGGGGGGATCAGATAGTGGTACAATAAGTACCCTCCGCCACACACCGTAAGGTGGCTCGCGGAGTGTAGATGTAGATGTAGACTGCCAAACCATTCAGACAAGACACTGCTACACTCAAACAGCTTTTGGGTGTCTGCTGCATTTGTGTTCACTACATAGTCACAGTTTATCTCAGTAAAATTAGGCAACTGCAGATATGCTGTGATGTTACAGCCACAATATGCAGTGAAGGTTCCCTAACCTCTGAACATAGGTCAAATTCTGTACAGCCCAACAGCTAACTTGCTGCATTGTAGTCTAAGAGTCGAAGATTTTTACAGTATAAAAAACAATGTTCTCTTAACCATCATTTAGTCCATCATATTGCAGTTAAGTATACACACAATTTTTCTGTGTTAACTTGGGAACTGTCAGTTGCCCTCCCCCTACATAAAGATAAATGGTCATGATATACCTCACACAATTCTCCCTGTTCACCATTCCAAGAACTATACGAACTACTAAGTGAGAATGAGAAAGATTTCTGGAACACCACTACTGAATCTATAAAAAAAATGCAGTTCCCTCCTAGCTCCACTGTAACAGACAGGAACAACTGCACCCCTACAACTACAAAAACAACTTAGTTCAAAATGGCTTTAATTACTAATGTCTGCCAATCTCATCTTCAGGACATGAAAAAGCATAACAATGTACAATACCTGAAGTATTTTATAGTCAATTTTAACACGGCACACCACATCCTATCACCACCCACAAACATCTATTAACAGAAGAGGCAGGGGGCAACACACAGCAAAGCAGAAAATGTTCTAATGCAGGTGAATGGTGGAACGAAGTTAGTCAGCCATTAACACTGTCCAGTTATAAAGAATACAAAGACAGCAGCAACCTGAGTAGCACAATGTATTAAAAAACAATTGTCTGCTAACGTAAGGAAAAGGAAGATTAGGACTTAAAGGGACCTGGATGTCATGGCTTGCAGTTTTTATTAGTATTTTGGAAGTTAATAACTCAAAAACAGATTGGAATTAAATTTTTACCAAATAATTAGTATATTGGGACCTCTATGCAAGAAAGAATTTAGAAACTGTTTACTATGTGGAGGGCTGAATATTCATCTTACGTATTGAAATTATGTGTAATTTTTATTTTAGGTACACTGTAATTTTACACTATTCAAAATAAGAGATCAAAACCAATTTTACTATTAACTTGCTGAAACAGTAAACCAGGAATATTTAGCAATTTGTTGTCTTATGTATTTTCAGAAATGTTTAAATCTCAATTTTTCTCCAAATCTGAGAAACTATGACATGCTCCAACTTAACATGTTCAATACACTGTTGAATAATGTGGTCTCATCTCATACAATATTAAAGCTACAAAAACAAAATTTAGCATGAATAATCTTGGAAATAACATGTCAAATAGATTTTTATTTTGAGTGTCCTTTTCATCATCTTTAGTTGTCTCTTTCCTTTGTTATTCTGGCCTTCTTTGTTGTCCTTTCAGGAGCTTTTTCAGCTTCTGACACACACACACACACACACACACACACACACACACACACACACACACACACACCCCCCATCAATTCTTAGCAGCCCACTTCTCATGTTGTCCCCAGTTTTTATGCCTAGTCTGCTCATGGTTTTTCATCTTTATTCTACCATCAAAACATTGTGTTCATCACACAAATCAAACACTGAGACATCAACAAAAACAGTTTTTGGCAAGTGTTCCCATACCCAACTATTGAAGCTTTGGTTTGGATTTTGTGTTTTACCATGTAAACATTTTTCCACAAGTTTAGAACCTGAAAGTTGTCTACATATTGACTTTAGTTCTACCACAACAGTTTATGGCATGGGGGCATGCATTTTACATTTCTGTCCATTTGTTTTACACCTATTATACCTAAACCAGAAAGTATTTCCCTTTTGGGCAGAGGCTATGCTGTGTATGCTCGTCAGTGGATACTCTGTGAAACAGTTGCCCAAAATGCTATTATCTCACTAAATTTTCACTGCTTCTCCCTGATGGCTAGACCATAATATTCTATGAGATTTTTCTGGTTTGATGAGTCTACCTTGCCCACCAATTGCATTGCCAGCAGAGTTCTTTCCTGTTGTGTCTTTGCAGAGTTTCCTAAGTCTTGTCCCTATTTTCTTCTGCACATGTCCTACACATTTCCCTTTTTAAATTTTTTCACCATATGATTTAGCAGCTATAACACTACTGCAGCCTTTAGTCACCATCACCAAGGTAGTGAATGCATCTCACCCCACATCTAGTAATTGACCTAAAAATAGACACTGCCCCCATTGGCTTCTATACCACCACTAAAACCATCAAAGTGGCACATCTGGGTTCATTTACTTTATTGGCACTACCTTGGCATTTTTTTTTGGTAAAGACATTCATAGTCCAGCATCTTGCCTGTATCTACAGATGTAAATGAAAATTCCATTCAGCAATGTATGGCCTCTCTTCTGACTGAACAGTCTAACGCAGCAACAATCTCAATAGAGTGACATATCTATAGTTTTTTCTGCTCTCTCCATAGATGCTTCACTGACTTCTGTTACAGCATTATGCACTTTTATAATATGTCTCAAACTTGACAGATGATGATGGCGGGAAGATCCATCATAGCACATATTATCTGGGCTGCTTTTCTTCACTTCCCAATGCACTTCATGGCATAAGCAAGGCAAATATTCACTATATTTTGTTCATGTTACAGGAGATATTGTAAACACTTGACATACCACTACAATTTTGATGGATAGTCCTCTTATGACCTCACTAAACATAAGGGATTTTTCCACTGTTATTTTCACTATTTACAACACCAACATCTTGGCAAATTTTGAGGCCTAATCTCATTTCACTGTGGTGTAACAATTTCTAAATTTTTACAATTTCCAAAAACATGCTTGTGTTAATTACTATAAAATTTATGACTGCAATTAAACTTATTTTTGACATAGTATATTGGAAATTAGCAGAAATATGCTGTCACAAACAAGTAGTTTACAACATGAATACCCATGAAAATGTTAAGTAAACTCAAGTAATTTACTTGTATCGACAAATACTGATTGAAATAAATCCTTCCACATATCACAATTGATATGTTCTTCAAAGATATTATACAAATGAGTTGCTACAGAAATAGTTGTGACAAAATTAAATAATGTGACATTGTCGACAAGGTTGTGTGTTTGACAATATCATGGCAGCTAAACATTCACATGCCCATCTGCTTTAGAAAGGTATTTAAACATAAAAATGATGAGGTACTATACACAAAGTATATAGTTTTAGAATAGGGAATATGAAAATAATTCCAATATTTGGGCCCTCATGACTTTCATGTGTGTAATTTCCCATCAACAGTAAGGCCACTGGGCCTAGAAAACTCAAATGGTCAAGAATGGGAGAGAAACATTACCTCTTGCATGGTTTACGGAACCTGATTTTTTGTGTAGTAACATGATGCCATCTGTACTGCAGTTTTACAAATAGAGTCTGCTTAAAATGAATCACAAATATCTAGCTGAATTCAAATATAAAATTCTGGTAAACTAAATACCTGGGTGAGAAGAAAATAAAATTGTGCTTTCGAATACCAGCAATTTGTTGTAACATGACATGAAAATAGTGGGCATTAACTACACACTGAAATGCAAAATGAATAAAAATATGTGCTATAACAGAAACAGTTACTGTCATGACATCACAGTTTTTTTCAACTCTCAACCAAACTGTCACCTTCCAACTCAATCAAAAACAAACAACACTATGGATCAGCGAGTCACCATAATCATTTCCCTAATGTTTATTCCATCGAGTAAGTGGTATGCTTTTCCAGAATTTGACGTATTTAAGTCATTATTTAATTTTGTGGCCACATCACATTCCTGATGCTACAGTTGTCAAGGTAACCTAATGGAGAGAAGCTGTGCACCATCTCTTTGTGAACCATGTAAACTTTGCTGTTTTTAACTGTCTCTGTGGTATTCTTAGACAGAATTTGGGGACCAGACCAGCATTTGCCACAAGAGTAGGAATCCACCAAAAAACCACATTCAGACTGGCTGGCGTACAACTCCACAGATGTTATTTCACCATTTTGGTTCGATCTGAATCTGGCTCACCTGCCTGTCACAAAAACTGGTGCACTACATAAGCCACAATCTTCATTACATAAAACAACTGTCACCAAATATTTTATGTAGCTTAGGCCTGCACTATACTGTCTTCCCATACCAACTTAATTCCACAAAAATACAGAAGGAAAATAAATATTGTTATTGTTCCATTCCCTCTGTAAGATGATACATCATGTTTAACTCAAAGCTGAAATTTAGCAACAGGACATTCAATTCTACCAATAAAATTTTTTGCATGGCAGACCTGGATTTGAAAACTGAAAATACAGAAAACATGAGAACCTCAGAGCTACAGCCTCTAAACCCTGCAGAACCCTGTAACAAAATTCCTGTCTAGTGGTTGGAAGAAAGCATAGTTCACATTTTTCTATAAAAATGTAGTAAAAATGACCAAAAAACTACCATCCAATTGAATTTGACATATGTCTATTGTAGAATCTCCGAGAATATTATGAAAAATGCAATGTGATAATATCAAACAATGACCTTCCCCATGCCACGCAGTTAGGATTTCGAAATATCAGTCATGCAAAACCCATCTCTCTCCGCATGATGGCAGAAATCAAGGCAAACTGGTAGAAGCAGTATTTCTTGATGAAGCCTATCATCTGAATCTGTACTCTGGTATCAACATGGGTGAAGTAACTTCAGATTTGCCATAAGGAAGTCTGTTGGAGCTCTTTCTGTATATTAATGACCTGGCAGGCAAAATTAATAGTTACAGCCCTTATGAACACTGCAGTTTTCTATAAGTCTGATCTATGAAAAAAGCTGCACATGTATGCATGCATATACATAATTTTATAAGGTGTAGTGGTGCAAAAATTGGCAACTTGCTTTAAATGTTCACAGTGCACTTCACAAACTTAGTATACCACAACAATACAAATGAGTCACAATTGGAATAAAGTCAAATCTCACAATTACCTGCATGTAACAACTTTGGGGGATATGAAATGGAATCACACACTCTCAGTGTTAAGTAAACAGGTGGAACACACAGTTCATTAGTATCATAAGGGTAACTGCAATCTGTCTAAAAAGGACATTACTTACTAAACAATCTATTTCAACGTTTTGTACCCATTCCCAACAGGACTATCAGGAAACAAACTGCAGAGTGAAAATCTCATTCAGGACTATCAGGAGATATTAAAACATAAATAAAGGGCAGCAGTGTCACTTAACACTGGATATTTCACAAAAATGCTGACAACTGAACTTGCAAATGCTTCAAGATAGGCATACATGCCTATTAACTAGGAAAAGCCTGCTTGGAAGGTAAGTGGCAAATCTACTACAGCCTACTGTATCACTCCCATAGAGGCAAAAGGCAAGATCATAGCATGCATAGAGGCTTTGAACCAATCATTCTTCTGTTCTCCACATTCAAATGGAACAGAATGAAACCCAAATGTGCATCAATGCTAAAACTGATTTCATGTACTTCACAGTGTTTCAGTGTGTGCTTCTGTAGCTGATTGTACATCAAACAAATTAGGAAAAATCGCAAAAAGTAAACCAGAAGTACACCTCTGAGATTACAGTCCAGGGTATTTATGACATATCCTGTCACCGTGGGTACTATGAAGAAACACACACACACACACACACACACACACACACACACACACACACACACACACTAAAACCACAACCTCCCAATCAGGGTGGCTGGACAGAGCTAATATGAAGTATGTTGTTGCACTGCCTCATTTGGCTAGTCCCAATTGTAAAAAGTTTTGTTGAAATAGAATTTACATTATGAATCTGATTGAGCAGAACTGTTCTTTTAAATTCTTTCACTTGTTCATCTGGCACATAATAGGTTTTACAGAAGCTGAGCAGATAAGGAATTTCATGTATCAACCAAGTTTGTTACAGCAAATGACAGGAATAAAATTCATTAGAAAAATTACTCCCTTGTAAGCAATAACACTCTGGAAACAAACTATTGATTAAGTACCGCCATATCCTTCCTCCGAGTCATGCTAGTTCAAAATGCGAGCAATGAAGTACAAAACTGTTTTATAGTTCCTGTGGCGTAACATGTTAAGTGATCCAAGCTGGTCACTCGGTCATTGTGGTTGTCTGTCAGGTTATTGGGCAGCCAGCAAGCACCAGCTTTACAAAATTTCAATGTTAATTAACAATATCGTGCACAGTACCAAACGAAATGTTGTGACAAAAGTTCACAGTTGCATATGGTGATTGTTCATAATTGCTGCCTCAGTGTAGATGATGTTTTCAGACTGTTTCCAACATCCGGTTTCCCAAATAGCAGGTTGGTACCCATGCTCCTGCTTAGATACACACTACACAAATGTTTAGAAAACTGTCGTGCCTAAATGACATTTACTCTCAACACAGGTAGCACACACAGATCACATCCTAGGAGGGGGCAACTGTGTCAAGACAATATCTGGCCAGTCACTAAGACTGGCAAAACATATACAAAAATGCCAACCCTGTACAGAAGCAGGAGATGGCAAGAAGGAAGAAATTTTCGTGAAGCCAATAAAGGTGAATGTCAAATATTGGTTGTGGTAATAGTGATTTGAAGCATAGCCTAATGTTCAACTGTGTCACACAGAACAGTTCAAAACTGCACAATATTCATAAAAGCTGTAACTGAAATTTTCCACCAAGTATTTTGTGTCATATACATATATACTGTACATAAATTACAAAAATGAAAAGTTAACTTTTACAAATCTTTTGGACTAGTATTTGTGATTTTTAAAATATGTGCGAGTAATAAATACCGTACTGCACTTTCTAGTAGCTTTTGATTTCACATCTGTTTTAAGCTTAGAAAGTAAAATTATTCAGATTTCCTAACATTTTGGAGAATAAATATGAACATTCCTCCAAGACTACAATCAACCAGGCTGATTCTGACCCCAGAACCAATTTCACTCTTTTCTTTCCATTTCTGGACAAACTTACATATCTGCTTGAAAATGAAAATCATAATGCAATGGAATTTGAATTCATATGCTTTAAAATTTCAAAATATTAGAGCTCAAAATTTTTTAATCAAGCCCTAGATATCTGCTTATGAATCCAATTGGGGAAAAACTTCCTTGGACAAGAAGAAAGAATTAATTCTATCATCAGCTTCTTGTACAAACAACTTTAACAATTAAAAATTCATGTTTCTTTAAAAGAGGGTAACACTGAATCCCAACTTTTTCTTATCAGGCGTAACAATGAAATCATTATTGCAGAAGTTTTAGATTGAGACTTGGGTTTTGTTTCAACTGTAAAGAATGGGAAGTATTATAACTTTATTAGACAGAGCAGTTAAAGAATAAAGGATTCTGTTTGAATAAAGTAAAGCCACAACTAAATACTGAACTGCAATGCAACTTACATAAGGTCTCCAACCACAAGATTGTACCTAGACGTGTAGAAGGAAACATTAGAAGAAGTCATCTTGTTCATTAAAATAATCAGCAGACAAAGGGAGCCACCAAGAGACTAGTGAAAAATCACTTAAGAAAAAATGGACTGATTAATGTAAGAATGTATTAAGATCAGAAAAAGAATTTATATCAGCAAATTCTTTTGCCACTACTGCTGATTTGTGGGTTTACATTGCATATTACAGATACTAAAGTTATAACAAACATTCCTAAACTTACTTGGACACAATGAAAGATGATTCCAGAATAATTATACAGGTAATGATTGGGCAGCACATTTATTAAACAAAATGAAGTTATCCTCACACCATGGCTTATAAACATCTTAACCGAAGTAAGACAGAAGTAAACTCAAAAAATATTTCATTAATTTGGAAGCAACTTCCCAAAGATTTACCAGCCTGTAATTTATTTATGCTGAATACAATCTCCGAGACGATCCACGAAGGAAGAAACTGATATTTCACTGGAGCCAAGTGTTCTGACCATTTTCTCAACCATACCAAACCATCCACAACCACTGTATGCAGATCAGCTTCTGATTTTTGTTGCCAGTAAGTTTCTCATAAAAGTGAAAATGTATGATACTTCGACTCAGGAGGCCCAATGGGTGGTGTAGAGATGGAACAACAATTGAACTCAACATAGGTGGTTTGACAATTTAGTATTAACAGATTAGTTTAAAAACTGCTGCCACCTCATGCTAAAATACCTGCCTGGAAAAAAAAAAAAAAAAAAAAAAAAATAATGACAAGAGGCAACCTAAGTTCACATTCCACAAGTTTGGTTCTTCAGCTACGTGAAGAAAATGACATTCTCAGTCATACCACCGGCAATGTTTCCAACCCTTCTTAATGAATTCAAATAGTCTAGTGGATAAGACAAACCTCCAAAATGTGTTCAAGGGCATATGGAATACTCCCACTCAAAAAAGAAGCTGTCTCCTCTAAACTCCCAGGTGAACACGATAAGGAAGAGAAAAAGGAAGCTGTAGCTGAATCTCTGGCCTCTTATTTAAAGTCTATATGGAAAGAAAAAACCAATAGCCCTTCTAAAAACAATAAGAAAGAAAACTGATAAGCCCTGGCAGTGTTGTTTTAGCTGTTCATGCATTGAGCACTGGCCCCGAAACATTTGCATATTAAATGAAAATGTGTGTGCACCACAAAAAATTCAAAGGAATAGTCCATATCAATTTAGGCAGGCTGCAAAAATCTTACTTTCATAGTCTCTGAAATTGAATTTAGCATATTTTAAAATGAGGGATCAAGTAAGAAACTTTTTCTTTCACCAAAAAATTTCTGCTCAGGTACATCACTCCAAAGCTGACACTGCGCACACCATTTTGAAGATGTGAATTTTGGAAAAAATTTCGAAATTCTTTATCTCTGGAACAGTTCTAAATATTTTGCTGTGGTTTTTTATTTGAAAGATAACTGCTTATGATTGCAAAGAAATACTCCATTTGGACTTACCTGTCAAAGTTCTACTATAACATTCTGAACTTTTTTGTAATTTATGGAAAAAAAATTTTTTCAAAATGGCAATCCATAAAATTGATTTTTTCTGTTTATTAGTACCATATAGTTCTACATTCCCCGAAAAGGAGAGTTTCCACTTTTAGGTTGAACAGGTTTTATAAACAATTGAAATTTTTGCCGTACATAAAACCTGTTTTATTACTACATTATCACGTAACAGGCCCATAAAAAACAAAACCTAGCCTTATTTAACATAATTTTAGTTTTGAAAGATGAGTAATAAGAGACTCATTTTCAAAGCATTTTAAATGGTTCCAAAATGTATGTGGAAGGTCCGAAGACTTAAAGGTTTCAATTTATACAACTTCTGTGCACTCTGTTCTGTACTGAAATCAGCCAGTCACTGAACTAAAAATGTGTTCTACTATTCAACATCTCCCTTTGATAGAGTGCACTGCCTTCCTGCTGAACCAATAGCAACTGGAGCACTTACAATCTTCAAAACATTGTGAAGAGGAAGTGAGCCCCGATGGCATTGCTGTCCTTCAGCTGGAAACCTATATCCAGCAGCTGATCCACGTGGTAGCATGAAGTTCACTACAATTTCATTTAACTCCTACCTGGTGTCTAATCTCTGCAATCCACCAGACACACACACACACACACACACACACACACACACACACACACACACACACACACACCCCCTTTCGCTCATCACTTTCAGTCCAGAAATGTGTCTTCTGAATTCCTTTCACAGAAGTAGTTTGGACCATTCTTTTTTCTGCTCAAGGAATTCTCCGATTTCCACTTTGGACAAAAGAATGAGGGCTGTTGATGTGTAAAATTTCACAACTCCCATAAAATCCTCAGCATTCTGAATTGCAGCTGTATTTGGTTGATAAAGATTATATTCTGTAGCATGGTGCTTCAGCAGGCCTCTTACACCATTGCAAGGTCCCTTCCTAATAGCACTGTGCACCCAAACAGTTAACAAGTGACTTAATTCAAACAGCTGGTAACTATTTTTAAAATGACTAGGAGCACCTCAGAAATAATAATGATCTTCTCTGCCCCTCTTTGTAGTTGAATAATTTTGGGCATTGCTAGCAAAGCACATGCTAAGTCATGTCCTGTGCCTTCACTTATAACTGCAACACCTGTGGTCTTGCTTTGTGAGCACTGTAAAAATTGAAACTCTGTCATTACTCCAAAGATAGCCTCGTACTTGTTGTGGTAGAATTTCAGACCAGTTCTCAGCAAAATCACAGTGAAGCACTAAAGATAGTTCTTCAGCCTGTACACACCCTTTCACTTCTGCAATGTGTTGTTGCAATTTTTTCAGATGCTGCTGTGTTACTGCTTTCACTGACATTTACCAAGTTTATCAATGAAACTGTCAAAGGCAACAGTTTTCTTAGTCAGTTTATTTTCCTCCCAAGTTGCATATGTAATTTCTGCAGAGTTATTTGCTATACCTTACAGGCCAAGTGTGTTTAAAGGAAGACCTCTCTTCCCAGTGCAGTCACCACATTTTTGAGACAAACAAGTCTCTCGCTTTACGTCACATACTACTAAAGACATCACGCACCCAACCAAGATGTCATATGGCATGTGCTCCAGTAAGTTCTTCAAAGTTACTACACAAAGTTCAAAATTCACACAGTACAAACATAACCAGACATCCGTGTGGGTGTGGAATTACCCACTTAGGTCATATTGCATAAAATGTTGATCTTCCAATATGTGAAGTTGTATAGTTGCTCTTATAAATGGGTCAGTCCAAATGAAGTGGTCCAATAAAAATAAGTTGGTTGCTTGACCACATTTATATATTTTAATTTTTTTTACCCTATAATTGAGAAGTTCAAAACAGTTTTTAAAAAATTTTACCTTTCACCTTTACTGAATGGCAGCCATATTTATTTGTAGGCGCGCGATGATTTTTCAGCCTGAAGACATTAGCGAAAATTTGAATATCTCTGGACTGGGTTGTTACAACACAGCAGTTGACTTAAAAAAAAAAAAAAAGAGAGAGAGAGAGAGAGAGAGAGAGTCCTCTACAACAGTGTCTATTACACAAAATATCCTAAATTCAAAAATAACCAGTCAAAATTACCTCCAAAGTTTGGTATACAAATTTTCAAAAATCCACTTTTTAGGCCCAAAAATAGCAAACAAATGATTTATGAGTATTTTTTTCCTATAGTTAGATATCATACACTACTAGCCTCATATAGAGCAAGAACACATTACTGTTTCCTTAATTTTTTATGATTTTCTGAAATTTGAAAATTTTCATTTTTGTAAATTTTGGGGTTGGTTATCTCAGGTGGGACTGAACATAAAAATAATTTTTTTGCAGTTTGTACACCTATATGATAGCAATATACTGTAAAAATTTCAACATTGATATCTGATTGAACAAAGATATCAATTTTTGAAAATGAGATAATTCACATTACTCTACAACTGATCTTATGGCTGTTGCCTATTCATGTGTGATTTTGGCAGGATATAATCAATTATTATTGAAGTAAGGTACTGAATTATATACAAAACGTGGAAACATCACTGAAATTAACATTTATATTATTTTGACATACTTAAATATTTTCAATTAACATCCTTCAAGATGCGACTGTTCCTAAACCTGGTGGTGGATGTTAAGAACACTTACTTTTTCAGGCAGCTTCTGTGATATAGAATAAGATCTCCCAGTTGCTGTGGCAAGTTCAAGTACTGAAAGTTTCCTTAAAACATTTTTCATTGGTATCCAAACTTTGTCCCTAGTAGATTTATTGAATGATGGTCTTGCGCCAGCAGGGCGGTAAAAATGCACAAAAACAGCATTGTTTTCCAAACTTATTCTTTCAGCCTCTGCAAGCCACCACTGTCCATCATACACACATGCCACTATGTCATTTCATACACACACGCCACTATGTCATTCAACGTTACAGACAATTTTATTGACAATGATCCTCAAATTTCAGTTTCTGATAATACATAGCAATGAACTAGGGTTTCTGCAAAGCCAAGGAATTTGTGGAAATGCCTTGTTCCTTTTATTGCTATACACTTTCCAAATCTGGTTTGAATATTTTTCATATGCAGAACCATTTCTTTCTTGATCAGAAAAGAGGTAATGCCTTTCATATTATCATTGCAAAGGACACACACATCCTGTACTGTGAGAATTTGGTCTGCAGTTGGTCTTTGTAGGGTGGCTTTACTTCACATTTTGTTATAGCTCCTACTCCATCACACACCATGGCAAGATGCAAAAAAGTGCCATTCAGCCTCCAACCCAAAGTCTACTTTGTGGTTGCACAGACGTGAAAAATTTTTCGATCTTATACTGACTACTACTTCCATCTGGAAAGTAGGCCAGCTTCTCAACTTGCGAAAATTTTCTTTTATGTAATTTATTACATACTTTTGAAACACATGTACAGCCAAAGTGTTGTGCTTCAGGTAGTCGCTTAGAATGCGAACTGAAGAACTACAAACTTCATCCTCCTCATTTTTAAAGTAAAGGATAAAAGGATGCACTGTTGCCTGGTCACTGATCCAGTGGTACCCTTGTATTGCATCCTGAACCAAAAATGAAAAATTTTCTGCAAAATCAGCTAGCACTAAGCATTCAGTCTCATGAAGTAGTGCTTTTTTGTCCTTCAAAAACTTGCTTTGGATTTTAGAAACATAATGGTGACTTGAGTTTTTGTAAGTTATCATTAAATATTCCATGTACTCTTCCTGAGATTTAACCACTTATCATTTCTGCCCTGTCAGTTGTGACCCACTGTTTGAAGGTAATACTTTCTGGCATTTACTCGTCATATTCTTGAAACAATTCAATAACGGTCTCCTTACCAGGGCATTTATTACCCAAACTCATCACACAGTCATAACTGTTAGTGTCAAAGACCATTAAATCCAGCAACTCTTTGTAGTTACTATCACTGAGTTTTGCACCCACAATCATCAGTTTGTCATTTTGATGAGATAAACACGTAAGGAGTGTGTCCTTGAGGATCCAGCCAAAATACACCACTTAGGGCAGAGGTCACAAAATTTTGACCTTCCAATTTTGCAATCAGAATTTTCGAAAGCTACATAAAGTTCATTTAAATTCGACAGCACTAGTTGTTTCTGCTTTGTTACTTCAACTCCATTTATAACAACTCTTGCTATCTTTGCAACCTAGGCATGTTTTACTGTTTTCACAATCTTCAAAAAACTGCTGGATCTTTTCAATTGTTTCTTCACTTATAGCTACTCCTTTCTTCTTTCCTAAAACTGAAAGAATGCCTTGCTCTTCCACTAATTTTCGGGTTAGTTTAACCAAACGATGAGAAACACTGAATTCATGAACTATTTTTTCTCTTGACCATGAGTCAGGGAGCAAACTTAAAATTTTAACTTTTTCCTCTTTAGATGTCACTGAACATTTAACTTTTAATTTCTCTATTAAGCTCAAATTTTCAGTGTCAGATGATGCTGGTGGTAGCTTTTCTTCTATAGAAACAATGTTGGTACCTGCATTATTAAAGCACGATTCCAAGTCTTTTCTAATTTTGTCTGGAATTTGTTGTACCTTATTTTCAATAGCTGCTTATCTTTTTCTGCTACTTAATTTTATTATTTTCGATGCAGGAGATACATCTAACTTGGAACAAGCAAAATCTAATATGCTAACAGCTTGCTCATTAGGAATATAAATGTCATTAACAACGTTACATGATTCTGGTTCTGTATTCACAACAAATATTTTTGAGTAAAAATGTGGGCACAAGGAATTTCCAGGAATCACATTACGTTTCACTCTCACATAACAAGGACAAATGTTCAAGTTTTATTTCCCTCAAACCTTTAGTAATAGGCTTTTTATGAACTTTAAGTGGATCACAGCACTTTCTTCCAAAAATGTGGTTGTACTTCAGAATATGTTTCTTTATTATACTAACAATGATGTTACAGAAGAACTCACTCTAAATTTAAACAAAGTTTGTCTAACTTCATCAAAGTCATTGACATTTTTCAAGTTTTCTGAAACTGGACCGTGAATTATTGTGACACACTTCACTAGCTATCTGTCCAACAAGAGCACTGTTCATCAATGTTATTGCATTCCTGCTAATCTCTCAAAATTAATTACAAATTACACACAGAACAAAGCACATTACACATTCTACACTGTCAAAGTATGTACATCCACTCTAACAGTGGTTTCAGAACTGACTGCCTCAACACCACGCCCAGCAATAATATACTTCTTTATTGACACTAAACCTAAACGGAAATGGGCATTTTCATTACCACAGACCAAAAGCAAATGCTCCTATTGTTTAATATTGTATTATTAAAATTAAATAAACTAAATGAATATTGGGTGATAGTGTTAACTAAATGTGTCTCAAATTTTATTACAATGACACAATAAACCAATTAAATAAGCAATAGCCATAAGATTAGTTTTAGAGTAATGTGAATTGTCACCTCATATACAAAAATTCGTATCTTTGTTCACAGTAAGATATCAATGTTGAAATTTACAGTGTACAAACTGTGCAAAAATCATTTTTATATCAGTCACACCTGGGATAACTAATCCCAAAGTTTACATAAAATGAAAATTTTCAAATGTCGAAAGTTCATAAAAATTAAGGAAACATTTGTATGTGTTCTTGCTCTATACAAGGCTAGTAGTGTATGGTATCTAACTATAGGAGAAAAATACACTCAAATCATCATTAACCCAGTCCAGAGATATTAAAATTTTCACTAATATCTCCAGACTGAAAAATCATTGCGCACCTACAAATAAATATGTCCGCCAACCAGTAAAGGTGCAATATAAATTATTTTAAAAAACTGTTCTGAACTTCTCAAATATAGGGCAATCACATAGAAAGATTAAAATATTTAAAAATGGTCAAGGAACCATCCCTGGACCACTTCACTTCATATGGATTGACCCAAATTGCAAAAGTTTCTTTAATACTGCAAGTCATGTACCTCTAAGTTTCACAACTTTTTGACCTTCAACTGTTACAGTTATAGTATCTTTTTTTGATTGCACTCTGGTGAGAACAGTCCCATTTGTCTTCCAGATAAAATGACTGCACTATCTGAACTTGAGCTGCTTCTACAGGATGACCATAATAGGGATCTGCTCTTCCAAAGACTCCACCTAGCACGTACTTTGATACTGAAGGAACGTGGTTCAAAGTTTTTTCTTTGAAAATGTCTCTGGAATAATAGTTAAAACTTGCACTTTTTCACTGTAGGATGAAGAATATTCAGCAACTGAATTGATATTTGTGAAAAATTCCTGCCAAGAGATGCTCGAGTTCTTTGGTTCATTTTCCTCTGAAGATGGAATTTCTACTTTGAAGAGTAGTCAGTTTTGCTGTAGTGTCTTCATCCACAGCTTTAGTAATTTCTCTGCATTTTCTTGCTGCATAGAGCTTATCACTCTACTTTACTGACCACTGTTTTGTAACAGGACTAACACATACCTCTGTAGTTGGCTGATTCAGGGTATTAAATTCTTCTTCTATTGATGCAAAATCTGAATCATCTGCACCATGGGAGGCTCAACCTTGTTCACATACTATCATTGTTGTTGTTATGTCAAAACAATTATAACACAAAACGTCACCACTGGCAACCTCTTCACTTTGAGATCGAGTCTTCAAATGAGAACACTTATTCCCAATCTGAACAAAGGGTTTCTATAGTTTGTATTATGTATCACTTTTATGGATATGCACCCAGCACACTTCACTCTCCTGTGGCCCCAGCCAGAAGACATTTCAAATAGTCCTTTTCACAAAAACGCACTGCAACTGTGTCAACTGGCACAGTCCTCACAAAAACACAGAACTCACTGGACGGTCTCAGATTTCTTAGAAGCCTCTTCAGTAAACAAATTAGTACTGAACAACCACGACAAACTGACAAGAAACTACAACAAAGTGATGAGATAACAGCATCAAAGACGGGATAACTGAAGTGTCCAATTCCATCCCTCTGCTTTGACCAATGACGTCACCAATATGGCGGAAACAATCATTCACAACAACTCACATACCGCTCCTATGACATCATGTAAACATGACAACAAACACGTAAATAGATTGAAAAACCACCAAACAGATGTTCCTCCAAAAATATAATGAAAGTAACGGGACAAGCAGTGCAAAATTGGGGGTTTTTGGGTGGGGACATACCAAATATAAACAAATACCACTACACCAAACACCAAAAAACACTAAATTAACAAGACCCCACAACCTTCCCAAATTCCATTACACACAAAATCCACTGGAATCTATCACTTCCCCTGACCTATATAGGTCAACAGCAACTAACGATACCAAACCAGCCATAGCCACAATCACACCTTGCAATCAAACACTTCCCTAACTCTCTCTCTCTCAAAACCACACAAACCAACAAAAAAAACCCACACAAACCAACAAAAAAAAAACCACACAAACCAACAAAAAAAAAAAACCACACAAACCAACAAAAAAAAAACCACACAAACCAACAAAAAAAAAACCACACAAACCAACAAAAAAAAAACCACACAAACCAACAAAAAAAAAACCACACAAACCAACAAAAAAAAAACCACACAAACCAACAAAAAAAAAACCACACAAACCAACAAAAAAAAAACCACACAAACCAACAAAAAAAAACCACACAAACCAACAAAAAAAAAACCACACAAACCAACAAAAAAAAACCACACAAACCAACAAAAAAAAAACCACACAAACCAACAAAAAAAAAACCACACAAACCAACAAAAAAAAAACCACACAAACCAACAAAAAAAACCACACAAACCAACAAAAAAAACCACACAAACCAACAAAAAAAACCACACAAACCAACAAAAAAAACCACACAAACCAACAAAAAAAACCACACAAACCAACAAAAAAAACCACACAAACCAACAAAAAAAACCACACAAACCAACAAAAAAAACCACACAAACCAACAAAAAAAACCACACAAACCAACAAAAAAAACCACACAAACCAACAAAAAAAACCACACAAACCAACAAAAAAAACCACACAAACCAACAAAAAAAACCACACAAACCAACAAAAAAAACCACACAAACCAACAAAAAAAACCACACAAACCAACAAAAAAAACCACACAAACCAACAAAAAAAACCACACAAACCAACAAAAAAAACCACACAAACCAACAAAAAAACCACACAAACCAACAAAAAAACCACACAAACCAACAAAAAAACCACACAAACCAACAAAAAAACCACACAAACCAACAAAAAAAACCACACAAACCAACAAAAAAACCACACAAACCAACAAAAAAAACCACACAAACCAACAAAAAAAACCACACAAACCAACAAAAAAAACCACACAAACCAACAAAAAAAACCACACAAACCAACAAAAAAAACCACACAAACCAACAAAAAAAACCACACAAACCAACAAAAAAAACCACACAAACCAACCAAAAAAACCACACAAACCAACAAAAAAACCACACAAACCAACAAAAAAACCACACAAACCAACAAAAAAACCACACAAACCAACAAAAAAACCACACAAACCAACAAAAAAACCACACAAACCAACAAAAAAACCACACAAACCAACAAAAAAACCACACAAACCAACAAAAAAACCACACAAACCAACAAAAAAACCACACAAACCAACAAAAAAACCACACAAACCAACAAAAAAACCACACAAACCAACAAAAAAACCACACAAACCAACAAAAAAACCACACAAACCAACAAAAAAACCACACAAACCAACAAAAAAACCACACAAACCAACAAAAAAACCACACAAACCAACAAAAAAACCACACAAACCAACAAAAAAACCACACAAACCAACAAAAAAACCACACAAACCAACAAAAAAACCACACAAACCAACAAAAAAACCACACAAACCAACAAAAAAACCACACAAACCAACAAAGACCCACAAACCAAGAAAAACAAAAAAATGACACACACTACAACAAAATATCCTCTACACAAAATAAAAAACCACCCCTCCACATCCCTCTACAAACTTCACCATCAACTAACCCCCCAGCCCAACACCTAACCAACCCACAACCTTCGGCCTATACATCCTACTAACAACCTTTAAAAAACCCTAAAAATACAATAGCCCTCAGAGACATGTCCAGCTTAAAAATGGAAGCTCTCCTTTACAGAGAATATAGCACTACATGGCTATAATTAACAGAAAAATCAAGTTTTCTGGATTGGCATTTTTAGAAAAAGAAATGTCTGTAAGTTATAAAAAATCCAAAAGGTGACAGTAAAAAATCTTGAGTGTCCAAATGGAGTATACCATTGTAATCATAAAGCAATTATCTTTCAAATACGAATACAAAATATCTATAACTGTTGCAGAGATACAGCATTTTAAATTTTTTTCGAAAATACTAATCTTAAAACTGGTGTTTGCAGTGTCTTCTATGGAGGCCAGATCTCTGGGCAGGAATTTTTGTGGAGAAACCAAAAATACGTGTTCCTTACTTACTCTTAAATTTTAACATATGCTAAATTCAACAACATCAGAGACTGTTAAGGTAACCCCCTGCCTGAAGTGATACGAATCATGCCCAAACTGTCTGCAGGTACAAATGAACCTCAGCATAGTTGTTCCACGTCATCTACAGCTAATGAGCCCTAACTAGACAAGAAAATCTCTTCCAAAAGTGTGAATTCTTCATCAGATGATGAG
Source organism: Schistocerca americana (assembly GCF_021461395.2). NCBI lineage: Eukaryota > Metazoa > Arthropoda > Insecta > Orthoptera > Acrididae > Schistocerca > Schistocerca americana. The sequence continues at coordinate 893,973,340 of NC_060119.1, read as the reverse complement.
CTTTGTGTAATATTGCCAGAGTATCTGGAAACTCATTACAGTGATTTTGTTTCTTCGGACAATCCTGTTATTTGCTGCTTACAAAGTGCAAGTAAAGATCTTTTTCCAGATAATGTTATGGTGGAAGCAATTGGGGCTAAAAGAGGAAATAAGCTTTTCACTACATTTGTAGTATTCAATAAGTTGCAACAAAGGGAAAGGTAGTTTAAGTAATGGGGCTTCATTCCAAAAGAACATATTTTCACTGCACCATTCTGTTATATGATGTGACTGGCAACATGCCTCCACCAGAGCTAGACACTGATGGGTGTATAATTCCGTACGAATTTCCAGTGAGAATTTTTGTATAAAAGCTTAACATTTTTGTCACAATAGTTTTTTACAGTGTGTTTCAATCAAGGATTGATAATATTCATAGAAATGTGTGTTTCAGCAATTCCTAACTTATAAGCATTTTACAAAACACCCAGTTTTCAATGTAGGTCACAGAATACTTTACAGGGGCCCTACTCATACTGCACTAGAGTAACATTTATACCAAGACCATTCCGCCCATGTTTATAATAAAACGAATTTCAAGTAGTCAATGAAACCCCACGTTGCAATGTAACAGGGACCTGTTGAAGTTCTTTTTCTACGAGGGTGGTTTGAAAAATTTTCAGAATCACCACGAGTGGTAAGTGCTAACACAACGAGTTGTTCACTTGATATTCATTGACTGTTGCCTGTAAACATGTGTCATGTCAGTGCTCTTGAAAGAGAGCTGTGGCAGTGACTTGGCTCTGTTGTTCCTGCATAGTGACTTGCAAACACCGGGATAAAAAAAGAAAGAAAATCTAGATTTGAGCAGTGATTAAGTACTTAATAAAAAATGTAAAAAGCAAAGGACATTCACACTGATTTCCAGACTATACTGGGACTGCTCCTGACATTCAACTGTTGCCAACTGGACAATTAAATTTAAATTTGGTTAGCAGAGGTTAGATGATCCGCACAGCGATCAGCCAAGATGTGTTACTACCCCAGAAATCATTGGAGAAGTGCACAAAACGGTCATGGAGGATTGCCAATTGAAAGTGCTCACACTTGCCAAATGTCATCTGAAAGGGTATATCACATTTTAACTGAAGGATTAGAAATGAAAAAATTATGTACAAGATGGGTGCCATGACTTGATGCGCGCCCACACACGTGCCATCGCCACGGCAAAATTACACAAACTAAGGTATGAATTGTTGCCACATCCACCTTATTCACCTGATATGGCTCCATCAGAGTTCCATCTCTCCCCAAAACTGAAAATTTTTTCTTGGTGTGCAGATTTACTTCAAACGAAGAATTGATAGCTGGAGTTGACAACTATTTTGCAAGCCTGAGGAAACTCACTTTCAAGATGGGATCAAAGCACTGGAACATTGTTGGACCAAGTGCATTAATCTACATGGAGACTAGATCGAAAAAGTTTCAGAGATGTAAGTACTTTATTTTATTGCGTTCCGAAAACTTTCCAATCCACCCTCGTAGCAATCTATGAAAAATATAACTTGCACAGTGCACTATGAGTTTTTGTAAAAGAATAATGTATAAAATACTATGAACACAAATTGATATATGCCTGATAGTCTGCAAAAACATCAAAAAAGGGATAAAACTTACCCTACATGATGGTACTGAAGTTGAACACCTTTGTAAAGCTCAAACTGCACTTTGATTTGATATGCAACATTACCATTGACAATGTACTATGGGAGAAAATATTTTCATAATCTCAAAAACACCCCTCTTATTTTTATCAGAAGGGTGCATGTATTACGTACCTCTTTTCCCCCTTGGGAAAATTTGTGGCATTTTTGTTGTAGCTTTAATTACACTGTTACAAGATTTTCCACTGTGTATGCAGCTAATACCAGAAGTAGTGACTGAAGTGCACTTACAGTGTCAGCAGCTCTTCCACTGCTGCTGTTAGCAGTTCATTTCTGCTGGTTGTGACTAATCAACTGATAGTATATAATAGTCAATAAGTATTGCTGAATCTAATGACTTATTTCTGAGAAACAAACATATTAAATATGCTCGTTTTCAACATGGAGAATGCAGGATTGACAATTACTGATCTGGCTGCCATGTATTACAAGACTGGTTTTCCTATTTACATCTTGTAGCGTATGTCTCTTGGAATATGACAAGATGTATTGCGATATTGTTTTGTTTTCCAAAACAAATGGCTCCGAGCACTATGGGACTTAACATCTGAGGTCATCAGCCCCCTATAGCTTAGAACTACTTAAACCTAACTAACCTACGGACATCACACACATCCATGCCCGAGGCAGGATTCGAACCTGCGACTGTAGCAGTCGCGCGGTTCCGGACTGAAGCACCTAGAACCGCTTGGCCACAGTGGCCGGCTGTTTTCCAAAACAGTTTGGTTGTGGGATGACAAAGCGAACAAATGTAAATGGTAGGAAACTAGCTGTGGTGGACTGAACTATAGCTTGGCAAAAAGATGTTTGAAAAAACCACAGCTCAAAACTAAGTGTTCAAGACTGAAAATTTCGAAAGTTAGTAATAACGCAGGTTGCAAGTCAAAAATGTTATCACGTGTTCTGAAAGTCTGTGAGAAAAAATGCTACTATTTTGGTGAGTTGGACTGTAAACAAAACAGACATTCCAAACTTTGAACTATATGGCCTAAGCAACTAATTAGGGGAAGGAGCATTCTGAGCAGCAAAGTTGCTAAGCATGGAAAGAAATTATATCCAACAACAGCCAAATTACTGAGACACTTCCCATGCTGACGAGATTGACAGAACAATGCCAGGGAAGAAAGAACCATCAACTAATGACAATAAAATTAACATGCAGCAAAGGTTAATCTTGGCCAACCTTTGAGGCTAACAGCCTTTTTTTACTTGTTAGTACCAACTTATAAGGTATAATTTTACAAGTAATGTGAACTGTCTTAGCAGACAGTCAAGAACACATCCTGTCTGTGATTTTGAAGAAAACTGATTTTATAGTTTAATACTTATTTATATATAACATGAGAGAGGAGTGGTCAATACAAGTGTTATTTAGTTTCATATTCATTGGTTTCATCAAGGTGACACAGCAGCTACTTTAGGATACCAAAGTGTGCATTAGCCAGTCTTTTTCACAAGATCAAATGTTCCATAATTATGGCACATGAAGCTTTAAGCATGACATCAGTTTCAGCTTAGAATGAAAAGCAATATTTTTTTTTTTGTTTAATTTGAAAAACACACACTCTACAAAGAGTAATATTGACGGCTTACCTACTTTATAGGTGTATAGAATATAAACAAATCTGATTTAATGTGGAATGAACAACTAGTAAATACGCTCCACAAATGAAAGTGTTTCTTACTAGTCGCATTGTGTTCATACTGGATAAATACTGTCTGCTTTTTATAGTTTCTCTACTGACACTTTTAAATGGGAAAATTCAAATCCACAACTTTCAGAACAATTGTTTTAGCTAGCTGGCACAACCAAATCCTTTGTAAGATATAACATGAAGGACTAAAATAACAGCAATAATACACCTTGTGTGCACGCAACTTACCTGAAGGATAGACATTGGGATGGAACAACGGTGGTTCAAATTTGCACTTTGGGGGGCTAGAAGGATAATCATCCTTGAAGATCATTCTTAGTTTATATTGACCTCCTTCCCAAGGTGTCTGCAACAATCAGACATTTGTTAAAAACAATCATGTAATTTGTGGATGCACTATATTAGGCATATTTTCTTACCCCTTTCTTCCCAGGTATGGAACATTCCCAGCTCATCAGATTTAAGCTTCCATCTGCGTTCTTTACAGGTCGAGCTACAAAGCCCTAAACAACACAACAATTTCGTTGAAACTTTATTCCCTCAAACGAGCCTCAAACAGGAAAATAAGTGAATCCTTACAAATGGGTGATCCTTCCTCCAGGCTTTCCGCTCCTCCGCTAGACGTGCTATGGCGATCCCCGACATTTCTGCACCGAGCCTAGCGGTCTGAAAATAAAATGGATTTAAGAGGAAAAAAAAACAAACGATATTTCTCGCAACATTTTGCAATTTGAATATGTAGGGAAGTGGACTAAATAGAAAGCAGCAGCATTTCGAGATATGATTCTCTGGTCCATCAATTTGTTTGGACTGAGATTTGTTTTCGCTTGTCAAAGACACGTGCGCATTCTTTTGATTCGCACGTCAAACACTGGTCATTACAAATTTCACTGCATACGCTCATGACGACAGCGGTCATACACTGACCACACTGTCAATATAAAATTGTCATCGACCTTCTTTTCCATTATTTTAGAGCAAATGCGAACAGGCGGGAAATCGTTACACCATAACTACCGAAGACTGTCAATGCGACAGGTTTCCAGAATCAAGAATTCTTAGTATTATTTGTCACTTAAGACTCGGTTTCGCTGCTACCCCCTTGTCGCAATCCACAACTAATCATGCTGTACGAAGTAGTTAAAATCAATGCAAACAATAAATTTTCATATTGACACTTATATATATGCCTCGTCCAATCCATGCAACCGCTTTAAAATCACCGTAAAAAATCTTAATAACTTACACGTCATACTCATAAACTTCTACACCCTACCTGATCCAAGCGTTAACCACGTATAATACGAAGAGCTATCTAAACACCAATCTTGCGAACACAACAACCCTCCCGTTCAAACACACGAATATGGCCGCTTCTCTTGAAACTCAAAGCCCAATAAACAGTCAGAGATCACACTAGTATGCTAAGACGATATCAAAGTTTCTCATTTTTTTATTTTATTTTCCAAACAATTACAATACAAATAAAATACTAAGGAAGCAGCCGTAAAGGATACAGCAAAAACCATACTATAGAAGGACGTCACCTCGACTAAAATTTTCCATAAAAATCTGCCTATTCACATTGTGTTTGGAAAAAGATAAAAAAAACGGTATTACCACAATGATAATAATGAGAATTCAAGACTTCTATTCGTTAAAGATACTATAGAAAATATTGTAAAATTCCTCGAGCGTATTATAGTTCACAGTTATTATAGTTCTCCGGCTTCTGCCTCGGGTACGAGATCTTCGCTAAATAAACCTGTCAATGTGCCTATTGCGAAACGCAACAAGTGTTTCTTAAGCTTCTCAAAGACTCGTGTTTTTCAGTTATAAAATGGTATATTTCACCTTGAAATAAAACAGTAGGAATTACTATTACTTCGTTTCATTATAATGTCTAGGCTCATCCACTACTGTATTAACCGTTAGGCTCATTTCACGCTCACGCTGAAGCAACCATTGCTCAGTTGCATTTCCACCAACGAGTTAAAATTTTAACTCGTTGATTTCCATGTTAATTTAACAGAGTATCGCTGCGCACAGAAACTGTTTATATTTTTATAATATACTATCAATATGCTCCTTCTGCGGAAGTTACTAATTACTACGACGCAGTTTCAATCAGTTTACGTATATAGTTCCGTGCGCCTTTCTGTGATTAAACTGAATCACTAAAATACTTTTACCCAACGATGCGACGTAATACTTTCAACTTACAACACTCTTTAGCAAATTCTTTAGATTATTCAAGCGCAATTCTGCGCATGCTACAGCTTCTTGAAACGGCTCCCTCGTTCGCAAAAACCCGCGTGAGCAATAGAGCCTGAGCGTTGTTGATGTTACAACAGCGAGCAAAACAATGTCCTCGCCAGAAAAAATGCACGCTTAGGTTTGAAAATTCCAGAAGCCAGCCATGAGTAAGAAGTATGATTTTACAATGTCATAATACTACTAATAACAGGATTCCTCTCATCATCCCAGTGGAATTAAAAATACAGAGAAAGTAGTTTTTGAAGCCCCACAACCCCTAAAAAAATAAAAATCCCTAAGAAAATTACGATCGAGCGAAATGATCCCCACAGAAACATATAATCGCATACTAGCGAACAACCCAACAGTAGATACTTCCTACTGAGTTATCAGTCCATTATAGCACACATTTCACATTGTTTTGTCCCTATACCAAAAAGGACAATCTCTTTACATTTTAGTATTTTTATGAGGTGTAGACATAGAACACACATGAAAACTAAGTTGGTCAGGTAACAGAATTACACAAGAACAAAATATCGAAATTCTCTATACTTGTGTATTCGAGTAGCATCTGTGAAAATAGTATCAAAACAATATAAAGCCGTCCAATTAAATCTCTATCCCAAACAATTCTTCAAAAGTTGGCCACCAAGTGAGATATACATGTATATTTCCTCCAAAATAGTGTTAAATTCAAATGTGTTTTGTATGCCTGTAGTAATGTCTTTTCTTGTTACACAAGTGAACATTTAGGATTTCTATTGCGCTTTCCCATGAAAACAACTTGCGTTATTTGAAACCCCGACAGTCGCGAAGTAGGCCGAAATTTGCGTCAGAAACATCGAAAATTCTATTTACGTTTTCTTAATAGTATAAATTTCGTCAAAACAAGGAGCTACTACCTTCACTAACGTCTATCCTTGCCATGAAAGAGTAATTAAACGTTTATAAATCGTACATCTCAATAGATTTCGTACTGACTACTCATTAAATAGACGCGATCCAGGCCTAAACCTTCCGTGTTATAGACATTTAAAAACGTAATGAAACAACCTTGATAACGCAAATTCTCTAAATCTAATTCATTCTTCTATCATTATATCTCCAAATCAGTACAAAATCAGTGGCAACAGCACGGAACGCTTTTAGAGTTATTTCTATACAGCCAATCTGGTGTCTGATAAACTTGATACATTCTTTAAAGTTAAAGATTAGATTAGATTAGATTAGTACTTGTTCCATAGATCATGAATACGACACTTCATAACGATGTGGAAGGTGTCAGGTTAATAAAAGTTTTCTATACAAGATATTACATTACACAAAATATTACATGACACTTAATATTTTTTTTGGGTGTGGGCGTGGGGAAATTACCCACTTACTATGTCCAAAAATTCATCTAATGATTGGAGGAGTTGCCATTCAGAAATTCTTTTAATTTCCTTTTAAATGCTGTATGGCTATCTGTCAGACTTTTGATGCTATTAGATAAGTGACCAAAGACTTTTGTGGCAGCATGATTTACCCCCTTCTGAGCCAAAGTTAGATTTAACCTTGAGTAGCGAAGATCATCCTTTCTCCTAGTGTTGTAGCCATGTACACTGCCACTACTTTTGAATTCGTTTGGATTGGTAATAACAATTTTTAAGTGAATATATATATTGTTAGGCTACAGTGAAGATTACGGGCTCTTTAAATAAGTGTCTGCAGGATGGTCTTGGATGAGCTCCAGCAATTATTCTGATTACATGCTTTAGTGCAGTCAAAACTCTTTGACTCAATGACCAGTTACCCCACAATATGATGCCACACGAAAGCAGAGAATGCAAATAGGTGTGATAAGCTAATTTACTGAGATGTATATCGCCAAAATTTGCAATGACCCCAATAGCATAAGTATCTGATCTCTAACGTTTCAGCAGATCTTCAGTGTGTTTTTTCCAGTTCAACCCCTCATCAATGCATACATCTAGAAATTTTGAATATTTTACCTTAGCTACCGATTTCTGATCAAAGTCTATATTTGTTAATGGTGTCATTCCATTTACATGTGGAACTGTATATACTGTGTTTTGTCAAAGTTTAATGAGAGCCCATTTGCAGAGAACCACTTAATCATTTTTTGAAAAACATCATTTACAATTTCATCAGTTAATTCTTGTCTATTGGCTGTAACAGCTATACTTGCATCATCGGAAAAAAGTACCAGCTTTGCATCTTCGTGAATAAAGAATGGCAAGTCATTAATATATATTAAGAACAGGAGAGGACCCAACACCAAACCTTGTGGCACCCCATACTTGATTGTACCCCAGTTTGAGAAATCACCAGTTTTTTTGGATATTATGTGAGCTGCTTATTTCAACTTTCTGCACTCTTCCAGTTAGGTATGATATAAACCATTTGAGTGCTGTCCCATTCATACCACAGTACTTGAGCTTACCTAGAAGTATTCCATGATTTACACAATCAAGAGCCTTTAAGAGATCACAAAAAATTCCAATGGGTGACTTCCCATTACTCAGAGCATTTAATATTTCATTAGTGAAAGTATACATAGTATTTTCCATTGAAAAACCTTTCTGGAAACCAACCTGACATTTTGTGAAAACTTTATTTTTACAAATGTTTGAAGCTACTGTACAATACATAACTTTTTCAAGAATTTTGGATAAGGTAGTCAGAAGACAGTAGTTGTTGACATCAGATGAAGTGGTTTTACTTTAGTCTATCTGGGAAAATACCCTGCTTCAGAGAGCTATTACATTTGTGGCTAAGACTCCCACCGAGCGAGGTGGCGCAGTGGTTAGACACTGGACTCGCATTCGGAAGGACGACGGTTCAATCCCGCGTCCGGCCATACTGATTTAGGTTTTCCGTGATTTCCCTAAATCAGTCCAGGCAAATGCCGGGATGGTTCCTCTGAAAGGGCACGGCCGACTTCCTTCCCCATCCTTCCCTAATCCAATGAGACCGATGACCACGCTGTCTGGTCTCCTTCCCCAAACCAACCAACCAACCAACCTAAGACTCCCACTTATCTCTTGGGAACAAGCTTTTATTATCCTGCTGGAAATGCTATCAATTCCATGTGAGCTTTTATTCTTGGGAGAGTTTATTATCTTCCTAATTTCAGAAGGAAAGTGGGTGGAATTTCAATTGTATCAAATTGTGTGGGTAAGGCCTCTTCCATTAACTGCCTTGCTTCTTCTAATGAACATTTAGATCCTATTTTCTCTACAACATTTCAAAAGACTTCCGGCTTGTTGTTTGTCAAGTTCCCATTCGCTTTGATGGTAATGATGCCATCCTGTACTCTTGGTTGCCCTGTCTCCCTTGTCATAATATTAAAAATTGTTTTGATTTTGTTATCAGAGGTATTAATCTCAGACACGATGCACATGCTTCTGGACTTTTATATAACCTTTCTTAATGTAGCAAAGTAGTTTTTATAACATGTGGCTGTTTCTGGGTCATTACCCTTTCTTGTTGTTAGATACAGCTCCCCTTTGTGGTTACAAGATTTTTTATTCCTTCAATAAGCCATGGTTTTTAGCATGGTTCTTATAATCAGATTTAACTACTTTCTTGGGGAAACAGTTTTCAAATTCTCTTACAAGTGTATGATGAAATATGTTCTATTTTAAATTAGCATGGGGTTCCTTGTACACCTCATCCCAGTCTAAATGCTGAAGATTTTCCCCGAAATTTCTAATTGTTGAGTCATTAATTGAATGCACAACTTTGGAGGGTATGGAGCTATGTCATATACTGTAACTATCTGAGCACCATGATCAGAAAGGCCAAGGATTTACGTTTTTAAACTTATCTTGGTCTATAAAAGTGTTATCTATGAATGTGCTGCTGTCCTTTACTACCTGAGTAGGAAAATTAATGACAGATGTCAAATTGAAAGAACCAAGCAAGACTTCCAGGTCATTCTTCCTAATATACTCTTTCAGTGAATCAACATTGAAGTCCTGACAAATAATAATTTGCTTTCCCCTATCTGACAGATAGCACAATAAGGCATCCAAGTTTTCCAGGAATAAGTAAAAGTTTCCTGAAGGGGACCTATATACTGTTACAATTATAAAAGAGCCCTCCTTCAGTTTAAGTTGACAGTCACATGCTTCTATATGTTGCTGTAGACAAAACTTCTTTCTATCTAAGGTTTTTACAGTGATACATTTTGACATATATGGCAACTCCTCCTCTCACCATAATCTCTCTACTCATATGTGCAGTTAGTTTACAAGCACTAATATATACCTTTTCCACATCAGAAACCATGTGCTGTTCAGACAGGCATAGTATATCTATTACATTATCAGATTCAATGACATCTAAACAAACCAGGAGCTCATCTACTTTATTCTTCGACCCTGAAATATTTTGGTGAAAAATGGTAACATTATTTTTTACTTCACTTTTGTGATAATCTACTTTTTTCTTTAATCCACCAATATTTTGGTTAAATATGGTAACATTATTATTTATTTTACTGTTGTGAGAATCTTGTGAGTTTTGGACCTCTTTAGCACCTGCCTGCCTGAACTTCTCATTGGACACTGATATTAGTCTAAAAAAGAGGTACATCCATGAGTACTAGTGTCCCCCCTTATGGATTTCGCTAACAACCCTGCCAGTTTACCTTTTCCTTTCCTATTGAGGTATAGGCCATGCCTTGTGAAATACCCCCATCAATAGACTTGGCAGGAACCAATCCAATGTCTGACAGAGTGGCTGCCCTACGCAACTGATCCAACTCCATATTTACCCTCCTGACAAAACGGTTCAACTGGGGCTGATCATGCCACATCAGAGCACGCACCATCTCAACATTGGTATGGCTCGTTTCCAAGGCTATTTTCACCAGGTCACACTCAGTACTGTAGACCTGATCCCTATCAATACTGTTTCCCACTCCACCCACTATCATCACATGATCCTGCTTTGAGGAACCCTTGCACGAGGAACCTATATCCTCTACCATCTGGCTAAGACATGCACTTGGCTTGAAAAAGTTTGTGACCTGGCACCTGTCACCTAATTTTTCCTGTAAAATCTCGCCCACACCTCTTCCATGACTGCTACCTAGCAACAGAACTTCCCTCTTACTTTCTACTTTTTTTGAAACAGTTGGTTTCCTAGAGAGATTCTGTTGCATCTTAACTACATCTACTTCTACTGGAGCCTCTTCCTTACTTAACTGTGGTAGCAAGGCAAATCTATTGGTTGTACCAATTGGGAAACTGTCAGGCACTGTTTTCTTTCTGCGGCCCTGTTCCCAGCTACCACTTCCCACCGCTGTTAACCCTCATGCCCCTTAACCTCTTCAGTTCCTCCCCAGCTCTGTCCAAATCAGCCTGAAGGGCTCTAATTTTCTCCTCCTGTTCAGCTATAATCCTATCTCTTTAGCAAACCCTGCAAAAGAATGGAAGAGTCTCGTTTGCTTCCCCAATTCCCACACCGCTACAATTTCCCCAGTGAAACCATCAGTAACAACAGCTGCACAAAACCCCTGAACTAACTTTCCTACTGCAGCTCACATACATAGCATTCATTGTAGTTCGGAAATTAGTTAGGAGTTTTACTAAGTGATAACGATAATATATTAAATACAGATGTAAAAGGACACAAATTATGTTTTGGAAACCAATATGTAAGTAAACTATTAGCAAATGCATTTAAATTTGTGGTACAACGCTAAATATGCAAGTTCAAAAATTAGGCCTAAGCAGTGGAATGTAACCAAAACGAACTTTTTGCGATTACTGGAAGAATACGCAAATAAAGGAAAAGCCTTTAATGGGAAGCTTGAAGAGCACACTAATGAATGTATTTAATCAGTTAATCTATAGCAAATGGACTTAATATTGCGGTATAACGCTAAGTATGCACACTCGGAAAGTAAGGCAAAGCCGCGAAATGTAAACAAAACGAACTTTTCGCGACAAATGAACAATACGCAAATAAAAGAAAAACCTTTAATGGTGAGCTTGAAAAGCACCCTAATGAACGTATTTAATCAGTTAAACTATAGCAAACTATTGCAAAAACTTTCTTCTTCCGAAACTGACAGTGAGTGGGAACTGTAAGAGTTGTTATAGGGTATTAAGCTGGAGATTTGTTTCCAGCCTTGTAGGAGATATTTTCACTGCGGGGCAGAACAATGGGGAACAGTAGATGCTCTCTCGCAAAACTGTAGGGTATGCAGCAAAACCATTTTGATTAAGGAACAGGAAAGGAAAATCAGTGTCCTTCAGGCAGAGTTGGATGAACCAAGGTAAGAACTGATCAGAACCAAGGTAGATAGAGCAGAGGACGGTGGTTAGGAACTGGCTGTTGATAAGAAGATGGAGAGAAAGAGAACAGAAGACGATAGTTTTATTATCAACATTAAAAACAGGTGTCTACTGCTGCCAGAATGAAGTGAGAAGAACCTCAGGCAGGGCCAGCAGCAGGAAATGTGAAGCACACTTCAACTGATATCAGGAAGCCCAGGCATGTGCACAGTGTTTTGAAGAAGAAAGTGGTGCTACTAGGTAGTAGCCATGGGCGATGTGTAGGCAAATGACACATATGCTTCATGTCATAAAGAAAACGAAACCGTTGAAAAAAACAACAAGGGACATTTCGCAGTCTTAACTATGCTTCATCAATAAATGCAGTCAATAAAAACGTAGAATACAACAATTTTAAGTTGGGGCGCTTTCTGTAAACTGCACAGTAGTTTATGTCATTGACCATTGGCATAGAGACACAGAAATCCAAAATGTAGTATTATCATTATATGAAATGACAGTCTCTACTACAAAGTGTGGAGGATCATGCATCAGTATCAGAAAAGGAACACAGTTCAAATCAAAATGTGATCTTAGTACTTCATTAAAGGTAAACACTATGAAATATCAGCTACTGAATTAACAGTGTTTCATAATGAGGAGATATAATCATAAACACAAATATAATAAATGAAACCAGAAGCGCCCTCATAAATATCCTTTAGAGATTTGGCATATCCCTGTTGATCACTTGTGCAATGCCTGCATGAGTAATTGACCATGCAGCCACAAATATGGATGGGGAAAAGTGTGATGTAGATCTTGGACTCTCAGACCATTTCTGCCAAATAATGACAGTAAAACTGTGGCATTTTCAAGAACAAATATTAGGTGAAGAATCTAGCTATATCTATATCTGCATCTGTAACCTGTAGCATTTTATCAGGTCACAGGTAACTCTGCAGTAAGTGTGATGTCTATTAACATTTATTGTCAGGCCATTAAAATACAGAATTAACAGCAGAGGCTCCAAGCACTTTCCTGTGCCATGTCTAAAGTTACTTCACATCTGCCTCTAACTCCCCATCCAAGATAATATGCTGTATTTACCCTAACAAGAAATCCTTAATCCAGATGGACATTTTTTTGGTGTTGTGTATGATTGTACTTTCATTAGTAAGCTTTGGTGTGGTACTAAGGCAAATATATTTTGGAAAACAAGAAATACTGCAGCTACCTCACTGCCTTCGTTCACGACTTTCAGAGTATCATGCAAAAAATGCATAAGGTGCTTTTCACATCATCTATGTGTTTGGAAACTATGCTGATTGGAATAGAAGAGATCATTCAGTTCGAGATACCTCATTACGTATCACATGATAATATGTCCTATGTCTCTTCGATGATAGTTTTGAGGATCATTTCTACTATCATTAATGTAGACAGTTTGTATTTCATTCTTATTTGCAGCAGTGTGAGAATAAAATTATGGCGATACACTTGGGTTTTCATTTTGTAAGTAATATTTGAAAACATAGTTCAGAATTTCTGCTGTTGCTTCGCTAACCCCACTTTTCAGTTCTGAATTCCTGGATAAGAGTTTTGGTGCCACTAACAGTCTTTACATATAATTAGAATTTCTTTTGGTTTTGTGAGAGATCTTCCTGTTATATAGTGCTATGATAATCATTGAAAGTTACATACATCTCTGTCTTGACAGCCAAATGATTTTTATGCAGCATCTCTCTACCTATTATTTACTTACTTATTTACATTTGAAATCTTTTGGGTGATATATTGTACCCTAATGTCAGACTAAATTTTATTCGTTTAAACACTGTTAAATCGAATATTATTTGCTAGGGTGATTTTTATGAGGTTTGCATAAGCATATTTTACGACAGAGAAATTTCTTTACATGGGAAGTTTACATAATTTTCTATTGTTAAGTGATATATGTTTAATATATAGCCCTACACTTTGTTTTACATTTATCCTGCAGTAAGAGATGTTGGTAGGTACTGTGAGAGTACCAACTTCAAGGGGGTGACAAAACTTGCTACATCCTGTGACACAAGTTGCAACCTTTTTTTAAACCGATGCATGCTGACAGAAAATGTATTTAAAATGACTAACATAAAGTCTTTTGCTACATCTCTAATAGAGTACTTCTGAATTTCCATCACTGACCAATGTTCTGAGTGCAAGGAGTTCTTCCACCTGATATCGCGGCTATAGGGAGTCACTTATGTGGCTACAAAACTGATTTCTTAAACATAAGAATGTAAGAAATGAAACTGTATCATCAGATTTAGCATTACGTTTTATTCTACGTGAAAATATAAAAAAAAATCCCCTTTTTTCATGTGTTCCAGGAGGTTTATCCCATTAAAAAGAGGGCTATTCCCTTAAAGGTGATTTATCCCAGAGCATTATTCCATATGAATGTTTGAATGAAAGTATGCAATATGTGTTAACTTAATTGTCTCTCCCCGAGATCTGCAATGATTCTAAGTGCGTATGTGCTGAGTTAGGTTGTTTAGGATATGTAAAGTGAGCTTCTTCTGGTCATATACTCATCATTATGGACATTTAAAAATACATTTTCCTTTCATTAGTTTCCATATCACACAACGGATTGTACAATGACATATCAAAATTAGTTTTTCAAGTCTTTCAAATCCTGTTACAGGATTAGACTACTTGCTCAGTATTACATATTTTTCAAAAATCTGAATTATGTAGCAACTTTTACATAGAAAAATTGGCCAGACATTGTCATATTTAAAGTCTTTTTTTACATCTCCATAAAGTATTCTGATTCAAAGGGGCAACATGAAAATTCAATACATACGCAAAAATAATATTAAACAAAACATAAAAAATATCTATCATAGGAAACACAAGTAAATTGTATACAGCATGAGATATTGCATTTATTTTGTAAAAAATGGTGTGGTGCTTTCCATACACATTCCCAAAACTAGTATACTAAAAATATAGAAGTTTCATTGTATCACAAATAAATCTAGATAGCTAAAAGGAATGCTGAAATGGTCAGTTTTCAAATTCCAGAGTCTTTTTACACAGATGCCAAGACAAAAAATAACGTGCATGAGGGACAAATACTAATTCATTATGTCCAATAAAGAAAGTTATATTAAGAACTGAATAAATGCTCAGGAACTGACTGAGTTTGTACTTAAAGCTTCAGTTTTTCAAATGATTAGTTAGTTAAAACATTACTCTATACATTGACAAATGACATTGTAAAAAAGAAATTACTTTACATGAAAGAACATATTAAAATACAAATCATGCCTTTTTAACAAACTTGATTTTCATAATATCAGTCATATTCTACACAAAATAATGCTGCAGAAAATCTGCAGGTTGCCAACTAACTTCACCTGAAAAGGTTTTCATTGGAATGTTGCAAAATATGGTGTTAACATTGTTTATAAGATTTCTGTTAACTGCATTATTGGGCAATTCTTCAACCTTTCTTCATACTTTCTAGAATGTGGGTTTTGTTGTTACTCAATTTTACATTCTCTACGAATCTATCATTTACTGTCTTCATCTGTTCAACAAAACTGTTTCAACAAGTGCCAGTTTGGTATCAACATTAGTTTCCAAAGTCGAAATTTGACTATTCACATCTTTGTCAACAGTTCTTATTTACTCACACACTTTTTCGAAAACAATTTTGCTTTTTCCCAATCTTCAGTGATTGTGACATTTTTGACTTAAGAGTTGAATTCAAGTTCAATTTCTCTCATTTTGGGCTCAACAAACTCTACTCGAACATCTAATCTATCAATTTATTCGTTGGTACAGTTTATTTGAGCTGTATTTCAACCAATAGAATCAAATAACGCTCCTATTGAATGACGAAATTCTGAGCTGTTTCTTACTTTCTTGTTCATGATTTTCAAATTATTCATTAATTTTTGCAAACTAGTCATTATTTTCTTGTTTATGACTTTCAATTTGCTCATTAATTCTTGCAAACTGGTTATTGCTCGTTATTATTAACTATGCCATCATGATAGTTATGCCATTATAATTATCTCGTTTTACTAATTTACATGATTTAACAGCGTCTTTTTTTCTGTTCTACTGCTTCAGCGATAAAGCTTTCCTGTTTTTGTTTCATAACTGTACCTAAGTCTCCCATGTCTATATTACTACCCACTGTTTTGGTTTCTTGTTCAATTACTGTCATTAATCATCATTATTCAACGAAACACTTCAGCACTAAAAAAAAAACTAAAGAAAATATTTCCAGTGCTTTGTTGTTGGATGTCGGTGTTATTGATTGTTCAACTAACTTTTGATTTTTCACCCTCTTCTTCATGTTGATTGCGACCTCCTTTTGCTGCTATTGTAGTGGCTTCATAGCATAGCATATTTTCACAATATCTACACTTTTAATCTGCAACAAGAAAAATGGCCCAACACAGTATTCAGATTTTATTTTCAGAAAATCACAAACGATGCCACCATACTTTGACAATTACCACCATCTTGTACCCCAAAGCCACTTTATTAATTGTGAAGTATGTTAATAATTTGGGAGAGCAGTCACAGTTTCACACACTTGGCACACTGAGTTTGTGACACACTGCAGTGAGAAGTAGCAATCGTAGAACTATAAATAGTTTTCACAAGACTATCTTTATTCTTCCTCTTTGCTCCAAGTCACATCCTTGTAGCCCATTCTGAAATGCCATATTTTTTTATATTGGTCTATAGAATGCTAGGATTCATTTCGTTAAATAATATAACACTTACTTCACAATACAAGTCAACATCAACCACCATGCTAACACAACAAACACATAACTTTTGCTCCATCGTCGCCCTTCAAACTGGTACTACGAACAGCCCAAAGACAAAAGATTTACCTCTAACAACATATAGGAAAGAAAATACTATCATCTGTCGACCTATTTGTGCAAAATTACCTTTGAAACAAACATTTCAAAAATAAAGTACAAGTAACTTTATCAGTGCTTATCTTTTTAAGAAGTCAATAATCATCATCGTAATTACATTAAGTGTTTAAATATGTTGACGTTTATACATTTTCGTATAGCTATATTGTAGTGGATTTCTGGGTTTTAATTCTTCAACTTGGGAACTGGTTATTTCATATGACCCAAGATCGGTTAGTACATTTATCTCAACAGAACGAGTTTTATTACAGTATCATACCCCAGAATTTACTGAAAACTTTTATTCTTCCACAGATATTTCTCTCCTTTCTCACAAGCAATACATGTCACAGTCGATATGCCCACAAGACCAAGGTAAGTTCTAGGGACATTTCTGAAGACCCTGAACCTCACTGAAATGTTGTGCAAAAGGCTTGTCTTCGCAGCCTTCTCTGCCAGTCACATTTCGGCTCTCTACAGCTTCTCACGTACCCACACGTTAGGAATTATAATGACAAGATTAGATTAGATTAGATTAATACTAGTTCCATGGATCATGAATACGATATTTCGTAATGATGTGGAATGAGTCGAATTTTCTAATACATGATATAATTAGGTTAATTTAACAACATACTTAAGTTAATATAACAACTTTATTTTTTGTGTTTTTTGTTTTTCTTTATTTTTTATTTATTTTTTTATTTTTTTTATTTTCTAAATATTTTTTTCTTTTTTTTCTTAATTTATATCTAAAAATTCCTCTATGGTGTGGAAGGAGTTGTCATTCAGAAATTCTTTTAATTTCTTCTTAAATACTTGTTGGTTATCTGTCAGACTTTTGATACTATTTGGTAAGTGACCAAAGACTTTAGTGCCAGTTTAATTCACCCCTTTCTGTGCCAAAGTTAGATTTAATCTTGAATAGTGAAGATCATCCTTTCTCCTAGTATTGTAGTTATGCACACTGCTATTACTTTTGAATTGGGTTTGGTTGTTAATAACAAATTTCATAAGAGAGTATATATACTGAGAAGCTACTGTGAATATCCCTAGATCCTTAAATGAATGTCTGCAGGATGGTCTTGGGTGGACTCCAGCTATTATTCTGATTACACGCTTTTGTGCAATAAATACTTTCTTCCTCAGTGATGAATTCCCCCAAAATATGATGCCATATGAAAGCAATGAGTGAAAATAGGCGTAGTAAGCTAATTTACTAAGATGTTTATCACCAAAATTTGCAATGACCTTATTGCATAAGTAGCTGAACTCAAACGTTTCAGCAGATCATCAATGTGTTTCTTCCAATTTAATCTCTCATCAATGGACACACCTAAAAATTTTGAATATTCTACCTTAGCTATATGCTTCTGATTAAGGTCTATATTTATTAATGGTGTCATACCATTCCCTGTACAGAACTGTATGTACTGTGTCTTATCAAAATTCAGTGAGAGTCCGTTTACAAGGAACCACTTAGTAATTTTCTGAAAGACAGTATTGACAATTTCATCAGTTAATTCTTGTTTGTCAGGTGTGATTACTATACTTGTATCATCAGCAAAGAGAACTAATTTTGCTTCTTCATGAATATAGAATGGCAAGTCATTAATATATATTAAGAACAACAAAGGACCCAAGACTGACCCTTGTGGAACCCCATTCTTGATAGTTCCCCAGATTGAGGAATGTGCTGATCTTATTTCAACTTTCTGCACTCTTCCAGTTAGGTACGAATTAAACCATTTGTGCACTGTCCCACTCATGCCACAATACTTGAACTTGTCTAGCAGAATTTCATGATTTACACAATCAAAAGCCTTTGAGAGATCACAAAAAATCCCAATGGGTGGTGTTCGGTTATTCAGATCATTCAAAATTTGACTGGTGAAAGCATATATGGCATTTTCAGTTGAAAAACCTTTCTGGAAACCAAACTGACATTTTGTTAGTACTTCATTTTTACAGATATGTGAAGCTACTCTTGAATACATTACTTTCTCAAAAATTTTGGATAAAGCTGTTAGAAGGGAGATTGGACGGTAATTGTTGACATCAGATCTATCCCCCTTTTTATGAAAAGGTATAACAATAGCATATTTCAGTCTATCAGGGAAAATGCCCTGTTCCAGAGAGCTATTACACAGGTGGCTGAGAATCTTACTTATCTGTTGAGAACAAGCTTTTAGTATTTTGCTGGAAATGCCATCAATTCCATGTGAGTTTTTGCTTTTAAGCAAGTTTATTATTTTCCTAATTTCAGAGGGAGAAGTGGGTGAGATTTCAATTGTATCAAATTGCATAGGTATGGCCTCTTCCATTAACAGCCTAGCATCTTCTAATGAACACCTGGATCCTACTATATCCACAACATTTAGAAAATGATTATTAAAAATATTTTCAACTTCTGACTTTTTGTTCGTAAAGTTTTCATTCAATTTGATGGTAATACTGTCTTCCTCTGCTCTTGGTTGACCTGTTTCTCTTTTAATAATATTCCAAATTGTTTTAATTTTATTATCAGAGTTGCTGATTTCAGACATGATACACATACTCCTGGATTTTTTAATAATTTTTCTTAATATAACACAGTAGTTTTTATAATTTTTGATAGTTTCTGGGTCACTACTCTTTCTTGCTGTCAGATACATTTCCCTTTTCCGGTTACAAGATATTTTTATACCCTTAGTAAGCCATGGTTTGTTACAAGGTTTCTTACGAGTATATTTAACTATTTTCTTGGGGAAGCAGTTTTCAAATGCATTTACAAAAATGTCATGAAATAAATTATATTTTAAATTGGCATATAAATTATATTTTAAATTGGCATTGTAGATTAATTGTAGTATGCATAAAGACATTTAAATTATTGTTCTTCCTGTGCTTCAAATGCAAGTGGAATGGGAAAAAAGCCAAATTCCTGTTCTAAAGCTAAGAAACTTCTGTCATGCACCTCACAGCGGTTGTCAGAGTATTTACATAAATGTATATGTATTTATAGATGGAGGAGACAAGACGATCAATACACTGGTTTTCGGAATTCGATATTTCGTCTAGTGGAAGTTGTGTTGCAAAGCTAAAAGGTAGTCTTGTCGTGGGCATACCTCCCCTTCGCCAGAGACATCCTATTGTTGTCTTAGGCTAAGCCTGTGTTGACTAACATCCATGACTTTGTAAGAAAGGCAGATTACTGAAGATCCTGGATTACCAATCGAACTGGCAGAGATCTACATTGTCAAAAAATGGCTCTGAGCACTATGGGACTTAGAATCTGAGGTCATTAGTCCCCTAGAATGTAGAACTACTTAAACCTAACTAACCTAAGGACATCACAAACATCCATTCCCGAAGGAGGATTCGAACCTGCGACCGTTGCAGTCGCTCGGTTCCGGGCTGAAGTGGCTAGAACCGCTCGGCCACCACGGCCGGCCTCTCCATTGTCATCGCCGTCTGCTCACAGCACTATGACCCTCTGCACCGATAATACGCATAATGGGTTTCGTAGCTACATGTGACAAGTGTTGCAGGAGTTTCACAAGTTTTCAAACACATGCTTTGCATTTAAAGTTTCTACATGCTTTTGATCTGTAGCGTCACGTTTTTAGGTGCTTGAGAAGGACAATACTCGTGAACCAATTGAATTATGCCCACTTTGTGAGAGCAAATTTGATAAAAAAACACTTAATAACATCACTAGTCACATAGGGTTGCTATGGCGACAGAGACTTCGAGACTGCACAGTAAAATTTCCGAAAAATGGCAGATTCAATCTGAAAAGGAATCTAATTTCAGATTTGTAAAGCAGCATGCTCCAAGACCCACTAATGTTGGTGTCCACGTGGAAGACTGCCTACAAGACACTTGGCATTCCATCTTAGCATATTTCTAAAGTGTATGGGCCCATTACCAAATAGGACCACAGCAGATGTATATCGTATACATGAAGGGCCTAACAGATTAGATTCGTAATGATCTTGCTTAAGCAGATAAGCGAGCACAATATGCGATATGGAGTGAACACAGTGTGACTTGATTCCAAGTTTTGTGGCTGAACATTGAAGTCACGACTGAGTCCTAGTAATCTTTGATCCTAGAGACATTAAACACTTATTTATCAATGTGAAACTACAGCCAATGTGTGTGTTTATAACCATGCAGCATGAGGATGCAAGTATGGTAAGTAATAAGACTGAAACTAAAGCGTAAACATTGAGGAAATCAGCGAATCTAAACAGCAATGTCCGGAATAAATTTCCGTCGGTTGTAGACAAATGCAGGTAAACCTACTCTGTACGTATATTGTAAAAAAGTTCCCAAATTAACTGCCTTCCACGAAAGTTCTTGCGTTCAAATTATTCTCGGGACCGAGAGCTGGCTGGATTTCGAAGTGCGAAGCTCGGAGATATTTAGTGAGTCACAAAACGTATATCAGAATGACTGATTAGAGACCATAGGAGAGGGAATGTACATTGCAATTGACAACAATATTGTTTCTACTGAGTTCTAAATTGAGTGTGACAATGAAGTTATTTGGTCGTGTATAAAATGTCTAGGTGAACCAAGCTAATTGTTAGATGTTTTTACTGGCCTCCCGAATCTGCTGTGACAGTTCTAGAATCATTCAAAGACTGACTATGGGTAGAAACTCGTAAATATCCAGATCATGCGTTACTAGTTGGAGGTGACTGTAACCTACTGAGTATAGATAGAGGTGTCTATGAATTGAAACTTCCTGGCAGATTAAAACTGTGTGCCAGACCGAGATTCGAACTCGGGACCTTTGCCTTCCGCGGGCAAGTGCTCTACCACCTGAGCTACCCAAGCAGGACTGACGCCCCCTCCTCACAGCTTTACTTCTGCCATACCTCGTCTACATCTACATCTACATCTACATCTATACTCCGCGAGCCACCTTACGGTGTGTGGCGGAGGGTACTTATTGTACCACTATCTGATCCCCCCTTCCCTGTTCCATTCACGAATTGTGCGTGGGAAGAACGACTGCTTGTAAGTCTCCGTATTTGCTCTAATTTCTCGGATCTTTTCGTTGTGATCATTACGCGAGATATATGTGGGCGGTAGTAATATGTTGCCCATCTCTTCCCGGAATGTGCTCTCTCGTAATTTCGATAATAAACCTCTCCGTATTGCGTAACGCCTTTCTTGAAGTGTCCGCCACTGGAGCTTGTTCAGCATCTCCGTAACGCTCTCGCGCTGACTAAATGTCCCCATGACGAATCGCGCTGCTTTTCGCTGGATCATGTCTATCTCTTCTATTAATCCAACCTGGTAAGGGTCTCATACTGATGAGCAATACTCAAGAATCGGACGAACAAGCGTTTTGTAAGCTACTTCTTTCGTCGATGAGTCACATTTTCTTAGAATTCTTCCTATGATTCTCAACCTGGCGCCTGCTTTTCCCACTATTTGTTTTATGTGATCATTCCACTTCAGATCGCTCCGGATAGTAACTCCTAAGTATTTTACGGTCGTTACCGCTTCCAATGATTTACCACCTATGGCATAATCGTACTGGAATGGATTTCTGCCTTCCAAACTTAACAGAAGCTCTCCTGCGAACCAGCTTCTGTTAAGTTTGGAAGGTAGGAGACGAGGTACTGGCAGACATAAAGCTGTGAGGATGGGGCGTGAGTCGTGTTTGGGTAGCTCAGTTGGTAAAAAAAAAAAAAGTTGGTAGAGCACTTGCTCGCGAAAGGCAAAGGTCCCGAGTTCGAGTCTCGGTCCGGCACACAGTTTTAATCTGCCAGGAAGTTTCATATCAGTGCACACTCCGCTGCAGAGTGAAAATCTCATTATGCTTATGGATTCGTTGCGAGGGGTACAGACAGACAATCGTGCAAAGTACTTTTGAACACGTTTTCTGAAAGCTGTCTTCAGCAGATAGTTCAACAGTCCAATCACAATGGAAAAGTCTTAGACATTGTAGTTACAAATAGGCGGACCTTACCAACAATTTCAGCATGGAAAAGGCGGTTAAAGATGACGATATCGTAATAGCAACTGTGGTTACAAAAATTAATGACTCAGTTAAGAAGGCTAGGAGAGTGTTTCTGCCAGGAAAGGCAGATAAGCAGTTGTTAGCATCTCACTTGGACAGTGAATTGACATCAGTTAGTTCCAGTCAGATGAATGTAGAGGAAATATGGGCAAAGTTTAAGCAGACTGTAAATGCTGGTCTGGAGAATTCTCTGTCTAGCAAGTGGACTAAGGATAGAAAATATCCCCCATGCTTTCATAACAAAATTCAGAAGATGCTGACGAAGCAGAGGCTGTTGCACTTGGTGGGTTCAAAAGATAACGCGCAAATGGCGGCAAGAAAAGGTTAGTAGTGATTCATGTATCTGTGAAAAGATCTATGCAAGAAGTGTGCAACAACTACCACTGTCACACCTTAGCAAAACATCTGGTGGAGAACCCAACAAAATTCTGGTCGTATGTAAAATCTCTTAGTGGGTATAAGGCTTCTATCCAGTCACTTGTTGAAAAGTGTGGTGTGGTAGTTGAAGACAGAAAAATGAAAGCCAAGTTTTAAATTTCACGTTGAAGAAATCGTTCATACAGGAGATTCGTACAAACATACATCGTTTGACTATCTAACGGACTCTTGTGTAGACAACACAGTAGTAAGCATCCCTGGGGTACAAAAACAACTAAAGGAGTTGAAAACAAATAAGCCACCAGGTCCAGATGGAATCCCAGTTCGGTTTGTCAAAACGTACTCTATGGGATTGGCTGCTTACTTAGCTGGCATGTATCGTGAATCTCATACTCAGCACAAAGCCGCAAGCGGTTGGAGAAAGGCGCAAGTGACTTCTGTGTATAAGAAGGGCAAAAGAATGTACCTGCAAAATTACAGACAAACCAAACATCGGTTTGCTGCAAAATTATTGAACATATTCTCGGTTCGAACATAATAAATTTTTCTGAGACCAAGAAGCGTGTGCCCACGAATCAGCATGATTTTAGAAACCAACGCTCATGCAAAACTCAGCTTACCCTTTTCTCACATGATATACTGCGAACTATAGATGAAGGGCAACAAATGGATTCCGTATTTCTAGGTTTCCAGGAAGCATTTGACACAGTGCATCATTGCAGGCTGTTAACAAAAGTACGAGCATATGGAGTAAGTTCATAGATATGTGAGTAGCTCGAAGACTTCATAAGTTATAAACTCAAGTATGTTGTCCTCAACAGCGATTCTTCGTCAGAGACAAGGGTATCGTCAGGAGTGCCCCAATGAATTGTAATAGGACCGTTATTATTCTTTATATACATAAATGATTTGGCGGACAGGGTGGGCAGCAATCTGCGGTTGTTTGCTGATTGTGCTGTGGTGTAAGGTAAGGTTGTCGAAGGTGAGTGACTGTAGGAGGAAACAAGATGACTCAGACAAAACATCTAGTTGGCGTGGTATATGGCAGCTAGATCTAAATGTAGAAAAATGTAAGTTAATGTGGATGAGTAGGAAAAACAAACTCATAATTTTCGGATACAGCATTAGTAGTGTTCTGCTTGACACAGTCGTTTAAATATTTGGGTGAATCGTTGCAAAACCATATGAAATGGAAGGAGCATGTGAGAATTGTGGAAGGGAAAGCGAATGGTCGACTTCGGTTTATTGTGAGAATTTTAGGAAAGAGTGGTTCATCTGTGAAGGAGACCGCATTTAGGGTGCTGGTGCGACCTATTCTTAAATACCACTCTATTGTTTGGGATCTGTACCAGGTCAGATTAAAGGAAGACATCAAAGCAATTCAGAAACGGACTGCTTGATATGTTACTTGTAGGTCTGAACAACACACAAGTGTAATGGACTTGCTTTTGAAACTCAAATGGGAATCTCTGGAGGGAAGGCGACGTACCTTTCGAGGAACACTAGTGAGAAAATTTAGAGAACCAGCATTTGAAGCTAAATGCAGAACGAGTCTGTTGCCTTCAGCATAAATTGCATATTAGGACCATGAAACTAAGATATGAGAAATTAGGGCTCAAATGGAGGCATACAGACACTCGCTTTTCCCTCGTTCTATTTGCGAGTGGATCAGGAAAGGAAATGACTGATAGTGGTACATGGTACCCTCTGCCATACATTTCCAAAACAATAGAAACCAGAATTAAAAACAGACTAATGAACTACTTGAATAACCACAACCTTCTATGCAATGAACAGTTTATTTACTTTTATCCATCTTTCAATATTAACATGCAATCGATGTTGTCAGAAGAATTACAGCTGTTTGTACATTATGTTTTACATAACAAAATATTACATGGAAAAATATAGTAGGGTTGTACCCTATTAGCTTATAACTGCCTCTACACCCATATCTATACATGACAGTAAGCCTTAATTTATCGATAAATTAGGTCATCTTCACAACTATTCTGAGATTCTTCTATACTATAAAATGTATTTTCCTTCATCCACACTTAGGCTTTAGTTTTGAAAATATCCAGTGACACCAGTTAAGCCTGTATGGGTAAAGTGTTGAATAATTTTATGCCTATGTATTCATAGCTAGATTGGGTTTTCTGAAGCCTGGTTGTGGGTATATCAATCATATTTGTTTGTCCAGTATTGTGTTGATGAACAGATATCCTTATAGTGTAGTGGTTTAAGTTTTCTTTTGTGTTTAACAGACAACAATATATGTAAAGAGATGGGACTGTGAGAATTCTTAAGTCTTTAAAATAAGGTCTACATGAGGTCTTGTTGTCAGTGATCCCATAAAGACGTCTAATTGTTTTTTTCTGCCAAGTGAAAATTTTTTTGGCTCCTGGAGAGTTACCCCACAAAAGAATGCCATACTGTAGATAGCAGTTAAGGAGGCATAGTATGAATGAAGTAATAAGTCTTGTGTAACACATGTGTGTAGTTTGGCTAGTAGGTAGATAACTCGTGATAACTTATAATCGGTATGTGTGTCCCACATTAATTTCGAGACAATGTGTATTCCTAGTAGTTTAACAAATGATAACTCAGTGTTACTGTTTGATAGACTGAAGACTATCTTGACAGTCTTTTCATGGTTCATACTTAACTCATTAGCTTTAAACCAGATATTAGATATTTTGAGACATTCTTCACTTTCCTCCTTCAATTTGTTTATATCCTTTCCGGAATTAGCTAATGTCATGTCATCAGCGTAGAGAATAGATTTACAAGGTAAGTCACTCGGAAAGCCATTCACAAATAATATGAATATTAAAGGGCCAAGCACTGAGCCCTGTGACTTTTGTTCATTATGCTTTACAATTTGTTTCTCTTGCTGAGCTATGATTCGATTAGCGAGAGTTCCAAGTGTTTGATTCCATAGCAACACAGTTTATCTAATAATAATTTGTGGTTAACTGAGTCAAAGGCCTTAATCAAGTCAATTAAAATGGCTTCAGCAGATAATTCTGACTTGAATGAGCTTAGTACAAAAAAGATAAGGTTTTAACTGCTTTGACTGTTGATAAGTTTGACCTAAATCCACACTGAGAATCATTTAATATATTATTGTCTGATATGTGTAACCATATTTGCTGCAGTATGCAATATTCTATTATTTTTGAGAGAATAGGCAAAAGTGAAATTGGTCTATAATTATTGATACAGGACTTGTCACCCCTTTTGTAAAATGGTATGACAACTGTCTTTTGGAGACATTCTTGAAACTGCCCACTAGAGAGCATTCAATTTATCAGTATGCAAAGAGGATATGTATGAGATCTACAATTTTTTTAATTACAAAGTTTGACAGGCCATAAACATCTGGAGTATCCTAATTTAGAGGTTGCTTTAATTATATCAATCACTTGTACTTCTCTCCATTACAAGCTGACACTATGTTTGTAATGTCTTGTTGAAAATTTCTGCCAGATGTCGGGTGAGAAATAGGTGAATGTGTAAAATTGGAATTCTGGTTGCCCTGAGTTGAGAGGCTAAGTTTGGCAGAGTTGATAAGAAAGTGATTGAAATCATCAGCAGTGATGTTAGCAGCATTTGTGTTGTCTTTATAGTTTATATCCATACCTAGCTCTGCTTTTATTACTTTCTATGCAGCCTCACATTTATTGTGTGATTTTTTAATGAAATCACCATTTGCCTTACACTTGGCTATTTTAATTTCAGATCTGTGTTTTCTTTTCAGTTATTTTTTAAGTTTCTTTATCTACTACTCCCTTTTTGACCTTATTGTGACATTGCCAATAGTCTCAGTTTTTGTAATTGAGGTGAAAACCACTTCTGTAAAGTGAAGTAGTTAGGTTTTCTGACTTTTTTTGTTTTTTAACCAGTGGACAGCATGTATGGAAGACTTCAGATATGATTTTGAGGAATGTGCCGAAGGCTTCATCAACATTTCTGGAGGAATGTGTAACAGTGTTCCAATCTATAGACTTAAGTTCTTCTCTATACTTGCTAATATTTCTATCTGTAAATAGTCTCACACACTGAGTTTGTTTCTGGTCTTCTTTTGGTTATTCAGTAATTACTTTCACCCATATAGCTCTATGGTCTGACAGGTAATCGACATTAAATAAGCCTAGCTCAAAATCACATTGGTATACTTTTATTATTAGATTGTCAAGACAGGCCCACAAGAAGTACACAGTCAGCTATAGTACAGTTTACTATGGTAGTGGTCGAAGCACTAGACAAGGACGAGAATGCAACAGGCATTTTCTGGGTCTGCCGAAAGCATTCGATTCAGATGACTGCAGAAATGTACTATAGAAATTAGTAATATTAGGAATAAAGTGTATGGCACAGAATCGGTTTAAGTCGCACTTCAAAAACCAGGTGCAAAAAGTTGAAATCTCACATATCTCTAAAAGACTAGTAGTAAAGATCCAAAGTATATTAATATAGGTGTTCCCCAGAGAAGTGTTATGCCCAAACCTTTACCTTATACATACAAATGATTTCCCACAGAGCGTCATGTATGGAGAAAAATTATGATTTATTGATGATGGCACCCTAGTTATTAAAGATCAAAATTCAACTCAGTTAGCATAAGGATCCAATGTAGCTCTCAGAGATGTCCACAATGATCTTTCAGAATAGAGTAAATATAAATGCGAGACAGACAAATTGCATAAACTTCCAACTCAATAAAAAACCCAGTGATACAGTACTGAAAGTAAGCAATGATGTACTGGATTGTGCAACGGACACAAAATTCTTGGGGATGAATGTGGATTGCCAGTTGAATATGTGAGAATATTTTGGCAAAGAAACTATCCTCAGCACATTATGCCCTGTGAATTCTTGCACCAGTATGCAGAATTTCATGCCTAAAAGTAGTCTATTTTGGATACATGAATTCAATCCTCAGTTACAGGATGTTGTTGTCGTTTTTGTCTTCAGTCCTGAGACTGGTTTGATGCAGCTCTCCATGCTACTCTATCCTGTGCAAGCTACTTCATCTCCCAGTACCTACTGCAGCCTACATCCTTCTGAATCTGCTTAGTGTATTTATCTCTTGGTCTCCCTCTACGATTTTTACCCTCCACGCTGCCCTCCAATACTAAATTGATGATCCCTTGATGCCTCAGAACATGTCCTACCAAACGATCCCTTCTTCTAGTCAAGTTGTGCCACAAACTCCTCCCCAATTCTATTCAATACCTCCTCATTAGTTATGTGATCTACCCATCTAATCTTCAGTATTCCTCTGTAGCACCACATTTCGAAAGCTTCTAATCTTTTCATGTCCAAACTATTTGTTGTCCATGTTTCACTTGCATACATGGCTACAATCCATACAAATACTTTCAGAAACGACTTCCTGACACTTAAATCAATACTCGATGTTAACAAATTTCTCTTCTTCAGAAACGCTTTCCTTGCCATTGCCAGTCTACATTTTATATCCTCTCTACTTCGGCTATCATCAGTTATTTTGCTCCCTAAATAGCAAAACTCCTTTACTACTTTAAGTGTCTCATTTCCTAATCTAATTCCCTCAGCATCACTTGACTTCATTCGACTACATTCCATTATCCTCGTTTTGCTTTTGTTGGTGTTCATCTTATACCCTCCTTTCAAGACACTGTCCATTCCGTTCAACTGTTCTTCCAAGTCCTTTGCTGTCTCTGACAGAATTACAATGTCATCGACGAACCTCAAAGTTTTTATTTCTTCCCAAGGATTTTAATATCTACTCTGAACTTTTCTTTTGTTTCCTTTACTGCTTGCTCAATATACAGATTGAATAGCAACGGGGAGAGGCTACAACCCTGTCTCACTCCCTTCCCAACCACTGCTTCCCTTTCATGCCACTCTACTCTTATAACTGCCATCTGGTTTCTGTACAAATTGTAAATAGCCTTTCGCTCCCTTTATTTTACCCCTGCCACCTTCAGAACTTGAAAGAGAGTATTCCAGTCAACATTGTCAAAAGCTTTCTCTAAGTCTTCCGAAAATAATAGCTGGGAAGATACAGACTCTTTTCATGATGCAGAAAAGAGCTGTACGAATAGTAATAAATAGTTGTAACAGGACACACTGTAAAGAATTATTCAAAAAGCTAGAGATCCTGACACTTCCGTGCAAATACATCTATCATAACATAATGTATGTAAGATTAATCTTAATCTCTACACCACAAACAGCACAATACATGACCTTGGAACCAAATCCAGATATGTATGCATCTAAACAGAAGAAACGAGTCAAAAATTCAAAATAGTCTATTATACTATGGAATAAAATTGTATAACAGTCTAGCACGAGAAAGAAATGATGTAGGTGATCCCCACACCTTTAGACAAAGCCTAAAATGTATTTACTAAATAGTAGCTACTACACTCTAAATTATATTTAAAATAATTATAGTATGTAACTTAATGTTCATGAAAATCTACTAAGTAACAATTTATGATATTATTAGAAAAGTAGGACTAAGTATAGGTGATATAAATACTGTAAAATGGATGTTTATTTTAAAAAGAAGTGTTGTGCAAACATTTGATGGCATCCATATCATGTATATTGTTCTACAGATGAATCAGTCAATCAATCAATCTACCTAGATGTCGATGTAGATTGTGCATAACCTGCTTAACTTAGTTATATTTCCATTCAGGAGCGAATCATTTAAAGCAACACAGTTATAAGAAACCCTTCAATCATTGCGCATAATAAAAAATTGCATTTCAGTAAGGTGTGTTTAATGTGTGGTAAAGATATGAGATCTTCTAATGTTGTTTCTGTTGAAGGATCAAAGAACTAGGCTAATAATTAATTGATACATTTGTACATTATGGTGAAGTTAGAGTTACAGATGTAATTCCACAGCCCCGCTAGTATAAGTAGAGATGTCAGAAAACAAGCTAATGCAATTTAAAACAGCATAATGCTTTCTACTTTATTATGGAAGTTATTAATAAGGCATAGATTATGGCAGTTGATATGTGGACCGATGCATTAAGGCTGGTTCACACCTCAGTGAATGTTATGTCACATCATACCAACAAATTCCTCAATGCATTTCAAATTCCGACTTTCACGCCGGTCATCAATGGCAAAGAAAGTCACTTTATGTCACACCACCTCAATGTCAACGTTTTTCGGAAATATAGTTTTGTCGGAGCCCTTGGCAGTGGGAACTGTCTCATTGTCTGCTAATGTTGGAATTTAACGTATTGTCATTGCCCTCCCTCAAGTTATAGAAAAGAATTGCGTGCTTTTGTCTCTTCTTAAAGTTTATTTTATTATTTTGCTTCATTTACATGGCAAATTGCAAATGTTCCATGTGATTTGAATATTTTTCTATTGATTGTTCTTCTGTAAGCGAGGCCAGATCTCTGAAAGCGAAGAATGATTTAGAGTTTACAACAAGAGAACAGAGGTGACTCCTGCACTGCATATAATTAAAAATGCAAGTTGATGAAGCAATTTTCGTTAAATAACATTTGTTTAAGTGAATAAGACATTTTTATTAAAGGAGAAAAACACGGTTGTTTATGAAGTTATTCGCTACATAAGAAACAAACACAATGGATAAGTCAAACAAGCTCTATTTAATCCCTTATCAATGTTATTTGCTGTGTTTGCATGCATATATTTTCCCTATCAAATAAAAATCAGTTTTTTAAAATGATGTTTCACTTCTCAGCACATTATCACACAAAACTGATTAAGAACATACATGATGAATTTGCTTTGGTCATTAATAAACGTTATCGCTATCAGTTTCCCAGTTCCGATACTAAACTCAAACTGTTTGTATACTCAATGGTATTCATAAGCGCACTTTCACTGTTCAATACTGGTCTAAGCAAATGGATGTCATATGACATCCAATGTTAATACATCCTGATGTTGACAAGACGTGACATGATGTGACCCCCTTTTCCATAGACATTTAGTATGAATCAGCCTTTCTTTGATGTTTACTTCACGTTATATAAACATAGATTGGCCCCATATGAATAATATTTTTATTTACAGCTAAATTCCCTGATCTTAAGAAGACTAAAGTGGCTATTGCGAAAGAAATTGAGGAAAGGATGACTGATTGAAAAATTTAGCCAGACATCTATCAAGTTGCAAATGTGAAATGGTTATGCTTCTTTCCAAATATATAACTGTTACGTTTCTGTTGCTGTATTAGTGTGTAGTGCCTTGTTGTCAAATAGAAGTGTTACAATTTGTATAGTATTTCATCAGTGCACACCAAATTTTTCTCAATAAGCCTTCATAATTTCCACATCAGTTCTGTACTACTTCTCTCTTCTTTTTTTATTCATTAACATAGATTCTTAAAATGCAATGTCATCGACAGTCAGAAAAAATCGATAGTTTCAAGGACTGAAAAGTAACAAATCCTTTGCAGCAGATGAAGCAGATCTCTATATTTTAATGCACCATGAAGATGATGATGACACTCTAAAGCGATGAAGCGGACATAAAAAGGATCTACCAAACCAGACTGCAGTTGTAAGAAGTATTTTATGTATACCAGCAACAAGAGCACCCAGCGCTTTATTATCGACAAAATGTGTGAAAAGTTATAGATGTACAGGTTCCTCATATTTGTTTATAAACACATTTGTGTTTATAGATTTCAGGGACAGTATCACTAACAACCAGAATAAATCTACTGATCAAAAATGATTTTGCTTTTTTCTGTGGTTGCACAGCGATCATCCATCGAAAACCGTACTTGTCAAGTTTCTAGAACTAGAATCAAGTGAAGATTCTAGGAATACGTGGAACCCCTCACATATCGCGTCCACAGGAACCGTGATGACAAGGTTACACTAATTACAGTACACAGTCAGGCTTTTCAGCAGTAATTCTTTCCACGATCTGTGATGTGATGTGATGTGAGTGGCACAAGTGAAATCCTGATATATGATACAATTGGAAGCACCTTTCACAGTGCATATTACCATGGTTTGCAGAGTATGTACTGTGACATTGTAGAATAAATTATGGGATGTAAAATGATAATGAATGTTCACACTGCTCTTCTTTCTGATTCGTATTGGAGGAATAATTGTCTAATGGTGAAGTTAATAACCATTGTTTCCACTGAACATCGACTCATGAACCCCCAAGTACATTAGCACAAACAAACAAAAAATTGAATAAAAGCAAGCAAAAGCTCTGTTCTTAGGGCCTCCTTACGTGTGGTTAGATTTCAAATTATTGGCTGTGCCACTGTCCAGGGGCCAACCAACACATCCATCCCATTAACAATAAATAAAATCAGTAACAAGTTATATATATGTAGGTAGGAATTTGTGGCGAAATAATACACGTCATAAAGTGTTTTACATTATTTTGTAAAGAAACTGAGTTTATTGCATAAAACGAAAATGTCTCTTCATGCTATTGACAATCAATATCTGTCAGTGCGAGGGCCTTACTAAATTGACCAACATCACGTTTTCGCTTAAACTTTCGTAAATCCAAGAAAAAGTTTTGAAGTAGCTTCAGCATATTTTTAAGCTGAAGTTCTTTGATCGGGAATTAACAATATCCTAAGTGTTGATCACTCTCAAAGTTAACACAAGAACCGTTTTTTAAAGTTTCGACTAAGCAGCCTAACCTGGAATTATTCAGAGTCCACATACGGCAAATGTTTCAGAGTCTTTGCGACTGTTAAGCAAGGAATACTTCAAGTCCCCACTATGCAGTCTGGCCAATGTGGATTTCTATGTCCACACGAATTAAAGATATTTCAGAGTACTTGTGGTCATCACACGTAAACTTTTTACAAATCCGTTACGAAACACGTAGAAAATATTTTGTTACACATATGAGGCAACATCCAAACCCACATTCGTCACACCTGTTCACAAACCCCACTCCAAGTACCCATGCGACAATGGCCACCATTACTTACATCTTTGCACTGATGTAAGTCAAGATCACGCACTTCTATTTCCTAAATCATGGATAAACTATGAATTTAATTTTATATATACATATTTTCTGAAAAATGCCTTTAGCAGATAGCTCAGTAACCCATATGCAATGGAAATAGCTTAGACGTTGAGCTACAAATAGGCCAGACCTTATCGATAACTCCAGCATAGAAACGGTGATTAACGATCATGATGTCATTATAGCAATTATGATTACAAAAGTTAATGAACCAATCAAGAAGGCTAGTAGAATGTTTCTGTTAGAGTAAATAAGCAGTTGTCAGCAACTCACTTAGACAGTGAATTGATATCACATAGTTCCAGTAAGGTGGCTGTAGAAGAATTATGGGCAAAGTTCATGCAGATTGTAAATCGTGGTCTGGAGAGTTATCTGCCTAGTAAGTGAATAAAGGATGCAAAAGACCCACGATGGTTTAATAACGAAATTTGGCGGATGCTGAGGAAGCAGAGGCTGTTGTACTCTCGGTTCAAGGGACCACACAAATGATAACAAGCGAAAGTTATAGAGACTTGTGCGTCTATGAAAAGATCTATGCGAGAAGGATACAACAACTACCACTGTCATACCTTAGCAAAAGATCTGGCAGACAACCCAACACAATTCTGGTCCTATGTAAAATCGCTAAGCGAATATAAGGGTTCCAATCAGTCCCTTATTGACCAGTCTGGTGTGGCAGTTGAAGATAGCAAAACAACAGCCGAAACTTTAAATTTCGCCTTCAAGGAATCATTCACACAGGAGAATCGTTCAAACATACAGTCATTTGACCATCACACAGACTCCTGTATGGACGACGTAGTAATACGCACCCCTGTTGTAGAGGAACAGCTGGAAGATTTGAAAGTAAATAAATCACCAAGTCCGGAAGGAATCCCAGTTCAGTTTTACAACTTGTACTTCATGACATTGGTCTCTTACCGAGCCTGTATTTTTTCGTGAATCTCACGTCCAGCACGAAGTCCCAAGCGACTGGAAAAAAAGCGCCTGTGACTCCAGGATAGGATGAGGGTAAAAGAACTGACCCGCATACCTAACATTGGTTTGCTGCAGTATCCTTGAACATACTCTCAGTTCGAATATAATAAACTTTATTCAGACTGAGAAGCTTACGTCCACGAATCAGCATGGTTTTAGACAGCATCGCTCGTGCGAAACCCGGCTTGCCCTTTTCTCACATGATATACTGTGAACTACGGATGAAGGGCAACAAGCAGATTCCATGTTTCTAGATTTCCAGAAACCGTTTGAAATGGTGCCCCATTGCAGGCTGTTAACGGGGTTATGAGCATGTGGAATAAGTTCACAGATATGTGAGTGGCTCGAAGACTTCTTGAGTTATGTGAGTGGCTCGAAGACTTCTTAAGTTATAGAGCGCAGTATGTTGTCCGCGACGGCGAGTGTTCATCAGAGACAAGGGTATCGTCAATAGTGCCCCAGGAAATTGATAGGACCACCGTTGTTGTCTGTATACACAAATGATTTGGCAGACAGAGTGGACAGCAATCTGCAGTTGTTTGCTGGTGATGGCGTGGTGTACGGTAAGTAGTCGAAGTTGAGTGACTGTAGTAAGATATAAGACGACTTACACAAAATTTCTAGTTGGTGCGATGAATTGCAGCTAGCTCTAAACGTAGAAAAATGTAAGTTAATGTGAATTAGTAGGTAAAACAAACTCATAATGTTCGGATACAGCATTAGTAGTGTCCTGCTTGACACAGTCAAGTCCTTTAAATATCTGGGTGTAGCGTTCAAAATGATATCAAATGGAACGAGCACGTGAGAACTGTGGAAGGGAAAGTGAACGGTCGGCTACAGTTTATTGCAAGAATTTTAGGAAAGAGTGATTCACTTGTAAAGGAGACTTCATATTGGAAACTGGTGCGACCTATTCTTGAATACTGATAAATTGTTTGGTATCTGTGTCATGTTGGTAGGTTCGAACAAGACGCGTTACGGGGATGCTTCGGGATCTCAAATGGCAATCCTTGGAGGGAAGGTGAAGTTCTTTTAGAGAAACACTATTGAGAAAATTTAGAGAACCGGTATTTGAAGCTGACTGGCACGCGATTCTACTGCTGTCAACGTACACTGCGCGTATGGACCGTGAAGATAAGACACAAGAAATTAGGGCTCATACGGTGGCAAATAGACTGTCGTTTCTCCCTCGCTCTATTCGCGAGTGGAACAGGAAAGTAAATGACTAGTAGTAGTACAAGTTAGCCTCCTCCTACGTGGACCGTACATTGGCTTCCGAAGTGTCTATAGCGGTAGATGTAGAATTCGGAAGCAAATTTCATCAGCTCTTCTATGCTTCTCATAGTTTTTGTGTAGCTTTAAAGGTTTTGTTAAATAGTGTTTTCTTTTGTGGACTTTATTTTGCGTCGTTATATCATTAATAAATATTAAATAATGAAACTAATTATGGTTATATATCCACAATTACATCTGTTTACTAATGCTGACGCTACTTTGACTGTTTCATATTTTATCTACGAGAAAATGCACTTGTCATGCGCGGAATATACTTTCCAGCCTGTAATTTAAAATATGTTATATTCACAGGCTAGAACAGTTTCATAGTAGTCACTGAGACCTTTCCATTGACACTGCGTTTCTCTGAATAACTTAAGAAGGTAGTACGTTACTAATTTTTGAAAGGAATTTTACAATGAAGAGCCAAAGAAAATGGTACACCTGCCTAATGTCGTGTAGAGCCTCCGCGAGCACGCAGAAGTGCCGCAACACGACGTGGCATGGACTCGACTAATGTCTGAAGTAGTGCTTGAGGGAATTGAAACCATGAATGCTGCAGGGCTGTCCATAAACCCGTAAGAGTACAAGGTGGTGGAGATCTCTTATGAACAGCGCGTTGCAAGGCATCTCAAATATGCTCAATAATGTTCATGTCTGGGGAGTTTGGTGACCAGCGGAAGTGTTTAAACTTAGAAGGGTGTTCCTGGAGCCACTCTGTAGCAGTTCTGGCCCACCTGTGGTTAGTAGGCCTAGGCGCTTACCTCCTGAAAGATTACGCGCCGCTAAAGATGCGATTGATGAAATGATTTCTGATGAGACAAGGAAATGAATCCCTGAAGTTCTGTCAGTAATGAATAATCTTTCAGATTTGTCTACTGCCGACACGCTCCGAGTAATCCGGACGAGTGCGCGCGCCCACTGGTGCTCGTCGATAGCATTTGTATAGTTGCAAGGACGGATGCACTGTCTTGCAGCTTTTCCAAAACGCCTGAGGTACCAACACCAAGAATAAGCCGTGCATTCAGCCTGGCAAATTCGTTGAGCAGTTTGTTCATAGGTGGCTCTGGAGCAGCGGCATGGGCTGCGCACTGTGAAATACAGGGATCGGGGGATGATTCAAATGGGTCAAATGGCTCTGAGCACTATGCGACTTAACTTCTGAGGTCATCAGTCGCCTAGAACTTAGAACTAATTAAACCTAACTAACCTAAGGACATCACACACATCCATGCCCGAGGAAGGATTCGAACCTGCGACCGCAGCGGTCACGCGGTTCCAGACTGAAGCGCCTTTAACCGCACGGCCACAGCGGCCGGCGATCGGGGGCAGATGCCGATGCTAGCATGCGCGGTTCGTGGCCGCCGTCCAGAACCCTGCTCGTCACACCACAAGAATTACTACTTGAACAAGCAGTTGCCACAGTGTCAGGTTAGCGCGTGAGTTCATCTAGAGAGAAGTCAGAGAAAGCAGAAAGGACAGCCCGTACATTTTGAGGCAACCTGCGGAGCCAGAACAGCTGTAATGATTGTTCAGACAACAGTTCGTTTCCCGCCAACGCGTGCAGCGAATGGAGCACTTGGATGGAGGAATCACTAAGACAAACCTCATTATCTACAATATGTTGCAACCGCGCCTCTGTCGGTGAAAGGAAAGGCTGCAGCACAGTTTCTCTGAACAACGCATACTATTGATGGGTCAAAATATCGTCCAGCTGATAAATAGTCAAAGTAAATCTGTCAGTATCCGACGCAGTGCCATACAGCCTGAAAATGGCTTCCACTTGCGTAAGCCAAAGTTGTGCTCGTGTGGGACAGAAGGGCGGAATTTTAATGTTCGAAAATCTGTTACCTTTGGTGCCGTTTTCGACGCATGCAGGAGCAGCAGACACCTGTACAACACCAGAAGAGGAGGGCAAAACAGATCTTCCGTCTTTAGGTCGGCAGGATTCATTTGTGAATGGAGTGTAGCACGACGGAGAAAATGAGAAAAATCCGTTCAGTACGGGGTCACCACTTTGGAGAACAATATTCAATGATCCTCTAACAGACAACTGATATGAGCCATATATCCACATATGCAGAGCACAACTTCACAAACTTTTTGGTGAACAAAACATTAGACAATAAGCTCAAAAGACATCGCAATCGTCGATACCGGTGCATACAGCATGCTACATCAGTTCACAATCAATCTTCGATTTATGTGTGCATCTGCCACAAGAGTACCAAGATCCTACACAGTGACAGCCATTCCAGCAGATGAAGTGAAGCAACAATAGTACTTTCATTGCAATTTCGAAATCTATTGTTACCTTTTCATCCTTCACAAATGATTCACCGCCAACTTGATTCGCAAGATTTACGTGAGTTTCGTGAAAAGTGATAAGAAGTTTGCCGCGCGGGATTAGCCGAGCGGTCTGAGGCGCTGCAGTCATGGACTTTGCGGCTGGCCCCGGCAGAGGTTCGGGTCCTCCCTCGGGCATGGGTGTGTGTGTTCGTCCTTAGGGTACTTTAGGTTAAGTAGTGTGTAAGCTTAGGGACTGATGATCTTAGCAGTTAAGTCCCATAAGATTTCACACACATTTGAACATCTTTGATAAGAAGTTTCCTGCTAGTACAAGACTGCATAAGTCTGATTGGTTAAAATTTATGTCCAGGTTGGTAGCTCACAAAGGTCCTATAGGTTTTTAGTTCAAAACTGCACTACTGCAACGCATTTTTTGCAACTTACCACATATTTCACCGCTGACATCGGGATTTTTAACATGATAAATACCAACTTGCAAATTGGTACGGAGTCTGCATTGAACTGAGTACGCTAGTTCTTAGATTGGAAGAGGGAAAGGGCTTATCAGAGGCAACAGGATTATTCCAGTGGTAGCAACATTCATTTGTTACAGCGCTCTCTGCCTCTACATCCTGAGATGGTACATCCAGGAAATGGCTACAAAGAAACTTTAACAACAGACATGGTGTCCTGTTGTAATCCTAGCAGCTAAACTGGCAAGTGTTGTGGCAGCTACCAGAGTGGTGCCTTAACAGCTGAGGGGGACAATTCCGAGCCAGACGAGCTTTGTGGCTTCGACACTTCACTCCTTTGCAGGTCTTCCCCATTTCGCCACGATTTCCTAGCATCACGACTGCTCTATACACAACAGCACCATCTCCGAAAAGCCTCGTGGAACTTCCGTTGTTACCTACATGGTCATTTACACATGTTATGAAAAGTAATGGTCCTATAACATTCCCCTGGGGAACACCCTAAGTTACTCTTATGTCTAAATACTTCTCTCCACCCAAAATAACACGCTGTGCCCAGTTTGCTAGAAACTCTTCAGTTCAACCACACAGTTGGTCTGATATTCCATACGCTCGTATTTTATTCATTAGGCGGCAGTATGGAATTTTATTGATTGCCTTCCGGAAGCTAAGAAACACAGCACCTATCTGGGCTCCTGCATCTACTGCTCTCTGCGTCTCGTGGACGAACAGAGCACGCTGGTTTTCACACGACTCCTGTTTTCAGAACCCA
The DNA here is from genome assembly GCF_021461395.2 of Schistocerca americana. Lineage (NCBI taxonomy): Eukaryota > Metazoa > Arthropoda > Insecta > Orthoptera > Acrididae > Schistocerca > Schistocerca americana. Next base: position 893,934,295 of record NC_060119.1, on the reverse strand, counting down.
TGCTAGTTCCTACAATGGATATTTTCGGCCTCCAGAAACGTCATAATATGCAAGCATAAAACATTTTCCAAAGTTCTACAACTGACCAACCTCCGAGATATAGGCCTTGGTTTTGTTCATCTGTTTGACGACCTTTTTTGAAAACTGAAATGACCTTTGCCTTTTTTAATCAACAGGAACACCTCACTCTTCCAAAGAACTATAGTATACCGCTGCTAGAAGAGAGGCAATTTCTTTCACATACTCTATATAGAATTACACTGGTATTCCATCAGATACAGTGACCTTCCCTCTACTGAGCGACTCCAGTTGCTTTTCCATCTCACGGTCACTTATGTCAATACTAACCATTTTTCGTTCGTGCTACACAAGCACGCACGCACGCACACGACGACGCAGTGCTGCTCGAAATGTCGATGCGAGAAGTGTCTTTCCATGCGAAGGGTGTGGCGGATCGTCGTCCGTCGGGGCCAGCTCAGGCGACTGAGCTGATCCCGGTGGCGGCCCCATCCGGCCTACCACCTATGACGAACCAGCTACCGACCCATAACTATGCTAAGGATGACTCTTTTACTTCTGACTTGCACTCTAGTGACCGGGCGTTCATTCTTATGAACAAGCTCGCTCATGGGGGCTCCTACCCTGGCCGAGAAGATGATGAAGCGGCCATACTCGCCTTCTGTAACATTCGGAAGGCTGCTGCACTACCGCACACGAGGCAGCAAGAGTCGGGTGTGTCACCGAGAGCCTCGCCGGGCGCACTGCAAGAGTTTGCCGGCCCGGCGGCGGCGGCCTCGGCGGGTGTTGCGCCGCTGGACTCGACCACTCAAGAGGTCGATGTGCCCCTGGTTGCCCCTCTGGCCCCACAGACACAGGAAGAGCCCGTGGCTGCGCTAGTTGATGCCCCGTCCTGCGCTAGGGGAAACCCCGCGGTCTGGACGGAGGCACAGTCAGCTGCAGAGACCACCGAGATGGACGCCGTCGAAGTGCCGGACGCAAATCTTGCTGAGGCAATTGCCGAGGCAGAACGTCGCGACATCGACGCTGACGACGCCCGCGCGCCCAGAAAGCGCCGGGCTGTGACGCACGACGATTCCGACAACTCCGTGACCTCTGACACCGCGAGGCCGCGGAAGAAGGTGGCTAGGGCCTCCCGCGCCTCCACCACAGAGGCTGTGAAGACAGTTGCGGGCTCCTCCCGGAACACCGCCAAGCCGAGACCGGCAACGAAGACGCAGCGACCCACTCGCTCGCCTGCTGTCTCCCGGCAGCCTGATGCGGACGGCTTTGTTGCCCCACCCAAGCGGCACACCGACAGGGCTGCTGCGCTGCAACAAACGCAACCGCCGACGACCGCCAACACGTTTTCGTGCGCCAGCGTAGACGCGATGGAGGACGGCGACGCGCCTCTGGCGCCGTCCCAGAAGAAGCCGCCACCCCCGCCGCCTATCGTCGTCCAATGGGACGACGTATACAAGGATTCGCAGCAGAAACTTGGCAGGGTGGCCACGTCCACTACTGTCAAGGCCGCCGGTCGTGACCCCTACAAGGTCACAGTGACGTCAGATGAAGAGTACCGCGCGGTGATGGACACCATATGCACGGATGACCTCCCGTGCTACACGCACCCTTCCGAGCCACTCAAACTTCTGAAGGTGGTTTTCCACCACCTTCCCCTCACGTTTGGCGCGGACTAACTCCGTGAGGAGCTCGAGGACATGAGCTTTGGCATCTGGTCCACCGGCCTGATGAAGTCCCCTCGAACGCACCGAGACATGCCGCTGTACCAGGTTGTCCTCGTTGACAACCTGGAAAACCGGAAGATTTTCCAGGTGCAGCGGGTCGGCCGTGTCGAAGTCGCGGTGGAGCTGCTTCGGGCCAAAGGCAAGAGGGCCCAGTGCTTCTCCTGCCAGCGGCTGGACCACGTCTCCCGTTACTGCTCCATGCTGCCCCGCTGCGTAAAGTGCGCGGGACAGCACGAGAGCACACCCTGCGGGTTCAACCGAGACGAAAAACCGACGTGCTGCAACTGCGGCGGACCGCACCATGCCAGTTACGGAGGCTGTTCGGCTTTCAAACGGGACCGACACCAGCAACGGGGCGGGGCTGCTCCTTCTCATAAAGTGCACCCGTCCACCAGCTTTGCTGCCGCCACCGAGGGCGGACCGTCTGCCTCCTCCACCCAGCGAACAGAGCAGGCCGCTGGCGAGAGGCAGCAGCCGACTGCGCCGGCCACGGCTTCGCCCGGGCTGGTGGCAACCACCGCACCCACGGCTGGCGCGCGGGATGCCGCCACACGCAGGCGTCGCCGGCGCGCGGGTCGGGCCACCACTGCCGCTGCGCAACGGACTGCCGCCGACACCCTGCCGCGGCAGCAGCCGGCAACTCGTGCTGCGCCGCCACTGCAACCAGCTGCCGATGTTCCACGGCAGTCGGCTACTACGGTGCAGTCACAACAAGCCGCCCCCGTAGCGGAGGCCGCCCCAGCGGCCCCCGCCGCCCCCTCGGCTCCCGACGCCGCTGAGCTCCGATCGCTTTTGCGGTCGTTGAGCCAGCTGCTCGAGCAACTTCCGGTGCTCGTCACCGCGGTCACGACGGCCCTCCAGGCCGGCGTTGCTACTTCTCCCCGCCACGGATAATCGACACATCCGGGAATTCATGTCAAGGAGGCCAACTATCGGTGGTACCGCACCGACAGGCTTATCCACGGTAGCGGGACGACCATCTATGCCAAGACGTCCCTCAAACATCACGAAGTCCAGCTACCGCCCCTCACCGTGGTGGAGGCCACTGGGGTGGCTGTCACTACTACGGCTGGGGTTATTACCTTCGTTGCGGCCTACAGGCCGCCGAGGGGACTGTTCCAGAAGGCTGACTTCGACGCTCTGCTGGCGTTGCGAGGGAAGATCTTCATTGCGGGTTACTTGAACCCCAAGCATACGCAATGGAACTCCCGCATCACCAACGCCAGCGGCCGCCGCCTCCTTCGCGCCACACTACGGCATGGCGCGATAGTACTGGGGCCCTACGACCACACCGTCTTCCCCCATCGCGGCCAGCCTGACGTGCTCGACGTCACGTCTGTCACCGTTAGATGCGCCACGTCGTCCGACCACCTCCCGGTGGTCTTCGATATAGACGTCATTGGTGCCTCTATGCCGACAGACCGCCGCAACTTCCGCGGCATAGATGAGGCCAGATTTCGTACCGAGATCTTGGATCGCCTCGAAGGCGCGCCCGACCCGGATGTACAGGGAGCCGATGCAGCGTTGGCCTACTTCACCCGGCACGCTCTCGGCGCAGCAGAGGCGACCACTCCCAGGCGGCCGGGACGGCCGCTAGGCATGTCGCGCCAACTCCCGCCGCCCATCTTGGAGGCGATCACACTCAAAAATCGCCTCTTTCGAGAGTGGCAGCTCACGCGGCTGCCCGAGACGAAGTGCCGCCTCAACAGGGCGCGGCGCGAGATTCGGGAAGCCATAGATGACCACCGAAATCGTGATTGGGCCGGCCTTGTGGCCACCCTAACGACGACAGATGGCAGTGCTTGGCGGACGGCCAGGCGCTTCCTTCGCCGTCTCCAGCGAGTCCCGCCCCTCCTCGAGGTTACGAACGTTGTCTGCGAGCCGGATACGAAAGCCAGTATCCTTGCGGACACGTTCGCGGAGAATTTCCAGCCCGCCGATGGCGTGTTCAATGCCGACCACGCCCGCCTCGTGGAGGACCACCTCCCGGTTTTCCTCACTGCGCGTGAGGAGGACGACGCGGTAGAGGAAATCACGGCTGCAGAAGTCGATCTGCAGCTCCGTGGCCTCACCCCAAGAAGGTGGGTGGCACGGATGGTGTCACCAACTGCCTGTTGAGATTGCTTCCGCCAGATGTACACCAGTTTCTGGCGGACATCTTCAACAGCGTCCTCCACTCTGGGACTTTCCCTTCCGCGTGGAAACACGCGGAAGTGGTCGCCATCCCCAAGAGCGGCAAGGACCCACGTCAGGCAGCGAACTACCGGTGGATCAGCCTGCTCCCGTCCCTCTCAAAACTCTTTGAGAAGCTGTACGTGGGGCGGCTGCTGCGCCACGTGTCGGAGCAGCAGCTCATCCCCGAGGAACAGTTCGGGTTCCGGAGCGGCCACTCAACCACCCAGCAGCTGTTGCGTCTCGTGGAACAGGCGATGCGAGCGCTGGAGACGCCGGAGTACCTAGGGGCGGTGCTTATCGACGTCTCCGAGGCCTTCGACTGCGTGTGGCACGACGGCCTCGTGTACAAACGTTTTGTACATGGGTACCGACGTCGCACGTGGTCCTACTGCGCTCGTATCTCTCTGGCCGCGCATTCCACGTCCGAGCAGATGGTTGCACCTCCACCGACCGACAGACTCGAGCGGGAGTGCCGCAAGGGTCGGTTCTCGGCCCCCTGCTGTACGCCCTATACACCGCCGACTCACCGCGGGTGGCACGCGTGGAGTTAGCGCTTTATGCTGTCGACACTGCGTTGTTCACCCGCAGCACGAATGCGGCCAAGATTCGCCGCCGCCTTCAACTCGGATTGACGTCCTAGGCGCCTGGTCCACGAAGTGGCGCCTGAAGTACAACGCTGCGAAGAGCCAGGCTGTCGTCTTCAGCAGGAAGAGGTTGCCTCCGGACCTGCCGCCGGTCACGATCATGGGGGGCCCCATATCGTGGTTGCGGACCGGCAAGTACCTCGGGGTCAAACTGGACAGGCATCTGACGTGGCTGTCCCACGTCTGCGACGTCAGAGAGCGAGCAGTGGGGAGACTACGAGCGCTGTACCCGCTGCTCAACCCCTCGTCTACACTACCTCCACGCCACGGCCTCTCCATGTACCTGGCCTTGGTACGGCCAGTTCTGGAATATGCGGCTGTGGTGTGGGGCAATGAGCAGAGACGCACACTGCGACGCTCCAACGCGTCCAGAATAGGGCACTGCGACTTGCCCTCCACAAGCCGCCTCGCTACCCCACGAGGCTGCTCCATGAGGAAGCAGGCAGCCCTTTCCTGCGGGATCGCTTCCGGCACATCGCCAGGGTGTTCTACAACAACGCAGAACACTCTGACAGCCGTCTAATTCGTGGGATGGGCCAACAGGTCCACCACAGGCCGACAACTCGTTGGCCCGACCTACTGCGGGAGTAGTTCTCTCCCGAGTCCCGATGACGTAGCAAAGAGTGTCTCTACAGCCAGGGACGCTCACTGAGGACAGCTCGTCACGATAGGTCACATTGCCAACAGCATAGGTCAGCGCAGGAACAGCAGCTCCGCTGATTACACTGTCTCTACACCTGGCGTTTTACAGCGAGCGAGCGAGCGTTCGTGCTACGATTTGAAGGAGGCACTACAGTGCGATCTTCCTCTGTGAAACAGTTTTGGAAAAAGACGTTTAATATTTCTGCCTTATCTGTGTCGTCCTCCATTCCAGTGCCATTTTAGTCACAGAATGTCTGGACAGATGGCCTCGATCCGATACCAGTTTAACATAAGACCAAAACGTCTTAGGATTTTGTGTCAACTCGGTAGACAGAATTTTACTTTTCTAATTCACTGAACTCTTCTTCACGCATGGCTCTCCTTGTGCTAGTTTTGGCTTCGTTTGGTTTTTGTTTGTCTGAGAGGCTTTGGCTACATTTAGATTTGCAGTGAAGCCCTCTTTGCTTCCATAGCAGTTTTCTAACATGGCACTCGAACCATGGTGGTTCTTTTCCATCCCTCACAATTTTGCTTGGTAGATGCCTGTGTAAAGCCTATTGTACACTTCTCCTGAGCTTTGTCCATTGATACTCAACACTGTTAGTGTTGCAGATGAAATTTTCGTACTTACCGCTCAGGTAATCGGACATCTGTTTCTTGTCGCTCTTGCTAAGGAGAAAGATCTTTCCACCTTTCTTTGTATGCACTCTTCACGAGTTGGTTCTCCAATTAACTGTTCAAGATATTTCTCTGATAAAGCACTTAGAAGACTCTGAAATGGTTCTCTGTCGCTGCCACCCATTCTAATCACTTGAGTTTCCCAATATACAGCTGGTAAGTTAGAATCTACACCTAAAACAATAACATGACCAGGGAATTTACGCGAAATATTCTTCAAGTTTACCCTCAACTCTTCGGTGACTACTGCTTCTGTGGCAGGGGGTCTACGAAAGCATCCAATAACCAAATTTGTTAACATCGAGTATAGATGTAAGTGTCAGGAAGTCGTTTCTGAAAGTATTTGTATGGAGTGTGGCCATGTATGGAAGTGAAACATGGACGATAACTAGTTTGGACAAGAAGAGAATAGAAGCTTTCGATATGTGGTGCTACAGAAGACTGCTGAAGATTACATGGGTAGATCATATAACTAATGAGGAGGTACTGAATAGGATTGGGGAGAAGAGAAGTTTGTGGCACAACTTGACTAGAAGAAGAGGTCGGTTGGTAGGACATGTTCTGAGGCATCAAGGGATCACCAATTTAGTATTGGAGGGAAGCGTAGAGGGTAAAAATCGTAGAGGGAGACCAAGAGATGAATACACTAAACAGATTCAGAAGGATGTACGTTGCAGTAGGTACTGGGAGATGAAGAAGCTTGCACATGATAGGGTAGCATGGAGAGCTGCATCAAACCAGTCTCAGGACTGAAGACCACAACAACAACAACAACCATTTTTGATCCTCTTTTAATACTTGTCTTCAGCCAAATTGTTTCGCATTCCGTACCTGTATTAATCTCACTAGATACTAACGTAGTGTTTGTGGCTATAAACACCCTTCCAGTACCAGCGTTCAGTCTCCCTTTGCGATACGCATTCAATCGGAATTTAGAATTTCACATTGTGTTTCAGCCAGCTTTTTGTCCCCAGTACTACGTGGGCATTGTTACCCTTTCAAAGCAAAATTAGTTACACAGTCTTTTCGTAGGTGCTCCTGCAGTTAACTAATATTATGTTAAAATTTTCTTTCTCCGGTCTGCTATGACAAATGCTACTTTGTCTGACTCTGAAGGCGTCATATTGGAAGGAATTTCTCTATCCCAAAAAACCCAGATGAGCACACAATATATACTCCACTACCCTAGTAGCCGCTTCCTGCGCGTAAGGCATGCTTAATGGGAACCCAACAGTTCTCCATTCGATAGTGGAGGTCGAGAAATTTGCATCAGACACCATCGCAGAATCATCGGAGCACCTGTTTTACACCTTCACTCTGGCCCAAACCAGAGCACCACGATCGATTCTGGAGAAGATGTTCTGCTTCCATCATACGGGCGAGGCTAGCTGTCTTCATCAAATCAGCAGCTGTCTTTAGAAACAGAAGATGACCTCTGAACCCAGATGGCAGACTTGGTGACTTTGGTGAAAATTGCAACTCGTTTGCATACTAAGAAGATGCTGTTGAACGAACCTTCACGGATAGACACAATGGAATTTTGCTCGATATTTGTCATGCATATCACGTTGCATACAGTTCTGCCGAACCAGTTCTCATTGTCGTGTGGAACCTGTCCAGCTGGGCCACGCATAAACACTTTTGCAGAATTTTCTTCTGCGTCACAGTTGTCCCAAAAGAGCTTGTCCATCATTGCTGCCTAACAGCTGTGATGCCACATGCATTCCAGAATTTTGGTGACATACCTATTAGCCTCAAATAACAATCCAAGCTGCCCACCACAACTGGTTGTGTGGTTTGCCATCGCAGGGGCATTCTTTACAGCCATGGAACGTCTGATGACAGCTCTATGTTTCTGACGTTACTAAGAAATCTAGGTGAATATGTCGACATTATTAAGACACTTTTTCGTCCATCCAACTAGCAGCAAATATAACAAGGCGAAGATACGAAACAAGAGGACATTCTAAAGACAGCTGTTATCATCCCTTCTGAATTTTATGAATTCCTTTTGTGACATAGCCATGGATTTATTATGGTAGCCAATACCTTCCTACAGGTGATGAAAAGTCACAGTTTTTGTTGCAGATGTATGCTTACGACGGAACAAAAAAATGGTTCAAATGGCTCTGAGCACTATGGGACTTAACATCTGAGGTCATCAGTCGCCTAGAACTTAGAACTAGTTAAACATAACTAACCTAAGGACATCAAACACATCCATGCCCGAGGCAGGATTCGAACCTGTGACCGTAGCGGTCGCGCAGTTCCAGACTGAAGCGCCTAGAACCGCTCGACCACACCGGCCGGCTTACGACGGAACAGATCGTAATTGCTGCAGCTGTGGCTGAGTGATGTCATCATCATAGGAAGTCCTAACCAGTCAAAACAATGTAAAAAGGGTACTATACTTCTTACGTCGAGAGAAGAGCTCTGACAGCTGGCAGCCCTGTTGCCAGTATTCGACACGGACAGGCAGCGAGCCAGCAGCGATCGCCCAGTACTACAGCACGCTGGGGCGTTGCCACAGTAACGTAAACAAAAGCTCACTATTTGATTGGCCGTCTTGGATGCGCGAAGCACGTGCGGCAAGGCCGCGTCAACTGTAGAGCTCGTCTCTCGCCATACGCACTGTAGGAAAGTTTTGCAATACGACGCAAAAATAAGTTGCAGGAGGCTGATTATTGCTGTGTTCTGAGAGTATTTCATACTTGTACTGTAGCCGCCGTGCCAAGTCTGTTGCCGCAGTCGTTCACTAGCAGGGTTTGTTTGAAGTGCTTGCTATGACACCGTGGTCACGAAGTGAGATTCGTACGGTTTTGCGGTACACATTCGAGCGTGGTTTAAACATAGAACATTGCTTTGGAGAAATGACTCTTACACTTGGTGATGTGTGTCCACATTGTACAAGTATATTCGGGTGGTGCAGAGAATTCCAAAGAGGAAATTTCACTCTGGAGGACTCTGAGAGGACGGGAAGGCCATGATCATCAATTACAGCGGAAAACATTGATGCTGTGAGGAAAATGTTAGACAGACAGGTGAGTGACCTATAGGCAGATAGATGATACCTTACGGCTAAATGCACCATCATGATCATTTGTAAGTAAAGAAACTTTTTTTCTCTGTGTGCTGCATAGACTGATGGAAAACCAGATGACACGCATTCAGCACCACTGCTTGTGTCATATTGGAGACGTGCTGATGCACGTTGTCTGGGGAACATGACACCATGCTTGGTCAGTGGCTGCGCAGGTTGGAGGAGGTTAGTGGCACGAGGCATGGCCCAGCTCACAGATGCGGCGGCTCGTGATGACGCCGGGAGTCGCCGGTGCAGCAGCGGGCAACGCCCCCTGCCGGCCGATCCTCGGGGGACAGCGTCACTGATGATGACGACGTGAAAGTGACCGAACGCCCAATCGGTCGAACCGAATGCTTACGCCCACCTCTGATGCCCTTAAATAGTGCAGACCGCTGCTGAATCCGCCGGTTATGCGGCGGCATGTTTATTAGAAGGTTCTCGATGAGTTAGCTAACGCAACTGCGCCACACGCGGCCCGCGCCTGCGTAATTCTGCTAATGTTACGTTCTGATGGCTGCCACGCACGTACACACATACCGACGCTCGTTGCAAAACTGTGTCACCTGCATAACGTGCTGGCCAGCCTTCGTCCGCCGTACGCCGTGAGGCTGGATCACGCGCACTGAAACACACTAAATCACAATTTCGCACCATATTTCCTAAAAATAGCCCCTTGGCCTCTACACTCAAGATATCTTTAGCACCTCCTCCTTGAGGTTTTTCTGTATCTGTCACTGATGACACGGAATGTGACTTGGTGCCGGGAGATGTTAAGGAAGTTTTCTTAGGGACAATCTCAGTATGTGAATAACCTCGTGTCAGGTGATGAGACTTGGCTCATGACAACTAAGACTAAAAATAAAGTTTGGGTGTTTGAAGATGACGACACACCTGTAGCTACCAGAAAATCCCGATCAGTAAAGAAGGAAATGATAGCTGTTTTTTCTCAAACCAAATAGAATTGTGGAGCATGTTGTTTTGGACACACATAAGACAGTAACAACTAAGTGGAACACTGAGTAATGCCTGCTCAGAGTCATCCAGTCTTTGAGGAACCTGCAACTGAAGTCAAGAATTAACACTTGGTTTCTCCATCACGACAACGCTCCAGCTCAGCACGCCTAAGCATGCACTGAATATTTGCGGGGTAAAGGATTGAAACTTCTTGAGCACCCTTCTTACAGTCCAGACCTTGCTCCTTGTGACTTTCACTGTTCCTGCATGCGAAAAATGAAGCTGAAAGAACTGCAGTTTTCAAGTGCTTAGGACCTCCTGAGAGCTTGGAACAATGAGTGCGCCTTACTCCCTACAGAAACTTGGGAGAACTGGTTTAGGGATTGGTTTCGGAGGATGGCGAGGTGTATTCAACAAGACGGAAATTACGTCGAAAAAATTAAATAAATAAAGCTGTATTGCAAATCTTTCCTAGTACCCTTTGTATTTTAGTAATTATATTTTATCTTCTGCTAATATGATATCTTTTATTAATTACCGCAATTTAAAACATTTAGTTGTTAATCTGAATGAAGGTATGAATGCAAAGTAATTTGATAAATGAATATTGTTATGTCTATTAAGTGAGTAAATGATAGCATAGGAATTTGTATCTTTATAACATGAGTTACGTACTTAGGGGAAATTTGTCATGTATAATTCACCAGTTTGTGGTACTGGAGAAACAAGAAGCATATCAGACAATTTAGTTAGGTATTTGTGGATTTTCTAAATTTGTGCATTTAATAAATCGCTCCAAAAACATATTATGTTGTCATTTCTTCATGGTACAATATGCAGGGTAGCGTGGTGTAATACAGAAAACTGATCGGATTTGATGTCTCTTCCCCAATCAGAAACGAAAATATTCACACATATATTATGGAGTCTAGAGTTCATTTCGAGCTCAGTCATTATAGCTTTGTGATGCATATACTAGGAGTACTGAAAAGTGGTTGTAATTTTGCTGGATTATGAGTTAAAATTGACTGTGGAGTGCTGTAAGGTAATTGCAGACGACCGATAAAGACAAATGTGCGAATTCCGTAAATACCGTGCAATCTGTGACTAATGAATAACTAAAATCTGCTTGGCTCTTTGTGCAAGTCGTAATCTAGAATTGAACATTCCAAGTGACCGATTTATGGGATATAGAGGGATCATTCAAAAACACAGAACATCTGCTTGTAAACTTTCCGCTGACGGGACTGGTTAACCATGATAAGCTGGCTATTAAGAGTGAATGTGATAGTGTGTGAATGTCGAAATTGTAACTTCAGATGGGTATGGACTTGGTCGTTATTATACACTCCTGGAAATTGAAATAAGAACACCGTGAATTCATTGTCCCAGGAAGGGGAAACTTTATTGACACATTCCTGGGGTCAGATACATCACATGATCACACTGACAGAACCACAGGCACATAGACACAGGCAACAGAGCATGCACAATGTCGGCACTAGTACAGTGTATATCCACCTTTCGCAGAAATGCAGGCTGCTATTCTCCCATGGAGACGATCGTAGAGATGCTGGATGTAGTCCTGTGGAACGGCTTGCCATGCCATTTCCACCTGGCGCCTCAGTTGGACCAGCGTTCGTGCTGGACGTGCAGACCGCGTGAGACGACGCTTCATCCAGTCCCAAACATGCTCAATGGGGGACAGATCCGGAGATCTTGCTGGCCAGGGTAGTTGACTTACACCTTCTAGAGCACGTTGGGTGGCACGGGATACATGCGGACGTGCATTGTCCTGTTGGAACAGCAAGTTCCCTTGCCGGTCTAGGAATGGTAGAACGATGGGTTCGATGACGGTTTGGATGTACCGTGCACTATTCAGTGTCCCCTCGACGATCACCAGTGGTGTACGGCCAGTGTAGGAGATCGCTCCCCACACCATGATGCCGAGTGTTGGCCCTGTGTGCCTCGGTTGTATGCAGTCCTGATTGTGGCGCTCACCTGCACGGCGCCAAACACGCATACGACCATCATTGGCACCAAGGCAGAAGCGACTCTCATCGCTGAAGACGACACGTCTCCATTCGTCCCTCCATTCACGCCTGTCGCGACACCACTGGAGGCGGGCTGCACGATGTTGGGGCGTGAGCGGAAGACGGCCTAACGGTGTGTGGGACCGTAGCCCAGCTTCATGGAGACGGTTGCGAATGGTCCTCGCCGATACCCCAGGAGCAACAGTGTCCCTAATTTGCTGGGAAGTGGCGGTGCGGTCCCCTACGGCACTGCGTAGGATTCTACGGTCTTGGCGTTCATCCGTGCGTCGCTGCGGTCCGGTCCCAGGTCGACGGGCACGTGCACCTTCCGCCGACCACTGGCGACAACATCGAAGTACTGTGGAGACCTCACGCCCCACGTGTTGAGCAATTCGGCGGTACGTCCACCCGGCCTCCCGCATGCCCACTATACGCGCTCGCTCAAAGTCCGTCAACTGCAGATACGGTTCACGTCCACGCTGTCGCGGCATGCTACCAGTGTTAAAGACTGCGATGGAGCTCCGTATGCCACGGCAAACTGGCTGACACTGACGGCGGCGGTGCACAAATGCTGCGCAGCTAGCGCCATTCGACGGCCAACACCGCGGTTCCTGGTGTGTCCGCTGTGCCGTGCGTGTGATCATTGCTTGTACAGCCCTCTCGCAGTGTCCGGAGCAAGTATGGTGGGTCTGACACACCGGTGTCAATGTGTTCTTTTTTCCATTTCCAGGAGTGTATATCAAAAAGAAGTAATAATACATCATTATGTTCATTCGATGTCTATTTATCATTCGGCAGCCCAGTTAACCAGATATTAGAAAACATTCGATGCAGCCTTTAGAATCATTTAGAGCAACTAGTTTTGCTGGCGATGTATGAAGCAATGTGACATTTTAATGACGATGTGGAGGACAGACCTATGACCATCTGTACTGCCAATTGGTCTCTGACAGATTCCATTCGCAATCTAGCACAAGACTGTTGCCCACAGTGTTCTAGCCATTTAGATTAATTGTGCAATTGACAAAAGATATCTAACATCTTCACTGCACTGATATTGTTGTGGCAGATGATCTCTCGAGGCTCAACACACTCTCAGTGGGTAATGATTATGGCAAACCAGTGTAAGTATAACTGCAGGATGTGCAATTATGTGAACTCCTACATGAGATATTAATCATTTTACACATGCAATGGCAGACTGATGGGAAAAAACCTCAGTACTAAGAATCAAGTGTGCAATATAAATGAAAGTCGGTACAAATGTTTCTACATCAGGAAGATGTTGTCTATTCAAATTTCGCGCCAGTCGCATGAGAGTGGCGCTACTAGCGTTTGCTTTAAAGGCAAGCTGTAATGGTCTTGAGCATTAGTGGCTTTTGAGATTGGATGTGGTGAGCTGATGTTTTAAAAGAATGCCTTTACGCCCAGAAAGACACTATTATCAACAACTCACTGAATCTGTACAGGGTCATGCAATAGGGCTACAAGAAGTTGGATGTTCCTTCTGCGATATTGCAGAAAGACTTGACAAGAAAGTAGCCATTGTACCTGATTACTGGCAGCGGTGATCACGAGAATGTACGGTCGACAAGTCTGGGCTCCAGACTGCCTTGTGGCACTACTGAGAGGGAAGACCATCCTGGTCAGCGCATGGCTCTGGCGCATTATACTGCATCTGCAACAGAAATTTGAGCAACAGTTGGCACCACAGTGACACAATGCAGTTTTACAAATCGGTTACTTTGAGGATATCTCTGAGCCAGATGCCCTGTAATTTAATCCGTAGGTGCTAACAAAACATTTAGGCTACAGAAAAAGATTGTTAGAATAATAAAGCATGCTAAGTGCAGAGACTCCTGTAGACCAATATTTAAAAATCTCAGTACACTGCCTCTTCCTTGCTTATATATGTATGAAATATTAAATTTCACAAAAGGAAGTATTTTAAAAGATGGAAATATCTTCTAGTATAACTGTGATTACCACCCTCATGATACTAGGCAGAAACATTACTTGCATGTCAATACAGTAAGTACAAACATTTGTAAGAGAGGAGTGTATAACACTGGCATAATGCTGTACAATCACATGCCATCCTACTTGAAACATATGCAAAATTTACAAAAGTTTAAAGTGAAACTGAAAGAGTACTTGCTTGACCACTGCTTCTATTCTGTTTCCGAGTTTTTAGAGTACCATAAAAGTGTAGTGTAATTGCTCAAATATTCTTAATAAGTCTATCATTTTATTTTATTATATTAAATTTGTCATCAATATTCAACATGTATTGAATAATTTATAATTATTTATCCTTTCAAAATAACAATGTGTATGATGATGTATATACTGTACCAACCTGACTTGTCCTACATCGTTTGTGCAAAATATGTACCTAAACACGATTTACAGGACCAATAAAGAAATACAAATTCAAATACATTCCATTGACTCTAAACCACCGCCATTTGCGACTTTAGTGGTGTCAAGTGAGAGCCCTTTGGAGGGCAAGGTGGAGGTGTGTTGTGTTTTTTGATAAAAGCTGGCTCTGCCTCAGTGCCAGTGATTGCTGCATGTTGGTTGGAAAAGGATCAGTTGATGACCTGCATGCAACATATTTGTGTTCTAGACACAACTGACCTACACCTGGAGTTATTGTGATTTCATATGACAACAGGAGCAGTCTTGTGGTTATCTCACGCAACCTGACTACAAATCTGTGCGTCAGTCTGGTGATTCAACTGATGAAACCTGTTTCGCTGGCATTCGTGAACGCCATTACAGAGGGTGCCTTCCAAGAGGATAACGCTCGCCTAGACACCTCTGTTGTAACCCAACATGCTCTAAAGAGAGTCGATGGGTTGTGGCCTGCTTGATCACCAGATCTGTATCCAATCGAGCACGTATGGGACATTATTGGACGACAACTCCATCATCATCCACAAATAGCATTAACCGCCACTGCATTGACCGAGCGAGAGCAACAAGCATGGAACTCCATCCCATAAACTGCCTTTGGCGCTTGTAAAACACAGTGCATGAACATTTGCATGGTTGCGTTCAACTTTCTGGCAGTTACACTGGTTGTTAATGTACCAGCAATTCATATTGGGAATTGATTATCTTGCAGCTTCATTAAGCTTGCAACGTTAATTCTTAAAAATATTACATAGGCGAATGTATTCTGGAAATTTCATTACTCTACATTAATCCTATTTTGTTGTTGTGACATTTTTCTGATTATATATATCACGAACTCTTGATCTTACTACTTTTTCAATAATTTTCACGTTGTTCTAAACTATTATCCACATTTTCTGGACATTTACTCTCTGCTTCTACAACAACAAAGTTATTCTTGGATATGTATTAGTAGAAATTAATTTCCCAGATTCCCTGGGCAGTTAAGTTTGCTGTTTTTGTTTCTTTACCTTCACTATGTGCTTCACTGTTATCTTGCTTTATTTCTTATTCGCTTAAATGTAACTTTCGCCGACGAAAGCACCTTTCCACTTACACATTTATACATTTCTTACAAGCAGATCTTATTTTTCTTAATTTTCTTCGAAATTCTTGTGTGATTTTTGTTTCCTTACCTTTACTACAAGCTTTGAAACTACTTCAGTTTATTTCAGGTAGTTTCCTTCATAGTACTTCTTTTGGCATACGTATTATTACATCTGTTAAAAGCAAATCTTGGTCTTCCAAATTTCTTACCAAACTCTTTTTCAAATTTTACTTCATCATATTTAGTTCAAATTTTTGTAATGTTGTGTTATATAGCAATACTTTATATATTTGTATAGAGGTATATTTAGTCAGTAGCAATTGGGACACATTTTTTAACTAAAAAATCGATCAATTCTATCAAAAAATAGTAATTTATAACTTATAATTTCTGTATGATTACAAATTTTGCCCCCGATTGACTTAATAAATTTCGATTGAGTAACTTCCCTATGAATAAAAGTGTTATCCCTGTAACCTCTTCTTCTGTGTAATGAACAGGTGAAGAAACATCAATATCCATTATAAATATGATAAACCTCAGCAGATACACTTTGTTTTGTATTCAAAATAATCACTATTTAGTGATCATGCAAAGAAGAATCTTCAAAGATTCAGATAATATAAAAAATTAGTATTAGATATTGGTTAAATTTTAAACACATTTCAAAATAAACTTAATATATTACATTAATTTATATTTTTGGTGAAAAATATTATGCTTATCTAAAACTTAATAACAGTACAAAAAGTAAATAGATTATGGTTACCTCACATTGTCAGCAGGAGGGTGATCTCGTATTTTGAAAAATTTAATCTTCTTGTTAGAGAAGTTTTATTTTCCCAGATTGTAGTAATTACTTCTGTAGACAACTAGTTCCAGCAAATTTTAATCAACATCTTCAGATTATCTTCATACATCTAAATTTATGACACCCCATGTAGTTCACTGTCATCATGAATGCATGTGAGCTGATTTCGATGAGTTAGACAGACCAGTGTATGTTAAGTAAAAAACCCATAATTGTGGTAAATGCAAAAGTTACTGATAAATACGGTTGGTATGTAAGGTATTACATGCTCTGTCCAAGATGAAAGATGACAGTGAGTGTATCATGTATAGATCTAAAAATGCTGCTAAAATAGGTACAAGCATGGTTATAATGAAGTAGATAAAAGTGGAGATATACAATACTTCCTAAGGCTAAAATGTGTCATATTTATGAAGAAAATGTGAATGAAATAACTGATTCCTAGGACAAATCGAAGAATAAATTGGTACAAAAAATTAAAACACTTAACCCTACAAGACTTTGTGTCCAATACATTGGGCTTAGACTATTTAACATTTTATACCAGTAACTGAAATTGTTCACCTCTGAGACCCAATGGCCTATTTGCTGGGCATCTGCTGCTTTGGCTTTCAAGCTTCATGCCGGCCTGTGTCCCTGGAATGGTGTACTACACTGGAAAACAGTCAACATGGTGGACCCATTGTGAACTGCTTCAGATGAGTTATATTTAAATACTAATTACTACAATATGCACACTTTATGCTGTAAGAGGCATGTGGCTATGAATATATTTCAGCTGTTCATCCCTCTTTTGCTTCATAATATACACTATAAACTAATGTAATTTAAATTATGCCCAAATATGTCATTAATATTCTATAAGGACATGATAAAGTGTAAAAATATTTTTTATTCTATTTTAAAAATAAGCCATGAAACAAGCAATGAGAACAGTTTTACCAGCTGCGACATAGTCAAATGTCAATTTTTAAAAATTTTTTTTTTATTCCAGTCTTTGATCACAATATAAATTCCTTTGATGATGACTGGTTTTAGTCAGTAATGACCATCTTCAGATCTGCAATATAAAAAATTTTACACCTAGTGGGCAGTCTATCTTTCAAAACAATATAGCATTTCATATCACAATATACTCTCATACAAACTGGGAAATGTACAGATAAAATAAGGTAAAGCGTACCTGTTCTACACCATGTTATAATGTGATAAAGCCGTAATGGCATCATCAAAACATTTATATACTCAGTAAAGCATCGTCACATAGAACTAAAATACGATGTAAAATAGGTCACAGCGTCCATACAGTCATTTTGCAACTGGCGTTTCTCAACAAAACTACTGAAGTGTAGTAGCTACCAGAAATCTGTTTTCCTACTTGCTTCATAGATTTTGCATTTATATGAGAACCATTATCCGGTAAAGAAGTTTAATCAATTGCTTGAAAGTTGCATGGCAAGGAAAAAAGTCTTTTGTAAGAGGATTTCTGAAGTCTGGTGCATATGGTTGGGCAACTTAAGTTACAGAATCTTGTAGTTCATGGGAAGAGTTTCAGAAATTGTTTTTAAATGGATATTGGTCTGGAGGTGAACAACAGAGAATTTTCAGTGACTTTTGGATGTTGACATATATGATCCTTGGAGAGGTACTATTAAAGATTTTTGTCAATTTTGGATTAACAAATTAAAGTATTAAAGTATAACTGGGAAGAGAATCAATAATTATGGCATTAGAAAATAAGTTTCCAAATAAATGATTTTTGAGCAATGTGGGGAAAGTAGAAAGAATCAGGCCCATAGTAGTAGGTAGTGAGAGAAACTTCGAATATAGGAACCATTAAAGGATGAATTATCACATAAACAGGATGACTAGAGCAGATGCAAGATGTAATAATGGTTGTCCTCCGAATAATTTGGAGGATAATGATCCAAATGGAAGCAGAAATTAGTTACCTTGTATTTAATGTATCACACTAGAAATGAAAAATTAAATATAAGAGTAATAATTTGATGAAATACTTATAATTTTCTGCTACGTACCTAATTTTCTTGCTGTTGGCAATCACTATTTGTCTTTCCAATAAGAATGATGATCAGTAGAGGAACAAGGTTTTGATAATGAAGTGAAAATAATTAAAAAGTGACTGGAAACTGAGTATGCTGACCAGATTTGACATTAATGAGATAACAAGTATGAGAAATACTACATAGCATTTTGCAGATTTGACAGAAAACTTGACTTTTGAGTTCAGTAAAGTGAGATAGTATTTGAGTTAAAGTACAGACTAACATGAAGCCGACTCCATCCTCTTTACATTATGTTAGATAATGAGTTATGACAAACTAAAAAAATAGTATGTATGTATGTGTAGCATCTCATTCTGTCCCCATCAATGCGATGACAGTGGTGCATCAACATTCCATGTGACTAGTATTTGTCATTGTAGTTGTTCTTTGCCGTTAGTGATATAGATGATTCCATGCCTCTCTTAACAGCTTTCTTCATTTGCAAGCTGTCAAGTGCAGGGGTGTTTTATATGGAAATAAATGTTCAATTCTACCAGATACCACATATTTATTGACCCCCACAATTACACAACAACATAAACCACGTCAGCTTCAGCTTTCCACACCTTATCAGAACACGAATGTTCCTTACTTCTGCATCAGTCGTGCTGTGCTCATTCTTGCACAAAAATGGACTATCCGCCAGTCACCACAGAGCCAGCTACAAACAGCACAGTTAACAGGGTTATAATTAAACCACCACTGTTCTGGCAACACAACCTGCTGTTGTGGTTTGTGCACCTTCAAAGCCAGTTCATCCTGGCATAGATATCAGCATACCAAACGAAGTATAGCTATGTAGTTTCAGTACTAACAGAAGACTTAGCTGCTGAGATACGAGATATCCTTGCTGCACAACCAAATGGTATGTGTCAATTAAGAATGTGCTAGTGATGCGCCTATCACAATCAGAAGCAAAATGACTAGAGAAGCTTTTACACACTGAGGAGCTTGGCGATTGAACCCCGTCACAATTTTTATGCCATTTGTGCATGATGGCAAGTGACACAGTGAGTGACGATGTGCTGTGCAATATTTGGTTGTCCTGATTACCCTCTGACATTAAAAAAATTCTGATAGTGTGCGTGAGTGATTTGAATGCACTAGCGCAAACAGTATACAGGCTCATTGAGATGTAGCCCACGAAAAATGTGGCAACACTGACACTATGCCTGCAGTGACACTAAATTGCTCCAGTCGCAAGTAGCTACATTACGAACAATGCACACACATCGTCAACTGAGGCGATGGTTGTCAAGAAGTCGTAAACGCCCACCATCGACACAAAATTTGTGTTGGTAACACAAGAAATTCAGCAATGATACGTGGAAGTGTACACCACCATGAAATTAGAAACATGAACTGGAAAACGTAGCAGCAACAACTACTCATACCGGTAATGCATGTAGACTTTTTGTCACAGACCGCAACACAAAGTAAAATACCTAGTGGACACAAGGGCAGAAGTGTCCATGTACCCGCTAACTTGTGTGTCACACCAGAGCTGTGAGGATTCTTGTCTGTTTGCCGCTAACAACTTTAAGATTAAAACATACGGCTAGGCCACATTGTTGCTTAACCTTGGACTACGCTGCAAATTTGAGTGGTGCTTCACAGTAGCAGATATATCACAGCTTATTATAGTAGCTGATTTTTTTATCCTTTTATGATCTGACACATGACCTCTGACGCAAGTAGCTGATGGATTCCACTACAAACCTGCACACTCCTGGGAAGCTGTGTTGCATCACTCTGATGATGGTACGTATGGTAGAGGAGATACGCCATACACACGATTACTAAAAGAATTTCCTGAAATGATGCAGCAGTTATCTACTCCCCGCTGGTTAAACACACAACGGTGCGTAGCATTTTGACCATGCCAGGCCCGCCATCTTACCTTAGGCCTAGACATTTGATGCCAGAAAAGTTGCGAGTGGTGAAGCAGAATCCCACAGTATGCTGTCAATGGGTATTTGCAGAGTTTTGAGTAGCAGTTGGGCAGCCCCAATCCATGTGGTACCAAAGAAGAATGGATGGCATCCATATGGTGATTACTAACAGCTCAATGCGAGGACCATCCCGGATCGGTACCCAGTGCCACATATAGAAGGCTTCTCCGCCAATGTCCGTGGTACGGCTATTTTTCCACTATTGATCTAGTCTGGGCATATTATCAGATCTGTGTTGCTGTAGAAGATATCCCCAAGACAGCAGTGACCATACCATTTGGTCTGCTCGAGTTCAGTAGGATGCCTTTTGGTCTGTGTAATGCAACACAGATGTTTCAACGTTTCATGGATGAGATCAATAGGGACCTACACTTCTGTTATGCTTACATAAATGCTATTTTTGTGATGTCTGTCACAGAAGAAGAACACTTACATCATATGGCTCAGACATTTAATCATTTACACACACAAGGCTTAATAATTAATCCTTCAAAGTGTACTTTTGGAGCGAGGGAAGTGCAATCTCTGGGTTACACAGTAGACACGCATGGTATTCAGTCACCGCTAGATAAAGTGGAAGCCATAAAAGGGTACCATCAATCAGAGAGCTACACCGGCTTTTAGGGGTCATAAATTTTTGCCAAAGACCTGTATACAAATACGCATTGATAACTGCGCCCCTGAATGAATTTATTAAGGGCACACCAAAGCCAAACAACAAGTTTCATTGGACAATCGAAGCAGATGACACTTTTCAAGCTGTATAAACAGCAACTGCAGAGGCTGCACAATTAGCACACCCTGTGGCACAGGCTCCACTCACACTCATGGTTGATACCTCGTCTAAGGCTGTTGGCGCTGTACTGCAACAAGTCGAGCATTGTTGGCAGTCCACAGCATTCTTCAGTCAGAAGTCGTCACCTCCACAGCAACGTTGGGCAGCTTATGACCGCAAACTGTATACTGCTTATGCCACAGTCAAAAAATTCAGTCATTTACTAGAGGGCCAACAGTTCACTATTTATGCAGATCACAAGCTTATTCTGTAAAATCAGAGAATGCATCACTGAGGCAACTACACGATTTAGACTGCATTAGCCAATTCACCACCTGCATTGTTTATATACAAGGGAATCTGAACATACCAGTGGATGCACTATCATGTGTAGAGGCTATAAAGGCGACAGCAGACATGCTCACATGTTTAAGCTGTGAACAGGATGGCAGGCAGTCAAGGAATATTTTAGGGAATTGGTTTAAGAAATTTATTTCAAAGGCCCAGTGGAATCTTTACAAGTTTTCACCCAGAGTAATTCACGCCATGTCTACGTGACACAAGTCGCTTGTCTTTCAAAACCGAGGCAGTTCTGTCCAGTTAAAGCTGCTGACAGGAGACGCCCTGAGCCCTCTGCTGAAACTGCTAGCGAATTCATGCCATTGATTTTAGCCAATAGCATGTGTGTGGACGCTGGAGCATCCTGCAGTGCAGAACACACTTGCTTCTCTCTCCTGTAATCCAGACCTCGAGCAGAACAGACGTCTCTTCAGAACGCAGAACCTCTGGCTCTGCTTTTCATGAATGGCCACCAATGTACGTTAACATGAACCGCTTCCCCTTCCTTTGCCCATTTCAATTAATTGTTTGACCTCCTAGACTGGCCTAAAACTGTTAACTTCCAACCATAGGCGCAATCCTTGTACACCATACATTGAAATACATCCTCTTTATTGCACCTAATTTCCTGTTTTGTTATTTAACAGCAGCCCTGGATGCCCACTCTTTAATCCTGACTGCTTGACCTCCTGCACCCTGTCGTCACGAGGCATATGTAACAACCAGCTCCCCCCTTTCCTAAACCCTATATACATTTACAATTGGTGTCAGAAGTGCCCATATACATCTACATTTGATGTCAGATGTGGTATAAACTCTACAGCTGTAAACGCTACCATTGATTTTGATGGCCTTGCACAGGTTCATCAATGTGATAATGAGTTACAAGATTTGTTGAAACAACCAGGATGACTGAATTTATAATGTGTCATGATGCCTGAAGCGAATGTTGAATTGTATTGTGACCTATCTTGAGTGAAAGCATGTCCATTTGTGCCGCAACACTTTTGAGCACAAGCAATTGTATCACTACACAATCTGGCACATCCAGGAATACAAGCCACTATTAGATGGTCAAACAAAGTTTCACCTGGCCTGGAATATACGCAGACTGCAAAACATTTGTCAAGCAATACATTGCATGTCAGAGGAATACGATTAGACAGCATGTCGGAGCACTGCTAGGCACATTTCTACTGCCGACTCGTTTTGAACATACGCATGTTGACATTGTAGGCCTGCTCACAGTCTCAGAAGGCTACAATTATCATCTTACAGTTGTGAATTGATTAAACAGGTGTCCTGAAGCACTCCCCTTGAAGGATATCACTGTCAAAGCTGTGGCGCAGATATTTCTTCACAGTTGGATCACTTGGATCACCCGATTCGGCATACCACTACGGATTACCACAGACCAGGGACGACAATTTGAAGCCTACCTTTCCAGAGCATTGGCTACATTATTAGGCATTAAGCAGATACACACCACAGCCTATCATCCTGCGTCAGTGATACAGTTGAAAGCGCGCATCGCCAACAGAAAGCAGCTATCACACGATGCAGAATTGGATGGAGGCACTACCTACTATTGTACTCCTCTGACTATGGGCATCATTCAAAATCAATCTAAAAACTATGGCAGCAGAGATAGTGTATGGGCAAACATTACGCCTGCTTGGAGAATTCTTGCACAGCATGGCACGCTAGATTACAAGTGCATGCACGCCAACTTACACCAGTGGCACCAAGAATTCAGGCTGGGAGACATTCCTTGAGAACTGCACACACATTTTCTTATGCTCTTACTGACTCAAACCTGCATTTTTTGACACATTGGACACAGCAAGTACTGCAAGAGGTGAATGAGAAGATACGAATGTAGCACCAGAAAATGTCCCCATACCCCCCAGCTATCACAAGACACTACAGACGCCAGGCACCTTGGAGAAGGAAACTACACCGAAGACTGGCACCTCACATCTGTCTCGAACAACTGGTTCCAGTGGTACAATGCCATGTTTCAAGAAAGCAGTGGTAATGTGTGCAGGATGATGTTTGAAGATTAACCTGCGATATCGTTAACACTAGGAGGGGAGTCATGTAGCATCTCATTCTGTCCCTGCAAATACTAGTGTACAGTGGTGCATTAACATTCCCTGTAACTAGTATTTGTCATTATAGTTACTCTTTGTCGTTAGTGATATAGACAATTCCATGGCTCTCTTAACAGTCAATTGGTTAACCTTCCACCCTTGCAAGCTATCCTGTATAGAGGTGTTTTATGTGGAAGTAAATGTTCAATTCTACCAGATACCACATATGTATGTAACTTTGTGTAATGAATGTGTAATTTCAAAACTGAAACATTCGCATGTGGGTGTAATTGTGATAATTATTAGTGTACTTAAGTAGGATATTTTCTTTGTTTTCCTTCCATGTGTAATGATGGAGGGTAAGCCCCTCCAAGGGCACTAAAGAGATCACATAACATAGCCCAACAATTTGGACCTGTGAGAGATGTGGATCAGTTTGCACCTAAGTGTTACAGTTAAAGGTGTATCTGTCATAAATAATTAGTGAAGTGACTGGAAGATAGAAAATTCCTTCAGTTTCCTGTTGTGTCTGTGTACAACAAAGAGTAAAACATGTTGTCTTTCCAATTTTGTTCTCTCTTGCTACATAATTTCTGATTTTCAGAGACAACAAATTAAAATTAACTGAATTTAAAAAAGAAATTTTAATAAGGAGATATGTTTTCTTATATGGTGTACGATTTTGTTTGCGAATATGTTTTGAGCAGTTTGTCTTTTTTTGTATTGTAGGTTTAGGACCAGTTTCAGTAACCTAAAATAATCTTGAATCTGAGTGTGTGATGTGTTTTGCAAACAATTTATAGCTAATTATCTAGACAATGGAATACATACTCAGCTATTTGGCAATATCTATTTACACAACACAGTGTGACGGTGCTGTGACAAAGCAGCTAAATTGTTTACATATGTTACATTTACCCCCCCCCCCCCAATCCCCAAAATTCTTTTTTTTATTTTTACAAATTTTGATATCTTCAATATTGTCATTTATAATGCATGTGCACAGTACCTTAAAATTTCAATAATTTCACATTTTTTATCATTATTCATATGTAAACATATACCCAGTTACTGTCTTCCTGATAATGTAGATAAAAAGCTATAGAAATAAGTAAAGCATTCATACATTCAGCAAAGAAAATATGTTTGTGACAATTACACTCAATTTCAAGATAACTAATGATTGTAGGTAAAACATTGTTTCTGAAATAGAATAACCAGCATAAGTCAACCAAAAATTATTACTGTATCTGGAAGTTCATTTTGAAGAGATCCATTATTTACTTGCTCAGAAATGTAATTTTGTAAATTATAATTTGTGAAAAATATGCATGCAAGAACTGACACATTCAACTTATGCTATTGTAAACTTACAAAAGAGGCACTGTTGGTAGCCATTTTAGTTATCTGTGTGGTGAGTTACGGAAAAGGCAACATCTGTGTCCAAAAATATGTACACAATTTAGAACAAAAGTCAGCACATGCACTGCATGCTACATAAATTTTGCATCCGAGAGTTTGTTCCATTATTCAGTGACTGTTTTTAATGATTGATGGTGAATTTGTGATTATTTTCCTTGACAGTGTTTTAAACTTCAACAATGGCTAGTGAAAACTGTACAATAGGATCAAACTATGAACTGTGTTATTTCCAAATGATAATTACTGTGCACATCATGTTTGTACCAATATGACTAACATTTGAAGGATAGTGCTTTAAGAGTTTTATTCAGTGACTTAATTATGTGTGTTTACCACATATGAAGGTCTGTAAATAATTACATCGGTGTTAGGTTACTGCACTCAAACAATATTTCAGGACATCTACGAAGTGCAGTAAGTGGCTTCTCATTTATCTGTACTGTAATTAAAATAGATTACACTCCGATCGGCCATAAACAGTTGTTCATTCAGCATCCACGAGAAATTAACGTGTTTGAACTTCAATTTTTGGTGTGAGCTACATTATTGACAGTAAATTATACCTACGACCAATTTTGATGGAGGCACTGCTACTGAGGATAACTGTGCAGGTAAAAACAGGTAGGCTACCAGTCTCACCCAAGTATATGAACTTTTAAATTGAAGTTTTTAGTACCAATACCATAATTCTATGAAAAGTGTATGAGATTGAACTTTGGCTACAGCTTATATTTGTAACAAACATATTTAAATCATTAGGAAATTCAAAATTACTGTTAAATAATTTTCCCAGCAAAATGTGATCTTTATTGTTCAAATTTTTTTGTTAAATATACAATGATGTTATTGTATCATATAAATATATGGCTGTGTTTGGAAGACTTGATGAACACAAGCGTTTCATATTCAGTCTACTAAATTACTGACAATGAGGGCTGATTAAGCTAACAATATCTTACTTTCTTTAAAAGAAAAATTATAAAAAGCACAGTCAAAATAAATTCAGTCCTATAAAGTGAAACTACATTAAACAAATTAACTCAGCATCATTCAGTATACAACCAATCACTAGAATATGAAATCTAAGTTTCAATTAATATACTGACTTCATTAACTTTTTCATGCAGTCTGCATATTATGTGTCAATTCTAACAATTATTTTGATATTTTTCAATAAATACAATACCATAACAGAGAGTAATAAAATCTAGCTATCAGAAGTAATTATAATACTTGGGAGTAAATAAACTTTCTATACAATACAAGGCATTTATGTATGCTAATTCTCTCTCTCTCTCTCTCTCTCTCTCTCTCTCTGACAAACAAAACATGACACATGAATTAGTATTGTTGAAACATCAGTATTTTGGAAGACTGCCATTCTTAATATCTATTGGTGACATATATGTATAGTCAAAACAGCTTATTTTCTTCATTTACACATGGGAATGCAAATAATGTGCCAACTGACTGCTCCATGGTAACTAAAAAAAGTTACATTCATTTTGTACTTTTCTCATTCAGCCTTTTCTACTCCTTTCATTATTTTAACTGTTTATATCTCCATAACATCAACATTTGCAGCACCACTGTGAAGTTGGAACAGCTTAATGACACATTCTTGAAACACAGAAGGAAAAGTTATGATATTGATTTTTCCAGCAGTCTGTATTAGATATCATTAGCTGCCAATAAATAATAGAGCTACTGTCTCTAGGATGCTTTACTTGAATGTTTAAGACTAGTAATCAGTTTCATAAACAGGTTACAGAGAAGCAAAAAGTGATGATCTTTATTTCAGAATGTGAACTGTGGCAAGAAAATAAAAAAAAAAATTATCTCAGGATTTTGGGAGTCTCCTATATATTTTTCTTTTGTACTTTTACTTCTTCAATTTTGTTACACAGTTCAGCATTCGGCATTGGACAGACCATGTGTAATGACAATAGAAAGGTAAAAAATATAAAAGTGGACCAATGGAAGAACACTAATTCATGGGAAATACATGTACAACATACATGAACTAAAGCACAAGATCAGATGCTAAACAAAAAAACGCATTCATCATAAGAATTTTGTGCAACACACAAAATATGAAAAGTACAATGGGAAAAAATAAAACAAAATCAGAAAATGCAAATTACAGTCTTTAAAAGTATTATCAAATGTTACACTATCTTACACCATCTCTGTGGAGACAATCTTCAGGAATACTGGCGACATTTCCAGTTTTTATTTTTTACATGGCTTTCACTTTTTGTTGCACTGGTTAATCTCTTTGGTGTCTTCAACAACAGACTCTTTGTAAGACTGAACACAACAATCTTGCAGGAGTTAAAATCTCACAATCATAAAAATCAATACAAAAATTTTACAAAACAAAGACATTATTATGCCAACAAAGCAGCAAGTGTAAAACAGTTTAAAAAATTAATATTAAAAATAGTTAAATGTTTGTCGTGCCAGTAAATAAAGCTCTATTAATGTGGTACACATCAACTTCAGTGAATTATTAAAATTTTTACTAATAATATTAGGTAAGTATAAAAAAAATCATTTGCAGACATGTTTTTTCTTCTGTTTTCCAAGAAGATAATGTATTAGAATTGTTTGCTTCTCTGTGCTGTGTATACAGCTTATTGTTTATGTAAAGAAATTTAAAAATCCAATAAATTTCTGTAGAGAAGTCACACTATTAGGTTTTTAAAATTAGGCCCCAGAACTGATCTCCACAACTGTGTTTATTTAGTTTCACGTAGAACTTGTCGGAATTGGTCCAGAAAAATTTCAGCATGTTGGGTCTGGAATATCAGAGCTGGTCGTATACGAATGCTGTACTCTCCGCATCCCCCAGATTGTATTCCTGTTAAAAAGAAATCATACATTTGAAGATAATAGCAGCTTGTGCTATCAACGAGCAAGAAGTTCTGATTCTAAGTTAAAAGAAAATTTTCAATCAAGACCCCTAACAGATTATCCTGGTGTTGAAACCAAAGACAACAGATAGATCCAAATTATTAAATTACACATTTAGTAACACATTTGTGCATACAAATACTGAAATAATCACTTCTGGCATTGGAAAATGATTAAGAGAATGTTGATGAATGTGGGCCACACAACAGCATGACCACCATCACCCTTACTGTCAGTATGTCATACTTGTGGGTGGGGGGGATGAAGGCTTTCCCCACAGGCAGAGTTGTGTATAATGTATGATTATTATTATTATTGTTATTATTATGGGTTTAAAGCAATTAAACATCTTGGCTATCAGTCCCTCACTGCACTGGTATGAGAAAAGCAGAATTTACAGCTCCAGGGTTTGTGGCCTTGCTGTCGTGATTGAAAATTTGCATGGCAGCAGCTCAACTCATGTGGCTAAAAGTGAGGTAAAACCCTGGCAGCTAAAACTGTAGATGATGCTGAAGGTTATAGTAAGTAGGGTTGCCAGTCAGTAGAGTTAAAATGGGGTAAGAAATGATTACTGTACTGACTAGATAACTAATTAGCTTAAACGGACAAAATATGTACATAATTTTTTTAAAACACATGACAGTGCAGACATAGAAAGTAGCTGGAGGCTACTCGGGCCATGCACCTCAGCGATATGTGCTACAACCTCCCCCCCCCATGCCCCTGCCTAACATTGAGATGCATTAAATTTTGTAATAAAACCCATTTTATATCAGGAAATGATGTAGGACTTCATTAGCTAATTCTTACTAATAATATTAGGTAAGAATGAAAATCATTTGCAGACATGTTTCTTCTTCTGTTTTCCAAGTTGATAATGTACCTGCTTCTCCTTGCTTTGTGTACAACTTATTTTTTACTTAAAGAAATTTAAAAATCCAATAAATTTCTGCAAAGAATTTACACTGTTAGAAATTTTAAATTAGGTTCCAAAATTGATTTCTGAAACTGGATTTATTTAGTTTCATGTAGAACTTGATGTAATCTAACCAGAAAAATTTCAGCACAGTGGATCTGGAACGTCATAGTACCTGAGATAGGGAGGTAGACAGGATGACTGCTCATCTCACATCAGCCAATAGGATACACAGTGAGAATATGGACTATTGTGAGATGACTAGCACAGCTTCACTGATGGAAGTCCTCTTGGTGAAAGAGGAACTTGTGGGAATATCTGGTGTGGCAAATACGCAATTGGTACTGTACAATGCTGTCTTTCTTGGATGTCTGGAGGGAAGTGTGCCACACCTTGGTGTTCCCCTTGATTAAACTTTGCTTGTTAAGGGTTATGGTAGCCTGCCGCTCCATATCCCATGTTTTCAGACATGGGTGTCACATTTACAATGTCTGTGCCAGTTACTATGAGTTCAAGTTTGTCTCCTGCAGATCTTCTTTAGCTAATTTTTACTTAGAAGGAGAGACAGCATTGGTCGTATTTTTTTGTTTTATTAACCGCAAAATCGATTTTCGGTCACTTAGTGACCATCCTCAGTGCTGTAATATACAATTTAAATTGGTAGGCACTGGTGTCAACAAGCTTAGAGCGATCACATAAACTCGAAAATCGATTTTGAGGTTAATAAAACAAAAAAATACGACCAATGCTGTCTCTCCTTCTAAGTATATCCATTATCTGGTCGTGGTGCACAGGACACTCCATGGAGTCGCCAATCAATAAATTTAGCTAATTTGTCAGCAAGTACATTTCTGCTCCAAATGAACATTACTGCCATTCCAGCACTGAGGAGATCAACTAATAAGTGTGGGCTGTTAGTAATCAAAACATTTTTGTGGAAGGACTGAGATATGCATTTTAAACAGCTCATGGAATCACTACAAAAAAGGAGTCCTTTAAGGTGAGTTTTAATTTACTGCAGAGCCCATGATATGGTGAATGATTTGCAGCATATACACTGCATGCACTTGGCACAGAATATGTCATGTGCCCCCTTGCATGTTGCATGTGTCATGGACTTTTGTTCATCCAAGTGGTTGCACATCAAATTTGAGTAGTAGTCGAAAAACAAACAGAATAGGCACCCGAGAATGGTGGGATTGGCATTTTCTTTAGGGCCAAGGAAGAGGTCCATCTGAATCATAAGCACTGTTGCACTCCTTGTGAGTGCCGAGAGGAAACACTGTACCCAGACAAGAGGGAACAGTCTGAGGTCCTTGCATAGAGCTTCCAGTAATATCTCAGGTGGTCTATCCATTTCAGGGTGATCCACAAACTGACTGAATTGTTGGTTGTGGGACACTGTTGAGTGATATGGATGGGTAGGCATCTGACAGGTTGTGACCGCATCACTCGCCAAGAGTTGCTCAGCCTCAATGGTGGGATACCAGAAGGATGTCTACAGGGCTCTTAAGGAAAGCTCTATTTGCCAACCACATACCACTGTGGTGAACAGGGTATAACAAGATCAATACTGATGGTGCTGCCAATCTGTAAGCAACACACCCACAGTCCAGGAAGGATCAAATTAAAGCTTTGTAGAATTTCAGAAGTGTGCAATCTGTGCCACAGGAGATTTTGCAGATAAATCTGGGGGTAATATGTTTTCTTATGTAATTTGCTTTCAGCTAGCATACATGGGGTGACCACATTAAATTATTGTCCAATAAAAGGCCTAAAAATTTGAAACTTACGACGACTTTAAATAACTGTTTACTGAGGTGAAGTATCTACATAAGTGCATGACCCAAGTTTTGTGGTAGAAAATTGATATCAGTGGTTCAGAGCCCAGTTATGTACTTTCTGTATGGCCCTCTGAAGTTAACACACTGTGGTGCACAATGATGAAGAGTGGTACACAGGTGAATGTCCTGCACATACAGTAATGGTATTCATAGAGGGGCGGGTTGGGGGGAGAAATCGACCAAAGCAGTAGAATTCATTTTAAATTCTGATTTTTCTCTCTCATCCCTGTATAGTTTCAGTTTCTGTGAGAATTTTCCTTTTTTTGTCTTCTGAGATAGAAAAGGCCTGTCCTTTTCTATGACACTCAGACTATGGCTCTATCAGCTTGTTGTTGGTGGCAGACTGCTACTCTGTTTTGTCCCGAAAGGGAGGGCACCTTTGCAGGTGTCCTCTGGTGAAGCTGGAAGGAAGAGGATGAGGCATCTCCAGCTGTGCCAAGGAGATGGTCATGAATACTGCCACGTGTCTGGGGATTGAGGGAGCTGATGTCCCCTTTCCAGATTGAAAAACAAGCACTGACATGTGGCGAAGGTCAGGAGTTTCTGTTTGAGACCTCATCATTGTGCTACGCATGGATTTTGGCACAATGTTTGTAAAGTATGACATCATATTGACTAGGTGTAGTCATTCTAACTTTTTTTTTTTAGCATCTTGATATGACAGACAGTACATTCCTTGAGTTTCTTCTCCTTCTTGAAAACTGAACATGTTGGCGAACAAGGGGCATGGTTATCTGAACAGTTTACAAAAGTAGGGGTTTGTTCGCAAAGATATCCTCATATGTCCTACACACCCCATAAGTAGCGTCATTAATACAGCAGGATGACTGTGTCCAAATGTGTGCACTTGAAACACCACACGAGGAGAGAAAAATATTGCTCAACATCACATTATAAACCATGACCTTAGCTTTCTCAGTTAAAACATGTACATCAAGGGCTAGAATGAAATCTCCAGTGACCAATCTACTATCCTTAGGTACTCTCTGGATGTGATGAACAAAACAGACTCAATGCCACTAAGTTAAGATGCATATCTTCACATGTTTGCAGTGTTAGGTTCTAATGAAATATTACACTTTGAATCCTGCCGAGTTCTTTGAGGAGAGAGAGTAACTGATATATTTGTCAGCTTATCAAAGACCTGAAATGCCTGTGGTTGCTCAGCAAAGTTTCAATCAACAGGGATCTATTTTTCATATTCTCTAGTGCAGCAACTTATTCTCAATATTTTCAATGGAAAACAGTGGATTTGTCATTGCAAAAGTTTCTCCATCTGTTTTGCAGCATACCAAGAACTGGGCGAACTCTTTACCTCCATTTCTTCTTGCCCGACCCTCATCCTATAGCATACCCATAGACAAATGCCATGGGATTGTAACCCTTGGCATTAAGAACTTACTTTCTATCTGCTGAGAAGTCAGTGCTGACACAGCCACTAGTATGGGTGAGTTTGATCCTCTTCATTGCTGATCTTCCATCTTCTTGTTATTCACTGTGATCAGAGGCTCTCCTATGGGCATCATCGTAGCATGACAAAGGCTACCTCACTCAGTAGCCATTGCCTGAAGTGTCAGTGCCCCAGACTGGACAAACACCTATACCTCAGCATACATGGGGAGGTTACAGTTGTGGCATCAGCAGTGCGATCCTTGCATTTTGAGGCTGGTAAAAACTCAGAGGGTACATGATGAACCATCCCCCCCCCCCCCTCTCTCTCTCTCTCTCTCTCTCTCTCTCTCTCTCTCTCTCTCTCTCTCTCTCTCTCTCTCCAATGACAGATTGACTACCACAGTGGTTTAAGTAATTAAGACAACAAGGTTTATGGAGAGGTTGTGAAATGAGATAAAATTGATGAAGTGGCTTCATAAAATCAAAATCCTTAATGTAAAAGTTGGTTCAAGTCTCCTTTTAATTACCTCTTGTGACAAGTAAGGAACAACCACAAGTCTGTTCTAGCCCCCCAATACCATTCAGAGTGCTTATAATGCATGAAAGTCCTCCTAACAATTAAATAAAAAAACTGTCATAATGATACACTAAACTAAGACACTGAAAAATCATATAATAAAAATGCTAAACTGACTGCACAAGCTATCCATTCAGATCATGCTGACTTTCCCTGCCCAGCACTTAAGGGGTCAGACCTGACAGTTCACAAAATTTGAAAACCCATGACACACTGGTGTCAGCAACAGTGAGGAAGGTGGGCAGGTCTTCAGCCAAACTGAGGGTTGTCTTTATGTCTGCATAGTATAATACATGTAACCACAACATGCTGGTCTGAACATGGCACACCCAGAAACTTCACGGAGGGATGGATCGACTAGGAGAAAACCCTGGGTTAATGGGCAATATCCTGTACACAGTTTTGTGAGCACGTCAGTGTGGTTGTCATGAAGTCCACCATACCAGCATCGTTGATTTCACTGACTGCAGTTTGTTGTTTGCCACTGACACATGATTTTTCTGTCCGACAATGAGATGGAGATAAGCAATAGGACAGCACATCGACATACACCACCACAGTTACACACTCCTCTGGCTGCTTTGTCATTTCCCTATGTCTCAATGTGTCCAGTATTCAGCACAAGTATGTGTTGATCCATAAACCACAACACCATAAGCTAATTGTGACCTGACAAATGCCCTATAAAACATCATCAGGAGACAGGACCCGTCAATTCCCAACACCTTTCTGCTGAGGAATTTCAAAATATTCAATGATTTGATGCTCTTTGTATGCAGGTCTTTCAGGTGCAGAAGTTAATATTGTGTCAAATAGTAGGCTACAAAAGTGCTCATTGTCCTTAAAATTTAAAAAAAAAAAAAAATGTTCCCCATCATGGTTCTGGTTGGTTAAAACTTCAATAAGCACAGATAAAAATCAACAGAGATAGTCATTTCTAGTGACAACCCAAAAACCAGTTTTATTGGCTGTAGCGGGACTTTGAATTTCGCCGCGCTACACTCGTTCCCTCAGATAAAAATATCCTGTCGCAGCGGTATGAGCGCTCGACGGCAGAGAAAATACCAAAATTGTAACCTTTTTTGTTTTCTATCCGTTTTCCATTGTCTCTTGATAGCCGTAGCTTAAGGCAGGCGCGATCGGATGCTGACGTAAAAACTTAATGGCTAATCTTGATCTGATTGTAATGTGTAGACATTGTGGAAGTTATTAAGAAATTCGGTGGATGGAAGTAGCAAAGTGAATTAAATTGCATACAGTATCAAGATGATTTTAATTGGTATAAATTAGTGATCCCTGGACTATTGCAAGATTTCGGAGCAGATTTTTTCACGCTGAAATGAAGGAGATTTTTGAAGACGTGGACGCCGCCCGAAAGAAGATAAGTTAATCTGGTAAAGGATGATCTCTCGTGGACGCCGCCCGAAAGAAGATAAGTTAATCTGGTAAAGGATGATCTCTCGTCTATGCCACTTCCCCCTGTCAGTTACATTCTGTTATTCTCTGTTTCTTTTCAATAACTTTTGTAGTGAAAATTGGTTTAACTTTTGCTCAAAAACGCCACAAGGACCACCCCAACAATAGCTTTTCCGAATAACAAAGTCCGATAGCTTTTCTGTAATACAAAGTCCGATTTGCTTTTCATTCTTTCCCTTTTTCACGGTCTCTCTTCTCCCATTTTTTTTTTTTTTTTTATTAACCACTACATGGCCCAACTTTTCAGTCTCATGATAGTCAACTGTAGCTGCCTCATTGCCTTCTTAAGACTGGAGAAAGAGCAGAAGATTGGACAGTCATCCACAAACAAAGAATTTTTAACAGAACTTGTGACTGCTGTGGAGAGGCCACTGATAGTCACTGCAAACAATTTGAATTGAGTACTCTGCTTTGAGGGATCCCATTCTTCTGAAAAAAGTGGCCAGAGAAGCTATCACCAATGCAATATGAAAAGCATTGAACAAGGCAGGAAGGACTGAACAAGAAGTGACAGACACCCATGCAGTCCCCATTATGAAGTTGGCCAAGGATGTTGTACCTCAAACAGGTGGTGTACATCTTTTCAAGGTCAAAAAAACACAGACTATGGGTAAATGGTTTCAGCATGAAACACACTACTATGTCACAGTCTCCAGTAGAATTAAGCCCCACAGCAAATTGTGTGCACTGAAGTCATCCACTCCTCCTCACAGGTGGGGAAATGCCTGGAAAAACTGTCAGTTCACCTGCATCCAGCAGTGGTAGATGTAAGAAACCCACTGTTATGTTAGTAGGCATGAGAACTTCCACTGCAACTGTTTGAATGGTCATGACATGAATGACAGGAGAGGATTGGTATCTCTCATTGACAAAAACAGCCACCCCACTCTTAGCCCTATTTAGTAACATTGTCCTCCCTGTAGGGGTAGCAACCCCATAATGCAGATGTGTTGGTGACTTTAAAATGAGTTTACTGCAAACAGATGCAGAAACAGTCTCTCCTGAATCATGGGTACAGTTTTCCAAATGCTACGATAATTATGGAAACTGAAGAAATGCATTAAAATCTGTACTGTGGGTGGGTTAGAGCACACTCGTATAGACAGGTGTGGTCTTCTGTCAGACATGTGCAACAGAACAGTCATCGTTCACGATGAAGCAGCTAGTGCAGTTGTAGTTTGATAGAATAAACATAAACCATCAGAACAGTAGAATAAAGAAACAATTCCATCACAAGTGCAGAAGTATTAATAATAATAATAATAATAATAATAATAATAATGGCAATGCCACTGCACATCAGATGTGCATGTTGTGACTAGAGTCTCATGTTTGTGCACACAAAGACCAGTAAGTCTGCAGTTACTATCCATTCTGCATGCTACATGTACTGTTGTGCGACATGAATCTGTGGAACATTATTGACATTCTCATCAAACTGTTGCATAGTGTCCTGTGTACGTACAACAGAAATAACTAAAGGCAAGAGAAAGTGTGCACCATTCCTACTGGACATAAGTGATCAATGGAATGCATCAAATGCCATCGAAGAGGAAACTTTAGATATTGATGAGCGAACAGGTGGAGCAGGATCTTTTGTTTGTGACCAAGTGAATGGACTAGAGTCAATGCCTTCAATATCACCACCAGAAGGGTCCTCAAGCAATAGAAGTTATGAAATATCACAGAAGGAGAAAAGGGTAACATTTTATTCAAGAAAGGAGAAAGTCAAAATGATCAAATATTGCCTCAACATCAAAAAACAGTCGAAGCTGACTCAAAAATTTGCACAGGACATGATGCCTGCAATGAGAAATAGATTTTGCACTAGATGTCCTGCACGGTGTATGTTGTATGAATGGAAACATCAGTGGGGAATTGGAGAACTGCCTGTGATGGAGAAGTACAAACCTACTAAAATGCATATGACTGAAACCTTGAACACAGTCACCAGAAATGTCTATGTCTACACAATGTAGACATCAAAATGTGGGCAAAAAAAAAAAAAAAAAAAATTCCCAAGATTTGATGCCAGTGACAGATGGGTAACCGGCTGGAAGCATAAAAACAACACTGTAAGCTGTGAAGTCTAATCAGTGAAAATTTACTGTAACAGAAACAACATCCAAAAAATGGTAGAGGACTGGCAACAAGCAACTCGTACATTCATGACAGCCTACACAGACGCAGATATCTGCAATCTTGATGAAAGTGGATTCAACAAGGAGATGACTGAGATACAGTCTTGTAACTAGAGGTTATAAAGATATTGTAGGAGTTATACAGTCTGTTCATGCGACAACCCATATATACACGGTTATTCCATTGCTTTCACAGATGGGCAAACTTGCCCCAAAGCTGTTTGTTGTCCTTCAGGAGCCTTGTCCTCTGACTACTCCTACATGTCAGTCCATATTCCCAGAACCAAATTTAATCATCCACTCTCATTTTTCCGGCACAGTGGCCAAAGAACTGTTCAGGACATTTCTACAAGAAGCAGTTGTAGAACGAATCAGTGGAGAGAAACTTCTGCTAATACTGGATTCTTACAGGCCCCACAAAGACTAGTGTTCTTTGTGGCCTGCATGTACAAGTAACCTACCAAAAGACCAAATCACAATTCACACAATTCCATCAAACACAATCTCCACTTATCAACCACTTGGTCTTCATTTCTTCAGAATGTAGATGCATACGATTCATAAAATGGCCAATACCACTCAAGATTCTTTGGAAGAGATTACTCTGCAACAACAGAGTAATCTTCTTAAGCTACAGTCCCTCACATACCATCAGTTGTGTTCCCCAAGTTTCTATAATTTTACCACCACGAGTGGATAATGGCTAAACTCTTTGTCAAAATGTCAAAGAATACGGATTCATCAAAGTTTCAGACCCAAGCTTTCATGCTACAATCTACAGTGTGGATGCGCAAATGTGCGATTCATCAAATGTGCCTGGTGTACGAACATGATTTGATTCACACACTTCTTTGTATGCAACCATTATTGTGAAGCCTTAGTTCCTGAATGAATGACACTGTGTGTGTGTGTGTGTGTGTGTGTGTGTGTCATACTTATTATTGATCTTATTATTACTACAGTTAGTTTTATCAAGCATGTTATTATTGTTATTATTATTATTTCTTTCTCCCTCAGACGTTATGTCTGGTTAGAAATGGAAAGTGACGCAGACCTTGATCAAGCGTGACTTCCTTTTAACTGTACGGGTAATTGAACATGTATCAATAATTACAGATTTCTGTAGTTGTATATATACGTTTGGATGTAGCTGTATTGCGTTGATGTACTGGTGGATATTGTGTGGTATGACTCCTGTAGTTGATAGTATAATTGGTATAATGTCAACTTTATCCTGATGCCACATGTCCTTGACTTCTTCAGCCAGTTGGATGTTTTCACATGTTTTCTTCTGTATATTTGCTGTATTGGGTATGGATATTTTGATTAGTTGTGTTAATTTCTTCTTTTTATTGGTGAGTATGATGTCATGTTTGTTATGTGGTGGTGTTTTATCTGTTATAATGGTTCTGTTCCAGTATAATTTGTATTCATCATTCTCCAGTACATTTTGTGGTGCATGCTTGTATGTGGGAACGTGTTGTTTTATTAGTTTATGTTTTATGGCAAGTTGTTGATGTATTATTTTTGCTACATTGTCATGTCTTCTGGGGTACTCTGTATTTGCTAGTATTGTACATCCGCTTGTGATGTGATCTACTGTTTCTATTTGTTGTTTGCAAAGTCTGTATTTATCTGTTGTGGTATTGGGATCTTTAATAATATGCTTGCTGTAATATCTGGTGTTTATTGTTTGATCCTGTATTGCAATCATGAATCCTTCTGTCTCACTGTATATATTGCCTTTTCTTAGCCATGTGTTGGCTGCATCTTGATCGATGTGTGGCTGTGTTAGATGATACAGGTGCTTGCCATGTAGTGTTTTCTTTTTCCAATTTACTTTCTTCGTATCTGTTGATGTTATGTGATCTAAAGGGTTGTAGAGGTGGTTATGAAATTGCAGTGGTGTAACCGATGTATTTATATGAGTGATTGCTTTGTGTATTTTGCTAGTTTCTGCTCGTTCTAGAAAGAATTTTCTTAAATTGTCTACCTATCCATAATGTAGGTTTTTTATTTCATAAATCCCCTTCCTCCTTCCTTTCTGCTTAATGTGAGTCTTTCTGTTGCTGAATGTATGTGATGTATTCTATATTTGTGGCATTGTGATCGTGTAAGTGTATTGAGTGCTTCTAGGTCTGTGTTACTCCATTTCACTACTCCAAATGAGTAGGTCAATATTGGAATAGCGTAAGTATTTATAGCTTTTGTCTTGTTTCTTGCTGTCAATTCTGTTTTCAGTATTTTTGTTAGTCTTTGTCTATATTTTTCTTTTAGTTCTTCTTTAATATTTGTATTATCTATTCCTATTTTTTGTCTGTATCCTAGATATTTATAGGCATCTGTTTTTTCCATCGCTTCTGTGCAGTTGCTGTGGTTATCCAATATGTAATCTTCTTGTTTAGTGTGTTTTCCTTGACAATGCTATTTTTCTTACATTTGTCTGTTCCAAAAGCCATATTTATATCATTGCTGAATATTTCTGTTATCTTTAGTAATTGGTTGAGTTGTTGATTTGTTGCTGCCAGTAGTTTTAGATCATCCATGTATAGCAAATGTGTGATTTTGTGTGGGTATGTTCCAGTAATATTGTATCCATTATTTGTATTATTTAGCATGTTGGATAGTGGGTTCAGAGCAAGGCAGAACCAGAAAGGACTTAATGAGTCTCCTTGGTATATTCCATGCTTAATTTGTATTGGCTGTAATGTGATATTATTTGCATTTGTTTGGATATTAAGTGTGGTTTTCCAATTTTTCATTACTATGTTTAGGAACTGTATCAATTTAGGATCTACTTTGTATATTTCCAATATTTGTAGTAACCATGAGTGGGGTACACTATCAAAAGCTTTTTGGTAATCAATGTATGTGTAGTGCAGCAACCTTTGTCTAGTTTTAGCTTGATATGTCACCTCTGCATCTATTATCAGTTGCTCTTTACATCCTCGTGCTCCTTTGCAACAGCCTTTTTGTTCTTCATTTATAATTTTGTTCTGTGTTGTAGGTGTCATTAATTTCTGTGTAATGACTGAAGTTAATATTTTGTAGATTGTTGGTAGGCATGTTATGGGGTGATATTTAGCTGGGTTTGCTGTGTCTGCTTGATCTTTAGGTATCAGATAAGTTATTCCTTGTGTAAGTGTATCAGGGAATGTGTATGGGTCTGCAATGTAACTGTTAAATAATTTAGTTAGATGTGAATGTGTTGAAGTGAACTTCTTTAGCCAGAAATTTGCTATTTTATCTTTTCCAGGGGCTTTCCAATTGTGAGTAGAATTAATTGCTTGCGTGACTTCATGTTGCAAAA
The DNA here is from genome assembly GCF_021461395.2 of Schistocerca americana. NCBI lineage: Eukaryota > Metazoa > Arthropoda > Insecta > Orthoptera > Acrididae > Schistocerca > Schistocerca americana. The sequence continues at coordinate 893,894,804 of NC_060119.1, read as the reverse complement.
TTATCACTTCAGGCATTTGTGGTATCATCTTGTATGTGTCTGTTTCTGCTTGTATCCACCGTGCATGCCTGTTATGTTGTACCGGGTTTGACCATATGTTGCTCCAGAAGTGTTCCATGTCTGTTATGTTTGGTGGATTGTTTATTTTAATGTGTGTGTTATCTATTGTCTGGTAAAATTTCTTTTGGTTTGTGTTGAATGTTTACGTTTTGTTTCCTTCTATTTTCACTTTTTTTGTATCTTCTAAGTCGTTTGGCCAACGGTTGTAATTTCTGCTTCTTTTCATCTAATTGCTCTATCGCTTTTTGTTGTGAGATTTTACCTAACCTTTTTCGTTTTTTTTTTCTGACATTTCATTTCTTATAAACTGTGTTAGCTGTCCGATGTCTTTTCTCAGTTTTTCTATTCTGATCTGTAGCCTGTGTTGCCATGCTGGTTTTGTGGGTTTCTTCTGTGTGTTGGTTGGTTCTGATCTCTGCCTAGTGTGTATATTTAGTGTAGTGAGTGCTCCTATATAAACCAGTAGTTGTAACTCTTCCATAGTTGTGTTTTCATTTATTTTGTTGTGTATGATTGTGTTGATAGTTTTTATTGTTGTTTCGACTTGTGGGTTATTTGGCGGTCTATGCAAGAATGGTCTAATGTCTGTATTTGTGTCTTTGTATTCTATATATGTCAGCTGAAATTTTTCTTCTATATCTAACATGTGTGTCACTTCGTGTTCTATTTGTGCTTGTTCTGGTGGCTGTCTTAAGATTTCGTTTTGCTCTGATTGTTTAATTGGTGCGTGTTGTTCTTTGTTTGTTTGCTCTGGGATGTTCGAGTCCGTTACTGTATTTTCTTCTTCTTCTGACTGCACATTATCTTGTTCCAGTATTTGTTGTACTTGTTGTTTGATGTGTTCTCATTCTGACTGGGGTATCCTGTTATTTTTGATTATTACACGGATCTGATCAGCTAGTCGTTGTTCTGTTAAAAATTTTAATTCTGGGTATCTGGTAATAAATGTTGTGTATACTTGTGATCTGTATCCAGTTGTGTTGGTTCCTAGGTTTGTTGCTTGGTAATAACAGAACATGAGGTGTCAATTAACTTCACCTGACCATCTCATCCTCTGTCTTTGTTTTCCTTCTAGGGTGGTTGCAGGAAGCATATCCTGCAAAACACCTCTATTTGGATTTATATCATTTTCCAGTTGGCTAGCAGTGTCATTACCATTGTGGGTGGGCATAGGGTTCAAGCGTCGTCCCCGACCATGACGGCGCTTGTCCGAGGCTTCTTTAGTTCTGTCCTGAACCAACTAATCACACTGAAAGGGGGGTTAGCCCTGTTAGTGGTTTGTTCTTTTCGTCGCCTTTTACGACTGGCAGAACATACCGGAGGCCTATTCTTTTCCCGGGCCTCCACGGGGATTATTATTATTATTATTATTATTATTATTGTTATTGGAAGGATATCAGTAACTGAACTGTATGCACAATTAAACAATTTAGGAAGAGAAAGGGCACAAACCTGAGAATGCTTCTCACACTAATGTGTTGAGTGTGTCACTCTGAGTGAGATGACAAGTCCTGAATGATATATTCTTTTGCAAGTCTAAATGCAGAGCTTCAGGAGTCAGTCAACAGGGTGTTGTAAAAATCTGTTTTAGGGTGTAGCACTATAAATAGCTTTCTTCTTAAAATTGTCACTGTAATCACAGTACATCTTCAACCTGGGATGCTGACAGTAAGCATGTAAAAGTGGAATTGCGTGTGTGCATGGAGATATGCTAAAATCACGAATTTTAATAATTTGTGAGTAGGAGACTTAAATGAAAGTTGAAAAAAATTCAGGGACACAGATCATGCATAATGAATCATCATTTGGAAGTCACATAAACTGAACAGATGCACATTGTTGGATTCAAGTTAATACTACATTATGACATGTATAATATAAAAAAGAGGGAGTTGCAACACAAACAGAAAGTAGAATAAAATTCCGGGTCTTAGACCTAAACGAATACTGCATTGATCAGTTCTTTGAGTGTTGTGTTTCAGTAACATGCACTGAAACATACAAGATCGCAGGCCTAATAGTTTACAAGGACACACTTAAAAAATGTTAGTCAGTTTTAAGTGTTGTATTTCAGATAACTTGACCCCAGATGTTACCCACCCTCACTCTCAGCTTCCAATGTAGTTATCCCTGATACCATTGTAAAAGAAAACAGGATTCACAGTGTTGTCTGAATATTTTTATGAAATATTTGAATTTCTTATCTACCATGTGTCCTTGAGAAACTTCCTTCCATTGTTTACCCAGTAAATTATCTGTGAACAATGAACCAAGTCAGCATTTATGATTCTATGAAACAGTTTAAACTCCAGTAAGCAACTAGAGAGAATAAAACTTAATGGAAGCAACTGGAAGACATGGTATGTAGAAATTTCAATATTTTTTTCATTTCAGATAGTACTTATCAAGAGCACCTAGCATAAAATAACATATAGAATAAGAATAGGAGAACACAGTGCAACAGTAATTATTAATTTATTTCTAAATACATTTGAGTTTTATGAAAGATGCATGCATCACTTAGTATGTGGTTCTCTGAACATGTTAGTCAAATGGCAACAATAAAGGATCCGTATCAACCAATTTTAACTAAAAAGGTAAAGGTACAGATTCATATAATCATGAATGCTGACTTGGTCCACTGTTCAGGGATAATTTACTGGACAAACAATGGAAAGAAGTTTATCAAGGACACATGGTAGATGATAAGAAATTTAAATATATTCTAAAAATATTCAGACAACATTATGAATCCTGTTTTCTTTTACAATGGTATCAGGGACAATTATATCGGAAGCTGAGAGCAAGGGTGGCTCACATCTGGCATCAAATTATCTGAAATACAACACTTCAAAACTGACTAACATTTTTTAAAGTGTGTCACAGAAGATGTACTGTGATTACAGTGACAATTTTAAGAAGAAGGCTATTTATAATGCTACATCCTAAAATATATTTGTACAAATTATGAGAAACATTCAATAGTAAAATCTTCTTGTCTGGTCAGCTGAGTGGTGGTATCATCTTGTCGCAACATTTGACGAGTTTTGCATCGATCATCTTCCAGCAAAGTGTCAGGATGCTGTGTTCTGTGTATCTATATAGTCGTTCGACTGCTGACCGCTTTTGTGTGTGAGCCAATACATGCTTCCAGAAGAGTGTGCCTTGCTGGTGGTGGGGCAACATGGCACAGCTCTGCTGCAGGCAAAGAGTACTGATGTCTGTCCATTCTGTCCAGGGATGTGACTGCCTTTACAAGAGAGCACTCATATTGTATTTTCTTAATGGTGGGATCAAATGCTGTGCCGAGTTGAAATCCTCCACCCCACTTTACTAGGTTGTTGTGCAGGTTTTGACAATTAAGCCCCACAACCCACTGACACTGCATACTTTCTTCATTTCTTCAAAATAGAAGGTGTGTTCCTTCTTGAGGCTATGCTCTGGCACTGCAGACTTGTCTGTCTGCTATAGTTGAATGTTCCCAATGTGTTCTATATGGAGCTGAGATGCATTGCTGTGTCTGTTCAATGCACAACATCCCACTTTTGCACTCAGTGCTATAAGCACCTGGTGTCTGCAGTTTTAACTGGTCTTTGGTTGAGTCAAGGATGTCCTTAATTTTCTTTGTTGCATAGAAAACAATCTGTATTTGATGTTTCTCTCCAGAGAAAACCTGCAGGAGTTCCAATGCCATCTCAATGGCACATGACAGCATCAAGTTCATTATGGAGACTTAACATGATGGAAGCCTACCCTTCTTGGATATTTTGACCGAGTGAAATCCAGACAACAGGTCAGAAGACGCATATGGATCTTTACCCTAAGCTCAGAGATCTCTGAATATACTGCAGTGCAACTCAGTGCCAACCACCTTAGCATGCAGAAACAGGACCATCTGCAGCAGGATGAGCCTGCCGCATGAATTGCAACATCTGCGCAGTGCTTTCCACAAAAATGGTTACAATAAGATGCACCTTAAAGGCAGATAGGAGGACAGAAGAAGAAGAAGAAGAAGAAGAAGAAGAAGAAGAAGAAACCAAATGTGTCACATTCCTGCATATGAAGGACCACCAACAGCCAAGATTGCAAGAATATTGGAGAAAACATCAAACAAATGGCGTTTTCCGTGCAACGCAAAAATTAAGGACATGTTTGGCTAAGCAAAAACTGGCTAGGCCTACGGATACCACATGTTTATAGCACTGAGTGCAAATGTCTGATGCAGTACATCAGAAAGACACAGTGGTGCATCTCAGTGCCATACAGAACATAAGAAACAGTCATTTAGGGTAGACAGATGAGCCTTCAGTTGCAGAGCATTGAATTAACGAGGAACACACCTTTGATTTTGGACAAATGAAGAATCTATGCAGTGCCAATGGTTTCTGGAGCTTTATTGTCAAAGACTCAGTAGAAATACACCTGCACAACAACCCAGTAAACCAGGGTGGTCGATTTCAAATCAGCACAGCATTTGATACTGCAATTATGAAAATAAGATAGGGACACTCCGTTCTGAATGCAGTGACATCTGTGGACAGACAACGGTACTGTCTGCTCACAGCAGGGCCATGCAACATTCCCCTACCACTAGCATGGCACCCGCTTTTGGAAGTGTGTTATTGGTTTGCACACAGAAGAGATTAGCGTTCCAGTGGCTACATAGATATGCAGAACACAGCAAGACAACACTTTACCTGAAGATGATGGGTACAAAACTCATCTAAATGTTGTGACAAGATGATGCCACCACTCTGTTAATCACCTAAGAAGATTTTAGCATTGGAATATGCTGAGAAAGTCGGCAATCCCAGAGAAACACTCAGTTTCAGACAGTGATTACATTTATCCATAGAATACATTCTCCAAAGTCCAGTCTCTGGGGCAATCATTCAGTGAAAATTTGAAGTAGTTTTAACATGGGCATGTAAATTTGTTATTAAATAGGGACAATAACCACAGTATGGAATACACTGAACACAGCAGTGTATGCATGATAAGCCACTTAACTTTGGTTAGGAGCCTTGGACCTTTGCTCTCATTCTGATTATTTAGAACAGTCAGATTCATATGCCAACTGAGAACAGGTAATACTATTCCAAGATTTGAAGAATTTATTGTCACAGGCCTAGTTAGTCCTCTGGAAGGATAATCAATTTTAATCTTTCTTTGGCAATTTATTTACATGTTTTACTTTATTGTAAAAGCCGAAGGGCTCAGTATATAATGGCAATGGTTACTGGGGTAGTGGAAAAGGCGAGGAGGAGTATCAAGACTGAGGGTGCATTGGTGGAATAGAGGGCCATGTAGTTCTGGGATGGGAACAGGAAAGGGGCAAGATGGGTAATGACAATGACTAACGAAGGTTGATGCCAGGGAGGTTACGGAAACATAGGATATATTGCAGAGAGAGTTCCCACCTGCACAATTCAGAAAAGCTGGTATTGTTGGGAAGGATCCAGATGGCACAGGCTGTGTAGGAGTCATTGAAATGAAGAACGTTGTGTTGGGTGGCATGCTCAGCAATGGGATGGTCCAGCTGTTTCTTGGCCACAGTCTGTCAGTGGCTATACATGTGGACAAACAGCTTGTTGGTTGTCATGCGCACAATCAATGCAGGTAGTGGTAAGGGCGAGGAGAGAGATGGATTCCAGGGAGAGGTTCTGGGATGGGCCTAAGGATTTGAGGAGAGATGGGAGATTTTGTTGGATTTGTGGAATTGGGTCACTGCAGCAGGATTTGTAGGTGGATGAATCTGACAGCTGGCAGAGTCCTCCTGCTAGCTAATCCTTGCGGTCCAAAACAACAGTGATGGACCCTTTTTCAGCAGGTGGATTATAAGGTGGTTCTTTCTGTAGATGTAAGGTTAGTTTGAATGTTGAGGAATTTGGGGAATGATGGTGAGGCAAGGTTTTATGTGAAGAAACTCTGAAAAGTTAATGGCAGGTGATCTGGGGGCAGTAGGGATGGATCACAGGTGGATGGAGGCGTGAACTGAGTCAGGCACAGTTCAACATTGGTCTTTGGCTCAATCTGATTGGTAGTGTTGGTGGCAAAAAAGTGTTTCTTTAACAAGTCCGGCATGATTGAGTTGGGGAATGGGTCTAAAGATGAGACCATTGGAAAGGACTGATACTTTTGTGGGTCTAAGGCTTTTTGAGGAAATGTTCATAACTGTGTTTTGGGTCCGTTTAGGTTCTGGATTTGTATAGTGGTGGGACACAGTTTTTGAGGGTAAGGTAAATGTAGTAGGTCTATGAGACAGGGTTTGTCAGCTATGAGGGGACTTTGGGGAGGTTTGGAGGTAGTTGTTGAGCTGGTGGATAGTTGTAGTACGAGGCAGGAGTAGGTAGTGAAGAGGGTGGAGAGTTTTTTGAGGTGGCATTATGCATGTTGCTGGAGGGCAAGAGCTTTAATGTGTGTTATGAGATTGCATAGCAGGAGAATTTTGCGCATGGAGAGAACGTATCGCAAGGAGGTTTGAGCCTTATTGATATGGTGTTGCAGGACTAAGTTGGCGAGGGTTAAGGACTGGTGGAATCTGAACAGATGGAGGTCACTGTGCAAGGAAGGGTGGCAGCTGGAGATGGTTAATTTGATGGTAAGGCCATTGGGGGGAGGGGTATTCCATGAGCCAAGCAACAACACAGGGACAGTATGTGGGACTGGATTTTGTCTAAGACTCAGAAAACTTTTCTGTATTGACGCAGATGAAAGGAGCAAGGATCCATGGTGGTGGATAAAAATGCGTAAAAGTATGTAAATAACATAGCATTACATCCAAAAAGTATTCGCAAATGTACACCCAAGCACAAAAGGAAGAAATGGATGAAATAAGGGGAAATGAAATGAAATCTGAGGGAGTGGTCAGTAGTGAAAGGTGAAAACCAACTAATTGGCTTGAAGACACAATGAGATCAAAGAAAAAATAAATAAAAAGATTGTACTGTGGGTTGCAGCTCTGTGGGTGGATAAGTGTGAAGAAGCGGATGGCAGATGTGACTAGATTATATGAAGTTAGTAAATGTGAACTGCAATAGAGAGGAGAAAGAGTGAGGTGATGGGGAGGGACTGGTAGGATGAGTTACAAGTTTGTGTGGCACAGGAAAGGTATGAGAAATAACATGCAAAAATACACAATAGTGATGCACGAAGAGTGATCAATTTGAAGGTACAGGGTTAATGATATAGGCAGGAGTAATGTGGGACATGAGGGGACATGCGATGCTGTACCAACTCAGCATAGTATTGTAGCCGTCGGTTGTGCACAGCCAACAGTGTGGCTAGTAAGTAGACCGTGCACTGCCCTATTCCCATTCCAACAGTACACAGTCTTCTATTCCACTAAGGAACCCTTTCAATGTTTTTGCTTCACTCCTTTCCTGCTACTGCTCCCTACTCTCCAACAGTACCTAGCTGCCCTACCCTCTCTCCACCTTGTCCCTATATGCTTCCACAAGCAGCACTTTACCGTCCCCCACCGTTACCCCACTAACCCTCCCCACCCCAGCTGCCTCCTTATCCCCAACACCTGGTTGCCTCTCCCATAACTCACTGCTGCTCGCAGCCTGGCTTCAGCTGCCAGGGACTGTGGTTGTGTATGTGAGTTGCGTTTGCGTGAGTGTGTGCATGTGTGTTACATTACATGCTGGATTTTCCATAGCTTAAATTTTCTAATTGAAATTTTTCATAAATGAAAATATTGTTGTAGTAAAATTACACATTTTGGGAAACACAAATTTAGGGCTAGAAGACGACACTGAATTTTTGACAGGATTACATTTGAAGATTAGAATGCTCTACAGTTTTCAGCACAATGATAAATTATGAATAGGGGTACCTTTCAAAATACAGAATTTCCAATGTTTGATAGAAACAAGAAACTAAGGATTTCAAGTATAGTGCATCTATTCTAAAGCAAACAGTTATTAGTGGGTTGAATTGTCAAGTGCATATGGTTTCGGATGGCTGGTTTAATGATTAAAGGGACTAAGTTAAGAGGCCATTGGTTCCTCCTACCTGGAACAGCCAAGTCACCAAAACTGCACATCAAAGATGGGCATTTTCTGCAGAATTCAAGAAAAGAAAATCGCAAGGTCTACCAGAGGCCCTCAAAGGCAGAAAATGCAATGGGGGTTATACCCCATCAACTTACAAGAGGACAAGAGGCACCCCATCCAACAATACACAGAAAAAACTAGTGACACAGTGTGATAGAAGCACAGGAAAACACAGGAAGAACACCAAATAAAACAGAACATGCAAGAATGGTAAGAAGAGCAAAAGAATGTATACTGTTAGGGCTGGGGCAAACCACCAAACCCAGACAGCCATTACCTGGTTGGGGCAGAGGAGGTAACAAGGTATTCTGCCAACCCCTCAGTGGGCTGACAAGGCTGAGGCAGCCACCCTCAGAGTGATAAAACCCCCTTCATGGATGAACTGTAAAACCAGGTCAGCCACTGATGCATTGGCCGCTAATAGAAGGCGTAGAGTGTCAGGAAGATCAAGAGTCTGCCACACGGCAGCTAGGTTAGGACAGTGCAGCAAGATGCAGACCACATCACAACAACAGTGGGGTGGATCCTCATGATGGAGGAAACGACCCTGAGCCAACCAAGTATGGCCAATTTGAAGCTGGTAAAGGAGGATGGAGTCCTTCCGGGAGGCCCGCATGAAGGACCTCCACAAATTCGTTGTTTCCTTCATCACTAGTAGTTTGTTTGGCGAAGTCAGAGTATGCTGTTCCATATTTCAGATCTTTAGAACTTGGTGACATAATACCAATCAAAGGTCAGATTCCGGAATACTTATCTCAGGAGGTGGCTTGCCAGTAGCCAATTTAGCCGGCCTGTCAGTTCATTCCCCTGGATCCCAACATAACCTGGGTTCCAAACAAAGAGCACTTGCTTGAGGGGAAAAAGGGAATCACAGATAGTCAGGACCAAAGGATGACAAGGATAACACTGGTCAACAGCTTCTAATCTGCTCAATGAGTCTTTACAGATGAAGGACTCACCAGTACAGGAGCTCAAGAGAATGACAAATGGCTACCAAATCCACAGTGAAAACACTGCATCCATCTGGCAAGGAGTATAGTTCATTACCTCCCACATGAATCAAGCCATTAGTGTATACTACTTCTGTGTCAAGAATAGAGAAGAATTGGCCCAGGAGGACCTTGGGCAGAACAGATAGTTTCACGCATTGTGATAGGTCAAGACAGCTGTGGACAGGGGTGAACCACAGAGGTTTATGTGAGCTGTCCCAGAGAAGAGATGGTAAGAGAGGAAAGATGGAGCTCTGAAAAAGAGGGACCCAATGCGAATGGCATTCATATCCCCAGACCTGGGCCTTTGTTGAGAGATTTGGATCACTATCTGGAAATAGGAGATAGCAGTTTGGGTGTTCTGGGAAGCAGTGCATGCATAACGTGCAAGTGTTGGCACAGAACCTACAATGGTTAAACCTTGGCTGCTGCTAGGATGATGATCATGGGGCTAATCCGAAAGGTGCTAGCTGCCAGTCATACCCCACAATGGTGTATCAGGTCTGGCATCTGTAATGTCAAAAGTGATGCTGAGCCATGTATGAGACTCCCATAATCTGGGCAGGACTCGACTAATGAGTTGTAATGCCAGAGCACAGCAGAGTGGTATGTACTCCATTTGATATTGGTGAGGCATCAGAGAGCATTGAGTTGCAACCAACATGTCTGCTTTAGTTGATGAAGGTGGGGAAACCATGTCACCTGGGCATCAATGACCAGTCCGAAAAAATAATGAGAGTCCACTGGCTATCAAGATATCAAACCTGATGGAGATGCACTATATGATGACAACAGAAATGCATAACACAGGTCTCGTCAGCCAGAAATTGGAAGACATGAATGAGAGCCCAAACCTACACTCCATGTATCTGCTCCCTGCAGTCTGTGTTCAGCATTGCCCATTATGGATGAACAGAAATAAATGCAAAAGTCATCATCATACAAAGAGAGAGACACTGTGGGTCCTACAGCCTCCACGACCATTGACAGCCACTAAAAAGAGAATGACATCTCAAAACAGTACCCTACATAACCTCATTCTGCAGCAGGTGGGAGGTGGTATAGAAGGCACCAACCTGTACTTGAAAAGTCCAATAGGAAAAAAAGGTCTGGATAAAAATCGGGAGCAGACCATAGTGGCCCCACTCATGTAGGGTGGCAAGGATGTGGTGATGCCATGCAGCATTGTAAGCTTTATGAAGCTCACAGAAAATTTCAACAACGTGTCGATGTTGGTCAAAAGCCATTCAGATTGCAGACTAAATTACAAGTATCTGCAGCAGAATGGCCTTGGCGAAAACCTCCCTGGGTCAAAGCCAAAAGGTTCAAGGAGTCAAGAATCCAGTACAGCCTTCAATTCACCATAGATTCACGTAACTTGCAGAGGGCATTGGTTAAACTGATTGGACAACAGCTGTCCATCAGAAGAGGCAGTTCACCCAATTCAAAAACTGGAATAATGACTCTTTCTAGCCACTGGGATGGAAATTCCCCCTCGCTTCAGGGCCAGTTAAAAAGGGGAAGTGTATGACACTGGCTAGCCATTGATAAGTGTTGAAGAATTTGGTTGTGCATCCGCTCCAGTCCAAGAGCTGTGTTGGGGCGCAGAACAAGGGTTCTCACAAATTCCCCACTCACTAAATGGTGTGATGTAAGGCTCGGGTGAATGGGAATGAAAGAAATGGAATTGTTCCAGATGGTGTTTGAGAAGACAGAATGTGGACAGATAGTCGACAGATGCTGAGGCCTGGGTGAAATGCCAAGCAAAATGCTCTGTGACAGAGTCCGGGCTGTTGAGGATATCACCATTCAGGAAACTTCAAAGGACACTTGTTGGAGGACAGCTGGCCAAAAATGCACCTCATCTTTGACCATGCCTGCAAAGAGGGAGTGTGCGGCCCTATGGCAGCAACATACCATTCCCAACAAATCCATTTCTGGCATTCAATTAGATAATGGGTCCAGATACAAAACTGATTAAAGGCAAAATAGGTGGTCGAGAGATGGATGCTGTTTATAGTGTTGGAGGGCATGATGGCAGTTTTTAACACCTGTAGCAATTTTGGGGATCCAACAAGGGACAGTCTTCCATCAGTGAGAACCCGAGGAAGACGGAATCACTGAAGTAGTTGCCAAAAGGATGACATCAGTCAAACTCTGTAAAGACTCACCAATGCTGTCACATGGTGGAATGTGTGGAATGGTGGCCAAGGAAAAGGCATCCCAATCTGCATTAGTAAAGGCCCACTTGGAAGGTCTTCCAGGTGACTGACGCTGAAGAAAAGATAAGACAGTCAGAAAATGATAGCTGTCACACAAATCATGAATTCCCCATTGAATGAAGGAGAGGAATCCAGGGCTACAGATGGAAAGATCAATGGCCGAGAAAGTGCCATGTGCCACATTAAATAGGTGTGGGAACTCCACTTTTGAGAACGCAGAGATCAATCTTTGCCAGCAGGCCTTCAACAATCTTGTCACTGTCAGTGGTCGCAGCACCACCCTACAGAGGGGTTATGGGCATTAAAATCTCCAAGGAGAAGGCAGGGAGGAGGGAGCTGTCTAAGGAGGGGAAGAAGAGCAGAAAGCATAGGAGACCAATCTGGGGGGAGGGGGGAAGGAGATAAAGATTGCATATTGCAAGTCTAAATGGACCCAGATGGCCTCTACTTCCAGTGGAGTTTGAAAAGAAATCCAGGAACTAACAATGTCCATATGGAATCAATGTACAGACACCACTGGAGGCTTGCAAAGGGCTGACCTAGTTCTGGCAAGAGGCTTAGAAACCACAAATATTCACTGAATGAGTATCTATTAAATGAGAGTCCTGCAATACAATACAAGCTATAGAATAGAGAGAAAGAAGAGTCTGCAATTTCAGAAAGTGACAACAGTAACCATAGCTCCATCAGAGGAGAGTAGTACAAGAGACAAGATGGCCACCACACAGGCCAGAATCGACCATTGTGTTAAGTCAGTGTCCATCACCAACAAGGACTGAGGACATCCATGAATGTAAGATTTAACCTTGATTGATTGAGAGAGAGAGAGAGAGAGAGAGAGGGAGAGAGAGAGAGAGAGAGAGAGAGAGAGAGAGAGAGAGAGAGACCTGGGATGTTGTGGGGGGGGGGGGGGGGGGGCCAGGGGGGGTCATCTCGTCCCAAGACAAGCATATTTTTCTTCTTCTCCTTTGGAGGGTGAGAGGAGGTGTGGTCAGGAAGACAGCAAGTTGCAGCAATATCAGGAGTGAGTGTCTATATGTTTGTTGAGAGAGAGAGAGAGAGAGAGAGAGAGAGAGAGAGAGAGAGAGAGAGTGTGTGTGTGTGTGTGTGTGTGTGCGCGTGTGTGTGTGTTTTGAGACGCTCAGATGTTCCAAGGTCGCATTGTGCTTAGACCCTAACCAATTTTCCAGTTTTCGATTTTATGACAAAATCCTCAAATTTTGTAATATATAGGAACATAAAGGGGGGGGGGGGGGGGTACTCTAAGTTCAAAGAAAAATTCATAAAATGAACATTGTTTATTTTAACTGAAAAATAAACATGTCAGGGTCTGACAACATGATTAAGTGTAAAATATAATTTTAACAAAGGAATCTCAGGAAAATCGCAGAGCCCAGTCACATTTAATGTGACCATCATCTACTTAAGTTGGATGTCATTGTGCAAAACCATTCACAGGCAGCAGCACTAGCAGTGAGGGGGGGGGGGTATACAAAGCATGTTGGGGGATGCTGAAAACACTGCAGTCATCATTGTAATGCATAAACATAGTGATTTATCTGATGTCCAGAAGGGCACATTCATTGGCTTTTGGGCCAAGAGTGGAAGTATTTATGGTATGGCTAAGTTTGTACACTGTGCATGTTTTGCTGAGGTTAAATTATACTGTGCATGGCAAATTGGCACTGTACAAAACTGGCATTGAGGCAACAGTGGTACACCACCAGCCACAGATGAAAGGGATGAACAATGGCAGTAGAGGTGTGTATGGGCAGATAGACGTGCAATTGTGGAGCAACTGACCATCCAGATGAACTAAGGGGCTACCAACAGTATCTCATCAATCACCATTCAGCGAACGTTGCTGTGTATCAGCCCTCAAAGCAGGCTCCTAGTGCATGCACCTATGCTGACTGCTGTTCGTCAGCAACTAAGACCACAAGTTTTCATGCCAATACAGCAACTCAACACCCAATAAGTTGTGACAGGTGGCCTTTCCAGATGAATCAAGTTTTATGTTCCATTGGATAGATGGCTGTTGGCATGTACAGCATGAAATGACTAAAAGCAAACACCCCACAACAATCGCCAGAAGAGTCCAGGCTGGAGGATTGAGTGTTACGGTCTTGGAATTGTTTTCATGGCATCTCCTGGGTGATTTTGTCATTCATGAAAACACAGTGGGCCAACCCATTCTGGGGGGGACATATTCAGTATTTTGACAAGTGGTCACATTAATGTGACTGGGCAGTGTAGAATGAGACTAGGTTGCAAAGGAAGTAAAATATTAATAAACATTTACATTAGGAACAATCAGTTGTTGGGAGCAAATGGAAGAGCATTGTCTACTTTGGTTAGAAATTAAACCTTTTCTAAAGAGATCTAAGAATATAACCCAAATACCATTTGAACACAAGGATTGTGGAAAATATAGTAATACACCAGTCTGATAAGGATGCATACATGGGCATTAAGTGAAGCCACAAGCAGGTGACAGAACTACTACTTCAATCTGACACACTGCTTTTACTCCATTGAAGAATGTTTAAATTTATGAAATGTGTTGTATAAATACTTATGTATAAAGTGTATTATTGTAACCTTAAATAAGTATGCCTAGAAATGATTTTCAGCTGTATGCTTATAACTTGACTTGTCCAATGTCTTATGCATAACCTGCTTTGTAGACAACAGGACCAATAAATTCAATACAAAATATAATACATTTCTTTCTCAGGACTTTCTATGAATTTTGTTTTCATACTTTGTAGTGCTATTGGCTTTTTTCTGGTCACTTTATTCTTTCGCTCATTTTCTTTTGAGGATGTCTCAGCTGTCCTTTTCTCTAATACTGTTTCATTGTACCTATCTAGTGCATTTCGGAAGCTGTGTATTAACTGCTTGTGATAGTTGCAGAGCAATAATCCTAGCATCACTGACTGCATTGTGAACAGCATTAATGGCTATGACAGTAGTGTCAGACAATTTTTTAACTAGAATGAAGTTTTCAGAGAAAACTCTTTCAAGGCTAGCATTGTCATGGAAGAGACTACAAGCAACCTTGATGAATGTCTTCACATTTTCATGTCCACGCTTGACTCCAGTGACCCTCCTCCAGAACTTATTGATGCGAACACAGTCTCCACCAAAGGCTTTGAGGATTTCCTTTACTGACATGATCTCCACTGGGTTTTGTAACTTATGGCAATAGCATCAGCCTCACAACCACCAAAGAAAATTAGGGCAGTAAGATGTGTCAATGCTATACCTAACTGTCTCTTCTCATGGTCAACATTAATTGCCAAGTCTAAGACTAAAAGAAGAATGCCCTTCATAAAGAAACAAGCCAAGAGTGATTTATCCAGGATTTTGGATATCCAGCTCTTCATAGATGTAAGGCACTCATTCTGTAAAGCCAAGGTATCGTTCCCCAATTCATCAACTGACCCAGACCTATTTAGGTTCTTACCTGATGTCCACTTCCGGAGGTTGCAACTGATTTTTGTTGTCATTCAGATCTGTTTTGAAGTTAGTCTGTTTCCACAAACTTTTGATTTGATGAATTTTCTCACTAATTCTCTGTCTACAGACTGGAGACAAGAACAGAGGAAAGGAGTCAAGGGGCAACTGACTGAAATGACTCAGCCTTAGCACCCACAATCTCAAAAAATGTGAGATAAGCTATCAGCATCTTTCCCCAGAAAGACACACACTACTTGGTAGCTATGTCTCTTAGGAATTCCAGTAGTGACCTTAAGTTTATGGATATACCTACTTCTGTTCCTTCTCTACTCTTTCTATTTCCTTTACATATTTTTACACATTGGTAGCTATGTCTCTTAGGAATTCCAGTAGTGACCTTAAGTTTATGGATATACCTATTTCTGTTCCTTCTCTACTCTTTCTATTTCCTTTACATATTTTCACACAACTATTAATATCTACTGCACCAAGACTGACACTATTTTATTTTACACCCATCAAACAACACAAAACCTCTGTGGGAAAACAGAGGTTCTTGTAATACTGTTGAAATCAGCTTGGCAGGAGGGATTTTTTTTTTTTTTTTTTTTTAATTACATAAAGCTTTCATAAAATGAACAAGATTCTGACCAACAGAAGTACAACCTGGCAAATCCATCACACACTGTATATAAGCCACATGTCCCAAAGTCCGAAAGCATGGGACCCTCTAGATTACCCTCAACTTTGGGCTTGCTTTTCAGCTCTCTTCAGAATGTGGTATTAAAATTAGGACATTCATGGACACCTGAACAACTTGTCTTTTCAGATTTACCTCAGACTGGGCTGCAGCTTGAACTAAATCTTTGGCAACACTTTTTCTCAAAAACACTGAAGTGAGATACCTGCTCAAAACTTGGCCCAATATACTATTTCAAAAATGTATAAACATATCAAACTAGCATACCACATCACAGGCAGCAACAATCTCCTGTAGTTGTTTAGTGAAAAAACAGCTCCAGTCCAAACACACTGCCATAATTTACTTTGACTTCTGAAGCTACATTTTGGAGGCAATGTTACTGTCTGTGGACAACCTGCCAATATCCCAAAAACATCAGTGCCTCACAGCAGCCAACAGACACAAATGGGTCTCTGCATTCCTCATGACATCCCTCTTTGTGTAACTGAGCATAATTGGCCATCATCCAGAAGTTCCTGCAGTAGGTGCTTGGCACGATAGGCTTGGCATAACACCTTGTTTCTGGGACACACTGCAACTGCACGATACATTCAGCAGACTAAAAATACACAGAGGCTAATTAGAAATGCTACTTTTTTTCATTGAAACTGGTAATTGCATTTTCCAGTGCTCTTGTGGAATTGAAGACACCATCAGGATTGTCCTCTCCATTTTTGGAGTCGACGATCAGGTGAGTGTGTCCAAAGGTGGCGGGTGGCAACCACAGTGTCTATTCCTGATGCAATAGCACTGGAGCTGTGGTTATCATGGATATAGACACTGTAACTTTCCTAGTATCCTTGAGCCCAGCATGCTTCATCCCTCATATAACTGGTGAAGGCCAGCATTCTTATATTTCTGAGCGAGAAGTTGGTTGTACACAGCATGAATCAGACAATTTCTCAGACATGTTCTCTCCAATCCACAAAAATTCTGGACCCTCAATACTGGGAGTGATTGAATGCAAACTTCCAGTTCATCATGTAAGCCCATAAGCTTAGAAAGAATTTCATCTAAACAATAAAGTGAGATGTCGCCAAGAGTGCACAAAGATGGGAAGTCACCAAAAATTTTTGTGACCCATGCTATTTTTCTTTCTTATGAGTAACTTCCACCCCACTCCCTCACCTACATCTCTCCCTGAAAGCAGTTTATGTTGACTAAGACCTGCAGCAGCATCGGAAATGTTAGCCCAGCCCCCCTCCCCATCCATGCACCAGGTGCACCGACTCCCACAGTGCCTACTCACCCTCCAGTGACCAGCGTTGCACTTTAGGTTACAGCTCAATGTTAATTAAACCAACAGCTGCACTCCAAAACTCAATGAGACTGATAGCTGTTGGCACATAAAAATTACTGTTGTATGTGCCAACAGCTATCAGTCTCAAATGCACTGTATGCAAACTTATGTCCTAGTATCCATGGTTCAAAATAAATGGATTCAAACAGGCCACAAACTTCCCTAAAAGTACCCATGTTTGTGATAACACTCTGTTAGCAAACAAGGCAGAACATTTGGACAAATGTAAATGTAAAACACATCAAATACTCACCACAGATTCTTGCTGTCATGTGTCAAAAAACACACAAGATCATGACAACAACAAACCAGTGCAGCACAGCCAGGCTGCAGTGACAGGCAGACATGCCATTCCATGCCAACAACAACAACAATCCTTGACAAAGCTTGTCTGGACTTGGCCAGGCTGGGCTAGCAGCTGTATTGGACTAAGTGAGGGAAAAAGATTGGGGGATGCCAAAACCCTGGTGGAGGGTGGTTGCACAGTATGGAGCTGAGGGTGAACAGGGAGTGCTGTACTGCATCAAGCCAAGCAGAAGGCAACCAAATGTGTCTGCCCAAAATCAAATGAGACACCATGACTTTTCCAGAATTTTTAGGCAAAATGCAAAAATTCCTCAAGTATTCCACAGTAAAAAAATCCCCCTAGTTTTCCCTCCCTTCCCAGTTTTTCCAGGACACTGAACACTCTGAGAAGGTTTCTTCTCTGGCTGAGGAGAAGGAGCAGTTCTGTGAAGGAAGGGGATGTGAAATGCCACAGTAGAGGAAAGGGAATGGGGACAGGACGGAGGTAAGGAGGAAGGAGGAGGAATAGTAAAGGACGCTACAAAAGCAGAGATAACAGGTGGAGATGGTCGAATTTCTTTCGGGCCTCAGAGTAAGATAGACTGTCGAGAGTTCTGAATAGCTGAATCTTCTTTTTCTTTTTATAGATTAGGCAATTTGGCAAGCAAGGAGAATGCAGGCTGAAACAGTTCAGGCAGGCACTTGGGGACTGGGGTGCAAGGACTCCCCATGTGGAGAGGGTGGCCACAGTCACCACACATAGTAGTTGTCTCACGCTGCAGGAACATGTGATCAAAATGGAGACACCAGAAATACTACATGGCAGTTGGAATAAAAGGCTTCATGTTGCAATGGTAAACCATAACGTTTACTTTCTGGAAGGGTAACCCTCTCAAAAGCCAGGATGAAAGTGCTGGTATCAACACAATTATCCTTAAGTCCTCTCTGGACTTGTCAGACAAAATGGACGCTGCTCCATGCTAGGTTAGTCCCGAGTTTCTCATCAGATTGAAAGAAGAGGTCCTATGGAAAATAATGACTTGTGTCATATTTAAGGACTGAGGAGGTGTAATGTTCACCAGGATGTCTCCTAAGCATTCAAAAGCCCATAGGGAAGTAGACCGATTAGCGCAAGAGTTTTTGATCAGTAAGGAATCAGATCACATCTTCACCAAACTTATCTTCAATATTTTCTACAAAAGGGAGTGATTTGGTAGTGGCAAAAGTCCTCCTGACTATCCTCCCTAAGTAATAGGGAGTAACCAGGGAGGGGAAGGCCAAGGAAGCAAAAGACGGAACAGAGAGAGAACCATTTCTGTCAGAAGAGATAGCTGTGGAAGAGTGGCCAGAAGTGTGGAGCTTAGCACACTTCATGCATACAGTGTCTGCCCTGGTACCACCCACTCTGATAAGGGACTAACCCTGTGGGCACCACCCAGCAGCAACAAGCGCCACCTGGCACAGCGGTCATTTCCAGGAGTTCTCATGTCCCAAAAAGATGAGCAACCACTCCTAGGCGTACATGATGCAGTGACAGCTGAGCTAGGATACACAACAGCTCTACCATACGGACTAGATATTGTGCTGGTGACCTTGTGTGTGTGTGTGTGTGTGTGTGTGTGTGTGTGTGTGTGTGTGTGTGTGTGAGAGAGAGAGAGAGAGAGAGCGGAGGAGGGGGGGGGGGGGGGGAAAGATGGTGGTTGCTACAGCAAGGAGGTAGGGGGAAGGAAGGAAGGGCAGTGAATACCACAATGAAGACACTAGAGAGGGGTTCTTCCACAAACAATTTTGAAAGGGATGTCAAACTCCAAGAGGGACTAGCAAAACCCCAAAGAAAACAAAAGAGAGAGTGGGAAAGCAAGACAAGATAGTAAAGAGATAGCAGGATTGAGTGAACAGCCAATTTGTCATAAAGGGAAACCCCGAAGGAGAAAAAGGGGGGGGGGGTGCAGGATGGGCAGGAGCTACACTGGGAAGAAGTGGATAAGGAGAAGGGAGTGCATCCTAGGAGGGAAGAGAGGTTGCAATAGCTCAGGAGCTCATGCACACCACAGGTGTACCCATGAAAGAGCTGTGGGCCCCATGGAGGTTGCCTATGATTTTCATGAATAGTAAATTTTGAATATTTCTTTCAATAATTTTTTTGGTTGAAACTATTTCTACTCTCACCAATACCATGAGGTAAATAATAATCTGAATAATAAGGCTCAGAAAAATATGGTTTAAACCTCCATCATCAGAGGGATTCATGTGAATTAATATGGCATGTATGTGTTATATTACAACTTTGGAGTAACCTGTGACACTGTCTCTAGTGGTCACAGGCTCCTTTCATTGTCATGATACACCACAATACCATCACACTTTGTTTTCAGTTGTTAATGCTTGCACACACTCAAGAAATTCCCTGGTTCACATTATGAAAGGTATTTAACAAGTAAACTATGTTACAGTAAGTGAAGATTTGTTACAGTTATCAGAACATTTAGAGGTACTGAGAGTATGTTTTGATTGTTTCCATGGAAGATAATGATTTTATGAGTGATCACAAGTTGTTGTAACTCTTCAGACAATGATAGAAGTCAGGAATCCTGTGAGTGAAAGAATAATCAGTACATGCTTGTTAACTTGCTGAGTCTATTGAATGAAAGTTCAGGTCTGATGCTGTTCCAATTAATTTTAGGGGTAATAATAACCCTTAGAGATTCAAGCTCACATGGATGTTTACTGGCAACTGTTCTTTCCACAAACTATTCATGACTGGAACAGGAAATGGGGAAAGGGACAGTGGTACACAAAGTACCACACATTGCTAGGTGCTTGCAGAATATTTATGTAGATTTAGAATAACCAGAGAAAAATTCAGGCACAAAAACAAGGAGTAGTAGAAGAAGAAGAAGAAGAAGAAGAAGAAGAAGAAGTGGAAAATAGTTCAGGTATTTCATGTAAGCTTTGAAACACATTTTGGAAATAAATAAACAGTGACTGCTACCAGTGAACTGGTTGCTTCATTTGATATCTACAATAGTCACAGTAAAGCCTTGCCAAAAATATTTGTATTTAAAGGCATTGTGGATAATGCCAAATTAAATTACTCCCAAGTTGCGGTAATGTACAGTCACTTGTGGAAAGTTCTAATAATTTCTTTGTCTATGGATTATGAATTACAGGCATTTGTTCATATAAATCATTCTCCTCAAAGTCTGTGTAGCTTACTGATATTTTTAACTGCCAATATGTACACTCCTGGAAATGGAAAAAAGAACACATTGACACCGGTGTGTCAGACCCACCATACTTGCTCCGGACACTGCGAGAGGGCTGTACAAGCAATGATCACACGCACGGCACAGCGGACACACCAGGAACCGCGGTGTTGGCCGTCGAATGGCGCTAGCTGCGCAGCATTTGTGCACCGCCGCCGTCAGTGTCAGCCAGTTTGCCGTGGCATACGGAGCTCCATCGCAGTCTTTAACACTGGTAGCATGCCGCGACAGCGTGGACGTGAACCGTATGTGCAGTTGACGGACTTTGAGTGAGGGCGTATAGTGGGCATGCGGGAGGCCGGGTGGACGTACCGCTGAATTGCTCAACACGTGGGGCGTGAGGTCTCCACAGTACATCGATGTTGTCGCCAGTGGTCGGCGGAAAGTGCACATGCCCGTCGACCTGGGACCGGACCGCAGCGACGCATGGATGCACGCCAAGACCGTAGGATCCTACGCAGTGCCGTAGGGGACCGCACCGCCACTTCCCAGCAAATTGGGGACACTGTTGCTCCTGGGGTATCCGCGAGGACCATTCGCAACCGTCTCCACGAAGCTGGGCTATGGTCCCGCACACCGTTAGGCCGTCTTCCGCTCACGCCCTAACATCGTACAGCCCGCCTCCAGTGGTGTCGCGACAGGCGTGAATGGAGGGACGAATGGAGACGTGTCGTCTTCAGTGATGAGAGTCGCTTCTGCCTTGGTGCCAATGATGGTCGTATGCGTGTTTGGCGCCGTGCAGGTGAGCGCCACAATCAGGACTGCATACGACCGAGGCACACAGGGCCAACACCCGGCATCATGGTGTGGGGAGCGATCTCCTACACTGGCCGTACACCACTGGTGATCGTCGAGGGGACACTGAATACTGCACGGTACATCCAAACCGTCATCGAACCCATCGTTCTACCATTCCTAGACCGGCAAGGGAACTTGCTGTTCCAACAGGACAATGCACGTCCGCATGTATCCCGTGCCACCCAACGTGCTCTAGAAGGTGTAAGTCAACTATCCTGGCCAGCAAGATCTCCGGATCTGTCCCCCATTGAGCATGTTTGGGACTGGATAAAGTGTCGTCTCACGTGGTCTGCACGTCCAGCACGAACGCTGGTCCAACTGAGGCACCAGGTGGAAATGGCATGGCAAGCCGTTCCACAGGACTACATCCAGCATCTCTACGATTGTCTCCATGGGAGAATAGCAGCCTGCATTGCTGCGAAAGGTGGATATACACTGTACTAGTGCCGACATTGTGCATGCTCTGTTGCCTGTGTCTATGTGCCTGTGGTTCTGTCAGTGTGATCATGTGATGTATCTGACCCCAAGAATGTGTCAATAAAGTTTCCCCTTCCTGGGACAATGAATTCATGGTGTTCTTATTTCAATTTCCAGGAGTGTAGTTTACTATCTACAAGTTGATTGTCATCAGTATGTATAGCGGTGCTAAATTTGTATCAAATTAAAATAAAGTTCAATGGTGCTATTTGAATTATCTAAAAACTGCTTGCAAAGGTTCTCAGGCATTGTGTTGAATGTTGTCACTGAAGCTACACCACTTCAATGAGGTAGCTGCTAGTCATCTACAGATGAGACAGGAGGAGGAGGAGGAAGTGGGCTGACTGGTTGCTTCATTGAACTGTATTGTTTCACAGGACACTTGGGAACCTTATAAGTAGTTATTGTGCTGGGAAAGTTTCATATAGCATATTAAACAGTTTTGAAGGAAATAGCAGTCCTTGATTGGACACAATGATAAGATGACTTATGAGACATCAAACTCTGATTACTACTATATACTTTAAACACAGTTAGTTACCTTTCTGTTTTAACCTGTTCACCAAGTCATCACGCAGCTTTGTTGATGTGCAGCTGATAGCAAGAAATGTCCCCCGGCCTCTTGCTGCAAAAAGCAGAGCAGGAAATTCTTTCTGCAAATCATATAATCCATTGAGAAGTTTCTCTCCTGACTTCTGGACAACTGAGAGAAGTGAATCTCTCTTTATAACTGAAAGAACTCCTTGAAGCAGCAGTAGTTTACCAGGGTCACCCATCCATGTATTAAATACTCTGTATGGTTGTGAAGGACTGTTAAGGAGTGAAAACAACAGCATTAGGCACACAGCGAACATTTTCTTAGGGGAAAATGTAAGAAATTATAGAAACAAAAAATATATACAAATATCAAATCATATTAAATAATGAAAATATTGACAACAATGTAAGAGAGAATTTGTTGGAACAGTCTTGGAAGTAAAAAAAAAAAGGTATCATTCCACGTGGGAAAAATATATCTAAAAATAAAGATGCTGTAACTTACGAAACGAAAGCGTTGGCATGTTGATAGGAGACAACAAAAAACACACAAACACACACACAAATTTCGAGCTTTCGAGACCCAAGGTTGCTTCATCAGGAAAGAGGGAAGGAGAGGGAAAGACGAAAGGATGTGGGTTTTAAGGGAGAGGGTAAGGAGTAATTCCAATCCCGGGAGTGGAAAGACTTACCTTAGGGGGAAAAAAGGACAGCTATACACTAGCGCGCACACGCACGCACGCACGCACGCACACGCACACGCACGCACGCACACACGCACATATACATAAGGTATAGGATCCAGGTGAAGGATGCTGACAATGACAGAATTTGGCTGAGGAGACTAAAGGTGAAACCATGGGGACAAACTTCAGTAGGATTGTTCCGTTGTGATGACACATTGAGCACAGTGATAGTTGTGCATGATTTCTGGTCTGCTGAGGAGGGGGATCTAGCTCTTCAGCTGCACCAGGGTAGCCAGGTAGGGGATGGTGGCTCTGACAAGTTTGTGTAGTAGTCTGATGGAGTATTTTATGGTCATGGTGAGCAGGCACAATGCTTCTTGTAGTAGTACACTCGACTGTATTCCTGCCCCCACTGAAGGTGCTATCCTCCTCCTTTCCCACAAGCTGACATGTTCCAAGCCAGCATGATGTTTCCTAGCTCTGTCCCCAAATGTTTCTCTTGCACCCTATTTCCTGTCTCTTCCATAATCTTCCCACTCATCTGAGCCAAGACAGTTAACCACCCCCTTGGCAGTTGGTATTCTTGTAGGGGACATTGTGGCACAAGATGAATTTTATGGTAATTCACCAGTTATTGGTTAACCAACAGAAGCAAGAATTAATTGAGGAGTATTGCAGTTCAACATTCCATCAGTGCTAATAGAATACTATGAAACTATACATTACTCCAAAAGGTCATTTACAACTTAGTGGATATATAGGCCACAGTGTGTCAAATCAGCACAAATTCAATACTGGACAAAAGTACAACAGCTGGTGAGCAGCATCAACATCTAGCTGCCGATCTACAAGCTGTCAGCTAGCACTGATGGTTCTGGGCTTCAAACTGGATCTGTCAAGGTGAAGCCGCCCAGCAAATTCCATAATCTGAGACTGCAGTTAGTCTCCAAGGGTACTGGGTTTGATGTGGGATCTACAATGCTCCAGCTGTCACATGCCACAGGCAATGCACACTGGCTCAGCCACCCAGCATAACTGTGTCACCAAACTGACAAGGTTGGATCAGAAAGATCACTGCCCACTACGTATGTTACTCACTGCCTGCTAACCAAAAATGGCATCTGGCCCACTGTCCTAGAAGTATTGTACGGAAGGTATCAAGTAATGAATATTCCTTCTGATTAGGCATTTTTGACTCTGCAGTTGCCACAGTGCTGGCAAACACACCCACAGCTTTGCGCACACACAGCTCCACAGACAAAGTGGACATCCCATAACATTGGAGTCCAAAATGGCTGCACTGCAAAAGCTCACAGTAATCAATGTGTATGCAATAAAACTGCCACTGGACACTGCAAGCTTAGAAAAATATCACCTGTACTGTTTAGTCATAATTCGCACTGGGACATGTTGATGGCAGGGTACAAGTAAGACAAAAACTTCACAAGATGATGGATATTGCTTCTCAACAGGGTCACTATCTGAGTACGTGGTTGAGTTTCTCTCATATGTGGGATGTTTAAATGGGGTAAAATAGGGCTTCTGCTATATTGGCCAGTGGTGAACGATTCTAGAACTTTCTGTTCAACCACCTGCATCTGTCTGTTAACCCACAGAACACTGAGATGGCCTGCACACTGAAAGTCAATGCACTATCCACAATAGTTTGAGGAACACTCCACACACAAAACAAAAATGCTTTTGTGGTTCTCCAGTCACTTAACCTCAATCCTATAAACCTACTGAGCATGTTTGGAACAGCACCAAGCAAAAAAAAAAAAAAATTATATATATATATATATATATATATATATATATATATATATATATATATATATGGTTATAATAGAGGGAAACATTCCACGTAGGAAATATATATCTAAAAACAAAGATGATGTGACTTACCAAATGAAAGTGCTGGCAGGTCGACAGACACACAAACAAACACAAACATACACACAAAATTCAAGCTTTCGCAACAAACTGTTGCCTCATCAGGAAAGAGGGAAGGAGAGGGAAAGACGAAAGGAAGTGGGTTTTAAGGGAGAGGGTAAGGAGTCATTCCAATCCCGGGAGCGGAAAGACTTACCTTAGGGGGAAAAAAGGACGGGTATACACTCGCACACACACACATATCCATCCACACATATACAGACACAAGCAGACATATTATGACTAAACAGTACAGGTGATATTTTTTAAATATGTCTGCTTGTGTCTGTATATGTGTGGATGGATATGTGTGTGTGTGTGCGCGAGTGTATACCCGTCCTTTTTTCCCCCTAAGGTAAGTCTTTCCGCTCCCGGGATTGGAATGACTCCTTACCCTCTCCCTTAAAACCCACTTCCTTTCGTCTTTCCCTCTCCTTCCCTCTTTCCTGATGAGGCAACAGTTTGTTGCGAAAGCTTGAATTTTGTGTGTATGTTTGTGTTTGTTTGTGTGTCTGTCGACCTGCCAGCACTTTCATTTGGTAAGTCACATCATCTTTGTTTATATATATATATATATATATATATATATATACACACCTTGGACACCCTTAAAAACCATTTTCCATGAGTTGTGGGTGGCAGAGGAGCAGCTATTAAGTAGGGCGGATCCTCAATACTTTAGACATCTTTGTAATCCATTTCATATTTCATGACATGTTGTCACTGCCGTGTGTGTGTGTGTGTGTGTGTGTGTGTGTGTGAGAGAGAGAGAGAGAGAGAGAGAGAGAGAGAGAGAGAGAGAGAGAGAGCACTCTACTCTTCTTAAATTGTGCCTCTGATTCAATTGCAGATTCTACAATTATTCTGTTACAACCATTACTGGACCAAGACAAATATTTGTGATATCACTGGTGTCATGGTATGATAATCTTGGTGGTGACCATGGGTTGTAAAATGGGTCACTCAACCCTGAATGTTGCATCTGTGCGGCATGTGTAAGACAGTCAAGAAATATGATTTTTTAAGATTCTAAGTGGAGAGATATGTTTGGTTTTATTAGCTCTAAGAGTCGATTGTGGTATTAGGCTTGTTAATGGAACACAAAGAGGTTTCATTTTCTTTACTAGTATTGTGCAGTGGGTTCTATGGCAACCTAAGGCACTATTGCTTTCAATGTATCCAACATGCAGGCATTCTTTCCCACATTTATTTCAAATATCTGTGTTTGAAAAATCTCCATTTACTGGAATTCAGAGGTGTATTCCACTTTTCCCATCCTGTGACCGGCCAAGTGAATGGAAGAATGCTTAATACAAACGTAGTGCACTCCAGATAAACTTACTTCACTACAATAATAGCGAAATAAAAGCACAAATAATTAGTGTTGCAGACTCTCAATTATTCTATTTTTCAGAAAATAGAAGTTATCATTATTGCCTACAAGTTACAATTAAAAATAAAGGGAAACCACTATTCTGTTACTTGCCTAAACTCTTCCTTCATGTAGTACCCTCCAAGCTGCATCTTTTTGCTGAAACTCACAATATCAGGTGGGGAATCCAGATTGAAATGCTCATGGCACCACATTTTGCCTGTTGGACCACCACCTGTTTGTACTTCATCCACGAAAAATGCACAGCCATACTGAAAGAGAAGCAGACTGAAATCTAATGGCAGTAATTATATTTGTTCACAGCACAGAAATGCTTGACAAGAAAATATCAAGTGACAGTCAATGCAGTACTGTAGTCCCAATTAATTTATAATCTTTAGTGTGTCAGTGAACCAATGAATCCATCAACACGATGTGAACTTTATTGCTTTTGATAATATACACCACAAAATTCATTCAATTGCTAGTATCTATTAAACAGCCTATATAACCTGTTAAACATGTTTTACTGCCTGGAAAATAAAGAAAGTGGGAAACAGAATTCCTATGAACACAGCAACATAACATTAAAGAAAATGGTGAAGAAATAAACGACCCAAAAGAAGTGTGTGAGAAATTTATACAAAAGTTCAGTACTGTTGGTACAAATGAAGTTCATGTCAAGCCACAAAATTTTAGTCTTGCAAAATCTAGCCAGTCCTTTTATATCCACGGCATTACTGAGAGGGACATCCCAGCAATCACATCCGCACTTCGACCAAAAATGTCTTGTGGCTGGGATGACATTTCACCTAAACTGCTAAAGGAGTGCAGGGATGAATTAGTGAAACCCCCGACTCACTTGATATACCTCTCTTAGAAATGGAGTATTCCCTGACCTTTCGAAAATTACTGAAATTATACCAGTGCATAAAAAGGGATTAAAAACTGACACTAAAAACTACAGGCCAATATCATTAACCTCAGAACTAGGCAAATTGTTAGAGAGAGTAATACTAAATCAAGATGAATCATATTTCACCAAACACAATCTGTTAAACAACCTACAACATGGATTTAGAAAAGGGAGATCTACTACAACAGCAGTAGCATCTGGACAAAAGTGACAAGGTAATAGGCACTTTCCTAGATATGAGTAAAGCCTTTGATACTGGGAATCATACCATTCTTCTGTGTGAGCTAGAAGAGTACGGGTTGAGAGGACTAGCCTTGAAATTACTTACCTCCTATTTGAAAAAGCAGTAGCATCTGGACAAAAGTGACAAGGTAATAGGCACTTTCCTAGATATGAGTAAAGCCTTTGATACTGGGAATCATACCATTCTTCTGTGTGAGCTAGAAGAGTACGGGTTGAGAGGACTAGCCTTGAAATTACTTACCTCCTATTTGAAAAACAGGAAACAGTGTGTAAATCTAACTTATCAAAATAATGAGCAGCTCCTAACAACCAAATCAACCTCCAGGACACTTCAATGTGGCATGCCTCAAGGAAGCGTACTAGGGCCTTTTCTGTTCCTTGTTTATTTAAATAACTTATTTGAACCCCAAAATTGCATGGATGTAAGCTATGCCGATGACATATCCTTCATCAGCTGTGGCAGTGATATGCAGTCTGCAGCTAACAGTACCGAGATCAGTTTCAATACTCTGTCCGCATACCTTACAGTAAACAAGCTTCTTGTAGATAAAGTCAAAACGGTAATAATGAAGTTCATCCACAGTTATAATGCTGCCATAACTGATACTGTACTTACATCCCCACTGGGTCTTGCATATGTAAATTCACATAAATTTTTGGACATCGTTGTTGATGAACACTTATCATGGAAAGAACATGTAGATAATATTTGCAAGAAAATCAGTAGAAATGTGTATCTACTGAAAAGGGTCTCAGCCTTCTTGGACCATGATACTTTAAGACAAATATATTTTGGGTTAATTCATCCGCACCTTCAGTATGGTATTGAGATATGGGGTGGGGCATCAGCAGTTCATATAGACAGACTTTTTAGATTACAAAAAAAGGCAGTAAGAATGGTAGCCAAGGTAAAGAAGAGAGAGCCTTGTAGAGACATCTTTAGAAAATATAAAATTCTTACAGTGTACTCCATGTATATACTGCAGACAGTCATGTTCGTGAAACAAAATCCTGAATTTAATATGAGAAACAGTAATGTACACAACTACGATATACGGGGAAGGGAAAATTTTCGTAGAATTGTGACCAATAAAAAGGCAACGGACCACAGCCACACAGAATGGGAGCAATTTTCTACAATGCACTGCCCAGTGAACTCAAGAAATTAAATCTAAATATGCTAAAGAGTAGACTGAAGCAATTATTAATAGAGAAGTGTTGTTACTCTATAGAGGACTTTAAGTTGTAGTGCCATCTTGGAAAACAGTGTATATAGACAATGTCTCCAATCTATTAGTGGTATGAAAGAATGTAATTATACACTGTATTATATGTACTGTACTATTATAAATATAAGCTAAATTGTGTTACACTATAGAGGAATCTACTTGTAGTGCCCTTTTGAAAAATAATGTGTACAGACATTTGTCTGATCCATATGTTGTTATGAAAGACTGTAAATATTTTACTATATATGTGTAATGTAATCTAAATTTTCCTGACAATGTCCAAAAACTTTTTGTTATATGGACAGAAAATAAATAAATAAATACTTAGCTGCCTGTATGATGTTCCACTTTATGATGTATCATGCAGCGTAACTTGCTGTGACAGTGCGAGAGAGAGACAAAGGTATTGTTTATTACTCTGTGGTGGACAGCGCTCACATAATTATTCTTAGGATGTAGTTTTTGTTTGTTCTGGTTAAGAGTAATTTTAGTAGAAGAGAGCCATTCTTGTGATGTAAAAAAAAAATCGACGCCATTGCGAGTTTTTGATTCACATTGTAAAATATAAGTGCATATGGAAGGAAATCAGTTAATAGAACAATAAAATATTGTTCATTTCAAGAAGGTACGTCTTATTATACACCCAGCGATGTACTGCTATTGTGATTTACTAATAAACACCAGTTGAGAACAGTTCCGACGGGAGCGTTCAGTTCTAGTGAAATAGTTCGATGTTTTCTTCGGAAAAGAAGTCACTTCATGGATCATTCAAATCCACAATAGTAACTGGACATTTCTCAGAACTGAAAGCAATCTGATTGCTATGCAACAGACCCCTGAAGAATATTTCTCCGTATTTCGGTTACCACTTTCAGCTCAACACGGTATCTGCAGCATCTGGAGCAGATTTCTACAACAGCGGAAGCGTGTAATCGCCATCAGTTTCACACACCGCCCTGTGTACGCTGTATGTATTTACCCACAACAGTGAACATACAGTTACTCACACAAATAGAAAGACAATACTAGGTGGTGTGGGGAAACATTTCAGTATAATGGCCCTGTAGAGCTAAACAGTAATTAGCCTAGTAAGAAAAGGAGTCGTTATAAAATGTCTACCGTTAGACAGGACACGATCCTGATACAACACTCATAGTGAACCTGCAATACAAATATGTTAGTAATTTAGTAAGTAATGTTTCATTGTGTGTATATATGTCTAGTCTTATAGAGTAACTACATTATGGTCCTTTGTATGTTTCATGCTAACGCTAACGTGCGGGAGTATCTTGTGAAGAGAACGAGTGCGCCGTCCCAGCAGCCGAGCAGAAACTTCAAAAAGGCCAGAACATTTGAATTACTAGCTTTCTTGAGCATTTATGCATTGTAGTGACCCCTCATGTAGAAATTTTCTAAGTATAAATAGAGTTGCTATATTACTTTTACTAGAATTCCAGTATTTCAGTAGATATAGTAAGACAACATTTTATGTGTTATCTATGCACTGTTTTTGTGTCACATTGTAAAGTGTACATTAACAGCATTAGGACATTAACGTTTTTGCGTGTGTAAAAGTTTAATAGTCACTTTTGTAGGACTTACTTAGAGGAGAAACTGTCAATTGCTCATTTACATGGTGATAACTAGATCTATGTTCAAAGCCAATAAGCAAGCACGCATCACAATGCCACAAAATGAATTAAATAGTGTGAATGCATCGTCAACTAGTGCCACAGAATTTAATACCGCCGTAGTTAGCGATATGTCGATTACGGCTGAGCAACCAGCAATAATTAATGCGCTCACGCCGTCGACACAAACGGTTGCTAGTTCCGACATTCATATGTCGAAAGAAGTCCAGAGAAATATGCAGCAACCAACAAACAACATGACTTTCATCTCTGACACAGACGCGTGCGAAAACGAAATGACTGTACCGAAAATTGTGTCGGTACAATCCTCATTAAGCCCAGTGCGATCGCCAATTGCTGAGAATACCGATTTGTTATCCCAGCTGATGTCAAGTTTGACTGTCATAACACAAGGGATTAAAGCATTGGAAACCACGCAATCTAATCTTGCAACGGCACAATCCACGTTTGTAAACGACATGAATCGTAGATTCCAGGCATTGGAGAGTGCGCAATTTAATTTGGCTCAGGAGCAATCTAATAAACTAAAAGAAATAAATGATAAGATTACTGAAAAATTCCAGAGTTTGGAAACAAAGCAGAGTCACTTGATTACCAGTCAGGCACAACTCATAGTTACACAAGAACAACAGTATCAGGAATTAACAAACAAATACAAAGACATCTTATGTCGTCAAGATACACTAAATCATCAAGTGCAAGAAGTTATTCATGTACAGAACACTATTGCGCAAGACGTGAATACAATTAAGCACGATAACGAGCAAGCTGTCATTGAGCTTACTCGGAGGATAGACACTCTCAGTCTTGAAGGCGAGAAACACATAGAGAAACTTTTCAATGAACATAAGATCGCATTTTCTAAGGACATTGAAGATTGGGCGAAAGAGCAAACCGAGACAGTGGGAAATTATGTTGACAAAACCTTGAAAGAAGCGGTTTCTAACGTGCAAGTTAACTACGAAGCTGCACAAGAACAACTTAAAGCAGAAGTTAAAGAGATTAAGGAGAATATAGGAGATGAATTTCCTGCTTGGAAAGCAAAGATAGAAAATACATTAAAAGCATGCCAGCAGGGTCTAGTTAATACTAGAGGGGCACATACTACTTGCAGTTTATCAAAAGCAGACATTATTCCTGATGAAACCAGTGAAACCGAATCCATGCAACAATATCCATGTACTGGTGCATATTTACGTAATCAACCAGAAACAAATTATCGAGATTATCATTCACCGCGTAGTAGCCACCAGAATACACATGTGACTATGAATGAAGAAAAAATGCTTAAATATCGTCAATTCCAGATATTTATTCCCGAAAGGAAGTCGATCAATCCCGTGGTATTTATCAAGCAATTTAAAGGGATATTGCCGTGAATGTGGACTGAGCAACAAAAAATTATGTACGTTGCAGGATTCATACATGGAGATGGATCGATGTGGGCGTCAGAAGCATCCGATTGGTGTCAAGATTATGACCAATTTGAACGCGCTTTCTTGCACAAATACTGGAATAAAGGTGTACAAGAAAGACTACGTAAGGAAGTTTTTGACCCACAACCTTTTTCTTTCAAAAATGGATCTTTAAGAAAGTATTTCGAGAAGTATATAAATAAAAGTAAATACTGGAATGAACCAATCCCGACGCAGGATATCATTCGAATATTAAAGGGCAAACTTCCACTTGAAGTTAAGGAAAAACTTCTACATGTGCCTGAACAACATGTGGAAGATTTTCTAGCCACATTGGATTCAATAGACATTCTGTTCGAAGAATCTCGTGTGCGCTATAACCAACCAAGTTACCAACCTAACAAATACAATAGTAACAACAAACAGTATGGAAACAAACCTTTTGCACACAATTCACCAAACCCACAGCTGAATCATTTCCAGAAAAACGTGAAATTTGGTAACGAAAATCCCGACCAGTGTAATCATGACCAACAATGTGAACAAACATATAAACGGAAATGGAGGAAGAATAATAAGAAGAGGAAAGGATACTATCAAGAAGGGAATTATCAGCAAAAACGCCGATATCAGCAACCAATCCATGAATATCACAACCAACCACAAACTTCAGGTTGGGTACCAAATGATAATGCAAATGAATGGAGAAATCAACCACCAATAATAACCGACGTAACGGAGCAGACATCTACTAATAATGGACAATCGTCAAACTAAACTCGACTGTCAGAAGCCCCGACGGTGCAGTCGAGGAAGTTTTCAGGGGCGAAAATTCGAGCGTCAAATTTTTCCGGTACAATGAAGGCAGATTATTAATAGAAGAACTTCAGCAGGATATGATGCCTTGTCAAGAGGAACATATCACTGTACCTGTTGCGAAAATTCAGGCGGCGATTGAAGGCATTACTGTGCAAGTTACTTTAGATACAGGAGCAGCAGTAAATGTCATTTCTGAGAAGTTATTTCAAAGAATACTTCAGAAAGCAGATCCACCGATTTTTCCTGTTCAATGTTGTAGAATTGTAGGTCCTACTGGTCATAAGTCTTCTCAGTTTAAAGTGCAGACTCAACTCCAGTTAGATATAGGAAATGTAGCTATAAATTGCACGTTCCTTGTAATAAAAAAATTGGTTGAGGACTGTATCCTGGGTATAGATGAATTTAGAGAGAGAAATTGGCATATCGATTTTTCTCTAGGCCGTGCCAGTTTTACAATAATGGATCAGAAACATCAACTGAATCTTCTCAGGGAATATAGTACCCATGGAAAGTATTGTCATGGACGAAAGCTGCAAATAAAGTGGATACATAGCAAACCTGTACGGTATTACCAAATTAATTATTTGCAACCAGTTTTAAACCCTGAAGTTGTGGTATATGAAAAGGTACAAGAACCTGAATATTTGCAACAACATCAAAGAAAGCAATTATATGATCTTCTACAGGAATATCATGAAGTCTTTCAAGAAAGACCTGGTGTAATCAAGGGATACACATGCCATTTAGATGTGATACCACACCAAGTTTTCTGCCGTATTTTTTATCCAGTACCGTGGCACCAACGAAAGGCAGTTGATGCGGAAATCCACCAGATGCTTGAATGGGATCTGATCGAACCTTCGACGAGTCCATACTGTAGTCCGCTTCATGTTGTCTCGAAAAAGGGAGGAAAAGTTCGTCTCGTGCTAGACGCACGGCAGATAAATAAGATTATCATGCCCGTGCGAACTCACCCGGAAAACATCGATGAGCTAATTCAAAAGTTCGAGGGGATGAAACAAATATTGATTTGAGAAGTTCATTTTGGCAGGTGGCTCTAGACGAACCATCAAAAAGGTACACCGCATTTGTACATGCAGGTAGAAGCTATCAATTTAAGGTTTTACCTTTTGGGCTAAACGTGAGCTCAGGAGTTTTTATAAATGCTCTAGATCATGCATTGGGACCTGCACTTCGAAGCAATTTAACTTTATTTGTGGACGTAATGGTCATAGCTACGAGCACATGGGAGGAGCACGTTGATTTATTGAGAAGAGTGTTAGAACGTTTCAAGGAAGCAGGCATAACCGCAAATCTGCAAAAGTCCCATTTTGCTTGAGATAAAATCAAATTTTTGGGTCATCTTATAAATGGAAAAGGCATCTTACCGGACTCCGAGAAACTAAAGGCAATCAAAAACTTTGCAGTTCCAACAACAAAAAGACAGTTAAAGGGCTTCCTGGGAGTTGTCTCTTTTTTCAGGCGTTTCATTCACGACCACTCTATTAATGCAGAACCGTTGTACAGCTTGTTGCGCAAAAATACTCCGTGGGTGTGGACGCAACAATGTCAGAATGCATTTGAAGCAATAAAACATGCCTTAGTCAATTCACAAATATTATATCATCCGGATATGAGCCAAGAATTCGGTTTAATGGCAGATGCTTCGGAAATTGGAATAGGTTCATGCCTCTTCCAAGTAAAGATGATAGATAGGAAATCAACTTTCTGTCCAATAGCTTTTGCTAGCCGACTCTTAACTGCTTGTGAAAGAACATATACGACTACCGAAAGGGAAGGATTGGCCGTAGTCTGGTCATTTAAGAAATTTTACTATTACTTATATGGAGCGAAGACAACAGTATACTGTGACCACAAAGCGTTAAGTTTTTTGCAAACATGTAAATTATTACATCCAAGATCAGCAAGATGGATGCTCTCACTCCAAGAGTTTCAATTTGAAATTAAATACCTAAGCGGACAGGATAATTTCATCGCTGATGCACTGTCTAGAATGCCAGATGGAGATTTGTCAACTATCAACATCACCGGCAATCCGTCCGAATTTAATGTTCTTATAATGACTGATAGAATATATAGGAAACATTTTCTTGACATGTGTAAGAACATGGAAAAGCTACAGAATGAAGATCCTCGTTGGCATTCAATAAAGGAAACTTTAGCAAAGCCTGGAAACGATGATCTGAAGAGACTGTACAAAGTTGAGGATGATGTCTTATTTTTCAAAGGGCATCTTGATTCAGATAATTGGAAGGTGTGTATTCCCGAGAAGAACGAGAATGACTTAATTTTGCACACGCACATCTCTTGGGGACATTTTGGAGTATTAAAGTGTGCTCGGAAGATTCAAGCATATTGCTACTTCCCAAACATTCGCAGGAAAGTGCACAGACAGTTAAGGAAATGTAAAATTTGTCAACCAGCCAAACCAGGAAATTTTTGTGTGAAAGATTTCCTACATCCTATTATACCCACTAAACCGCTGTCAATCATTTCGGTCGACGTCTGTGGTCCTCTACCGTCATCAAGGGGAGGATGCAAATATATTGTAGCTTTTCTTGATATATTCACTAAGTATGTCAAACTTTATCCATTAAAATCAGCTACTGCTGCATCCATAGCCAAGAAGCTGGTCAAAGATTATATAGTCAAAGTAGGCAAACCAGAGGCTATTCTTTCTGACAATGGGTCAATGTTCACTGGATTTCGTTGGAGGCAAACATTAGCCAGTTGTGGTATAAAACAAATTCTAACATCAGTGTACCACCCTTCGGCGAATCCCGTGGAACGAATTTTTCGTGAATTAAACCGGTTCATGAGAACATATTGCCACAACCAGCAACCCAAATGGATCGATTATCTTCACGATTTTCAGGAAATTGTAAACAATATGCCACATACTACGACAGAATACACCCCATACGAACTGATGTTTGGAAAACAGGAACAGAATGACTGGATTCGACCAATTCCTAAAGTAGCTATTAACAAAATAGACCTACAAAATAAAGTACGACAATCCTTACTCAATATAATGGACAAGGCAAGAAAAAGGAAAATATATTTTGACAATCGACTTGGAAAAATAAAAACATATAAAGTGAAAGACCAAGTTTTAGTAAAAACTCATCCTAAGGCTTCACTTATACAGAGGAAGAACACAAAATGGCAATTATTGTATCAAGGACCATTTGTGATTACCAAAATACCCCATCCAGGAACTTATGTTTTGAAGGATGTGAAGAATGGAAAGGTGAAAGGAATGTATCCTCATCACTTGTTAAAGCAATTTCATGATGACTGAAGATTCTGAATATTGAAAATACTATTCTTATCAAATAATATTGATTAGAGAATTTTCATTAAACCTATGAATCATACTTAGGATAGTTTTTTTTTTTTTTGCAATTTAGTAGTTAGTTTTCTTTTCAGGCATACTGTACGAGAGATATGCAGACATTATGTATAGGTTTTCCACTGTAAGGATAAGTTTTCTTTTCAGTATGCAGAGAATTTAGCTATAGTATGAATGATTTCTTTTAAAAAAATTTTATTTAGTAGATAGTAATTTCAATCAGGTTTCACAATGCATAATGACCATGGGTTAGTGACTCAAATGAATCTGGTCTATGGCAAGATATTTTTTCTTATGTCAACTTAACAATCTCAATGTATGTTTGTATTTGCTTTTTTACTTGCTGAGCTGAAGTCATGCTGTTCGGAAGGGGTAACCCGTTCTCAGTTTTAAAAGGACGCCTATTACTTTGTTTCAATCTTTTGTGATGAACATTGTCTTTAGAATTGTACTATTGTTGTAACATACCTGTGTATGTTAATTATGTTATATCAATTGTTGCTCGCGAAGTTACCAACAGAGCGAATGCCTTTCAGTTATAAGCCCATCAACAAGTGTTAAAGTCCATCTGAAAGATGACGAGCATAAGTTGACACGGCAGCTCCAGTTGGATTTGTGTATAGTGCATTCTAGGGTTGTTGATAGAAATGAAGAACACCTTACAACTTCCGAATATTTCGAATTCAGGACAGAGAATTAGAAAGAACTTTAGATTAGATTCTATTTCAGCTCAGCATAGATCAAACACCTTTTCCACGGAACTTACACTGACTCTTATTTTCATGTTAACCATATGCGGAAAACCATAATACCCACGAGGAGACGGTGAAATGGGATTAGAATTCAATCAATTACCCGGAGATGACTGATAGAAGAGAATCGTAGATGGACGTAAACCAACGCGTCGACGGTTCACCTCAAGACACAGAAGATTAACAGTGTTGTGTTTCTTTTGTGAACAGTGTTTAAATTCATTTAAAAAAAATCCATATTGTAAATATTTTTTTTATTTTCCATTGTAATTCAATTAATGTTTTTTGCAAATGAGAAATACGAGGATGGTAAATCTACCCCGAGGTTTTCCTTGGTTTTCCTTTGTGGGGCTTGGCCGAATGGCTAGATTATCCGTTTGAGACATCCCAAGGCGAGTGACAGAAGCTTTGAGTGATGATGAAAAAGGTTTCTGATCACATCTCATGCCATCCTCGACAAATGAATAAAAGCAAGCATGTAAGCTATGCATATATGCTGCATCAGGAATTCAGCACAGGCTTTGTCAGCAGTATATGCACCCAAATCTATAATTTACATTTAGATAGTCATTCACTAATACCAAAATATCATAAGAAATACAGTGGACATTAATACTCTAGTGGACTTTAATACAGCGTCATAAACAATCACCGATATAGTGTTGTGTGAACGCTCGTGTTTGTTCTTGCCCAAAAACGTTCGTCTACAAGAGGGGCATATATGATGTATCATGCAGCGTAACTTGCTGTGACAGTGCGAGAGAGAGACAAAGGTATTGTTTATTACTCTGTGGCGGACAGCGCTCACATAATTATTCTTAGGATATAGTTTTTGTTTGTTCTGGTTAAGAGTAATTTTAGTAGAAGAGAGCCATTCTTGTGATGTAAAAAAAATCGACGCCATTGCGAGTTTTTGATTCACATTGTAAAATATAAGTGCATATGGAAGGAAATCAGTTAATAGAACAATAAAATATTGTTCATTTCAAGAAGGTGAGGTGTAGAAGTGGAACATCATACAGGCAGCTAAGTATTTATTTATTTATTTTCTGTCCATATAACAAAAAGTTTTTGGACATTGTCAGGAAAATTTAGATTACATTACACATATATAGTAAAATATTTACATGAAAGAATGTAAATATTTTACTATATATGTGTAATGTAATCTAAATTTTCCTGACAATGTCCAAAAACTTTTTGTTATATGGACAGAAAATAAATAAATAAATACTTAGCTGCCTGTATGATGTTCCACTTCTACACCTCATTCAACTTTTGAGTTCACTATTCTTGCATGTTACAGTCCATCTCACTACAGTGTCCCTCCTTTGGTAAGGGTTTTCCATAGACTACTTTTCTGTTTCCTTTCTAATGATTCTAGATTTCATACCTTAGCTGTCACATTAATTTTCAGCATTTTTCTGTCCACTGTTTCCACTTCTACCTTCTACAAACTTCCTAAGACTGTATCTACATTTCCTTCCCCTTTCAACAGGTTTTTGATATCACCCTCAATTCACCCACCTTGTGTACTTACTTCCAACATTGCAGAATACTTTCTTTCACTTTCTTCATTGCTTATTCAACATATATACAACAGTGCTGAGAATTGTTAACCACTCTCTTCACAACCAGATGTTGGCTTTCTTGATTTTTCACCTATTACCCTCACGTGGTTTGTGTAGATTTTCTCTCACCTAAACTTCAAGCTAATTATTCTAAAAACTAGCTCCACCTTAAACACTGCTAGGCTTTCTTCAGCCTTCCTCTGCAACAGCTTCATCTTCTTTATTGAGTACAATGTCAGAATTGCTTCTCTACTATCTTACTACTAATTTTATTAGATGCCAGCAAAGGACCACATCTGAGCCACTAAGTTAGCAACATACTTTCTCCATTGCTCCATCTGTTCACTTGTTTTCCTCTTCTCTCGTCTACTGTCCACTTTCTTTCCTTTCTTCTTGAAGCTGTGTTATCTTGAAAACTTTTCAACTTCTAATTTTTTTCTGTCTCCAGTTTATTGCCTCTTTATGCCAGTCCTGTCCAGTCATTCATTCACTCATTCACTTTGATTAGCCAATGTGGTTTGAATTTTAGTGTTTCAAAACTTTTTTACAATATTTTCCTCACCAACCAGGTAGGACTCCCCGAGATCTGCTCATTTCTAGTATATTTCTTGTTTATTCTGACAAAAAACAGATACTTATCCAATACCTATCCATGTTTTGTCTTATTCCTCTGTGTATTATTCTAATCAGTAATTTACAAATGATGCATCTGACAATATCTGACGGTCCTCACATTTATTCACTCATAAAACAATAAAAATCCCACAGGAGAAACTTTTTACGTTTGTTGTAAATTTAACTTTTCTATTTGTCAGGTATTTTATAGTT
Organism: Schistocerca americana; assembly: GCF_021461395.2. Taxonomy (NCBI): domain Eukaryota; kingdom Metazoa; phylum Arthropoda; class Insecta; order Orthoptera; family Acrididae; genus Schistocerca; species Schistocerca americana. The sequence continues at coordinate 893,855,815 of NC_060119.1, read as the reverse complement.
TTAGTTAAGTGATCAAACATTTTGATAGCAGCATTAGTCATCCATATTTGAACTAAAGCCAACATTAGTAAAGGGTAGTAAACACTACTGCAATATCTCCCCATATTTAGCTCAGTTTATATTACATTGACTCTCTTGGCAGTATTCACATGTGTTGTTTTAAGAAGTATCATAACACACCTTTCATTGATCTCTTTCAATTCCATGCCCTCTCTAAATAAACACATCCTAATTTCAAACAGTTTTTCAAAGAAACCCAGTTCACATTAGCGAGTATACATATGTTGAATAACTTAATGAATACACTTGCTCTGTACTAAGAGATTATCTTTGAAGTGACATAGTATAATCCAGAAACTGCAGGTGTCAAGAGAAAAACAGATTCTTTATAAATTGATCGTTTAAACTGAAGAGTGTTCTGAAGCAAAGTTCAATGATATGGTAGAAATTGGCTTCAAGCCAAACACCTTTTGTACCACACATTAAAGTATTGTGGCTCATCGATAGTCTTAACCTCACAACTTTAACAAGATACTATACACAATACATTTTATTTTTGCTTCAGGTAACCTACAACACTATCATCACAAGTCATTTACACTGAAACAAGCTCCCTATCTGTCTAAATTACACCAATTTTCTAACATAACTTTTCTGTGCCACTTGTACAAAAATCAGTCCAACACTGGATGACAAACTAAAGTGTCAAGCCAGTAGTATCAGTTATTCAGGCTGTCAGGATAAATGCCTTACTTTGCTTCATATATGTTTAGGCTACACCTACTTTTGACTTGTTAATATAGTCTTCACATTGTCATTCCCTGGATGCATGTTATAGCACGCACATGACTCAAAATTTTGTGTATTAGAGCAGCATCTTACAATGACCATCTGAGGATAAGTTTAAACTGGCCACAGTACATAAAATTTTCCTTCAAAACTAAAAACTGTTGCTGGTATGTCATTCTGCACTTATGCTTGTACCTCAGTAAAACACATGGAAACATTATATTTGTTGAGTTGCAATATATTATAGTCAAACTTCAGTCACGCTACTTTCCATTCAATATTTCATTATTTTCAATGCAGACAAGTTTATAGTATAGCTAATAAGCAGAATCAGCATCAAATTTTAAATAATGAGATTCAAGTTTTGACTTTGGAAATGAACAAATCTAATACTTTACAGAGATGCAAGCAACAAATGCAAAATGACATAACTGCAACTTATTATGAAAAACTATTTTTTTAATGAATAAACATATGAGTTCAAGTACATGTTAATAATTTCTAGATGGTCTGATACTTCTCTGTAAGCTATCTGATACCAACCTTTTTACAAATTCTCTGCAACTGCTGAAAGAATTCTGGAGAGGCAGCATTGTCTCCACCTTCTGCTTGTATTGGCTCAACTATTACTCCTGCTACATTCTTCCCATGTTTATTATATTCAGTGATACGATCCTCAACCTGTTGTTCATAAAACATTTTGTCACATTGGGGGCAACAATAATAATTTACAGAAATGGCACATACTATGTGGTTACAATTTTTCACATCATACGCACCATGGACTATGGGATGTGGAGTTCATGAACACAATCTGGTCCTTCATTTCTAAAGGAGAGAAGATGTGGTGCTGGTACATATAAGGGTCACCACATATTTAACAACAGATAGTGAATCAACCATCTCAGCAGTACCATATCACCACATTTGTTATCATTTATCCAAATATACTACTTTGTAGATCTCCTACACTACATTGAGCTTTTTGTAAACTAATAACAGACATAGAACACTGTGTTTCTATATTATCATTCTGTGATACTACAAGACCAATACAATTCTCCCAAAATGTAATGACTGCCCAGATCTCTCAACTTTTCTCAGATACCCTCCTTCAATGACAGCAATGGTATTTCATGAATTGGAGGGGGGGGGGGGGGGGGCTCTTCAGTAAGATCATCATTAGTACACACAAATTAAGATACAATGATTGTTAACACCCTACATTTCCATGGTTACTATGGGTTTTTGAATTAGAATTAATTGGCACATACACCATGTAATCAAAAGTATCTGGACACCCCCAAAAACATACGTTTTTCATATTAGGTGCACTGTGCTGCCCCCTACTGCCAGATACTCCATATCAGTGACCTCAGTAGTCATTAGGCATCATGAGAGAGCAGAATGGGACACTCCACAGAACTCACGGACTTCGAATGTTGTCAGGAGATGGGATGTCACTTGTGTCATACGTCTGTACGCGAGATTTCCACACTCCTAAACATCCATAGGTCCACTGTTTCCAATGTGATAGTGAAGTGGAAACATGAAGGGACATGTACAGCACAAAAGCATACACGCCAACCTTGTCTGTTGACTGACAGAGACCGCCAACAGTTGAAGAGTGTCGTAATGCATAATAGGCAGACACCTATCCAGATCATCACACAGGAATTCCAAACTGCTTCAGGATTCAAGGAAAGTACTATGACAGATAGGTGGGAGGTGAGAAACTTGGATTACATGGTCGAGCGGCTAGTCATGAGCCACAAATCATGTCGGTAAATGCCAAACGACGCCTCGCTTGGTGTAAGGAGCATAAACATTGGACGATTGAACAGTGGAAAAACATTGTGTGGAGTAACGAATCACAGTACACATTGTGGCAATCCGATGGCAGGGTGTGGGTATGGTGAATGCCCAGTGAACATCACCTGCCAGTGTGTGTAGTGCCAACAGTAAAATTTGGAGGCGGCGGGGGTTACGGTGAGGTCATGTTTTTTTTGGAGGGGGTTTGCACCCCTTGTTGTTTTGCGTGGCACTATCACAGAACAGGCCTACACTGATGTTTTAAGCGCCTTCTTGCTTCCCACTGTTGAAGAGCAATTCGGGTATGGTGATTGCATCTTTAAACACGATCGAGCATCTGTTCATAATGCACGACCTATGGCGGAGTGGTTATACGAGAATAACATCCCTGTGGTGGACTGGCCTGCACAGAGTCCTGACCTGAATCCTATAGAACACCTTTGGGATGTTTTGAAATGCTGACTTTGTGCCAGGCCTCACCGACCGACATCAATACCTGTGCAGTACTTCATGAATAATGGGCTGCCATTCCCCAAGAAACCTTTCAGCACCTGGTTGAATGTATGCCTGTGAGAACGGAAGCTGCCATTAAGGCTAAGAGTGGGCCAACACTGTATTGAATTCCAGCATTACTGATGAAGGGGCACCATTAACTTTAAGTCATTTAGGTGTCCTGATACTTTTGATCACATAGTGTAGGTATAATTCACAGTGACAAGGGCATAATATTTTATTTTAACAAGCTCTATACAAAACAGTTTTAGTTGGACTGATTTTAACCAAAAAGGTAATTTGAGTATCTCCTGTTGTTTTTGTTGTCTCATTACACTCAACACAGGAAATTTCTCTCCCATTTATTATCATCATCATCTGTATCACAGACTTAATTAAATGGTAATATAACTCTCACATATTCAAAAACTGATTAAGCTGTACAGAACTCAATTGTGAAATCCTGCTTGGACCAAGAATATTTTTTTCCTAGAACTTACAAAACAGGTGACATTTTATGCTTTTGAAATAAAAAGTTTGTATTATGCTTTCGAGCCCACATGGAGGTTTACCAGTAATCATTCTTCCCATGAACCATATACAAATGGAACAGGAAAAGGGCAAAGTGACAGTGGTACACAAGGTGCCTTCCGCCAGACATCACAGGATGGCTTGTGGAGTATACAAGTAGGTGTATCTCTAATAACGTAATACTGTCACATTGAAAGCAGCACTCTGGCTGAAAACGGATTTAATAACTCAATACTCAAAAAGTGAGGGCGTTATGTAAAAGATCAGTTAAGGAGGTTAACTGCATCAATCGATGCAACAACCCTTAGTTCACTTAGGACATGTAATCACCAATATTCCACTTAACAGTACAATTACAATGTAAATAAACGCTCATACCAGTAATCCCTACCTTTTGAATGATATGAAATGTGTATTATTTTGAAGCAGCAATGCACCAAACCTAAAGAACTCAATTGATTGGTAGGAACAACTGAAATTACCACTTTATGATCTAATAATAGTACAATGAAATCTTAAAATGCAGTGTTTCTTAATTTTCATCCATTGGCATTTATCGCTGTGATAGTATCTTCTTGTGGAATTTCAATCACCAACTTTCTCCTCAGAATATAAAAAAAATAATTTGTCGTCTCCCACCTACACAGGGAGAAATGATGATCATAATAAAAAAGAAAGACAGAGTTCACACAGAAAGATTTAAGGGTTAATTTTTTTTCCCATGCACCATCCAAGAGAGGAATGGTAGAGAAATAGCTTGAAGGTGTGCAATGATCCTTCTACAAGGCACTCAATTGTGAATTACAGAGTAATCATGTAGATGTAGATAAGTGTAATAACAGACCGTTGAACAGTCATGAAGTTTCACATGGAACTTGGAAACTATCTTTTATGAAGAAAAGTGTGTGGCAAAGACTAGTTATCACATACACAAGCTTTTGAGTGGTTCAAGTATATCAAGATGGTCAAGAAGATGTTGAAGATGACACACACCCAGGATGCCTTTCATCGTCATAAATGGATGAAAATATTGAAAGAAGTAGGTAATCTGATTCAATCTGACCCTCTATTGAGTTTTCGATCTACTGCTCGAACTATGTCATTCAACAAAGAATGCGTAAGGCAAATTTTAAATAACAATTTAACATGAGAAAATGTGATGCCGAAAATTCTCACCATCAAACAAAAAGAAGCTTGTGAAAATGTTTGCACTGACACTTTGAATGCCATTGGGAAGAGTGATAATACGTGAAAAATTTTGGTTTCTTGCTTATGATCCAGAACCTAAGTGCCAGTCCATGCACTGGAAGGGCCTAATCTCACTGACAGCGAAAAAAGCTCTAATGGGCAAATCAAGATACACAGTTTTTTCAATATTCATTCAACTGTGTATCTTGAATTGGTTCCTGAAGGTCAAAATATTAATCACATTACTACCCTGAGAAAACAATCACCTCAGCTGTGGAAGAACAAGTAAGGCCGGTATTACACTATCATAAGTTGATATGTCAAATATTTATTTCAAAGACATTTGATGGTGTAATAGGGAACTTTGTCAAATCTCACCCATCATCAAATAAATTGATCAAATCTACGGCCTCACCGTCGATCTGATCATAAAAGTCACTTGTCTTCTCTTCACTGCAATGTGAAATGTTACCACTTGGAGTACTAGCATGGCTGCAGCATTCTGTCACCAGTAGTGTCTATGTGAACATGGCTGCGAAGTTTAATTCCTGTGTGCCGTCAACTACAAAATTAATAGAAATGTATAAAGCTGATGAGGTGCTTTACAGCAAGGCACCTTGAGAACAAAAATAGATTACGAAGAGCTACAAAAAAAATTGCGGACGTCATTAGCCATGAGATACAGCCCAGGTGCACTGCTGACTACACAAAAAAGAAAATTAGTGGCCTCCGCTCAAGCTACTCTCAAGAGAAAGCAAAAGTTCATATCGACATACTTATTTCATTATATATATATCTACTTTTGTACTCAGGTTGCCTCACATTGTGAAGCACCTCATCAGCTTCATACATTTCTATTAATATTGTAGTTGTGGGATATAAAATGTAATACACAATAAAAATAGTTCTTAATGCAAATAAAGTGTATTGAACATTTATTTACTTTCAGATATTGGCCCTTCAGTGCTTTATAAATTGCTTCACATGTTTCAGGTATTATTTTAGTTAATGTGCACTGTGGAATTCGAGTTCTGTACTGTAAGCTAGACTAACTCTCTCCTGTAGCAAGAAATCGGAGCGAAGCTGCAAGCCTGTCTTCTGCAGGTATAGCAGTTCTTCTGTGAGTGTTGTCCTTTGTGATATGACGAGACCTTCACTGCGCAAATACTGAAATGTATGCTCATCCATTCTTAAGTAATTTATGCACAACTTTACGTTCTCCACTAGAAGAAAACAGCTGAAAACAGTTTTCGCATCCCGCAACTACCCTCCCGATCTAGTACAGAAGCAAATAACCAGAGCCACTTCCTCATACCCTCAAACCCAGAACCTCTCACAGAAGAACCCCAAAAGTGCCCCACTTGTGACAGGATACTTCCCGGGACTGGATCAGACTCTGAATGTGGCTCTCCAGCAGGGATATGACTTCCTCAAATCCTGCCCTGAAATGAGATCCATCCTTCATGAAATCCTCCCCACTCCACCAAGAGTGTCTTTCCGCCGTCTACCTAACCTTCGTAAACTCTTGGTTCATCCCTATGAAATCCCCAAACCACATTCCCTACCCTCTGGCTCCTTCCCTTGTAACCGCCCCCGGTGTAAAACCTGTCCCATGCACCCTCCCACCACCACCTACTCCAGTCCTGTAACCCGGAAGGTGTACACGATCAAAGGCAGAGCCACATGTGAAAGCACCCACGCGACTTACCAACTGACCTGCCTACACTGTGACGCTTTCTATGTGGGAATGACCAGCAACAAACTGTCCATTCGCATGAATGGACACAGGCAGACACTGTTTGTTGGTAATGAGGATCACCCTGCGGCTAAACATGCCTTGGTGCACGGCCAGCACATCTTGGCACAGTGTTACACCGTCCGGGTTATCTGGATACTTCCCACTAACACCAACCTATTCGAACTCCGGAGATGGGAACTTGCCCTTCAATATATCCTCTCTTCCCGTTATCCACCAGGCCTCAATCTCCGCTAATTTCAAGTTGCCGCCACTCATACCTCACCTGTCATTCAACAACATCTTTGCCTCTGCACTTCTGCCTCGACTGACATCTCTGCCCAAATCCTTTGCCTTTAAATATGTTTGCTTGTGTCTGTATACGTATATGTGTGTGTGTGTGTGTGTGTGTGTGTGTGTGTGTGTGTGTGTGTGTGGAGGGGGGGGGGGGGGGGGGCGCGAGTGAGCGAGCGAGCGAGCTAGTGTATACCTGTCCTTTTTCCCCCTAAGGTAAGTCTTTCTGCACCCGGGATTGGAATGACTCCTTACCCTCTCCCTTAAAACCCACATCCTTTCATGTTTCCCTCTCCTTCCCTCTTTCCTGACGAAGCAACCATGGGTTGCGAAAGCTTGAAATTTTGTGTGTGTGTGGTTTTTTATTGTGCCTATCTACCAGCGCTTTCCCATTTGATACATTAGTTATAATAGAGGGAAACATTCCACGTAGGAAAAATATATCTAAAAACAAAGATGATGTGACTTACCAAATGAAAGTGCTGGCAGGTCGACAGACACACAAACATACACATGAAATTCAAGCTTTCGCAACAAACTGTTGCCTCATCAGGAAAGAGGGAAGGAGAGGAAAAGACGAAAGGATGTGGGTTTTAAGGGAGAGGGTAAGGAGTCATTCCAATCCCGGGAGCGGAAAGACTTACCTTAGGGGGAAAAAAGGACGGGTATACACTCGCGCGCGCGCGCGCGCGCGCGCGCCCACACACACACACACACACACACACACACACACACACACACACACACACACACATATGTGTGTGTGTGTGTGTGTGTGTGTGTGTGTGTGTGTGTGTGTGTGTGTGTGTGTGTGTGTGTGTGTGTGTGGGCGCGCGCGCGCGCGCGAGCGAGTGTATACCCGTCCTTTTTTCCCCCTAAGGTAAGTCTTTCCGCTCCCGGGATTGGAATGACTCCTTACACATATATGTGTGGATGGATATGTGTGCGTGTGCGTGAGTGTATACCCATCCTTTTTTCCCCCTAAGGTAAGTCTTTCCACTCCCGGGATTGGAATGACTCCTTACCCTCTCCCTTAAAACCCACATCCTTTCGTCTTTCCCTCTCCTTCCCTCTTTCCTGATGAGGCAACAGTTGTGTCTGTCGACCTGCCAGCACTTTCATTTGGTAAGTCACATCAGCACCATATGACTTCTGTATTCCCAAAGGTCAAATCTGCATCAAAAGGAATAAGATTTCAGTCCACTAAACCAGCAAAAGAAAGAGCAACATGTGTCATCAAGGAGCTCACAGAGGAAGGCTTCCAACACTGTTTCCATCAATGCAAAATCTGCATGGAACATTGTAGGGATAGAAGAGGGAAGTATGTTGAGGGTGACAATAATTAAATATGTATGTTTTTTAAATAAAATGTTTTACAGCAATAGTCCTGTTAGTTTATAGTTACACCTCTTATGTTCTGCTCAAAGCAAAAGTAATTTTGTGTGCTTTAACTCATTAAAGAATCTGTCTGAAAGCTAGCAAAGTTTTCATTCTTTTTTATGTATGCCTGTTAACAGTTCAATGCTCCTTCTATGTAGTGGGCTTTTCTTTACTACTAAATTATTTTTATTTTCCCAGAACATATTTTAATCTTCTTCTTCTTCTTCTTCTTCTTCTTCTTCTTCGTCTTTTGTAGGCAGCAATGAGCTAAAGTTTGTAATGTAATTTCTCTTTTTCAGAGGATTCATAATAGTGGAAATGTGAAAAGTATTAACACAACACTGAGAAGGAACACTGTTTTGGAATCCACGTTAAGAGAATAGCATTGAAAGCATCTTTCAAAACATAAGTCACTGATGACAACTGATGATGTCAGACCATTTACAATTTGTTTCCTCAGCAAGCACGAGTCCATTACATGTTTCTAATGTAGTATGTATTGTTTAATTTTCAATATATTTACCTCAGCCAGACATCTTCTGTCCTCAGCTTCATTTTCTGACTTGTGTTCTTCTAAAGGATATTTGTACTCTGGAAATGATGCAATTGGCCAGTCAAATGCTGGCACATCAATTTTGTGAATATATTTTGAATGTGTGGTAGATAGTGCACCAAGGGTGCGTCCATGAAATGCACCTGCAGGTAAAAAATGAACAAAAGTTTAGACATGAGAATGAATATAAGAAAATAGAAACTGTTGCGATACTTAACTGTATTATGAGAATTCTCTAAGTAATCGGCGTTCATTGCAGCTTCAGACAGAAACATGATAATGCATCATTATTGCTTGGGCAGCTAGGTTAATGTCATTACTTACTAACAGTCCATATCAAACCTTTAAGATTATGATTTACTGAACAAGAGGAAGGGGGGAGAGGGAGGGGAAGGGGAAGGGGGCAGAGGGGGGGGGGGAGGGAGGGAGGGAGGGAGGGAGGGAGGGAGGGAGGGGGAGAGAGACCAAGGTATCACTTGACAACAACACACTATTATAATTCAAATCATAATTACATTCAGTTACTTAGAACTGTTTAAACTAGATATTCAATGAGAAAATTGATGATGCAACAAAGCAGTATGGCAAAGCCGATAAAATTTTAAGATATGTATAAAGGGACAGGGTGATGGGGCATCTACTATGGCATCCAGGATTAGTAAACTTTATGCTGGAAGGAGTGATTGGCTCTGAGCACTATGCGACTTAACTTCTGAGGTCATCAGTCGCCTAGAGCTTAGAACTAATTAAACCTAACTAACCTAAGGACATCACACACATCCATGCCTGAGGTAGGATTCGAACCTGCGACCGTAGCGGTCACGCGGTTCCAGACAAGCGCCTAGAACCACACGGCCACACCATCCGGCAAAGGAGAGATAGACGGGAAATAATAGTAGGGGCAAATCAACATTAGAATGTGCAGAATAGACTGTAGAAGAGATTGAGTGAGACACATTTATTTTTAATGATTTGATAATTAATTAAAATTTACTGCCAACCGTATCCCTTGTCCAGATATGTCATGCTTCTCTCTGAAAATAAATAAATGGCTTGCTCTGGTAGTAACACTTCTGCCTTTACTTTCATCAGATGGTGCTAATAATTAATCATATTACATCAACACAGCACAACACAACACAACCGAAACTGTTATTACCCATTCCTACATAGGGTTCTCACAACATTTTTAAGCAAAGTATTGACTTAAAATATTGTATGAAAAGGCTAGAACAAACGAGTAAAAATCTGAATGTCAGAATTTCCATTAATATAGATATACCATTGATTTATTTTGATGAAATCTTACGTATCACCAGTGGAAGTTAATAATATTACTGAGCATACAGTTTAGATATAAAAACAAATAATGTAGGCTCATTAGTAACTGAGCAGTCAGGGCATACACTCTAAAAGCTTATTTTATTGCCATTTTTCAGGGAAACTAACTTGTGTTTTGCTACTGCAATCCAGCTGTTAAGCTTAGCAATAGCATTCAGCAAAAAATTCCCCTGTATCTACACCGAAGTGAGAGGCACTAGAGTTATCACAGTAGAAAATACTATAATCAATTAGAAAACTGCTACGTTTGACACTATAGGCACCACCCTCTTCATGTCCACAACAGGACTTCCACAGGACACACTACATGTTATATTATTTGGGAGATGATGATGACAACATTTTAATTAAAAAGTACTCAATATAAGATGACGATACCTTTTAATTTTGGTGTGTGGGGTCACATGGTCTACATTCCTCAAAGTTATGCAATAATTGAAACAACGTAAAGGAATAGGGTACTGTGTTCAGAGACAAAGTACCCTAATAGGATTGTTGATTGGTTTCAAAGTAAAAGATAAGCTACATAGTAAGAAAATTCACAATATTTTACTGTGTTTTATTTCTTGTACTGCAGCCTTCTCTCCAGCAAGGGTTTCTGAACATTTTATTTTAATATACCCACTGTCCACAGATTTATGCAAGCAAATCTCATGTATCCCCCATTGATTTTTCTGTTCAACCCCTTCCACTGCGAATACCTTACTACAGATTTTCCCCTTGGGTAACAAATAGTCCTCAGTTTTAATGTCTCTAGTTAATGCTTTGCTCAAAACATGTAATGTCCTACGCTTCATCTGAAATCTAACACTGTCATATGATTTTTCAGTTTGTACTTCTGCGATGCACACATGTGACCTTACCTATTTCTGGCATCAGTGCGCCTTTACGCAAATAAAAATTGTTCTGTGGTTAGAGATGCCAGGTGTGGATAGCGGTTCTAAACGTGCACTGGGTGAGCCTTAAGGGGAGGGGGGAGGGGGGGGTGGTCTGGATGACAGAGGGGAGAGTAAGCCATGTAGTGAGAGCAGGCCACATGCTAGTTGTGTCTGGAAGCATGGCAAGAGCTACGAGGTCATATGAATGATGGGTCAATGGCCCGGAGATTGCTGTTTAGTCAGCAGATGGTGGGAAGTGCATCACATCGGAATTAGTGCCTCACACTCCTACTGAATTAGGCGAGTGTTGGCATTCAGTTTGGAATTTGAACTGAGTCATTCATCTTGGCTGGAACAGTAATTCGTCCATCTGTGATCTGACACAGGTCACAAGAAGGGTCATCCTGTAAATTACACTGTTTTCAGTTAGCAAGTCTCAGGAGTATTTTTATTATTTCTTCTGGGACACATCACATTGGACATAGCGCCAAAGAGAAGGTTGGGCTCATCATTGACTGTAGTGCCATGATATTTTACGCTGACAGTGTTCTGCAAATTTCTATGTTATGTGTGGATAATCTGATGCCTTTCCATTTTAGACTTTCTGGGCTGTGCAAATCATGTTCAACTATGTGCAATGTATCATAGAGAAGCAATGTCAGCTTCAGGGCACTTTGTAATTGTGGAGACATGTTCTCAGGTTCAACTGGCCAAAATTTTGGATGAAAGGGGAGTTAATTAATTGTTGTGATTGCAAAGCTGCTTTTAAATGGCTTACTCTAAATCACCTCATGTTCAAGAGGCAGGGTGAAAGTAAAGTGCTTAAGATCGATAGTGATAATTTGTTGTTTGCCGTTTTTGTTCTTAGCTTGGGACTTTAGTAAAGAGTCATGTACCAATGTTTCTGATACTGACGAAACGCTGATTTGTGTGTGACTGCATTAGTGCATAACTTTAAATGCGAACATTTTAGGATAGGTTTTACCATGACTGTTACTGACATTAAATGAAACAACATGTTTACTGTTACCAGTCACTGTTTATTTATCTCCACGACGTGTTTCAAAGAATTATACCTCCATCATCAGGTGGATTTACATTTGTTAGTATGACATTTGTGTGTGTGTTGTGTTATGATTTTTTGGATGAACTAGTGGCACTGTCTAGTGGAGAAAACAAAACACGATTTCAGAACATGGTTTTGGGTTTCTTTTGACAAAAAATTAAATGTATATCTAACGGTAAACTTAAAATAAAAAAAATAGAGTACCTCCAGTGGTCACAGATTCCTTTAGCTGCCTTAACGCATTATGTGTATACTGTCATACTTCCACAAAGTACAAAGAATATACACCGTAACAACATTATTATAGAATATTTTTAAGGATTTGGAGGTGCTTGTTTTGAGGTGTCGAATACATGCATTAGAATAAATACTTCAGGTGGTATATAAATCCAATTTTGAAAAGTTAAAATAGCTTAAAATTCATACTCATTTATACAATCAGGTGAAATGTTAATCATATTGACTACACCGGTAAAATTATACATAAATAACAATTTCGACTGGGATTAATAGATAGACATGAGAGGCTGGAGGCAGAGGGAGAGAAAGACAAAGTGGGAGGGAGAGAGAGGAAAGATTGATTGCATGAGAGAAAACTTTACGTGGCACGTAGTATTAAGATTATATCTGTTACATGTAAGAACTTCCTAAAGGTCGGGGTTATACATTGGTTAATGCTTTAAAATATGCAGATGGATGTATAATTTGTGCCAGTAGTTGATGTACATATAGTTTCAAGCTGACAAGGGGTACAAGCTGTTGGTGTGATGATATATATGTAAATGAGGTCAATCTCTTGTACTCTTGGCAGCTGTCATGGTAACATAACTATTTATGGTAAATATTAAGGGGTGTGTGTGTGTGTGTGTGTGTGTGTGTGTGTGTGTGTGTGTGTGTGTGTGTGTGTGCGCGCGCGCGCGCGCGCGCGCTTGAGGTTTTAATGGTGTAGGCAGTTGCAGGAAACAAAGATGATACTATTGCAAATATTGTCATTTAGTATGGATTCAGGTTGTTTTGTTTGGTGTGTGTGTGTGTGTGTGTGTATGTGTGTGTGTGTGTGTGTGTGTGTGTGTATTTGGAGTATTTCAAGGATGTCTAGTTTTCTGCCTTTTGGTTGGATGTGTAGGATGCTGATAATTGTGTTGTTAACATGGTGTTTTGTTTGTTTCATGCAGGTGGGTGGCTATTGCTGATGTGTCATATTTATTGTTTTTTAGTGCTGCCATGCGTTCTTTGAATCTAATTTCAAATGATCTACCTGTCTGGCCTATGTAGAAGCAGTCACAGTCCAAACATTCAATATTGTACACACCTGTGTGATGAACTGGGTTTCGTGTGCTGATGTGAGGTAGCTTCTGTCCAATCTTGTTGTCTGTGGTAAAGGATATGCTTATGCATTTTTGTTTGAACACATTGGCAATCTGATATGAAATGTTACCTAGAACGGGGATTGTGTGGAAGATGTTATTTTCTCTTTTTTTGTGTTGTGATTGCTTTGCCATTATTGAGTGTTTTAGAATGTCTACTATGGAGCTGTTATAATCATTTGCAATAGCTGTTTGTTTTATTATTTCAAGTTCTTGATCACATTTGTCTTCAGAGAGTTTTAATTGGATAGCTCTATTGATCATGTACTGGAATGCTGCCATTTTGTGGGCTGTGGGGTGACAAGAGGAGTTGTGGATTGTAGTGTGTGTTGTGGTAGGCTTCTGATAAATTTCAAACTGATGTCTGTTATTCTTTATTCTAATGGTACGGTCTAAGAAATTTATACTGTCATCTCTTTGGTGTTCAACTGTGAATTTTATGTTTTCATGGGAGTTGTTGAATAACTGGTTCAACTAACTGATGTCATCTTTAGTGCCTTTAATTAAAATGATGGTATCATCTATGTACCTGTAGTAGTAGATGATATTTTTGAGAAGGTGGTGATTGGAATTCAGGATTTTGTCTTTTAAGTTACTTAAAAATATTCTTGCTAGCAATCGAGAAAGATCTGAGCCCATTGCCAGACCATCTGTTTGTTTGTAGACTTTATTGTTAAATTTAAGATAATTGTGTGAAAGTGTGAATTCAAGCAGGTCCATTAGTTCAGTAATGTGAGTTGAAGGGATTTTTTTGTGCTTTTGCATGTTGGCATTGATTATATGTAGTGTGTGATCTACTGGCACAGAGGAATAAAGGTTTTGTATGTCAAATGAGGCAAGTGTGGCACCATCAGGTACTTCTATGTTTTTGACATGTCGTGTAAATTCTGGTTTATTTTTACGTGTTCTCTCATTATTGAATGTGTATGCTTCTTTGAGAATTCTGAAGAGCATTTTGTTGAGTTTGAATGTTGGGCTGTTCCTACAGTTCACTTAAGCCTGATGGGGGTCCCATTTTTGTGTATCTTTGGTTGTGATCTAGGGCAAGGTGCTTGTGGGCTCAACCATCTCCTTTAAGAAGCAAAATGACAGAATAGCAGCGTGCCACAAAATTAACGAAATCATTGAAAAGGAAACTGCAAAACCATTCCCAGCATACAAGAAAAAAGAAGATGCCCTTACACATACCATTAAGACTAAATTAAACATCAATAATGCAATAATTTTAAAAGCTCACAAGGGTAACACAACTGTTGTAATGAACAGAGCAACATATGTAGAAAACACTTTAGACTTCTTCCAAACCAATGACATAATAGAAATACATAAAGATGCAACAGCCAGAATACAAAGAGAGGTTAAACACATTTCAAACAACATCAACTTTCTACTCACCATGCAACAAGCAAGAAACATTGTAATAACGAGCACACAAGCACCTTGCATCAGATCACAACCAAAGATACACAAAAATTGGGATCCCCAACAGGCCTATAGTGTCATTTCAAATAGGTACCCCACTCATACAATTATAGTTGGTGATGACTTCAATCTACCCTCGATATGTTGGTAAAAATGTGTGTTCAAAGTAGGTGGTAGTGATACGAGGTCATCCAGAATCATACTGAATACCTTCTCAAAAAATTATTTTGAAAAACTAGTTCAGGAGCCTTCTCAAAGTGTAAATGGTTTTGAAAACATGTTTGACCTTTCAGCAACAAATAACCTGACCAAATAGCGAACATCGAGAGAAAGATACAGGGATTAATGACCACAAGGTGGTAGTAGCTAGAGTGAACACCATAAAATCCAAACTTACCAAAAATTGACACAAAATACATCTATTTAAAAAAGTAGATAAAAATTCTCCTTGACTCTTTCCTAAGAGACAGTCTCCACTTCTTCCAACATTACTATTTTAGCATAGACTAGATGTGGTTAAATTCAAAGAAATAGTATTAATGGGAACTGAGAGATACATACCAAATAAATTAATAAGGGATGGTAGTGAACCTCCATAGTACACAAAACAGGTCAGAACACTATTGCAAAAGCAATGAAAAAAGCATGCAAAAAATATCAAGATTGGCAAAGTTCTATAGAAGCTCCAAATTTAGTGTCAACTTCAACGTGAGATGCTTTAATAGTTTCTCTGTTTTTAAAACTGGCACAAAACCCACAGAGAATCTGGTCGTATGTAAAGTATGCCAGTGGCAAAATGCAGTCAACACCTTCAATGTGCAACAGGTAAAGCAGAATTACTAAACATGGTTTTCTGAAATTCCTTCACACACAAATAACTTAGAAATAGATATGGTCAGTGTAGCGAAGCAGTTTAAACACTTAAGAAAGGCAAGGCTTCCAGTCCAGATAGTATACCAGTCAGTTTCCTTTCAGAGTACGGCTGATACAGTAGCTCCATATTTAGCAATCATACCAGGTGTACCGGTATGAAATGAGCGTTTTTTTGTGAAAATGAAACACTAATTTTGAATTGAAAAGTAAAAACATTATATTCAAAGTACTGACCATTGCTTTCTATACATTTTGACCACCTTTCTGACAATTTGTGGACACCTTGCCAAAGAAATGTTCGTCTTTTCAAGCAAACCAATTAGACACCCAATTTTCGACTTCTTCGTAGGAATCGAAGTATTCCTCAGCCAATGCATGTCCCATTGATGAAAAAAAGTGGTAGTCGGAAGGTGCCAAGTCTGGTGAATACGGCGAGTGAGGTAGCAGCTCCCAGCCAAGTGTTTTGATTGTATCCTGAACCAGTTTTTCTTTGTGTGCAGGTGCATTGTCGTGTGAAGAAATTACTTTGCCATGTCTTCTGGCCCATTCTGGTCTTTTTTCGATCAATGCATAGTTCAAATTGATCATTTGTTGTCTGTTGTGATTGGTATTCACAGTTTCATCAGGTTTTAGAGGCTCATGATACACCACACCTTTCTGATCCTACCAAACACAGAGCATTGTCTTCTTGCCAAATCGATCTGGTTTTGCAGTCGATGTTGATGGTTGTCCCGGATTAACCCATGATTTTTCCCCAATTAGGATTCTTAAAATAAATCCATTTTTCATCGCCAGTAACAATTCGATGCAAAATTGATTTTCTTTCATGTGTTTGAAGCAAAATTTGACAAATGGTTTTTCAGTTTTCATCTGTCTTTCATTCAATTCATGTGGCACCCATTTTCCGCACTTTTGGATCTTTCCCATAGCTTTCTAACGGTCAGAAATTGTTTGTTGTGCAAAATTTAGCATTGCTGCCATTTGCTTCTGACTCAAAGTAACATCTTCATCCAATATTGCTTGCAATTCGGCATCTTCAAACTTTTTTTGGTGGTCTTCCACGTTCTTCATTTCTTACATCAAAATCATTATTTCTGAACCATTGAAACCATATTTTGCATGTTGCTTTTGATAGAGCATGATCGCCATACACCTCAACAAGCATTCAATGTGACTCTGCAGCACTTTTTTTCAAATGAAAACAAAAAAATTAATGCTTTCCGCAAATCATCACTTTCTGGTACAAAATTCGACATTGTTAACACGATGAAAACATATGATGATGATTGTTCCATGACTTGATGTATACTACATATCTTTGACAGATGTCATACCAACCTAACAATAAAAAATTAAGGCTCGTTCACAACAAATGTTCCCTATCGACACATTTGTATCTTGTATTTGTATTTATTTATTTATTTATTTATCCTGTGTATCACATATTGTACAAAGTACACATGATATAGGACAAGTCACTTTTCTTAACAAATATGTAGTTTGGAGAAAAAGAAAAATAGGCAATGGACTGCCATTTAAAAAAATGTACACAAAATTGTTCATTGATGAATATAGTAACTTCACATACAGAGAATACAAACAATTTACATGGGGAACTAAGAAACATGTAGGCAATGTAGTGCTACTTTAAATTTACATAAATAATCACTGAGATTACAGAATAGTGAAAATGTCAACTGGAAACACAACAGAAGGACAATGTCATTTAAAAACTACATTAAACATGAAATTAACATTGAGATTTCACAGACAATTAAGTTTTAATACTAATAGAATGTGTACTTGTACATTCAAAAAGAGAGTTAAAAAATTTTGGGAAGTGAAACTGAAACGTAGTTGTGTAGAGTAGAAATTAGGTTATTATTTTGCCTATAGAATGTTTTACTCTAATCACGGTATTTTACAAAGAAACTTTATAATTTTTCATTACCAGGAATTCTTGTACTGAATAGATACAGTGCTTTGTCAGAAATGCCTTTAGTTTATTTTTAAATATTGGATCTGGAGCAGTTTTTATTTGTTCTGGAATTTTATTGTGTAATACGACACCCAGATGAGTTATATATTTTTGGTATGATGATGTCCTTGAAAAAATTTGATGGATATTAGATTGCCCTCTGGTATAATGAGTGTGTATATCATTGTTTTGGATTAATTTACCTGTTCTTGAGAGGTATTCCCTGGTGAATAGGATTGTTTCTTGAATGAATAGGGATGCGATGCTTAGAACATTAAGTTTTATAAATTGACATTTACAGGATTCCAGCTTTTTGAGGCCACAGATTATCCTCAGTGCTCTTTTTTGTAGTTTAAATATATTTGTGCTGCGAGTTGAATTTCCCCAAAAGATGATTCCATAGCGGAGCAATGAGTGGAACTGCGCATGGTATGCTTGCATTAGTGTGGATTTACTTGTAGTAGATTTTAGTATTCTTAGTCCATAGCACAATGATGAGAGTTTCTTTGATAAGTTGTTTATATGTGTGTCCCATTTTAAATTTTGTTGGACCCATAGACCCAAAAATTTTATTGCATTTACATTTTCAATTTTATCATTATTTAACTTTACTTGGATAGGTTTTTGATTGGATGTGGGAATTAGATGGAAGTTGATACATACCGTTTTCCCACTATTAACAATTAGGCCATTTTTGTTAAACCACTCAGAAAGTTTTTTCATAGAGTTATCAGATATTGTCTGAAGGGATTCAGGGCTAGATCCAGTCAACACTATGCTTGTATCATCAGCAAACAGGATAGTTTTTTGTGGGCTCATACGTTCAACAAGATCATCTATGTAAATGAGGAAAAGTAATGGCCCTAGAACAGAACCCTGGGGAACACCATATCTTATTGTTCTTTCCTCCGAGAGGAAAACTGTGTTATTTTATTCTGTACATTAATATCGTATTGAAGTGATACCTTCTGTCTGCGGTTTTGTAGGTAAGAGCATAGCCAGTTGTGAGCCACATCTCTTATTCCTCTTCTTTCCAATTTAGCAAGCAGTATTTTATGATCTAGTACGTCAAAGGCTTTAGAGAGATCTAAGAAGATACCTGCAGCTATATTATGTTGGTCAATTGATTTCAGTATGTGGTCCAACAGTTCAAAAATTGCTGTCTGGGTGGATAAAGATTTACTAAAACCATGTTGTTGAATGCCGATTAGTGCGTGGTTTTTTATGAAATTTATAAGCCTGTCATAAAAAAGTTTTTCCAGGATTTTTGAAAAGATGCTTAATATGGATAATGGTCTATAATTGGATACTAAATCAGGGGAACCTTTCTTTAGTAATGGTGAGACTTTAGCTATTTTGAGAGCGTCTGGAAAAATGCCAGTTTTTAATGATTGGTTGTAGATGGTTAATAATGGCTTTACTATATTGGAAGCACACACCTTTAATATGAGGTCAGGTACTTCATCATAGCCACTAGAGATTTTATTGGGTAACAATTTTATTATGTTCCTAATTTCATCAGGGTTTGTTTCATAAACAAACATTGTAGCATTAGTGCTGTTTGACGTATTGGTGGAATTGAAGAACAATATCTTGCAGTTTGCCTGAATGAGATCTTCTGCTAGTGAGGTGAAATATTCATTGAACTTGTTTACAACTGTGTATGGATCTGTGACCTTAGAGTCATTAAGTGTTAGAGAAATGTTTTCCTTTTTAGGTGTTGAACTACAAGTTTCTTTTTTAGTAACTTTCCACATAGCTTTCATCTGTTTGAAGAGTTTCTTATGAAATTGCATTCCATAAAAGTTTTGCCTGTCTAATCACTCTAAGATAAGTTTTTTTGTAGGCTTTACAATAGTCAGAAAATTCTTCAGTGACTATGTATTTTTTGGAGCAATATTGGAGAAATCTGTTTCTCTCACTAGAAATTTTGATTCCTTTTGTTACCCACGACTTTCTATTTTGATTGCTTGAAGTTTTTGTTTCAAAAGGAAATGCTGTATTAAAGTAATAAAGGAAGGTGTTATGGAAGCTTAAGAACATATTATCAACAGTTGTTTGCATGTAAACACTGTCCCAATTTTCCTTAGCTAATAGGAAGTTAAAAATCCTAATATTGTCATCTGAAAAGTTTCTTCTTTGAAATACTTTTTTGGGCTGATTTTACTATTTTCCATGTCAACGCTCAGTAGCTGAGCATCATGGTCACTGTATCCCATGCTCAGTACTTCACCAGTGAATTTGTAACCAGTATCAGTTATGAAGATTTGATCAATTATTGAATCAGTATGCTCTGTTGATCTTGTTGGAGAGTGTATTGTGGGGATCATATTAAAGGATTTGATCAAGTTTAGCATTACTGTTTTTTGATAAATCAATGTTAAAATCGCCACAAAGTATTATTCTAATATTTAATGAGCTGACACTATTCAGCAGAACTTCTAATTTGGTCATAAAATTTGGAATATTACTACTTGGTGCTCTGTATACATTTATAATTATATAGTTTAGTTCAGGCAGCTTAACCATAGAAAGCTCAAATTCCTTATCTTCAGATAATGAAATCTGTTCATTTAGGCCTACCTCACTGAATTTTATCTGGTCCTTTACAAATATAGCAGTACCGCCATGTGTGGAGAAATTCCTACAATAAAAGCTTGTTAATGAGTACCTTGGAATAGAGGTTGATTGAATTTCTTCTTTAGACAACCAGTGTTCGGTAATACATATTACATCTGATTTATTTGAGACTGAAGTAACACTTCCAGCATTTGAATCTTATTTCTGAATGACTGGACATTATGGTGTAATACAAGAAATGATGGACTTTGTGACTTTTCAGTTAAGGGTTTAATTAATTTCTTTTCTAAAGGTATTTCTGACACAGCACTTACCCTAAAAAATTAGCCGAGATTTTATTTTTGTGTGTGGCTTCTTGCACGCAATTTTCAGTAGCAGAGATGGTTTTGAGTGGTTGACACAGTTCTGCTTCCATCAAAGCTTCTGTTTTTGGCCTAAACCATTTTGTAATTTGTGGTTGTTTGGCGATCTTGATACTTGGGGCTGATTTCTTCAGGATATGATTTTGGAGTTTTTCTACTATTTGGTCTTTTCCTAACATATTTAAATGTAGTCCATGAGCTGTATGAAATCTTCTTCCTAAATTGTATGTATCAATTATCTCTACGTTATGAAATGTAGAACATATTTCTGATATCAGTTTGTTTGCAATGTAAATTTCTTGGTTGACACAGGACCAGGAAGGCAAATCATAACAATGAGGAATGTTAACAACGAGTACATTTGTATGTAATAGGTTGTTTAAGCATTCCTTCATTTCTTTTGCAAACCCTTTTGTTTCATTCCTATATATATCGTTTGAACCACCTAGAAGCATGACAAAACCACAATTACTTAAGTGAGATACATCAGTAGAGTTTGTTAGTTTATTTACCTCACAAAACTGCGCTCCTGGCTTCACAAAACCTGTTACCATTAAATTACATTTATCTTTCAATAGTGCTGAAATTCCACGTCCATGACTGTCACCAAGCACACAATTTTTTTTGTTTATCACAGTTTTGGGGCTAGAAGATTTTGAAACGTGTTTTTGCTGTGTAGATATATTCTGTTTTTGCACATTCGGTAACCTTTTTTGATAACTATGAACCTGTGTTAACTTTGCGGTCTTGGGAGCAAATTTATTGTATGCAGCAGAAGTTTGTTTTTCACAATGACCACCGTTTTGTAGTAGGATATCGAATTTGTTTTTTTTTGAGCTATTACTGAAGAAGAAACACTATTTACAATATCTGGACACTTTATTTTACACAGACTCTGTTGTGTAGGTTCCACATTTTGCTTAATAACAGGCTTTTCTTTCAGATGGTGCACCATTTGATCTTTTGTAGATAGGCCTACCGTTTTTTGGAGCACGGCAGGAGAATTTATTACTAAAGACAACGAAATGATTGCGCTATGGTTTGCATTACTGGTACACCCAGAACGTGTTGGAAAACTTGAAATGGCGACGGAATCATCGGTTACTGTGTACAAAAAAATGGCTCTGAGCACTACAGGACTCAACTGCTGAGGTCATTAGTCCCCTAGAACTTAGAACTAGTTAAACCTAACTAACATAAGGACATCACACACATCCATGCCCGAGCCAGGATTCGAACCTGCGACCGTAGCGGTCTCGCGGTTCCAGACTACAGCGCCAGAACCGCGCGGCCACTTCGGCCGGCCGGTTACTGTGTACACTTTATTTCTATCGAATTCACTTACGCCCTGCTTGCCGGTTTTTAGTTTTCCATGATCATTTTCAAGACATTTGAGTCTATCAGCTAACACTGTTTTCTGCCAAGGATCTGCGCACAATTTCTTGCAACGAATTAATAGTTTCAACTAGTTTTGCTTTGTCAGGATGGACTTCACATGTTACACACTTACATTTTGATTTGGATGATTTTTCACTGCAGGTTTTTTGCGTGGCACTAGACTTGAAACTTTGCGAAGCACTTTTGTTGATCATCTTCTTGCTATTGATGCCGGATAACATTTGAAAATCCTAAATAACTGGAGGCACAAATTCACAAAACTTCTCAATCGCCGCCATCTTGATGCTCATTTCATACCGGTACTGTTATACAACCACTCAATCATAGAAGGATCAGTATCTAACAACTGGAAAGTTGTACAATTCACACCAATACCCAAGAAAGGAAATAGGAGTAATCTGCTTGAATTACAGACCTATATCACTAGCATTGATTTGCAGTAGGATTTTGGAACATATTTTTCACTTTAACATTATCACCTCGAAGAAAACAATTTACTGACAAATAGCCAACAAGGATTCAAGAAACATAGATCTTGTGAAACAGAACTAGTTCTTTATTCTCATGAAGCAGCGAGTGTTGCTGATGGGGGAACATTAAATTGATTCCGTATTTTTAGATTTCCAGAAAGATTTTGACACCATTCCTCATGAGCAACTTGTATTAAATTGCATGACTATGAAGTATCGTCTCAGTTGTGTGACTGGATTCACAATTTCCTGTCAGAAGGGTCACAGTTCACAGTAACCAATGAAAAGTTATTGAGAATAACAGAAGCAACATCTGGCATTCCCGCAAGGAAGTGTTATAGACTCTCTATTTTTCCCCAATCCACATAAACGGTTTAGGAGATAATCCGAGCAGTCCTAGTAGATTGTTTGCAGATGGTGCTGTTATTTACCATCATGTAAACTTCACCAAATGATCAAAACAAAATGATTTAGACAAGACATCTGTACGGTGCAAAAAGTGGCAACTGACTCAGTCATGAAAAGTGTGAAGGCATCCACAAGAGCATTAACAAGAATTTACTAAATTTCAGTTACACAATAGATCACACAAATCTGAAGACTGCAAACTCAACTAGATACTTAGGGATTACAATTCTGAGTAACTTAAATTGGAAAGGTCACACAGAGAATGTTGTGGGGAAAGCAAATCACATACTGCAATTTATTGGCAGAACACTTAGAAAATGTAAAGAGTCTGCTGAAGTGATTGCTTACAGTACACTTATCCACCCTCTTCTGGTGTACTGTTGTGGGGTGTGGGATCCACATCTGATAGGATTGACAGGGGACATTGAAAAAGTTCAAAGAGCAGCAGCTTGTTATGTATTATTGCACAATAAAGCAGAGAGTGCCACAGGCATTCTAACGGTTTGGACGGCTTAAAGTTTTGAAGTATGTATTCAAACTTCCACTTCTTTAATGAGATGACTTAATTGAGATGTTCGGCCAACCTTCCTTGGTGCTTAGCCTGCTGCTGCTAACCCTCTTTCTCTTCTTCTCTGAATCATGTTGTTAGTTACAGGAATTTCTCAAGACTTTTGCTACTTATAAAAATAAGTAGACGTACAAAGTTTCATTTGATTCAACCAATGATGTATATTTGAACTTCAGACATTTTACACAATACCACTCTTCACATAAATAAATACTGGTTAGTAAGTCTCTCTAGTGTCCAAACATCAGAAAAAAATTTAATTTACATATAAGAGAAAGTTGGCTTAATAACCATGTCCATTCTCAACATGAATCTTAACACACGTCTTCCCTTCGACAAGGTCCCCCCCCCCAACTGTCCTTTCTTCCACTACAATAGTCATGGACACTATTATCACAGAGTTACATAAATGCACTCACATCTAAAATATCATGTGTTCAAGATGGTAGAATGACAAGTGGTTCTAGAATTTACACCGAAATTCTCGAATCACTACAGTACGAGTATGATACATGAATCAGGGTGGCAGTCATTAAAACAAGGCAATTTTTACTGTGACCGGACCTTCCCATGAAATTTCAATCGCCAATTTTCTCCTCAGAGGGTGAAAAATATTTTGTTAGCACTCACCTACATAGAGAGAAATGATCATCATAATAAAACAAGAGAAGTCAGAGCTCACATAGAAAGATTCAAGAGTCTGTTTTTCCTGCACGCTGTTTGAGAATGGAACAGTAGGGAAGTACCTTAAAGGTGGATTGATGAACCCTCTTCCAGGGATTTAATTGTGAACAGCAGATTAATCATGTAGATAAAACTTTGTTCAGCTCTTCTTCAATTTCTCTCTTCAGTCTGAGGGTTTAGAAGTATCACTTAATTGATCAATAGCAAGTGGTCAAGTGCAACAATTCCAGTACAAGGATAATGGTTAATTAGAAACCCAAGAAGAATGCATCTCTTTTTGATTGTACTGTATTTTATCAGAATCTAATTTCTGCATCTTTAATTGCCTCTAAAATGCATTAATCAATTCTTGTGTTTAGTCAGATTTTCCATATTATATAGCAGACTTTAAACGTAAAGTCTCCCACAGTCTTAATTTCTCTTCCGCCATACTACTGGATAACAGTTTTGCTCTGCCACTACTTCTTGATTTGTATTTGGGAAGCTGTTGCTACATTGGGTTATTCACAAAGATATACAAATATTTTAATATGTTATTCTACAAGTAAAACTAAAGAAAAAAGTTCATATAAAAAAAGGGCCGCAAATGTTTGGTTATGGACTTATGGCTAATAAATGTTTTGCCTGAAATTTAGCAACTTCGCTAATATGTAGGCATCGCAAAACTGTATGAGGTAAAAGTAAAGCATGATTTCCATTTATTTTGTTGTTGTTGATCTGGTGAATTTAATAGAACATGTCCCAGATGTGTAACTGAAGTAGTTTTCCACAACATCCAGAGAAGCAAAGGCATAATTTTGGAATATTTTTAGCTTATTAACTACTTGGTCCAATTTGTTTTTTAAATTCCAGACAAACACACAAAGTTTTCAACAGAAGTTGCAGAGAATTTAATTTTGGAAAATGATGGTAATAACATTAACTGAAACTGTATGAATGTGTCAGATACTCTGCTTTTATTAATACCATAGCACATGTGAATTCATGTTAAACTGGAAAAAACAAAGCTTTCAATGAACAATACAGGAAACGAATTCGTTTCAAGATCGGGAAACAACCGAAACAACTCACTAATGGTGACCGATAATGACAAATTTTTCTACATTCTTAATGGAAAGTAAGCAAATTTACTTGTATAATAATCTTTGCTTCTCTGGATGTTCTGGAAAACTAGTGCAGATACACACCTGGGAGATGTTTTATTAGATCAACAACAACAAAATAAATGGAAATCATGCTTTACTTTAACCTTGTACAGTTTTGTAATGGCTTCATAGTAGCAAAGTTGCTAAATTTCAGGCAAAATCTTTCATTAGCCACCTCCGTAACTAAACATTTGCGGACCTATGTTTATATGAACTTTTTCTTTAATTTTACTAGTAGAATAACATTTTACAATATTTGCCTATCTTCTTGAATCACCCCGTATACACACTAGTGGAAGAGAAAAGTTAAGCACACAGAAGGACAGGAGGAAACTAAATGAAATTTCTCATGTTGATAGGATGTGTGATGTTATTTTGGTGATAACAAATCTGAGTTGAACTTAGAAAGAACTTATCAGTATGACATTGCACCAGCTCTGGCCTTGATGCATGAACTGATTTGATAGGGAAAGATGTCAAATCTGTTGCATCCTCTTCTAGACAAGCTGCTCCACACCTGTTGTAACTGGTATTTGATATTCTAGATACTGGCATTGGGATGGGGTTGACGTCTGAGCCAGTCCCACACACATTCTATCAGGGACAGATATTATGATCTTGTCGTCCATGATAGTATCTCAAGATCATGCAGATAGTTCATAGAGGCATATGCCAGTTGAGCATGACTATTGTTCTGTTGAGAAAAGGCACCACGATCCTGTCACATGACAAGTGTCTGCACGAGAATGCAGGAAGTCCATGACATACTGCTGCACCATCAGATTTTCCTCTGCCACTATCAGCCATGAACTGACGTCACACCCAATGGCTCCCTGCTCCTTGATGCCAGGAGTAACATTGCTGTGCCTCTACAAAACATTGGATAAATAGGGTATCTCCCAAAGTCACAGCCATACTCACCAATTATGGTCATCCAATGTAGTGCAGAACCTTGATTCATCACAGGTGCCATTTGCCAGGCATCCATGCTTCCTGGTCATGGCATCACTCCAAACACAGCCATTTGTGTGGCAGTGTTAATGGCAGCCTACACATGGAACAGTAATTCCCTAGTCCAACTGTTACTAGCCTCTGACAAATGGTGCTGGATACAACAGAATATTGCAGGGAGTCCATTACTCGTTCACAGATATGGCACACCCAGATGTGAACTGGGTTACAATGTGCTCGGTGCACAATATGGGATCCCCTCTTATGGTGATCAGATGCGTTTGACAGGAACATGTTTATCTGTCAAGAGGACAATGTGTGAGCCCTTCAACGACTACCGTAGCAGAATATTGTCAAATGATCTTTCACAAAATCTGAAAACATTTGGTCAACCCTTGAACAAGAAGCCATGCCCAGCAGTTGGAAGAAAGCACCCAACATCCTTAATGATTTGTTGTAAAATCTTAGAACATATTTGGAGTTGAAACATGAGGTATCTCTGAACAGAATGACTTCTTCCATGGCAACCAGAATGGGTTCTGAAAACATTAATTATGGGAAACACAACTCTCACTTTCTTCACATGATGTAATGAAAGCTTTGGATGAAGGTAGTCAAGTAGATGCAATATTTCCCGATTTCTGAAAAGTGTTTGACTCAACACCACATCCACGCTTATTGTCAAAAGTACAATCATATGGGGTATCAAATAAAATTTGTGACTGAATTATTTTTTGTAGGAAGGGCACAGCATGTTATCTAGGATGGAGAGTGATCTTCAGATGTAAAAGAAACTTTGGGTGTACCCCAGGGAAGTGTGTTCAGACTCTTGCTATTCATTCTGTATATTAATGACCTTGCAGACAATATTAATAGTACCTCAAACTTCTTGCAAATGGTGCAGTTACTTATAGTGAAGCACTGTCTGAAAGAAGATGCATAAATATTCCATCATATCTTGAAAAGATTTCAAAGTTGTAAAAAAAAAACCACACATAGTAATCCTGTGACTATAATATCAGTGAGTCGCAGTTGTACTCAGCCAACTCCTACAAAGACATGGATGTAACACTTTGTAGGGATATGAAATGGGATGACCACATACGCTCAGTCATGGGTAAAACAGGCGACAGACTTTACTTTGGTTTATTGGTAGAGATCTAGGGTAATAAAATCAGTCTACGAAAGAGACTGGTTACAAATCACTTGTGGCATCCACATTAGAATATTGTGGAAGGATGTGGGACTAAATAGAGCAAGCAGGGGATGATGAATGTATACAGAGAAGGGCAGCATGAATGGTTACAGGTTTGTTTGAATCTTGGGAGTGTCAGAGATGCTGAAGAGACTGAAATGACAGTCTCTTGAAGACAGATGGGAACTATCCCAAGAAAGCCTACTTCAGGAACTGTCTTTAAAAGATGACTCTAGGAATATACTACAAGCACCTACATACCACTCCTGCAGGAACTGTGAGGCCAACTTTAGATTAATTCCAGCACACACAAAGGCATTTAAACAATCATTCTTCCCACACTCCATATGTGAATGGAATGAGGAAAAGCCTCAATAACTGGTGCAGTGCAACATATCCTCTGCCAGGCACTTCGCAGTGGTTCATAGAGTAGGTTGTAGATATACAACCTTGACAGTGAGTATGCCTGCCCTCATATTCCCACGTAATCCAACATCAGCACACAGTCATAATATCTGAATGATCCACAAATCTGGATATTGCATGATCCTACAAATGAAGACCCAGAATGAGGCCCTTTTGAAACTTTGTAATGTTAGGATAACACTGTCTCACATGAGTATGCTGCATCTCTGATAGCTTCACAGTGATAACTCAGCTGGTGCTGTTCAAGTTCCTAACATGCTCTATCAGGCCCTCTAACAACACTAAACCTGAATGTCACTAACGCACTCTGGTGGCTGGTCTACCTGTCAGAGAGAACTGCATCTCTAATCGTTTACACATCTGCCAGTGATGTGTACATGTAAGAAGCAATACTGGCATATGACCATGTCTTCTGGATGCCATATATTCTTTTTTCCCATGCAGTGTATTTTATGTGCATTTCACCCCCCCCCCCCCCCCCCCCAGGAACCAATGAGTCTGAAAAGATAACCATTCTTCAATACTACATTTGACATGATTTAATTCCTGGTTAGAATCTTTTGTTGACATTGGAAGTGACAGCCATAGGTAAATAATGAAATGAAATGCAGCTCTGTTAAATCAAACTGTATGCATAGAATAAATGTTAAAAAAAAAAATATGAAAGAATCTTCAGCTCTGTCTTTTGTGGTAGATTGAACTAAATGCTTCATGTGTGTGTATCTGTATTAATATCCATGACATTAATGTCTATATATGTGGGTAATGTGACACTTTCTTCCCTGGTATAGAGCAGTGTCAGTATCAATGAAATTTTATGCACTTTGTTGTTAAATTCACCCAAAGTCAATATCTGTAACTGAGCTGACTTTTCCTACATTTTGAACACTTAATAAATGGATAGCAGATGACAAGCATGACTGTACTTCTCCACAGGATCCATGTAATGGATGTCTTAAAACTGCAACCTCTGAAGAAAATGTTGAGAAAAGCATACAATGTGATAATGGATAATCAGCCATCAAGAAGTTGTGTGAATTAACTTGTACCACATGCATAAGAAGAAAGCTGTATTCTGTTTGCTTTATACATATGCTTGTGTTTGCAGGAGGTATTACTGCTAATTTTCAAATATATTTGTGAGGCTATCAAATACCACAAACCTTTGAATGATAGAATGCTCAGCGGTGGAGAGCCAGGTGATTGATTTATCATGCAAGATGACCTTTCATCTTCAGTGAAATCTATATTTTCACCTCTCTGAGTTTTGCGATACCAGATGAAGATGTTCTTGAATGCATTTTCATTTGAACATGAACCACACATCATTGTAGTGACATGGCTCAGTCCCTTGGGGGCAACCTAAAATTAACACACAGTTTCTGTTAAACCACAAAAATAGGCAGTTTTAAAATAAAGCATCCAACTAATATATATAGTAATCTGTAAATATAAGAACAATGCTTAAATGTCCAAATAAATACGATAGCTCTATGAAATGGTGGGAAAATATTAACAGCTAAAATGAAAAACTATTATATATTCATTTTCTGACCAAGGGGCTGTTCTAACTTCAACCTCTTGCTAGTCGTGCATAAACCAAATGGTGAAGTACTAGTAGTGTTACATGCTTGGACCCGTAACCAAGTAATAGGAGAGGAAAGAGACCAATCAATATCAATGGAAGAAATTTAATGTAGATTACAGAACACTAAGTTTATCAGCAGATCATTCTAATGGACAGATACTGGTAAGTATCATTACACCCAGAATCAAGGAAGATGCAGTTTTTATTTCTGAATGAAGATCTTACCAATTTCAAGCCTTCCTTTTTGCCTTAAATGTATCAGTCTCTGTATTTATGAGAGCTCTTGATATGGCACTTGCTAAAGAATTGTCGTGCAAGGTGATTTTCTATGTTGATGATACGCTAACACTTAATGAAAGATGGGAAGCACACAAATGTTTATTACAAAGAGTCTTAGAAATGTTCCATGACAAAAAATTGACAGTAAAACTGTTGAAGTAGGCCTTTAAGACAAAAGAAATAAAATTTTAGGACATATTCACATGACTTGACCCAAACAATGTTGAAGAAATCATGTGCTGTCTACTGCCTCAAAACTGAAAACAGTCAAAAGTCCTTCCTGGCTTTGGTCGGATTTTATAGAAGATTAATACCAGGCAGAAGTATATCAAATGATCGCACATTAAATTTCTTAAAAGAAAAGACTAAGTAGGGCTGGTGTCCCAGAGGAATCAGCACCTTCAATAAGGTCAAAGAGAAAACGAGTTGAGTGAAAAGTCTGAGCCACCTTAATTTTGAGGAAGCATTTAAAATGTGTACTGATGCATTAGATTTTGGATTAGGCTGCAACATCTTTCAGGGAGGCTTCAATAGTGAAGACAAACATTACAACATCACATTTTAAAGTAGAGTCCATAATAAACATTAATGTAATAATACAGTAGCTGAAAAAGATGACTTTGGCTGTAGTATGTGGCTTCAAACACTTCCAGTATCTTTTAGCAGGACACAAAATAACTCTCAACACAGATTATCAAGCACTGGCATTTCTAAATCAATGTGGTGAGTTTTGTCCTGCAAGAATTTAATTCTGAGATTTTAATACATCATATGTCCTCAAAATGTAATACCACCAACAGAACTGACTGACGAGGAAAGGTCAAGAGTAGAAATGAGAATTTACTATCCGAAAACAGAAGCACATAAAAAGGGAGTAAAGGTAGTTGGAAATAAGGTTATGAATTTGCAAACAAAAGAGCCCAAATTCAAATTAATCATTAAGAAAAGCTGGGTGATATCAGGGGAAAAAAATAGGTAAGGAAATTTTAAAACAGTGTGTTGTAGTGGAATGGAACTATTAACACCGAGCTTGGTGTAACAGACGAAATTGTCCAAGCCCTAATTGTATACATACTAGAAGGATATGGTCACTTTGGAATTAGGAAATGTATATAGCCTTATGAGCAAAATTTACTATTTTAAAAAACTGGGAAGACAGGTAAGGAACAGCATCTGGACCTGCCTATTACGCTAAGAAGTTAAAATTTTGCTGATATTTCCAAATATAAAAGTGTATAATATTATACCAAAGGGATTGCAGGGCCTCCTAGATGCGTATTTTTTTGGTACTCTACCCAGGTGCATGGAAAAAGTAAGCTATGTATCTGTGGCACTAGCATGCTGGTCCAAGTTGGTAGCGCCATATCTAGTACAAACCACAACTACATAGAGAGTTATTAGATGCCTAAATAAGGATTATTTTGTTGAATTGCAAGTACCCACCACATACTATTGGATAAAGGACCATAATTTGTAAGCTTTGAGTTTAAAGAATTCCTCAGCAGTCAGGGCATAAAACAACTGCTAACCTCTAAGTACCATCCCTAGTGTAATCCTACCGCATGCATAATGTAAATACTTGGAAGACTGTGTCATGCCTTTTGTACAAGACAACATACAAGGTTAGCAAAGGTCAGGCGCAAGAATTTTAAAAAATCCTCATTGTGTTACATCGTATGAATAATGACTTGACTGCTTTAGAGATTGTAGGCAAGAGAGTAGTAGATGAGACGTTACCCACTTTATTGTTACGGTCATCAGAAAATAATTGTAAACATGAGTGAACCCCTCAAGCAGTAAACGCTGATCTGATTACAAGTTCAGAGCAGCGACTGACAAGGCAAAATAAAAATGTTATGGAATCTCATTATAAGAAAGGAGAATTATTTGTGGTCAACAAGTATTTAAAGAGTTCCAGGGTGGAAAAAGGAACTGGAAGTTCTTTCACCTATATAGAGGAACTTACCAGATAATAAAAGTGGCATTGGTGCAAGATTCCATGACTGTACTGCACAGGGCAGATGAAGAGGTATACTGGAGGAATTCAGACAACACCCAGTGTCACAAAAGAGCTGACAGCTATAAATCACAATGATTACACAAATTTTTATATTTTTGTAAACTCTGTATTGGTTCTAGTTTCACTTTTAGTTACAGGGAAGGGTTTCCATAATTTCTGTAAGCCTTTTATTGACATTAGTTAAGAAACTGGGGTTGTTAGTGCCTCAGTGGGGCAAAGTACTTCTAAACTATGGACATGCAGAAAGGCTACTAGCAAATCAAGGCTGACTGGAAAAAGACTGCCTTCACAACACCCAATGGCCTCTACAAGTTCAAAGTTATGCCGTTTGGATAATGTAATGTTCCAACAACCTGTAAATGTATGGTGGGCCACCAGCTTCGACACCTTAAATGGACGATGTAGTTTTGCTATCTGGATGAGATTGTCAAATGTCATCAAAAAATTGGAAACTTGTAAGCTGCTTGACAATCACGCTGAGGTGTGTTCAGTCTGCAGGCATTCAAATGACTTTGAAGAAATGCCTCTTCATCACCCAAGAAATACCAATTTTGGAGCACCTAGTTAATGGTGATGGACACCGTCCTCGCCCAGACAAAATAAAACCAGTTACAGATTTTATAACTCCTCAGCCCATTTGTGATGAGTGAAATTTTCTGAAAATGTGCTTATACTAATGGCAATTCACACATGGGTTCTATACCAATGTACTTCTCATGCAAGAATTACCACACCGAGATGCCAAATTTTCTTGGGACAAGGAGCCTCTAAGATCTTTCCTTGTCTTTAAGGAGGTCTTTACATCTTCTCCGGTCGTAGCAGTGTATGATAAGAATGCTGAGATAGAACTTCTCCTCAGACAAGTGGATATGGGGCACAAGCAGTCCGAGTGCAAATTCAAGAAAGCACAGAAAAGTGTTTTGCAGCTGCTTGGATTATTTACAAGCTCCAACTATATTTACTTGGCAAACCATTCACCACTGTGACAGGCCACCATTCTCTACACCTACTGACTGTCTTGTAGAATCCATTGAGTTGGATAAGGACACCAAACAGCCTTTCAAGGAATCTTTTGGTGGAACACAGTAGCATAGATGAAATCTCATCAAATGATACTGCTACTTAGCAGACAGAAGATCCAGCACTGCTGAAAACAATAGAAGTCTTAAAGAAGGAAGAAATCACTGAATGGGAATTAAAATTAATAAATGGAACATTTATAAGAGGAATTATGATCCAGTAGGGCAGAAATGGCTGCTTGTTATCCCAGATCATCTTTAGCCACTTACCCTGAAGTAATTCAACAATGCTCCAACATCTGGTCACCTGGGATTCATGAAGGCTCTAGACAGAACTAGATGCAGTTGTCACTGCCAAGGCCTCCACCAATCTGTTAAGACCATGTGAGCCACTGTAAGGAATGTTAGTGATGAAAGCATTTGCAGCAATTAGTTCCAGGGCATCTGGTGGAATTCTGCCCGCAACAGCGGTATTACACCAGATGAGATCAACCTACTGGGGAGATTCCTCAGTTTGAAAAAAGAGGTATCAGTGGTTAAATATCTGCACTGATTACCTATTCCACTGCACATCACTAACTTGTGCCAATTTCTGAAGCTTTGGAAATTGCAAGGTTCCTTCTAAAAGATATCATTTTGAAGGATAGAGTCCCCCATATGATGAACTCTGATCATTTAATACTTTTCCAGTCGAGACTAGTATCATATGTAATTTCTCATAGTGACATCACCCACAGAATGAAAACCATCCACCATCACCAGAAGAATGGCCTCACAGAATACTTTAACAAGACATTGTAAGAAATGCTATTGGTGTATGTTGATGTCTGACAGAGATTTGGATACAATACTGCCTATTGTGACAGATTTAGAGCCCAAAACAACAATGGATACACTATTTCCGTTTCAAGGATGATTGTATGAATCATCTCATCACAAGGACCAATGAAGCAAGACACACACTCCTTGGACACTTCAGAGGAAGACCGAGTGTGCTATGATTCTGAGCTCTGGACAGTGAAATACAGCCCCGGGAGATTTGGTATGTACTTTTATGACTGTGCAGGGATATAAGAAAAATTACTAAAATGTTACTTTGGGTTACATTACATGCTCTGTCGTACATCAGACTTCACATACAAAGTCGATGATTTTGACTTGAGATCAAGAAGATAAAATCACAGACACATTCTCGACGTCCTGCATATGAGATCCTACTACTGTAAAGGGGCATAAATCAATGATGGGGGCTTCTTGGTTAATGGAACTGAAGGTTTACTGTATGACTGCAAAGCTTTGATGGAAGGAGCTATCTTCGATATTTATCTTGGTGAAGAAGATGTGACAGCACAACCCAAACAAGAGGATCCTCAGTACTGCCATACAGAGGACCATTATCTAGGATGTTGTAGTTAGTGCTGATGAGAACTTCTGAAGAAGTCAGTCATTGTTTCTCCAGGAGAGGGAGCAATACTACGAGCTGTGCTGCATGCAATATGGAGTAGTGATTAGCACTACCGGCTGGCATGCTGTGGGCCCCTACTTCAAATATCACCACCAGCAAGTATTAATTTTTTAACATTTATTATTTCTAGAGGGTCCTCAAAATTTCTTATGTATGTTAAGTTTGCATTTTCTGGAATATTCAGTGTCTGTATAAATTGCAACATTCTCCATCCAGGAAAAAGTTCTGTTGTGTCTTTTGTATTGGTCTCCATAACAAATATGGTTTCAGTGGTAAATGTTTTATTTCACTGGCAACCCTGCTCCCAGTTTCAGACTTGATTGTGGTTACAATGTGTATTAGTCAGGATAATTAAATGAGATATAGCAGTCCATGGGAACTAATATTAAAGTCTCCTTAGGATGGTGAAAACAGAGACTGGCTGCAAAAATGGAAAGAAAGGCAAATCATAAAATCACTATGAAATTAAACAAAAATTAACTTCACTGTTTAACACACCCAACAATGAATTATAGTTTCACTTACATCAAGAAGGATATTTTTAACTTTTTTTGGCCAATCAGATCCTGGGAATACTCCAAGTGCAGGTCGATTTACAATTGCTTTCTGAAAAAGAAATAGAACAATGTCAAATAAATGTAAAAAAAGAATCAGACTGTTGGCACAGTTTCTGAATGTGTCACTCTAAACACTAAGTCTCCAATTCACACAAGTTTTCAATGCATTCTCTCCCTTCCTTCCACTCCCTCTATTTTTCCTGACTCACATTCACATGTTCTTGATAACCATCAATTTTGCTCTCTTTAGTGTTTCATTTAACTCAGCTTCTGATACAGATTGTATCCTGGGTAAATATTCAGTATTCATCCTTTATGTATTCAGTTCTTTTAATCATGGGAATAAGACTTTTTGTTTCATGGATCAAAATAAGGTGTATATTTTGCAGACTATCTGTATGGCTGTATTACACTCTTGTATTCCATTAATAATGCGAGTTCTCTTTTCAGTTTATGCATACTTAGAATTATGAGCACACAAGAAACACAAAGTAATAATGGGGAGAGAAGAGGAATCCAATGACGCACTCCAGACAGGTCCACAATACAAGAGGCAATGAGCTCTACATTTAGTACCAGACTCTAGCATTTTGTGTAAGCCTGTCCCTATTATTAGTTACTTTAAAACCAAAAGAAAATC
This sequence comes from Schistocerca americana, assembly GCF_021461395.2. NCBI lineage: Eukaryota > Metazoa > Arthropoda > Insecta > Orthoptera > Acrididae > Schistocerca > Schistocerca americana. The sequence continues at coordinate 893,820,361 of NC_060119.1, read as the reverse complement.
TAAATTATGAATACTTGTAATATGCAATAACAACAATGCAAGTGCTGAGATATGACATTTAATAAGTAGTTGTGGAAATGAAAGCTTCAACTGTGTGAGGAGAGAACTTGCTCAGGTGTCTACAAAGTTGAGGATAACTATTGTTAAGCCCACAACCATCATATTATGAATATTAAGTTAAAGCAGCAAGGTCAATCTACTGATACTAAGTAGCAAATCCTGTAACTCGAGGTTTTCTCTACGCAAAAAACCCCTACCATTTTATCAGCTATAGCTTGCTAGATTAGAAAGAACTAGTCCCTACACATGATGTCCTCACCAAGTGGCCTCATTCTTCTCACTCCATCAGTATTATTTTCCCCCCCTTGCTGCCTGGAACGAATATTTTAATGCATCCAAAAAAATCACAATTCATTAATCACTTCTTCATTAATTTATTAATGTTTATAAAATTTTATGACTTACCACATTAAAAGGGTTATCAAGCAATTTCAAAAGATCTGGATGATTGTACCCAAGAGGCAGTGACGATATCTGAGTGTACACATCAAGCAGAACATTTCCATCAACATCTGCTATATAATTACCAATGGAGCGGTCATAATCAACAAAAAGTTGTACTGATCCAGTTTGCTGTGGAAAGAAAATGGTGGCTGCAATAAATTCAGTGCAGATAATCTCTTAACATACAGGGTGGAGAAAAACTGTGTCACGGAATTTTAACCTTGGATAGCTGATGCCAATAGGAACCGAAATTACTAACGTTGTGTAGTTGACAACACACCATTTTTAAACTACAGAAACTTGGTGCCACACACTCAGATTGGCTGTGGGATTGCCTCGTTGCTGTTCATCAGTTGACGGGCAGTGCTATGGCTGTCAGTTCACACACAAACTCCCTCACCCCATCACTGCCCCAACGTGATACGCACATGGCAGGTAAAGCATTCGTGGGTCACGCATTGTCCAGAGCACCCAGCAACAGGGCAATCCCGTGACCAACTGGAGCACATGGTGCCAAATTTCCATAGTTCAAAAATGGTGCACTGTTTACCTACACAACATTAATAATTTTGGTACCTACTGGCATCAGCTAACCAGGTTTAAAATTTCGTGACAATTTTTCTCCATCCTGTATAGTGGACATTATAAATATGTGCATGTATACGGGTGACCATGTGCATTCCTTTGTGCTGTCAGTGTTATACATTCTGTGAAAAATGTGGTACATATTCATTTAACTACTTAGGCTATGCAATAGAGCTATTAAAATCAATCTCTCCTTTGGCTGAAAAAATGCTTTACAAGGTAATCCACATGAAGCTGCGATGCCTTGAACAGCAGCACTGTATTTTAATACATATCCAAAAGGCAACCCTATTTCTGTTTAGTATAAGAAATAAGGCTTGTTTACAACACTTTTGGACAGCTACACCACAAGTTTCACTCACTGTATAAATACAGATTTGGTCAGCTCTCCTATAATGTAAACTACTGTAAAGCAGTCAAAACTTAAGTAGTACAGTTGTATTATGAGATCTAATTCTTTTTCCTCAACTTATAAGAGCCCCACTAAGAATAGCATACTGAGTATATTTGTTAAGATTTTTCTAGCTGCCAAAATCCAAGCTGATGATGTCCACATACAGATGTTATCAAATGTGACCTAGTAACTAGTGTGTGTCTAAGAAGCAAGGCACTAAGCCGGTATGCACAATAGTCAATAACATAAAGGTTTTCTTGGTGTTACTGATTAAGTGTGCTTCCAGATTTTTCTTCAGAGTTCATTTCAATGTTATGTAAAATATTTCAATGACCAAGCCATCCGGCTTCTTCAGATGCTGCAAGATTTGCCATTATGTGCACATGCTACCTGTGCCACTACCAGACTGAGCCATTGTTGGTTTCACAGAACTACTCATAGCCAAATTGACCCCAACGCCCACTACACTGTTTGATGCTCTTCTTTCTCAGTGCTTGCATCAATATTCTGTGAAATGCAAAGTCTCTCAGCAGTTTACAGCTCTGGTGGACATGATGACTGACAAGATCTTAACAACTTGTGTGGCAGACCAAAGCCCAGTTTAAATTGAAATGTCCAGCCTTGTTAATTAGGATTTCTGACATCTTTATTTCGATAGCTTCCTTAATTACATTGTCCCAGAAACTCGGCATTTGTATCACAGTAATGATATTATCACATTTCATTTCTTGATTACATTTGTCGCAGTGGTCAGTAGCAATTGCGTAGTTTGGTTGTTTTAATCTGGTGTGTCACGGATGTTCCTTGCACCTCAAAACATGCCTCATTCGCATGGAATGTGATACACACCCAACTTTTGGAAACCTAGAGCATCTTTAACATGGCAAAGAATACTTTTTATCTTAGCTGAAGGAAGTAAAATACAGTGGATAATGGCTCTTCTTAATAAGTGCGGCTTGCCACATATCATTAAGGGTCTTAGGAACCAAGCACTCATGCCACCAAATCTATATGACTTTTCTAAGGTACACAAGAAAGAAAGTCCTCTAAGACCCATACTTAGTAATACTGGCAGACTTGCATACCAGCTGGTAATTTCCCTCTTTATGAGAGTTCCACTTTCTGATTCCTTAGAACTAATCAGGAAAGTTCAATGATTTTCTTTTTTCTGACAATTTATTTCCTATTCAGCAGAAAATATTTTGAACAAACTGATGGCATGGCAGTGGGTAGTCTGTTATTGCCTGTTACGGCGACTCTACAAATGGAACTCTTGAAACAAAGGCACAACAATTCACCAAGTGGAAACCAATGTGTTTCTCTCAGTACATGGGCCATGCATTGTTGGCAAGGCTTAATGGAACATAAAAGCTTGAAAAGTTCCTAGAACAATCAAATTCTATTGATAGTAAAAAAAAAAAAAAAAAAAAAAAAAAAAAGGGGGGGGGGGGGGGAGAGAGAGAGAGAGAGAAAGAAAATAAGGCCAACTACCTTACCTTGACATGTTCATTAGCAGAAGAACAGACGGATCCCTATGCCACAGTGTACATAGGAACCCTACATACAATGACCTCCATCTATATGGCTCGAGGCATGATCATCCATTACAAATACATTACTAAAGACCAATCCATAAAGCTGAAGATAAAGAGAGCCTCACCAAAGAATAACAACACCTATGAATAGTTTTCTGAAGGAATAGGTACTCAGGTCAGCAAATTGAATGAACAATGTAATCAAAATTAAGAACACCTAGGAAAGAGGTTGAGACAGACCACGGACAAAAAGCAGAAAAATTGTTTACCTACCTTACACTGACCCAATATCCCAAAAGATCAGTAGACTCCTACTGAAACACAGCAACCATTTTATGTTGTTCCCTTCAACTAGGATAAAAAGTATTTTTTTGTAATGTTAAAGACGACATAGGTCTCCAAGGTCACATGTGTATTGCATTTCATGCATATGTGGCATGTTTTATGTGAGTCAGATTACCAAAACAATTGAGGAATTCAGATCAAGTCAGCCATCACCGAGCACTGCAATCAGCATAACCAAAAAATGAAACAGTACAATGATGCTGGTATCATGGCGTAAATTTAAACAAGGTTTGGCATCCAGTATTAATTTATTAAGATCTCACTGGCCATCACATCTACCAGAGCTGGGTAATGCTGAAAGGATTTCCATTTTACGGAATAGTACTTAGGCTCAGAAAAATAATAGAGCATTCAAGAGTTGTAGCGAGTGTCAGAAGTCAAACTCTGCTCTAAATAGCAGAGTGAGATCAATAATAATTTACAGTCTGGTTGGCATCCAAACAGTGACTACACTTAATAGCAAAACACTCAGCAGCTGAAGAAGGCAGATGGCTGGTCATCAAAATACTGTGGATAGAATGCAACCCACATAGCAGGATACCTGGAAGTACACCATTTATCCTTTTAATTGTTTATTTTCCATTTGGACTTCTACACTCCTGGAAATTGAAATAAGAACACCGTGAATTCATTGTCCCAGGAAGGGGAAACTTTATTGACACATTCCTGGGGTCAGATACATCACATGATCACACTGACAGAACCACAGGCACATAGACACAGGCAACAGATCATGCACAATGTCGGCACTAGTACAGTGTATATCCACCTTTCGCAGCAATGCAGGCTGCTATTCTCCCATGGAGACGATCGTAGAGATGCTGGATGTAGTCCTGTGGAACGGCTTGCCATGCCATTTCCACCTGGCGCCTCAGTTGGACCAGCGTTCGTGCTGGACGTGCAGACCGCGTGAGACGACGCTTCATCCAGTCCCAAACATGCTCAATGGGGGACAGATCCGGAGATCTTGCTGGCCAGGGTAGTTGACTTACACCTTCTAGAGCACGTTGGGTGGCACGGGATACATGCGGACGTGCATTGTCCTGTTGGAACAGCAAGTTTCCTTGCCGGTCCAGGAATGGTAGAACGATGGGTTCGATGATGGTTTGGATGTACCGTGCACTATTCAGTGTCCCCTCGACGATCACCAGTGGTGTACGGCCAGTGTAGGAGATCGCTCCCCACACCATGATGCCGGGTGTTGGCCCTGTGTGCCTCGGTCGTATGCAGTCCTGATTGTGGCGCTCACCTGCACGGCGCCAAACACGCATACGACCATCATTGGCACCAAGGCAGAAGCGACTCATCGCTGAAGACGACACGTCTCCATTCGTCCCTCCATTCACGCCTGTCGCGACACCACTGGAGGCGGGCTGCACGATGTTGGGGCGTGAGCGGAAGATGGCCTAACGGTGTGCGGGACCGTAGCCCAGCTTCATGGAGACGGTTGCGAATGGTCCTCGCCGATACCCCAGGAGCAACAGTGTCCCTAATTTGCTGGGAAGTGGCGGTGCGGTCCCCTACGGCACTGCGTAGGATCCTACGGTCTTGGCGTGCATCCGTGCGTCGCTGCGGTCCGGTCCCAGGTCGACGGGCACGTGCACCTTCCGCCGACCACTGGCGACAACATCGATGTACTGTGGAGACCTCACGCCCCACGTGTTGAGCAATTCGGCGGTACGTCCACCCAGCCTCCCGCATGCCCACTATACGCCCTCGCTCAAAGTCCGTCAACTGCACATACGGTTCACATCCACACTGTCGCGGCATGCTACCAGTGTTAAAGACTGCGATGGAGCTCCGTATGCCACGGCAAACTGGCTGACACTGACGGCGGCAGTGCACAAATGCTGCGCAGCTAGCGCCATTCGACGGCCGACACCGCGGTTCCTGCTGTGCCGTGCGTGTGATCATTGCTTGTACAGCCCTCTCGCAGTTTCCGGAGCAAGTATGGTGGGTCTGACACACCGGTGTCAGTGTGTTCTTATTTCAGTTTCCAGGAGTGTATAATCATTACAAAAGCCAATGAGCGAATGTGATTATAGATTCTTTTGCTGCAGCACTCACTGATGCACTATTGTTACAATAGCAGTGTGACTTCACCTAACACCATTACCGTATGAAAGGTGTGTTATTAATTTTGTAAAATATAAATGTGAATAATGATGATAAATTTCCTCAGAATGCTTATGAGGTGTGCATATATGTTAAGTACGTATTCTTTCCAGAAAGAAGGAGAAATGAATGACTGAAGGAAGGGGAGTTGCCAATACCTACAATACTTTTTTTCTAATTTTTAACAAGCTTCCCTCAATTTACTAAAAAGATGCTGTATTCATGGATAATCACATTCCATTGTCACTTTTGATTAGAAGTGACAAGTTTGGAACAAACATACTTTATTTTCCTGATCATCTAACTGCAGGTTATTGACTGTAAGCAAAACTTTTGGTAAGTATCCAGCAATTAGGTGGTGTCATTTAGTTTAGCAGCATTCTATGTACAAATCAAAAGTACAGGTTATGTGCTTGTAACTAGATTTGTCCTCTCCCTCCCTTCCACTTTCATGATCATTCCTAAGGAGCACAACACAACATAGCACAAGCACTTGTTCCAAGAATGTGTAAGCAAAATAAAATTTTCCACTAGGGGTAAATCAAATGAGGAAGTTCAGTTGTTGAGATATTGACCCCATTCTGTCATGGTTTCTGAAATCATTTCAGATAAATTCCAGGATTGCAGGATTGTTCCTTCATCAGGGCCATGGCTGACCACCTGCTCAATTTTTATTAAACACAATTGTACATATTTATATGACTGCGAGTATGATTTACATTTTTTTCCTTGTATTGTGCTGACAAATCTTGTAATTCTACATACAGAAACATGTTGCTGCTGCTTAAATATGTGTACAAATTTTTAGACTAATTATGCACGCACTCCCTGAGGCTTGACAAACATTTGTCCTGTCCGTCAAATATTAACAGGATGTGAAAAATGTGCTTTCTTTGGTTATAAATGAGAAAGTGATCCCAATTCAAAAGGTGTCCTAAGGAAAAACTATCAATGGTGCTTATTATTCACATTTTTTGGAACAAGGCAAGTCTGAAGCTACACGAAAGAAATGACATTATCTTTTAATGGCACCATCTTACTTTTAAGACAATATCTGTTGCCAAAGGGCAGAAATTCTTAAAAACTGGCTCACATGATTAGTTATTGAATAGTTGTATCATTTATCTATTCAACCATCCAAGGATCAGTCCATAGTAATATAGAAATTTTCATGGTAATATATATAAGTATGAGGATAGGATAAATGATCAGCCATGACCTTGAGCTTTTCCTATCTGCTTGTTAGACAAGTGGCCCAGCATTTACCTCTTATTATCAAAATTTAAAAAGCCACTTGCTTGTGCATATATCTTGGCTTTATACACAAAATAAAATGGTTCATCTGTAACATCAACATATCTGTGGCTGCGAACAGCATTACCAAGCCACCATAAAAAAAGTAATGGAAAATATTGGTGGTTATATAATGTAAAATATCCTGTTCTATGTTTTACCACAGCCAAAGTTAACCTTCATACCATCATTAAATTTCCAATCCTCGTGCTCCCTGTGGATAATAATTAGTTCAAAATGTGTATACAAATCCAGTATTACTATACAATCCAAATAGCCTTCTAATAACATGCATTCAATATGTAGTGCAACATTTCCTTTTTACTCAGGCAATTTAAGTTGAAAAAATGGAATCTATTGTGGGACACAGTGGAATACTCCCACCACAGCCCCCATAATTTCATGAAGTTCCAAAGGTGGCGGTGCTATATGTAGCTTTCAAAATGGCAACTGCAATGGAAGTGCATTCCAAGCAGAGAGCTGTCACTGAATTTCTTTTCATGGAAAACCAGAGTGTAGCAAATATTCATAGGCACTTGCAAAATGCCTGTGGAGACTTGACAGTAAGTGAAAGCATGATGAGTTGTCGGGCAAAAAAAGTGAGTTCATCACTTTGAACCAAAAACAAAATGACAACCCATCAAGTGGTGCCACACCACCTCTCCCTCAAGAAAAAGTCCAAAGCAGCTCCATCAGCAGGTAGAGTCACAGCGATGCTCTTAAGGGACTCGGGGCTATTCTGCTTGATGTCCTCCCTCAGGAAATCGAAGAAATGACTTCAGTATATTTGTAAAATTTGAAGTTTTCCTGGCGAATCAACTGCTCAAAAAGATTTCGGGCTTGCAGCCAGTTGTTGTAAACTTCACTGCACGATATTTCAGCTGGACAACTGCCAGCCATCTTCAAGTGAGCCAAGCGAGGACTGATTAAGACGTTCTCTGCTCCGTCTTATATAGTGTGCTGATAGTACTGCAACCCATGCGTTGCAGTCATGGAGACAGAAGGACCACACTGTCCAGCGACAGTGCCCTCACTGGTGGAACTGCAAGACTCAGCTACCGTCTGTGTTGTCACTGGCTGCACCTATCGAAGTCTTCTGACATCTTCGTCTCTAGCAAATTTTGGAGATGACGGGATCCTTGTACAGAACATCAACATTGTACTCGCCTATTGCAACCTAGTAAGTCTGCAGTTGCGGAACATTGTATTTTTAACGGACATTCAATGGAGCACAACAAAACTTCGATTTCGGCCAAAGCAACAACTTTTTGGGATTCCATTATCAAAGAATCCATTGAAATACACATTGTGGGAAATCTAAAGAGCTGTGACAATGGTTACCAATTTAATAATGCATGGAATCCCATCATCTCCAAAATTTTCTCGAGACAAAGATGCCTGAAGACTTCGACAACTGCGGCCAGCGACAATACCAACGGCAGCTGAGTCTTTCAGTTCCACCAGCGAGGGTGCTGTTGCTAGGCAGTGTGGTCCTTCTGTCTCCACGACTGCAAAGCATGCGCGACAGTACTATCAGCGCACTATATAAGACAGAGCAGAGAATGCCTTTGTCAGTCCTCGCTCAGCTCAGCTGAAAATGGCTGGCAGTTGTTCAGCTGAAATATCGTGTAATGAAGTTTATGACGACCAACTGCAAGCCCGAAATCTTTTTCCAGCACATTTGTCACCACAAAAATGCAAACAAATTTCTCCATCTCCATGAGAATGGAAGGCCCCACACAAGATGGTGCACTCAAGAGGAGCTCACAAAACTTCACTGTACTGTTCTTCCTCAAACACTCTACAGCCCAAATCTCGTACCTTCCAAATTCCATCTGTTTGGCCAAATGAAGAATTCACCCTGTGGGAAGCAGTACATGGATGAGGAGCAGGTTGTAGATGCAGCAAGATGTTGGCTTTGATGTCAATCAGGATAGTTGTACCAAGCAGGCTTACAGGATCTTCCAGTGATGTGGCATAAGGCCATCGTACTGAACAGAGATTACATTGAAAAATAGAGTTTTGTAGCCAAAAGAGTGGGGAATAATATGGTGTATTGCAATCCTGAATAAAAGCAACCTGCTTTCAGAAAAATTTGTTTCATTACTTATTGAGCTCCTGTCACAAAAGTGAGGACACTGCTGAAGTATGGACTTAAAGGTGTCCAATTTCACTGTTAGAAATCACTTTTCATTTGAGTAAATTGGTGCAGTGCTTCAGCAACACTGATTTTTTTCAGAACTTATGTCAAGATGAGACATTGTCACAACATGAGGTGGCTAATGCCATTTCTTGACACTGTTTCCACTTTCAACCAAAAGGACATATTTAAATGACACAACTGCAGCCAGGGATGACTATTCATAGTAGGGAGAGATGATGCAATGGAGCTCTACCACAGAGCCTTGCAAAATGCTACTTGGTACAGAACATCAAATATAACTATTTGCAATTTTGTGTGTGTGAAGATGACATCTATGCACATACACTTACATGTGCAGTGTGTGAGGGCCATGGGTGGACCAAGGCAGTCTGTCACTCAGCTTTGCTCACTGCTTCTCAGAAGCACCTGGAAAAATGTCACATTTCATTTAGCATTGCAATGCGGCCATTTTTCAGTTGGCACAACTGAGTTCACCAGGATTGTGCTCTCACCACTGTTTAACCTTCACTATTTGTTCATAGTATGAAAGATGTTCACAGGTCCAGTGGCTGTTTGCACAAGAAGAGGCAGTCTAGCAATCTATCATCGCAATCCTTTAAAATGTATGGGAATGACAGACAAGAGGGATGAGAATTCTCAATTCACACAAGTGATTATTTGCTACAAAATGACATTACAGTACCATGCAGAATGAATTTAAACTTTTATATGACAATGAAAGAGCAAAAAATTACAACGATTGACAGAGTGGATTCATTTTTCTGTACACCAAGAAGCATTTTGTGCTTAATTCGCAGGCATGGAGCACTTTAAGAAATTCCTGAAGTCGCAACCATTATTCCATTCTCAGTTGCAACAGTTTTTAATGGAAATGAACAAAGATTATGGACACTTCATATATTACTGAAACATGAGTTGACTAAGGCGAGGGACATGCCTGGAATGATTTTTTTATTTAAATCTCACTATTGTTGAATTTCTGAAGGAAAAAGGAGTGAAGGAACAAAAATCAGAACACCCAGAATGGATTGCAGATTTCAAATTTTAAGTAGACTTGATTGCACATTGCTCACACTAAGAGACCGCATTGTAATGTCTTTCTGATTTGATGGGGATGCATTTTAAAAAGAAAATCACATTGTAGAAAGGACACATTCTGACAAAGACAATCCAGTTCACTGCAAGAATTACAACAATAGTTTTACAAGTGTTTTGAGGACACTGTCAATCTTAAATATATTTTCAAGCTATTTTCACAATTGTTTGCCATTTCAGTTGAAAGCACCTATGTCCATGTGCGGTCAGAACTGATTGACCTGCAAGGTAATTCCAGTTTCAATTACAAATTTTCTTAAGTTAAAACTGTCCAGGCTGTCTACGGTGGTTTTCTCAGGTAGATTTTCCAAGTCTCCATAATGAGGTTGCAAAAGTGCTACAATATTTCAATTCGTGTGAAAGACTGTTTTTTCCAATTATGAAATAAATAAGTCACGACTACATGGCAACTTGAGCACAAAACTCGAAACTGTCTGTGTCTGTCCTTAAGCTGACAGTTTGTACCAGATAAAAATTATGTCTAAGTGCACCAAAAATAATTAATACTTAAAACTTGTTTTGTTTGTGATCTCCGTTGTTGGGAAATGTGAAATATAAAACCAAATCATAAGCAGTACAACTGTACTGCCATTCAAATACAGTGCATTTGCTGTTTTACCCTTTTCCCCCTTCTTGCACTCAGACGGCATGGCACGGCAGTGGGTAAATGTGAAGCAATGCTGAGCACTTTGGCACTTGGGCCTGGGTGTGGCCTGCATGCTGAAATCTTGGCCACTCCTGACAGGCGCATCAGTTACGTCTCAGCAACAACATGAGAATATTTAACGTATTCGGGGAGAGGAAAAAAAAAAAAAAAAAAAAAAACCACACACACACACACACACACACACACACACACACACACACACACACACACAGACAGAGAGAGAGAGAGAGAGAGAGAGAGAGAGAGAGAGAGAGAGAGAGAGAGAGAGAGAGAGGGGGGGGGGGGGGTTGAGATGGAAGGGAAGTAAGATGTGAAAAATATCCTATATTTGCTACATTTGTCAGTGAAACATCCCAATATCATGATGGCAAACTAATGACATGAGGATAAATCAGCAATGGCCATTATATGCTCATTCAAATAAATTAGAACAGCCCTCTGACAAAGCTGACGTACAGGAATTGAGTATTCATCTAGTTGTTTGGTGAAGATTGCCATGAAGCTTAATCAGGGAACTACAAGATACAATGGAAACATTGCTCATCAGACTTTAATCCTACTGAACATGCCTACTAATCAAACTCCAGACATGTTGCAGTTAACCAGCAGTCCCATGACTATTTCAGAGTTGAGGATAGCTCTTCCTGAGGAGCAGTAAACTACCTCAAAGGAACTCGTCAACTGTCTTACAGAAATCCATAGATGTTGAGCAGTATGGGACATTTGAACAGAACAATCACTGTATCAAGAGACATTAACAAACAGCACTTTGCCTGTTTCTGAGTTAATCCACAAGGACAAAACCATCTCCTGTCTGCAATAATTCTTGTTGTGATGGTTCTCACTCTAAAGCAGCTCTCCACTCCAGTCTATCCTGTGAAAGATTTTTCCATCTCTGCACAACATGTCTACTTGAAGCTACTTTCTGTATTATTCAGGCCTTGGTATACTTCTACAATTTTTACTCCATCCTCCCTCCCTCTCTCACACTTCCTCCCATTACAAAATTGACTATACCAGATGTCTCAAGGTGTGTCCTAGCAACAAGTTCCTTCTTTTAATCAAGTTGTGCCATAAATTTCATTTTTCCCCAATTTGGTTCTGTATTTCCTCATCTGTTCTCTGATCTACCCAACCAATCTTCAGTATCCTTCTGCAGCACCACATTTCAAAACCTATTCTTTCCTTGTCTGAACCACATCCTGTCCACATTTCACTTTCATGTAAAGCTCCATTTCAGACAAATACTGTTTGAAAAGGCTTCCCAACACACAAATTTACATTTGATGATAATTTAATCCTCCTTTTCAGAAATGCTTTACTTGGTTATGCCAGTCTTCATTTTATACCTTCTCCTCTTTGGTCATCATCAGTTATTGAGCTGCCCAAATAGCAAACAGTGTCCACAGTGAGTTATTTCCTAATTCCCTCAGCATCACCTGATTTAATTTGGCTACATTCTGTTGCCCCAGTTTTTTTGTTTTTTTTTTTTACATCCACTTTCAAAGCTCTTTGCAACACACATTTATTCCATTCAACTGCTCTGCTCAGTGTTCTTCCAATGTCATCATCAGCAAACCTCAAAGATTTTATTTATTCTCACTGAACTTTAATTCCATTTTGAAACTTTTCCTTGGTTTCCTTCACAGCTCGCTAAATGTACCGAGTGAACAACATCAGAAATAGGTTACAACCATATCTCAGTGCCTTCTCAACTGTGGCTTTCCTTTTGTATCCTTCAAAACTTATGACTGAAATCTGGTTTTTAATAATCTTTTTATTTCCTGTATTTTATTCCCCCCACCTTCAAAATTTAAAAAAATGTATTCCAGTCAATGTTATCAAAAACTTTATCTAAATCTGCAAATGTTATAAATGTAGGTTGCCTTTCTCAACTTACCTTCTAAAACAAGTAACAGGGTCAGTATTACCTTGTGTGTTTTTACACTGCACCAGAAGCCAAACTGACTTCCTTTTGAGTTGGTTTCCAATTTCTGTAAATAATTTATGTCAATAGTTTGCAATGTAACTGAGTAAAATGATTGTTCCACATTATTCACACCTGTCAGCATCTGCTTTCTTTTGAATTGGAATTATCTGATTCTTCCTGGAGTCTGAGGGTTATTTTGCCCATCTCTTACGTCCTGCACACAATATGGAATAATTTAGTCACGGCTGGTTCTTACAAAGATCTCTATAATTCTGAGGGAAAGTGATATGGTCCAGGAGCATGGCTTGCACTTAGATCTGTCTGGGCTGTGGAAAATTTTTTCCACAGTATTGCATCCACTATGCCATCTTCACCGACTTCCTATTCTCTGTCTTCAAGTATGCTTCCCTTATATAGACCCTCCTTCCACCTTCTGGCCTTCCCTTCTTTGCTTAGTACAAGTTTGTCATCTGCACTTGTTGTATTCATTGAGCTGCTCCCTTTTTCTTCAAAACCTCTAATTTTCCAATTTTTCCCTAGTTCATTGTGTTTCTAAAGCCTTGCAGCTATCTTCTAACCATCCGCACTTTGACATTTTTCACTTTCTGTCAATCTCATTTGGTTTTTAGATGTCTGTACTTCTTTTTGCTAGCATCATTTGCTGCGTTTCTCATTTTGTCAGTTAAATTCAGTATTTCCCGAGTTACCTAGGGATTTCTACTACACCTTGGCTCTTTAATTATGCAAATGTACAGAGGAGAATTACAAGGCAGTTATACTGACTGTTCTAACATATTGTATTCTGTATAGAGGCAGTTTTAGAGTATGACATTTGGAGGAATTAAAAGACTATATGTCAATAATATGGGACATTTCATCCAATATTTGTTTTGACCAATGTAACAGAGATAAAACACACACACACACACACACACACACACACACACACACACACACACACACACACACTCTACTTACACAAGTTACAGCAAACTCTTAGTGTAAAGATTTAATTGTAAATTACACCACATATTTTAGAGGAAAGGTTTGAAATTATGTAACTGTAAAAATACCTGTATAGCACTTAGTTCATCTAGTAGCTGCTTTGACTTTGGACCTGGAATGGATGTTTTTACACTTGGTCCATCAGGTTCTCCAACAACCAGGCTTGAAACATTCCTTATATAAATGTTTTGGCAAATGGAACCTATGAAAATATACATCACGTGACACACACTTTCAGGGTACTAACAACATTATACAATGATATTGTTATGCATTTCTCAGCTGGCTCTTCTTTTTCCTGTAATCCACACATATTATAAAAATGTATGTATGTATGCATGTATAATGTACATATGTATGTGTTTTCCAGATGTTATCCCAAAGCACTGGACCGATTTCAACCAAACTTGCTACACATACCCCTACTGTCAAGCAACAATCGCTTCCAGGGTAAGAACTACCTACCTACCATATTAAGTCAAATACCAAGACGTGTGAAAAAATTAAGCATTATGCATGAATTTTTAATACTTCTACTTTTTACTATTAAGAAACTGCTACAGCTGACTCAAAAAGGAAATCCTCAACACCTGGCAGCACTTTTGACAGCTTTCAACAGTGGACGGCAAATGGCTGCAGACAAAAACAAAAGAGAAAATGTGTTGGCACAGAGACATTTACAAAATTGCATTGTAGATATGTGAAGCAGCTGCAGCCATTGTACAAAAACTCTCCCGGATCATCTTATAGCAAGTCTACTGCACGGAGGCTTTCAGACAGTCGTTCTTCCCGCGAACCATACGCGACTGGAACAGGAAAGGGAGGTAATGACAGTGGCACGTAAAGTGCCCTCCGCCACACACCGTTGGGTGGCTTGCGGAGTATCAATGTAGAATGTAGAATGTAGAATTATATATAAGATTTTGTTTCTAATTGAAAATTGACAAAATTAATACCCAGGCAATGTCAGGTTTGTCAGCTAGTAACATGGTAAGAGTGTTGTTAATAGTTATCATGTTTAAAGTTATCTTGAGTTCATAGTTTTTGCAAATTGTGTCTACTCAGATTGCATTAATTTGTTTGAAGGCTTTTGTTCTAGTGCATTACAGACTGCTGAGCAAGAAGAGCTTACTTGTGGTGAACATAGTAAGTAATTCTCTGTTGTTCTTCCACTTTAAGAAATCAGAAGTATAACATAATATATATATTGGTATCAGTTGCAATCACAGCAATATCACGGTGATAATTTCATGGCAATTTGCACCAAAACTTACAATTTAAAACTTTATTCATGAGCAATGGAAATAAAATCAATCTCATACAGGACACTTACAGTGCCAAAAAAGACAAAAGTAGTTGTTCTCCCACCTAGCAACAGATCTAACAGCCTGTTGGAATTTCAGTTCTGCACTGATGTATCTTCTATTTAGCCTGACAGAATATCTTGTTTCTCCTCAGTTGTAATGGAGCATTCTGTAACTTTTCATTGGACATACTTTATAACAATTCCATCATTTGTTTCTATACACTACAATTTTTTCCAAAGCATTAAATGTTCACATGTTTCCATAAGCCCACATTTCTTATTCTCTTTCCTTTTGCGATGTATAGAACCGTTAAGCATGTAAATGATCAAACCATGTTGTTCCATAAAAATGTCATAAGGAAAGATTTCAGTACAAGTAAAATATTTCAGGTAGTTAAGAAGTTTAAAACAAACTCCTCCCTCACGAAGGCCCAACGGTATCAACAGTACCGACTGGCCACCGTGGCATCCTCAGCCCTTAGGCGTCACTGGATGCGGATATGGAAGGGCATGTAGTCAGTACACAGCTCTCCCGGCCGTATGTCAGTTTCAGAGACCTGAACCGCTACTTCTCAGTCAAGTAGCTCCTCAGTTTGCCTCACAAGGGCTGAGTGCACCCCACTTGCCAACAGCGCTCGGTAGACCAGATGGTCACCCATCCAAGTACTAACCCAGCCCGACAGCACTTAATGTCAGTGATCTGACGGGAACCGGTGTTACCACTGCGGCAAGGCGGTTGGCAGTTAAGAAGTTTGTTGATGGAAAATTGAAGCTGTGAAGAGGAAGTAAGAAGTACATCTATGCACAAAATGAGCTTTTGTAAAGGTGAAATGTTTGTCATCAGCAAACATAATTCTGAAAGAACTAAGAAAAAGATTTGCCCAGTGTTTTCTCTGGAGTTATATGGCAGTGAATCAGGGGCAGTCAAACAGAAACAGGAAAAATGCTTGGATAGTTTGAAATGTGATTTTGGAGAAAAATGCCAAATTTGAAATGGACCGAGAGGATTTTGAATTAAGTACTTCCAAGAAAAGGAGAGGAAAGAAAACCAATGGAAATAAAAACAGAATGTCTTAGCTGAAATATGTACTGCAAAGAAATTGCCTGCAACAATCATAAAATGAAAGACTGCAGGGAAAAAATGAAAAGAAGGAAGAGAATTTGTTGTTAAACATGGACAAAGTTACCAGCAGGTTAAGGGAGAGGCATAGGACAGGAAAGTGGAGTGCATGCATATGATACCTGGTGTAAGGAAGTAACACAGCAGGAGGTGGTTTTCAACCAATGGATATTACACTGTGTAGTACAGTAAAATAAGTCATGACATTTATTGTGTAAATAGAAAATTGTTAGGTTTAATTCCACCAAGTCAAAGTCAACATTGTAAGTGATGGTCAAAGAGGACTGTGCAAATATAACTTTGATACAAATTGCTAGCCTCGTGACTAGATCTCCTCCAATTACGATCAGTCACCAAAGTGATGTGAGTAAGGAATGGGAACAAAACATTGGTGTACACTTTCTTCCTGCAAGGAAACATCAAAATAAACATATTGAAAGATAGGATGGTATTAACAAACTGGTATACTGGAAGTTTTCTTCTTATGCTTTTCAAGACTCAAGGAGAAGTGTTCAAAGATGTCCTGCAAGTACATAGTTCTATAGACATCACGTATCCTCTCCGAAAAAAAGTAACTTATAATGAGAATAGTCTCCCACTTAGATCTGTCAATATATATATAGTTCAATTGTAGCTCTTAATTAAAACAGAAATCAGCTGAAAATGTATGCTATGAAGTAATGTCAATTTTTCTGGATGACAGACAATGACTTCATCACAACGTAAAATTGTACCTGTAACTGGTGCTAAATAGATACATATGTTCCTTCCACACTAGAAAATATTACCAACAAATTTCATGAAATAGTCGGTGCATTTGCACTATCATGTAAAAACCTTCAGCATTTTAAATAGTGGTCATTATAAGGTCGATTAATTAATACAACCCATGGCCTGGTTGGCACACTTTTGGAATAAAAATATTCTTTCTACTTGTACCCAATACATTGCGCAATACATTGTCAATGAATGACAATTTGGAAGAGAAATCAGCTTGGGTATCACTGAAGACATCAACTAGCTGTTGAGGTAATTGAAATGATCTGGTAGATTAAAACTGTATTTGGGACAAGAACCTAGTCTTACTGACTGTGTTATCCAGGCATGACTCATTATCTGTAGTTATTCTTAGTTTCCAGAGTGAACATGAATACACACTGCCTTCTTTAGAGGTTCTCAACCACCCACAGTCACAGAAATCTAATGTCTTACTGTTAACTATTGGAAGAGGTCAGAATGTTAACCTTAACAGAATTACTCGCACTTGTTAAAGATTGAGGGTATTGCATTTATTGTCAGTCTACTACGTCCAACTCATTATCTACTTTATTACTCAGTTCCTGACCCAAATTTGCAACAGTCATGCTGGTTTTGTTGCCTACAACAATTGTGGAGCGATTTGGTTCACTCCGTAGGAAGTGTATTAGAGGCCAAATAGGATCATGTATGAAACCTCAAGGAATGTTACCTCATTTTCTATTACATAACAAGGCAAATCATCTTATTTTGCTTTGTGACACAAATCAGAGTGAGTCACAAAAGATACTCAGTGAGTACAATTATGTTTATCAAAATCTTCCATTGTTTTATGCAAAGACTTAGCTGGCTCACAGATGAGGTCTCCCTGATACCAAATCATGGGGCTGTCAATAAGCTATTTAATACTGTTTTCTCAGCTAAAAAACTTCAGAATATATACATAACTATTTTGATCTTTAACTGTCAACTTTATATAGTTTACTTTTCTTATAAAGTTATATCATTACTGATTATTAAAATCTTTCTGATAAAAGAAGATCCTGAAAGAACATGTTACATGAGTAACTAGGTACGCTGCAAATGTGTGCCACATCAACATTCTTTATCATGTTGCAACACTTCACACTTTTTCTTGGTGGATCTGTTGAATGTAGAGTTGCTGGAACTGCCACTACAGCACGTTGCGCAACTCCCACAATATTTCATTCAGAGAACTGTGTAACATCTTCACGATGTTGCTGCTGACCGTTGGTAAGTGGCAACTGTTGGTTCCTCACTAAAGCAATATTCTTACTGAGCCCATGCTGGAAGGGGCTCATACAGCAGATCCTACTCGCCAGCAGTCACCTGATGTTCCCCTGATGAAATACTGTGGGATTAACACAACATGCTCCAGATGCAGATGTATGAACCATTTTGATTGCATCCATATTCAGCAACTGTTCAACGGGCCTTAACACCAATGACTTAATAATTACTTGCCGTGAATTTCTTAATCTTTGCTTTTCCTTTCTCATGATGAAATTATTGATAATTTGCAAAATAGATATCCAAATATGTTCTCTCTATCTGTCAGATTTGTTCCAAATGTTATGAATATCTCATAAGTCCCAGAATCGTACTAATGTGTGTATAACAATTGATACTTTTAACCATGTTTGAATTTTTAAAGCTTTTCAATTTCCTGTCATTTATGTGGGCAGCTACTAAAGTCAAAGTCAGACTACTCGCATCTACTCTGAACCATAGTCAGCAACACTAAGTCTATACGAAAATTATTTTTGTATCACTTGGTTGTCTATACCACAGTTCAGCTGCATATGTGTAAAAATATTTTTAAAAAGTTTTAAATAATTTCAACAACTAATTTCTTAGCATGTAAATAAATGCTGCAAGAGTTTCTATTATTGACTTTAAAAAACATTCATAATGCTAATTTCTGGAGTATACAATAGTAAAATACAGATGTCTGCACAATTTTCCCTGAAAAATAGTTCATTAAATGATATTAATGACAGTATGACAAATACAAAATTATTTTTATATGAGGCCCAGAGAATAAGAGCACTAGTAAGTACAAAGCTAGATGGACTGATTGCTATTATCTCATGAAAGTGTGTATTCCATTTAAACTCATCAATTACTGAACATCAACAAGTATTACAATTTCAGTCTTAGAGATTATTAATTTCACAGATATCCAGGTCAGTGACATTTTCTCAATTACAGACTGTAACCAAAAATCAAGAATTAAGGGTATGATAAAAAATCCCATAAATGAGAAAATCTTACAGCATCTGTTTCCATACAAGTCAAGGTGGGAACAAGAAAACCAACTAAAACAATAGGATAGTAAGCCAATGATTTTCTAAACACTGTTGTACCAAAAAAATCAAAATATGTTACATACAGATGATGTAAAGGATTAATATTACAATGATAATGATTGCAGGGAAAAAAAAAGACTACTGTAACTTAAATTTTGATAGCCATATCGGAAGTATAGAATGTGGTCTTCTTGCAAAATCATTTGTGTAGGTAGCCAACTAAAGCATACAGAATACTGTAACTTTTCATATAGTCAGTACATCATGGCAAAGCCGGAAAAATTTGCAAAGTATTTACAGTTTATGATTGGATGTAAATTGATATCATTTACGATATTTTGCAATATGCATGAAACTACAATAGCCGAATTTTTTTGGTGACAGTCACAAATCTTTGCAGCCACTACACAATAAAAAAACAACACAATAATTCAACAGTAGAGGTAATGTATTTGAGTTCCAAATGTTATAAAATTCGGTACAAAAATTGTGTGTGCTGCGGCAAACAGCTTTTTCATTTTTATTTTTTTTTCTTTAGTTCCAAACACAGTACTGATATGAGAGAGGCAGGGGCTACGAAAATAATTTTTGCCCCTTTAATTTAGTTTTCTATAAGGAATTCCGAAACAAGACAAGGTAAAAATGGTGTATCTTGAGCTGTACTGTGCAACTTTTCTTGTAAGATAAAGCTTGCTGATTGCACATACAGAACACAAGGAGTTTATGCGTCTTCTCAAGAGGAATTGTACCTTGACTTAAGAGTAACTGTATTTGCAACGGTAACTTGCATTAACACATTGAAATTTCAAGATGCTGAACGACTAACGCCGGAACTAACGTTCAGTCGATGTACATGTCAAAACAGTTCACAAGATCTGTATGCATAAAGCGTTAACAAATTATAAGATGATTTTCATTTCCCAGTCTTCGGACGACTTGAAAATGCAGTCTCACTATATTTTTTTCTCAAAATATCCATATTGTGATTTAGGAAAAATCTTTAAAAGAACAAGAGTCTAGTCTTTACCTGATTTCCACCATTGCTTAAGGCACAATCTACCAAAATTAATTGCGGGCGTTACGCCTCCGCCGCATAGCTGTGCCATCTTCCCTAAACCTTCAGGTGAGCGTCGCACACTGAATACGCAAACGCCGAAGCAGACTGATTTTATTCGGGCGTGCGTACTGATACGGTGGACGGCGGATACTGGCGCTGTGTTTGAGCGACCCGCGTAGCATGACGCTACTCGAGGGAACATAATTCAATTGCCATAAATTACTGTGTTTATGAATTTGACCTCGGTTTAACTTACGGCGCTTGATTGTGTGCTGCTCGACTTTAAGTGGACGTCGCAGCATTACTTGATATATTTATCTTGAAATAAACGTTCTCAAGCTGGCATCTGAATTAAGGGTTGAATTTACAACTGTGCTTCGACATGTACATTAGCTAGTAAAATGCGCTATTTTAATGCAGTAGAAGAATTTTCATATTTTCATTCTGAAATAGTAATAAATTGCAGCTTGCAAGATAGTAATATTGTAGAGTATAGACCTATTGCATCCAATAGGAGGACATCGAAAGTTTCCGCACAATGTACAACACGTGGAAATCAGAGTAGTGGAAGGTAAGTTTTACGTAAAATAATGAAAGACTTGATTTTAAAAAAATGAAAAGCTCTTCACATGTAAGTTTCTGCAAAAAAATTTATATTTATCTGAAAACATATTTTGATCCTTTGTATTTGACGCACATCCAATGAAGAAGTGTAGTAACCTGTCATTCGTATTGCAAGTATTTAAGTTTTTGTGTCGTACAAATATACATTTTAAGTCCAAACATGTCTACTGAAGTTTGTATTAATTTACGAAATTCGTAATAACTGACAAATTACAGAAAAATGAAGGCGAAAAAAACTCGAAGCAATGTAGAAAATAAGAAATTCACACTCTAACCACGGAACTATTTTAATTTCTTTGGTTTTATTTAGGAACAATATATTTAGCAATTCAAAACCAAACACTCAAAAAGTGAGCAGTTTAAGATTGTACATGACAGTCAAGATATAGAAGAAGTTGACTCAGTCGAACTCTTAGGTTAAAATGTAGATAAAAATTTGAGCTGGCAGACACACATTGAATACCTAACAAATTGAGCATCCTTGCGTTTTACTGCAAATATTAACTGCAACTAACACGGATACACAAAAGGTAGCATATACAAGCTACTTTGAATGTATTATTAGGTGTGGTATTATTTTTTGGGGTAACTCGACAACTATAGTGCAGTTACTAAAAATATAGAAAAAATCATTCGAAGTATGTGCACTGCACATCATAAAGAGTTATATCGTTCATTATTTAGAAAACTTAAAATATTAACTCTGCCATCCCTACACCCTACCCCTACGAACCATGGACCTTGCCGTTGGTTGGGGCAATGCAGGAGTAGGTTTAATAATGAATAAAAAAATAGGAGTGCGGGTAAGCTACTACCAACAGCATGGTGAACGCATTATTGTGGCCAAGATAAACACGAAGCCCATGCCTACTACAGTAGTACAAGTTTATATGCCAACTAGCTCTGCAGATGATGAAGAAATTGATGAAATGTATGATGAGATAAAAGAAATTATTCAGGTAGTGAAGGGAGACGAAAATTTAATAGTCATGGGTGACTGGAACTCGAGAGTAGGAAAAGGGAGAGAAGGAAACATAGTGGGTGAATATGGATTGGGGGAGAGAAATGAAAGAGGAAGCCGTCTGGTAGAATTTTGCGCAGAGCATAACTTAATCATAGCTAAAACGGTTCAAGAATCATAATAGAAGGTTGTATACATGGAAGAATCCTGGAGATACTAGAAGGTATCAGATAGATCATATAATGGTAAGACAGAGATTTAGGAACCAGGTTTTAAATTGTAAGACATTTCCAGGGGCAGATGTGGACTCTGACCACAATCTATTGGTTGTGAACTGTAGATTAAAACTGAAGAAACTGCAAAAAGGTGGGAATTTAAGGAGACGGGACCTGGATAAACTGAAAGAACCAGAGATTGTACAGAGTTTCAGGGAGAGCATAAGAGAACAATTGACAGGAATGGGGGAAAGAAATACAGTAGAAGAAGAATGGGTAGCTCTGAGGGATGAAGTAGTGAAGGCAGCAGAGGATCAAGTAGGTAAAAAGACGAGGGCTAGTAGAAATCCTTGGGTAACAGAAGAAATATTGAATTTAATTGATGAAAGGAGAAAATATTAAAACGCAGTAAATGAAGCAGGCAAAAGGGAATTCAAACGTCTCAAAAATGAGATCGACAGGAAGTGCAACATGGCTAAGCAGGGATGGCTAGAGGACAAATGTAAGGATGTAGAGGCTTATCTCACTAGGGGTAAGATAGATACTGCCTACAGGAAAACTAAAGAGACCTTTGGAGAAAAGAGAGCCACTTGTATGAATATCAAGAGTTCAGATGGAAATCCAGTTCTAAGCAAAGAAGGGAAAGCAGAAAGGTGGAAGGCGTATTAGAGGGTCTATACAAGGGCGATGTACTTGAGGACAATACTATGGAAATGGAAGAGGATGTAGATGAAGATGAAATGGGAGATACGATACTGCGTGAAGAGTTTGACAGAGTACTGAAAGACCTGAGTCGAAACAAGGCCCCAGGAGTAGACAACATTCTATTGGAACTACTAACGGCCTTGGGAGAGCCAGTCCTGACAAAACTCTACCATCTGGTGAGCAAGATGTATGAGACAGGCGAAATACCCTCACACTTCAAGAAGAATATAATAATTCCAATCCCAAAGAAAGCAGGTGTTGACAGAAGTGAAAATAACCGAACTATCAGTTTAATAAGAGGTGTTGTAAAATACTAACACCAATTCTTTACAGACGAATAGAAAAACTGGTAGAAGCCGACCTCGGGGAAGATCAGTTTGGATTCCGTAGAAATATTGGAACATGTGAGGCAATACTGACCCTACGACTTATCTTAGAAAATAGATTAAGGAAAGGCAAACCTACAATTCTAGCATTTGTAGACTTAGAGAAAGCTTTTGACTATGTTGACTGGAACACTCTGTTTCAAATTCTAAAGGTGGCAGGGGTAAAATACAGGGAGCGTAAGGCTATTTACAATTTGCACAAAAAGCAGATGGCAGTTATAAGAGTCGAGGGGCATGAAAGGGAAGCAGTGGTTGGGAAGGGAGTGAGACAGGGTTGTAGCCTGTCCCCGATGTTATTCAATCTGTATATTGAGCAAGCAGTAAAGGAAACAAAAGAAAAATTCGGAGTAGGTATTAAAATCCATGGAGAAAAATTAAAAACGTTGAGGTTCGCCGATGACATTGTAATTCTGTCAGAGACTGCAAAGGACTTGGAAGAGCAGTTGAACGAAATGGACAGGAGGATATGAGATGAACATGAACAAAAGAAAAACGAGGATAATGGAATGTAGTCGAATTAAGTCGGGAGATGCTGAGGGAATTAGATTAGGAAATGAGACACTTAAAGTAGTAAAGGAGTTTTGCTATTTGGGGAGCAAAATAACTGATGATTGTCGAAGTAGAGAGGATATAAAATGTAGACTGGCAATGGCAAGGAAAGCGTTTCTGAAGAAGAGAAATTTGTTAACATCGAGTATAGATTTAAGTGTCAGGAAGTCGTTTCTGAAAGTATTTGTGTGGAGTGTAGCCATGTATGCAAGTAAAACATGGACGATAAATAGTTTGTACAAGAAGAGAGTAGAAGCTTTCGAAATGTGGTGCTACAGAAGAATGCTGAAGATTAGATGCGTCGGTCACATAGCTAATGAGGAGGTATTGAACAGAATTGGGGAGAAGAGGAGTTTGTGGCACAACTTGACTAGAAGAAGGGATCGTTTGGTAGGACATGTTCTGAGGCATCAAGGGATCACAAATTTAGCATTGAGGGCAGCGTGGAGGGTAAAAATCGTAGAGGGAGACCAAGAAATGAATACACTAAACAGATACAGATTCAGAAGGATGTAGGTTGCAGTAAGTACTGGGGGGATGAAGAAGCTTGCACAGGATAGAGTAGCATGGAGAGCTGCATCAAACCAGTCTCAGGACTGAAGACAACAACAACATCCCTACACACACACACACACACACACACACACACACACACACATATATATATATATATATATATATATATATATATATATATATTATCACCAGGATAATCTCTCTCTCTCTCTCTATATATATATATATATATATATATATATATATATATATATATATATAGAGAGAGAGAGAGAGAGAGAGAGAGAGAGAGAGAGATTATTATCTTTCCCTACACCAAACATGAATAATTTGAGGGAAATCGTTTTGTCCATTCACACGATATTCGAGAAGAAGAAAATTTTATGCTCCCCATCCACCACCTCAAACTGTGTGCCCAGCAACCTGAATACATGGGAATGAAAATCTGTAATAAATTACAAGGAAACAAGTTAATGCAGATGAATTTAGGTCCACTTAAAAGAAAGCTATATGAGACACAGACACTGAATTGTTATTACTCAGTGGATGAATTCATGCAAGACAAACTGTAAATTTGAGCTGGATACAATGTGTTACATATTCGAAGAAATATCATTATAGTGTTATGGGAGAGAAGAAAAAGAAGGAAACTGCAGTAGGTATGGAATAACTACCTCCATCCTATACCAAAGTATTCTCAAGTGATTCAGACCAGTCAGCCACCTTAAATAACACAGTACATGAAAGAAACATGAAAATGAGCAAGAAAAATGTCACTTGTGTTAACAGATAAAGAAACAATCTCAGTAAGTTATGAGTGATCTCCTCCAGTCCACAGTCAGGTATTGTCAACTGCAACAAATCAGCCATCCCACAACAACATGTTATCAAGTGTATCAAATCATCTATGCCAGATAAATTGTTTAGAAAGTGAAATAAAAAAAATCTGCCATCCAAGTTTCAAACAGGGCCACAAAAATGCCATACAGAAATGATGATTTTTTATTGCTTGCCCCAAGAAAGCCCATCTTCTGCTAAACTGTAAACTTTTTTCAGGTTTTTATATTAAACAGTTATATACACACATGTTAGGCACTGTTGTTATGCTGAGACATTTAAAATAATTTGTGCAGAACTCTCTGGGTGCGAACCGTAATAAACGTCTGCTTGCTTTCATGTTTGATATGTGACATATTCTGTTGAAAGCCTGAAACAGACTGAACTGTTAACTTTGATGAAGTTCATTGTATGAGAAATACTGAAAGACAAATAAAGAGTCTGTTCTACTCTACTCTATCCTGGCCATGTTGATACAGACTCTCCATTATAATGAACATGAAACATAGCCCCTCTTGTCAAAACTTTGTGATCATTGAGTGGGTCTTCATTTTTGTTGAGGCTTCCATCATCAATCTGCACCTTTGGACTGTAGTGGGGCTTCATAAGGAGGACATTGACGATCTCTCCATACTTTTGCCTTCTTGATAAAGGGTCACGCTTGACATCACTTTTGACCTCTGATAAGCAGCAAAGGGAATGATAATCACAAAGTAGGGCGTTAGTAACTTTTCCTGTGGTCCTTCACAGGCATATAACCCATATCGAGTCTCCCGAGTTGTACTTCAGTTGCCAGTGTTTGGTGTTATAGCACTCCCAGTCTGTCTCCCGGATATCTAAGGACGATATGAGAGCCAGTTGTCTTGCTTCTTCAATCCTGGTGATTAGATGTTTCACACAGTCATTGTATCCATGGTCATTTCAGTTTAACCTCCATGGAGCAGAAAAAACAGTGTGAAGCCTGTAGTGTCTTACTTCACTGTGTTATAAATGAATGTCACAATGGGCAATATTGTATCCCAATCTCTCTATTCAACATCAGTGAACACTGAGAGCATATCTGCCAACTTCTTATTAAGGCATTCTGTTGGGTCTTTCGTCTGAGAGTCTGAGAATGACAAGCAGTTTTCATCCTGTGGGTGATCACAAAGTGTAGAATTACCTCTGATACATGTCTCAACTGGAAATATTTTGTAGGCTCAGAGATCATAATACGAAGTGCCCCTTGCCTCAAAATAATCTCTTCTACATTGCAGATTCTGGAGGTTTGGTAGGCAGCAGAGTCTTGGTGACAACGTAGCAGGTGGGTAGTCAGTGAAGATTCTAATCCAGCTAATCCCATTTGTTGCTTTTGGGAACTTCCCCAAAAGGTCGAGTCCAGTTCCGTGAAATGGTGATGCAGCAGGCAGGATTGGTATCAGATGCCCCAGAGGTAATTGCGGCTTGTGGCGCTCCTTAGTGTTGGCTCACATAGTGTCTAACAGATTGGTCTCTGCCTAACGGTTGGTACAGATCTGTCTAGTGATAACTGCTTCTGGTTCTGTCCAGAGACTTCACGAATTTAGGGCTACCAGACGCTGGAGCGCCTTGATAGTACTTGGATGATAAGCAAGCATTGTCACCCCTATGGATCACACTTTCTCTTACGCAATGCTCCATTTATTAACTGGAATTCTTTGGTTGGTCTCTCGTTCTTCGATGCTTCTGTAATTTTCAGTAGTGTTGGATCTTTCCTCTGATCAGTATCAATGTCATTTAATGCAGCTATGACTCAAATTTCATCCATGCTGTGGTGTTCTGCCAAAGGATGCCTTGAAAGACTGTCGACATCCTTGTGTCCACTTTTGTGTACTGTGTAATGTCATACTCCTGAATCACGAACAACAAGCAATAGGGCGTCCCCTGGAAACGACCTAGTCGGCCAATCCTGCAAACACCGTAGCACCAAAACCAAAGATGCCAAAACAGCTCTCCGAAGAGCCCCAAAAACGGTCTTTATCAAGACCATCACTAGTGGCAACTTCCTGCAATATTGAAGGCTTATCTGTAAATAAATAAATTTTATTATCTGACATGTGCAAACGAAACAACTGTGATGTTTTAGTGTTACAAGAAACACACAGAGCACCAACTAGCCATACGCCAAAAATACAGGACATGAAATTAGTTCTTGAGAGACCACACGAAAGATACAGGAGTGCTATATTTGTGAAACCGAACTTAGACGTATGCTCCTGTGCTTTGACCTGCGAAGAAAATATAGAAATTTTAACTAATGAGCTACATTTATGTACTGTAAAATCCGTGCACAAACCACCTAGTGCGAGGTTCAAATTTACGGAACCTGGAAATTTCCATTCAAAAAACGTTAAAGTTGTACTAGGACATTTTCACTGTCACGGTCTCGCATGGGGCTATAAAGAGACGATGGCGAAATGCTGGAGATCTGGGCAGACCAGGCTAAACTGAAATTGATACATGACCCAAAGTTGCCTGCATCATTTAACAGCGGAAGATGAAACGAGGATATAATCCAGATAACATCTTTGTCTCCGAGAAGGTATCCCTGTAAACTGTAAAGCAAATCGAGGGCCCAATTCCAAGATCGCAACACAGAGCAATAACTTGCTGCATTACGGCAGTAATCAAATCAGATGTAATACCCTTCAAGAGACGCTTCAACTTCAAAAAAGCTCATTGGGAACTCTTCACAGAGGACCTTGATAAGGAGATCTTGGAAATTAAACCAGAAGTACAATCGTATGAAACTTTTACAGACATTGTCAAGAAAATCTCTCGACGGCGCATACCTAGAGGGTGCCGCACTCAGTATATTGTTGGACTCAATGGTAGCAGCAAGGAAGCTCTGAAAAAGTGTGAAGAACTTTACAATAAGGACCCCTTCTCAGAGGAAACGATCCAAGAAGGTGAGGTACTGTTGACTGATATCGCCGAAGCGAGAAAGGAAAAGTGGTGCAATCTCCTACAATGTCTGTAACATGCACTAAAGACGATATTTTGAAAGTCAATGACAAAGCAACTTACGTTACTAATTACTGGGAAGGGAAGACATAATTGGTGCATCCGGATACGGAAGAAGAAGAAGAACTCCTGAATCTTCAGAGCCTATCTCCTTTGTTGGCCCAAAGGATCCTTCAGGCTAGTCAGCCAGCACATAGAAAAGCAGTCCATCACAATGGTGAATGGTTTGCCAAATAAATACGTCGTGAACTTGCTGAGCCCAAACAACTTCAAGGCACTGTATTTCACTTTTAGAGCAGTTCCTTTCGGCTTTTACTCTGAAAGCATGAGCTATCACTTGCATTTATCCTATAACCGCTAGCATCACTGTGAAGCTCTGTCTCAGCATTCTCTTTATACAAAGCTAGGACTGGAGACGATGTCAGCGCCTCCTTATGGACAATGAAAGATCTTTCTTGCACTTTGTTCCAGGAAAATTTGTCTCACTGTGGTAGTTCTTGCAAGGGATGTGCCTTGGTCATCATCATCATCATCATCATCATCAGTTTTCTGCTATATCAGCAGGTCCTTTGCCTCTCCATTTTCTGCGATCCATTGCTTCCTTCTTAAGGCTGATGTATGTTGTACCGTCCATCATATCATAGAACATCTGAACTCTCTTCCTTCCTCGCTTCCTTTTCCCTTCTACGTAACCTTCTAAAACTGTTTTTATCAGTCTGTCATTCTTTCTTAATATAGGCCCAATCCAGTTTCTTTTTCTTCTTTTTATTACATGCCTTCGTATGGAAGTCCTTTTTGAATCGCCAGTAGTACAAACACATTCCAAAAAAATTCTTATTACAAGTATGCCTAGACATCGCAAATTTTGTGACTACTCATATTCTTTCTGGAATAGGACGAGCTATAATACGATTAACTATGTGTCCTAGGATATTTATTTTTTGGGTGGCAAAGAGACACTTCATCAGATTCAGGTGGACGCATGCAGTCTGAAAACACTTCAACATGGTTATCAAACAGCTTAGATGTTCTTCAAATATCTTCAAAACTGTAAACTGTCATCCAGTTAGCAAAGATACGTCATCCATTTAAGGTTTTGCAGCATGTTGTCCACCATATGTTCGGATGTTGTTGGAGCTGTTACGCAGTCCAATTGGCATAACGTTAAACTCATAGTGGTCATCTGGAGTTATGAAGGCAGTCTTTTTCTAGTCATCCTTATTAATCTTGATTTGTCAGCAGCCCATCTGCAAGTCAGTAGTTAAGAAATACTTAGCTCCTTTCAAGCAGTGTGGGATATCATCAGTGCACAGCAATGGACAGATTTCTATCTTCGTGATTTAGTTCAGTTGTTGGTAGTCGATGCAGGAACGCCATGTGACGCCTTTCTTCTTCACTAGGACCACAGAAGAGGACCACAGGGTCTCTGAAGGTTCAACGATCTCATCTTGCAGCATCTTCTCCACTTCCTCTCGGATTATCAGTCGTTCACATAGCGACACTCTGTATGGGCTCTGGGAAATTCATCGATAATTCCCAGTGTTGATATGGTGTTTATCATGGACTACTTGGTCCATTTTTTCTCCACTCTGAATTTAAAAGGATCCAAAAAATGATGCAGAACGGCTATCACTCATAGACATTGTTCCTCAGTCAGGCCAGATCCTATAGGCAGTTCAGTAGCTCGTTCCTTCCCCCCTACAACATCTCTAGTGATAGTGGAACACAATTCTTCGTCAGTCACACTAACCTGCTCTTCCTGGACTGGTATGGCTGTCCCTACACGTATACCTTTAGGGATGAGCTATGGCTGGTCTTGGATATTAGTAATCAAGCGTTCTGTTTGACCACCTACAATGCGTATGAACATCGCTAGCATGTATATTTCTTTTGTGAGCCTGAGTACCTTTCTGCAAACGACAAGAGGTCGAAACATAATGGGGCATCTCGACTGATGACTTGAACTCGTCTCATTGATGATGGCAGGACAACAGTGGTGTCAAAGGCAAAAACAACTGCCCAGAGCAATCTTTGTTATGTTTGCTTGTTGGAATAGATTCCTCAATCAGGAACTCTGATCCTCTACAGCCTATGATTGCTTGTGATGCCTGCAACAAGTTCCACCTGAGAATAGCCTTACGACTACATTATGTTAAAAGGACAAATTCGAAGGGTTGTGTTCTGTTGCTGATAGTTATTCTTGCAAAACGAGTTCCTATCTGCTGGACATATTTTTCATTTTCGACTTTTAGCACAGTCGCTTTTGTTTCACAGGCTATAGTGTCCCTTAGCTGACAATAATAAGGATCTGGCATTACAGAAGAAGAAGCCCCTGAGTTTGTTAGCACCCAGGCATGTTCGCCATCGAAGCTGACATCAATGAGATTTCCTGACATGCTGATGACTGTCGTCCGTGGAGGATTTTTATCTGTGGCAGCCTTTCCTCCATGGATCGCTCCTCGTAAGGTTTTCCTGAAGTTGGTGGCTAGGCGAGAGGCTGTTAACCCTGCATAGAGACGGGGAATGGCTACATCATGTTGGGGAGCGACATAGTCCAGTGTATGGAGATGGGATTGTCCTGCAGGTCGACTATAATTATCTGCAGTTGAATGACAGGAATAGGAATGTTGTGATGGTTGATGTCTGATGGCACAGTAATCATCAAAAACTTGCATTATTTCCCTGCATCAGTGTACAATGGGTCCAGGGAATTCACAGTGGGAACACACCAGTGTATTGTCCTCTTTCTTCCAAATGTTTGTTCATTTCCAGGTTATTTTTGGTGTAGGAGTTAGTTTTACCTGCATTGGCCAGCTGGTTGGTTATCGTTTTATTGCTCAGGCATAAGTTCAAATCGGCCTAGTCAGTTTTTTTTTTTTTTTTTTTTTTTTTTTTTTTTTTTTTTTTTTTTTTTTTTTTTGTGCATTTGGCTGGTGGTGGAAACTGGCTCTAAAGATTGATACACCTCTTTTTCAAGGTTCTCTATTTCCTCCAGGCTTCTGAGTCTACATTCATGGCTACTATCTCTAGCCTTCTCGTTCCAACAGTTCTGTTACTATAAAACAATGTACCTCTTCTCTCTCTACCTGGTGTGTGATACAGGTGAGGTCGTAGTGGTCTTCCACAACTGCAACAGGGACTACATTGTAGAGTCTGTCATAATTCTTTCATCCAATTCTTGTTTTTTGTATTTCCTCAATGCACTGGCGCCACTTCATAAGCTCCTCTACTGTTGTGACATCCTTTTCCAGAAGAGACTGGTTCAACACTTCTGTGCCTGCTTTCATCAAGTATGAGATTTTGTCAGTTTCTGTCATGTTTAGATTCAGAATGGGACATAGGACCGAAAAATTACGTATGTAGGACAGTATTGTTTCCCCATGATGCTGGGCCCTGTTTTTCAATTGTTCTTCCACTAAGCAAGCTTGCTGTTGATTGTTGTCAAATGTTTTCTTCAGTTTGGCCTGAAATTTATCTTATTTGCTGTTCTTTTCATTGTTTTCGAACCACTATTGGGCTGTACTGTCCAAGTAAAAGTAGTAAAACTATACATTTGCCAAACACACAACATCAGTCTAGCTGTTGTGTTTGGTGACTTCGTCGAATCCTTTAAACCATTTTCCCAGATCCTGGCCAGCATTACTGCTGGAATGCTGATGGATGCCTGATGTGCAGCTGACTTACTGCTGTTAAGAAAATCATTTGTCTTCTGAACACACAGGGCGTGGGAGCGATCTACTACCGTACTTGTATTCCAGTTCCTGTCCATGTAGGCAACAGGTTTTAAGTTGCCTGATTGGAGCCATGATGATGTGAATGTTTTGAAATTCCTGACATCCACCAAACAATGTCACGCCATAACCACACTTTCAAGTCCAAATCTGAAAGACGGTCGACAACGAAATTCAACACTCAGCGCTGAAAGTATATTTACTATGAACGCTAATGTATAGCCAGAACAGAGCTGAACTCCTGGACATAGAGTGCAGTATGCTATACCAACATCGAATATTCCAGAATGCAAATATTTATACAAACAGAATAAACAAACATTATAAACATAAAATATTTCGAGAACCTTACAGAAATGATATATGACAAATAATTACTGCTGGATAGGTTTGAACTGGCATCCCGAAGCACACCAGCCAGTGTTGCCAAACACTAGGCCAAACTGCATGCAGCAGAGCTGACAGAAATATTGAATGGAAGTGAATTTGTATCTTAAGTATGTACAATAACAACGAAAATCCTCTGTTCTAATTCCTCCCCATATCACAACATTGAAACTAAAAACGTATGTATGACAGGAGTGGTGTTAAAGAGACAGGGCGTATGACAGACACTAGAAACATGTTTTCGTTGTTTTTGTCACAGTTAGGACATAAAAAATGTATATATATAATAACGAAGTAGTAAAATGAAATGAATCTGGAAAATATTAATAATAATTTTAACAGAATAAAATAAGATTATCATCGTCATAAGAACTGAAGGAAGAAGTGTTGAATAGCACAACTGTTGAATAGCCCAAGTGCTAATATATTTAATGAACGTTATACAAACATAGTACAAAATTTAATTACAATCCAGCAAGATCCAAGAAATAATGTCAAACTCTCCCTAAATAAAGATAAGGTATTTGTATATGTACTGACTTTAACAGAAGTGAAAAACACAATGAGTATATCAAAAAATATATATCGTACATGAAAAATTAACTATTTGAATCAAAATAAAATGTTAATTGACCCTCAGAACGTTTTAACGAAAAACATATCTCCTCAAACAGTTGTTTTTGACTTTTTGAAGTAATACATGAGTGCAATAGACTAAGATGAGTAAAACTGTCCATGGTTTCTATTTCTTTTGGAAGCCTTTTATCTGATGAATCATGAGATGTTGCCAAAGAAACTGTACAAATCAGAGAATAGGCTAGTTAGTTATGGAGTTCTACAAGGGCCTGTGTTTGACCCTTTGTTATTTTGAAATTTTATGGATGATTACTGCATCCCTCGTCAATAGCAAAGTTAGTGTTGTTTACAGATGATACTAGCATTTTTATTAAAGGAATTATATTGTGAAAAGGAGCATAGCACAGAATACAAAGAGTGCGAGAATATGGAGGACATAGCATATTTCATTGCATTTACGTTATTTTTACAGATGTGGGATGTGCTCGACTACGTTTGTAATACTTACGCACATGTCTCAACGGAGGGATACTGTTCATGATCCACAGCTGTACAAAATACTGCGAAATTTCACTGACTGGGAATGCTGCCACCAAATTCAACACCTAATACTTGCAGCATTACTTGGATTCACGCAACAGGCAGAATGAGACAATGTGGAATCAAGACCAATGTTGTTAATATCGTCAGCAGTCAACGATTAATTTCTAAGTATTTCGTTCTGCTGGGGATTGTCAACAGTGTCTGTTCTTTCAGACATACACGTAAGTACTATAAGCCTTGCCAGGCACATTACAACACTGGTATCGATTCCTCTTTGTTTCATTCTCCCTGTTGGAGGAATTCAAATAACGTTAAACACATTAGGTGTTGAATTTTGTGAACTACGGTATAAGGATGTAAAGAGTGTTACATATTGCAGTTGGGTCTATCCGGGGAGCGCGCATGGATAGCCAAAATCGTTAAGGCGATCTCTCGTGATAAGCGGGAAATTCGAGTTCAGATCCCAGTCTGGCGCAAATTTTCCTCTACATCAACATCTATACTCTGCAACCCACGGTGAAGAGCATGGAAGAGGCTACATCCCACTGTACCAGTTATTAGGGTTTCTTCTGTTCCATTCATGTAGGGAGTATGGGAAGAATGATTGTTTGATGCATCCACGTGTGCTGTCATTATACTAATCTTGTCCTCACCATTACTATGTGAGCGATACATAAGAGAGTTTAGTACATTCCTGAAGGCTAAATTTAAAGCTGGTTCCTGAAACTTGGTTAGTAGACTTTCTTGGGATAGCTTACATCTACCCTCAAGAGTCTACAGTTCAGTTTCTTCAGCATCTGTGTGACACTTTTTCATGGGTGTAACAAACCTGTGACCATCCATACTGCCCTTCTCTGTATACGTTCAATATCCCCTGTTAGTACTACTTGGAATGGTTCCACACACTTGAGCAATATTTTAGAACCAGTACATAAATGATTTGTCAGCAATCTTCTTTGTAGACTGATTGCACTTCCTCAGTATTCTACCAGTAAACCAAAATCTACCACCTGATCTACCCCTGACTGAACCTATGCGATCCTTCCATTTCATATCCCTACAAAATGTTACCCCCAGATAATAGCTGCAATAGCAGCTTTAATTTTGACACTAACAAGAAACAATTTATTGTCACTTAATCCCCACATTTACTGTTATCTATTCACATTTATTTACTGAAATAGTATGTATGTTTCTTTTGTTTCAAACACGGGTTTTGTTTCAGAGCAACACGATCGTATAGATGTTTCACCATCAGTTTGGCTCTAGCTGCCTCGGTTCCAGGTAAACAATCAGTTTTTCCAGCTGTGCCATTGCTGCCACATGCTTTCTCTTCTGACTGAACAAGCGAATAATGCTTAATCCAATGTTTCATTCCTTGCTTTCTTTATTGTACCATGGTTCTGCAAACAGACTTCGGTAATCATTTTGAAGCAGATGTCGTCAGTTTCTTTTCCGTTCTTCTTCCAGTCTCACACAATTAATATTCCTACATCTCATTCTCCAGATATGTTTTTCACAGTTCTCCTTTGTCCTATTCTGTTTAGTGCTCCGAAATATTTGTCCTTTCAAACAATCACTTTCTTTCACTTCAAAGCCATTTCACTCATGCACATTCAAAACACTAGAAGGAAAGAACAGTATCAGTAAACTTCTTAACTCAGTAAGGAGTAGATCCTCACTGACCATAGCAACTGTAGCTAGCAATAGCTGGAAGCTTGGGATGCGTGATGTCTATGTTACCTGCATTGCTAACATAACAACTCTTCATATACCAAGCCGTGCCATCTGTATAACGTACCGCACATTTTGACGTCAAAAATGGGAAAAAGGAAGGAAAAAATGAATCCAGATGAATCGAAAACCCATATTAATGAAGGCCAGTTCACCGAGGTTTCTTGTGTACTATCACTTACGAAAACACAATTTATTTACACTAAAACTAATAAAGAATCTAAATCACTACATTTCGCATTGAATCATTATCAAATCCATTTCTCTCTCTATATTCTGTTTTTATACAATACTATCTGACAACCCCAGCATTGTCTGGGTATTCATTTTGCCAATTTTCTATTAGAAACATAAAGTTTCTATATGGTGGAAACAGGTGCTTCGTGTATCTAAAACACGATTTTGTAAACGTCTCTGTGTCAATGCCTCTTCATAGCTCTATAGACTACTATTGTTATCGCCCATAGTCATATGTGGTTCATAGTTGAAAGTTCTCAAAAGTGCCGGCAGATGTTAAGATTTCCTTGAGTTGATTCCACTGTAGGAAAAGTCAATTTGTACCATAGCTTAAATTTATACGCAAAAAGGCTCATTTTTCGAATAGAGCTCTTATTAGTAAATATATTCCTTGCAAAATAGTACACGGAAAAGATATTTTCAGCTTTTCATTTATATGAATGGTATGTGAGGTATAAGAATTGGAAAAGAATTCTGTTCACAAAATAGTTTGAAGTTTTTGTTGCTTAGCAAATTGCTTAAATAAATAACGTAATTAATTGTATGAAAATATTTTGTAGCCTATGTTGTTGTTGCGGTCTTCAGTCCTGAGACTGGTTTGATGCAGCTCTCCACGCTACTATATCCTGTGCAAGCTTCTTCATCTCCCAGTACCTACTGCAACCTACATCCTTCTGTATCTGTTTAGTGTATTCATCTCTTGGTCTACCTCTATGATTTTTACCCTCCACGCTGCCCTCCAATACTAAATTGGTGATCCCTTGATGCCTCAAAACATGTCTTACCAACCGATCCCTTCTTCTAGTCAAGTTGTGCTACAAACTTCTCTTCTCCCCAATCATATTCAATACCTCATCATTAG
This sequence comes from Schistocerca americana, assembly GCF_021461395.2. Classification (NCBI taxonomy): domain Eukaryota; kingdom Metazoa; phylum Arthropoda; class Insecta; order Orthoptera; family Acrididae; genus Schistocerca; species Schistocerca americana. The sequence goes on along the minus strand of NC_060119.1, from coordinate 893,784,315 downwards.
TTATGTGATCTACCCATCTAATCTTCAGCATTCTTCTGTAGCACCACATTTCGAAAGCTTCTAATCTCTTCTTGTCCAAACTATTTATCGCCCATGTTTCACTTCCATACATGGCTACACTCCATACAAATACTTTCAGAAACGACTTCCTGACACTTAAATCTATACTCGATGTTAACAAATTTCTCTTCTTCAGAAACGCTTTCCTTGCCATCACCAGTCTACATTTTATATCCTCTCTACTTCGACCATCATCAGTTATTTTGCTCCCCAAATAGCAAAATTCTTTTACTACTTTAAGTGTCTCATTTCCTAATCTAATCCCTTCAGCATCACCTGCCTTAATTCGACTACAATCCATGAGTCTCGTTTTGCTTTTGTTGATGTTCATCTTATATCCTCCATTCAAGACACTGTCCATTCCGTTTAACTGCTCCTCCAAGTCCTTTGCTGTCTCTGACAGAATTACGATGTCATCGACAAACCTTAAAGTTTTTATTTCTTCTTCACGGATTTTAATACCTACTCCGAATTTTTCTTTTGTTTCCTTTATTGCTTGCTCAATATACAGATTGAATAACATCGGGGAGAGGCTACAACCCTGTCTCACTCCCTTCCCAACCACTGCTTCCCTTTCATGTCCCTCGACTCTTATAACTGTCATCTGGTTTCTGTACAAATTGTACATAGCCTTTCGCTGCCTGTATTTTACCCCTGCCACCTTCAGAATTTGAAAGAGAGTATTCCAGTCAACATTGTCAAAAGCTTTCTCTAAGTGTACAAATGCTAAGAACGTAGGTTTGCCTTTCCTTAGTCTAGCTTCTAAGATAAGTCGTAAGGTCAGTATTGCCTCACGTGTTCCAATATTTCTATGGAATCCAAACTGATCTTCCCCGAGGTTGGCTTCTACCAGTTTTTCCATTCGTCTGTAGAGAATTCGGGTTAGTATTTTGCAGCTGTGACTTATTATAGTGACTGTTCGATAATTTTCACATCAGTCCGCACCTGATTTCTTTGGGATTGGAATTATTATATTGTTCTTGAAGTCTGAGGGTATTTCGCCTGTCTCATACATCTTGCTCACCAGATGGTAGAGTTTCGTCAGGACTGGCTCTCCCAAGGCTATCAGTAGTTCTAATGGAATGTTGTCTACTCCCTCGTATCTCCCATTTCATCTTCATCTATATCCTCTTCCATTTCCATAATATTGTCGTCAAGTACATCTCCCTTGTATAGACCCTCCATATACTCCTTCCACCTTTCTGCTTTCCCTTCTTTGCTTGGAACTGGGTTTCCATCTGAGCTCTTGATATTCATACAAGTGGTTCTCTTTTCTCCAAAGATCTCTTTAGTTTTCCTGTAGGCAGTATATATCTTACCCCTAGTGAGATAAGCATGTACATCCTTACATTTGTCCTGTAACCATCCCTGCTTAGCCATTTTGCTCTTCCTGTCGATCTCATTTTTGAGACGTCTGTATTCCTTTTTGTCTGCTTCATTTATTGCATTTTTATATTTTCTCCTTTCATCAATTAAATTCAATATTTCTTCTGTTACCCAAGGATTTCTACTAGCCCCCGTCTTTTTACCCACTTGATCCTCTTCTGCCTTCACTACTTCATCCCTCAAAGCTATCCATTCTTCTTCTACTGTATTTCTTTCCCCCATTCTTGTCAATTGTTCCTTTATGCTCTCCCTGAAACGCTGTACAACCTCTGGTTTAGTCAGTTTATCCAAGTCTCATCGCCTTAAATTCCTACCTTTTTGCAGTTTCTTCAGTTTTAATCTACAGTTCATAACCAATAGATTGTGGTCGAAATCCACATCCGCCCTGGAAATGTCTTACAATTTAAAACCTGGTTCCTAAATCTCTGTCTTACCATTATATAATCTGTCTGAAACCTGTCAGTATCTCCAGGCTTCTTCCATGTATACAACATTCGTAGCTTATATATTCTACGTACTGATATTTCTGTTGCGATCAGTAATATTGAAATCCGGAGTACCTGCCAACAATGAAAATGTCAAGTTTCCCTTCCCATTCTCTCAGCACTCTACAACCATTATTGTCGCTGCCGTTACTTCCTCCCCACTGTCCAGTTCAGTTGAGGTAATGTTGCTAAAGTAGTACCAGAGAGTTCAGTTTTTGTGTTGGTATTCATCAGTCTGTGGTGTTATGAAGTGCTTCTTTCTTCTTAGCCTCATTTCTTTTGTCTGGACTGAGAAAACAATAATGCTGGGCCCTACAACCTGTTTTATTTGTGGTAAATCTGTTTCGGAAGGAGAGACATGTCGACGTGAATATGATAAGGAACGTAATATAAGTAAATTAATTAATCATAATCTAGCACAAGCAGATGATAAAAGTTTGAGATCCTCTTCCTGCTATCCATTGAGTTAAGAAAAGGCTGTTTCATATGTGCTGAAAAGAGTGACATAGAGGTGGAAACAAAAAAAACCACTCCACAAACGCCATGGATGAATTTGTTAAGTAACGTAATATAAGTAAATTAATTAATCATAATGTTGCACAAGCAGATGATAAAAGTTTGAGACCCTCTTCCTGTTATCCATTCAATTTAAAAAAAAACGACTGTTTCAATTGTGCTGAAAAGTGTGACATGGAGGGGGAAACAAACAAAAAAAAAACACTCCACAAACGCCGTGGAATGTTTGAAGTTCGCTCTTTAACTGTGAAACATGCGCTGCTTGAGAAAGCAGAGAAACGCGATGATGATTTCGGTAGAAAAGTTGCTGAACGCGTCAATAGTGTTTTATGTTTAGTAACTGAAGAAGCCTGTTTTCATCAATATTGCCATACTAAATAAGTGTCGAACCCCTCCTCTGTTCGTAAAAGAGGCTGTCCTCAAGATACAAACTTTGCTGCTGCTTTTTAAGAATTATTCAAATTTATAGATAGCTCAGAGGAATCTCAATTTCCACCGCTCGATTTGTTGCAGAAAGTTAATGAATGTGTACCAGAAGGAGAGACAATGATTATAAAAACTCTGAAAAATAAACTGACTGAACACTTCAGTGATGGGGTCCTGTTTGCCACAGTGCCAAAACCTCCTCCTGTTGTAAGTTTTCGTGGCAGTGGCCACAAACTTTTGAATCAATGGTACAATGAGTGGGCTGTCAATGAAAAAGGTGAGAGAAAGAGAATAGTAGAAGCAGCAGCAGCTATCATCTGTGAAGATGTAAGATTGACTTCTTACAGTATTGCCAATTATCCAGGTATCAATGACTTGACAGAGAATGCTGAAGTTATGGTTCCTGATACTTAACACGAATTTGTGAAGGGTGTGGGTTTGTCAAAAAAGAAAGGTAGTGAACAGTGCTCTTTGAAAAAATGTACAGCCATATCCCATGCGATTGTGTCAGCTACCAGGCCTCGTTCATTTATTTCACCACTCCAACCTGGTCTTGCAGTGTACTTGTTTTGTAAAGTGGGATCAAAAAACATTGTTGAAACTGTCTCGAATATGGGTTTCTGCTTTTCGTATAACACTGTGGATTTATTTGAGGCTTCTGCCGTTGAGTTCTGGAAACCGAGTATATTTCAAATGATTCGTTCTCACAGTGCGTTTTCGATAATGCTGACTTCAATACTGCAACAATGACTGGCAAAAGTACATTCCATGCTAAGGGTGGAATCAGGCGTGTGACTCCAGGGAGAGCAAAAGAACATCGAAAGTAACGGAACTCTCTGTCATGCAGAGCTCTGTTGAAACAGCAAGTGCCCAAAAAAATTAGTATGCTAACATTCCGTAGGCAGAATGGAGTTGGAATTGAAGTAATTGTCATGAAAAAAGTCTACTCAGAACAATCATTCACTAAAGCAACAGTGCCTAACAATCACGATTTTACGTGGATGATAGGAAAGTTTTTACAGCTTCCTAATGTTGCATGGCTAGGTTTTATGGGGAAAATCACAATTGGAGAACCTAATACACAGATTAGATTAGATTAGTACTTGTTCCATAGATCATGAGTACGACACTTCGTAATGATGTGGAATGTGTCAGGTTAATAAAAGGTATCTATACAAGATATTACATTAGACAAAATATTACGTGACACTCAATATTTTTAATTTTTTTTGTGGAGGTTGGGAAATTACCCACTTACTATATCCAAAAATTCATCTAATGAGTAGAACGAGTTGCCATTAAGAAATTCTTTTAATTTCCTTTTAAATGCTATATGGCTATCTGTCAGACTTTTGATGCTATTAGGTAAGTGACCAAAGACTTTTGTGGCAGCATAATTTACCCCTTTCTGAGCCAAAGTTAGATTTAACCTTGAGTAGTGAAGATCATCCTTTCTCCTAGTGTTTTAGCCATGTACACTGCTATTACTTTTGAATTCGTTTGGATTGTTAATAACAAATTTCATAAGTGAATATATATATTGTGAGGCTACAGTGAAGATTTCTAGCTCTTTAAATAAGTGTCTGCAGGATGATCTTGGATGAGCTCCAGCAATTATTCTGATGACACGCTTCTGTGCAATGAACACTCTTTTACTTAATGATGAGTTTCCGCAGAATATGATGCCATACGAAAGCAGGGAATGAAAATAGGCATGGTAAGCTAATTTACTCAGATGTATATCGCCAAAATTTGCAATGACCCAAATAGCATAAGTAGCTGAACTCAAACATTTCAGCAGATCCTCAGTGTGTTTTTTCCAGTTCAACCCCTCATCAATGCATACACCTAGAAATTTTGAATATTCTACCTTAGCTACCGATTTCTGATCGAAGTCTATATTTATTAATGGGGTCATTCCATTTACTGTGTGGAACTGTATATACTGTGTTTTGTCAAAGTTTAATGAGAGCCCATTTGCAGAGAACCACTTAATGATTTTCTGAAAAACATCATTTACAATTTCACCAGTTAATTCTTGTCTGTCGGGTGTGATAGCTACACTTGTATCACCGGCAAAAAGTACCAGCTCTGCATCTTCGTGAATATAGAATGGGAAGTCATTAATATATATTAAGAACATCAGAGGCCCCAAGACCGAACCTTGCGGCACCCCATTCTTGATTGTTCTCCAGTTTGAGAAATCACCAGTTTTTGCATATTGTGTGAACTGCGTATTTCAACTTTCTCCACTCTTCCAGTTAGGTACGATTTAAACAATTTGAGCGCTGTCCCATTCATACCACAGTACTTGAGCTTATATAGAAGTATTCCATGATTTACACAATCAAAAGCCTTTGACAGATCACAAGAAATCCCAATGGGTGGCTTCCAGTTACTCAGAGCATTTAATATTTCATTAGTGAAAGTATATATAGCATTTTCCGTTGAAAAACCCCTCTGGAAACCAAACTGACATTTTCTTAAAACTTTATTTTTACAAAGGTGTGAAGCTACTGTACAATACATTACTTTTTCAAGAATTTTGGATAATGCAGTCAGAAGAGAGACTGGGCAGTAGTTGTTGACATCAGACGTATCCCCTTTTTTATGCAGTGGTATAACAATGGCATACTTCAGTCTATCTGGGAAAATACCCCGCTTCAGAGAGCTATTACATATGTGGCTAAGAATCCCACTTATTTCTTGGGAACAAGCTTTTATTATCCTGCTGGAAATGCCATCAATCCCATGTGAGCTTTTGTTCTTGAGAGAGTTTATTGTCCTCCTAATTTCAGATGGAGAGATTGGTGGAATTTCAATTGTATCTAATGGTGTGGGTAAGGCCTCTACCATTAACTGCCTCGCTTCTTCTAATGAACATTTAGATCCTATTTTCTATACAACATTTAAAAAATGACTATTCAAATATATTAGACCTTCCACTCATCAACAACCTGCCCACAGCTTATAACGCTATTTTAACTGCTTTAACGTATGCCATCAGAGAGAGTAAGAAGACCACACAGCAAACATGTATCGTGACGTTTGATCAACCGCTCTACATGAAAGCTAAAGATATAGCTGTGTGAAGGCTAGTGGAGGGAATGAGCTATTCAGTAATGTAGTTATTCGATTAGGAGGCTTTCACTTGATAAAGTCTTTTCTAGGAGCAATAGGATTCTTAATGACAGGCAGTGGACTCTCTCAACTTTTGGAGACTATATATGCAGCAGCTTCTGTTCCTCATATATTTTCTGGTTGTGAATACACGAGAGCAATTCCAGCTCACTTTGCATCAAAACACTGGAGGAAATGACAGTCATAGAGGAGGAGAAGCTACATATTAAAGACTGTATTTCTGATATAAGTTGAAACGGTGCATCTTTCGGCGATTTGGAAAAATATCAAGTTATTTGAAAAATAAATTTGTCAACACAGTGGATGACATTGCGCAAAGAGGGAAAACTTCCTAGTTATGGATACAATACATTCAGATTGTCATCTTGGCATTGCATTTCATCCAAGCAGAGCATATGGGGAAATGGGAGTTCCATATAGAATGTGTGAGAGCTGTGCTCCCAATATTCTGCGCAACTGGACACTTTCCTTATGCTAAGGCGAGTCATTTGTACCTGCAGGACACGCAAAAACTGAAAGAAACCATGAAACCCGTGGAGTTCGATACATTCACCAAGGGCAGCTTCTTCACGGTTCGACGCTCTTGATAAGTATTGGTGTGGTCTATGGATCGACATGACGATAGAACAACCGCTTATGAAGAAGCTGGAGGTGCTTCACACGGAAGAGATTTCACCTCTAGTGTGTTGAACCGGTGGATTTCCGGTATACCAATAGCCCATCACAAATGTGAAGCTATGGAACAGTACTGCAATTTACATTCGGTTTCGAGTGATCAACATGTCTAACTGACGAGTGGGAGGGCAGAAATTGACATGAAAATTCTCAGAAGATTTCAGTTATGCTTGCAACAACACACTCCATTTGCTTATAAACAGCAATTGTATTCATTAGGATCTGGAATAGTAGCTTCTCAGGAAGTAAACTGCTAGAAAGTTGTTTCTGTCGGTGAAGAAGCTCTTCAAACAGTAGTTACTGTCTCGCCAAAATTTGGTTCTCTGAAGCTTAACCGATCCAGCATGATTAGGACAATGCGCATGTCACCTGTTAGGCTTGAAAAAAATATAACTGACGTAGATACAACTCAGTTGTTTCAGAGAATACAGTGCACGTTTCATTCACCTGATGATTTAAAGGATTGCTTCACGCACGAATTATCGAGTGCCTCTGTTTGACAGCAACGTATTGATGAGGGAAACAAAAAGTCATCGCTGTACAATCTTTTCAAACAAGTGTCTGAAAGGAATATTGACAATAATGAATCGAAGTTCATTGTTATAGATGGAGGGTTTCTTAACCACCACGTCGTGTGGCCTGAGAATGGAACTTTTGGTGACATTTACAAAACCTTAATAGCCTATATTCAGAGACATTACAAAGATGATGTTGCTGTTGTATTTGACGGATATTCGGAAAGCTTTCTGAATATAAAAAATATTGAACGCCAAAGGCGAAAGATGAAGCGGATTTCATGAAAAATTTTCTTTAATGGCGAGACGTTATACACTTCTGGAAATTGAAATAAGAACACCGCGAATTCATTGTCCCAGGAAGGGGAAACTTTATTGACACATTCCTGGGGTCAGATACATCACATGATCACACTGACAGAACCACAGGCACATAGACACAGGCAACAGAGCATGCACAATGTCGGCACTAGTACAGTGTATAACCACCTTTCGCAGCAATGCAGGCTGCTATTCTCCCATGGAGACGATCGTAGAGATGCTGGATGTAGTCCTGTGGAACGGCTTGCCATGCCATTTCCACCTGGCGCCTCAGTTGGACCAGCGTTCGTGCTGGACGTGCAGACCGCGTGAGACGACGCTTCATCCAGTCCCAAACATGCTCAATGGGGGACAGATCCGGAGATCTTGCTGGCCAGGGTAGTTGACTTACACCTTCTAGAGCACGTTGGGTGGCACGGGATACATGCGGACGTGCATTGTCCTGTTGGAACAGCAAGTTCCCTTGCCGGTCTAGGGATGGTAGAACGATGGGTTCGATGACGGTTTGGATGTACCGTGCACTATTCAGTGTCCCCTCGACGATCACCAGTGGTGTACGGCCAGTGTAGGAGATCGCTCCCCACACCATGATGCCGGGTGTTGGCCCTATGTGCCTCGGTCGTATGCAGTCCTGATTGTGGCGCTCACCTGCACGGCGCCAAACACGCATACGACCATCATTGGCACCAAGGCAGAAGCGACTCTCATCGTTGAAGACGACACGTCTCCATTCGTCCCTCCATTCACGCCTGTCGCGACACCACTGGAGGCGGGCTGCACGATGTTGGGGCGTGAGCGGAAGACGGCCTAACGGTGTGCGGGACCGTAGCCCAGCTTCATGGAGACGGTTGCGAATGGTCCTCGCCGATACCCCAGGAGCAACAGTGTCCCTAATTTGCTGGGAAGTGGCGGTGCGGTCCCCTACGGCACTGCGTAGGATCCTACGGTCTTGGCGTGCATCCGTGCGTCGCTGCGGTCCGGTCCCAGGTCGACGGGCACGTGCACCTTCCGCCGACCACTGGCGACAACATCGATGTACTGTGGAGACCTCACGCCCCACGTGTTGAGCAATTCGGCGGTACGTCCACCCGGCCTCCCGTATGCCCACTATACGCCCTCGCTCAAAGTCCGTCAACTGCACATACGGTTCACGTCCACGCTGTCGCGGCATGCTACCAGTGTTAAAGACTGCGATGGAGCTCCGTATGCCACGGCAAACTGGCTGACACTGACGGCGGCGGTGCACAAATGCTGCGCAGCTAGCGCCATTCGACGGCCAACACCGCGGTTCCTGGTGTGTCCGCTGTGCCGTGCGTGTGATCGTTGCTTGTACAGCCCTCTCGCAGTGTCCGGAGCAAGTATGGTGGGTCTGACACACCGGTGTCAATGTGTTCTTTTTCCATTTCCAGGAGTGTATATTGAATCGCAGTCTGCCTTTCTTAGTAACCTCAGCAATAAGGAAATGTTTATTACACAGCCTGTGCAAAAACTAGACAGTTTTGGTATTGAAAACAGGATTGCGGATGACGATGTAGATGTTGAAATTGTTGCAAAAGCAATAAGTGCCTCAAAATTTTACCAGCAAGTAATTATAGGGTATATCAAACTAAGGAACTCTTCATCTCATAACGCGTATCATTAATATTTGTATGAGGGGAGACTCGTAGGGGCACAAATACACACTCATGTATTTGTTGTTACGGAATCAAACAGCCTCCGAATGTTGATGATGAAGGTCATACTCTGTAACAGAGCGTAGGGGATGATGTGGGAGACCCGCACCGCTTTGCTAGGAATGGTCCTAGTGGAGGTGGTTTGCCATTGCCTTCCTCCGACCGCAATGGGGATAAATGATGATGATGAAGACGACACAACAACACCCAGTCATCTCGAGAAAGGTGAAAATTCCTGATCCCGTCCGGAATCGAACCCAGGACCCCGTGCTCGGGAAGTGAGAACGCTATCGCGAGACCGTGAACTCCAAATATTATCCTGAGGAATTTCTGCTCATATCTGAAGTACACTTCCTGACAAAAAAGGGGAAGCACACAGAAGATGTAGTTGGATGTCAATGTTACTTCATCCAAGTAAACGCCATCGGAAAGTATGTAACTGAAGCTTTGTGCTACAGCCACCAGAGTGCGATAGTACTGTTTATGCTTGGGCTTGTTGCTGATCCTGGAAAGGTGTACAGGGTGTTTCTGTAAGAGTGTGCAAAAATATAATAGGACATAGAGAACGCTCCACTGAAAAATTTGAGGTAGGGAATCTGGGGTCAGGGAAGTCAGCTTAAGGAGATGTGGAAGTAAACTTGTCTACCACTTTGTCTAGCATTGCTGTTTTCCGGCTTTTTTACAACAAGTTTACACGTATTATGATGTTTATTTACATGTACATTACTTATTTCCTGCAAGGAAACAAGGAGGACGAGCCTGATTAATAGGAAGTCATGGTGCTGATTTTGTTTACTTCAGTTGTCCATAAGATGCCTCCGTTCCACTGTATAAACGTTGTCCTACGACAGTACAGTGCAATAAAATGGAGCAGTACCGGTACAGATTTGCATAAGTCACTGATATGCACATTGTGTATGGGGAAGTATGTTGCAATACTCTCGATGCTAAAAGGCTGTACAGGGAACGACTTCCTAACAGGCATCACTCGTCACGACGTTATTTCTCTCAATCGCCGAATGTGGGAGACTGGTTCATTGGAAAGAAAAAACAAGGGGCCTGTCAACACGAGGGCCACTAGCATACTCGGTTTTGAAGAAGAGGTGCTGGAAAGTGTTGCAGCAGTCCCCACTCGTCATTGCACGTGAAATGGGCGCTGCACATACTAACGTGTGGCAAGTACTCCACGAACAACAATTACACCTCTATCACCCACAACGATACGATGCAATACTGGTGACTGACTGTGCACCAAGGGTCGTATTGTGTCAGTGGTTGCTCCAACAATGGATTGATCGACCAAATTTCCTCCGAATAGTGCTGTTTATGATGAGGACTAATTTGGTCGTGATGGTATTTCGAACAGCAGAATTAACAACGTGTGGGATGAGAAAAACCCTCATGTTGTAGTAGTCACACCATTAAGTACGTTTTGCTGTGAATATCTCAGCCAACACTGTAGGCGACAATCTCATTAGGGCATATCTTCTACCTGGCCGTCTGAATAGCCACATGTAATTGACGTTTGTGCATAGAGTTCTACATGATTTGTTGGAGAATGTACCCTTGGCTGTTCGTGAGAGGATGTGGGTACAACATGACGGTGCGCCACTACATTTCAGTGTGTATGTCTGCAATCATCTCAGTTTTGTATTTCATAGTCACTGCATTGGAAAGGGAGGTCATATTCCAGGGCTTGTGAAGTCACCTGACCTGGACCCCCTTGATTATTTGCTATGGGGATATCTTAAGTCACTTGTGTAAGAGACCCCAGTGGATATGGAAATGGAATTAGTTGCCAGAATTGTAGCTGCCTGTGATGTGATTCTAAACACACCAACGATATTTGTCAGGGTGTGTCAGAATCTAGTTCACCAATGTTGTGCTTGCATTGAGGCTGATTGCCATCAGTTTCAGCACATTTTGTAAGATTCTGTACAAATGGTATGTTCACTGTATCGGTGATGGTTGCAGTTAACTATAACAGATGTGAATAAAAAAGTACACACTAATGTGATTTTATTCCTATTATCTCCTTAAGATCGCTTCTCCGAACGCAGGTTCCCTACTTCAAATTGTCCAGTAGAGCATACTCTAACTTGTGTTAAATTTTTGCACGCTCTTACAGAAACACTCTCTATAAGATTCATGAAAGTATTAGGACAACCTGCGTTCTGGCACACTCTGAATTGTTGCCAGATGTATGCAAGATGGCGGCGTTGAGGTCATCCAATATGGCGGCGTGTAGACTTGGCAACAGCTCATGAAGTCCTCCAAGATAGCGTCCATGACGTCATCCAAGAACGCGGATTTTAGCGGGAGCAAGGTCAACTGGTCTAAGTCCACTAACCTAACTACCCTCCCCTCCCCTCTCCCTGAAAAATTGTGGGAAGTTCAAATTCTAACAGGATAATGCATCACACTGCGGTTATCTCTACTAACCTACGAAAATGGCGGGAAAAATAGTTCAGTTGGGCCACCCCCACTAACCTAAGTCATCTGACCGCCACCTCATACTAGGAACTGGCGCCAAGTTTGAATTTTGGCGGGAAGATAGGTCAATTGATGTATCTCTACCAACCTAATAAAATGGTTGGAAAGAAAGGTCAGTTGGGCTACAGTAACCTAAGTCACCTGGCCTCCACTTCGTCCTATGGATTGGCAGGGAGAGGACTCAGCCTGTGCTTGACATAAGTCTTTATTACTTTGCATCCGCTATTTTATTTTAACCATTATAGGCACTACCACCATCGAGTGTGATCGCCAAGGGGACTGGACTCCAACTGACTTAGTACACAGTACCACTGCCAGAAGGTGCTGTCATCTCTCCTCTGATGTAATCCATGATGGTGGGGGGAAATGGCGAAAAACACTGTGGTCGGCATGGAGTCCAGTCTCCAACTGACCTAATACACAGTATGACTACCAGAGAGGACTCTCATCCGTGATGTAATGCAAGATGGCCACCATGTCAGCTGTTGACGCAGGTACCATTACCCAAGATGGCAGGAAACAGTATGTTCGCCACGAGGTCAGGGTCTAGTACACAGTACCACCACCAGAGCGCACTGTCGTCCATTCTGTGATGTAATCCAATATGGCGGTCTGGGGTGGGGGGAAATGGCGGTAAAAGAACTCTGCCTGTGCTGGACATAAGTCTTTATTTTGCAGGCAGTGTCTCCACCACGAGACCTAGAGTGCAACTGGTCGAGTACACAGTACTGCCACAAAAGGGAGCTGTCATCCCTCCTGTGACGTAATCCAAGATGGTGACCTGGAGGGGGAAATGGCGCAAAAATGACTCAGCCTGCACTGACTGCTGGAAAGAGTAACTAAGGAGTGTACTTTATTTATTTTGGAACAATTTATTTATTTTGAGGGATATTATATTTATCACACTAGCACAAAACACTCTCCCTGATATGCTTGGGGTCACAATACAGTTTGCAGCCCTGCAAACTACTCATAAATAATTCAATAGACATGCTTGCTAATTGTAGACTGTCGAAATAATGCATTCCACAGCCTACACACATGCAAACTACTACACCGAAATAATTTCAGTACACAGCACACAGACCTGCAAACTGCTCCTAAATAATGTGTCGCACTGATGTGTAGATACGCTCAGTACTCATAAACTGTCCAAATAACACATAGCGCAGCCTACAGACCTGCTTGCAAAATAATGCAACAGACACGCACAATCATCACCCACCGCTCTCTGTCCACTGGATCACATGCGCTCCCAGAAGTGGAGATGCGCCGGCGCCCCCAGCCAAATGATACACAGATCCCACAAGCATGAGGCGGTGGCACCCTTTTCATACCCGACACCTGAGAAATTCCTCTCGAAATACATGATTACCTAGGCACCATTTCTGACGCGACCTCATTCAAGCGAAGACCCATTTGCAGAGTGCAGATGCTCAATCTACACGGCTCCCCAAACACGCTTGCTAATCGTCAACGTTCGAAATCATGCACTGCACATCCGTTCACAACATAATACAACAAATCCTACTACTAAATCCTCAAACCACATTGCATGTCTAACACTTTCAGCACTTAAACAGCGTAAAAAAATCCACTGCACAAACACTCAGTGCATTTAAAAAACGCCTCTGAACTATCATCAGCTGCAGCTATCAGCCAGTGCAAGCCAGCACAGGAGCATGTGTTATACAGACGTCATATGGCTGTCTATCTAACTATGCATCAAGTCATCCTCGGGGCTGCATTAGCGTGTGAACCCTTTCACTATCTGCGGTCTAGCGAAGACCTAATTGCCTAGCGACTCACCCTCACAGACACTACAGAAATCATTACCAGAATATCACAGGGTCCTTTGTTCCTCACGATCCTAATGGAACATACGAGCTGCGTCTAGCCATGCCTTTGTACCAAGCGTGGCTCACTCTTAACAAATAATCAAGGGGGTTCAGGTCAGGTCACTTCGCAAGCCCTGGAATAGGACCTCCCCTTCCAATGCAGTGACTATGAAATACAACACTGAGATGATTGCAGACATACACACTGAAGTGTAGTGGCGCACCGTCATGTTGTACCCACATCCTCTCACGAACAGCCAAGGGTACATTCTCCAACAAATCATGTAGAACTCTATGCACAAACGTCAATTACATGTGGCTATTCAGACGGCCAGGTAGAAGATATGCCCTAATGAGATTGTCGCCTACAATGTTGGCTGAGATATTCACAGCAAAACGTACTTGATGGTGTGACTACTACAACATGAGGGTTTTTCTCATCCCTCACGTTGTTAATTCTGCTGTTCGAAATACCATCACGACCAAATTAGGCCTCATCATAAACAGCACTATTCGGAGGAAATTCGGTCGATCAATCCATTGTTGGAGCAACCACTGACACAATACGACCCTTGGTGCACAGTCAGTCACCAGTATTGCATCGTATCGTTGTGGGTGATAGAGGTGTAATTGTTGTTCGTGGAGTACTTGCCACACGTTAGTATGTGCAGCGCCCATTTCACGTGCAATGACGAGTGGGGACTGCTGCAACACTTTCCAGCACCTCTTCTTCAAAACCGAGTATGCTAGTGGCCCACGTGTTGACAGGCCCCTTGTTTTTTCTTTCCAGTGAACCAGTCTCCCACATTCGTCGATTGAGAGAAATAACGTCGTGACGAGTGATGCCTGTTAGAAAGTCGTTCCCTTGTCAGCCTTTTAGCATTGAGAGTATTGCAACATACTTCCCCATACACAATGTGCATATCAGTGACTTATGCAAAACTGTACCGGTACTGCTCCATTTTATTGCACTGTACTGTCGTAGGACAACGTTTATACAGTGGAAATGAGGCATCTTATGGACAACTGAAGTAAACAAAATCAGAACCATGACTTCCTATTAATCAGGCTCGTCCTCCTTGTTTCCTTGCAGGAAATAAGTAATGCACATGTAAAAAAACATCATAATACGTGTAAACTTGTTGCAAAAAAGCCGGAAAACATAAATGCTAGACAAAGTGGTAGACAAGTTTACTTCCATATCTCCTTAAGCTGACTTCCCTGACCCCAGATTCCCCACCTCAAATTTTTCAGTGGCGCGTTCTCTATGTCCTATTATATTTTTGCACACTCTTACAGAAACATCCTGTACACCTTACCAGGATCAGCAACAAGCCCAAGCATGAACAATACTAAATTTCATAAGAGCCAATCATAATACTAGATTCATTCACAAGACATCCTTTTTGGCAGGACATAGAAACGTCTACAAACTGATTCGACCAAGATGGAAGAAAGTTATGTGCAGAAAGTTCTGAGAAAGCAAGAGTTCAAAGCAAATGAAGCATCCATCCATCTTTGGCTGGGATGCCGTCACTCATCCACCACTGTGGCATTAGGGCATCTCCAGACCTTTAGCTGTAGAATACCGAAAATTCATGACTTTTTTTTCTCTTCTGTATGGCAGTGCTTCGAATTCTGTTCGCGTAATTGTTCTGAATCGCCCCCGTCTGTGGTTAGACAGTAATCTATTTTCAAACAAGAAGAATGCTTTTATGATCAAGGGTGTTTTTGCAAGTGTGCACAGGCAAATAGGTGTGTGAACATTTAACGTTTCTGAGAGGTATATTGACAGCAGGACGAACATTCCACCACAAAGAGTGAGCCACGCTTGGTACACAGGCATGGCTAGACGCAGCTCGTATGTTCCATTAGGATCGTGAGGAACAAAGGACCCTGTGATATTCTGGTAATGATTTCTGTAGTGTCTGCGAGGGTGAGTCGCTAGGCAATTAGGTCTTCGCTAGACCGCAAGTAGTGAGAGGGTTCACACGGTAATGCGGCCCCAAGGATGACTTGATGCATAGTTAGATAGATAGCCATATGACGTCAGTATAACACATGCTCCTGTGCTGGCTTGCACTGGCTGATAGCTGCAGTTGATGATAGTTCAGAGGCGTTTTTTAAATTCACTGAGTGTTTGTGCAGTGGATTTTTTTACGCTGTATAAGTGCTGAAAGTTTTAGACATGCAATGTGGTTTGAGGATTTAGTAGTAGGATTTGTTGTATTATTTTGTGAACGGATGTGCAGTGCATGATTTCGAACGTTGATGATTAGTAAGCGTGTTTGGGGAGCCTTGTAGATGGAGTTGACGCATACACCCTTGGAGCATCTGCGCTCTGCAAATGGGTCTTCGCTTGAATGAGGTCGCGTCAGAAATGGTGCCTAGGTGATCGTGTATTTCGAGAGGAATTTCTCAGGTGTCGGGTATGAGGGGTGCCACCGCCACATGCTTGTGGGATCTGTGTGTCATTTAGCTGGGGGTGCCGGTGCATCTCCACTTCTGGAAGTGCATGTGTTCCAGTGGACAGGGGGGTGGTGGTCAATGCCTGTGCGTGTCTGTTGCATTATTTTGCAATCAGGTCTGTAGGCTGCACTATGTCTCATATGGTCAGTTAATGAGTACTAAACGTGTCTACACATCAGAGAGCTGCATTATTTAGGAGCAGTTTGCTGGTCTGTGTGCTGTGTACTGAAATTATTTCGGTGTAGTAGTTTGCATGTGTGTAGGCTGTGGAATGCATTATTTCGACAGTCTACAATTAGCAAGCATGTCTATTGAATTATTTATGAGTAGTTTGCAGGGCTGCAAACTGTATTGTGACCCCAAGCATATCAGGGAGAGTGTTTTGTGCTAGTGTGATAAATATAATATCTCTCAAAGTAAATAAATTGTTCCAAAATAAATAAAGTACACTCCTTAGTTACTCTCTCCAGCAGTCAGTGCAGGCTGAGTCATTTTTGCGCCATTTCCCCCTCCAGGTCACCATCTTGGATTACGCCACAGGAGGGATGACAGCTCCCTTTTGTGGCAGTACTGTGTACTCGACCAGTTGCACTCTAGGTCTCATGGTGGAGGCACTGCCTGCAAAATAAAGACTTATGTCCAGCACAGGCAGAGTTCTTTTTCCGCCATTTCCCCCCACCCCAGACCGCCATATTGGATTACATCACAGAATGGACGACAGTGCGCTCTGGTGGTGGTACTGTGTACTAGACCCTGACCTCGTGGCGAACACACTGTTTCCCGCCATCTTGGATAATGGTACTTGCGTCATCGGCTGACGTCGTGGCAGCCATCTCGGATTACGTCATGCATAAGAGCGCTCACTGGTGGTCGTACTATGTACTAGGTCAGTTGGAGTCGAGACGCCTTGGCGGCCACACTGGATGGTGGTAGTGCCTCTATCTGTTTAAATAAAATAGTGTATTGAAAATAATAAAGACTTATGTCAAGTGCAGGTCGAGTCCTCTACCTGCTAGTCCCTAGGAAGAAGTGGCGGTCGGGTGACGTAGGTTACTGGAGGTAGCTCAACTGCCCTTTCTTTCCTGCCATTTTGTTATGTTTGTAGAGACACCCCGCTAAAATTCAAACTTGGCGCCAGTTCCAGTCGGATGACTTAGGTTAGTGGGGGTAACCCAATTGAACTATTTTCCCATCATTTTCGTAGGTTAGTAGAGCTAACCGTGGTATGATGCATTATCCTGTTGGAATTTGAAGTTCCCACTACTTTTCTGGTGGCGGGGAGGGTTGGGGGGGGGGGGGGGTTAGGTTGGTGGAGGTAGCCCAATTGAACTTCTTCCCACCAAAATCCACAATCTTGCATTACGTCACGGTCGCCATCTTGGAGGCAGTCCATTCGCCCAGGTCAGAGTGAGTATAACGTCATACTGAAAAGTTGGTTCATACTCCGCAGTTCTTTGTAAATTTTGTAATGACCGAAATAACATCGCATACCTTGTCCACCCATGAAGTTCCAGTTTGTTTCCTTCTCCCCTTCTCCGTTCTTCGTGGTTTTTATCAGGCAGTGCTGTGTCAGTTCTTGAAGATACACTGAGCCAACTCAGTACGATGGAAGGGCCCTCATTTACTATTGAGACGTAAATTTTCAAACGTAGTTATTTGTGCTACATTTGGTCCAAGAAATAGAAAATTCTCAAAATGCAAAAGTGTGAAGTGTGAACGTCCTATTTTTATTATTCTCGAGATATGGATTTTGTTTTTTACGTGGTTGCTGTTTCAGGGGGTTAGAGGACACACCATCTTCGAAAGATAGCTTTCCGCTTCTAAATTCACAGTACTACACTTCTCGCAATTAAAACTGCAGCATCATGAAGACGGGATGCAACAAACCTCACATTGGCACGAAGTGTTCTCCGTACTTGGGTATGCCAAGACTTAGCGTTTCAGGCCAACCGCAAATAGGAGAAAGGAATAACAACATATACATCAGCACATGTTGTCGGCAAACTCTGAAATACGACATTTTATGGAGTGCCTAGGCGATATTTAGGAAACCAAAAATCATTAGGCAGGGTACCAACTGCTCCTTATTTAATATTTTGCCTCAGCATTAAGTAGAATTCCGGCTACGTTTAACACAAAATATGAGAGAAAGATAATTTAAATATTTCGTCTTTTACAAGCTCCACAGCCATTATTGTTGTAACACTTTCAGTCCAGTTCGGTTGGAGTTATCTGTTTCAGAGTTTCACTTCCACTAAAATGGAGGCTGCAGGCGATGACTGTGAAAAAGTTGTGGTTGATCATTGTTCAAATCCAATGAAAAAAAGATGTCCGGGAGAGTCACAAATAATGAGGAGTAATTCTTCTACAAACAGTGTTTTTCTAACAGACGATCGCTATCAGTAGACAATAAGGGGCGTGAATACGATTAAGGTTGTGAAAAAGAAGCATTCTCGTCGTTATTATTTAATGTGGAAGTGCAGTTTCATGACCGTCCAGGGAACGCAGAAAGTGGTTCAACTGCCGAATGAAATATGTGGTACACGTAGAGTTTCGATGTACAGGGTGATTATAATTGAAGTTCAACTTTCAAAACGCTGTAGAAATAACACCACTGATCAGAATGAGCTCAAATTGCAACAAAGTATTATCGGAGGAGGGGGAAAACGTATGGCAGAAGAAAAAAGAATAGTTTGAAAATTTATCAATAGATGGCGCTGTATG
Source organism: Schistocerca americana (assembly GCF_021461395.2). Taxonomy (NCBI): domain Eukaryota; kingdom Metazoa; phylum Arthropoda; class Insecta; order Orthoptera; family Acrididae; genus Schistocerca; species Schistocerca americana. Next base: position 893,765,593 of record NC_060119.1, on the reverse strand, counting down.
TGTCACAATGCGTAAATTAAAACACCTGTCATGCGCACGATCCAAGGAAGTTGGTGCAAGCACGCCGGGTACACGGCTTTTCCTCTTTCACGTCTGCGAGTTCGCCATGACTGTCTCAATGCGTTCTGCTTGTAAGGCTGTATTACGAGAATAATGACGTCGCTCTGCAGAAATTCCGGACACTGAAGGGTTTGAAAACAGGCGCTGGTCCGATGACTGCCTTGGGTCTGGAGAAAATGATACGGAAATCCGAAAATACAGGTTAGTTTGGAGCGCAACCAGGTAGAGGGAGGAAACGAATTAATTCGACACAAAGGAAGCAGTGACCACAGCAGTGCAGGAGGAGACGAATGGTGGTGTGCAAACGTGTAGTGCACGGAGAACTGCCCGAACATTGGACATACCGGTGAGCACGGTGCTTAAAATCCTACGAAACATCCTTCTTTGCTACCCACTCAAAATTACCAATGTGTTGACCTGCCAGCAAGAGAGACCTTTGCTTTAGAATTTCTTGCTCGCATGGAAGTGGACAATGATTGGCCATGGAAGATTTTGTGGACAGACGAAGCCCACTTCCATCTGATAGGATATGTCAGTACACAGAATTGTCGAATATGGGCAGAGGAAAATCCACACGCAAATCAACTAGTACCAATTCATCCGGGAATGGTCACTGCGTGGTGTGGGTTTACGGCATCATTTATCATAGGGCCATATGTTTTCGAAGAGACAGGTGCTTCTGGTACTGTTACCTGTACCGTCACTGGTAAGCGCTATGAGTGTCGTTTGCGTAACCACGTCATTCCAGCTCTCCAACAGCGTGGATGTGTGGATGGGATCATTTTTATGAAAGATGGCGCGCCTGCGCACATTGCAAATCCAGTTAAGCAACTGCTGAAGCGCCATTCTGGAAATGCTAGAATTATCAGCCGCCATTTCCTTACAGCCTGGCCGTCCCGATCACTTGATCTTAATCCGTGTGACTCCTGGCTGTGGGGCTATCTGAAAGATGTTGTGTTCAGTGTTCCAATTGCAAATTTAGCTGCATTGAATGCACTCATTGCGCAACCCATTCTGAACGTGACCCAGGAACATTTTGTTCAGTTGTGGAACATCCTGTTTCCCGATTTCAACTTGTTGCAAAAAACGGTGGACAGCAAATTGAAGATGTTTTGCACCAGTCTTACGGAAATTAATAATCGGATTTGATTTTGATTGATGCTTTTTATACGGTTTTTGGCCTCAGGGCAAATAAAAACCGATTTTACCGAACCGATATGATATTATCTTGCCGTGGGGGATGGGCTTACGTAACTAACAGTATCACACCTGTACACCCATGCACAATGAGTAGTGCAGTTTGTTTAGCGTCAAACGTACACCTTAGGCATTGTTGTATGATTCATTTGTTAAGTGTGGTCGACCACTATTAAATTAGGATGCTTACAACGCCATCTGTTACTACATTTTGTAACTATTTATTTTTCTTCTGCCATACGTTTCCCCCCTTCTTCGATAATATTCGTTGCAATTTGACGTCATTCTGACCAGTGTTGTTATTTCTACAGCGGTTTGAAAGTTTAACTTTAATTATAATAACCCTTTATATAAGAATTGAATGTTTAGATTCAGTTATTGTTTATTATACATTTGCAATAATTAATAAAACCAGTTTTTTCAGTTGTTTATTACAGATAAGTTGTTAAAAAACTATTAAAACACTTGTACTTCTGGATAAGCCTATCTTAAAACACAGACAGAGGTGATAATTTGATGGCCTGAAAAGGAGAAAGCCAGTTTGGAAGAAAATAAATAAAATTTTGCAGAGTATTAGGAAGTGTTTTCCTCTTTAATATTATTATCATGTTCGACCAAGCTACGATGGAAAGTTCAGTAAATGTTAATACAACTTTCATTAACTATATAATTGAATCACACATCTCACTAAAAGGAGATAATTCCTCAAACATGGAAAATGCAGTTTTTGTCGATTTAGTTTTCTTGAATCATAGATGTAACTATTGAAATTAAAATAGTTGGCCATCTTTGCTTTGCTGCTTGTAGAGAGCGGACTTAAATTTGCAATTGATTCTAATGGGGAACAACACGAGGGTTGTAACGTTTTAGAAATAAACTTGTGGCAGGTCTGGAATCATGCTGAACCAATCGGTGAGTTTGGTTGAAAACTTTGATGAACTATGTCAGTCATAATATTAAGATGAGCAGATAAACGTTTGAAGTCACAAATATGATGAAAAAAAAGCCAAGAAAACGAAAGAATAGTAAGCTTGATTACTTTTAAGTATTTTATGAGTATCTAAGACACATAACTTGAAAACAGATGGAGGTACATTTTGTTGCTGTAATGAGGGCCAAGTTAAGAAATGTCCTAATGAAGTGTGCATCTCTCTATACGAGTACAAAGAATACCTCGTCCCCGAAAGAGAACCCCACTTGGTCAGCAATATTGCAGTCATACTGTTATAAGAGTGTTATTGTTTTTAACAGACAGTGGCAGACTTGATAAGATCTACCACTCTTTCCCATTGGAGGACACTGTTATCACCATCTGACCGCGACTTGGGTGTCATGGAAAGGAAGTCGAATGTGCGACCGCATAATCATTCCAGATCAGTATGTGCCACCTACCACCGAATCCAGCTGCCTTGGTCTATGCAGCGAAAACAAGATAAACAAAGAAATTTTATAAAGTGATTGATTTATACAAAGAGATCTTCATCTTAACTGAAGCAACGGGAAGAGGTACTAGAAAACAGTAAAAATTATCCTTTGCTTTCCATCAAGTTCTCTACTATTGGTAGCTTCTCATTAGCTTCTGTGCTGTGAGTAGAGAAAAAAAAAAAAAAAAAAAAAAAAAAAAAAAAAGGCAGGTAGTTGCTAAGTTCTATATAGAAGGACTCGAAGTCCATATATTTACATTGGTGAAAACCAGAACAAATTTTCCCAACAAGAATAAAGGGTCTCGTCAAACAGAAGCATATAATGGAAAAGTTTCCATAAAAGTGGAAGAAGCTGACTGAAACGTGACTACAACCAATCATTTTTGTATCATGTTTTGTATTCATTTTTGTATAAATTTAATATAGTTTTGTGAACAAATGGCTAGTCATCATTTGCAACATGTTTTATATTCATTTAGGTGCAAACTTACGACAGTTTTGTGAACAGCTAGGGTTCTTAAGATAATGGTAAACATATTCATCGGTTTAGCTTCAAAGGCATTGACAAACAGCAAATTATTTGGTTATCATTTAAATGTACTTCACACCATGATTATGTACGGTAATTTTTCTGTGTAGTAGCATGGTACAGACACACATATCTTAAATTACACTTATTGAATTCGAAATACTGTCATTCAGCAAATATATGTTTTTACTGTTCATGTAATTTAAATAAGTGTCTTAAAATATGTTTACTTCCTCATTTATTGCTACAAGGGGATAACTACAAGTGATAAAAATCACCACAACAGCTACAAGTATTTTTCAAAGTAGGTAATACTAGCCTTACATACATCAGAAAGAAGTTCACCGTTAAATTGTTAAACAAGGTTGTGGGATGTTTTTTCTTCCTCCTGAATGTTTTATCACAAGTGAGTTGTTCCCTTCCAGAAATAAGCGAGTAAATATCTAGTTTGATCATGTTATTTCATTATAATTTTATATTTTGCCTTTGTTTATTTCGCATTTTATAAAATACATCACAATTTTATACATCTCCTAGGAAAAGCATTAAATTAAATTAAACGCCTTGCTAAAAGGTTCTCGGTATTCTGTATATTTCCCATTCACTCTGTACAGTGTCTTGAATTTGGCACTTTGCCGGTAACATGTATAAGCAAATATTATGAATCCGGTTTATCATTCGGAAATCGCATTTGAATGATGGTTGTTTCTGAGAAAATCGTGTCACGCCTCGTATACGGAGAAAAATGTCTACCGCAGTCGGGATCGGTTTGTGGTTCCACGGCATTCCTGCCCGCGTTGCTTGAGTTCCACGACTGTCATACAAATATGGGACCATTGGGTTAAAGAGGGCCATACTCAAAGACATGGAGGGTCTCAGTGGTCCTGTGCTGCTAATACCCGACACGACTAACACACAGTTCGCCCTGCCCTTTGCCGCAAGCGTTTACGACAAGAGAGAGTTAGAGCATTGTATGAGCGCCGTTACTGAGAAGAACGCAAAGCATTTCATGGCACTGCTGTGACAGGAGCTGATCTGCCAAAGCGTGAGCAAACAAATATCACTATAGAGAGGTTTTGGAACGCTATAGTCGGCTATGAGCGTTCCATTACGTGACCCATAACTGACAAGCTGCAGCTCGCAACTGGAACCCAGTTTTAAACATTTATGTGAACAGTAGTGCGAGTACTAATTTCTTGGAAGCAAACGAAAATATACGACTTGGTTTCTAACGTGGTTTGCCAGTTCAGTTTAATTATGCGAGGCCGGCCGCGGTGGTCTAGTGGTTCCAGGCGCGCAGTCCGGAACCGCGGGACTGCTACGGTCGCAGGTTCGAATCCTGCCTCGGGCATGGATGTGTGTGATGTCCTTAGGTTAGTTAGGTTTAAGTAGTTCTAACCTCTAGGGGACTGATGACCACAGAAGTTAAGTCCCATAGTGCTCAGAGCCATTTGAACCATTTTAATTATGCGAGGGGCGTTCAACACGTAATGCAACCTCTATCCTCCATCAATGCTAACTTCTCACATCTAACATCCATTACTGCTGGCTGTTCATCTCCAACTGCCCAACAGTACATCCATCACTGCTGGCGACTAACTTCCAACTGCCCAACACTACTGGCGATCAACTTCCGCCGGCCTATTTGGCCGAGTAGTTCTAGGCGCTTCAGTCTGGAACCGCGCTGCTGCTACGCTCGCAGGTTCGAATTCTGCCTCGGACATAGATGTGTGTGATGTCCTTAGGTTCGTTAGGCTTAAGTAGTTCTAAGTCTAGGGGACTGATGACCTCAGATGTTAAGTCCCATAGTGCTTAGAGCCATTTAAACCATTTGATTAACTTCCAACAACAAGTCTAACCAGCCACAAAGTCTCTAACAAAGAAGCGCAGCCAGGGATCCCATGCAAAGCGCTACACAGCGCTGCAAAACACAGAAGCAGCCCACTGACACCATAAAGACCAACGAAGGGTCATCTGTGCGGAATTGCTTGCGCGTTACGAGGCTCATGATGAAAATTTTTGTCGAAATTGTCACAGGCAATGAAAAACGGATTCATCACTTCTATTCGGAAACAAGACGGCAATCCATGGAGTGGTCCACACCACCTCTCTTCCTTAGAATAAGTTCAAAGCTGCACCCTCAGCTGTTAAAGTCTTGGCGACGGTCTTCTGGGACTCTGAAGTGGTTGTCCTGTTTAATGTCCTCCCTAGTGGTACGATGATCAACTCTGATGTGTATTGTGCTGCCCTCAGGAAATTAAAGAACCGGTTTCAGCGTGTTCGTCGCCACTAAAACGCAAACCAACTTCTCCTCCTCCATGACACACCCGAGAGGAGCTAACAAAACTTCATTGGACTGTTCTTTCTCATCCACCCTACAATCGGGATCTCGCACCTTCCGACTTCCATGTGTTTCGCCCAATGAAGGATGTGCTCCGTGGTAAGCAGTACCTGGATGACGCGTAGGTTATTGATGCAGCGAGACGTCGCGTACGTTATTGATGCAGCGAGACTTTGTCTCCGACGTCGCCCAATAGAGTGGTACCATGCAAGCATACAGGCCCTTTCAGTAAGGTGGCGTAAGGCGGTTTGTTGAAAAATAAGGTTTTGTAGCCAAAAGAATGGGGAATAATATGATGCATTGGAATCACGAATAAAACCAATCTGCTTCCAGAAAAAATATGTTGATTACTTACTTAACGCCCCTCGCACATCGAAGGCGCTCCATGACCCCCATTTATCAATATTTCTGTTAAGATAGGGGTGAGAAATTTAGTTTAGGGCTCACACCCACTGCATCGATGTATGAAACTTTGCTCGAATCTAAGCAACTTATCGATTAAAAAAATGTGTTTAACTTTAGTTGTTGAACATGTACTGCCATCCGATACTGGAAATAATGTGAGTGTATTTACAATTTTTTTTATAATTATAAAACACTTTTTTTAATGTTTCGCAAACATCGCAATAACGAAAGTTGTTATTGACTGTGTAACGAAGATGATTTCCGGTTTTGAACACTCACCATCGGGGTAAAACGCTTATCAGGGACCTGCCTGAAGTATAGATAGAGCACCTGTAGGCTACCGTTAGGAGCGACCTGCGCTGTGGAGCAGATAAGAGATTATGAAACACGGCGGTTCACGGTCAGCGCTGGCTGGCGCAAACCGGCGGGAGCCCGCGGCGCGCCCCAGTCGCCTCGCAGAACCCTGTTGCTAAGGCCCCAGTGCCTGCTTACAGAGTCAATCTGATCAACTCAAGACCAGCCTTGTTTTCCATTTCACATACGTTTTTGTAGTTGAATGCCTTGTCTTTTATCCATCTACTTTAAAGTACATATCCTCCCGGAAGGAAGTGCAAAATGGCTAAGCAGGGATGGCTAGAGGACAAATGTAAGGATGTAGAGGTTTATCTCATGAGGGGTAAGATAGATACTGCCTACAGGAAAATTAAAGGGACCTTTGGAGAAAAGAGAACAACTTGCATGAATATCAAGAGCTCAGATGGCAACCCAGTTCTAAGCAAAGAAGAGAAAGCAGAAAGGTGGAAGGAGTATACACAGAGTCTATACAGGGGCAATGTTTTTGAGGACAATATTATGGAAATGGAAGAGGAGGTAGATGAAGATGAAATGGAAGATATGATACTGCGTGAAGAGTTTGACCTGAGTCGAAACAAGGCCCCGGGAGTAGACAACATTCCATTACAACTGATGATAGCCTTGGGAGAGTCAGCCCTGACAAAACTCTACCATCTGGTGAGCAAGATATATGAGACAGGCGAAATTCCCTCAGACTTCAAGAACAATATAATAATTCCAATCCCAAAGAAAGCAGGTGCGGACTGATGTGAAAATCACCGAACTATCAGTTTAATAAGTCACAGCTGCAAAATACTAACGCGAATTCTTTATAGACGAATGGAAAAACTGGTAGAAACTGACCTCGGGGAAGTTCAGTTTGGGTTCCGTAGAAATGTTGGAACACGTGAGGCAATACTGACCCTACGACTTATCTTAGAAGAAAGATTAAGGAAAGGCAAACCTACGTTTCTAGCATTTGTAGACTTAGACAAAGCTTTTGACAATGTTGACTGGAATACTCTCTTTCAAATTCTAAAGGTGGCAGGGGTAAAATACAGGGAGCGAAAGGCTATTTACAATTTGTACAGAAACCAGATGGCAGTTATAAGAGTCGAGGGGTATGAAAGGGAAGCAGTGGTTGGGAAGGAAGTGAGACAGGGTTGTAGCCTCTCCCAGTTGCTATTCAATCTGTATATTGAACGAGCAGTAAAGGAAACGAAAGAAAAGTTCGGAGTAGGTATTAAAATCCACGGAAAATAAATAAAAACTCTGAGGTTCGCCGATGACATTGTAATTCTGTCAGAGACAGCAAAGGACTTGGAAGAGCAGTTGAACGGAATTGACAGTGTCTTGAAAGAAGGGTATAAGATGAACATCAACAAAAGCAAAAACGAGGATAATGGAATGTAGTCGAATTAAGTCGGGTGATGCTGAAGTAATTAGATTAGGAAATGAGACACTTAAAGTAGTAAAGGAGTTTTGCTATTAGGGGAGCAAAATAACTGATGATGGTCGAAGTAGAGAGGATATAAAATGTAGACTGGCATTGGCAAGGAAAGCGTTTCTGAAGAAGGGAAATTTATTAACATAGAGTATAGATTTAAATGTCAGGAAGTCGTTTCTGAAAGTATTTGTATGGAGTGTAGCCATGTATGGAAGTGAAACATGGGCGATAAATAGTTTGGACAAGAAGAGATTAGAAGCTTTCGAAATGTGGTGCTACAGAAGAATGCTGAAGATTAGATGGGTAGATCACACAACTAATGAGGAGGTATTGAATAGAACTGGGGAGAAGAGGAGTTTGTGGCACAACTTGACTAGAAGAAGGGATCGGTTGGTAGGACATGTTCTGAGGCATCAAGGGATCACCAATTTAGTACTGGAGGGCAGCGTGGAGGGTAAAAATCGTAGAGGGAGACCAAGAGATGAATACACTAAGCAGATTCAGAAGGATGTAGGCTGCAGTAGGTATTGGGAGATGAAGTGGCTTGCACAGGATAGAGTAGCATGGAGAGCTGCATCAAACCAGTCTCAGGACTGAAGACCACAACAACAACAACAACATCCTCCTGGGGACTGGGTGTTTATGTTATCCTCATCCTTTCATCATCATTCATGAAAATGACGAGATTGGACTGTGTAAAAATTGGGAATTTGTACAGGCGCTGATAATCGCGCAGTTGAACGCCCCACAAACCAAACATCATCATCATCAAGGTACATCAGCAACATTAAAAAGAAAACTGTCCTAACAATGAATCTATGGCCGAGCGGTTCTAGGCACTTCACTCTGGAACCGCGCTGCTGCTACGGTCGCAGGTTCGAATCCTTCCTCGGGCATGGATGTGTGTGATGTCCATAGGTTAGTTAGGTTCAAGTAGTTCTAAGTCCAGGCGACTGATGACCTCAGATGTTAAGTCCCATAGTGCTCAGAGCCATTTGAACCATTTGAATGAATCTACATCTACCGCTATTCTACGCAGGCCACCAAAGGTGTGTGGTGGAGGGTAGCTCTGATACCACTACACTGTAAGTTTCCCTATTCCATTCGCGAATGGCGGCTGGTTATAGTATCTAACGATAAACCTCGACATGAGCTATAATGTCTTTGACTTTCGCGCCCTGGTTATTTTCGAGACGTATATTGGAGGAAATATTACGTTGCCCGATTCTGTTTAGAAGTGCGCTCTCGAATTTTTGACAGTAAACCTGGAGATATCCGACGTCTCCCTCGAAGTACTATCTACCTCAGAGTGCATCTCCGTAGCGCTCTCGCGCTAACTAAACAATCTCAGTACAAACCGTGCCACTCTTCACTGGATCTTCACTATCCTTTCTATTAATCCAACCTGTTAAGAGTCGTACACTGCTGAGCAATATTCAAAAACTCTTACAACCGTTTTGTAAACCACATATTTCGTGTATGAATTACATTGCCTTAATATACGTACAATGAATCGCTGCTTGGCATCTGCTTTTCTCATGAAATGTGCAGTGCGTAGAAACAACCATAAACTGCTTACAAACACTGAGTCCGTCTTTGGGACGAAATATATAACCGATTCGGCGTATCAAGGATCCGACAGTGTGTTGGCAGGTTTGTGGGGACAAGTGGCATTACATGTGTACGCACAGATCATGTAATTCGTGTAAACAACGGATGGTCGCCGAGATAACAACGTGAGTTCACTTTAATGCTTTTCGTACCACTGTAGCATGGTTCTGGCTCCGAGACAGGGACAGCCGTCGGGGACGACATCAAGCATGAAAGGATGGCCGGCCGGTGTGGCCGTGCGGTTCTAGGCGCTTCAGTCTGGAACCGCGTGACGGCTACGGTCGCAGGTTCGAATCCTGCCTCGGGCATGGATGTGTGTGATGTCCTTAGGTTAGTTAGGTTTAAGTAGCTCTAAGTTCTCGGGGACTGATGACAACAGATGTTAAGTCCCATAGTGCTCAGAGCCATTTGAACCATGAAAGGATGCATCTGGTTCGCAGCTGTCAGCTGTCTTCGATTACTACCACAGATCCTATGCAATTGCAGGAGACTGTCTCCCATATTCTAATACTGCTCCCAAAAGCCTCCGTCCGTGGCGCGATAAACGTTTCGAGACACCGTTCACCTCGATGACGGCGTTTGTGGAGACGACCACAGACATGTTGTTGTTGTTGTTGTCTTCAGTCCTGAGACTGGTTTGATGCAGCTCTCCATGCTACTCTATCCTGTGCAAGCTTCTTCATCTCCCAGTACTTACTGCAACCTACATCCTTCTGAATCTGCTAAGTGTATTCATCTCTTGGTCTCCCTCTACGATTTTTACCCTCCACGCTGCCCCCCAATGCTAAATTTGTGATCCCTTCATGCCTCAGAACATGTCCTACCAACCGGTCCCTTCTTCTTGTCAAGTTGTGCCACAAACTCCTCTTCTCCCCAATTCTATTCAAAACCTCCTCATTAGTTATGTGATCTACGCATCTAATCTTCAGCAGTCTTCTGTAGCACCACATTTCAGAAGCTTCCATTCTCTTCTTGTCCAAACTATTTATCGTCCATGTTTCACTTCCATACATGACTACACTCCATTCAAATACTTTCAGATACGACTTCCTGACACTTAAATCTATACTCAATGTTAACAAATTTCTCTTCTTCAGAAACGCTTTCCTTGCCATTGCCAGTCTACATTTTATATCCTCTCTACTTCGACCATCATCAGTTATTTTGCTCCCCAAATAGCAAAACTCCTTTACTACTTTAAGTGTCTCATTTCCTAATCTAATTACTTCACCATCCCCCGACTTAATTCGACTACATTCCATTATCCTCGTTTTTGCTTTTGTTGATGTTCATCTTATACCCTCCTTTCAAGACACTGTCCATCCCGTTCAACTGCTCTTCCAAGTCCTTTGCTGTCTCTGACAGAATTACAATGTCATCGGCGAACCTCAAAGTTTTTATTTCTTTTCCATGGATTTTAATACCTACTCCGAACTTTTCTTTTGTTTCCTTTACTGCTTGCTCAATGTACAGATTGAATAACATCGGGGATAGGCTACAACCCTGTCTCACTCCCTTCCCAACCGCTGCTTCCCTTTCATACCCCTCGACTCTTATAACTGCCATCTGGTTTCTGTACAAATTGTAAATAGCCTTTCGCTCCCTGTATTTTACCCCTGCCATCTTTAGAATTTGAAAGAGAGTTTTCCAGTCAACATTGTCGAAAGCTTTCTCTAAGTCTACAAATGCCAGAAACGTACGTTTGTCTTTCCTTAATCTATTTTCTAAGATAAGTCGTAGGGTCAGTATTGCCTTACGTGTTCCAACATTCCTGCGGAATCCAAACTGATCCTTCCCGAGGCCGGCTTTTACCAGTTTTTCCATTCGTCTGTAAAGAATTCGCATTAGTATTTTGCAGCTGTGACTTATTAAACTGATAGTTCGGTCATTTTCACATCTGTCAACACCTGCTTTCTTTGGGACTGGAATTATTATATTCTTCTTGAAGTCTGAGGGTATTTCGCCTGTCTCATACATCTTGTTCACCAGATGGTAGAGTTTTGTCAGGACTGGCTCTCCCAAGGCCGTCAGTAGTTCTAATGGAATGTTGTCTACTCCCGGGGCCTTGTTTCGACTCGGTCTTTCAGTGCTCTGTCAAACTCTTCACGCAGTATCGTATCTACCATTTCATCTTCATCTACATCCTCTTCCATTTCCATAATATTGACCTCAAGTACATCATCCTTGTATGGACCCTCTATATACTCCTTCCACCTTTCTGCTTTCCCTTTTTGCTTAGAACTGGATTTCCATCTGAGCTCTTGATATTCATACCAGTGGTTCTCTTTTCTCCATAGGTCTCTTTAATTTTCCTGTCGGCAGTATCTATCTTACCCCTAGTGAGATAAGCCTCTACATCCTTACATTTGTCCTTTTAGCCATCCCTGCTGAGCCATTTTGACCTTCCTATCAATCTCATTTTTGAGACGTTTGTATTCCTTTTTGCCTGCTTCATTTACTGCGTTTTTATACTTTCTTCTTTCATCAATTAAATTCAATATTTCTTCTGTTACCCAAGGATTTCTACTAGCCCTTGTCTTTTTACCTACTTGATCTTCTGCTGCCTTCACTACTTCATCCTTCAGAACTACCCATTCTTCTTCTACTGTATTTCTTTCCCCCATTACTGTCAATTGTTCCCTTATGCTCTCCCTGAAACTCTGTACAACCTCTGGTTCTTTCAGTTTATCCAGGTCCCTTCTCCTTAAATTCCCACCTTTTTGCAGTTTCTTCAGTTTTAATCTACAGTTCATAACCAATAGATTGTGGTCGGAATCCACATCTGCCCCTGGAAATGTCTTACAATTTAAAACCTGGTTCCTAAATCTCTGTCTTACCATTATATAATCTATCTGATACCTTCTAGTATCTCCAGGATTCTTCCATGTATACAACCTTCTTCAACACGTGAACACATAGGGGTGGTCTGCTGTGGAGCTCGATGTTCAACAATACAAGATGAACAGCGTGCTTCGAAACGCTTGTGCGTGGTCCAATATTGCGCTCTTTCGGCAGAAATGCCACAGGTCGCCATCTGTCCCACTTTACAGAGCGGACGAGCCTCCGACCCCTATTTTCTGTTAAGAGAAGTGGCGTCCACCATTTAGCACCTAGTGGTAGTTTTACTGCCATTCTACCTCCTTCCGAAGATGCTCACGACAGTAGGACTTGAACATTCGGCCAGCTTCGCCGATTCCGAGATAGTCTTTCACAGGCTCTGCTTTAGAATAATCTGCTGTTTGTCAAAGTACGAGGGGCAGTTGGAAAATAAGTTTCCCCTGTCGACTGTGGTCAGAGCTGTGTGTGAAAGGAAAAGAAAAGAGAATGAGACTTTAAAGATAAGACGTATCTTTATTTTTCTACATAATTTCCAAGTACATTGAGACATTTGTCATGCAGCTTTATAAGCTTCAAAAAGCCTTCCAGGGCGTTGCATGCGGAAGAAGCGTTGAACGGCTTGTTTGACGTTAGCATTGCTGCCAAAGCGCCTTCCGCCGAGTCTTCTTCAAAGTAGGAAACAGATGGAAGTCACTTGGTGCGAGATCCGGACTGTAAGGCGGATGGTGTAGGCGGTCCCAACCAAGAGTTGCAATATGGTTTTGCGTTGCCGTCGCCGTGTGTGGTCTCACATTGTCATCGAACAGCAGAACACCAGATCTGAGAAGGCCAGGCCGCTTTTTCCGAATCACCTCTTTCAATTTTGACAGAGTGGCACAATACCGCGCAGTACTGATGGTTGCATCCTCCAGAAAGTCCAGCAGCAAAACTCCTTTGACGTCCCAGTAAACGGCGAGTAGCACTTTACCTGCAGACGGAGTGCTTTTGAACTTCTTTCGGACAGGTGGTGACGGATGCTTCCAGTCAATGGATGCGGCCTTTGATTCACGCGTGTAATGGTGGACCCACGTTTCATCCCACATCACAATCCGAATCAGAAGGTCATTGCCAGGTTCATGGTAATGCACGAGCTGTTCTAGGCTGGAATCCATGCGTTGTTCCATGTGCGTCGGGGTCAGTTGGTGCTGACACCTTCCTGTATCGAAGAATGTCGTGGATGATCTTGTGAGCTCGCTCATGTCCGATTCCAAGTTTGCCGCTTCTCCATCGATGGTGAAATGCCGGTTCGCTTTAATCATGTCATCCACCTTCCTGACGAATTTCTGTGCCTGATACTCCACGTGCCCATTCATAGCGGATAACAGCTCTCACTTCCGCCTTTGACCACGACTCCAAAACGCACCTTCTCTCCATAGCTCCGGGAAAAGACCGAGCGGCTGGCCTCCGCTTCGCTCAGGCACTGCGACAGCGCCCTCTGCTTGATCGCGGTCGACCTCTACCCAATGGTGTATCTGTGTCTTGCATGTGCGCATTCACCTGCCGTGTCGTCTTTCGCCCATATCATACAACTCTGCCCACAGTCGACAGGGGAAACTTATTTTCCAGCTCCCCCTCGTAGTTTATCTCAATCGATTTCCCCATTTACAACTAATATCTTTGCTAGGGCGCTCCCTCGACTGTGTCTGCTCCCCTTACACACTTACACGTGCCCGCAATGCCACCAAGCAGCATCCAAAGTCGCGGTGGGCAGTAATCATAATATTTTGGCTGATCAGTGTACACTACAACGAACATAGAAGCTGAAGCATATAAGTGCTGAGTTTTTTACAACAGTCTGTATGTCCAGATTTTATTATTACGATTCACTGCCAAGCAACGCATCTACAGGAATTACTGTTGTGAAGATACATCAGTGTGGTGTGTTTACAGCTCTTTGCTTTTCCTACCTTATAAAAGTTCTTGTGTGGACTTATACAGGGTGTCCCAGGAGCAATGATTAATATTGAGCGGTATGACAGGAACGATCATTCGAAGCAAAAAAGTACAGTAAATATGGTCTCTAAAATGCATACCTTAAGAGGTATGAGCACTTATTCACTTCCAATAATGTAAAACAAATCTCATTCACTGCAAGCTCTTTGCCTTCCTTATTTTAGGAGGAGATAGTACGAAGTAAAATAAGAAAAAATTGTGTCGTAAACACGGACTCTAAAATGCATATCTTAAGAGCTACCAGCTCTTGTTTATCTTCGCTACTGTGAAACACATCTCTTCTGCTAAACAAGTAATCATAACTCTTAAGGTGCGCGCTTTAAAGCCCACATTTACTAGACATTTTTAACTTGTTTTTGTCCGTACTACCTCCTCCCAAAATATGGAAAGCAAAGAGCTTTTAGTAGAAGAGATTTATTTCACAATCTCAAAAGATGAAGTGCTCATAGCCCTTAAGGTGTGCATTTTATAGCCCATTTTTACTAGGCTCTTTTGCTTCGAATGTTTGTTTTTACCATGTCCTTGAACATTAGCCATTCCTCCTGGAACATTTATAACCCCTACACTGCATCGTTTAGTATAGTGACACTGTATCTACAACCAATTACGGTACTTAGATGCAGTATATTATTACCCTCTGTAAGGATTTTTATAGATTTGACCATGAAATGCCTAAAGGGTTTTTGCCTATCGGACATGAAATTAAATTTGCAAAAACACACAGAAAGTAACAGATCTAACTTAGAAACTGTTTTAACTATTCAAACTTACTCAAATGAAACAGAATATAGTCACCAGACTAGTTAGGCATAGAAATGTGAAACATTTATTTTAAAGAAAAAGTAGACAGTTTTAGTGGAAAACCCGTCCTATATTTCTTTCCTACGAAAGTGCAATGAACCCAGGCAGAAGCAAAAAAATGTTATAGTGGGTAAAAGCAGTAGCAGAAATATATTCACGTTCTCACAAACACAAAAGACACTGTTACACTCATCAATATTACATATTTTGTCAAAACTGGATAACTTCATCAACGCTACAAATGCAAATCACCGCTAAGCTAGAATTTGGGCATGGGCTTAGTATTATTTCATCAGATTTTTCTACACAGTACAAATTTAAATAAAATTCACGTACAATAAGATTCACACTATTCTTTAAAAGCAAAGAAGTAACTGTTTTCATGGATAATGGCATTCATAGTAACTTTACCTTCAATGAGAATAAAACAATAAGTGGGTGCTCACAAACTGATATTACACCTTTTGAAACACAATGTACACAAAACTGAACCTAAAATTTAAGAGCAGTTGGAACTTTCTGTAATCATGTAACTTTGTGCATTCTGAGCAAGTTTCAATGTGAGCCCCCTAATCTTGACTACTATAGTAAAGCAAAATAAACACACTCTCATGAACAATATAATGAATGCCAACTTGGGAAAACAGTTCTTTGTAAACTGACTCATCTTGTGTGTATTTTAAACAGATTCTACAGTCAATATATTCACTAGGTATTGCTTTTCAAACCAATCATTAAGAACATTTAATTTAAACTGACCTCAAAATGGTTTGTTGTCTGTTTGTTATCATCTCAATTGTTTACTTTTGAAACCATAGGTTAAGCAAGTAATTTTAAGTGATCACAAAACTTTAAAATGAAGAAGTTCAGTTACTAGGAGGCTTTCACAAAAGTTACTCTTACTCCTCCCTCGACTTCACCAAAATCCACAATAATTTTAGATAACCTATTTCACTCAATTTTGAACAAATTTAATCAAATAATTGTCTTTCTTTTTTGATAATCATTTCTCGCAATCTGGACACTCGGAAATCATAGTTCAAAAGGAGAGGATCCTAATAGGTGTTATGATAGGGAAAATCAAGGTAGGAACATAAATTTTGGTATGAGTTACCTTGTATTTGCGCATACTAAATGTGCTGATCCATCATTTTACAAATCTATGATTCCTCGTCTCTGTTACAGTAATTGCGCAATATTGGTGGCAAGTATATGATGGCAGATGCACTTGCAGTTGTAATTGATATGCTCTGTTATTTTATTCGTGGCGACTATCATCAGATTTTATAATACTTTCAGGCCACAGAGCATCATATTAAATCCATTCATCCACCCCAGGCTTTGGCGTAATAAATACAAGCACTAAAAGCCTCACTCGTCACCTGCACAATGCACTTTCCAATCACTAGCTGCCAACTGTATGGTAGCTAGTCTCCAACTGACTCTCATGTCCACCTTTTTACTCGCACCAACCCCAATTTGAGTGTGCTAAATAACTTCCGTTTTGGAGGGGAACCACTCCATCTTTTACCACAACATGAACCAAGAGCTCTAAGTGTGGATCAGCAGTTGCAACGTAGGAAGTAAACATTTTTAAGCAAACATTGCATTTACCCATATTAACAAATCAATACAATATTATTTAACCAAAACCATCCCTTTCTGAATACAACGAAAACAATTAGTCAGTAAAGAGAAAACATAGTACAACACATCAAAGAACACATATTAAAGAAAATACACTTTATGCAAAGCATAATTAATGAGAAGAAAAAAATTACATAATATCTTACTATGGAGTTACACATTGTCAGTGTTTTTTTGCTACTGTGAAACGCCGAAGCTATTGATCGAACAACTTGAATGATTTTCTTACGAATTTGACAGTGCATATCGCGAGGTTATAGCCGCACTCAAAGGGATTGGCTTGATGTTAGGGCTCGCAACACGCTCGTTTTCATCACGCGATCAACGAGGATCAAGCTCCCATGATTACTGGATACTGGCAGCAGGCCAGTTACTTTGCTTCAAAGCGCACTTCAGTTTTATTTGTTTTCGTCTCACATTAATACAATGCAGTCGCATGGCGCAAATGTTGATCCTCGCGAGCCATCTTGATACCGATTTCTGTCTTTCTCTGATTCCACTTCATTCCTCATGTCTTCCGAGATAATTGACGGTCATCATTGGTGACTTGTGGAAGACTTGAGGCATCTCGCGTTTAACGTCAATATGCAGCAGGATTTTGGAACATATATTGTATTCGAACATTATGAATTACCTCGAAGAAAACGGTCTATTGGCACACAGTCAACAAGGGTTTAGAAAACATCGTTCCTGTGAAACACAACTAGCTCTTTATTCACATGAAGTGTTGAGTGCTACTGATTTCAGATCGATTCCGTATTTCTGGATTTCCGGAAGGCTTTTGACACTGTACCACACAAGCGGCTCGTAGTGAAATGGTGTGCTCATGGAATATCGTCTCAGTTATGTGACTGGATTTGTGATTTACTGTCAGAGAGGTCACAGTACGTAGTAACTGACGGGAAGTCATCGAGTAAAACAGAAGTGATTTCTGGCGTTCCCCAAGGTAGTGTTATAGGCCCTTTGCTGTTCCTTATCTATATAAACGATTTTAGAGACAATCTGAGCAGCCGTCTTCGGTTGTTTGCAGATGTCGCTGTTGTTTATTGACTAATGAAGTCATCAGAAGATCAAAACAAACTGCAAAACGATTTATAAAAGATACCTGAATGTTGCGAAAAGTGGCAGTTGACCCTAAATAACGAAAAGTGTGAGGTCATCCACATGAGTGCTAAAAGGAACTCGTTAAACTTCGGTTACGCGATAAATCAGTCTAATCTAAAAGCCGTAAATTCAGCTAAATACCTAGGTATTACAATTACGAACAACTTAAACTAGAAGGAACCCATAGATAATATTGTGGGGAAGGATAACCAAAGACTGCGTTTTATTGGCAGGACACTTAGAATATGTAACAGCTGCGCGGTCTGGGATCCTTACCAGATAGAATTGACGGAGTACATCGAAAAAGTTCAAAGAACGGCAGCACGTTTTGCATTATCGCGAAATATGGGAGAGAGTGTCACAGAAATGATACAGGATTTGGGCTGAACATCATTAAAAGAAAGGCGTTTTTCATTGCGACGGAATCTTCTCACGAAATTCCAATCACCAACTTTCTCCTCCGAATGCGAAAATGTTTTGTTGACACCGACCTACAGAGGGAGGAACGATCACCACGATAAAATAAGGGAAATCAGAGCTCGTATGGAAAGATATAGGTGTTCATTCTTTCCGCGCGCTGTACGAGATTGAAATAATAGAGAACTATGAAGGTGGTTCGATGAACCCTCTGCCAAGCACTTAAATTTGATTTGCAGAGTGTCCATATACATGTAGATGTAGATGTAGAATGGCAAAAAATCCTCAAAGGAAACCCGAGTGGCTGTGCACAACGTCAACGTACAATAAACCACTCGCAAACGGCGGTGGCAGCACTAGCAGTGGTCGGAGGGACGCGGAAAACAGTGCAATCGTCGTCGTAATGCCGAAGCGGTGCAATTTATATGACGTCCGAAAGGGTATGATCATTGGCTTTCGGCCCAAGGGTGCAAGCATTTCCGAAATGGCTAAGTTTGTCAACTGTTCGCGTGCTGCCATTGTTAAAGTATACCGTGCATGGCAAAGTGCCGATATTCAAAACAGCTACCGGAACACCTGTTGTGCACCACGGGTCATAGGTGACAGGGGTGAATGACGGCTGCGGAGATGTGTACGGGCGAACAGACGTGCAATTGTTGAGCATCGGACCATCCAGATGAACCAAGGTGCTACCAACAGCTTCTCCTCAACGACCGTTCAGCGAACGTTGATGCGTATGCGTTTCCGCAGCAAGTTCAAAACTGGTTCAAATGGCTCTGAGCACTATGGGACTTAACATCTGAGGTCATCAGTCCCCTAGAACTTAGAACTAGTTAAACCCAACTAACCTAAGGACATCACACACATCCATGCCCGAGGCAGGATTCGAACCTGCGACCGTAGCGGTCGCGCGGTTCCAGACTGAAGCGCCTTGAACCGCACGGCCACACCGGCCGGCTCCGCAGCAGGTTTCTGGTTCATACAACCATGCTGATAGCTGTTCATTGGCATTGGAATTTGCAGGCCTGTACCGCAACTGCACGTCCACTATTGACGACGGGTGGCCTTTTCAGATGAAGCACGTTTTAGGCTCCCTCGGACAGATGGCTATAGACGTTTTCACCAGGAAACGTCTGATAGCAAACAAGGAGGGAGATTACGACCTGGGGGATGCTTTCTTGGCGTTCACTAGGTGATCTCGTTGCTCTGGAGGGCACAAAGCGACCATGTCCACTCCTACGTACAGTTTATTTCTTCTTGGCGCGATGGCATCTACCAGCAAGCCAATGCAACGTGCCACACAGCTCGCAGAACATCAGGATGAGTTTACCGTCATCCATTGGCCATGTACTTACCCTGATTTAACTCCAATCCTCAGTCTGTGGGACCACCTCGATCGGGCTTTTTACGCCTTGGATCCTCAACCGGGAAACCTAGCGCAGCTGGCTACGGCACTAGATTCAGCATGGCTCCACACCCCTGTCGGTTCTTTTCAGAACCTCATTGACTCTCGTCCTGTCCGTCTCGTAGCGGTCCGCACTGAAAAAGTTGGCTATTCAGACTTGTGACAGGTGGTAGTGTACTGATAGACTGGTAGCGTCAGGCATCTTGATAAGTCACGACTAAATAGGCAAGACAGAAGCGCAAATAAGTGGAGGTGTCCGACTCCTTCGATGTATGGTGAAGAGAGCTAGAAACCAAGGTTATACAGGGTGGTCCATTGATAGTGACCGGGCCAAATACCTCACGAAATAAGCATCAAACGAAAAAACTACCAAGAACGAAACTCGTCTACTTTGAAGGGGGAAACCAGATGGCGCTATGGTTGGCCCACCAGATGGCGCTGCCATAGTCAAACGGATATCAACTGCGTTTTTTAAAAATAGGAACCCCCATTTTTTATTACATATTCGTGTAGTACGTAAAGAAATATGAATGTTTTGGTTGGACCATTTTTTTCGCTTTGTGACAGATGGCGCTGTAATAGTCACAAACGTCAAAGTACGTGGTATCACGTAACATTCCGCCAGTGCGGACGGTATTTGCTTCGTGATACATTACCCGTGTTAAAATGGACCGTTTACCAATTGCGGAAAAGGTCGATATCGTGTTGATGTATGGCTATTGTGATCAAAATGCCCAACGGGCGTGTGTTATGTATGCTGCTCGGTATCCTGGACGACATCTTCCAAGTGTCCGGACCGTTCGCCGGATAGTTACGTTATTTAAGGAAACAGGGAGTGTTCAGCCACTTGTGAAACGTCAACCACGATCTGCAACAAATGATGATGCCCAAGTAGGTGTTTTAGCTGCTGTCGCGGCTAATCTGCACATCAGTAGCAAATAAATTCCGGGAGAATCGGGAATCTCAAAAACGTCGTTGTTGAGAATGCTACATCAACATCGATTGCTCCCGTACCATATTTCTATGCACCAGGAAACTTTGAACGTCGTGTACAGCTCTGCCACTGGGCACGACAGAAATTACGGGACGATGACAGATTTTTTGCACGCGTTCCATTTAGCGACGAAGCTTCATTCACCAACAGCGGTAACGCAAACCGGCATAATATGCACTACTGGGCAACGGAAAATCCACGATGGCTGCGACAAGTGGAACATCAGCGACCTTGGCGTGTTAATGTATGGTGCGGCATTATGGGAGGAAGGATAATTGGCCCCCATTTTATCGATGGCAATCTAAATGGTGCAATGTATGCTGATTTCCTGCGTAATGTTCTACCGATGTTACTACAAGATGTTTCACTGCATGACAGAATGGCGATGTACTTCCAACATGATGGATGCTCGGCACATAGCTCGCGTGCGGTTGAAGCGGTATTGAATAGCATATTTCATGACAGGTGGATTGGTCGTCGAAGCACCATACCATGGCCCGCACGTTCACCCGATCTGACGTCCCCGAATTTCTTTCTGTGGGGAAAGTTGAAGGATATTTGCTATCGTGATCCACCAACAACACCTGACAACATGCGTCAGCGCATTGTCAATGCATGTGCGAACATTACGGAATGCGAACTACTCGCTATTGAGAGGAATGTCGTTACACGTATTGCCAAATGCGTTGAGGTTGACGGACATTATTTTGAGCATTTATTGCATTAATGTGGTATTTACAGGTAATCACGCTGTCACAGCATGCGTTCTCAGAAATGATAAGTTCACAAAGGTACATGTATCACATTGTGACAACGGAAGTGAAATGTTCAAACGTACCTACGTTCTGTATTTTAATTTAAAAAACCTACCTGTTACAAACTGTTCGTCTATAATTGTGAGCCATATGTTTGTGACTATTACAGCGCCATCTATCACAAAGCGAAAAAAGTGGTCCAACTGAAACAGTCATATTTCTTTATGTACTACACGAATATGTAATAAAATGGGGGTTCCTATTTAAAAAACGCAATTGATATCCGTTTGACCTACGGCAGCGCCATCTAGCGGGCGCACCATAGCGCCATCTGGTTTCCCCCTTTAAGCTAGATAAGTTTCGTTCTTTGTAGTTTTTCCTTTTGACGGTTATTTCGTGAGATATTTGGCCCGGTCACGATCAATGGACCACCCTGTATTTCAGCAAGTTCGTCGTAGTACATTTTTTTCTATCAAGGATTTGAACTATCGGTGTGTTTTGACATTTGAGCGGATGCAGTTGACAGTTCGTAGAGCTACTTGCGTAACATGTTGTTATTGAAAATATCTGTTGCGTACAGCTCATAAAGGCGACAAGAAGTCTGCCCGTGTGCGGTGACGACACGTCGACAAGAGCGGCAACGGACTAAAAGGCAATAATTGCGTGCGGTTCTCACGTGCGCCTGCTATATAATCTTGCTAGTTCATGCCGTCACACATTGCTACTCCCACGTATCTGTATGATATGGCTGTTTCCAGCTGTGATACCCTAATCCTGTAGCCAAATGGTACTACATTTTTTCGTTTGGTAAAGTGCATAACAACATCATCCACAGCACATTAAGAAGTACCCGAAAAGCTTTGCACCAGATTGGTGTTTTGACATTCGATATAAAACAATAACTTCAACCCTAAAATATATTACGAAACATAGCCCTTCCCAATCGTAAAATAGACATCGTCAGTTTTACAGTTTCATTAACTACCAGAAGATCGATATCTTAAGACAAAACATTTCTTGTGCTTTTAATTTATTTTTGTTACTGAAACGTTTACTTTGCATAGTCAGTTGACGCATTCAAGAACACCCACTATCAATAATCATGGATAAAGCTTTTTGGATCAAGTCAGTGCCAGATATGGCTGGATATTACAACATGACATTGGATAGTCTTTTCTCATACTTTGTCTATGATGTAACAATTAAACTGTATATGTAGGACCAGTTATCGAAAATGCAACTCATGTCACAATCGTTTCCGTAACGCCTTAGCTCCAGACGAAGTGTATTTATCACTTGTCTACTGAAATGTGGAATACACTTATCTGTATCTGTCGCTTATTTGCCCAGTCGTTAGCCTTATCTTGCGTATGGTTGTTCGTACTATCACTGCTCACACGAAAACACTCACTGTTTGATTAACGTTCTTTTCATATAGTTTCCAAACAACAGGTTGGGATGTGATTAGGTCAGGTGATACATCGACCATGGAGATAAATCAGGGTCGAGGAACATTCACATGTGCCGGCACACTTTTGAGACATTTGTTGTTAATATGTCACGAAATTAAAATCAAGTACTCTCATTTGACTCCGACACTTTCTACAAGATATGGGGTTAGGGGGAGGGAGAATTAATTGTCTCGTAAAAAACTGGATCCATCTGTCTCCGGATGGTGTAGTACCTAATAAGATCGCCCGTATAGATTTACAAGTGGAAACCAGCCATAGGTCTCAGTAGCTGAAGACTACTCTTCTCTACAGGATGTTGTTAAACTTCTTAGACTTCATACCGCTCACAAATCAGAAAGGGAAAGAAATATTCTCTGTGACTGGAACACTAGAATTGTCTACTCCTTGTAATCAAAAAGAAGAAGAAAATCACTGTAATTTATTTAACTAGGGGAAGATTTCAGTAATGCGGTTGCTGTGAGCAATAAATGGAGTAACATTGTTCCTAGCACAGCAGTAAAGAGGCAAAAACGTTATGCATTACTCAACTTCTGCAATGTCAACATTCTCAAAGGACTTTGGTGGTCAACATCACAAAACACTTACGACTCGACAAATCACTAGAGATCTTATATGAAAGTGGTGTGGTAAAATGCATATTGACAGATAAAATCGGTACTATGTATTCTACGAACTGTAAATGATTTTTCATACAGTTGTATGAAATTAAACTGCGTCAAGCTCACGGTCCAAACACTAACAAAATAATAATAAAATAAATTATCGCAGGCACTGCGCCATACACATTGGAAAGTTCATGTAGTGTGCACAGTCAAATATGATCAGTAATTTAGATATCTGTATTTTCATTACAGTTACACATGGAATGAGGAAATCTAAAACATTGCTTCAAAAGAACTCGGAACTTCATAACACAGCATAAATGTGCTTAGAAATCATGTTTCATCCACGTATGACATGAATCTTTCAGTATTTTCCATTTTCAGTGTTCTTCATGTCTGAAACAGTTTTCTTTTTCTTGTGCTTTGCACTTCATCGGCGCAGAGTCGGCATGGATCTGGCATCGTTAGCCTTGCGGTACCACTATCTTTACCGCCCTACCCTGCTGCATATGGGAAATGCGCGTGGAAAGAATGATTGTGGTAAAATCTTCGCATGAGTTCTAATTTTCTCGTTGTAATGGTTCCGTGAGAGGTATGTGGGAGGCAGAAATACGCTGCTCGACTCTTCCTGGAACGTACGCTCTCGGAATTTCAACAGTAAATCACTTCGTCATGTACAACTCCTTTCTTGTTGCGTCTATTGCTGGAGTTCGTTGAGCATCTCCGCGCTCTCAATAATCCTGACGTAACATGCCGCTCTTCGTTGGATCTTATCCATTTCTTATATTAATCCAACCTGGTATGGATTCTAGACTAATCAGCAATACACGTCAATCGATATTACAAGTGGCTTACAAAACACTTCGTGGATGAATTATATTTGCTTAACATACATCTAAAAAATGTCAGCCTGGCATCTGCTTTTCCTGCACTTAGTTTCACGTGGTCATTCCACTTGGGTCGCTGCTGGCAGTTACTCCTAGGTGTTTTGCGGTAGTTACTGTTTCTAGCAAATTGTCACCATTAGTGTGATGGAACAGGTGTGGATTTTTTCGTTACTTTCGGTGTCAACTACTAGTCCTTGCACCAACCGTCGTTCCTCTCTAGGTCTTGCTGCGTTACGTTACATTCTTCTATCTTCCTACAGACAACAACATCGTCCACTAATAACTTCACGGAGCCACCCACGTTATCCACAAAATCTGTGAGGACTATTGTGAAGGCGACTCATTGAGTTTGGTTGGAGACTAGTTCAGTGCGCACGCATATCGCTCGGTGGTATTGTATGTGTGCTCACGAGGCCTACGAGAAAGACTGGCCGCGGCGCGTACGTCACGAAGGTAGTCCTGCGCTCGCTCGCTCGCTCAAATCAGCTGACAAACTACGTTTCTATACTTGTTAACTCGTAATTAAGCGTGTCCGTACAAACGAAAACTGAATCTTCTACTGCAATCCGCTATTATGGAACCTTACTGTTATTAGTCCTATAATGATGGGAAGTCCATGGGCCTACTTATAATTTTTTGCGGCTGTACTGGTGTACAATAAAATAAAATCATGCTAAAATGATTATCAGTTGCATAAGGCACCACTTCCAGCACGTAATGAGTACCGGTACTGTTAAGCAGAAGAGACTAAACAAGCCGTTATACCATTTATATCGACTATAGATCTTAAATTTTGCTGTAGTACTGTTAATCAGTAAGACCTCATAATAGCAGATTCCCGTGGAAGATGCAATTCTCGTTAGTACTTACACGCCCAGCTGCGTGTTCACAGGTTTAGAAACACAGTTTGTCTGCTGAGCTGAGCAAGCGAGAGAGTTCAGGACTACCTTCGTGACGTACGCGCCGCGGCCCGTCTTTCTCGTGGGCCTCGGTGTGTTCAGCAGTGCCCCCAGCGATCTGTGGGCCACACAAGGTATGTAATACTCATGCAGTGTTCTTCTAATCATTTAGAGGCATACAAGGGCCGATGCGGCAGTGCATCGTCTTCCTACAGGTATCGTTCACCTGCAAGGTACAGTGGACGATCAAACGAATGCCCATTGTCGGAGAGTAGTTGCCAGTGTCATTCGCTCGTGCAAGACAATGCCAGACTTGTCAGGGGTCCGCAGCTCGTGGTCGTGTGGTAGCGTTCTCGCTTCCCGCGCACGGGTTCCCGGGTTCGATTCCCGGCGGGGTCAGAGATTTTCTCTGCCTTGTGATGACTGGGTGTTGTGTGATGTCCTTAGGTTAGTTGGGTTTAACTAGTTCTAAGTTCTAGGGGACTGATGACCATAGATGTTTAGTCCCATAGTGCTCAGAGCCAGTTGAACCATTTTGAACTTGTCAGGGGCATCAAACGATCCGGTCTGAACATCTCCAGTCCAAGAATACCACCTGCCACAAATATACCCTGTTCGCATATGGGGTGCACCGTGGCATATTTTTTTGACGTACTTATACCGAGCCAAACGCCCTGTACCGAAATGGTGGCTCATGAAACCAAGAGACCTTTTCCCATATTTCGAGCGTTTGGTGGTAGTTTTCCTGCGTCTATGATAATTTTTGTGCTCTTTGATGCACTGTGAGCGGAGTTAGAAGTGTGTGGTCTGTATGTGAGGGGCTGATCCTGTACCCCACAGCGACGACATGGATCTGAACTGTATGACTACAATTATCGTCTGGCATTAAATTATTGAGTGATTTGCTGCTCTGTGGCTTGTATTCACAATAATTGATAGCGGCTTCTGTAATACACAGGTCGTTGACGCTGGCCGCAGTAGCCGAATGGATTTACTCAAGGCGGACTACACAGTGCTGACGTGGATCCACGTGAAATATGCAGTGTCTGCATGGTCTCAGTGTGTGCTACGCGCTGTGCATCAACTGTGCCGAAGCGGCGAGTCTAGCCCCAGGCGCTAAGAGATCTCACGATATGCTAATCATGTGACACGTCCAGCTATTCTTTCCGCCGTCGTGAAAAGAGCGCTCTGGCTTTCTAATTCTGTTTCTCACGAGTGTTTTTTTAAGTATTAATATGTGGCTTGCTTTCATAAATTACTGTTTTCTTTCTAGTACATTCTGAAGTCGTTCGCTTTGTTTTCTTCAAAGATCTCTGCTACATGCCATTACAGATATGCAGCTTGATTAAAGCTTATAGTATTTAATTTCCGACGTTGATATAAGTTTACAAGTTTCTAGCGGATTTCACGACTACAATTCTGCGTACAGTAATTCGGTGACTGATACTGTCGATTTCTTTTGCTGCTGTACACTTAATTTCATTATTTGTCTACTTGTAACATGCTTTTGTAATGCTACATTTCAGATGCCACTGTTTCAGGTTCCCTGCTTCGTATGTCAGTCGCCGTCCAGTCTTTGAGTTTTCCACTATATTTTGGCAGCGAATAGCGGATTAATTTTCAGTTTAACGGCAGTAAGATGCTAACGTTGTGTGACCAGAAGTCTCTTATTTAGCTTAAGTGTCCCGTTGTCCTGACAAAATAAATACGGGGCCTATATTGTCCCGATTTTTAGTAATTGTCCCGTATATTTTGAAGTAGCGTGTTTTTAAATAATGTGTAGCGTAACCAAATGGAGAACAAATGTGGTCATAGCCAAAGAATAAAGTAAATAGTCTGACTGAATTAACCTGAATGAGAAGTCCTTATGTTGGTAGAACAGAAATATTTGTGCTCTGTGGATGGTACTACACAGTGCTTTCCATGGAGGTAGAATAAGGGGAGATGGCGCTACAGACTTAACGCTTTACGTTGTTTTGAAGCCAGTGGGTGGGGCCTGCCGCCATCTTGGATCCCCCAAAACATTAGCAGACAAGTGTTTACAATTCTTTCGTGTTCGTTATTTCTGTCGTGTGCACGCGATATTTATTTTATATAGTAAATGTTACACTGTTTTAGTGAACAACACAGCATAATGAATGCAACTTCAATCGTTTTTCTGGTCTTAAATGCATATTCGATGCAGTAATACGACACCAAAATATGAAGCTTCTGGCCTCAGTACTGTAATTCCTTTTTGTTTATACAACGAATAACCGAGAAGAGAAGTATGTGCTGGGAAAAGCGTGCTTTCATAATCCATTTCTGTTCACTTTCATTGTGTGTGTGCCGATAATTGATAAAGCCAGAACTCCAAAACAATGATTGATAGTTTACAGGCACCGATTTGTATTCGTTGCATTTTCAAATGTTCAGGTTTGCAAGAAACTTGCCTTATTTCCTTTGGTGTCCCATACATGTATGCAGGGACGATATAAACAAGCCAGCTGTCATGTCAACAAAGTGAAAGGTTCGTTAAATTACGAAGGAAAAGAACGGAATTTAAGATTGTCAGGCCCATCGTAGTTTACACATCTACTTTGTTTTTAAATTGTACCTACCAAGTGACATTCAGTGTGGCAAATAACAGCAATTTACAGGTTAACACGACAACACAGTGATTAATATAATGATCTAAGTAGCCTGGACATTGATAGGGAACTTTGCTTTAACAAATATGTAAACCTTAAGTACTCATAATTTAACCACTGTAACATGTGTTCCACAGATTTTACTGAAGATTTAATTAACTACATGAAGTTACACTACTTTTATATTAAATTATCCCATTTTAAAACATTAGTCTACATTTCCAGGATATTTATTGCCAGGACTTTTCAGTTACTTGGGAATAACCAAACAATGAAAACCAAGTGTATTGCTCACCTCCAGAGAGTTCTTCACATTGGACTGATAGGAAATCTAAAGTCAAATCACAGAAATAAAACCATACTGTATTACTTCACAGTGCATCAGAATTTCAAGTATATATAAGAAAATAGCGATTAAATAAGACCACTTAGGGATGAAATGTGATTTGTTTAAACTTTAGACTACAATCAGAACGATTAGTACACCAGTAAGCGACGCAAGCCGGCATTTTTTATCAAAACACTTCACGACTACACGAAATCAAACTACCAGAAGCGAATGTTTTGGGGTAGCTAACATGGCGTATCTTGACTTGGGTCGGCTTCAAGTTTGTGACGTCATGACAACTCCTCTTATTTTTACCTCCATGGTGCTTTCACATGGCAGGTTTTCTGTGGCGTGCAGAGGTTGGTAATGACGAGATGGATCACGGGAAATCTAGACGACCAATCCCTACATCGTTTTTCATTTGTTTCGATGTCGACACCGCGCTCTAAATCACGAATAGTTCATCACTTTCTGTTTCGTTTTGCGCTGCCTGTTGCCTCATGTTACCGCGTTTATAAATGTGATTTAACTGATTTTAGACGATTAGAGTCGCAGATTACGTTGCAAATGTGGTCATACCCAAAGAATAAAGTAAGTTGCCTGGTGTAATATACAGCAAAATATTATATTTCTCAGAAATGCAAAAAAGGAAGTGCATATTTACCAATGAAATGAAAGCTGAATTTCCGTTTTTGAAATTAGAAAAGCAAACGTAGAAATTATTTTACACATTGTGTAAAACTACTGTTTCTATCAATCATGGATCCGATGCTGTGCAATACATTAATCTGAAGAAACACAAGTTAGCTGTTTCAAACAAAACTTCGTCACAAGGTATGATGTATTTTAATACAAAACGTGAGAACAGTGCTATTATGAATCATGTAGAAAAATATCTTGCTGCTGAGGAAGGTTTTCTAGCTTTTCATGCAATGAAATGCAACTGTCCTTCAGATCAATGGACTGCACTGCTGCGATCATCAGCAAGGTGTTTGAGAAGAAGTTTACTTGTTTGAGAACAAAGTGTGAATCCATAACAGTGAATATGTTGGCTCCATACGCATTGTGTCAAATATGTGCGGAGCTGAAAGATGCGAAGTATATTTCACTTATGGTGGACACATCCAATCACAAAAGTGTAAAATTGATACCAGTGTTTGTTAGATATTTTTGCTGAGTAAGGGTATTCAAGTAAAAGTGATTGACTTCCAGAACATAATAAGTGAAATGGCTGATGTTAAAACAAATATTATCATGGAAGTTCTCGATAAATAGGATCTCAGGTATAAAAGTGTTACATTTTGTGGCGACACCTATACGCAAATTTTGGAGGTGCAGGAATAACGTGACAAAACAATGTTTTTGCAAGACGTAAACCTTTGCTGAAAAGAAAAATTAATGATGTAAGCTGTGCAGTGCACATAGTGCATAACGCAGTACAAACCAGTGCTGATATCTCCCAGTAGACGTAGAAACAATTGTAAACAAAATTTTTCAATATTTCCATATTTGGACCATTCGAGTGGAAGAGCTAAAAGTATCGCGAGTTTTCTGAAGCGGAATACAAACAGGTGCTCGGTAGTGTTAAAAGTAGATGGTTCTCTTTGGACCCAGCTGTTAACAGAATTATCGATATTTACACAGACCAAAATCTTATTTTTTGTCTCGACAAAAATGAAATGATTCTTTAGTGATCCTCAATCACTGCTCTGGCTCAGTTTTATTCAGAGCCAGTTGAAAATGCTTTCATCAACAATAATAAACTATTGAGGCAGCAGATGTCAGCTAATGAAGCTTTGGAGGATTTAGAAATGTCGGTAAGGAAAGTTAAATCGAGCAAGGAGGAAAACTTTCAAACCATAAAGATTCAGTCATTGATAAGTGCATTGCAAGACACTGGCTTGCTGAAAGAGTTTTATTTCTTGGATATTTCGGTTTATTTTATGAGACATTAATTGATTATATTGAGAAGTGGGTTCACGCATTTCATGTGCTGAAACCATTTAACTGGGTTCAACTCAAATGTCCTCTTCTTTGGAAGTCTGTTCATCAAATTCTTAAAACTTTAGCGGACTTTCATGAAAATATTCTGAAAGAAGTATGTGAAGATCAGCTTTTTGAGGAAGTGAACCACATGAAAAATAAATGTGAAGTGAAAATTGATTAACTGAAAACTGTGAAGTGTTTTGGTGAAAAACGATCTGTTGTTTTCAACTTGCTTGCAGCTGAAGATATCTGCTGCAAAAACATGTAACTCATTATTTCGTTTGTGCTAGCTCTACCTAGCATCTATGCTGCTGCAGAAAGATTGTTCTCTGTCACAAGTAGTTTATGGACAGATGAAAAGAACAGGTTTAGTATATAAACTGTGATGCAAATAATCAAAGCAAAACCTCATTTTCAGAAACTTCATGTGGTGATTTTTATGAAATTCTATCAGCAAATACCAAACTCCTGAATGACATACATGCTTCTGCAAAATATAACTGAGAGAAAAATAAATAATCTCCATAAGTAATAAACACTGATTATCCTAACTGTCTGCTTGCAACAACTACAAAACAATACAATATTTATTTGATTAGTCATACAAGTTATTTCGACTTTCTTACTGTGGGTATGTCTGATTCATTTTTACATTAGCGATTGATTTGGTATGTCTTCGTTATTAGGAGTGACATATATTTAGTTTGCCCCCACTGAAAACCCCTTAATTCCTGCACTTATCCCATTGGTTTCATGTTCTTTCTGCAATTAAATATTTTTTGTTGTGATCGTTTTATACTCAAAAGCCCCCATTTTCTACCCACAACAAACTGAACTAAAAAAGAAGTGTTTTCGAAAGAAGCAAGTGTAAGTACGAGAACCACTAAATACAAGACGTTAGCTTTGGAAAACAAGAAAATAGCTTTGTGTCTTCCTATACTAAGTGTGTATTAATTGAATGGGTGAAAACCATAACAGTATAATTGCCATTTTTTGCAAAACTGAGTTAGTGCACATTCGACCACGAAACAAGGGATACTTGTTTGTGGCACAAAGATCCAGGTGCCTACTGTTAAGGTCTGCCATCTATCGGAATGTGGTATAACTACTCGTACATTTATCAAATCAAAATCGATAGGCAGTATCAGGACAGTACAAGCAACAACATGGCGGACACTTGGAAGAATCGCGATTTAGGCTCTCAATTACGGGCAACGTATGAGTGGCCAAGTAAGTGGTCCCGACAGTCAGGATACCAGTTGCTTTGGAATAAGGCTGGGCATCTCAGACATATTCTGAGTCATGGTCACCTTTGTGCTCATACGGTAAAGACTACCAAATCCACCGGTTAGTCCCTCAGCCGTTAGGGGTAAAACCTAATGGGACTCGGGGCAAGTAAGGCTAGCAACCTGCTTCCCTGGTACTTTAAGTATGATGCTGGCAACAATCAGAGCAAAATGCCTCGGACCTTTGGAGGTGACGGAGTCCCACCTCTAACTGACAAAGCAAGGACTCCTAAGATACGACTTGTCAAACAAATGGTAATCAGATGGGGAGCTATTAATATCAATGGGGGCTACTCTGGGAAGAAGGTAGAGCTGGCAGAGGCTGCAAGTAAGATGGGGCTGGACATTTTAGCTGTTAGTGACACTCGAGTAAGGAGTGAGAAAGAAGAGGAAGTGGGAGAATACAAGGTCTACCTGTCAGGAGTCAAAGCAGGAATAGCACAATGGGGTGAAGGACTTTACATCAGGAAAGAAATGGAACCCAGCGTAGTTGCAATAAGGTATGTAAACGAACGACTGATGTGGATAGATTTGACAGTGTCTAGCAAGAAAATTAGGATTGTGTCATTATATTCACATTGTGAAGGGACAGATCAAGATAAGATGGATAGTTTTTATGAGGCACTCAGTGATGTAGTTGTTAGAGCAAAGGACAAGGACAGTGTTCTGCTCATGGTTGATTTTAACGCCAGGATTGGAAATCGAACAGAAGGGTATGAATAGGTTATGGGTAAATTTGGAGAGGATATGGAGGCCAACAGGAACGGGAAACAACTCTTGGATTTCTGTGCCACTATGGGCTTAGTAATCACAAACTCCTTTTTTAAACATAAGAACATTCACCGGTATACTTGGGATGGCAGGGGAACCAGATCTGTCATTGACTATATAATAACAGATCAGGAAGGCTGTGAGGGACACAGGTGTATCCAGGGGATTCTTTGATGACACTGATCATTATTTAATCTGCAGTGAAATTAGGATTGTGAGGCCGAAAGTGCAGGAGGTCAGGTCCATATGTAGGAGGATAACAGTGGAGAAACTTCAGGATATGGAAATCAGGCACAAGTACATAACAGCGATCTCAGAAAAGTACCAGTGAGTTGAATGTAGTCAATTACAGTCATTGGAAAAGGAATGGACAAGGTACAGGGACACAGTACTAGAAGTGGCTAAAGAATGTCTTGGAACAGTAGTGTGTAAAAGTAGGATGAAGCAAACAGCTTGGTGGAATGACACAGTCAAGCCAGCCTGTAAAAGGAAAAAGAAGGCATATCAAAAATGGCTACATACTAGAACTCTAGTAGACAGAGAAAGTTATGTTGAAGAAAGAAACAAAGCCAAACAGATAATTGCAGCATCCAAGAAGAAATCTTGGGAAGATTTTGGAAACAGTTTGGAGACTATGGGTCAAGCTGCTGGAAGACCATTCTGGAGTGTAATTAGCAGTCTTCGAAAGGGAGGTAAGAAGGACAGGTCAGGAAAACTGCTGGTGAATCCTGTGGATGCCTTGGGCAGATGCAGGGAATATTTTGAAGAGTTGCTCAATGTAGGTGAAAATACGATCAGTAATGTTTCAGATTTTGAGGTAGAATTGGATAGGAATGATGATGGAAATAGGATCACATTTGAGGAAGTGGAGAAAATGGTCAATAGATTGCAGTGCAATAAAGCAGCTGGGGTGAATGAAATTGTCGGAACTCATCAAATACAGTGGAATGTCAGGTCTTAAATGGCTACACAGGATAATTGAAATGGCCTGGGAGTCGGGACAGGTTCCATCAGACTGGACAAAAGCAGTAATCATACCAATCTTTAAACATGGAAACAGAAAAGATTGTAACAACTACAGAGGTATCTCTTTAATCAGCGTTGTGGGTAAAATCTTCTCAGGTATTGTTGAAAGGAAAGTGCGAGTATTAGTTGAGGACCAATTGGATGAAAATCAGTGTGGGTTTAGGCCTCTTAGAGGTTGTCAGGACCAGATCTTTAGCTTACGGCAAATAATGGAGAAGTGTTATGAGTGGAACAGGGAATTGTATCTGTGCTTTATAGATCTAGAAAAGGCATATGACAGGGTTCCTAGGAGGAAGTTATTGTCTGTTCTACGAGATTATGGAATAGGAGGCAAACTTTTGCAAGCAATTAAAGGTCTTTACATGGATAGTCAGGCAGCAGTTAGAGTTGACGGTAAATTGAGTTCATGGTTCAGAGTAGTTTCAGGGGTAAGACAAGACTGCAACCTGTCTCCACTGTTGTTCATATTATTTATGGATCACATGTTGAAAACAATGGACAAGATATGTGAACACAAAATAAGCAGTCTTGCATATGCGGATGACTTAGTTGTGATTGCAGATTCGATTGAAAGTTTGCAAAGTAATATTTCAGAGCTAGATCAGAAATGTAAGGACTATGGTATGAAGATTAGCATCTCTAAAACGAAAGTAATGTCACTGGGAAAGAAATATAAACGGATTGAGTGCCAAATAGGAGGAACAAAGTTAGAACAGGTGGACGGTTTCAAGTACTTAGGATGCATATTCTCACAGAATGGCAACATAGTGAAAGAACTGGAAGCGAGGTGTAGCAAAGCTAATCCAGTGAGCGCTCAGCTACAATCTACTCTCTTCTGCAAGAAGGAAGTCAGTACCAAGACTAAGTTATCTGTGCACCGTTCAATCTTTCGACCAACTTTGTTGTATGGGAGCGAAAGCTGGGTGGATTGAGGTTACCTTATCAACAAGGTTGAGGTTACGGATATGAAAGTAGCTAGGATGATTGCAGGTACTAGTAGATGGCAGGAGAGTGTCCACAATGAGGAAATCAAAGAAAAACACGGAATGAACCCTGTAGAGGTAGCAGTAAGGGCGAATGAGGAAATCAAAGAAAAACACGGAATGAACCCTGTAGAGGTAGCAGTAAGGGCGAACAGGCTTAGATGGTGGGGTCATGTTACACGCATGGGAGCAGCAAGGTTACCCAAGAGACTCATGGGTTCAGCAGTAGAGGGTAGGAGGAGTCGACGCAGACCAAGGAGAAGGTACCTGGATTCGGTTATGAATGATTTTGAAGTAATAGGTTTAACATCAGGAGAGGCACCAATGTTAGCACTGAATAGGGGATCATGGAGGAATTTTATAAGGGGGGCTATGCCCCAGACTGAACGCTGAAAGGCATAATCAGTCTTAAATGATGATGATGATGAATTACTGACGAAATCTCGGTAAGAAATGAGTAGTTCTACCTTTCAAGGCATTCAGTGTCGTTCAGAAACGACTGATGAATATTTATCAGATGATGATTCAGTCGCAGACGAAAATTATGATCCTGTTCAAGGTAACTAATGTTCAAGCATTTTGTGTAACATTTTAGCGACTACATAAGTTTTTGTTTTGAAATTTTCGATGACTTTTGTGGCCATTAGAAATGTCTTAAACTATTTTTTAGAATACAAGCACACATAAAACTAGCATAACAACTCCTCCTTACTGTCAATAAAAATTATGCTCCACGTGAAAAATACTGTCATGAGAATATTGTCACTTGTACCGGTATGTCACTGAAATGCTTAACATCTTTCATGTACGTTAGCATTCCTTTGACACAATTACATTTACCAAACCGACGAGATTATTTTGGGAATTTTATGTATGGAACTGATTTTTAGATAGATATTTGCGTTATATCGATGCTTCAATGGTATATTTCATTTTCTATCCAGATGCATCATCTTCTGATGAAAACGAAGATCATAGCAAGGTATAAAAAACCCTAACAATAAAAAAAATCCATTACACAGTTGAAAAGTCGTGCGTAGAAGCCCCTCATGAAGAAACTCAAGAAAACATTGTTTCAAAAACAGAGAAAGGAATGTTTAGTCATGGAAAGTGAATATAAGAAAACACCTAAGAAACCAGGGACAAGAATATATATCCACAACAGGAAAAATTATGCATGCAGGTGTCATGCACCTATTTCAACATATCTGTCGACATGAATGCATGACTTTCACAGAAGAAAGGCGAAGAGCTATCCATGAAGAGTTTTAGAAAACTGGTTCTTGGCAGCAACAAACGACCTTCACAGTAAAATGTTTTTCAACTGCCAAACCAAGACGTGCAAAACAAAATTGTAAGAAGTCAAAAACACTAAGTACTGTCATTATCCTGGATGGTAATCGAGAGCATAAGGAGTACTTCCTGAAGACATTAACTGTAAGCAATCGCTCGTTTATCATAGCTGCATTATACAAACCAAGAGTGGAAGGCCTATCTCTGGTTGATCAATGTGGTATATATACTCCTGGAAATAAAGTACCAGAAGATCGCCTCACTGCCTTAAGGAACCACATAAAAGCTTTCCTCACTATTCTCGTAAACATAATCCTCACAGGAAATACCTGTCGCCAGAGTTATCAGTCTCGAAAATGTATATACTTTATTCTAAGAAGTGTGAGGAAGGAAACATTTAGCCAGTGAAGACCTGTACTTACTGTAAAATGTCCAATTCAGAATTTAATCCATCATTTTATAAGCTAAGGAGTGACACCTGCAATTCATGTGACTAATTAGAAAATTTAATCAAAGCAAAGGTAGATACCCCTAAAATTAACAATCTCAAGCTGGAGAAAGAACTTCACCTAAGAAACATTGAGCAAGTAAAAGCTGCTAAGAAAGGAGATATACAGAAGACAAATGAAGGCTCAACACATGAACTTACTTTCGACCTTGAAAAAACTGCCAACTCCAATGTTAACAACCAATGTTATTTACTACAAGAGACAGCTTTGGACATTTAATCTTCGAATACGTGACTGTAGAACAGATTATGCTTTCATGTACAGGGTTATTACAAATGATTGAAGCGATTTCACAGCTCTGCAATAACTTTATTATCTGAGATATTTTCACAATGCTTTGCACATACAAAAACTCAAAAAATTTTTTTAGGCATTCACAAATGTTCGATTTGTGCCCCTTTCGTGATTCGGCAGACATCAAGCCGATAATCAAGTTCCTCCCACACTCGGCGCAGCATGTCCCCATCAATGAGTTCGAAAGCATCGTTGATGCGAGCTTGCAGTTCTGGCACGTTTCTTGGTAGAGGAGGTTTAAACACTGAATCTTTCACATAGCCTCACAGAAAGAAATCGCATGGGGTTAAGTCGCGAGGGCGTGGAGGCCATGACATGAATTGCTGACCATGATCTCCACCACGACCGATCCATCGGTTTTCCAATCTCCTGTTTAAGAAATGCCGAACATCATGATGGAAGTGCGGTGGAGCACCATCCTGTTGAAAGATGAAATCGGCGCTGCTGGTCTCCAGTTGTGGCATGAGCCAATTTTCCAGCATGTCCAGATACACGTGTCCTGTAAAGTTTTTTTCGCAGAAGAAAAAGGGGCCCTAAACTTTAAACCATGAGATTGCACAAAACACGTTAACTTTTGGTGAATTGCGAATTTGCTGCACGAATGCGTGAGGATTCTCTACCGCCCAGATTCGCACACTGTGTCTGTTCACTTCACCATTAAGAAAAAATGTTGCTTCATCACTGAAAACAAGTTTCGCACTGAACACATCCTCTTTCATGAGCTGTTGCAATCGCCCCGAAAATTCAAAGCGTTTGACTTTGTCATCGGGTGTCAGGGCTTGTAGCAGTTGTAAACGGTAAGGCTTCTGCTTTAGCCTTTTTCCGTAAGATTTTCCAAACCGTCGGCTGTGGTACGTTTAGCTCCCTGCTTGCTTTATTCGTCGACTTCCGCGGGCTACGCGTGAAACTTACCCGCACGCGTTCAACCGTTTCTTCGCTCACTGCAGGCCGACCCATTGATGTCCCCTTACAGAGGCATCCAGAAGCTTTAAACTGCGCATACCATCGCCGAATGGAGTTAGCAGTTGGTGGATCTTTGTTGAACTTCGTCCTGAAGTGTCGTTGCACTGTTATGACTGACTGATGTGAGTGCATTTCAAGCACGACATACGCTTTCTCGGCTCCTGTCGCCATTTTGTCTCACTGCGCTCTCGAGCGCTCTGGCGGCAGAAACCTGCAGTGCGGCTTCAGCCGAACAAAACTTTGAGTTTTTCCACGTATCTGTAGTGTGTCGTGACCATATATCAATGAATGGAGCTACAGTGAATTTATGAAATCGCTTCAATCATTTGTAATAGCCCTGTATATGTGGTCTGAAAATACTGCCTCAAATGGACCGTCATAAATTGGTTCTTGCTTACTGAAGTATGTAAAATCATTGCCATCTGATGTTAAACGTGTTATTGCCCCCAGTGATACTTGCAGTAGGCAAAACAGAAATCAAATAATCGCCAGATTTCGGCTCTATATTGTTGCTCATACCTCTATTGAAACTGTTGATCATAAGTTCTTCGTGTTTGTACATAGTTACTTTGAAAGTGATGCCGATTTTTCTCATTGAGAGGAAGAAAACGCAAACCCAGTTTATATTTGTGCCACAGAATTGGATGAAGCTTGTAGAAAATGCCAGGGTGACATTTCATGTGAAAGAAATGAAGCAAGATGATTCCCTAACTACAGAACCAATTGCAAAACTTCTCATCAACAGAAAAATAGACACTGATAATCAAAAGTTTGACTGGTTGACACTGAGATGGATGCAATACAGAAAAGCTGAACCAAAAGCTTTCTCCACCAAGGAGACATTGGACGAAGATAAACAATTTCGAAAAGTAAATCTTGCACGTCCATGTAGGTCTGAAACAATACCGGAAAAACTTCCACTACTTCGACATGGACCAGTATGTTTAAAGCAAGCAAAAATTGATGACTTGATGTTGTTGTTACAGTTTATTCCTCAAGTGTACCACAACTTCTATAAGAGTGTAACACCGATTCAGAGCTCAGCAGAAAACCAACCAGAACGTCGTGGTCGTCCTTGTGGTCATGGCAGAGGTCAGCATTATCTTTCACACTTTCCGCAGTACACTGTACAGCCAGGTGATGATGAATGCTACCCTGGCAACTCTGATAGTGATGAAGTGAATGAAAGCTAGTAAGAGGAAAGAGTTTATTCTTTAAAGGCATAGTGATACAAGTGACATTTATGAAGATATTTTGAAACCGTAACGGTACAAGTGAACTTTATGGATATTTTAAACTGTGACGCCTTACAACGGGTACCTTCAGATACTTATCATATATATGTCCCTCAAGTGTAAAACTTTGTATAAACCTTTTGTTTCATTTTGTATAACCTGTGACTTTATAAAACTGAAATGTTTAAGGTCGTTATTCTCACAATAAACTCTATGCTGCTTATGCAATTACGATTTTTACCCATTCATTTCCTGTGGGGTTGTGTCTGCCTGCATTAGTGAGTAACATCAAGATTGGCCATATTGTATAAGTATTAAGGGTTGACCGCCAAATTGATTAATTCATGGGTCAAAGTCGAGGTTTGGTATTGCAATCCTTCTACCTATATGTGTCCTGTGGATTTTGGAAATTTGGTCAGCTTATGCTAACGGCATTTTAGTTGTGCCCGATACGCAATTTCTGTGGGTGATGTTGTTATGTTGCTAGCGTTAAGAGTCTCAGTGCCACAGTAACACACTGAGGTGCCAAAAGTCATGTGACGGCGATTTGCACATATACAGATGACGGTGGTATTGTGTACAGGGATATAAAAGGGCAGTGTATTGACAGAGCTGTCATTTTTACTCAGGTGATCGAAGTGAAATGGTTTCTGATGTTATTATGACCGCACGATGGAAATTAACAGTCTTTGAACATGGAGCTAGACGCATCAGACAATTCATTTCTGAAATCGATAGGGAATTCAATATTCCGAGATCCACAGTGTCAAGAGTACGCTGAGAAATCCAAAATTCAGGCATTACCTCTAACCATGGAGAACTCAGTGGCTGATGGTCTTCACTTAACAACCGAGAGCACCAGTGTTAGCTTGGAGTTGTCAGTGCTAACAGAAAAGCAATGCTGTGTGAAATAACCACAGAAATCAATGTGAGATGTACAACGAACATATCTGTTAGGAGAGAGCGGTGAAATATGGTGTTAATAGACTATGGCAACAGACGACTGATGCGAGAGCCTTTGTGAACAGCACGACATCACCTCTCCTGGGCTCGTGACTATATTGGTTGGAACCCAGAAGACTAAAAAAACTTTATCTAATAACATGAGTCCAATTTCAATTGGTAGGAGCTGACGTTAGGATTCGAGTGTGGTACACACCCCATGAAGCCATGGACCTGAGCTGCCAACAAGGTACTCTGCAAGCTGATGGCGGCTTCATAATGGTGTGGGTCATGTTTACAGCATAGGTAAAGGAGACGTAACATCAATATACTGGATAAGACTTGAAAGTAAATTATTTATTTCTTAAGACATTGATATAAGACATCTATTTAACTGCTATTGGCCGGTAACTATGTACGATTGCTTGCAAAACGCTATATGATTTGTAACAGAATCTCTTAATTTAGAATCTTGGTCGTAATTAGAGGCGGATGGGAAAAGATTAATACTCACATTCCGACCCACATTCCTCAAACAGCAGCAAGGACAGCCCCAAAAAATTGGTTCAAATGTCTCTAAGCACTATGGGACACTGAAGTCATCAGTCCCCTAGACTTAGAACTACTTAAACCTAACTATCCTAAGGACATCACACGCATCCATGCCCCAAGGCAGGATTTGAACCTGCGACCGTAGCAGCAGTGCGGTTCCGGACTGAAGTTCATAGAACCGCTCGGCCACAGCGGCCGGCACGGCCCCAACACCAACTTGCAATGAAGATAGGAGGTTTGTTCCGCTGTGTTGAGAACTAATTAAATAAAAGAGTAAATCTGAATATCACAGTTGCATTTAAAGTGTAACCTCAGTTTGGAGAAACAGCCTCAACAAGGGCCACACATACACTCTTATGCACTTAGCATGAAATAACAAACCACAAATACAACTGAGTAATCTGGACAGTATATATCTAATATTCCAAAATCAGAGCAATATGTAAACTCTAGGACAGAGACAGGGGACCACAGGAAAGTTAGACTCACAATTAACTGGTGTGCCCATGTAGTTCACGGAGGCACAATTTCTCTGTACTGTGCCCAAATTTTAGCAACATTAAACCAGGCAGCTAAGAACAATTAACAGTTTACAGAAGACATATTTGAATAGACAAAGGGTAATGGCAGAGGGCCAACAAACTCTAATATTAACCCACATGGATGGTTTCCAACGGACATATGGTAATGAAACAAAGAAAATTCACAAAAAGGCAAAAATTATCAAGATTCAGAAAAGAGTAGAATATATACACACGCAGTCAGAGGCACACAAACATTCACACTGAACCGAGGGCGCACTTCCCAAGTGAGATCACTTCAACATATGCAACACCTTTGTGGTACGTTCTTATCGAGCAAAGTATGCATTAGGAATCAAATTGAAAGTCTGCAAAAGCCTTGCATTCCTTGCTGTCACCCAGCAAAACAATCTTTATAAGACAAAACCCGAGACCAAAAGCTGCACAAGGTGCAAGTTCGGTGAGACTGAATCACAAAAATCTCCTCTCTCGCTATCAGACAAAGCGCCACGCGGTTAAATCCACTCACCCTTCTTCGAAGAGACCTTGGCTGCAGACCCTCGGAGAGCTGGAAGCAGACTGGCCATCTCACACTAAAACTTCTCCCACACAACCCCATGGCCAGGAAAACCCAGAGATGAGGCTTCCGCCACCAGCCTTAACACCGGTAACTTTCACACAAAGGGAACAAACCTCTTTACCTACCTGTAAACTACAAGGGTTGGCCATTCTGTAAGACTACCGCTGATTCTCTGCAGCAGACTAAACCACCATACAGCAAAGTGCAACACATCCACATTCATTCACTCACGCATGCCAGAGAAATTTGGAATCGGAGAACAAGGGATAAACATTTTACGGAATCATAGTCGTGAGTTGGATTGCATGTGACATGGAAGACTTATCATGGCGTTATAGACGCATTTGCAAGTCTGAAAAGAACCAACATAAGAGCCATATGATGCTTGCAAATCGTAGAAGGAAATAGGCTATGGCTAGATTGAATCATAGCTCAGTCTTCTCTGGTACGAAATTTAGCAACGAAAACACCCGAAATTTGTGTAGGATGCAAAGTGCAGTGGAAAGCAAATAAAATGATAATGAAAGGGGATATTTATGTTAGTCAACTATACAGAAAGTCTTTCCTGAGAGTCGTCAGGCACGTTTTCTCTGGTGTTTCAGCAGATGTTTTCAGTTTCGTTTTTGTGAAGTATAGCTGGAGTCATCCCAAACAAATACTACTTGTCATGTCTTTCATGTGAAGCCCAGCGACGCCAGAAAGCGTCGGCTTGTTTCCCATTACCAGCAAACTGGTTTTTAAATCGGAATTTTACATGCTCATTCGATAGATTGGTCCCAACAGTAAAACACGAAGAATAACCAGTAATCCAGCAGCAACAGCAGCGCCCTAACCCGTGCTGGCTGCTATCGCTATGCAGAAGCGCTGCAAAGTCGCTGCTGGAGTACTAGGTTAATCCTCATGTTCTACTGTCTCTGTTACTACACATCGATAAAACGAATATCGCATTAGACTTATCTGCTACTGCTCTGTCGAATGGGCACGTAAAATTCTGATTAAAAAACCAGTTTGCTTCTTCTTGAGCAGTATTTGTCTGGGCTGACTCCAACTATACATTGCAAGAACGAAATTATAAATATCTGTCGAAATACCAGAGAAAATGCGACTGACGATCCGCTATATTATAGTTCTACTGCCTGGGCGGAAATATGTTATGCAGCACAGACAAAATCGTTGTTTGTATGCCGCAGAAAGTGTTGAACTGTTTAGTTATTTATCGAATTTCTTTTTAATTTAGCCCCTTGACCATATGTTTAGATTAATGCCACAATAATAAAACAATGTTTTATCATTTTCGACAGAAAGCTTAAAATGTAACCAATTAATGCTACGAAGGTCCAAACAGGCATAAATAAAAACTTGATGATAACAAAAAATGGTTCAAATGGCTCTGAGCACTATGGGACTTAAATTCTGAGGTCATCAATCCCCTAGAATTTAGAACTACTTAAACCTAACTAACCTAAGAAAATCACACACATCCATGCCCAAGGCAGGATTCGAACCTGCGACCGTAGCGGTAGCGCGGTTCCAGACTGTAGCGCCTAGAACCGCTCGGCCACACAAGCCGGCTTTATGGTAACATACGATACTGAAAAGGACATATTTTACGGTTTCCAAAAGTGTCCCTAATTGTAAGTATGACAATAAAACTGTTTTTAAATATCATTAGCTACAGTGTTTCGCTTAGAGCATATATTGCTATTTCATTTATTGAGCAAAATAAAGTATTCCAAACAGTAAATTTTTGTATTTGTTGGGACTTCCATTGCTGAGACAATAAAGACATCGTATATTAGGTGCTAATTAGGATGACTGTACGTGGTTTAGGACGATCCATGAGAAGAATCCTGTAAATTCGTCAACATTACGACTCAATTCATAACTCCTATATAATCACGGCAGGGGGAAACTGATTTCGTCCAGACAGGACTGGATATCGCGGGCAAATGCTCTTTTTCAGGGACATCCCGACTGTCGTGTGAGGTGAGATTACAACGAAGATTGTGCGGCGCATTCACGTGAATTTTTTTGAATTATGTTTTATCAGCTACTGTCTGACGACCTTTTCTCATAATGTTCACGAGGAAGTTTGCCGACTCTAAAGGTTATTTCTTCTGTGGACAGAATGCCTGTTGTCATTTCGTCAACAGGCCTTCCTGTGTCTACCGTTGCGATATTGGACAATGGTTGAAACAGTGATCTTACGTTCTTGAAAGATGTACATCAGATCCCAGCCCGTACATCTACGTATAGGTATCCCATGGTTTTCACAAAAACCACACGCAGATTTCGGTATTGCGCCTAAGACGTTGTAACTGTCACCTATTCGGTGCCAGGAAGAGACCTTTGCACGGACATCATTTCGCAGACTTCCAGGAACCACGAGCAGCTGTCTTGTGGTGAGTGAGTGCGACAGACTGCCGAAAAATGTTTCGAAGCGGGGCTCCAGAAGTTCAATGGGAAAGTCATGAGTATACGGTGCGTGTGGCAGTACCGGAACCCTATTTCATCGACGGCATATGTGGTTTTCCGAGTGGTATGGGAACGATAGTGTCTCGTTGCAAGAGCACTTTTCGTGACGGTGCACTCTCTCCACACTCTGCCACCAATCGCCTGTTTATATCTACAGTGTTTCTGATCTTCTCCCACAGATACCACAACGACCAGCGCTGTTCTTGATGATGACACTCCATGTTGTCCGCTCACCTGATGGCAGCAGTTGGGAAAGTGGGCTATGCTGTCAGGAATTACACGTTTGTGACTGGCCTGCCACCTAGGTTTAGACTGAAGTAGCACGCACTTCCAGTTGTAATGGTGAGTCAAATGGCGCATCATGAATGGTGAAAAAAAGAATGCAACATGTAAATCAATGCGAAACGCCCCTCGTATACATAACAGCTATGGTGAACAGTGTCGGGAGGCCAGCGACGCTGTTCGCAAATTGCTCAGGTATGCAATGTGATGCTGAATTTCGAAGGTTGTCCGATGATATTTTCCGACTATTTTGGTGTAGACAACGCATGGTCTCCGGTGACTCATGACAAAGTAATTGCTTTTCATTTGATTTCTTACCGCCATATTTTTGTAGATGGTATGCGCTTTGTGTCTTGTTTGGAAACTAACTTGTTCCATTCACTCATAGTATGCACAGCAATGCCCACTTTACTCTTTACCCTCTGCAGTTTGTTTTGCCAGTAGTATCAGTTGTACATTAACAGTGGTACATATCAGTATGGATAGGCTATACGCATTCCGCACCTGCAGCTCTGTATATAAACGAAGAGCCGCACATTTTATGCTGTGCTGTTGCCGCAGGTGGCAACTACCTCACACTACTTCTGCTTCGTCTGAGGTTTGTTGCATTTCTGTTTGTGTTGCATGTTACGGGTTTTTTCACTGCTTTGAAGTATTTTC
Source organism: Schistocerca americana (assembly GCF_021461395.2). Lineage (NCBI taxonomy): Eukaryota > Metazoa > Arthropoda > Insecta > Orthoptera > Acrididae > Schistocerca > Schistocerca americana. Next base: position 893,721,117 of record NC_060119.1, on the reverse strand, counting down.
ACAAAAACGATGGTAAGTTGGGTAACAAATACACTCCTGGAAATTGAAATAAGAACACCGTGAATTCATTGTCCCAGGAAGGGGAAACTTTATTGACACATTCCTGGAGTCAGATACATCACATGATCACACTGACAGAACCACAGGCACATAGACACAGGCAACAGAGCATGCACAATGTCGGCACTAGTACAGTGTATATCCACCTTTCGCAGCAATGCAGGCTGCTATTCTCCCATGGAGACGATCGTAGAGATGCTGGATGTAGTCCTGTGGAACGGCTTGCCATGCCATTTCCATCTGGCGCCTCAGTTGGACCAACGTTCGTGTTGGACGTGCAGACCGCGTGAGACGACGCTTCATCCAGTCCCAAACATGCTCAATGGGGGACAGATCCGGAGATCTTGCTGGCCAGGGTAGTTGACTTACACCTTCTAGAGCACGTTGGGTGGCACGGGATACATGCGGACGTGCATTGTCCTGTTGGAACAGCAAGTTCCCTTGCCGGTCTAGGAATGGTAGAACGATGGGTTCGATGGCGGTTTGGATGTACCGTGCACTATTCAGTGTCCCCTCGACGATCACCAGTGGTGTACGGCCAGTGTAGGAGATCGCTCCCCACACCATGATGCCGGGTGTTGGCCCTGTGTGCCTCGGTCGTATGCAGTCCTGATTGTGGCGCTCACCTGCACGGCGCCAAACACGCATACGACCATCATTGGCACCAAGGCAGAAGCGACTCTCATCGCTGAAGACGACACGTCTCCATTCGTCCCTCCATTCACGCCTGTCGCGACACCACTGGAGGCGGGCTGCACGATGTTGGGGCGTGAGCGGAAGACGGCCTAACGGTGTGCGGGACCGTAGCCCAGCTTCATGGAGACGGTTGCGAATGGTCCTCGCCGATACCCCAGGAGCAACAGTGTCCCTAATTTGCTGGGAAGTGGCGGTGCGGTCCCCTACGGCACTGTGTAGGATCCTACGGTCTTGGCGTGCATCCGTGCGTCGCTGCGGTCCGGTCCCAGGTCGACGGGCACGTGGACCTTCCGCCGACCACTGGCGACAACATCGATGTACTGTGGAGACCTCACGCCCCACGTGTTGAGCAATTCGGCGGTACGTCCACCCGGCCTCCCGCATGCCCACTATACGCCCTCGCTCAAAGTCCGTCAACTGCACATACGGTTCACGTCCACGCTGTCGCGGCATGCTACCGGTGTTAAAGACTGCGGTGGAGCTCCGTATGCCACGGCAAACTGGCTGACACTGACGGCGGCGGTGCACAAATGCTGCGCAGCTAGCGCCATTCGACGGCCAACACCGCGGTTCCTGGTGTGTCCGCTGTGCCGTGCGTGTGATCATTGCTTGTACAGCCCTCTCGCAGTGTCCGGAGCAAGTATGGTGGGTCTGACACACCGGTGTCAATGTGTTCTTTTTTCCATTTCCAGGAGTGTAGAATAAATTGTAAGTACATTATTACTCTGTAGCGAGCCACAGGAGATCACGACTTTCTGATACCAAATTCAGAAGATTATTTTGCCGTTGCGGCTCGGGTTCAACCGGTATAGGAAAGACGCAACTCCAAAAAAGTTGCACCGAAATGCAGGAATACCTGCAAATTATTTTCCAATTGAGTTCAGGTTCAATCTGTATAGGAAAGACGCAACTACAGAAAATTATACCAAAACGCAGGAACACCTGCAAAGGACGACACTTGGAACAGACACTGGCGGATGTATCTCAAAATTTAAAAAAAGAAAAAAAGGTGAAGAAGAAGGACAAAGGGTTTATTAAATAACTGTCTCAAAGTAAGAAAAAAAAATAAATTAGAAAAACTTTTGACGCTCGAAGTAGAGTAAACTATGCACCAGCTGAGATTCTCATACATTAGTGATGTGACTAGACCACTGAGTGAAATTCCACCAGACAAATATTCTCTCGTAGTCTTTAAAGTTTAAGATTCCAAGTTAAACACTGAACTTTAAATTATCAATCGATACCTCATTAGATGTACATGTTATGAGCATTATTCAAAGGGATGTCAAATGTTTCCTAATTTCGTTCTTTAGTTTTAGACAAACAGTGTCACAAAACACGTGACTGTTGTTTCCAATTATTTTTTGTTTCCAATTTTTGTTCAAAAAGAATGAGAAGTATTTAAATATCGATCGGTGTTCCATCATTATTAAGACCATATAAATCAAGAGAAAGCCAAGACATTTTAATGTATGCTGTGATCTGATATTTTTTTACACTTCATTTACATAGCAAGCACCAGGTGTTCGTGAAATATTCCACTTTCAATCAAATCACTAATTACGTTTTTATTAATTATTCTGATTATTTTCAAGCAATTAAATCTTGCTTTTTTTTTAACTGCACCTCCCGCTGGTCAATTTGGTACCTCATTTTCACATTCTCCTCTCTTCCTTTGGATATAAAAATTAGGACGAAATTTTTCCCTCGCAACACTAAATAAGTTTTTCTAATTACCCTGACAATTTTCAAGCAATCAAATCTTTTTTTGCAAAACTAGACTTCATGTTGTTTAGTCTGATACCCTGTTTGTCCGTTTTCCATTCTTCATTTAGTTATGAAAATTCGCACAGAGATCCACTGTGTCATTTTTCCTCATATCACTAATTAAGATTTTCTTAATTATCCTGATTACTATCAAGCAATCAACTCTTTTTGCAAAAACGTAGCTCACGCTGATCAGTTTGACACTTCATTTGTCCACTTGTTCGTTTGGAAAGAAAGGAATATCAGTTTTTAACATCCCATCGACAACAAGGCCATTAGAGTCTTCATTCGGCTACAAAAATTCAGACAAAAATCCATTGCGTAATTTCTAGGAAGCCTGGTTTTCGCTCCGCTCAGCTAAACGGTGTTTGTAAATGAATATCGGGGTTTTAACGCTTTATAATATTAATTACATTAAACTTACAGTTATAAATGATATATCAAATGAAAGAGCAACTCAAACAGTTTTACCAAGAACCTTATAAATGTTCAATGTGAGCACCATTTGTCCCACGGCACACATCAAGTCTATAGCCGAGAGCGCTGGATAGGCCGCGAGGGGCCCAATGACAGGGCTTGCTTTGCATGGCGTCCATATTCACCCGACCTAACGCCATGAGATTTTTTTGCTTTGGGACTTCATCAAGGATCGTGTGTACGTGCCTCCGCTACCAGCAGACCTCCCTGAATTAAGAAACCGGATTGAATCAGCTGTTGCTACAATCACTGAAGACACACTTATCAACGTTTGGGAAGAACTCGGCTAGAGACTTGCTGTGTGCCGTGTGACAAATGGTGCTCACATTGAACATTTATAAGGTTCTTGGTAAAACTGTTTGAGTTACTCTTTCATTTAACATATCATTTATAACTGCAAGTTTAAAATAATAAAATTATAAAGCGTTGAAACCCCTATAGTCATTTATAAACACCTTGTATTTGACCAAAAGTATCACGTACTGGGAATTTGATTAGGTGACTGATGATCAACCACATGTTCAAATGGGTGTGAAATCTTATGAGACTTAACTGCTAAGGTCATCAATCCCTAAGCTTACACGCTATTTAACCTAAATCATCCTAAGACAAACACACACACCCATGCCCGAGGCAGGATTCGAACCTCCGCCAGGACCAGCCGCACAGTGACGATCAATCACTGGCAACAATTTGATGGAACAGAAACTTGCGAAGTTATCCTTCGTAAGTTGTGTGTTGGCATAAATATACAGGGCGTTCGGAACTTTCCGTTACAAACTTCTAGGACTTGTAGAGGGGGGGGGGGGGTGAGTGTATAATATTTTGAATAGCGACCCACGTCCCGAAACGAACCGTTTCTGTTCTACAGCGGTTTCAGTTCAGATGTTTAATTCATCCACTTCTGCTTGAGAAATTGAATTAAGTGTGATGAGTACAATTATAAGGTAACAAGTAGAAAGGAAACATAAAGAAACATCCATTTATCACTTAAGTTCGTTTGTTTGTACTAACACTAAACATTACGTGTTTACATTTTCCAAAAGGAAAAGAAAGCAGTATACTGTATGTACAGAACGTAGTGCTTAAGTGTTAGTACACACAAATGTACTGAAGTGATAAATGGATGTTTCGTTTCGAATTGTTACCTAATAACTGTACTGTTTCACACCTACTCCAATTCCTCAAGCAGAAGTGGATGAGTTAAATATCTGAGCTGAAATCGTCGCAGAACGTTTTTGGACATGGGTTTCCGCTGAAAATATTACGTACTCACTCCCCTCTACAAGTCCTAGAACTGTGTAACCTGAACTTCTGTATACCTTGTATAGAATGTTCTCGAATGTAGTCGATCTGCACACTTACGGTGCTTGAGGTGCTGTGGTAGGCGTGGTCCACATCAGCAGTGAAAATTTTAAAAATATATTCGTATTTTGTGTCTTTCTCGATTCTAACTCCCATGTCTGTCTGTTAATAGTTGTGTGTATAGTACTGCTGTATTATTAGAGGTTTTGTTTACGTCTTCAAGACTGTTGGACTATGGTGTGCTTCCTGGGAAAAGGGCTAATGCATAAACAAGTAGGTTATTCAGTCGGTGGGAAGGGGGAGGGAGTGGCGAGACCGATGGGGATCATCATCGAGGTTTCCCAGCTAATACCAATAAACAGGAGGTGGAGAAGAGAAACATTGTTTGATGTACAAAACAGTTGATGTCCGTTTGAATGTTGTCCAAAAGAAAAGAAAATGTTTTGTAAGATTTGCTATTGAGATTAATCTCTCAGACAATCTGGAAAGCAAGAAAGGAAAGGTTTTAAAAAGTATGAAGGTTTTGGAAATGGTTTTGATAATACTTTTCCAATATATGCTACTTTAAATAGAGTATATATGTCGAACAAGACTCTTTAAGCTATAGAGAACGCAACAGCATACCAGCAGCAATCTTAAAATAACAGGAGTGACCTATATTTCCGGAGAGATCTAAATTGGAAAACGAAATGCCAGACATGGATTCGTAGGAAGAATTCCAAGGAAATGTTATTCGACCGGTTCGTGAGTATTGCTCATCAGTTTGGCACCCGCATCTGCTCGGTAGGATTCATAGATGAGAGCTGGTTTGTTGCATGGGAATCAAAGGAGGACTGATAGAGAAGACTGAAAGAAGGACAGCGTGTTTCGTCATGAGTTAGCTTTATAAGCACGAGAGCTTCTCGTAGATGCCCATTAGACTCCAGAACCAGACGTTATTGGAGTTGCGTTATGCATCACAGAGGGATTTATTGTTAAAAATACGAGATAGTACTTCCAAGAAAAGTCAGGCAACATGTTTTTTCCCGCATGCAGCTTGTGAAATGACGATGAAGGAAAAATCAATTAATTCGGTCTCACGCGGAGGTTAGCAGACGGTGTTTTCTTCCACTTCGTCATTTGAACATAGGAGTGGAAAGGAAAGAAATTATAAAGGTACCTTTCGTACCCTCCACCATTCGTCGTGGGGTATCTTCCGGAGTGTTGATGCAGATGAGCAGTCGTTGGAGAATTTCCAAGAAGAACGTCCACCTTCTGGGATATGTCAACGAACTCTCTGACACAGTGGCACTAAGATGTAAGAATATGCCGTGCGACTGCTACGGTCGCAGGTTCGAATCCTGCCTCGGGCATGGATGTGTGTGATGTCCTTAGGTTAGTTAGGTTTAAGTAGTTCTAAGTTCTAGGGGACTGATGACCACAGCTGTTAAGTCCCATAGTGCTCAGAGCCATTTGAACCATTTTTGTAAGAATATGGCTCAATATTTTTAAATTCAAAAAGGTGCGTTACCAGTTCATACACTTAACTTGAAGACTACGTAGTGAAATTTTGGAGAACTGTGAAATATAAGGCCGCGCGGAGTGGCTGCGCGGTTTGGGGCGTCATGCACGGAATGCGCGGCCCCTCCCGCTGGAGGTTCGAGTCCTGCCTCGGGCGTGGGTGTTTGTGTTCCTCTTAGCATAAGTTTGTTTAAGTAGTGTGTAAGTCTAGGGACTAATGACCTGAGCAGTTTGGTCCCTTAGAAATTCAAACAGATTTGAACATTTTTTTGTGATATTTAACGTTCTCGTAAAGGGCGCTCATGAAAGAAGAGAATGATTCGATCGGTATTAAAGAGATTAGAGATGCCACACTGGCTGTGTTAGACAATATGAATTAAGAAATCGATAGATGACAAATATAAATTGAAAAATGGGCATCTGAAATAAATTCTCCAGTCCGAACTAAATAACTGTCAATTTTTTTGACATCTCAGCTGTGTAATGTAGTATTCCCCTTCAGTCAAATTTAAATGAATTTCATGATACGAGTGTTTCAAAAATGCGTGTGTGCGATTGAGAAGAAAGTCCCACTCGATAGGACAGCCATATGCTATACAACCAAAAATATTCTTGAAGTAATTATTATGTTCTGACATGGGAATACAGAATAAACTACTCACTTTGAAGGAACAGATAGATGATTGGATTACATATAGTCCGAACTGAAAGATCAGTTCTAGATAAGCCATTTTTAATGGATTCTAGCAATAGATCTCGGATGAGGATGTTGCTAGCAGCTCTTACGTACTTCCCGGCGACAGTTCATGTAACGACGCACACCAAATCTGCGCGCAGAGCAGTAGAGCCGGCGCAGAGTGTTTATGCTGCAGATCGTAAACATCTGGTGCGAATCCCGCCATGTGTCACTGTGGCGCACATGACGTCCTGAGATAACGAACGGTGGCCTTGACGCTCGCTGGCTGCCGGCCACGCATCCAGTGCAGCATCCGTGCTGAACACAGCTATTTCTGTGGTTCGACGACCTCAAGCAACAGCTAAAACGTAGGAATCATGCTGCAGGGCGGTCTTAAAGGGGTGCTGCTGTGACACGTCACTATCCTCAGATTAAATGAATATTTAAGCGTAACACAAAGTTTAAGCAGGTTTGTATTCCATGGCCACTTCAACTCTTGAGTCGTTCTACAGCCAGACTGTTCCGTTTGCTAACAGGAGCGGTGCTGTAGCCACGCCTGCAAAAGACGCCACACACAGCATAAAGTAAGGATAGCGAATATCGCCGGCCGTTGTGACCGACCGGTTCTAGGCGCTGCAGTCTGGAACCGCGCGACCGCTACGGTCGTCGGTTCGAATCCTGCCTCGGGCATGGATGTGTGTGATATCCTTAGGTTAGTTAGGTTTCAGTAGTTCTAAGTTCTAGGGGACTGATGACCTCAGCTATTAAGTCCCATAGTGCTCAGAGTCATTTGAACTATTAGGTTAGCGATTATCGCTCCGTCGACGACGAGGTCGTTCGAGATCGAGGACAAGCTCAGATTGATGAAGGATGAGGAAAGAAATAAGCCTAGTTGTTTCCAAGAGAACAATACAGGCAGTTTTGTCGTAAGCAACTTAGGGAAACCACGGAAAACATAAATCTGGGGGGGGGGGGGCGAGACGGGGATTCGACCAGACATCCCCGCGAAAGCGAGCCCAGAATTTTGCCACTGCGCCAAGCTGATTGGTCTACACAATCAGTGCTGTCAGAATGGTCAGCGGGGACGTAGTGGTTCCAAAGCGATACATTGACTTTTTTAATTGATGTGGGTAGTTAAAAAAAATTTACAGTTCATGTGCAGTAATTTTTTCCGCCACAGGTGCTGTCATTTCCAGTGATACAGCAGTCACCTCCTCCCCACATTCACAATGGGTTGAAAAAATCCAAGACGATAGCAGTAGCCCACTTGTACTACATTAAAAACAAAATGGTGAAAGTAGAACACTCGTAAAAATGCCACGAAATCAAATGTCGATAGGAAAATACATTGAGTTGAAACGGACTGAAATTCGAATAAATTATTGTCTTAAAGTGGAGTGAACAAATTTAAATTTTTCAAAAACAGCTAACTTTTCCTAAAGTGGCGCCGTAAAACTAATCGATTGTCGTCCAAATTCATCAGGTCTCTGTGCTACTGATCACTTTGAAACATCACATTGCTCCCTGAATATGTTGTCCAAACATTAGAATCACTCAGAGCATGACTGGGCATAGCATTTGGTTTGAAAGTGTGTATATTGAGAGAGGGCTGGCATACTCTATTGTTACCGTGTGTAGAATCAGATATCAGCAGTGGGGCTGTGACAGAACGAGCACAGCCTGCGTTGTTGGCAGATTCCCCCAACGATGTCGTCAATGGCATCATGCGTTGTTCCCTGAGTTCCCCTCCCCTAGCCCTCTGATATCGTAGGCCAATTGCCCTACAAATACATAGAATCGAGGGAAATGTAAAAAACAGAGGAAAATTCAAAGTCGCTCACATATCCCCCACTGCTATGCTGTAACAGCTCAGAGTCTATTTGTTCTAAGCGTAGAAACAGGATGAGAATGTTTATGTCTTTATTTACACAAAATGTGGGTTAGAACTCCCTTCCGAGGACCGACGACCACCTCACCATACCGCCGAGTCCCCACACAGCACACGGTACGTGCCATGAGACGCTGCAGAGCCCACTCATCTGTCTGACATTGTGTGGGAGATCACATCTCAACACTTTTAATGGCGTATAAATGTGTCTCTTCTTATAGAAAATATGTGTGTAATGCAGATGTGTCTACCTACTGTATTCCGTAAATAAACTTAATACTTTTAATGAAGTGTAATTGCATCTCTTCTTATAGAAATGACACACACAGTGCAGATGTGCCGGCCGGAATGTCTGAGCGGTTCTAGGAGCTACAGTTTGGAACCGCGCTACCGCTACGGTCGCAGGTTCGAATCCTGCCTCGGGCATGGATGTGTGTGATGTCCTTAGGTTAGTTAGGTTTAAGTTGTTCTAAGTTCTAGGGGACTGATGACCTCAGAAGTTAAGTCCCATAGTGCTCAGAGCCATTTGAACCATTTGAACAGTGCAGATGTAACTGCACATTGTAACATTTATATAGGGTTCCCTCTTATTCATCAGGCGCATTCTGTCCGGTGTTGCGCTAGATATTTACAATTTCGAGTCTACAATGTGTAGCTGGAGTCAGCCCACGAAAAATGCAGCTCATCACGTCTTTCTGGCGACACCCAGTGTAGACACAAATTGAAGATCTGTTTCACATTAGAAACGAAATTACGTTTAAAGCGGAATTTTACATGCCAATTCCGTAGAGTGCGGTAGACCAAAATTAGTGTGGTGCGATATTCGTTTTATCGATATGTGTTAACCGGAACAGGAAAACATGAAGAATAACCTGTACGCCGAGAGTGACAGCACTGCATTGCCCCACGCTAACTGCTACCTCTATGTAGCAACACTGCTCAGTCACTGCTGAAGTACCTTTTGCTGTCCTCGCTGATACATTATAAGACAAAGGAACGACGCATCACGAAGGACTTTTCCGAATGGGGCAGAAGTCGGTAGGTGGTGATGTACATGTAGAGATAAACAAGTGATTATCATTAAAAAAAAAAAAAAACAAAAAAAACTGGATGATTTATTAAAAAAAAGAGCTTCACAAATTGGGCAAGTCAATAACAGGTTGGTCCACTTCTGGCCCTTATTCCAGCAGTTATTCAGCTTAGCATTGATTGATAGAGTTGTTGGATATTTTACTGAGAGATATCGGGCCAAATGATGTACAATTAGCAGGTTAGCATGTTAGATCGTCAAAGTCCCAAGCCAGCTGAATACCTGCCCATAATGCTCCAAACGTTCTCATTTGGGAAGAGACAAGGTGCAGGGTAGAGGTTGGCAAGCTCGAAGACAACCAGTAGAAACTCTCGCTGTGTGCAGGCGGGCATTATCTTGCTGAAATGTAAGCCTGGGATGGCATGCCAACACAGGCAACAAAACAGGGTGTAAAAAATCGTCGACATGCCGTTGCGCTGTATGGGTATCGCAGATGACAACCAAAGGGGTCCTACTATGAAAAGAAAAGGTATTCCACACCTTCACTCTTGGTTGTTGGACCAAACAGCAGGCGACAGTCAAGTTGGTTTCCCATGCTGTCTTCAAAAGCGTCTTTGCTGATCATTGGGGCTCAGTTCAAAGCGGGACTCATCACTGAAGATAATTCGAATTCATTCAATGACATTCCAGGCCATGTCTGGAAACACTCTGGAAAGCAGTGAGATACCAACCTGACTTTCGCCCGCCATACTGCTTGACAGCCAGGTGTGATGGTCTGGGGTGTAAGGTGATGGTTTTTAAATTTTATTATTTTTATTTTGTTTTGAAATTAATATTTATTTTTAAAAATTAAATATTGAAATTCTGGACTTTAATTACCACCATATTTTTTAGCTAGGCACCTCTACCGGGATTGTCTGTAGGCGAGTATAATTTTGGGACGTGATTTACGCCTCAAAGCTATCGGACTTCGAACTTTTAGATGCAGGTTCTGTTTTGAAAGCAAACCAAACGTATTACTCTGATTGGTGCCGTTGATATGCGGTCATTCACCAACAGACACTCCCACAAAAAGTACGCCACAATTACTTATCAAATTCATGAAAAAAGCTGAGGAAAAAAGGTATGATTAGTCGTAATGATAAACATAATGAAATTAAATAATTATTATTACGCAAAATGAGCACAAAAAAAACAGAATCTCTACGTAACACAGATTATTGCAAGCGTACTGGACAATAGCTGATCAAGAAGAGAGAGAACAAAAGGTTGCCAGTCCGGTTTATTTCAAATTACACAGATCCTCTAATTTACAGAGAGGTTTTATTGCAATTGCAGTGTTTGTCAAGCAGCGATAAAATTGTCTCAGCGCTACTGCGCGAAAACACGATCATGAAATCCGCTATCACTTGGGGAATTTTTCACAGCCCCCTAAATTTTTAAAAGTTGTAAAAAGTTTTAAAAATTTACATCTCTTCATTAAGTTTTAGTTTTTAGATTGTCCTTTTTTTATCATCATTTCATTTTTTGAGCTGGAGCCTGTTTTAACTTTGCCAGGAATGTAATTTGCCTTCCCATTCGGGTGTGATCCTGCTGGAACCTGGCGAAGCGACAGGAAAGGCATAGGCATCCAGTTCCTTTCTCATAGAATTTAAAAACGTTACACATTGACAAGAACAGATCATTTAGTACAATGAATCAGGATGAACAAATTACACCATTAGCAAAAACATTAAGGTAGTAATTTTAGGAATCATCATATGGGTTTTCGTTACAGAATTAAGTGACTTTTTTTTTTTTGCAACAGTTTTCAATAATCACACAGTTAAACATTATTCATTATTCATTCTTGCGATGTAAACCTTGCATCTGTTCTCTGAAAAATGTGAAGAGTTCCGCGAAATTAGTAGGTACTGATTCACTCTGGGTGGGTTCTTCAGTATGTTCGGCCGTGGGTGCATTTTCACCCGCCGACAATTCATATTTTGAGTTTCGCGACTCGCCACATTTTGCTCGGCACTGTCTACGTCTGATCCTACTCCGGGCGATGTAGCCATTTTAATGTTTCTACCGACTTTGCCCATGATTTTAAAAAATGCACCACACTGAATTTAATAAAATTTACCGTTAATTCTCCTCAATTTACACACTGCAAATGTTATTTAGTGAGAATTAATGTTAATGTACAGCGATTTACAATAAAACAATCTAGCGACGATTCTCAGTCGTTCTAGAAATCGGCCATCTTACCGACATTACGTTTAGCAAAATTCACAAAAAAATTTGCAAGCTATTGTGAGCAATGTTTTTTTAGAATTCAACACTCCCTAACTGACTGTTGCACACGAGGGCAAAGGAAAACAGTAATGTCCTTACCTTCTTTCTTACTGCGCTTCAGCAATGTCCCGAGTCATGGTTTTCTCATTTAAGGCTCGTGCTCCACGTCTCGTATTACCCATCTCGTTGAAATTGTCTCGTATCTCGTTGCCTTGGTTTTTCATGTAACAGAAATATACAATTTTTTTATATACCAAATATAATACATATATAAATAAGTCCTGTACTAAGGGAGCCATTTTTATGGTGGTGATTTTTAAATTTACTTATTTTTATTTTGTTTTGAAATTATTATCTATTTTTTTAAATTCGATATTGAAATTTTGTAATTTAATTACCACCATATTTTTAGCTAGGCATCTCTACCATGACTGTCTTTTGGCGAGTATAATTTATGGACGTGATTCATGCCTAAAAGCTATCGGACTTCGTTTTGCTAAAAGTGAAATTTTAGATGCAGCATCTGTTTTGAAAGCAAACCAAACTATTACAGTGATTGGTGTCATTAATATGCGGTCATTCACCTACAGACACCCCCACACAAAGTAAGCCACATTTACTTATCAAATTCATGAAAAAAGCCTAGGAAAAAGGTATGATTGGTCGTAACGATAAGCATAATGAAACTAAATAGTTATTATGACGCAAAATGAGGACAAAAAAAAAAAAACAGAATCTCTACGTAACACAGATTATTGTGACCGTACCGGACAGTGGCTGATCAAGAAGAGAGAGAACAAAAGGTTGCCAGTCCGGTTCATTTCAGATTACACAGATCCTCTAATTTATGGAGAGGTTTAATTGTAATCGCAGTCTGTATTAAGCAACGATAAAATTGTCTCAGCACTACTGCACGAAAACACAAGGTCACGAAATCCGCTAGCACTTGGGGAACATTACAGGTGCCCCTTCTTTTCACAGCAGAACCCCTTTGGTTGTCATTCGCTGCACCCCTACAGCGCATTGGTATGTCGTCGATATTCTATGCCCCGTTTTTTTTGCCCTTCATAGCAAGCCATCCTGGGCTTACATTTCAGCAGGATAATTCCAACCTGCACACAGTGAGAGTTTCTATGCTTTTCTTTGTGCCTGCGGAACCCTACCTTGGCCAACCGGGTCGCCAGGTCTCTCCCCAGTTGCGAACGTTTAGAGGATTATCAGCACGGCCCTTCAACTAGCTTGGGATCTTGACATTCTAACGTGGCATAATATCCTCAAGAGGGGACACAACTCCATCAATCAATATCAAGCTGAATAATTGCTTGCATAAAGGCCAGAAGTGGACCAACGTGTTATTGACTTGCTCAGTTTGTGGAGGTCTTTCTCTCAAATAAATCATCCCTTTTTTCTGAATTTTATAATCATTTGTTTTCCTGTACATATATATCACATCTCTGATTCCTCCCTCTCCCCTTTCGGATAATTACTTTCTGGTGCGTCATTTTTTATTTTTTTTTATTTTGTCTTAGAGTGTGTATGTCGATAACGCAGATATCGCACCAAACTAATTTGGGACTGTCCTATCGAACTGGCGCGTAATATGACGCTTTAAAAATCATTTTCTTCGTAATGGAAACATACGGACGCTTTTCTCGACACTGTGAGTCAGCAGTATTTGTTTGGGCTGACTGTACGGCCATATTGAGGTAGAAATAGAGAACAAGTGACTAGTATTTAACAAAGTACATTTATTTGTAATATGATTTTTTCCTCAAAATACATTTTTCAAATCAGGATAATATATTTTTTCAAAAAATGTATGCGCCACAAATTCATAACGTTACAATTAAAAGTACATGTAGTTCATTTAATAGTCCACACAACACTACAGCTCAGATAATACGTTTTTACAGAAATATAAGGTACGAAAACTGTATATACAATATTCACAAAAATAGTTGAACAGTGTACACACACAAATACATACAAAATACGCCTCATAGTTTCTCAGTTATATATGTTTTTCCAACAGCTTGGAATTGTCATACTACTTTTTTTTTGCTGTGTCATACAGTTTACAAATTGAAGGACTTACGTATTACAGTTGACGCACTTAAGCCACAGTTTACAGTTGACAATGAATATTTATAGCTTATCTGTGAGACAAAACACTAATAAACTAAATACGATCATGATCTGAGAGGCCAGTAACATTGAAACATAAAGTAAAATGCAGACAATTCATACAATGTAACTCGCTCGCATAGCGTGCAGGTGGTATACATCCAACCCACACATGTAGTGTGGAGAAAGTATAACATGTTCACCCACACATATATACACCTATATACATGTTATGTCAGCAGCTCGTGGTCTTCCGGTAACGTTTTCGCTTCTCGCGCGCGGGGTCCCGGGTTCGATTCCCGGCAGGGTCAGGGTTTTCCCTGCCTCGAGATGACTGGGTGTTGTCGTGTCGTCTTCATCATCATCATTCATCCCCATTACGGTCGGAGGAAGGCAATGGCAAACCACCTCCGCTAGGACCTTGCCTAGTCGGTGGTGTGGGTCTCCCGCATCATTCCGTAGGCTCCTCGGAGTATGGGACCTCCTCCTCATCATCATATATGCTATGATAAGTGAATCATACTGTTCCACATGCAAATACACATTTTCGCTATTTACACACAGTCCTAACATACATCCACCCTATCACTCAGGTGGATAGGGTGCTTATGCTAGGGTTCTGATCCCATCAGCAAAATGAGCCACTTATCGTCATGAAATGACAGGCTGATTCTAAGTTGTGATACAGTAGCCACCTTACGTCCTCATGACTGAATACTGTCTTGGCGCACCATACGCAGAGCAGGACGTGAAGAACCTCTTATACCACTGTGTAGATGCTTCAAGCAATCCTCAACTGTGAGAGCCACTGAGGCTATACGCAGCTCACAGTTAATCTGTCTGAGGGTGACACCCGAATCTGTTACAGAACAGAAATGAGCTCTGTATACTCTCTTTAAACTCGCCAGCGAACCGAGGCAAACAACAAAGATAGGCCGTGGTCATTTTCTAAGACGTGAACATAGCTAATGTAATAATTGGCACCACTGAGTTGTCGGTAGCATCCAAGCTGATGCTCTAAATTATCAGACTGAAATTTGGCTAGCAGAACATAATCCATCTGATATCTGTCAAATAAATAGGGAATTACTTCTAGGAAGGATTCTGCAGTCAAAATTAAAGACTGAAATGTTTGTGCAGTTAAAGCAAAATTTGGTGGGACAGACTGCCTCCAAATTTTAATCCACTGAAGCATAGCATTTACAAACTTCAACTGATTAACAGAGGTGATTTTTATAGCTTCTCTGTATGGATACCCTTTTAACGTTACAATTTTTCTACCAGTTTACAATGATTTGAAGGAAGATAATCTATTTAGAAATGTTAGGGAGGTCTTTCATTGTATGTTTCAGCGCTACTACATATTATTATTGAATAGTCTCTGAGCCTATTTTAACATTTTGTTTTTGTGCAGATGAAGGATACAAAACCTTGACTGAAAGTGTGTGGTCATACACGACCATTGAGTTTTTTTTCTTTCTCATACAGAAGATCTATCCACATGCTTGTACTGTGCTGACAACATAACAGAATGGTTAGTCATATAAGAAAAATGTAGTGTCTTGTTCACATTTCTTTTTGTTTCCAAGTTATTTATGATGGCTTTCAGTATGTGCACGGTGTCAAATATAAAAAACAGCTTCCCAGACGCATCCAAAGGATGTAAAACGCTACGCTGGAAGATTTTATTTGGAATGAAGAGTTAATAAGCTTTTCTGTTCACATTATTATTATCTGCTGCAAGGCTGACAACTTTGAATCCTGTTCTTTCTACCATGGCCAATATTTCTTATGTTACAGGCTTCAGCGGTTCTGCAGTCATATTGGCAACTGGCATCAACATATTTTGCCAAAAGAACCATAAATACTTGAG
Organism: Schistocerca americana; assembly: GCF_021461395.2. Lineage (NCBI taxonomy): Eukaryota > Metazoa > Arthropoda > Insecta > Orthoptera > Acrididae > Schistocerca > Schistocerca americana. The sequence continues at coordinate 893,705,444 of NC_060119.1, read as the reverse complement.
CTGTCTTCGCACAGGTCTCAGGAGTAAAAACACTGCTTCCATATATTTTACCACATTTAATGGAAATCAGTGGCTGAACATAAATTTCATCCATTAACAGAGAAATTAACAGTTCATGTAGCTTTAAATTATTAACTCTGTTTTTCAGGTACTGATAACTTCCTAATGGTGAGCTGACTAGCTGACATAAGTTTCTGAAGGGTACGTAGGTCTGGAAGATAACACTTACGAGGTTCGATGCTCTCCCAAATAGCCTTTCTCATGTTGCCTTCTTCTTTAGCTGCAATACGTTTTATTTCAAAGAAAGATTTCGAACAGTACAATGGCGTGTTTGGAATTACTGTGGGCACAGCATCATCTATTAGTTTAGAAATTATAAGTAATCTTGGAAAAACATTTTATTTTCCCTTGTGCATAATTTTGTCCACTCAAATTACATACGATTCATCGAAATGTTCTAGGCAAACATCTAGTTCCAGAATGAGATTTTCACTCGAAATCGGGACCTTTGCCTTTCGCGGGCAAGTGCTCTACCAACTGAACTATCCAAGCACGACTCACGCCCCGTCCTCACAGCTATACTTCTGCCAGTACCTCGTCTCCTACCTTCCAAACTTTACAGAAACTCTCCTGCGAACCTTGCAGAACTAGCATTCCGGAAAAAAAAGGATATCGCGGAGACATGGCTTAGCCACAGCCTGGGGGATGTTTCCAAAATGAGATTTTCACTCTGCAGCGGAGTGTGCGCTGATATGAAACTTCCTGGCAGATTAAAACTGTGTGTCCGACCGAGACTCTTTCGGAGTGTTAGTTCTGCAAGGTTCGCAGGAGAGCTTCTGTAAAGTTTGGAAGGTAGGAGACGAGATACTGGCAGAAGTACACCTGTGATGATGGGTCGTGAGTCGTGCTTGGGTGGCTCAGGCGATTAGAGCACTTTCCCGCTAATGGCAATTCGAAGGGCATTTCGAAATTTCTCCAAATCTTGAAATAAAACGAAACGCATGTTAACATCTCCTGCAAGTAACTACCACGATGTTTGTTTTTATTATTATTATTTAAGGCTTATTTTACTGCTACGTCGCGACTGTAGCCTCAGAATTTTAAATGCAGGGAATTTCAACTTTTTCTTACCTCACATATACATTAAATACAGGGAATTTCAACTTTCACATACCTCATATGTGTGTGTGTGTGTGTAGGAAGTAGACATGCACTCTTACCACACTTGCGCAGAATAGAAGTACATCGAAATTCATTTCAGGAAGCAAAGCCTCGATACAGTTCAGCTGAAATCGTACTGGGACCAGCGTGGCCCAAATACTATATGCAGAAGGCGAGATTAGCATCCTTTCATACACAACAACATTCAGATGATGAGATACAGACCTTATTTGGTAATTGTAGCAAGCATTATTTACATCTCCACCACTTTATGCTACTGTTGTAAGGTAAACTGGTAAGCTTGTTATATATATATATATATATATATATATATATATATATATATATGTATATATATATATGGCATGGCTTGTTGATTCAGGTATAAAGCACTTGAACATTTGTCATTATGTGCAGATATCAGTCAAATATTTTATTGTTCAACAACAAGGTTTATTTTATAACATATAAACATTACATTTATAACAAATATCCACACTCTCATCCTCAGCAGCACATGATTGATGGTTACCTGATAAGTCAATTATGAATGTTAACACTGATGTGTGTAACACCATCTGATCGTTTACAGCACATTAGAACTGGATGATAGATGGTGAATGATGACAGTCTCATTTGTATGACATATTTTTATTTTATTTATGTACAGCAGTTCAGTCAGCCAATTACAGTAAGTTCCACTGACTCTGTTTGAGCACACAATCTGGTAATGTGTATTCTACACTTGTTTGCTGCGACTTTGGCAGTAGTGTGTCCCTGTCTGCCAGTTCTGTTGGATCAGAAGTCCCTTGGGCTGCAGGTATTTGCTGCTGCTGCGGTGGTGTGGGCAATACTATGTTGCAGAGCACCTCCATATCCTGAACCAGGAGTTCCACCAGCGTTGGACTGGGTGTCTGTTGAGTTGTGAATGCGTGCTGCTGATCCGATAGCTCAAGTGATAATGGGTCATGGAATCGCCACATATCCTACTCCAATAACTCTGCTAATGTAGAACCTTGACAATGGATGTAAAGATGGCAAATGGCAAACACACGCAATCAACAGTGTTGAAGTAGCATACCTCGTAATATTTTACATCCATTTTCTTTAGGGGATCAGCTTCATAGTGATGTTATTCACTAATAACGTATGGTTATGCTTAACTGCGCGAACAGTTGATTTATTGCACCGTGGAAAACTCAGTGATGAGGTGTACATAATGGTACATTACAGTAGGAGGTGGAGTGCACATAGAAAAGAAACAAATATTTTTGATTACTAATAAATTGAAATGAGATGGCTGACTGGCTTGTGGTAGCCGCAGTACTCAGTATGTGGCGACTTGATAAGGTAAAAATGGTGTGTTGAGAGCTCGCCTCACGCAGCACCTCCCAATGTTAACCTCAAAGAACTGGGTTATATTGCAACAATTCTTTCTCTTTGTTGTTTTCTTTACGGTGTTGATTGCACTGTTCTGCAGTAATATGCATTATAGGTGTAATTTTTCACATAAAAAAGAAACACACATTTCACTGTTCAACAACAATGTTTATTTTACTCACGTTCATTTTAACATAATGAAATATTACACTTGTATTATCTGAGAATTCTCACAAGCGACGATCACACCAACAAATCGATTGTCTGTAGTGAGAAATTCTGGGAAGTCAAAGAACATGTCACACATGGCTCTACTTGTGACTTCAACTTTCAGTCTAAAACTGATGTTGCTGCTGCTACCAACAGTCAGACTGAGGTTGGAGAACTGGATACATCTATTCTTTGCAGGACCGAATCGATAGGAGATATAGCTAGGCAAACGCTTCACACTTCCTATTGGCTCATAAAACAGGTGGGGTGCATAAATTTACATTTCATCCTGAAAATTCAATCTACATGCTTCTAATGCTTATATAGGTGACAGAAGCCGTCTGTGGTGCAAAGCATCATCCAATGCGGTTACTACAATCACAAGAGAAGCTACGATTTCTAACTATGCATGTCTAAAATGCCAACAAGTGTATTTAAAATATGCTTGCTGTACTCTGTATCAAGTACCTGCACGATGTGGTGCAAATTATAATGTGGACTTCGATAAACATAAATAGGGGTACAAGGAGCAGTCATGGCAGGACCTCAATAGCAGTAGTTTTGAAACTGTTCATAGTGTATGTTCAAACTGCAAGTGTCCGGCTCTTGTTACTAGTAAATCAGAAGTTAATTTGCTAAACTGCTGGCACCCAACTTCGTTGATAAATAGCAAAGCTGGATAGGACTTGGGTGGGGAAATAAGAACAGTGTTTTTTATTTTATTTATTTTTTTTTTTTTTTTTACAATCGTCACGTTGTAGCTTACAATTTCACAAACAGCTATTATCTATAAGCCTTAAATTCAGCCTGTATTACATCGAGTCCAACAGCTGCGAACACATGCCTCTGAATACTGTTTGTGAACTCAGCATCTACGCACCTGATAAGCTCGACACTTTGCTGCAGGGTCAAAACAGGTATTGATGCATTGCTCCACTTGGCCTATATTTAATCTGTTGCTGTGCAAAAACTCAATAAATTCATAGTACGCTTCACTTACATACGGACGCCAGTGGCAAATCTCTTTGTTGCAAATGGGTAATGCATAATACAGGCCTTTTTAAGTTTCATGGGAATGGCTGTATCTACACACCTTCCAATTCTTCTACTTTTTACCAGTACATCTGCATTTTTTGGTCTTTTCTACCAGTTTTAACATTTTCCAATTTGGCAACCTACCAAAGCACCAATTTACCAATTTCCAGATCTAGTGCAACATTTCTTTGTCGCCTATGCTATGTAGTCATAATTTCATACTGTCAAAGTACCGTACCTCACCAACCACTACAGCATCTGACACATCAATACAGAGTGAAGGTCTCGAATGGAGGCCAACAGCACATGACTGATACATAATACAGGTGAATTTGAGCACTAAATAAATTATGGACATTGACCTGATGTCATGCTGGCACATGTCATACATGAGATACATGTTATGCCGGCGTTACATCAGTGTATCCAATTTATCCGTTATACAGCCAGTGATACCAATCTCCAGACTTCATATCACTCAACCAACTTTTTTTTTTGTTGCCGATTGTGCTATGACATAATTTTTCTGACTGTCAGAGCAACTTACATCATCGACCATTACAGCATCTGATTCCCCCACTATAGAGCAAATTGTCTAACAACAGAAGGGACCCTTACAACCATTGGCTAAGAGCAACACTGCATGATTGATAAATAATTCAGAGCAGCTCTCCTAGAGTTCTTACACAGCAGGCAGTCATACCAATACACATCCACGTAAGGTATACATTTTTTCTGGCATCCTACCAAATTGTCAATTTTCTGCCCATTAAAAAACTGACAGTTACGTAATTCTACTGCCGCAAATTTAAATGTGTGTTGTTATTGATTGTGAGAGTTAAAAAAAATTTTTTTAATGTATAAGATATACAGGGTGATTCAAAAAGAATACCACAACTTTAAAAATGTGAATTTAATGAAAGAAACATAATATAACCTTCTGTTATACATCATTACAAGGAGTATTTAAAAAGGTTTTTTTTCACTCAAAACAAGTTCAGAGATGTTCAATATGGCCCCCTCCAGACACTCGAGCAATATCAACCCGATACTCCAACTCGTTTCACACTCTCTGTAGCATATCAGGCGTAACAGTTTGGATAGCTGCTGTTATTTCTCGTTTCAAATCATCAATGGTGGCTGGGAGAGGTGGCCGAAACACCATATCCTTAACATACCCCCATAAGAAAAAATCGCAGGGGGTAAGATCAGGGCTTCTTGGAGGCCAGTGATGAAGTGCTCTGTCACGGGCTGCCTGGCGGCCGATCCATCGCCTCGGGTAGTTGACGTTCAGGTAGTTACGGACAGATAAGTGCCAATGTGGTGGCGCTCCATCCTGCTGAAATATGAATTGTTGTGCTTATTGTTCGAGCTGAGGGAGCAGCCAATTCTCTAACATCTCCAGATACTATAGTCCAGTTACAGTAGCACCTTCGAAGAAAAAGGGACCAAAAACTTTATTGGCTGAAATGGCACAGAAAACGTTCACCTTAGGCGAGTCACGTTCATACTGAGTTGATTCTCAGTGCCCCATATACAGACATTGTGACGGTTGACTTTCCCGTTAGTGTGGGAAGTTGCTTCATCACTAAACACAATCTTTGAAACGAAAGATTCATCTGTTTCCATTTGAGCAAGGATAAAATCACAGAAATCGATTCTTTTAATCTTATCAGCTGCAGACAGTGCTTGAACCAATTTCAGACGATAAGGTTTCATAACTAACCTGTTTCGTAGGACTCTCCATACAGTTGACTGTGGAATTTGCAGCTCTCTGCTAGCTCTGCGAGTCGATTTTCCTGGGCTGCGAACAAATGCTTGCTGGATGCGCGCTACATTTTCATCACTCGTTCTCGGCCGTCCAGAACTTTTCCCTTTGCACAAACACCCATTCTCTGTAAACTGTTTATACCAACGTTTAATACACCACCTATCAGGAGGTTTAACACCATACTTCGTTCGAAATGCACGCTGAACAACTGTCGTCGACTCACTTCTGCCGTACTCAATAACACAAAAAGCTTTCTGTTGAGCGGTCGCCATTTTAGCATCAACTGACGCTGACGCCTAGTCAACAGCGCCTCAAGCGAACAAATGTACAACTAAATGAAACTTTATAGCTCCCTTAATTCGCTGACAGATAGTGCTTAGCTCTGCCTTTTGTCATTGCAGAGTTTTAAATTCCTAAAGTTGTGGTATTCTTTTTGAATCACCCTGTATATTTATTTCTCAGTATACATGGTGTTGGGCATACAAAAGCGGATATTGTGGTCATTGGTACCTCAATATCTACAAACTTCTGAGTGTTAGTTGTTTTATCTTTGTGTCTAACAGTCTTCCCGCTAACACATCACGCAATTTACTACCTGACGTTCTCTGCATGGTCCTGACTGCACCACTAAGGGGATTACACCTGTCAGCGTAAACTAACCATTTTGCTTCCCCATGTCCTCACTTCAACAACTGACCTGCTGCCCAGGGGAAAATAAGCACTGATGGCTTGCTCTTCTCACATGTACTTAGAGGTAATAACCAGCCTAGGAACATACTAGTCCTAATAGCTATAATTATTAGTTTGCAGATGAAGTAAATACTGATGTAATATTGTTGAGCATACTCAGTCACCAATAAAAACATATGCACTTACACTCTTAACACTCTGTGTATACATTGTAAACCCCTCTACTTATCACTTCTTCCCTCTTCGCAGAGCCAACCACTCACATTTGCAGCAGTGTGAATTACGCTTATGTGCAGATTTCAAATCAATAGTAAATACACAGACTGTGATTGACTCTTTTTCTTTGCTTCAACCTGAGAAACTCATGGAAAAGCTTGGTGCAGACCGCTTCTTTCACAAACTGATCTTATTTGCACCTTCCCTTGGATGAACAGTCCCAACGAGTTTTTGTGACCATCACTCACATGGGGTTATTTACATTTTTGTGGTCGCCCTTTGGCAGTGTGTCCGCACCCGCAATTTTTCGTTACGTATCACAGTTGCAGTGACAGTTCTTTCGTGTTCAAACTTTTTGAATAATAAAGTATTTTTGGGTCGTACTCATGATGAACATCTTTCCAATTTCAGGAAATTTTCTTCAGGTGCTTTCAGATGTTGGGTTAAAGTGAAATAAATCCAAGCTATCCTTCTTCAGATTTAATTTGAATATTTGGGACACACTATCAACAGTCAGCGTATCCACCCTTTGTAGTCACACCGAACTGCCAGACGGGATCTCCCAGCTCCTTGGAACGTCTGTGAACTCCAGGCTATGCTGAGTAAACTCACTTATTACGTTCAATTCATCCCACACGCCATGCAGATTGCAGTTCTATTGTATCGTCTTCGACGAAGAATGTTCTGTTTGAGTATTAGCGAATGTGAAATTGCATTTGATATGTTATTGAGTGATCACTGTTTGGTACATTTTGATCCCGCCAAGCTGGTCGAACTGGCGGCTGATGGATCCTCTTATGGGATTGCCGCTGTTCTCTGCCAGAGTTGGATCACTGGATAGGCCATTCGCTTTCGCATCCAAACTCTTAACCGAAACACAATGCAACAGTTCACAGATTAAGAAGAAAGCTCTTGCTATCCTCTGTGGCGTCACCAAATTCCACTAATACTTGCACGACAGAAAATTCTCCTTGGTGATGGACCACAAGCGTCTCATCCCATTGTTCAGCCCTTCAATGCCAGTCCATCTGCACATGGTTCAAAACTTACAGCATTGGTCTCTGCTCCTCTCCAATTATATGAAATTCTGTACTAGGTAACTGCTAAGCAGTCGAGTGTGGGCACTTTTTCTCGCCTACCAGTCTCCACTGATTCAGTGTTCGACACCGCAGAAGATTCTTGCTTTCATATTGATATCCAAGATGAAATACCTGATGGTTTTCCATCAACAACTGATGGATCGCTCAGGCGAAACCTGCTGATCCCAACCACAAGATTCTGTTGCAGTACCTCTGCACCAGTTGGTCACATACAATAATGCAGATTATCGATCCAGTCATACACCATTATTTTGCGCTTCAGCATCTTATTGGTCCAGCGGGGTGTCATCCTCTTACATACTGACAGGTGGTCAGTCCTGTGTGGTTGTGCCATGATTGCCTCAGAAGAACGTTCTTTGCCTTCTCCATAAAGGCCATTTGACATCGTTCGCATTAAGCAGCTCACCCTACACCACTGGGCACGGGTCGACATGGACGATCAACTAGAATGATTAACCTGACAATGTTCAGCATGTTCGGAACACCAGGCTCCTCCACCACAATAATTTTTCGATTGGCCCAAACCCACTGCTCCTTGGCAATAATTGCATATTGACTCTGCAGATCCCCACTGTACCTCTCTTTATATTCTTGTTGTAGAAGCATTTAATAAGTTTCTGTTCATAGTGTCCATGCCCTCCAAGACAACAGCTAGTACTATCAAGACTCTGGCATCAATCTTTTGCATTGAAGGTTACCAGAAGTACTGGAGTCAGTCACTGGACCACAGTTCACATTGGTGGAATTTAAATATTTTATGATTGCACCATTTCACTCTCAATCCAGTGGTGAAGTGGAACATTTCAGGCAACAGATGAACAGGTTGTGCACCTCCCATATGTGGAAGCAAGCTTCAGTGTTCCTCTGTCACCCTACCATTCCCAGCCACACAATGGCAGGTCACCGACAGGGTTCATGCTTGGTCACCAACACAGGACACTGCTTCAGCTGCTGATTCCTCCACAGCAGTCAGCGCTTCCTCCACAGCACTCTAAATTTAATTTGAATGATTTGGTCTTTTTCAGAGTTTTTGGCAGACACAGGTGTTTGGAATATTGCATTATCGCCAGAGTCTAGGGTCGCTCATTGTATGTTGGTCCTATCAGGCTGTTCAAGCACCATCAAAATCAGTTTTTTTGTGGGATTTGTGAAACTGCTGTGTGTTTTTCATTTGCAGAGTTGGCGACGATTAGGATTCAACAGCTCCAGCAGCCTTCGCTTAAATTAGGTCCTGTGCCACCAGTGCCGGACATGAAGCCCATTGACATCAACGTAGTACAACTGCCATTCCCACAGTACCAGCAGTCCCAGCCTCCGGTGATAGGCCCTCTTTGCCCTGCGAGCTTCCAGTGGGCCGCCCTGGACCCAAAAGTCGCCATTGTCTCTCCGCCAATGGGATAAATTGTTCCATACCTGGGCACGTGGGTGCATCAAATAGCTGGGTTTTCAGCCGATATTTCCACCCATTCACAAGACGAATGTTGGGGTGCGTGCAGGAGCTTGTCATTGTCTGAAGTTCCCGCTCCTGCCTCCTCAAGGACACCTGCGCCTGGACCCCCTCCCCCCCCCCCCCCTCCCCCGCCCCCACTCTGCCTACCACTGACGTTTACATCAGCACTACACGATGACAGCAAGGAAGTTTGAAGAGGAGTAATGTGTTATCACTAGATATCGGTACTATGACAGGCCAGTCTGCGCTTAGATTTTGGTAGAAACCATGTCAGTGTGGCTAGCTCCCAAACACACCCTACCCAGCCTGCACTGCCAGCGCCACCATAATGTCGACTTAAAGGATGCAGCACACTGCACTGACCAGTCTATTCTCTTACAATTCATTCAGTTCAGTCAGTACAGTACTGTCTCTCTAATCTAATCCTTGTTCCTCAACACTCAGCCTCTATTACTATTGTAGATGTATAGATTCAGCCTTTCTCACTAACTTGCACTGTTTACTGATCAGAATTTTGCTACTGGAATTCAAGCTCAGTAAAAGAAATTTATCAAAACTGCATGTGCAGCTGATGATTTAGTGCACTATCTTAGAATCCATCTTACCTCTCTATGTTAGAATCCAACAAGTTCTTAGCATCCACCAACGTGGTAACCAAACATCTACCAACTCAACAGAAATTAAAAAGTTCTTAACTGACCAATCTTTTTACAGATTATCTGGCGATTATGGTTCAGAGACAGGAGATTTCTGTTAAGATCCCCCCCCCCTCCCCCCAGATGTGTTTATCAAATTATTCGTAGGTTGTTGATTTGTTTGACATGTTTGTCAAACATATACAGTGTTTGCCGAGTTTGAGGTAAATTTTAATTGATGATAAATCTGAGAAACAAGTTCGACTATTTAAGTATGCATTAGTCCAGGGGTCTCCAAACTACGGCCCGCGAGCCGAAACCGACCAGCGAGGGCCGGCAAACCGACCGGCGTTAGCTGGCCGGACGTACCCGGTATCCGGCCCGCCAAATATTTGAGGTGGTACCTATACTGCCAACAATTGAGTTTCGAGGCCTATCGCGACCAATACATCGCGACATTGTCGGAGCTCTTATCTTTACAAAGCGGAAGGTCATGGTTAAACTTGTGGCTATCCACAATAAACAGACAGACCATTCTCCGTGCGATAGTGAAAAAAAAAGGACGGTTAACAGACTAGTTTGGCGAAAACATTTCAAGTAAAAAAATTCTTTGCATTTTATTCTACTCACGAGTTTGGTGCAAGTCTTTCAAATGGACGCCACTTCGGCGACTAGCCTTAGTAATCAATCATTATGAAAGATAATTCTTAAGCGAGGTTTCACTTTCTTTTGATTACGTTGTAAAATACACATAGCAAGTAAATCATATAAAATATTTTTATTTAAAAGCTATTTAAAGAAAATACAATAGCTGGTGTACATAATGATGTTGAATATTTTAGTTGTAACTGATGTATAAAAATAACTGTAATTAATTTATGTCTTGAAAACTGACAGTTTTAGAGTATTCACGTAAAGAAATTAAACATCTTAGTGATAATTAGTGACTTTTTTGTAGCTGTAACTATCCTTTCATAATTACCTCCTGTTGTGGATCAAGTTTACTGGTAGAGATAATCATCAGCGACCTCAAATGCTCATCACTTAATTTTGATCTGTAAATACTTTTTGCATGTTTAATTTTGGAGAAAGTTTTTTCACATAAATAAGTAGTGCCAAAAGCGGAAAAAAGCCACGGGCCGGGCAAATTTATGTAAATTTGGAAACTGTGTGGATGGAAGACACTTATAAAACTTCAGTAATGTTCACTTTGAATGTTTTTCTTTAAAAAAGTCGCTACATTGCAAATCAATAATTTCAAACTGAAGTTCTGCGGGTGACGCTTCTATATCGACGTCAAAGGGATTTTGAAATATCTTGATATCGTTTGAATTTGCATCGATATCTGAAAAACGTGATTCAAAATTAATTTTTAAAGCGCCCAAAGCTTCAATTGCGAAAGTTACAGGTAACGGAATCTCAGTTTGCTGACTGAATGTTTGGCATGTATTAAAATGCGTGAAGCATACTTTGTTCAACTGAGATTGAAGCAAAGCAATCTTTTGTCGAAAGGACTTAACATGCGTGTATAAATCAGGCAGAAGCTGGTTTTCACCTTGCAATTTTAAATTAAGGTCATTCGTATGTTTAGTTAAGTCTGTATAAAACGCTAGATTCCATAACTACTCACCGTTCCGTAACTCAGCCAGAGGGCGATTCCTTTCGTTCAAAAAAATTTCAATTACTGTTCGGAGTTCAAAAAAACGGGTCAGAACTTTACCGCAGCTAAGCCAGCGCACTGCAATATAATATGGTAAGTCGCTTTCCCCAATATATTCAAGACACTCGCGGAACTGGCGATGACTGAGTGCATGGGATCTGATATAATTAACAACTGAAATAACTGGCTTTAAAACTTCTGACATATCTAAATGTTTTCCACACAAAGACTGTTGGTGAATAATACAATGCACTACTAATTGTTTTGAGCCACCGTCATTTTCTACGGCCTTAGAAAGCAGAGCAACATCATCTTTATTTTTCCCACACATGTTTTTGCCACCATCAGTTGTAATACATTTTAATTTCTTCCACTGAAGATTGTTTTTCTGAACTGCCCTTTCAACTCCTTTAAAAATATCCTCGCCAGTGGTCGTCCCGTTAATACTGTGAACATCAAGGAGCTCTTCATACACTTCATAATTTTTGTCAATCCCTCGAATAAAAAGTAATACTTGAGCAGTATCTGATACATCTGTTGACTCATCCACGGCCAAAGAGAACCAGTCTAAGTCGTGATTTTTGTCACGCAGTTGTGCTGATATATTTTGTGCAATGTCATCTATTCTTCGAGCCAAAGTGTTTGCCGCCAAACTTATGTTTTTCAATAAATTAACTTTTTTGGACACATTTCTTCTGCTGTTGCAATAATGCAGTTCTTAACTAATTCATCGTCGGTAAATGGCTTACACTGTTTCGCTACTAAATGAGCCACACGAAAACTAGCACTAGTTGCTGCATGTTGTTCAGCATTTACTTTCTTAAACAGCGACTGCTGGGTTTTTAGCTGGCGTTTCAGAGACTCATACATTTCTAATCGTTCGCATCCTGTAAACTTGGAGTAATTCCGAGAGTGCTTAATCTCATAATGACGTTTTATATTGTATTCTTTGAAACTGATATTGCTTCATTGCAAATAATACACATTGGTTTGTTGCTTGACTCCACCACGAAATATTGACATCCCCACTGCTCTTTAAAAATTCTCCATTCACTGACAACCTTTCGTTTCTTTTGCATATTTGTACAGAACTTCACCAAAGATTGTAACCTGAAAATAAAATTGTGCTATTTAATACTAATAAAACTAGGGAGTAGTCTGCCTAAACAAAATGCAATGAATTTATTTTTAAGGTACTTTAATTACTAAATTAAATACTCACAATTACACTGTAGTTCCACTAAAAATACAGTGAAAAAAGTCGTGCTATACGTATTTCGATTTTCCTTGTCTCTTCGAATTCAAACTTTGAATTGTCCCACATTTCGTCGTCTCACCTACTAGTACAGCACATAAAACACTAAAAAACTCCTGACACACTCGCAACATAGACACAATCACGCAACAGAACTATCAAATATATGCTCTGGCTCTGCTACTCGCTACAAGACTACATAACTAAATTTATTGTTTCGCCGCTTGAAATAACAATGCGTTGACATACTCTGCCTCTGTTACGTCTTGCAGTAATAGTGTTGCTAACAATGATTTTGAGATTTCGTTAACTTTGCAGGACGCTTTCGTGAAGAATGTGCAGTGACATTCGCCAGAATAAAATACGCCAGAATTTCGGTCAGGTACGTCCACCAATCAAAATTATGTAATTAAATAAAAATCGTAGTTCGTTTCAGTGCTAGCTATGCCCATAACCTTAGATTTTTTGCGATTTCATCTTTCCTTTAGCCTTACAGTACAGTGATCATGGAGTGCTAGGGTGCTTTAATCCCACTAGGTAGATCTTGGCCCTTATGACTTCGTGGAGGAGTCAAAGTTCGGAGACCCCTGCATTAGCCCATTGCCAGATTATTATCTACAATTTTGAGATATCTGCCAGCTGGAGCAGATTTCGAAGATTTAAAGTTTTAATCCTGTATTGCATCTCGTATAATGTCCACTAGATCCAAAATGCTCCTTGACACGACACTTTACACACAGCATGGCAACTGATTAAAAAATGAGGTTAAATATGACAAACTTGGTTTGTACATCTGAGTGTTTGTTTGACAAGCCTTTAGATAGCAAACAGTGAATTTGACAAACATTTTTTATTGTTTACAAGGGTCTTAGACAAATAGCAGTGCTCATTATAATCCTGCATGACAAGATGTAGCCTGTTGTAGAAGCCTCTGTTGTTACAGACACAGGTAACTATTTTTTTCAAAATATCACTGTAATCAAGTACTTCGTAAGTTAAGAATAGGAAATGAGTACCAGATATTTAACACTAGTGAAGAGGAAGCATCAGCTTGTTTCAAAGTAGTGTATTTTTTTTAATTTATTAAGTTTAATCTAATAGAAATAAGCACAAATGGTGTTGAAGAAAACAGACCATTCTTAATACATTACACTGTACAGATTAAGTTTCTAAAAAGGGTTGCTTGATTTTGTGTGACGTACACCTTGATTCGTTCCATATCTCTGAAGGTTCTCTTTCGTGTTGGAGCTACAAAACACAATGAATGAATCAAGAAGTGAAGAAAATTACAATCATTGTACACACATACTTCAAATTTGTCTCGATCGTACCAGGTCGAAAAAGAGTTAATGCAAGGAATATGAATAATTCAGAAGATCTTAGAAGAAGAACTAAAATATCTAGGGACAGGTTTAAGAAAAATGAAAAAATATCAGGGGTGTAAAATTCAAGAAACACAAGTGGAAATCGATGAATGGAAACAAAATATGCAAAAGGGGATTAGTGCCTGCCTAAAAATTTCAGGCATTTTTATAAATGTTTTTGTACAATCAATACTGTTTTAATTTTTTTTAATGACATAACAGTCTTGTAATGCACATACAATTTTTCTGATTCTTAGACAATTTAAATAGTATTATCTTGCACTAACATTTATTTGCCACCACTCTTAACCACTGCAGAACTACATATTTCCATAGCACAGAATTAAAGGAAGAATATCAATCAGTATTACTGTTGATAAAGTAAAGAAACGTCCTACCTTCTTCTTCATCTTTTTCTTCTTTTGTTGTCTAAGCAGCCACATGATTTCTTTTTCCTTATTCTCAGCCTCTTCATACTTTTCTCTCCAACTGTTACTCTGATATCTTCATTATCTTGACATCTTCCCTCAACAACGATTCCAAACGTATGTCTGTATAATTCTCTGTCTTGCATTCTTATATTGTGATTCATGTATACTTACTTACCCAATTTTCCTTCTCTCTCCCATATGTTCATCTCATTCCATTTCTTACTTTCAATAACGCCCCTGGCTGCGCTTGCAGCTTATCCTTTGTCTCTCAACTTTTATGATCATTCTGTCTATTTCCATCATAACAACATGTACAAGCAAATTTGGTCCTTGTGAAATCAGTATTTTTTAACCTATTCTCATGCTCTTGTGTAGTTCTCTGATGAAGGTCATTTTTCACCGCCTCGTTTTCGACCCAATATCTTGTTGTACATACTTCTCTCTCCTTTCTCTGCATAATCAAAAACAATTTTGCATAATGTTACTAAACGAGCATCTCTTAATACCATGTTCCCCAGAGTTATCTTTTGATACATAGTTTTTACCATATGCTTCTCCGATCAGATAGCCAGCCATCACCATCTTTTGTGTCCATTCCCCCCCCCCCCCCACTCCTAATCCTATTTCTTCTAATTATATACTGTAACATATTTTGTGTAATGGCGTGAAATGTTTTCCGAATTCTTTGTCTTTTAACCGATCCTCTGTTCCTTGCTTATTGTATGTGTGTTCTTCAAAGTTAACGTATTTCTTGATGTTGTTCATAATTAAGTCTCCCCATTTCATCGTCCATTGCTCTGTACTGGCTTGAGGATGTAGAAAAAAGCAAATCAGCAGAGTGGTTAACGTCAGAGTCGAGACAGGACTATCCACTTAACAGAAGAGGCCTGCGGAAAAAAGACGAGCTGCCGTCGTAAATAGACGGCGCCAGTGCATGACGTCATCTCAACCGCTGAAAAGCGGTATTTATAAACAAGTAGCTGTTAACGGCACTAGAGACACTGTGTTATCCGAGAAACCTTGCAGAGAATTTGTGGTGTTTTCTGAGACATCCTATCTCTTTTGGATTACCCATCTACATCATATTCCGCAATCCACCCAATATGTGTGGCGGAAGGTACTTTTAGTACCACTCACTGAGCCCTCCAACCCTGTTTCACACGCGAATTGTGCTTGGGAAGAATTATTGTCGGTATTGGCTCCAAATTTCTCGAATTTTCTCGATATGGTCATTATGTGAGACGTATGTGGTGGGGAGCGGAGGTGGGGAGTAATATGTTGTCCGGACATTCCCGGAAAGTGCTCTCTCGAAATTTCAGTAGTAAATCTCTCTGAGAAGCACAACGCCTTTCTTGTAACATGAGCCACTGGAGTTTGTTGAGAATCTCTGTACTGGTAGTGTGCTGACAAAACGATCCCACGACGAAATGCGACGCTCTTCGTTGGATTTCTCTTTGTCTTCTATCTATCCTATCTGGTAAAGTTTTCCATATTGATGAACAATACGCAAGCATAGGTCGAACAAGCAACTTATAAGCCGCTTCCGTAAGATCTTACTATGAATCTCTCTGTCTGACATTTGCTTTTCCTACTATTTCTTTTATGTGGTCTTTCCATTAAGGTCGCCCTGGATAGTTATTCCTAGATATTTTATGATAGATGCCATTTCTAACAGGTTGTCATTAATAGTGTAGTTGAACAGTAGTGGATTTCTTTTCTTACGTATGCGCAATATTTTACACTTATTTACGTTCAGGGTCAATTGCCAGACTTAATTAATTTAATTTTAATTTATTTAATTCATTAATTCACTGGAGGTAATTCTGCAAATCGTTACTATCTTCTGGCGTTGCTACTTGTTGTAGACAAACGTGTTATCTGCGCAAAGCCTGAAAGAGCATAGGTCGTTTTCTACTAGATTTTTTACACATATT
This sequence comes from Schistocerca americana, assembly GCF_021461395.2. Classification (NCBI taxonomy): domain Eukaryota; kingdom Metazoa; phylum Arthropoda; class Insecta; order Orthoptera; family Acrididae; genus Schistocerca; species Schistocerca americana. The sequence continues at coordinate 893,689,152 of NC_060119.1, read as the reverse complement.
TTAAACAGTAACGGTCCTATCACACATCCTTGGGATACTCCGGAAATTACCTTTACATCCGTCTATTTTGTTCTGTTCTATCTGCAAGGAAGTCTTGAATCCTGTCGCAAATCTGCTACGATATTCGATAACCTCGAATTTTTTTTCAGTAAACGGCAGTCAAGGAACGCGGTATCAACCTGAGCGCCATTGTCTACGGAGCTGTGGATCTCACGGAGGAATAGAACGAGCTGAGTTTGCGGGATCTCTGTTTGCGAAATCCATGTTGATTTTTATATACAAGAATTTCATTCTCCAAAAACGTCATAATCTTGAGCACAACACACGTTCCATATTTCTACAGCAGATTGACGTCAACGATATGGGTCTATAATTATGTACATCTGTCCTATGGTCCTAAAAAACGGAAATGATCTACTCTTTCTTCCGGTCGCTAGGTACCTTCTGTTGCTCAAGAGATCTACGAGGAGCCAGTTCTTTCGCGTAATCTTTGTGGAATCTTGTAGGTATGTCATCTGGTACTGACGCCTTATAGTTGTTTTTCTATTTTGCGATCGGTTATCTCGATATCTGCCATTTCGACGTTCCTTCGTCAGCTGAAAGGAGGGATCGTGTTGCGATCTTCCGTGACGAAACAATTTCGGTAGACTGAATTCAGTAGTTCGGTCTTCTCTCTGTTATCTTCCGTTTCGGTGTCGGTATGGTCACTGAGTGAATGAATAGATAATTTTGATCTAATTCCTGGTTTTACGTACGACCAAAATCTCTTAGCGTTTTTACTCATATCGTTTGACAAACAGTTACTTTCAAAGTCATTGAACGCATCTCTCATTACTCTCCTTACGCTCATTTTCGCTTCCTTCATCTTTTCTTTGCCTGCTAGGTTTTTACGTCTCTTGAATATGAGATTAAGTTCTCTTTGTTTAGGTAGCAGTTTTCTAACACATCCCTTAAGATCTCACTCGGAACATACTTGTCTAGGGCATATTGCACGATACCTTTCAATTTTTTCCATTTGTCTCCACATCTTCGTCCTCATCACCGAATATGTGACGCCGACTGTTCGGATACTCTGAAATTTGTAACCTGTCACTCTTGCTGAGCAAAAATATCTTCCTACCTTTCTTAACATTCTTTGTAATATCCGTTGTCATAGATATTACCACAGATTTATGATCACTGATATCTTCCTCTACCTTAACTGATTCGAAAAGTTCGGGTCTATTTGTTGCCAGTAGGTCTAAGACGTTACCCTCACGAGTTGGTTCTCTACTATTTGCTCAAAGTAATTTTTGAGGAAGACATCCAGAAAAGTGTCACATGAATCCCTGTCTATAGCACCAGCTTTGATATAATAACATTCCCAATCTATACCTGACAAGTTGAAGTCCCCCCTCTTACAACGGCATGGTCAGGGAAATTACTAACAATATTCTGTAAGTTCTGTCTGAAACGCTCTACCACTAAAGTTCCTGACCCAGGCGGTCTATAATAGCATCCGATTACCATTTTTGGCCGATCTTTCATACTTAACTTCACCCAGATTAATTCACAATCGAAATCCGTGATAATATCGCTGGATTTTATCGAATTCCTTACTCCAATAAACATGCCGTCACCACTGGCGACTAACCAGTCATTACGATATCTGAACTTAGTTTTCGTTGTCATTAACGTCCAGTTTCAACCAACTTTCTATTCCTAATACTATCTGTACATTATAACTTTCAGTAAGCGATATTAATTCTAGGACCTTTCCTGCAGTCTACTAAAATCGTGTTAACCTTTTCTATCTCTGATCTGCGACGTCGAACATTCTCCGAGGACATCGTGGCTATTTTATCAGGCAAGCCGTCTTTGATCCCAAGGAAGGGTTTCTTTAACCTAAAAAGGATCTGTGTGCACGCCACACGTACTCCACTACCGTAGAAGCCGCTTCTACATCTACATATATACTCCGCTAGACACCAAGCGGTGTGTAGCGGAGGCCACAATTCGCGCTAAAGTCGTATTCCCCCCCCCCCCTCTCCCCCCCTGTTCCACTCGCGGATCGCGAGAGGGAGAAAGGACTGTCTGAATGCCTCAGTGCGAGTTCTAATTTCCATTATCTTTGAATGGTGATCGTTGCGCGATTTGAAGTTGGTGGTAAATAATATATGCGCTACATCCTCGGTGAAGATCGGATTTCGGAATTTAGTGAGCAGCCCCTTCCGTTTAGCGAGCCGTCTATCTGCAAGTGTGTCCCACTTCAAACTTTCTATGAGATTTGTAACGCTCTCGTGATGGCTAAATGTACCAGTCACGAATCTTGCCGCTCTTCTTTGGACCTTCTCAATTTTTTGAATCTGACCCAACTGGTAAGGGTCTCACGCGGACGAACAATACTCTAAGACTGGACGAACTAACGTATTGTAAGCTATTTCCTTTGTTGAAGGACTGCATCGCTTCAGGATTCTATCAATAAACCGCAATCTAGAGTTCGCCTTGCCCGTTACTTGGGTAATCTCATCATTCCATTTGAGATTGTTTTCTAATAGTGACACCCAGATACTTGACGGATGTTACCGCTTCCAAAGATTGGGCATTTATTTTGTACTCGTACATTAATGGGGATTTTCGCCTTGTTATACGCAGTAGGTTACACTTACTAATATTGAGAGATAACTGCCAGTCATTACACCACGCATTTATCTTCTGCAAATTCTCTTTGATTTGTTGACAACTTTCGTGTGATACTACTTTCCTGTAGACTACAGCATCATCGGCAAACATTCTAATGTCGCTGTCAATACCATCAACCAAATCGTTTATGTAAATGGTAAAAAGCAGCGGACCTATTACGCTGCCCTGGGGCACACCTGAAGTTATGCTTGTTTCTATTGAAGTCACCCCGTACAGGACGACATACTACTCCCTGTCTGTTAGAAAACTTTCTACCAACCGCATATGTCATCGGATGGACCATAAGCGCGTACTTTTTGGAGCAAGCGACAGTGCGGAACTGAGTCGAACGCCTTTCGAAAGTCGAGAAATATGGCATCAATCTGGGAGCCGGTATCTAGAGCTTGTTGTATATGATGCAGAAAGAGGGCCAGCTGTGTCCCGCATGACCGCTGTTTCCTAAAACCGTGCTGGTTTCTGCAGATGAGCTTCTCAGAGTCTAGAAAGGTCATTATGTTTTAACACAAAATATATTCCATGATTCTACAACAAATCGATGTCAGTGAAATAGGCCGGTAATTATGTGCATCCGATTTTCTACCCTTTTTATAGACTGCTATGACCTGGGCTTTCTTCCAGTCCCATGGAACGTTCCTCTGTTCCACTGATCTCTGATAGATGTTGGATAAGAATGGTGATTCCTGCTCGTAGCGCACGCCTGATCTATTAAGGAGAACCCTAGGATTCTGCACCCGATAGCGGAGATCGAGAAATCCACATCCGATACTGTCGCAGAGTCGTCTAAGCTTCTGGTTTAGACCTTCCACTCTATTCCAAACCAGAGGACGGTGATCAACCCTCGGTACGATAGTACAAATAGACAGCCTGCACCTCGTGTGCGATGCTAGTTGCCTTCACCATATCAGCCACCCGCCGAAAGGAGCCGAGTATGCCCTCAGAACCCAAGCGGCAGACGTCTTTCGTCCCGACATGTGCCACTATATGCAGCCAGTTGCACCCAATGCGCTTGATAGCCGCCGGCAGGACCTCCTCCACATCACGCACGAGACCACTGGCCGATATACCGAGTAGGCCTACACACTGGCATTCTTCCCCGCCCTGCCTGTTATCTCCCTGAGGTCTCCATCACCCGCCTAACATTGGAGCTCCCAATGACAAGCATACCTACCCTCTGCATTTGTCCGGACTGCATTCTCCTTGACTTTATTAGTTGTTTCCTCAAATCCCCTTTCGGATTTATTTTTTATGGGTCACTAAACGTCAGTGATGAATTATTTTATCAATACTGAAAATTCTGGCATATCAGAACTTTATTAAGAGGGTGCCTTTTACTTAAAAAAGGTGATGTGGCCATTTATTTTACAAACTCATGTTGTGTACAGAAACTAGTGTTTTGCAAAATAAACCAAAAAGGATTCATTGACTGCATCCAAGGAGCTTCCATATTGCATCAACAAGGACTGTTCATTTGCTGTAGTACAGAGTGGGGCACATAACAATGGCCCAGACAGAACAGAGTTCAAAATGCTTCAAATGGCTCTGAGCACCATGGGACTCAACATCTGAGGTCATCAGTCCCCTAGAACTTAGAACTACTTAAACCTAACTAACCTAAGGACATCACACACATCCATGCCCGAGGCAGTATTCGAACCTGCGACCGTAGCGGTCACGTGGTTCCAGACTGAAGCGCCTAGAACCGCACGGCCACACCGGCCGGCCAGAACAGAGTCCCAGGGTACAAAGAAACACAGCAGAGGAAAGCAAATACAGTACTAACTTGACTATAGCCGATGTTGAAAGTCACCACCATTCATCTCTTGGCACTTTTGGGCCCTGGTCAGAAAGTTGCTAATGGCGGTTCGAAGCTGGACTGCAGGAATTGCTGCAGTCTCATCCGAAATGTTCTGCTGCAGTTCTTGAAGACTATGAGGGTTGCTGCGATACACCTTAGACTTGTGGGCTCCCCACACAAAGTAATCGCACATTGACAGATGAAGTGATCTGGGCGGCCAGCTGGGGCAGCGACCAGACTGCAGATCCAGGTGGAGTATTCGTCCGCATAATCGACGTGATATGCCGATGTCTTGCCACAGGCGTCAGGTTTATTTGGTGGGACTCTGAATCATTTTCTGGTGAACAGCAGCCAAATTTTCTGGTGTGCGGGCACGTATTGGAATGTTTCCTGACGCATTCAAAGCAGATGCTGTCGACGCCATTTTCGGGGGTAGGCATTGCATGGCACATTTTGCTGGCTCTTTGACACCATTTAACTTCTGAACAAACAACTGACCACTCTGTTTCCATGACTTTGTTGTCATGTAATTTTCCACAACCTACTCCCGTTGCTCCACTGTATCATCATCCTGTTTGTACTGCTCCACTCACACTGTTTGAAACAGTGTGGATCACGGGGCGGGCGTAAACGTGGTGTGCGTTTCACAGGGTGTGGTTATATGCATGCATTCACGTCCAATCGCATCCACTCGTGCGCGCCACTTTTATTTGCCCCACCCTGTATACCATCATTTGTGATTCTTTTTAATCCACAGATTTTCAGTCTTACAGTTCTGCTTCGAATGGTAGTTGTGCTTAATTTTACAAATGCATGTTCACATAATCACATAATTCTTTAGTTTTACCATTTCATATAGTGCTTTCAGATAGAGAATAATTAAAGTTTAGACAGCGCGAATAAATAAATTCTAAACAAGACGGAAGTAAACCCACGCACAACAAACATCACAGCTAAAACGGCGCTTTTCTGTGTAATATATACATTCACTACATTTAAAATAATATAGAATTATTTCCAAGTTCACAATAACGCTGAACCGTAAAACTGGCGTCTTTCTCGTTAATATTCGCCCATTTGTAGTTTTAAATCATGTTGTATGATTTCTGTAATATAACTAATTTAAAATCAAACGTTTCTAATTGAAAATGAAGAACATCATTTTCTAGATATGTAATAACATAAGTCAATTGTCTCTTCCTAAACATAATATATCGGAAAAGCGTCGTGTAATTTGCACAAAATATAACGTACTTTCTAGTCAACCATTATAAGATGAGATAAATATCTACACCTACATGTGTACTTCGCAAGTAACCATATTGGGTGTGGTGGAAGATACTTTTAGTACTACTGTCTTTACCCCCCTTCCCTGTTCCATCCGCAAATGGTGTGGAGGAAGTGTGATTGTCAATAAACCACCAATGAATTCCAATTTCTCCGATTTTCTCGTTGTGGTAAAAAAAAAGCAACCAAAACGTAACAGCTGACAGAGTATCTGTTAGTCCTGTTTCGACTTTCAAGGAATTCAGCATATTGATAACACGCTTCCTATTATCATTAAAGTGATGAGGATATTCCTCCAAATTTTCTCTTTATTCCAATTCATGTTTAAAAAATACACTTTTTTACTCGATTTCTCTCGTTCGTTGCTACTATCTAACCATCAGTGCGCTAGACCACGACGTTAAATTTGCATACGGCTCATCTAAAGAAGAGGGGTCCCGTCGAGCAGTGTTGCTTTAAGCCCTTATAGAATCACTGATCCATCATGAGTCACATTAACTTAGCATACACATATCAGTGTATTAAACAACCAAACTAATAAACAGATAGAAACTATTAAAGGAAAAATTTTAAGAATATATTCACTGCTAATTTATTCGAATCAGACACAACCTTATTCCGAATGGTGGTCTCACACAGCTTATTATTGAACACAACATAGAAACATAACTGAATTTCAGAGTAAGCAGAGTTTTCACAGCAGTAATGAATGTGAACTAGAGGTGTGGAACTCTGCATCAGATTACTTAAACTGCATCAAAATCCTAAAGTTCAACAAGTACACACAAGTTTCATGTTGTTATTGTGGTCTTCAGTCCAGAGACTGGTTTGATGCAGCTCTACATGCTACTCTACCCTGTGCAAGCTTCTTCATCTCCCAGTACCTACTGCAACCTACATTCTTTTGAATCTGCTTAGTGTATTTATTTCTTGGTCTCCCTCTACGATTTTTACCCTCCACGCTGCCCTCCAATACTAAATTGGTGATACCTTGATGCCTCAGAATATGCCCTACCAACCGATCACTTCTTCTAGTCAAGTTTTGCCACAAATTTCTCTTCCCTCCATTTCTACTCAATACCGCTTCATTAATTATGTGATCTACCCATCTAATCTTCAGCATTCTTCTGTAGTACCACATATCGAAAGCTTCTATTCTCTTCTTGTCTAAACTATTTATCGTCCACGTTTCACTTCCATACATGGCTACACTCCATACAAATACTTTCAGAAACGACTTCCTGATACTTAAATCTATACTTGATGTTAACAAATTTCTCTTCTTCAGAAATGCTTTCCTTGCCATTGCCAATCTACATTTTATATGCTCCCTACTTCGAGCATCATCAGTTATTTTGCTCCCCAAATAGCAAAACTCATTTTTACTACTTTAAGCGTCTCATTTCCTAATCTAATTCCCGCAGCATCACTCGATTTAATTCGACTTTATTCCATTATCCTCGTTTTGCTTTCGTTGATGTTCATCTTATATACTCCTTTCAAGACACTGTCCATTCCGTTCAGCTGCTCTTCCAGGTCCTTCGCTGTCTCTGACAGAATTACGTACAAGTTTCATACTGTGACAAAATTCACCTCACCTGAAAAGTTCAATCACTTATAGCTCTCCCATGAGCCTACGCCCACTGGCGCTCGTAATTCCAGAAAACTTCTGAGTCCCTAATTGGTTCAGACCAAAATATTCCTAAGCCCCAAATTGGTACACATTAAAATATTTCCAAGTTCCCACAAGCTTTTAAGTCCAAACGCCTCTCTGGCCATGAAAACCTTACCGACAACAATCTCACCGACCAAGAGACAAATACCTAAAACCACAAACCCTCCACTTCCTGCTTATTTGGAAAATTGGTCACATGGCCAGCTGCATTACCCAGTGTGGCAACTTAACAACTGCCATCATTTGCAAGACTGCATATATTACAACATTTATGCATTTGAAACGTATATAACATAAACTTTTAGCTGATTTGCAGTATGACATTGCATTGTACAGTCTCATACATAGCTAAATAAATAGCTTTGTTTAAATATTATCTACCACAATCGGAACTGCAGCAATATGGTGAAGTTGATGATTCTATTCAGCTTGGCGCTGCAGTCTTACCATATGCAAATCACAACCCTATAAACATTATGTAACCAAAATTCTCGTTAAATAACATCAGGATAGTGGAATAACGGGACAATTCACTCATTCTGACACTATTTATTAGTGTACATGTGGAGAAATCTTTGTTTTGACTTTATTCTACGAATTATTCAATAAATTATTTGTAACAGGTCTGTATTTCTTTAACTAAAATTTAAACAAGACAGTTATCGAGCTGATATCAAGCCTTATACAACTGTGTGCCACGAACATACGTTGTGTGCCAGCATCACTTGCTATAGATTTTATAAACAAATCTTAATATGTATGTTAAGAACTTTGTAAATATTGACTTCATAAATATGGTAATCATTTGTGACATATTTCCCTAACAGGTATAAGAAGATGTACTATTAATGTAGTTTACTTGATGTAATGTGATACACCTTTATTGGTATTATTAGTTTTCATTAATCAAATCTTACAATATTGACGAACATTAGGATTTAAATGGGAAAAATATGTACCTCACAAATTCTTCATTTCTTGAGGAAGTTAAAACAACAAGAAAAAGGAATGTGAGGCAAAAAGAGACAGCCAGAGTTGCATCTAAAATGGATGTTTATTTAGTTGGTGACCTGTTTCGGTCTACGCCCATTCTCAAACCAACCAGTGTTTGCCAAATGAAATGTCTGTCCAAAATAACAGCAAACAGCCTGAGTTCAATGTGTATGGTGCCAACTAATGATCATTTCTTATCAAACATTAGCTGGGAACATACACATATATAAGCACTTTGTTAACTGTTATTTTGGACTGAGCCGGCCGTTGGGGCCGAGCGGTTCTAGGTGCTTCAGTCCAGAACCGCGCTGCTGCTACGGTCGCAGGTTCGAATCCTGCCTCGGGCATGGAAGTGTGTGATGCACTTAGGTTAGTTAGATTTAAGTAGCTCTAAGTCTAGGGGACTGATGACCTCAGATGTTAAGTCCCATAGTGCTCAGAGCCATTTGAACCATTTATTTTGAACTGACATTTGACTTGGCAAGTACTTTTTTTTTGGTATGCAGAATGGATGTAGCCTGAAACCGCTCACCGACTGAATAAACATTCAGTTTATCACACTCTAAAAAATGAGTTAATGTCCCATTGCAGCCACGCTGGAGCTATCCCAGAAAAAGGAATTTTTTTCTAATAAATTGACTGAAGAAATTAGCGTAGAGGTACGAGAGACGTAAAAATGCATGAGATGCTTGCATAGCATGATCAAATATGAATTTATCGTAGTTTTCAGAGGTTGTTTGAAGCAGCAGTTTCACAAATAGTGAGGTAGTAGGACTGTTAACACAGTTCTGTTGCCCTCTTATTACAATGGCTTCGAAAATATTTTTTATAGTTCATTTTTACAAGTACTGACTAGTACCATATCGAAAACTGCCTACTGTAGGCGGAGAGATATCTGAATAATGAGTTAATGAAACTCTGGCATCAATTTACACGAAACCAACGAAGTGTTAGCTGACACCTTATCTTTTCAAGGGCTCGAAATGGCTCCTGATTACTCTTCTGAGCAGTATGTCACATATTTTGTCTCGTGTGTCCAAAGCATATAGAATCCGGCCGCAGCCCCGAGTGCTTACTGCGAGCAGCATCCCACTCTCTCTGAGGATGAGACTATGGAAGATTTCACTTTATCAGAAAAATAAATCAGAAAAAGCTCAACGTTTTCGTTCTGAGATTGTCTAGTGACGCAGTTCAAAAAATTAATGTGTGCACTTGGAAGTGCGCACATTAATGCACACAAGTTAGCTGGGAAGATACGCTGATGAGTGCTAACGCTATGACACGTGCTTAATAGAAAGTTCGTCATACTTTCAAAAGCAATGCAGCTGCAGTTCTGTATGGCATGGATTCGACAACTCCTTGGTAGGTTCCCGAAGACAAATGATTCCAGATTTCTATGCTCAGGTCACGCAATTCCCGTAATTTTGTGGACGGTGGTTTGTGGGCTCGGAACGGTCGCCTAATAGCGTCCCAGATGTGTTCTTTCGGGTTCATATAATGCGAGTTTGGTGGACAATACTTCAACGTGAGTTCACTATCACGCTACTCAGACTACTGTAGCACGATTCTGGCTCTTACGACACGGACATCATGGCGCTGGACAATGTTCTTGAGGTTCTAGCTCATTCGTGTAATACACCTACGATTTTAGCACCATCAGTCACTTGTGTGGGCTGATATTCTACATCCCGACATGTACTGTCTAAACTGACTAGAGCAACAATTTTGAACTATTCAGGTAATTTTTCGTTACAATTGGTTACGTACAAAAATATGTTTATTGTCCTCAGCTCGCCTACACGTTTTAGAGTTATACAAACAAAATCCAGTGTAGATTATATGCCTGATACTCGTTGTTTTCCAAGAGACTTACCAGCTTTTTTCCATGCAAAAATTGCTGTTTGAGAGAACTTTTTTTTGTTTCCTATTATTCATATTAGACACACCAGGGGATCCGTGCGAAACCATCGCATTTAATTGTTTCAAATAATGACAGTATTTAGAACAAGTATAGTCGATGAGCTGAGAGTAGTTGTGGGAATGAAAACATCTTTAAAAATGAACCGAATGACATGAAATAATAATCATGAGTTTATGATACATCCTTGTACATACATTTCCATGTGTCCAAAAATGTATTTTGCATTCGAAATATTTCCCAGGCTTGTACGATGGCTAGAGATCAGATACAACCAGTAGGGGCACATAATCTATAACTTTAACTCGACAAACATTTTCAACTACGGTAAGTACGTCAAGACGCAATAGCAATAGAGAAATCACAATTCAAGACGACAATGACAAATATGTTCGTCGTGTCCTTCGACCACAGATACTAGTAGACTGTGCAGAAGCTATAGGGCTGGTGTGGCTCCAACATAAACCACGTGACTGTTGGCAAAACGTGGCGGGTTTTCAAATCAGCGGTCTGCCATCCTGTGTTTGTATCGTATTTTACCCACATTTCTCAATTGACTGCCGAACGCTTCCAACAAAAATTACTTTTTTATTTGCGAATAATTATGTAAGAACTACATTTGACCTGGATTTGTTCACAGTACCATTTATAAAATCTAACAAATACATCGAACGCCCCTCGCGTGGGCAGCGGGACGAAATTACTATAAACTATCAGTTAAAGTAAAATGTCGTTAAAATTCTTTTAAACGGTAAGAGTGCGCTCGTGACAAAACTTTAAATATTGGATTCGTCGCGTTTTGAGCTCTAGTCACGTATAAAAGAAAATGGGATATGGGAATTATGTCAACTACAGGTGCCAAATCTGTCGACTTTACGAGCAGGTCCATTTCAGAGTATCAATTTTAGGTGCACTTCAAAGGTTCAGTTCCTACTATTTTTACAAAAGTTTAAACTATCAGTTTTAAAAAAAATGATATTTTAGATGAAAGGTGAGACTTTGAAGTTCCAAAAAATAATTTTGGAGCCTACATTTATTTAATAGTATTAGAAGTTAGAAAGAAATTCTCTTCATGTGTCGACTATAAGTGCTCATATCTTATTATAATCTCACTTGTACATACAAAAAGGCGCGTATGTGCAGATGGCTTAAAGTTTTTCCGTTTCAGGGCCTGTATCCAAAGCTGCCTTCGGTTTTCATCCTTAGGGAACCCATGAATAGGAACGAGAAACAGCTATACTTACTTCTGTAACCGAATTATCACAGATACTTTCCAAAATGTGATATGAGTCTGACTTTACAGGCGTGACTTTAATTTACGTGATACTCTATTTCAAGTGTAAAGAAACATATAAAAGTGACTTCAGCAGATTTCAATAAACGCATCTGCACTATCATAGAAACACACGTGAAATGTAATGCCATTTCCCCCGGCAAAATGCTGAGTACAGCCATAAGCGCAACACGAAACAACCATCTTTTGCCAACATTCACGTGACTTTAGCCCAGAGATGTGGGAGCTACGAAAATGGCGTCAGGGCCAGTCTATTATATTTATGGTCGAAGGTCGTGTCGGAAAGTAGATTCATTTACAAAAGTCAACTTGCACGACGGCAGAGATAATGGACTACCACAGTGTTCACTGTTATTATCTATGACAATGCTGTATACACGTTATCTAGTTAATAAATACTTTAAAACAAATAACATAGTATTTGTAATAAGTTAATACGAAAAGGGAGTCTCTTATTCGTGATTAATAAGTTAACTCCGTAAAAACCAACAAAGTGCGCAATGCAACCAACAGAAAAGCGGATTTACATAGACACCAATATAGTCCCAGAATTAATTAATCAGAAAAATAATGCCAGTAAAAATTAAATCTTTGCATACTTTTCACAGTCTCCTTGTTTATCGGTGAGCAGCTAACATTTTTTGTGTCAGTTTTGTAGAAGAAGGCAAAAACGTCTCATTGCAAAACGACTACATTGAGTTGATTCTTGAATTTAAGGAACTGGGCCACCTTGTTGTTTCTTGTAGATCTTTGCATTTGAGGAAAATTATTGTTGAAAGTGTTAGATCTGTAGAATGAATCTGATATAGGGCTGCGACTACGTGTTGTTGCTAGAGCATTTCTAATCAGACATAACTTAGCGCTTCTAATTATTTCTGCGGAAGTTTGTAGAGAGTTCGTTTTATGATGGAAGCTGCGTGACAATCGAGGGACACAACCGCTGTGGCTTTTAGCTTCGCTTTTACTACTCTCGACGTCTCTGGTTTAGAAATCTGCCGACTCAAAAATTATACCCTAAACTTTGTCTATCATTTATCATCAACACAAACCACTGGATTTTCTAATCGGAGTTATCTATTCTGATTCAATCATTTCTGGGCCTATGGTTTCGATTCCCGGGGATCAAATGCAGCGCTTTTTTAGCACATGGTTTTCTTCTTCCAAATTCACTGCGTAAAGAGAGTGTACCACGGTTTTATTTATGTTAAAAGTGCTGAAATAGAGACGCGTATTATAAGAGCGCCTAGCAGACATCTTTTAAGTAGCTTGGATTTGTTATAACGGTTTCGCAATACTTGTACTCATTAATGTCACTTGTCATTAGCTATATTTCTGTTTTCTTCATTAACTAGTACAAATTATGATTATAATGCTAGAGCTAAAAACAATAACTAATAAAACTCTACGGTTTAGTAGAACATATTAATTATCAATAATGTAGTGAAATTTAGCAATGAATTAAAGAACTACCGATTGACTACTCCTACATCATTAAAGACTTTCTGCGCGGATGTTTTTAAAATTAATGTATTTCTTTTTGACGTAGTTCATATTAGCACTGTATTATTATAGTATTTCACAACGTTAAGTCATTAATTCGTACTGCATTTAACCAAAATGTACTCATTTGACTTCTTTCTTCATCCCATTTCAGTGGGAACCATTGAGTATGATTCGCGTAATCTTTGAAAGAAAAGAGTCTCTCAGCAAGGCAGAAACCTGATGAACCCTAACCAACTGCGGAGTTTTTCTTTCGCAGCGGAAAGTACGTTAGGTTTTCGGGGCAACTTCTTCTAGCAACTGTTCGTAAAATCACTGGTACAACTCGTTCCAGGACGTCTCCAATAAGCAATCATCGACGACTTCTTCACCATTGTTTTGTATGTAAAAAAATAAAAATACTTCACAGTTTCGCGTTGTTCGATTTTAACTCGCTGATGGACTTTATCAACACAAGATAATTTCATTCTTCCCCCGCAAAAGACGCCCGACTGACGTGCAAATACAATTGTCATGTGTTTCGATCGTGTCCTAACATATTGTATGGGGCAGTCCTGTGTTGTTACTACGTGAGGAAAATATTGTGAATGTAAACTACAGCCTAAGTATAGGTCAATTGCAATATATTGTGTATTTTATGAAAATAAGTGGAATGTAGTACCTACTTAGTTTCTTCCTGACTCCTATGGTAACACTTTAAATTCCCAGAACGATTCCCGGACCAAAAATCATTTTAGAAAAGTCAATATCTGAGTTTGCCAATATCAGTTTATTCTTTAACTTGAAATAAGCTTTCACTAAGTATACCACAATATGCTTCTGAATACATCGTGTTTGTGTGGTATGAGGGGCCATGCCTCTCACTGATTTTCATGCTCTGTTTCACCAAGGACCAAGGTCAATATGATTAAGTACAGAAAGTGAACAATCAGGAATTTTGATACGACACAACCATCTGTGGCAATTCTCTAAGGAATGATGTATCGCAAACGCTTGTGTCTGATGCTTTCCTGCAAGCAGCCACCACGGCACTTTCTCTTCCGCTGTTTGCGACCTCGGGTATGTCGTACTAGAAAGTTCACAACAAGGAGCTGCAAGTCCACAAACAATTTAACCTCCACAAAAGGACAATGAGATTCCGTAGTTACCTGTTCATCTTTCACGAAAACCTTTCGGAAAATGTACTGTGAGCTTAGTAGGGATTATTTTTCTATGTAATCACAAACAATAAAGCACGAAAACCCCATTGAAGAGGCTTGGTTAAGACAAAGGAAACGTATTCGAGAGAGACGACGATTCTGGTGATTTTTCGTTATTATCGCCATTTTAGAAAGCCAGAATAATTTTTTAATCTTTTTGTCTCTGATCATTGCTACGTAGTTTTGGCACTCGATGTTCGGCGCCAGTTTTCGCACGAGTAAAATCTTCTTTCTTGTATTTCTTTCTCCTTCCTTGGCAGAAATAATGCTCACGAAAATCTTGTGACGGAAGAAAATATTTTTATGGAAGATGAGTCAATCGTGTAATCAGGATTTTCTATGTTCGATTGGTTGGAGGGGGTTATTCCTTTTGGTACGATTCATTGGTGCAACTAGTTTTGGTTGTCCTCCTCTAACAGCACTTCACACTGCCTCTGAACTTTTTGTGTAAAGGAGTTCAAGTTCCTAGGTCACAAAGCAACACAATCCATATGAACGCCGTGACAAAAAAAGTCCTCTCTTTTCTCATTGCTTAGGGTTCTGTTCGTTAAAAGCTGTTTCGTGCCAATAAAAGTTCTTCTTCCTGCAGGCCATCTGTTGACTGTAACGTCGAGAACTAAGAAGCGATATTTGTTCGCATCTCTTTCTTCTTGATTATAAAATTTACAGTTACCTTTAGGTGTTTTCGCGGGTATCATAATACTTGTCTTGTTTTCATTTGTCTGTAACTGATTATCTTATAGTTATTTGCCAATTTATTCATTATGTTTTAATATATTACGTCGTCATGGAATTTGATGATATTCGTTGTAAAAGCCCATAAATCTATTTCTGGTTCTTGTATTAAAAATAATTATTTTTAATTTCTCACTAAACGGTTTGTGTAAGACTGACGATAAGGAGCCTCCCAATATTACACATTTTCTACCTAGGCTTTGTTCGAAGACACGACAAGTGGTCGTACAGAAAGTATGCGACCATATTATGTATAATTGGAATAGTATTGCACAAATGCTGAATAGGTGTCTTAGTTAAATGTCGTCAGCTGGTGAATGAATGACTTTATCATTACGAGTTTCGGGATAAGCCATCACCAGACGTCAGATACATCGAGCTGTACAGATGAACTTAAGTTATATGTTACATACACAACTGCCAGGGGCAGAACTGAAGTTACATGTTCCATAGATTACTGTCATAGACCTGCCTCTGACAGTTATGTATGCGACATATAACTTCGACATATAATGCTAGTTTATCCCGAAACGCGTGATATTAAAGTCTTTCATTCAGTAGCTGACGACGTTTTACCAGTGATCTCTTCGGCATTTGTGCACTACTGTTTCAGACGAATTGTTTATTCTTCCATGTATTTGCATGATTGCCCATTTGTTCATGAGTAAGTTTGACACTGCTCTCCCGTCCTTTCAAGCCTGAGTATGTTCTTCATGTTTGAGTCTCTTCGACGGGACATGATCATACGCTTTCCCTAGAATAATGAAACCAAATTTTTGTGTTTATGTTAAATTCTTACCTGTTCTCTTATAGAAGTCTGAACTCTGCAATGACTTATCGCATCCAGATTCCTGTTTCAAAATAGAACTGATCTGCAGATAGATCGTATTCAGCTTTCTTACTGATCGTTTTTTGTTATGCTTACAATATGGTTGCAGTTACAAGATTTATGTCGCTCTCTATATATTCCCTACATACACGAACAAGACGTTGGAACTGTTTGTCCAATAAGACGACTGCAAATTTCTCTCGTCGTCCTTATCAATTTGATTAAGTGTTCTGTGCCTCAAGACGCAGACAGCGTTGAAAATTTAAATCTCAAATGTCATTTCTTTTGTCACAGGTACAACGGTTTCGCACAACGTGTTGCGCTCTAGCGTTAGGTACTAACAAAACTGCGAAAAAGATGTTTTTGGAGGGCAACTTATCTGAATAAGAACTGGTGAGACGATGACAAGAAACAGAAATGTGATGTGTTGCGATATACCGTCTTGGGGATATCTCATGGTAACGGCTAACAACACAGGTCGCTTTCACATAACTAAGAACCTCAGACCTTAACATACTCAACAACCTGAGATTGATGTTATTTCGTTTATTCTCTTTGTACGGTGGGTCTACATTTGCAGTCGGTGATACGTTGCAATGACGGCGACGACCGTTGATTAGCGACTTAGAACAGTGTCAAATGCTAATTCCCCTAAGGAAAAATTAGTAAATGAATATTGCAGATGTATTTTATGTATAATAGAACAGGAATTTGCGCAATACATGCTTCATAGAATTAGTGAATCATTAGGGTGGAAGTAGTAATCAGTAATATGAATTCAGTATGTTGCTCTCCACTGATACTAGGGTCTTCAACATCATACATTCTCGTGGTAACGACGTGGATCGAAACTATTCCCGTCTACTCGTAGTTTACTGTCTCCAAGACAAAGGCGCTCTTTTGAATTCTCTTTAATGAATCCACTAGCTTCGTCGCATTGCTAGGAATGTGTGTTTATTATTCTCATTTTCATAAATTGAGATCAATCAAGGCAACAGCGAAGCAATATTCCCTCCTTGACTTATTGTTTGAAATCTGACGTTTCGTGTTACTCGCAGTGCTGAAAAGCAAAACGCTGCACAAAAATTCATTCAGATATTCATACGATTTCAAAGTTGTGCAAACATTGGTTACTTGTTTAAAACATTAATAATTGGAAAACTGTGCACTGCACAATAAGCCAAAACATATTATCCTTTGACTACAACGTCAATGGCTCACGTCTGGAATCGGTCAACTAGTACAAATAACTGTCTTTAGGGAAATTAAATGGACTGACGACACAGACTCATTAGTACGTAATTCAGGTGGCACATTTCATTGGCAGGATACTTGGGAACTGCAGTGAGTCTACAGAGGCGACAACTTACAAATCACTTGTGCTTCCCATTATAAAATACTTACTTACAAACCCGGCATTGTCCAGGTATTCATTTTGCAAGGTTTCTATGTATTGGAAATGAAAACAACAAAATGAACTGTGTTTGCAATGTAATACCGAAAAAATTTCATTTCCTTGTATTCTTGAAAACACCTCTGAAACTATGAAACAGTCGTACAAAGACCGAGGACAGTTCCTGTACACTGTGCACAGCTGCTCTGCGTGTCCACAACGTGATTTTGTAACCATCTCTATGGCAACGCTTCGTAATACTTCAGCTCTGCATTTGGTATTGTTTTCCTCTACAGCCGTTGTGCTTCGCTGTTGAAAACTGGCAAAGAGTTGCCACGTGACAGGGATTTACTTAAGCTGACTCGGCTGTAGGAGTGTCTTGGTAGTAAACAATACACGTATTAAAACTTCATGCAAGGGGCGGCATTTTTTCACGCATCTCACTGTTTATTACGTCATGTCTCTTGAACTAACTATCGTACAGTGATATATTTGTGTAGTTCCATTCAGTGGCATATGTGGATACTGTCTGTGAAATATGTTGCGAATAGAATTAGTAGCACCGAAGTGACACATTTAAACCTCATGCATGATGCGGCAGTTTTTCACACATTTCCTTGTTTATGACGCCATATCTCCCGAACTATGATAGCTAGATGGTTCTTACCCCCACAGAGATTGTTGCCTCTCAGTAAGGGATATGTGTACAAAGTTTGGTTGAAATCAGTCCAGTGGCTTCGGAGGAAATGTGGAACGTACACACATATTCATATATGCGCGTACGTACATTTTTATCATATACAGGTTGATTTTTTCCATCGTGCACAAATTCCAGGGACTGATCGATGAGACGATACGGAACAAAAAAGTCCGGAAATTCATGGTTTCCAAGCTAGAGACCATTTATTCAATCATTATTTGTTACAGAGGCTACGGTCTAATATGCGCTATACCAGTTACAGTTACAGTATGCATGATTTCCTCCTACAGGGTAGAATTGTTCCTCATACGTCATGCCCTAGCACCCTCTCCTGCCATAGTAATTGGTAATGTTGTGTCCGATTCACTTCTCTTGCTGACTCACCCTGTAGTGGGTGTCATATAGCGTAGCACGCAATGGTTCTGTATTCGAGTCGAGAGCTTGCCGACATGGTGTTTACTTGCGGAAAGGCAAATTCCGACGGGCGATAGGCAGCAAGGTTGTATCAGGAGACCTATACCCGCCGACAACAACTACAGCCTTAAATTTTTGCAGCGGTGTTTCGTCGTTTGTCTCAGACAAGGTCGTTTCAGGAAGCAGGAAATCATGAAGGACATGCTCGACATGTTCGGACACCAGACTTGGAGGAAAATATTAATACTGTGCAAGGCGACCGCCGTGTCAGTACCAGGCAGTTGGCCGGCCATTACAGGGTAAGACAGACGACCGTGTGGAACATTCTCCGTGACAATTGTTAATATCCTTATCACTTACAGCGCGTGCAGGACTTACTAGCGACAGACTTTTCCACATCTGGAGCAGTTTTGTCACAGGTTTCTTCACCAGGCAACCACGATTCTGGGATTTGTGTCATCCATCTTACAGATGAGGCCCCTTTCTTCAACTTTCTTAACAGTCATCTGTGGGATTGTATGCAGAATCCCCACGGTCCGGTGACAGCGAATCATCAGCATCCGTGCAGCCGGAATGTGTGGGCCGGGATAATTGGCGACCGTACTTTGGGTCCAGACTTCCTTCCATGTCGCCTAACAGGCCGGAACTGTCGGCGTTTCTTGCGGGTGACTTTGCTGGAAGAAGTGCCTTTGATGGTTCGAAGGGTTATGTGGCTGCTACATGATGGTGCTCCAGCCCATTTCGCCGTTGAAGTCCGGACGTATCTCAGTCGTGTCTTCCCCGGTCGATGGGTTGGACGAGGGGTCCAGTTGCATGGCCTGCTCGTTCACCGGATCTCAGCCCGTGCGATTTCTGATTATGAGGTAATCCCAAAAATATCGTGTGTGTAGGGCCCATTCCAGATGTGAAGACAATGGAGCATGCTGTCTTTGACACTGTTTGGATGCAACCTGGCCGATGTGAACGTGTGAGACAGAACGTGCTACGGCGCGTACACGCAGGCGTAGAGGCACATGGAAACCATTTTCAATACATACTGTAACTGTGGCTGCATGACTGCAGTCTCTGTAACAATGTATGACTGGATAAATGGTCTCTAGCATGGAAACAATGCATTTCCGGACGTAAGTTCATTAGACCTTTTTTGTTCCGTGTCCTCTCGTCGATCAGTCCCTAGAGTTTGTGCACGGTGGAAAAGATCATCCTGCACATGGATGGCTCAAGTGTGTGGGACACATACCGAACAGAGCTAAAAGCCTGTAAGCCTACAAGGAAGTACGGCGCAAAGGGTCATAGGTTTTTCTGTTTTACGTGAGAGCGTCACGGAAATGCTGTGAAGCCTGAATTTGGCAAACTCTAGAAGGTATGCGCCTATTATCCAGTGAAAGCCTGCTTACATAGTTTCGATAGCGTGTTTTAAGAGAATAATCTTAAGATATGATTCACTCCCTTATGACTCGCTCCCGCAGGAACCATGAAGATAGGATGAGACTAAAAACAGTGAGCGCAGAGATATTTATGTAGTCATTCTTCACGCACTCCCTACGTGATTGATACGGGAAGAAAACGTGTGGTACCATGCGAAGTACCCTCCGCCATGCACTTCAAAGTGGTTAGCGGTTTCCAGGGTATCTGATGTAAATGCAGAGAAGGTATAACATTTTACACAATCCGAACTGTTTAAAATTTAAACTTGCTTCTGTGGAAGTATGCTGTCGACGCAGTAGTGGCTAACTTAATGAGCCCATCATATCAGGCTAACGGCCAAACAACTTTCTGTATGTTTCTTGTTCCTGGTACTGGGTTGCTTAATACTGCCGGACTCCAAGAACCTTGAGATGATTTTCTGGGCGACTTTCTAACTTCAGAGGCCTGCAACATGCACTCTACTGTCTGGAAGATCGTTTATTCTCGA
This sequence comes from Schistocerca americana, assembly GCF_021461395.2. NCBI lineage: Eukaryota > Metazoa > Arthropoda > Insecta > Orthoptera > Acrididae > Schistocerca > Schistocerca americana. The sequence goes on along the minus strand of NC_060119.1, from coordinate 893,668,823 downwards.
CAGTAGGAAATCTCCGTACCAATAAACAAACTAAAATCAGCCAGCGGAAAAATGCTCCCGTCAGAGCACAAAAAGGCGAATCTGCTCCTCTTTAAAAGACTCTTTACAGAGAAGTGGGGAACCAGCTGCCTCAATCACCATTCCTCCAGCAGTCTCATCAAAAATTTTGGCATGGAGTCCCTGTGAGAGGTAGGTGGATCTTAGCCCTCCCCTCCCCCCCCCCCCCTCCAACCGCACTATTCTTTCAAGACCGTAAGTGATATGAGTATCAAGGTTGGTTGAAATCGGTCTAGTGGTTTAGGACGAGATGTGGCACACACATTCATACATAATACATACATTAATATATATATATATATATATATATATATATATATACACATGTGTGTGTGTGTGTGTGTGTGTGTATGTGTGTGTGTGTGTGTGTGTGTGTGTGTGTGTGTGGATTCGATACACAAGCAGAAAAATCTCCGTAAAATTGGTACAGCATACTCAGTCTCATGCTGAAAAAAGATGGCAGACAAATGCATGTAATATAAGTGAAATTCTTCAGAAGGGTACAAAACAGCAAGAGAGTATGTGAAAAGTTCTAAAGCAGTGTACTAGTAAACGCAGTAAATGCAGATGCGATGCAGATCTGTTTGTCCACCGTTTACAGTATGCTCGTGAGAAAATTTAGACAAGTAGGCTAAACCTCCGCTCTGATTCTCTCTGGCACTACGTTAAAAGTTTTATCTCCGAACGAATTTACTGGAGAAGGTTTTAGAGCCTCATTTGGAATCGATTTTCTACTTTGCAGGAACTTATTTCACTAATTAGCTAACACAAGCCCTATGTCCGCCCCTGGTAGCTGAATGGTCAGCGTGAAGGATTGTCAATCCTGTGGGCCCGGGTCGGGGAATTTTCTCCGCCCAGGGACTGGGCGTTGTGCTGTCCTCATCATTCTCCTATCATCCTCATCGACTGCAGGTCGCCGAAATGGTGTCAAATTGAAAGAAAGACCGGCTCCCGGCGAACGGCCTTCCCGACGGGGGTCCTAGCCATACGATTAAATGAATAAAACAAGCCCTATTCCCAGCGAGATGCCACAGTGGTAAGACACTGACTCGTCTTCAGGGACGGTGGAACCAAATCCCAGTCCGGCCATTCTACGTTTTCTCCGGTTTCCCTAAATCTCTTCTGACGAATGAGCCAGCGCTTCGCACAGCTTCGACAGATTGAGATTTTTATTTCCTGTAGTTTCACATGTGAGATGGGTATTGGGATTTTCGGCTGGATCATATTTGTACAACTTGAATACCAAAAACTATGAATGGTAAAAGGAAGAAAAAATATACTCTGCAACGGCTTCAAATATTTCTGCTAAATGAGGACTGCTTGCTTAATTCTGTCAAAAAAGCTCTTGTGCTATGGAGGAAATTGCTGACATTTCTTGTATTAGCTATAACGCAAGAGCAGTAAATAATTATGCAAAAAATGAACAAAACTATAATTTACAGCCTCTCCGTTTTTTGTGTCAACACCTCTTCACAGAAAAAATTCAGTTTGTAGCATGACTGAAATTGCATGCCATGTCCTAGGAGTACAAAAGTTTCAGTGTCAGTAGAGAAATAAATATAACTAAGAACTGAAAAGTAGCAGAGAAAAGAAGCATATTAACCTAATAACTTAGAAATGTTTTTCTGTAGATATGTACTATAGGAAGCTTGAAGAGTCACATGTATCATGGCAATAGATAGAAATGTGAACGGCAGAGAAGAGATTCAGGGAGATCAATACTGTTACTACAAGACATAAAAAAGATCTACATAAAAGAATAGATAACCTGAACTCTCTTTATATGTCTATAAATAACGCCAATTTTAATGTTTTAGATGTTAATTTGTTACTCAAAGTTAGAAGGCTATAAAAACAAGTTTACAGTATTGACCGTCAATTTATTCTCCACAGACAGTTACAATGTGGCTGTTCAGCCATTTTATTTTTTCAGCGACTCCATGGCAAACAGTAAAGGTAATTCGAAGAGACATTTGGAGAGAAAATTAAAGTTCAGGGAGAAGTACTTAAAAACCTTAAGGTCCTCAGCTGACATTGTAATATGTTTATTACTTTCCAGCAGATTTCGCTCCTGTCGCTGTTTTGGGTTTTTCCTCTGTGAAGTTCATGCAAGCTAAGGTAAGTATTATTTTTGTTCTTCTTACATACTTTATTATGTGTAACAAACCTGCTATTGACTGTATTTTTAAAATTTGGATATTATTTCACTTCTGATGGCAAATATTAATCTTACATTCCGGTGATCTGTCTTAGAATTTTGCGCTAGAATATAAAATTCTATCCTCGACAGCATTTTTGCTATTATCTAGAGGCAGTCATGATTTCAAGCAAGTTTTGATTGGGAATAAATAGTTTTGTCCATTGAATATATGAATTTGAACGTCTCATTGTAATGTCGTCACAAGAGGCTGAGTTTAGACATAACCTACAAATATTTGTTTTTATTTAAAACCTAAACAAAAATCTAATCCTTCTTCGGGTGACTTGATGACTTTATGTCTGACTATAAACCCAATGATTTGTGTGCAGTCTCTGGTCAGCACTGGGGCCAAACCGGCTCATTCAGTTGTCGTCTGGTGTCTGGATCATAATCCCCAACCTCGCAATGTGTTTTGCATGGCATGCTCTTGTGTCTCTTTCTATGGCATCGTTAGGAGGCAACTTGCTCACAGAGCTCTGGATCTCCTTTGCCAGACATCGATGAAAAGGACATCACGAGTAATTCTTGCATCACAATGATCAACCATCATTAGAAATCTGTACTTGGCGACTGTGATGCCTTAGAAGGGATAGAAAAATACTTTTTGTAATTCTAATACGTAAATCCAGACTCAGATGGTTTCTTAGGTGGAAGTTTTTCTCGCTAATGCATGATTTATTTTATTTCATGTATTTATTTACCTTTTTATTTATTTATTTCCTTTTTTTAATTTTTGCATCCGGTCCTCAAACATTTAGGCATCTCTGGTAAATGGAGATCGAAAACTGTGTTTAAATTCTGATTTAAGTCCTACATCTGTTCTCTCACATACATCCATACAAACCTCCAAACCTCACCAATGATTACTACACTCCTAAGGAAGTTTAACTAACGCTCATAATCACTTCAATTTTGTGAAAATCCTCAGCAGACAAAAAATGATGGTGCTTCGTATGGAGTCAGTGTCTAATCACAACACTGTCGACGGGACGTTAAACTCTAATATTATCTCCCTCGTATGGATTTTCAATCACGTGGCTTCACATGTTTCATAATTAATCTTGTAGAAAGTAATACGAGCAATATCGGATGTGAATGGCACAAACTGAGGACTAGTCCACTTGGCAGGCATCCGAAGCAAAATTTTCAGTCGACCATCAAGGAGCACGAATAAAATGCAGAAAACAAGCAAAAAGTAATTCCTTATTAGACATGTACCTCAAAATAATAATTTGTGTTAAAGCGTCTGCACAAAATGTCTTGTTACTGAGTTACTCTAAATGAGATGCGTAAGACACAAAAGAAAAACGATGCACCACGAAGGAGTTATCCGGAAGAGACGGAAATCGGCAGATGTGTTGTACATGTACAGACAAACAAATGATTACAGTTTCGGAAAAATTGGATAATTTATTCAAGAGAAAGAGCTTCACAAACTGAGCAAGTCAATGACTCGTTGTTCCACCTCTGGCCCTTGTACAAGCAGTTATTAGGCATAGTATTGATTGATTAAGTTGCTGGGCATCCCCTGAGAGATATCGTGCCAAATTCTGTTCAGTTAGCGCGTTAGCTCGTCAGAATGCGAGATGGTTGGAGGGCCCTGCCCATAATACTCAAAACATTCTCAATTGCGGAGAGATCCGGCGATCCTGCTGGCCAAGGTAGAGTTAGCTGGCATGAGGACAAGCAGCAGAAACTCCCGCCGGTGCGGGCAAGTGTTATCTTGCTGAAATGTAAGACCCGGATGGGTTGCCATGAAGAGCAACAAAGTGGGACGTAGAATGTCGTCGACGTACCGTGTGCTGTAAGGGTGCGGATGACAACCAAAGGGGTCCTGCTATGAAAAGAAACGGCACCCCAGACCCTACTCATGGTTGTCGGGCAGTCGGGCAGCATGGTGGGCGGCACTCAGATCGGTATCCAAGCGCTGTCCGGGCGTCTCCAGACAAGTCTTCGCCGGTCTTTGGGGCACAGTTGGAAGTGGGATCATCTCTGAAAACAATTCTACTCCTTTCTACATCTACATCTAAATCTACATCTACATCTTCGTCTACATCCATACTCCGCAAGCCACCTGACAATGTGTGGTGGAGGGTACCTTGAGTACCTCTATCGGTTCTCCCTTTTATTCCAGTCTCGTATTGTTCGTGGTAAGAAGGATTGTCGGTATGCTTCTGTGTGGGCTCTAATCTCTCTGATTTTATCCTCATGCTCTCTTCGCGAGATATACGTAGCAGGGAGCAATATACTGCTTGACTCTTCGGTGAAGGTATGTTCTCGAAACTTCAACAAAAGCTCGTACCGAGCTACTGAGCGTCTCTCCTGCAAAGTCTTCCCCTGGAGTTTATCTGTCATCTCCGTAACGCTTTCACAACTACTAAATGATTCTGTAACGAAGCGCGCTGCTCTCCGTTGGATCTTCTCTATCTCTTCTATCAACTCTATCTGGTACGGATCCCACACTGATGAGCAGTATTCAAGCAGTGGGCGAACAAATGTACTGTAAACTACTTCCTTTGTTTTCGGATTGCATTTCCTTAGCATTCTTCCAATGAATCTCAGTCTGGCATCTGCTTTACCGACGATCACCTTTATATGATCATTCCATTTTAAATCACTCCTAATGCCTACTCCCAGATAACTTATGGAATTAACTGCTTCCAGTTGCTGACCTGCTATATTGTAGCTAAATGATAAGGGATCTTTCTTTCTATGTATTCGCAGCACATTACACTTGTCTACATTGAGATTCAATTGCCATTCCCTGCACCATGCGTCAGTTCGTTGCAGATTCTCCTGCATTTCAGTACAGTTTTCCATTGTTACAACCTCTCGATATACCACAGCATCATCCTCAAAAAGCCTCAGTGAACTTCCGATGTTATCCACAAGGTCATTTATGTATATTGTGAAGAGCAACGGTCCTATGACACTCCCCTGCGGCACACCTGAAATCACTCTTACTTCGGAAGACTTCTCTCCATTGAGAATGACGTGCTGCGTCCTTTCAATGAGCTTCCAGACTGAACGGGGTTATTGGTGTACAGAGATCAGTGTTAGTCGGTGCAAGATACGCCGTGAGCTCTGCCGCCTTTCTACCACCTATTAATGGTCCTTGTGGTCACCGAACAACCAGTTGCACTTCGGATTGATGGTAATGCTGAATCTGGGGCTCTGGGAGCCTCTCTGACGATTGCTCGTTTCTCACATTCCGTCGTCTCTCTAGGTGGACCGTTTCCTTTTTGACGCTGTGTTCGAGTATTGGATAAGCATTCCTACCAACATCGTCAAATAGTGGCATCGGTTCTGTTCAGATGTCGAGTGATTCGCTGATACTTCAGCCGGTTTCTTTGAGCCCAACTAGGTGTCCACCCTCAAATGCTGACTTGTGCCTATATTGTTCAAGCACCTGTCTGAGAGACATAGTTACTGCGCAGCTGAGTGCACGGAATGAAGTCCTCAAGGATTTTATGCCCTGGTCTCGACATGTTCCCAGATTATAGTCATCGCCAGCTGCGCTGCGGCGTCACACATTCATCCATCGGTCTCCAAAGATTAGTTTCGTATTTTCTGTCGGTACCTGTATGAACATCAATTTGTGACCAGTTTGCCGAACTTCTTAATGGTACGTCCCTTTTTTGTCTTGTAGTGTATATGTTAGTATATAGACATGATATTTGTACTGTGTGAAAAGTGGCAGTTGCCTCCGAATAAGGAAAAGTGTGAGGTTATCCTCATGAGTACGAAAAGAAATCCGTTAAATTTCTGCTAGATAATAAACAGCAAAAATTTAAAGGCTGTCATTTCAGCTAAATGCCCAGGAATTACAATTACGAACGGTCACACAGATAACGTTCTGGGGAAGGCAAACCAGAAACTGCATTTTACTGGCACAACACGTAAAAGGTGCTTACCAGATAGGACTGACGGAGGACATCGAAAAAGTAGAAAGAAGGGCAGCCCGTTTTGTATTATTGCGAAATAGGGGAAAGAGTGTCACGGATATGGTAAGCGAGTTTGGGTGGCAATCATTAAACAAAGGAGTGTTTCGCTGCGGCGATGTATTTTCCCGTAATTTCAATCACCAACTTTCTGCTCTGAATGTGAAAATATTTTACTGCCGCCAACCTGCCTAGGGAGAAATGATAATCGTAATAAAATAAGCGAAATCGGACTACGTACAGAAAAAATTAGGTGTTGATTTTTCCCAAGCGCTGTTACAGAGTGCAATGGTAGAGGAATAGCCTGAAAGTGGTTCGAAGAATCCTCTTCCAGACACTCTAGCGTTAGGTTTTGCATATTCTGTATAAGAAATAGTAGTAAATAATAATAGTGATGCTGTCACTGTTGGTTGGTAATATTTACTGGCAAAGTGCAATTTAACACTAGATTGCGTACTTGCGGCTATCCTGTGTGGCCGTTTTTCAGTACGACTTAAAAAGAGAGAGAGATTATAATTGATCACCGATGCGTCGGTTCTCGATTGTTTTCAGGAGATGTACAGATTGATTACGCGAAGGGGTTTTCTTAATTGACCTTTTGACCCGGATTGCCTTCGCGCAACCATAATCTTCGCTGAAAATACCTAAGGGAGCTATTTGAATATGAAAATGGAAATGAAAGCAAATTAGTGGAATTTCGTAAGAAAAAGATTAACAGATCGGAGGTTGAACACATTAGTGGTCTCCCAAATACAATCAAGACACCGCGATAAAGAGCGAACCTGTAACAAAACTCATATACACTCCTGGAAATTGAAATAAGAACACCGTGAATTCATTGTCCCAGGAAGGGGAAACTTTATTGACACATTCCTGGGGTCAGATACATCACATGATCACACTGACAGAACCACAGGTACATAGACACAGGCAACAGAGCATGCACAATGTCGGCACGAGTACAGTGTATATCCACCTTTCGCAGCAATGCAGGCTGCTATTCTCCCATGGAGACGATCGTAGAGATGCTGGATGTAGTCCTGTGGAACGGCTTGCCATGTCATTTCCACCTGGCGCCTCAGTTGGACCAGCGTTCGTGCTGGACGTGCAGACCGCGTGAGACGACGCTTCATCCAGTCCCAAACATGCTCAATGGGGGACAGATCTGGAGATCTTGCTGGCCAGGGTAGTTGACTTACACCTTCTAGAGCACGTTGGGTGGCACGGGATACATGCGGACGTGCATTGTCCTGTTGGAACAGCAGGTTCCCTTGCCGGTCTAGGAATGGTAGAACGATGGGTTCGATGACGGTTTGGATGTACCGTGCACTATTCAGTGTCCCCTCGACGATCACCAGTGGTGTACGGCCAGTGTAGGAGATCGCTCCCCACACCATGATGCCGGGTGTTGGCTCTGTGTGCCTCGGTCGTATGCAGTCCTGATTGTGGCGCTCACCTGCACGGCGCCAAACACGCATACGACCATCATTGGCACCAAGGCAGAAGCGACTCTCATCGCTGAAGACGACACGTCTCCATTCGTCCCTCCATTCACGCCTGTCGCGACACCACTGGAGGCGGGCTGCACGATGTTGGGGCGTGAGCGGAAGACGGCCTAACGGTGTGCGGGACCGTAGCCCAGCTTCATGGAGACGGTTGCGAATGGTCCTCGCCGATACCCCAGGAGCAACAGTGTCCCTAATTTGCTGGGAAGTGGCGGTGCGGTCCCCTACGGCACTGCGTAGGATCCTACGGTCTTGGCGTGCATCCGTGCGTCGCTGCGGTCCGGTCCCAGGTCGACGGGCACGTGCACCTTCCGCCGACCACTGGCGACAACATCGATGTACTGTGGAGACCTCACGCCCCACGTGTTGAGCAATTCGGCGGTACTTCCACCCGGCCTCCCGCATGCCCACTATACGCCCTCGCTCAAAGTCCGTCAACTGCACATACGGTTCACGTCCACGCTGTCGCGGCATGCTACCAGTGTTAAAGACTGCGATGGAGCTCCGTATGCCACGGCAAACTGGCTGACACTGACGGCGGCGGTGCACAAATGCTGTGCAGCTAGCGCCATTCGACGGCCAACACCGCGGTTCCTGGTGTGTCCGCTGTGCCGTGCGTGTGATCATTGCTTGTACAGCCTTCTCGCAGTGTCCGGAGCAAGTATGGTGGGTCTGACACACCGGTGTCAATGTGTTCTTTTTTCCATTTCCAGGAGTGTATATTTGAATATCACTTTTGGTTAGTGAAACAAAAGAATAAGAAGAAAATTACTGCATTGTAAAATATTAATATATTTTGAACAAATTGGCTTTTAACTTCTAGACATTGACAAATATACAACGAATACATGACTTACTTCTGATATTTCTTTCGTACATGGCGCAGCCCAATAATCATTGCTTTATCAGTCCATTCCTTCTTAAAATTAAATCTCCTTGCATGTGCGTAAGTACATTGTATCTTCACCCAAGTTACCGAAACGTTTGTTCGTCGTTTCACATAGTTTTACACAAAATAAAAAATGCGACTTGTAGCAATGCTATGTAGTACGTCTTAAAATGTCGGCCACCTAAAGTACAAGGGTAATGTAGTCTCTAGAATATTTCTTAACAAATGACAGATTGTTCTTTCTTCTGTTTCGCAGTTTCTTGCTATCAAGCGCTGCGGCAATGATTTTAAATATCTGCTCCCAGCGGCTCATAGTGTTTAAATGAGCATTTAAACGCTGGACGCGCGTCTTGGTATAGGCACACATAAAAAAAATATTTCGTCTCTTTACTCTCGCGCTGTGATGCTTAACATCTTTACGAACTACAGCTCGTTGGCTGTCCTTTTCTTTTATGACAAATACCTCAAATGCAAAGTATCTAAAATCCAATAATATTACAACATTGAAGTGTAAATTGCAGACTAATCATGTAGATATAGATTTAGATGTAGGTTGTTAAGTGGTTCCCGACGCAGAGTTTGTAATGTAGTAGTAGACTCCAGAAACTTTCTTGCGAACATTAGAATTATAAGCTTGTTGCAGTCTGACGCATGGGAATGACATCCGGCGGCCGAAGGAAAGAAACAAGTTTGAAAAGTCTCCCCGCCACCGTCCACATCGGTCGGTTCTGTTCGACTGAATTATCAGATGTCGATGTCCCTGTGACCGACGGAATGTGGCACAGACTTGTAACCCCTCATCTATTGGCAGTCTGACGGCCGTTCGTTCTCTTTCAACATACGCCAGTACCACTACGTAAACATTTGACAAGCACCGCTATTCCGTGATAGTCTGTCTCAGCTCTCACGCTGTCTCCATCCGTCCTCTGCCCACGTCGCCTATGAAAGTACTTTCCACAATTTTCCGAACAGGGAATCGTCTGAACGATTGCTCTGTATCCTCCGCACCTGTGATATAATTTTATCACTACATCACGTGAGAGTGTGAGCTACACGTTTTAGGTTCCACAACGTAGGTATGGAAATAACAGGTAGTTTACGACGGGGTCATTGGAGACGGAAGACAGGCTCGATTAGGGATTGCCTTTTCAATGCCGATGTCTGCTTTCGCTTAGAGCGATTTAGGTAAATCACGGAAGCCAAAATCAGGATAGTTTGACGGGAATCTGAATCGCCGACCTCCAGAATTTGCTTCCAGTGACTTACACTATCACTGCGAGACTTCCCACTTCATAGGTGTGGTCATACTGTTCCGGCTAAGCAGCGATTATTATGTTCATAATCGCAGCGTGAACTGTCAAACTAAAAACAAAGAATCTGACAGCGTAGGTCAACATCCAAACTCTGCAATCCACGGTGATGGGCACGGCAGAGCTTACATGCCTCTGGGTGCTGTAGTTGGTGTAATAATACCGTCATGGTCCCTGCGAGAGGAACGCATTACGAGCTGACGTATATTCTTAGATTCCTCGTTCAATGCATATTCTCGAAACTTTATAAGTAGGCTTTTGAGGAATACCTGACATCTATGCTCAGGCGTCTGTCAACTCAGATTCTTCTAGATTTCCGTGACATTCTTCCGCGAGTAAAAAAATCTGTGACAATTCCTGCTTCCCTCTTTCGTATAGGGTCGATATCCGCAATCAGATATTGGTATAGGTTGCACATATTGAGCAATATTCTAAGGTGAGTCGTGCGAATGTTTTCTAAGCAATCTCCTTTGTAGATTGATTGCAGTGTGTCAGTATGCTATCACCGAACCGAAGCCTGGCACTTGCTTTACCTATGGCTAAGCCTATGTCATCGTTCCATTTCGTATCCTCACAGATTGTTACACTATGCTATTTGTAAGACTTGACTGATCCAGTTGTGAATGACTGACGTTGTAGTCATACTGTATGTTTGTGAAGTGCACAGATTTCCATTTATAAACATGTAACGCAAGTTGCCGATCTTCACAGCACTTTGTTATCTTATCAAGCTCTGACGAATATCTGTGCAGACTTTTTCAGACAGTACTTCATTGTAACTGTCCATCTTCAAAAAAGATGAGGTTGCTTGCCAGGACATCCGTATATAACATGAACAGCAAGGGCTCCAACACACTTCCGTGGGACATTCCTAGAGTTACCTCAACATCTGCCTTTGATACTCCAGCCAAGGTAATACGCTGCGTCCTCCTTACTAAAAATTGACAACCTAGTGAAATGGGACTGCCTCCCCATCCTATATAAAATTCCTTCCTCGTATGAACATTCTCTGAAGAGGTTATTTTAGCTCGAATTTTTAACTTTCTGGACTTTATACTGTTATGTCTAGACCCAGTTTCAGCAGTAAACTGCCATTTAAAAAATTAGTACAAATGATTTTACTATCCCAGATAAAATTTTACATTAATATGTAACCCGATTTATGTTAGCAACTAAGGGGAGTAAGTCGTATGTTAATAACCCAACTTTGAAATTTCATTACGAGGGGCGTTTGGAAAGTTCGAGCAAAGTCCGAGTGATGGCACCACCGGCGCCTATCGAGATCATGTTTAGTTAGTAGCATCGTTGGAAAGAACGCACACCAAGTTTCAGCTATTTTGGTCTATTTCTTATTCTTTGGCATTCGTATGAATCAAGGAAGTCGAGTGATTGTCAAAAAAGGACGAAGAACAATTTCGTGTGGTGATTAAACATGGCTTTATGAAAGGCAAAAAGCCTCAGGAGACTAAAGACAAGCTTAATAAACATTACAGTGACTCTGCACCTTCAGTTAGAACAGTTTATAAGTGATTTCAAAATTTTCGGTGTGTCCATATGGGCACAAGTGATGTTGAGCGTTCTGGTCCCCCTGTGGAGGTTACGACTCCAGAAATCATTTATAAAATCTGTGATATGGTGATGGACCACAGAAGAGTTAAGGTGCGCGAGTTGATAATGCCGTGGGCATCTCGTATGAATGGGTACGTAATATTTTGCATAAACATTTGGACATAGGAAAGCTATGCGCATGATGGGTTCCGCGATTGCTCATGCTTTACCAAAAACAGAATCGTGTGAAGTGTTGCAAGGATGGTTTGCAGCTGTTGAGGAAGAATCCTCAGGACTTTAAGCGTCGTTTCCTTACTGTGGATGAAACATGGATACATTACTATACTCCTGAGAACAAACAACAATCTCAACAATGGGTTACTAAGGGAGAATCTGCACCAAAAAAGGGGAAGACCAGTCCTTCAGCCGAAAAGGTTATTTATTTATTTATTTATGCATTTATTTTACCTGGCAAGATTAGGGCCTTCAGGCCCTCTCTTACACCTAACCAGGCATACTCAGATTCAACAGATTTCAGTGTCTACAGAAAATTAGGACATATAACATGTTATACAGTATTAATGTTAAAGAAAAAAAATAGAGATTATAAAAGTAGTACAATGATAATTATAACAATCAAAAAATAATTATAACAATCAAGAATAATAAAAATAATAATAATAATGATAATAATAATAATAATAATGGCTATGTATATGAAAGTAAACATATTTTTCTTTTATGAGTGTCAGTCCTATTGCTAGTTGGGAATTTACTCGTTATATTCTTGCAGCTTGTGAGTTATTCTCATCAAGCAGAGACATAAGACGATGGAATGGGGTGAAAGAGATATAGAAGAGGTAGATAGGTTAGAGGAAGAGAAATAGAATGGTAAAATTCGAAGCTATGATGGAGAGGAGAAAGAAAAAGATGAGGGGGGGCACAACAATGGTGGCTATACCGTCCCTAATATGTAAGTCTTAAGTTCCCTCTTGAATGTTGAGTGGTTTTGGATAAGACGCAGATCACAGGGGAGCGCGTTCCATAGTCGTATGGCTGAGATGGAGAATGACACGGAGAAAGATTTTGTGTTATGTAAAGGTACAGCCAAGATGCTAGACGTATCCGATCTGGTATTGCGGTTGTGGAATGATGATAGGTGTTTAATGTGAGAAGATAAGTATTGGGGGCACCAGTGGCTAAGAAATCGATGAAGTAAGCACATCGTGTGGAGATCGCGTGCCTTATGTGGGCGTATCCAACCTAGCTGGGAGTATGAAGGACTGATATGATCATACAACCGTATGTTGCATACGTATCTAACACAAGCATTCATCACTAGCTCGAGGCATCTCGAATTTTCATTATTTGTGCCATGTTGAACTACATCACAGTAGTAAAGATTAGGCAAGACTAGTGTTTGGACTAATTTTTGTTTAACATGGGTTGGAAATATTTTTCTAAATTTTTGAATTGCATGTAGGGAGGAGAGCGATTTCCGGCAAGCTGTGACTGTTTGTTCTTCCCAGTTTAGGTGTTCATCCAAGATTATTCCAAGGTCTTTTACTGTTTTTTGGTATGGTAGTTGGGTACCATTGAGGAGTATTTGAGGGACTGTTTCGCGAAAGTATCGACTGATTAACTTTGGATGAGATATAAGTATGACCTGGGATTTCTTGGGGTTTAGTTTCAGACCTAGGTTCTGTGCCCATCGAGAAACAGAGCAAAGATCTGCGTTCATACTCGCTACTGCGTCAGCAATGTTCTTGGGGCTTGCACTTATGTACAGTTGGATGTCGTCGGCATATAGATGGTAGTTGCAGGAGTGAATCACTGAAGAAATATCATTACTGTACAGTGAGAAGAGTAATGGACCAAGGACGGAGCCTTGGGGAACTCCAGAGCGCACGTTTTTCCATGATGACTTTTCCGACCCACAAATGACTTGTTGCCTTCTGTTTTTGAGGTAGCTGTCGAACCAGTGTATTGCGCTGTTTGAGAAATTCAGCTGCTTCATTTTAATTAGTAATATATCAAAGTCAACTGTATCAAAAGCCTTGCTAAAGTCAAGCAGTGTTAGGATGGTAGCTTCACGTCTGTCCATAGCATGTTTAATGTCATCAGTTACTTTGATTAATGCAGTTGCTGTACTATGGTGCTTTCGAAAGCCTGACTGATATTTGTCGTGGATGTTATGAGTTTTGAGGTAATCCGTCAGCTGTTCATGGACGATGTGTTCTAGGGCTTTAGATATTGCAGGAAGTATGCTGATCGGCCTGTAGTCACCTGGCGACTTAGGGTTGTCAGTCTTGGGTATAGGTTGAATTAAGCTTTGCTTCCACTCAGTAGGATATGTACTACTGACAAGAGACAGGTTGAAGATGTCTGTGATAACTGGGGTAATAGTGTTTACGACGTTCTTAATCATGCCAATGCTCACTCCATCATTTCCTACTGCCTCGGAAGAGATTCTCATAATTGTCTTGTGTACTGTGCCGGTAGTGACATGTTTTAGGAAAAACTTGTCTCTCGAGAGATTGATATCTTGGGGCTGGTAATTTGTCGCTGCGTGGCAGTTTACGGCTGTTGAGAAGAAATCGTTTAATTCTTCTGCAGACGCTTGATAAACAGCGTCAGATCTTCGCTTCCCTATACCGAAACTGCGCAGCTTTTTCCACAGTGCAGCAGGTTTTGATATGCCGCATACGACAGAGCGGGCATGTCTGATTTTGGCATTCCTCACGCTTTGCTTGGTTCTATTTCGGAGTTTCCTATAAGCTTCGTACGCCTCGGGAGTTGGGTTACGCTTGAAGGCCCTATGTGCAGCATCACGTTCATTCATTAACTGGCGTAATGCAGTGGTGAGCCACGGAGCGGGAGCTCTCTTTACCTTGACAGTGCGTTGAGGAGCATGTTTATCATACAGTGCAATAATTTTGCGACATAATTCCCGAATTTTTCCGTCTAAAGTCGGTTCATTGCTTATATCATGCCAAGGGATGTCTGAGCAATCCTTTTGAAGAGCGTCATGGTTAACATTTTTTAGGTTTCTGTAGGTTACCAGGTGAGATTTTTCTTTGGTAGTATGTACTGAGTAATTTAAGAAAATCACGTCATGAGCAGAGAGTCCTGGAGCGGATGTCTGATTGGCGCGAATTATTTTATCTGGTCGCTTTGTTGCTATTATATCTATGAGTGTATGGCTGTGTGGCGTGTGATGAGTTGGGTCCAGCGGTGTTAAACTCATATCATTGGAGTGGAACAGTCTCCTAAGTTTTTCTGCAGAGGGAGATTTTAACTGTAAGTCGATGTTTGTGTCGCCTATAATGATTATGTGTTCATACAGTGTCACGAGCGAGGACAGGGCAGACTGAAAGGAGGACATAGCACCGACATTTGGAGGTTTATATATTACTCCAATTAGCAGTTTCTGATTTGATGTATTTATTTCGAAAAACAAGAACTCTGCTTCTCCTTCGCCCTTTGCATCCGATGTGCATAGTATAGTAGGTCTCAGATCAGAGCGAATATAGGCACCCACACCACCCCTGCGTCGTGTTTCACGATCTGCCCTTAGGAGAGAGTAACCAGTGATTCGGATAGCGTCGGAAGAAATGTTTGGTTTCAACCAAGTTTCAGAGACGAGGATAATATGGAACAGCGATTGGCAGAACAGGTCACAGAACTCGTCGAAGTGAGCCGTTAGCGACTGAGCGTTCGCGTGGGCCACAAAGAGCCCGCCGCCGGAACCGGTCCGTCCCATTGTGGCCGCCTGTAGGACCGAGCGCGCTCCGTCTACCTGCTGGCCGGAAGAGGGACAAAAGCTGGATTTCGCGGGGGAAGACATTTACAGGTGTGTCCAAGGTCGTGACTGACTCAAGCGTCTGTGGGCTAAAGGTGAAAAACAAGCTGGAGCTATCGGAGAAGGGAGCGAAAAGAAAGATGGAAAGTGGCAGTAGTGGTTACGAAAAAGATAGTAGTAGTAGTAGTAGTTATGACGACTGTCTTTTGGGATTCGCGAGGGATAATGCTCATTGCCTATATGGAAAAGGGTAAAACTATTTCACGTGCATATTATTCATCGTTATGGAACCGTTTGAACACCGAGCTGCAAGAAAAACGCCGGCGATTGGACCGCAAAAAAGTCCTTTTCCATCACAACAATGTACCAGCACACACCTCAGCAATTGTGGTCGCAAAATTAATGGAAATAGGATTCCAACTCGTTTCACATACCCCCTATTCTCTAGACTTGGCTCCCTTGGACTACTATTTGTCCCCCAATTTGAAGAAATGGCTGGCAGGACAAAGATTTTATTCAAACTAGGAGGTGATTGCAGCAACTAATAACTGTTTTGCAAACTTGGACGATTCTTATTATTCGCTAGTGATCAACAAATTAGAACAGTCTAAAAGGAGACTATGTCGAAAAATAAAAAAGGTTTACCCCAAACACGTAAGTAGTTTTTATTTTTGCACGGACTTTTCAAACGCCCCTCGTATATGAACTGTGCAACTATGTTGCATCCTTTTTCTGAAAGGCTACTATGTTTATTCATTATGATTGTGTAAAATGATAGCTCTACTTGGGAAATCTTACATATAACAATGTATTCGATTGTTTAATTTTATATAAAAGGAAGTGGCGCTAGAGGCCCAAGTAGTAGTAAGAGAGGCAGAGAAAGAGACAATCAAAAGCAGCGAGAGAGTCAGTCAGTTTGCATTATTGTCTTTCGAAAACTGTTTGTGTGAGACTCTTTCGGCGGCTGTCAGACAAGAAATGTATATATGACCAATGTACATCCAAATCGGTCACAATACAAGACAAGAAAAGTGAAATACTCTGTGTTTTATTTAAAAATTAGTACATCAGGAACGTCAAATACAGGTACTTTCTGAATTAACAACCCCCGAGGATATCAAAGTTGAGTATCTCACCATATGGAGCAGCTAAGTTATTATGTGAACTGTGATTGAAATTTTCTAGTTTTCACTCGTCATCGTGCTTGTGGATGGTAGAGGCCGAAACTAGCAAGTTGCTCCGATGGTGTGATTGAGAATTCACTGTTACCAATGTCCAATTATGGATCTAACTACAGAAACTGTAAATTTTATTGTCACTCAGCGTCAATGGTAATTAAAATGTTTCCCTCATCTCATACTTTTAATTCGAAAGATTTGCGGCAGGTTATTGTTAAAAGAGGGGCTAACAGCCGCAAATTCAGTGTAGGATCTGATAGGTATTCTATCTTGTTCTGTAGCTTTGTTCAATTTTAACGATTTTGTCTGTTTCTCACTGCCAAAGACAGTAATACCTATTTCACTCATCTTTTCAGTGGTACGGGAATTAAATTGGGGCAATACCATTAGGTTTTTCTTTGTAAAGGAACATTTGAAAACGGAGTTATGCACTTCTCATTTTGCTTTGCCACCCTTAAATATCTGATCCGCCTCATCCATGACTGACTAGGCACTAGCTTTGGCGACACTAGCAGCCATTACATAGACCCAAAATTTCAGTGGGTTATGAGAGAGTTGCTTCGACAGTATTTTACTAGGTTGTCATTGAACGCTTCACATATTACTCTTTTGACAGCCAAACGGGTTTCATTCAGCATGTCTCTCTATTTGTGGCCATATGCTTTGTTTTATACCTATTATGCGGTAGTAAGTTTCTTTAGGAGCCTCTTTGCAGTGACTGTATACCATGGTGAGTCCCTCCCATCATGAACTGTTGTTCTGCTGGGTACACATCTATTCCGTGCAATGTCAATTAATTTTCGATGTGGATATCTCAAATAGGTCAGGGCTATTTATTGCCATTAGATCTAATATATTTCCATCATGAGTCGGTTTCCGAAACGTCAGTTCTAGGAAGTTTTCAGAGAAGGCATTTAGTAATGTTTCACAGGGTATTTTGTCACAACAACCACTAATAAAGCAGTAATTATTCAAATTGAATATTGTATGACTGAAGTCTCCTCCGATGATTACGTTACTACTGAGTTACCTACACACAATGGTTCAATTCATTTATCTTGGCGGCTTGCGCATGCCCGCCCAGACGCGGGAGATTGCTGCGTTGCCAGTTGCACACGACGCACGCGCCAATAGAAGCAGCGCCATAGTATAGCATAGTTCGCAAGCTTACGTTTAGGGGGGAGCGCGCAGTTCATGAAGTAAAGCCACCACGGCCGCATTAACCCTTTCGCTGCTACAAAGACGTGCTCCCTGCATTCCGCGCTGTGCGCGATTTTGCCACTGCACTGCTCACCTTTGCAGACACATCGTGTTACGACTGCTTTGACACTCTTATCAATAGATTCCACAAAAACTATTTGGCCCAAAAATTTGATTTTTACACATCTTCTTGACTGATACCTTCCCCCCATAAATGACTTAATGTTGTTTCGATGTTCAAAGCAGTTATTATGCAGCATTAAATATAGTAAACCATTGCACGAAATTTTGAAGAGTTTGCAGAGGTAAAAGTCCATAGAGTATACTTTCCGTATGGTCGATTTTAGTTGCCACAATGTTGAGAATGAAATGTGGACAAGATACCTAAATTTCGTATAAAATTTACTGTATAACAATAGCTCATTTAAGTACCACATAGGTGTCGTATGTAATATTGAGAAATATTCCGTCTTTCACGACTGTAACAAAAGTTTTATTTACACTGAGCACGTTTGGCTTTATTTTAAAGCACTTCAATCAATCAAAAGGAAGCAGACAAAATACATTAAACAAAACTGAAGACTTACAAAAACATTAGGACTTGAATATACCGTCTATCAGCGAAGTGCTCTGAGCTATGTCAAATATAATTTTTGTGTGTGGCACACACAAACATTTATTTGCTAAAACACTGATCTGCCAACACAAACGTTGAATATTGTGTTACCGCAGCACAAAACTAAGAAAGGTGACTTGGCAATGGAGGAGACAAAATACTGTCCACTGAAGATGCTTCAAAAGAGAGAAACGCGTCTGGTCTAAATAAGCCACTTATTACAGTTGCACAAGAGGAATATATTTCAGTACCATTGGTAAAACTGCGACTGTGGAACAAAAACAAGAAAGAGAACATCTACATCTACATCTACATCTACATTGATACTCCGCAAGCCACCCATCGGTGTGTGGCGGAGGGCACTTTACGTGCCACTGTCATTACCTCCCTTTCCTGTTCCAGTCGCGTATGGTTCGCGGGAAGAACGACTGTCTGAAAGCCTCCGTGCGCGCTCTAATCTCTCTAATTTTACATTCGTGATCTCCTCGGGAAGTATAAGTAGGGGGAAGCAATATATTCGATACCTCATCCAGAAACGCACCCTCTCGAAACCTGGCGAGCAAGCTACACCGCGATGCAGAGCGCCTCTCTTGCAGAGTCTGCCACTAGAGTTTATTAAACATCTCCGTAACGCTATCACGGTTACCAAATAACCCAGTGACGAAACGCGCCGCTCTTCTTTGGATCTTCTCTATCTCCTCCGTCAACCCGACCTGGTACGGATCCCACACTGTGTATGTGCCATACCTTTCCTTGATTGAAGTGCTTTAAAATAAAGCCAAACGCGTCCGGTGTAAATAATACTTTTATTACAGTCGCGAAAGACGGAATATTTCTCAATATTACATACGACACCTATGTCGTACTTAAATTAAATGAGATATTGTTATACAGTAAATTTTATATGAAATTTAGGTATCTTGTCCACATTTCATTCTCAACATTGTGGCAACTAAAATCGACCATACGGAAAGTATACGCTATGGACTTCTCCCTCTGCAAACTCTTGAAGATTTCGTGCAATGGTTTACTACATTTCATGCTGCATAATAACTGCGTTGAACATCGAAACAAAATTAAGTCATTTATGGGGGGAAGGTATCAGTCAAGAAGACGTGTAAAAATCAAATTTTTGGGCCAAATAGTTTTTGTGAAATCGAATGATAAGTGTGTTAAAGCAGTGGGAAAACCATGTGTCTGCACAGGCGAGCAGTGCAGTGATGACAAAATCGCGCACAGTGCGGAATGCGGCGAGCACGTGTCTGCAGCAGCGAAAGGGTTAATGAAGAGACAAAGCACTAGAAATTTCAAAAAATTGCGTTCAAACGAATATAATTCGTGAAGTAAGGCACTTCGATATTGTTTTTAAATAATGAAAATATTAAGCACCGCACAAGGCTTGAACTCATACCTTTGACGTAGCAGCCCAACACTTTAACCGTTACACTAACGCACCTTGTCTGATTACATATCGACATGAGGTATATAACATATCACGCAAAATACTGACAAACACTGTTGGTATGACTATGAATTACTCACGCTTCGTCGAAGTACAATAGGAAATAAACAATTACTGCTGTTCTTTATTGCGAAAAAGCGGTTCGTGAGAGTGATACAAACACCTTTCCTTGCTATCGCCTGAATTAGGAGTCTTATTGCTTGTTTGGTTTGATTAATTAATAGAATATGAAGCAATTGGTATAAAGAATGCTTTTTTCAAACTTTCTATAAAAGAATGTCTGCTATCAAGACATTGCTTTTGTTCTATTACTTTATTTATGACTGAACGTTTCTAAAACTGAAGACACTCGTCCATGCTCTGCACTGCAGTCGAGATGTGGCAACGTCGTTCTCTGTTCATTGCCTGACTATGTTTTGTGACGTCAGATGCGCAGAACGAACCTAAACTCGGCCGCCAACATAAATGACGCACACTTTAGTGAGTTTTCGATTACTTCAGGTTGCGAGAGTGGTATCAACAGAAGGACGCAATTATAACTTTATGCCCATCCCTGATAATGGGTGTTGTTCCGACAATCTCACATGACACTTCACTTTCTATCTCGATGAGTACGTGTTTCTTGTCTGTTACGACCAATACACCACCTTCATTTCGCATTAGCTATCTTTCGATTTACGCTTAAATTTTCCCCAAACACACTACTTTAACTTCGGGTTTTAACCAGGTTCCTGAACCTAGTTTACTTGTCTGTAATGAGGTCCACGCAGTTTTTTAAACATTGATACCAATATTATTGTAACGTAGTAAAAGTGCAGTTAGGTTGTAACTCTACACGCTCATAGCCTACAGGTAGGCTTGGTACTTGTGTGTAAAAGATCGTGCACATAGCTACGCAGGTTCAAGATATAGCAAAATTTATATTTCGTGTTTAATGTTTTCCAGTGAACTACCATCTGGACTCCTCAGTTTTAATGGCAACTGCCGTAAAGACTGGTTTAGAGGAAATTGTGAAGATGTTACTGTCAAAAGAAAACGAAAAATCTACTCCATTTCAGTTAGCCTGATCTTACAAGTGTTACTGAAGCGAACTCTCAGAATTGTAATAGATATAACTTGAGTGTGAAGTTTAATGCGCTAATACATATTAGAAAATGAAGCTACATACAAAGGTTATCCAGGCTGTAAATACACAAAGCATACCAAATATTTCTGAAGCAATGTATTTTTGCATTATTTTGTATTGACATTTAGCGGAATCTCTAGTTAAAAAACATGGTTCAAATGGCTCTGAGCACTATGGGACTTAACATCTGAAGTCATCAGTCCCCTAGACTTAGAACTACTTAAACCTAACCAACCCAAGGACAGCACACACATCCATTCCCGAGGCAGGATTCGAACCTGCGACCGTAACAGTAGCGCGGTTCAAGACTGAAGTGCCTAGAACCACTCGGTCACAACGGCCGGCAATCTCTAGTTACTTTTAAGAAAAAATGACTAGCGACTTCCTGCGGTTTTTTTTTTTTTTTTTTTTTTTTTAGCATCACTCTCTCAAGGACAACAGCAGTGCCTTTTGAACGTCATCATCTTTGATAAAAGTCTTTCTACCCGAATATTACTTTAATTTTCAGGCAAATGAAAGTCAGTTGACGTGAAAGCTGAACTGTACCACTGATGTGCTAAAACTACCCAGTACCCACTAGAAAGTCGGTAAAGTTCCTGTGCTACACGTGCGTCGCGTAAAAAAAGCATTATCTGGGAATAACAAAGTTCTCAATGGTAGTGCGGCGCCTCTGGCGTAAAGTGCCATATCTTTCGACTCAATCATCTTTGATTTATCTTAGTCTATGCTCTCTCGGCGCGCTACGTTTGTACTGCCATGTTGTATTCGCTTACTTCTATGCTAAATAAATGTATATTCGATGTCTAAAGTGTGTTATTACCGCCCTAGGATACACAATAGTCACACTGGTGACCCCAACATCGTCGTCGTGTGTTCGCGTATTATTTTGGGCTCGTTTTCATCATTAACGGACTCCATGTACCACCCCACATTGTCTTTGGAACAATGGATCTACCAGTATCTCTCTCTGCTAGTACCTTGCATCCTAGTAACTGCGCTTGCGTATTTACAAGTATACCTAATGTGCATTCGGTTTCAAATAAACAATTACCTACGCCCTGCCATGCCAGCATCCACTTAACCTTAACCGGCTTTACATGGCCATCGTCAAGTGCAACTACGCAGCAACTGCTGCTGCATGGACAGTGCATGTCACTTAGTGACATTTTGAACGATAATACAGTGAAGGACGTTGTGTTTCACCCCTCAGCTACACAGTTCCCTTCGGTTTGGTTTGATGTGCCAACGAAGTTCGAGAACTGTAATTCAAACATTCCAGTGCACGGGGTTGCACATTCTTATACGCCTAATGTTGCAACACCCCACCCGCACCGCAAGCCGCGTTCGCCACTCGGCCTGCACTCGGGACACATCATGTCATCAGTTGCACCTGCTCACTCCATTTCGTGTGCAGCGTGCTGCCACCCCCCCTTCCCCCACAAAGACTTGGAGCGACGAACCGCCCACCACTACTGCACTCCCGGTGTCAGGGCCTTCCTGTCCCACTCCTTACGCATGTGCGTCGACTACAAGTCCCTTAATGCTCGCATAGTTATCGATAACTACCCCAGTCCTCACATCCAGGATTACACGCAATTACTCCAAGGCTCAAAGTTCTTCTCTGTCTTAGATTGTACAAAGGCGTATCACCAAATTCCTATGTACCCACCGGATATTCCAAAGATGGCCATTATAATATTGTGCCCTGCCCGCAACGTAATAACATACTATTTTCTTTTTCTATAGAAGTATTAAGATTTAACGATATAATTTAAGCACTAAGTCAATAAAATAATTTTTGTAATAAAAACTAAAAAGTGGCTTGTATGAAATACTTAATTCATTTAGTTTTAGTAAATGATAAGAAGTGATACCTCTAATTAATCCACGTACTAATAGTTGTATGTGATATTTAAGTAATAAAAAATGACCAGTCTCACACTCATATTTAAAAATAAAAAATCAAGAATAATTGGGATACCTTAAGTTGAAGAAATTCTGCTTAGTAATCACAAAATGCTAATTTGTCTGAATTACAATAAGAACCTGGGATTTCGTCAATCTGCTATTTCGAGTTATAATTAGTTTGAAATATTTATTCAATTACTGAATTATTACAAATATATGAATATACTTAAGTGTATTTTACATACATTATAATTTACCCTAGCTAAAGCATAAATTTCCACAATCATATTCATCCATATTTATAAAATACCGTAGTTAAGGCTTCAGTATACCATCATCACCCCCTTCAGCCTATTTGAATAGTGTTTCATGCCTTACGGCTTGAAAAATGCTGCGCAGATGTGGCAAAGGTTCATTGATTCCATTTTGCCTTTCGCTTATGCTTGTTTGGATGACATTCTGATTTTTTCCTCCTCTGCCAAGGAGCACCAGTCTCACCTTGATGCAGTTCGTTCGGCTCTCATGGCCAACGGCGTGGTGATCAACCACAATAAAGCTCAACTCTGTTCTACATCAGTTACATTCTGAGGCCATACTGTCTCGGCTGGCGGCCCTCGACCAACGGATTCTCATGTCTAAACCATTCTCACATTGTCTCTTCCTGAAGATTATGCTCAATTCTGTCGTTTCCTGGGTATGGTAAACTTTTATTGACATCTTATCCCTCAGGCTGCCTGCATCCAATCGCCCCTTACCGACGCCCTCTCCAACAAAAATCCAAGGGGAAATGAAAGTTGGACTGGAGCAAACCCATGTTCGACACGTTTGGTTATCTCAAAACTGCAAACGTGAAAGCTGTCTCTCTCACCCATCCTGATCCTGAGGCCTGTGTATCTATTACAACCGATGCAAGCGAGTCAACTGTGGGCGCTGTTTTACAACAACACACCGCTGACTATACCCAGCCACTCTGTTTCTTTTCAAAAAAACTAACCAGGAGACTGTGTAAGAGGTCGGCTTTCGATCGCTAGCTTCTTGCCGCAATCAAACACTTCCAGAGCGACCTCGACGGGCGCCCTTTCACTATCTACTTGGACCACAAGCCTCTCGTGGACGCGATACGCAACCCGGCGAAGGATTTTCCGCTGCGTCGTTTTCGGCATTTGGACTATATTTGCCAACATTCCTTGGATGCTTGCTACATCCCAGGTGCGGAAAATGCTGTAGCTGACTATCGAACTCGTATCTCAGTGCTTACCGCACCCTTTAATTTAGATGACCTCGCCCGACTCGAGACCGAAGACATCGATACATAGCGATTGGTTTCGGACAACTAGTCTTTGCTCGCTATCCAACCTCTTGTCCTACATGGGTCGACGACCCCGGTCGTTCGTGACGTTTCTAAGGGCTCCCCTCGCCCCTCGGTACCATCCACTCTTCGGCGTAGGATCTTCAATGCTTTACACAACTTGGCACACCCCACAACGCGGACAATAACGAGACTAAAGTGCGTATAATTTATGTTGGCGGCCGAGTTTAGGTTCGTTCTGCGCATCTGACGTCACAAAACACAGTCAGCCAATGAACAGGGAACGACGTTGCCACAGCTCGACTGCAGTGCAGAGCATGGACGAGTGTCTTCAGTTTTAGAAACGTTCAGTCATAAATAAAGTAATAGAACAAAAGCAATGTCTTGATAGCAGACATTCTTTTATAGAAAGTTTGGAAAAAGCATTCTTTATACCAATTGCTTCATATTCTATTAATTAATTAAACCAAACAAGCAATAAGACTCCTAATTCAAGCGATAGCAAGGAAAGGTGTTTGTATCACTCTCACGAATCGCTTTTTCGCAATAAAGAACAGCAGTAATTGTTTATTTCCTATTGTACTTCGACGAAGTGTGAGTAATTCATAGTCATACCAACAGTGTTTAATCAGTATTTTGCGTGATGTGTTATAGTCCTCATGGCGTTATGTAGTCAGATGAGGTGCGTTAGCGTCATGGATATGGAGTTGGGCTACTACGTGAAAGGTTATGAGTTCAAACCTTGTGTGGTGCTTAATATTTTCATTATTTAAAAACAATATCGAAGTGCCTTACTTCACGAATTATATTCGTTTAAATGCAATTGTTTGAAATTTCTAGTGCTTTGTCTTTTCATTAACCCTTTCGCTGCTGCAGACACGTGCTCGCCGCATTCTGCACTGTGCGCGATTTTATCATCATTGCACTGCTCGCCTGTGCAGACACATGGTGTTCCCACTGCTTTGACACACTTATCATTCGATTTCACAAAAACTATTCGGCCCAAAAATTTGATTTTTACACGTCTTCTTGACTGATACCTTCCCCCCATAAATGACTTAATTTTGTTTCGCTGTTCAACGCAGTTATTATGCAGCATGAAATGTAGTAAACCATTGCACGAAATTTTGAAGAGTTTACAGCGGTAGAAGTCCATAGCGTATACTTTCCTTATGGTCGATTTTAGTTGCCACAATGTTGAGAATGAAATGTGGACAAGATACCTAAATTTCATATAAAATTTACTGTATAACAATATCTCATTTAATTTAAGTACGACATAGGTGTCGTATGTAATATTGAGAAATATTCCGTCTTTCGCGACTGGAAATATTCCGTCTTTCACGACTGTAATAATAGTATTATTTACACCGGACGCGTTTGGCTTTATTTTAAAGCACTTCAATCAAGGAAAGGTATGGCACATACACAATGCTACTCATGTTCTCTTTCTTGTTTTTGTTCCACAGTCGCAGTTTTACCAATGGTACTGAAATATATTCCTCTTGTGCAACTGCAATAAGGGGCTTATTTAGACCAGACGCGTTTCTCTCTTTTGAAGCATCTTCAGTGGACAGTATTTTGTCTCCTCCATTGCCAAGTCACCTTTCGTAGTTTTGTGCTGCGGTAACACAATATTCAACGTTTGTGTTGGCAGATCAGTGTTTTAGCAAATAAATGATGTTTGTGTGTGCCACACACAAATACTATATTTAACATAGCTCAGAGCACTTCACTGATAGACGGTATATTCAAGTCCTAATGTTTTTATAAGTCCACAGTTTTGTTTAATGTATTTTGTCTACTTCCTTTTGATTGATCGAAGTGCTTTAAAATAAAGCCAAACGTGCTCAGTGTAAATAAAACTTTTGTTACAGTCGCGAAAGACGGAATATTTCTCAATATTACATACGACACCTATGTGGTACTTAAATGAGCTATTGTTATACAGTAAATTTTATACGAAATTTAGGTATCTTGTCCACATTTCATTCTCAACATTGTGGCAACTAAAATCGACCATACGGAAAGTATACTCTATGGACTTTTACCTCTGCAAAGTCTTCAAAATTTCGCGCAATGGTTTACTATATTTAATGCTGCATAATAACTGCGCTGAACATCGAAACAAAATTAAGTCATTTATGGGGGGAAGGTATCAGTCAAGAAGATGTGTAAAAATCAAATTTTTGGGCCAAATAGTTTTTGTGGAATCGATTGATAAGAGTGTCAAAGCAGTCGGAACACGATGTGTCTGCACAGGCGAGCAGTGCAGTGACAAAATCGCGCACAGTGCGGAATGCAGGGAGCACGTCTTTCTTGTAGCAGCGAAAGGGTTAATGCGGCCGTGGTGGCTTTACTTCATGAACTGCGCGCTCCCGTCTAGACGCAAGCTTGCGAACTATGCTATACTATGGCGCTGCTTCTATTGGCGCGTGCGTCGTGTGCAACTGGCAACGCAGCAATCTCCCGCGTCTGGGTGGGCATGCGCGAGCCGCCAAGATAAAAGAATTGAAGTATAGTCACTGGGCACTTTGTCTGGCCCGGCGTGCAGCATGATTACCACACTTGGACCCACGCGTGTGTTCCGTGCCAAGGTAGTTAAGTCGGCAGACGTGCACAGCCTCCTTTAGGCAAGTTCGATATGTCCACATTTACATGGTCGGTCCATTCCCCCATTCCGAGGGGTGCAAATAGATATTATTTATGATCGACCGTGTAACCTGTTGGGTTGAGGCGGTCCCTCTTATCGACATAACAGCAGAGTCCATAGCTCGCACTTTCTTATCTGCGTGGGTCGTGACGTTTGGCTCCCTTCTTTCACTCACTACTGATCAGGGACGACAATTCGAGTCCATGTCCATTATAATTATCCGGGCTGTTATGCCGTGGTCGGTTGATGAATTCTGTGGTGATTCCCAACGTTTCGTCTCCGACTGCGGGAGACATCTACAAGGAGGTCCGTAGCTTGATGGAAGGTCCAACACACACACTGGCTCGCTACTGACTGCCGCTAAATTCCGTGTCCGCGCGGCCCCGCGCCGCGGCGTGACGTCACGTGTTTTGAAAACGTCAGTGCAATTGGCCGCTGTCCGTCGCGTCGATCGCCGTTGCCATCACCCAGTAGTGGACGAGTGGTACACATCTTCTTTAACACCGGCATCCATATACCGTTTAATTTGACGCCCTCCTCCTTTCGGTTGAAATTATTTGGGTGTTTAGCGATTTCGATTGCCTCCCTGTAGAGCCTTTCGTAATATCCGCTCGTGGCCGCTAGTACTTGCGTCTCCTCGAAACGAATATTGTGGTTCCCCTGGCTGGAAAGCATGCTCCGCAACGGCTGATCGTTCCGTTTCTCCTCTTCTACAATTTCCCTTGTGCTCTTCCAAACGTTTAGAAACAGTTCTTTTTGTGGTACCCACATAAACATCACCACAGCTGCATGGGATCCTATACATCGGCGATCGACGGCGACGGACAGCGGCCAATTACACTGACGTTTTCAAAGCACGTGACGTCACGCCGCGGCGCGGGGGCGCGCGGACACGGAATTTAGCGGCAATCAGTAGCGAGCCAGTGTGTGTGTTGGACCTTCCATCAAGCTACGGACCCCCTTGAAGATGTCTCCCGCAGTCGGAGATGAAACGTTGGGAATCACCACAGAATTCATCAACCGACCACGGCATAACAGCCCGGATAATTATAATGGACATGATATTTCCGGCCGTGAAAGTTTACATTTTAGTATAATTCGAGTCCATGCTTTTTGCTCGACTGTGTGCTGTGTGGTGTCACAAAATTCCACACAATGGCCTATCACCCGCAGGCAAACGGCGTGGTTGAACAGTGGCACTGAACTCTAAAAGCCAAGTTCATGTGCCACGGTGGGTTATGGTCCGAGGCCCTCCCTTGGGTCTTACTCGGCATCCGTTTTGCACATGAGGAGGACCTGAATGCACCACTGGCAGAGATCCTATATGGAGAACCCCTCCTCCTGCCGGCGGAATTCGTGGAATATGCACCCCCAGATGATGCCATAGACCTTGCAGCCCTTGTGGAACAATTGGCGCGTGCACGTCGCTCGCCTACGCCCTTACCCACCTCGACCTCATACCAGCCAAACGGTGTTCATCCACAAGGACCTGGCGTCATGTGAATTCGTGATGCCGCGCGACGACTCCGTGCGTGTGGCATTGCAACCGCCTTATTCGGGCCCGCACCGCATCTTACGTCGCGGAATGAATACTTTCGTAATACATCTTCTCAATGGACGACCTCAAACAGTTTCCGTTAAGCGCTTAAAACCGGTGTGGTCCCTCTCCGAACTACTTTCCGACGCTTCCGATCTGCCTGCCATCGCCGCCACGCCTGATGACACCGCCGACGTGACCTCGAGCAACGTCCCGCCACCTACACAGCAGTCCGACGCACGTGTCTCTGTCAGCGCGGTTTCCGACGCGCCCACTTCTCGTGCTGGACGTCGCCTTCAACCACCGCGCTGGCACGAATATTTTGTGTTCGAGTGAGAAAGCTTTCCTCTGCCGTGCTCCACACTGCTGTGGATGGGCCTGGCTTGTGGGGGGGGGGGGGGGGGGGGGGGGCTCTGTGGTGCCTCTAGCGTAAAGCGCCATATCTTTGGATTCGATCATCTTTCATTTATCTGTGTCTATGCTCTCTCAGCGCGCTATGTTTGTACTGCCATGTTGTATTCGCTTACTTCTGTGCTAAATAAATGTATTTTCGACGTCGAAAGTGTGCTATTACCGCCCTACGACACGTCACAGCCACAGTAGTATTATTCCCCGTTTGTTTTTAAGAGCATGTAACTTTTGTAACAGCTTGCATAGTGATTCCTTTTCGTGATTTTTAGCATAAATTTCAAATTTCGAACTCATTATTTGATTGTGATGTTCTGTAGCTGCACTCCAATGATGGTAGCTTATTACCTGATCTGTGGCAGGATACTGAATTTTTGTTGCCTATCATAACGTAGTCCCGAAATTTGCTTCCATTTTTTCATATTATGAAATTCGCAACATTTGGTATCGATATAGTTTCACAAAATGCCCTGGTTGACATATGGTGAATTGTGGCAGGTCCAACACATAATGGAGAAATGAGCAGTGCAGCCAATTGTGGAACAATAACTTTTCTTATGATTTTTACTAAGCTTGTGTCTTTTCGTGAGGACAATTTTTGTAACACGGGAATTGGAAAAAAAGGATAGTAATGCCGAGAAAACCAGGTAAGTGATATATTACGGTCGATGCAGTAGGTGAAAGTCTGAATGCGACACAGACGAGACAAACGTTTAGCATTGTTAATACTTTACCATGGAAACGCTTGGCGTGTTTGCAATCGTTCTTTGACGGTTTCGCTGTCTCGGCCTGGTTCGTTCTGAAACAAGATAAAACGTAAATGCCGTGGAATACATGTAAGCGGTCAGAAAGTTGTCCATGCAAGGAGGAGCAATACACCTGCCGTTCGGTTGTGCGGCGTCCTTCATTGGTAAATGGTTTAATTATTTTCACTCTTTCTGCGAAGTTCTCATTGCAATGACTATGTCTATGATGGATCACGACATACATATTTCTCTTTATGGTTTATGACTGTGCCCTTTCGCTGCCATTCGCGTACCAGAAACTGTGAACTGACATAGTTATTGTGTGTGATAGAGCATTTACCTAAACTGTTCTTGAACAATGCCAGTTCACAACATCTTGTGGAGGAAAAAGCTTTTACCGAGATTTCCGCATACTCCTATAGTGCTTCCGCAAGTTTTTCTCTCGTGTTTTTATCTTATTTCTAAAGTCGTTAAATGTCAAAATGTGATGTCTTCACATTACTGTCATGTTTATGCAACATGTTATTTGTAAAATTATCGATCGTTGTACTGGTGATTTTCCTTTCGAAGTACATATGCAAAACTATATATTTGCAGGAAGTAAGTGAAAATTATTTCAAGCGCCTCCTTGGAACGCACCTGTCTTCCAAAGAAGTTTCGTAATCTGAAAAAATCGCTACAGTACCTATAGTAAACATTCTCGGTGATGGGGATGTTAGCAACTGGTACACGAATTATTTCGTAAATATCTGCTCTTTTCCCACTACTTGAGACAGAGGCACTAGAGAATGTCTTCTTATTCAAAATTTAAAAAAAAGCACGACAGTATACATAAAAACCATGTACAATGATCCATATAATGGTTTGAAAGTTGCAGGTTATGTCAGTGCAGCATGCTGCCGATTCTGCGAGTTTACTTCAACCAAATACACATGCTTATGCGAGAAACTACTATTTACTGTATTTACAGAACGTTCAACTTTTCTTGTTTTAATTTTCTTTGCTTCACTTGCACACACTCATCTGGTTTCTGTTCACTTCAGGGAAATTTTCGTCCAGTGTTTTCCTGTTTCTGTTTTCCATACCTTCTGTTCCTGACGACGATTCTCATTTTCCGACGAGTCAAAGTATTGGTACAATGAAACTCATTTTTCTCCTGTGTGGGTACTCTGAACATAAATCACACACTGCAGTGTTCTCGTTGCGCGTCCCCAGATCGACTCTACCTCGTTCTCTTCCTCTACCGAACACACTTTGTTCGTTATAACCTGTGTGTTCACTATATCGGCGTCACTTAGCTGCTCAAATGCCAGTTGATAGGCATCGCTATTTAACCACTCCTACATACGTTCGTGATCTACGTCTGCAAACCAGAAATTTGCATTCTAAGTGCAAATATTTGTTCTAGTTACAACACAATACTCCAGGATTGTTTTTCTTTTATTTTTTCAAAGACTGCCTAATTATGCACAGGTAGAGTTGCCACCTGTTCTGATTTTGTAAGGACCAACCCTACTTACCTCCCCTACTTTTCAAAGACCCTACTTTTATGGTATACTTCTACGGTTTTACTTTTCTTATATCATTCTGCATTATTTTGAAGTTCATTTTCTCAAGTTTATCATTGTCCTCGTTAGGCAAAGCCAATATGTGTAAATCCCAATGCACAGGTAACCCATAGGCCATATTTATAGGAGGCAGTGCATGCACAGAGCGGTGCAGATACAGATCTGAAGTGTTGTACAGGAAAATCACATCAAGTACACCGGAAGAGAATAAAGTGATCAGAAAGCGAGGAACAAGGGCTCTACGTGTATTCAGTGTCGTTATTGACGAAGTGGCGTAGTAGGTCTCCGCGAGGGCGCTTTCACAGACGGGCGCAAAAACTGTTTTAAAAAGGCGATTTAAGAGTTAACCGTGAGAGGTATGTGATTTCTCGCACTTCTCGAGTTCCATGTTCTGTCTGTCTTCCTTTCTGCCCACAACTGGTAATAAACGTTCTTGTCGCAATGTTATTTCTAGTGTATTTCATCCATGTATCGTCGTACACTACGTTTACACGAGGCTCCCAAACCCGAATTTCGCAAACAGATTTTCCAGTGTCCTTTCTCGTTGATTACGTAAACACTCCAATATCGATTCCGAAAATGCGGTTCCAGCTGCAATATTCCCTCTTCCACAATTGATTTTCGGTCCCGTAAGTCGCACAACTGTTTTTGAAATGTGCTTTGGTTGCCAGGATACGTCTTATTTTGAAAAAATTTCCACTAAATTTGGAGAAAGTGCCTGTTTTGAAGGTAATGAAAAGTAGAAATATTAGGCTGAGCATGAAGTTGCCTACCGCCTATATTTACCCGAGGAGAAACCATAGTTGTACTTTTAGGCTACACCAGAAACCACGACAGCTGATTTCCACAGAACGTTTGTGTAAAACAAACATCTAAACACGACAGCGAGAAACAGTTTCCGAAATTCGGTTTTTGTCTTCCTGAAGTTGTGTCGAATATAAACGTAGCAATGAAGAAACGACTACCGCCTGCTAGACGTGGTGAATATGTCAACAGTACGCTGGCGTGTACACTGCTCGATGATGTTCAACAAAGGTGATCTGT
The DNA here is from genome assembly GCF_021461395.2 of Schistocerca americana. Lineage (NCBI taxonomy): Eukaryota > Metazoa > Arthropoda > Insecta > Orthoptera > Acrididae > Schistocerca > Schistocerca americana. The sequence goes on along the minus strand of NC_060119.1, from coordinate 893,636,816 downwards.
AGGACCTAAAACGTCCGTGAGCGCATACTAAAGGAAGTAAGCTATTTCATTGGAGGCTTCCGACTTTAGCCGATTTCTGGCGACTGAGGGATGGAGCGAGAATATTTGAAGTAGAATGTTTCGAACTATTTGATATAATAATAAGTGGAATCTCACACATGTTACACTATTTCATGTGACTTTCATTTTCTGTCAGGGAACACCTTAAATGAATGTTTTGTAATTACATTAAAATATTTGCCACTGATTTTTTGCAAATATGGCAGAGATATTGCACCAGTGTAGTTTGTTAACGAAATAACTGCTTCCAAGATCAAGGCGAAAGGGCTAATGCAGAACATTGATACGTCTTCCATTTGAATACTTTGAAGTTTTTTTTTTTCTTTTTTTAAGTATATGTTAAGAGATGCTAATTTAGTCACAGAAATATATATATCAGTGAGGTTTCTACGGCTGCCGCTTGCATCCCAATCTCCATCGTTCACGGTCATTCCAGCCTCCTTCATTAAGACATCTCGCCGCCATTGATTCGTTGGCGTCGTCTTTCCAGCATCTCGCAGGTCTACAGCGCTTTCTTCTTTGATGTGGAGTCCATTGGCATATACGTTTTGGCCATTTCGTGTCTGGCATACACTGTAAGTGACCATACCAGAGTAGGCACTTCCTTTCAATGTAGTCTAGGATTGTGCATAACCTCTCTGATCCTATCGTTTCTAATATGATCAAGCTTTGAATATCCACAACTCCATTTCCAGAAATCCATCTCGACAGCCAGCAGGTGATGTTACTGCCTCTGAGTTAGTTCCCACAACTCTGCCCCATATATTGTGATACTTTCAGTAATTGTGTGGTAGATGGTATGTTTTGTTCTGTGTATTATGTTGTTTCTTTTTTTTGTTCCAGAGAATATCATTTAGTTGTTTTATGGCTCGCTTGCCCTGGCCAATTTTATTATTTATATCATCTATGCTTCACCATTGGATGACAGTGTCACTCCCAGGTACTTAAAATTATGACACCCTTTAACAGTATCCGCATCAAGTTGCAAGTCGTGAACAGCATTTTCTCCCAGTTTCAGATATTCTGTTTTAGATAAGTTTATGACAAGACCCCATTTTTCATATTCTTCTTTTAATTTGCAGAGCATGTAATTTGCATCTTCCTCATCTCCAGCTACTAACAGTTGGTCGTCAGCAAAACTAAAGTGAACAAGAACTCATCGTCTATGGCGATAGCCATTCCTCCGCATTTACTTTCCCAGGATTTTAGTGCCTCCTCTAGATAGATCTTAAAGAGTGTAGGGGCGAGTGTGCATCCCTGGCGTAGTCCCTTTTTCATCTCAAACTCCTGAGATAGTTGATTTCTCACTTTTACCATTGCCTTACAACCTTGGTAGAGGAGTCTGACAGCTTTCACATAGATCGGTGACACACCATTATCAATTAGACTTGTCCATAGCTTGTTCTGTGGAGCTGTGTCATACGTTTTCTGGAGGTCTACAAAGACAAGGTGAGTTGTAAGGCCCCTTGCTGTTCTTTTCTCCACTAGGTTTTTGAGGGTAAATACTCCATCAGTACAGGAGCGACCAGATCTGAATCCATTTTGTTCTTCAGATACAGTTATTTCTTCTTCTATTCTCTTTTTTAGGATAGGGCCATAGACTCTCGCCATGCATGGCATCACACTAATACCATGATAGTTTGCACAATTTCTACTGTTGCCCTTCTTAAATATTGATGTAATTGTTGCCTCTTTCCACTCCTTTGGGGCTTCGTAAAAATCACTGCCAATATCTCAAAGAGTTTTGAGCGTTCTATATAAATTAATCCTGAACCTGGCGACATAGTTTTTCATGGCATTAATTGCATTTTGGACTTCCTTCGGGGTATTGGTGGTATATTATCATTACTGATTTCAATGTCTGGTGGGTTCTCAGTGAATGCTGCTCTGTTCTCAATTAGGAGCCCTTGGTAGTTTTGTACCCATTGCTGCATGCTAGTCGAGTACTGTATAGCAAAGGAAAGAGTAGTCAAGTCATAAGAATGGTATTGATATTTCTATTTCCAGAGCCATAGCCATCAACAGGGTGTATTTCGGATACTTTGCTCATTGTCAAATGTCGTTCAACTGAGACCACGATCATAACATTTAGCTGTAGGTGCACGGATAAAATATATATGTGACCGATTTTTTAGGATGATGTTTCTACCTGTTCATGCTCGGCCTGCAGCGCCGGTGACCTGTGCGGTGGTGATTCACGTATCCCGTTAAAGGTAGGAGCTGTCAGAATGGAGAGGCTTGTTGGGGTAGTGAACTAATACTTAGTATGTGTTAGATAGGTTTCGTGAACACGTGGGAATTTGAGAAGATTGATATGGAGGTTCGATTGCACTGGACTGTTATTCCCTCCCATGTAAATTGTTCGGTTGACTGCTTCTGCACATTTCGCACCTTTATTTACTTGTTAGTAGATCGATTGTGGTGTGTGCATCTAGCATGTGGAAGACACGTTTGCCAGTTCTCTAGCACCTTAGTTGATCTTGTAGGTTATAGGGATGATTTGGAATCTGCCACATCACTGACATCGGTGTCTGCGAGTGGAAATATCAGTTTTCTTGCAGGCGTGACACATTTCTAATTAGTCAGTGATTTACAGCACGCAAAAGTTTCGGTTTGCTAGAGAAATCATTTCCAGTCCATATCTTCGGAACTATATCGCACGAGCGGTACTGCTATGCCAGCAATATTGATATGTGTTTGATATCGAGAAGTACCACGAAAATGGTATCATATTCTAGCAAGCCATGGGAAATTGGGTATGTTCTTGTAATCCCAGAGTCTGGAGATGGGTGTAGAAAAGTGAGCAAGCAAGCAAGCAGGTCCGGACCCAAAACAGTAATGTGTTTGTGCTTAGGGGGGAAACAAGGCCGAATTTGTAGATCAGTTCTGAGAGTGACTTCGATCCACTGCGGGCGCTCTGGTCACACATTGGGGGTGGATGCCAGCCCAATCTTGCGGTAAATATCTAGTGCCACATGTATAAGTACTGCGCTGTCTGTCTTCATGGTATATGTACGAATGGTGTAAAAGGGCTGACTTTGTATGGTGCAGGATACCAATGGATGTTTACCAGATCGATTTGGTACATGGTGATATATTGATGGTTCGGAGATCAGTTTCACGTTCTATTATTCAAGCTCCTGTCCTCAGTGGGAGAGCAGTGTAATTGAGTAGGAGTGTTTCCATATTTGACGATATGTGGGGGCACCTTGTAAGGTTCAATTGCCGGTGCAATATGGTGGTCTGTGTAAAAGATTTATTTATTTATTTATTTTTTTTTTTTTTTTGCCGCTGAAAGTCTCGTCTGCAGAAAGAAAGAAAAGGTGGAGGTTGCTTTCACACAAGCTGCATCAGTAATTCGGAGGGTAAATTCGAGAAGAGCCATTCATAATACTCGATTCATTCAACAACATCCTTGGTGCTGGGATATAGGAGTCTCTACATAGTGGCGAGAACGTTTGTGTATGTTGAAAGCAGGAAGGGTAAGATGTGATGGACTGGGTGTGACATTAGGACCGCGAGGAAGAATGCATTCGGTGTTATACCGCGCTATTTTCCATTTTCCTAAACAGGTTCTATTAGGACAAGAATTTCCATGCGGACAAGCTGAGACATCATAATAGCTCCTACAAAAGTGACCATTAACTATTTCTGGGCCACTATACAATTTCTGAGAGGTCGACTTGGCTCTTATTTTACACAGCCAAGTGACATCAGAAGAACATTGAGAACCTTTTAGATGGTGAGTCGCCACGCAGTTAGTAGATTACATTGGATTAGTACTTGTTCCATAGATCATGAATACGAAACTTCATAATGATGTGGAATGTGTCAGGTTAATATGGTGTCTGTACAAAATATTACATTACACAAAATATTACATGAATTACATGACACTCAATATTTTTATTTTTTTTTTAATTTATGTCAAAAGAAAGATATATTTTGCATTAACTGAAGCGATCATGTAACGTCGATTGCCTGAGTGGTAGTGCCTAGCTTACTGTGCTCGGTGTGGCATTAACATATCTGTTACTACTATAAATTATGATGCGTGACTGATTTTGTGCTCTCTATTGTTCTAGCGCCTTTCTATTAGCCTCTCGAATTATCAGATTCTGTCTTGTCAGACATTTTAGCTCTAGTGAGCTCTATTTCTTAATATTGGAATTATTATTTTTGTCTTATGACGTATTATTCATTGCAATTACCGCAATATTATTATTTTCCACAATGATTTGCTGTGCTGATGAGCATTCTAGTTTCTAAACAGGAAATATTAAACATTATTAACGATAACTAATTTTCACTGTGAGCTGGCAAATTCCATTGTGTTTTCTTTGCAGAAGATGTCTGTCGTGAAACTGGAAAATGTACGAAATAATTTTTTGAATAATATCCTGAATTGATGTAAAAAACAAAGGGCTTTCACATAATTATTTAGTACTTAGATTTCCAGAGTCTCAGATATTCTATATTTTATCATTAGTTTACCCCACTTCTGGACACTAATAAGAAAAAATACTTTTCTTTGTCCCCCCATGAACCATGGACCTTGCCGTTGGTGGGGAGGCTTACGTGCCTCAGCGATAGAGATAGCCGTACCGTAGGTGCAACCACAACGGAGGGGTATCTGTTGAGAGGCCAGACAAACATGTGGTTCCTGTTCCTGAAGAGGGGCAGTAGCCTTTTCAGTAGTTGCAGGGGCAACAGTCCGGATGATTGATGAATTTGCCTTGTAACACTAACCAAAACCGCCTTTCTCTGCTGGTACTGGTAACGGCTGAAAGCAAGGGTAAGCTACAGCCATAATTTTTCCTGAGGGCATGTAGCTTTACTGTATGGTGAAATGGTGATGGCGTCCTCTTGGATAAAATATCCCGGAGGTAAAAAGCCCCCCATTTGGATCTCCGGGCATGGACTACTCAGGAGGACATCGTTATCAGGAGAAAGAAAACTGTGTTCTACTGTGCCAATGTCCAGTGCCGATGGTCATGTGTCCATTTCAGTCACAGTTGCCAATGTGGTGGTGTTAACATTGGCACATGCATGAGTCATTGGCCTTTTTTACCAGTCTGCCCAGTCTATGCTGTCCAACATTTGTAATGAGGGGTTGTTGCTCCATCCCATGATGTCTGGACGTGGTTTCACCTTGTTTTTACCACATGTTGAAGACACTCTCTACAGCACTCCTCAAACACTCATTAAGTTGTGAAGTTTCCGAAATGCCAAGCCAAGCCTCTGAGCCTAAAAATCTGCCCCCCTCCGCCCAGTCAAACTTAGATAGATTGCATGCCTTTCCCACTCTACACATGGACAGCATGCTCACTGATACTGCATGCACCACATGTTGGTCTGACTAGCAGGCATTCCTTGTCATGTGATGCTGTTATCACCTGGATGGATTTATATTGATAGTAGGTTTGTGGTCATAATGTTCTGACTGATCAGTGTACATCAACACTAAAATTTATTGCATAACCTATCGATGGTTTGAAAATCTCTTTGGACGAATTGCAAAGAAAACTTCATAAAAGCATCTAAGCTGAAGTTGTTAACAGCATTAGGTGACATCACTAATAAGAATTTTAGTACATGCTTGATATTTTTGTAATTAGCTGTAAGTGAGAATTCTCCAAGGAGAGGAACCATCTTTTGACAGTAAGACATGACCCATCACTGAGCTCTAAGCAGTGAAGGTGACCCAAGTCACCAGTACGTGCCCTCTTTAATGGCATGGTAGCTCTGGTGTTTAGTCAGAACTCCGTTGGTTGGTCAGAAGTACGAGGGTCATTCAATAAGTAATGCCCCACATTTTTTTTTAAAAAAGCCATTAATATACATAGACAAACATCCTTGTTGGTGCTTCACATTTTATGTTTGTTCTGTGCGCAGGTAAAGTTTTGAACCATTATGGCAGATCGCAGAGCCGCAGTACAGTGGCAGAATGGTGTCTACATACAACTTATGTTACAAGCAGCGTGCTGTTATTGAATTCTTGTGTGCAGAAAAAGAATCCATGGTGAACATCTATAAACATTTGTGTGCAGTGTACGGTGATACTGCAGTTGATAAGAGTGCAGTTGGGCAATGGGTAAAGAAAGTTACAGCCTCAGGAAATGCAGAAACAGAGCTCCATGAGCAGCCTCACTCAGGATGTCCTGTCACAGCCACTGCTCCAGACATGCTGAATTGTGCCTGCCTGGTACATCATAACTCAACAATTGACTCCACAGTTGTCAGTCAGCATTGGAAATGCATCTGCAATGATCGAGACTCTCAGATATTCAAAGAGGAGCTCACAATGGGTTCCATGAATGCTCTCAGCAGACCACAATACTCCAAGGAATGCCATTTCATCTGAATTGTTGGAGCGTTTTGAGACCGCTTAATGATTCTCTACAAGGGACACACTTTGAAGGTGATGAGTGTGTTAGTGATGCAGTGAAAACATGGCTATGCCTACAGGACAAGAGCTTTTACCAGGAGGGAATACATGCCGTTTCACAACATTGTCTGTTGTATACTTTATCTTAGCATTGTATAGATCACCAAATGGCAATTTTGAATTATTTCTTAATTCCCATGATGCAGTATTATGTAAATTAATGTCCAAGAAAGAACATATAAATGTTATATTATTAAGGGATATTAATGTCAACACGTTACTAGATTCCCAAGAAAGCAAATGCTTCAAAGACTGTATCTATTCTTATGGTGCAAAAGATCTGTTGGGAGACATATCCACTAGAATCACTCCAACTAGTATAAGCTCTATAGACCATGTTATTACTAATTGTGAAAATATTGCCACAGCTGCTGTTGTAAATGGTCACATCTCTGACCATCTAGGCCAACTATTAGTGCTAAAGGGAGATCCTTGTATAAAACCAAAGAAAATTTGTGAATATAAAATAAATCTCTGTTATCAACACTGCCAAACTGAGAGAGAGTCTTGGTCACGAAACTTGGCATCTAGTATATCAAGCCGATGGAGTAAATAATAAATGAGATGCCTTTCTAGATACTTTATCTTATCATCTATATAATACTATTCCCATGAGAAAGACAAATATTAATAAGAATGAGGCAAGCAGTCACGAACCATGGAATTTGATAATTCTACCAAAGAATTGAAAGAAAAAAAGGGAAGAAATGTATATGATATAAAGACAGACCAAAAACAATGATCACAGGGATAAATACAAACAATACAAGTACCAGTTTCGCAAGCAAGTCAAAAAATTGAAGGCTGAAAAGATTAACTCGAAAATACAAAATTCAGATTGTATCTCCAAGACCTGCTGATCAATAGTATATGAAATAAGAGACAATAAAATAAAATTAAAAGGTAATATCAGCATACAGATATCTAATAACAATATTAATGTCATCAATCCTCAAGAGATCAGTAACATTTTTAATAACTATTTCATAGATATCAGAATGTGACTTTTGTACCTCAGATAAAGTACCGTTGGAAGTCTTGCTGAGGACAATTCTGAAGCTAATCAACTCCATTAACTTGAAATTAAGGGTATTTTGCTGCTCATCAGAGAATGTAAAAACAAAAAATCCGCCGGCCAGAGTGGCCGTGCGGTTAAAGGCGCTGCAGTCTGGAACCGCAAGACCGCTACGGTCGCAGGTTCGAATCCTGCCTCGGGCATGGATGTTTGTGATGTCCTTAGGTTAGTTAGGTTTAACTAGTTCTAGGTTCTAGGGGACTAATGACCTCAGCAGTTGAGTCCCATAGTGCTCAGAGCCATTTGAACAAAAAATCCGCTGGCTGGGATGAAATTTCTCCATTTTTACTTAAACAGTGCGAAAACATTCTAGCATATCCTTTGGTGCATCTAATAAATAGTGTCTTAAAAGGAGTGTTCCCTGACATACTAAAATTAGCCATTGTTAAACCTCTCTACAAAAAAGGTGATAAACAACTAGTAGAAAATTACTGACCAATTGCTTTTAACTTCCGTTTTTAGCAAGTTAATTGAAAAAATAATTCTGAAATATGTGTTAGAGCATTACAATAAGCACAACATCCTGTGAGATTTTCAGCATGGTTTCAGAAGTCGTTGTAGCACCATGACTGCAACACTTCAATTTATGTTGAAAGCTCTTGACAAAATTGATGAAGGCATGCAAGTAGCTGGAATTTTCTTAGACCTATCAAAGGCTTTTGATAGGGTTGATCATAAGGTACTTCTGTCAAAACTGGCCAGAGATGAAATAAGTGGAAAAATATTGCACCTCATCACATCATATTTAAAAACAGAAGACAGTGCACCTCACTCTCACACAATAATGGAGAAACATTAAAAAGTTATACATTAAGGGTCAGGAGTATTAAATTTGGTGTGCCTCAGGGATCGATAATTGGTCCCTTCCTGTTTATATGTTTCGTTAATGACTTCCCGAAGATAGTAAAAAATGATACCTTCATTACAATGTATGCAGATGACACTTCAGGCATTTGTTGGGGAAATGATATCCTTAATCTCGGCATAGAGGTGTGGTGCCAATGAAATCGACACCAACATCGATATGCATTCATCTTTGGACTCTAAGCATTATCTTTGGCTGTTCCGCCATGTTCAGTTCCGTTCTTTGTGATTATTGTATATGTTAAGGTTAATAAATGATCTATTGCTAAATGGGTGTGATTATTGGTGCAACCAACCCAGTAATCCTCCTCACAGGTGTCCCCGAGTTGTAACATCTTCTGTTTTCACCATTTTACTGTGTCTGCGACCTCCGCGTCGGTTATTTCTGCGTGTATTACATTGACACAGCATTCGAACAATGACTTTGGCCCAGCGCCTAACGCTGGATTTTCTGATAGACATGCATCATGTTGCGGGCGATGTACACCCTCCAGGACTGCAACATGATGCCTCGCACTCGATGATTCCGCAGATTTCGTTGGACGTTTTCGAGCCTGCAACAATAAGTGAGGTTAGGAGTGTGCATAACTCCGGCTATCAAATGCCTTTGTTCCCGCCACATGTGCCCTCCCTCATCTACTGTGCAGTTACCTCTTACGGAGCTCCGTGCAGTGTGGGACCAGTGCCGATTTCTGCAAATGCTTCGTTGGACAACCTACTACCACGAGAACAATGATTTGCCACACTGCAATCCGTGCAGTACCACACGGATACCTGCCATGTGGCCAGAACTGCTTCGTTCACAGGTCTACCTCCTCAGCATCTGATCACACCCTCACCTGCCTCGGTTCAGCATCAGCACATGCCTTCCTACTTCGATACCTCGGCCTGCAACAGGAACAATAACTTGTTATCTGTGCCTGACCTCCAGCCCACTGCTACGCCTCAGTGTTTTGTGCCACGACATTCATCTTATCTGCACACCGTTTTGAGTGGAATGACTATGAACAGTGAACATTCACACATTCTGCCCCACGTTCGACATCATTTCCCACACTGTGCTTCTGGACAGCCCGCATCTGCACAGCCTCCCTGCAACACAGGTGGCCCCGGCTCCGATCATATGTTGAGCTTTCCGCGGACTAACATACGTTCTCAAACTCTGAACTTTTTCTCACCTGTCGCCCCTGCGCCAGCTCCTGTTGAGCTTCCGCTACCGTTCTTGGCACATCTCGGTGTCTCACCCGCGTCGGCGCTCAACCACAATGTGTCACCTTCACGCTGCCACCCGAACAGCCGTTGTTGCCACATCCCCTGGAGGCATACTCTCCTGGAATACTAAATCAACAACAGCTCGATTCAGGCAGTGCCCCGACGAACTCAACTCAACCTGTCCTTCCAAAAATTCTACAATGCTTACCAACGCTGCCGCCATTTAATCCCGACAGAGCAACAACCTGGTTCAAAATTGTGGACGAAGTGTTCGACCATTACAAACTCGACGAGTCAACCAGGTTTATGTGCCTCATCACCCACCCGCACGACCAGGAGGACTTGATTGCTGACCTGGTCGACGCCCCGGACTCATCTACCCGGTACACTCTAGCGAAAAAAGACAGTTCTACGTCGGCTTGCACGCTCAACAGAGGCAGCAATACGGCAAGTGCTCCACGTCGAGCAACTAGGCAATGACAAACACTCCCAGCTCTGGAGACGGCTATGTGCCCTGGTCAGCGCCGATCTATTCTCCTCACCATCTGGTCAGATAAATTATCTCCTCACATCCGCTTTGCTCTGGCTCAAAGGTCTCCTGAACCTGTCGAGCAAAGAATGACAATTGCTGACAAGCTACACGATGCATCACTGCTCTACTTCGCCAGCCACTGCCTACCTGACAAGTGCTCCACCCATGATCACGCCCCCTCCTGCAACCGAACCTGCTGCAGCCACCGAACCTCGACCACTGCCGCTGGCAAAGTACTTTCTGCAGGAAATGCAACCACACTACCTATAATGTTACTTCCACACACGGTCAGGTGAGGTGGCATGGAACTGCAGACCACCCTGCTCCTTCCCAAACCCCAATCGCAGGTAGGTTCGGGTGCCGCCTCCTGTGCACAACATGACAGGTACCCCCCAGTGCTCCATTCTGTCTGGGAACGACCCGATAATTGTGGACGACTTTACATTAAAGACATTTCGTCAGGACACCTTTTCCTAGTGGACACAGGCGCCGATGTTTTGCTGCTACCTACGTCCTTAGCATCGTCGAACATCCACCCTCATCATACTTCACTGCAATCCATGAATTCAATTAAACTACAATGCTCAGGTTCAACTTCCCACTCTCCGCAAACTGCAAACTCGAGTGGACTTTTTTAGTGTGCGAAATTGACGAACCTATACTAGGCATTGACTTCTTGCGACACCACAAACTTTCACTGGACCTAGTGCGAAAAACCGTGTTTCATCACCCATCCAAGACTCACTTCCCCTGTGCTCCATCAAGCAACCCCCTCCCCCCCACCTGTGACACATCGGTCTGGGCTCATCTCATCCATACATGCTTGTCTCTGTATACGATGTTACAAGAAACCACGCACAAGTGCCTTGTCAAGCTTGAACACGTTGCTCGCCTATGCAAGGAAAACTTCGAGCTCTCCCTCTGGCTCCACAAAACACAGCTCCAGCTCTCCGATGCAGCAAAGGAATTACAGACACTACAGCAAGGACAAAGCAAGGTCAGTAAGTGCGCTGAATCTGCTTGCAATCCCACCAATCGAGCCTCCATGTGTTTACCTCCCGCTTCCCCTCGCAACTGTGCTATCAAGACTGCCATAACGTGTACTGGCAGTTCCACAGGGCCGCACCCTCCTAACACGGCAGCATTTGACACTCGGCTGGACACAAGTGCGCATGCGCGACGAGTGTCACGTGTTCCCAAACTGACAGCTCCTACCCCTCCCCTCGCGGACAGCACCTCAAACTATGCAACTTCAGCTCCTGATCACCGCCGTGCGACCACCACTGACAACACAAACAGTGCACTCACGCAAAGCATTTTGCCCGTGACCATGCTGCCACAGGCCACACCCTCGGACGATGGACTCACTAACGGCTCACGAGCTCTACCGAGCTCACCCGACCACAGTGCCATTGCTTCGGGCTGGTGGCCATCTTGTCGTGTTGTCTCCTGGGACACTTTGCCACCTCAGCTCCCGTCGGATCCGCCGAGTGGCTCCGAACACCACGACCACGCCTCGCCTGCCCGCCCGCCACACATTGTAAGCAAACTGCCTCCCGTGCCGCCGGCAACATTTCCGTCGTCACCAACGGCACGGTTCACACGCTTCGCCTCTCGCCAGGTCCTCCAATCTCCAGTAAACCACGTCAACTTTGTCCCGAGCGCCTCTCCGACCTTAAAAATCAGATTTCTAAACTACGAAGCTCCAGTGTCATTGAACCCTCTGCCAGAAGCTGGTCTACGCCCATACATATGACACCCAAGAAAGACGGGTTCTGGCACACGTGTGGAGACAACCGTCGACTAAACGCATGAACAATTATGGACACCTACCCTATACCCAACATTGCCGACTTTACCAGTTCCCTCGCAGGTGCGACCACGTTCTCTGTCATTGATTGCAAACGGACCTACCACCAGATCACTATGGCACCTGAAGACCTTGAGAAGACAGCAGTCACCACCCTGATTGGGTTATTTCAGTTTTGATTCATGCCCTTTGGTCTGAAAAACGCAACCCAGACCTGGCAAAGCTTCATAAACGAAGTGCTATTCGACCTAAAATTCTGCTTTGCATATCTTGATGACATTCTTGTGTTCAGCTCCTCTGTCGAGGACAACATTCGACATGTGCAAACTGTTATGAACACTCTTGCGGCAGCAGGCATCGAGACCAACCAGGACAAATTGCAGCTACAACAACCCGCTGTCACTTTTCTTGGTTTTTGGGTCTCTGCCGATGGCATTTCACCGTCCCCTGAGAAAGTACAAACAATACTAAACATACCCAGACCTTCGTCATTCAAAGAGCTCTGGCGCTTTCTGGGGACGGTTAATTACTATCGCCGACATCTGCCTCGGGCTGCAGAGATTCAGGCTCCACTGATGGACACCTTGGCAGGCACCAACACTTCTGGATCTCGGCCCGTTCCATGGACCCTTGCTATGACTGACTCTTTCACTGCCCTCAAAAATCTTCTTGCCGAGGCCTGCACCATCGCGCATCCTCATCGCCATGTGCAGCTTTTCATCACCACAGATGCGAGCGATACTTCCATTGGTGCTGTCCTTAGCTAGAAAATCGACGGTCAAACTTCGCCTCTGCAGTTCTTCTCGCGCAAGCTCACCAGTGCACAACGGAAATATTCCGCGTTTGACAGGGAGTTGCTCGCAGTCTATGAAGCGATTAAGCATTTTAAGACTGACGTTGAGGGACGCCATTTCTATGTTGTAACGGACCACAAACGCCTGGCAGCGGCCGTTACAAACCCGCCACCTGACCCGCCTCCTAGCCGCTTCAGATACATGGACTTCATATCTCAGTTCACCACTGATGTCAGACACATAAAGGGTGCTGACAATATAGTTGCTGCTTTCCTTTCTCGAGTCGACGCTGTCCATTCGCTGTTAGATCTCTCTGAACTGCCTAGCCTCCAACCCACCAACGAGGAAACACGAAACCTGATTTCAGACTCTATTTCTTCACTACACTTCGTCCGCACCACCTTCCCTGGCATTTCTGGTGAGATCTGGTGTGACGACAGTACAGGCACGTTACGCCCCCTCATCCCAGCCATGTTTCGTCGAGCGGTCTTCAACGCATTGCATAATTCAGCCCACCCCAATGTTTGTGCATCCGCCCGCCTCGTAGCAGAGTGCTTTGTGTGGAGAAATGTCAACAAGGACTGCCAGCAATGGGCACGTGTCACGTGCCAACACTGCAAAGTACACAAGCACACTTCACCCCCCCTCGGCGCCTTTTCGATCCCTCCTGGCGGTTCCAGCATATTCATATTGACATTGTCGACCCTCTCTCCGCTTCTAACAGCTTTTGTTATGTTCTCTCGTCTATTGACCGAACAACTTGCTGGGTCGAGGCTATCCCCCTCCCCAATATTATGGCAGAAACAGTTGCTCGAGCTTTCATCGAGTCATGGGTATCCTGTTTCGGATGTCCACCTATCATCACAACTTATCAGGGCAGACAATTCGAGTTGGCCCTGTTCAACGGGATTTGTAACTTTTGAGGCATCCGGCGCATCCGTACCACAGCATATCAACTGCAGAGTAATGGGCTAGTTGAGCACTGGCACCACACTTTCAAGGCAGCTCTTTGATGCCACAACTCTCTATGGTTGGCATTCGTGTGATTTATAGGGAAGACCTCAAAGGCACAATAGCCGAGTTCGTATATGGCCAGAACATTGTTCTCCTTTTCTCCTTGGCGAATTTGTGAGCCCTTCCGCTTCTCTCCTTCAGTCTGACTTACCTTCCTTCACAGACCGCGTTAGACGCCACTTCATCAACCTCCATATCCCTCCGCCCGCCAGCTATTCCTGCCCTAAGGTTCACGTCCCGAAATCTCTGGACAATTGTAAGTACATCATGCTCCGAGATGACACTGTCCCTGTCCCCCTCCAACCTACATATACCGGCCCGGCGCTCAGCCCAAACCTATGACATTCAGATGAAAGATTCAGCTGTTATAGTCTCTCTCAACAGACTTAAGCCTGCTCATGTCGTGCCTTCTTCCACCCCCCTTCAGGCCACGACCACGCCACTCACTGCTGTGGTTCACGACGCTCTGACCACTCCCTCCATGTTGGACTTACACACTCGATCGAGTGACTTCCAGCTCCAATCGTCGAGCTCTCCTCCGACCTCGCCCTCTACGCCGGTCTCACACACTCCGTCGAGTGACTTCCAGCTCCAATCGTTGAGCTCTCCTCTGACCTCGACCTCCACTCCGGTCTCTAGCACTCCGTCGAGTGACCACATGCTCCCCACGTTGAGCTTACCTACGATCACGCCGGGCCCTTCACCGGTCCCTTCGAACTCTCCACCGTCGCCTGCCTCACCCTGTCGAGGTTTCTCACGCCCCCCACCCCCCCCCATCTTGAACGTGCCCTCGCTGGAGGTGTTTGTGCCTGTCCCCCCAGACATAATTCATGACATCTCAATAATACTGTACGATTATTCACTATTCGTCGTGTGTTTCTCTTCGTCCAGTGCTCATGACACAACTTCCGCCATTCCCTGCCACTTGGTGAAATGTGTTCCCCTCCCACCCGACGTCGACCTGGACATGCTTCGTGTGTTCCGCACGCCCACTGGAGACATCATCGTTGTTGCTCCATTGCACCTGCAAACTGCCGGCCTACCTGTCGCTGCACGACCAGCACACCCAGAACGACGCCCGGCTCGCTTCAACGACTTCCAGGTTCGGTGGCCGAACCTTCCTTCCCGACATCTACCCACACAGCTCCCCGACGATGCTGTTGAGCTGACCATGGTCCAGCTCCCACGGATCACCCCTGCTAACACCATAGTCCCCCACCCCACCCCGGCCTCTCAAGAATACTCCGTACTGCGGGGGGAGGGGGCTATGTGGTGCTGATGAAATTGACACCAACATCGATATGCATTCATCTTTGGACTCTACGCATTATCTTTGGCTGTTCCACCATGTTCAGTGCAGTTCTTTGTGATCCTTGTATGTCTTAAGGTTAATAAATGAACTACTGCTAAAGGGGTGTGATTATTGGTGAAACCAAACCGGTAATCCTCCTCAAGTTCCTATTATAAAGTAAAATTAGATTTTATACTGTTGTATTGTACTACCAATTGCTATGCATGTAATTACATGTTTCACACAAATAAATTACAAATTACGTAGAAAAATAGGACTTGGACAAGACATATTGATGTATATTGTCAGCAAATTCTGACTTTTAACAATAAATATGTTGTGAGAAAAACAATGTGGGGCATCACATATTGAATGACCTTCATACAAAGAGCCTATAACAGCTTCTGCAGTGCTAAGAGAACTACCTGATGAGCTGCCAAAGGTGGTGGGTTGCCACCAACCCATGTTGATAAGGGATGCCAGTGAACCATCTTGTTGACAAACAGCCACCAGGTGCCCACGTTTGACTTGCACTTGCAGTGTGAACAACTGTGATCTCAAGAGGTGGAAAAAGATGACAATGAATCAGACTCATCAGCAGGCTGTTGGCTCACCATGGAAACTAGCTGCATTTCACATTTGAAGTTTGTTAGTGGAAGTATGCTGAGCTTTAGAAGCAACCTCAAAAGATTTAGCAATTTTAAGAACTTCACTAGGACTAGGATCAGATGTAGCTGTAACTTCCCTTTTGCGGTATAGGTGAACAACCACATGATAAATCAGTGATCCAACATAAGAAACTATATAATTCTGACCAGAGAAATTGCACTGGTGTGCAAGACACTGCAAGTCACCACCCCCATGCTGCTTAAGATGATCCATGCTGTTTATGATACTGATTAAATTGTAGAAAGTCAAAGTTGGAATATTAACAATCTTGCAAAAAGGATAAATAGCTACTCATCATAAAGACTGTGTGAGTTCATGTAATTTATAAATTACCTCATCACTGGTCTCCAGCTCCAAGAAGTCTGTGAACCCCAATCTTGCTGATAATTCTTCCTTTGTTTGTAGAATAATTCAGCTTCTACCAAAACCAGGTCTCATTAACTCTGATTTATAGGAAGGATTTTATTATGCCATTAATTACAAAATGTGATCAGTGGTTAAGGAACTAGGTACATCTCATTTTTAACAAACTTCAAACTTCTGAAGAAACAACCAAGAGTTTCAGTACACAAGTATTTATGTGATTATTATAATCTTCTTCTTGTTTTGGTATTCTTCTACACCCCCCCCCCCCTCCCCCCCCCCCCTTCATGGTTTGTTCAGAAGATTCTTTACTGCCTCTGATTCCTTTGCATGTCTTGATGCCAATTACAGCTTTTACATTCTTGGGACAGCACAGACATTATGTGAAATAACTCAGAAAAATAATAAAACATACAAAACAAGACTAACTACTTAATAAATCCTCTTGCATAGTAATTAAACTTTTAACTTCTGGATGATTTTCCAGGTAAACGAAAGAACAGATCTTCTACTAATAAAGCCTATTCATTTATATTCAACAAAATGATATATTTGCAAAAACTTCAGCTATTAAACACGTGGTAAATCTTGTATCCTCACAACATGCTTTGAGTTGAAGACACGCATGACAAAAAGACCAGTATACTTTGAACTTTTGGCCAAAGCCTTCTTCAGAAAAGAAAAGACCACACATTCAGAAAAGCAGGCACAGGTCCTGCACACGTGACCACTATCTCAAGCTGTTGCAGCCAGAATGAAACTCTTACAGTGAATGAAAGCTGCAATCTGGAGTGGCATGGGAAGGGAGGGGGATAGCTGGGTATGGGTGGGGTGGGGGGGAGAGAAGGGTGTTATCTGGCAGAACGTGCAGGGATTAAATGGCAGCAGGACAAGGCTGCCAAGTGCAGAACTAGGAGGTTATGGGGCGGGGAAGGGGACGAGGAGGTAAAGGTATGTGAATTGGGAGGAGGTGATAGGACAGAGGGGAGAGAAAATCTTGGGTGGAGTTAGCCATGTTTGGATCACCTTCACATATTTGATTTTGCTTTCACCTACTAACACTGGTAGTGTATTTGATTCTTACTTTAGCCACAGTGCAGGACTTTGAATAATTGGTTTTACTGTCCTCTATCAGTGTCCTATGCAAATATGATTTTACTGCCAAGCAAAATTTTACACATCAATAGGTGTGATTTCCATTTTCCATTTGTGTTTCACGATGTTGCATGACCACAATTTTACCAGAGAAGCAGTAGTAAAATAATGCTGAAACAGGCAATTGTACTGTTTCATTCCAACAAACCCATGTTGCAGTTATCAGCAACAACAAAGTAATTAATGTCTTTATGTGTGCATGAAAAATGGTGTGTGTATTGGTTTGAGATGACAGGGGGGCAGAGTAATGGGTGGGGGTGGGGGGGGGGGGAGGGGGAGGGAGAGAGAGAGAGAGAGAGAGAGAGAGAGAGAGAGAGAGAGAGAGATAGAGAGTTGTTGTACAGGTTATTAGATACTGTCACAGTGCACCAGGCTAGATTCTATATACTCTTCAAACTCATTTCTAATTTGGATAAGTCTTCCTAGGAGGGATCAGTGAGAGATTTTGTGGTATTCAGGGTTCATTTGTAAACTGTTTACCTCATATTTAATCAGCAAGCCCTTGAGGCAATTCCAGTAGTGTGTTTAAAGAATGATCTTCTTCTCATTGAAATCACAACTCATATGCCCATGGTTTGGTATTGGGTTCACATATGATCAGTGCACCTTATCCTGTTCCATGCTGGAAATGATCACGTCAAGGGAGATGTAGGATACCTGGGAACACTACTAAGCTAAAGTTTTGCGTGTGCAGACTGATACAACTTAAATTGAAAACTTCATTGTACGGGTATCTTTTAAAGCCTAAATACAGAATTTTTGTGAATGTATTTTTGCCTTCTGGAGACCAAAATGTTCCAAGCTAACCCATTCTGTTTTCATTCATTAATATCTTGTGCACAGGAGAGAAAATCATGGTAGGGTGCACCACAACAGGCAGAAGACGGATAATCCCTCTTTGCAAAAGGTATGTAACATTCTTGAGCAATTCTGTGCAAAGGCATACAGGAATTTGTTGTGTGCTAATAATGTGGTGTACATCATCAAACCTTGCATTTACAACATTTAACCAAATGAGCATGACAACAACAGCTCCACAGCGCATTTACCCATAGTGCTTTCATATGAAAAGAGTAGCAGTACTATTACAAAATGTAATACTACCACAAAAGCTTAGACACAATATGAGGTACAAAAATAATGTTTAAAACAAATGAAAATCATTTCAGCTTCAGGACTTTAAATGGCATTTTCATAGGTGATATGTGATATGAAGGCCATCTGTTTAGGTTTTAACAGGAACAATGAAAGGATAACATAATTCTGATAAAAATCATTTTATTGTTATCAAAATATTTGCTTTTAAAATTTATGCACTTTGCATATGTTTGAATTTGTTCTTGAACATCTCCTCCCCCCCCCCCCCCCCCCTTCCCCCTCCCCTCTGTGCCCCACCACCACTGATGTTGGTGCCTCACAAACATGGTTTTAGAAGAATTAAACAGCTTCTCGAGGTATGAAAATTGCCGTCCACACAATTTTTATTTGACACAAGACAATAGAAAGAAATTATTTCATTCCGTTGTGGCAGGTGCTACAATAACTAGTCTAGAATTATTTCAGAATAAAAATAGTCTTGGTTGCAAAATCATTTTATATCAATGATCTGTTTCACCCTTTTGCAGTTTTATGATTGTGTAAAAATAGCTAGATATGGATAATGGATGGCATTTGAAGCTGTTGTTGTCATACCTGTTTGGTTAAATTTGTATGTGCGAGGTTTGACAATATAAACCATGTTATTAGTGAGAGATGGGTTTCATATCCAGCTACTTTTACACAATCTGCTGATGCCCCGTAAGGGTGAAACATGTCATTGATACAAATAAATTTGCAACCCAGACTGTTTTTATTCTGAAACAATAGAAAGAAGATTTTAGGCAATAAATTAGTTAAATACAGGTAATGAGACATTATTTTAATGTCTTTTTTTCTGTCACATAATCAGTAGTTGACATACTGATTGTCAGCTGGCATCATAATCTTAAAGAATGCGATGCCCTCTCCCCTGTTTTTCCTGATGATGTCAATGAATACCATTCAGGATGAACTGTCTTCTGACAATCCTTAAAGCAGTGGTTGTCAAACTGTGGCACACAGGCCGCAAGTGGCCCGAATCAGTTATTTGTGTGCCCTTGGTTCTCACTCGCATTTTATTTTAATATTAGTGACCCACCCCAGCTTCACACAATCTATAACTGAATGACTGGTATGGCCTAGTGGTAATTTTGTTTAAGAGTGAATAGGTGTGTGTGGAGATGGAAATTGATTAATAATTGCTTGAATAACTGGAAAACTTGATTGGACTGAATAGTTGAAAGAAACTTTGAAGGTAATTTATGAATTTGTGCACAATCCTGGGTGAACTTTAACTGATACCAACATCAACAGACCTTTAATGTCAGTACATTCAAGACCAAAAAACATGATTTGCATTATGTACTGCTTCACATTAATTCCATTGTGTTTAGTCTTGATTGTGACAATGTCGATGCAGGAACGCTCCTCCAGATACCACGTAAATTCTTCTTGTCTGCACCGTACCTCTTGATGCAGGATCTTGGTAGCGAGTAAAATGATGAACAGATAGGATTTAAACTCTTAGTCGTGCAGATTAATATTCCTCTTCTAATTACTTATTATAATACTTTTAATGAACAGTTAAAATACATGTTTTTAACAATGCTGGTACGATAGATCAAAGCATACATCTGTACACTATCACTTCCCCAGACAAAAAGGTGAAGATACACGAATTAATAAATTGAAGAGTGTATTTCTTACTTTGTTTCATACAGATATTTAACGATGCATCAAAACATTATCCTTGCCACAAAACAACTTGTTAATTTACCTTTGGCGGTGTCTATGACTCATTTAGTTTACATATAGCTTATGTATAATAAATAAAAGAATGAATAAACAATATGATTCAATACAAGAGGCAGTGCATAGGGAACAGGTAACTGAATATCATCAGTTTCAGATAAATTAAACGATTTAATCAGCACATGCTACTTGTCAGCATACTGCAGTGGCTAAAGACTTGAGCGGACTGCCTGACCACAACCAGCCAACAAGGCTCCATGACTGCCGATTTGTCGACAGGATGGTCATGCCAGTGCGCCATGAGTATCAGAATCCATACAGTAGTTCCTGAAAATAGCTTTCATATACAGACAGAAAAACATGTTGGGGGACTGAATTCACCATAATTCTACCAATTTACGGCAAATATTTAAAAATTGTGTGCACAAACGTTCCTTGCGGATCAGTGCATCTATTATTAAAAACCTTATAAAACCTGCTATGTAATTCCTGGGATTAGGCTTCATATACTTGGACAGGCAAAAAGAACATCTCTCATTGCAGGAAACTATTCATCAAACATTGGTGAGGATAGCTGATTATGTAGCTACCTAATAGTGAAAACCTTAACAAAATCCCTACAGTAGTTCATGGTATTAGCCTTCATGTAGGTAGAACAAAATCCCTGCAGTAGTTCAACCTGGACATCGCTTCGGCAAAATGAGTCTCCATTATCCAACCATGAAAAGGCGATCTGCAGTTTAACGTGGAATCCAAATAAAGTTTCATTTGTGACAAATATCCTTATTGTTGAGAGATGATTGCTAGCTTGAAAAAGAAAGATAAAGAAATTCGTTGTCAAGTCAGGGTCCGATCGCCTGACATTTCTGTCATGAAGCACACACTATGCCGTTAGGCCATATCGCCCAACTCTGGTTTTGTTCTGGAAAATTACACCTACAGTTTAGCACAGAATCTTAGCCAAATTCTGCATCTGGCAAACGTGCACATCATCGAGATGTGAATGCTACATCAAAAGACTGTGAAAAATCTGTGAACTTATTGGGGTTTGAACGTGTGACCTTTCTGTTTTTAGGCACATGCTTTTCTGGTAGATGCGTTCAAGCTTCGCTGTTGTCTGTGGAGTTATTGTGGCTGTGTCACTAGCCAGCAATGCCATCGTTTTCACAGTGGTAGACTTTAATTCATCATAGTTCAGCCAATTTTCAAGAAATATTTATAAAATTATATACACAACTTTCCTCTTGAAACAATCTATCTATAGCCAAGATCAGTACTTTTTGAGATTAGCCAGAATGTACAGACAGAAGCGAGCAGGGAACCTTAATTGACATATATACATATACAGAAGAGAAACAAAGATGCAAAGAACAGTTGAATCAAAAAAACAACAACAACAATTAGTTTTAAGCACTTCTTAATACTGCAGATTTCTTGCTCGGTAAAAAAAAAAAAAAAAAAAAAAATAAATAAATAAATAAATAAATAGGGATTCTAATGTTTTAAGAAATGCTCAATTTTTAGTGACTTTGGTGATTGTGGCGGTGAGACGTCTACAGTACAGACAACTCATGGTCATGGTGTAATTTTCAAACAGGAGTAACATGGATTCATGAATGCACATATAGAGACAATCACCTTCAAATGCAGTACATATTTGCAGCAAGGAATAAAACAATTAAGACTATTGTAATCTGATGCAACAAGTAGAAGAAAATTGTCACTCAAAGCATTTAATAAACATTTGTGACTGTATCTCACATTGCATAATCCTTTTAAATATAAATGCAATTACTGTTATTAATCATCCGCTCACACGGACAACACAACACTGCTTCGTCAAGCAATTACATTGAGGTCGTTGAGGATGTGACGTGTTGGGTACAAGTGGCCAACTTATTGCATCTTTATTATAGCTGACCTATTAGGGTCTAACAGCATTTTAATTTATGTAGATTATTGATTAATAATGAGATCAGTAGATCTGCGGTGCTGCCCTGCCAATAACTGTATTGACTCTTCAGCAAAAAGGTTTGACAGTCACTGCTCTAAAGAAACAGTCACAACATGTCCAATGTAACAAAAGAAACAAGCCATCATTTTCTTGGCTTCACTAACAAAATATTCAGTTCATCTTGGTACACCCAAGCAGTTGATTCAACTACTTTCTGGCTCATACAAATATATCCAACCACTTGCACAAATGGGAAATACCCATTACAAAACAAACGGATCAGTCATGCGGATAACATCACATGGATATTCTTGTCTTTCTACACCTGTTAAACATGTTAAAATAATGAGATCAAAGTACCTTCATTAGTGTCATGACCCCACTACCCACCCAACCTTGTTCAAAAACAGGTCTTCCATGGCTTATCTCTCCAGTCAAACACCACCTCCAGAGTCCCATCATCCGGCCATACAGGAGCTCTCCCCTCATGACCCAGTAAACCCAGGACTGGAGCAACTAAATCACATTCTCTGCCAGGGTTTCAACTACCTTTGTTGTGCCCTGAAATGAAGAATGGCCTACCCACCATCTTTCCCAACCCTTCCACAGTGGTATTTTGCTGCCCACCAAACCCACGCAGTATCCTCATCCATCCCTACACAACCCATCGCCTCATGGTTCATATTCCTGTAATAGACTCAGATGCAAGACGTGTCCAATACATTCTCACACCACTATCTACCCCAGTCTGGTCACAAGCATCACCTATCCCATCAAAGGCAGGGCTACCTGTGAAACCAGTCACCTGATTTACAACTAAGCTGCAACCACTGTGCTGCATTGTACGAGGGCTATCCACAAAGTACATTACGTTTTCGCTTGTGTCCGTTAGGGGCGGGGCTAGCGGGCCATCTTGGTGTCATGGCATTCCGCCACTCAGTCGGCATCCTGCCGTGCTAGTGAGAGGTTCGTGCTGTACTCCGTTGAGTTACTGTGACGGTTTGAAATGTCAGCGTTAATTGAAAATGCCGCGAAGTGTGAAGTGCGTGCTGTAATAAGGTTTCTGACTGCAAAAAACTGTACACTAATAGAGATCTATCGGCAGCTTTGTGAAGTGTATGGGGACAATTAATCACTGAAGGTGGAGTGCGTGCGTCAATGGGTCATAAAATTTAAAAATGGCCAAACTAACGTTCACGACGAAGACCGAAGTGGAAGGCCCAGCATAGTGACTGCCGAACTTGTAGAAAAAGTCGATGCTGCGGTCCGTGAAAACCGTAATTTCACAATAACAGAATGCTCTCTGAGTTTTCCACAAATTTCACAAAGTTTGTTGCACGTAATCATTACCAAAAAGCTTGGTTACCACAAGTTTTGTGCAAGATGGATACCAAAAATCTTGACAGAGATTCACAAAAATCAGCGAATGGCTGCAGCGTTAACGTTTTTGGATGCTTACGAGAAAGATGGCGACTCATTACTCGATCGCATCATTACTGGTGACGAAACATGGGTTAAGCATGTGAACTGCGAGACAAAATTGCAGTCAATGTAGTGGGGGCACACAAGTTCCCCCCAAAAACCCAAGAAACGCATACAGACAATGTCGGCAGGGAAGGTGATGGCGACTGTCTTTTGGGACAGAAAAGGTGTGATTTTTGTGGATTTCCTGGAAAGAGGCACTACCATAAACTCTCAAAGGTATTGCCAAACTCTGCACAACCTCAGAAGAGCAATACAAAACAAGCACAGGGGAAAGTTGGGCTCAAAGATCTTGCTGATTCACGACAACGCCTGGGCCCACACGGCAAATGCCACTCGTGAAGTTCTCGAATCTTTTAAGTGTGAGTTGTTTTCTCATCTGCCGTACAGTCCCGACCTGGCACCCAGCGACTTCCACTTATTCCCACCAATGAAGAAGTGGTTGGCTATGCAGCATTTTGATGACGACGCACAACTTCAAGAAGAGGTAACCACGTGGTTGAGGCGCAGGTGGCCGAATTTTACGGCGAAGGAATTTCCAAGCTCGTCCATCGCTACGATAAGTGCCTTAATTTAGATGGCAACTATGTAGAAAAGTAGTATTTAAGTGTGGCTTTCATCTGCATATAATAAAAAAAAAAATTCCAATACTTTATTTATTTTTAATTCCAAAACGTAATGTACTTTGTGGATAGCCCTCGTACATAGGCATGACAACCAACAAGCCATCTATCTGCGGGAATGACCACCAACACACTGTGGCCAAGAAACAGCTGGACCATCCCACTGCTGAGAATGCCACCCAGCATGACATCCCTCATTTCAATGACTTCTTCACAGCCTGTGCCATCTGGATCCTTCCCACCAACACCAGCTTTTCTTGGATTGGGCAGGTGGAAACTCTCCCTGTAATATATCCTACGTTCCTGTAACCCTCCTGGCCTCAACCTTTGTTAGCCGTTGTCCTTACCCATCTAGCCCCTTCCCTGTTCCCATTCCAGCACCATACAGCCCTCCATTCCACCAATGCACCCTCAGTCTTTTTACTTGTCTCCTTTTCTGTTACACTCCTCGCCTTCCATCTAAACTCCCAACTGCACCTACCTGCCCTACTCTCTCCCCATCTCGTCTCTGCATGCTCCCACAAGCAGCACTTTTCCATCCCCCACTCCTACCCTGCTATCCCTCCCCCTCCCTGCCGCAGCTTTCTCCTTACCCCCACTACCTGGTTGCTTCTCCAATCACACACTGATGCTCACAGTCTGTCCTCAGCAGCCAGAGACTGTGGTCATATGAGAGAGAGAGAGAGAGAGTGTTTTTATTTCCAAGAAGACCTTGTTGGCTGAAAGCTTACTTTGTGAGTCTTTTTGTTGTGCCTATCTGCGACTCAGCATCTCTTTCATATGGTTAGTATAGCAACTATACTTTTCATAATACTTTCACATTTTACCATTGTTTGACATTAAGCATGTTTTGATATCTCACTTTCACCCACACAGTAACTCCACCGAAAGCATTTTTAGGGAATTTAATCTATTTGTAAGAACATATGCAAATACATAACACACATGCTAGGTAAAGTTTACAGAACCTCTTGAACAACTAGTAAATAACCTGCCAATTTGCACCACAACATAAACACCTGCTGTATAACTGAGCAACAATGTAGAAGCAAATGATTGGATAAAATCCTCGCCACATCAGCTGGAAGAAGAAATCATACCACAAGAAATGGTAAAAAGACACACTAATTGCACTGACAGAACACACCAGGATTTGAAAGAAAATACTTGATAAAGAGTTAGGACAAGTTCAAACATACACTCTTGGAGAAACAGTTAAGCTAAGATCATACCTGAAATCTTCTGCACTGCATAAATACATTAGTAAATGGCAATTGCTCTACACCAGCCCATATAAAATCATTAGTATACCTATCTCCGGCATTTATCTTTTGGCTTTTCCAGGATAGAGAAAATTAAAGATTTATATGCCCACCAGGACCTGAAGAGGTATCCCCACCAGGATCTGAAGAGGTATCTACATAACTAATCACGAAGTTTTCAAATTGACAAACATCATATAAAAAATATCTGTTTATTACCGGTAAACTGTGAAAAGTCATGATAGATCTAAGTTTTTGTACTTCTGTGAAAAGTCATTAATGTCAGGATACTCAATTTGAAGTATTATTTTTGTAAAAGACTAAACAGCAATCTGACATCTAAAAAACCTATTCTGTTTTCTATGATGTGTAGCATAAATGAGATGCAGTTATGATCTGGGATAGCAATCTCAATTTAGCTGCTTATTTACGTTACCCAGAAACTAGCTGTGGTGAGATGATTTTTATGTGAAAAGATTCATTGTTTCCATGATACTAACGTATAACCAATGTGGATGCTTTGAGCAAGACAAGCACTTTATCTGCATAATACACGACTACTGTGCTCCATGAAAAAGTAAAAGGCATGAGATATACTGTCCTTAGTGGCTACTACGACTTTATGTTGAAGAGTAATACGAACATGTTTGTACATACTAGTCTGTACATTTTGCCGTACTGTGCAATTCTGACTAAACTGCTATACTCCCACGACTACATAAGACATGAGCTGTTACGGTGAGTGCTGAAGAAATTTTCTGTATGCAAATGTTTTACATTGAAGCAGTACTCTAAATGTATTTACTTTTGTTCATGTGGCTATTTATATAAGAAACTTCATATCCTGTATAAGACATTATTCTGACAGTTTTATTTAGAATAAGAAACTAATAGGGTCTAGGGACATACATTTTAGTGAAGTTGATTGTATGCACACTGTCCAATGATGCTCCATGTTCCCGTTTTTCTTTGCTTTGACTTAGCTTGTATGTGATTTTAGCACATTCTCCAGTTGTTTTTGCTCTGCCATGTGCAGATATTTCCCATGTGATACAGGGTATGCCTTATGTCTGAATACGATATAGTGTAGTGCAGGTATCATAATGAGTATTCAGAAAATCAGATTGGCTTAACTGCTATTTACTCACCTTTACATCATATAATGAGATACAAATTAAACACTTTTGTAAGTACAAGGCTTGACTCACACACACACAAAAATGGACAGGGTTGAGTGTTTGGTGTAAGTTGCTACCTCCGAACAGACTATTTCGCTGAAACATTTTTGCATTTATCACAAAATGACATAAAGCGTCAATGAATGTAAAGAGGAGTAACATGGGCACTAATACATGGTATGTACATATAAGTTGAACTGGGATGATAAAGACTGCATTGTGTTGGACTGCAATCACAGAACTTGTGTTGTTACAGTAGTAAATAAAGTAAGACAAAATAAACTTTAAGAAAGGTCAAGTCCCTTGGTAGAAAACGCAACAATCTAAAAAAAAAATAAAATAAAAAAATAAATAAACAAATAAATAAATAAAAAAATTTTAACTTAATATCCCTGTACTTCACGTCAAGAACAATTTTGTATTTTTATGTCTAATATTTTTCTTTCAGCACAACCACCATGAATTGTGCAGAGGCATCACTGATTCTACTGCGTAATTGTTTAATGATTCCTGAAACTGTTTAGCACCTGAGGTCTACCTGCATGACATCGTGGTCATCATAAAACACCATGTGCCAGTCCGGATAGACAACTCCTTGCTTCGGTCCTAATCCCTGGACTGGTACATTTGTCACCCTGTGTCGTCACCCACTGCCTCTATGCTGTCAACAGTTCTACATCTATACACAATATGTATTGTGATACAGGATCAGTGAAGAATTTAAAACTGCAACCTTTGATCCATATATAAAACACCTATGGTTTTTTTAAACAGCAATGAAATGACTGCGTAACATCTAATATCTTTGTTATAAGTATGTTGAGAACATTGTACTCCAAAGAAAAGGACAATGTGGCTCCCAAACTAAGCAAAGACAATACCTATGCAAATAAAACTACCATTTGTTATTTATGAACTCATATACAGGAAAAGTGAAAACACTGTTCAATGTATTATAAAGTAAGTTATTGAATTATTAGCTTGAATGTGTGTTAATGAGAAATGATTGTGAGGGCAACAGGCAGTTAACAGCCACAGCCTTCACTACTTGTTGAATAGCGTTATGAAGTTAGGCGATAAACTATGCCAATGCCATTCAAGGGGGCGGTGTGGTATCCCTTTTTATAAATTAATTGGGTAACCAACCGCTCCACAGATGGAACGACACGAAATAGTAAGAAAATTATGTAAATGTAATCTGGGACTCTCCAAATTTGAACTAATGTCTACTGAAACAAATGATTCTAGTTTCTTTGTGAGGGATCTTGTCTTTCTGTCTTAGTTCTCAGTGTGGATGCATGTTTTGATAGGAGGTGTGGTATTTTTAATGTCTGCATATTTTATGTCAATGTATCACTTAAACTCTGGAATGTTCTTATTTGAAATGAATCGTTATATCTATCTTGTCCTATTGCATACTTATCTGTTTCAGCATTAATCTGAGACAAGGTGACATGGAAGTCTGGATAAGCTGATGCAATTTATCGGCCACTATTGCAGCAGCCCATATGCAAATTTTTGAATGATTCAATCACAGAACCTGCTTTCATTACCTTTATGAGATTTACATTTTGTTGTACACATTTGTATGCAACTCAAAACCTAGTCTTGCATCAGCCTATCAATCACTGACCATGAAAACCAGCTAATTTTATTCATTTCATTTTCTTTATTAGAATGTCTAATCTTTCCTTATAGTACTGCTGCTCTCATCACTTCCATTAGTAAACATTTTTAATGATTAACTCTGAACCAGAGCAGAAATATTATAAGAACCATCCAAATATTTCCAAAAACTGATCTCGAGGAACCACAGAATACCTACAAAGAGGATTATAAGATGCTGTTTTGAATCCTGCTCTTCTTGCATGAGAGTCCAGCCTGTTAGCCATTGTGATCCCTGTCTTTGTTTGCTTTAGTGAACACAAGTTGAAAAACCACTATACAAAATTATGAGGGTACAAAGGCTTCTTTAAGATTATTTTGCCAACCCAAAGTCTTTTGAGAATGAATAATTGAAATTTCTGCATATGATGATGGTGTTTTGTTGATGAGAATTTGGAAAGTATATAAGTAAATAAAACTGTGGATCATCGTCAGCAAAAAACTGGCTGTCCTTCCACTACTACACAACTTTTTTAATTACATAACTTTAAAATCTTTTAATAAAACATTCTAGGGTTTCAAGCCACGTCAAGTGGTTTACTGCCCACAAGCTTTCGGCAGAGATCTCCTCTGCCATTGTCAAGTGGATGACTGTCGTGTGGTTGTCACTGCCGTGCTTATATAGCCACACTGTTGCTCATGACGTCACTGGTGCTCGGTCCCACTCCATATATGGTAATGTTTTGACTGCGTGACCGCCGGCCCCGATTCAACCCCCTCAACACTGGATCCCACACTGTACTCAGCTGCAATCCACCGTCTTTATTGAAGGTGTTATCAGAAATTCTAATCTCTACGGCCTCGTTTATCACGCTATCCCAGAAGCCATTAGTCTGTATAATAATAGACAGCTCATCAAATTCAATTCGATGTCCATTTTCCAGAGCATGTTCTGCTACAGCTCACTTTTCGGAATAGTGCAGACGGTAACACCTTTCATATTCTATGCGGTGCTGTTCAATAGTGCGAACAGTCTGGCCGACATAGAACTGCCCACATCCACATGGTATCTTGTAAATTCCAGGCGTTCTGAGGCCTACATAGTCTTTTACAGATTTCATTAGTTGCTGGAGGCCTCAAGATTGTGTCTATTTTATGCCTCTTCAGGAGCCGACTAATCTTCCCTGTTGTCGAACCACAAAACGGCAAGAATGCAACCTGCTTGGTGTCTTTTTCTGGGGTCTTCTTCCTCTGAGGCTTGGATGACACTGCTTGTGAGATCTATTTGTTGTTGTAACCATTTTCCTTAAAAACTTTGCATAAATGGCTGAATTCTCTCAGCAAATTTTCAGTGTCTGAGACGGTTTCAGCTCGATGTACGAAGGTCCTCAGAACTGACTGTTTGTGTGCTAGGTGATGGAAGCTGGTGGCGTGCAGATACCGATCCATGTAGGTGGGCTTGCGGTAAACGCTATGACCTAGAGACCCATTGGGTTTACGATGGACAATCACGTCCTAGAATGGCAGGGAACCCTCCTTCTCTACTTCCATTTTGAAGTTGATGTGGTCGTGGATGCTGTTGAGTTGCTCCAGGAACTCTTCTAAATTTTCTTGTCCATGTGGCCAAATGACGAAGGTAGCCTGAAAAGTCAGCTGTAGCAGAACATGCTCTGGAAAACGGACACCGAATTGCATTCGTTGAGATGCCTATTATTAAAGAGACTAATGGCTTCTGGGATAGTGTGATAATCGAGGCCATAGAGATTAGAATTTCTGACAACACCTTCAATAGAGACAGTGTATTACAGCTGAGTACAGTGTGGGATCCGGTGTTGAGGGAGTTGAAGTGGGCCCGGCAGTCACACGGCTAAAACATTACCATATATGGAGTGAGACCAAGCACCAGTGATGTCACGAGTGATGGCACAGCTATATAAGCACAGCAATAACAACCACACGACAGTCATCCACTTGACAATGGCAGAGGAGATTTCTTCTGAAAGCTCGTGGGCAGTAAATCACTTGACGCGGCTTGAAACCCGAGAATGTTTTATTAACGGATATAACTGCGAAAGCATGCATTCATACATTCAAAATCTTTAAGTTGTTTGAAAAATGCTTCTTCATTATGGAATTTTACCTGCAGGCAATGTTCCCCGGCTCACACTCAACCTCTGTCTGATTTCACTCTGGGGGAGGGGGTAGGGTGTGTCATACTTAAGACTAAGTTCAAAATAATTGTACAAGACACAGGCTGAAAAAGTACCACTTGCAAAGAATGCACATCTAAAAAAACATATGGCAATACATATGAAATAGAGTTTTGATAATAGGGTCCAGACATGTACAAGGTGGACACAGCCTTTACAACGGATTAACATAATCATTTTATACAAAGACTGTATTTATATTTACGTTCAATAAAATACTTTTGCACTGGGAAATCAACTGAATTGCTGTTCTATGAAAAGCATTTGCTTTGTGCCAATCTGTACACAACTTTATATGCACATGACTAATATGGTGTAATTGAGGCACTGAAATTTGTTACATTTGTGAATCAACAGGTATGTTCAGCATCACAATGCATTATAACATAAATAAGTCAAACAATTAAAATATCAAACTATGTGACTGTTAACACCAAGAAAGTGAATCCGTATTTATATAAGGAATGGTATGTGATCAAAGTATTTAATTAAATTTCATTTTAATCTAGTTTTTATTAGCAAAGGGACTTGCTGGCATTCTAACAGACCATATAGGCATAGTATGATATTTATTCTCAGATATGAAACATGTTTATTAAAAATAATAATTTTCAGGTACATGCAAAGGACATAGAACATAACATTAAAAGAACACAGGAATGCTGAACTGTGAGAGATATCTGTACAATAAAAATAAGTTATAATGTGGTGTAACTTTAGTTCATGTCCTTCGAAAATTATCTGACAGCAGAACAAAAGAACAAAGGTAAGGTAAGAGGTATTTAGATATCTGAAGATTGACATAAAACGATCATATATTTTGGCAGCTGTTCTACGATCATATCACTCTGTAACACAAATAATTACTATAAACATTGAAAAATAATCAGGAAGCTCATTATTGTTGCTGACTGTAGTACCTAACAATAACTGGTACATTTGAATGTTTTTAAGCAATACAGTAAGTGCCAATAACACTCTTTAACATCTGATGGGAGAATTAATGTTTCAAAGTTGCTCTACGGTGGCCACTTCCCTCCCCAATGTACTAAACCTGACAAAATGAGTCATCGAAGATGAAACTTTTTGGGAAAATTAATTTTTCATTTCGTTCATAGTTTTGTTTTAACACAGAACTGAATTAGAATTTAAATTGTTTCACAATTGACCAGAAATGGTTAATCTATTCAAAATATTTGTAGCATTGTCAACTTGCTGCTAAAAACAACACAACTGATCATAGAAGCACATCATCTATTATAACATTCTGAAAATGTTGACAAACATAACACTTTTGTCCAGAATTGATACACAACACATATATTTTCTGCTTAAGGAGACATTAGTGACACACCTAGTATGTGAGACCCTCATCCATCAGTGAATAATCAACTAATGGTGTACCATTATGCAAATGATTACAGTGCTAGCACATTACATGTACACACCTGCACAGACATAAACATATATCTATATACAAATATGAATGATTGTGGCAATTCCAATAAATGGAACATTATTATCCATATTAGTATCTCTTTATGTACAACACACTTACAACCATTCATACGTGACTGTACAATGTAATTTACACACTTACATCTGCTTCTCATTTTCAATGGACGATTTCAGTCCACAGTATATACTACTTACAACACGTAAAATTTGTCATTATGGAAAAAAATCTCATTAAAACAGTTTCACTGTCCATAGCAGTCTACAGAGCGACTTACATACAACATTAAGCCTCAGTTCCTACCGAATATTACAATAAATGTTTATTCACACAAAGACTTACGAAAATCACACTAATATTCAAACTTTTCTCATAGTTCTTTAATTTACATTTTTTTAAAAAAAAAAGTTTTCAGGAACTAGCTTTATTTAATGAAAATATTCACAAATGTACACTTCACTACACATTACTTGTTTTCAACAAGTTTTTCACGTAGACACTTTATTTTCTGTACAAAATATGCTTCAAGTGATTCTGCACATTTGAAGAATGGCGATTCTCTTGGATTATAATACCGGCAATTGTCAAATATTTTTGTCATGTCACCAATAAATTCACTTAACTTCTTGTATGATTTTTCATTTATCCTAAGTTCTATTGTCTGGAGATCTGGAAACATAAACAAATAAATTAGAACCAACAGCATGTACCTGAAAACATAAAAAAGTAACAACTTAACAACAAAACAAATCTCATTACTTGGCATTTAACGCTTTATTCAAAATGTAAATAAATTCAAGATTAAGATTTCCACTAACACAAACAGAATTCATTGCCTTAGGGGCAATTTGTTGTGGAAGAGTAAAAATTAACAGACCTGCATATTCTACAAAAAACTCATCAAAGTAAAATTTAAAAAAGACAGAAATAAATAAATAAATAAAATACACTGAAGCACCAAAGAAACTGGTATAGGCATGCATATTCAAATACAGAGATACGTAAACAGGCAGAATGTGGCGCTGCGGTTGGCAGCGCCTATATATGTCAACAAGTGTTTGGCGCAATGACAGGTTATCACAATTTAAGTGAGTTTGAACATGGTGATATGGTCGGCGAACAAGTGATGGGACACGGTATCTCTGATGTAGTGATGAAGTGGGGATTTTCCTGTATGACCATTTCACGAATGTACTGTGAATATCAGGAATCCAGTAAAACATCAAATTTCTGACATCACTGTGGCCAGAAAAAGATCCTGCACGAACGGGACCAATGATGACTGAAGAGAATTGTTCTATGTGACAGAAGTGCAACCTTTCCACAAATTGCCGCAGATTTCAATGCTGGGCCATCAACAAGTGGCAGCATGCAAACAACTCAACAGAACATCATCGATATGGGCTTTCAGAGCTGAAGGCTCACTCGTGTACCCTTGATGACTGCACGACACAAAGCTTTACCGACATTGGACTGTTGATGACTGGAAACATGTCGCCTGGTCGGACGAGTCTCATTTCAAATTGTATTGAGCGGAGGGATGTGTTCGGGTATGAAGACAACCTTATGAATCTATAGACCCTGCATGCCAGCAGGGGACTGTTCATGCTGGTGGAGGGTCTGTAATTTGTGTGGGGCATGTGCAATTGGAGTGATATGGGACCCCTGATACGTCTAGATACAACTCCGACAGGTGACACATATGTAAGCATCCTGGCTGATCACCTACATCCATTCATGTTCATTGTGCATTCCGACAGGCTTGGGCAATTCCAGCAGGACAGTGTGACACCCCACAAATCCCGAATTGCTACAGAGCAGGTCTAGGAACACTCTTCAGAGTTTAAACACTTCCGCTAGCCACCAAACTCCCCAGATTTGAACATTATTGAGCATATCTGGGATGCCTTGCAATGTGCTGTTCAGAAGAGATTTTCGCCCTTCCGTATTATTACAGATTTATGGACAGTCCTGAAGGATTCATGGTGTCAATTCCCTCCAGCACTACTCAGACATTAGTTGTGTCCATGCCACGTCGTATTGCGGCACTTCTGCGTCCTCGTGGGGCCCTACACAATATTAGGCAGGTGTAGCAGTTTCTTTGGCTCTTCAGTGTAAAAACTATTTGCTTGTCTTTACATTCTCCATTTGGCACAATTACATGTGGAAGACACAGTGATACACTGTGAGAAGAAAAACATCTCCATACTGAATACACAAGAATTAAAACAGATGTACAAAAGTGCACTGAACAGAGTAGAATTGATGAAGAAAAGGAAAGGTTGAACTTGCTAAGTAAAACAATATTTAATGATAACTGTAACACTCCCAAACCCTCTGCAAGATTACGAGTTAACAGCTCTCCCCTTAAATCTTCTTTATCTAATTTTGATTTTTCTTGCCATCAATTTTATTTACTTCTCTCTGGTGACATACCTTTTAAGAAAATCTAACTGTGGTACTGCTCTAATATTAGGGTTTGATATTGTTAAACAGTTTATGCAACAATCAAGTTCTCCCAAATTCCAGTCCAGAGCCTTAACTGTAGTGAGCATTGACTGGTCTCTAAAATAAGAGAGAATTTACCAAACAATGTGAAAAAGAAATGACACACTTTTTGAATGTCACAGAATG
Source organism: Schistocerca americana (assembly GCF_021461395.2). Classification (NCBI taxonomy): domain Eukaryota; kingdom Metazoa; phylum Arthropoda; class Insecta; order Orthoptera; family Acrididae; genus Schistocerca; species Schistocerca americana. The sequence continues at coordinate 893,602,296 of NC_060119.1, read as the reverse complement.
TTTGACTTTCTGCACTCTCTGGATAGAATGAATCTTAGTTATGTTTGAGTCCCATAAGCATGTATAGTTAAATATATTTTAGTTCTGTACATCTGTGGCCAGTTACTATTCTGGTTATGAACTTTGAATTGTGTTGTTTGGAAGATAAAATTGACAAAAATAACTACTCAAGCTAGTAAATATTAAGGTTTTTCACAAACATTTGTGATGTGAATTTGTGTTTGGTCCACCCCTTGCTTGGTACGATCACAGTCTAACACATACAGTCACAACACTTCTGCTCCTCGTTGTTATGCACTGCGACAGCAGTGCTCTAAGTGATCAGACAGCTTCACTTATGTATAAAATATAGGACGAGTGCAAATAGGATCTTTTATATTTGTAATAGTTTTTACAATAGGGAGCATATGTAGTGTCACCAAAATCGGCAATACCCACCACATTTGTCTTTTTTTAGTTTCCTAAATTTTATTTTCTTCTAAGAACAATAAATGGCTTGTCAATAAGTGAATGTGGAACCTAAGAAATTTATGTGGAATGCAACACCCGCATTATTTAACATACCAAATAAACCATCACTCCTGTAGTGGAAGGGAAAACCACACAAACATAATAAAACATCAAAAGCAATAAAATTATTTCTCAACACAAAAGAAACTGATTCCACAGCGGACATCTTAGCCACTTATGGGAACAATATTCAACATATTTGCTTTTGAAGCAAAAATAATTACATTTACATAAATATTTGTGTAACAGGAAGACAACTGAAGTGTAAGAATGTAAGAATCATTAGTTTCCATATAAAGTTGCTAACTGTAAACGAAGTGCCTGTCATAATAAGAAAGAACAGCAACAGAAAACTATGCTTCTCATGTATGAAATATATGTTTGTATTCTCTTACTTTAACTGGAGTAAGCTGCAATTATATACATATTCAAAAGTATTTATTTCATGATCATCCATGTCCCTTGATCATTTACTAATGCTTGGAATGGAAAACTATAATAATAATTATTTTGTTAATTAAATAGAAAATAATTAAAAACAAACATTAATTTTATGGCTGTATTTCTTGCCACTATGGGCAATTTTCACAGCAATGAGGGTTGCAACTGTATATCTTAAACTGTACTATAATGTAGAATTCTCATGCAAATCTTGACGTTATCGACATCTATCAATTCCACATGATAAATATTTTCATAAATTCATAAATGGTCACAGTAATAGGTTCAGTGTCCCCCCCCCCCCCCCCCCAAAAAAAAAGCAGGTGACATAAAATGTGTGTGAGAATTTGATATTGTACCTTAGGGTGGCAGCTCAAAATGCCAATCAGAATTACAGTTCTTCACTTGCTGAAATTTAAGGGTTTCACAAACTGATGATGAATTCCCACAACTTGAAAAACACAGTTACTAAATGAACTACAGTAGCATAACAAAACCTGTAACTGACAGTATTAAATTACAAATATGTTTAAACGCGCTGTCACTGATTCCGTATACATTCTAATTGTGCTGAAAGAGCGATTTTACTACATCTGAATGCCAGTTATTAGCTATATTTTGTAAATTTACTAGCCGAGTAATCAGCATTGTCTAGGTATGCATTTATTCCAATCTTCTATTAGTCCATCTCCTCCAGCCCCAATCATTGTCCATCTTCTCCTGCCACCCCCACCCCATGGCCACCACCTCCCCCCTTCTGCCACCTTTTCCCACCCCCACACACTGTTCATCTCCCCCTCCCCCCTCTCTTTGTCCATCTCCTCCTCATCCCTCTCCCTGTCCATCTCCTCCTCATCCCTCTCCCTGTCCATCTCCTCCTCTTTTCTTTCTTTGTTTATCTCCTCTCCCCCCCCCCCCCCCCCCTCTGTGTCTATCATCTCCTTTCCCATCACTGCCTGTCTGTCTCTTCCCCCAACTTTGACCATAATTTCTTTCCATCTCTCTGTCAGTGTATCTCCTCCTCTCCCCTTCTCTCTCCACATTATCACCCCACCCCCATAGGAGGTCGGCAATTCTTACTGTCCCATATTTCTTTCCAGATTGTAAGTGATTTGGGTACCAAATTTGCCTGAAATAGTTCCAGGAATTTATTATGAGATTTTACCAATAGCTTCGCTTACATAAGCACATCAGATATATTTCACATATACAGTGGCGGTCGAAATAATAGAGCCACCTCTATTGACGAGATTAAGAACTAGGATATCTATTAGTTCGCGAAATCGCCACGAGTGCCGTGTTGTCAGTCCCTTGTAGACAACATCAGGGAAGACGTTGCTGCTATCTTTAGTCGTCCGAAAGGAAGCGTTTGAGCTAGACGTGTGAAAAGAGGCATAAAGGTAAGAATCTTATGGGTCAAAATAATAGAGCCGCTTTACACATGTGCCTTTAAATTGATTTTTATGCAGTTGTTTTGTATGTAAATTGACGTGTGGTTTTGTTTACATTCGTCTAGATGGGCAGAGCAAAGCATACCAGTGAAGATGAGCGTATAGTAATGTTCCGGATGTTCAAAAGTGGGATGTCCATGAATAAAATAGCCAATGTCTTGCACGTTTCGCGAAAACGAGTCCAGAACGCCATGAGACGGTCAAAACAAACAAAGCCGCAGGTGGAGAACAGGGGGCGACCTCGTGTAACTACTCCTCGCGTAGACAGACTCATCACTAGGGAAGTGAAGAAAGACCCATTTTTGTCAACACCCCGACTGAAAGCCATTTTGTTTAGCGACGAACATGATGTTCAACCATCAACCTCAACGATTCAAAGACGACTGAGATCTGCAAAATTGAATGGGCGCATTGCAAGAAAGAAGCCACATGTTTCACAAGCTAATGTTCGGAAAAGGTTAGCCTTTGCCCGGAGAAATGAACAAAAACCTAATACTTGGTGGAGGAACATCCTTTGGTCCGATGAATCCAAGTTTAATAGGTTTGCCTCAGACGGAAAAGTCTATGTGCGCCGCCCACCAAACCAGGAATTTAATCCCAAGTACACTTTAAAAACTGTGAAATACGGTGGCGGAAGTGTTATGGTATGGGGATGTTTTTCGTGGTACGGCATTGGTCCAATACACCGTATCTACGGCATAATGAACGCAGAAATGTACAAAGACATCTTGCCAAATGTGATGCTGCCTTATGCTGAAGAGGAAATGCCGCTGAAATGGAAATTTCAGCACGATAACGATCCAAAGCATACTGCAAGGATCATAAGGCAGTTTGTTCAAGAGCACAATATCGAAGTATTAGAGTGGCCACCTCAGTCCCCTGACGCATCACCCATTGAGAACTTATGGGAGATCTTAGACAAGAGAATTGACCGCTCAAAAGCTACATCGTCAGAAAAACTGTGGGAAGAAATCCAGAGAGCCTGGTATGCGATCAGTAGTGACGAATGCAGGCGTTTAGTAGACTCTATGGGTAAGAGGTGCAGGGCAATCCTCAAAAATAAGGGTTACCCCACGAAGTACTAATGCAGCCCTATGCAAAAAAGACTGTTCCTGTACGTTGCATAAGACTGAGATCAAGTACAATATATTTGTTTCAATTGGCTCTATTTTTTTGACCCTGTGGTCTGGTATTCTTTTGAATATTATCGATTATTACTGATTATTTTGTGTTGTGTTATCGATATAACTGACTATAGTACAATGTGACTCGGTTGTAATGGTTTCCATCATAGTTCAAACATGTCAAGTAATAAATGTGCACTTTATTCCAAACCTTTGCCAGGTGGCTCTATTATTTTGACCGCCACTGTATCTCTAGCGAATTTTGCCCAGCACTTTCATGTATTTTTGTAGATAAATTCAACAGCATATAAAGTTAAACATCAAGCATGATGCGGAAGTTTTTCACGCACCTCGGTGTTTATGACGTATCTCTAGAACTACATATCATACAATGATATCATTTTGTTGGTACCTATTTTATACAATCTTCAAAATGCATCGCGAATATAGTTTGTAATAAAGATGTAATAAATTATGACATCCTGCTTCGTGCAATTGCTGTACTGCATGAACTGCGAAAATGTAGTAAGTGATTCATCTTTTTGTAGGGTTGGTGAACAAGCAAAAGTCTATACAGGTTTGAAATTATGTGTACAATTTGTTACAAGTCACTAAGTGCTCTCATTCTCAAATAATGGATGTGTAAATCATGGGTATGCGTGTGTCGTGGTCTACACTGCTTTTTCACCCCCATCCCCATCCCTTCGGTAGGTAGTAGGTTCTTAACACCACAGTGACTCTTTCCAGCCAGTAAGTGAAATGTGTAGAACCTTACAAAGTTTTGCTGAAATCAGTCCAGTGGGTTAGGAGGTGATGTGAAACATACATACGGATATAAATGCACCCATAACACAGGTACATCCATTTTTATAATATATATATGGATAACAAATCAAACAAAGCTGCCGTCAATTTGGAACATTCATTTAAACACTACAATCGTTTACTAAGCATGGTCTCACTGAAAATAGTATTCCTGTGAGCACTTCTAATTTTTGAACTGACTGACCCAGCTAGGCATAGGGAGATATACAGTTGAATGTGGACTCCAAATCGTATTTCACATTAACAAATCATGTCAGAGATGAAAGAAGAATGCCAGCCTTTCTTTTGAAAGAAACAGATTTAGGACCAACTGATTTAAAGTATTTGTTTTGTAAACAGAAACTCCTGATGTTTTTACTGTGTTTAGTTATAGTTTTTATGACTAATTTTGCATTCACAGCCCTGATCTCAAGCTCACATTCATGTTTACAGCCATGCTGTCAACCTGGAATCTGGCATCATTATTGGTCATAGATGAATTGTGACTAATGACTAGGGCCCAAGTGGCATGTGAGCTTATCAAATGATGTGAACCAAGGACCCAGAGATTATGAAAACAGATACCACTCAATCACTGGAATGAGTATGGCAGTAAACTGTCTAGGAGCAAGTCTCTGTTGCATTTTAAAGTGGCACAGCAACATAATAATCTTTGAAGGATATGCAGATGGCAGACAGATTCATTGCAAGAATCCTAAAAATGGAATTCAGGCACAAAGGAAGTATCTTACAAAACCCTTGTTTGAACATTTCCTTAGCATTGCCTCTCTGAGCCCTTACCAAAGCTAGTTATGGATTCAGCACAGCTCTACAGGTATATAAGCTAGGAGAGTGGTGATGTCATACACTGAGCATTCATGCTGGGCAATATTAAAAATTTGTGGAAGGCTAGCTGTTTTATTTTTAACATGGGGAAATGCCAGTTATGTAATACCCCCTCTCTAGTGAAATGGAAAAGTACGCTTCCAGTCAATATCTCTGAGTAAGAAGGAACTCAATGATTGCCGTATATCCTAGCAGGCAATTCCTACAGGTGTCTATGCGTTACCAGCATGTGACAATGACAAAACCTTAAACTGCAACTTTGTATTGGCCTTGTAACTTTGGGAGAAACAAATTATTATTATTATTTCTTCTTCCTCAAATACTGAGAAACAGTGTAGCATGTGTTACTAGGCAAAACTATTTTCTTAACTGCAAGTCCAATAATTCTAAACCAGATTTTGAAACTGAGATAGATGAAGTGAAAATGGGCAACTGAACAGAGATTTATTATATGGTTGTGGTGAATGTCCAGTCCTTAAGTTCACAGTAACACGAGCAAAACTAATGCAAAATGACCTCTATTCTATGGGACACAGGTAACTACTGTCCTATTGTAAATATCAGTGTCGTCATGTAGATATAAAACTTGCAGTCTGAGATAACAGATAATAATATATGCTTGTTGGTTAAACTGTTTTATTGATGGTATTTAATTCAAATGACTGGTTTCAAAATTATACAACTACATCTTCAGATGCACTTTTAACAGCAAGATGAAGTTTTATAAGTATCATCAATGAAACAGCTTAATGGATTATCAAATAACACAACATTAATAAAATACAGCTGAACAACTCCAAAGTTTGACTCACAACAATGAATCACACCAAAACAAACAAGTGATACTTCAATTAACTGATGAGCAGGAGCTTTTTTAAAGTTGCACTTCTATGTAAATTTTACTAAAGAATGAGCAGGAAGATTTCCCATGGAACGTGACGAGTGAGTGGGTGGATGGATGGCTGCATGGACATCATAAATCTATAATAGGCAGCTATATTGAGAAGTGGGCCACAAGACATCAACAGTGTAGTAGATCATGCTTTATTCTGGTGGGGGAGATAATTTAAATGTAATGATAGCATGCACATTCTTCTAGAGGGAAGTGAAGTACAGTGAGTAGAATTAGTTGAATCGGCACTTTTTTTAATGTGACAGATTTCATTAAAAAATTACCTAGATATACTTTGTGTTAGTACTAATAGTGTCAGTTTGAAATTTACACAGTGAACAAAATCTTTCTGTTTAGAATATACAGTTTTTTTGTGTTTACCTGCAGTACAAAGAGATCTGATTTATGATTAATTACTATTACTTAGTTAATGTATATGTAGTCAGCAATTACTGATTTATTTATGGTAATAAAGCTGACCAAACAATTAAAAAAACTAATAAGAATGAAAGTTAGAAAACAGAATGTGGACATGATTCAAGCAAGTAAACTTAGTTCGTAAAATAATTCTTATGATAAGCGTACTGAAAATGGGCAATGAGAGACACAGAGGACACCTGAACCTAAGGGCTCAAATTTGACGCTACAAAAGAACAAAAAAAGTGGTGGAGGGCAGGAAGGGGGGGGGGGGGGGGGGGGGTGGAGGGATGCCTGTAGATGTTTAAGAATAATGCAAAAGCTTCTGTACTATGAATGCAAGAAATTGATCTAATCATTCCTCAAGGGCAACACACTATGAAAAGTGAAGCAATATCCACAGCTGACGTTCTAAGCTGAGTAGAAGATTAATTTAGAGTTTCCAAAAGAGAAATAATGAATATGTTAAATGGAATGAAGGTTTCATTGTTATTAAAATGTTTTGTTAAGTTTTGTTTAACGATTTATGTATGCAAGATATAACAATAAATCTATTAATTTTATATAAGGCAGCCATTTATTATTGATAGTAGCTTTGTATATTAATAATTAATGGCTTAAGGAATTAAATGAAGAATATAACAGAAAATGAGCCCTCGTTTTTCTGAATATGTGAAGCACTTTGTAAAATAACCATTCCTCATTACCTGCTATGGAATGAGGTAGTTCTGAGATGTGGTAAACTGAAATTAGCAGGTATGTGTTAAAATCTCTTTCTAATATCAAAACATGAAACTCGAACTGTGCATGACTGGACTTACCCATTGGCTCTTTTATTACTTTATAGTAATCGGGTGCTTCATTTGGATCCACAGGCTCCATGAATGGCCAGGCACTTTTATGAGCCTACAAATTAATGGAAAAAACATGAATATTTAGAGATAAATAATTATTACCGCACATATACTAAAACATTTACAAATAATATTTACCTGTAATTGCTTTATCAATTTTCTCAAGCCCTCGAAGTCCTTAGAATTCAAATTCTTCATATTAGCAAAATTTATGTTTGAATTTCGCTGACAATTAGGACAGATGTATTCATCTATATTGTCAGCTTCTGACTGCAGGATACCAACACATCGACCATGGAACCAATCTTGACACCGATCGCAGCAAATATAAAACCTAGAAAGATTAATGATAATGAGATATCCCATTGAAATTATTCTTGAAGGTAAAATTGTGAATAGATTATACATGAAAATAACAACCAAGAAAAGGTATTTATCAAATTATTGTACATGGTATTAGTATTTTCCGTGGCAGTCTTCACCATCATCATCATTATTGTTAATTTACTGCATTTACTTCCTGGATTTTTCTCTTAACTATTGTTGGGGGCAGAGCAATCAACTACTTTAAGGCTGTTGCGCAACAAAGATTAAAAAACCAATCGCTAAGCACGATATTATGGACATAAAATAGCTGGTAATATTATCTGAAAATGTCTCCTGGTCTGTTACAGAATGCATCATTTGTGCACAAATGTACAAATGAAGACAGTAACTGATATATATATATATCTCAGAACTCCGGAGATGGGAACTTGCCCTGCAGTATATCCTCTCTTCCCGTTACCCACCAGGCCTCAATCTCCGCTAATTTCAAGTTGCCGCCACTCATACCTCACCTGTCATTCAACATCATCTTTGCCTCTGCACTTCCGCCTCGACTGACATCTCTGCCCAAACTCTTTGTCTTTAAATATGTCTGCTTGTGTCTGTTATATGTGTGGATGGATATGTGTGTATGTGCGACTGTATACCCGTCCTTTTTTCCCCCTAAGGTAAGTCTTTCCGCTCCCGGGATTGGAATGACTCCTTACCCTCTCCCTTAAAACCCACTTCCTTTCATCTTTCCCTCTCCTTCCCTCTTTCCTGATGAGGCAACAGTTTGTTGCGAAAGCTTGAATTTTGTGTGTATGTGTCTGTTTGTGTTTCTATCGACCTGCCAGCGCTTTCGTATGGTAAGTCACATCATCTTTGTTTTTAAATATATTTTTCCCGCGTGGAATGTTTCCCTCTATTATATTGATATCATTTTTTTATATACATTTTTCTAAATACCGAAGTATACTCTACTTTTGAGACAGCCTTTGTATTACAATGGCAGGTAATTTTGAAAGTGCCAGAGTCATCTGCACAGTGTTCATACAGAATGTTTATGATTTGTGCCCAGAAATGTGATGTGTTCTCAACATAGCAAAAAGTCCATACAAACAAGGATCTGAAAATCATTAATTAGCAAGTTATGACAGGATTTACTTGTAGTGCCTCTGATTGTGTATAGCACCTCAGACATGTGTTTTTACTTACTTTCTTCCTTACTTGCATCTCAGTCACCAGTTTCTGAATTATTGACTACTCAAGGGGGATCTACTGCATGTTCTGCTCAATCGTCAGATTTGAATCCAATGGATTTTTACCACTAGACACTTCTAAAATCCTTGGGGTATTCAACTCTTTTACCTAATGTTGGTGTTCTGAGAGAGCATATACAAAGTGGGTTTGACCAAATATAATGCACTCCAAGAATTATCAGCACAGTATGGCAAAGCATGAGATGCAGGCTCAGGAAATGTCTCACAATAAACTTTAGAAATAAACCCACGTGACTCACTAACAAAGGTTTTTCAAACCTGTATTCATGAGGAATTTCTATACTCAACTATCTGACCACAAGAATCTGGACACCCCCATGTAATGCAAAATTGCCCAGCAGATGTCATGAGTACCACCAGTACAAAATGAGACAGGGAGAAGTATTCTGCCACTCAACACCTGACATGTCTGTATGTGGAAAGGGAGGCAAAGTTGCCACCGTGGTTGAGTTCCTGCTCAAGCTGGCTGGGAACCATCATGACGGCAAGAAGAGGAAGGCAAAGAAAAAGCAGTGCAACCACTGCCAGAAACTGAGGCACATCGCCAAGTTCTGCAGGGCACAGTTGCACGTTTGAAATGCGTGAAAGCACATGATACATACGAGCGTGACAAACCACGAGATGTTGTTGACACGTGTGAACTGTGGTGACACGCTGTCAATTCATGCAGCTGCCACTACATCAAGAGCTGGAGCTGTGGGAATAAGCAGCCAACGAAAAAAGTAAGGGTGCCGCACATGAAGAGATGGTCTTATGGAGCATGGAACAAGATGCAGCAGCCCCCCCCCCCCTCCCCCCACACTCAAGAGGGAGAAGTACGCCGCACTTCCATGATGAAGAAGAAGAAGAAGAAGGAGAAGACAACATGTATGCTAAATTGAATGGGGCTTCTGATGGCGTGATGACCACCTCAAAGCTGTTACTGAGGAGGGTTGCACTATGGGCAGAAGTTGTAGATGTCAGTTGCCAGTGGCAGCTGCTGAAGGAAGAACTGAAGGTTGAAGGTGGCAAAAGAAGAAATGTCTTCCCCTAACATGCCTGATGCTGCCACACAGACAATGCCTACTGTGGCAGCCTCCCGGGAAGAGGCTGCATCAGCAGAGGAACCAGATGCTTGCTTGCCACTCCGTGACAGTACCAATTCTCACCTTGATAACCCCTTCGCCCCTACTAATTATCCTAAACCTCCCTATCCCATAAGACACAAGATTTCACTGCTGAATAAGGAATTGTGGGATGTCATCATATCATCAATGTCTCAGTCAAGTGGATACAGGAGGAATACTGGTCTGGAAGAAGAAAGCCCGCCCAACCCTGGCGACCAGTATGTTCTACAACAGCAACAAGAAAAAGAGGAAGTGGAAGATCAAGGCTTCTAACAACTGCTAACAACTGCTAGCAACATGTGCTTTATTTGTGTCAGATAACCATCAGAACAACCCATTAAAGAGACATCACTATTAACACCAGCAGCCAGGAACAGGAGGAACAGCAACTATCTGCTCAAACACCTCACATCTCAGTCCCAAGGCAAGGTACATCTGTCAACAGTAATGTGTTGTCAGCAGAGAAGCAGTAACAGCAGAATGAGGCTGTCAGGAGAAATCTGTGACTTCAAAAATAAATGATCATTGGATATCAACTGAGGAACAGATCCATCAGGGACACTTCAATTCTTCTAAAGCTGTCAACAAGTTGACAGTTGGTGATGTGATTATGAAGTGGAAATGTAAAAGAACAACCACAACTAAACCAAGACCAGGCAGGTGTCGTGTGCTGATGGACAGGGACCACAACACTTGTGAAGGCTGGTTGAACATAAAATAAAACAAAAAATCACATGAAAGCAGAGGAAGGGATCATTTGTGAGTTCCATAGTGCTGGCAGTCCAGCTAGCAGAATGATTGAGTGTAAGGTGTTAAAAAGAAAAGGGACAATGGTCAAGCAGCTTCTTGTAAGACACATATTTCCATCATCAATGCTAAGAAACACTTGATATCATGCAAAGAGCAATGCCTAGACAGTAGGTGACTGGAAACGAGTGATTTGAAGTGATAAATCATGCTACGAGGGCAGTTCAATAAGTAATGCAACACATTTTTTTTCTCGGCCAATTTTGGTTGAAAAAACCGGAAATTTCTTGTGGAATATTTTCAAACATTCCCGCTTCGTCTCGTATAGTTTCATTGACTTCCGACAGGTGGCAGCGCCGTACGGAGCTGTTAAAATGGCGTCTGTAACGGATGAAAGTTGCAAACAACGGGCAGTGATCGAGTTTCTTTTGGCGGAAAACCAGGGCATCTCAGATATTCATAGGCGCTTGCAGAATGTCTACGGTGATCTGGCAGTGGACAAAAGCACGGTGAGTCGTTAGGCAAAGCGTGTGTCATCATCGCCACAAGGACAAGCAAGACTGTCTGATCTCCCGCGTGCGGGCCGACCGTGCACAGCTGTGACTCCTGCAATGGCGGAGCGTGCGAACACACTCGTTCGAGATGATCGACGGATCACCATCAAACAACTCAGTGCTCAACTTGACATCTCTGTTGGTAGTGCTGTCACAATTGTTCACCAGTTGGGATATTCAAAGGTTTGTTCCCGCTGGGTCCCTCGTTGTCTAACCGAACACCATAAAGAGCAAAGGAGAACCATCTGTGCGGAATTGCTTGCTCGTCATGTGGCTGAGGGTAACAATTTCTTGTCAAAGATTGTTACAGGCGATGAAACATGGGTTCATCACTTCGAACCTGAAACAAAACAGCAATCAATGGAGTGGCGCCACACCCACTCCCCTACCAAGAAAAAGTTTAAAGCCATACCCTCAGCCGGTAAAGTCATGGTTACAGTCTTCTGGGACGCTGAAGGGGTTATTCTGTTCGATGTCCTTCCCCATGGTCAAACGATCAACTCTGAAGTGTATTGTGCTACTCTTCAGAAATTGAAGAAACGACTTCAGCGTGTTCGTAGGCACAAAAATCTGAACGAACTTCTTCTTCATGACAACGCAAGACCTCACACAAGTCTTCGCACCCAAGAGGAGCTCACAAAACTTCAGTGGACTGTTCTTCCTCATGCACCCTACAGCCCCGATCTCGCACCGTCAGATTTCCATATGTTTGGCCCAATGAAGGACGCAATCCGTGGGAGGCACTACGCGGATGATGAAGAAGTTATTGATGCAGTACGACGTTGGCTCCGACATCGACCAGTGGAATGGTACCGTGCAGGCATACAGGCCCTCATTTCAAGGTGGCGTAAGGCCGTAGCATTGAATGGAGATTACGTTGAAAAATAGTGTTGTGTAGCTAAAAGATTGGGGAATAACCTGGTGTATTTCAATGCTGAATAAAACAACCCCTGTTTCAGAAAAAAAAGTGTTGCATTACTTATTGAACTGTCCTCGTATATCCTGCGACAATCTGATGGAAGAACTTGCATTTGGCAAATGCCTGGAGAACATTACATCCCATCATCTGTAGTGCCAACAGTGGAGGAGGTGGTGGCAGTGGTGGTGGTGGCAGTGGTAGTGGTAGTGGTGGTGGTGGTGCTGTTATGGTATGGGAGTGTCTTCGATGGTTAGGGTGATTAGGTTGGTTGGTTGGTTTTGCTTATAAAGGGACCAAACTACAGGGTCATCAGTCCCTTTTTCCTGACGCAAGCAAGGCTCACGGTACAAAAACACCGAAAACCACATCTAAAAAGAAAACGAATGGAATGAACAAAAAATGGAGAAAACATACACCACAAAGAAAAGTAGAAGAACGTGTTAAAACCATAGAGCAGATGGCTGGGCTCGCTGATCATAATAATAAAAGAGTATGAGCCAACGACTCTGCAACACATTAAACTGTCCACCCAAAAAAGACAAGGCGAGATGAACACATGTAGGGAAAAGGCAACCACCAAGAGAAACAAATGCGAAGAAAGTGCGACAAAGTTAAAATGGAGGGAGGTTGGCGACCTCAGAGAGAAGGCTAAATGTCCATCCTTAGATGGTACGATAAAAAAAAACCTCATGAATAAATTGTAAAACTAAATCTGTTGATGAGGCATTGTCACCCAACACTGAAGGGAGGGTCCTGGGAAGGTTAAAAGTCTGCCGCAGAGTGGCTAAAAGTGGGCAGTCCAGCAAGATGCAGACGACAGTCATATGTAAGCCACAGTGACACCGAGGTGGGTCCTCATGACAGAGGGGGTAGCCACGTGCCAGCCATGTATGGCCAATATGGAGCCGACAGAGAACCACGGAGTCCCTGTGAGAAGCCCGCATGGTCTTCAACACATTCACAGTCTCCTTAAGGGCACACAGTTTGTTGTGCATACTGAGATTATGCCATTCTGTCTCCCAAAGCAGAAAAACCTTGTGGCGTAATAATGATCGCAAATCAGTTACAGGGATGCCGATCTCCAGAAGAGGTTTCCGTACAACCTGTTTGACCAGCCTGTCGACATGTTCGTTTCCTGGGATTCCGACGTGGTCTGGGGTCCTCACAAACACCACGGAATGACTGGACCGTTCCAGGTCACAGATGGACTCCTGGATGGTCGCTACCAAAGGATAGATAACACTGGTCGATAGTTTGTAGGCTGCTCAAGGAGTCAGTACAGAGGAGAAACAATTCGCCAGGGCATGAGTGGATGAGCTCAAGAGCACGAGAAATGGCCACCAGCTCTGCAGTGAAAACACTGCAGCCCTCTGGCAAGGAGTGTTGTTCAACACATCCTCCATGCGAAGCCAATGTGACAATCAGCCATCGAGCCGTCAGTGTAAACCACTTCATGGTCCTGGTACATGTCAGGAATCGAGAGGAAGTGACAGTGGAGAGCCGCGGGTGTAACTGAGACCTTACGACCGTGTGAAAGATCCAGGTGAAGCCGCAGCCTAGGTGTACACCATGGAGGTGTATGCAAATGGACCTCGAGGATAGGTAGTAAAGGCAAGGACTCCAGTTCAGATAGAAGGGATCGTACGCAAACTACAATTGTAAGCCCTGACCTCGGCCTCCAATGTGAGAGATGAACTGCCGTGGATGGGAAAAGGAGATGGTAACTCGGATGATCAGGACAACTACAAATGTGTGCAACGTAACTGGCGAGCAGTTTTGCACGCCTAACCTTCACTGGACTAGTCCTAAAAGCTCTTGTTCCCAGTCGAACGTCACAGTGGTGCACTGGGTTGAGTAAATGCAACACTGAGGGTGCCGCCGAACCATGAACCAGACTCCCATAGTCAAGGCTTTTCGTAAATAAAAAAAGATGGCATCTGGAATAGGCTGTTCGGGTGACAGACTCTAGGGAAACTAGATTATCAATGGTAGAGCGACCCTGGAGGAAACCGCGCTAGCCTGGAGCCAGCGACCCAACAAAACCGCCAACTCACCATACGTTCTAACAGCTTACAAAGAACGTTGGTGAGGCTGATGGGCTGATAGCTATCCACATCAAGCGGGTTTTTACAGGGTTTGAGCACTGGAATGAAATTACTCTCCCACCACTGCGATGGAAAGACGCCATCGCACCAGATCCGGTTGGAGATGACGAGGAGATGTCGCTTGTAGTCGGACGAGAGATGTTTGATCATCTGACTGTGGATCCAATATGGCCCAGGAGCTGTGTCGGGGCAATGTGCAAGAATGCTGACGAGCTCCCACTCTGTAAATGGAGCATTATAGGGTTCACTGTGATGTTCAGTGAACGAGAGGGCTTTCCTTTCCATCTGCTGTTTGAGGGTGCGATATGCTGGGGGATAATTCTCTGACACGGAGGCTCAAGCATAGAGCTCAGTAAAGTTCTCGGCAATTGTGTTTGTGTCGGTAGAAAACACGACATGGATGTTAATGTCAGTAACACCTGTCAAGGTCTGGTACTCACAAATATGTCTGATCTTCGTCCAGACTTGGGAAGGTGACATATGGCACCCAATTGTCAAGACATACCTCTCCCAACACTCCTGTTTATGTCTTTTTATAAGCTTGTGAACACAGGCACGGAGCCATTTAAAAGTTATTATGTGCTCTAGTGAAGGATGCCACATGTCACTGTAGAGCTCGCTGACACTCTTTAATGGTCTCAGCGATTTCTGGCGACCACCAAGGTACTGACTTTCGCTGGGGGCCACCTTTAAGAACAAGGGAGCCCATTTACCACCACAGAAATGATCCTTCTAGTGAGTTGTTCAACTACCACATCGATGGTATCATTTGGGGGAGATTCAACAGTGACAGCAGAGGTGGAAGCATCCCAGTCTGCCTTGTTTAAAGCCCATCTTGGTAGACGTCCAGGGGAATAGCGCTGGGGGAGTGACAGGAAGACGGGAAAGTGGTCACTACCACACAAGTCATCATGGGCTCTCCAGTGGACAGATGGGAGAAGTCCTGGGCTGCAGAGGGATAAATCAAAGGCTGAATAAGTGCCATGAGCCACACTGAAATGTGTGGGGGCACTTGTATTTAAAAGGCAGAGGTAGAGGTAGAGTTGAGACAGTAAAGTTTCAACATCTCTACCTCAGCCAGTAAGCACAGTGCTACCCCACAAGAGGTTATGGGCATTAAAATCTCCCAAAAGTAGGAAAGGTTTAGGGAGTTGATGAATCAGTGCAAGCAATGTGTTCAGGAGTATTGCACCATCTGGAGGAAGATATACATTGCAGACAGTTGTTTCCTGTTTTGTTCTTATCCTGAGAGCTACAGCTTCAAGAAGGGTTTGAAGGGGCACAGGTTCATTGCATACTGAGTTCAGGACATAGACACAAACTCCACCAGACACTCTATTATAGTCGCTACAGTTGTTGTAATATCCCCTATGACCGCGAAGGACAAGGGTCCGCATTGCCAGGAACCAGGTTTACTGGAGGGCAATGCAGAAAGCAGGTGTAAAGCTGAACAGTTGCCGTACCTCAGCCAGGTGGTGGAAAAAACCGCAGCAATTCCACAGGAGGATGACATTATTGTGAGGCTGGGAAGGCATGAAGCATGCAAGGAGGCAGGTTATGCCTCAGGGTAACCATCTGCCACCAATTGAGTATTTGTATCCATTCCTATTGTGGATGAAGCATCAGTCAGATCCAGGTCCTCAGGGGATGCTGAGATCTCCGACTCACCAGCAGGTGCAGAACTGGTAGGGAGTGGTGGTGTTGTGGCCACCGGAGGGTCCTTTTTCTTAGCAGACTTCTTTGTTTGCTTGCCCTCTCGCTTCTCTTTAGGGTCTTGCTGGAAGGACTTCTCTGGAGTAGCTTCAGGTACGGAGGAAGACCGTGAAGCTCTTCGTCCAGCAGCTTTTGGCTTCTTTAGGCACTGGCGAGTGTCCACTGTGGCATTAGTGGAGACCTTGGGAGAGAGGGTCCCAAAGGACCCGTTCCGCAGGAGAGGAGTAGGAGGAGGCCGTTGCTTCTCTGGCTGGGGGGTGGGGACCAATGTCCCCTGCATTTGAGGGGGCCTTGCTACTGAAGCAGGTACTTTGGGAGCAATGGAAGGAGACTTTCCCCCTACCACCAAAGGGGCAGATGTATTCTGGAGGCCCAGAGGGACCACTGTTTGTGGCACAGAGTGTGGTACGACTGGTACATGCGACGGATATGGTAATGTAGCTGCGGCGTATGTGGACGTCAACCGAACGGGGTGCAATTGTTCAAATTTATGTTTAGCCTCTTGGAAAGTCAACCGGTCGAGGGTCTTGTACTCCATGATTTTCCGCCCCTTCTGGAGTACTGTGCAGTTTGAAGAGCAGGGGGAGTGCTGCTCTCCGCAGATGATACAAGTGGGAGGATGTGCACAGGGAGTATTTGGATGTAGTGAATGTCCACAGTCTCAACATGTGGCGTTGGAAGTGGAGCAGGAAGACGTGTGCCCAAATTTCCAACACTTAAAGCACCACATATTGGAAGGGATGTATGGTTTAATGTCACAGTGGTAAAACATCACCTTGACCTTTTCAGGCAATGAATCACCCAAAAGGCCAAGATGAAGGCACCGGTAGCAACCCTGTTGTCTTTGGGTCCCCTGTAAATGTGCCGGATGAAATGAACACTCCGCTGTTCTAAATTGGTGCATAGCGCATTGTCAGACTGCAAGAGGAGGTTGGGATGGGAAATAATCCCCTGGCTTTTATGGGGAGTGATGGAAACAGGTATTTCATTCAGCCAGTCACAAGAGAATAATGCCCGGGATTGGGCTGGGGGTGCTGTCTGAATCAAGACTGCACGGCTTCTCATCTTGGACAGCACTGTCACTTCCCCAAACTTATCCTCAAGAACTGAGGCTTCACAGGCAGAAAGGAGTCCCCGTCCATTCTGCTACAGACAAAATACCGAGGCGAATATGGCTCTCTTCTTTCTGTAGCCCTACGTTTCTCCCATGGTGTAGCAAGGGAGGGAAACAATTTAGGGTCATATCTGTCAGCATTGTCCTCAATCTAGCCCTTCTTTCAGGCTGCTGGCACTGTATGGTCACCAGCAAGAGATGACTTGGTCCGCTTCATTGCGGGTCATCCACCCTGATGCCACCCACTCTGATCAGGGGCTCTCCCCAATGGTGCCACAGCAAAGGCCATCTGGCATGATGGCCATTTCCAGGAGTCCTGATGCCCCAGGAAGACAGGCATACATGGGGAGTTTACAGCTCAGGCATCAGAAGTGTGATTCCTGTGTCGTCATGGGGCTACCCTACCACCAAATGGGTACATGACAGCCCCACCACAACAAACTGGCTACCACGCTGGATATTGGGTGCAGAGAAATCCAATAGTCATGGGGGCGAAAGAGGACAGGAGACAAGGGAAGAAGATGACATACCCAGGAAAGTGTCCTCACCCAAATAGTTGAATTGCAGGTTGAGATATGCAAAGCCATGACAGGAGGTTTAGAAGATCGAATCTAAGGGCCCGTGGATAACTCCTGCACCACATAAGGCGTCCTTCCCCATATGACCCGCACTTCTGTAGAATTTCGAAGTGGCAGGTCAAACCATACAACAGGACCTGAACTTATAGGACCGAAAAGAGCGAGTCTCCTTTTAGTCACCTCTTACAACAGGAAGGGATACCTCGGGCCTATTCTAAACCCCGGACCTGCAGGGGTAGGGTGATTAGGGGTGATTCCTTTGTTGCACTTATGTAAACACTAAATGTAGAAGGATATGAACACATACTGTGTACAGTAGAGGAACAGTTTGGAGAGGATGATTGTATCAGTATGAATATGCACTCTGTCATAAAACAACATCTGTGAGACAATGGTTTGTGGACAATAATATTCCTGAAATGGACTGGCTGGCCCAGAGTTCCAGTCTCAACCCAATGGAACAGCTCTGGGATGAGTTACAAAGTCAGTTTTGTTCCATGCTTTAGCATTCAACATCATTATCTTCTCGTTTTGGATCTTGAAGAAGAATGGGTTGCTATTCCAAGGCCGGGTCTGGATACTTTTGATCAGCGAGTATATTTTCTTGTCAGGAAAATATTCTTACATTTATGGACACCAATTTTTTAAGCAACTTGGAAAATGCTCTAAGGATAACTTCATTTGTTTGAAAATTATATGCTGACAATGAACAATAGCCATAGTTTTTAGGATGCTTAAAATCTAAATGGAAGACCTTAACTATGTTCCCAGTGAAACTGCAGAGCAGTAATAAAACACTGGAGTATGTACATCAATCTTAGTCTAACAATTCAGACAGTAAAATTAAACCAATATGGAATATTATCAAGAGCAGAACTAGTAAAACAGTAATTCAGAAACATAATTTAATTAAGGAACATGAGAACATAAAAAGTGACATTTCACAAGTAGCAGATATTTAAATTTCCCCTCACATATGAATGAGAAGACTAAATCAGAAACAAAAGTTCATGGGCAGTTGATATTCTTTCTATTAGTATAGCATAAAGTTAAAAGTTAACATACTTATGTCATTATTTCAATACAATCTCCCACAGGTTATTGCTGGACTCCTCTCACTATTTAGGCTACTGCTAAACACTTTTTATCACACACAATATTGGAAAATTGAGCACTGAATGCTAACAATGGAGAGAGTAAAGAAAACAACATACAAATAGTGAAGACAGACTGTTTGTCTTTATTCATACAATTGTCTTCTCATTTGTTTCAACAATAACGTTTATTGTAGTCAAATGCTTACATAAAATATTTTTGTGTAAGTATTTGACTACAGTAAACTTTATTGTTAAAGATAATGTGCTTGCTTCCTGCTGCTCTCTGCCAGTAACATGGCAGCCATGAGCATTTTATTATATATTTAAGAGTCAACATCTTATGAATACAAAGAGAACAACTCAGCAAGACAAGACTATTACAGAAGTGTGCAGTAAGCCTGATAAAGGACAACACACTGAAAAGCATTGCCATAGTATCCCTGACAAGTGTGGCTTCATAGTCATGTCTGCTAATATTTTTTAAGGTTCCATGGTATATCTTAATCATTTCAGGAAATTATCCAATTTTTTCCTTCATCAAAACTACTGAAAAATAAATTTGGTCTCATACGATATTAACCGACTGAAATAATATCACATTTAAAATATGCAATGATGGAAATTCTTTCTAAGTCTAAAACTTAGTTTGCAAATCTAAATACGTGATCCACGCATTCACAGCAAAGGAAAAAGTCATACATATCACTGAAGGAAAGAAAGGAAAAACTGATTTCCATTCACATGCATTGTGGATTTACTGTGATCCTTTATAGTACAAAACCAACAAGTCTGAAGTTTATAAAACAGGCTTTAAAAAGTCAACTTTGTAGTATGAAACCTGCATACCTCCTTTTGAAAATTGGGCAGAGAAATTAAAATATGTATCTTTGTGTACCCTTTACAATTGCTCCATTGCTTGAGAGATGTAAAATGTTGTATCTGTTTCTCCAAATACTACTTTGTCTGTTGCAACAAAAGAGCCAAATGAACATCTCTATTCTTATCATAGACACTAAAACAATGGCATTTCACAAAAGGTAAAATGGGTTTCACCAGACAGAGCATTCTTTGTCCCCACAATACTTCCCAACTGATATGTCAACAATGATCGGATGGTGCCTGATGCAAAATTTGCAAATGATTCAACAATGCAGTCTTCTAAAACACAAAAAGACTCCATACTGTTTAGTGGGTACTTACTGAGATTCATCATAAGGCTGTTTACACAGGCAATACAATTCCTGTGTGTCTCTTGCATGTCTACATTCTGTACAAACAAATTCTGTTAAAGTTTTACTCATCTCTTCAGTTATTCCAACACATTCTCCGTGGAACCAGTTATTGCACAAGTCACAGCCAACATAAAACCTGCAAAAAGTTATGCACACAATAACATCAACTCATCTGCTCCCACCCTCCTCCTCTCCCCCCCTCTCTGACACACACACACACACACACACACACACACACACACACACACACACACACACACACACAAGTTACGTGGTAAAATTGAACATATTTACACCACTGAAAGCAAACCAGAGACTCTTATTATAAATATCAAGTCCTGGATCTTCTTCTATTTATGGAAACTAACAAATGATATTTGTTTCTCTTCTTAATCTTGATGCTCTCTCATTTCTTTTTCCGTATTATATCCTGGTGCAATTTACTTCAGCTGTCTAAAGTATTCCTACCCTACAAATCAGGCTCACAGCAGTACATGATTTTTATATGTGAATGTGATGCAGGTCATACTTAAGAACATATTTACTTCAGAGAACTTACAAATCCTTATCAGAAAATTCTGTCAAGGCTCTAGTAGCTCCTACTACAGAATTGTCCGAAGGTTTTGAACTATCATCCACACAGATGCAAGTACACTGTCTCAGAACTACGCCACCTCACTCAGTTTGAAAATGGAGCAGCACTCCCTGAACAAGATGGACTTAAATAGAAAAATATTTAATTACAACAGACATGGCACATAAAAAAATACCTCCAAGCATAGAGTATTATAACTCAGTTTTCAAAGGAGATAAAACAAAAACATTAACACAGAAGGCTCAGTTGGGGCAACATACTTATTTTGAATATTTCTCAGGTATTCACTTGCATGTTATTGTTCAGAGGGCACGTATTTTGGCAAGCTGACTTTTTGCCACCTTCAGACATCATTAGGAATACTGAATACCCGAGAAATATTCAAAATCTTCCCATGCTAGGAAAACCCAATATCACACTACAGATACTTAATTTGTAATAGGCTCATAGTGACTATCTGAAAACTGTTAATTTCCATAAACAAATTGAGAACTGGTTTTAGAAGAGAAGAATAAAAGGAAATATTTAGCTCTTATTAGGAGTATGACGTGTTTTTCTAAGCCATCCATTCAATGCAGTGACCCTTTTTACAATTGTTTTAGTAACTGTAAAAATAAAATTGGAACTTTTACGTAAGTACAGGATGTTAATGAGATTCTGTAAATAACAATTGTAACAGTTAATAGATTTTTTGTTAGCACAGACTAATAAGGCAACTGGTCCAGATAGAAGCTTAGCAGAACACTTAAATGTTTCTTTATAGGGTCTCAAGAATCATGAACATGTTTGCCTTCATGAATGTGGATACATTTTACATTTATGAAAAATGTAATAAAAGTTTTGTGCAAGCAAGGAACTTGAACACATTTGAAGGTATCTATGTATGCTAAAGAAATGTTGTTCCCGATACTATCCATCAATATGGCAAACATCAACAAAGAATTTTCCACAAGACAGCTGCAAAGTACAATTTTTTTAAAGTTCTTCTATGAAACATTAGTTTTGCGCTCAATTAATATGTATGTAGCCACATTAAAAGATGTGGAATTTTGTGAATTTCCTATGTGAACTATATTTTACTGAGCAGAGCATGCTGTTTCAGACAAGCAAAAAAAGCATTCAAGATAATAAGATATAAATGGCATTTTAACAATTATAGAATTTGTTCCTCAAATCAATATTACTTACTTTGTTTCATCATATGGTGTCCTGCAAAGGCAGTACAACTTCTCTTTCTTACGCCCTCCACTACTACCTCCACTACTGCCACCTCCTGCAATACTATTACTACTTGGAGAAGTAGAATTTGTAGCAGGAGGGCCCACTCCAGTACGTTGTTGCTTTTTAGGGCGACTGCTTTTCGAGGCAGTTGGAGGACTTAATGTAGTAACTGCAACAGGAGCAGATTTCCTCTTTCCACTTCCAGTTCTTACTTCATCTTGTTTATTTCTTTCTGCTTTAGTTCTTGCAGCTAGTTCTGTTGACAAGTCCTTCTGAAATGTTGGAGAAAACAGGGTGGACAATTACTCATTGCACCTGTGTATGACTATGACAGATTGCAATTCAGTATACTCAAAAATGTATTTTGAATTAAATTATGAGATATTTGTTATTAAGCTTATTGTTGTTGTTATCTCCAGTCGAAATATTGCTTTGATGCAGCTCTCCATGGTAGTCTATCGTGTCCAAGCCTCTTCATCTCTGGATAACCACTCCAAATTATAGTGTAACCCCATATTTTATGTTTTCATGGAGTCCAGACTTAAAAAATGCAGGATCGAGGAAAATGTTTAAACATCCCAAAAGATGAGCAAAAACACATGTAATTGGCATATATGATTAAAAATTGCAATCCTCTCCAATACTTTGTGTAAAATCTGTAAGTGAAGGAAGTTAAATTTACACTACAACATTTATACAATAATCCGTGGTAATGAATTTCATCACTTCTTAAAGAATAACAGATGTGTAACTGCAAGTGAAAACTCATAAAAAAATTGAAACTGGTATCTGGGTACAAGGTAATCAAGCTGTTTTCTGACATGTTACAAAAACAAATTATATGTTCAAAACTTGTGTTTTTGAGAGATCATCCTTTTTGCTCATCCATAAAAAAAGCACAACTTGATGAACATGTTGAATTAAACCAAAAACATCACAGCAGCTTAATGACGTACTCCGCTCACCACTTTTAAAGTGTTATTTTAGGCTTGAAGAGAGACACAGAGATGTGGAAAAATGAGTTTACTTCCCCAACTGACGTTACAAGCTTATTAGGAGTTGGCTATACACTGTGAAAAATGTAAATTTGACAGAAAGCTCAGGTGTTACAGTTTTGCTTCATGCCCACTATCACTGCTGATGATCTTTACAATCTAGTGTGTGGTTTGTGCAGTGCAAAGTATATACATGAGTGTATATGTTGTTGCTGCAACTGTATCACGTCAGATTTGAACACAAAAGTCTTTAAAATGTGCTATCACAAAATCCTTCTTTATTTCCATGTGACGTCTCTGTCATACACATCATCTGCAGGAAAAGTACGTTTTCAGCACCTCACAAAAAGCTTTCACCCCTACCTGCACTCCTGTTACTGAAGGGCCACTGCCCCACTCCACATATCCATTAGGCTAGCTTATTTACGTGTGTTTGTGTGGTACGGTGGCTGTGCTGGCTATTGGGTGATTTAAGAAATTGCCAGTCAATAAAAGATCACTAGCTCAATTATGACTGAGCACATTCTTCGAGGTTCAGTGCTTGAATTTGAAAGGTTGACAGTTGGTATTGCTGCTGAATACAGTACATTGGAAACAAATGCAAAAAGATTAGACTGAGTTGTAACTGGCACAAAAAGATTAGACTGAGTTGTAACTGGCACAAGAAAAAGGGGTGGCTGGGTGCCTTCATCACATATTGGCTCAATCCAGAACATTTTGCATTGGCTGTCTTGTTTTTCCATTACCTCTGCAACCCAACAGTAGTTGTATCATAATTGCTAAATGTTCCACATTGTGTGGGCAACACCAATCATGGATTATGTCAACATTTCCTCTCTCACATCTGCCCTCTCCACAATGGCCTAAAACATTCCCTTAACTCCACAACCACCCGTGGCGTAAACCATCTTTCTTTTGTGCCACTTAAAACTCATTCAAACACATCAAATGTCAATAAGAAGAAAACAAGATGAAGTCAAGCAAGACGCCGAGTAAGAACTTAAAATCAAGGTACACCTTACTACAAAGAACTGTAAAATCAGGCAATTTTTAGCATTGATCTTACATATTTTCACAGGGGCTACAAATTTATGGTGAAGAATTGCGAAAAACGTAAAATCGGAGAATGTAAAATCGAAATTCCACTGTAAATCCATTGTAAGACATTTATTGTTGTCAAGCCTTCTACAATTTTCACTCCTCCATTATCAAATTATCAAACTGATGATTCCTTCATGTCTCAGAATGTGTTCTATCAACGGATACCTTTTTATGTTCAAGTTGTACTGCAAGTTTCTTTTCTCCCCAATTTGATTCAGTACCTTTTTTTATTAGTATCTGATCTATCCGCTGAATCTTTTGCATTAATTTCTTTTAGAGTTTGATCGAAGTATAGATTGAATAATATTGTGCATAAGCTACAAGCCTGTCTCACTCCCTTTTCAACCACTCCTTGCACTTCATGAGCTCTGAGTACCCTGCCCACTCACAATTTCAAAGACTGTATTGCAGTCGACATTATAAAAACTTTCTCTACACCTACAAATGCTATATAGGTTTGCTTTCTTCAATCCATCTTATAAGATAAGTCGCAGTCAGTATTGCCTCACATGTTCCTAAATTTATCTGAAACCTAACTTGATCTTCCACGAGATGCTTCCATCCATCTTTCCATTCTTCTGTAAATAAGTCGTATCAGCAGTCAATGGCTTAAACTGTTGGTTCTGTAATGTTTACACTTGTCAGCACCTACCTTCTTTGAAACTGGAATTATTACTTTCTTCTCGAAGTTTTAGAGTTTGAGGGTTTTTGTCTATCTCATATCTGGTGTACTCAGTAGGATAGTTTTGCCACAGTATGTCCTCTCAAGGATCTTAATAATTCTAAGGGAATATCTTTTATTTCTGCTGCCATGTTTTTATTTAGGTTCTCTGACAAATTCTTCTCGTGGTATCATATCTCCCACCTCATCATCCACTATTTCCTTTCCCCTTTCCATGACATTATCTTCACGTTAGTTTCCTTTGTATAGTCCTTCCACCTTTGCTTAAGTACTGGCACACCAGCAGTTTCTTGATATTCTTAGAGCTGATTCCCATTTTTTTTCTTTTTTTAAAGTTCTTTAATTTTCCTACAGCTGTCATCTATCTTTCTCATAGTCATGTTTGCCTCTACAGCTATGAGTTTCTCCTCTTGCCAGTCCCACTTTTCTATGTTTTACTTCCTATCAATCTCATTTTTAGACATCTATATTACCTTTTGTCTGCTTCATTTGCTGTGCCTTTGTATTTTCTCCCTTTGTCAACAAAATGGTTCTCTTAGATGTTCCACTGATGCCTTTGCTATACCATCTGTGAAACCTACATGTTTGTCTTTATTGTTACTTTCCTCCCTTTCTAGTTGCCTAATGCTCCCTTTGAAACTCTCAACAACGTACAGTTCTTTTAACTTATAAATGTCACATTTCCTTAATTTCTCAACTTTCTACAGTTTTAATCTGAAGTGCATAGTCAAAACTTATGGTCAGAGTCCACATATGCTCCTGAAAATGTTTTGCAGTTTAAAATCTTGTTTTCTTAAATCAAGTGTTAGCCAAGATTAAATTGTGCTCTTTGCTAAATTTTACCAAGAGGCTCCATATTTCCTTCTTTTACCCCACTTATGTTCCTTTACCTCCGTCCATATTCTCCAACTATTCTTCCTTCTTTTCCCACTATTGAATTCCAGTCCCCTATCACAATTATATTTCCATTACTCTTAATGATCTGAATAGTTTCTTTTATCTCATCACACATTCTTTCCATCTCTTCATCATCTGCGGAGCTAGTAGGAGTATAAACTTGTGCTATTGTGGTGGCCATACACTTTGTGCTTACTGACATATTGTTATATTTATCACACAGATTTTGCTTTTGGCATAAAAATTACACTTAAAGACTTTTTTGTTCTTCGATTAATGACAATGTATTTTCAATTGCAGTCTTGTAACTGAAAAAATTACCTTTGTAAACAATATACTGATTTTGTAATTGCTTGGGTGGCTCAGTGGATAAGTGTAATAAATATTTGTGGCACCTGACAATTTTACCTTAAGATGAAATACAAGCACTTCTTACCTCTACAGAATTAAAACTCACAGTTATATGCACTTTATTATTATTTTTCTATGCATGCTAGCTTGTGTGCTGATAGTTATGTATACTACATCTGGTCATCTTGATTGCCTGGCATGAAAACCAGTGTTATTTTTATTTATGAATTTGAAATTTTCCTGTGGGTTTCAACAAATATGGGACTGCCATTTAATGAACATCTGGGCAATTACAATCAATTCTCACACTGGTAGATATGTCCGTGTTATACATAAGGTAGGAAATTGACAGTAATGGGTCGTAGGGTACAACAGTGTGATGTATATGTGCCTAGCTTATGTCTGTCAAAAGCCACATTCACATATCAAATGAGATCTATTCACTGACAATATATCTCAGGCTATTTTTTGCTCTCAGCTTTTTAAATGACAATTTTTTAAATTGTATTCTGCTACTAAAGAGTACTGCATGGGTGCATCTGATTTATGGTGACCATTACACCATAACCCTTCCCCAACTACTTTATGGTGCTATTACAGTGATATGGCATTGTCTTCTACTAACATGAGACTAACAAATCAAATTCATTTACAAAACACATACGACAATTTGACACACAATGAACTGCATGACTTGGTCCTGGTCTTACATACACGTAGTTGTGCCAGAGAAGAGTATGAGCAAAACATCTAGAAAAGAAGATACATCCCATAAACTGAGGAATGATACCCTAACAACCACTAACCACCATACAACACTCTTCACATGTATAAGGCAACAAAAGTATTTTTATTTAACCATTCTATGAATATGATATTACCTGTATTTCTATTTGAAGTTCCTTCTCTAACAAGGCACGCTTCTTTATCATATCCTTTTTAAGCAGCTCTTTGTGTCTAAAGAGCAAAACTTGGAGCTTTGTTAAAACTTGCTGTCGCCTCCTCTCTTCTTGAGATTCACGCCACTTTCCTGTACGTGATCGTGATACCGCTACTGGTTTCTCTTCACGTTCTTCTGTTGGCGATCTAAAGATGGAGATAGACCACTCAATTAAATAAAAAGAGAAACCTGAAGGATAATAACTTTTCACAATTTTAAAGAGCTATTAGGTAAATTAAATAACAAAGCACAATAAAGTCATTTATTACAAAGTTACTAACAAAGATACTGTTCTCTGAGACATATTATTAAACAGTACTCATAATGAATTATACTCAAAACCGAACTGCTATTCTTCAACAACAGAAAATAATGATCTGTAGGAATACGATCTTTCTTGATGGAACAGTAGGAGGGGGCAGACTGATGGATGAGGAGCATTGCTATTTCAATTCATGAGTGCAACAAGCACCAGATTTTAATACATGAACACAGTGAAAGAAAATGGAACAAGCTTATAAATAGCATAACAGAAAACATTCATTTGTTTCAATAAATTCAACAATTTGCACTTACTACAAGAACAGGCTGGTACTCTGAAAAAACACTATCTTTTAGTTATGTTATTGTAGATGTAACAGGCACATCATTCACTATTTAGATGTCTGGTTGTCAGGCAGAAGCCTCCAGTGCTTGTTTGAAAAGTCAGTGTTCTAAGATAGTACCACAGATAAACCCTACAGTAAAAGCGCAATATAAGGATTTTTGTTGAAACTAGCTAACTTCCTCTAGCATTCTCAGTCAGTCAAACACTATAGCTTCATAAGTGAACAGTATTATCTGGAGACTCTATTGGAATCTGCTGAATAAGTTTGTGTGTGTTGTTTTACAAAGAGTCTTGTGTTACAGTTTATAAACTCTTCAATTCATTTCAAAACCTGTAGTAAGAACTGAGGCTTACTTGGACTCCTTTTCAAGCTTTGGCACTTTCCTTTTGGGAGACTCCCATTCTTCTTTGGCATCTGAAGCCTCAACAGCTGACACTGTCCCAACAGAAGGTAATGGTCTTTTCTTTGAATTTACTCTGTTTGCTACAGAACTATTTATCACATTCACAGGTGGTGTATCAGTTGGTTTGTCATGTTTCATTTGACGTTCCTGGTACCGCTGCAGCTGCAAGAGTTTCTCTTCTATGTCCGGATTCAGGTTTTCTTGTTTCAGTGCAGTTTTTATTGCTAGAAAATTAAAGGTATTTACCATTAAAAAATGGAAGAATAATACAGTGTAAAATGGAACGACTGCAATAATTTCAGTTTCCAACAGATTATAAATTATAATACCATCAGTCATAATGAATGGAAAAGAATTAATAAAAAGAAGGTTCTCTTTTTTTCGATGTCTATGAAAAACAACAATATAACAAAAAAACACACACAATTTATATATATATACAAAGTTTTTTGAAATAGGGAATGAATTAAAAAGAAAATAAAAAGTGCAAAAAGGAGACCACATAAAAAAGGGCAAGCGAAACAAATGGAAGAAAGTATGTATGCAAAAAGAAAGAAATTTGAAAATTTTGAATTCATAATTTCAATTTGTAAATGTTGAGTAGTATGTGTAGCCTATGCAGGAGAGTATGCCAGCTTGAAAAATTAAGATCGCAAAGTTTTGCACGGAATCAAACTGAAGAGTAATGAGATAATTGATAGTTGGTGTTAAGAGCTGCACCCTTTTTAAGACTGAAGTCAGGTGAAAGGTATGCTCGGTTAAAGGAAGTCCCTATAGCTAAGGGATCACCTTCCGAGGATGTATTGTTTCCAAGTAGAGAAGGAATTAGCATATTTCATCAAAATATAAAAGGTATAAGAGATAACGTTAGTGGACTGCTGATAGATGTAGACTGAAATTATTGGTATATCAGAGCACCACTTAAATAATTTGACAATTCAGAGGCTTCCTTTACCAGGATACAGATCCTCGTAGAGTAGGGGAGTGTCTACATACGTAAGAAACAATATTCCATTTGAGTCCATAGACATATCATGACACTGCACTGAGCAGATATTTGAATGATGTGCAGGGGCAGTTGAATTTAGTGAAACTAAGCTTCTAATTGTTGTTGTTTATAGGCCCCTTGACTCTGACTTCAGAGCATTTCTACTCAAGCTAGAGAGGGTTCTTGATTCACTTTGTAGGTAGTACCAGAAATTACTTATATGTGGTGACTTCAATATTAACTTATATGTTGTGACTTAAATATTAATTTTGTATATGATGGTGCAAGAAAAAGGATGTTGGTGGGTCTCCTAAATTCATATGATCTGATGCAGACTGTGTTGTTTCCACCTATGGTGCAAGGGAACAGTAGCACAGCCATAGAGAATATTTTTATTCATTCTTCACTACTAGATGGGCATTCGGTTAGTAAAAGTGTGAATGGCCTTTCAGACCATGATGCACAAATTTTAGCACTAAAAGGCTTTTGTACTCAAACCAATGTCATATTTAATTACAAACTATGTAGGAAAGTTAATCAGCAATAGAGAGTTTTTTAAACCTTGTCAAGGATCAAGAGTGGCAAGATGTTTACAGTGCCGATAACATAGATGGTAAGTACAATGCTTTCCTTAACACATTTCTCATGCTCTTTGAGAGTTGCTTTCCATTAGAAAGTTCTAAATGGGGTACTAGCAGTAATACGCAGCCTGGGTGCCTTACAAGTGGGTTAAGGATATCTTGTAGAATAAAGTGCGAATTATATCAAAATGTTAGAAGTAGTTACAATCAAGCTACAGTAGCCCATTACAAACAGTATTGTTAGGTGCTTAAAAATGCTATTCGGAAGGCAAAGAGTTTGTGGTATGAAAATAGAATAGCTAATTCACAGGATAAAATTAAAACCATATAGTCAGTTGTGAAGGAAGTGTCTGGTCAGCAGAACAAGGTCGACAATATAAAGTCAGTTCACAGTAAAAATGTTTCTGTTACTGACAAATCAGATATAGGTACAGTATTTAACAATCATTTTCTGGGCACTGCTGGTGAATTAAATAAAAATCTAGTTTCTGCAGGAAATCATGTAACTTTCTTGCCAAACGCCTTTCCGTGATTGATGTATGAAATACTCCTCTGTGATACAGATAAGGGGGAGATTGAGTCAATAATTAAATCACTGGAGACTAAGGACTCTCATGGTTATGATAGAGTGTCTGACAGAATATTAAAGTACTGTGCTGCACATGTTAGCCCTGTATTTAACCATATCTGTAATTTTTCCTTTAGGAATGTTCAGTTTCCTGAGCAATTAAAGTACTAAAGCCGCTTTATAAAAAGGGAGAAAGGGATAATGTACATAAATTTAGACATATTTCTATGCCATCAGTGTTTGCAAAAGTTATTGAAAAGGTTGGGTATGTAAGGATAACTGATCATTTTATATCACACGATTTGCTATCAAATGTACTGTTCGGCTTTAGAAGTTGTTTGACAACTGAATATGATATATTCTCTTTTCTCTGTGAGGTACTGGATGGGATAAAGGTTTCAAACGCTTGTCATATTTTTTGATTTAACTAAGGCATTTGATTGTGTTGATCACAAAATATTGCCCTCGAAGTTGGACCATTATGGAATATGGGGAGTAGCTCACAATTGGTTCACCTCTTACTTTAGCAACAGGCAGCAAAAGGTCATTATTCACAATGTTGATAACGGCTGTGATGTGGGGTCTGAGTGGGGTACTGTAAAGTGTGTTTGGGGGGGGGGGGGGGGGGGGGGGTGCACCCCAGGGATCAGTGTTGGGGCTTTCCTTACTTAAATAAATGATATGCCCTCTAGTATTACGGGTAACTCTAAAATATTTCTGTTTGCTGATGACACTAACTTGGTGGTAAAGGATGTTGTGTGCAACATTGGCTCGGTTTCAAATGGTGCAGTACATGACTGGTGCAGTACATGACCTAAGTTCATGGCTTGTAGAAAATAAACTAACGCTAAATCACAGTAAGACTCAGTTTTTACAGTTTCTAACACACAATTCAACAAAACCTGACATTTTAATTTCACAGAACGGGCATATGATTAGTGAAACTGAACAGTTAAAATTTCTAGGTGTTCAGATAGACAGTAAGCCGTCGTGGAAAGCCCACGTTCAGGATCTTGTTCAAAGACTTAATACTGCCATTTTTACTATTCGAGCAGTATCAGAAGTGAGTTATCGTTCGCTTATGTTGTATGATATTATATTTTGGGGGTAACTCTTCCCTTTCTAAAAGGATATTTTTGGCTTAGAAATGGGCTATTCGGGCAATAAATGGTCTAAGTTCACGAACGTCTTGTCGACCCCTGTTCACAAGTCTGGGTATTTTGAGAAAGATGATGAAACTTACCAAACAAAAGCGCTGGCAGGTCGATAGACACACAAACAAACACAAACATACACACAAAATTCTAGCTTTCGCAACCAATGGTTGCCTCGTCAGGAAAGAGGGAAGGAGAAGGAATTCCTGACGAGGCAACCATTGGTTGCGAAAGCTAGAATTTTGTGTGTATGTTTGTGTGTCTATCGACCTGCCAGCGCTTTTGTTTGGTAAGTTTCATCATCTTTCTTTTTAGACATATTTTTCCCACGTGGAATGTTTCCCTCTAATATATATATATATATATATATATATATATATATATATATATATATATATATATATATACCTTACTGTCATTTCTTGTTAACAATATTAGCTTATTCCCAAGAATAAGCAGCTTTCACTTGGTTAATACTCGGCAGAAATTGGATCGGACTTCTTTAACTCTTGTGCCAAAAGGTGTGCAGTATACTGCTGCATCCATTTTCAATAAGCTACCACTCGAATTCAAAAATCTTAGCAGTAATCCACACACTTTCAAATCAAAACTGAAGAGTTTCCTCATGGGTCACTACTCCTGTTCTGTTGAGGAGTTCTTGAAAAATTAAGCTGATTCTTACTGTATTGTTGATTGTGTTTACTTAAACTTATGGACTGACTTTTTTGGGTTCATAAACATTTATTTTTATCTGTTATTACTTTTATCTCGTAACTTCATGTACTGACACGTTTCGTGACCTTGGAGTGTTGCTCCTCAATTTCGTCCTATGGAACTTGACATGTAAATAAACAAATAAACCAATATGACATATGGGTTATATGCAGAATTACTGAATGTGACTCTGCATAGCATGTAATACATAAAAAGGAAATATTCTGAAAGATGGCTTGTTACATAACATACAGAAATGGACGCATTTCATAGTATCAGCATATCAAAGTCAGTTAAGAGATGGGGGGAAACAATGAGACAAATGCAAATTTGCATGGTCTAGGCAAACAACTGGTTATCAATCCTGACAGCCTACATTGTATACAGCTACAAGGTGTGCATGATTTAAGCGAGAAAAAGATTTGTGAACAAACTTTTACAAGACAAAATTCTTGTACAACACATTCTCAGCCTTCTTATGGTGTCGAATGTTGAGAAAAAACTTGTACTTTTGATGTATCACCAGAATCAACTGCCTGTCACGTCTATGTGTATGCAATTGTAATACAGAAATAATAATAATGGCTATGATGATTACATCAATATCTGCAGTGGAGGGAACCTCCCTGAGAATATAAATAATTCTATGTATGTCTATGTAGCCACCAGCATTAAGAACCTACTTGAAGATGGAGCTAATAGTGTAATAACAGTATCAATTTCAATTGGTGCTGCACATTCTGATTTTAATGGCCCTTTGATTAAATAGAATGCACAGGGCAAAATTACTACTTCAAACTTAATTTTATGCCTACTTGAAAGGTTGAGTTTCTCAATTGCATACTGACATAAATTTCAGTATTTTTGTGGTGATTAGTGTTCCATGGTTAAAGGAAAAACTGACTTGGCCTACAGAACAATAAAACAAAACTTTGCTAAACGGAAAGTAAAATCTTCAGGAACTATAAAGAACAAAGAGGGCAAGGTACTATTTGGATATGACACGCTGAAGAGATGGCAAGAATACATTGAAGAGCTATATCAAGGAGACCCTCTAACAGATAATATGATAGAATTAAGCGAAGAAGTAGAGAAAGAAGAACTAGGGGACACAATTCTGAAAGATGAATTTGAAAAAGCACTAAAAGAACTACCAGATAAGAAAGCGGCAGGTGTTGATGATATACCTTCTGAACTAATTAAGAAATCAGGAGACAAAATGAAAGCTACATTACTGCAACTCATACAGAAAATATACAAAACAGGTGAAGTTCCTGAAGACTATCAGAAATGCATCATATTCCCCATACCTAAGAAAGCATCTACTATGGACTGTGAAAACCATCGAACACTCAGTCTTCTTTCACACGCATCAAAAATTCTAATAAGAATAATTTTGAAAAGAGTTGAAAACCAATTGAATAGCACTCTAAGTGAAGACCAATTCGGTTTTAGAAGCGGTGTAGGGACGAGGGAAGCAATCTTATCTTTAAGACTAATAATTGAGAAACAAATTTCCAAAAACAAACAAGTATTTATAGCCTTCGTAGACCTCGAAAAGGCATTTGACAATGTTGTATGGCCAGAAATGTTTAGAATTCTGAAGAAGGCTGGTCTGAAATATAATGATAGAAGGATAATCTTTAAAATATACCAAAATGAAACAGCCTTAGTTAAGAAGGAAAACAAAGAAGAAACAGCAAGAATAAGGAAAGGAGTGAGACAGGGATGCCCACTATCTCCAGTAATTTTCAACGCATATATCCAAGAAGCAATAGACAAAATAAGAGAGAATATTGAAGTAGGAATAAAACTTAACGGAATGAAAATAGATATGTTGCGATATGCAGATGATATCGCCATAATTACAGAAAGGAAAGAAGATTTAGAAGCCGCACTCAATGAAATGGAAAACACCTTAAAAGAACAGTATGGAATGAAAATAAATAAGAAAAAGACTAAAGTGATGGTGAGTGGCGCCCTGAACTACAATGAACCCATACGAATAACAATAAAGGGAGAGAAACTAGGGCAGGTTACAGAATTTAACTACTTAGGTAGCAAAATAACAGCAGATGGAAGGAGCAAAAGTGACATTAAAAACAGAATACAACTTGCCAAAATAGCATTCAATGGAAAAAGAAACTTACTGACGAGTAGAAATGTTAGTTTAGACGTAAGAAAGAGAGTCATGAAAACCTATGTGTGGAGTACAGCCCTTTACGGATGTGAAACTTGGACTAGTGGAAAAGAAGAAAAGAGAAGATTAGAGGCATTCGAAATGTGGTGCTACCGGAGAATGGAAAAAATCAGCTGGCGAGACAAGGCTACAAACGAAGATGTCCTCAGAAGAGTGAAAGAAAACAGATCTCTTTGGCGAAATATACAGAAAAGAAGAATAACCTTCATAGGTCACATTTTACGGCATAACAACTTCATTAAGAGAATATTAGAAGGAATCATTGAAGGAAGAACTCGCCGAGGACGACCTAGATTAAGCTACATTCAACAAGTAATAAATGACATCGGGTGCCAGACCTATGCAGATATGAAGAAGAAAGTTGACAAAAGAACGGAATGGCGTGCTGCTGCCAACCAACCTGTGGGTTGATAACCGAAGAAGAAGAAGAAGTGTTCCACTCTGTGCACTGACACAGTTTGTATAAACTGCCTCATTTGAGGTGCTCTGCAACAAATACAGTAATTTACCAGGCACAACAACTCTTTAATCTTGATAGAAAATTGTGGTAATTTCTTGTCTTACAGGAATCTGGTAGAAATTTGAGGTAATGCCTTGTACAGAAAGGAGAGCTGTATTTGATATGAAAAGTCAGTCAGTCAATCAGGACTTCAAGCAATCAATAAAAAGTAACTGTTGATAAAAGCTTCTTTTTCTACTCAAATCTGATGTGTCACAAACACTGAAAATATTTTATACTTTTCAATTCTGCATTTAACAATTTACATTACACCAACAAAAAATTCCACGATAAGCTAATACAGGTTGATACAGATACAAACACACTTCAAATTTCTTGTTTAAAACCTGAGCGAGGGGCATTTTACATTAAGTAGCATGAGTTTTTATTGTATGTTCCAATGTCATCAAGGTTTTGAAAGCTTCGTCCCTTTCAGTGAATCAAATCAATTTGAGGTCTTCTTCCCTCAAAATGCTTAGTATGTCTCAAAGGCCATTTTCCCCAACCAATGGGAAGAGGTGGAAGGCAGTTTCTAATGACAGGATTAGATGTGGTTGGTCACATGAGCTACACAAGACCTACCTGTGACCTCCAAGCCTTTGAAATGCACAGATTTCACACAAAATGAAAGTGTGTTTAATGATAATGTGCTTGTGTCAAGAATATGACTAAATGAATCATTAGGCAACATTAGGCCCTCAAATTCTGCACTGCAGCGAACAATTCAAGTAAGGGGGCTTACAAACATAGGGAAACATGACTAGAACATATATTTCTGAGTGTCTAAAAAATACAAAGGTGGAAGAAGTCAATGACAAACAACAGGGCAGATGTCAGAGGCTGATCTAACCCAATGAAATTGTAGACAAAGTGTGAGTAACTTCAAAATGTGCTCGTTGATTAAGTGATGTGCTGTCTGTAGGCTTTTGTCTCAGGATCTTGGGCCAACATCTGTTAAACACTTTTTCTGATGTTTCATCAGCACAGATGGCTGACGTCATCAAAGATTCATCCTATATTGCAGGTAGTGGACTGGAGTGGAGACCGCATCTGGAGATGACATGTATTTGTCGTGCCAAAGTCTGAGGGCCTTTCCCTGCTCATTATTGCTGTGGTTCTGTCCTTGTTACCTGCAACAGTTATTCACTTCAGTGTGGGAATACAGCATCAATTTAACTTAATGTTTCTGAATTTCAATGGACACTCTGAACAATTGAGGTTGGTTAACTCTTCTCCACAGCAAGAACCTCCCTGTTAGCAAATTTTATTGCATGGTTGGTCTCATGCAGTGTGGCCAATTTTTTACCTGTCCCAACATGCAATACCATTAATGTTCCATGATCCTGGTATTCATGGATGGCCTGTTCAATAATTTTCCACGTGTATGTGGTATGTGGTACACCCATGACATTGTTAGTATGTCTCTTTTTTCCCTTGCTGATCTGAGACACACTCTCATCTTCTTAGTTGTTTTATATATAGTTTTTATGTCAAGTTTGATTAATATCCAGCCAATTCTCTCCATCACCCAGCGGAGGTAAGGCAGAAAGTCCTTACCTGGCATTTCTTCTTCTGGTATGTCACTTTGCAAGGTGTTAGGTTTTGTGACACTTCTTACTTAATTGGCAAAGTACTGACTGTTTCTCAGAATGCATTCAAAGTGAGGGATAATGGGTACTCTATCAGTTAAAGAAACAGTGTCCTAACACCCAGCAAAATGACAAGTCAGATGAAGAAATGTTGGGTGCAGCCATTCTGCCATACATCATCCCCAGAGTGATGGACAGATCAGCCGTATAACGTGCAAACACAGTTTACGGAATATTTACAAACTGGCCAAGAACATAGATCACCAATGGGCAAAAGGGATCTGGAGGTGTCTGTGTTACGATGACTGTATGATCTGTCTGTACCACGATCATCAAACATAAATGATACAGCAGGCTGGAACAGGTGGAAAAATGGTCGTGGCAGAGCACATGCTGAGTGAGACTGACCACATAATAAAACTTTCCGACACATGGGTTCTCACTGCAGACAAGAATTATCATGCTATTTTGCCCTGAGAGGCGATTGGAATTCAGAAATGTGGTACAAGCTTTTATGAGAAAGAAGGCAGCCGTAAGATAAACATATCCTTGAGTCTCACGTTGCAGGTAATAAAGGAAGAACCAAGAGGTAATGACCAGGATCTGATTTGATACATAAGCAGAAGGAAGTGTGTGTGTGTTTGTGTGTGTGTGTGAGATTATTTTACCTAAATTTGTTGGAATTTTTCAACATCGTCATTATATTGTGGGCAGAGAGAGAAATAATGAATTTTTCTTAGTTGTACAGTCCAGAGACCAAAAGTAGTATTTTTCAACAGCACATAAGTAGGGATAGGGAAATTTTGTAAAACCGATAACATAAAAAATAACACGAAATTGGTGTTTTTTTTTTTTGTGAAATAATATGAAATCAGAGGTTTTTATGAAAGATCATGAAATCAGTGACTTTTACAAAATACTAAGAAATTTCTCATTTTCCCCTATAAAACTTATTTTAAATCTGAGAATAGCAATTTACCAATATTTGTAACTGAGAGTGAAAGGAAACATCGAAATTGGATTTTTTCCCCCCAGGGCTGACATTCGTCTATAATCTTAAAATGACAGTTCTTTTCTTGTAGAACTGATTACCTGTATGATATGACATCAAAAATAGCATCAAAATTGGAAAAACATAACACCCAAGTTGGAAAAAAAAACACCAAAACTGGGAACAAAATAATGCCACTGCATGGTGCTTGCTGACACCATGTAGGGGCATAGCGTGAGTGTGGGTTTTCTAGCTCGTCAAGGGATAAGTCTGAAAGCCAGCAAGTTTTCCATCCTTTCAACATGCCTATTGACAACTAAATGCTCCTACTTTTCTGTGAGCAGTCTCCTTTAATCCTAAAGTATTTAGATTCTACAAAAACCTTCCTACAACATTTATTAAGTACTTCTCCTTGATGAAATAAATCTATAGAATTAACTTCTTGTACCAGAAAAAAGGTGCACCCCACCCGTAATCTATGTGCGCTTCACAAACAATGAATGTAACTTTCATACAAAAGATTTCAAATGTTTGAGAATCAGGTTCTACTACGTCAGGAGGTAGAGTGCTGAGTCACTAATTTTGAGGGATCTGACAGTCGACCACACTCATTCGAAGTATTGTTCTCTCAGAAGAGGATATTACTGGTCAAATTCTGTGTAAACCAATAGTACATATTAAAATGGCAAATGGGAGATTGTGGCGGGCAGGTCATATTCTACAAAATATTAACTCCCTGTACATCTATAATACTGGACAAACTCTATATAAACCAATAGCAGATACTCAAATAGAAAAAGGGAGAGGAGGAAAAGGGGGAGGAGGCTGAGGCCTGTCCAGAAACTGTCACTGAGGAGCTCTAACAACAGAGTTGTATTTTGTCCTCATTTCTTTA
The DNA here is from genome assembly GCF_021461395.2 of Schistocerca americana. NCBI lineage: Eukaryota > Metazoa > Arthropoda > Insecta > Orthoptera > Acrididae > Schistocerca > Schistocerca americana. The sequence goes on along the minus strand of NC_060119.1, from coordinate 893,564,231 downwards.
CTATGAAAACCAGACATAAAATGACAACAACCTAAGTAGATAGAATCTAATCTACTCTGCTGCCTATCTGACTCAAAATACTTCAGCTGTTATTACAAATTCCTAAAGCACATTTCTTTTAACAATATTACAGCTAAAGTAACAAGACCATCACATGAAATAATGCTCCATTAAGCATATGAATTATATGGCTGCCACAGTAGCAACTGGACTTTCTTTCCTAATCCCCACCCCCTATCCAGCATTGGGCTGGTTAACTGCAAAAATTATTACATTCATCATCATCATCTTGGACAGTTTCCAGCCACTGGCTGGGTCTGTCGGGAACACAAGCCTCTCCATCGTGTTCTGTCTTTCCACCATTCCCCCTCTTCCACCTTCGTCCAGTTCTCTGCTCTTCTCGTCACACATTCCTTCACTCCCTTCACCCATCTATCTCTTGGTCTTCCTCTGGGCCTCTTCCCCTCCAGTTGCAGATCAAACATCCTCTTTGGAATTCTTCCCTCATCCATTCTCTTCATGTGTCCATACCACTGCAGTCTTGATTTTTCTATCCTGTCCTGTACTGGTTCCTCCTTTAGTCTTTCCCTCACATTATTACATTGCCAAGGCAAATACAGATTGCAATCCTCTACCATCAAATTATGAGACCTGACAATCAACTGCATATTACTTACAAAATCAAATAAGTACTACACTCAACCTGACAAAACACGCTATTGAAAAAAATATTTTCATTATCTAGTAGATTTTTGCTAATGAATGTATAATATTTAACTATTCATACTTTCAGAAAGAGTGTGGGAGAAAATGATCCTATGATCCTTCTACATGCAGGAATTCTCTTCAACAAATGACTTTACACAAAAAATTAATCATTCTCTTCAATTTTCTGGGATAACATTTCAGTGAGTAATACCCTTCCAAACTCTGACTTCCCCTACATTTTTACACTACTAAAACTGAAGTTTCTATTCCAAACCCCCTCCACTACCATACTAAAATATTTTACTTCTCTGGTGGAATTCTCTACCTTCCAACGTGCCCCTTTGCACCTACAAAACACAGATGTTAATCTGTTTTTCCAACTCGCTAGCTTCCAGAGAACACAAGGGCAGGAATATCTTGTAAAGATAATAATTTGGAAAAAATGGGTAATGCAAAGGCAACTGAGTGTTCTGGAATCAAGTGTACAAATTTGTTGGATTGCATTCAGCACTGGCACCCCACTCACTCTGCTGAATGTAGTCTGATGTTAAGATGAACTTGTTGGGAGACGTGGCCTGCGTGTTCGCACCTATGCTGGCTCCTGTTGTGCCGCCACCTGCCGGGACGTCTCCAGCTTGCTGAGCATCTGAGACGAACTCCTGCTGATGGTCCTCTTGCTGCTGCTGTATTCCATTCACTGTTTCTTCAGATATCTGGCTATCTTCCTCAGTGGTCTCATACTGTTCTTCTCCTGCCCCAGAGATCTGTAGGGAAGAATTTGATTTCGCCATAGTCTATTGATGTAATTTACATTACAGTGGGTATTACAATAAAAAGATGTATATTCAAACATCTACGTACTTCTGGCAGCAATTTATTTCATCAAACTCACTCTCTCTCTCTCTCGATTACTGATAGTGGTTGCAGCCAATGAAATACATGTTTCACACATAAAGAAAGAAGAAGCAAGAAATCATACTTATTATGTATTGAAACTTGAACTGCAGGAAGTGCTTCATAACCTAAATTTTCCATGTCATTCTTGCCCCGTGTCATCCTTGATGTGTAACAATATGAAAAAAGCAGTACCTGGAAATACTTGCCATATTATCACAAATCCATATCCATTATTAACTGTATGAAGCTGACAATCCACACTTTTTTGAGTAGCATGCTCATCATCTATAAACCTGATATATTTATGGAATAATGATGAGATATGAATCAGTAGACTATGTTTCTCTTTTCCAACCACTGATGGAGTATGTTGCCTACACTTTGCAGTATTTTCATGCTGCTGACAAATTCTTCATGGTGATCCAAGATTCGGAAACAATCACTGGTTGCCCACTCTTTGCAATATTGTCATGTTGTTGACAAATTCTTAGTGATCAAATGTTTGGAAACAATCACTGACATACGGCCGTTCAGTTTATATACACCACCTGACAAAAAAAGAGTGAATATCCAGAAGGGTAGGAGGAAAGGAAATTAACTGTCATCGGTTGTTTCAGCGATTACAAAATTGAGTCAAATGTACAAAGAGCTTGGTAGTATGAGCCACCATATCAGTATGAGGCCTGCTGGCCTGGATGCATGCATTGACTCAGTTGGGAACAGTGTCACAAAGTCATTGTATCCTCTCTTGAGGCAAACTGGACCAACTGCTGCAACTGGTCCTTACTATTCTGGATAATGGCACTGGGACGGAGCTGACGTCTGAGCTGGCCCCACACATGTTTTATCAGGGACACAACCGGGGATCTTCCTGCTTACAGGAGCACCTCAACGTTAAGCAGACAGTTCACAGAGACATGTGCCATGCGTGTATGGCCATTGTCCAGTTGAAAAATGGTACCATGATACTGCCCCATTTAAGGTACAATTTGAGAATGGAGGATGCCAATGATGTACCATTGTGCCATAAGAGTTCCTTCAATCAATACCAGCTGTGACCTGAAATCATAATCAGTAGAATGCATGGGATGGTAATTCACTTTTCACACAGCAGCTAGTCTCTGGCCAACAGTGCATGATAACACAGAATGTTGCAGCCAGTCCATTACTTTCTCGCAGATGACAGGTGCACATGTGAAGAGGTCATGATGCGGTTGGTGCACAACACAGAAATCCTCCCTCCATGACGGTCAGATATAGTTGACTGGAGCCTTGATGACGAGTATGACTGCCCTCACATATTCGTGCCACTGTCCATCCAAAGGCCCCAGAAATCTGGATACTGCAGAAACCGAGCACCCAGTCAAATAGTGACTCTCAAAAAGGCCCCTTTCAAACTGTTAGGTGCTGATGATGCTGTCTGACAAGTACACAGCACATCTGTCCCCTCCACAGTGATCACTCAACATCTGATGCTGCTTGTGCTCTTTATGTATCCTGCTAAGTGTGGTAGCACCACTAAACATGAACAACACTATGCATTCTGGTGGATATTTCGTCTGTAACAGAGAATTGCAACTCTTAATAGTTTATATACCCACCGATTGTATGCACATGTAGGAAGTTACACTAACATCAGATGATGTCATTTGATTGCTTCACCTTCACCACCACCACCACCACCACCACCACCACCACCACCTCCTTCTTCTCCTCCTCCTCCTACTACTACTCATTCCATCCCATCCCCTCCCCCAGACTGTGTACAGTGTATCCAGTTGTAATGGTAGAAGCAAGTTGTTTAAGACCCTGGTCAGGATCACACTTCTGTCAAATTTGTTTCTTTCAAACACTTCAAATTTTATATTGCCAAAACAAGGAGAATTGTTGTTTGTATACAGCTACTCTTTACAAGTAGATTTCTAGCCAAGAGTAGTGGGTTCATAGATTCAACATTGTGGAAGACATTCCACTCCACATGGCAAGAGATAATTGAGCGTTTAAGTGCATCTTCCATGACAAATCACAGTGCCATGATATTGTTTACATTTAATTTGCAACTTCACTGATTTGCAGCAGTGTTAAGCAGCTATGACTTTTAGTCCATATTCAGCCAGCCTTTCGCACTTCACGTTTGAAGGCTGTCGACAGTACTGCTAGCTGACAGGAATCTTCTTCTGCTGTACTGAGCATAGTTTCAATGAACCATGCTCTACCAATCTACTTTGATTGAAAGTCAAGTGCATCTCATACATGTAAATTATGACATACAAGTCATTTTACACTAATGATCCAGGATACAACTTCATAAAGATGTTTAACCAAAGAACACAGAGAAAACCAATTTGATGTTTCCTACTAAATTGTCATTCTAAATATGAGGAACGTGTGTGACTATTACACTGTGTTTCATTCTGCTAATCTACAGTTTTGTGGTGAGCGATTTAAGTAGAACAAATTGAGAAAAGGTACGTAGGAGGAGGAGATGGTGGAAGAGGTATATAGTCATTTGGTCCTTTTCTAAAAATGATATGTAAGGTCATTCTATATGTTCATCAAGTCCAAATGTGAAAATCTCTGAAATTTCAATCACCAATTACCTGAGACAATTCTGGTTGTTTAACTTGTTGTACAACTACTTTTGGTGGTGATTTCTTTGGAGACACAACAGATGTTTTGGTGACTATTTCTTGATGTTCGTGCTGCTGTTGGAGCTGTTGCTGCTGTGTAGCAGTTGCAGACGGAGATGCTTGTACTGCCAGGTAGATTTTTGTGGGACCCAAGACACCTTGTTTCCCAGTTGTAGCTTGTGCTGAAAAGTAGAAAATAGACACGTTCATTAATTTTTTAACAACCATAAAATTCTTGCAGAAAGAGATTGCTAGTAAGACTTAGGCAGCACATACAGGACAAACAGGAGAGAACTCAATGCAGTGTGCCCCAAACATGGCTTGATACAAATGGCCTGATAATATGTGCAACTGATTTTATCTAACTAGGTAAAGAAATGTAGTGTGTGTCAAACAATACATCATGTTCTTATTTAATGACTAGTTTCGTGGCTGCCTAAAGGAAATGAAAGCAGAGAAAATTTTAACTCCATAGGATTTTGGTAAGAAGAGTACAGTTTGAAGATCTTGTAGGTGGTGGAACCATGAGAAATAAGTAATAACATGAAACAACGAAGGAAGTACAGAAAAAACATAAATGTAAAACTAAAAATTAAAGTTAACTGATGACTGACATGCAGAAAGGATATAATACAGAAGGGAAAAGTGTAATAAACAAATAAAATATAAATCAGAGCCTCGTTTTTCGCAACTACAGACATCTGTATAGCTCACAGCTTTTCACTATATTCTTTTCCTTTCTGTTGAATAACAATACAATGTGGATGGTATATATATAAAAAAAAACACATTTTAGCACTTTGAAAATCTTTCCATGTAAATACACAATCCCCAGTAGATTACTGTTCAAAATATATCTTTTTAATTCCAGACTTCAAAGAGTTCACAATGATGGGTGACAAACATTAAAAAAAAAGTTAAACGAATATGAAATGAGCATATTACAGAAGCCTCTGTTCATCATTTATGAATTACAGATTTTAGACTAAAATGTGACAGGTCCATCATAGAACACGAGCACTAAATACAACATATATATTTGACAGATTGTGCAAATCTGTTATAAATAAAGGATAGAAAAAAAGAAAGTGAAGATATTGTAAAAACAACAAGCAAGTTACATCTTTACGACTGATCTGTACCTGAAAATAACATGTGAAGATGATATTGTGAGAGTACAATGGTGTGATGCAGTTAATTAGTTAGCTAGTTTGTTACACATTTATAAATCATATTTATGATGTGGAACATGCCAGCAGAAAATGAACGCAAGTGTGTGCGCGCACACACGCGCGCTTACACACACACACACACCACCACCACCACCACCACCACCACCACCACCACCAAGCCTCCACCTCAAACACCTCTCAAATTGCCCAAAAGCCAAAAAACAGCAACTTTGCCATCACCCAAATTACCTGTGAAAAAGTCGTCACAAAATGATGCACACTCCCTCACAGCCATACCAATTACAATGATGTCAGTATTTACCTCACTCCTTGAAACTGAACCACAGCAAGTTCTGCTGCCAGCACAGCAGTTGCAATAAAGAGAAATTGAAGGACACTTCGCTTCTCAAAACATGGCTAGCAGTCTCTGAGAAATCACAATATTCAGAACCCAGGAGGCATTTGCTCTGAACCCGAAACAAATCTCCCCCCCCCCCCCCCCCCATACGGAAGCTTATTTCACATTCAAATATGGAAATATACAGTGTCAGGTAAGGAGGAAACAATGTCACACAACCACAATACTGGTATAAAAGGGCCACAAAGGAAATGTAGCTTTCCCTTCTTTCTGTGCTGTTGTGTGTGTTGAAAGATGGTTAGCATGGGAAAAAAAAAGACTCACAAACCAAGAGAAAGACATACTACTGCTTTATGGAGAATGCAGAAAGGACGCAAAGAAAACAGTTGTGTTGTTCGCACAAAGGTATCCCAACACATGGTGACTAACAGAATCAGTTCAGCAGATATGGAAAAAAAAAAAAAGGCGGTGGGGGGTTCACAGCAAGGGCACTGGAATACTATGCAGGGGTAAGAAGCAAGTATGCAATGAGCAAGGCAAATTAGTTGTTGCTCATAATCCGCATGGTAGCTGCAGACAAAGTGTGAGTGCCTCTGGAGTAAGTCTGTGCAAAAGTGCGAGAGCCTAAAAGTTCAGAATACCACATATGAATACAACAAGTAATGACTTCCACTGGAGGCAATATAAATTATTATTATTATTATTACTGTTATTATTATTATTATTTATAAAACAAGAATTATTATGGTAAATAAAGTTTAGTCAAATGATGACTGCATTTTAAATTAGAGAGGAGTAGGGAGACACAGTAAGTATTGTATGCTTTACAAAATGTGTGAAAAGCATATGAAACTAGGTCATTTTCTTACCTTTCAATAGCTGCTGCTTGACCTGCTGCTGAACTACAGCCAGTTGCTGTGGTGTAAACTCAGCACCTTGTAATCCTTGAAGTACTATTCGTGGTCCCTGCTGTGTCTGAATGACTTGCGCTGTCACACACTTTACTATGGTACCTGGCGGATGTGCTATTTGTGAACCTGGATCTCCAGAGCTTACATCACCATCCCCTGGTGCTGCTGCAACAGCTTTCTGCTGCACTGGCTGAACACCCGTGACTTGATTCTGTGGTGTAGCTGGTGAAGGTAGCTTCTTGGACGCCACATCATCCACGGCTGCAGTCTGGGGCACAGCAACTTGCTGTACTACAGTCTGTCAATTTTCAATACGTGACTATCAGACAACTACTTTTTCAGAAGCACGTTAATGTTGTTATTACATCTATACCCTGTCAGACCATATAGAATCAAAACTAGAAGTTACATTCAACAAATTATGAAAATCAGATACCATTATGAAAATTTCAATTACTGAAAGAGAACTTTGCAAGCGAGAAATCACTAACACCTTTAAAATACTGGTTGGAAGAAGCTTTTGAGTAAGTATTTAGAGGAAGTATTTACACAACTGTCACATTAAACCTTTTTCAATGGTTTCTTTTCAGATTGTATCTGATTTCATGCAAATTTACTTCCTTCCCTTTCATTTTGAAATGTGAATTTGCTCTCAAATTTAACATTTCTATCCATCATTTAAAGCAAATATGATTTATTAAGTTAAGAAATTGCAAACCTTTCTTTTTCAAAACATCTCTTTGAGAATAGTATTACAAGTTGTGGTAACTTCCAAATAGTAAAGTATAAAGATCAATGGGATTCTGTACGGGACCAGCTGGAAGTTACTCAACTTAAGGAAATCATGTAGATACTGAACTGACACAAAATGAGGCAATGGCCAACATTCCTCAACAAATTCTCACGTACCTTCAAAAATACAAAAGTTAAGGAAAATAAATATTACAAAAAATAAGGGAGGAAAGAGAGAAGGAAAGGAAGTGTTGGAGTTTAATATCTCATCAATAGTAATGCCATTGGAGATGGAATATAAGCTTAAATTTAACAAGGATAAGGCAGGAAATGTGTTGTAGGAACCATCTGGCATTAATCTAAACTGACTTTAGAAAAACCACAGAAGTCTCTAGTGTAGATCTGAAATCCATTTGTCCCAGACATGAGTTCAGAGTGCTAACTATGCTACTGCACTACATACTGTAGTAGTTCAAAGGATTGATGTAACAAAAATCTGAAACTGGAGAAGAGTGAAATTCATCTCATCAATTCTCAAATTCATTGCACTCCTTGAATTCTGCATGAGTTTCAGCTGGTGAAAATCTGAAGAGGACTGTGAGTCTATGAAGGGATAGGATAATTACTAAGAAAGGACAAAACATTTAAGTGAGTAGAGAAAGATCACAAGAAGTGCTACAATAAAAGAGCGAATACCATATAACGTTGTTCACGAATGTACCACTACAAAAACAGCACACGTGACAACAGAAGAGGTAGCAACAGTGTGGTCACCCAAGGGACTATGTTGAAAAAAGGGAGGGACTCAGCGAACAGGTCAGGAAGAAAAGAAAGCCCAAGTGAAATAAAAGCATAATCGACAGAATGGGGAAAATACTCCACAGTATAGGTATCTAAAAGTGTAAATAATGGTAACAATAATGATTTTTGAACAAGAAGAGAGAGAATTACAATGATTAGGCCATAGTGAACGTTTTGAGAATGTAATACAAATTCCTACTTCCTTGCAAAATTCTTTTATACACTCCTGGAAATTGAAATAAGAACACCGTGAATTCATTGTCCCAGGAAGGGGAAACTTTATTGACACATTCCTGGGGTCAGATACATCACATGATCACACTGACAGAACCACAGGCACATAGACACAGGCAACAGAGCATGCACAATGTCGGCACTAGTACAGTGTATATCCACCTTTCGCAGCAATGCAGGCTGCTATTCTCCCATGGAGACGATCGTAGAGATGCTGGATGTAGTCCTGTGGAACGGCTTGCCATGCCATTTCCACCTGGCGCCTCAGTTGGACCAGCGTTCGTGCTGGACGTGCAGACCGCGTGAGACGACGTTTCATCCAGTCCCAAACATGCTCAATGGGGGACAGATCCGGAGATCTTGCTGGCCAGGGTAGTTGACTTACACCTTCTAGAGCACGTTGGGTGGCACGGGATACATGCGGACGTGCATTGTCCTGTTGGAACAGCATGTTCCCTTGCCGGTCTAGGAATGGTAGAACGATGGGTTCGATGACTGTTTGGATGTACCGTGCACTATTCAGTGTCCCCTCGACGATCACCAGTGGTGTACGGCCAGTGTAGGAGATCGCTCCCCACACCATGATGCCGGGTGTTGGCCCTGTGTGCCTCGGTCGTATGCAGTCCTGATTGTGGCGCTCACCTGCACAGCGCCAAACACGCATACGACCATCATTGGCACCAAGGCAGAAGCGACTCTCATCGCTGAAAACGACACGTCTCCATTCGTCCCTCCATTCACGCCTGTCGTGACACCACTGGAGGCGGGCTGCACGATGTTGGGGCGTGAGCGGAAGACGGCCTAACGGTGTGCGGGACCGTAGCCCAGCTTCATGGAGACGGTTGCGAATGGTCCTCGCCGATACCCCAGGAGCAACAGTGTCCCTAATTTGCTGGGAAGTGGCAGTGCGGTCCCCTACGGCACTGCGTAGGATCCTACGGTCTTGGCGTGCATCCGTGCGTCGCTGCGGTCCGGTCCCAGGTCGACGGGCACGTGCACCTTCCGCCGACCACTGGCGACAACATCGATGTACTGTGGAGACCTCACGCCCCACGTGTTGAGCAATTCGGCGGTACGTCCACCCGGCCTCCCGCATGCCCACTATACGCCCTCGCTCAAAGTCCGTCAACTGCACATACGGTTCACGTCCACGCTGTCGCGGCATGCTACCAGTGTTAAAGACTGCGATGGAGCTCCGTATGCCACGGCAAACTGGCTGACACTGACGGCGGCGGTGCACAAATGCTGCGCAGCTAGCGCCATTCGACGGCCAACACCGCGGTTCCTGGTGTGTCCGCTGTGCCGTGCGTGTGATCAGTGCTTGTACAGCCCTCTCGCAGTGTCCGGAGCAAGTATGGTGGGTCTGACACACCGGTGTCAATGTGTTCTTTTTTCCATTTCCAGGAGTGTATGTCAAAAGTATTCTGCTTCAAGCATCTTTATAAGTCCATTTAGTAAATGCACAATGATATGCCAGCTATCAAAGTTGTCAGAAATGTGTGTGTGTGTGTGTGTGTGTGTGTGTGTGTGTGTGTGTGTGTGTGTGAGAGAGAGAGAGAGAGAGAGAGAGAGAGAGAGAGAGAGAGAGGGAGGGAGGGAGGGAGGGAGGGAGAGAGCAGTTGCATTTTTACTAGTGAAACCAAATCTCAAGCTGGCAAATTAAGGCGCCATTCTCTGGTTATTGTCCTAATTTCTTTGCAGCACTTTTTCCATTGCTTGTAATAAAGAAAGCAACATTACCTCATGCTCATTTTCATTTCCTCTTCCTTTTGTTACTATCTCCTGAAAAGACTGGAATGTTTATTCATTCCTTGATCAAACTGGTGCAATAAAATTTCAGCAGCAGCCAGGACAATTTATATTGAATTTGACTTGCTGATAACTGTCAAAAGTGTGGCACCAACTGACTACAAATACACTCATGTAAAATATTCAAAGGGCTAATTAACTAATGTCAAGAAACCGCTGAATGTGTTCAACAGTACAATGGGCAACTTTGTACATTATTCTTTAAACAAAAAATGTGTCCCACCCCCCAGCACACACACACATATCCATCCACACATATACAGACACAAGCAGACATATTTAAAGACCTTTAAATATGTCTGCTTGTGTCTGTATATGTGTGGATATGTCTGGATATGTGTGTGTGTGCGAGTGTATACCCGTCCTTTTTTCCCCCTAAGGTAAGTCTTTCCGCTCCCGGGATTGGAATGACTCCTTACCCTCTCCCTTAAAACCCACATCCTTTCGTCTTTCCCTCTCCTTCCATCTTTCCTGATGAGGCAACAGTTTGTTGCGAAAGCTTGAATTTTGTGTGTATGTTTGTGCTTCCCTCTTTCCTGATGAGGCAACAGTTTGTTGCGAAAGCTTGAATTTTGTGTGTATGTTTGTGTGTCTGTCGACCTGCCAGCACTTTCATTTGGTAAGTCACATCATCTTTGTTTTTAGATATATTTTTTTCCTATATATATATATATATATATATATATATATATATATATATATATATATATATATATATATATATATATATTTCCCTACGTGGAATGTTTCCCTCTATTATAACCATTCCAAACTTAGAAAAATAACTTAAGTCCACCTTTAAGTATTGGTCCTTTAAAGTGTTGCAAATTGCAGTGCATAAATCCACAATGAGTTTTGAAATGGTGGGCAGTGCTATTCTGTGGCTAAAAACCAGACTCTTAGAAGATTCTCCCATAACAAGGAAACGTAATGTTACAACCAGCCTGCAGTGTTACAGGGCATTTACAGGTATTTTATTCGTGATCTAGGCTGGTATGATCACAAAATGTATAAACATATGATTTAATTCTTACTTTCTAGAATGTGAGACAGCCTTCCTCATGACTGTGTCACACTTGCTAATTCCATCTTCTAACACAGACAGCAGCTTCTCGAAATTGGCCATGTCCACGTCCTCACGAAGCTCTGAAATTCATGTGGATCTTCGAGCCTCAGTTCTTTCATAAGCAGTGAATATAATCCCCTGCCTTTGTCCCTTCTTTTCAGCCACGATTGAACTCAACATCTGGCTTTTTGTTCTCTTTGTCATTCTGCCCTAATGCGAAGATTTACTGTCACTGCCAGGGCAATAGCTCCAAAAACAAGTGGGTCTTCCATGTGCAAAATGCTGTATAAATACATATATCTGTGTAACCAAGTGTCATAATATGAAACTAACTGTTGAGTCTGTACTTCAGAACAGTAGTAACCTACATACAAGAATAACAATTACTTAATAAATAATCATAAAAAAAATTTCTTATGAAATAGGAACATTGAGTCACATAAGTAATTCGAACGGATGACATTCCAATATGCCACACGGTCCCCCTTGTGTTTCGTGCGGTAGAACGAAAGGCTTTACCAGACATTTCTGTATGCGTTTTGCACGTTATCACTGTCTACTGCGCGCGTGCGCCTGGTATATCCTGTGTTGATGGTGTAATAGGTCAACGTGAACCAGCCTGCAGTAACAGATATGCATGTTTCGGACACTGGTGCATCGTGTAATGCGGGATTAACTGTTCCAAGCCCTGATTCAACTATTTGAAGTTATAATAAATCACATGAAAACTCATCAGTAATCAGTTCAATGCCACCAGCACATTGCTGAAACCTGCAGCTTTAGATTAGATGTGACGCAGCTACTGCACGTCTTTTTGGGAATTGCGACATGAACTAAAATACATATATTCACATACTTTGAAGAACAATGCTTTTATATTATATGAGCATTTGGCATTTTGTGACTGTTATTACATTACAATATTCTTTCTTTTTACAAGTGATAAGCATATACTTCAATTGCTAATAGCCAAATAGGATAAGTGTGCAGGCATTACCTGAACATTTTGTTGCCCTGCTGCAGCAACTGGTTTCAAAAGTAAATTGCTTGTAGTTGCAACAGGAACTTGTACAGCATTTACAGTTTGTGTAGCCTCTCCAGAGGTTACTGTTGTTCCCACCGTAGTATTTAAGGCAACTGCATTTCCTGTTACAACAACTGCATTGCTCTGTTGTAATGCAGTGGCAGAAGTCCCAGGAGGTGCAGTTCGAATTAAGACTTGCTGACCATTTATTGTAGCAAGTTGTGCTTTTCCAGATGCTAGCTGCTGGGCAAGGTTTGATCCAGCAACTACAAACTGGCCAGTACTGAGAAGTTGACCACCTGCTGTCATCACCTATTCATAGAGACAAAAATGGAAATATTATCTTTCCATATTAAATAACAGTGTGCCCAACCAAAAAGTATGCACTGCACGTATGCCTATCCACACACAAAGCCCCCCCCCCCAAACAACCTCCCCCCGGCAGCGCGTGCACGCGTTCAAACAAACACACACACACACACACACACACAGACAGAGAGAGAGAGAGAGAGAAAGAAATTAACAAATAATACAATTTTATTGATTGGCGACTCCATGTTGTCTTGTGCACTACGACCAGGTAACAGGTATACTTGAAAAAAGAGACAGCATTGGTCGTATATTTTTTACTATTGAAAAATCGATTTTCTGTCACTGAGTGACCATCTTCAGTGCTATATTGTATAACTTAAATTGGGATGCACTGTTGTCACTAAGCTTACGGCAATCACATAGCCGTAAGCTTAGTGACAACAGTGCATCCCAATTTAAGTTATACAATATAGCACTGAAGGTGGTCACTCAGTGACAGAAAATCGATTTTGCAATAGTAAAAAATATACGACCAATGCTGTCTCTTTTTTCAAATACAATTTTAACTACCATCACATCTTATAGACAGTGTCGGAAGGGTTAGGCAGCAAATGGTGCTGGCCGAATACCAGGTTTAACCTTTTGTGCTCCGTAATGCAAACAATAGGTGTCTCTGTGTGCCCTTACTTAAATCGCCACCAGTCAGTCAGTAAGCACGCCACAGAGAACTGCGCAAGTCTTGTTGTGGAAACAATACGGCCACTGGCCAACAATTAGGGTACACATTAAAAAAAAAAGTGTGCTTTCATTCAAATATATTTGTATAAGCATTACAATACAAAACTTTCATATACAAGCGCTAGTCACTGACTGGTCTGTGACAACATAATCCACTGACGAATCATCTTGCAGTTCACGTTGACCACAGGAGTTGTAGAGTATGAGGCAGAGTTTATTTAAAATGTTGAATAAATGTATCTCCTATATACGTAACATCTAAATGGTTCTATGACAAAAGATTCATTATGTTGGAAGTATTGTAATTTTATCTCTTTTCTTTTAACACATTATTGCAGTTAATTCTAAATTTCCTGTCGGAAAATAAGTATTTCCTTCAATTTTTTTAATATTTCGTGAAAGAGGAAGACAACGAGATGGAGGAGAAATTTGAGAAAGAACTGAAATATGAAATACTGACTAGAAATTTTCCATTTAACAATTTATAAGGGAGCGAATTTTTACAATACATTACCTGTGTTGGTGTCCCAACAACTTGATTACCACTAACAATGATCTGTCCAGGTGTGAATACTTGATTTCCACTGACAACTACAGTTCCCGGTTGGGCAGCAACCTTTTGCACAACTGGTGTTCCTCCAATTTGTTGCCTAATCATAACAGTCTGTAAGAACATACAATAAGCTATCAGAACAACAAAAATAAAGAAAACATAGTTATGGAGATGAACAAACTGTATGAGAAGGGTTCAATAAGTAATACAGCACACTTTTTTCTCAGCCAACTTAGGTTGACAAAATGTGGCATTTGTTGTGGGACATGATGGAATATTCCTATTTCAGCCCCTATAGTTTCATGAAGTACCAATAGCTGGCACCGTACATGGTCTTCAAAATGGGGTCTGTAAAGGAGATGCGTTTCAAGCAGAGAGCTGTCATTCAGTTTCTTTTGGCAGAAAACCAGAACATCACAGATAAACATAGGTGCCTGCAGAATGTCTACAGAGACTTTGCACTTAACAAAAGCACAGCGAGCTTTTGGGTGACGCATCTGTAATCCCTGCAACAAGGTCGTGCAAACCTGTCCAAACTCCCACATGCCAGCAAGCTGCATACAGCCTCAGGAAATTGAAGAAACGACTTCAGCATGTTCATCGCCACAAAAGTGCAAACAAACTTCCCCTTCTCCATGACAAAATGCAAGGCCTCACACAAATCTGTGCACCCGATAGGAGCTCAAAAGATGTCACTGGACTGTTCTTCTTCGTCCACCATTCAGCTGGGATCTTGCACCTTCAATTTCCATCTGTTTGGTCCAATGGAGGATGCTCTCCACACGAAGCAGTACAAGGGTGATGGGTAAGTTACTGATGGGGCAGGACGCTGGCTCCAGTGTCGAACAGTATAGTGTTACCATGTGAGCATACAGGTCCTCCAAGTAAGGTGGTGTAAGGTCATCACGTTGAACAGAGATTAAGTTGAAAAATAGGATTTTGTAGCCAAAGGAGTTGGGAACAATATGGTGTCTTGAAATCCTGAATAAAAGCAACCTGCTTTCAGAGAGAGAGAAAAAAAAAGTGTTGCATTACTTACCAAATGCCCCTCACACAAAAATAAAATTAAAGAAAGAAACACTTTCTCATATCACATTTTGTTTTTCATGAACAATTACATGCAACTATAAAGTGCTTAGCATGACTAAAGCAAGAAAATAATAAAAAGCATCAAAAAACAAGACTTTAGAAGCTGAAGAATATCAAATTTGTACACGATATTGTCCCCTACTTTCTGTCTTCGAGTTTATCTTAATGTGTGCATACATAAGTTAAAAGTGGTCAACAGAAAACAAGGCAGGTCAACAAATGAAAAGCTGTTCTGACTCTAGTCTCTTGTTTCTTGGTTATTTAGTGAAACTCTTGTTGCACATGTTGTCTGATTTGTAGCTTTCTGTATATGTATTTGGCTATGCCAAAATTATGGTAAAGTGGCAACTAGTAAACTACCTACCATGAAGGGCAAGTCCACTGTGAAACAGACACAAATGACCGATCACCATCTTCATTTACTTAGCATTCACAACTGAGGGATCTTACTTGAGATGAAATACAGTTCCCACTCATAGCAGGTAGTTGCAGTAAGAGTGATTTGCGGTAGCAGTCAAATAAAAATTAACTAGAATCAAGTGAATATGTATGTACTTGGAAGAAACAAGGAAGGATTTTATCATTGTACTTCTTTGGAGATTGCTCAGATTGTAAATGGGAAAACCCAAACTCAATATTTCATTTATCTCTCATCTGGCAAAGTGAAACGGCACAAATGGAATACTTATAAGGCACATGCAATAAAAATTTCTTCTATACATACAGCAATTTCAATGGTGAAAGATTCAGAAACAGCGGAATGGGCAAAATGCAACACTTCAAGTATAATTTTTCCAGAAATGTTTGTAATGTCTCACATATAAACACAGTCTGGCCTCAGCAGCCAGAAACTGTGGTCACGCAGGAGTGACTTGCGACTTGCATCTGCGTAACTGTGTGTGTGTGTGTGTGTGTGTGTGTGTGTGTAAGTTGTCTGTTTTTGACACAGGTCTTGTTGGAGGAAAGCTCACTTTCTGCTTTCTGACAGTCTTTCTGTTGTAGCCATCTGCGACTCAGCACCTCCACTATAAGGTGAGTAGCAATTATCCTTTTCATAATATTGTTGCATTCCTCTCTGGATTTTCCATTGCTACAACTGTGATAACATTTTATAACAAAATGAACTGTAAATAAAAATTAAACCTCAATTCTACTTCATAGAACAGGAAAATGGTAAATTATATTGTCAAAAAAAAAAAAAAAAAAAAAAAAAAAAAAAAAAAAAAAAAAAAATCATTAAAAAAATCTGTCATTACACAGACTGGAGAACATCCCGCAGACAACAAGGTCATTAGAAAATGAGCACAAAATCAATTTGAAGAAAGATGGGGAAATCCGCCCTGTGAGTTTCAAAGAAATCAACATAAATTGTATACCTGGATGGCAGATGATTTGAACAGTCATCCTCAAAATGCTCCATTGTCTTACCACTGTTTTATCTTGTTTGTTATACTGAAAAAGTTAAAGCAAATTGCTATTCTATGTGTGTGAGTACATGTCTGACGTGTGTTGAGTGTGTGTGTGTGTGTGTGTGTGTGTGGGGGGGGGGGGGGGGTTAGATATGCAGATACTTTGGGTGATAATGAAAACAGGGCCATGCTTTCTAGTTCAGGTAGCTGGAGCTACAGTGTAAGAGCAGAAGTCTTGAGCAAAAAATAAAAATTCTAGTGGTGAAAGTAATGACGAAATTTCAACTGTAATGAAATTAATGTTAAAAATGTGACAGGTGGTCTGAAATCATGAAGAGATAAGGAGAAAGAAAGTGAAGAGAGACAAAGATTTTGAGTGAAAAGACCGAGAATTGAAAGAAAGAAATGAACCAAGAGAGGAACAGAAAATGAAATGGACTGATGAACAAGTAAGTTAATAACAGGACAAAATAGCAAAAATACTGATTTGCAATAGGATTTGGATGACCTAAATGTAATAACAATGCACATCACAAGGTAGTGGGTGTTCTGCAATAATGTGCTGAATGTTGTCTGCATATTTCATTCGGTTGTGTTGGTTCATTCTTTTAACTCTTCTTTAGCACCTGACCCGATACTGAGAGTGTTTACAATCTAGAGGAAGACTGATGAAAGCATGAGAATCTGACAATTCCATCTCATTTTGTCCACATCGTGAAGTCGCCATTTCTTTCATGCTTAGATTCAGTTTTGTTACTTTTCTTTACTTTTACCTCTGTATTCACTCTGCCACTCCAACTGCTTTTTCTTTCCAGGTTAACTACTAAAATGCCCCATTATTATCACTGAAAAGTTTACTTCTGTACCTTGACGTATGCTTTTATGTTTTGACTTCCAATTGTATCTTGATTATTCTTCTCTGAAATGTGTCATCTCATTCTTTACACGTCACATCGAATATATTATCTAAATTCAAAAATCATTTTTCAATGTTCTCACTTTATTGTAAATACTGAGTTAATCTTGATCAAAGCATTTAGTGGCCTGCTATGTAAAATTCCCCCACCCCCCTCTTTTTTTCCCATAATCCTCATCTTCTCCTATGTTTCTGATTCAACCCAAGATTATGAATATGTGGACCTTAAAGCTGAAAGTGTAATATTCATCTGTGTTTGCTTCTACATATATCACTATTCTCTCAGGTGAAATACATCGAACTTTTTTTGGCTTATAGCAGTAAATGTTCACTTAAGTTTTTTAGACATGTGGGACTGAAGGAAGCTGTGGTGCTTGAACAGATGTGCAGCAGCATGGTTACGGCCCTGAAGGCAACTGCAAATGTTACTATGATAATCTGTTTAAAATGCACATCAATAAAAAAAAAAAAGCAATGTGTACTAGGCATAAAGAAAACGAGGCAATGAAGTCATTACGACAATGCCCTCAGGCTTCGAAGCATGGAAGTTAATACTTCAGCCAGCAATCTTGATTTAAGTTGTCCTCAACAATTTTAGGGGTTCTTCGATGTCAAGGCCGATCACGGCCTGTATATATGACTTAACACATTTTTTCTTTATATTAAGCTAACAAACCTAATGGCCGATCACAGCCTGTATATATGACTTAACACATTATTATTATTATTATTTTTTAATATTAAGCTAACAAACCTAATAATTATAAAATGATCCCCCCCGACACAAATTACTATACTACTACACTAAACTAAATCATAGCTCATTGCATGAAAGATTTAAAAATTACACCGTGATATAATTCTTGAAATAAATCTTACTAGTCCCCCTTAAACATCCAACAACCACCACCACCACCATAAATCTTACACATTCTAAATGTAGTTTAGTGTAAGATTTATAATGAGAAATTCGTGATAATAACTGAAATCAAAATAAGCTTACTAGTAGTGTTTAAAGTAACAACACACATTTTCAACAGAATTAATCTAAGCACATAAAGTTTATAATTAATGTGATCTCAAGGAGGAAAGCAAATGTTGAATGGTAATGTAGTGTGTTGTTCTGGTTATCAACTAAAATTGTCTTTGTCTTTCTTATCCAATTGCCTCTAAAACTTCATGACATTTTTTGGTGTGTATAGAAGTTTCTGCTTTCCACAATTGTCTATTTTAGATGTAGGACTTTTTTTTGTTGTTGTTCCTACTGCAACACTTTATCCATATTACCTCAGGTTGATGACATAAAAGCTAATATTATTTCTGCATTATCTGGAACTCTGTGTCTTACATCTCTCATCAAGTATGATGATTCCTTAAATAAATAATTAATTTGGTTGTGACAGTACAAGGAAAAGAAATGGGAGTTTTTCTCAATAAATAAAGAATAGCATATCTTATTCTCCTTTAATTATTGTGTGTGTGTGTGTGTGTGTGTGTGTGTGTGTGTGTGTGTGTGTGTGTGTGAGTGAGATTTTGGTACCTTGGCAAAAAAAAAAAAGTTTCTCTGTCTTGAGCTGCCTTGTACGCTATTGTTATTTACGTAACAGCAGAAAGTTTCAAGGCAACCTCATGTATGTTGTAAATAATCTGGCAAAAAAGATATTTCTTATAAAGCCTTATAAATGAGTATGCAATTGAAACAATATTTTTCTCATTTTGTATTACCTGTGGGGGCTTAGATGGACTTAGAGGAATAGCTGTTCCCCTAGTCGAGTCAACTGCTATCTGTTTGACTTGGGAGTTAGCAGCTTTCACTACTTGAGTAATAGTAGGAGATGCTGCTACTGATGTTTTCGCTGTGGTCGTCACAACTCTGCTGCCTGCAACCTGTAATAAATTCTTTGTACACTAATTTTCTTTTTTTGTCTCTTTCTTTGTTAAATATGTTCATGGGTGATAAAAGACCTCTACACTGCACAGTACTGAAAGCTAATTTGGTAAATAGTTATCTCTGGCCTAATATGGTGGATGGGGTGAATGTGCAAGAAAAAGGACAATAGCGAACTCTGTTGTACAAGAGCCTTAATTTGCTAGTAAATAAATGGAACTTAAATGTCAATATATACACCACTGTTCATGGTGCACAAATGATGGCACCATAAGTCAACATCGTATAAATGAATCCTGGCTCTGTGGCACTAAGAGTGGGCCACCTTCTTTTATGCGCACCACTATATCCCAAATCAAACTCATGAAGATGGAAGTGTCAAGAAAAACCAATAACGACATTTTGAAAACTAGCCAAACCTGTAAAACTAAATGTTGTAGTGTTCAGTGACTATCAGTTCCCTTTTGGTGGAAAAATAAAAGTTCTTACACATCTTAAATTACAGCAATCACCATCAGACACCTGCCAACTTCAAAAGCAGAAATTCATAAAGCTAAGGAGTGGAAAGCTGGCAAGAAGTGTATTAACTTCCAGAGTTTTCATCAACTTTGTACTGGAGCCATGCTAAACAATTTCAACATGAGTTCGTAAATCTATACTTCCTACATGAAGTATATTAATACCACAAAGAACATGATCTAAATATTTCACCATTTCATACCGGCATAACCAAGGAAACTCAACAGAAAAGAGTATAGTTCTTTGTAAGGCCAATAACATTGTTTCTTGTTCACAAACTTACAACACAATTTCACAACCATACTTATAAGCGTACTGAAACAACAGCAACATACTGAAACACACACCATTAAAATCCACAAGATGATTTCTGCCTAAACAAAGGATGAAAGGACAGTGTGAATCAACCAATGAACATATGTAATTGTACATATGCTAATCAATGGACTATTTAGGAATATCTGCTTCCCACAACATGAGCTATTACAGAAACCAAGACTGAAAAGCTGTCTGTCTGTCTGTCTGTCTGTCTATGATGGGAAAACAACAAGCACAGATATTGAAAACTTTGACAATGATGATGAGCATTTGGACAATTTTAAACACATCTAAGTTAGTGCAGTTAAAGGGAAATCTAGGAATTTGGTGGATATCTCAATTATTTCTGCTAAACACAATTATTTTTACTAAACATATATCACAGAGCTTCTGCTAATTTATTTCTGAAAGTGGGGTACCAAAGAAGAATTCACAAAAAAGTGAACCTGTTTTACCAACAACAGACAATTATTTAACACTGCAGCTCCCTGCAGCTCAACAAGAGTTATTTGAAATTAGCAATTTGCATCACACTACTACTTTAAATTTGTTTGGCCAGATGTGAGATTCAGATTTTTTTTTTTTTTTGGTATGGCGTAGTTCCTAACATGTGCTACCATGTGACTGACAATTGCAGTAGCTTTGCAGGTTACTGCCCAACTGGAATGCAACACGAGTTGTACAGTCACTTGCCTGCAGCATTAAGGATGACAACAGCTGCACGGCCAAACTGCTCCAAGAGCAGTGCAGCCACAAATGTTCCCAGTGGACACCATCATTATGCACGACATCAGCATGCTTATATGAAATGTACTTACTCCTGGTACATTACAAGAGTATAACCGCTGTGTTGTCTTCCAGAAAATTACTAAGTGGTTCCTTGTAAACGGACTCTCACTGAATTTTGATAAGACACAGTACATACAGTTCCGTACAGTAAATGGTATGACGCCATTAATAAATATAGACCTTATCAGAAGCATATAGATAAGGTAGAATATTCAAAATTTTTAGGTGTGTCCATTGATGAGAGATTAAATTGGAAGAAACACATTGATGATCTGCTGAAACGTTTGAGTTCAGCTACTTATGCAATAAGGGTCATTGCAAATTTTGG
Source organism: Schistocerca americana (assembly GCF_021461395.2). Taxonomy (NCBI): domain Eukaryota; kingdom Metazoa; phylum Arthropoda; class Insecta; order Orthoptera; family Acrididae; genus Schistocerca; species Schistocerca americana. Next base: position 893,543,030 of record NC_060119.1, on the reverse strand, counting down.
TGATAAACATCTTAGTAAGTTAGCTTACTACGCCTATTTTCACTCATTGCTTGCATATGGCATCATATTTTGGGGTAATTCATCACTGAGGAATAAAGTATTTATTGCACAAAAGCGTGTAATCAGAATAATAGCTGGAGTCCACCCAAGATCATCCTGCAGACATTTATTTAAGGATCTTGGGATATTCACAGTAGCTTCTCAGTATATATACTCTCTTATGAAATTTGTTATTGACAAACAAACCCAATTCAAAAGTAATAGCAGTGTGCATAACTACAATACTAGGAGAAAGGATGATCTTCACTATTCAAGATTAAATCTAACTTTGGCACAGAAAGGGGTGAATTATACTGCCACTAAAGTCTTTGGTCACTTACCAAATAGTATCAAAAGTCTGACAGATAACCACCAAATATTTAAGACGAAATTAAAAGAATTTCTGAATGACAACTCCTTCTACTCCACAGAGGAATTTTTAGATATAAATTAAGAAAAAAAAAGAAAAAAAATTAAAAAAAAAGACAAAAAATAAAAAAGCTGTTATATTAACTTAATTATGTTGTTAAATTAACTTAATTATGTCATGTATTGGAAAATTTGACTCGTTCCACATCATTACGAAATATCATATTCATGATCCATGGAACTAATATTAATCTAATCTAATCTGTCAAGGAGCTTGGAGTAGTTACTTTCTATCCACAATTAAAAAAAGTCCTCCAAATTGCCTCAGACGTAAAGTAAACAGTACTGATACAATGTGAAATGATATCGAGGAATCAAGTGTTCGCACTGTAATAACTATGGTCAGTAGTTACAGCAAAACCTTCTTTTTGCACTTTCCAGCAGACTGACCCAAAAAAGTGTAAAATGTAGGAAAGTGTAAAATACAGGAAAGCATAGGACACACAACAAGTCAAAAATGAATCAATTTATTCTTCCAATAAACTTAAATTTTGCTTACTTTAAACTCAACTGTACAGGGCTTATCAATGCAGTTTCTAATTTTACTGTTGGGATCACAATTCAAGAGGTATGTTGGAGGGAATCAGTTTCTTGGCTCACAATGTAACATGAGAGCTGCGAATTTTGAGAATATGGTTCTATGTCACTCACAATGTCTTTCCTGCAAAGTCTCCCAATTGAGTTTGTTGAGCAGTCCTATAATGTTGTCTTGCTGACTAAACAAAGCAGTGATGAGTCATGGCATCTTCTTACTTCTTCCACTTATCCAAGCAGGTAAGAGGTACAATGCTCGAGAATTCATTCAGTGAAGGATTTGTGAGCAATCTCCATCATGGGTGAAGCACACTTTCTTAGCATTCTAGATCTTAGTATGGCTTCTGCCTTTTCCATCAGTGATCATTGCACTTCAGACTGCTTCAGACAGACTCCTAAACATCTGATGATTATAATCGATTTAACGAGTATAAATACTGGTTCTAAGAAATTAGACAAGATTTTTTAATGAATTCATTACTATCTGAATATCAGTGGGCAGGTAGTGTGGACAGAATCTCCATATAAGATATGCCCGATGCTCTTAATTTAATTATCACATGGGTCAAAACTATTAAAGGATGGAATTACACAAACTATACAGATCTGTTGATATAATACAAATACTTTCACATACTATGTAACACTCTGGGCTGTACTGATGAAGGTGCTCTGTAGTACTTATACAAATGTGACACAGGAATGAAAACCAATTAAAAATAGGTGAAAAATAGTAATTACTATACTGTCATACAATGTAAGGTCAAAAAGAACAGCAAGAATTGTCTAAAACCTGCATAGCATGAATTTAATAAAGAAACATCACTAAGGGACATTTCAGACTCCTCTAGAAGAATAAGATCCATGTCTAGAACAATGATGGCCAAACTCCAATACAACTGCCAAATTACTCTCAGATTTGTTCAATACAAATCACATACAGGAAGAAAACCTATCAGCGTAGTCGATCAACTGAGATTTTACAGAAAATTGATAAAACGGATAAAAGGATTGATGGTAGCAGCATACAACATAAGAAAAGTCAGAACACCATGTTCCTACACCTTTCAAAGTGACACTGAGGTCCATATATCAGCTACTCTCTATTCCTATCAAAATTATCAATTTGCTGTAATGTCAGGGAAAACATTCATGAAAAAATGTGGAGTTGTGTCACATTCCACAATCTATCCACATGTAAGCACTTCAATTGTCAGTATCAACATTAACCTGTAGCGTATGGAGGGGAAAAACAAAAAACCTCACCACACCGTTATCCATATATGTCTTTGTCCATTGTCTCAAGATACTATGAACAACACATGTTAAGGGGGGCTTCATGCACAAAGGCTACCTCCACAAAGACTGTAGAAGTTTGGGTTGTTTTTGTGTAATCTGTTGCTGTTTGAAGATTTGCTGTATAGGTGCTAATGTTGCTATTTATTCAAACAGGTTATGAGGAAGAGTGTGAGTCCATAATTTTTCAATTACACACTGAGGAACTACAACAGTAGCTGCTACCTCACACATGTCACGACTCCCTGTGCAACAGATTACAGTAGGTTATTTTGCTGCGAGATTGGATTACCTTTCTCTACATTGCTGGAATAAAAATCCCCTTCAGTTATAAGTAATTTGTCCCTCTCTCATCCTTTTTTTTCCCACTACCAGTTTTGGAAGCTTAAAGCTCCATCATCAGGTGGTTCCTACAGTTCCTTATCAGCTGTTGAGGTGTGCGCCTCAGTCACTATACCTAGGCTGCCATGTGTTGTTTGGTGTGGGTCTCACTGGCCCAAACACCACACATTCGGGATTTTTAATTATTTAGTGGAACATGACAATGGAGTTTCAAGTTTCTGAAACTGGCCGTGCTATAAAAAAGGCAAATTACTTACAACTGAAGTGAGTTTTTATTCCAGTAACATGTTCCTCAGTTGCAGTTGTTCTTCTGGCCAAATATTTTCTTTATTGAACGTTTCAATATTGCTTCACCTGCATTTACTCCATGATGTAAAAGTATGTATAGACAGATCTCATAATTATTTTGGTGTGTAGATCATAGTGTGAGAAGAAATATTGTGATTCATAAACAAAGCAATTACAGAAGCAAGCACCTATTATTTACAAATGCAGTGAATAACAAACTTCACAAAGCTAGCACTGATACTTTGAGTGCATGCATCTATTTTGGAGACTTATTTTTAATACAGTTATTCATAAAACTTGAAAAATTTCAGGGAAACTACATTTTCAAACTCATTCTTAAATATGTTATTACACTATCAACACTACAAAACAAATCTAATGAAATGTGAAAACAGAAGTGGCAACAACTATAACTTACCTTAAATTACAATATTATTGGCTACATCTTATAAGTTTATTACTATTTCTGTGTAGAAATATGCACTTAGTATACTATTAACAGTTAAACAGTCTCCTTTTCACACAAACATGCAATAGATTACACAATGCTTGAATTTAATGGCAACAGCATGAAACATCTAGCAGAAATATTAGCTGAATATTAAAATTAGATTAAAATATAGAAGACATTGCCCCCCCCCCCCCCCCACACACACACACACACACACACACACACACACACACACCAAAAAAGGACAACTTTTACATGTATTTGCTGCTTCCTTTTCTATTACTTAAAATATTATGTTGAGCTGTCTCTTTGAGTGCCATTGTGAAAGACAGCAGTATGTTGCCTGTCTGCCTTCTTACACACTGTGACTTGTGTGATTCTCCCTATCAGACCCTGCTCATATCACTGGGTAAGAGAGATATGAATAATATTTAAGAAAATCCTTCCAGGAATAACATTGATATGTCAATCAATTTACACTGCATTTGTCTCAATCATTGTGCTGATGATTATTCTTTCTAGAACAGTTCTTGATTAAAATTAGCTCAGCCATCATTAACACATCACGTAAAACACAAGAATTTTATATAGTCTTGTGTGGATATCAATGCAAGATGATTTGCAATAACTTTTATTTCCTGGATTTCAAGAAAACATTGTAGAAATGCAAAGCACAGATACCTGTTGAGGTTGAGCTTGAATCTGAGGATTGTTGAGGACATGGAGCTTTCCATCTGGCATTTGCACGAGCTGCTGACCTAAAAAGTAAGAAAATAAAATATGATTTATTTCCTTTGCAAGAGTGTATAGTGGTGTGCAAGTAAGGAGACAGGTGGTGGGGCGAACTGCAGTGGCAAGGCTCAGTGCACTCCATGTTGCTTCAATCAATAGTGCCTTACTATAGTGTATGCCTGTAGTGTGCAATTTGGGGAGTGCCTAGAACATTAAGCAATGATTTTCATGTTAGTTTAGGTACGGTGAAAGTACATAGCCACTGTAGTATTCCTTATGGATGGCATAATGCAAACATGACAGTATCAGTTTTCTGAGCCCATAAATGTTTGTGGGGAGAGCCAGAAGCAGAAGCAGTGGCCTGATGCGACGCTTATCCCAACGCTGCCAGTTACCATGGTAGGCAATGGATGGAGAGTTGAGCATGGGACAAAGACAGGGGGCACACTGGTGACACTGTAAAGTATTTTCTACATCTCTCTGCACAAGACACGTCACATGGCCACCTTCGTAATTGCATACCACTACAATAAGTGAAGTATAGTACCACAAAATAAAAATAAAAGAGAATTCACATTGTTTAAAAAGATACATTTTTTTAAGAGGGCACATATTTAACATATCTGATGCTGAGAGGCAGTTTATTTTATGTCTGATCAGCTGCTAATGGAAGGAATTTACTGGAGAAACTTGTGCTTTAGAGGAGGAGGATGATGGTGGGAGTTTTAAATTAATTTAGAATAAAATACTCGAGTAGTTCCTGAATTTTGTTAATGTATCAACACTATATTTCTAGGATGCAAAGGGATACAGTTATAAAAACAGAATGAGAAAACAACCCTCATCAACCAATACCAAATTACCAATGTAGATCTTATTAGTGCCCTAATTTATCTCTAAGACTTATGGAGAAATATAGAGTTTTAAAAATTTGTTTAACAACAGAGTGTATAAGTTAACCATCCTGTAAAATGAAGATTATATACACAAATAGGGCAATTAAATAACACACAATGTCCAGTGTTGAAGTTAGTGTCATGGAGACATTAGCATGGATTAGGTAATGATTTTGACCAATCATTTTACATGAACTAAGATGCAAAGGGCTACTCGCCGACCCACATAATGACAGCCTGATGAGTCAGTGTTGACAGTCCTCCAGATTAAAGTTACCTGTGTTTAGCAGGGTGAATGGTGAAGACATCTTTCCAATGAGGGCAACAGATGAAGGAGAAAAGATTCTTGTCAAGTCCAGCGTAATTAAACCTGGATTTTTGGCCAAAGTAAGATCTTTTGAGAAGACTGGTATTTCTGCTGGGGTTAGCTTCTTAGAAGATAGCATGTTGATGACATTGTTAGTATCCTGGAGAGGACACTTAGGATCACGGCATCATCTGTGAGTTACCATGAGGCTGAATAGGGGAAGCGGTGGGTTTACACGTAATGGTACTCACACGTAGGTGTGGGATGTAAGTAGCTCACATAGCACCCAAAGATGATAAATATAACACTGTCCAACTATTGGAGAACAAGGGTCCAACTGTAGAGATAGAGTACAATAAATTACTGTTACAAAGAAAAGGCACTTTGTGAAAGGAGTTGAAGCCTTATAGTAAGATTGGCTTTTGTGAGTTAAGAGTTACAGATAACAACAATTTTTTTTTAAATTATTTTTTACAATTAATTCATCTGTATTAGAAAATTCAGAGTGTATGAAGACAAAATTCTGGGTAAAAATAAAATATGTCTTGTAAATGATAAATAACTTACCAGGCATCAAACCACGGACTTGTAATTTTCCATCAGGTCCTTTGACAATCTGCACACGCTGTTGATTTGATGGTGTCCCTTTGAAATGCAAGGAAAAAAAAGTTCAGTTATTTAAAACACAGCTACAGGAACAAAAATAAAGTCATCAGAAATGTCTTAATCAGCACTAATTAGAGCTTCAGGTAAAATCAGAACCGATTCTCAATGTATGAAAAACAGTCCATGCCTAGTGTGGTCAATGCTGCTATAGAAAATTTGTTACTATTTCCTTGTTGTGTTTGTATTTTTCATCCTTGTTTTATTATATGGATAGCTCAGTGCCACAGGTGACCAACTGCCTCTGCAGCTTATTTTGAGATGGATAATGGAACTAGTAGGCAAGATCATGGTCTATGAGAGCAATTTTGGTACTGTGTTATTACAATGTTGCCACATGTGAACCAATGTGACACTACAAGATCACTTGTGGTGTGAACAATGTGACACTGCAAGCTGTTCCATGGTGCGAGTATTGAAGATTAGTAAATGTGATGCAAGATGGTCAATAGAGAGAATGAAACACTGTCAACCTCTGACTTTTCTTCTCCCATGATGATAGTACATACCAACTGGGGAAATATACCTCCAGTGATGAATCTGTTATGTTTGTTCATTGCACCTTTGAGAGATACCTGAAGAAAAATCAAGTTAAATGATTTTTGTTTGGCAAAGCACTTAGGGCATTTGCTGCTATGTGCAACAATGTTTTGACAAAGTGTAAGTCATTATTTGCTATTTTTTGCATTTCAGATCAATGCGGTCTTAAGCAGAAAAGAGATTCCAGCTGTCATAAAAAGGTTATCAGTAAGAAACTCAGTGAATCATGACAGCAATCATATCAACAAGGTGAAAACTGGGTAAATCCATAGAAATAAAACTTAAAGCAAGTGACTATTTCAAGCTTGTAACGGCCTGATATATAATGGACTCTTGTTAGTACATCTGTTACTATCGTGTTTTCACAAACAGAACATCCATTTTTGGAAGTCTCAGTCCCAACAGAATTAAAAGCATGTTAAACTGACTTATTTGTGCATTCTCCCTGACAGCTTAGCACATTCTAATCTGGGGATATCAATACTGTTTGGGCAACTTTTGCAGCCGAGAGTTGTGAGAGTGGTAGGTGTAGGATGTTCATGGCAGCATGGAGAGGAAATATGCAGGCAGACAATGCTATTCACTGTCTGCACTTCTGCAAGTCGAACAGATTGTTTGCTAGTTCGTATAGGTTGGCAGTAGCTCTGAGAACTTCTGTCTTCTGTAGTGGACAACAAACTGAACAACATGTCATTCAGTCACTGTCTCCTTTGTTCGTGTTTAGCGTTAAGTCGTCCCCCATTCCCTCCCACCAAGGTCATTTTCTTTTTTTCATGTGTGTTAAACGGTGCACCAGTTCAACATGGATAAAAAGACAGTGAGCCTGTTTACCAACAATGAAAAGTGGAGCATTATTCAGGAAATGGACAAAAATTCACACAAGAAACGAGCTGATATAACATGAAAACTGAGCATTCATCCATCAACATTAAATACAATAGTGGGGAAACAAAAACGTGTATGTAACATATTTAGAAGGAGAAAACAGCAAACAAAAATGAGTGTGCAATGCTCAGTTTCCAGAACTGGAAAATGTACTACTAAAGTTGATAAAACAAGCTGATGCTTCAAACATTTCAACTGAAGATACAGTAGTTCATGCTAAATGCAACAAGAGTTGGGACTCACAGATTTCAAGGTGTTCAATAGCTGTATTGAAAGGTTCAAGAAAAGGCATAATTTAGTGTATAAATTAGTTCGAGGTGAGTCTGGAAGCATAAATGATGACACTGTTCAGTCATGGAAAAATACTCTTCCCTCCGTCACAGAAAATTACATTTCCAATGACATTTTTAATGGAGATGAAATGGGCTTATTTTTTCACCTTCTGCCTGACAAAACTCTTGCATTCAGTGGAGAAAAATGCCATGGCGGAAAATTTACTACAGAGCCGCTAACGGTTTTATTATTCTGTAACAAAAGTGGGGCAGAAAAGTTGATGCAGTTAACTGGAAAGGCGATGAGTCCACAATGCTTCAAAAATGTGCAGGCATTTCATGTCAATACACGCCTAATGCAAATGCATGTCTAACAACAACTATTTTCAAACAATTCTTGCCTGCCTGGGATGCAAGATTTGGTATCAGACATAGGAAAAACAACCTGTTTATTAACCTGTATGCACCACATCACCAAGCTACAATGTATCTATGTAACATAAATGTAGTTTTTTTCTCCAACTCGTACAAGCCACCTTCAGCCAGTTGCCCAAGGCATTACAAAATGGCTGAAGCATAAATCATTTAAGATTCTTGTAAAGAAGAGGCTGGCTCCCTCTACAATGAGAAAGTTTACAATTTTGGATGCTATGCATTTTGTAAGAAGTGCTTGGGATTCCGTGCAAGAAAGCACAATACCAAACAGCTTCACGAAGACTGGTTTTCATCAGATACTGGTACTTACACAAGACATAATGCCAGAAAACAAAGCAATGTCAATTGAACAACAGCAGCAAATAATTGGATGAGATGAAAACACTGATTGTCTTAGATTTAATGAATATGTTGATTGTAATTAAGATACTGCCATCTTTCAGTCATGACATCTGAGGATGTGTTGAAGGAGCAGACGGCAGACAAACAGGAGGGAAGTGAAGGCAAGGATAAACCAGAAACTTTACTGGTTCCTACAATGTCAGAAGCTATTGAACCAATGGACACAGTTAAGTATTATGTTTTGAGTTTTGAAGCCGACGTAGAAATGATGAACACATCAACCAAGATGGAAAATACAACATAAAAATTATTATATGTAAAAAAAAGAACTGTTGATACATTTTTCAAATCTTTGTGAAGACAGAACGCACTGTATATTGTCACGTTATAGTGTAGTAAGGCTAACAAGATGTACAACATACCGATAGTTTGTTGAAATGACAATCCCTATTCAGTTACCAGTAGTGATTCACTAACAGACAGACACCAAATGAATGATGTTTGTTTATTTTTGAGAAGTGTAATAAAATTGCAATTTTAGCATATTTTTATTTTTTCTTCGTTACATGCCAGAAACGTATTTTGGATGTTAGAGGGTGCACTCACGTCACATGACTTTCCTGCATTCCAGCTGGCTGATGGCAGAAGTATGTTGGATTTAGTCAATGTCGTCATATTTAACACATTTTTGCTTCTTGTAAACTAACATATAATTTTGAGGGTTCCTGGGTTTCATAATTCAAAAATCTTGAAAAGTTGCATTTTGAATTAGAAATTATCATTGTAGCACATCACAAAGTGTGATCCCATATTACGCCAAGTGTGGTACCTGTAATTCTGCATTTCCATCGACAAAAAAATCAAATCACTGCCACATTAGGTATTTTTCAGTAGTACGTTTTCCTGCTTATGATGTTCCAAATCTGCAGTCCTTTCAAATATGTGCTAACAAAATTCCACTGTACTGGAAATTGGATTAAAATTCATCACCAATTGGAGGGCATGTGATGGTTACTAAAATATCGATTTACCAAGATATCAGTCTCAGGAATCCAATCCAAAGATCTTGCAACAAAGGATCATGACATAACAAATTACCAGATGCTAATGGGATAGAGCATATTCTTAGTAAGAAGTTTGACTGGGGAATGTTGTTCATTATAGATGGAATTATAGCTCTGGCATTTTTTTAAAAAAAAAAAAAAAAAAAAAAAAAAAAAAAAAAAATAAAGAAGAAGAAGAAGAAGAAGAAAGAAAGAAAGAAAGAAAAGAAAGAAAGGCGAGGAGCCTGCCTGTTTCAACGAGCTTGCCTGCTCCCGCTGTTTGAGGAAAACCTGAAAGACATGACAAAACACCGAAGCATAGATAGGAAATTATCCTGACATTTACTGACTCCTTTACCATGTACTACATACACTACAGTAAGAAGGACAACATGGATAGAAAATATTTACCACCAGAATTGAATATGTCAGTAATATACAACTTATATGAAACAAACTGCGACAATGAAAGAGACATTACTCTCTCAGACATAAAAATAAAGTATTTTATATTCACATTCTAAATACATTATCTGGCGTACCGCAATGTTATATTGTATCGTCCTAGACCTTCATAATGTGTGTGTTGCACATGACTGCATCCAACTACATGTTGAACCAACAATAATTTTGCGCACAATTTATGACAATAATTACTAATCATATTATAATCAATTGCATTATTACTATAATATTTACTATGTGGCAAAATGGGTCTTTCATAACTCCAGAAGGAATATTACACTTTGACAAGATGCAACATTCTCACAGTCAAATATTCCAATGATCCAAGAAGTATTTATTCTATTATAACTACATTCATCGACCACAAATATTTATCAATCAGGTTATTAATTTCATTTAATTGGATAGACAAAAAATCTACTCACCAAGCGCCGGCAGAGCGCACACATAAAAGACTGTTGTGATTGGCAAGTTTTTGGAGCCAGTGGCTCCTTCTTCATGCAGAAGGGTTGAAGGGGAAGGAAGAAGGGTGAAGGAAAAGGACTGGAGAAGTCTAGGAAAAGAGGTAGATTTTGGTAAAGTCACCCAGAACTGCGGGTCAGGGGAGACTTACCCTTTGGGATGAGAAGGAAAGACTGATTGTTCTCAGGTTTTCAAATCTCATCCAAAGCAGTCCCCAACAATCAGTCTTTCCTTCTCATCCCGAATGGTAAGTCTCCCCTGACCAACAGTTCTGGGTGACTTTCCTGAAATGTACCCCTTTTCCTAGACCTCTCGAGTCCTTTTTCTTCACCCTCCTTCCTTCTCATTCAATCCTTCTGCCTGAAGAAGGAGCCACTGGCTCTGAAAGCTTGCCAATCACATCAGTCTTTTATGTTTGTGTTCTGCCCTTACTTGGTGAGCAGACTTTTTATCTATCCAATTAAATTTTTTTATCAATATTTGATTGTTTTCGAGGTTATTAATTTCAGTCAACAATGACCATCTTCAGACCTAAATAAAAGCATAAAGACATAAGCTTGACATAAAAATATTCCCAAACTACACAAGTAACAGAATCGGAAATCATTTAGAGCAAATATGACAACATTTTCATATCTGTGCAGACACAGTATACTACACATTTGTGTCACTATATATATAGATTGCACAGTCATAATAATTAGCCGTATAAGCTTCATGCCCATGTTACAAACTTTGACTACCATGAACAATACTGTGATTATATTGCTGTACAGCAGCGAGTGACATGTATACTGTCTGGCATGTAGATTTGCCGCTGCACATCAGTTTACATGACTTCAATAGAAATATTCTTTTTAATTCAGTGCACAAAATCTTTCTGGCAGAATTTAGTGCAAATAGATATAAAAATGTGAATGATTGTATTTACATATTATAGAATAACATGTAATGAGAAAGGAAGCTTCATTAAAATAGAACTATGTTATTAATAGAGCAGAACAAATAACCCCTCACCCAAGTGTACACATCATGCCCATGCAATCCAGTCATTAAATGGGAGCCCATGACTTGTTCACAATAACATGCAATGAAATGCGCAAATGTCATCGGACATAAACAGCACTATTTGTCACACATCGTCTATTTGTGAGATTCAGTTCAATAAAATGTAATGAGGAAGGAGGCTTTATTACAAATATTATACTAACAATGTAATGAGCAATATACAGTACCATTGTACAATGCAAACTATCATTACACAAAGTCTGCAGTTTGTTAATAAAGCAGAGCAAAAACTACTTCTTTCTCAGGGCACATGCTGTGTCTACACAAACAAACCAGCAAATAGTATCACAAAATACATGACAAGCCACACCCACACAATGCTGGGAATCAGTGAAACAAAATGGCTGCACTCTTGCAGGTTGCACCAATGAGGAGCAGCAATATGTGATCAGATTTCTGTTAGCTGAAGGGTTGAAACTAGTCAAAATCCAGCGTTGGATGGCAGTGCAGTATGGCAAAAGATGTTTGAGTATAACGCAACTCTACGAGACTGCAGACAAGTTCGAACGGGTGTGACAAGTGTTGAAGATTCCCCAAGCCCAGGACGCTGTGTCTGTACAGTCACAGTGAACAACACTGTGTGAGCTGATATGGGGAAACAGGTATATTATGGTGCGTGATGTTGCAGTAACTATGAACATCAGTGCTGGCTCACCCCTCCATACTGTTCATGATATACTGACGTTTAAGAAAGTGTGCACAATGTGGGTTACAAAACATCTGTACATGACTGAATGGGGCGATATTTCTTCACCATATTGTAACAGGCGATGAAAGTTTGGTGCATTTTTTCGAACCTGATCAAATGCGGCCTTCAATGGAGTGGCAACATTCTTGAACATTAAATGTTGAGAGGTCAAAATATGAACAGTGGGACATATGCAAACCTTATGTATGAAAATCTGGAATCAGCAACCTTGAGAGAGCAGTGTGGAGTGGTGTCCAGTGGCATCCTGCTACCGCATGACAATGTGAGGCCACAAACTGCTAGTCATATTAGATACCATCAAGAACCTGAAGTTTTCCCGCTTGTCCCAACTCCCATATTTCCAAGATCCAGTACCTTCAGATTATCACATTTTTAATCCACTGGAATAAGTGGTTACTGCCCCCCCCCCCCCCCCCCCACACCGCCGCCACACCAAGATTTCTTTGCACATGGAACTGAGAAGCTTGTCCAGCACTGACATAATTGCATGGAACTTGAGGGGGATTACATTTAAAAATAAATTAGTGTTGTTTTCCATTCTCATAATACATTCTTCTTCGGGGTGTCTATTGAATGACTCTTGTACTTGTACTAAGTTCAGCAGGAAATATCTTGTACACTTAATTAAAAATAATATTACTACTGAAGTAATGTGAACTGATGTGCAGCAAAGACATCTAGCATGCTAGAACGTATACATGTCACTCACTGCTGCATGGCAGTGTAGCTTGTTTCCTCAAAGTGACAATATGTGTGTAGCAATGGTGCTCATGGTACTCAAGATTTATAACTTCAGGATGGAGCTCGTATGGCTAGTTATTATGACTGTACCACCTACATACAGAGTGATTCTTATTAATGTTTAAAAACATCCAAAGCAACGTAGATGATGCTGAGACAAGTAATTTAATATGAGACACATGAAGACGCAATCTCAGAAAATAAACCAAAAGTGGATGCCAAATGTTGAACATATGACATTATCAGATGACATACCTTGCCACACGAGTAGTGGTGGAGCCTATCTGTCTGTCCCACCCGCTCATCCCAACCCAAGTCAAGTATTCATGTCAGTGTGGCTCTGGGCCCACATGCACGATTTTAACGCATGGAGATCAGGATTCGAGGCTCGTGTATGGCAGGGAGCATATTTATTATTGTGTTAGACAATTGTGTGTTTACATGGAGTAAGATTTATTACTTTATTTACAAGTCTCGTGGTCTTTGCCAGTGTACTGTAAAGTAAAACAACAAAAACCTACCATATTGCGTACTGCGTCAGAAGTAAATAAGTATAAGCTTCTAAATTGCACCATTACCAGTAAAAGTTTTACAAACAAAAAAAGAAGGGAAGAAGGGACAAAAGAAAAGAAACACAAATTAAGAACAGCTTTTACTTGGTATTTGTGCAAGTTGGAAATACCTGTAATTAAAGTTACGTCTGTACACTTACTTCTAGGTCTTAAGACGGTCATAATTGACTGACATTAATAACACGATTGCTGGTTTTATAATAAGATAAATATTACATATTTCCCACTGCCCTACATTTTTTATTTCATTCTGGACTGTACCCTTAGTTGGTTTCAAAACATTGTAAATGCCACAGTCATTTTTTTCACCCTTTATTAAGTTCTAATTTCAAATTGACAGTTACTGAGAAATCTCTATGGTTACTAACAGCAAGATTTAAGGTGTTTTCAGAACAAACAGTTACTGTCATCTTAGTACTCAGCAATAGAGTTCCTCATACTATTTGAAGAACTGTAATACACAGGAAGCTGTAGTAATTGCTGCAGACCACAGGTTGAAGTAATTCGTAAATCCACTTACATTTGCTATTATCTGGTTGAACCAGAATATTCACTAACAAAATATTGTATCTCTTTAAGAACATGGCTGCTATGGCTCTAAAATGGAGCCTGCTTGAAAATTAATAAATAACGCAAGGAGTGAAGGTAACAACAAAATCACCGTATAGTCCACACCCTGAGTAACTGACAGGCACACAAACAAGACAGAGACTGTTGCTAACCTGTGGACAAATTGTTCTTCAGAACTAATAAAACACACCAACATCTGCATGCCTACACTGCCCTGGCCATCTACAATGTGTCAGCACTGCAGCTCTCCTTGGGCAAGAGAAGTTGGTGAAAAGGGGGGGGGGGGGGGTTGGGAAAGGGTGACTGGTAACTGGGGAGGGAAAGACAGCAGGTGCAAGAGGTGAGAATGTGGAAACTCATTCTGAGCACAGCACGTGGAGACTGAGGCCAGGATGTTTCTGCCCGGCCTCGATCTCCTCTAGTCTTTTCTTGCTTCGCAACCTTCCCACACTTGTACTTTAGCGATGCTCTACACCCACTCTACCAAACAATCTCTTACCCCAGTCAACACAATCTCTCACCCCAGTCAGTCTGCAGTGCGAGCATACTGGTCTCAGCCGGGACAATGTGGCTGTGAAAGTGCATTTGTGTGGTATGCATTATTATTAATTCTGAAGAACAATTTGTAAAAAAGCTAGGAATGTTTTCAGTCTTATGTACCTGTCAACGAGTCATTGTTGCAATTATATGGTCGGTTATTACCTTTACTTCTTTCATTATTTACATTCTGCCAAGGACTGTTTAAATATTGTTATGACCAACATGAAATGAGTTGCCACTAAGGCAACTGTTGTTTGGTTTCAGATCTCAAGTCCTCATCATCTGTGATGATGCAGCTAAACAATTCTTACTTTTTCCATTGTGGTGAGTAAACTTTCTCAATGCATTTGTCATTATTAAGAATGTATCATTAGGATCCACCAGGAGTGTAACAACCCACAATGAAATACTCTAAAACCATAATTATCACCTTCTTATTTCATGGTGAATGAAATCTCTTATTGCTACTGTGAATATTGGTACAACACACAGACTGCCACATGCTTACGGATGGCTGTTCTACCATCAGGCACACAAGCTGCTGTGGCCGCAGCTACACGGCCATGAACTTGGTAAACATATTTCTTGGAACTTCCTGGCAGATTAAAACTGTGTGCCCGACCGAGACTCGAACTCGGGACCTTTGCCTTTTGCGGGCAAGTGCTCTACCAACTGAGCTACCGAAGCACGACTCACGCCCGGTACTCACAGCTTTACTTCTGCCAGTACCTCGTCTCCTACCTTCCAAACTTTACAGAAGCCCTCCTGCGAACCTTGCAGAACTAGCACTCCTGAAAGAAAGGATATAGCGGAGACATGGCTTAGCCACAGCCTGGGGGATGTTTCATTCTGGATATTTCTTGGAGTTGTACCATAGATTGATAAATGTTAATCACACCCCAGAAATGAGACTTCAGGCAAAAAATTTACCCTCACTTTGAGGTGCACTTAAAAATCAAATCAAGTATAATTCGTTATATGAGAGATAAAGTATAAAGTGGCACCACCTCTCAGGGCTTTGTGGAGAGTAGTATTTATTTGTAACAATTCAAATGAAATTAACTTTAGCCAGTTGGAGACTTAAAATTACTACAAACACTAATAGCAGTGAGAATTCATGATATCTATTGAAATAATACGCACGGAACTATAGTAGCTGGGGCCACTTAGACTTTTAAAGACTGTACTGGAACAAGTGTTCGAGTTGTACTTCAGTCTTTCCATGTCATGTGAATGACCTGCAAAGTATTTTTTCTTTCAATGAAATACAGTGTTTTCATCCAAGAAGGTTATATCTTGACTTAACAGAGTATTTCAATCCACATATTCAAGGAACTGATTTGTTCAAATGGCTCTGAGCACTATGGGACTCAACTGCTGAGGTCATTAGTCCCCTAGAACTTAGAACTAGTTAAACCTAACTAACCTAAGGACATCACAAACATCCATGCCCGAGGCAGGATTCGAACCTGCGACCGTAGCGGTCTTGCGGCTCCAGACTGCAGCGCCTTTAAGCGCACGGCGGTACTGATTTGTATCGTTCCTTGTAGACCTATATGCTAAGTAGGGTAATTATTAGATTACTTTTTTAACATTCTAGATAATATAATTTGTCTGCAACATAAAATCATTTCCAACACAAGTGATCTGTACAGAGTGCAAACTGGAAGTACTGTCATCACTACAGAAAATGTTTCTCCCACAGTCTCTCCTACGTCTGTCAATGTTGTTCGACAAGTAAGTTAGGTCATAGCCACCTAGAATACAGACGGCAATAATTAGGAACTACACACAGGTGGGCTGTGAGTGGGGATGTGACAGGCGAGTCTCACTGCATAGCATACCTGAACAGTCAGGATCTATATTGCTGTTGTTGTTGTTGTTGTGGTCTTCGGTCCTGAGACTGGTTTGATGCAGCTCTCCATGCTACTCTATCCTGTGCACGCTTCTTCATCTCCAAGTACCTACTGCATCCTACATCCTTCTGAATCTGCTTGATGTATTCATCTCTTGGTCTCCCTCTATGATTTTTACCCTCCACGCTGCCCTCCAATACTAAATTGGTGATCCCTTGATGTCTCAGAACAAGTCCTACCAACGGATCCCTTCTTCTAGTCAAGTTGTGCCACAAACTTCTCTTCTCTCCAATCCTATTCAACACCTCCTCATTAGTTATGTGATCTACCCATCTAATCTTCAGCATTCTTCTGTAGCACCACATTTCGAAAGCTTTTATTCTCTTCTTGTCTAAACTATTTATCGTCCATGTTCACTTCCATACATGGCTACACTCCATACAAATACTTTCAGAAACGACTTCCAAACACTTAAATCAATACTCGATGTTAACAAATTTCTCTTCTTCAGAAACGCTTTCCTTCCCATTGCCAGTCTACATTTTATATCCTCTCTACTTCGACCATCATCAGTTATTTTGCTCCCCAAATAGCAAAACTCCTTTACTACTTTAAGTGACTCATTTCCTAATCTAATACCCTCAACATCACCCGACTTAATTCGACTACATTCCATTATCCTCATTTTGCTTTTGTTGATGTTCATCTTATATCCTCCCTTCAAGACACCATCCATTCCATTCAACTGCTTTTCCAAGCCCTTTGCTGTCTCTGACAGAATTACAATGTCATCGGCGAACCTCAAAGTTTTTATTTCTTCTCCATGGATTTTAATACCTACTCCGAATTTTTCTTTTGTTTCCTTCACTGCTTGCTCAATATACAGATTGAATAACATCGGGGAGAGGCTACAACCCTGTCTCACTCCCTTCCCAACCACGGCTTCCCTTTTATGCCCCTCAACTCTTATAACTGCCATTTGGTTTCGATACAAATTGTAAATAGCCTTTCGTTCCCTATATTTTACCCCTGCCACCTTCAGAATTTGAAAAAGAGTATTCCAGTCAACATTGTCAAAAGCTTTCTCTAAGTTTACAAATGCTACAAACGTAGGTTTGCCTTTCCTTAATCTAGCTTCTAAGATAAGCCGTAGGGTCAGTATTGGCTCACGTGTTCTAATATTTCTATGGAATCCAAACTGATCTTCCCCAAGGTTGGCTTCTAGTAGTTTTTCCATTCGTCTGTAAAGAATCCACGTTAGTATTTTGCAGCCGTGACTTATTAAACTGATAGTTCGGTAATTTTCACATCTCTCAACACCTGCGTTCTTTGGGATTGAGATTATCATATTCTTCTTGAAGTCTGAGGGTATTTCGCCTGTCTCATACATCTTGCTCACCAGATGGTAGAGTTTTGTCAGGACTGGCTCTCCCAAGGCTGTCAGTAATTCTAATGGAATGTTGTCTACTTCTGGGGCCTTGTTTCGACTCAGGTCTTTCAGTGCTCTGTCAAACTCTTCACGCAGTATCATATCTCCCATTTCATCTTCATCTACATCCTCTTCCATTTCCATAATATTGTCCTCAAGTACATCGCCCTTGTATAGACCCTCTATATACTCCTTCCACCTTTCTGCTTTCCCTTCTTTGCTTACAACTGGGTTGCCATCTGAGCTCTTGATATTCATACAAGTGGTTCTCTTTTCTACAAAGGTCTCTCTTAATTTTCCTGTAGGCAGTATCTATCTTACCTCTAGTGAGATAAGCCTCTACATCCTTACATCTATCCTCTAGCCATCCCTGCTTAGCCATTTTGCACTTCCTGTCGATCTCATTTTTGAGACATTTGTATTCCTTTTTGCCTGCTTCATTTACTGCATTTTTATATTTTCTCCTTTCATCAATTAAATTCAATATTTCTTCTGTTACCCAAGGATTTCTACTAGCCCTCGTCTTTTTACCTACTTGATCCTCTGCTGCCTTCACTATTTCATCCCTCAAAGCTACCCATTCTTCTTCTACTGTATTTCTTTCCCCCATTCCTGTCAATTGTTCCCTTATGCTCTCCCTGAAACTCTGTACAACTTCTGGTTTAGTCAGTTTATCCAGGTCCCATCTCCTTAAATTCCCACCTTTTTGCAGTTTCTTCAGTTTTAATCTACAGTTCATAACCAATAGATTGTGGTCAGAGTCCACATCTGCCCCTGGAAATGTCTTACAATTTAAAACCTGGTTCCTAAATCTCGGTCTTACCATTATATAATCTATCTGATACCTATTAGTATCTCCAGGGTTCTTCCATTGCTATGTTGTGAATATTGGCAGCACCGAGAAATGACTTGATGTACGGTGACGTGTGCCGACAGCTTCTGAATGAAGCTGTAGAAAGTAAAACTGTACTTACCGTTCTTGTCAACTTCTGCAAGTTTCTTAAGAGGTGCATTTTTGGACCACAAAAATTACAAAAAGGAATGCTGGCTTGCATTTGGGTAAATACAGTAATCCAATTGCCTTACTCAGTATATGTGTTGTAAATACATTAGCACATATTTTTATTTATACCACTTCGTTACAAATCGGTGACTAATAATGATATTCATAAGGATTTAGATTCTACTAAAAATTATTACCTGGTACTGGAGTTTGACCAGATGGTTGAATTTTTATAAGAGACTGTGGCTGCTGAGCAGTCTTTGGCAGTATACTTGTCGGTCCTGTCATGACGCGAGTTGTTCCATCAGCTCCTTCATAGGAAAACAATGGTGCAAAATAGTAAAAAATTATAATACTACTAACTAAAAGACATGTAACATGATTTCTGAAATGTATAAAACAGCTTGTTAAAAATCCATAATATTTGAGAACATGGTGGAAACAAGAAAAGGGACCAATGTAAGCAGAGTTTGAATAGTAGGAATGAAATATACAATGGTATGTTTACTTTAAGTATATAACATACAGGAAAAAGGGTTACCCAAATAAGAGAAGAACATTAAAAGACTAACAGAACTACTAGTACTGAATAAATTTAAAAAATTTTATGGGTGGTATCTCTCAAGCACACAAGTTTGTTTGTATGGCCTCTAGATTTGTATTTCATATGATTTTCAATTTATTTTCAATCAAAGAACGAGCCTCGGATTAAAAATACCTAATATAGACAGCACTTCTTGTTCCTTTATGACAGCTCATCACAGCCTGAAGAAAAACCAAGGAACGCAAGAAGATACACTAAACAATAACAGAAAACTAGAACCAAAGAAAAAGACAAAAACAAGTTGAGAGTGGGAACTTTAAATGTAATAACCTTGACAAGAAAGACTGAAAAGATTGTAGACATGATGGAGAGGAGAAATATTCATATCCTTGGATTGAGTGAGACTAAGTAGAAGCGAAAAAACCTTAAATTGCTAAGAGGTGGGTACAAATTATACCGGCAGGGTCACAATAAAGAGCCAAAAAATGGAGTGGGGTTTGTGTTTCACAAAGACATTGGCCCAGTTACAGCTGTGAGCTTTGTACGTGAAAGGATAATTAGAGCAAGAGTGAACTGGGGAAAGAATAGTTTTACTATACTCCAAGTGTACAAACATCAGCAAGGGACCAGTGATGAAGAAAAAACGAAATTCCTTGAAGAACTGGAAGACCAAGTAAGAGAAGATAACATTATGATAATTGTGGATCTGAATGCTCAGATCGGCACTGATAGAAATAGATATGAGGAGGTGATTGACCCTTTTGGATATGGAAAATGAAATGTTGAGGGTGAAGAAATTCTAAATCTGTGCATAAGGAACCATCTTTTAGTGAAGAATACGTTCTTCAAGAAACAAGATAGCCATAAGATTATTAGATATGGCTGGGGTGGTAAATCTAAGACAGTTATAGACTATATATTAACGGGCAAATTAATTGGAGGAAAAAGTAAGGGACACTAAATACATACCAAGTGAGCACTTGGATAGCGACAACAGGTTACTAGTAGCTGATCTAAATTATACGATGAAAAGTTTGAATGCTGTACAAAGAATGCCAAAAATTAAGGAGTGGAAGTTGAAAGAAGAAAAAAAATAAGACAAGTTTCCAAAATCTAGTAGCACAAAAACTGAAAGGGGTAGTGTAGAGGAAGAGTGGAACCTATTTAAAACACCAATAGTTCACAGTGCTGTGCATGTATGCGGCAAAACGAAGGGTAAAGTGAAAGGCAAAGAAAGCAGTTGGTGGAACGATAGAGTAAAAGTTGCTATTAAAAAACGTAATATGGAGGGAGGGAGGGAGGGAGGGAGGGAGAGAGAGAGAGAGAGAGAGAGAGAGAGAGAGAGAGAGAGAGAGAGAGAGAGAACATGGAGTTTGAGAAAAGAAATCAGAACCAGGGGCTGGTACCAAAAGATGAACACAAGGTGACAACACTGTAGAAGGAATACTGACAAAAGAAACTCCAAGCAAAGAGAATTGTGAAAGAAGAAAAGAAGAGTTGGGAAACATTCAGCCAGAAACTAGAGCAGGATAGCAAAGGGAAGCAAAAACTGCTATATGGGTTTTTGAAAAGTAAAAGATCTGATAGAGAAGACATAAAAGCGATTGAAACAGAGGATGGGGATATTATCAAGGACATGGAAGGTATCAGAGAACAGATGAAGAATTATTTTGAAATCTTACTGAATGGGGAAGGTGCAAAAGAAAGTGACACTGAAACCATTGAATTAAAGGAAGAGCAGGAACTAATCTCTTGGTTTCAAACTGAGAATTCCCTGAAACAGATGAAAAGTGGGAAGCGGCTGGAGTAGATGAGCTGACAGCGGATATGATTAAAGCCACAAGAATCCATGGAATACAATGGTTACACTGGGTGCTGGGGTGATATGGAAAAAAGCAAAGTGCCGGATGAATGGAAAAAAGGAATTATAATACCACTGTTCAAGAAAGATAGTAGAAAGAAATGCACCAACTACCGAGTAATCACACTGTTATCACACTGCCTTAAGATAATGGAAACTGTCATAGAAAAAAGATTACGGAAAATTCTAGAACACCAATTAAAGGAACAACAGCATGGGATCAGAAGTAATACGGGAAAAATAGATCTCATTTTCTCCCTCCATCAGTTAATGGAGAAATATTGGGAAAAAGGAAATAACTTGATAGTAGTATTTGAGGAATTGCAAAAAGCATATGACAGTGTACCAAGGGATAAAATATGGGAATGCTTGAAACAATATAATGTTCCTGATTCATTAATTAAAGAAGTCCAGATGCTGTACGATGGTTGTGAGAGCAGTGTACAAGTAGGAGATGGAAGATCAAATTGGTTTAAGACAAAGAGAGGTGTTCAGCAAGGCAGTTCGCTCTCGCTTTTCTCTTCATTACACTTACAGACATGGAAGGAAGAAGAAAAAGATCTCAACACTTTCGTTTTTGCTAATGACATCACCATTTGGGGAGAGATGGAAATGGAGGTTCAGAGGAGATTAGATAACTGGAACACAAAATTTAAAAAATTCAAGTTAACTGTAAGTAGGAACAAGACAGTGGCAATGAAGATGAGCAGGACACCCACATCTTATAACATCATACTGGAGAGGGAGAACGTTGAATGTGTGAAAAGTTTCAATTATCTGTGTTGCAACATATCACATGATGGAAGTTCCAAACTAGGAGTCTTAAAAAGAATAACAAAAGGATCTAGCTACTTACTCCAAGTACAAAATCTAATCTGGGACAAGGAAGTCCCTCAAAGAGCCAAACAGACCATGTATAAAATTTATCTTCTACCAATCGTGATGTATAGTCTAGAGACCTGTGTCATAAATAAGGGACAAGACAGTCAAATACAAGCACGTGAAATGAAGTTGCTTAGGCCAGCTCTACAAAAAACTAGGAGAGACAGAGTCAGGAATGATTATGTAAGGAGAAACCTGCAGGTGACATTGACTTCAGGAGAGAATGAGTGCTTTGAGATTGAAGTGGTTCGGTCATGTGAAGCGAATGCATCCCACTCGAACACCACACCAGTATTTGGAGATGGAGGTACCAGGAAGAAGACCAATTGGGCGGCCTAGAAAGAGATGGACAGACCAGGTTACGGAAGATCTCAAGAGGAGAGGAGTAACATGGGATGTAATGGAGAGGGAAAAGCTATAACAGGACAGAAACCAATGGAGGCATATCATTCACAAAATTCCTACCCAGCTCACTGGAAGGAAATCCTGATAGTGATGATCATTTTCATCACTTATGTGTAGTATTAACATATTTCTGTCCTACACAGGGAAAAGAACTTCGTTAATAAATTAGCCTATGTTAACTTTGGATGTAATAACAAGAAATTCAATCAACAGTCCCTTAGGAAAATTGTTACAGTTGGCAAGTCACTAAATATTTAAAGTGTTCTGCAAAAATATAATTTAAGTCAATTCAAAAATACATGAACAGATAACTTGACAAAGTATACAAAAGGCCTTAGCTTTTGCACTGAAAAGCTGTGTTATGTTGCTTCTTTTATTGCACTACACTTTTTCTTCCACAAATCGGTAACATGCCTGATGAAAGATTTTGGGTCAATCCAAATGAAGTGGTCCAATAAAAATTAAGTTGGTTACTTGACCATTTTTAAATATTTCAATTTTTTTATATGTGATTACCCTATAATTGAGAAGTTCAAAACAGTTTTTTAAAAAAATTTACCTTACACCTTTACTGAATGGCAGCCATTTTCGCTTGTTAGCGTGACAATGTTTCAGTGTAGCGATGTTAGCAAAAATATGAATATCTCTGCACTGGGTTAAGTTACAACACTGCAATTGACATGATTGTTTTTAGACAAGTGTCCTCTACAACATTGTCTATTACACAAAATACCCTAAATTCAAAAATAACCAGTCAAAATGACCTCCAAAGTTTGGTATCCAAATTTTCAAAAATCCACTTTTTAGGCCCAAAAATAACAAACAAGGAGTGATTTATGAGTGGCTATTTTTTTCCTATAGTTAGATATCATACACCACTAGCCTCATATAGAGCAAGAACACTTACAAATATTTCCTTACTTTTTTGCGAATTTTTGAAACTTGGAATTTTTCATTTTTTGTAAAGTTTAGGTGGGACTGAACATAAAAATATGATTTTTGCACAGTTTGTACAACTATATGATAGCAACGTACTGTAAAAATTTCAACATTTTATCTGACTGTGAACAAAGATATCATTTTTTAAAAATGAGGAGATAATTCACATTACTCAACAGAGATAATCCACATTACTCTACAACTGATCTTATTGCTGTTGCCTATTCATGTGTGATATTGGCAGGATATAATCAATTATTATTGAAGTAAGGTACTGAATTATATACAAAAAGTGGAAACGTCACTGAAATTAACATCCTTTGAGATGCGACTGTTCATACACCTGGTGGTGAATGTTTAGAACACTTATTTCTTCAGACAGCTTCTGTGATATAGAATAAGATCCCCCAGTTGCTGTGGTAAGTTCAAGCACTGAAAGTTTCCTTAAAACATTTTTTATTGGTATTCAAACTTTGTCACTAGTAGATTTCTTGAATGATGTTCTTGGGCCAGCAGGGTGGCAAAAATGCACAAAAACAGCATTGTTTTACAAACTTATTCTTTCAACCTCTGCAAGCCACCACTGTCCATCACACACACATGCCACCATGTCATTCAACATTAAAGACAGATCTGTAATTTTACTGAAACAATGTTCCTCATAAATTTCAGTTTCTGATGTTACATAGCATCAAACTAAGTTTTCTGCAATGCCAATGAATTTGTGGAAATGCCTTGTTCCTTTTATTGCTGTACAGTTTTCATCTGGTTTGAAGTGTTGTTTTCATATGCAGAGCAACTTCTTCTTTCTTGATCAGAAAATAGGTAGTACCTTTAATATTATCCTTGCAAGAGATATGCATGTCCTGTGCTATGAGAATTTGGTCTGTGGTTGGTCTTTTAGGCTGGCTTCACTTACTTCATGTTTTGTTGTACCTCCTACTGCATCACATGCATTTTTACCATGGCAAGATGCAAAAGAGTGCCATTCAGCCTCCAACCCAAAGTCTACTTTGTGGTTGCACAGATTTGAAAAATTCTTTTTGTTCTTATACTGGCCACCACTTCCATTTGAAAAGTATATCAGCTTCTCAACCTTGGGAAATTTTTTTTAATGTAATTTAGTACATACTTTTGAAACACATGTACAACCAATGTGTTATGCTCCAAGTAGTCACTTAGAATGCAAATTGAAGCACTGCAAACTTCATCTTTCTCATTTTTAAAGGACAGGATAAATGGATGCACTGCTGCCTGAACACTGACCCAGTGGAATCACAAATGTAAAATTTTCTGCAAAATCAGCTAGCACTATGCATTCGATTTCATGAAGTTGTGCTTTTTTGTCCTTCAAAAACTTACTTTGGATTTTAGAAACAAGTGGTGACCTTCGAGTTTTTGTAAGTTGTCATTAAATATTCCATGTACTCTTCCTGAGATTTAACCACTGTTATCATTTCTGCCCTGTCAGTTGTGACCCACTGTTTGAAGGTAATACTGTCTGGCATTTCATCATCATATTCGTGAAACACTTCAATAATGGTTTTGTTACCAGGGCATTTATTACCCAACTCATCATGCAGTCATAACTGTTAGTGTCACAGACCATTAAATCTAGTAACTCTTTTGTAGTTAAGGTCACTGAGTTTTGCACTCACAATCATGTTTGACATTTTGATTATATAAACAAACACGTAAGGAGTGTGTCCTTGAGGATCCAGCCAAAATACACCACTTATGGCGGAGGTCACAAAATTTTTACCTTCCAATTTTGCATTCAGAATTTTTGAAAGCTACATCAAGTTCATTTAAATTTGACAGCACTAGTCGTTTCTGCTTTGTTACTTCAACTCCATTTATTGCTTTGTTACTTCAACTCCATTTATAACAACTCTTTTGCTATCTTTGCAACCTGGGCGCATTCTACTGTTTTCATCATCTTCAGTCAACTGCTGGATCTTTTTAATTGTTTCTTCGCCTATACCTACTCTTTCTTCTTTCCTAAAACTGGAAGAATGCCTTGCTCTTTCACTAATTTTCGGGTTCGTTTAACCAAACGATGAGAAACGTTGAATTCATTAACTATTTTTTCTCTTGACCATGAGTCGGGGAGCAAACTTAAAATTTTAACTTTTTCCTCTTTAGATGTCAATGAATATTTAATTTTTTAATTTATCCATTAAGCTCAAATATTGTCCGATGATGCTGGTGTAGGTTTTCTTATTCTTTAGAAATAATGTTGGTATCTCTATTATTAAAGCATGGTTCCAAGTCTTTTCTAATTTTGTCTGAAATTTATTGTACTTTATTTTAAATAGCTGATTTTCTTTTTCTGCTACTTAATTTTATTATTTTGAAGCAGGGGATGCGTCTAACTTAGAACAAGCAAAATCCAATACGCTAACAGTTTCCTCATTAGGAATATAAATACCATTAACAAGGTTACATGATTCTGGTTCTGGATTCACAACAAATATTTTTGAGTAATAATTTGGGCACAGGGAATTTCCAGGAATCACATTACATTTCACTTGGGAAGCTGTTTCACTCTCACACAACAAAGACAAATGTTCAAGGTTTTATTTCCCTCAAACCTTTAATGATAGGCTTTTTATGAACTTTAAGTGGATCACAGCACTTTCTTCCAAAAATGTGGTTGTACTTCAGAATATATTTCTTCTCATGATACTAACCCACTGATGTTACAGAAGAACTCACTCGAAATCTAAACAAAGTTTGTCTAACTTCATCAAAGTCATTAACATTTTTCAATTTTTCTGAAACTGAACTGTGAACTGTTGTGACACACTTTACTTGCTATCTGTCCAACAGACCACTGTTCGTCCATGTTATTGCATTCCTGTCAATCTCTCAAAATTAATTACAAATTACACAGAGAACAAAGCACATAACATATTTCTGCACTCTCGATGAAGCATGTACATCCACTCTAACAGAGGTTTCAGAACAGAGTGACTACAACAATGCCACACCCAGCAATAACGTACTTCTTTATTGACAATAAACCTGAACGTAAATGGGCATTTTTATTACCATAGAACAAAAGCAAAAGCTCCTATTGTTCAATATCGCATTATTAAAAATAAATAAACTAAATGAATATTGGGTGATAGTGTTAACTAAATACATGTCACAATTACGTTTTATCACAATGAAACAATAAACCATTTAAATAGGCAACAGCCATAAGATCAGTTGTAGAGTAATGTAAATTATTTCCTCATTTTCAAAAATTCATATCTTTGTTAACAGTCAGATATCAATGTTGAAATTTTTACAGTATGTTGCTATGATATAGGTGTACAAACTGTGCAAAAATCATATTCAGTCCCACCATAGATATCTAACCCCAAACTTAACAAAAAATGAAAATTTTCATATTTCAAAAATTCATAAAAAGTTAAGGAAACATTTATATGTATTATTGCTCTATATGAGGCTAGTAGTGTATGATATCTAACTATAGGAAAAAAATAGACCCTCATAAATCACTCCTGGTTTGTTATTTTTGGGCCTTTAAGTACAGTTGCTATCTTGTACAGAAATAACTACATGTAATTTGAATATGAACCGTATTACAAAAGGAGGAAGATGACATGTGACAGAGAGAGAGAGAGAGAGAGAGAGAGAGAGAGAGAGTAAATCAAAAGAGCAGCTGTATAATGGTAGTACTTAACATCTCATCATTTTGAGTCTCAAGGCACTACAGCTGGAGCACTTATTCAGATTGGACACATGTGGACCTTTTTTTATAGAATCATACTAGAATTCACCACACTTACTCTAGGTAATTATGGAAAGCCTAAATGAGGAGAGGCAGATAAATTTGAACTTTGTTTCTCTCAAATACATGCTCATATGCTCCTCCCATTCCTTGGCTATGACCGATATACACAACTAGTTTCCTGAATCTGTTGCGGTCCTGTTCATCCATGAGCTAGGGCAGTGGCTAACACTATTACAGTACAGAACTTTTTACTGTGGATCCTAAGGGCAAGTGAGTTACAAGAAGTCTGCAAATATCTTGAAAGCAAAGCTCAACAGCAGAAAGCTCTCAAAGTCTTAAACATTTTGGTGCCTCACTGTATCTCTCATAAATTCATTTGTTTAGCAGTGATGAATAATTCCCATAGAGGAGACAAATTAAAGAAGCCAGAATAAAATAAGTAAAACTATCAGTTCTAGTAAGAAAGTATTTTTTGTTAAGTACTGGCAGTCTCCAGTAAGTGTACACTGACAAGGTGGATGGCTACAAAATTTGTAATAGAATAGACAGTATATCATGTAACATAGTAGACAAAAGTATCACTGTGCTACATTTGCTTATAGCATACCCTTTGGGGTGTGGTTTGATTTTCATTTTATGGAACATGAGGGAGGTGCTGTTTTACATTACAGTGTTGATTACACACAACGTGAAGGGTATGAAGGTATTACACAAATGAGGTGTTCCTCATACATTATTTTTTTTAACAGCATCTAAAGCAGAAACACCATGAGATGATAGGAAAGAAAATGACTGATTCCATCAAAGTGGGGCAGAGACAGAGAGTAATCTGGCACTACAGTTACAAGAAACAACAAAACAAAAACAGGTAAGGGGAAGATAAAAATATACATAAATGAATGAAGGGAAATTTGCAGTTAATCCTGGTCAAAGGAACAGAAAAATTGCAGGTAAAACTCAAATACTTTCTGATTTCAATAAATCTGGAAGTTCCACATTTTACATTACTGACACAGCTAGCAGTTTTGATCTTTTGCAAAAACGATGAATTCCTACTGTTATGTTTCATTGCTGATCATATTTACATAGTCAGGGACACTGCTTTTACTATGAGCAGTCATATGGCATAAATGTTCTGTTGTCTAGCAATCCCTCCTCACAAACACATCTCCCTCCTATCCAAATTGTTGAATGGACACTTTGTGATACAAAACTGTCGCTACTCAGGTCACGAGGACGAACAGTGTCAAACAAAAATTAAGCCTATTGTTGCAATTACTATCACAGTAGTCATAATTCATTTTTGTATTGATGATGAATTTTCGCAAAGCTGGAGTGCAGAAAGTGTCACTTTTATATATCTCAAACACAATGGTTCTGTCTTCTTCTCCTGTTTCCCTGCAACTATACATAATTATCACCTTCCCATGTGGTGTAAATAACATAACAGATTATATATTACAGTAATTCAATGCCAAAATTGTAAAGTTATCCGGAATAACTGGTGTAAAATGCTTAGTAAAGCTGCTGCTGTGGTTCACAATAAAGCTGAGCCAGAAGATAGCAAGCAAGACATTTGAGTGGGGGAAATTAGCAAATTTTTCTGGGTGTAGGTTCTCCCAACATTTTAAGAACTGAACTGTCACCAAATGGAGAAAATTAATATCTGGGCCTCAATTTGCAGTGGTCTTGCTCTGGGTCTACCAATGGAAAATGACATGGCTCTACAACCAGAAAAAAAAGTTAACTCACTCTAGTCACAGAAACCTGAGCACTCACAATGGTGAGGCCCTGTTTTTGATGATATGTGTAAGAGAGGGTATAATAAATGAATATGGCTACAATGACAAACGAATTTATGACGTAAGTGTGTTGGTGGGGTAGACATGGGGCATGAGGGTACTGCCAGGTGTGACTTTACATTTGTGAAGCTTTTTACTGTTGACATAAACTTTTGCCATGAATACTAAATATATGTAGGAACAATTTTGTCTGGATAGTGTAGGGAGAAAAAGCGATCAATAACAAAGAGGTCAGGTGCAGATGGCATCAACAATGAGGAGGAGTTTCTCTTATGGGAAAGCTGCAGCGACGTATTTTACAAATCAGGTAACAACTGGAGATCTTTAATACACACACATCAAAAAAAGTTTTACATCACCCCGATTCCCAGAACTCCTGAAGATAGAGGTTGACTGTGGATATTGTATCACAGGCACAGTCCCTTTGATTGTTCAGAATGTCACTAAAACCGCCAAAAGATGTAAACAACCATGCATGAGCAACGCCTCTTAGACATAGAGAGTCCGACAGCCAATCAGTTCCAGTCACTCCACCAGGAAGGAGGTACACGGCTCATGTTGTCTGTAGTTTAATCATACCTAGATGGTCAATAATGCGGTTTGATCGTGTCCACATTGTTACTTTGTGCCAGTAAGGGCTCTCAACAAGGAAAGTGTCCAGACATCTCAGAGTAAACCAAAGCGATGTTCAGACATGGAGGAGGTACAGACGGACAGGAACTGGACTAGAGTGGCCAGCATGTTCTCCAAACATGAACCCTATCGAACATGCCTGGGATGGACTCAAAAGGCCTGTTCATGGACGATGTGATTCACCAACTGCTCTGAGGGATCTATGCCAAATTGCCTTTGAGGAGTGGGACAACCTGGACCAACAATGCCTTGATGAACTTGTAGATAATAGTATGCCATGACGAATACAGGCATGCATCAATGAGAGAGGACGTGCTACTGGGTATTAGAGGTACTGGTGTGTACAACAATCTGGACCACCACTTCTGAAGGTCTTGCTGTACAGTGGTACAACACACAATGTGTGGTTTCCATGAGCAATAAAAAGGGCGGAAATGATGTTTTTCTGCACAGGTTCCTGAACTCTCGGAACAGAGGTTATGCAAAACTTTTTTTGATGTGTGTATTACTGATAGTTAAAGCCAAGATTCTGTACATGCTGATGAACTGACAGCAACAAAAGAACTAAAATGCGAGAGGAGTTTTTAACTTGTGTAAGAAATGTTAGGAGAGGCCATGGGTTTTCAAAATCTTTTCCAAATCAATCTCAGTAGTGGAGATGTGTCCACAATACCAGATTATTTACAACAAAGTGTCCAGTTATAATGCAAATCATAAATCACATTTTTTCATTAGTTAAACTGCAAATAGTGTCCCCTGTTTTCTAACAGTACGATTTAAAAATCAGATGTGAGTGTTCAGTGAGATTGGCTACGGTGATCTGTGAGCCCATATTACAATTTGGTGGTGGTTAAGATAGACGTGTTTTTGAAATTATCAACAAAAGATGGTGCAGTGCAGCACATGGAAGAAGACACTTTTGGTGTGGTGGAATGGAAGAATTGTGTATGATACGAGAGAGAGAGAGAGAGAGAGAGAGAGAGAGAGAGAGAGAGAGAGAGAGAGAGAATGAATTTATGGCTGGCTCAGAAACATTTGACATTTCCTAAATGAATTTGCCAGATTATATAACTGTATGATGCATGCCGTACACAGAATGCACATGAAAATCATAGCCAGACAGATTAGCCTCAATGTCAGAAGACTTAAGTTATAACTGTTCTAGCCTTACTGGGATGAGGAGCTAAGGCTGATCTTTAGCAATGCTAGTGATGATCAGTGACATACCACTACTGTCACTTAATTTGGAGAGAAATGGAATGCTGTATACACTTATAAACACTAGTAAAACTTATAATTAAGCATAAACATTCATAACAAAGATATGTAATAAGACCACATAGTATGGAACAGGTGGCTATTTCAAATCACAAAGACCAAAAAGTGGAATCCTCACGACGAGGATGAAAAATAAGCACTAATTAGACAATGATCACACATATTTCAGTTTTACTGTATGTAAGTTTATGTTTACAGACATGACGGGAACAGCAAATACTAGTGGTAACTCATAAGGACAAAAGTGAAAGAAAAGGATGTTTGCATACTTCTGTGGAAAAATTTATATTTGTAATGTGAGCTGACTAAATCTTGCAAATACTAGAAAATAACTGCAAACAAAAAGGCACAGGGTTATGCCCACACTGCTATCTAATACATATTTGTCAATTGAGAAACAAGTTATTCACAAACAGTTTTATGTAGTAGCTAAAGTACAAAGGTCATATTTTATAATTAAATTACCTTTAGTCATGAAAATTCGCCTTGTACCCAGTAATGCCTTGCCAGAAGTGTTGTTTGTGCTAGTCAGAAGAGATGTGAGAGTACTCTTTCCGCTGGTAAGTTGAGTATTTGGTGAAGATGGAATGGCTACTTTGGTTACAACTTTTAGTGAGCCATCAGCTTGCACTGCAAATTAGAAAAACAAAGAACATCAAGCATTTCATGAATCCCATATTAGCTCCGGAGAGTTGCTTCCTGCATTCCAAATCAAATGTAGAAACATAGATTAATGTTAACTAGGGAGCCCACTATTTGAATATTATTTGCTTTATTTTATCACTGGAGAGAAGCTGGAGAAGAAGGCATCCATAGACAAGACTGGTCATCTTTCCTGTAATTTCACCTACTTTAACATCCTTAATACTACTAGTGTGATATACACCAGCAGGAATACCTGTAGATAATTTAAAGTTTTACATATCCTGTCTTCCTCTCACTCTACTTACATATCTTCTCTTCCTTTCACTCTACATTTGGCTTTATAGTCCTTATATTCATACACTAATGTTTTGTTTATGAAGAATTCTCAGGTGAACAACTGGACTATTGTGACAAGTGTACAGACAACACATGGCAGTCTTATCACTCGATCAACACATCAATGGCCTATACTTCTCACTGGAAGACTCAAGTAACACCACACAGGCACTTCCTTTGGTGACTCAGGAGTCCAATGCGAGAGTCTACTTGGCACCCACAGGTGGGCAAGTGCAAACCACACCAGAGACGTTCATTAGAGGCACCGGTCTACTTACTCATTTTGCAGCTAAGTTTCTGCCAGGCTTGATGAGTTTTCAACACCTGCTGTGATCTTCAGCAAGCTTCTCCCATTTGTCACAGTCAGTATTAAATTTTTTTATTTTTTATTTATTTATTTATTTATTGTTCCGTGGGACCACATTTAGGAGAAGTCTCCATGGTCATGGAACGAGTCAATACAAGAAATTATAACACGATTGTAGAAACAGATAAAATGAAATATAAGAAACATATTCAGGCGACAAGTCGTTAGTTTAAATAAAGAAAATCAAGAATGTAACACTGGGATTTGCTTAATTTTTTAGCTCTTCCAGGAGCTCCTCGACAGAATAGAAGGAGTGAGCCATGAGGAAACTCTTCAGTTTAGACTTAAAAGTGTTTGGGCTACTGCTAAGATTTTTGAGTTCTTGTGGTAGCTTATTGAAAATGGATGCAGCAGAATACTGCACTCCTCTCTGCACAAGAGTCAAGGAAGTGCATTCCACATGCAGATTTGATTTCTGCCTAGTATTAACTGAGTGAAAGCTGCTAACTGTTGGGAATAAGCTAATATTGCTAACAACAAACAACATTAAAGAAAATACATACTGTGAGGGCAATGTCAAAATTCCCAGACTATTGAATAGGGGTCGACAAGAGGTTTTCGAACTTACACCATACATAGCTCGAACAGCCCGTTTTTGAGCCAAAAATACCCTTTTTGAATCAGAAGAATTACCCCAAAAAATAATACCATATGACATAAGCGTATGAAAATATGCGAAGTATACTACTTTTCGTGTTGAAATGTCACTTATTTCAGATACTGTTCTAATGGTAAATAAAGCGGCATTTAGTTTCTGAACAAGATCCTGAACATGGGCTTTCCACAACAGCTTACTATCTATCCGTACGCCTAGGAACTTGAACTGTTCCGTCTCGCTTATAACATGCCCATTCTGTCTGATTAAAATCTCAGTTCTTGTTGAATTGTGGGTTAGAAACTGTAAAAACTGAGTCTTACTGTGATTTAGCATCAAATTATTTTCCACAAGCCACGAACTTATATCATGAACTACATTATTTGATAATGTTTCAATATTACACACAAGATCCTTCACTACCAAGGTGGTGTCATCAGCAAACAGAAATATTTTTGAATCACCTGTAATACTAGAAGGCATATCATTTACATAAATAAGAAACAGCAGTGGCCCCAGCACCGACCCTTGGGGAACGCCCCATTTAACAGTGCCCCGTTGGGACTGAACATCATTACCACTCTCAATATTGCGGAGGATTACCTTCTGCTTTCTGTTCTTAAAGGAAGAGGCGAACCAATTGTAAGCTACTCCCCTTACTCCATAATGTTCCAACTTCTGCAGTAATATTTTGTGGTCAACACAGTCAAAAGCCTTCGTTAAATCAAAGAAAACACCTAACGTTCGCAACCTTTTATTTAATCCGTCCAAAACCTCACAGAGAAAAGAGACTATAGCATTTTCAGTTGTTAAGCCATTTCTAAAACCAAACTGTACATTTGACAGCAAATTATGTGAATTTAAATGCTGCAGTAACCTTGTATATACAACCCTCTCGATAACTTTAGCAAACACCGATGGCATAGAAATAGGTCTATAATTGTCAACATTATCCCTGTCTCCCTTTTTATAAAGTGGCTTCACTACCGAGTACTTTAATCGGTCAGGAAACCGACCACTCCTAAAGGAAAAGTTACAGATATGGCTAAGTACTGAGCTAACATACGTGGAACAATACTTCAGTATTCTGCTAGATACCCCGTCATATCCATGAGAGTTCTTGGTCTTTAGTGATTTAATTATTAACTCAATCTCCCTCTTGTCAGTATCATGGAGGAGCATTTCAGGTAACAGTCTCGAAACACTTTTTTCTAAAAGCGCTATATGATTCCCTGTTGGGACTAGGTTTCTATTTAGTTCACCTGCTATATTCAGAAAGTGATTATTAAGTACTGTACATATATGCGACTTATCAGTAACATGGACATCCCCACTACGCACTGATTCTATATTCTCGACCTGTCTCTGCAGACCAGCCACTTCCTTTACGACTGACCATATGGTTTTAATTTTATCCTGAGACTTAGCTATTCTATCTGCATACCACACACTTTTTGCCTTCCTAATAACTTTTTTAAGCACCTTACAATACTATTTGTAATGGGCTGCTGCATTTAGATTTTGACTGTTTCTAACGTTTTGATATAATTGCCACTTTGTTCTACAAGATATTCTTATCCCTTTAGTCAGCCACCCAGGCTGCCTGTTTGTGCTAGTACCCTGTTTTGAACGTTCTAATGGAAAGCAACTTTCAAAGAGCACGAGAAAAGTCTTGAGGAAAGCATTATATTTATCGTCTACTGTATCAGCACTATAAACATCTTGCCACTCTTGTTCCTTGATAAGGTTTACAAAAGTCTGTACAGCAACTGGATCAGCTTTCCTAAAAAGTTGGTAACTATATTTAACATGTGTTGCAGCACAAAAATCTTTTAGACTTAAAATTTGTGCATCATGATCTGAGAGGCCATTCACCTTTTTGCTAACAGAATGCCCTTCTAA
The DNA here is from genome assembly GCF_021461395.2 of Schistocerca americana. Lineage (NCBI taxonomy): Eukaryota > Metazoa > Arthropoda > Insecta > Orthoptera > Acrididae > Schistocerca > Schistocerca americana. The sequence continues at coordinate 893,508,184 of NC_060119.1, read as the reverse complement.
TAACGACGAATGAACAAAAATATTGTCTATGGTTGTTCTACTGTTCCCTTGCACTCTCGTTGGAAAGAATACGGTTTGCATAAGATTATATGAGTTAAGGAGGTCTACCAGCATCCTTTTCCTTGCACAATCACTTATACAATTAATACTGAAGTCACCACATATAACTAACTTTTTGTATTTCCTATAAAGTGAACCAAGAACCTCCTCTAGCTTTAGCAAAAATGTTGTGAAATCGGAGTCTGGGGATCTATAAATAACAACAGTAAGAAGTTTAGCTCCACTAAATTTAACCACACCTGCACAACATTCAAACACCTTTTCAGTGCAGTACTTTGAAACATCAATTGACTCAAATGGGATACCGTTTTTCACATACATGGCTACTCCCCCACACCGCAAAGAGCTCCTAGAAAAGCTGCCAGCCAACCTGTATCCTGGTAAAGGAAGCCTCTGAATTATCTCCTTATTTAAGAAGTGTTCAGATATACCAATAATTTCAGAGTCAACATCTATAAGCAGTTCACTAACTTTATCTCTAATACCTTGTATATTTTGATGAAATATACTAATTCCCTCATTAATCGGATACCCAAGCTTTGTAGAAAGTGGTTTCTTTGTTAGAGAGACTTCCCTTAGGCAGGAATACCTATCAGCTGACTTCAATCTAAAAAAGGTATATGCTCTAACACCCACAACTACCAGAATTTTCCCACGAGTGATCCCACCACCCCCACCTATGCTGTCACCTATAAGTTTTGCCAACCTCCCCTTCCCATACCTGTTGAGGTGCAGGCCATGTCTAGTGAAACCCGTCCTACTGATAGACTCCACCGACACCACTGAAATGTGACTCATGCCTTCTGTCATCAGCGCACCCCCAAGTCTCATGTTATTACGCCTGACGGCTGTATTAAGATGAGGCCGATCGTGACGCTGAAACAGTTCCACGAAATGCACATTCGTGTTGCCAGTCTGAGTGGCTATCTTTTCCAGGTCACCATCTATGTCATACTCCCCATCCCTATCAATACTATTACCAGCCCCACCCACAATCACTACCTGATCCTCTTTAGTAAAATCCCTACATAACCCCCCCCCCCCTATGTTAAAAGTCACCTGAGCCAATCCTGCATTAGGCTTCACAATGCTGGTGACCTGGTACTCACTCCCCAAAACTTCCTGCAACTGCTGGCCTACACCTCTACCATGAGAACTACCTAACAGCAGAACCTTCTTCTTTCTCTTAGACTTTGCAACTGTCCTAGCCACCTTAACTGCTGAGGTCTGCTGCATACTTCCTACATCTACAGCTACTTGCACTTGACGCAATCTTTAAAGCGTTAAGCAGGTGTTCCAGTCGGTCTCATGGCATGTTCTATCCCACTAAGTTGTGTATCTCAGGGAAGATGGGTGTGGGCTCAACAATGTAAGTGTCTTAGCCACCTTCAGAGTGGTGGTGATACTCTGTAGTTTCGCAGCATTCAGGACCATCTGTCACATGGTCCCTCCATGTTTTGCCTAGAATGTTTTTTAATGCACTACAGATGAAAGGTGTTGAGCTTGTTTTGTTTGGCATATGGTGTCCAGGTCTCGGCACCATAAAGAGGACGCTCACAGAATGTAAGCTTGATAGATGAACATTTTTGGGGTCAGTGTACAGTATTTGTTGTCCCATACTCTTGTGCAGAGCTTACCAAAAGTGTTCACTACTTTGCCAATTCTTGCATTTATTTCGTCATCTAGAGAAAGACCTGACTCTAGCTAACCAGGATAGCAGAATTTGTTGACTACCCTCAAGAAGGGTCCACCTTTTCATATGGCAGGTGAATCAGTGTGTCCTTGTGACATAATGTGCGTAAGCCTTTGAAAATCCTCTTGAGTGTCTGCCATGAAAGCTGCATCGTCAGAAAATAAAAGTTTACTTACAAATAAGTCCTCATGATAGCACTTGGCTCTGAGTAACAAGATGTTTTTAAGTTTCTCGACAGCCCTGGAACATAGATATGTAACGGGAGAGTTTTGGAGGACACCCTGTCTTCACTAATAAAGTACACAGTCCCTGCTGACTGTGTCAAATGCCTTGTTTAGCTCGATGAAAGCAATGGACTATGGTGTCTTTGGCTTGTGGTGTTTTCCTGAATTTGTCAGAGTGCGAAGATCATAACAAGTAGTAGACCACTGAGCTCAAAACCAACATTGAGATTCAGGTTACATAAGCTCCACAAGCTTGTCCAGTATGCCCAGCACCAAACGGGTGAATGCTACTCTGATGATAGTCAGCAGCGAAATTCCACGGTAACAACTGCAATCCCCATGATTGCCTTTACCTTTGTATAGAGTGATAATGTTGGCATCTTGCATATCCTGCTGCACAGCACCACAGACTAAAATTTCAATACGAGGTTATAGAGCACTGGTAGAAGTGGAGTCAGTTTGATAAATTCTGAGTGGTTGTTGTCTTTGCCATGGCATTTCTTGCATTTAAGGTGCACAACAGCTCACTGAAGTTGCTCCTTCGTAGGCTCCTCGCCCAGCTCATGGCAAAGTGACAAATGAGAAATTTCTGCTGCTGCTATTGGGCTGATGTTCACCGGATGTGACCGCTCACAGCATGTGTTCCACCCTTCGTTGCAAACTGTTGATTACAATCTTTGATGACTGTGCCACTGAACTCCTCAAGTGATTCAGTCTTTCCTAGGAGCAGGCCCAATGGCTTTCTTGATACCCAAATACACTCCGCCGATGTTTCCAGCATTGGTACATTCCTGTATGCTGGTGCAATGTTTCTCCCAATATGTGTTAACAAAGTGTGCTGAACGACTGCCTTTGCTTTGCTTAGAACCCTGCAGGTAGTGTTGTGAAGGTTTAAGTGCCAGTTGATAGTTGCCTGACACTTAGAATCAAGGAGCAGTTTCATGACATCAATATTCTCATGGAGCCAATTATGGGATTTTGCTTTCAAAGTACCAAATGTAGTGCTGGCCGTAAACGATAAGAAGTAACTTGATTTTAAGCCAGTCTTCAACAATGGGTGCATTTGGTCTCAGGTATCAATTTCTTTCCAAACTCTACCACAAAATATTTCTACTGTCCCAGAGTCCTTAATTTTGCACAGTTTAGATCTTTGTTTTGCTAGGTGTCTTAGCAGAGGAATGAAGCTAACTTTTGCAACTGCTATTATATAACCAGTGCCACAATTAGCAATAGGAAAGAGTATGCATGGAGAAAATGGTGGACATCTTTCCTCTTAGTTAAAATAAGATCAAGTCAACACCAATGTTTGGAGTAAGGATACATATAGGAGACCTCATGCCTCGTCTTGCCTTTAAAGTAAGTGTTAGTGATGCACAGTTGGTATTTGGCACAACATTCAAGCAGCCATAAACTGTTCTCATTCATCTTCCCCACCCCATGTGTGCCTAGACAGTCTGGTCAAACGGCAGAATCACATGTGATGTGGGCACATAAGTTGCCTAGAACGCATATCTGAAGGATGCACTCCCTGCAACACTTCACTGAGATGTTCCTAAGACTGATGCTTTAGGTCTGCACTCAAGGTCAACATTGGTGCATGTACAGCTATCAGTGATATTGGTCCGCTCATAGTTGACAAAAGCAAAAGTCATAATGCCTTCTGAGATCCCAATTGGTCTAAAAGTGGTGTATAATAGATCATTGCGAATGGCAAAGTCAAACATCATGTTGTCTGTGTCTGGCAACAAACATCCTTTCCTTTCCAGAAAAATGTGTAATTTCCCTCCTGAACTGAATCCTCATCTGGTAGTCTGGTTTCCTGCAAGGCTTCTACAGCAACAGTAAGCCTGGCTAATTCCAGGTCAATCACGGCTGTTTTGTGAGATCTTGAGAGTTTCCAAAGGTGTCTGAGATGCCTTGCTTCATAGTACAGATGTTCCATGTTCCACAACATAGTGAGGTAGGTTTACACTTATTTTTAGTCCCGGCAGGTGTCAACATTATGGTTGATTGGTTGGTTTAAAAGAGGGGGGAAGGGACCAAATTATGAGGTCATCGGTCCCTCGTTCGTAATAAAACAATGCCACAAGTGTGGGAATAAAACAGATGAGACATATAACACAGAACGGAAGGAAAGGAAAAACCACAAGAGCAAAGGAAAGGCAGCGAACACTAAAAGGAACAAAGGAGGACAAGAAAACAGAGAGATGCTAGAAATGGAAGAGAGTAAACCAAGAAGGCAGAATACAGTGGCTGGCTGACCACGAGAATAAAAAGGAGAAGCCAGCCACTCTGCAACACATTAAAACCCCCACACTAAAAGCACTAGGGTGGAGGGGACAGATGGAAAAAAGGACATGTGCTAAAACTTAGATCAAATGATAAAACCCACCCTCATGAATAAAACGAAAAACTAAATCAGCCAATGAGGCATTGTCAGATAAAATGAGTGGCAACGAGCCCAGTAACCCAAGATTTTGTTGCTGGGCAGTCAGAGTGGGACAGTGCTAGAGAATATGGGCCACTGTCAACAGGGCACCGCACCGACACTGAGGCGGGTCTTCATGGTGCAAGAGGTAACGGTGGGTCACCCAAGCATGGCCAACACGCAGCCGGGAGAGGACAATTGATTCCCTGCAAGAGGCCCGCATGGAAGACTTCCACACATTCATAGTCTCCTTAATGACATGCAGTTTGTTGTGTGTACTATTATGCCATTCCGTCTCCCAAAGCCGAAAAACCATACAGCATAGGTCAGAACACATGCAAGGTTCAGAGACGCCCATCTCCAGAAGCAGTTTCCACGCAGCCTGTTTGGCCAGTCTGCCAACAAGTTCGCTGCCCAGGATGCCAATGTGTGCTGGGGTCCAAACAAACACCACTGAATGACGGGACCGGTCCAGGGCATAGATGGACTCCTGGATGGACACCACCAACGGATGGCAAAGATAGCAATGGTCGATAGCTTGTACCGCTGCTCAAGGGGTCAGTACACAGAAGAAACGATTCCTCGGGGCATGAACAGATATACTGAAGTGCACGAGATATGGCCACCAGCTCTGCAGTGAATACACTGCAGCCATCGGGCAAGGAATGCTGTTCAATACGGCCTCTCTGGACAAAGGCAAAGCCAACATTACCATCGGCCATCGAGCCATTGGTGTAAACCACTTTAGAGCCCCGGAACACTTCAAGAATCAAGAGGAAGTGACAGCGGAGAGCCGCAGATGGCCACGTGAAAGGTCCAGGCAAAGTTTCGTCATACAGCTACACCACAGAGGAGTATGTGAATTGACCTTGAGCAGAGGTGGTGAAGGGAAGGACTCCAGTTCAGACAGAAGCAATCGCATGCAAACCGCAATCGTTAGCCCTGACCTGGGCCGCCTATGTGGGAGGTGAACCGCTGTGCTTGGGAAAGGAAGATGGTAATTAGGATGTTCAGGAGAGCTATGAATGCATGCAACATAACTGGCAAGCAGTAGTGCACGTCTGATCTTCAATGGAGGGACTCCAGCCTACACCAATACACTTGTCACAGGACTCGTCCTAAAAGCTCCTGTCCCTAGTCAAACTCCACAATGGTGCAATGGGTCGAGCAAACGGAATGCTGAGGGTGCCGCTGAGCCATAAATCACACTCCCATAGTTAAGGCGGGGCTGAACAAGGGCTCTGTAGAGCTGCAGCAGCATGGAGTGATCTCCACCCCAGTGTTGCTCAGGCAGTGGAGGGCACTGAGGTGCTGCCAACATTTCCATTTAACCTGATGAAAACGAGGAAGCCAAGTCAAATGAGCACCGAAAACCAGACCTAAGAATCGATATATCTTCATTACAGTGAGTGGATCATCATTAAGGTAAAGTGCTGGTTCTGGATGAATGGTACGATGCAGACAGAAATGCACGACACACATTCATGGGGGAAAACTGGAAGCCGTGGGCTAGAGCCCATGACTGCACCTTGTGGATGGCTCCCTGTAGGAGACGCTCAACAACACAAGAACTGGAGCAGCAGTACGAAATGCAGAAGTCTTCTGCATAAAGAGAAGGTGAGACAAGAGGGCCCAACAACTGCTGCTAGACCATTAATGGCCACAAAAAGAGAGAGACACTCAATACAGAGCCCTCTGAGACTCCATTCTTCTGGATATGGATGGAACTGTGGGAGGTACCAACTTGGATACGGAAAGTACAGAGCAACAGGATAAAAATCGGGAGCGGGCCCCAGAGACCCCACTCACACAATGTGGTAAGGATACGATGTCGCCAGGTCATGTTGTATGCTTTACGTAAGTCAAAAAAGATGGCAACCAGGTGTTGGTGTTGGAAAAGGCTGTTTCGATGGTAGACTCGAGAGACACAAGATTATTGGTGGTAGAGTGACCCTCTTGGAAGCCGCCCTGACATGGAGCCAGTAGGCCACGTGACCCCAGGTCCCAACCCAACCGCCGCCACACCAAATGTTCCAGCAGCTTACAAAGAATGTTGGTGAGGCTGATGGGCCGATAGCTATCCACATCAAGTGGGTTTTTACCGGGTTTGAGCACCGGAATGATGGTTCTCTCCCGCCACTGCAATGGAAAGACACCATCGCACCAGAGTCGGATGAAGATGACGAGGATGTGTCGCTTGTACCCAGATGAGAGATGTTTAATCATCTGGCTGTGGATCCGATAAGGCCCAGGAGCTGTGTTGGGGCAATGTGCAGGGGCACTGAGGAGCTCCCACTCTGCAAATGGGGCATTATAGGATTCACTGTGGCGAGTAGTGAATGAGAGGACTTTCCCTTCCAGCCGCTGTCTGAGAGTGCGAAAGGATGGGGGATAATTCTCCAATGCAGGGGCTTGAACAAAGTGCTCGGCAATCACGTTTGTGTCGGTAGATAACACACCATTCGTGGTAACACCAGAAATGCCTGCTGGGGTCTGGTACCCGAAAAGACATTTGATCGTTGCCTAGACTTGGGAAGGTGACGTATGGAACCCAATGGTTGAGACGTATCTGTCCCAACACTCCTGCTTCCATCATTTGATAACTTGGTGAATGCAGGCACGAAGCTGTTTAAAGGCTATGAGGTGCTCTAGGGAAGAGTGCCACTTATGCTGCTGTAGAGCTCACTGATGCTCCATAATTGCTTCAGTGACTTCTGGCGACCACCAAGGGACTGCCCTATGCTGGGGGCATCCTAAAGAGCAAGGGATCGCATTTTCTGCTAGAGAAAGGATTGTTATAGTCACCTGCTCAACCATCACATCGATGTAACTGTGTGAGGGAGATTCAACGGTGACAGCAGAGTTGAAACTTTCCCAGTTCGCCTTGTTTAAGGTCCATCTGGGCATGTGTCCGTGCGCCTGATGCCAGGGCAGTGACAGGTAGATGGAGAAGTATTCACTACCACACAGGCCGTCATGTGCTCTCCAGTGGATAGATGAGAGAAGTTGGATGGGTTGTTTGGGGAAGGAGACCAGACAGATAGGTCATTGGTCTCATCGGATTAGGGAAGGATGGGGAAGGAAGTCGTCTGTGCCCTTTCAAAGGAACCATCCCGGGATTTGTCTGGAGTGATTTAGGGAAATCACTGAAATCCTAAACCAAGATGGCCGGATGTGGGATTGAACCGTCATCCTCCTGAATACGAGTCCAGTGTCAAACCACCGCGCCACCTCGCTCGGTGCGATGAGAAAAGTCCTGGGTTGCAAATTGATAAATCAATGGCCGAGTAACTACCATGAGCCACACTGAAATGTGTGGCAGCCCCAGTATTTAAGAGGCAGAGGTCGAACTGAGAAGTAAAGAAACTTCCAGGCAGATTAAAACTGTGTGCTGGACCGAGACTCGAACTCGGGACCTTTGCCTTTCGCGGGCAAGTGCTCTACCAACTGAGCTACCCAAGCATGACTCATGCCCCGTCCTCACAGCTTTACTTCCGCCAGTATGGCGTATGAGACAGTAAAGTTTCGACATCTCTGCCTCAGCCAGTAAGTACAGTGCCACCCACAAGGGGTTACGGGCATTAAAATCTCCCAAAAGTAGGAAAGGTTTAGGGAGTTGATCAATCAGTGCAGCTAACACATTCAGGGGTACTGCACCATCTGGAGGAAAATATACATTGCATACAGTTAATTCCTGCGTCATCCTTATTCTGACAGCCACAGCTTCAAGAAGGGTTTGAAGGGGCACAGTGTCACTACAGACTGAGTTTAGGACATAAATGCAAACTCCAACTGACACTTCATTATAGTCACTATGGATCCTGTATTATCCCTTACAGCCGTGTACAGCAAGGGTCCGCATTGTCGGTAACCAGGATTCCCAGAGGGCAATGCAGATAACAGGTGCAAAGCTTAACAGTTGCCGTAGCTCAGCAAGGTGGTGGAAAAAACTGCCGCAATTCCACTGGAGGATGACGTCATCGAGAGACTAGGACAGCATGGTACATTCAGTGAGGCAGTTTACGCCTCAGAGTCACCTGCTGCTACTGGCTTATTGCCTGAGCAGCCTACGTCCATTGCGTCTGAGGGTCTGGCGAGATCTATGTCCTCAGCGGACGCCAGAATCTCCACCCCCATCCTCAGATGCAGAGCTTGTAGGTAGCGGTGGTGTGGGTGCCACCGCAATTTCCTTGGTCTTAGGGGACTGCTTTTTGGATTTCTCTTGCTGCTCCTTGGGTTTCCCTGGCTGGGAGGACTTCACTGGCTCAGTCTCCGGGACTGAGGATGAGCGTGAAGCCCTACAACCGGCTGCTTTTGAGCTCTTCTGCCCCTGGCGGGTGTCATCTTTCCCACTAGCAGAAACCTCGGAAGGAAGTGACCCAAGGGACCCCTTCCTAACAAGAGAAGCTGAAGAAGACTTATGCTTCTCTGGGTTAGAAGTGGGGACAGACGCTGGGAGGGAAATGCCACCCACCATCAAGGGGGCAGGTGTAGTCTTCCAGCTCTGAGAGGTGACTGGGGATGATGGAGCTGATGGTGCCAGAAACGTTGTAGCGCTGGCATAAGACGATGTCATACATAGAGCGTGCAGGCGTTCAAATTTTCTCTTAGCCTCATTCTAGGTCAGGGTCCTGTAATCCATAATTGTCCTTTCTTTCTTGAGAATCCTGCAGTCAGGTGAGCAAAACGAATGGTGCTCTCCGCAGTTGACACAGATGGGAGGCGGGGCACATGGAGTATTGGGATTTGATGCTGGAAGTACAGCGGGAAGACATATGGCCGCACTTCCAGCACTTAAAGCACCACATCGGGAGAGGGATATCGGGCTTTACATCACAGCACTAGACCATCACTTTGACCTTCTTGGGCCATGTATCACCCTTGAAGGCCAAGATGAAGGCACCGATGGCAACCCGATTATCCATCGACCCCGGTGGACGAAATGTACACCTCGCCACTCTAAATTGGCGCGCAGCTAGTCGTCAGACTGCAAAAGAAGGTCCCTGTGAAACATGATACCCTGGACCATATTTAAGCTCTTATGGGGCGTGATGGTTACAGAAACATCCCCCAGCTTGTCACAAGTGAGTAACGTCCATGACCTGGCAGAGGATGCTGTTTTGATCAAGACTGACCCAAATCTCATTTTGGACAATCCCCCCACCTCCCTAAACGTGTTTTAAATTCTCAACAAAAAACTGAGGCTTCATTGTCATGAAAGATTCCCCATTAGCTCTTGAACATACAAGGCACAGGGGGGAATAAGATCGACTACCATCCTTAGCCTAATGTTCCTTGCATGGTATGGCCAGGGAGGGGAACGATTTGGTGTTACACTCCTGTGCGTTGAATTGAGCTCATGAGCATTTAGAGACTGCTGGTATTTCTTCACCAGCAAGTAATGATGTACTACGCTTCATTGCGTGTCATCCACCCTGATGCCACCCACTCAACCAGGGGGCCTTCCCACGGGCGCCACACAGCCGCAGCAGAGGCCACCCGGTGGGATGGCCATTGCCAGGTCTCCCGATGCCCCAGGGTGATGGGCATCTACACCTTGGCTTATTTGGGGAGTTAACGGTGCAGGCACCAGCAGAGCAGTCCCTGTGTGGTCGGGAGGCTACAACCAACAGGGTACATGGCGGCCCCACCACAACGGATTGGCTACCGTGCTGGATATCAGGTGCAAAAAAGTCCAAAGTCATCGTCGACACACAAACTGACACAGCATAGTGCATGGTGGAAAACGCACCCAGGAAGGTGTCCTTGCCCAAGAAAAGCAGAAGGAGAATGAGCGGGACTGAAATGCGACGACGAGAAAGTGGGCTAAAGATCTCAATGCACGATGGACACGATGCACCATGTAAGGTGCCCTTCCCCAATTGGCTTGCTCTTTGGGAAAAGTTTGAAGAATGGAGGTCAAACCCTATAGGGGACCATCACTTAAAGGCCGAAACGTGTGAAACTCCTTTCAGTCACCTCTTACGACGGGCAGGAATACCTCGGGCCTATTTTTATCCCCGGACCCACAGGGGTATGTCATTATGGTGACGGCTCTGAGTGAGGCTAGTGATCTATACACGCAAGCAGAACAATCGGCATCGGACAAGCCAGCACCTAACTGACTTGGGGCTGCCCAGCTTGAAGCGGGCATTGACTGGCCAGTGGACCTACAGTGGGTCCTCCCACTGTTGATAACAGCCTCTGGTGCCTGCATGTATGTCCATTTGTATGGGCTTGTAACTGGTAAATTACCACTGGCCATGTCAATTCCACGTGATAGATGATAAGTGGATAGAGGGTCTTCTCTGAACACGCTGCATCTTGGACACGTTTTACAAGCCAGTGACCTTGCCCGCTACTCATGCCACCCTCTCAGCCTTGCTGACTCATTCTCCAGGAACCACAACACACGGCATATGAAGTCAGGCTGGCTGCAAGCAGTTGCCGCTCATTTCCAGTTGTAATCTACTCATGCCTCAAGAAAATGCCAATTGTGGGATATGCTTTGGAGTTGTCTTACAATTATAAGAATTTTATATCCTTGTTGACGAAGCGGGCAGAGAATTGAACTGAACAATATAACCAATTAAAATGAAATAACTGTACTATCTCTGCTTTTTTAATTCCTCACTACTGCCAATTTTCAAAATATAACAATCCATTCAGGTAAAGAGCTTCTGTAAATTGGAACACACATGGACAAAGGGGAAGAAGTAAATCATTAGGTTTCACAATTTACTAAATAAATACAATACATGATTTACGGGCTGTACCTAAAACATCAATAAAGATGTGTTAATTAAACAAACTAATTTATGTTGAAGGAAAGGGATGGAAAATTCCATGCCTAGATTTATATACACTCACAAATTTTGATTACATTTTCTACAAGACTGTCTATCAGTACAGGATTGTGGAAGAATAGAAGTGCTTCAACAGCGAGAACAAGAACAAGGAAAAAGTGAAGTTCTCTCTTAAACAGAAAGTACACTTCAAATAAGTCAGACTTGCCTTGTTGCGTAGTGGGTACAACTTTCAAAACCTGTCCACTTGGAACCTTTAGTGTTTCCAAAGCGCGTTTTTGTTGATGAGCAGCTCTCTGCATGCGCAACTGTTGTTCCATTTTTTCCTTTATTTCTTCTGGTGTCGATTTTCCACTAACCATTTCCAATTTTGCATTTCCGCCTGCTGCTACACCATCTGTCTTGGCAGCTAATGAGCCCGAACGACTCCTAGTAACAACCTGTGCATTAGTCTTCTCCAACCTGATGTAAGCGGGATCAAAAAGAAATTGGGAAAAGTTAGTAAATCACACAAGCATGCATTTAACACAAAACATTTCAGATAAAGCATTATTATTAAATCAGTGTGCTGAATGATCTCAAATTAAGTCACATAATTAATGTGGGGCAATAAAATGTGAATAACAAAACATTATTTCTTCTGCACTACTGAAAACTGAAAGTACAAGTACACCTTTTTCAATTTCCACAATCTACATCTACATCTACATCCATACTCCGCAAGCGACCTGACGGTGTGTGGCGGAGGGTACCATGAGTACCTCTATCGGTTCTCCCTTCTATTCCAGTCTCGTATTGTTCGTGGAAAGAAGGATTGTCGGTATGCTTCTGTGTGGGCTCTAATCTCTCTGATTTTATCATCATGGTCTCTTTGCGAGATATACACAGGAGGGAGCAATACTGCTTGACTCTTCGGTGAAGGTATGTTCTCGAAACTTTAACAAAAGCCCGTACCGAGCTACTGAGCGTCTCTCCTGCAGAGTCTTCCACTGGAGTTTATCTATCATTTCCGTAACGCTTTTGCGATTACTAAATGATCCTGTAACGAAGCGCGCTGCTCTCCGTTGGATCTTATCTATCTCTCCTATCAACCCTATCTGGTACGGATCCCACACTGCTGAGCAGTATTCAAGCAGTGGGCAAACAAGTGTACTGTAACCTACTTCCTTTGTTTTCGGATTGCATTTCCTTAGGATTCTTCCAACGAATCTCAGTCTGGCATCTGCTTTACCGACGATCAACTTTATATAATCATTCCATTTTAAATCACTCCTAATGCGTACTCCCAGATAATTTATGGAATTAACTGCTTCCAGTTGCTGACCTGCTATTTTGTAGCTAAATGATAAGGGATCTATCTTTCTATGTATTCACAGCACATTATACTTGTCTACATTGAGATTCAATTGCCGTTCCCTGCACCATGCGTCAATTCGCTGCAGATCCTCCTGCATTTCAATCCAATTTTCCATTGTTACAACCTCTCGATACACCACAGCATCATCTGCAAAAAGCCTCAGTGAACTTCCGATGTCATCCACCAGGTCATTTATGTATACTGTGAATAGCAACAGTCCTATGACACTCCCCTGCGGCACACCTGTGGCATTACATTGTTCTGAGGTGAAACAAAACATTCATTCATGTAATCATGGTGTATACGAGAACAGGAGGCAGGGAGGAATTCCCAGATTTTTCTGGCTCTCCTGGTTAAAAATGCATCTCCCCCCCCCACACACACGAAAATTCCAAGGTGAAAATACACTTTCTCCATGATAATCAACAGTGTACTTTCCCTTGGAGCTGTAAAAACATCAATCCTTTGAATGGTAAAGGTTTCATACACCAACAAGAATTTCCCGGCACTTTGGAAAACGAAACTCAGGAAGGGGGGAAAAAAAGAAAAGGAAACACAGTTTGGAAAGATCTTTGATGTGCAGCAACATGTACGCTGCATATTTTCATATTACGATATGCTGCATATTTCGTATTATGAAAGTATAAATTCGAATTCCACCAAACACAGCACATCAGTTTCCGAAGCATTGAAACAGAGATTGCAATGCACTGTTGTAAGCCAATCACAGCAGATATTCAGAGCATAGGACACGTGATGTAGCCAGCCAATAGCAACATCACTGTTAAGTAGTGTGAACACACAAATAGGAAAAGTTAATGGTTTATATTAATGTACATAATGTAGCCAGAAGAAAAGCTAAGCTTTCACATATAATACTGGTCTTGAAGATTAATAAGTTACAAGAAAAGTTAAGCTTTCACATATAACATTGGTCTTTTTAGTGTGTGTTACAGTTTAAGATACATCACACAATTGTGCCAATAAAATTTTAAACAATGACATTAATGCCTGGTCTTCTGGGCTCAAAATTATTGTAAGTGGCTGGTCCTGGAAGTTTTAAGTTTTACATACGAGTCAAAGGCTCTGTGATACAGAAAATTCATTGTACATTCTCACACGTAACATAGTTCATCTAGCATAAAAGAAAATTTTCTTTGAAAATAACGCTTTTCGAAGAACCATTCATAATATTATCCCACAACCTCTTAGGCATGAGTTCATTTCAGAAGCTGCCAGAGAGCACCAGAAAACAGGCGTTACTACGTGTGGGCAGCTACAATGACATAGGAAGCCCATATGTTCGTACACATATAGCATCAAGAGATCTTACATGACATCATAAAAGAAACAGATCATCACAGGATACTCCAACAACATAGGAATTTTGTAAACCAGCTTAAAGGACACATTCATATGTCAAGATTCACTATGAAGTAGGCCCCAACTTGACATTAAGCTTTTCAGTGCGCTTTTTAGGAAACAAATGTTCTTGGAGTACCAGTACTGTATTGTCTCATGTTTGATGCTTTATTGTGACATAATGCCACATGTGCCAGAAGATGAAAATGTGCACTTGAAATTCAGTGAACAGTTGAAACTAGTCAATATTGTGAATGAAGCAGTTTGTTTCTTATAAACTGACTGTATCTGCTGAAAAGATTAATAAAAGCCACGTTCATTTAGCAAACCGACAAAAATAACTTCACAGTAGAGCAAGGCGATTAATGCTTGCTGCCACAACCATGAAATACGATCAAATCAGAAAACAAACTAATAACAGCCTTCCGTAATTATGTGGACGTATTTTAAATAAGTTGATAGCTTCCAGCCACAGAAATATGTTTTGTTTTCATTTGACGTGTGAACTGAAAAGGAAGTAGGACAGCAGGAAACAGCAGAATCACTAAACCCAACATGGGTCACTATCCCCCTCCCCACTAAAACCCAGACTGTCGATGAGCCTACTGGCAAATGCTCAAAACAAACTTAATGAAACAGTTGTGACATCATGCTCATCTGAAGCAGTTTGTTGTTATGAGTATTCCATAAACTTCATCCTATAGCCTTTGAGACATTTTGCTGTCTGTCAGTTATTAACAGTCAAAATTACAAAAATTCAACTGAACACCGTAACACTGAAAAATTCCCAGAATTCTAGAAAATTCCCGGGTTTTTCCTGTTTTCTCCCGGATAAAAAAAAATCCTGGTTTTCCCAGTTGTCCTGGATCATATACACCCTGATAATCCTAATACATGCTATGCAATATAACACAAATGCCAATTTATCACATGCTCAGCTTCTTCTTTACATAACATTAAAGCTCTGGAAGTAATGGCTGAAAACCGATTTTGTGCTATGACACCTCAGTTTTAATGGCTGTGATGCGTGCCTCTCGTGTTACTAACTTTGCTGTATTTGAGAGAGCTCCAAAATATGGAAAATAAGAAAATCTCTGTTACTGAATGTGTGCGGGCATATTTAGTATCACCACTGTGGGCCGGAGGGTCGGTTTAGCCACTTAATTCGAGCCTGTACACTGTGGAGTTCCAGCAAGTCACGAGTCACCAAGATGGAGCCGC
The DNA here is from genome assembly GCF_021461395.2 of Schistocerca americana. Classification (NCBI taxonomy): domain Eukaryota; kingdom Metazoa; phylum Arthropoda; class Insecta; order Orthoptera; family Acrididae; genus Schistocerca; species Schistocerca americana. Next base: position 893,493,033 of record NC_060119.1, on the reverse strand, counting down.
AGACTTAGCCTCTAAGCCTCTAGTAAAGAGGCAGGCAGCACATAGCAATCTTCTAGTGAACATAGCTGACTGGCGGTGAAGGGGTGGGGGGTGGGGGGCTAGCGCACGTGCAGTGAACATAATGTTTTACAAACAAACAACAGGATCTGACAAATGTAAGATTAAGGTTGTGCATGATTCTCACCTTAGTGTAGTGCAACGATGTTCTAACAAACTATATGTCTCATTACATACTGCTGGCCATTGTGTGAACTTTCAGTTAGACACAGGTGCATCAGTCACTTTACTTAATCGTGCCACATACCCACATACTAACCTCACTGCTTACAATAAACTGAAAATTCCGTTGCTTGGACAGTGTAGTTTTCCTGACACAAATCTCACATCAGGACAGTGAATTTTACTGTGTTGAAATCAAGAGACAAAGAGAACATTTTTGGTTTGGATTCCCTTTGATCTCTTTGGCCTTAGCATCCAAGACAATGTTCTTTCCATATCAGCTTTTGATCTGAAAGCCAATGTAGCTAGCTTACTTAAGGAATTTCCTGAACTATTTTCAGAAGTCATGGGAAAAGCTAATAACTTTGTAGCGCACATTACAATGAAAGACAATGCAAAACCTAAGTTTTTCCAGACCTGCGCTGTTTCAGTTGCTTTAAGAGACAAAGTAACCAGTGAATTGAAAGAATTGCAAGATAATGGTGTCATTGCTCCCATTCAAGCTAGTCAATGGGCCAGTCTACTAATTTTGTTGCCTAAGCCTTCTGGTCACATTCACTTTTGTGTTCAAGTCTACAGTCAACCTATAGACAGTAGTTAACACTTATCCGTTATCTTGCCCTGAGGAACTCATGGACAGGCTTGATACAGGACGTTACTTTCGTAAGATAGATTTGCGTGATGCTTACTTGCAAATTCCTTTCAATCAAGAATCAAAGAAAGTGTTTGTTGTAAATACACACTTAGGGCTGTTCAAGTATTTGCGTTTGCTCTTCAGCAGTGCTTCTGCAAACGCAATTTTTCAATGTTACTTGGAACAGCTGACTGCAAAAGTGTCACTTTGTTCAAAATATCTTGACGATATTGTCATCTCAGGTTGTACACCAGAGAAACACATTGCCAATTTGCGTACTCTTTTCCGAGTGTTGTCAGAAGCAGGACCCAAGTGTCATCTTCGAAAAGTGTGACCTTTTTCAAACCGAGCTACATACTTTGGCCACGTGATAAACAGTTAATGTGTGCTCAGTTCATACCGAATGCCACTCGGATAACGGCTTCATTGCATCGTAAATATGTACTCTTTGTGGACTAAAGGGTGTCAAAATGCATTTCAGCAACTCAAAAACGTCTTGCTTAGTGCATTTTGATCCTGCCAAGACAGTAATTTTACAGTTGACGCTGCTTCTTACGGAATCAGTGCTGTGCTGTCGCACAAAAGTGGTGAACAAAACAGACCTACTGATTTGCCTCAAAGTTGCTCACTCAAACTCGGTGCAATTATTTGCAAACAGAAAAAGAAGCTCTTGCTATGGTGTATGGCGCGACAAAATTCCATCGCTATATGTATTGTCGTAAGTTCTATTTAGTGACAGACCACAAGCCTTTGCAGTCCTTGTTTCATCTGTCAAAGCCTACATGCACAGCTCAAAAATGGCAATGCTGGGCTTTGTTGCTTTCGCATTATCGGTATGAACTTGTGTACAGACCTCCGGTAAAGCATGGCAATGCAGACACCCTTTTTCGCCTCCCAATTGGCCCAGACTCTGATTCTGATGCATCTGTCGCATCTTGTTGCTGAATCGATGGGGAGGACTCTGAATTGCTGGAATATTTTCCTCTGAACTACAGAAAAATTGTGCAGGACACGGAAGCAGACCCAGGTCTCAAGATTTCATTGAATTATATTTGCAGGTCTTAGCCTCCTTCATTGACCAGTATCCAGAACTCAGTTGTATATCAATATTTTGAACCTCAGCATATCCTTTCAATTGAACAGGGTGTGATTCTAGTTCAAAATGACAATGGACAATCCTGTGTGCATATTCCCAAAGTGTTGCAAAAGGATGTGTTGCGGTTGATCCACCAAGGACAATGAGGAATTGTTCTGACTAAACAGTTAGTGTGCTGGCACTGTACTTGGCAGAGCATGGACACCCACATTGAACAGATGATGTCACAGTGTCGCGCATGCGCGGAGATCCAATCCACTCCACCACACACAATCACAGCTTGGCCTAAGATTCAATTGTCATAGCAATGAGTGCACAGAGACTTTGCAGGACCATTTTGAAACACTTGTTGGCTCATAGTGGTAGCCTCTTCCAGCAAGTTCCCATTTGCGATGCCTATGAACTCTACCACATCACGTAGTACCATTCAAGCAATGTCCTCAATATATGCATCGGAGTATTGCCACATGGACTACAGTTCGCTTCACGTGCCTATGAACAGTTTTGTGAACGCAATGGCATTCATCATCTAACAAGTGCTCCATCTCACCTGCAGTCCAACAGAGAAGCAGATCACTTAGTACGTACTTTCAAACAAGAGATGGCCAAGCTTTGCACCACCCACACATGGGAACAGGCATTGCAATTCTTTCGCGCACAAGATGGACCATCACTGGTGGAACTTCTGTATGGCCGCAGCCATCGGACATTAGTACACTTGCTACACCCATCGCGGCATCCAGCGCTGCCAATGGTCCGCTAGCCATGTAATCTTCTTCTTTTCAGTGTTTAAGGCAATTGTGGGCACTGGGAAAGAGGTGTAATCCAGGAATGCATTGGCTCATATACACTATGTGATCAAAAGTATCTGGAAGCTCCCAAAAACATACGTTTTTCATATTAGGTGCATTTTGTAGTCAGTAGACATCGTGAGAGAGCAGATGGGGCACTCCGTGGAACTCACGGACTTCGAACATGGTCAGGTGATTGGGTGTCACTTGTATCATACGTCTATATGCAAGACTTCCACACTCCTAATCATCCCTAGGTCCACTTTTCCGATGTGATATGAAGTGGAAAAGTGAAGGGTCACGTACAGCTCAAAAGCATACAGGCTGACCTCGTCTTTTGACTGAGAGAGACCACCAATAGTTGAAGAGAGTCATAATGAGTAATAGGTACACATCTATCGAGACCATCACACAAAATTCCAAACTGCATCAGGATCCACTATAAGTATTATGACAGTCAGGTGGGAAGTGAGAAAACTTGGATTTCATGGTCGAGCGGCTGCTCATAAACCACACATCATACGGGTAAATACCAAACAATGTCTCGCTTGGTGTAAGGAGCGTAAACATTGGACGATTGAACAGTGGAAAAAATGTGTGTGGAGTGACGAATCACAGTACACAATGTAGCGATCCGATGGCAGGGTATGGATATGGCGAATGCCCTGTGAACGTCAACTGCCATTGTGTGTAGTGCCAATTGCAAAATTCAGAGGCAATGGTGTTATGGTGTGATCCCATTTTGCATGGAGGGGGCTTGCACCCCTTGTTTTGCATGGCGCTATCACAGCACAGGCCTACGTTGATGTTTTAAGCACCCTCTTGCTTCCCACTGTTGAAGGGCATTTTGGGGATGGTGATTGCATCTTTCAACATGATCGAGCACCTGTTCATAAAGTACAGCCTGTGGCGGAGTGGTTACACGACAATAACATCCCTGTAATGGACAGGCCTGCACACAGTCCTTACCTGAATCCTACAGAACACCTTTGGGATATGCTGGAATGCCGACTTCGTGACAGGCCTCACCGACTGACATCGATACCTCTCCTCAGTGCAGCACTCTGTGAAGAATGGGCTGCCATTCCCCAAGAAACTTTCCAGCACCTGACCGAAAGAATGCCTGCGAGACTGGAAGCTGTCATCAAGCCTAAGGGTGGACCAACACCATATTGAATTCCAGCATTACCGATGGAGGGCACTATGAACTTGTAAGTCATTTTCAGCCAGGTGTCCGTATACTTTTGATTACATAGTGTATTTACTTAATTGCAGGTCGTGATGGTTTGCAGCACCACGACTAGAACCAAATTCGTGCATGTCAGTTTCCCCGTGATCCTGCTGCTTTTCTTCCCCCACATTCATGGTTTCACAGGATCATGTGGTCTTCACAGCTGCCCACTGGTGCCACCACAGCACCCCAGGAGCAGATGAACCACACGCTCTCACCCACGCCATCCCTGCTTGTTGACCCCATGGACCTAGATCCGCCGTCACCGTCATCGCCCCAGCACACGCGCTAAGGCCTGTACGTGTGGCCTGAAAGCAATTTTCAGGAGGATGTCTCTGTTGCCTAACAAGCAAGATGGTGGGGTACAGTTGGGCGTCTGCCATCCTCCACAGTCACGGCTCCCAGCGCATCACGATGTCAAGCATCCTGCCTCCCTCCCCGATGTCGTTCACAGCCTCACTACACGACAATGGTGCGGCATTTCGGGGGGGAGGAAAGTACTGGCATACATTGGCGCCAGCACACCATGTGGCACAGAGTTTAAGGGAGTATTGATAGAGGTCAATAACAAGACTCACGCAGCCAACACCCTCATAGCCGCGAGTAATTAGGATTGCTGCCACAAACCGGAGGGTAGCATGGAGACAGGCAGCACATAGCAATCTTATAACAGACTTCTAATTCAACAGCATTGAGGCTACGTGGGCTATCCAGAAGAGAGCTTGTATCACAGCACTTGGCAACTTAAGTTAAGTAGCTCTTTGTTTATGAATAAAGAACCCAGTTAATAATTGCATACAGTTTGTGTTATAGAACGAGGATACCGATTATTGACCAACATCCTCTCCACGTTTTCCATAGTACAGCTCTACAGAGACAACGAGACGACATAAAAGCGGTTAAAGAGAATACCACAGAATGTTTCGCCTATTAAAGACAATGTAGTGTACTTCACAGTCTTCAGTTTACACAAATAAAAAGGTTCATTGTTAATTATAAATAATTCAATAAAAACAATACTATAAACTACACTACAACAGCGTTAGACACACAAAAGCAGATTGAATACATATTTTTGGCAAAAATGAACACAATGTTCATAAAAACTTTCACAAAACAGACAGAAGATGCTAGAGGAGGGATGCTAATATTACATGGAAAAAAAAGTCTTCAACAAGTATTACTATTAAGAAGACTAGCCATAAAGAATTTAAAGCCTGGAAATCAGAAACAAAGTTATTTGAGAAAGTTTAAGGGTTTGGAAAAATAAGAGTCAGTCACTTGTGGATGCATGCAGTTTAGAGGGAACTTCTATAAAAGAAGTCAACAATGTGCTTTGAACACACAATCAGAGTTTTAATCCACCAGATAGGTTCAACAAGTAAAAGCTACATTTATTATCTAAATTTACACAACAGCCTAAATGCAACAGTGAAGTCAGTATGGGGAAAATAAAACTATGAATATAATGGTATGCTTCTACGTAATATGAAATATATGCAAAACCACTGGAGTTTTGCACTCAACAGTCAATAAAATATTACAAAATAAATTCAAATTATATGAGATGTTATACAAAGCTCAATAACAGTTCAAGTTAAATCAGAGATTTCTCACTCCATATTATGATTAACACAACAGAAAAGGAGCCATTAACTTCCCGAACCTCTCTCTCTCTCTCTCTCTCTCTCTCTCTCTCTCTCTCTCTCTCTCTCTCACACACACACACACACACACACACACACACACACACCAAGTGTATGTCAGAAGCCCAGTATGTCACAATATCATAACGATTGGGGGTTGATATAGCAGACATAAGACCTGCTAGGTTTGTGAAATGTTTACAATGTATGTGCACCTTATTGTCACCACTACGCTGCAGCCACGAGCAAAGTGAATCACTCCGGGACACAATATGCAGCTGAACATAATATGCTTGATTTCATCCCAGGCCATCTGGATCCTCTCCTCCACCACCGGCTTTTCTAACCTGTTCAGATGATAAACTATGTCCCAACACACTTCATCCAACAGTTTCTGCCCCCCCCCCCCCCCCCCCCCCCAGCCACCACCCAATTCCCATTCCCTTACCCTCACTGAGCACCACTCTCTGCCAACACACCCTACCAGTCTTTTCCTCCCCTCTGTTCTTCTCGCTTCCCACTCCCCATCGTCCTGCTCTACCTCGCCCTCCCCTCCACAGCCTGCTGATGCTACCCCAGGCAGCCTCGTCCTGCTGTCTTCTCATCCCTGTATGCTCTGCCAGACAGTGCTCCCCCCCCCCCTCCCCTCGCCATTGGGGGGAATTTTGCTATCCCTCCCCCTTCCCAGCCACACTCTGGTCTTTTAGGCTTATCAGAGTGACCAGAGACAGCTGTTATGTGCGTGTGAGGTGTGCCTGCTTGTGAGAAAGTGTGTGTGCGTGTTTTCATTTCTTTTTTGAAGACGGCTTTGGCTGAAAGTTTATTGTGGTACAATCTTTTAATTATCTCTGCCTACAGCTCAGCATGTCATCTCCACGGGGGGGGGGGTAGCAATCTATCATTTTCACAATGGTTGTTTTTGATTTCTAATAGCATTATTATTATTATTATTATTATTATTATTATCTGCAACCAGAATTGTAAACTGCAGAACAACAGATGTTAAAACTGAACTTAATTTTGAGAGCGAGCGATCTGTTTAAGAAATTTGTATTTTTTGAACAGCAATTATTAATCAAAAGTATTATGGCATTAATTCATATGGAAATCTAAGTTCTGAAGTACATATTATACGCTTCTTAGTCACAATGCATATGTTGGCCAACAAAAAATTCTTTTAGATCTTTGAAAAATACTTCAGTTATTGTAAAGTAATTACCAGACAGAGAGAAAGACTGTTGATTTGTAGACTGCAACGATTGAAAACAGAGTATTGTTTACGTTTTCTAGGTGCTTTTGTATTCTCTTCAATGCCACAGATCTTTTTTTTAAATTTATGCGTATGTGTGTGTGTGTGTGGGGGGGGGGGGGGGGCTGCTTCCAAATTGATTCATGCACACTGAGTATATTCATTCTATTGCAGAGAAAGTCACTTGTCACAATTATTGTTACATTGTTACTGGGAGTTGCAGATCTTGGTTTTACAGCTCAGTTAACACTACATCATTTTACTGTATTTCAAGTTACAGACTTACTGCATCATACATCTTTTTTAATATCAGACATAGTTTTCACACAGTGGATAATCTCATGAACTATCAATATATTATAATCAGTCTACTATAGCAACACATGAACTTTTTATTAACAACACACCTAATATCTGGAAAATACTACATTTAATCAGAAACAAGGTATTCAATATCAGAATGATACTGCTCTATTTTACAATCAACAGGTGTGTCACATACCTCCTTTTCAAATTTATACACAATTCAGAGACAATTCATCCACATACATTGTTATATAAATCCCATCATGAAGGGAAAAACCTCAGGAATATGAAACAAGTCATGTTATACATTCACACATAGAACAAGCCACTGCAAGTAATCCGATCAGTGCTAATTTACTCACATTGATAATCATTACAATTGGTGTACTAGTAGAAAAGGAGCTACTTTGGGGAAAAATGCCACCATTCTGTATCTAAAAAAACTCAGTTGCTGTTTTATGTAACAATTAAAACTAAGCACTTATATAGCTTTATACAGCACACTGCTCCCTATAAGCTGACAAAGTCAAAATCCGTTTAATATAAATGTTAGGATTGAAAGAGTTTTTATACTCGAGTCTAAAATTCTGATAATTTATAGAAACAGTGGCTAGTAAGTTTACCTTTTACTTTAGTTTTGGATATCTGGGGAATTAGCGAAGTTCGGTGGCAGGAGGAACAAGACTTCTGGTCAGGTGAATACAGGGTTATAAATACAAAATATAATAGGGGTAATGCAGGAGTAGGTTTAATAATGAATAAAAAAATAGGAGTGCAGGTAACTTACTACAAACAGCATAGTGAACGCCTTATTGTGGCCAAGTTAGACACGAAGCCCATGCCTACTACAGTAGTACAAGTTTATATGCCAACTAGTTCTGCAGATGATGAAGAAATTGAAGAAATGTATGATGAGATAAAAGAAATTATTCAGATAGTGAAGGGAGACAAAAATTTAATAGTCATGGGTGACTGGAATTCAATAGTAGGAAAAGGAAGAGAGGGAAACGAAGTAGGTGAATATGGATTGCGGGTAAGAAATGAAAGAGCAAGCCGCCTGGTAGAATTTTGCACAGAGCATAACTTAATCATAGCTAACACTTGGTTCAAGAATCACAAAAGATGATTGTATACATGGAAGAAACCTGGAGATACTGTCAGGTTTCAGATAGATTATATAATGGTAAGACAGAGATTTAGGAACCAGGTTTTAAATTGTAAGACTTTTCCAGGGACGGATGTGGATTCTGACCACAATCTATCGGTTATGAACTGTAGATTAAAACTGAAGAAACTGCAAAAAGGTGGGAATTTAAGGTGATGGAACCTGGTTAAACTGACTAAACCAGAGGTTGTACAGCGTTTCAAGGAAAGCATAAAGGAACAATTGACAAGAATGGGGGAAAGAAATACAGTAGAAGAAGAATGGATAGCTTTGACGGATGAAGAAGTGCAGGCAGCAGAGGATCAAGTAGGTAAAAAGACGAGGGCTAGTAGAGATCCTTGGGTAACAGAAGAAATATTGAATTTAATTGATGAAAGGAGAAAATATAAAAATTCAGTAAATGAAGCAGGCAAAAAGGAATACAAACGTCTGAAAAATGAGATCGACAGGAAGTGCAAAATGGCTAAGCAGGGATGGTTACAGGACAAATGTAAGGATGTAGATGCTTGTCTCACTAGGGGTAAGAAAGATACTGCCTACAGGAAAACTAAACAGACCTTTGGAGAAAAGAGAACCACTTGTATGAATATCAAGAGCTCAGATGGAAACCCAGTTCTAAGCAAAGAAGGGACTATATAGAGGGTCTATACAAGGGCGATGTACTTAAGGGCAATATTATGGAAATGGAAGAGGATGTAGATGAAGATGAAATGCGAGATATGATACTGCGTGAAGAGTTTGACAGAGCACTGAAAGACCTAGGTCTAAACAAGGTCCCGGGAGTAGACAACATTCCATTAGAACTACTGACAGCCTTGGGAGAGCCAGTCCTGACAAAATTCTACCATCTGGTTAGCAAGATGTATGAGACAGGCGAAATACCCTCAGACTTCAACAAGAATATAATAATTCCAATCCCAAAGAAAGCAGGTGTTGACAGATGTGAAAATTACCGAACTATCAGTTTAATAAGTCACAGCTGCAAAATACTAAGGCGAATTATTTACAGATGAATGTAAAAACTGGTAGAAGCTGACCTTGGGGAAGATCAATTTGGATTCCGTAGAAATATTGGCACACGTGAGGCAATACTGACCCTACGAATTATCTTAGAAGATAGATTAAGGAAAGGCAAATCTATGTTTCTAGCATTTGTAGACTTAGAGAAAGCTTTTGACAATGTTGACTGGAATACGCTCTTTTAAATTCAAATTCTAAAGGTGGCAGGGGTAAAATATAGGGAGCGAAAGGCTATTTACAATTTGTACAGAAACCAGATGGCACTTATAAGAGTCGAGGGACATGAAAGGGAAGCAGTGGTTGGGAAGGGAGTGAGACAGGGTTGTAGCCTCTCCCCGATGTTATTCCATCTGTAATTTGAGCAAGCTGTAAAGGAAACAAAAAAAAAATTCGGAGTAGGTATTAAAATCCATGGAGAAGAAATAAAAACTTTAAGGTTCGCCGATGACATTGTAATTCTGTCAGAGACAGCAAAGGACTTGGAAGAGCAGTTGAACAGAATGGACAGTGTCTTGAAAGGAGGATATAAGATGAACATCAACAAAAGCAAAACGAGGATAATGGAATGTAGTCGAGTTAACTCAGGTGATGCTGAGGGAATTAGATCAGGAAATGAGACACTTAAAGTAGTAAAGGAGTTCTGCTATTTGGGGAGCAAAATAACTGATGATGGTTGAAGTAGAGAGGATATAAAACGTAGCCTGGCAATGGCAAGGAAAGCGTTTCTGAAGAAGAGAAATTTGTTAACATTGAGTATAGATTTAAGTGTCAGGAAGTTGTTTCTGAAAGTATTTGTATGGAATGTAGCCACGTATGGAAGTGAAACATGGACGATAAATAGTTTGGACAAGAAGAGAATAGAAGCTTTTGAAATGTGGTGCTACAGAAGAATCCTGAAGATTAGATGGGTAGATCACATAACTAATGAGGAAGTACTGAATAGAATTGGGGAGAAGAGGAGTTTGTGGCAAAACTTGACTAGAAGAAGGGATTGGTCTGTAGGACATGTTCTGAGGCATCAAGGGATCACCAATTTAGTATTGGAGGGCAGCGTGGACGGTAAAAATCGTAGAGATGAATACACTAAACAGATTCAGAAGGATGTCTGCAGTACGTACTGGGAGATGAGGCAGCTTGCACAGGATAGAGTAGCATGGAGAGCTGCATCAAACCAGTCTCAGGACAGAAGACCACAACAACAATATAAAACTCCACAGAACCCTGCCCTGGGATGTAGAGTTTATACAAGATTTTCTAAAGTGACAAATTCTGATGTGTTATCTTCTCATCAGAAAAATTGACAACATTAAGACTACTGATTATGAGTTATCTATTCTCTCACTAACAACAAGAACAAAATGCAAACTACTTTTCAGAGTACTGAATGGTGCAAACATTGTTTTGCTTGAAGTAAAACTAAATAAGGAAAATTGTGGTGGTGGTGGTGGTGGTATACGCTTTGAGAGCCATTCCTTTAGTGTATTGTGTGTTACTGCCAAATGATTAAACAATACAACTCTTATATAGTGGTCCCAAGTATAAAGATGTTAACAAACGTTTATGAAAGCAATAACCGCATGCATAGCTCCCTTAGCACTTAATAGGTCATATTTAAATGTCTACTATAAAACCACAGCAAAAAAACTTATTCCCTACGCTGGCTCCAGCTCTTGCCTGCTACACACCAGCAGACCAGCAAGTTTTGTATTTATGTTTTTCTGTTTTCTCTGCAGTTTAATTCTTAAATTCTGTGCTTGTTTTTCTATTTAGGAGGTGTAATCTCACATTTTTGTAACTGTAAAAGTGTAGATCCATGTTGTCTGTAGCACAGTTGGCAATTCTTTTGAATGGCCAGCTACATAGCTCAGTAGGAGTCAGCCTTCAATGGTGACATGTCAGAATGTTAGCAAGTTGCATATTTAGGTTTTCCTCTGTGCTTCTATAATTTAATTCTTAAGATAATCATGCTAGGATGGATAGGCTGTGTGCTTCCTGGGTGCAGACACAAGAGCAGCTGGGCGCAGTTCATGAACAGCTGAATTCACTTCTACCTAGGGTCAGTCGTCTTTACGCTGCTGCCTCGGAGTGTGGCAGTAGCATAGAAACTGGCACATTGCACGCGACACCTCAGGTGATGCTTATTCCACCAATGGACTCTGCTGCTGTAGCACCTCCTAATGTACCTGACATGGTAGATCCACCCTCATCACAGGGCGAGTGGCACATGGTAGTGCTTTTGTGTGGCTTGAGGCGGAAGGTCAATATGGAGTATGGCCTCGCCCATTTGCCCTGTGAGTGGACAGGTGGCCTCTTCTTCAACAACATCCGATCTGGCACACAGGAAGAGGGGAAATGTGGAGGAGGTCTTGCCTGCAGCTATCGAGTATGTCATCTCAAAGTTGTGGCTCATGTCAGCACCAATGATGCTGCTCCTCTCTTGGGTTCTGAGGCCTTCCTCAGTTTATACAAGCAGCTGGTGAAATGGTGAAGGCTGCTGGCCTCATGCACAGGGTGCAAACAGAACTCGCAATTTGCACCATTGTTTCCAGAGTTTGATTTGGAGTCGAATGGATGGTCTCGACCAAAGGCTTCGTCGACTCTGCGATGGTCTTGGCAACAGATTTTCAGACTGTATTATCAAGCGGAAAATTGTAGCACTCCCCTTGATAGGTTGGGGGTGCGCTGCACAATGGAAACAGCTACTTGTATAGCAAAGCACTTCTGGAGCGTACATCGCTTCTTTTAGGCTAGGAGGTAGTTTGAGGTACTCTAAGATTGACATTCACCAGTCTACACACAGATCGCGAAATCAGACTGCATCCAGAGTAAATATCAGTGAACAGTCAAAATACTCATAACAAAGTTTCTGAGTTTTCTCTAGGAAATCTGTTGTGCTTAAATTATTCATGGTACCGAAAGGTGGCAGAAACCTGAAGCAGAAAGCTCTGAAACATTTTGAGAGTCATGAGCTGTATATCAGAGAGACAGATTAGCATAGGAAGAGGATTGTTCATTGCATTCGACAAAAACATTCTCTCTACTGTGGTTGAAATTGAATGTGACTGTGAAACTATCTGAATGTGTATAACAGATCTAGGTGATATCGAGCTAATCGTTTGATATTTTTATTGCCACCCGATTCCACCTTTACAGTTTCAGGGCCATTCAAAAAAATTTTTGCACTCAGTAGTGTGGGAACAGCTTGATCATGAAATATTAGTTGGAGGCTACTTTAACCTACCAAGTCTAAACTGAGACGTCTATGCATTCAATGTAAGAGGTTTGGACAGGCAGTTTTGTGAAGTACTTTTGAATATGTTGGTCAAAAACTGCCTTCAACAGATAGACAACCCGCACGCAATAGAAATATTTTAGTCATTCTACCCACAAGCAGGCTTAACCTTATTCATGATGTCAGTATAGTGTTGGGGACTAGTGATCATTATATCATAGTGACGATGTTTACTATACTTGTTAAATCATTCAATAAGACTAGGAGAATATTTTTGCTGGAAAGAGCAGATAAGCAGTTGTTAACATCCCACTTAAGACAATGAATGGACATTATTTAGTGCTAGTATGATGGACATAAAGGAATCCTGGACAAAGTTTAAATGGATTGGATAGATGGTGCTATGGAGAAGTATATGCTTAGTAAGTGGATTAAGGATGGAAAACACCCACTGTGGTTTAATAATCAAATTCAGAAAATGCTAAGGAAGCAAAGACTGTTGCACTCTCAGTTCAAAAGAGGACATGAAAATGATGATAGGCAAAAGTTAGTAGACAGCCATATATCTGCAAAAAAAATCTATGTGCAAAGCACACAACTACCACCACCATACCTTAGCAAAATATCTTACCGAGAACCTGAGAAAATTCTCGTCCAACGTAAAATCACTACGTGGGTCAAAGGCATCTATCCGTTACTCATTCACAAGTCTACATCTACATGATTACTCTCCTATTCACAATAAAGTGCCCGGCAGAGGGTTCAGTGAACCACCTTCAAACTGTCTCTCTACCGTTCCACTCTTGAACAGTGCGCGTAAAAAACGAGCACTTCAGTTTTTCTGTGCGAGCCCTGATTTCTCTTATTTTATCGAGATGATCATTTATCCATATGTAGGTGGGCGCCAATTGGATGTTTTCACAATTGGAGGAGAAAACTGGTGATTGAAATTTCATGAGAAGACCTGTCCCAACAAAAAACACTTTTGTTTTAACGATTGCCACTCCAATTCATGTATCATGTCTGTGGCACTACCTCCCCTATTTCGTGTTAATACAAAATGAGATGCCCTTCTTTGAACTTCTCAATGTCAGCCATCAGTTCCACCTGATGCAGATCCCACACCACACAGAATACTCCAGAACAGAGCAAACAAGCGTGGTGTAAGAAGTCTCTTTAGTAGATGTGTTGCACCTTCTAAGTATTCTGCCAATGAATCAGTGTCTTTGGTTTGCTCTACCCACAACATTTTCTATGTGATCATTCCAATTTAGGTTTTTTGTAATTGTAATCCCTAAGTATTTAGTTGAATTTACAGCCTTCAGATTTGTGTGACTTATTGCGTAATCAAAATTTAGCGGTTTCCTTTTAGTAATCATGAGAATAACTTCACACTTTTCTTTATTCAGCATCAATTGCCATTTTTCGCACCATACAGATATCCTACCTAAATCATTTTGCAATTTGTTTTGGTCATCTGATGACTTTACAAGACGGTAAATGACAGCATCATCTGCACACAATCTACGACTCAGATTGTCTCCTATGTTGTTAATATAGATCAGGAGCAATAGAGCGACTATTACACTTTCTTGGGGAGTGCCGGATATTACTTCTGTTTTACTCAATGACTTTCTGTTTATTACTACAAACTGTAAACTTTCTGACAGGAAATCACAAATCCAGTCACACAATAGTGTGGCAATAGCAGATAGCAAAAGGAAAGCTGAAGTTTTAAATTCAGCATTTAAGAAATCGTTCATACTGGTTCATTCAAACATACTGTCATTTGAACATCGCACAGACTCCTGTAAGGACGACATACTAATAAGCTTCTATGGTGTATAGAAGAAACTTAAAGAGTTGAAAATAAATAAGTCATAGTGTCAGGATGGAATCCTCATTCAGCTTTACAAAGAGTACTCTGCGGCACTGGCCCCTTGTTTAGCTTGCTTAATTGCAAATTTCTTGCCCAGTGCAAAGACCCACATTATTGGAAAAAAGTGCAGACAACTTTATGTAAGAAATGTAAAAGAAAGGACCTGCAAAATTGCGGACCAATATCCTTGTCACGCATTTGCTGCAGAATACCTGAAAATATTCCAAGTTTAAATACAATAAATTCTGTTGGACAGACAAGCTTTTGTCCACATGTCAGCACACATTTAGAAAGCATTGTTTGTGCGAAACTCAGCTTGTCGTTCTCTTACATCATGTAAGTTGAACCACAGATGAAGAGCAACAGGCATATTCCATATTCCTAGATTCCTGAAAAGTGTTTACCCCAGTGCCCCACTGCAGACTATTAACAAAGGTATGAGCATACAGAGTAGGTTCCCAGATATGTAAGTGGCTCAAAGACTTCTTAAGTAAGAACCCAGTATGTTGTCTAAATGGCAAACGTTCGAGAAAGACAAGGATACCATAAGGAATGCTCCAGAGAAATTTGATAGGACCACAACTATTTCAATATACATAAATTATATGACAGAGTGTGTAAGCACCAATCTGCGACTGTTTGCTGATGATGCTGTGGTGTACGGGAAGGTGTCATTGTTGAGTGACTGTGGGAGGCTTCAAGATGACTTAGACAAAATTCCTAGTTGGTGCGATGAGTGGCAGCTAGCTCTAAATGTAGAAAAATGTAATTTAATGCAGGTGAGTCGGAATAACAATCCCATAACATTTGAATACAGCATTAGTAATGTGCTGCTTGACATAATCAGGTTGACTAAATATCAAAGCATAACGTCACAGAGCAATATGTAATGGAATGAACATGTGCAGAATGCAGTGGGGAAGGCAAATGGTTGACTTCAGTTTAATGGGAGAATTTTTGGAAATTGTGAGTCATCTGTAAGGGAGGCAGCATTTAGGACACTAGAGCAACTCATTCTTGAGTACTGTTTGAGTGTTTGGGATTCACACAAGGTCAGATTAAAGGACGAATTTAAACGATTCAGAGGTGGGCTGCTATATTTGAGACCATTAGGTCCGATGTACATCCAAATATTATGAAGATGCTGGGGGAACTTAAATGGGAATCTCTGGAGGGAAGGTGACATTCTTCTCAAGAAACACTGTTGAGAAAATTTAGAGAACTGGTATTTGAAGCTGAATGCAAAACAATTCTATTGCCACCAATGTACATTTCACGTAGGGACCACAAAGATAAAATAAGACAGATTAGGCCTCATACTGAGGCAAATAGACAGTTGTTTCTCCCTCACTCTGTTTGCAAGTGGAACAGGAAAGAGAATGGCTAGTAGTGGTACAAGGTACCCTCAACCATACACCATACTGTGGCTTGAGGAATATGTATGCTGATGTAGGGCAGCAGACTTTACATCACTGCCCATGTCATTCGGTAATGGAACCTTCTTACTACTGCATGCTGTGTCACTTAGACCCCTTCTTAAGACGCCACTAATTCAATGTGTCTCATGCAATGAGTATTTCCTACAGAACTGTAATGTTGGCTTCAGCTAACAGCAGCGGCAAAACATGGGGAATAATATATGTCTGGAAAGAATATCATTTTATTCAATACAAAAACCTTTCTGTACTCCTGCCATACTGGTCTTGTCTCAACCATATTATCTGATTATTCTAAATAGATTGAAGTTGGGGGAGGGGGCAGACACTCTTACATAAAAACAACAGCATGAAAATCTAAATTCCACATATATGCAAAAAATAAAATGCTAATGAAAAACAAAACAAACAATTTCTATAGCATGTAAATAGCTAAGGAGTTACTACAGAAATGAATACAACTATTAAAAAACAGTACTTGCATTACAGTAAATGCTCAATGTGGTTGACACTAATTCTTACACATACTTCAGCAATTCTTCATAAAGAATCAGTAACTTATGTGAACACACCTGGCTCCCCTTGGATTTTTGTCACATAGCACGCACACTCCTGTAATGGGGGCATGTTACTGATAGTTGTGGAATACATAAATCCCTCTAAATGTTCCCACAGCTAGAAGACTGAAGAATTATGGTCAACTGACAGTGAGCCCATGCTACTGGACTTCCCTGACCAATCTGCCAGCATTAAATTTTTTTATTATTTTTTTTTACAAGGCATGCACACATCTCTGAGCTGAGTGGCATAGAACATGCTGCCAAGTGTGTACATTTCTCGTAAGCTGCCCAGTGGAGCTAACTACTGTCAGTTTTTATTGGTGAGGACAGAAGGGTAAGGGTGGGTCGGTGAGGGGGGGGGGGGCTCTGCTGTGTACCTGAAAGTGTGTATGTGGTTGTGAGCAATGTATATCATAAAACGCCTAGGCAAGGTTTGCCATGTAAATATTTTGCCCAAGCAGACTGTTTGCAATGGTTTACAAAAACTTTAGGAATTATCAGACAGCATGTAGAAAACGGACTGGTGTCTCACCGTGCGTAAATTAGATTCACTGTCTTTCTGCAAGGGTAACACTGTCCAGTAGTGCGGTCCACAGGTCATTGTCTAGCACTTAGCATCACTGCCTCTAGATGGTTGAGTCCCATGTTCAATTCCCAGCCAGGTCACAGATTTCCTTCACTTGGGGACTGAATGTGTCATTCTCATCATTTCATTCAACCTTTGCTGACATTCAAGTTGCGGAAGCAGCACCAAATAGACAGACTTGCATACAACAACCGGGTCTCCCGGTCAATAATGCCTTATAATCATTTCATTTCCTTTAGTGTAAGGTAAACTTTTCAGGTTGAAATTGGTGAAGTTTAAGGCACTACGAGTCTGTTACCTATATACTAACTCCAAAGTGACCCAGTGCCTCATTTCCACATCACTCAAGTATTTGCATCTCCCCACATGTGGTTAATGTGGTGGTTTATTCTTCTGAGTGTGAATCCCATCTCATACACAAATAACATACCACAAATGGGCTGTGGATCTTCAGGTGGTGGTGGTTAGTGTTTAACGTCCCGTCGACAACGAGAGTTGCACAAGCTCGGGTTAGGGAAGGATTGGGAAGGAAATCGGCCGTGCCTTTTCAAAGGAACCATCCCGGCATTTGCCTGAAACGATTTAGGGAAATCACGGAAAACCTAAATCGGGATGGCCGGAGACGGGATTGAACCGTCGTCCTCCCGAATGCGAGTCCAGTGTGCTAACCACTGCGCCATCTCGCTCGGTGGGATCTTCAGGTATCTGTCTAGAATCCACTGGCAGAACTGTTTTACAACATGGTCTTGAGACACAAGAGCTTACATGCTTCATAAGTAATGTAAGAAATTAGTTGTTCATGCAGAACTGATGGCACAAGAGCACATTTAATGCCATTAGCAGCTCAAATTCCTCACAAACTTGTTTCGGTATCATTATCTACTAATCACAACACTCACTTCTGTATAACTGGTAGGCAAACCATGTGGAATGTTGCCTGTATTTGTTTCCAGACTAATGTTTATAGAATGTTACTCTAAGAGAGAATTGCTGTCCAGTTCTTATCCCCAGGAGGCAGTATACACCTTTACTTTTGTAAAGATGAGACACTATCCTTGCTTTCCTCAGGACGGAAGGAGGAAATATGGAAGGTTAAAAAGGAAAGGCAGGTAACTCAGACCCCAGGATGAGAGGAACCATCTGTAGGGCTACCTACATCCTCACTACACCCAGATCCCTTCATCCTGGTGTATGAGTAACCTGCCTTTCCTTTTTAACCTGTACCTTTCTATCCCTCCTTCCCCTCCCCCCCCCCCCCCCCCCCTCGCGGGAAAGCACGGATAACTTTACTTTTACTGAAGATTCTATCTAATTTTTCTTAGTTTTCTCAATAATATTTTCCTTCAATACATTTAAGATCTTAATTTTATAATTTTGACCAGTATTATCTCCATCAAAAATATATGGGAGACTTTTATATATACTGGTATTTTACACAATACTGATGTAACATTATTTAGTTTTAGATGAAAATGATGGCTTGTCCAGTTTAATTAAACATGAAAATTATTTATGTAAAGCTAGTTGCCTCATGAACCATGAGTCTCTCAAACAGTGTAAATACATTTTTCAGTAACAACTCAAGTAACAAATGAAGAAACACGAGAAAATTTCAATACTTGTAGGGAGTGGAGGTGGGAGGTAAATAAAAACAAGGCATATTAATATTAATGCACAAACTAGTAAGGTAATGTATTGATGTTGTGTATACCTGTCACCATACTGTTTTATTTCCCATAATTCCAATTTGTCTTCATCAACCCATTCCTCTGTGACTTGCGGCTCTGTGCTCTGAGGTGACTCTGCTCGTTTGCGCTTCCGTAGTCCGCTTCTAATTGATGTCACTTCTGTAACACAATATTTTACCCTATTGGACATAAAAACAGATGAAATGTCATAAATACCACACAAAATAATTTCATACCAAAATATCTCAAAATGAAGGCAGGAACAGTGACACCAAAATCACCCGCAATTCAAATAGCCAGACAGGTAGACGATTACATTTTTCTATACAATACTGCAGAGCGGCTTGTCATAATACCGTTGTATTGATGGTTGTTGATTTTTATCTGCTGATTGTCACTACAATTTTGACCAGTATTATCTCCATCAAAAATATATGGGAGACTTTTATATATACTGGTATTTTACACAATACTGATAAACCTTTGTTATATAAAATGTTACATTTATTTATTATACAAAATATGCAGTTCGAGAGCCACATGCTCATTATGTGGCTATGAATAAATAATCTATCACAGGGGCTTGCCTTTCAAAGGCAGGGGCTACCCATGAAAGCAGCTATATGATCTATAAACTAAGCTCCAACCACTCTGCTGCTTTCTATGTGGGCACAACTAATAAGCTGTCTGTCTGCACGAATGGTTACCGACAAACTGTGGCCAACAAACAGCTGGACCACCCAGATGCTGGACATACTGCTCAATATGATATGCTTCACTTCAATGACTGCTTCACAGCCTGTGACACCTGTATTCTTCCTAGATTTTCTGAACTGTGCAAGTGGGAATTCTCACTGCAATATACCCTATGTTCTTGTAACCCCCAGGCCTCAAACTTCACTAGCCCGTCGTCCACCTATCTGCCCCCACTGCGGCACTACACAGCCTTCTGTTCCACCTACGCACCCACTAGTCTTTTCTCCCCTTCTCTCCTCCTTTTCTTTCCTGCTCCTCACACGTCCTGACTGTACCTAGCAGCCCCACCCCATCCCCATGGAGTCCATGAACGCTCTCCCAAGCAGCACTACATCCTTCCCCAGCCCTACCCTGCCATCGTTCCCCTTCCCTTCCCGCACAATCCCTCTTCATCCACACCATCCACAGCAGATTGCTGTTCCCGTCAGGCACAGTTGCAGTCTGGCCACTGCGGCCGGAGACAGTGATCATGTGTGTATGAGTTGTACTCATGTGAATGTGTGTGCGTTTTCTGTGTCAGAAGAAGGCCTTTTAGCCAAAAGCTTAAATCTACAGCAACCTTTTCGCTGTGACTGTTTCCGTGTCTCCTCTATATGGCAACTAGCATTATATCTTTTTCATAATATTATAGTGTGTACTTTTGTTAGAGCAAGAGCATGTGCTCAAAAGCTAAAATAAATACTCTTCTGTTGTATGTCCCTATGTGACAAACATCGGTCAACTATAGGTCAGTGGTTGCCTTTCCTTTATTTTATGTACTATTCCATTCAAGAATTTTCACTGTTGTTACAGAGTATGGAAGAGATATCAATGGCACCAACAAAGAGGCTAGGATACTAAGTAGTGCACACGAAGTAGTGCCCGACAAGGCTATTTCTCTCTACCCTTATTTATTTAATTTACTTATAAGAAATGCAATACAAATAATTAACAACAGCACCAAAAGTATTGCATCTTATTTGCTTAGTAGATTCTGAAAAGGATTTTACCTGACGCCTTGTATATCCACAAACTAAACACAAACAAGACTAAAATAATGGTGATAGATGCAATGAACAGACAATATATGGGCAAACAATAAGATAGGAAATAAAATTCTAACACAAGTAAATGATTTTTGCAGCTTTAGGAGCACAATAACAGATAACAGAAGTATAATGAATATTAAAAGAAGAATCAAAATGACTTAACAAGCACTCAGAAATGAGAATAATTCATTAACAATTAATTACAATAAACAAGAAAGAAATTCATAAAGATTTTTATCTGGAGAATTTTAAGCTTTGGTTCAGAAAGGTGGACACTGAGGAAAAGAAAGAAAAGAAGGAAGAAAGATTATAGTGTTTAATGTCCTGTCAAAGATGAGGTAATTAGAGATGGAGCAAAAGCTCAGATTATGAAAGGATGGGCCAGGAAACCAACTGTTCCCTTTCAAAGGATCTGTCCTGGCATTTGGGTGGAACGATTTAGTGAAATCATGAAAAATCAAAACCTGGATGGCAGCAGATTTGAACCATTGTCTTCCCAAATATGAGTCCGAGGTGCTAACCACTGAGCCCTCTTGCTCAGTAACACTGGGAAAACAAGAAAAGAAAAGCCACAAAAACTTCCTAGACTGAAGGAAAATCTAATGAACAAATAGCAAAAGATGTTAAAGAGAAAAACATTAAGATGAGATAGAAAAGAAAAACTAAATTAATTACATGCCTAATTCAACATAGTAGCTTCATAAAAAAATCTTGGAAGGAAAAATCCTGAGGAGGGGACATCAAGCAGCAGGCCCAGAACACGCAAGTTACAATGAGTTATTAGGAGTACGAACTACAGCATCTACGACTAAATGGTACAGTTAGCAAGGGACAGTGATGGATGCTTACATTAACAAGGCGTCACCTTTAGTAAGTGCTGCTGCTTATGATGATGACGATGCAGTTATCTATAATGAAGTAAAATCTGAAAACAGTTGTACAACTTACCATTCACATCTTAATACGATTTTGAAGTGGTGCAGAGGTTGGCAACTTTTAATTGTTCAGAAATGTAAAATTGTGCATTTCAGGAAATGAAAAAAGTACCCCATGACCATATCAATGAGTCACAATTTGTATCCATCACCTCGTACAAATACCTGGACATAAAAACTTTTGGGATATGAAATGGAATAATTACATAACCTTACTTGTGGGTAAAAGAGGAGCAGACTTATATTAACTGCCACGACACTGGGAAAAAATTCAGTCAGTCTATAAAAGATTGCATACAAAACACTCATGGAATTCATCTTATATTGTTACTCAAATGTGTGGGGCCCATAAAAAATAGGACAACAGGGAATATTGAACATATTCAAAGAAGGGCAAAGTGAATGGTCGCTGGTTTGTTGACTCATAATAGAGCATCACAGAAATGATGAAAAACCTGAACTGGCAGACACTTCATGACACATGCCAACTATCCCGTGAAAGAATATTTACAAATTTTTAAGAACCAGTATTAAGGGAAGATTCTAGAAATACACTTCAGCCCCTGTGCAGTAATCTCATGGACAATATTACATGAATGACTGTGTGTACAGAGGCATTTAAGCAGCCATACTTCCCGGGTTCAATAATTGATAAGAATGGAAATAATTTTAATATGTGAAACAATGATAAGTAACTTCTGCCGCACTTCATGGCGCTCTGCAAAATATGTATGTAGCTGTACATTAATTAAAAAATAATGATGATAATAATTACGCATTTTACAAACCACACCGTACACACATTTTCCACAGGAATTTCATGATCATGTTCCTATTTCCTGAAATTTTGAGTTGCATTGATGTTTAGCAAAATATTTCCCTATCTTGATACAAAAGCATAACAAATCTGACTTCCCCCACCAGATGAAGTTATTTATCCCATTTTTGTCGTCAAAACTTGCTAAGCTTTCATCTAAATCAGTAAGCCCCCACATTCTGTAGAGAATAGAACTTCAAAGTGCAAAACAGATTCAAACTTCTGGTTACTTTTCAAATGTGTTAACGAGTTAAACATTTGATGTCAAGCATATAAGAGTGATAAAAATTTGTTGGAAGCCACTAAGTGCTCTCATTATCAAAGAATGAATTAGAATGTCTGCGTAATTTGCACTCTATTTTGAGCAATAACTAGTTTTACACAAATTTCCATATTTTCAACATCATATCTCTGTTGCAAAATGAAATAATTTTTCAGATATTTTCAGCAGTATGTGTGTCTGCACAGAGGTATACTGTCTGCAAAATGTGTTGCAGATAAGAGTTAGTAGTAGAGATGTAATAATTTCAAGTATCATGTTTCACGCAGCAGTTCTACTACATGAATAGTGAAAAAGTGGTGATTTTGTGTGGGTGTCAGCAAGAAAATGTTTTGTATGGGTCTGAATGTATGTGTAAAGTATGTTGCAACTCACGAAGTGATACAAGACGAATACAATCTGGTTATTTGGGGCTCGTGAGGTACAGTGCCTCAAGACATATACAGATTTTCTAAACTGCAATAACTGTCTTGTCATTTTACACCTTTAACATGACATTAAACCTCTTAATCAGTGGATTATAACAGCATTTTAAATTCTTAAATTCAGTCAATAATTGCATGAAATATGGGAAACAATAATTTTTGTTGGCTCTGGAAGCCATTAGATGGGCAACCTGCAACTGGGGCATGAACCAAGTGAGCTATATAGTAATATGGATTAACAAATAACACAGACAAAATGTTCGACCCTCCAGATGTTGCTTTATGCAATAGTGTTTTCTAGATGTGTTGCAAATTATG
Organism: Schistocerca americana; assembly: GCF_021461395.2. NCBI lineage: Eukaryota > Metazoa > Arthropoda > Insecta > Orthoptera > Acrididae > Schistocerca > Schistocerca americana. The sequence goes on along the minus strand of NC_060119.1, from coordinate 893,469,736 downwards.
TGAAAGAAAAGTGTCAAAGAATACAAAACCTTTTAATTTCAAACAATGGAAAATCCAGGATGGAATGTAACAATATTATGAGAAGGAAAGTTGCTACTTATGATATAGCAGAGACAGGCGTTTATCAACAGTAGACGCGCGCGCGCCCACACACACACACACACACACACACACACACACACAGTGGATTCAGTTGCCTGAGACTGCAGTCGTGAGTGTGAGTTGCATTTGCTTTTGTGTGTGTGTGTGTGTGTGTGTGTGTTTGTTTGTTGTTGACGAAGGTCCATGGCCAAAAGGTTTAATTGTGAGTCTTTTTGTTGTGCCTTTCTGTGACTCAGCATCTCCGCTATATGGTGAGTAGCAACTTTCCTTCTTACAGTACTGAAACCTTTTAATTTGTAATACATGAGTAAGCATGAGATTTCCTTCCATTCAATAATAATTATAATAAACAGATAGTGAGGCAGTATATGATTACCATTTTTTTTACTCTATATTTAGTCATGTAATATCTTGTGAGTTACACATTTTGACTGTTTCCTTCATTCTTATGTATTCCTCTACAAATGCTTCGCAGGGGACTTGAGTTCAATTTCTGGCACTGCCAGGGATTTTTCCTTCGTAGGCTTACTGGACAGGATGCACTCAGCTTCGAGATGTTAACTGCAGAGCTAGCTGATAGAGAGGTAGCGGCTCGAAGGCCTACAAATCGAAAATGGCCAGGAGTGTGGTATGCAGACCCCGGGCCCCACCATACAGTATCAAATGATGAATGACTGAGCATAAGACAGTGGATGGTCGACACTCGCACGATCTTCAGGGTCTCACTAGTGTGTGCATGCGTGTGTGTGTGTGTGTGGGGGGGGGTGTTTGGATATCTTCCCCCCCCTCCCCCCCCCCCCCCTCATGATAAAAAGATCATAATCAAAAGCTGTGAACACAATTATAACTATTTTAGTTCCTGCAACAATAGCAAACAATCTGCATTTCTGGATACCTGGATAAAATGTTGATTACAAAATGAAATCTCTTGATCTTGAACACAAACCTGCAACTGATGACAGAATACACAAACACTCTAAACAGAAGTTAGATGCCCCCTCTCTGAGGTGATTTGGACTACAAAGGGTCTACAAAAACTATTCCGATTGACTACTTTCCAAAAACATACAGATGGGCAGCTTTTAAATTTATACACAGTGATGAATCTATCTCTGGCTATAGTACTGTACCACCAATATAGCACAAAATCTCTCAATAATTACAGGAAATTGTACTAGAAGATGGTAAAAGTTTCTATCTACTTTGATGCCAGTAATATCAAGGCAAGTGTAAAGAAGAGCAGAACGAAACTGAGTCAAGGAGTGACCTACATGAAAATTTATACAATAAGAATTTTATTTATACAAAATGAAGAAAATGAGTATATATATATCTTTGTTTATAGATATATTATTCCCACGTGCAATGTTTCCCTCTATTTTATATACGTGGGAAAAATATATCTATAAACAAAGATGATGTGACTTACCAAACGAAAGTGCTGGCAGGTCGATAGACACACAAACAAACACAAACATACACACAAAATTCAAGCTTTCGCAACAAACAGTTGCTTCATCAGGAAAGAGGGAGGGAGAGGTACAGACGAAAGGACGTGGGTTTTAAGGGAGAGGGTAAGGAGTCATTCCAATCCCGGGAGCGGAAAGACTTACCTTAGGGGGAAAAAAGGACAGGTATACACTCGCGCGCGCACACACACACACACACACACACACACACACACACACACACACACACACATATCCATCCGTACATACACAGACACAAGCAGACATTTGTAAAGGCCAAACTCTTTGCCTTTACAAATGACTGCCCAAACCCTTTGCCGTTACAAATGTCTGCTTGTGTCTGTGTATGTAAAGATGGATGTGTGTGTGTGTGTGTGTGTGTGTGTGTGTGTGTGTGTGTGTGTGTGTGTGTGCGAGTGTATACCTGTCCTTTTTTCCCCCTAAGGTAAGTCTTTCCGCTCCCGGGATTGGAATGACTCCTTACCCTCTCCCTTAAAACCCACATCCTTTCGTCTTTCCCTCTCCCTCCCTCTTGCCTGACGAAGCAACCATTGGTTGCGAAAGCTAGAATTTTGTGTGTATGTATGTGTTTGTTTGTGTTTCTATCAACCTGCCAGCACTTTCGTATGGTAAGTCACATCATCTTGGAGCACTTCCTTTCACGCCGATCACCTGCCACCCTACCTAAAACCTCTTTCCTCATTACCTTAGCCAGCTTCATCCTGACCCACAACTTCATCACTTTTGAAGGCCAGACATACCAACAATTAAAGGGAACAGCCATGGGTACCAGGATGGCCCCTTTGTACGCCAACCTCTTCATGGGTCGCTTAGAGGAAGCCTTCTTGGTTACCCAGGCCTGCCAACCCAAAGTTTGGTACAGATTAATTGATGACATCTTCATGATCTGGACTCACAGTGAAGAAGAACTCCAGAATTTCCTCCCCAACCTCAACTCCTTTGGTTCCATCAGATTCACCTGGTCCTACTCCAAATCCCATGCCACTTTCCTTGATGTTGACCTCCACCTGTCCAATGGCCAGCTTCACACATCCGTCCACATCAAACCCACCAACAAGCAACAGTACCTCCATTACGACACCTGCCACCCATTCCACATCAAACGGTCCCTTCCCTACAGCCTAGGTCTTCGTGACAAACGAATCTGCTCCAGTCCGGAATCCCTGAAGCATTACACCAACAACCTGACAACAGCTTTCGCATCCCGCAACTACCCTCCCGACCTGGTACAGAAGCAAATAACCAGAGCCACTTCCTCATCCCCTCAAACCCAGAATCCCCCACAGAAGAACCACAAAAGTGCCCCACTTGTGACAGGATACTTTCCGGGACTGGATCAGACTCTGAATGTGGCTCTCCAGCAGGGATACGACTTCCTCAAATCCTGCCCTGAAATGAGATACATCCTTCATGAAATCCTCCCCACTCCACCAAGAGTGTCTTTCCGCCGTCCACCTAACCTTTGTAACCTGTTAGTTCATCCCTATGAAATCCCCAAACCACCTTCCCTACCCTCTGGCTCCTACCCTTGTAACCGCCCCCGGTGTAAAACCTGTCCCATGCACCCTCCCACCACCACCTACTCCAGTCCTGTAACCCAGAAGGTGTACACGATCAAAGGCAGAGCCACGTGTGAAAGCACCCACGTGATCTACCAACTGACCTGCCTACACTGTGACGCATTCTATGTGGGAATGACCAGCAACAAACTGTCCATTCGCATGAATGGACACAGGCAGACAGTGTTTGTTAGTAATGAGGATCACCCTGTGGCTAAACATGCCTTGGTGCACGGCCAGCACATCTTGGGTTATCTGGATACTTCCCACTAACACCAACCTATCCGAACTCCGGAGATGGGAACTTGCTCTTCAATATATCCTCTCTTCCCGTTATCCACCAGGCCTCAATCTCCGCTAATTTCAAGTTGCCGCCACTCATACCTCACCTGTCATTCAACAACATCTTTGCCTCTGCACTTCTGCCTCGACTGACATCTCTGCCCAAACTCTTTGTCTTTAAATATGTCTGCTTGTGTCTGTATATGTGTGGATGGATATGTGTGTGTGTGCACGCGAGTGTATACCCGTCCTTTTTTCCCCCTAAGGGAAGTCTTTCCGCTCACGGGATTGGAATGACTCCTACCCCTTTCCCACGTGAAATGTTTCCCTCTATTTTATATATATAAAATAGAGGGAAACATTTCACGTGGGAAAAATGTATCTAAAAACAAAGATGATGTGACTTACCAAATGAAAGTGCTGGCAGGTCGACAGACACACAAACTAACACAAACATACACACAAAATTCAAGCTTTCGCAACAAACTGTTGCCTCATCAGGAAAGAGGGAAGGAGAGGGAAAGACGAAAGGATGTGGGTTTTAAGGGAGAGGGTAAGGAGTCATTCCCATCCCGGGAGCGAAAAGACTTACCTTAGGGGGAAAAAAGGACAGGTATACACTCGCACACGCGCACATATCCACCCGCACATACACAGACACAAGCAGACAAATGTAGCTAAGGTAATGAGGAAAGTGGTTTTAGGTAGGGTGGCAGGTGATCGGCGTGAAAGGAAGTGCTCCATCGCAGCGATGCCCTAGACGTGCGGAATATTTGTGTATAAGGAAGTGGCATCCATGGTTACAAGGATGGTTTCCAGGGGTAACAGATTGGGTAGGATTCCAGGCATTCAAGAAAGTGGTTGGTGTCTTTGATGAAGGATGGGAGACTGCATGTAATGGGTTGAAGGTGTTGATCTACGTAGGCAGAGATATGTTCTGTGGGGGCTTGGTAACCAGCTAATCATGATCACCTGCCACCCTACCTAAAACCACTTTCCTCATTACCTTAGCCAGCTTCATCCTGACTCACAACTTCATCACTTTCGAAGGCCAGACATACCAATAATTACAGGGATCAGCCATGGGTACCAGGATGGCACCCTCGTACGCCAACCTCTTCATGGGTCGCTTAGAGGAAGCCTTCTTGGTTACCCAGGCCTGCTAACCCAAAGTTTGGTACAGATTTATTGATGACATCTTCATGATCTGGACTCACAGTGAAGAAGAACTCCAGAATTTCCTCCCCAACCTCAACTCCTTTGGTTCCATCAGATTCACCTGGTCCTCCTCCAAATCCCATGCCACTTTCCTTGACGTTGACCTCCATCTGTCCAATGGCCAGCTTCACACATCCGTCCACATCAAACCTACCAACAAGCAACAGTACCTCCATTATGACAGCTGCCACCCACTCCATATCAAACGGTCCCTTCCCTACAGCCTAGGTCTTCGTGGCAAACGAATCTGCTCCAGTCCGGAAGCCCTGAACCATTACACCAACAACCTGAAAACAGCTTTCGCATCCCGCAACTACCCTACCGACCTGGTACAGAAGCAAGTAACCAGAGCCACTTCCTCATCCCCTCAAACCCAGAACCTCCCACAGAAAAACCACGAAAGTGCCCCACTTGTGACAGGATACTTTCCGGTACTGGATCAGACTCTGAATGTGGCTCTCCAGCAGGGATATGACTTCCTCAAATCCTGCCCTGAAATGAGATCCATCCTTCATGAAATCCTCCCCACTCCACCAAGAGTGTCTTTCCGCTGTCCATCTAACCTTCATAACCTCTTGGTTCATCCCTACGAAATCCCCAAACCACCTTCCCTACCCTCTGGCTCCTACCCTTGTAACCGCCCCCAGTGTAAAACCTGTACCATGCACCTTCCCACCACCACCTACTCCAGTCCTGTAAGCCGGAAGGTGTACACGATCAAAAGCAGAGCCACGTGTGAAAGCACCCACGTGATTTACCAACTGACCTGCCTACATTGTGAAGCTTTCTATGTGGGAATGACCAGCAACAAACTGTCCATTCGCATGAATGGACACAGGCAGACAGTGTTTGTTGGTAATGAGGATCACCCTGTGGCTAAACATGCCTTGGTGCACAGCCAGCACATCTTGGCACAGTGTTACACCGTCCGGGTTATCTGGATACTTCCCACTAACACCAACCTATCAGAACTCCGGAGATGGGAACTTGCCCTTCAGTATATCCTCTCTTCCCGTTACGCACCAGGCCTCAACCTCCGCTAATTTGAAGTTGCCGCAGCTCATACCTCTCCTGTCATTCAACAACACCTTTGCCTCTGTACTTCCGCCTCAACTGATATCTCTGCCAAACTCTTTGCCTTTACAAATGTCTGCTTGCGTCTGTATATGTGCGGATGGATATGTGTGTGTGTGTGCGCGAGTGTATACCTGTCCTTTTTTCCCCCTAAGGTAAGTCTTTCCGCTCCCGGGATTGGAATGACTCCTTACCATTTCCCTTAAAACCCACATCCTTTTGTCTTTCCCTCTCCTTCCCTCTTTCCTGATGAAGCAACCGTGGGTTGCGAAAGCTTGAATTTTGTGTGTGGTTTGTGTTTGTTTGTGTGTGTATCAACATACTAAGCTTTCGTTTGGTAAGTTACATCATCTTTGTTTTTAGATATATTTTTCCCACGTGGAATGCTGTAATAGAATACAATAAGTACACAAAGATAAGCAGACTGTTAGAAAAAGGCTACTTACCTCTCACTGTTTTAGGCAGTTCCAGTGGAATTATAACTTTTCTTCTGAGGTATTGTGTTCTGTCCAAGAACTGCCCAAGGTGCCGATGTTTCAGAATTTCCAGAGACATAATTTCAGTATCTGTTGTTACTTGGTGTTTACCATCACTTGAAGGAGGTTTGACCTAGACATAGAAATTATACTAAGCAAGGTAATCTTCTATAATTCTCATTTGAATATTTGAAGAGTAATTGAGAGAATGGATGCAGTAAGTTGAATAGAGTCAAGCAAGGTTCCTAAATTACCATTTTTATACCCAAGACTATACTATGATAGATGTTCTCTAATCCTCTTCTAAATAGAAGAAAGTTTTTTGAGTACAATTCTTGATAAGAATCACTGTTGAAGCAGCCACAATTATTGTCTCTATGAGAGAAACTGACTTTGCTTTGTACCTGCATGAGATTATTCAATAAGACAACGAGTAGCTTTTCTTCAAGCTTCTCAAAGAGTACTGTATTAGTCTAGGGAGGTGCTGCGTTAGCCTAAAAACACCTTACAAGTAAACCTTTTGGTCATGTTCAATGGCATACCACTTTTAGTAAGGTCCCCTTCAAATGAATTTTTTTCCATGATTAGTACTGCCATCCACAAAAAAGTAATTATCGGGACACCAGTACATCCCAGAACAAAATACAGGATAACCCCTACATCACCCATCAAGAAACTGTTTGGGGAAAGTGGATATTCATACAGCTGCCAATACTGATTCTTGTGCAAACAGCAAACGCCTGCTACTATAACACTGAAGTGTTTTGCAAAACAATGAAATTTTGCAGAAATGATATATGTTTTATATTACATATTTTGTAAAATGAAAATGTGTTAGCCCATACTTAACATTTAAATTATGAGCCACCTGCATGCTAAACATATATTATCAGTTTATCACTGTTTGTAAAGTGAGTTCATTGTTGTGAAATTACACTTTTGGTTACTCCACTACTGTTTATTATCTTACATAATGAATGATCAGCTCCTATCCAAGCAACTGTTCATAATGCCACAGATTCACATATGACAAACTACTGACACTTTTTTACTCACATTGTTAAGATTACCAAAACCAAACACTGCCAACTCTTGACACTTTAATACCTAAGCAAAGGACTGCTTATCACTGATCTGCCTCATAAATATCTCAAGGTGAATTAAACAGCCTTTTTTCCCTTCTTGTAGTAATATTAAGCAACTGTACTTAGTCCTTAGGACACCTTGACTGACAATAGATTTATTTGTGTGTGTGTGTGTGTGTGTGTGTGTGTGTGTGTGTGTGTGTGTGTGTGTGTGTGTGTCGACATGCACGCGTGTGCATGCATGTGCCAAGGTAGCCTCATCTTTGAATGTTGCCTCAGAAGTTTTAGTTCCCTGGTGCATCAAAGGACCATAAACTGATCACAGCATTCACACAATTTTTATCACAAGATACGCTATAGTGCAGAATACAACAAAGAACTGAGTCAAAATAATAACTGTATCATGTGGAAACAGCACCATCAAACAAAAATCAAGGACAATTAGTCTCCTTTGTGTGTTTTCACAGAATTTTGCATGATCTTACCACAATCCACACAGTACTGAACAAAAGAATCATATGTGACAAATGGACTCCATTTCTGGAACTATGGTGCATATAATGTGGAACAGGTTGATTCTGCCATGCTACTATAACCCTTGCAGAAAGAATGATGCTTTAAGTTCAGGGGGACAACAACCTATGGAAATAAACATTATATTGCAACAAAGTTCGATTCATATGGAAGTCTAGCTTACTAACAGGGGGGGGAGCTACAGTTTCAGTAAGACTGCGTTTCAACAGCTGATGACTTGTGTGGAGTTTGGAAGAAGAATATTCTCTATAGGGATCTGAAAAATCAATATTAAATTAAAAAATTTTAGTTCACATCCAAATCTAAGACACAAACTGAAACAAAAAAATGTTCTGGGTTAGGCTGGAAATTTTTCTGAAAGGAATGATTGTACAATTTCAGTTTGTAGAAAATTAGTTAGGATATATCACAGAATGAGAAAGGAGATTTGGAGAATAACATACTTTGGTGAAAACTTTATATACACAGAGCAGTAGTTCAGTAGCGGAAGGCTCGGGCAAGGGACTGACTGTCCCTGATCGAAGATACCTTTCACCTGAATTAATTTAAAAGCAGTACAGAAAACTAGGATGGTGCAAAAGATGATAATTACAGTAACATTCACCCAAATACTCTGTGGTTCACTGACATGGTGACAGGAAGTTAGCACATACAGGAAATTGTAATAGAATTCTGACCAGTACATTATTTTATTAATTTTAAATGCTGAATGTCTTTAACAAATATTAAGCAGCTGGACTTTCAAGCACTACAGACTTTCAGTTAAGATGTCCTAGTGACTAGTTTAAGAGTGAAAGAGTTCCACAGATTCTTGCAATATCAAGAATTGCAGAAGTTGAAAAACTTTCATATGAGAATGTATAATGAAACCTACATATTCCAACTACTTACTATACTTACATTCTCTCAATTAAATGATTTCACTTGCAAAATAAAATTGATATTTTTTCTTTTATAACATTAAATCCAATTGCTAGATTAAATTTAAATACTGTTTTGGAAGTGTAATGTTTACATTTCTTATTAAATTAGTTCATTAATAAAATTAACCTGCATATCATCCCACCGCAGACATGCCCACATGATCCTCAACTGGAGAGAAGCAGCTGCCAAAGATCGTAAGTTGACCGTGCGGTAAAGCCAACAAGTTTTAAAGAGTGGCCTGGAGCATGGATACGGCCAAACTTGATGATTCGGCTTAAAAGAAACAAAAACAAAAGTAAGTAATGGCACCTGAGTTGACCATAAGAACACTGTCTTCATTACTGTTTTTATGCCAAAGCAATGAAAGATATACAAAATGTTTTATTCTAGCACTTTAAGAATGTGTGCCACTAATCAATCCCAGTAGGGGGGGAAAGACATGAGCAAGAGGAGGGGGGGGGGGGGGGGGGGGGGTGGAAGAGGATAGTGTTATTGTTAAAGTTGTTGTTCATACAAACTACATTCTTGTCTCTGTTATAAAATCCATTTGCAGTTAATTGGTAGCTGTAAGGCTGACATGCAAAGGAGAACAACTGATTGTTGGCATTCCTTGGAATAGAGAATTTAACGTTCGTATGTTCAGCAGTAGATGTGAAGCCACTTTAAAAGATAGCTTTAAAATGTCTTCTACCGAATATTTGGAATACAGTCCATCCAGACACAGATCAATGAAGCCATTCAGAAGTTCATTAATGAAAACATTTTTAACCTGAAATGTAATGAGATCAAACAATGGAAAATTCAGGATAGAACAATGCAATATCATGAAAAGGATAGTAGCTGCTCACCATATACCAGAGACGCTGAGTCACAGGTAAGCGCAACAAAAAGATTGTCAAAGAAAGCTTTCGGTGAAAACAGCCTTCATCAGAATTAGACACCACACACACGTAAGTGCAACTCACACACATGACCACAGTTGCTGGCTGCCAAGGTGATGCTGAGTTGCTGACAGGCACAACAAAAATACTGTCAAACAAAGCTAAGTTAGGTTAGGTTCCAAACACGCCTTCATCAGAATTAGACACACACACACACACACACACACAGGCACCGACTCTCTCTCTCTCTCTCTCTCTCTCTCTCTCTCACTCTGTGTGTGTGTGTGTGTGTGTGTGTGTGTGTGTGTGTGTGTGTGTGAGTTAGTTTTGTCTAATTCTGATGAAAGCGTATTTGGCTGAAAGCTTTGTTTGCCATTCTTTTTGTTGTGCCTATCTGCAACTCAGCGTCTTTGCTATATGGTGGGTAGCAACTACCCTTTTCATAATGTTATGAAATATGGTGAGACACTTAAAACGACACAAAAACTACTCAAAAGTAGACTGAACTTCCAATGTAAAATACTGCCAGTCACTGAAATAATGATCCCTACACAAATAACCAATACTGAATATTTTAGAATCAAAGAATGACATTGCAAAAACTGAACTGTAATGAAAAAGTATATCCTAGTGAACGATAAAAACTGATCAATAAAATACTAAGACATCAGAGTATAACAAACACAATACAACTTATTTGACATTTAAAACTGGAAAGTGTAACATAAACTAGAAGCATAGATTTACTCTAAACGTAATTCATGCTCAGATGCCTGATCCCTAAATGTCACTGCAATAAGAGCTGTCTTCTTAGATTTCACAGTAAAAACATAGTTTTGATATTGTTTCAAAATGTTTGAGTCAGAAAATATATATATATATATATATATAAAAAAATAGAAGGAAACATTCCACGTGGGAAAAATTATATATAAAAACAAAGATGAGGTGACTTACCGAACGAAAGCGCTGGCAGGTCGATAGACACACAAACATACACACAAAATTCAAGCTTTCGCAACAAACTGTTGCCTCATCAGGAAAGAGGGAAGGAGAGGGGAAGACGAAAGGAAGTGGGTTTTAAGGGAGAGGGTAAGGAGTCATTCCAATCCCGGGAGCGGAAAGACTTACCTTAGGGGGAAAAAAGGACAGGTACACACTCGCACACACGCACATATCCATCCACACATACAGACACAAGCAGACATATTTAAAGACTCTGCACAAATTTATAGCATCCAACAGAGTAAATCTAACTAAGAACAACTGTTACTAGTGCCTGATAAAGACAACACAGGAAGTTGCCAAAAATCTGAGCCAATACTCAAATCAGATACAGGAAGAAGACTGAGAATATTTTGCTCATAATCAATCTGGTTTGTAATTCTGACATTTTAGACTAGCTGATGAAAAAATCTTACACAATTTCTCTGGAAATGAATATGATTTTTGTTATTTGGTTATAGCACCCACAACATATACAACTATATTTCCCTTGTAAAAGTATTTTTATAATTGTAACATATACAAGAGAGAAAAACAAAGAAACTCACTTTTGCTAGATGGTGGTATCCATTTACTGGTAATCGGCCTGAATGCCTTGCCAGCTTTCTTAACTCATGTTGAGGAAGTATTAACATATTTCGACGTTTGCTTCTTGTCTGGAATGTTGAACAAAGTGGATACTTCACAGGTGTACGTTTTTTTCGTTTGTCTGCGGAAGATATTGATATTTTTTTTAAATACACACGACCTTTCGTGGATGAGCTGGAATACACTCTTTGAACAGAATCATCTTCCTCTGTTTTAATTGTCTCCAAAGAGCTAGTACACGTTTCTCCCTTTATGGCAGTCCCCGTCGCATCTCCAGTGGCATCAACTTTCATTGTGATTGAAGAAAGTTCACTTGCTGATTTTATTTTAGAAGTTAGTATGGAATTAAGTAGCTTTCCACTGCAACAGTTTAACAATAAAAATGTTAATTTGAGCCTACACATACAACACAAGTGAATAAAAAACAGTTGCACTAAAATGCTGCTGTAACATAACCAATTAGATGTGTCGTAAATTTCAAATCCATTTCAAGTGTCTTATTAATAAAATTACATCCATCAAAAGAAAATCTGATAATCAGTTACCTATGACTCAGCAGTCACATACCTCACTTTTTACATTTCTTTGATAGCATTCCATCTGATTTTTTTAAAAGTGTTCTACACGTTTTGGTAACAATACATTTGAACTTTAAAGTCAGTTTCAACTTTTTATGAATAGAAATGTTTCATTCATGCAACACGATTTTTCCAACCAGAGTTCTTGGATAAATGGCAAATATAGCAACATATACCACCTAGGTTCATGGGACCAAACTTCATGAAGTTCACTAAACCCTTTTTCAAGTCATTGAACCTAATTAAAAAATTAAGAAATTCGTGGACCACAATGTTATACAAGACACTGTGAAGGTCATCTGTACTTTCTAAATGATAATGCAATGAAATTGCATTGTGTTATAGGATTGCAAGGTCAGATCACAAAACAAACATGACGTACTGAAATTTTAAGATAAAGGTACATTACCCCACTTGTGTCGCAGTACAGGACAATGTTGCTGTATGCATGTATATGGCCACAAACTTCGAAATTACTGAGTTAATAAGTTATAGTTTTTGTTTATAGGACTGTTCACTGATCAACACTTCCACTATATAATAAGTCTTGTCTTTAACTCAAATTTGCTTTGTAGATTTCAAACACATATATAGATACTAAAATCCATTTAGGTACAATAGAAGTTTTCAACATTTATGTCCCAATGCATGGCTCTGGGTCACTTTTTCTAAACCCTAAGCAATACCATTCTCTTGATTATCAGTCCTGTACACTCAGCTACTAGTAGCTAGATCCTTCATGTTTCAATTTGCTACCACTTGGCAAAATTTTCTTATCTATCAATATGATTAATGTTATTGGATACACTATTACTATTATGTACTACACATTTTAAGAATTTAGTTATTAAGACTTTATACAATTCAACAACCGTGCTTGCATATTACCACAGATTCTTTAAATTGCAGTGTTTCATGAGTGTAGTTCATTGTTACTAGTTGGGAATGATTGTAATGTTAAAGAGAAGTTCTTCCATGACAATGTAGGTTGTGTAAAAAAGATGTGAAGATTGCTGAATGGTAGGTTACATTTCACCTTATGCCCCTTCTGAAGAGAGGAAACGTGTAAAATTTTAAGCACAGAGGTACAGGACAAAGTGACAGAAAAGGTGACCATCAAAGGTACAAAAGGTGAAATTTTTTGTGCATCTGCTAAAAAAAGATCTGATTTGTAATCTGAATTATGGAAAAGGGCACCTCATCTAGATATAAAACATAGGGCACAGCACAATAATAATAGCAATGCCTATGAAGTACCTGAATACAAATAGGAAAATAAATATTACATAGCTAATTAAAAGAGATGGTGGGGACTTGTAGGTCAATACCTGCAAAATGAGACTGTCACAAGTTATGCACAACAAAGTGCTAGTCTTAAGAAAATGATAGATCATTATGGTGGTATTATTATTATTATGATGATGATCAAGATGGCGACAATTTCAACAGCCTGCTGTAAGTCTTAACTGGACAGTGCTGAGTGAGCTCTTAACCTACTCTTAACTGATATGTGAAGACTGGCTTAAAGGGAGACTGAAATATCCCACCGTCTGACTAGGGTTAGATCCTGTGACTTTTTGGTTCTCAGGCATTCACTTTACCACTAGCAAATCATGTCTGAATACTTACAGATAATAGAGGACAACTGTGTTCCAAGTTTGTCACAATATGTTGTGAATGGGGAAATGGAAATGACAGACCAAAAAATATGATATAAAAATTTCCCAGACTAGAGCAGGATGCAAAATCCTCAGGAAGATTCTTCAATTCAATTTTCAACGTCACTATATCAAGCAGAAGACATTCAATACATTCCTGCAAAATGTTCTTAATGAGTACCCACGTATTTGACTTCTAACTGTACAAACATTAAGCACATGGAGTCTATGTAGAGACTGTTTTTAGCTTGGTTTTATCTTCATGTTTTGAGCTATTTTTCAAAAAAGAGAAAAATTGATGACGACAAAGGACATCAACAAGCATACTGTATTTACTCGAATCTAAGCCGCACTCAAATCTAAGCCGCACCTGAAAAATGAGACTCTAAATCAAGGAAAAAAAAATTTCCCGATTCTAAGCCACACCTGGAATTTGAGACTCAAAATTCAAGGGGAGAGAAAAGTTTTAGACCGCACCTCCAAATAGAAACAAAAATGTCCATTGTAACATGAGACACAATTTAGGTTGAATGGATGAAGATACAGCTACAGTAGTTTGGTTCGAGTCGCAAGCTTAACAGCTAAGATTTACCACGTAGCCATTGCTATGTGTCAGGCGCTCCGTCCGTATTTATACGGGTACCCTTCCTTTTTCATGTGCTTTGTCTGGTTTGAATCGATTGCTTATTGTGTTTTGATCTGATAAGTGCCGTTCTCTTTGTTATAGGTGTTTACGTTACTCTAAGCTGAAAATGCATTATTGTACTGTGTCATGCACTGTTTGTCGCATTCTGATAATGAGTGTTTACGACCTGTAGCCACTCGGGGCATAGCTCGCTTTTGTGCGCGCTACCACCGTTTACAATAAAAAAAGAGAGGAACTGTCTTACAAGCGAAACAATGGCAAGAGACTGCTATTTGTTGTTACTTACACTGCTGCTTTCTTTGATAACGATCAATAAGAACCAAATAATACATTGCATATGACAGAAGATGTTCTGAACGAGAGTTTAGCGAAAATTTTTCTCAGTTTGAAAATCTTTGCAGATGTACATTACATTCTGCACAGAAATTAGAGTCATCTTAGATAAAATCTAGTCAGTTGCTGTGCTTCATTTCTGACTGTATCACTATTCAGCATAAGAATAATACGAATATAAACATGACATGATATGTATATTCTTCCGTGTTTGCTGTTGTCTCACTCTAGCTTCGTAGTTTATTCCGCAGACAGGATTTAAATGAGATAGCAGCAAACACGAAAGAATACACGGCATAATGTTTACATTCTTCTACCTTTTCTTTTAATTTATTTGCCGACACAGAGGTTTTGCTGTCAGTATTTATCTTTGTGCCTGCAAAGCATGCCTGTGTAGCGCTACATATATTCGATGGCAGAAGTTAGTTGTGGCAGCACCTACCAACATTTTTCAGAACTTCCACTTCCTTCGCACTCGATTCTAAGTTGCAGGCAGTTTTTTGGATTACAAAAACCGGTAAAAAAAGTGTGGCTTAGATTCGAGTAAATACGGCATGTAATATCTGACTAGCACTATCCCACACTAAAGTTTCTATGCATTCCATTCACAAACGCTGTGCAGAAAGTATGACTGCTTTTATGTGTCTGTGCATACTTTTCCCTTCATTTTCTTACTCTCTCTCTGTCTTCTTGTTTTCTACTAGTATTATCTTTCACCCTCTGATAACCAACTAAGTACTCTTTGGTGTCTTAGGGTGTGCCCTGTAAATCCATTCCTTATTTTGGTCGAAAAGCTCGTTTCTCATCAACCTGATTCAGTTACTCTTCATCAGTTATCCAATATACCAATCGAAATTCTTTTGTAATGCCATATTCCAAAAGTTCCTATTCTCTTCTTTTCTGACCTGTTTACCACCCATATTTCACTTCCATACAAAACAGCTCTCCAAATAATTACTTCCAGAAGAGACTTCCTAACATCTGAGTTTATACTGTATTTCATATTCATATACAGGGTGTGGTAGAAAAACGGGTTGTTTTAATTAGTCTCTAAAAGTGGAATGGTACTGCTGGCAACACTGAATGTTTGCAATATGTTTCAGTTAGGTTCACTATTTGCTGAAATGGTATGCTGGAGCAAAAATGGCAATTATGTTGCTGCTGCTAGACAGGAATACCATCATCATTTCGACCGAAGATGGAATGATCCTGTACCATCGGCATATGCAATCAGCTTATGGGTGAAAAATTTTAAAGCAACATGAACTGCACTCAAGCTGAAATCGCCAGGAAGGTCCAGAAGTTGTCACTAACAGGAATGAATAGAGGAGGTGCAAAATGTTGCAACCTACATTCCAAAGTGTTCTGCGAGACAAACTGCAGCGGTATTGTGAACATCCAGTCATAGTGTGTACAGAAATGTGCAGAATCATTTAAAGTTGCAACCATACAAGATACAAGTTGCGCAAAAGTTAAATGAAAGTGATTACGAAAAGCGAAGACACTGTTGACTAAAATTAGAGACAATGAAGGCTTCTTAAATATGCTACAGATGTGTGACTAGGCACATTTACATCTCAATGGTTGCGTGAAAAAGAAATAACTGCCATTACTGGTGAGGATAATCCTCATGAACTCCATCAATGCCCCTTACACGGACAATCACAGCATGGTACACTGTCTCTTCAATGGGCATAATCTTCCCTTTCTCTTTTAAGATGGACATGGAAGAGCAACAACAACCACATCTCGGCAGTATGCTACCATGGCTGGAACGTTCCTCACCCCTGAACTTGGAACAGTTTCCTGCAAATGAGTACTGGTTTCAGCAAGATGGTGCTATATCTTGTTGTGCTCAAATTCCAATGGCAGCAGTGCACGGAGTGTATGGTAATCACACCATTTCAAGGAATGGGGACATTTGTGACCTCCCAGATCTCCCAACTTATTGGCTTCTGATTACTTCCTTCATGGGTTCCTGAATCTCAGAGTGTATGCTAGACACAATTACAAAACTGAAAGACACAATTTGTGCAAAAATCATCAACTCTCCTACACAGATGCTTGAATGTGCCGTGAATGATTTAAATCGCAGACTGTCTGAGTGCGAACATAACAATGGTGGACACCTAAAAAACCATCATTTTCAAAAGGTGAACATAGTGTGAAATGGCAATACAGAATGATTTTGTTGTGGTGACTAAAAATGTCATAGAATATAACCTTTGAGCTGTTTCACTATAACCAAATTTGCTCATTTTTCCACCACACCCTATATTTATTTCTCTAAAAACAATCTTGCTGCTGCCACTCTGTAGTCTATATCATCTTTATCTTTGGCTTCCCTCTGACAACCATGCCTCCATCCTTGCTACCCTCCCTGTTTTCCTTTCCCTGTTGCTTCATAACCTGGATTGTGAGTAACTGAATCTACTTTCCCTTCTTCCCTTTCTTTCCCCTCTCTCCTCCCTGATGAAGGAACATTTGTTCCGAAAGCTAGGAACGTAAAATTTTTGGTTCTGTTTTTTGTGTATCTATCGGCTGTACTGAGCTGAGGTAAGTACTGGCCAGCCCCTCTATCTCTTTGTTAGTATTTGTTTCTCATCTTTATTTCTGTATGTTTTCTACTGCAGGAGGAGGACTTTGACGAAAAGCTTTAATATTTTAGCAGTGTTTTTCATTGTGCTGTCAGAGCCTTCATGCCTCCTCTATATGGTAAGTAGCAATCTATCCTTTCCATATTGTTGTTATTTGGTAAAAAAAATTTGGTCCTCATGGATTTAATAGCTTCATTCGTCTGTTTTATGATGAACTGTCTATTCCTTTCATTAATGGTCACAGCTACTGTGATATTTCAAGATTGCCATCTACTGCAACAAATTTCAATAGTTTGCAATGAAACATAGAGGTTTCTATACATTTGCATTTGGTGTATGTTAGGCCATACATTACTGCATATGAAATGTACGTAACATATTGAATGAAAACAATTCAAAGCATGTAGCACACTGACTTAGCAAATGCCATGGGATAGTGGGGCACAGATGGCTTAGGTGCGTTATATGCACAATGCATGGCCCCATGCCAGCTGCAGTTGTATACGAGACTTTGAGAAGTGGCTGCGCAAGTGATTGGTGTAACATGCAACACTGTCATGAGCTGACAACTTTTGAATGGGTACAGTGGTCATGGTGGAGGAATATGGTTTCACACATTCAACTGTGTCCATAGTGTATCATGAATGGTTGAGTGTGGATGTCACTGTCCACAACAAATGAACTACTGGCCATCCAGTCACCCTTGACGACCATAACCAGCAATGTCTAAGATGGATCATTAATACTGACAGAAGAGTAACAGTACAAAAATCACACCTCATTTCAACACAGGATATGCTAGACACATTTCCCAGTGGATAACCCACAGAAAAATGGGTTCCATGGCGTATGAGAGCCAGCACTGCACACAGGTGCCACCGTTAACCTAACGTCATCAGGCACAACGGCTTGCATTTGTCATCAATCACCAGGAATGGACACTAGGACAATGGCGTTAATGTGATATGGTCAGACGAATCATGATTTCATCTGCATCATGCTGTGGAAGGCACCATGTGTGGAACAAACCACATTAATCTATGGATCCCACCTGCCAAGAACGTGAGGTCCAGGGTGGTGGTGTGTCTGTTACGATCCAGGGTGCATTTTCTGGTATTGAATGGGCCCCCTAGTTGTTCTAGAAGGGTCTCTGAATTGTCCATGATGCATTGAGCTGCTCAGGACCATCTCCACTCATTCCTGGCCTTCCAACACCCTGACAGTTCTGTGGCATTTCAAGATGTTAACAGGCCACCACATTGCTCCCACGTCACCCAGGAATGGTTCCTGGAACGTGCAGGGGAGGTCCAAAAACTGAGATAACCACTCTGGAGCCCAGATTTGAGCCCCATCAAGCATATTTGGAATGCCATGGATGCAGACTCTGTGCCATCGATCCTGCATCCACAAACATAACAGAATTGGCTGCCAGTCTGAAAACGATTTCATATTGGATGCCTTCTGACGAGTACCAGTGACTTGTATACTCACTCCCATGGCATCTCACTGCAATCCACAGGGCCAGAAGAGGACCCACATGATGTTAGGTGCCTATCCCATGACAGTTGCTAAGTCACTGTATACCATCTTTTAATTCCTATCCCTATACAGAGTGAAGGATTGTACTACTTCATCTAAAATACCTGTTTACTCCTTGATGGGCAGTTGACAGGAATCTTCAAACTGAAATGTAATCATATTTCTCAGACCACTTAGATCAGAAATAAAATCATCTGGTCAGTTTCAGTCCCGTCCATTCAGAACTGAAAGCACACTGGGGTATAACATCCCTCCAAAATTGCAACAGAAGTGGTCATTTATTATTTCCAGACTTCTTAGTCTTTTTTCCCCCTCATTCAGAGAAATATCATCAGTGATGATTTTTTAATAATATGTAACTTCTCTCATTGTCAAGTTAAAATTTGCTTCTTTTTGCCAAAACACAGCAAAGTTTACAAAGCTACATTCCCTAACATTCTAATGCTGCTGAAATTGCAGGAGAATGCTGAAGCAGTGAATTATTAAACTAGCAACTGAGGGCAAGACAGGTCAATAGTATATGAAAAATCCCCTTCTTGGTATAAAAATAAAATTGCAATTTTTTCACTTATATTTTGCCAAACCCATAAAAATTCTCATTTCACTAAATATTGATGGCCCTTAAAAATTACATTACTTCATCGAAAAAATATGTAGTTGCTTGAATATCATGGCAGATAAGTAAGTTTTACACATTAACCATGGAAAAAGGCACTCCTCTTTTTTATGTGATCATTTACCAAAATCTCATTTCAGTACCTCAGACCGTTTACAGGAGACAAGGTATGTTACAATGAATCATAAGCTCACGCACACAACGAAGTGTGTTACATGCAATCCATTTTCTCGAGATTGGATATAGAAGTACTAGTTTTCCAAGTTTAAAGAGTAACTTAATATGTCAACTTTATTTCGTACAAAGTAATGTACGACCTAATTTGTATCAAATGCAAATTCATAATGAACACTATTCTGCAAAGCAAACTCTTCTAATTTTTTGCAGCAGTTTACTTAATCTCGAAATACCACAATAACTATGATTACTAACATAATTATAGGCAGTTCATCATGAAACTGACAAATGAAGCTATGAGATGCAAGAGAATCAAACTGTTTTACCAAACAGTTTCTTAAAATCAGGCTCTGTCACATTCTGTTTCACCTCGTGAGTTAACCATCTTTCTGACTTGTATTCAATAACATTAGACTCCAAACAAACAGTGCCAGAGTTGTCATGGAAAGCACACAAAGCTTCCTGGATGGAAGCCAGCTAGCAGACAATGGCGCCTACAAGGGAGCCACCGCGCAAGCCATGAGCTGTAAAAATAATCTTTATTTAGAACGTGACAGTTCCCTTCCTTCTACAAAACGTCATATACACTCTATTTCTTACAATGAATGTAACATACTTCACTTCACTTTGTACTACATCATTTTTAGCAGGTTCGTCCCCTGCAATCTGTACACCGATATAAAATGGATTCATTCCTTGAAATAGCTTATTCTTACATTTACATTGATTTTCTAAATCTACCCATGATTTTACTTTACCGATTTCAGCACTGGTTTCCGGTTTACAATATGTAACGAACTTAAATGCATTACGCCTACTATATTTCCTCCAAGGAACACCTGATGACTTATCAGGTTTAAGGCTAAAAGGCCCCAATTTATTAGTACATGCTATTCTAACCTTTTCTAACGCACCCTGATCTTCGAATATTTTTTTATTGGCTCTATCATCTAATGTTAATCGCTCAACCCTTACATTAATTCTATAGACATATGTTACAATTTTATTAATTATTACAGCATCATATTTGTTAGCAAAGAAATTAAATTCATCCTTAATATCATAGTGCTTAAGCGTCGTAAAATTATGTGCATTTTCGTCATATTTGTCAGTGGCTCCCATCTTTCCATATTCAAATCTAACACCATCAGTTTGCGTATATTCGGTGTGCCACAGATCCTTTTCTTGTAAATAATTGGTCTCGTGTTAGGTTTATTGAGAAGTACTTTGAATCGTTTCAGGGCAAGAAGTGTGTTGCACGTTGCCTAACTGAGTGCCATCTGACATATAATGGCTGGGCGGGCCGCGTGGTCCGCTGGTATAATGAGGCCTTTCGGTCCAAAGTGGTGCGTAAAAAGCAATTATACCTATATGGAGACACAAATATTGGCAAATCCACGTTAATTGAAAAAATTCTTACACGTAAGCAACATGTTTATATGCCTTTTTGTTCAGAATTCGGTTTCGGAGGTTACGATCCTCGCATACACAATGTTATATTGTTTGAACAATTTGACTGGTTGCGTTGGCGTCCTTTTGCTTGTACTTTGAAGCGTATTGTTGAAGGACGTCCTGTCAGTGTTAATGTCAAAAACAAGCCGGGTATGGTTATTAAGCATAGAGGACTTGTAATATTTGTGTCCAATGACTTTAATATTGGTGATGAAGCTCTCATATCACGACTGAACGTTGTACACGCCGACTGCCACATAATCCATTGTTTAAATGTTAAGGAGGAGATGGCGTCGGACGTGGAGGCCGAAGCGGAGACTATTTGCATATCGTCGGATGAAGACGATGGGCCGGAATCGCCGTGCACGTCCGAGGCGTTGGATACGCCGTCGTGTTCTTCTGACTAGGCCGTACTTTGGTCGGATGTGCAAGTGGCGCACCGAATATACGCAAACTGATGGTGTTAGATTTGAATATGGAAAGATGGGAGCCACTGACAAATATGACGAAAATGCACATAATTTTACGACACTTAAGCACTATGATATTAAGGATGAATTTAATTTCTTTGCTAACAAATATGATGCTGTAATAATTAATAAAATTGTAACATATGTCTATAGAATTAATGTAAGGGTTGAGCGATTAACATTAGATGATAGAGCCAACAAAAAAAATATTCGAAGATCTGGGTGCGTTAGAAAAGGTTAGAATAGCATGTACTAATAAATTGGGGCCTTTTAGCCTTAAACCTGATAAGTCATCAGGTGTTCCTTGGAGGAAATATAGTAGGCGTAATGCATTTAAGTTCGTTACATATTGTAAACCGGAAACCAGTGCTGAAATCGGTAAAGTAAAATCATGGGTAGATTTAGAAAATCAATGTAAATGTAAGAATAAGCTATTTCAAGGAGTGAATCCATTTTATATCGGTGTACAGATTGCAGGGGACGAACCTGCTAAAAATGATGTAGTACAAAGTGAAGTGAAGTATGTTACATTCATTGTAAGAAATAGAGTGTATATGACGTTTTGTAGAAGGAAGGGAACTGTCACGTTCTAAATAAAGATTATTTTTACAGCTCATGTCTGCGTTGGAATTTTTTTATGCCAATTGGGAACACATAAGAAATTATCCTGATGATCTACACCTCGCCTTCCTGGTTCCTACATCGCAGCAGCGTATCGACGATCTAGCATCAACATTCTATGGGAATAAGATAAACTATGCCGCTACTGTTATTGTTCTAGAAGAATTGTGGTTTTATAAGCCAAATTTGGAACAATTAATAGACCACTCTGGTACAATTATTAGAGCCTCAATAGCTATCACACAATCCTTCTCAGACACACAGCCATAGGCCTTCCTAGGAAATGGCCTCACGTCCAGTGAGGTCTCCCTGCCAGCGTAAAAAGAAGTATAGGCTTGTACACAAGTTGAAGAATGAAAAACCCAGGTGGCACTGTACATGTATGTACGAACTATGTTTACACTATCGTTGGCAGTGGCTATCTAGGCTCTTTTATGTTTTGGACATTGCAGGATGGCGTACCACCTGCGTTCCGCATTGGGATACACAAGAAGAGTGTATGAAGATGCTACCAGTCGTCATGAACAAGGTAATAGCAAATCTTACTCCATGTAAGATGGGCTTAAGTTCTCTATCAATTACATTGTAACCAACTTTTGCAATCATTTAAAAATATTTTGTTTAATACAGTAACATACACATAATGCTCCAAAAAGTTTATTGTGATCTTAAAACACTGAAATGTAAGTGAAATTACATCTTTTGTCAAATATTGTAAAAGAAAGGGGGGAGGGAGAGGGGGGTGACAAACAGTTATTAAAGAGTGAAGAGAAATTATTCTGCATTAAATATTTCCTAGTATTTATAATTATATTTTCATCCACAGTATTCTGGAGTACAACAGCAATGAATACAGTAGTAAAAAGAACTATAATAGTACCAATTCTAAACTAATAAGAGAAAAGCAATATTCTTGTTCATGTTCTAGAAATGTTACCTTGCAGGTGTATTTTCTGTTCCCACTTCTACTTTCTTCAAACTGCTATTACTCATAGCTTTGGAGAGAACCTCTTTCTTCTGCATACTTTGGACATGGCCATCAACTATATGTATTTTATGCTGTGTAGTTATGGTAGTAGTTGTTGTAACAACTTCGCTTGTTGTAATTGTCACTTGTCTTTCATCACTCACGGAATTCTGTCAAACCAAAAATATTTTTGAGTACTGCCAGCAACAAAATGATAACTGCTATAAGAGTTGTGATCAATAAGATTACTAAAACAAGTTCAGTGACAAAAAGACCTTCAATAAAATACTAATAAAAGAGTTAATTAAAAAAAAAAAAAATTAACTTCTATGAAAGTTAGGGGCCTGAAAGTGTAACAGCTGTTTTGCCAAAATTCACATCAATTTTTGGTGAGATTTGCATATATTTTTGGTGAAATTTGCATATATGTGACAAAATTTGCATCTAATTTTATTACGAATGATTTCGACATACACATTTAAAAAATGTTATGCAATTGCCTGAAGATGAAGACTAGCCCCTTCAAATAGACTGCTAGCAAAAGTGGTGATTTTGGGGAGCACCTTGACCAGAACGTTTGCATTTGCAAAACCTTCAACAGTTCCAAAATGGTCTTTGCTTGTTTTCTTCTTCCGCCTCTATTTACACTTTGAGTTTTCTGAAATTCTTCAGACTTTCATGGCAATCCATTATCTTGGGGTGCTGCGAAGAATCAGTGTCATTCCTGCACAATATTCCAACAAGATGACTTGTTATCTTCATCATCCTGAGACTGTTTATTGAGTGGAATAGGTCCACTTCATGGCTGGTTACAGGATTAATGTCTACAGTCCATTCCTGCTAGCAGCAGCCATAGGTGTCCCCTCTTTGGTCCAGTGTGCCTGGGGTTCTTCCCCACGTCCACTCCCTCAGTTCTTTCTTCTTCTCCTCCAGCTGCTGCCTCCGCTGTATTTTCAGCAACTCTAGTGCAGGATCCCAAACACTACTGCGTTGGTATCCAGTGTTACAATTCACAAGGCTTTCAACCACCTTCACCTGACTCTCTTATAACACTGCCACAGTACTGGGTTCAAATGGCTCTGAGCACTATGGGACTTAACTTCTAAAGTCATCAGTCCCCTAGAACTTAGAACTACTTAAACCTAACCAACCTAAGGACATCACACACACCCATGCCTGAAGCAGGATTCGAACCTGCAACCGTAGCGGTCACGTGGTTCCAGACTGTAGCGCCTAGAACCGCTCGGCCACCCTGGCCGGCCACAGTACTGGGGGAGGTGGGAGGGGGCAAGAGGGAGAAGGGGGAGGGGGAGAGGGGGGAGGGGGAAGCTGGTCTGTTTTAGAACCCTCATTTCATCATAGTTCATGGAATCACTGAGTTCCAGAAAGTGCTTGGCAATGGCTGATTTAGTTGCCTGTCTTAGTCAGGTGTGCCTCTGATGTTCTTTGCATCTGATGTCCACTGTCCTAGTTGTTTGGCGAGTGTATGACATGCCACATTGGGAAAGTATATTACAAATTCCGACTTTAATAGTCCCAGGTCACTTTTCACACTTCCCAGTAGTCCTTTTACATTGGTAGGTGGACAGTACATACACTTGATGTTATGTTTCCCAAGAATCTTGCTGATTTTTGCAGAAATAGATTCAGCATCGGGTAGGTATGCCACGTTTGCCGCTTCTTGCTCTTGTTCTAGATTGTTTGACATTGTGGGTGGTTGAAATGCCTTTTCAATCTGTTTGGGCATGTATCCATGCTTGCACAACACTGATCACAGATGCTCATTTCTTCAGAACTCCATTCCTCTGGGATGGGTGGTCACAGCTGCTGGCTTGAATGTTTAAACCAGGTGTGTAGATGTGTTATATACACTGTCGCCAAACAACACATCTGTTCTCCTTCCACCAAGTACATCCAGAAATGGCAACTGGCTATCCTTTTTTTCCAGTTATTAATGAAATTAATATTTGGGGTGGCATACATTAAGATATGCCAGAAAACCATTGTACCTCTCTCAACCGTGAGGCCGAACCACAAAGGCATTATCCACACATCTGAAAAAGCATGTGGATTCGTATCTAGCTGCCTCTAATTCCTCATCTTCAAGTCTCTCCATGAACATATTGTCAACCACTGGAGACAGAGGTCTGTCCACAGCTACATCTTCTGTATGCTTGCATTATTGATCCCTGTATAGAAATAAGTTGTGATCACTATACGCCTGAACAGAGAATCATCAAATTTCTCTGCAATCAATTGCAATGAGTCCTTCAGTGGCACCCTAATGAACAGAGATGCAACATCAAAACTAACCATTATGTCAGATTCTGTGATATGTAGTTGCTCAAGATGTTGCAAGAAGTCCTCCGAGTTGCGGGTGTGGTGAATACATTGCCCCACATATGGGAACAGCAGTTTCTTGAATAACTTGATTGTTGGGTATGTTCATGCATCAATTTTCCTGATAGTAGGGTGCAGTGGCATGCCGTCTATGAGTACTTTTGGCAGCCCATATAGTCTACATGAAACTGCTGCTCCCAATGGTAGTTGTTTGTGACCTTGTCAGGCAAATCGGTTTCTTTCAACAGAGCCCTGGTCTTCTTGTCCACTTTGACTGTAGGGTCACAAACCAAAAGACTGTATGCAGGGTCCTCCAGAAGTTTAACACTTTTTCGTCATACTCTGCCCGATGCAAAATGATTGCGGAGTTCCCCTTGTCTGCTGACAACACCATGAGGCTGCCGTGTTCCCAGAGCCTCTCGAGTTTAAGCCTCTCATCATTTGATCATACTATACTTCAGACTGCGAACATTGGTAGTCAGACATCAGTGTAAACAAACTAGCATTATGACAACCAGAGGTGGAGAGGAGTGCTGTGAGAAAAGAAGTGCTGCCTCTCTCTTGCAGCGCAGCCAGCCTACACTTGTGTTCTGTGTTCCTGCAGAATCTGAACTGATGTATGGTCACAGTGATCACCAATCCCTTCTGGTGTTGTGAGGAGCTTAATAGAACTCTGTGATGGACAAGGATTAGTCTCTTCTCTCACTTCAGAATAAGAAAAGATAACAATCCATGTGTTCGATAAAGGTTACCATGCAACTACTTGCTGAGGTTATCAGCATTTTAAACAAGGAAGTCCTGGGCTGACCTCCACCAGTATTTGACAAAACCATGGTTCAAAACACCAATAGCCTAAAACGACCACATTAAAATGTCTGTATTAAACTAAATTTGAACTTTAGCTAGTAGACTAACATACATAAAATTCTTTGTTCATTCATTATCTTAAGACACTAGATTCCAAGGTCAAGTACCACATTGCATTACGCAGCACAAATATTACACAGACCATTCAACAACACATAACTGGTGAGAAACCAGAGCATCAAGTGCACTGATACATCATTGCAATTCTGATCCTTTTTTTTTTTTTTTGCAGATATGTTCTCGATGCATTATTTTTCCAAAACAGTTTTCGCCAAATAATGTGTGATACAAGTAACCGAAAGTTGGTTAATTTTCAATATTTATATCCAGAAAATAAAGCTATATCAAACTACCTCCAATACAATAGTTCACCTGTATACAATTTGCTATAAAATAGCATTTATTAGGTAATTTCACACTTTTTTGAGGCACAATTTACATTTATATTTGCATTTATCACAAAATGTGCATTTTTCAGGTCCCTAATGATAGTGCTGCAAACTGATTAACTTATGACAACTGAACAATTCATATTATAATTTAGGAAACTTTAGCACATGCCTCACAAAACTTGCATTGTGTACAAGTATTTTTCCTACTGATGATATTGTTTCATCCAAAAATTAATGATCATTTAACTATGTTTAACATTGATAACTCTATTTTAGTCTGTAATAGTAGTAGCAATATTAGCTATAGTAGTAAACTGTACATAGATAAAAGCGTCTGAGTATATGCTTAGCAGAACATAATAGTCAAGTGAAAGGTGTGTTTTATATATCATATAACATAATAACAACTATGAGACAAGATTTAACAGAGTCTAAAAACAAAGAGATACCAGTAAATGAGATGAGACACAAGACATTCTATTTCAGTAAATGTTTTGAAATTCAACATTCCTTTGTCCGTAACGTCAGATAGTTTATCTCTGTAGACACCATCCAATACAGACAGTAGTCAGTGACCATGTCTGCTTAATGGTTGTGAGCATCAATGTTTAAACAAAATTTTCTACACCAAGTTATCATCCTAACTTCTCGGTAGATTCTAGATTGGGAAGAGGCAGAAAAAGAAAAGGAAAAGGAGGACATAAAGTGTCTGGTCCACTAAATCTATATTTTTGCTAGTACCAGTGACTGGCAGTGTTTTGAAATGGTTGGGTACTAGTTGCTACCAAAACACTGAGAAACATGGGGTTGTATTCCATCATCCCCTTAACCAGCTTCCAGCCATTAAGACCGAAGATTCACCAAGCCACTAGGCCAAGGTAATTTGCAACTATTTTTGCAGAGCACACCAAACAACTTTAGTAAATGTATATCCATCTACAGCACCACATGTGAACTCAACATGTCTATAGCATTGAATATTTAATCTGAGACCTGAATCATCTACATGTAACACCTATGCAATGAGGGATGACTGTCAGGACAGCATAACTGAACATATCTTTCAGAGTTTTTCTTTATATCTAAAAACAAAGATGATGTAAGTTACCAAACGAAAGCGTTGGTATGTTGATAGAGACACTGACAAACACAAATACACACACACAAAATTCAAGCTTTCGCAACCCACGGTTGCCTCATCAGGAAAGAGGGAAGGAGAGGGAAAGACAAAAGGATGTGGGTTTTAAGGGAGAGGGTAAGGAGTCATTCCAATCCCGGGAGTGGAAAGAGTTAACTTAGGGGGAAAAAGGGACAAGTATACACTTGCACACACACACATATCCATCCGCACATATACGGACACAAGCAGACAAATGTAAAGACCTTTAGGTATGTCTGCTTGTGCCTGTATATGTGCGGATGGATATGTGTGTGTGTGTGTGTGTGTGTGTGTGTGTGTGTGTGTGTGAGTGAGTTTATACCTGTCCTTTTTTCCCCCTAAGGTAAGTCTTTCCGCTCCCGGGATTGGAATGACTCCTTACCCTCTCCCTTAAAACTCACATCCTTACGTCTTTCCCTCTCCTTCCAAGGGTTGCGAAAGCTTGAATTTTGTGTGTGTGTTTGTGTTTGTCAGTGTCTCTATCAACATACCAACACTTTCGTTTGGTAAGTTACATCATCTTTGTTTTTAGATATATTTTTCCCACGTGGAATGTTTCCCTCTATTATATTCATATCATTAATTTGAACCCAACAATAGAGTTTTTCTTTACTTTGACAGCCCTGCTCTATCCCACTGCTTCATTTCAAAATGTATGGTTTCACAATATTTCCAGACTGAGGTCCTTCAATAAAGGGAGGGGAAGAATCAGCGATATTCTTTTTATGGGAACCAGCCCAGCATTTATCAGTAGAGTTAGGAAAATATAAGTCTCGATTGCCAGACAAGAATATAAGCTCTACTACACCCTAATGTGACTCCATTACCTCACTTGGTACACTACAGGACGTGCTGTATGATGATACATTAGTTATTGTTTTACTTTACCTGGAGGCAAGGATTCTTTCTGAATTACACCACTACTATCGAAATAAACAGTCACCATCATCATCATCTCCATCTCCATCTCCATCTTTCCTTTTCTTCCTTGAGTACCCTTAATCACCAAGTCTCGTCAATAAATATTTTGTTGAAAAGGTACTCATTAGAGTCAATCATGAATAAATCTTGAAAAGATTAGACTTTAGTCATTTATTTGCTCCTGCAGAACATCTTGTGGTGCAAAACCTTGCATACAGCTTCTACTGGTTCCAGCCTTTACAAAATATCTGTGAAACTAGCCATTTGGTGATCAACATTATTTTACCATCCCGGATATCACGACCCAATCCTGTAGAATCAGTTTAACAATATTTTTGTGGTGTAAAAATTTGTCCAAGTTGTTGTCAGTTGATTGCTTTGTTTGCCCTCCTTCAACGTCTCTCTTCTCTTATGAAAAGCTTTTGTCACCCGAGAAGTTTTTTAACTTAGTACTGACCTTCTGCATCAGTTCACATTTCGTTACCACTAAAAAAATCACCTTTGCAACAAAACTGAATAGGCACTTGCTGTTCCTCCTCATCCTGGTTCATATTCTAAGTTGGGCACACCTCAATTATGGCTTGACTGGTAGCTCTCAACATGCTAGTTTGAAAAGGTTCAAACTAATTAAACTGAACAAATGTCTTGCAATGAGATTAACAGGAATGTTGCAAAAAAATCAGTCTGCTACAAATATGACAAACTGTTTATCACAAAAAGTTTTATATGCTGTAAATAATCTGCATTATACATTACCTTATCTTTTTGGTGTCTGGTATCATCATTCTCATGTTCTCTATTATCATCAGTGGCAACTTTTGCATCTGAACTGGTAGAAATTTCAACTTCCGTACAACTCTCAGGTGTAGTAGTTGAAATTTCCACTTCTGCATATGGTGTTGATGTTATTGGAGATACAACTACTTCACTGCACATTGCAGGCCCTTCTGTAAGTTCTACAGTCTCTTCGTAAACATTACTATCACTTACAATCTCCTTTTTACACTCCTCTGCCATTTCTGTTTTCACATTAGGTATTTCATCACATTTCTCTTGTTTCACTTCTCTGCTGGACCTTATGTTGCTGTTATGTGAAATTACAGGAGTGGCAACTTTGGCTTCATCTTCACAGCTTGCATCAACAGGTACAGCAGATTCCAGATCCCTCTTAATGGCATCCATATTTTCTTCACTTGATGCTGCTAAAAAAGAAATTTATTTCTGTCAGTAAAACACAATTACTAGAAAAATAATCCAACTTCATTAAATGATAGCCATTTGTTAAGTATTGAAGTTTCACATTTAACATTAGAATGTAGACTTTTTAAGCTAGCTGAAAATAGGTCTCATACTTGCCACATTATGGGCAACTGAATCAAATTTTCATGCCTATCCTCTAAAAAGCTCCCACTGTTTGTTTTTATAAGTGTACTAGCTTGACAGTTCTTACTGGGCCTCACAAACAAATGATGCATGCCATGTATGGCACATTCCCATTCTATAAAACATCAACATATCCACTTTCTGCATTTCAATCGTGCTTGGAGTTGTGTATTCAAGTGTTATTCGTGTAGAGTTCATTGTCACATATTTTGGCCGAATGGTCCGACCTGTCATGTAGAAATAGAGTTTGACATTTTCCTCACTAAAGCTGTCCTCACAAGGGACATGTTTCTCACCACAAAGCACATTAGATATCATGCCCATAGCAGTTGGTGCATGCCTTGAAATGACCTGCCCATTGATCATACTCATCATGATTCACGACTGCAATGCTCTCCAGCAATTATGAAAGCACGCAGAAAGTTGCAAAGCAAATTCTGGACACAATGATGGCTTGAACAGTGACTAGCTGGAAGAGGAACACTACATGATGTTTTATAACAATATGAGATACATACTAGAATAAGTTATTCATTAACTCAATTGAATCTGCATCTAATTTTCATTTTTAAATTGAACAAAGTTTAGTGTCAAATGTCAGTCCGAGCATAACACCCATATTCTCAATGCTCTACTGATTCCAGTGACTCTGAAATAGCATGCTTCATATAGGTTTCAAAATCGGATTCATTTCATAATTTTATTTAGATAGAGGAAGTGGTTTTTTTTTTTTGTTTTTTTTTTGTTTAAGCTGCTCACCATCACTGAGAAATATGTTTACTAGCAAGATGCAAACATGAGGCAGTCCATGAAAACAATAGGTAAGTATACAGTGGAACTTCAATCTTACATTCTCCGATTTTATGTTTCTTGTGATTCTACACCATAAATTCATAACCAATGTGAGAAACCCATTACATCAATGCTAAAAATTCCCAATTTCACATTTCTTCCTAGTAAAGTTTACCTTCACTCTAAGTTCTTACTCAACATCTCACTTGAGTTCGTCCCGTTTTCTTCCTATTGACATTTGATGTGACTGAACGATAGACACAAAAGACAGATGTTTCACACCACGGGTGGTGGCGGAGCTAAATGAATATTTTAGGTCATCATGGAGGTGGAAGATGTGAGAGAGTAAATGCTGACGTAATCCACAATTGGTGTTGCCAACACAACTTGCAACATTTAGCTTCACTGTGCAATTATGATACAACTACTGCTAAGTTGCAGCGGTAATGGAAAAACAAGACAGTCGACGCAAAGTGTTCCGAACCGAGTCAATACGTGATGAAGGGTCCCAGCCACCACCTTTTCTTGTGTCACTTATAACTCAGTCTCATCTTTTTGCCTTTATTTTCGATGTACTGTATTTAGCAACAATGTCAATCATCAACCTCTTAAATTCAAACACTGGGTCTCGAAGAATACGCTCAGTCATAATCTAAGAAATGTCACCCATTTCTGGCTACTGAACTCAATAGCCAGCGCAGTCACCAACCGACACTAACGCGTGTAAAAAGAGCTCACCTACAGGATGTGTGGAGAGGGGGAGTTGCCCTTCAGCGAAGGGAGTGCTGGTAGGGGTGAAGACATTTTGATGGCGCGCTGAAAAAACACTGTTCGTACAGATGACATGCTGTATAAGAGATTTCACAAGGAAATAGAACAAGGGTTTTGCTATAACACATTTTAAAGAATTTCTTGTTCAAATCTGACATTATACAGCTGCAACAACTAAATACACTGCACATGTATATACTTTGCACCCCACACACCACACACTATAGATCATAAGGACTGGCAGCAGAGATAGAGGGCATGAAGCAAAACTGTAACACCTTTCTTTCAAATGTACATTTTACACAGTGTACGGAAATTCACTGAGCAGATTTCTAATAAGCTTGTAATTTCAATTGGGCAAGTATACTCATTTTTTCATACATCTGTTTCTCTCATCAAGCCTAAAATAACACTTTAAGGGTGGTGAGCAAATGAAGCACGGCTCATATGAAAAGCATTAAACAGTAACAGCAATGGTGACAAAAGTATGTCATTAAGCAGATGTCCGCATTTATGCTTATAGGTTAACCACTTAGCTGCTGTCATGTTTCTGGTTTAATTCAACATGTTCATCAATTTTTGCTTTTTTCTGGGTGATCACAAAGGATGATCTCTCAAAAACGCATGTTTTTAATGTTTAATTTGTGATCATAGCATGTCGGAAACCAGCTCAATTGCCTTAAACCCAGATATCTATTTCAATTTTTTGATGAGTTTTTACTTGCTGTTACACACCTGTGACTTTTTAAGAACTGATGAAATTCATTACCACAAATTATCATACAAGAGTTGGAACTTAAATAGTGGCAACTATTTATTCACAACCGATACAAAAGAGTTACATGTTTTCACCTGTTACTATCTTTCAAAGTAGTCACCAGTGTTGTGTAGAACCCATTGCCAGTGATGTGGAAGGCGCAGTATACCGTTAACAGAGCCTGTTCTGTAGATGGTGCAAATGGAGCAGTCCACTGTCTGTCGAATCTCAGGAACAGTTCTGAATCGAATGCCACGAAGTGGTTCCTTCATCTTTGGAATCAAATCAAAGTCACAAAGACTTAGTCTGTGGAGTATGGTGGATGGTACAGTACTTGCCAGTCTCATCGACCAAACGGAGCAGCCACAGCTTGCGCTGTATGTGCCCAAGCATTGCTGGGCAAAATGATGGGTGGGTTGCGAAGACAGTGTCGCCGCTTCTTTCACAAAGCTTGTCACAGGTGAAGCTCCAAAAACAAACACTAATACTGTGCATTGACGGTATGCCATGGGGGAGTATAATGCGTCAGGATAACACCATTACAGCCGTACACGAGAATCACCATAACTTCAGACTGCTCCATTCGCACTATCAACAGAACAGGCTCTGCTAACGGTATACTACGCTTTTCACATAATTGGCAATGGGTTCTACACAACGCTGGTGACTACTTCCAAGAACAGTAACAGGTGCAAACGTGTAACTCTTTTGTATCGGTTGTGAATAAATAGTTGCCACTATTTAAGTTCCAGCCCTCGTATAAACATTGAATTGTACATTTAATTTCCTCCAGTTAGATAGATTTTATACAATGTAATTTGCAATTTTTAATGATATATGCCAATTACACATTGTTTTTTTTTTTTTAGTAACATTTTCCTCGATTCTGCATTGTACTCAATTTTGTGTTTTTTATGTCTGAACCACACAAAAATGTAAGATGGGGTTTCAACATATATAATTTACAGTAAGTTTCATAATAGCAAAAAATGCCAGTGTGTAACTTATGTTTACTTTCTGACAAAGACGTTAAGATTACTGGCCACTGGGAAAACATTCCAGTTATGGGTTTTTTTTTTTTTTTTTTTGCAGCAAATACATTATTTCGTATAAATAACATTGACTATTGCAGATAATACTTTTATTAAATTAATAGAAAGACACAGAATCATATAGAAGGATGGAGTGGGGAGTGGATGATTGGAAGTAGCTAGATGCAAACCTGTTACCTTCCCCTTTATAGTTCATGATGTGATCAACTACGCTACAGTTTCAATATGACTGCAGCACCTCACTCATGTGCATACATTGTGTAACGACTATATCTAAAAATGCAATTATTTGATATTTAACTATGACAAATTGTACCTAAAACAACGCACTTTTGATAGAGCATCATTGTGCCATTGCACTGAAACTGTATACTTTCATAACACAATTAATGACACTAAAAGCATATGTAGTTTCCTGTCATAACGAATCATATCTAAAATGATACATTTTCAAGAGTCCTCACTGCACTGATGCTTTGTAATGACTTATATTCACAATAATTATGGAGTTTAACCGCATACAGTATGGTGGCTCCTTAGTTCTGCTTGTGATGTGAAACTAATGCTGTATCGCAATGGCCATATTTCTCTTCACGAGACAAACATTTGGCATGCCAGATTCTTCATTTCACATTTTGCAGTGTGGTGGAACCGGGAATTCTAAATTGTGACATCACTAGCTCCTCATCCACATATGGTTGCATGTTCTGTGGGAGGAAGGCTTTCACAATGTAGTGAGGAACATGAAATTCCACACTGTGACGTTTTGGCTCCTTGTCCATGTACATTTTCGTATCCTGTGGGAGGACGGTGTGATAGTCAAATTTATAAAAGCACTACACACAAAATTTCGGCTGCTAATACAAACTGTGTGTCACACAATAAAAGGAACAAATTACAGTATTTTGTCATCCTGTTGCAGATGGAACTGTTTGATGTATAGCTGTCCTGTTCCATTGGTTTATAACGTGAATCTTTGAAACTGACAATTGAAAACAATTTAAAAAAACCCTAACTTTGTACAGAAGGAAAGCTTTTTTCCCCTATAGCATTACTTACAAATTGCATAGAACTACATAAAATAAATACTAGATTTTCAACATGTCAAGACTTTTTCCATTTAACACCCACAAATATTTGAAACAGTGATATTGTGTTGTAAGAACACACTTTTCTCTTTTTGTGGAGAATGTGGAAAATTCAGTTAAAATCTGTGTATACTTCAACTCAGTATATAGTAATATTTTCTCCATGCATGAGAAACTACAAAAAAATAAAAAACCGGTCAAGTGTAAGTAGGACTCGCACTCCGTGGGAACTTAACTGTGTAACGTAGATAGTTCATCTATAGATTTTATGAGTCATCTTGTGAGAATCAAAACATGTAATATTAATGACTGTATCTTTTGACTGCATTGACTTAGAAGTTTAAATATTTTACACTGCCATGGGAAATTTACCTTGGTATTTGAGATAAATTTCAACTTGATGCCTCTACCCATTCCTGAGGAAGTAGGGTCTTAAAAGATGGACAGACTGGTGGACAACAAAGTGATCCTGTAAGGGTTTCATTTTAACCAATTGAGTTACGGAACCTAATAGTTACAGTTCCCCCTCCCCCACCTCATGTAAACTCTATCACAATGGGCACTTCTGAGCAAGCAATGCAAGTGCCTTCTAACTGTCAGTGACATAGCTCTTTGGAAACATTTAACTCTTTAGTGCACAGGGATAGAAATTTTGAGCCTTATTGCACAAGACTTATTTGTTGAATAATTTTATAAAAAAATAGTAATATGTTATACAATTATGTTACAATAAGACAAATAAATATTGCGATTTTTTTCTTCAAAATTGTTATTTGAAAACACTGTTACATGGTAGTATTGGATGCAGGATTTGTTCTTGCTGAAACAGATGAACCAGCTACATGTAACACATCAAGCAGCATACTAGTCTTGGAAGTAAGACTTGTTTTTTACCTAAGCAGAGAGGTACCTAGCACATGCAACACATCCATTTGATTCTTATCTGATTTTCCTTGGTGCTGCAATTTGCACAACTTCGTCACGTAATTCTTTGTGGCTGGTGTGCTGTTATTTCTGTTCACGCTTTAAGGCACACAAAGTTTCTTTTTGCTACCCAAAGACTGGACGGTTGCACCTGTCACTCCAATATTCAAGAAAGGTAGTAGGGGTAATCCACTTAATTACAGGCCCATATCATTAACGTCAATATGCAGCAGGATTCTGGAACATATATTGTGTTCGGACATTACGAATTACCTCAAAGAAAACGGTCTACTGACACACAGTCAACATGGGTTTAGAAAACATCGTTCTCGTGAAACACAACTAGCTCTCTATTTGCATGAAGTGTAGAGTGCTACTGACAAGGGATTTCACATAGATTCCATATTTCTGGATTGGATTTCCGGAAGGCTTTTGACACAGTACCACACAAGCACCTTGTAGTGAAATTGTGTGCTTACGGAATTTTGTCTAAGTTATGTGACTGCATCAGTGATTTCCTGTCAGAGAGGTCACAGTTCATAGTAATTGATGGAATGTCATCGAGTAAAACAGAAGTGATTTCTGGCGTTCCCCAAGGTAGTGTTAGAGGCCCTTTGCTGTTCCTTATCTATACAAAATGATTTGGGAGTTAATATGAGCAGCCATCTTAGGTTGTTTGCAGATGACGCTGTCGTTTATCGACTAATAAAGTCATCAGAAGATCAAAAGAAATTGCAAAAAGATTTAGAAAAGATATCTGAATGGTGTGAAAATTGGCAGTTGACCCTAAATAACAAACAGTGTGAGGTCATCCACATGAGTGCTGAAGGGAATTCGTGAAACTTAGGTACACGATAAATCAATCTAATCTAGAGGCCGTAAATTCAACTAAATACCTAGGAATTACAACTACAAACAACTTAAATTGGAAGGAAAACATAGAAAATGTTGTGGGGAAAGCTAACCAAAGACTGCATTTTATTGGCAGGACACTTAGAAAATGTAACAGATCTACTAAGGAGACTGCTACAGTACGCTCTTTTAGAATACTGCCACGCGGTGTGGGATCCTTACCAGAAAGTACTGACGGAGTACATCGAAAAAGTTCAAAGAAGGGCAGCACATTTTGTATTATCACAAAACATGGGAGAGAGCACCACTGAATGTTACAGGATTTGGGCTGGACATCATTAAAAGAAAGGCATTTTTTGTTGCGACAGAATCTTCTCATGAAATTCCAATCACTAACTTTCTCCTCCGAATGCGAAAATGGTTTGTTGACACTGACCTACATAGGGAGAAATGATCACCACAATAAAATAAGGGAAATCAGAGCTCATAGGGAAAGATGTAGGTGTTCGTTCTTTCCATGCGCTATACGAGATTGGAATAATAGATAATTGTGAAGGTGGTTTGATGAACCCTCTGCCAGGCACTTAAATGTGATTTGCAGAGTATCCACATAGATGTAGGTGTAGATGTAGATGTACTCTGTATTGGATTGCACAGGTGTCTGCCTTTATTTCTTGAAGAAATCAGTGCACTGCTCACAAGACTTCTGGACACCTCTATCCAAAAATTCATCATTGTCACTGTTGCAAGCTTCAGTTCCTAGTGAAGCACAAAGGCATTCATGATACTTGCACCAATAAGTACCAAAAGATATGAGGCCACCATTTCTGACACT
Source organism: Schistocerca americana (assembly GCF_021461395.2). Classification (NCBI taxonomy): domain Eukaryota; kingdom Metazoa; phylum Arthropoda; class Insecta; order Orthoptera; family Acrididae; genus Schistocerca; species Schistocerca americana. The sequence goes on along the minus strand of NC_060119.1, from coordinate 893,432,731 downwards.
TATTGTCAGTTTCATATTGTTGATTTCCTTTGATATAATTTATACACGTATTTCATATTTCCATTGCAATCAACCACCAGCAGAGGGTCATAGTTCCAACCTTTTCTTTCCACAATACTTCTACTGTAATTCTCCAGTCATGAAAGTTTGACAACAAATGCATAGTTCTTTTGTTATTCCATTTTACAGAACGACACAGTGTCACCTGTACCCCGGTCACATTCACCATGTTTCCTTTCCAGATTCTCTAGCAATTGTGCACTGGTAAAACAACTCTCAAAGAAAACTCTCATTTTTTCCCTTCAAGACCAGTTAGCAGCTATTTTACCACAATCCACCCATGACATTTTTTTGTTGTGTTATCTATTTTACACATACAAATGTCAAATTTCAGCATGTAACCAGACTTGTCTGCTAACATCAACCAGACTTGTCTGCTAACATCCACCAGACTTGTCTGCTAACATCCACACTCTATAGCCTCTTTTGACTTTTTTTTTAGTAAGTACTGTTCTAAGGATGACACATCTTTGAGTTTGATCATTAAATCATCTGCTCATACAACATCACTTGGATGATAGGTACTTCTGAAACTGTCAGCCACGACAGAAAAAGTGGATGTAACTTCAAAAGTTTATCATAACTCTGTTCATCTTGCTTTGGCATGCACCTGTTGTCATTTAGATGCAAATGAGACAAAAGCCACCCAAAACAATTAATGGCCATCACTGAACTAATCTAACTATCATGAAGATCAGGCACTGACGTCCAGTAATCCCTCTACCTGCACGTGGGTTTATGCCCATGAGGATGTTTATTCCTAAAAAGTTTCCATCTTCCCACATGTCATGGGTCTGTAAGATATCTCTGTTCAGCATAAACATTAGTCTACATAACAATCCAATAAATTAAATAATCAGTTATCAACAATTTGAACAAATTGCAGGGAGTGGAATCCTCTAAGTCTCTAATAAATGCAGCAGGACAAATTACTGAGGAATAATACGGAGGTCATTCAGGTCTTTCTGTTTTCACCCCACATGTGTGGTCATTTACATGGTATCACATTTGTGGGAGTTACATTTCCATCATCTGCATTAACTACTGGTACTTATTATGGGTCAAAAGTTGAACTAGACGTGTTTCCACCAGAACAATAAGATGAGATGTCAGCCATTTGATAGTGTGTTTCTTTGGTAATCACCTTATTCTGAAGAGTTTGTTTCAGAAGTAACCGTTCGTTAATGAGGTGCACATTACTGACATTATCTCATCGACTTTTAGTACTTCCCTACAGTGATTCACTGTAAAGTGAAATGGAAGATGGTGTTTCGAATTACATACATGAAGTTCATTTACCCTCTCATGCAATTGTATTACCCAAACAATGCCTGACTTATTAATTAAATAGTCATCACCCGTACAACATATCTGTGAATTCTATGGTGGTTCTGCATGTATGTAAGTCATTATTTTACATTTAATAAAGAGTTGAATAATAATCAGCAACACTGCACACACCATTGGAAATAACAATTGATATACAGTAATGTTATTTCTGACATCTCTTGGTCACAGTGGGAACTACCACTTTATGTACAATGGGTAGTTCAGCAAACATACCTTCATTCTGGATGAGTCAGGACTCCACAATTAAGTGGTAAATTTTTTGTACCACCATGAATTTAAGCAAGGTGGAATGGTGTTACACATGTTGTACCACCTACCCTGAAAGAGTTAAGCTATGGCTGAAGTGGAGTATGTATGTGACAACAACAGACTGAATTTAAGTGTTAGTTTGATTTTGCAGAAACTGATAATTGAGTAACATCTCATAGATATAGTGATGTGACAAGTAGTTATATATGTGAAAACAAATCACAGTGCTGAGACATTAAATACGTCCTCTCTCTTTGGTTGAATGTGGAGTAGTTAAAAGTCTGAAACTAAATTCCTTTTTGTAAGATTATAGTTCTAATGTATAATGAAATGTTAGGAAACACAGAAGTGAATCTTTTGAGAATGTCAATTCACAAATTGTAAACTGAAAGACATTTATTTTTCTAATTAGTAGGCACAAATGATTTAAATAAATTGTTGCTACAATTCCAAAGCTAGGTTGTGTGTATGTCTCCAATTTATTTCAATTATCTCAAACAGAAATTATCCAAACAGCATACTGAATGTGTCATTGTAGTCAAGATAGACACAAAGCCCACACCCACCACAACAGTACAAGTTTAAATGCCAATAGCTCCACAGATGAAGAGATTGAAGAAATGTATGACGAAATAAATTATTCTATATAATGGAAGGAAACATTCCACATGGGAAAAATTATATATAAAAACAAAGATGAGGTGACTTACCGAACAAAAGCGCTGGCAGGTCGATAGACACACAAACAAACACAAACATACACACAAAATTCAAGCTTTCGCAACAAACATATATGTCTGCTTGTGTCTGTATGTGTGGATGGATATGCGCATGTGTGCGAGTGTATACCTGTCCTTTTTTCCCCCTAAGGTAAGTCTTTCCGCTCCCGGGATTGGAATGACTCCTTACCCTCTCCTTTAAAACCCACTTCCTTTCGTCTTCCCCTCTCCTTCCCTCTTTCCTGATGAGGCAACAGTTTGTTGCGAAAGCTTGAATTTTGTGTGTATGTTTGTGTTTGTTTGTGTGTCTATCGACCTGCCAGCGCTTTTGTTCGGTAAGTCACCTCATCTTTGTTTTTATATATGAAATAAATTATTCGATAGTTAAGGGAGACAAAAATTTAATAGTCATGGGGGCTGGGATTCAATAGTAGGTAAAGGACGAGAAGGAAAAATAGTAGGTGAATACGGTCTGCGGGAAAGGAAAGAAAGGGGAAGCTGCCCGGTAGAATTTTGCACTGAGCATAATTTAATAATAGCTAACATTTGGTTTGAGAATAATGAGAGAAGGCTGCATATGTGGAAGAGACTTGCAGACACCAGAAGGTTTCAGACTGGTTATATAATGATAACACAGAGGTTTCAGAACCAAATTTTAAACTGGAAGACATTTCTAGGGGCTGACCACAAATTATTGGTTACGAATTTGTAGATTAAGACTGAAGACACTGCAAAAAGATTGGAATTTAAGGAGATGAGACCTCAATAAATTGAAAGAACCAGAGGTTGTAGAGTTTCAGAGGGAGTATTAGGAAACGATTGACAAGAACAGGGGAAAGGGCTACAGTAGAAGAAGAATGGGTAGCTATGAGTGATGAAATAGTGAAGGCAGCAGAAAATCAAGTAGGTAAAAAGACGATGGCTAGTTGAAATTGTTGGTTAACACAAGATATATTGAATTTCATTGATGAAAGTAGAAAATATAAAAATTAAATAAATGAAGCAGGCGAAAGGGAATACAAACGTCTAAGATCAATAGGAAGAGCAAAATGGCAAAGCATGAATGGCTTGAGGACAAATATATGCATGTAGAAGCATATATCACTACGGAGAAATTAGAGAGCTCATTGAAGCAAAGAAAACCACCTGTATGAGTATCAAGAGCTCAGATGGAAAACAAGTACTAAGCAAAGAAGGAAAACAGAAATGTGGAAGGAGTATACAGAGGGCCTATTCACCAGAGATATACTTAAGAGATATATTATGGTAATGGAGGATGATGTAGAAGAAGATGAGATGGGAGATACGATACTTTGTGAAGAATTTGGCAGAGCACTGAAACACTTAAGTCAAAACAAGGCCTTAGGAGTAGACAGCATTCCCTCAGAACTACTGATAGCCTTGTGAGAGGCAGCCATGACAAAGCTCTTCCAGATCGTGAGCAAGATGTATGAGAACAGCAAATACCCTAAGGCTTCAAGAAGAATATAATAATACCTATTCCAAAGAAAACAGGTGCTGCCAGATGTGAAAATTACCGAACTATCAGTTTAATAAGTCACAGCTGCAAAATATTAACATTAATTATTTACAGAAAAAATGGAAAAACAGGCAAACGCTGACCTCGAGGAAGATCAGTTTGGATTCCAGAGAAATATAGGAACAAGCAAGGCAATACTGACCCTACGACTTCTAACAGAACATCGGTTAAGGAAAAGCAAACCTACATTTATAGCATTTGTAGAGGTTAAAGAAGCCTTTTGACAGTGTTGTCTGGAATACTCTCTTTCAAATTCTGAAGGTGGCAGGGTTACCCCTGGGGAGCGAAAGCCTATTTACAATTTGTACAGGTGCATGAAAGGAAAGCAGTGGTTGAGAAGGGAGTGAGACAGGGTTGTAGCCTATCCCTGATGTTATGCAAGCTGTATATTGAGTAAGCAGTAAAGGAAACCAAAGAATAATTTGGAGTAGGAATTTAAGTCAGAGGATAAGAAACAAAAACTTGGAAGCTTGCCAATGACAGTGTAATTGTCAGAGACAGGAAAGCACTTGGAAGAGCTGTTGAACAGAATGGCCAGTGTCTCAAAAGGAAGATATAAGATGAACATGAACAAAATCAAAATGAGGATAATATAATGTAGTTGAATTAAATCAGGTGATGCTAAGGGAATTAGATTAGGAAATGAGGCATTTAACGTGGTAGATGAGTTTTGCTATTTGGGTAGTAAAATAGCTTAAGATGGTCAAAGTAGAGGAAGTATAAAATGTAGAATGGCAATGGCAAGAAAAGCATTTCTGAAGAAGAGGAATTTGTTAACACTGAGTATAGACTTAAGTGTCAGGAATCCTTTTCTAAAAGTATTCGAATGGAGTGCAGCCACGTATGGAACTGAAACATGGACAATAAACAGTTTAGACAAGAAGAGAATAGAAGCTTTTGAAATGTGGTGCTACAGAAGAATGCTGAAGATTAGCTGGTTAGATCACTTAACTAATGAGGAAGTACTGAATAGAATTGGGGAGAAATGAAATGTGTGGCAGAACCTGACTACAAGAAGGGATCTGTTGGTAGAACACATTATGAGACATCTAGGGATGACCAATTTAGTACTGGAGGGAAATATATGTGTGTATGTGTGTGTGGGAGGGGGGGGGGGGCGCAGATTCAGAAGGATATAGGATGCAGTAGTTGCTCGGAGATGACGAGGCTTGCACAGGATACAGTAGCATGGAGAGCTGCATCAAACCAGTCTTAGGACTGAAGACTGCAACAACAACATCATCTAAAATGGTCATCAAAATTGAATTATACACAACTCTGTGAAAAGTGTCCAAATATTCTGTCAATAAGTAGGAGAGAAATAGTCCAAAATAATCTTTACTTACATGGAGGTGACAAAAATTGTGAGGCAGCAATGTCCACATACATGGAAGGCAGTGGTATCACCTATATAATGTATAAAATGGCAGAGAATTTGCAGAGTTGTCATTTGTACTCAGGTGACTCATTTGAAAAGGTTTCTGACATAATAATGACTGCAACATGGGAATTAACGAACTTTGAACGCGAAACAGTAGTTGGAGCTAGATGCATGGAATATTCCACTTTGGAAATAGTTAGAGAATTCAATATCCCAAGACCCACAGTGTCAAGAGTGGGCTGAGAATAACAAATTGTAGACATTGCCTCTCACCACACACAATGCAGTGGTCAACAGTCTTCACCTATCAACCAAGACCAGCAGCATTTACTTAGAGTTGACTGTGCCAACAGACAAGCAAAACTGCATGAAATAACAGTAGAAATCAATGTGGGACGTATGAGGAATGTATCTGTTAGGATAGTGTGGCGAAATTTGGTGTTAATTGGCTATGGGAGCAGACGACCTTAGCTAATGGTACATCATCGCTTACAGAGCCTCTCCTGGACCCGTGACCGCATCTGTTTGACCCTTCATAACTGGGAAAATGTAATCTGGTCAGATGAGTTCCACTTTCAATTTGTTGTAAGGACTGATGGTATGGTTCGAGCATAGTGCAGATCTCAAGAACCCTGGGACCCAAGTTGTCAATGAACCACGACTCCATAATGGTGTGGGCTGTGTTTACATAGAATGGAAAAACAGGCAGAAGCTGATCTCGAGGACGATCAGTTTGAATTCCAGAGAAATGTAGGAACAAGTGAGCCAATACTGATCCTACGACTTCCGACAGAAGACGAGTTAAGGAAAAGCAAATCTACAGTTATAGTATTTGTAGAGGTTATAGAAGGCTTTTGACAGTGCTGACTGGAATACTCTATATCAAACTTAACATGAATTATTTACAGAAAAAATGGAAAAACAGGCAAAAGCTGACCTCGAGGAAGATCAGTTTGGATTCCAGAGAAATATAGGAACAAGCAAGGCAATACTGACCCTACGACTTCTAACAGAACATCGGTTAAGGAAAAGCAAACCTACATTTATAACATTTGTAGAGGTTAAAGAAGCCTTTTGACAGTGCTGTCTGGAATACTCTCTTTCAAATTCTGAAGGTGGCAGGGTTACCCCTGGGGAGCGAAAGCCTATTTACAATTTGTACAGGTGCATGAAAGGAAAGCAGTGGTTGAGAAGGGAGTGAGACAGGGTTGCAGCCTATCCCTGATGTTATGCAAGCTGTGGTGGCAGGGTTACCCCTGGGGAGCGAAAGGCTATTTACAATTTATACAGAAACCAGATGGCACTTATAAAGAGTTGAGGTGCATGAAAGGAAAGCAGTGGTTAAGAAGGGAGTGAGACAGTGTTGCAGCCTATCCCCAATGTTATGCAACCTATATATTGAGCAAGCAGTAAAGGAAACCAAAGAAAAATTTGGATTAGGAATTAAAAGTCCAGGAACAAGAAATGAAAACTTGGAGGTTTGCTGAAGACATTGTTAATTGTCCAACACAGCAAAGGACTTGGAAGAGCAGTTGAACAGAATGGACAGTGTCTTGAAAGGAGGATACAAGATGAATATAAACAAAAGCAAGATGAGGATAATAGAATGTAGTCAAATTACATGTTACCAAACAACAATGGATGACAATGTGTCATGTCACCAGGCCACAATTTTTTGCCACTGGTTTGAGGAACAGGCTGGGCAATTGGAGCAAATGGTTTGGCCATCCAGATCACACAACATGACTCCCATCGAACGTTTATGGGACATAATTGACGAGGACAGTTTGTGCATAAAATCCTGCACCAGCAATACTTAAGCAATTATGGACAGCTCTAGAGGCAGCATGGTTCAATATTTCTGCAGGGGATTTCAAGGACTTGTTGAGTCCATGTCACATCGAGTTGATGCACTACAGTGGGAAAAACGAGATCTGACACAATATTGAAGAAGTTTGCTAAAGTGTGATATCAATTTGCAGCTGAGACTGTGGAAGCATATTAATATATTTCATTCCGTGTGCATGAACATGCTGAATGTAAGACGTGGTAAGTCAAGTTACAATATTTGCATAAAATTCTGGCACTTGTTACAGGAAGGTGTGTGCCTACTGGGTATTTCCGGTGGGAAACGAATATCCGCACACTTCTCTGAAATCTGAAAATTGGAATTTTTATGGAGAGAAAAACTGTTTCTGTATTAGGCAACCACATGGGTATTTTTGCAAACTTATCTTTTTCATGGAATTTTCTTACTTTTCTTCAGTTTAGATCCCATCAAGACAGTTCACCAATTTCAATACAGCTCTATTATCAACCAGTGCCCTGACAACCCAATTCTTTATCTGTAATTACTTATGTTGAGCAAGACTCTGTTTGGTTCAGCAAGCTAACTAACTTCTTTTCCATCTGGAAGCACTATGAATCAAAGATTTTGTGGATGTACAAAGCTTTAACTGCTGCAATCTACACCACACAGCAAAGAAGTGCAGAGATTGAGAAGTAATTTGTGCCATATGTTGCAAACCAGTCCACATAAAATTTGATTGTAGAGAATCTGGAAGTGTAGGGCACATACTATGTAAACACTGAAGTAAGAACTGCAATATGGCACAGGGACTAGAGTGTATGACATACAGACAGATGTAAGACAGACACACTGCACACACTGAAAATGGCCACGTTCGTGTTCGCTGACATGGCACATGAGTATGACGGTGGATACTTGTATACTGAAGGAGAACACATCTGTACTGACCACACTGTAAACTTCGATTATAACAAGTGTGGAAGAAGTACAAATCACTCTCTACTAGAATACATTCCAGGTGTCATGCAGTTGCACGGTGATGAGAAATGGGCTTCATAGCTGATGTTGACAAGTGAATGTGCTCTGCCTCAAACTGTTGAATGAAAAGCATAACAGGTACAGCACTACGATAGACTGCACAGACATCTTTGTAATGCAGTACCTAATTCATTGCAACATGGCTAGGCAAATGAAGCATGATTATACCAGGGTTTCACAACAAATGTGCTATTGGAGTATGCTTTGAGCAGCTGGGCGAGTACAGAGCACAGCACTCCAATTATAGGCACAGAGCAGAGAGCGGGAAGCTGAATTAAGCGTTGTGCAGGGGAGAGAACAGCTGCCATTGCATCTTCATCAGTCAATTTACATCCACAGCCAGCTGAAAGGAAACAACTATACGAATTATTATTGCTACAAATGAAACAAAAATGTACATGTGCCATATAATTTTGTTAATTTATATTTTTACATTTTTCTTGATTTACTTTGTGAGTTGTTATACAAAAATTAAGTCATTAAAGAGTGGGATTCTCAAGTTTCCGTGCACTATTTCCCCTTAACAATGGCATCTATGTACGTGAGTTGTGCACTGAATACTCAACATGCAGTTTACATTATGATCAGACAGTGAATTTTCCAGTGTGTCTTGTTACTTTACACTGCAGAGAGCAATTGTTCACAAACATATGTGGAACCAAACTGTGATATTATAGTAGCCACCAGTTTGTGAGTATGAGGAAATCTATCCTGAGGGAAGTGTTTATAGAATTCAATTTTTTTTCCTTGTTCTGAATTTGTCTTTGTACCTCCAACACACACTGCAGGTTAATAATTTCTAGTTATAGTTGAGGATGAATCTCTTCAATATTGGTTGGTTTAAAGAGGTGGGGAAGGAACCAAAATGCAAGGTCGTCAGTCCCTTGTTTCCAGTAAAATAATTACTAATGGAAAAGAAGAAAAGAAAGGAGACGTACAGCACAGTAGCAGGAGAATGGAAGAACCTAAAGAACGACAGGAGGACAACCAACACTACTATGGACAAAACGGGAAAAGAAAACCACAGAAAGAAGCAAGAAACAGGTAGAAGGGATAAAAACAAGACAGCGGATGACTGTGGCTGGCTGACCACGAGAATAAAAAGGAAAAGCCAGCCACTCTACAACACATTAAAACATCCACCATAACAGCATTGGAGTGGAGAACACAATAAGACAAAGGACATGTGCGAAAACTTATACATAATGATAAAACCCACCGTCATGTATAAAATGTAAAACTAAATTAGCTGATGAGGCGTTGTCAGCTAAAATTAATGGCAACGAATCCAGTAACTGAAGAGTCTGTCGCAGGGCAGCCAAAGAAGGACAGCTCACCAACATATGGGCCACTGTCACCCGGGCGCCGCACTGACACTGAGGTGGGTCATCATAGCGCAGCAGGCAGCCGTGTGAAAGCCAAGCGTGGCCAATGCGAAGCCAACAGAGAACCACAGAGTCCCTGCGAGAAGTTCGCGTGGAAGTCTTCCACACATTTGTAGTCTCCTTAATGGCACACAGTTTGTTGTGTGTACTGAGGTTATGCCATTCCGTCTCCCAAAGCCGCAAAACCTTGCAACGTAGTACTGAACGCAGGTCAGTTGCACAGAAGCCAATCTCCATAAACGGTTTCCGCGTAGCCTGTTTGGCCAGCCTGTCGGCAAGTTCGTGGCCAACGATTCCGACATGACCTGGGATCCAGACAAACACCACTAAACGACTGGTCCGTTCCAGGGCGCAGATGGACTCCTGGATGTTGCTATCAACGGATGATGAGGGTAGCACTGGTCGATAGTTTGTAGGCTCCCCAAGGAGTCAGTACATAGAAGAAACAGCTCCCCACGGCATGAACGGATGTGCTTAAAAGCACGAGATATAGACACCAGCTTGGCAGTGAAAACACTGCAAACATCGGGTGAGGAAAGTTGTTCAATATGTCCTCTATGGACATGCGCAAAGCCAACGGGATCATTGGCCTTCGAGCCATCAGTGTAAACCACTTCATGGCCTTGGCACATGTCAAGAATCGAGATGAAGTGGCAGCAGGAGCCGTGGGGTTAACTGAGTCCTTAGGGCCATGTGAAAGGTCCAAGCGAAGCCACGGCCTAGGTGTACACCATAGAGGTGTACGTGAATGGGCCTGAAGTATAGGTGGTAAAGGCAAGGACTCCAGTTTGCAAAGAAGGGATTGGACACGAACTGCAATTGGAAGCCCTGACCAGGGCTGCTGATGCAGGAGATGAACCACTATGGGTGGGAAAAGTAGACGGTAATTTGGATTGCAGGAGAACTATGAACGTGTGCAATGTTACTGGCCAGCAGTTCTGTACACTTAACCTGCAATGGAGGGACTCCGGCCTCCACCAGGACGCTGGTCACCAGAATCGCCCTAAAAGCTCCTGTCACTAGGCAAATGCCACAGAGGTGCACTGGGTCAAGTAAACGCAACGCTGAGGGCGCCGCCAAACCATAAACCAGACTCCCATAGTCAAGGCGGAATTGAACAAGGGCTCTGTAGAGATGCAGCAGTGTAGAGCAATCAGCTGGTGTTGCTCAGGCAGCGGAGGGCATTGAGGTTTCTGCCAGCACTTCCACTTACGCTGACAAAGGTGAGAAAGCCAAGTCAATGAGGCACTGAAATCCAGTCCTAAGAATCAGTATGTCCACTAAAGTGAGTGGATCGTCATTAAGGTAAAGTTCTGGTTCCGAATGAACGGTATGACGCCGACAGAAGTGCATAACACAAGACTATGCAGCCGAAAACTGGAAGCCGTGGGCTAGAGCCCATGACTGCATCTTGTGGATCGCTCCCTGTAGGTGCTCCTCAGCTGGTCCAGTACTAGTGGAGCAGTACGAAATGCACAAGTTGTCTGCATACAGAGAAGGTGAGATGGACAGCCCGACAACTGCTGCTAGACCATTAATGGCCACTAAAAATCGAGATACACTCAATACAGAGCCCTGAGGAACCCCATTCTACTTGATATGGGAAGAACTATGGGAGGCATCAACTTGAATAAGGAAAGTACAAAGCGACTGGAAATTTTGGATAAAAAATCGGGAGCGGGCCTTGGAGACCATACTCTTATAATGTGGCAAGGATATGATGTCGCCAGGTCGTGTCATACGCTTTTCGTAAATCAAAAAAGACTGCAACCAGGTGTTGGTGTCTGGAAAAGGCTGTTCGAATGGTAGACTCGAGGGACACAAGATTATCAGTGGTAGAGCAACCCTGGCAGAAGCCGCCCTGACATGGAGCCAGTAGGCCACGTGATTCCAGGACCCAACCCAAATGCCGACACACCATACACTCCAGCAGCCAGGACATGGAGGAGAAAGCATTCTGATCTCTCCGGAGGACACCACCTTGAAGTAGCACTGTCCGTGTGGATGGGAAGGCTTGTGTGTTCATGTGAAGCTGAGGGCTAAGCCAGCTGCGGGAATCTACGGTTGGTAAGGTCTTGGCTGATGGATCAGACTAAGTGTGTTCCACAACAACCTGTCATCCCACATACACCCATCCCTTGTCCTTTCCCAACTTCACAGTACCCAACCCAAGGTGTGATGCGATCCGTGCCGAGTGCTTTGCACAGGGGACGATGTGTCATGAACAGAGCCTCAGGTGTACCGGGCGACCTCCCTGAATAATTTGCCTTGCACTGCGTGGGGTTTCCGTGGTGTGGACCAATTAGATCCCTACCTCTCATGGGACCAAAATGGACACGAAAGAAACAGCAATACTGAGGGGCAAGTTGAGACCTCAGACATTCCCTCAGCTGAACAGGGGACAGACCTGTTCAAGAAGTGGGAATGATTACTAAGAAGTTGGATCAGATTAAAATCAAAGACTTGTCTGGGGCTCAAAGGAGGAAACTTCTTAGAGAACAAAAGCTAAAAGAAGGAAAAGAGGGGCTTCCTAAACAAGAGTGGAGGGAACTATAAGAGCTCGAGCCCAAGACCTCCAAGAAAAGACTGTCCCAGGGCGAAGTGGGTGTACATCCCCTTCTACATCGAGGGCAGGCAGTAAGATAACAAGGAAGGAATCTAAGACTCCCACTTCTCACGATAAGCGTATCCAGAAAAAATACGGAAACAGACCTACAATACTGCAGTCTCGGTTTTTACGATGGCGGTTATCCAGCAAGGTTATCCACTGGTAAAGATCACCTTGCACCAGGAGCAGCTCGTGTAGATGGCTCTCTCTGATAGGATTGGAGGGTACGCTGGTCCAGGACTCATCAGGAGAGGCTATCTGGATCACGGTGCTCTTATTTTTGTCTGTGAGGGGTGGGTACAGTGGACTGGCTTAAGGAAAAGGTGCCCCTAATATCACCTTGGGAGGATGTGAAGCAGCAGGTAAAGACAGTGGCTGAGTTCTTCAAGGCCACAAAGATACTAATCTGGCTGCCAAAACTCCTTAAGGATACCTATCCAGAGACTCTGACTGAGAAAATAGGGTATCAAAACCTTGATAGTCTCGACAGAGGATTGGAAGGTAATCAACCGGAAGGTTGCACCAAACTGCCAAATCCTTGTGGAGGAAGTCAGAGAGAAGTCCCTGAAAGCAATGTGAGAACAGGACCTGAGACTGTTCTTGGAGTTCTCGTAGGTTGCCGTCAAGGTACTCAAAGACATCAGCAGCGACAATGGCGGCAAGATGGAGACTGAATGTGCTGTAGATAAATCTGCAACACAGTAAAGGGGCCACTGCTGCCCCGAGTCATCTTCTGGGAAGACGAGAGGTGGACGTGGCCCTGATTCAGGAACCCTATTTATATAAAGGGGGTGTATCGGGCCTCGGAGGCACTAGAGGTAAGCTGGTTTATGCTAGAAATATAAGAAACTCCAAAACATGCATTTATGTAAAAAATGGAATCCCCTTCATGCTGATGGCGGACTTTTGTTCTAGGTACTTAGTGACCATCAAGATGCAGCAACATGAGGAAGGTATCACAAGGTAGTTTGTAATCGCTTCGGCATACTTCCCTTATGAGGACAATGCTCCTCCTCCTCGGGTGGTGAGGAGAATGCATAGCAAGGCGACCAGCTATTGGTTGGATATAATGCTAATGCCCACAACTTAGTGTAGGGCAACACCGACACCAACAGTGGAGGTGAGAACCTTCTAGAATTTCTTCTAGCTCATAACTTAGAGATCCTCATACGGGCAAGAAACCTACATTTAGGAATATCAGAAGGGAAGAGGAAATTGACATAACTCTCGGTTCCACTCTGATGGGTAGTTATGTCAAACAATGGCATGTGACTTTACAGCCATCCTCATCAGGCCACACATTTATTAAGTTTGAGGTTGAAATGGGCTATAGACAGACCATGTCCTATAGGAATCCTATGAAAACGAACTGGGAGGTGCATAGAAGGGACATGGACTCAAGCCTATCATAAGTCAGTACTTCGATAACGAATCCAGTAGAGTTTGAGGAGGTACCAGAGGCAGTGACCTCTGCCATCATGACCTCATACCATGACAACTGCTCAATCACCAAGGAGTGCAACCCGAAATCACAGAGGAAACAGGTATGAAGACTGTTTAACCTTGCAAGAAGGCCATTGTAAAATACAATCTTGCAATTAAGCAAGCAAAGCAGGCATCCTGGAAGATATTCTGTGAGGAGCTAGAGGGTACAGCTGTTCATACTTCACAAAATCCTCACTAGGATATCAACTAATCCAGGAGGAACTACAAGGAAAGAGGATGGGGACTATACAAGGACAGCACATGAAATGCTGGAACTACTCCTCAAGACTAATTTTCCTCAATGTACTCTGACAGACAACATAGACCAGGACGAGATCCCTGTGAGATATCGTTTTTCAGGTATTCGAAGAGAGAACTGGGAATCTGCAAGAGAATGTGTTGACTATAGTAAAATCCAATGGGCGGTGGGAACATTTCAACCATTCAAGTCACCTGGCCCAAATGAAATTTTTCCAGTGCTCCTGCAACAAGCAGGAGTGAACTTAATAAGATTCCTATGCAGATTATTTAGGTTTAGCTTAGCAGCAGGAATCATTCCTAATGGCTGGAGGGCAGTAAAGGTTGTCTTCATTCCAAAGCCAGGGAGAATTGATCATACCATGGCCAAGGATATGAGACCAATCAGTCTGTCTTCCTTTCTTCTTAAAACATTAGAAAAACTGGTCAACATGCATGTTAAGGAGAGGAGGTTAGCTAAGGTTCCTCTACACATTAACCAACATGCATACAACCAGGAAAATCGTGTGAAACTGCACTCCACCAACTTGTAAGGTGGAGAAAGCACTACACTTTCAGGAAACAGCCCTCTGCATCTTCTTGGACAATGAAGGGGCTTTTAGCAACACAACCTTTGAATCCATGGTTAAGGCAGCAGAGGTGCATGGCTTGGAGACCACCATTTGCAGGTGGATTAGAGCCATGCTTAGTGGTAGAAAGGTAGATGCCACCATGATGCAAGAAAAAATGGTAATCAACACCACCAGAGGCTGTCCACAAGGAGTGGTCCTGTCCCCTCTACTGTGGAACCTTGGGGTGAATGAACTCATGGTTGAATTAAACTCCAGACAGTATTTTTGCCAGGGATAAGCAGACAATCTTGTCATAGTAATACTTGCAAACTTTCAAGTACAGTCAGAGATTGAACATTGTGCAAAATTGGTGCAGGAAACAAGATCTAAGGGTCAGTCCTAAAAAGACTGTTGTAGTACCATTTATAAGGAAGCATATACAACACACACGTTGGAATCTCAAGCTTCTCGATGAAACTCTACCAGTGAAGGGGATAGTGAAATATCTCGGGGTAACCCTGAATGAGAAACTATCATTGTCCCCTCAAATAAGGAGAACCTGTTTCAAGGTGAAATATTCTCTAATGAGTGCCCGGAGAGCTTGTGGTAAAAAGTGGGGCTCAAGTGCCAATACTATGTACTGGATATACACCACAGTAGTAAGAACTATGATTACTTATGGCACTACAGAGCGGTGGAAAAAGGTAGAACAGTAAGACAGTTGCTAAGGAGCTTGCTAAGGTGCAGAGATTGGCTTGCTTAGCCATTCCAGGTGGAATTAGCAGCACACCCACCACTGGGATGGGAACCACGCTGGACATGCCCCCATTACACCCGTGGGTACAGATGGAGGCAGCAGCTGAAGCAAACAAGTTAAAGACTGGCATAAACTAGAACCCACTGAGGTATCCAGGATCTCACACTAAAATACTGAGTGAGGTAGGGGGAAATACCGGCTGACTATATAATAACTCCCAGCTGCTTCAACCAGCCCTTCAATGTAGTAATTGGAAGTAGAGAGCTCTGGGAAAACAAATTTTCACACTATGCTGGGGACATAGTCTGGTTCACTGACCGTTCGAAAACAGACCACAGTGTTGGGGCTGGATATACAGAATGCAGCCAAGGCTGGAGAGTGCAATCTCTCTAGGAAAGATGACCACTGTGTTTCAAGCAGAAATATCTGCTATCAAGGTCTGTGTGGAGGACAATTTGCGGAGGTGCTACAGAGGTCATAGCATTTTCATTTATTCAGACAGCCAAGCAGCCCTGACAGCACTGGCAGCCTCTGCAACAAGATGAAATATCATGGCAGAATGCCACAAGGTGCTTCTGGAGATAGGGGAAAGCAATAGGGTAAACCTATTGTTGATCCCTGGTCACTCAGGGATTAGTGGTAATGAGCAAGTCGATAGGTTGGCCAGGATAGGGGCGATGACACCCTTTATTGGACTGGAACCTGTCCTGACAATCACCAAGGCAACGATCAAAACAAAACTACGAGACTGGACAAGGAGACAGCATGTAGAATATTGGGCTAAGGTCCAAAAGCAAAAACATGGCAAGGTATTGATGCCGAAGCCATGTTCCAAGAGAAGGCTCTCAATCCTGAGCTTGAACAGGAGAGAAATGAAACTCATGGTTGGACTATTGACAGGCCATGCAAATTTCAAAAAACACCTACAATGGGGATAATATAAGACAACCCCAAATATAGGATGTGTGGTGTGGGCGCGGAAACAACATCACATTTGATCTTTGAATGCGAGGCATTGGAGATTAAAAGACACAGAATATTTGGATCAACCAGACCTGAAAGCACTGGTAAAGGACCTCCTTGCACTGGTTGGCTTCACTAGACACACAGCGAACGATATATCGCCCAATAAACTCTGTTTCGGTGTGGGCAGCAGCGGGCTTGACCAATGTTGTTTTTGCTTCCCTAATACAATAAAATCAAATCAAGCATTCTGATTCCAAAGATTTATTTTGTGAATTTGTGCAAGCTGTACACAGGATTCATAATCTTGAATAAAGTTTTATGTTTCTCTAAATTTTATTTCTTGTAATTACTTTTTCTGGTGCACATGCTTCTTTTCATGACACTGGCTTCATATTAATGCAAATGTTTTGATATCAAATGTTCACTTTACAATGATGATTACTTCACTCAACTGATAAGATACATACAAGAACATTCCAACCATATTGCTGGGTTCTCAAAGAAGAGTGATATCTTGGTAACGAATTTCTAGTGTCTTGTTGATTATAATGTTACTTGACACAAACTTTTCACTGTTTTTGGGCAGTGTCTCCCATGTTACAACAAAATAATCACAAAACTACATACAGCTGTACAGCTGGAATAGTATTACTGCTTTTATTGATGGAAAACAGACAGGATTATTCTCTGTTGGGGATATGTGGACAAACATTTTCCAGCGTGCATAGTGGCACCCAAGATATGATGTGCAGAGTGCATTAGACTCTGTGGAATATACATGTTCTGTGTTTGTTGATGGGCAACATAATATATTTGCATAGCCAAATGTATTAATACGTGTTGTGCGAATAAAGCAAAAGTTTATTTTGTCCCCTAGATAGTTGTTACTTGTCATTTAGCTACATTAATCTGCATAAACTAAAACAGGTTATGGGCCCAACTACTGGATTAAAGCGAAATAATAAGCTTTAAGGTGACGTATATTTGCGCAAAAAGTGGCGGAAGTTTGTATAAAGTGGATTGTGTATGCTATCACAAAGAAGAAAAACAACTGTAAAATGAGTACAACACAGATAGCGCAAATAGAGCAGCTTGTAGAGTGTGAAAATTACGCGACCTGGAAATCTGCCGTTGAGACATATTTGCACTTGGATGACTTATGGGATGTAAATTGGCACCTATGGAATCAGGTTTTGCTACTAAGGATCAGAAGGCAAAATCAAAACTAATCCTTTTGATTGATCCACTGAATTATGTTCACAAAGAGAAGGCTACGTCAGCAAAAGAAGTATGGGACAAACTGAAAAACGCATTTGAAGATGATGGTTCAACCAGAAAAGTAGGATTACTCTGTGAGCTGACAACCACAAGATTGAGTAAGTGTAAAAGAGTGGATGAATATGTGAATAAAATAATTTCAATCTCCAATCATCTGAGGAATATTGGTTTTGAAATTGCGGATGAATGGATTGGAACTTTATTGTTAGCTGGACTACCAGAGAAATATCCGCCAATGATTATGGGTTTGGAAAGTTCGGGAATACGCATTACAGTGGATAGTGTTAAAGTAAAGAGTCTACCGGAAATGTAGAAAGAACCAGAGTCTAATGCTTCAGAAAAAGAAACAGTATCGGCTTTATACTCTAAGTACAAGAAGAAGAAGAAGCCAGTAAGATGTTTCATATGCCAGAAAATCGGACATATTGCTTCACAGTATAATGAAAAGTTAAGCAGAAAAGAAAAGAAGCCTGTTAATTCTAGTATTCCCCTAAAGGTAAGGCATTTTCTACTGTCTACAAGAAAATTAAAGAGACCTTTGGAAAAAAGAGAGCCACTTGTATGAATATCAAGAGCTCAGATGGAAATCCTGTTCTAAGCAAAGAAGGGAAAGCAGAAAGGTGAAGGGTCAGGGTGTATACATGGACAAGGAAAAAAATTCCTGGATTTCCCATTTAAAAATACACTTTCTCCCGGGTGAAAACACACTTTTTCTGTGTTAAGTGACATATTTTCCCTGCGAAACTTATCAATCCTTTGAATGGTTATGATTTTTAAACACGGGCATTGAATATCCCGGCACATTAGGAAACGAAACTAAAGGAAAAAGACACGTTTTGGAAATATCTTTGATGTGCAGTAAAATCAACGCTGCGTATTTTCGTATTATGGAAGTATACATTGGAATTCCACCAAACACTGCATGTTACTTTCCGAATCATTGAAATCGAGATTGCGATGCGTTTCTGTAAGCCAGCCATAGCTCATGTCATGTGATCTCAGCAGCCGATGATAGCAGATATTCAGAGCATAGGACACGTGATGTATCAGTCAACAGCAACATCTCTGTCAAGTAGCACGAACACACAAACAGGGAAAGTTAATAGTTTAAATTAATATACATAGTGTTGCTACAAGAAAAGCAAAGCTTTTGCAAATAATATTGGTATCTAAGGTAAATAAGCTGCAAGAGAAGCTAAGCTTTTGCATAGTTATAATGTTGATCTTTTTTGCGCGTGTTACACTTTAAGATATATCACACAAATGTGCCAGTAACATTTTTAATAGTGACAAAATGTCTGATCAGGGTTCGAAATTCTTCTAAATGGCTCCACATCAAAGAGTTGATTTTTAAATGAGAGTCAAACGCTCTGTGATTTAAGGAATTCATTGTACATTCTTGCACATGGTTCAACTTACGTAAAAGGATATTTACTTTGAAAGTAACGCCTTTCGAACCACCATTCGCAATATTTTCCAGCGACTTGTTAGAAATAGGTTCATTTCAGCAGTTGCCAGAGAGTGCAGATAACAGGCGACACCGCGCTTGCGCAGCTACCATGACGTAGGAAGCCCGTATGTACGTACGTGTAATACACTGCAAAGATTAATATCAGGTCGAGGTCTGCTCCATTGGGAATCTAGACATAGGGATGTGCACTTTAAGTATGTTCTTTAAATGTGGGCATTTTAGTATGGTTAATGAAATTCCGATCCTCTTGGAGTATCCTCTGATGTCTTGTTTCTTTCATGACATAATGTATTATCTTCCAGTGTGGTTTTCGGGATTTAAATTTTCTTGGAGCACCAGTACTGTATCACATCATGTTTGGTTCTTTATTATGGCATAATGCCAAACGTGCTAGAAGATGAATACGTGCACTTGTACAGCGAACACTTGAAACTAGCCAGTACTGTGAAATTAAACATTTCGTTTCAAATACATTGACTGCCTCTGCGGAAAAGGTTAATAAAAGTCAAATTTCTTTAGCAAACAGACAAAAATAACTTCACTGTCAGAAAGGTGGGAATAAAGTAAAATCTGAAATTAATAACACATTTTAGCCTTCCTTAATTATGTGAATGTATTTTAATTCACTTGATAGCTCCTGGCCACAGATATCCATTTTGTTTTCATTTGACATGAGAGTAAACAAAGGAGAAACAGTAAAATCATTAAATGTAAACACGGGTCATGTGGAGCCTACCCACTATAACTCAGACTGCTCTGCGCATCAGCTCCGGATCTATGATATTTGCTAACTGGGTCAATACTAAAAAAAATCGAATTTCCAAAAATACGTTCATCATGTAGCACACATCTTTCTGAAAAGTCTGAAACATAAAACATATATGTTCGAGGAAATGTAAGACATGTTGTTTGGTTGTAAGTGTGCCAAAGTGCAGTACCACGTCTCTTCAGACAGCATTCTTCTATCGCAAGTCACTATAGTTCGCTCTGTGGTATTGAAACTTGTATATATTGTAATGGATGCCATCAAACTATATTCAGGACAGTGGAAATTGAAATGTCCTGTGGTGCCTCTCCTGCTCCCAGTCAACCGGTTCTCGCAATTAATAGCGAATGGGATTATTGGTAATCGGGAGAAGAAGAACTCTACAGAAAATTTGCACTCTTTATTACCTATTAGCTAACACTTTGCTGTTTTGTGTGACATAAAATTAAATATAGGATACATAAAACCAATAAAGACAAGAAGCAAACAAGAAAATACACATTTCTTCAATTCTTAGCTCTTAGCATTTTTTTTCTCTCTAATCTTGTTACAGCTTTACATGACGTGCTTTCCTTTCTGTGAAAGAATCTATTACCTCATCAAAGTTCATCGAACGTTTTGCTGCATGAAAAATCAAAATGTCGTTACCTTATACTGAAAACGCTGTTAATACAAATAATACCCAAGACTGGTGTGGTTTCTCGATCTGATTACAATACACATCTAATAAATGAGACTGTTTTGGCACAAATGGTCATTTTTTAACACGACAGAATATAATTCATGAAGTACCAATTTCAAATGTCTATTAGGCCCACTACAAGCAAAAAGCTTTATGTTAGGAAATAGTTTCACATTTCATTCATACACACCAGTGTCTCAAGCGTGAGATCGAAAAGTAGTATTACGAAATTTTTATATAAATTTGGAACTGTGTTATTCTTCCATAATTTGTGTGAGGTCCCCGTTTCTTCTCCTTCCTCACCCTAACAAACAATCTTGTCATCACCAGTTCTGTAGCTATTCCTGCCATTGTCAAAATTTGTTCGCCGATTAACTTCTAACCCTGGCAGAATCACAGGTTTGGTTATCCTGCGATTATTCTCCGGTTAGGCGTTGTTACATGTTAGTACAACACGTTTTCCGCATTACTTGCAGACTATAACTTAAGTGGCTGACAACTGGTCCTTACTAGTGTAGCAATCTGGTCAAAAATGTTCTGTCAAAATTTCATTTTCTTGGGTACACCGTGTAGATAATATATAATCTTTCTCACCTGTTATTCCTGTTAGTTGTTTATTTCCATTCTGGTAGTCTAAATCTATGGATTTCGCTAATAACTATAACAACGCTGATCATTCGGAAACCCAATGAACCACATAATCAGACAGCGATTGGCATTCATCTGTTCGGCTTTACTCCACTCAGCTCATATAGCCCCATCCCCTATTGTCTGTGGAAAGTTTATTTCTAGATGCGATGATGATTCTCCTGACAGAGACATCACATACACTATGCACTCATTCAAAAATCAACTTAGGATTCATTCAGAAATCAACTTAAAATGTGTTCAAAAATGTTCAAATATCAACAGGGATGTGTTTCACAGCCACATTCCTGTGGCTAGAAGTGAAAGAATCTACTACTCACTCGTGACTCATCTGCACATGCGCACGAGTCCACTCATTACTGCTAAAACGAATCAAATGTAAGCAGTTGTGACTTCACAGCCATCAGAGGTAATTTGTTGTTATGAAGCATTGCACAGTCTTCCTAAAGCCTTTGACACATTTTGCTGTTGGCACACGCTTGCATGAGCACTGTGTGTCGTCATTCTAAATGGCGCATTTCCTTTCCAATTTACTTCCGTTTTTTTTTTTTTTTTTTTTTTTTTTTTTTTTTTTTTTTTTTTTCTTTTTTTTTTTTTTTTGCAATAGCGGGATACAGTAATATCCTTTGTTAGAGTATCGCTCCTTACCCGCCAAAAATACAAAACTTTAACAGAAAACTAAAACAATGAAAAATTCCCGGAATTCTAAAAAATTCCCGGGTTTTTCCCGGTTTTCTCGCGGATGAAAAAATTCCCGGGTTTTTCCCGGATCTCCCGGTTGTCCCGGGTCGTATACACCCTGAGGGTCTACATAAGGGTGACGTACTTGAGGGCAATATTATGGAAATGGAAGAGGATGTAGATGAAGATGAAATGGGAGACCTAATACTGTGTGAAGAGTCGAAACAAGGCCCCAGCAGTAGACAACATTCCATTAGATCTACTGACAGCCTTGGGAGAGACAGTCCTGACAAAACGCTACCATCTGGTGAGCAAGATGTATGAGACAGGCGAAATACCCTCAGACTTCAACAAGAATATAATAATTCCAATCCCAAAGAAAGCAGGTGTTGACAGATGTGAAAATTACCGAACTATCAGTTTAATAAGTCACAGCTGCAAAATACTAATGCGAATTCTTTACAGACGAATGGAAAAACTGGTAGAAGAGGACCTCGGGGAAGATCAGTTTGGATTCCGTAGAAATGTTGGAACACGTGAGGCAATACTAACCTTACGACTTATCTTAGGAGAAAGATTAAGAAAAGGCAAACCTACGTTTCTAGCATTTGTAGACTTAGAGAAAGCTTTTGGCAATGTTAACTGGAATACTCTCTTTCAAATTCTGAAGGTGGCAGGGGTAAAATACAGGGAGCGAAAGGCTATTTACAATTTGTACAGAAACCAGATGGCAGTTATAAGAGTTGAGGGACATGAAAAGGAAGCAGTGGTTGGGAAGGAAGTGAGACAGGATTGTAGCCTCTCCCCGATGTTATCCAATCTGTATATTGAGCAAGCAGTAAAGGAAACAAAAGAAAAATTCGGAGTGGATATTAAAATCCATGGAGAAGAAATAAAAACTTTGAGGTTTGCCGATGATATTGTAATCCGGTCAGAGACAGCAAAGGACCTGGAAGAGCAATTGAACGGAATGGGCAGTGTTTAGAAAGGAGGATATAAGATGAACATCAACAAAAGTAAAATGAAGATAACGGAATGTAGTCGAATTAAGTTGGGTGATGCTGAGGGAATTAGATTAGGAAATGAAACACTGAAAGTAGTAAAGGAGTTTTGCTATTTGGGGAGTAAAATAACTAATGATGGTTGAAGTAGAGAGGATATAAAATGTAGACTGGCAATGGCAAGGAAAGCGTTTCTCAAGAAGAGAAATTTGTTAACATCGAGTATAGATTTAAGTGTCAGGAAGTTGTTTCTAAAAGTATTTGTATTGAGTGTAGCCATGTATGGAAGTGAAACATGGACAATATACAGTTTGGACAAGACAAGAACAGAATCTTTCGAAATGTGGTGCTACAGAAGAATGCTGAATATTAGCTGGGTCGATCACATAAGTAATGAGGAGGTATTGAATAGAATTGGGGAGAAGAGGAGTTTGTGGCACAACTTGACTAGAAGAAGGGATCGGTTGGTAGGACATGTTCTAAGGCATCAAGGGATCACCAATTTAGTATTGGAGAGCAGTGTGGAGGGTAAAAATCGTAGAAGGAGACCAAGAGACGAATACACTAAGCGATTCAGAACGACGTAAGTTGCAGTAGGTACTGGGAGATGAAGAAGCTTGCACAGGATAGAGTAGCATGGAGAGCTGCATCAAACCAGTCTCAGGATTGAAGACCACAACAACAACAATGAATCGAGTGGCAATTATGCAGAATGGTTCCTAGATTGAGGAATATCTGTGCACATTACCAAAGCTCCATCAGGTCTGTATGATGTTCAGTCAAGGACTGACATTCGAATTTTCACAGTTGAGAGATCTAAATTAAGGTGTCAACACGCCGGTAAAGTGGATCTTAATTTGCCTGCGAATGGGGAAAAGGAAATTGTTACTGCTCATGTTGTACATTATGTAACAAATATTGTAACTAATTTGCTGTCAATAAGCAAAACAGTAAAGAAGGGTAATAAAGTTATCTTCGATACAGAGGATGGTAAAGTGATAAGACTCTTGTGGTGGTGATGTAGCTACTGCAAGTAATGTAAGAGGTATTTATAAAGTGAATATAGTTCAAAATGATACAGCAATGCAATCAAGCATAATGTGTGATAGTGCTGAAACAGAGATGGAAACTGAAACAGAGGAAGATGAGAATAAAGAGGAAGCTGATGTGTTATCCGAGAATCAAACTGAGGAAGAAAATTCAACAGAGGAAGTCAGTTTAAAGTGGTCTTCATGTATAGCAAAACGAAAAGAATATCCAGAGTGTGAAATGTATGCTGCCCAAACAACCAACAATGAACCAATCACAGTTGATGAAGCTTTAGTTAGTGCAAATGCTCAAGACTGGAAAAAGGTTATTGAAAAGGAGATGCAATCCTTTGCAGATAATGATACATATGAATGGGTTGACATACCTGAAAATAAAAAGCCACTAAGTGCAAGATGTGTGTTTAATATTCAAAACCTTGACAAGTGCAATACCAAAATTAAAAGCCAGATTGGTAGTTAAAGGATATTCCCTAGAGGAAGGAATAGATTACCATGAAACTCTCTCACCAGTGGTGAAGTATTCATCGTTAAGATATCTTTTAGCTCTTGCAGTACTGGAAGACTTATTAATTCATCAAATGGATGTGAAAACAGCCTACCTGAATGGAAGGCTGGAAGAGGAAATATATGTGATTCCACCTGATGAAGTTAAGTGACCTTATCATGGGAAAAGGAGAATTTGGCACTTGAAGAAAGGCATATATGTATTAATGCAAAGTGGCCATTACTGGAATAAATGTTCGCATAAAACTTTGATAAAACTAGGCTTGTTACCAACAACGGTAGATTCAAGTATATATGATAAAAGAAGCAATGAAGAAATTGCAATCAAGGCCATATGGGCAGATGAGTTTTTTATTTTAACCAATAGTGAAAGCCAGATGGACTTTTTTAAAAAACAGTTACGGTCAGAATTTAATACACATGATTTAGGGGAACTTAACCAATACTTAGCTATGAAGATTCTAAGAAGTGCCAACTGAGAAGAATTATGGATTGATCAATCTCTGTACACAAGGAAAAGCTTAGAAAAGTTCAATATGGAAAATTGTAAACCTATTTCTACTCCTATGGAAAATAATGCAAAACTGCTAATAACTGATTATGGCAAGAAATGTAAGGAAAGTGTACCCTATTTGGAAGCTGTAGGAAGACTACTGTACTTAGCACAGACTTCCAGACCAGACACTGCATTTGCCACAAATGCTGCACACAAGTTTTGCAGTGATCCTAGAGAAAAGCACTGGATGGCAGCCAAGAGAATAGTCAGATATTTAAATGGAACTGCTGATTACAAATTAAAATATATTAAAACTGTAAATGTAAATTTGGAAGGATACAGTCATGCAGACTGGGGAAATGAGCTGGAAAGCAGACACTCCATCACTGGAAGTTGTTTTAGACTAATGGGAGGATTGATATCATGGTCATTTAAGAGACAAAGAAATGTTGCTTTGAGTGTTGTAGAAACTGAATATATAGCCTTGTCCTCCACTATCCAAGAAGCTCTTTGGATCCGTACACTGATGAGTGAAATAGAATCTCCTCCAACATTAAAGTCAACTGTGGTATTTTGTGACAATATGGGAGCTATTAAACTTGCAAAAAATAATGTCACCAGTCTAAGATCCAAACATATTGACATAAGGCATCACTTTATAAGACATCATGTGGAACAGGGAAATACAATCCTCAGTTATCTATGCCTAGAAGAAATGTTATCTGATCTCCCCAAGCCTCTCAGTAAGGACAAATTTCAAAAGCTAGTGAAGCATTATGGTTTAACCTGGGATGTATACTGTTGAGTATATGAAAAATATTTGTTCAAGGCGGAGTGCTGGGGATATGTGAACAAACATTTTCCAGCATGCATAGTGCCGCACAAGATATGATGTGCAGAGTGCAATAGACTCTGTGGAATACACATGTTTCGTGCTTCTTGATGGACAACGTAATATATTTGCGTAGCCAAATGTATTAATATGTGTTGTGTGAATAAAACAAAAGTTTATTTTGTCCCTTAAACAGTTGTTACTTGTCATTTAGCTGCGTTAATCTGCATAAACTACAACATTCTCATGATCCTTTGTGGTTAGGTCTCCAGAGACGATTTCCACACGGGCAGTCTGTTTGGGCACTCTACATTAACAACAACAATTCTCATAGCAAATTTAACATGACTGACACTAAAACATTGTGCACATTCTGCTACGACGATGGAGTTAATGCATGTGATGCCTTGTATTACTTGCACTACATTAACAAACACTTCAATCAAGCTGTCTACGAGAGATCTTCCCATTGGAGGAACAAATTTAGAACCTCCTACTATTTGTGTGAAAAATGTACATATTACAATTTGTGCACTAATCAAGCTATGACTTTAAACCAACAACCAGTGTTTGTCCCTCATCGTGGAACTGGAACTCCCGATTGACCATATCGAAATAATTATGCTTATTGGAGATATAAATTAGCTATTACCAGCTAAAATCTGATTGGCTGCCTGCATCTTTGTTGCAACTGGTCGTCGAGAATTCCCAGCATTCAATGGTCATTGCCAACATCAGCACACTACACCGCTGCTGCCATAAGCAAAAAATTACCGAAAGATGCGAAAGAAGCTGAAACTGTTAAAGAGCAAGGTGGATTACAATACTTGTTCCTAAACCACTCCTGATGCCACTATTATTTTTTTCCTTTTCTGATATCTATTCATTGTAATGCATATACTATACATACCACATTAAATTTCCCAATTCTTAACTCATGCAGTAGTCCACTAAATTTTATTTTCCACAGTATAACTTGCTGTCTACTGATGACAATAACACAAAAAGTCCATTTTGAAATAATTTAGTTAAAGAAATATTCGAAATTTTCGATACCTCTAAGTAGGTGTACCTCAAAATTCCACCTGCTAAAAATTGTTTATTCTAGATTAACTTAGCTTATTTGAAACCCTCATTCTTCTCTGTTGAATAACTGTTTCACTTTTTCTAAAATCTTAACATTTCAAAAGTTATTTTTTTCCAGGATATTCCAGTCTATGAAGAATATTTTTTTCCAAAAGTCAAGTGTCATAGTTTAGTAACCTCCATTTTTCTGTTTCCAGAAATGTATACTGTTACTTACATAACATACGTTTGTCAATTATTCTAACTAAAAAATTTCACTTTCTCAGAAATTCTTGGCCAGCTTGGGGAATCCTCATGCACATTACAACTTCTCTCATAAAGTAGTACTTATTATTTTGTCATTTTGTGATTATACAGTTTTTGGTTACATGATTTTACTTCAGCGAATATTGTGTGTGCATATTTTTTCCTGTTTCTGGCCTTTATTTCAATATCTAAAATGCAATATTGTTGTATTTCGCCAATCTGTAATTTCTGTAATATGGGTTCTTATAAATATGTCATCTCACAAAAAGCCACAGTCAGAAGAAGGCAAGCATTCTAGTTTTACTGAGTCTGTAACAAGCATCCAACATGTAAGATTGGCCAATGGCCAATCGCTAAAAGATGAAAATCTATATCAGTAAGTCAATCATCTATGTCAGTTCTGTGAGAAGATTTTGTCAAATCACTTGTAGAATGTGTAACTTATAGATCTGCATAGTGAAAGCTCGATCGTAATAATAAGCCAATTTTTTAATAACAAGATTGATCAGGGAAAAAGAAAAGCAACAATGGTGTTGTGTCACACCATTATGAATTGTCTGAATAGCCTAGCAATTACTGGGAGAAGCCTTGATTGGTGGATTTTAACGAGACTAAAGAGGCTCCAAACTGGTTAGTAACGTTACAAAACCTGTCAAGAACTGCACCTTATCTTCAGTACTGAAGATAATCACGGTGTTCTTTGCTCGTTATCTCTCAAAATTTTGTTTCAGTAACTTTAGCATACAGCTATCCATGCTTTTAACTGGTGATAATTATGTCATATGACAATAAAATTTGATTACATATGAGAGGTAGAGAATATTTTACATTCTTTCAGAAGTTTCTG
Source organism: Schistocerca americana (assembly GCF_021461395.2). Classification (NCBI taxonomy): domain Eukaryota; kingdom Metazoa; phylum Arthropoda; class Insecta; order Orthoptera; family Acrididae; genus Schistocerca; species Schistocerca americana. Next base: position 893,404,987 of record NC_060119.1, on the reverse strand, counting down.
ACAATCTTCTTTTGAAGGCTAAATTCGAAGTCCAGTTACTGAAAGGTATATGAAGGCATGATCTGATAAACACGCAAGAATCTACGAGTTCCCTACATTTTTGATGTCTTATTTCTTCCAAATTACCTATCATTCATCATTTTCCAAATTTCTTCCATTCTAGTAGATAAAATGAGTAACACACCTACCTTCACCACAAACTAAGAAACAAAGGATCTGACCATCATACTTCCAAGTTTTAAATAAATTAAAATGGATTGAAAATTATTAATAATAAATAACCGCTCAATTTTTTTATTACTTACCTTCGTTGTATACAGTGGAATCATCTGAATTTTTTATTTTCTGAGCAGGCAATGCGGATCCATTGTTCAAGGCACCAGAAACACTGTTGTTATTGGTATGACTGTTCGCTTTCTTCAGTAGCAGCAGCAACTCCTTGCGAACTCTTGCTTTTTGTTGACAAATAGGTGAATAGCAACTGCTTACTCCTGTTGTTGCAGCCTGTTTATTATCGTTTTCATTGCAACTAAGAGAATAGCACTTCAAACTTTTACCAAGACGAGCCAACTTTGAGTACTGTTGCCGAATGCCACTCACTTTCTTAGAAATAGTGTTCAATATATCCTTGCTGAAAAATGAAGTTTGTGAGTTGTTTGACACACATAGTTTGCCAAGCACCATAGAAGGCAGAAGATGATCCACACCACTCTCACTTTCTGCATCACTCGCATCATTCTCAATATCTACATCACCCTCTGCATCTGATGACTTAGATGTATCACCATTCACACCTACTTTTACTGATCCTTTTGATGCTTGCTGGAAAAAAGAGAGGGAGAGAAAAAAGCATAAGAACTCATGGAAAACAACACAGTAAATGAAACACATTATAACTGTATTAATCAATGGCTTTTCTTCTATCCTGTAACCCATAACTGCATCATTGTCATTCATTAAAAATTAATCACCTATGGTATTTTACTGTTAAATTGTTCTCCATTCTTGCAAATGAAAGGACTATCATATCAAACATAATAAGAAATTATTATCTACAGTGACATTACATAATTTTCAGTCATTCTGACAGTATAAATATTTCATTAGTGAAGCTCAAGAAAATTTAATCTAGACCACACAATTTATAAAAAATGTGAAGACAATCATTTGCCTGTACAATTCAAACTGTATGATGCACAGGTACATTTCACACTAAGTTTGAAAGCTACAGCAATTCTCTAATCCGATGGAGCCTGGGCTCCATGCATTATTCTACCACATGTGAATGGTTACCTTCTCTCACTATTTTGTTTGTTGATTCTTACGAACAACAGGGTGCATACACGGGTAGAAAAAAAAAGACCTCTCGGATTTTTCCCAGATTTTTTGGTTACAAATACACTTTTTCCCCGGTGAGAGTACACTTTTTCCCTGCTGAAAATTCAATTTTCCCTGATGAAAATTCAATTTTCCCAGGCGAAAATTCACTTTTTTCCACATGAAAGTGCTTTTTTTCTGTGTTAAGTGACAATATATTTTTCCTCGAAGCTGTGAAACTTCTCAATCCTTTGAATAGTGAAGGTTTTATAAACTCAGATAGAACTTCCCAGCACTTTAGGAAACTAAAGCCAGAAAAAAATATGTTTTGTAAAGATGTTTGATGCACAGAAACATTTACACTGCATATTTTTGTACTACGAAAGCATAAACACAAATCCCACCAAATATAGATAATAGCTTCCAAAGCATTGAAATTTAGATTGTGTCACACTTTGTCAGCCAATTACAGTTCATGTCACGTGATCTCGTCAGCCAATGACAGAACGTATTCCGAGCATAGGACATGTGGTGTAGTCAACCAATAGCAACATCACTGTTAAGTAGCACAAATGCACAAACAAGAAAAGTTAATGGTTTAAATTAATATGCACACATATAGCTACAATAAAAGCTAAGCTTTCAAATATAATATTGATCATCAAACTGTTTAAGAGGAGTGGATAAGGAGGATCCTAAGAACACAGCTTAAATTGCAGCACCTGAAAACTTCTGATGAGCACAATTATAAATTTCACTGCTGTGCACCAAACATTTCTTAGGTGACCTGGGTGCGTACATGTTCCATATTTTCATAGAAAAGCCAATTACATGTGTAATTGCTCAAGAATTGACTTCACACTGTTTTTTTAAGGATAATTATACTTTTTCCCATCATTACTACATAATTTGTAATCTATGAAAGAACAAAAATAAATATGACAAACTAACTTTGAAACCTGAACTTTTTTAAGGTGTGTTACCCTTTAAGAGATATCAAACACAAATGTACCAGTAAAATTTTAAGTAATAGCATAAACGTCTGGTTTTTTGGGCCAAAAGTTTTCCTATGTGCTTTGTCCTCAGTTTTAAGTTTTGAATGGGAGTATAATGCTCCATGATTTAAGTAATTCATCACACATTCTGACAGATAACATAATTCATCTTGCGTAAAAGGAAATTTACTTTTAAAGTAACACTTCTCAAACCACCGTTCGCAACATTTTTCTGCGGCCTGTTAAAAATGTAAAAAGTTGTGATGTCACACTCATTGAAACGAGGTCCACAAGAAAGACTCATTCAAGTAGATTGTTGTCGAAGTATTGCATAGTCTTTGACACATTTTGCTGTTGGCAGACACTTATGTGTGCACTGTGTGTTGCTGCTATAAATGGCACATTTTCTTCTCAACTGAACCTGTATTTGTTGTTATTCTCTCATTTATCTTTCTATTGGTGCAGTATTATTCTGCAGCAGCAGGCTAAAGTAAAATCCTTTGTTAGAAATTCTTACCAGTCAAAATTACAAAAATTTGACTGAAAACTAAAACAATTAAAAATTTCCGGAATTCCAAAAATGCCTAAATTTTTCCTGGATGAAAAAAATCCTGTTTTTTTTCTAGATTTCCCACTTGTCTCTGGACATATACACACTGAACAAGTACTTTCCATCACCGTACAAGGACTGAGTTGGTGACTGCTGCATATAGGTCAAATTTTTGAACATTATAAAGAGCAAATGCACTTATTTGCTAGACTAAAACTGATTCAGTATGAATGTATTTAGCCAATTTCATATTGGTGCCACAGTTTCGAAATATGCATGCAATAATAATTTTATCTCCTCAAACCACCACCATAAGTATATGAAATTTCATGAATGAAGAAGTGTAGGAATTTGCATGCTTTGTTAGCTCAGAAAATCCACACATGGCATGATGAATGGGAAGCCACACAGCTGTAGTAATTATTGTTCCTCAACATTATGACAGCATATTAATAGAAAATGATAGCATCCTTTGTTTAATAGTAGAAGAATGTGCTATGTGTTATTCAGATATTGCACTGTTTTGAAACTTCGGGTACACAAAACAAATTTCAATAAATGCTGAAATAATCTATTTAAAAACTTACATTCTGAGCCAGCTTCCTTTCTTCCAGTATTTTCAAATGTGTTCTTCTGCTTAGAAATTCATCTAATCTTGACTTCCTTGCAATTTTTGGGTAATATAGTCGTCCAGGAGATGTCAGTGCCTTTGTAATATTTATTTCTTCAAACTTTGTAATTGGTGGGAAAACCTTTAGGTTTTTTAATGCAACTAAAATAGATAAAAAAATTCTGTTAAATACCAGAACAAGTTTTTGCTGCTTTTTTCACCAAGACAGTATAATATTAAAATGTCTAAATCAGTTTCTTTTTTCATTTCCAATAACAAAACTGGAATCAGACAGCTAAAAATTATATCTGCTTGATCAATGCTTCACATATAATCACCACTTCTCCTTCTTTCAAATCAAACATGTGCTACAGTGTTCTTTCTAGTAACTAATGTACTGAAATGTTTTTCTTTTAGCAATCTAATCTGTAGCTGTTGCATATTAAATGATCATCATTACATGTCATACAAAATGCAACAAATACTTAAAATACAAAAAACAAAAAAATACATGCAATTAATTAATTGAGCTATTCAGGTCTTAGTATGTTTCATGTTCAACAAATAAGGCACACTGAAAATAGTATTACGACAAATCTAATACATGCAGTTAAACAAGGGAAGGAGAATTCCTAACACTTTTAATGCCACATACTTCGCAATAGTGACTTGCAGTTTTACATCAAGTTGTAGCTCTCTACAAACTTTGTAATTAGGCATACAAGACAATTAATCACAGGCAAAGATATTTCTACACTAATCCAACACATTGCAAAACATTCAGACACACCTTTGTTTGGATTATTTATAATATTATTAACAAATAAGCACAACTCATTAAGAACGAACTGTTATGCTGGCATGAGTAAATGCTGCAATGGTTTTCCAGGTCTTAACCCACCCCCAGCTCCATAAAATCTGCTGTGACAGTACTTTATCACATCCAACCCTTTGGCATTTTACTATCCTCATTGGATTCTGATACCAAGGTCAAGATGAACATACTAGTACTGGCCGTAAACAGCAGTTTGGTTTCATGTCCACACTGCGGGCAGCACTGACCTTGCGACAGTTGGCAAGACCCTCTGGTAGCATAAGTTAGGAGAAAAGTATGAGCGTTTTTCTCCTCCAGTTGTGTTGATGTTTCCAAAATTTTAGAGTTGATAGCATTATTTTTGCATGTGGTTACTCATTTACTCTCGGTTTTTCTCTTGGTTTGCTGTTGTGAGTTTGTTTTTATGCAGTTGATAATTCTTAAGCTTTCACATTTTGGATTACTCTCTGTTTGTCTTTCAGAATTGTGTACTGTCACCATCATCTAATTTATGACCACTCCAGTTTCTCGGAAACCAACTAGTGGCAACTGGTCGCACATTACTAAAGTGGCTACGAAGCTGACTCTCACGTGTGAATAAACTTGTAATGATGGATCATAAGTTTCTGGCATTTTGGCAGTGTCAAATAACACTGCAGGAACAACTGCAAGAACATATGCTACTGCAATGACGACAGCAGGGGCAGATGCAGGAATAGCTTAACCAATGCACAGCTGATCTGAAACATGGGCCTACAGCTGGCAGAACAAGGACATACAGGGGAGCTTTTGCATCCACCACATCAGTCACTGTGTTTCATGAAACCTAGAAAGGCGCAAAAACTGCCTGCTTTAGGCTGTGTCGCAAGGTACGAAACATACCAGATCTCGCAATCCAGAGCACTTTGTTACTCAGCAGTAACAGCAGGAGTAGTAGTAGTAGTAGTAGTAGTTGTTGTTGTTGTTGTTGTTGTTTTTTGTATAAGATTGCGCAAAAGCTGCATCTGCGCATAGGCCCTACAGCATCAGAATTTAATGAATAGTGCAGTTTGCTGAGTGATCATTTCTGCCACCAAGTGCATAAAGTGGTTGCAAGATTACATTTTCAGCAATATGGAAATGCAGAGGCTAGACTTGTGTTTCCTGAACAGCGGATTTGCAAGTGCTCCCCGAGAAGTGCAAGTTTGAATGTAGTAACTGTGGTGTCTCAAATGCTGATTCTTTAATCACAGAGGTAGTTGTAAGGTTAGCACCAGACAAAGACGTCCAGATGAGCTTTGAAATCATCCAACCCTAAGTTAAGCACAATCTCAAATATTGCTGGAAGTCAGAGATGTCTGCATCAGCTCTGTCAGAGTTGTCTGCATCAGCTCTCATGTTGTTGATAAATAGCTAAGCTTTCTGCCACACTTCAACAAATCAGTCACCTGGATGACACTAAAGACACGACTTGTGACCAGGAAACCTATTGGCATTTGGCCTCCCCTCTTCTGCATCAGCTACATAGTCACATTATTGCTCCCAAGTAGATTTCGAAAGACTTGATAAACAGAAACAGCCATACCAGGCATCTAGACGTAGCTCAAGTTGTAGCTTAAGTTCCTTATGAAATATGAAACATTCCCCAAGTGTGACAAACATTTCAGCTGTGAAGAGATTACAGATAGTCAGCATTCCCTTTTATACCTGCGGCAGATCACAGAGGATGCCCCACCTCAGCATCAGGTTTGTCCCCACTGATGTTTAAGTCTCGTCCAGACTGTTTAACACACCATGAACATTGCCAGTGTCCACTGCCCTTTTCTTTTTAAAAACATGTGTCTCAAGTGTGGGCACTTGTGGCAATAGGGTGCCAGAGCAGGAGAACAATGTGCCGGTGTTCGCCAATACATTATGGGTGTCAGAACCCATATAAAAGTAATTAAAATTTATTTACTACTGGCTGGTTCAAATTGAGCATCACATAATATTCTCTTTCCGTAAAATGACAACTCATGCAAAAAAATAATAAAAAAAAGTTTTGCTTCACAGAAACTTATTTTAAATTAAGAAGCATCTGAATGATACCAAATCTCACCTCCTTTCTGTTCTTTATCTTTTTCTTCGTTTACTGGAAGCTTACTTGTATTTTCATCAGTTAGTTCAGGTTTCAATGAATTTTTAGTTTCATTTGGCTCAACTTTCACTTTCAAGGGATCACTGTTGTTGTTCCCTGCCTCATATTTTATCTTAATTCCATCCGTGAGTTGTAACTGATCTTCCATACTCTTCTTTAGCAAAAATTTATACGTGTTTGGATCAACAGCCAATATTTTGATTCCTTTATCATCTAGAACAAAAATTTAATACCAAATTGTAATTTAGAAACAATGTTAAACACAAAAATGATCATAACAGCAATCAAAACTGGCATTACCCCTCAGTTTATATCAATCAGGTATAATGTAGTGACACTTCATCCATCAAATATTTGTTTAGATGTCTTTCCTGACAGCACAAAAATGTTCATAAACATTTTCAGTCATGTCCTGCTTTCGTGTAATAAAGAGAAAAAAATGAAGAAAAGGAAATATACTAATGACTATAACACATAATGCAGGTTAGATTGAGTTTGCTATTCATCGAACAATAGCAGGCCATAAACAAATTCTGCAAAATTAAGGGACATGGTAAAAATCATGAATAAAAAATTAAAACACTGTAAATAAAAGAAAAATATCATCTAGTGTAACCTTTGCTACTATGACTTCAGCATCCTCTTAGTTGGATTCTAAGAAATCTGTTATTGTTTTACTGTAGATATTATCTAGAGGTGGATCAAAATGTACCCCTAAGTTCAAAATATGTGCATATATGCTTTTCATTATTTTTCAATATTTGTGTGTGTTCAGAAGACTGTAATAAGATTATCACTGCATTAAATGGGAGAGTGTGATAGTAATAACTTCCACTGCGCACATTCCATCATAATTCAAAAGTGTTTATAATGTGTGATACCTTGAACCTGGACCATTATCTTTTGAGGTCCTGCTCGAAGACCCATTTTATGACAGTCTTGAAGTCTATATTTACGAGTTGTTGACAGCCAAAGCCATCCCCATTGCCCATGTATTCTGTACTCTTCACCTTTTTGCTTCCACACCTGGAACAGAAAATATCTGTAATAAATATATTTCATCTTTTGCACATGCTAATTTTCCTACATACAAATGTAGCATACAGTTGCAGGCTCTTAGCACATAACAGTACAGCAAACTAGACTTAAAAATTAGACAAAATACCAAAAATTTATTTACTGCAAAGATAAAAGATCTATTGCTTTTTATTGTCTTATTCTATTGTTTATTTTCACTATTTCAACTTTCCTAGCTAATAATAGAATATTTATTTTAAAGTTGAATAAATGTAAAGCTCTGTTATTAACCCTCGAATGGGCGCACCAGTGTTTAAAGTGCTCCAATCGCAAATAACATTCTTTTGTCCCATTCTATTGTTGTTTTATAACTGCGAGCCCATACTTATTTGTTCATTATTGCTTCAGCTAACACAGTAATAGGTTGAGTTGTCATATGTCCAAATGAGTAGTAGTAATACAAACAGCAAGCTAGGCGAGAAAAAAATTTATGATCTGTGCAAGAAAAGATCCTGATTCTGAGCTATTAGCACAGATCCACAATGAGACAGTTATCTACAAGATAATTAGTAATCAAGTAAATAAATGACGTGTGACTAGGGCCTCCTGTCGGGTAGACCATTCGCCGGGTGCAAGTCTTTCGATTTGATGCCACTTCGGTGACTTGTGCATCGATAGGGATGAAATGATGATTATCAGGACAACACAACACCCAGTTCCTGAGTGGAGGAAATCTCCATCCCAGTCGAGAAACGAACCCCGGCCTTTCTTCTGTCACACTGACCACTCAGCTACCGGGGGCGGACAGTAATCAAGTAGGCAATTGGTAGAGGTGTGATGGAACTGCGCTGTTTAATGCTTTTGAGTGTGTCATTACTGTGGGGTAACACTTGTATACAGCAAAAGAGATGCAATTAAATGTTTGTTTCATTACTGTTAATGAAAAATCGTGTGCCTGCTTGAGAGTTAAGTATATTATACAAACACACATTTAAGTTATGAAAAATGATTTCTCACGGGCTACCTAAGAAATATGGGATAGAATAGACATATAAATGTACAGGTAATAACACAATAAAAGGAACTTACGTGAGATATGAAGAAAATGAATATAGCTATGGAACGATTGGTAGAGAATGTAGTGGGGAATTCCAATACAAAAACTGAGGAGCAAAGATGAACTGAGAGACTATATCTATTACTTCTCTCATCTTTTCTCCAATGTAACTCACTTCACTTTTAACAAGCCAGGTCAATGGTATTGGAGAATAAAGAATTCCTAACACTACAGTAGTGAATCTACTGAAATGAACTATCCTGGTAGACTGAAATTACATGCCAATTTCAGAACAATATCTACTGCATATTTGGAGTGATGCTGGACTAGCAGCTACTGTTATCAAGCATGGGCACAGTCTCTGAGATACCTTTTTGGATTACTGCAGGTACTGGAACCATTTTCACACTATTTCCATGGCGTGCGTGTCGGACTATAAGTCAGTGATTACAAAATATGAAGCTTTCTATAAATTATAGTGTAACAAAATGTGTTCCTAAAGAATTCTCAGAATAATGGAAGCACATCAAATGTGCATTGACAAATTATGTTTAATGTTGTGGCAGCCTAACGGGCAAGTGGGCTCCTCATGTAACAGGCCAAAGAGCGCTGTCCCACCTGCAAAGCTACAACGCTGGCCTGTTTCTCATTTCTTTTCATCTTGTTCCACTGATTTATTTTCAAACTTTGGACACTGGAGTAATAAGTAGAGATTCTGATGAAATGAGACTAACTGAATTTTAATGGTTAAGTTACCTGAGTAACTCGAGGATGGGGGTTATAGTGTGTCTGCTGACAACTAAACAAACTACCCACACATGCCCCTAATGATTCAATGATCACCATGAACCAATTGCAAAGGAACCCCCCCCCCCCCACACACACACACACCAAAAAAAAATCCCTCTCCTGCCTGTTACCCATTATAACCATGGACTGTAACAAACTAACCACATTCTTTGCCAGGACTTCAACTGTCTACAACAATATTCAGAAATGATCATCATACTTAGGATCTCTCTCATAAAATAAAGTGCTACTACAAAATATCCTGATCCATCCCTATTCCACACCTACTCTCAGTCCTTTGCCCCACAGTTCATATCCCTTTGAGGACTCTGAAGCAGTCCTGTCACAGGTACATTCTATTGTATCACAGGCTAGGCCATCTGTGAAAGCAGACATGTCATACAAGATATAATAGCTCTGTTTCTTAAGGTTTGCACAATCATTTATGTGACCATGACCATAACTAGCTGTGTCCTTGAATGAATGCCCACCACCAAACTGCGGTCAAGAGCACTTGACCCACCAGTGGCACAGTATGCTCGACTTCAGTGGGTGGTTCACAATCTGTGGCACCTGCATGCTACCTAATAATGTTAGGTACTCTGAATCGCATAGATGGGAATTGCCCTTACAACATGTCCTTTGTTCCTGCATTCTTCCTAGCCTCATACTCCACTAGCCCCTGCCCCACTCATCTCCACTCTGGCACCATACCACCCACTTCACTTCATCAATTTACACTCACACTTTACTCTCCACTGCCTCATCCTCTCTATCCACTCTTCCACCTTATTGTATGCCACATGAAACTCTCCCAGCCTGCAACAGGGCGAGCTCGACAGTGCCAAAGTTCCATCCCTTTCCTTTTCAGCCTCTCCCTCCCAGCCATCAGTCATCCCTCCCTCCACCTCCTTTCTCTTCTCACCCATCCCACCCAATGCAACCCCTCACCTCAGTTGAGCTCCAAAGCTGAGTCATCGTAGCTGTGTGTGGTTTTTTGTGGTAGTTACCTCTGAATGGTCACTTAAAAGATCAGCACTATTTTCTGTTTTGTTTATGTGTCTATCAAACACTCAACACTTCAGCTATATGATGAGTCATTACCAATATTTTTACAGTATTTGTATTTCACCCAGGACCTCCACGCAAAATGTTAAATGGTACGTACTTAATGGGAAAACATTCATTTACATGTAAGAGCTGTAATAAATACGAAATGAAGGCTTATATATCAGTGAAATCACAACAGCTCTAGCTAATCAATTTCTTATGAATGTCAGTCATAACACAGACATTGGTTACAATCCTAATACAAATCAACACTCATTAAATAAATTCTGATCACATATTCTATGCATGAGCTGTAGAGATAAGGGAAGGGCTAGTTAGTAACTCCAAGCAAAAATACACAAGACAAGCAGTAACAGGCATAGCTACTGAGATCATGGATCAGAATACAGATGAAGTTTTGTATTGAGGATGATCTGTCAGAACAAAGTGGATGCTTAATAACCTATCCAAGGAAATTCTCTTCAGTATTCACTCTGCGGCTTTAGCCACAATAGAACAAATCATCGATACTTATCTAGAGAAGACTAAACATCTCACTGCAACTAACATTCATAATAATCGTAAGCTTTGCACATAATGTGCTTCTAATGAGCAGTTAATTATCATGAAACACACAAGTTTTTATTTTATTCCACTCTGTGGTAGTCATACTGACCTGGTGTTTTAAACCTAGAGTATATTTAACAAAATTGTAAGTCAGTCTGTTTCTTTCTTCTTCCTCTTCTTTATCCTTCTTGTCTTTCTTCTCCTGGCGCTTCCTTTCTTCTCGTTCAGAAGCTGTCATTCTCTGAAGTTTCACATGCCCTGAAAATTAAAAACAACAAAATAACTAGCATAAAGAAACAAAAGACTTCTTGTGGCTATTACATTCCCATATGCCTTGTTAATTACAGAAATCTGCAATACTGCTGTATACATCATCTACAATACTTGGCATTTTACTCTTATAACACTCACACTCTTATAACATATAACAGATCTTTAGCTTACGACAAATAATGGAGAAGTGTTATGAGTGGAGCAGGGAATTGTATCTACGCTTTATAGATCTATAAAAGGCATATGACCGGGTTCCTAGGAGGAAGTTATTGTCTGTTCTACGAGATTATGGAATAGGAGGCAAACTTTTGCAAGCAATTAAAGGTCTTTACATGGATAGTCAGGCAGCAGTTAGAGTTGATGGTGAACTGAGTTCATGGTTCAGAGTAGTTTCAGGGGTAAGACAAGGCTGCAACCTGTCTCCACTGTTGTTCATATTATTTATGGATCATATGTTGAAAACAATAGACTGGCTGGGTGAGATTAAGATATGTGAACACAAAATAAGCAGTCTTGCATATGCGGATGACTTAGTTGTGATGCAGATTCGATTGAAAGTTTGCAAAGTAATATTTCAGAGCTAGATCAGAAATGTAAGGACTATGGTATGAAGATTAGCATCTCCAAAACGAAAGTAATGTCAGTGGGAAAGAAATATAAACGGATTGAGTGCCAAATAGGAGGAACAAAGTTACAACAGGTGGACAGTTTCAAGTACTTAGGATGCATATTCTCACAGGATGGCAACATAGTGAAAGAACTGGAAGCGAGGTGTAGCAAGGCTAATGCAGTGAGCGCTCTGCTACGATCTACTCTCTTCTGCAAGAAGGAAGTCAGTACCAAGACTAAGTTATCTGTGCACCGTGCAATCTTTCGACCAACTTTGTTGTATGGGAGCGAAAGCTGGGTGGATTCAGGTTACCTTATCAATAAGGTTGAGGTTACGGATATGAAAGTAGCTAGGATGATTGCAGGTACTAGTAGATGGGAACAATGGCAGGAGGGTGTCCACAATGAGGAAATCAAAGAAAAACTGGGAATGAACTCTATAGATGTAGCAGTCAGGGCGAACAGGCTTAGATGGTGGGGTCATGTTACACGCATGGGAGAAGCAAGGTTACCCAAGAGACTCATGGGTTCAGCAGTAGAGGGTAGGAGGAGTCGGGGCAGACCAAGGAGAAGGTACCTGGATTCGGTTAAGAATGATTTTGAAGTAATAGGTTTAACATCAGAAGAGGCACCAATGTTAGCACTGAATAGGGGATCATGGAGGAATTTTATAAGGGGGGCTATGCTCCAGACTGAACGCTGAAAGGCATAATCAGTCTTAAATGATGATGATGATGATGATGATGATGATGATGATGATGATGATGACATATATTTACTTCCAAATTTTCTGCATACTGAAAAATCATCTCTTTTTTTAGACCACAAATAAAGTTTAGTGGGCATAACTAAATATTGCCAGCCAGGTTATAAACCTTTCACAGGAAATTACAGAGTCCACATGGTAATCAACTCTTAAACATCACATTAAAGTCTCAATTAAGAACTAAAATAACAAAGTTCATATGCCAATGGGACTACAGAGATGAGGCAATGTATACATATGAGATTTTGTTACTCTATTAGCACCGAGAAAGGGTATCATCTGAAAGCTTGGCGACAGTTTCACTCTTGTTTTACAGTTTACATGCTTGTCAACTCTTCAACTATGTGATGAGTTGTTACTTTCACACCTTCAATTATTTATATTCCACCCAGTCAGTGAGAACAAGTTTTGAATTGTTTTGAAAAGTGTGTGCAAAGTTTCCTGGAAGTCATCATGTGCTCTTGTTCTCAAATACTGGACGAATATAGTCTGGGTAATTTCCACATCGTAAGTTATGCTGCCTCAGGACATGCGTAGTCGCTAATACACTACTGGTCATTAAAACTGCTACACCACGAAGATGACATGCTACAGACGCGAAATTTAACTGACAGGAAGAAGATGCTGTGACATGCAAATGATTAGCTTTACAAAGCATTCACACAAGGTTGGCGCCGGTGGCAACACCTACAACGTGCTGACATGAGGAAAGTTTCCAACCGATTTCTCACACACAAACAGCAGTTGACCGGCGTTGCCTGGTGAAATGTTGTTGTGATGCCTCGTGTAAGGAGCATAAATGTGTACCATCACATTTCCGACTTTGATAAAGGTCGGATTGTAGCCTATCGCGATTGCGGTTTACCACGACATTGCTGCTCGTGTTGGTCGAGATCCAATGACTGTTAGCAGAATACGGAATTGGTGGGTTCAGGAGGGTAATACAGAATGCCGTGCTCGGCCCAAACGGCCTCGTATCGCTAGCAGTCGAGATGACAGGCATCTTGTCCACATGGCTGTAACGGATCGTGCAGTCACGTCTCGATCCCTGAGTCAACAGGTGGGGTCCAACAACCATCTGCACAAACAGTTTGATGATGTTTGCAGCAGCATGGACTATCAGCTTGGAGACCATGGCTGCGGTTACCCTTGATGCTGCATCACAGACAGGAGCGCCTGCGATGGTGTACTCAACGACGAACCTGGGTGCACGAGTGGCAAAACGTCATTTTTTCTCAGATGAATCCAGTTTCTGTTTACAGTATCATGATGGTCGTATCCAGGTTTGGCAACATCACGGTGAACACACATTGGAAGCATGTATTCGTCATCGCCATACTGGCGTATCACCCGGCGTGATGGTATGGGGTGCCATTGGTTATCCGTCTCGGTCACCTCTTGTTCGCATTGATGGTACTTTGAACAGTGGACGTTACATTTCAGATGTGTTACAACCCGTGGCTCTACCCTTCATTCGATCCCTGTGAAACCCTACATTTCAGCAGGTTAATGCACCACCGCATGTTGCAGGTCCTGTACAGGCCTTTCTGGATACAGAAAATGTTCGACTGCAGCCCTGGCCAGCACATTCTCCAGACCTCTCACCAACTGAAAACGTCTGGTCAATGGTGGCCGAGCAACTGGCTAGTCACAATACGCCAGTCACTACTCTTGATTAACTTTGGTATCGTGTTGAAGCTGCACGGGCAGCTGTACCTGTACACATCATCAAAGCTCTGTTTGACTCAATGCCCAGGTGTATCAAGGCTGTTATTATGGCCAGAGATGGTTGTTCTGGGTACTGATTTCTCGGGATCTATGCACCCAAATTGCATGAAAATGTAATCACATGTCAGTTCTAGTATATTTGTCCAATTAATACCCGTTTATCATCTGCATTTCTTCTTGGTGTAGCAATTTTTATGGCCGGTAGTGTAGTTGTATTACTGTGTTAAATTTTTAATGTAATATTATAACTCTCACTGAAGAGATTATGACAGCATTTAAAATTTTTCAATTTGGTCAATGCTTACACAAAATCAAATTTTGTTGGCCCTGGAAGCCTTTAGACAGGCAACCTGCAACTGGAATCAGTGATTGTTTCAGATGCTTAGTAATACAGATTATTCTGCTTGGTTAGGGTTCATTTTATACATGGTTTTTAATGGTAAATTTTGTGTTCAAACTGATAAAACCTTAAGAGATGGCCATTATTGTTAACATCACCACTACTATTTGTGGTAACAAGCCCCACACAATAAAACACAATATGCATCAGGCAAGAGTGTAACACTATGCCTGCACCATTATGTTCAAGTGATGAAAATGAAACAATGACGTACTATAACGTTAGTATATGCAAAATAAAAGTAGCTTACCTAATGCTTCATGCCATACACTTGTAAATACAACAGGCTTGATGCAAGCCTGTAACACAATTAAGGCTCGAGCAAAGTCTCTAGCATTTACACATGCACTAACAGCTGTTATCCATGGCTTCCGTAAAAGTGGCCAGTTGGGATGCATAAAAGACGATTGAATACTTGACTCCAGCTGCAATACAGTCTGTCTTAGTGTGCTTACAAGAAGAGCTCTTGTACCTGTAACACAGAAAATTTCTCCATTTACTGAATTGTTTTCTGTTATCATAACATAATATGAAATAGCATAGGCTATGAGACAGCAGAGCTGTAAGTAACTAGAAAGTAAGAATCAATACATCAATTGAATATTTTGACACTGTTTCAAGTATGCTTCCTCCCTCCGTTGCATTGTGCTCATACTGATGTTCAGAAAAGAGCAAATTCACAACCAATGGGAACACGCACAAATTCCATCAGAAAAAATATAAATAAATCTAGACACATTGCCAACTACAATTTATGCAAACAGGTCTGTAGAAAAATAATTTAATAGCCATTCATATTCTAAAGAGTTCAATGTAAGTTGCAGAAATGGCATCCATGTCAAACGCATTGGTTACCTTTGGTTACCTAATTATGTCACACTTATACTCAAATTACTGTGGACTGTCCTTTAAATTTAGCACTAGTATAAGCTGCAAACTTTTGCCATTTTCAGCTCGATTCAAATGACGTATACCGTATTTACTCGAATCTAAGCCGCACTCAAATCTAAGCCGCACCTGAAAAATGAGACTTGAAATCGAGGAAAAAAATTTTCCCGAATCTAAGCCGCACCTGAAATTTGAGACTCGAAATTCAAGGGGAGAGAAAGGTTTTAGGCCGCACCTCCAAATCGAAACAAAGTTGGTACATTTTAATATGAGACACAATTTAGGTCGAATTAATGACGATACAGCTACAGTAGTTTGGTTCGAGTCGTAAGCTTAGCAGTTAAGCTTTACCAGGTACCCATTGCTATGCGTCAGGCGCTCCGTCCGTATTTATATGGGTACCCTTCCTTTTTCATGTGCTTCGTCTGGTTTGAATTGATTGCTTATTTTTCTTTGATCTCGTAAGTGCCGTTCTCTTTGTTATAGGTGTTAACGTCACTCTAAGATGAAAATGCATTACTGTACTGTGTCATGCATTGTTTGTTGCATTCTGATAATGAGTGTTTATGGCCTGTCGCCGCTCGCGGCATGGCTTGCTTTTGTGCGCACTACCGCCGCTTACAATTGGGGAGGGGGGGGGGGGGGGGGGTGGTGCAAAAAGGTGGAATTGTCTCGTTAGCGGAACAATCGCAAGAGACTGCTATTTGTTGTTACTTACACTGCTGGTTTCTTTGATAATGATCAGCAAGAACCAAATAATAGACTGCGTATGATAGAAGATGTTCTGAACGAGAGTTTAGCGAAAATTTTTCTCCGTTTGAAAATCTTTGCAGACGCCTCTTTAGTACATTACATTCTGCACAGAAATTAGAATCATCTTAGATTTAAAAATCTAGTCAATTGCCGTGTTTCATTTCTGACTGTATCACTATTAGTCATAAGAATAATACGAATATAAACATGACATGATATGTATATTCTTCCACATTTGCTGTTGTCTCACTCTAGTTTCGTAGTTTATTAGGCAGACAGGATTTAAACGAGATAGCAGCAAACATGAAAGAATACATGGCAAAATGTTTATATTCGTATTATTCTTATGGTGAAGAGAATACTGCATGTGATTCAAAATTCATAAAAGTTCCTATTAGCAACCATCTCTTCTCACAGGTAGGAAAAAATTCAGAATGTAGAGTTGGTCATATTGACAAAAACCCCAGTCTTGCCAGTCGGATTTTCGTAGTACATTGAAATGCTGCTACATTCGAAGATGAACAATGCGGAATTTGTATTTCCTTAGTTGGATAATGTATGAACATGCAGTGGTCGAAACTCGGGGCGGAGAAAAAAGCTCGTCTTCCACCTCTTTTTTTTTTTTTTTTTAATTTATTTATTGACGCAGAGGTTTTGGCTCCAGTATTTATCTTTGTGCCTGCAAAGCAAGCCTGTGTAGCGCTACATATATTCGACGGCAGAAGTTAGTTATGGCGGCACCTACCAACATTTTGCAGAACTTCCGCTTACTTTGCACTCGATTCTAAGCTGCAGGCGGTTTTTTGGATTACAAAAACCGGAAAAAAAGTGCAGCTTGGATTCGAGTAAATACGGTATCTTTGATAGACATCCTGTAACTGTCCAATAGTGACAAGCAGGCTCTTTCACATTTTCAATGTCTACATGTTAATGTGGGGAGAAAGAGAAAAAGAACTCATTTTCGTTTTGACAGCTAGTGCTAGTGAGCAAATTAAGAGGAATAAAAATGGGACTGGTATTTCCAATTTTCATTTCATTATGAAAATGTCAAGTCTTGGGCACTATCGATGCTAAACTGAGTGTACTGTTAATTCTTTTCATAGGATTTACACATTCACAAAGCAAAAATATGATTATGAACATCTTAAGAGCACAATAATATTACAATACCAACATCAAAAGGTTGTCATATATCAAGGGACTAATAAACAGAAGCAACTGCAACAGAAACAGATGTGAGAATGTCTCCTGGGATTATGGTCACTATTACAAACTAAACCAGGAACACCCACCCAACTCCAATTTCTTTAAAGAATCCAACTCCCAAGCATAAATCAGCTTTAAAAATGAGTTAACGTGTTAAATATTTGACATTAAGCATGTAAAACCTTTATGCTTGAAGATGCAAAACCCTAATTGTGCTGGTTTCATTAGTTTTGGAGTTAAAAAGAAAGTCAAAACCAAAACTGGTACTGTACAGTGGTATATGTGAACAGCCTGCAAAAAATATTAAATTAAAACAAGCTTACGACATGAACAATGAACATTTAGTGACAAACAGCTTTTCTTTCATTATTTTTTGGGACTGTGTTTGAAGGAAGTTTAGGAAAGTTATGAAATTATGTTTAAAGTTCGAAAAAGTCACTATGTGCTCTCATTAACAAGCATTGGATGACTATAGTCTTGGTGATTTGCACTCGGTGTCAAGAAAAGCTAGTATTTCATGCATTTCAATGTATGTGATATCATATCTTCTGAACTGTGTGTCATACAAGAATATAATTTTGCAGTTATATGCAGTGGCACATACGGATACTGTCAGCAAAATGTTTGTGATTAGAGTTAATAATGCACATTGTGTCACTGTAAAATTAAAACAGTGAGCAGGCATTTCCCCACTTTCTCTACTGCATGACCTCACAAAAAGCAACTACGTGGCATTTCAGAAAGTTAGACTGGCCCACTTGTAGCTCACCTTATGAATCGCTCACAACACACAGCACGAGCAGACCTATTTCGAGTGCTCTATATTTGTATCAATATCTTAGGATAATGACATAGTGTTATCAACATGTATATGATAATGACATAATGTCATCAACATGAATACTCCCCGCTTAATATAAATTTGTATAATGTTTTCTTTTTTACTGTAAAATTAACAATATATAAAATTCCAAATGTGTGCTATTGTACTACAGTAACATTCATATGATTTATATGTACATTGTTATGAGAATATAACCATCTTTATACCGTAATTGAACTCTTGGGTTGGGGACAGGGGTTGGTGGGGTGTTTATTTTCCACAATGATTTTTAATGGTTCAAATGGCTCTGAGCACTATGGGACTCAACTGCCGAGGTCATTAGTCCCCTAGAACTTAGAACTAGTTAAACCTAACTAACCTAAGGACATCACAAACATCCATGCCCGAGGCAGGATTCGAACCTGCGACCGTAGCGGTCTTGCGGTTCCAGACTGCAGCGCCTTTAACCGCACGGCCACTTCGGCCGGCCAATGATTTTTAATAGTGCACACTGAATACAAATATGAGTGGCTAATAGCACAAATGCAAGAATAGCATATGGACAGATTCTTTGTAAATCTCTGCACACTGTTCTACATTACTACAGGGGAAACTGATTCTTAATCATCCTGTACAGCAGCTGGATCATTCTTTTGGGAAAGGTGATTTCCTCCACCATGAGAGCTGCTCCCTTTCATTTTAGACAGACAGACTATGGATAGGTGTCAATATGTTTGATGGAATAGGACTCATGATATTCAAATCTAGAACAATAATCTGTTGTAATATATTGCTTTACTTGGGTTGAAATATCTTAAGTTTTGTTAACCCCTTGGGAGCCAATTTAACCCTTTAGGCCTCTTCAGATGTTGGGAGAACTGAGGCTGGATTGATGCATTTTGATACCTCCAAACTGAGAAAATATTCCTGTCATTGGTAGTGAAGAGAATGAAATCGACAAAGTCAAATACGTACTGATAGCATTTTACACTTGAAGCAGGCTCTTCAGTGTGGTACACAGCTGATAGCTCCACGAGTTGTTCTTTTTAAAAAAAATAGCTCATTTAATAACTGCAAATAAATACTCACTTAACAAACAGAAAATTACACCTTTGTCTACTCACAAGACAAAATTCGACAGGAAATGATGGGGAGGCACAGTCTGTCTGTAAATTGAAAAGCAAGCAGCACTCATGGTGGGGGAACTGTCTTTCCCAGAAGAATGCTGTGACTTAAGAATTAACTTCCCTCTAGCATTGCAGAAAAGTGTGCAGAGATTTATTCACTGGTGATTCATAAGGTGAGCATAAGGATCAGTATAACTTTGAGAAACATCCTGTAGTTGCTTTTTGTGATGTAGTGTCGTAGAAAAAATGGGGAATTTCCAACTTGCTCTTCGTTTTACAGACCTATGGAGGAGACAAATGAATGACCAGTCTGGCAACACATCATCCTTGACGATTCTAACCTCTACCCCTACCTAACCAAACTGTTACACCTCCAGAAGACAATTTACCCTTTAATACGATTCTACTGCATTCAAATTTGGCACAGACATTTACTCTTCATTCTTAACCTGTTTTAGTTAACAATTTACATTAATTTTATATAATTAAAACACTACTTTTAATAATGTGTGGCTTTTTCATTTCCTGCAACATGGAAGGTATTAGTCCTAGAGAAAAAAATGAATAGGACCTTTATCACAGGAAATTTTATATAATTTAATTTTACACTGGGAAACATTTACTCTAGAGATAGTCAAGAAAAGTGTTAAAAAGTTGCCTTTAAATGCCCCAACCCCCCACCCACCCCACTACCACATCCATGCTCGGACCCCACCAGTCAGGATTTCTATTATGTTATTCATTACATTCCCCCTACCACTACACAAATATTTGTGACTACATGAATTTTTTCACCTAATTTTTTTCCTTCGTCGACTGGACTTGAGACCACTCACTGAATATCAGAAATGTTTAGTTGCTGACAGGCACACACAAAAGAAAATAAAAACTTGCTAGTTTTTGGAATTAATCTTTATTTGAGCTGGAGTACAAACGCATGCACGCGCACACACACTTCCGTTGATCAAGTGTTTAGTGCCTTAAGCACAACACTATATCATTTCATAACTAGAGCTAAAAGTGGCAGGTGTAAAATACAGGGAGCGAAAGGCTATTTACAATTTATACAGAAACCAGATGGCAGTTATAAGAGTCGAGGGGCATGAAAGGGAAGCAGTGGTTGGGAAGGGAGTGAGACAGGGTTGTAGCCTCTCCCCGATGTTATTCAATCTGTATATTGAGCAAGCAGTAAAGGAAACAAAAGAAAAATTTGGAGTAGGTATTAAAATCCATGGAGAAGAAATAAAAACTTTGAGGTTCGCCGATGACATTGTAATTCCATCAGAGACAGCAAAGGACTTGGAAGAGCAGTTGAACGGAATGGACAGTGTCTTGAAAGGAGGATATAAGATGAACATCAACAAAAGCAAAACGAGGATAATGGAATGTAGTCAAATTAAGTCGGGTGATGCTGAGGGAATTAGATTAGGAAATGAGTCACTTAAAGTAGTAAAGGAGTTTTGCTATTTAGGGAGCAAAATAACTGATGATGGTCGAAGTAGAGAGGATATAAAATGTAGACTGGCAATGGCAAGGAAAGCCTTTCTGAAGAAGAGAAATTTGTTAACATCGAGTATAGATTTAAGTGTCAGGAAGTCGTTTCTGAAAGTATTTGTATGGAGTGTAGCCATGTATGGAAGTGAAACATGGATGATAAATAGTTTGGACAAGAAGAAAATAGAAGCTTTCGAAATGTGGTGCTACAGAAGAATACTGAAGATTAGATGGGTAGATCATATAACTAATGATGAAGTATTGAATAGAATTGGGGGGAAGAGGAGTATGTGGCACAACTTGACAAAAAGAAGGGACCGGTTAGTAGGACATGTTCTGAGGCATCAAGGGATCACAAATTTAGCATTGGAGGGCAGCACGGAGGGTAAAAATCATAGAGGGAGACCAAGAGATGAATACACTAAGCAGATTCAGAAGGATGTGCGTTGTAGTAAGTACTGGGAGATGAAGAAGCTTGCACAGGATAGGGTAGCATGGAGAGCTGCATCAAACCAGTCTCAGGACTGAAGACCACAACAACAACCACAACAACAACAACTAGAGCGGGACCAATGAGCACACAGACAACCAGTATTCCATATTATCATTCCTTCATTTTATTCTGGTTCCCAAAATTATCTGTTTGTTCCTATCCTACTTTGTCTTTCTTTTAATCCAATTTCATTCATTTTTACATTTTGTTGATATCTTTCCTCTTTATTTTTTCTTTTGCATGATGATCTGTTTTCTGGGTTTAATTCTTATTTGTTTTGCCTTTTTTGCATGTTTGATGTTGATGCATCTTTTACATATTTCTCCTTCCAATTGTATCGCATACATACCTCTTGTCTTTCTTTGCTTCATGTTTACTTCTTTGGATCCCCCAATCTAATATCACATGCTAATACCATTGTTCATAAGGTAAACATGGCCTCTCACCTGGCACTATGCAAAGTCTTTCGTGTCTATTAAGTTTTTTAAAAATTCTAGGAAAGAATTAACCGCTGAAATATATATTTCTGGTTAACAACACCTCACAGTTTTCTATTACGAAAGTTCAGTTCTTTCTGTCACTTGCTCACACCCAGCTCATCTACTGAAATATTTCATCAGTCAACTTTTGTAATAATCAGTTTTTCTCACTAGGAAACTTCTTGTAACTTAATGCATAAGACTGAAAACTAATACTTCACACTGCTATCCTTGATCTGCCTGGCATCATGGCAAAAATGTTTAACCAAATGCCAATATTTCCACATATTATTCTGCTACAACCATACATAATGCAACACTGGCAAGGTTCTTATCTGCTCAATAAGACACAATTAAATGCTTCAGTTAAAGCAGCCAACTGTTATTTGTTCTTTGACTGCCCCCTACCTCCCACCCAATAACCTTCCTAAAACTTCGGTAAAAAGGAGTGTTATCACCTTATGATATGATGTGATGAGTACAGTCTGATCTAGTAAAGACAGGATTAAAAGAGTTTCCAGAAAACCATGTAATACTGCGATGACAAAGGGCACTGCAGATACAACGCAGTGAACAACTTCAGCAAATGAAATAATTTAAGTTACATGAAAAATCAGCAATGACACTTAAAGCTTCAGTTTACTTAGACTCTCAGGAAACACTACTGATTAATGGTCACATATAGAATTGAGACATAATAAGAGACTTCGAAATAACAGGTGTAAAAGTACAAAATGCAGATTTCAGACAACAGATGTCGCACCAATGCAGTTTGTGCTATAAACATTTGACAATGTGCCATTTTGTTGTGTCGTCAACGAGTGTCAGACGTGCACAAGTGATAAATTGAAAAAGTATGAGCATAGTGTTGCGTTGTCTTGTTCAATACGTCGAAATTTATACAGAACACAGAGCATTATTAATATTTTGTTTTCACTTGAAGAAAACTGTTGCTGTATCATATCGATTACTTCGAGAATTTTATGGTGAACATGCTCCATCACAAGATGTGTGAAAGATGATTTCAGCATTTCAAAAATGGTGACTTCGATGTTGCAGACAAGGAACATAAGATGTGGAACTGGAAGCACTGTTGAATGTAGATAATTCACAAACACAAAAACAACTTGCCAACCAATTGGGTGTTAGTCAACAAGATGTTTCCAATCAGCTGTGAGGGATGGGAAATATTCAAAAGACTGGTAGATGGGTAGCACATGAGTTGAACGACAGGCAAACGGAAAAGCACAAAACACATATGACATTTTGCTCACATGGTCTATTATGAGCTGTCAAAACCTTGGGAAACAGTTAATACTACACATTACCAACAACAATCGACTGATATGAACTGTTCGCTGCTCAAAGAAAGGCCACAATACTGAAACAGGCAACACAAAGTCATTTCTCTTCATGACAATGCTACTTCACATATGATAAAACCAGTTCGCACCAAGTTGGAAGCACTTAGCTGCTAAGTTCTACCCCATGCAGCTTACTCACCACACTTCACTCCTTCCGATTACCACTTGTTTGCATTGACGGGTCTCGCAGTTGCTGAGCAGAACTTTGGTTTGTACGAAGATGTGAAAAAATGGGTCAATGAACGGTTCACAGCAAAAGGGGAAAATTTTTACTGGCATAAAATTCATGAACTCCCAAAAATATGGGGAAAATGTATAACAAACAATGGTGCATACTTTGAGTAAAGCATTATCATTCTTCTGCATTTAAGGTGTTTTTTAGGCAAAAAATCAGCATTTCACGCTTGTACACCTGGTAAACCATACAGATTAACTTTCACAACATTAATTGACAAAGCAGTATCATCAAACAAAACTGAATGACATATGCAAGAACAGTTTGACAATAAATTAGCAACACAATTTTCTTGTTCTGTAGTGGGGGATATCATGGTGATAAAAACTCAAAAATTTCAAGTGATCAAAGACTTGCAAGATACAGAGTAAAAACAGAAATCTATACCTACATCCACATCTTCACAGATACTTCGCAAGCCACCATATGGTGCATGGCGGAGGGTACCCTGTACCACTACTAGTCATATTCTTTCTTGTTCCAATCGCAAACAGAGTGAGGGAAAAATGAATTTCTACATATCTTCACATGAGTCCTAATTTCTAGACTCCAATCTTCACGATCCTTACGCGCAATGTACATTGGCAGCAGTAGAATCATTTGGCAGTCAGCTTCAAGTGCAGGTTCTCCAAATTTTCTCAATAGTGCTTTGCAAAAAAAATGTCGTCTTCCCTATTGCAACAATTTGATTGTGTCAAGCAAGACATCAGTAATATTGTATCTGAACATTAAAGGTCTGTTCTTCCTACTCATCTGCATTAATTTACATTTTTCCACATTTAGAGCTAGCTGCCATGCATCACACCCACCAGAAATTTTGTCTAAATCATCTTCTATCTTCCTAAAGTCACTCAACTTCAACACCTTGGCGTACACCACAGAATTACCAGCAAACAACCACTGATTGCTGCCTACCCTGCCTGCCAAATCATTTATGTATAGAGAGGACAACAGCAGTCCTATCACGCTTCCCTGGGGCACTCCTGACGATACCCTAGTCTAGCCATCAAGGACAACGTACTGTGTTCTATTACTTAAGGAGACAAGTTACTCACATATCTGTGAACTTATTCTATATGCTCATACATTTGTTAACAGTCTACAATAGGGCACTGTGTGAAGTGCTTTCCGTAAATCTAGAAATATGGAATCTGCCTGTTGCCCTTCCCCCATAGTTAGTAGTAAGTCATGTGAGAAAAGCATAGGTTGAGTTTCACATGAGCGATACTTTCTTTAACCATTCTGATTCTTGGACAAAAGCTTCTCAGTTTCAACAAAGTTTATTATATTCAAACAGAGAATATGTTTACGGATTCTGCAGCAAGCTGATGTTAGAGATATTGGTTTGTAATTTTGTGGGTCCATTCTTTTACCCTTCTTATATACTAAAGTCAGCTATGCTTTCTTTGCATTTGCTTGGGACTTTGTGCTTGGTGGGACATTCACGATAAATGCAAGCTATGCAAGTCCATAGAGTACTCTTTGAAAAACTGAATTAGAATTCCATCTGCACTTGGTGATTTATTTGCTTTCAAATCTTCCAGTTGTTTTTCTACACAAGGGGTGCTTACTACTATGTCTTATGGTCAAATGATGGTATGTTTGCACAATTCTCCTGTGTGAACGATTTCTTTAACACAAAATTCAAACATTCGGCTTTCGTTTAGCACTTTTCAACTGCCACACCAGACTTGTCAACAAGTGACTGAATGGAAGCCTTAGGCCCACTCAACAAATTTACATAGGACCATAATTTTCTCGGGTTCTCTTCCAGATCTTTTGCTAATAAGCGGTAATTGTTGTATGCTTCATGCATAGATCTTTCCAAAGATGCACAAATGTGTACTAACCTTTGCTTGTCGTCATTTGTGCGCTCTCTTTTGAACCCAGAGTGCAACAGCCTCTGCTTACCATGATGGGTCTTTTCCATCCTTTATCCATCTACTAGGCACATAGCTCCAGGGATTTACAATCTGCTTAAAGTTTGCTCATAATTCCTCTATATCCATCTTACTGGAACTACTTATAAGTGATATCAATTCACTGTCTTAAGTGAGATGCTAACAACTGCTTATCTGCTCTACCTAGCAGAAACACTTTCCTGGTATTCTTGAATGATTTGTTAACTTTTGCAACCACAGTTGCTATAATGACATCACAACCGCTAATCCCCTTTTCTATACTCACATTGTCAGTATGGTACAGTCTATTTGTAGCTACATGATCTAAGATATTTCCAATTCGTGTGGACTACCGTGGTAACTGCTCATGACAGTTTTTAAAACACATGTTCAAAAGTATTTCACATGACTGTCTGTCTGTGCCCAATGCAATGAGTCCACAGACATCTCAGTCTATAATCGGTAGATTAAAGTCGCCTCCAAGTAGTACTGCATGACCTGGGTATTTCCACACTACTAACTGCAGACTTTCTTTGAATGGTTCTGGAACTGTCACAGCGGAATTGGGTGGTCGATAAAAACATCAAACAATTAACTCGGTTACAGCTACACCTGTTACACACGACCAGACAACTTCACTGTCACATTCAACTTCAACCTCAACAGAGAGAATATTTTTGTCAACTGCAATGAACAGTCCCCCTCCTATGGCCTCTAATCTCTCTTTCTGATATACGTTCCACAGCTTGCTAAATATCTCAGAGCTTTCCATTTCAGGTTTCAGATGGCTCCCAGTCCCAAGAATAATTTGAGTGCGAAAACTTTCCTGGAGGCCAATAAATTCAGGCACTTTATTACGAATACTTCAACAGTTTACTGATAAAAATTCGACAGCTGTAAGTTCAGGAACTTTATTATGAACACTTCAATAGTTCACTGACAAAATTTTGACTGTGAAAATGATTTACCCCAAACGCCATCTGTCTTCCCTTGCTGCACATCGGCTGATGGGTGTCCAGAGCATCTCAAACTATTGTCTAGCCTAAAATAACCTAATGTGCCTTCAACAAGTACTCTGCTACCTGAGTAGCTGCTACCTTTGTGTAGTGCAACCCTGATCTATCAAGAAGTGGAGTCCTACAAATCCCCACACGATAACGCAAGTCTAGAAATCTGCAGCCAAGACCATCACAGAGTCGACAAAGCCTTTGGTTGAGACCCTCCAATTCGCTCCAAATCAAATGACCTGATCAACTCTGGGAACAACGCTGCAAATTCTGAGCTCTGCTTGCACCATGTGTGCGAGGCTAGTAGTTTTCACCACTTCCACCAAACACCTGTATGAACTGGCTTCAGAACACATGTGACAGGCATTGTTGGTGCTGACATGAGCCACCACTTGCAGATGACTGCTTCCAGCATGCTTGATAGCCGCAGGCAAGGCCACCTCCACATCTCAGATGAGGCCCCCCAGTAGACGTACAGAGTGCACTTGGGTTTCTTTCCAGTGCTGAATGCTATCTGCCTAATGGTCTTCATAGCGCACCTAATGTTGTTGGAGCTCCCCAAAACACTGATAAGGCAACAAAATCAGTAATGTATATTCTGAGAATTCACCGAAGAATATGGAACTTCAGCAGAAAAATTTTGAACCAAGTACAGCAACTTAAAAAATGAAGATTACATCAACATATACAAAAGAGCGAATTATTTACCAAAGATATTTAGGTAAGCAGAAAAAGATGTTTGGAATAAGGAGAAAGCAAAAGCAAATGAAATCTCAATTGAAGTAAAATGACTATTAAAGAAAAAGCTACAATTTTAAGAAAATAATGCAGAAAAGCTTGTGCTGCGTAGACACTATACTTTATCAGTTGAGACAATAGATGACATAGCAACAACAGAGAGAAAATTTTACAAGCATTCGGGCATTCCTATATCTGTTTGTATTGTTCAAATCATATTTACAGCTTCCATTACACTTCATCAGGATAAGTGAAACAGGAAAATTCCTGACAGCTTAAAACTACTTGCCAGACCAAGACCGAAATCTTGCATTTTTAGAGAAATAATCAAGTTTCTGGTCCTTTTAGTCTGTTACAAAGTTTCAAAACAGCAAAAATTCTGCAGCAGTGTGAAAGATCCATTCAGTGATGGAAGAGTCAGACAAGGAGATTCCGTACCACCAAAGCCATTCTCAGTAGCCATAGTGAACGTTTTCTGACCTGTAAACTGGTAAAAACAGAATGAATTCTTGCTAACAGGAGTTTGCCTAAGCCACCTTCAGTGTTCTGATAACATCATAGAGGAATATCTTAAAATAAACTGAGCTCGTTTGAGTAATCTGGGATTGTAGGTTACCCTACACGTGTACAACAGGTTGGGCATAGACTGATTACTTGAGTATTACTGTTCTGATTAATTAAATGAAATCCAATTAATTAAACAAACTCATGCCCTTTGTTACTATTTTCCAATGCATTACTTTACTCAGTTGATAATAATGTCACTGTTCCAGCCTAGATTTTCCATTGTTTGATCATGTCACTACTGCTAACAGGCCAGTGAACTAACATATCTGATAAGTTGCCAACCTAAAATTGCATTTGTAGCAGATGGCAAAAACCAATGCACATCTTTCTCACAAGAGCTCAGTACCCATGCACCTTGACTGAAGAGGTTCTAATTTAACACAAAAATAATTGTACCATTAGCATGTGAAATGGCATTTTAAGCAACACTATTGTTGAAACTTCCTATCAGATTAAATCTCTGTGGACCAAGTCTTGAAACTAAAACCCTGCCTTAGGAGAGCAATGC
Source organism: Schistocerca americana (assembly GCF_021461395.2). Classification (NCBI taxonomy): domain Eukaryota; kingdom Metazoa; phylum Arthropoda; class Insecta; order Orthoptera; family Acrididae; genus Schistocerca; species Schistocerca americana. Next base: position 893,376,746 of record NC_060119.1, on the reverse strand, counting down.
TTTTACAAACTGAAATGTACAAGCATGACTCATGACCCGTCTCACAGTTTTAGCTCCGCCACATCTCTCTCCTACCTTTAAAAACTTCACAGAAGCTCTCATGCCCACCTTACTGGACAAGCACTCCAGGAAGAAAGGATATAGCAGAGAAAGGTCAGGAAGTTCAAAAGAGGGCCACACTATGCTGAAGAGTGAAAGATTCTTTATGGAGTCATTACTGTTAGCTGAAGCCCACATTCCAACACGAAAATTAAATAGATTTCAATTTCGTACAGCGATCCACATAAAATACTACACTGGCATTTAGAAATAAAAAGAGTGTGTTTTCTCCTAAATTTTAGAACTGTTGAAATTATTAGCTGGCCCACATTATTCATTTGTTAATGTTATTCATTGTTAATGAAGTAATTAAAATCTTAATGTTGCAATACTAATTCATTAACATACGACTTTTCGTTACATTTGACTGCCCGCACCACAGCAGTCTTACATCCTGTATCATCTGCAACAGCACACACACTCTGATGCGTGATGTAATCAGTCTGTGTGTCTAACCAGTTTTGACTTACAGCAATGAGACATAAATTGTTTAGGTTACAACCAACTCAAACCACCACATATCGGATGCGACAGAGTAGTTTTATGAAATATACCTATGCAAAGCCTATTATGACACCATGATATGACTCATGTTTTGCGATTAATGTTAGTACTATTTGGAGAAATCACATGAAAATTTGCTGAGTACACTGAATTCAGTGAGACATCCCATGTTAGTGTGTTTGCTTTTAAGCAACTCGGTAAATTATAAGTGAATTTAAGGTGTCAGAACTACATATTATCTACAACAGATATTTAGTTTCAACCCATTGAGACAGTGAACTACAGTAGTAAGTTAGTGATAGAAACTGTGTTTGCAGTCAGTCTTTTCATGCATGGAGTTAGACAACTGAAACTACAACATACTGATAAATTGGATATATAAACAATTAAGTCACAGAACTAGTTGAAAAGTTCTTGTATTTAGGGCAGTTAATGACAACAATTGAATGGACAGCAACATAAATAACAGAGAGCAAAAGAGGCCTGGAGCACTTTAGATAAACTACAGTTTCTCAAAAATAAGTTCCCAATAGGTCTGAAACAGGGCATTTCCAATCAGCGTGTGTTATCAATGTCAACTTAAGGCAGTGAGACATACACTTTTAATTAGCAAATCTTTTAAAAAAATGATGGGAATTACTAAGGGAGTCAATAAAACAAATGCAAGATGACTGGTGTATGAAGGAAGTACCGCATCGGATTCCAACCCAGTAGTGAGTGTTAAATTGTTGCTGTTCATCTGACAACGATGAATGGTTAGAAACATACACGTTTTAAACGATACAAAGAAAACATACAAATATTTTGGAAATAACTTTGCAGCTTCATAGAAAAGGAATGTGGGAAATAACTCATACAGTACAGTTCATAACTGAAGATGGTGTGAAAACAATATGCTTCAATACATATCGTATTTCACTACGCATTTAGCCCAAGTGATTAAAACGTACTTACCATAAAGTGAACCAATCCATTTGAATTCAGATGCTGGTGTCAATGAAAATTTATGGGATAAATGCCTCCTCTTATCCCTTTCTTCATTGCGCTGATGTTTATTTAGTGCAGCAATATTTGTACTATACTGATTTGTGTAGCTCTTGAATGTATTTTCCATCCCAAGCTTGAACATATATGTGCCTAAAACATAAACTTTTATTAGGCAATATGCAAAAGAGCAATTAAACATTTTAATGTGATACATTTGTAGACATTTTCAAACTAAACAGTTTCAACCTTCAACCTCAATGCATTTGGAATAAGAACTTTAAATGTGAATTATGTTAAAATTTACTGCTAGTCTTAGTCTCTTCCCACCAAAACGTTTGAAGACAGTTGGAGGATGCTTTATTGAGTTGCCAGGTAACATCTAAAATAATCAACTTTGAAGTTGTTATCTCTTTTTTTCACACCTGCCACCCTTTCCACTTCTTTTACATCCTATCCCAGAAAGCGAATATCTTCACAAATAGACCAACAATCATAACAACAGCACAATGTATTATAATAACAGCCTTGTCTGGAAATATGTCACCCAAGTCAACTGTGTCTCTCCCTAACTGATAACATCTCAAAATTAATGTTCACTACCCAGTTTGGTTGAAGGAAGATTAAGGTTTAATGTTTCAATGACAACCAGTTCATTAGAGGTGGATCACAAGCTTGGGTTGGGGAAGTATATGGAATGTACTTTTAAAGGAAGCCACTGTTATTCAATGTAGGAAAACAAAGGAAAACTTAACTTTGAATAAGACGGGGATCTAAACCACCATCCTCCTAAACAGCAGTCGAGTGCCTTGCCCCTACTCCACAATGCTTGATCAAATTGGAGTCCCCCTTCCACATTTAAATATAATTTTTTTTTTCTCCAAACATATTTTATAACATCCACCAGCTTACCTTCACATCTAAACTTAACATTCATTTCTAATTTAAATATATCTCATTATCCTTGAGCTTCCTCTTCATCATAATTTTTCAACTTAGCTTTCAATATTATACTTTTTCTTTTCACCTATGATTACAAAAAACATACAACAATCTTAAAAATGATAACGAAATACCTGTGGCTATCTGTTGTGCTTTCAGTCTTGTTATACGAGTCCCATCAGATGCTAGTTCCTTTTCAATTTCTTTTTGATCCCTCTGCAATTTTTCTAACTCTGCTTTTGTTAGACCAGCGGCACTACGTCTCTTCAAATCATCCATATTAAATGTGCGTGGTTGAAGGGAACCGGTTTTGGAACGTGTCACTATTGTATGTTTCTTTCCTGTAACAGAAGAAGATAAGTATATCTGTGACAGGTAAAGGTATCATTACACTGTTTTTACTACATCGGCCTTATTGAAAAACTACTACAAATCCTAATAAATCACATCATGACACTGCTACATGAGAATCTCAAACAGTTAGGCTTTGTGTACAGTGTGCAGCAGCTATTTGAGTTTCTTTTCAACTTTAATTTTTCCACTACCTTCTTACATCTACAGCTAGTTAACCTCATGATACAGTCAAGTAAACCCTTCAGTAAAACAGTTGTAAACACAAAATAGTTTCCGCTGACACAGATGAGACTGAAGCTGAAAAATAATTCTGATGAAGAAAATGCTTCACTCCAATCAAACTCTTAAACATAAACATCACTCACAAATTGGGCATCAGGCCTGTTACAAGTGGCCGACTGCTGGCAGCGAAGCAGTACAAGGAGCGATCTACAATTATGCGATGTGATCTTTATGTTGCTGATCCCTCCAGCCATTGTTTCCAGTAGCAAAATCATTGTGATGCCACTGTTTCTTTATTTGAGCAGCTCCTCATTTGGCCTCATAAGGTCGAGTGGACCCCATTCAAGATTTCCGTTCCTCAGAAGAATTCAAAGAGGTACCAGGAATTGAACCAGGGTCCTTTGGAACCAAAGGCAACAATGCTAATATTCAGCTGCTGAGGTGGTTCTCTAGCCAAACTCCGATTAAAGTAATAAACTTCTTCAGTTATGAAAAATCAACAGTTTACTGCATTGTTAAGAATTTTTTTGTTGCTTAGCAGTCAAATTAAAATATCTATTGGCAAGGGAGAAAAAAATTGTGTATTAAGTAGTCTATGACCTCAGAATCACTAAAAAGCTTAAAATTGATTAGAAAGAGTGGTGGATTGTCATTAAAAAATTTGAACCAATATGAAGAGAAGAGAAATGAAACGATCATATGGCATTATCAGCTGGGAAACCCCACCTGCATTGATCGGCCGCCTGTTGCAAGTTTTTCTATTTCATGCCATTTCGGCAACATGTACGTCTTTGTGGCAAGGAAGAGATGAGTTGTGGACTAATATAAGGAGAACTGTGGACCATACTGAAAGTGTGACTAACACTGCCAAGAGGTAACTAAACAGAGTTGCGCCTTGTAATTTGTTGCTGCATTTATTACAACATAGACAATAGTTAAATTTGCTGTGGATGCCAATGGTGAATCAAACAACTGATCATTAGCCCACAATTAAGATGTTCCTTTTGTGGTAATGTCTAAGTATGCAGTTTGTGTTCACTTGCTAGGTGTAATTTCAAATTATAGAGGCAACGTACTATCATTTTTTTAAGCATGGATATATTACAAAAGAAGATGTGTGCAAGTCTTACCGACAGTGGTAAGATCATAGATGGAAAATTGGAAAATGGTAGTCTCTGGCTTCTGGGAACCCACACATGGTCTGCATTCCCGTGGAATGTGTGCCGACAATGGTAACATGTTTTACTGAAAGGATGTTTGGTTCCACAACAGCCCAAATCTACACTCTTAAACTACAATAATTTTCCCATTGTCAACAGAGCTTGTGACAAGTGTAACAACTTCAATGTCACATCCTGCAAATGGGCATTATGGTGGCATTCTGAGAAATAAACAAGAACAAGTGAAACAGCCAAGTTCCCTATCAAACAGACCAAGGATGTAAGTAGTTCACTGAATGAAATGAATCGTAGAAAAATATAAATTAGCTTATTTTCAAGTTTCTTGTGTATTTAAAAAATACTTCTGAATGCAAAACATATGTCCCAATCTAGCTATCAACACCCTACACAAAACACCTACAAGATGAAATTAAAGGATTCAAAATATTTGAATAAACATAGACAACTCTTTGAATAGATGCAGATGCCAGCCTTAATCTGAGAGCCATTCCACACAAAAATCAATTCTAAGAATGAGAAATTAAGAATAAACTAATATATAAAATACTACAATGACTCGTAAGTCATGCAGATTGATAAAAATCCATTAACAAGATATTTTGTGAAATGAAATGCTTTGTCCTCCTTGCAGTGAAGGAGACTCTGATGACAGACATTTTACATTTAATTCATTGTCATGTATAACTGAACAAAGATTAGCAAACTGCTACCTTCCCACATGCTTCAATAAAATATAAGTAAGTAAAAATAGTATTCCAGAAGCCACATAACTTCATGGATTCTCAACATGGAAAGAATTATGGCACACTTGAACTCAGGGTGTATATGACACGGGACAACCAGGAGATCCGGGTAAAACCCGGGAAGTTTTACATCTGGTAGAAAACCGGGAAAAACCCGGGAATTTTTCAATGTTTTTGTTTTTTGTTAAATTTTTGTGATTTTGACTGGTAAGAACTGATACTCTAACAAAGGACATTACTGTATCCTGCTACTGCAGAATAATACTTCAACAATAAAACATAAATGAGAGCAAAAAAAAGAAAATAACTTAAATTGCAAAGAAAATGAGCCATATAAAACAACGACACACAGTGCTCATGCAAGCGTCTGCCAACAGCAAAATGTGTCAAAGGCCTTAGGAACACCATGCAATGCTTCATAACAACAAATTGCCTCCGATGAGTGTGAAGTCACAACTGTTTACATTAGATTTATTTTAGCAGTTACGAGTGGGCTCATGCGCATGCACAGTTGAGTCGCGTTTGAGTAGTAGATTTTCCCGCTTCTGTCTACAGGAATGTGGCTGTTGGATGTGCAAGCAGTCGCAGCAAGCAGTCAGATGCTACTGGGAAAAGGGGGTGCCAAATTCATATTCTTGAGGAAAAAAAAACTTGTTTCACAAAGCACCTAGCATCCAGCGCACGTTGTCTATCGATTATTCGTATGATTTTGAAACGCGTCCCTGTTGGTTTTTGAACATTTTTTAACACATTTTAAGTTGATTTCTGAAAGAATCATAAGTTGATTTTTGAATGCGTGCATAGTGTATGTGATGTCTCTGTCAGGAGAATCCTCGTCCCAGACAAAAGGGGACCGGGCTATACGAGCTGAGCGGAATAAAGCCGAACGGATGAATACCAATCGCTGTCTGATTATGTGGTTCATTGGGTTTGTGAATGATCAGCTTATTTATAATTACTAGTGAAATCCTTAGATTCACACTATCAGAATGGAAATAAACAACTAACAGGAAGAACAGATGAGAAAGATAATGTATTATCTTCTCGGTGTATCCAAGAAAATCAAATTTTGCCAGAAAATTTTTGGCCAGATCGCTACACTAGTAAAGACCAGTTCTGCAGTCCCCAGCGAGCACCCACTTAAGTTCTATTCTGGAAGTAACGTGGAAAACATGTTGTAGGAACATGTAAAACGCCTAACCGGAGAATAATAGCAGGATAAATAAATCTGTGCTTCTGGCAGGGTTAGTGAAGTTAATCGATGAACAAATTTTGACAGTAGCAGGAATAGCTACAGAACTGGTGATGACAAGATTGTTTGTTAGGATGAGAAAGGAGAAGAAATGGGAACATCACACAAATTATGGAAGAATTAGACGAGTCCAAATTTATATAAAAATTTTGTAATACTACGTTTCAATCTCATGCTTGAGAAACTGACGCGTATGAATGAAATGTGAAACTACTTCCTAACACAAAGCTTTTCGCTTTAGTATGCCTAATAGGCATTTGATATTGTTACTTAGTGAATTATATTCTGTCGTGTTATAAAAAAGGCCATTTGTGTCAAAACAGTCTCATTTATTTGGTGTGTGTTACAAAATTGCTGCAATATTAGGAAGGCCTGTTTTGTTTTATCTAGCAAAATCGTTCAAATGGATCTGAGCACCATGGGACTTAACTTCTGAGGTCATCAGTCCCCTAGAACTTAGAACTACTTAAACCTAACTAACCTAAGGACATCAGACACATCCATGCCTGAGGCAGGATTCGAACCTGCGACCGTAGCGGCCACCCGGTTCCAGACTGTAGCGCCTAGAACCGCTCGGCCACCCCGGCCGGCTTTATCTAGCAGACAGTGACAAAATGTTGTTGTTGTTGTTGTTGTTGTTGTGGTCTTCAGTCCTGAGACTGGTTTGATGCAGCTCTCCATGCTACTCTATCCTGTGCAAGCTTCTTCATCTCGCAGTACTTCCTGCAACCTACATCCTTCTGAATCTGCTTAGTGTACTCATCTCTTGGTCTCCCTCTACGATTTATACCCTCCATGCTGCCCTCCAATGCTAAATTTGTGATCCCTTGATGCCTCAGAACATGTCCTACCAACCGGTCCCTTCTTCTTGTCAAGTTGTGCCACAAACTCCTCTTCTCCCAAATTCTATTCAATACCTCTTCATTAGTTATGTGATCTACCCATCTAATCTTCAGGATTCTTCTGTAGCACCACATTTCAAAAGTTTCTATTCTCTTCTTGTCCAAACTATTTATCATCCATGTTTCACTTCCATACATGGCTACACCATACAAATACATTCAGAAACAACTTCCTGACACTTAAATCTATACTCGATGTTAACAAATTTCTCTTCTTCAGAAACGTTTTCCTTGCCATTGCCAGTCTACATTTTATATCCTCTTTACTTCGACCATCATCAGTTATTTTACTCCCTAAATAGCAAAACTCCTTTACTACTTTAAGTGTCTCGTTTCCTAATCTAATTCCCTCAGCATCACCCGACTTAATTTGACTACATTCCATTATCCTCGTTTTGCTTTTGTTGATGTTCATCTTATATCCTCCTTTCAAGACACTGTCCATTCCATTCAACTGCTCTTCCAAGTCCTTTGCTGTCTCTGACAGAATTACAATGTCATAGGCGAACCCCAAAGTTTTTATTTCTTCTCCATGGATTTTAATATCTACTTTGAATTTTTCTTTTGTTTCCTTTACTGCTTGCTCAATATACAGATTGAATAACATCGGGGAGAGGCTACAACCCTGTCTCACTCCCTTCCCAACCACTGCTTCCCTTTTATGCCCCTCAACTCTTATAACTGCCATCTGGTTTCTGTACAAATTGTAAATAGCCTTTTGCTCACTGTATTTTATCACTGCCACCTTCAGAATTTGAATTTGAAAGAGCATATTCCAGTCAACATTGTCAAAAGCTTTCTGTAAGTCTACAAGTGCTAGAAACATACGTTTGCCTTTCCTTAATCTATCTTTGAAGATAATTCGTAGGGTCAGTATTGCATCACATGTTCCAATATGTCTACGGAATCCAAACTGATCTTCCCCGAGGTCGGCTTCTACCAGTTTTTCCATTCGTCTGTAAAGAATTCGCATTAGTATTTTGCAGCTGTGACTTATTAAACTGATAGTTCGGTAATTTTCACATCTGTCAATGCCTGCTTTCTTTGGGATTGGAATTATTATATTCTTGTTGAAGTCTGAGGGTATTTCGCTTGTCTCATACATCTTGCTCACCAGATGGTAGAGTTTTGTCAGGACTGGCTCTCCCAAGGCTGTCAGTAGTTCTAATGGAATGTCGTCTACTCCTGGGGCCTTGTTTCGACTCAGGTCTTTCAGTACTGTGTCAAACTCTTCATGCAGTATCACATCTCCTATTTCATCTTCATCTACATCCTCTTCCATTTCCATAATATTGCCCTCAAGTACATCGCCCTTGTGTAGACCCTCCACCTTTCTGCTTTCCCTTCTTTGCTTACAACTGGGTTTCCATCTGAGCTCTTTATATTCATACAAATGGTTCTCTTTTCTCCAAAGGTCTCTTTAATTTTCCTGTAGGCGGTATCTATCTTACCCCTAGTGAGATAAGCCTCTACATCCTTACATTTGTCCTCTAGCCATCCCTGTTTAGCCATTTTGCACTTCCTGCTTATATCATTTTTGAGACGTTTGTATTCCTCATAGCCTGCTTCATTTACTGCATTTTTATATTTTCTCCTTTTATCAATAAATTCAATATTTCTTCTGCTACCCAAGGATTTCTACTAGCCCTTGTCTTTTTACCTACTTGATCCTCTGCTGCCTTAACTACTTCATCCCTCAGAGCTACCCATTCTTCTTCTACGGCATTTCTTTCCCCCATTCCTGTCAATTGTTCCCTTATGCTCTCCCTGAAGCTCTGTACAACCTCTGGTTTCGTCAGTTTATCCAGGTCCCATCTCCTTTAATTCCCACCTTTTTGCAGTTTCTTCAGTTTTAATCTACAGTTCATAACTAATAGATTGTGGTCAGAGCCCACATCTGCCCCTGGAAATGTCTTACAATTAAATAGATGTAATCAAATCGATAAACCACAGCAGTCTTGGCTATTATTTATATTAACAGCTTTTTCAGTATTAGATAACGACATTTCAATTTTTCATGTAGCAAAACGTTTGACGAACTTTGATGAGGTAATAGATTTCTTCACAGACAAGAAAGCACACCATGTAAAGCTGCAGCAAGATTCGAGAGAAAAAAATGCTAGGAGCTAAGGATCGAATAAATATGTACTTTCTTGCTTGTCTCTTGTCTTTATTGGTTTTATGTATCCTATATTTAATTTTGTGTCACACAAAACAGCAAGTTATTAGCTAATAGGCAATAAAGAGTGCAAATTTTCTGAAGAGATCTTGTTCTCCCAATTACAAATAATCCCACCTGTTATTAATGCGAGATATTTTATTTATTTATTTATTTTTTAAAAAACAAGGGCATGCTATCAAACCAGCCGACTGGGAGCAGGAGAGGCACCACAGGACATTTCAATTTCTACTGTCCTGAATATAGTTTCATGGCATCCATTACAAAATATACACGTTTAAATGCCACAGAGTGAAATACAGTGACGTGCCATAAAAGAATGCTGTATGAAGACGCGTGGCACTGCACTTTGTCACACTTAAGACCAAATAACATGTCTTAAATTTCCTCGAACACGTATGTTTTATGTTTCAGATTTTTCAGAAAGATGTGTGCTACAAGATGAACATATTTTTGAAAGTTCGATTTTTTTTAGTATTGACCCGGTTAGCAAATCCGGAGCTGATGCGCAGAGCAGTCAGAGTTATAATGGGTAGTCTCCATGTGACCCGTGTTTACATTTGGTGATTTTGCTGTTTCCCGTTTGTTTGCTCTCACATCAAATGAAAACAAAACAGATATCTGTGGCCGGAAGCTATCAAGTGAATTAAAATAAATTCACATAATTACGGAATGCTAAAACAGGTTATTAGTTTCAGATTTTTTTTTTTTTTTCCACCTATCTGACAGTCAAGCATTAATCGCGTTGCAGAACAATGAAGTTATTTTAGTCTGTTTGGTAAAGAACCTTTTCCACAGAGGAAGTCAATGTATTTGAAACGAAATGTTTAATTCCACAGTACTGGCTAGTTTCAACTGTTCACTGCCTTTCAAGTGCATCTTTTCAACTTCTAGCATGTATGGCATTATGCCATAATAAAGAACCAAATATGATATAATACAGTACTGGTGCTCCAAGAAAATATACATCCTGAAAACCACACTGAAAAGCTTAATATCAGGTCGAGGTCTACTTCATTGGGAATCTGAACATACGAATTTGCACTTTAAGAATGCACTTTAAATGTGCACATTTAGTATGGTTCATGAAATTCCAATGCTCTTGGAGTATCCTCTGATGTCCTTTTTCTTTTATGACATCTTCCAATGTTTTACACGTACATACATAGGGGCCTCCTACGTCACGGTAGCTGCACAAGCACCATGTCGTCAGTTATCTGCACTCTCTGGCAATTGCTGAAACGAACCTATTCCTAACAGGTCACAGGAAAATATTGTAAATGGTAGTTTGAAAAGCATTACTTTCAAAGTAAATATCCTATTATGCAAGTTGAACTGGGTACAAGAATGTACCATGAATTTCTTAAATCACAGAGCATTTGACTCTCAATTAAAAATCAACTCTTTGATTACGAGCCATTTAGAAGAATTTCAAACCTAGTAGATCAGACATTTATCTCACTATTAAAAATTTTGCTGCCACATTTGTGTGATATATCTTAAAGTGTAACACGTGCAAAAAAAGATCAGCATTATATGCGAAAGCTTAACTTCTCTTGCAGCTTATTGACCTTAGAGACCAATATTATTCTTGTAGCAACACTATGTATATTAATTTAAACTATTAACTTTCGTTGTTTGTGTGTTTGTGCTACTTAATAGTGATGTTGCTTTTGGCTGGTCTTACGCTCTGAATATCAGCTGTCATCGGCTGGCGAGATCACGTGACATGAGCTATGACTGGCTTACAAAAGCGCATTGCAATCTCGATTTCAATGATTTGAGAAAGTAACATGAGGTATTTGGTGGAATTCCAATGTATACTTTGGTAACACAAAAATACACAGCATACATGTTGCATTTCGTTTTCTAAAGTGCCGGGAAATTCTACGCCTGTGTATGAAACCATAACCATTCACAGGATTGATAAGTTTTGCAGTTCTGAGGGAAATATATAGTGCCACTTAACACGGAAAAAGTGTGTTTTCGCCTGGGAGAAAGTGTATTTCTAACCAAGAAAGCCGGGAAAAATCTGGGAATTTTTTTTCCTTGTCCACGTATACACCCTGGAACTGCTTTCCTTCCAAACTACAACAGCTTAATCTTCCCCGATGCCAACTACCTATGCTTCAATTAGCAAATTATTGTCTTCTTTGGGAGCAAAGTTATCACGTATATATGGTGGGTCATTTGTCTCACTTTATGTGCTCACCCAACTATCTTAACTTCTGGATATATTCAAATGTGTCACAAAACCAAACACAGTAACAACCTTCCTTGATTCTTGCATTTTCCAGAATAAGCTGAAAACAGAGTATTTTGCAGAACCGATGTATTTCTCTAATACATGTAATATCTGAAATTTACATTGAGCCGTACAATCAGAGAAGTCTGTGGTAAGACAAGTATATGCACTTTCAACGGTAATTAGACTATATCTAACCTTCTCACCCTCCTACTGCTCTTTCAGTACTAGACGGCCACTTATTCCAGCTTAAATTCCAGCTTAACAGTTTGATCCTGGTCTTTCTACATAAAATATTAGAGATCAGAATTGAGCTCTATATACACTCTCAGAGACTTGACTCACTAGCATCCTGTGGTGCCCATTTAAATGAAAACTCATCGCTTGACTCCATTGTAGTGTATGAGTGGACTATACCAGCAAAGGGAGAGAGGAAATATGCAGGTTCGCAAGTGTAACCAAGAACTTGCAGTATTGCCACTACATAAGCAACCATTTGGAAAGACTATATTCTATATAACAAAATAATGACTGATCAGATAGTAGTGAATATCATTCCAAGCACTACTCCCCACCACTAACCAATCAGTAACGGTCAGAAAATTCGCATTTTGTTATAAATGTGAAATAGATGCAAATTCTGTCTCAAAATGTGAAAACGCAAAATTATTTAATAGATGCTGTTTCATAGTGAATTGCATCCAGATGAGCTATTTATCACAGATTATTTGAAATAGCTTTATTTTCTGCACACATACTCGAAAATGTAAGCAGTTACTGGCATTATACATCATCTCGCAAAGCCCAATTTGGAAATATAATGTATGCAAGAACGTACTTGCAAAATAAAGTGTATAAACGCAACAATATATCAGTGCATTCAATGATCTGATGCCATGCCAATGTGGACAGCTGAATGGTCTGTTTAAGCTACACATCACATAATGCAATGTAGTACTCAGCCACGAGACGTAGCATTTATATAAGAAAGAAATGTTTACGTTTGTTTGTTAGCTAAAGCTCAAAAGATAGTATAATGTGGACAGTATTAACATGGCAAATTATGTGGCAGATGTTCTGAATTGTAGTTGCACCGAATAATGCTAGAGGTAAGGCCTGAACTACGTCGTTAACAATACTCTGCTAACTTCAACAAGCAATTGCGCAGTAGCTGTCCCTCAATGTTTTGTGCTGTGCATTGCCATTGCTCGTTGTTTTCTTTTCTTCTTTTGAAATATATGAAGTGACTGATACATCACTCCTTCCCCAGTCTTTTTACACTCATGGCCATGTGCGACTATAGCCTACAGCACCTGCTCTCTGCAATATACCAACTGGAAAACAAAATCTGTAAACCAGAATGAGATTTTCACTCTGCAGCGGAGTGTGCGCTGATATGAAACTTCCTGGCAGATTAAAACTGTGTGCCCGACCGAGACTCGAACTCGGGACCTTTGCCTTTCGCGGGCAAGTGCTATACCAACTGAGCTACCGAAGCACGACTCACGCCCGGTACTCACAGCTTTACTTCTGCCCGAGAAAGGCAAAGGTCCCAAGTTCGAGTCTCGGTCGGGCACACAGTTTTAATCTGCCAGGAAGTTTCAAAATCTGTAAAGTTTTTTGACAGTACCGAAATTCTTCCTCTAACTTTAAAATTGAGTGGTCATTTATTCGGTTCTACTTCTACACTATGTGCCTTGTCAGTTCTATCTGTAGCATTGTCAAACATAGGTAGTAGGGCTGTGAATGCATGTGAAAGGTCAAAATTAGTAGTCTTTAGACCTTTTAATCTTCAGATTGGGTGGGACAAGACAAATTTCAACACGGCAGTAATTATTGACAGGTTAAATGCAGCTAACCAAAGAAAAGAAAGGCCATTTTGGAAGAAAAAGGTGTTAAAAGTTTTTGCAAAAGCAAACATTCCAGTCAAAAAGTTCCCAATCAGCACTTTTTTTTAACAGGCAGTTTCACGGAACTAATAATTTGTTTGTCTTCACTCATGTAGCATGACTACCTTTTACATTTGAGCGTATGATCATTTACAAAGAATAGATGCTACGTTTCCTGGTCCCTACCAATCAGTCATTGTACTGGTGTATATAATCATTTTTCCAAATGGTTGTGTAAGGAGAGGCAACGCTGTGAGTCCTCAATTATACATGTGAACTTGTGTAATCTTTCTTTGTAGTCCACTTGTGCATGACAATAGAAGCAAGTGAGAATTTTCAGTCGAATGGGCAGCAGCGGAGACTGGTGAGTTGAGTCTCCAAGCATATGGAGATAGTAAGTTTGGAGATGACATCAGAGGACCCTCTGGTAAATGTAAAGCGGTATACTGAGCTCTTATACATCTACAGTATAACCCCACTTTTATGTTCTCAAAGTTAATGTTTCCCCACCATTTACAACATTTTTTTATCGCTCTCATCAAATTTCCTACCTTCACAACATTAATTGTCACATGTTTTTGCATTAATCTGTGTACGATTTCCCCATAATTTACACTTTATGAAACAACTTTCATGGAGAAAAAACTGTAGTAACTTACATAAAATTATGCTAACACGGCATAGGTCTTAAAGTAGTGTTTACAAATGTTATGTGGTTAAGTTTCTTGACATCAGGGGTGCTCTAATCAACAGATCTGAATTGGTAAAAGTAAGAACAATTCATACTTTGTCTCTTGCCACCATTCTGCTTGGCATGGTGACTGATGGGTGTAACTTGAAATGTTGCATCAGTTATGTATTTTTCCAAACATAGCATGGAACATTTCAAGAATTTATTCTCATTTTGAAGTGCATATATGTACACATTTTTGTGCTGTTTCATAAACAAGCAGTGCAAGTGACAGTTTGTGTGTGTGTGTGGTCTTCTGCATAATGGAGGAGGCCAAGTATACCAAAAGACAACTGCAGAGCAAGAAAGCCAGAACAATGCACATGAAGAAAATACACAACATACTTAAAAAATACATCATGCTAATATGAAAAAATACCTAACTGATGCAGTGTTGCATTATTTACATAATGAATGACACAGTTGTAGGCTGTCCAAAAACATTGGATATGATGAACAAAATTAAATAAAAATGTTTCTACTTCCAAGTCAGTTACCAGTTTGTTATGTCAGCAGCTAAACATTATACGAACTTCAGGTAACTTGATGACTATTGTGTACTGATATCATAAATAGCCTATGAAAATGCAGGGGAGGTGAGGGGCCTATGCGTAACTTTTACCATTTAAAATGTTATTTACTCAGACACTTTGATCATATCAAAGACACAGCCTGTGCATGCAGCTGCCAAGAAAGTAACACTATACAAGAAGCAGCAGTCAAATGCAGTATCACATATCAAAGAGGTCTACTAAAATTTTAGATTAAGTAAAACAGCATCAAGTTTTCAGGGACATGCAACATGTTTAAGAGCATGATTGTCTAACTTATGCACAAGTTTTCTGCTAGTTTTCATAATTTTAAGAAAGGAAACGAATCCAGTCTCCTTAGAAGATTAATCTCCCATCGGATGTCCTGCATCTGCTTGGGTGGATGTAGAGGAAAACACCAAGGAAATTGTCGTCTCTGACAGACAATTTACAAACAGAATGGTTGCAGTGAAACGTACTGTCAATAAGGAAAAGGCTACGTCCATTTTAGAGCAAGATTTGCACAAGAGAAAGATTTGGTCCTGGTCTGTGCCATATTTACTGACAGAAGAGCAGAGAGTGCATTGGGCGACATGTTGCCCCAGCTTCACTGACGTAGTTGATGAAGATACCAGTTAGTTGAAACGAACTGTAACTGGAGATGAAAGTTGGTGTTTCCTTGACCCAGAGACAATATGTCAGAGTATGGAATGGCATAGAACATAGTCAACAAAGCTTAAGAAACTCAAGTTGCACAAATCATGCATTGAGAAAATAACGATTGAGCCTCCCCAAATGCAAATGCTTCTGGGATGATCCATAGTGAATTTCTCCCTGTTCTGACGTATAAAATCTTTCCAGACACTACCACATCTCTGATGACAATACAAGAAAACTGGACACGTGTATGAAGTACGTTCTCTTAATGGTGATTAATTATTACATAAATTCATAGCAATCTTCACAAAAGTTGCAGAAATGAATGATAAGCTACAGAACTCACCATTAGCCCATAAATGCAAGCTGCCATGACAAAAAGGATAAAAAGCATGCTTTTTGATGATAAGCCTGTGACCTGTTTTCATTTGACAGAGCACATATGCTCTCTCATAGTAGAGATGGAATAAATGAGAATACAACCATTTGTTTTGTATTCCCTCCAGAGTCTCAAAAAAGTCAGCTTTGTTAGAAGCCCTCTGATCCCAACAATCTGCCATTTTTGTCCTGTCACTGCTGCTTAACAACAGAAAGATGTACACACTAAGTCATGACTAGTCCCACACTCACGCACGCTTCAGTAGACAGGAAGAGTCACAGAATGAGTCACCGGATAGGGAACAACTACAGTGTCGTCATTCCCAGATTTGTCATATTCACAATAACTGTGGTTGGAAGGAAGGCAGTCTGTACAGCATTGATGCAACAGTAGTGCCTTGATTTACAATGTATGGAACCCTCCACATTAAGGCTCACACTCACCTTGTTTCTGATCGTAATGGATTATCTTGATTTCTCTTACTCACTGGATTCTCTACAATCACCAGTGTAGTTAAGTTCGCTGTAATTTTCTTCAAATGACTATTACATGCATCTCTGTATTGATGCATTTTATTATGCTGGGTATTTATATTCAACTTTTGACATAAATCATTTTTGTTCTTGTCTAGCTGGTCTCTCTCTCTCTCTCTCTCTCTCTCTCTCTCTCTCTCTCTCTCTCTCTCTCTCTCTCTCTCTCCCCCCCCCCCCCCTTCCCTTCCTCATGACCCCCCTCCCCTCCTAAAAACTTTATCAGCTTTGTACATCCAATATTCCCCTTTTAGAGAGGTGAAACTCTTTGCATACTACAATTTTATAGGCATTGCCAGGGTCTTAAAAAAATTTTCACACTGGGGCATTACAGTCATACTTTTATGTACACATTAATATACAGCACTGCTGAAGCATATTTATCTCATTTTAAATTTCATGTTTTTCCAGCAGCTTCTTTCACAACCAAGATAACTGAAGTGCAACACCTGCCCTATGAATTGATTGTCAGAGCACATCTTTGTTCAAACTATACGCACTCCTTTGTAGGCTACAGTTTTGTTTCAATACTACTTTATTACATCTTTAAACAACTGATTTGCCTGTCAAATCATCATCTGAAAATCAACTTCATTTTTGTAAATGACAAAATGATGGTTAACTGATTCTGGGCAAAGGTACTGCTTTATCACACTATCTTCAATCATTTGAGCACTGAACACTGCACTTTCTTAGAGAGCTGTTAACTCACGCCAGCACTGCTTTGAATATATACAGCTTCTTTTCTGTGTTTACTTCGTAGATTCTTACTTAAATTGCGTGTGAGTTTCATATAGGAGGTGTAATTTCGAGTTTTAGTTACTGTAATCATAAATTCAGGCAGATTGTAGCGCAGTCGTTAGGCATTTGTACAGGTTAGTTCATACATTCTTTGCATGTTTCCCTTGCGTTATCTAGGCACGGACTCGTGTTTCAGTAACTGTTGTTCAACATCGATTAGAATGGACAGGGACTGTGATTGCTGTGTTCGGATGAAGGCTGAGTTGGCATCCCTTCGCTCACAGCTGCAGGTGGCGCTGACTTCGGTCGCGCAGCTTGAGGCTGTTGCCAATGGGCACCACTGTTGGGAGCCGGACTTGGGTATCACGGGGATGTCAACCTCGTCCCGTCTGTCCCCAGATCGGTCTGCCGCTGTGGTTGCCCCGGTTGCTGCCCGCAGTGGGGCTGAGGCCTCGCCTGTGGTTGATTGGGAGGTCATTCCAGGGCGTGGAAGGGAGCAAAAGACGTCCCCGGAGGCTGATCAGAAGCCTCCCCGGTGCGTCTGACAAACAGGTTTCAGGTACTGTCTCTGGCTGAGCCAGATGCAGCTGCCTGCCCTGTTTCAGAGGATGATTCTCAGCCTTCAAGGTCCGGGCAATCGCAGAGGGTGGGCTTATTGGTAGTTGGGAGCTCCAATGTTAGGCGCATAATGGGGCCCCTTAGGGATATGGCGGCTAAGGAGGAGAAGAAATCCAGTGTGCACTCTGTGTGCATTCTGGGTGGAGTCATTCCTGATGTGGAAAGGATCCTTCCGGATGCCATGAAGAGCTCAGGGTGCAGCCAGCTGCAGGTTGTGGCACATGTCGGCACTAGTGACGTGTGTCGCTTTGGATCTGAGGAAATTCTCTCTGGATTCCAGTGGCTATCTAAGCTGGTGAAGGCTGCCGGTCTTGCTTACGAGATGAAGGCAGAGCTCACCATCTGCAGCATCGCTGACAGAACCGACTGCGGACCTTTGGCGGCTACACGGGTAGCGGAGGCTGTGTGGCGTGGACTGGGCAGTTTTTTAGGTTAGAAGGCCTCGGGAAAGTACGGGGTGGGCTGCAATATCAAATGGCATGGCAAATACAGGACGTGCTTGGATCAAGGAACAGCCAGAATTGTAGTTGTAAATTGTTGTATTTGTGTTGGGAAAGTCCCTGAGCTTCAAGCGCTAATAGAAAGCACAGAAGCTGAAATTGTTATAGGCACAGAAAGCTGGCTAAAGACTGAAATAAGTTCTGCAGAAATTTTTATGACGTCTCAGACGGTGTTCAGGAAAGATAGATTAGGCAGAATTGGTGGTGGAGTGTTTGTATCTGTCAGTAGTGGTTTATCATGTAGTGAAGTCGAAGTAGATACTCCGTGCGAATTGGTATGGGTGGAGGTTATACTTAACAGCCAAACTAAGTTAATAATTGGCTCCTTCTACCGACCCCCAGACTCCAATGATGTAGTTGCTGAACAGTTCAGAGAAAATTTGAGTCTCATAACAAATAAATACCCCACTCATACGGTTATAGTTGGTGGAGACTTCAACCTTCCCTCGATATGTTGGCAAAAATACTTGTTCAAAACCGGTGGTAGGCAGAAAACATCTTCCGAGATTGTCCTAAATGCTTTCTCCGAAAATTATTTCGAGTAGTCCACGAACCCACGCGAATTGTAAATGGTTGTGAAAACACACTTGACCTCTTAGCCACAAACAATGCAGAGCTAATAGAAAGCATCATGACTGATACAGGGATTAGTGATCACAAGGTCGTTGTAGCTAGGCTCAATACTGTTTCTTTCAAATCCACCAGAAAGAAACACAAAATAATTTTATTTAAAAAAGCGGATAAAGTGTCACTAGAAGCCTCCCTAAGAGACAATCTCCATTCCTTCCAAACTGACTATGCAAATGTAGACGAGATGTGGCTCAAATTCAAAGATATAGTAGCAACAGCAATTGAGAGATTCATACCTCATATATTGGTAAGAGATGGAACTGATCCGAACAGGTCCGAACGCTGTTGCAGAGGCAACGGAAAAAGGATGCGAAGTTCAGAAGAACGCGAAATCCCAAAGATTGGCTAAAATTTACTGACGCGCGAAATTTGGCACCGACTTCAATGCGAGATGCCTTTAATAGGTTCCAAAACGAAACATTGTCTTGAAATTTGGTACAAAATCCGAAGAAATTCTGGTCGTATGTAAAGTACAAAAGCGGCAAGACGCAGTCAATACCTTCGCTGCACAGTGCCAATGGTACTGTTACAGACGACTGTGCCGCTACAGCGGAGTTATTGAATGCAGTTTTCCGAAATTCCTTCACCAGGGAGGACGAGTGGAATATTCCAGAATTTGAAACACAAACAGCAGCTAGCATGAGTTTCTTAGAAGTAGATACTTTAGGGGTTGCGAAGCAACTCAAATCGCTTGATACGGGCAAGTCTTCAGGTCCAGATTGTACACTGATTAGGTTCCTTCCAGATTATGCTGATACAATAGCTCCCTACTTAGCAATCATATACAACCGCTCACTCACTGATAGATCTGTACCTACAGATTGGAAAATTGCGCAGGTCGCACCAGTGTTTAAGAAGGGTAGTAGGAGTAATCCATCGAACTACAGACCTATATCATTGACATCGGTTTGCAGTAGGGTTTTGGAGCATATACTGTATTCAAACTTTATAAATCACCTCGAAGGGAACGATCTATTGATACGCAATCAGCATGGTTTCAGAAAACATCGTTCTTGTGCAACACAGCTAGCTCTTTATTCGCACGGAGTAATGGCCGCTATCGACAGCGGATCTCAAGTTGATTCCGTATTTCTAGATTTCCGGAAAGCTTTTGACACCGTTCCTCACAAGCGACTTCTAATCAAGCTGCGGGCCTATGGGGTATCGTCTCAGTTGTGCGACTGGATTCGTGATTTCCTGTCAGGAAGGTTGCAGTTCGTAGTAATAGACGGCAAATCATCGAGTAAAACTGAAGTGATATCAGGTGTTCCCCAGGGAAGCGTCCTGGGACCTCTGCTGTTCCTGATCTATATAAATGACCTGGGTGACAATCTGAGCAGTTCTCTTAGGTTGTTCGCAGATGATGCTGTAATTTACCGTCTAGTAAGGTCATCCGAAGACCAGTATCAGTTGCAAAGCTATTTAGAAAAGATTGTTGTATGGTGTGGCAGGTGGCAGTTGACACTAAATAACGAAAAGTGTGAGGTGATCCATATGAGTTCCAAAAGAAATCCATTGGAATTCGATTACTCGATAAATAGTACAATTCTCAAGGTTGTCAATTCAACTAAGTACCTGGGTGTTAAAATTACGAACAACTTCAGTTGGAAAGACCACATAGATAATATTGTGGGGAAGGCAAGCCAAAGGTTGCGTTTCATTGGCAGGACACTTAGAAGATGCAACGAGTCCACTAAAGAGACAGCTTACACTACACTTGTTCGTCCTCTGTTAGAATATTGCTGCGCGGTGTGGGATCATTACCAGGTGGGATTGACGGAGGACATCGAAAGGGTGCAAAAAAGGGCAACTCATTTTGTATTATCACATAATAGGGGAGAGAGTGTGGCAGATATGATACGTGAGTTGGGATGGAAGTCATTAAAGCAAAGACGTTTCTCATCGCAGCAAGATCTATTTACGAAATTTCAGTCACCAACTTTCTCTTCCGAATGTGAAAATATTTTGTTGAGCCCAACCTACATAGGTAGGAATGATCATCAAAATACAATAAGAGAGATCAGAGCTCGAACAGAAAGGTTTAGGTGTTCGTTTTTCCCGCACCGTTCGGGAGTGGAATGGTAGAGAGATAGTATGATTGTTGTTCGATGAACCCTCTGCCAAGCACTTAAATGTGAATTGCAGAGTAATCATGTAGATGTAGATGTACGTTGAGAACTATTGTATTTTATAGACTCTACAGTAAAAAATATGTTTTTCTGTGGAAAATCATTCTCAGCAACTGAACACTGGCCTAGTCATTGTAAATTAATCTAGAAATCACATTAATGAACTTTACATCTTGTGGTCTGAGTATGAGTTGTTGAAAAAATACCCACACAATCCCTCTTCTTCACATGTAAAAAAAAAAGTTCATAAAGGAAAAAATGGATGTATGATGACCTTATTTTGATCTTTTGGAGACACAGTACAGTTACAACTCACCATCTTTGCCTATCCTTGTACTGCACTCGTCACCCTCTCTATCAGAATCCAAATCCAAATCATCGTCTTCTGCATCTGATAACACCGAGTTTGTTGAAGTTTTCACTGAAAACATAAATACTCGGTTTTAACATTTGATGGAGTTTAGATAGAAAATCAAACATTTTATGATGGGTGTGAAACAATAGAAACAGCAAATACTGTCTTCACACTAATACAAATAAGTAGATGTTCTTTATTTTGCTATAGTAAACCATGCCTATGATGTAGCAATTCCTATGATGCACAAACCAATACACTGTTTCACTGTAAATGCCAAGAAACAAACAATATCTGCATAAACAACAGGTGGGCAACTGACTTGTTCAATAATCACACTGCAAAAGCAATTTATGCCATTAAAAGCAGGGGCGGTGGCAAGGGAAGGCTATGGGGGCTATAGCCCCCCTCCCCCCAAAGGAGTATCATATTACACTGGATAAAATGACGTCAGAACTCACTGAATATGTTACTTAAACAGATTCAATCATTTTTTTTACAATTATGTAGAAATATAGGTTGCAACGTATTTCAAACACATTTTAACAAAAGAATAACAGCAGCAAATAGCTCACTATCTAAACCAATAAATATCATTTAACTTAAAATGGACATATTATTATTTATTAATATACACTGGGTGTATATTAATGTACGAGTACCATTTACGATAATGAAGAAAGCTAAATATGCCAGGTATGCCTACCAACACTTATAAATTGCTGACCCCAGACAAAAACTTCGAAATCGCTGGACATCTGGGTCAAATCGTATTATTTTCCCAGACACACACATTCTGTAGACAAGTTTTTACCCTGAACTCCAAAACAGTTTCCAAAAACTCCTTTAAGCAACATCAAATTTTAGCAATTTGTCGGAGGAAGACCTAGACTCTTCTTTTGTTAAGCGACACTCCATTCCCCCAACCCGCTACATATATTCGACGGCAGAAGTTAGTTGTGGCAGCACCTACCAACATTTTTCAGAACTTCGGCTTACTTTGCACTCAATTCTAAGCCGCAGGCAGCTTTTTGGATTACAAAAACCGGAAAAAAGGTGCGGCTTAGATTCGAGTAAATATGGTACCTTCCTAATGTTGATATACACATTTCAGATGGCTACTTAAAACATTTGCTCATACCAAATACACTGAACACCAACAGTACTTCCATTTCTATAACTGTCAGCTATCAAAGTTCAAAATGTCCCTCCCCAGCAGCACATGTGGGTGCCCAGTGCCAAGTGGGAAGCTAATTACATTACTAAGACCTTCAAAGACAATATCCTGTGCAACGATGCCCAAGACAGATTTTCCATTAACTTTCGGTGTTTCTCTTCAAAATGACATATGTATGATATCTGTACAATGTTTTTTCTTGTGCAATAAATAATTAAAAGTGTTCCAGACTTTATGTACAGCCGGTATTAAGATTATCACCACATCTTAATTCTGAAACTCTAAGGACTGTATATTATGGATTAGCATACCCTTCCTTGTCTTATGGAATAGTACTGTGGGGTGGGACACATCAAACTAATATGAAAAGGGTTTTCATACTGCAGAAGTGAGCCTTGAGGAACATAGCAAATGTAAAACCAGGATCTTCTTGCAAACCCCTATTCATTAGACACAATATTCTCACAGTTTATGCCATGTATATACCAGAAACTATAAGACTAATGAAAGAGGACACCAAGATCATAAAAATAAACACTGATGTTCACAACTATGAAACAAGGGATAGAAAAGACTAATATGGTTAACAGAAGATTAACTTTAACAGTGAAAAGCCCCTATGTCAAAGGAGCTGTTTTTAATAACTTGTTACAAAAAAGAAAGGAAAAGGGAGAGAAGGAAACATAGTAGGTGAATATGGATTGGGGGGAAGGAAAGAAAGAGGAAGCCGCCTTGTACAATTTTGCACAGAGCATAACTTAATCATAGCTAACACTTGGTTCAAGAATCATAAAAGAAGGTTGTATACCTGGAAGAATCCTGGAGATACTAAAAGGTGTCAGATAGATTTTATAATGGTAACAAAGAGATTTAGGAACCAGGTATTAAATTGTAAGACATTTCCTGGGGCAGATGTGGATTCTGACCACAATCTATTGGTTATGAACTGCAGATTGAAACTGAAGAAACTGCAAAAAGGTGGGAATTTAAGGAGATGGGACCTGGATAAACTGAAAGAACCAGAGGTTGTAGAGAGTTTCACGGAGAGCATAAGGGAACAATTGACAGGAATGGGGGAAAGAAATACAGTAGAAGAAGAATGGGCAGCTCTGAGGGATGAAGTAGTGAAGGCAGCAGACGATCAAGTAGGTAAAAAGACGAGGGCTAATAGAAATCCTTGGGTAACAGAAGAAATATTGAATTTAATTGATGAAAGGAGAAAATATAAAAATGCAGTAAATGAAGTATGCAAAAAGGAATACAAACGTCTCAAAAATGATATCGACAGGAAGTGCAAAATGGCTAAGCAGGGATGGCTAGAGGACAAATGTAAGGATGTAGAGGCTTGTCTCACTAGGGGTAAGATAGATACTGCCTACAGGAAAATTAAAGAGACCTTTGGAGAGAAGAGAACCACTTTTATGAACATCAAGAGCTCAGATGGCAACCCAGTTCTAAGCAAAGAAGGGAAGGCAGAAAGGTGGAAGGAGTATATAGAGGGTTTATACAAGGGCGATGTACTTCAGGACAATATTATGGAAATGGAAGAGGATGTAGATGAAGACGAAATGGGAGATAAGATACTGCGTGAAGAGTTTGACAGAGCACTGAAAGACCTGAGTTGAAACAAGGCCCCGGGAGTAGACAACATTCCATTAGAACTACTGATGGCCTCGGGAGAGCCAGTCATGACAAAACTCAACCATCTGGTGAGCACGATGTATACCCTCAGACTTCAAGAAGAATATAATAATTCCAATCCCAAAGAAAGCAGGTGTTGACAGATGTGAAAATTACCGAACTATCAGTTTAATAAGTCACAGCTGCAAAATACTAACGCGAATTCTTTACAGACGAATGGAAAAACTGGTAGAAGCGGACCTCGGGGAAGATCAGTTTGGATTCCGTAGAAATGTTGGAACACGTGAGGCAATACTAACCTTACGACTTATCTTAGGAGAAAGATTAAGAAAAGGCAAACCTACGTTTCTAGCATTTGTAGACTTAGAGAAAGCTTTTGGCAATGTTAACTGGAATACTCTCTTTCAAATTCTGAAGGTGGCAGGGGTAAAATACAGGGAGTGAAAGGCTATTTACAATTTGTACAGAAACCAGATGGCAGTTGTAAGAGTCGAGGGGCATGAAAGGGAAGCAGTGGTTGGGAAAGGAGTGAGACAGGGTTGTAGCCTCTCCCCGATGTTATTCAATCTGTATATTGAGCAAGCAGTAAAGGAAACAAAAGAAAAATTCAGAGTAGGTATTAAAATTCATGGAGAAGTAGTAAAAACTTTGAGGTTCGCCGATGACATTGTAATTCTGTCAGAGACAGCAAAGGACTTGGAAGAGCAGTTGAACGGAATGGACAGTGTCTTGAAAGGTGGATATAAGATGAACATCAACAAAAGCAAAACGAGGATAATGGAATGTAGTCAAATTGAGTCGGGTGATGCTGAGGGAATTAGATTAGGAAACGAGACACTTAAAGTAGTAAAGGAGTTTTGCTATTTAGGGAGTAAAATAACTGATGATGGTCGAAGTAGAGGATATAAAATGTAGACTGGCAATGGCAAGGAAAGCGTTTCTCAAGAAGAGAAATTTGTTAACATCGAGTATAGATTTAAGTGTCAGGAAGTCGTTTCTGAAAGTATTTGTATGGAGTGTAGCCATGTATGGAAGTGAAACATGGACGATAACTAGTTTGGACAAGAAGAGAATAGAAGCTTTCAAAATGTGGTGCTACAGAAGAATGCTGAAGATAAGGTGGGTAGATCACGTAACTAATGAGGAGGTATTGAATAGGATTGGGGAGAAGATAAGTTTGTGGCACAACTTGACTAGAAGAAGGGATCGGTTGGTAGGACATGTTTTGAGGCATCAAGGGATCACAAATTTAGCATTGGAGGGCACCGTGGAGGGTAAAAATCGTAGAGGGAGACCAAGAGATGAATACACTAAGCAGATTCAGAAGGATGTAGGTTGCAGTAGGTACTGGGAGATGAAGAAGCTTGCACAGGATAGAGTAGCATGGAGAGCTGCATCAAACCAGTCTCAGGACTGAAGACCACAACAACAACAACAACAACAACAACACCAAAGAAAGCTAAGTTATTGACAGGGGATACTTCTAAAAAGTGAGTCAAGCAGTGGCTTATCCAAAAATGCCCCTATAACATGAATTTATCTTGAATTATAACATAATAAAAAATAACGTAACTAAAAAAAATTGAAATTGTAATAACTTCATACTTAGTTGAAAATGTGCATGCATGTAAAATTACGTGATAAGAGCAATAAACTGAATTGAAATTGACAATATTCACAATATACATTAATGACAACACTGGTTACTTTCATCAAATATCCCTCAATTAAAATGTACATAAGACAGTTTCTTATTACCTTGAGCTGTCGACGTTGTCATAGTTGTAGTTGCTGTAGTAGTCACTGTCGTAACTTCAGAGAGATGTTCTGCACCTTCCCCTGGGGAATATTTCGTTTCTATTGTTGTTGTAGTGCTGCTTGTCACTGTCTCAGATGTTTGCTGTAACCATACACCAAATTATCAGTTTGTGTTGCAGAACTGTTTTGATTAATATTAGTTCGCTCTGGCCCTTTAACAGCAGATAATCTGTGACTGCATCAGTCGAGCAATAAAAGAGGAGGAGCTAAGTACAGCATTATGCAGCATTCATATGATTTCATGCACTACATATTATCATTATATGCAAATATTGTCACCTATATGATACAATAGTCACTGAATCACAACTATTTATGTAACTCAGAAAACTAGAATACAAGCAATACTCGATGACAGCATATGTAAAGATATTTTTCAGTACAAGGAACTTATCAATGAGTCACATCATTTATCATATTCAAGTCATAAGGCTCCAGTCACTTACTAGGGCAGTACACTATTCTCACACAAATTCTCTCTCAAAGATTGTAATCTATGAAATACAGTTATGAGCAAGACCATTTCACAGTGACAAAACTAGATAGATGAACATAAAACAAATTAAATAACAGAAGTTATGAGTAAAAATATGTTTCTTTTCAACACGTTACTTACAACTGTTATTGGTGAAATCTTTCCCGCTGGATCATTAAAGTCATCTGATGAAATCCTTGAGGATGTATTATGAAAATCATCAAAATCTTCATGCATACGACGAACTTGATCTTCTGCATCCTGCCTCTCCTTTTCACGGCGTTCTTCCTCTTCCCTCACCTTGCGTTCTAACCTTTCTTTCTGAATCTTTGCAAGTGCAGCTGAAATGAAAGTAATATGTTGATAGAGAACAAACTAAATGTTAAATCTTACCTCAGTTGCACAAGAGGCAATGCTCAGTTAAGGAGTAAACACCTAAGGTTTGTAGCAGCCAAACGATGACGGTTATCATAACTTATAAAACTGCTTGCTTCTTCCTGCTTTATAAAAACTTATTTACCATTCATTTAATTTGTATTATTTCAAGTGGCTTGAACAAATAAAAATTTATCTCACCAACAATACTGTCTATCCAATTGTGTATCGTACAGATGATCAAATCGACATAACTGTCTACATAAAGCAACCTAAAGTTATTACTAAGAAAAGAACACACTCTTACACAAAAAGAAAACTTCCTTTTTGACAAAAAATGCTTACAAAAGACAAATTAAATTCTCTCTTACCATTTTCTGTATCAAGATATGATTTCTTGTTGCCCTTCATTTGGTTAGTTATTTTCTCCGTTAGTTCCATCTGACGAATTATCTCATCTTTAAAATCATTAATTTCCCGTGCTAGGGCTGCTTCCATATGTGTTTTATCAAGACTTTCCATGAGTTCTTCAAGCTGGGATTGCGTACTGTAGTACCACGTTTCACCATCTTCACTCTCTCTATGGAAAATATATCATCACTAGATGCTATAAATAATATTAGTAAAAATATTGTATGTTCGTTAGGCAAAGGAAAACAGAAAACTTATAAAAAGAAATCACAATTCTGTGTAACAACCATTTAAGATGTCAATAAAATTAGAAATGCAATATAAGTGATATGGGTGGCATCTATCTGGGTTAGTGACTAGATATCACAGCTATCAGAAATTTACGTATTACAAAGAGGGTTGTTTCCTCCAAGGAAAGTGTTTTAAGTGCATTGGAGTTTACCCTACTAGACTCTGCAATGATGCAATGGGGTGCCCACAACAATAGCACCAGTGCCGAGAGCAAAAATGCCTACAAATTACTGCTTGGCTGACACTACTAAGCATCTCAATCTCCAGCGGTGGCATCTCCAGCACAGGCTATCACCACCCATCCTGACTGTCACAAAGAGTGTGTGCAGTCTACACATTGCTGCACAGATAGCGCAGCATCATTCCCACCTTTCTACATTATCAAGGTTTGCCGACTATTCCATGGCATTTGCCATGAAGTCAACCATCAGGAACAGCACGTTCTCCCTTGTCGCGAGTCTGCAATGAAGGTTGCATGCACTGATGCACACAGGGCACCATCACCATCCATATGAACTATGGCAGCTTATTCGGCCACTGCTAAAGCTCCAGCACTCACTTTGTCTGCTGCACCACCACCACCACCACCACCACCACCACCACTACTGCTACTCCCAGTGATCACACTTGTAATGTAAATAGAATAAGTGTTTAGCTGTTGCATGATGTCTTCAAATTGTAGTAACTTCTACATGTTGGGAAAGGTTTTGCCAGAACTCATGAAAAAGCAGCAGCACCACCAGCCGCCATATTCCCTCCACACAAGGAATCAGCAGAGAATGGGAAATTGTATGAAAAGCAGCTCAGACGTCACTTTGAAGCTTCCCAAGTATGCTGACACTATAAAAGCTCTATTCTTGTCATGGATTAAGCTGCAAACTTACAGATTTTCATGTAAATTAGCCCCGACATGAGCATATGATTTCGTCTAGGGTAGAGTTTTATCAGTGTATAAAAAACATCCTAATCAGACCTACAGAGCATGGGCAGGAGAACTACCCACACTTTGACAGAAGTGTCATTTTGTAACTTCGAAACATAAGGAATTATACACTGACAAAATGGTCAGGGACACCATTATTCATTCTGCCCTGGATAAAGAAGCTGTACAGCAGGCTTTACAGTTTGGTGACCCACCACTTGGAGAGGTTACAGCTCCAGCATAGGCTTTCTAAGTGTCAAAAGCAGCAGGCTAGCAATTAGAAAGTTGGGTTGACATAACAGCTGCAGGCATGCCAAATGGCAAGCACAGGATGTCAGTACTTGATTTGGATACATTAACATCATTTGACTTTACAAGCACAGATACAAAAAAATTTATGTCACATAAATTGTATTTTCAGGACTTAGAATCATCAAGCAAGGGATACTCCGACATCTCCTCTGCTGCACTTGGTAGACCCAAGAGTTCACAGCCCACATCATGCTTAAAGCTTCCGCTCGTCCCCACTTTTGCAGAGCGCTTACTGTTCCACTGCTCTTCGTAAACAGGTTAAGGAGGAATTTGATGGACTAACAAATTTGGCTATCACTGAACCAATGCATCTAGTCAATTGGCAACACTACTGGGAGTCATTAAGAAGCCGTCACGAAAATTAAGATTATGTGACGATTTCAAAATGATGGTAAATGCACAGACTCAAATCATTTCATATCCAACAACACATACAGAAGAATTAATGGCCAAACTAGCTGGTGGGAGATATTTCTCAAAAATAGTCTTGGTAGACACCTACTTGCAACTTCCCTGTTTCAAAGATTTCTTGAGCAACTGACGCAAAATATACCATGCTGCACAACAGAGGTTGAAAATACCACTTCAGTTTTAAGGTTCTTTTTCTATCATCATGTGTGATACTAAAAATAAACATGAGACTGAAACTAACAATTTTTTTTTTTTTTTTTACACACGGTAGTACATATGAGAAAGCAAAGAAGAAGTTCCATATAACATTTTAGAAAACAGCAGTCGGGCTAGTTGTGGTAATACCCAAGTCAGTGCCAAAGTGACACCATACAATACAATGGATGATTATTAGCTTTGGTCTCTTGTTTATTTTCAGTATCACATCTGATGATGGGCATGTAAGAGCCCAAAACCAGTCATAGTTTAAGCACAGAAAAATAAAGAGAACCTTAGAGGTTGAAAATACCGCTTCAGTTTTAAGGTTCTTTTTATTTTTCATTGCTTAAAACATGATCGTTTTCTGTCTCTTACATGCCTATCATCAGGTGTGATACTGAAAATAAACTTGAGACCGAAGCTAACTCCCCCCCCCCCCCCTCTCCACACCGTAGTACATATGAGAAAACAAAGAAGAAGTTTCATATAACATTTTAGAAAACAGCACTCAGGCTAGGTGTGGTAATATCTAAGTCAGTGCCAAAGTGACACCATACAATACAATGGATGATTATTAGCTTTGGTCTCTTGTTTATTTTCAGTATCTCACCTGATGATGGGCATGTAAGAGCCCGAAACCGGTCATGGTTTAAGCACATGAAAATAAAGAGAATCTTACAACTGAAGCGGTATTTTCAACCTCTGCTACAATGGTCAGTTGCAGATGTTCCTCCAGCAGGATTGTTCATGCTGTATAAATTATTCTTGATGATGGTAGTAACGGGAATCTCCACTGTGGCTACATCTATGGAATCTGCATATGCTATTCCGAACACTTCAAGAAGCAAGATTGAAGTATAACCTACAAAAATCTAAGTTTTTTCAGCCATCAACTGAATATTTGGGACACACAATTTCACATGCATGCATCAAACCAATGACCACTAACATAGAAGTGATCATGGCACTACCACAGTCAAAGAAAGAACTGATATCTTTTCTAGGAAAGTTTCCTTCTACAATACATTCGTCCCAAATGCTTAAAAATTGCTCAACCGTTGAATCAACTAAGCAAGAAACATACACCATTTGTGTGGACACAGGACTGTGACACCCATTTCAAACTTGGGAAGTCTGCCTTTGCTAAGCCTTGTGTTTAGCTACCTTTCAGTCTACAAACAGTTCACAGTCGTGACTGACACCTCAGACTACTGGACTAGTGCCATCTTAGCATATCTGTATTCTGACAGGACTGAAGAGCCAATAACTTACACTTCCAAGACATTGAGAGCTGCCCAAAAGAATTAGTCACAAATTGAAAAAGAAGCTTGAGGCATTATATATGCACTCAAGAAATTTCACATGTTTTTGTACAGAGTGAAATTTCATCTTATAACAGACCATGAGCCTCTCACATCACCGTACAGCCCCTCATCATGGCCACTAAATAAAACAGCTCATACGTTACACTTTTCTTAAGCAGATTTAATTATGAAATTCATTTTCATACCCCAGACAAACACACAAAAGCAGATGCTCCTCTCAGCTACCGACGGGTCCCAATCTGTCATACAACAAAAAAGATGTTTTATGTTTCCATCTAGATGAGAAAGCATTGTTAACAACAGACACATTCCCAACTACAGGCATGCACATAGCAGCTGCCATGGGTACAGACCTCGTCTCAATGTTCATCTCAACATTCTGCATGCTTTGACAGAGAAGCTGCCAGAAGGGAAAGAGGATCCACTATACCAACATTTTCAAATATGAAAGCGATTGATTTTGGTTAATGGAGTATTGCTGCTAGCTACGGAACATGCATCACCACAAATAGTCAAACCCCTATCATTACACAACAACATTCTACAGCTTCTGCATTACGGCCACTGGGGGATATCTAGGAGTAAAACACTGGCACAATGATATGTATATTGGCCAGATGCTGACAACTAAACAGAACAACAGTCATGCAACACATGCATCACACAGAAAGCCCAAGAAAACTTTTTCTACATGGCCTACACCGCACAGACCCACTTAGACTTTCTGGACCCCTTCCTGGGAACAAATTAGCATATTCCTACTTGCGATGTGTAGTTCGCCCAACTTCCACAACTGGAAGAAATACCATTAAGACCTTATCAAAATGTTTTCATTTGAAGACCTTCCCCAGACTTTCAACCCCCTGTTTACTTCATAAACCTTCAGAAACTTTTGTGCCATGAATGGCATCCAGCACATTAGAGCTCCATCTTCATTCACAATCCAATGCTGAAGCTGAGTGACTGGTGTGAACATTCAAAACACATTTGCAGAAGTGCATTGGAGGCAGTTCCGTGGAAAATGCTTTAACTTGATTTTTAAGTTCTTACAGAGCCATGCCCATGGGAGACAAAGAGTTTAGCAAAACTTCTTCATGACTGCTAGCCGCTCAGGCTGCTTCACCTGTTGATGACAGCCCTACACTGGGCACCGGCACCAGCATCAGCACCGCAAGCACTGTAGTTCTGACTGGGCACCACAGTCTGGGCACAAGCAATTAGACAGGGTCCTGGTGCTCATCCAGCAGCAATAGGGATGCAAGGTGTTTCTGCTGAAAGGGGCTGGCAGGCAACTCATACAAAACCTCAACCGACAACACCTGCACGTCACTGGGCAGTCGCCACCACCATCTACTCCAGCCGATATGGCACCTTCCCCAGAGGTTGATACCTCTCGTGCCCCTTTCTACTCACCTCCAGCAACATCCATCCTGGAGCACGTGAAGCCTCCTACCCTCACTACTTTTCAACACTCTGCACCACCCACGTCTTCTAACAAAAGCAACACAGACGAAACATTTTCCAGGAATCTACAAGAGAAGGCTGATGCATCTCTGTCACCAGCCAAGGGCCTACCTACCGTCGCCCAACAGCCAAGTGGATCCACACCAAATAATTTCCAGTCACACTAAGGTGTGCTACACCGCCTACGGCCCCCACCACGACCATCTTTCCAGGTAGCACCTGTGCTTCGCTTGCTACACTGTGCCTTTGGAAAGAGTGATGCAAAAGTGGCATCACCACCAACAGAGACCCAGTAGACACTCAGTTATGAGCTACCTAGTCTCTGTCCACGCAATGGCTGCTCCTATCCGGGCATCTTCCAGACCTACAGCCTCCAGCCAGCAAACAGTGAGCTGGTAGAATCACCAGTACTCAGCAATGACATGGATGTCATGTCTGTGGGGGACTACCAGCACCTTAGGTCTCGCATATTTTACATCTGATGACAAGTCGCCCCTCCCCCGAGGAAGGATGGATGCAGTAACCCTTATACATAACCACATAGCAGACGTTACCAGGCCTCTTCTTCTCCAGAAGTGGCACCTCGAGCAGAAGCTATCACTGCCTTTCCCAGCTGCCACACAGAGTGTGCATAATGTACACATTGCTGCACAGACAGCACAGCACCATTCCATCACACTCCCAGCATGCATAACTGAGGCTCACCTGCTATTCCATGGCATTTGTCACCGGAGCTGACCACCAGGAACAGCACCTGCCACCTTGTCGCAAGCCGGCGATAAAAGTTGTGCGCACCAATGCACACAGAGCCCTATTAGCAACCACATAAACTAAAGCGGCTTATTTAGGCTGCTGACAACGCTCCGGCACTTACTTCATCCACTGGACTGTTACCACCATCATCTAGTGCTCTGCGCATGAACTACCTGGTTCTTCAACTGGACTCTGCTTTGGATTTGCTGTTATTAGATTACTTTTATCGCCTGAGACATATTTGTGCTGTGAATAAAGTAATTCTTTAACTGCTCCATGTTTTCTCCGTGTGTAGTAGCCACTACACCAAGGAGCACATCCTGATAATTATTGTGGTTGCTCGTATTACAACATGCTGGAGAAAACAAACAAAACTAAGAAAAGGCAACGACACACCTGAAACTGACTTGTGGGCGATTCGTAGACACACCATGACAATAGAGAATACTTCTTGTTTAACTGGTAAAACAATGGCAGATTGAAAGCTAGTGACGCTCTTGTGCTGTTACATGTGTCTATGCACCACTACCAACCTGCTTCCAGTGAGTGTCTGATTTTTCCTGATTTTATTCTGCTGTGGATGTTCAATATACTAGACAGTGGTAATTAGACACAGAGAGTTAAGGACTACTTATCCTGGTGGAGGAGGATGAGAAGGGGGAGGGGGAGTAAAAAGATGCAAGGGAGGGGGGAAAAAAAAACAATATAATACTTACACGAATATCCGTCTAGCCAAAAACCAATACTTCCGTCCATGCCGATCAAATCCCAGATGTTCTTGTCTGCACAAGTTTCCTGTCTTTTCAACATCTGGTATGCAATCCGTCACGCCAGACACCTATAGATAACATAAAATTATGTTGGTGTTACCTATCTTTATAAAAAACAATCTTCAGTCCAACTGAAGTAGAAGTGAATCATGTTTACCAAACTCCAGAAAGTAATTCTAAAATATTCTGAAAAGTACACAATAGCTGTTTCATTCCCAATACCTTCAAATTAAGAAGAAGTAATGTTTCACACTTAATGATGATTAGGGCAAATGAAGATCAGGTGCAATTCACAAACACGCAAAATAAAGACAGTCTGACAAGTTCTCCACCTTCTGAAGGATTTTCACAAACAGATTCTTCTCAGAACATCGTAAGCTTAAAATAATGGAGCTCATGCGAGTGTCACTTGTCCTGCAGTCAAAAGCAAAAAGAAATTCCAGCAACAATCAATCCAGCAAATAAAACAATCAAATTATTGCTATTAATGGTGTACCTCCATTTTCACATTAATTAGTTTGAAAATTGAAATACAAATTTGGCTCAGCGGTTTGATTTCACTGAGCTGTTAAGAACCAGTGTATTCAACGAGGCAAGGCCGTTGGCTGCTCTGCCTCTGATAGAATAGGATACACCTGTGACGGGACTAGAGGAGGATATGCTACATTGGTAAATTGGGCAGTTTTGCACCTGGGTCTTCCGCAGGTTTATGGCTGTGAGTGGGAATGGCAAGGATATGGACCACAACGCTCTGTAGGTTGGGAGGGCAGCAGAATACCACTTCAGGAGGGATGGGAAGGATCATGAGAAGGGTGTCTCTCATTTCTTGGCATGATGATAGATAACTGATGTCGTGAAGAAAGATGTGGTTTAGAGGCTCCAGTTTGGAGTGATACTGGGTGATTTGCAGTTGGTTCTTGGAGGATGGTGTGAGGATATGGTGTGGGAAATCTGTGGCCTGATTCCTGTCTGTGAAAGTCTTTGAAAGAGATTCAGCATACTGGGCAAGAGAATTCCAATCACTGCTGAAATGCTATCCATGGGTGACCAGGCTAACTGGGAGCAAGATTTTGGTGTGAAAAGGGTGACCAGCTGTCAAAATGCTGGTACTGTTGTTAGTTAGTAGGCTTGATGTGGATAGAAGTATGGATGGAGCCATCAGAGAGGTGGAGGTCAACGTCCAGGAAGTAGTATGTTGGACTAACGTCCAGGAAGTGGCATGTGGGGATAAGAAAAACAGGTGAAGCAGATGGGGCAGAAGGTGGTGAAGTTGTGCAGGGATGATGAAGAGGTGTCTTTGCTCTGGGTGCAGATCATGAGGATGTCATCAATGAACCTGAACCAGACAAGAGGTTTGGGTTTTTTGAAGGCTAAGACGGTTTCCTCTAGACGATCCACAGATAAATTGGCAGAGGTGAGTGCCGTGTGGGTGCCCATGTCAGTGCAGCAGATCAGTTTGTATATCTTCTCCTCAAAAGGGACCAGTAGTGTTTGAGGATATAATTGGTACAGGTATAGGGAATGGTGTAGGGGTCCGGAATTGGAAGGATGTAGGGAGACGCAGTGTTTGATGGCAGCAAGACCATGGGCAACAGGACCCACTCATGGGGCAGTTAAATTATGTCCTTCGCCAGAGTTTCAATTATCTATCATCAGGTCCCCTCCTAAAATGGTATTCTGCTGCCCTCCCAAACCAACCAACATCCTGATCCATCCCCATGCCACTCCTACTCGAAAACTCTTGTTGCAGAGCTCATATGACTGCGGGTGAACAAGGTGCAAGGCCTCCCTTATTCACACACCAACTACGTCTGTCATAAGCTTATCCTAACCCATCAGAGCCAGGACCAACTGTGAAAGCAGCCATGTCATAAACCAGTTGTGCTGCAATTTCTGCACAACATTTTATTTGGACATGACCACCAGCCAGTTGACCATGAGAATGAATGGGCACTGACAAACTATGCCAAAGAACAGAGTTGACCACCAAGTGGAGTAATACACTGCTGAGTACTATATGCTAGAGTTCAAGGGTTTTGTTACAACCTCTGCCACCTGGGCCATTCCTCCCAGCACCAGCTATTCTGAACTATGCAGATGGGAGCTATCCTTGCAGTACATTCTTCACCCCATAATCCCCGACTCCACTAACAGACTGCACTCACACCAACTTCCCAACATTCTCCCCTTCCTCTGTTCTGACATTCACTCTCAATCCACACCTCCACATTGTCACTGTGCACCGCACAAACTCACCAGCTTGGGTTGCCATGTGTCACATGCCTACTCCACACCTGCTGCCCTATCTACATCTACATCTATACTCTGCAAATGATTTCCTGTTTCATTCACACAAGGAATGTGGGAAGAATGACTGTTTAAATGCCTCCATGTGTGCTGTAATTAACCTAGTCTTATCCTTACGATCCCCATTGAAGCAGCGATACATTGAAGGTTGTACTATATTCTTCAAGAGTCTGCTGGTTCAGTTTCTTCGGCATCTCTGTCACACTCTCCCATGGAGCAAACAAATCTGTGATTGATTATGCTGCCCTTCTCTGTAAGTTTTTACTATCCAGTGCTAGTCCTATCAGGTAAGGTCCCACACACTTAAGCAATCTTCTAGGATGGGCTGCAAGAGTGACTTGTACACAGAGTCCTTTGTAGACTGATTACACTTCCTCTGTATTCTACCAATAAACTGAAGTCTGCTATCTGCTTCACTCACAACTGAGCCTATCTGATCATTCCATTCATCATTCCATTTCATCACTTCATACCCTACAAAGTGTTACACCCATGTACCTGTATGAGTTGACTGGTTCCATCTGCGATTCATTGAGATAGTCATAAGATGTTACATTCTTCGGTCTGTTTTCCACATTAGTATCTCGCACACCTGCTGCCTCCCTCTCAGCTGCCAGTTACCCTTCACCAAACCCTCTTCCTGTTTCCAATCTCTTTTTCTCTTTACCCACGCCTACCTGACAACCCCTCACCCCAGAACACCTATGGAACCCCAATCCCAGAGTTACGTATTCTAATGTAGTTGTGCAGGTGTGTGTGTGTGTGTGTGTGTGTGTGTGTGTGTGTGAGAGAGAGAGAGAGAGAGAGAGAGAGAGAGAGAATTAATATACATTATTCTAAACAATTATCCATTGTAATTCTTCAGACTTTCACACTGATCTGTTGGCATCTTGAAGCATCTGGTATTCCACCAGATATCAGCATCATTCACACATGATATTTCAACGTGACTCTTTTATCTTCATTGGGAGTTATCTGAGACTGCTCAAGGAGTGGAACGCGTCCAGTATACATACCTTCTCCCTTCCCCTCCATGGTCTGTTCCAAGCATTCCATTTGCTGTCCATGCCCACTAACAGCATCACTAGTCATTCCCCCTTTGGTCTGGTGCCCCTGGCCACACACTGGTATTCTATTTTCAGTCTGTTGTTGTTCCAGGTGTCTCATCTGTGGTCCACTCCTGCTAGAAACACTCTTAGGTACCAGGCTGAGGGCTTGTGTTTCAACTATGGTCTAGTCCACTCGCCTGCTTCTGGTTTTCCGTTTTCAGTCAAGTGTGGTTCTAGGTGTTCCCCTCGAGGTTCACTGCTACTAGAGGCAACCTGTGAAGTTCCATCTTTGGTCTGGTGTGCCTGGTGCTCTGTTTGGGGCTCATTATCCATGTCCACATCCTCAGTTCTTCTTCACAACCCCCTATTGTTCTGAGGGTGTGGACATGAGGAACGAACCCTAGATAGAGCACCAAGCACACTGGATCAAAGGTGGAAGTTCACAGGACACTTCTACTGGGAGTGGACAACAGAGGGAACACCTAGAACCGCACAGGATCTAAAACTGAACACCAGCGTGTGGATAGGCACACCATCCAAAGAGTTGATGCCTAAGGATGCTGCTAGCAGGCAGGGACTGTAAATGGAATGACTGGAACAGACTGTGGAAGGAGAAGGCAGTAGTTATAAATACCGGACCCATTCCACTCAATAAGCAGTCTCGAATAGCACCTCATGATGACAATGAGTCATGGTGTCAAAATATCATGCATGAATGATGGCGATATCTGGCAGAGTACCCAACATCTCAAGATGGCAATCACGCAGTGCTATCAGGAATATTAACAGACGGCAGACATAAAGGAATGTCAACTGTGGAGTTGAAAATTTGGAAGTAGGGTGGATGGTGGAAAAATATGAAGTGGGCATTGGTGGAAAAACACATAACTGAATGTGTGAGCCATTCATTGAGCATGAATGTTATCAGACTGAAAGGCATGAAATTTCAGATGTTATCTATCAGTGGCTCCAGGACCTTATCATTTTCTACTTATTGTATTTCATAGTTCGAAGATACTATTTTCATATCTTGTGGAGTTCTATGAAAAGTACTGAATTGTATGAACTGAGCCTTGTCAAATGTAATGATAAGTCTTTTATCCTAAACCCATACCTTTACATTTTCAAATATTTCATTATCTGTGCCCTTTCAGTTACGGGACATGAACTACTTATTTTCCTATACTTAAATTATTTGGCAAAAAACAAGATTAGTATCTTCTAACAGTGCAAAGGAAGATCATTTATGCAAAATAAAAACAACAACAGAGAAACCGAAATAGAACCTGTGGTACAAAATGTTCAATAGATTCAAATTCTGAATGCTTATTCACTTGTAGATGGAACTGAACACTCTGCTTTCTGTCATGCAGATGAGATAAAATGCATTAAGCTGCCATGTCTACAAATCCACGATATTTTCATTTGGGCATGGGGATCTCCTAATTCAACAACTGAAAGCTTATAACAAGTCACAAAAAGTTGCCACTGGTATTCATTTCTGATTTATTGATTCTAATATATCATCCACCAAGATAGATATACTTCATCAGCCATAAAAGTTTGAAACTGGATTAATAAAAAATAGAGAAAAGTTGAGATAATGGTTTTAATGCTTCAGGTATTCTTCTACATGATCTGTCCCCACTTGAATACAACAAGCAGAACATTCTTACAACCATGTGAAACTGTCAGAAAACTCATTCTTTGGGATGAGGTTCAACTGGCACTTCACACTGGCTTAAATATCAGTTATGTCATCAAAGTGTTAACCATTCAAGTGAAATTCTGGGCTGCGTCGTTTTGTAGTAGGTTCTTATTGATAATACCAAGTCTTGTCACCTATGATATTTTTACCAAAAAAGAATTGTACACATTTGTCACAGCAGGCATACATATGTTGTCATTTTTGTTTGGGAGTCAAGGTATACAGAACAAACTTTGCACACATTTTCCTCTCTTTCAAACATTCTGGGGTATGTCTTGATCACTTAGTTTACAGATGTTGCTCCATTGCGATTTGTGACCCGACAACACTGACATACTAAGGCCTCATATTTGCTATTCAACACTGGCTGCTCACAACTGATTGGTTGAATGCACAACTGGTTTTTACAGTTGTTAGTTCAAGCTGCCACCGTAATTACTGCGCTGATATCACTTATACATCAGGAGTATAATCAGTGTCACAACTTTTCAGCTGGACAGTGTGGTCTGTCCAGTTGATAGCCCTTTTTTAAATCTAAAATATCTGCTACTGAATAAGTTTTTCTATATTAAGTTATTATGTGCAATCTCTTCAAAAATTTTGAAATAATGGCAATAACGATATGGGGTGGTAATTCTCTGCTGATGTTTTATCTCCTTTTCGTGAAGCAGCTTGACATCATCACATTTAAGCCTGGGAAAATACCATTAAGGAAACATTAATTACATAAATAACTTAATATATTGGCAAGTGATGAAGTGACATGTCATTCAAATGGATTACTGCTACAAATGTCTCTGTTAAAATCTGTATGAACTGTTAGAGATGTTCACTTACAAGAGTCATTTCACTGTGTCCTTACAAGTTTAATATGATGCAGCTTATACCTTGTGTGCCCTGCATACGCCACACTGCCAGTCTTCCTCTGGAATATCTTCCATTGGTGGATCAATGCAGTCCAGATGATATACAGCTGGACATGTTTCACAACAAAGCAAATCCCCCAGCCGGTGACAAATTCTGCAGTGATCATCGTAATGGATATTGCCTGGAATTTAAGAAAATACACGAACATAGAGGCATCTTCAGATACGCATACACCTTTTTTCATTCCATTGCTTCACAACTCAAACAATTTTTTTTCATTCAGACTTTATTCAAGAGATATACGAGTTTGCAAAAACATAAGGTTCCTACATATACACGATTTTTTTCTTTCCACAGTTAAAATGACATGAAAAAGGCTTCAAATGGTACATGTTATAGAAGAACCACTGCAACTACACACTGGCTAAAGAAGTGCATTAACCTGGTTAAAGAGATATAATTAAAAGGCACTCCAAACCACATTATATTATCTTAATTCAATTCAATCCAAGACTTCCTTCATGACTCAGACCCCATATAACGAACCACTTATGCGTAATATGTGCTGTTTAGTACCACACACTATGTGGTGACCTGTGAAATATATCATCATCTTAGCTTACACTACAATAAATTGTGATACTTAGGTTACCAAAAAAATGGAAAGTCTAGGATGGAATGTAACAATATTATGAAAAGGATAGTTGCTACTCACCATATACTGGAGACGCTTAGTCACAGGCAGGCACAACAAAAAGACTGTAAGTTTGGCCGACAATGACTTCGTCGAAAACACACACACACACACATGACCACAGACTCTGGCAGCTGAAGCCTGAAACTGGCTTCTGCTACCAGAGACTGCGATTATGTGTGAGTGAGTTTTGTGTGTGTGTGCGTGTGTGTGTGTGTGTGTGTGTGTGTGTGTGTGTTTTCGACAAAGTCCTTGTTGGCTGAAAGCTTACTTTCCGACAGTCTTTTTGTTGCCCCTATCTGTGACTCAACATCTCCGCTATTGGGTAAGAAGCAATAGGTTTATGCTTTACCATAATTATTATTGATACTGATTGAAACAGCAAGTTTACTGTTGCAGTCACAACTATTTTATTTTGTTTCCACTATGTGTTTAAGACATTTCAGTCTCCATCATCATAGACACAACTCATGCATGTCACATTAATGCATATGGATACATCTGATGACACATAACCAAATATAAAATGAATTGTGACAAATAACAATGAACTTGCTGTTTCAATCATTCTTAAATATGTTTCTGCCTATAGCCAAAGAGCTATTTGAAGAAAGGTAGCAGCTCCGCTTTGAAAGTTGACATTAAAATCCACAGAGCTGAGACAATTACACACTCGTCCACATAACTGTTTCATAAAGCTGTAGGGCAACATCTACATCTGTAGCTCTGTATAACAGATGGACTGAAACTCACCACCTGGAGGAGAGGCTGAATGGTAGACAGGCATAGTGAAAAATACTGCTATATATATTACTCAATATTATTCAGCTTTGAGACTGAGTCCTTCACAAGATGTAGACAACCCCCCCCCCCTCCTCCCTTTTCTTTCTTTCTCTCTCTCTCTCTCTCTCTCTCTCTCTCTCTCTCTCTCTCTCTCACACACACACACACACACACACACACACACACACACCTAAATGATGTTCAACTGTGACTGCATCCGAAGTGAGCAGCAATCTTTGTTGGGGTCGGTAGTAAGGATACAGAAGTGGCAGGGATTGGGAAAAGAGAGGGATGGCAACATAGGGGTGGAGGAAGATGCTACTGCTGCTGCCCTTGGAAGTATGCAGGAACATGGTAGTGGGGAATGAGAGTGGGCTTCTTGGTGCAGCATCGTAGGTTATGTTCGGAAGGGGGAGGGCAAAATGGAGAGCAGTAGAGAAGATGAAAGACTTCGCGGGTGTGCTAGTGAGGTCAAAGTGTGTTAGGGTTGGAGTGGAAGCAGGAAAGGGGATATGCTAGTGTAGAACAGGGAATGGCAAAGATTAAGGCCAGCAGGGGCAGGGACGAGTGACTTCAAAGCCTTTATACCTTTTTGA
The DNA here is from genome assembly GCF_021461395.2 of Schistocerca americana. NCBI lineage: Eukaryota > Metazoa > Arthropoda > Insecta > Orthoptera > Acrididae > Schistocerca > Schistocerca americana. The sequence goes on along the minus strand of NC_060119.1, from coordinate 893,335,104 downwards.
ACTTTGATTTCCTTTCTAAATTTCTACTCGGTTTCCTTCGCTGCTTGTGCAATGTACAGACTGAATAACATAGGGAGAGGCTGCATCCCTGTCTCACTCTCTTCTGTACTGCAGCTGCCCTTTGACTCTTATAACTGCACTCTAATTTCAGAAAAGTTGTAGATCAATTTTCATCCCCTGTATTTTATCCATGCTACCTTTAGAATTTCAATGAGTGTCAAAAGCTTCCTCTAAATATATAAATTCTATAAATGTAGGTTTGTCTTCCTTCTGTTTATCTTCTAAGTAGTACGGTTAGTATTGCTTCTTGTGATCCTGAATTTCTCTGGAATCCAAACTGACCTTCCCTCAAGTTGGCTGTTGGCAGTTTTCCCATTCTTCTACAAATAGTATTAGTATCTTAAGTACAGTAGTATGCCACTACATTCCCTTGACATTTGCCAACAAGTACAACCAGTATTCAGAAGTATTTCAGAATAATAATACAGTTCCTAGAATCCTCCATCAGAGATAAGTATTATCGGTTATCCAATGATTTATCAATGTGTGTGTGTGTGTGTGTGTGTGTGTGTGTGTGTGTGTGTGTGTGTGTGATATACAGGGTGGTCCATTGATTGTGACCGGGCCAAATATCTCATACAATAAGCGTCAAACGAAAAAACTACAAAGAACGAAAACTTGTCTAGCTTGAAGGGGGAAACCAGATGGCGCTATGGTTGGCCTGCTAGGTGGCACTGCCATAGGTCAAACGGATACCAACTGCGATTTTTTAAAATAGGAACCCCCATTTTTTATTACATATTCGTGTAGTACGTAAAGAAATACGAATGTTTTAGTTGGGCCACTTTTCTCGCTTTGTGATAGATGGTGCTGTAATAGTCACAAACATATGGCTCACAATTTTAGACAAACAGTTGGTAACAGGTAGGTTTTTTAAATTAAAATAGAGAACGTAGGTATGTTTGAACATTTTATTTCGGTTGTTCCAATGCGATACATGTACCTTTGTGAACTTATCATTTCTGAGAAATCATGCTATTACAGCGTGATTACCTATAAATACCACATTAATGCAATAAATGCTCAAAATGATATCTGTTAACCTCAATGCATTTGCCAATACGTGTAACGACATTCCTCTCAACAGCAAATAGTTTGCCTTCCGTAATGTTCGCACATGCACTGACAATGCGCTGACATATGTTGTCAGGCATTGTCAGTGGATCACGATAGCAAATATCCTTCAACTTTCCCCACAGAAAGAAATCCGGGGACGTCAGATACGGTGACCGTGCGGGCCATGGTATGGTGCTTCGATGACCAATCCACCTGTCATGAAATACGAATGTTTTAGTTGGGCCACTTTTCTCGCTTTGTGATAGATGGTGCTGTAATAGTCACAAACATATGGCTCACAATTTTAGACAAACAGTTGGTAACAGGTAGGTTTTTTAAATTAAAATAGAGAACGTAGGTATGTTTGAACATTTTATTTCGGTTGTTCCAATGCGATACATGTACCTTTGTGAACTTATCATTTCTGAGAAATCATGCTATTACAGCGTGATTACCTATAAATACCACATTAATGCAATAAATGCTCAAAATGATATCTGTTAACCTCAATGCATTTGCCAATACGTGTAACGACATTCCTCTCAACAGCAAATAGTTTGCCTTCCGTAATGTTCGCACATGCACTGACAATGCGCTGACATATGTTGTCAGGCATTGTCAGTGGATCACGATAGCAAATATCCTTCAACTTTCCCCACAGAAAGAAATCCGGGGACGTCAGATACGGTGACCGTGCGGGCCATGGTATGGTGCTTCGATGACCAATCCACCTGTCATGAAATATGCTGTTCAATACCGCTTCAACCTCATGCGAGCTATGTGCCGGACATCCATCATGTTGGAAGTACATCGCCATTCTGTCACGCAGTGAAACACCTTGTAGTAACACCGGCAGAACATTACATAGGAAATCAGCATACATTGTACCATTTAGATTGCCATCGATAAAATGGAGGCCAATTATCCTTCCTCCCATATGCCGCACCATACATTAACCCACCAAGGTCGCTGATGTTCCACTTGTCGCAGCCATCATGGATTTTCCGTTGCCCAATAGTGCATATTATGCTGGTTTACGTTACCGTTGTTGGTGAATGACGCTTCGTCGCTAAATAGAATGCGTGCAAAAAAAAAAAAAAAAAAAAAAAAAAAAAAAAAAAAAAAAAAAAAAAAAAAAAAATCTGTCATCGTCCCTTAATTTCTCTTGTGCCCAGTGGCAGAACAGCACACAACGTTCTAAGTCGTCGTCATGCAATTCCTGGTACATAGAAATATGGTACAGGTGCAATCGCTGTTGATGTAGCATTCTACATTTTTGAAATTCCCGTTTCTCGCCCAACTTGTCTGCTACTGATGTGCGGATTAGCTGTGACAGCAGCTAAAACACCTACTTGGGCATCATCATTTGTTGCAGGTCGTGGTTGACATTTCACATGTAGCTGAACACTTCCTGTTTCCTTAAATAAGGTAACAATCCGGCGAATGGTCGGGACACTTGGATGATGTCCTCCAGGATACCGAGCAGCATACATAGCACAAGCCCGTTGGGCATTTTGATCATAATAGCCATACATCAACACAATATCGACCTTTTCCGCAATTGGTAAACGGTCCATTTTAACACAGGTATCACGAAGCAAATACCGTCCACACTGGCGGAATGTTACATGATACCACGTACTAGCACGTTTGTGACTGTTACAGCGCCATCTATCACAAAGCGAAAAAAGTGGTCCAACTAAAACATTCATATTTCTTTACGTACTACACGAATATGTAATAACAAATGGGGGTTCCTATTTTTAAAAAATGCAGTTGATATCCATTTGACCTATGGCAGCGCCATCTAGCGGGCCAACCATAGCGCCATCTGGTTTCCCCCTTCAAGCTAAACGCGTTTCGTTCTTTGTAGTTTTTTCGTTTGTGTGATATTTGGTCCAGTCACGATCAATGGACCACCCTGTATATGAAAAAAAAAAGTGCTGTCGCAAAAGAGAAATAATCACTTTGACTGTAGTATAAAAGCCCAGTAGAATTACTCACATATCAGTATGGATTTTGTAATATAGTGGTTTAGTGTAAGTTACATGCTATGGCTGCAAGGTGCAGTGCAAGTACCAGTATGCGTCTCACCTTTTGAAATTATTTATGCTTTAACATTCCTGATTTCTGGCACGTACTTACTTATCAAACACTTTAATTTGCCAGAACATTCTATACGTGTATAAAATAGGGTCACACACTGCTGAGATAAGGCAGTTTGGTTACATTGTACTTTCATTTGTGCTCAATAAACATGCTTTCAGTGTGGAATGTTACATCTTTTTTTGACCCTGCTCTCATAATTAGTGCTTGATTCCAGACCCTATGGACATAGCTTTGTGGAGATGCCAGGTGCTACAGACATCAACACTACCACGGCTCCAATAAGGCTGTCAGTCACCTTCGCTGGCTGGCATCAGAATGTTGTTGTTGCTGCTGCTGCTGCTGTTGTTGTTGTTGTCTTCAGTCCAGAGACTGGTTTGATGCAGCTCTCCATGCTCCTCAATACTGTGCCGGCCCCTTCATCTCCGAGTAACTACTGCAACCTATATCCTTCTGAATCTGCTTACTGTATTCATCTCTTGTTCTCCCTCTACAATTTTTGCCCCCCCCCCTCCCCCCCCCCAAAACACACACACACATTTCCCTCTAGTACTAAATTGGTCACCCTTCACCCCTTGATGTCTCATAGTGTGTTCTACCAACTGATCCCTTCTTGTAGTCAGGCTGTGCCACAAATTTCTCTCCTTCCCAATTCTATTCAATACCTTCTCATCAGTTCAAAAATGTTCAAATGTGTGTGCAATCTAATGGGACTTAACTGCTAAGGTCATCAGTCCCTAAGCTTACACACTACTTAATCTAAATTATCTTAAAGACAAACACACACACCCATGCCCGAGGGAGGACTTGAACCTCCGCCGGGACCAGCCACATAGTCCATGACTGCAGCGCCTTGGACCGCTCGGCTAATCCCGCGGGGCTCTCATCAGTTATGTGATCTACCCATATAATCTTAAGCATTCTTCTGTAGCACCACATTTCAAAAGCTTCCATTCTCTTCTAGTCTAAACTACACTCCTGGAAATGGAAAAAAGAACACATTGACACCGGTGTGTCAGACCCACCATACTTGCTCCGGACACTGCGAGAGGGCTGTACAAGCAATGATCACACGCACGGCACAGCAGACACACCAGGAACCGCGGTGTTGGCCGTCGAATGGCGCTAGCTGCGCAGCATTTGTGCACCGCCGCCGTCAGTGTCAGCCAGTTTGCCGTGGCATACGGAGCTCCATCGCAGTCTTTAACACTGGTAGCATGCCGGACAGCGTGGACGTGAACCGTATGTGCAGTTGACGGACTTTGAGCGAGGGCGTATAGTGGGCATGCGGGAGGCCGGGTGGACGTACCGCCGAATTGCTCAACACGTGGGGCGTGAGGTCTCCACAGTACACCGATGTTGTCGCCAGTGGTCGGCGGAAGGTGCACGTGCCCGTCGACCTGGGACCGGACCGCAGCGACGCACGGATGCACGCCAAGACCGTAGGATCCTACGCAGTGCCGTAGGGGACCGCACCGCTACTTCCCAGCAAATTCGGGAAACTGTTGATCCGGGGGTATCGGCGAGGACCATTCGCAACCGTCTCCATGAAGCTGGGCTACGGTCCCGCACACCGTTAGGCCGTCTTCCGCTCACGCCCCAACATCGTGCAGCCCGCCTCCAGTGGTGTCGCAACAGGCGTGAATGGAGGGGCGAATGGAGACGTGTCGTCTTCAGCGATGAGAGTCGCTTCTGCCTTGGTGCCAATGATGGTCATATGCGTGTTTGGCGCCGTGCAGGTGAGCGCCACAATCAGGACTGCATACGACCGAGGCACACAGGGCCAACACCCGGCATCATGGTGTGGGGAGCGATCTCCTACACTGGCCGTACACCACTGGTGATCGTCGAGGGGACACTGAATAGTGCACGGTACATCCAAACCGTCATCGAACCCATCGTTCTACCATTCCTAGACCGGCAAGGGAACTTGCTGTTCCAACAGGACAATGCACGTCCGCATGTATCCCGTGCCACCCAACGTGCTCTAGAAGGTGTAAGTCAACTACCCTGGCCAGCAAGATCTCCGGATCTGTCCCCCATTGAGCATGTTTGGGACTGGATGAAGCGTCGTCTCACGCGGTCTGCACGTCCAGCACGAACGCTGGTCCAACTGAGGCGCCAGGTGGAAATGGCATGGCAAGCCGTTCCACAGGACTACATCCAGCTTCTCTACGATCGTCTCCATGGGAGAATAGCAGCCTGCATTGCTGCGAAAGGTGGATATACACTGTACTAGTGCCGACATTGTGCATGCTCTGTTGCCTGTATCTATGTGCCTGTGGCTCTGTCAGTGTGATCATGTGATGTATCTGACCCCAGGAATGTGTCAACAAAGTTTCCCCTTCCTGGGACAATGAATTCACGGTGTTCTTATTTCAATTTCCAGGAGTGTATTTATCATCCACGTTTCACTTGAGTACATGGCTACACTCCATATAAATACCTTCAGAAAAGACATCCTGACCCATAAATCTATACTTGATTTTTTTCAAATTTCTCTTCTTCAGAAACACTTTTCTTGCCATTGCCAGTCTACATTTTATAACCTCCAAATTTGACCATCATACGTTATTTTGCTTCCCAAATAGCAAGACTCATCTACTACTTTAAGTGTTATTTCCTAATCTAATTTCCTCAGCATTACCTGATTTAATTTGGCTACAATCCATTATCCTCATTTTGCTTATATCCTCCTTTCAAGACAATGTCCAGTCCATTAAGCTGCTCTTTCAGGTCTCTGACAATTACCATGTAGTAGGCAAACCACTAAGTTTTTATTTCTTCTCCATGGATTTTTATTCCTCCTCCACATTTTTCTTTTGTTTCTTTTATTGCTTACTCAATATGCAGATTGAATAACATCGGAATAGGCTACAACCCTGTCTCACTTCCTTCTCAACCGCTGCTTCCCTTTCATGCCCCTCAACTCTTATAACTGCAATCTGGTTTCTGTACAAATTGTAAATAGCCTTTTGCTCCCTATATTTGACCCCTGCCACATTCAGAATTTGAAATAGAGTATTCCAGTCAACATTGTCAAAAGCTTCCTCTAAGTCTACAAATGCTAGAAAAGTAGGTTTGCCTTTCCTTAATCTATCTTCTAAGATAAGTCGTAGGTCGAGAATTGCCTCATGTGTCCCAACATTTCTACGGAATCCAAACTGATCTTCCCTGTGATCAGCACCAAAATACAAATATTCAATTCCTTAATGGATATAAGAAGCATTCATGATTCAGGTGTGCATCAGGCATCCAGCATGTTTTGGGAGACACTGTCCAGGATCCAATGAAACCCCTAAAAGGATTCAACCATGAAGTTAAATAAAACAGATGGGATGACATGCAATGTCTTGCCAATGTCTACTTTTACTCAGATGGTAGAGTCTAGCACTTGTTTGAAAACAATAAGGATAAGGTCAAGATCTATGACAAAATTTAAGTGGGAAAAATATGAAAGAAAGAAAAGACATTTGGGGACCAACAGCAGCAAATCTGCACAGCTGAAAAACAACTGAAGAACCGAAACAAATGTCAAGGGGAGACAACATAGTTTGAATATACAGTGTTTAGGCACTGTGTCATACAATGAAACTAAAAATGACAGGCTGACAAATTTTAAAGCCTAATGGATGAGATGGGGTAAGGCACTTCTTTTGAAGACTGTCACCACAACAGAGGATTTCGTGAAGTGGTGCCAGCACATTGGAGCAATATACCAGAAAAAGAGTATGCTGAAAGATGTTTGACAGATTTCCAAAATCATACCAATGGCAGTCATGGAAGACTGTCAGGACCTTACACCACTAATATGCAAATTGAGGGAAGAGAGATGTGGGTTTTGACACCTATTAATGTCACACCTACACAGCTGGAAGTACCGGCATTGAATTGAAAACCCTGGCAGGAGGGGGTAGCAGTGTTAAATCAAGAAGAGATTTGTCGATCATTGCTATCAATCAATATAAGAATGAAGTCGGTAACCCTGGAAATATGCAGCAAATGTCAGATAACATCACACTTAACAACACACAAAAAAGCTGACATTTGGAGCATAGAAAACAATTATCAGCATGCTCCCACTGTGCAAGCCCTGAGCATACAGTATGCTACTGTAAAGAAAGAAGAAGAGTATTTGGTAACTATTATGCCACAAGATGCCAACAACAGGACCATTCTATGCATGCAAGGCAACTGTTGATGGCTACTGTCAATCTGCTGGACTAAGCCCATCATCACACCCCAGGTTGAGGTCACTGTCCAACACACTATTATAGCCCTCCATCGCTATTCAGAAGTTCTAGCCACTAGCCCAGCTGCCAAAACAAGGAAAACCATACAAGGTGATCAGTCACATTGATGTCATAATCAAGGACAAACCTGTCATGGCACTAGTCAATTCTGTGGTGTCATCTCCGTGATATTGGCTTCTTATCGTCACTTGTTGGATAAGACTGTGTTTCAAGTATTGAAGGCCATTGTACTGAAGGTTGCAAATGGAAATTACATCCAGCCAACAGGAACGTGTATTGTGGAATAAACATTAATGATCCAGTGTTATCTTAATATGGGACTTCTTGTGGGCATCACAAGCACTGACAAACTGTGGAACACTTTAGTTACATATTGACAAAACTACTCCAACAAAGGTTGCTTTGGGCTGTCTACCACTGAGGAGATACCTGTCAAAAAAACAGATGACTAAAAATGGATGAGTTTCAGTCAACTGTCCAGTTGCTCAGTTTAACCGTGAAACTGTATTCAAGTAAAATAATATACTCAGTCACATAAAAGAAATCTACAGGAGGCCTTCAATATGTGATGTAACACTTTTTTTTTTAAAAGTAGGTTGGTTTTATTCAGGATTCCAATATATCATATTATTCCCCATTCTTTTCGCTACAAAATCCTATTTTTTAATACAATCTTTGTTCAATGCAACAGCCTTAGTCCCGCATGGTACCACCCTATTGGCCAATGTCAGAGCCAATGTCTTGCTGCATCAAATTTGTCCACAACATCCATGAGTGCTTCCCATAGAGTACATCCTTCACTGGGCCAAGCAGATGGAAGTCAAAAGGTGCGAGTTCCAAGCTGTATGGCAAATGAGGAAGAACCATCCGATGAAGTTTCGTGAGCTCCACTTGGGTGCACAGACTTGTGTGAGGCCTTGTGTCATCATGGTGAAGGAGAAGTCCTTTTGCATTTTTATAGAACCCAGTGAGCACATGCCTTTTGAGTATTCCAACTGGTGGCAAGTGTGTCAGCACTGACAACAGACATCCAGATGTGCAGTGAGGTGTTTGATAGTGACCCATCAGTTACCCTGAAAGAGAGTGTCCGCACATTCCAACATTGCAAGAGTCACAGCTGTGTGCGGCCGGCCAGCATGCATGATATCAGACAGGTTTGCACAGTCTTGTTGCAATGACAATAGAAATCTTGTACAATGACTCATTGTGCTTTTGTTCACTGCCATGTCTTTGTACACATTTTGCAAGTATCTATTAATATCTGAGATGGTCTGGTTTTATATATAGAAGGGGGGGGGGGAGAAAAAAGAAAAACAAAAAAAAAAACCTCAATGACAGCTCTCTGCTTGGAAAACACCTCCATTACATATGCCATTTTGAAGGGTATGTAAAGCACCATCACCATCAGTACTTCATGAAACTATAGGCTCTGAAGCAGGAATTTATTCCACAATATCCCACAACAGATTCCGCATTGCCCTCCCCCTCCCCCCAACCAAAATTGGCCAAGGAAAAAAATGTGTTCCATTACTTATTGCATGCCCCTCATACAGGCCAACGATGAACATAACAATCAAAGACGGATAAAGAGAGCTGTCGACCACTGCTACAGCTCATTCCTTAGGGTTTGAGATAGAAAGATCAGCTCAGAACCACTGGAAGAGAATCTTGTTACAATGCATTTCCTGACCACACACAGGTGGATTCTACTACCCAGTCCTGGATTGACTGATTTTGCAACATTAGCGAGTATTTTGCGCCTCTCTGACAAAAATCTTGACAGGGAAAATTTACTGGAAACAGAAAACAGACTCTTTCCTTTTCCAGAAAAAGACAGAGCTGTAACAAATTATCTAGCTCCATGGCATGTGATATGAAGGGCACTCTTGGAATGTAAGCCTGCTAGGGACACTTAATAAAGAATATCAGTTGCAAGGTAAGGCCAATACAACAAAACTTCACTAGGGAGACGGCACACCTTTCTGTATCCTTAAGAAGGCACTACCATCCAAGCACTTTATAATGAGATTGCTAAGATAAAACTACACACTGACACTAATGGTTAGAGGATAGTTGCAGTTCTAGTGCAAACCCAGAAAGGTTCTGCAAAGACAGATTGCTACATCTCCAGAGTGGTTTCCAAATCTGGGAAGAATTACTCAATGACTATCAAATGGGATGCAAATAATTATTAATCATCCCAACTCATCTACAACCAGCCATACAGAAGTATTTTCACGACACTCTGACATCAAGTTACCTGAGAGAATAAGAAGCAAGTATCACTCACCAGGTCTCTAGCAACCTGACAGACACTGCAGAAAATGCCAATTACAAAAGTATATACCTCAGTTACCACCACGACAATAAGTAACAATTCTTCCTACAGTTGCTACTCTCCACCACATTGGAATTGACATTTTGGGGAGGTTTCTCGTGTCAACAAAAGGAAAAAATGGATAGTAGTGTGCTCTGCTTATCACTCTTACTACACTGTTGCAAAGGCTGTAACTCATGCCACAGGTCTAGAAATTGCCAGATTTTTTGTAGAAGATAAAATTTTGAAGCATGAACCACCACATGTAGTTATTTCCAATCGTTGAAAAATTTCAGGCAAGACCGGTGTAAGAAATAATTCACAATGCAAACATCACGCATAGGATGACAACAGCATACTACCCGCATGCACAAGGCTTAACGGAATGTTTTAATTAGACGTTGGTATATGTGCTTTCAATTTATGTTGATAATGGACTTAGAGATTGGACACAAAGATACGATACTGCTAGTGATGACATTCACGTACAGCACAGTAAAGCAAGTCACTAAAGATTTCACTGCATTTTTCCTCAGCCACAGTCAAGAGGCTAAAACAACATAGGATACTTTGCTTCCATTTGAACCTAATGATGATGATGATGATGATTACTTCAAAAAAACTTATCATCAGAAATGAAGACGCAAGAATGCTGACCAGTGTACTAATGGCAAAAGCCCAGGACAATGACTGTGGATGTTACAACACTATAAGTTACAATCTACATGACATATTATGGACTTTCACACTTGTGTGGAAGAATTACTATTTAAGTGCTACTTTGCCCCATACTAAATTCTACATCACTTGTTAATAGTGACAATAGTACAGCGAAGCTGTCCTCAGGAAGCAGTTTGCATAGAGACAGATAGTTTGTGTCTGTGTGTGTGTGCGCGTGGGGAGGGGGGGTTTGGTTCCTACCTCTTGCAATTATTTATGATTTTTAGTTTTCTGGCCTTTATTGGGCTTAATTACTTATAGAATACTGCACTTTGCTAAACAATCTATGTATTTATAAATAAGAGCAGTCTCTGCTGATACATGCAGTTCTCAATAAACACCCTTTCAGTGTAAAATGCTTGTTCTTAATGAGCATCCAGCTCTCTTGCATAGTATTCAATACTAAATTCTATGTGGTAATATCTCAGGCACATTAAAAACAGCCAATCATTTATATTTATGTAACAACAAAGTGTCATAGTGATGTGCTTGTGTGAGCACTGTATCTGACATGACTCTCAAGTAACTACACTGAATCAATGGAATCGTGCATCTAAAATCTTTGTCCCAATACACATGATCAACTGTCAATACTATCCAAGCATTCTGAAAAGGCTGCTTGAGAACATTTACAAGGAGAGACCCTAGCTGTAGTAAGACAACTATGTTTCCTTCATTACGACACTGTCTCTCAACTCAATTTTGTCACTTTGTGCGTTTTGTCCCAAAAATCAGATGTCCACCCCGTACTACACAACTCTTTGAACTTTCTCTGCGTTATACTTTCTTGTTCGCGAAATTAAACTCACAGAGCTGCAAGAGTGTTGTTGCGACACCACTGATGATATTAATAGAAAGACATCGTAGGCACTGAAGAAGATTCCAAATGACACTATCCCAAACTGCAAGAGCATCACTGGATGAGTGTGAATAGAAGAAGAGAATGTTTTGAAGGCAACAAAGACTAAATATCTGTTCTTGAACATATCTTGCATCTGTAATGGACCAACAATTTTAAGCAGGGAATGCTGTAAGATGTAGTGCCCATCAATTAGACTGCTCTTGCAGAGCCTCCCCTTTCTTCACTCTTGGAAATGTGCTGACAGTGTTGCAATGTTATAATTTCCCCAGGCTGATACCAAACACCAGCTCTGTATACCTACTACTGTCACTGGTGATGTTAGATAATCACCAGTGTTGCACACAGTACATGAAATATAGTTACAATGACAGCATGATCGGTATGGTAGACCGAGGTCTAGGTAAGGTTGCAAGGTGGTGATCTGACTGAGTTGACAAAGCCAACGATTGTGAACATAAAATCTTGACTAATGGGTAGACTAGCCTGCAGTTTACCTTAGACTAGAAGGTGATAGGCTTATCTGCCATGAGGGAAACAAACAGCGTTAACATGGTGTAAAATACAAAATGCCATAATGGCCACCACTAATGATTACTATGGGCTGTCCACACACTGTGTTAACAAATGTACTGTATGTTTATTTGATCCCGAAAATGATATTATTGCTACACAGTATGTTTTGATTACACTGTCTAACAGCTACATTTGGGGCTGCAATTGTGTTGGAAATTAATATTAATTGTCCTGTGATTGAAAGGAAATCACTGCTGCTCAACATCTGTTACTTCGCCATCTTGCCACCTGTGATCACATCCAAAAACTATACTCTGACAATATGGGATATATTTTTCAAGTTCCATAAAATTTTACTTTCTTTGACCTACTAAAGAGATGACATCCAACTGTAGTAAAGTGGTAGGTGAAACAGGAAGGACTATAAAAGTAAAGACCAAAAATAACCCACATTTCTACAACAAATGAGGGAACTCTGTTGCAAAAGACTACTATAGCAAAAATATAGACTTTTAACAGTACAAGTGGTTGATTAGCAATCTAATATTTATAGAAGGAACATCTAAGAGACCATGGAATTCTAACCATAAATTCATTCAGTTTCAACAGAGAAGGTAGTTACATGTTCCAGCTTTATTCTTCCCAGAGATCATAGAAGTAACTAGCAGGACACCATACTAGATATTTTACTTGCACCTTGGAAGTCACTGTAAATGGGCGAGGGAGGGGGGCAAGAGAACCATTCAATGGAAGATCTATATCTCAAGCATATCTGCACATGCGAGTGCACTCCAATTCAAGGGAAGTAGGAAATGAAAGACTAAGCCTTCTGACCCCCCCCCCCCTCACTCTCAAAATGATCTGGGAAAAAGCAAAATGATCAGGAAGATGGCAATCAGTTGAAAAGTGCACATCTGGAAATCAGATTCAGCTACGGGATAAAACTGATAGTGATGATGCTCCACACCACGCACTGCAATGTGCTTGGATCCTCCTTCGCATGTTGTCAATAAGTTGGTTGCGTAATTGTTGCTCAAGTTTGTCCCACTCTTCTATGGTGTCTCTCTTGAAAAAAAGGAAGGGAGAAAGATGATAGTTTAGCATCCCATCATTATTGAGGTTGGATTACTAGAGGGAGAAAGAAATCGGCAAACTCTTTTCAACGGAACCACCCCAGTATTTGCCTGGAGTGATTTAAGGAAATCGTGGAAAATCTAAATCTAGATGGCTGTATGGGAATTCTGAATCATCGTCCTACTGGATGAGAGTTCAGCATGCTAACCACTTTGCCATGTCACTGGGTGGTAAATAATGTAAATGTCATGTGACTAGGGCCTCCCGTCGGGTAGACCATTTGCCGGGTGCAAGTCTTTCGATTTGACGCCACTTCGGCAACTTGCGCGTCGATGGGGATGAAATTATGATTATTAGGACAACACAACACCCAGTCTCGACCCAGCCAGGAATCGAACCCGGCCCTTAGGATTGACATTCTGTCGCGCTGACCACTCAGCTGCTTGGGGCAGACACTGCGTGGTGAGCTCTCCTGAGATCATCCAGTGTGTCAGCATGGTTAATGTGACAAAACACTGCAAGCTTCAACTGGTTCCAAGTATGCTCAATTTGGTTTATGTTAGCAGACACTGCTTGCCATTCCATTCAGTTGATTTCTGCCATCTGGAGGAAGGTATTCACAAAGTGGGTGCGGTGTACTCATCTTGAAAGACAAACCGAGTGGCGAAATGTTAGCAGTAGTACTGGACAATATGTTGGAGAATCCTGCCCAAGCAATGCATGGCTCTCAAATTACCATATAACGAGATGAGTGATGTCTGAAGTATACACCTGGTAATAGTGCAAAACGGGACTGACTGACTATGACTGACTATGGGAATGTGTGCCTGAGGCATACAATGGAACTGCACCGCCTCAACGGATTCCTACGACAATCATCAGCCATCACACAAATCCTACAATTATTGGTGACAAGAATGTGACACCAATTATCCATTCCATGTGTTCCCTTGCTCATCTTCTTTACCTCGTATGCACACTACAGCTGGGTGAGTTTGAATTATTCTTCGTGAATGCCCAGAGGCTACAGTGTTCATGTGGAGAAGGCTGTGCACTGTCTAGATAAACACAGCCCTTCCAGTTGCCTCCAAGGCCGTGCACTGTTCTGTTGCATTCACTTTGGGGTATCAAAGAGGCCTAGTGAATAAGTAACGGTCATCAGCTGATGTTTTCAACCACGGGCAACCACTACGAGACACATCTTCAGTGTTTTGTTTCTCATGACAAAATGTATGAATGCTGTCACTGTCCTGTGTACTAATTCAGTGGACAACTTCAGATACTGACAACCATTCTAGCAGCTAAGTGAGAAAGCATGCATGGTCTAAGTTTAACACGCCCCTTCAATGGATGCTGACAAAATGAACAGTTCATATGGACCACACTGTCCCATTTATGATTGGAGACACAGCACGCTCTACTGCACAACACAGAGGAAATAGAATTATTCTTACTTTTCCCATTACACATGTGGCTGCACTTATAGATTTTCTGTAGTGAACAGATTAGCGAGGAAGATGTTGCCGCTGCCGCCACCACGACGACGACGACGACAACAACAACAACGACAACAACAACAACAACAACCACCACCACCACCACCACCACCACCACCACCACCAAGCTTCTGCCTTCTTTGGGAACATTTCTTTCCCTAACTACCGGGAACTTCACCAACTAAGGGCCTACCACAGACAAGCAGACAATATCACCTAGTAATTCCCCATTTCCAAAAGAACCACAGCAGAGCCTATTCATGTTAATGGCCATGACACAGATTTTGAACTGACTCCAGCCATATGCAGTATTTTCAAGGTGGAATGAAGGAAGATTAAGGTTCAGCATATTTTTTTTTTATGATATGGTCATTACAAACACAGCACAAGCTCAGATAAGACAAGGAAGGGGAGAAAAAAGTGTCCTAGTCAAAAGAATAAGCCCAAACTCACAATTAGCCTTAATTGATTTAGAAAAACCATGGGCAACCTAAATTCGGATGGCTGAACAGGTATATGAAACCACTCACATAAAGTTGAAGTCCAGTGCCTTAACCAATGAACTACATAACTTGATTAACATGAACAATTTTAATACACCAGTTGTTGTTGTGGTCTTCGTCCGAAAGCTGGTTTGGTGCGTTTCTCCATGCTATTCTATCCTGTGCAAGCCTTGTCACCTCCAAATAACTACTGCAACCCACATCCTTCTGAATCTGCTTACTGTAGCCCTCTCTTGGTCTCCCTCAACAATTTTTACCTCCCTCCCCCCACCATTATGTCTCAGAATGTGTCTTATCAACCGATCACTTCTTCTTCTTCTAGGCAAAGTTGCACCACAAATTTCTTTTCTCTCCTATTCTGTTCAGTACATCCTCATTAGTTACATGACTTACCGATCTTATCTTCAGCATTCTTCTGTAGCACCACATTTCAAAAGCTTCTATTCTCTTCTTATCTAAACCGTGTATCATCCATGTTTGATTTCCAAACATGGCCACACTCCATACAAATACTTTCAGTAACGACTTCTTAACACTTAATCTATATTTGATATTAAACAATTTCTCTCCTTCAGAAACACTTTTCTTGCCATTGCCAGTCTACATTTTATATCCTCTCTACTTTGATCAACATCAGTTATTTTGTTACCCAAATAACAAAACTCATCTACTACTTTAAGTGTCTTGCTTCCTAATCTAAGTCCCTCAGCATCATTAGATTTAATCTGACAACACTCCATTATATTTGTTTTGTTTTTGTTGCTACTCACCTTATATCCTCCTTTCAATACACTGTACAATTCATTCAGCTGCTCTCCCATGTCCTTTGCTCTGTCTGACAGAATTAGAATGTCATCGGGAAACCTCGAAGTTTTTATTTCTTCTCCCTGAACTTTAATTTCTATTAAAAAATGTTCTTTGGTTTCCTTTACTGCTTGCTCAATGTGCAGATTGAAAATATCAGGAATAGGCTACAACCCTGTCTTACTCCCTTCTCAACTACTGCTTCCCTTTCAACTCTTATAAATGCAGTCCAGTTTCTGTACAAGTTGTCAATAGCCTCTGAATCCCTTAACCCCTGCTACCTTCAGAGTTTGAAATAGGGTGTTCCACTCACACTGCCAAAAGCTTTGTCTTAAGTTTAAGAATGCTGTAAAATGGTTTGCCTTTCCTTTAACATATGTTCTAAGATAAATCATAGGGTCAGTATTGCCTCACACGTTTTTACATTTCTCCAGAATCCAAACTAATCTTCCCCAAGGTCAGCTTCTACCTCTTTTCCCATTCTTCTGTAAAAAACTCATGTTAGTATTTTGCAACCATGATTTACAAAAAACAAACTGACAGTTTGGTAATATTCACACCTGTCAGCACCTGCTTTCTTTGGAACAAGTGTTCCTATATTTTTCTTGAAGTCTGAGAGTATTTCGCCTGTCTCACACATCTTGTACATCATAAGGAAGAATTTTGTCGTGGCTGGGTCTCCCAAGGTTATCAGTAGTTCTGAAGGAATGCCATTTACTCCCAGGGCCTTGTTTCGACTTAGTTCTCTCTGTGTTCTGTCAAATTCTTCCCACAGTATCATATCTCTGATCTCTCTTCAGCTAAGTCCTCTTGCACCATTAAACACAAATGAGTAGCAATTGTTAATTATTCATAAACTGTTCTAGAATGGACAGTGAATGAATGTAAAATGAAACTCTTTTGAAAGAACACACATAGCAAGCCCCATACAAAGATTGCTGAGACATGCGAAGCAACGCAGAGAGAGTGATATCTACCCCCAACTTTATATGATACGTAGGCCTACAGGATAAATGAGACTTTTAATTTGTGCTTAATACTCCTTAATAACACTCTGACTCATAAAAAGAAAACTGCAATCAAGAAAGATAGTAGTAATTAGATGAAATGCATTACCCTCCTGCAATCTTCTGATAATGAACTGATGACCAGAAAAAAAGGACTAAAGAAAAAATGTGAGCACTATTATTGGTAATGTTATCAATTTTTCTTTCTAGTATCTGCTACATGAACCAGTTCTGTCCCAATGTAGGGCATAAATTGCAAATAAAGCCATATAATAATGAATTAATAGACAGTCCAGAGACAATCTGTCATTAAAAGCCCGAGTTCTATAGAACTGAAACTACACTGAAGAAGATATGCAGATCCATATTTTTATACTCAAATGAGGGATGATGTAGAACACATTTAGGACTAGATTAATAAGTAAACCATAAAATAAATTCTCAAAATCTTGCTTTGTAAGAAGTCCCTGGTGGCTTTAACTACAAGAGACAGAATAAATACTCTGAATGTCTGTCATGGCCAGAAAGCCATGCAGTTGCAGTTTACTGATTGATCACCTATCAAGGATATTGATTAGTCCTGTCTCAGTTTATTTACAGTAACAAAAAATACTGCAGCATTTGGTAACATCATAAATAATGACCCCCAAATAAGACCATATCATGCAAACATCTAAGTGCATTACAAGAGCAACACTACATTTTGGATATAGTAGAACAGAAATCCTTTAGATCTCAAAAGATCTAATCCAAAAGACTGAACTACCTTTGTTCTATACCAGTATATATCTTAAGACATACACTGCGGTGGCAAAAGTCATAGGATACTTCCTATTACACATTAGACCTCCTTTTCCCCAGCATAATGCAGTAACTTGATGTGGTAAGGACTCAAGACCGTCATCGGAAGTCCTCTGGAGAAATATTGAGCCATGCTGACTCTATAGGAACCCCTAATTGTGCATCTATAGCCACCCATAATAGTGAGAGTACTGCCAGCCAAGATTTTGTGCACGAACTGACCTCTCAATTACAGCTCATAAATGTTTGATCGGATTCATGCTGGGTGATCTGGTTGGCCAAATCATTTTCTCGAATTGTCCAGAATGGTCTTCAAACCAATGGCGAATAGTTGCAGCCCAGTGACATGGCACACTGTCATCCATAAAAATGCCACTGTTGTTTGGGAACATGAAGTCCATGAATGGCTGTAAATGGTCTCCAAGTAGACAAACATAATCATTTCCAGTCAATAATCAGTTCCATTCCATGTGAACACAGCCCACACCATTATGAAGCCACCAGCAGCAAACCATTATGGAGCCATCAGCAGCTTGCACAGTGTCTTGTTGACAACTTGGGTCCTTGGGGTCTGCACCACGCTTGCACTCTACCATCAGCTCCCACCAATGAAATCGAAAATCATCTGACCAGGCCACGGTTTTCCAGTCATATAGGTTCCAACCAATATGGTCACAAGCCCAGGAGAAATGCTGCAGATAACGTCGCATCGGCTGTGTGCTGCCATAGCCCATTAACTCCAAATTCCAACACACTGTCTAAATGGATATATTTGACGTACATCTCACATTGATTTTAGTGGTTATTTCATATAGTGTTGCTTGTCTGTTAGCACTGTCAACTCTATGCAAACACCGCTGCTGTCAGCCATTCAGTGATGACACTGTGTTGTCCATGGTGAGAGGTAATTCCTGAAATGTGATAGTCTAGACACACTCTCGGTATTGTAGATCTCAGAATATTGGATTCCCTAATGATATCCAAAATGGAATGTCTCGTGCACCTAGCTCCAACTACCATTTCTGCATTCAAAGTCTGTTGATTCCCTCCCACGGCCATAAGCACGTTGGACAACTTTTCACATGAATCGCTCGAGTACAAATGACAGCTCTGCCAATGCACTGCCATTTTACACCTTGTGTATGCATACCACTGCCATCTGTGTATGTGCATTATCACTATCCCATGGCTTTTGTTACCTCAGTGTGTAATTAAAGAACAAACTGATGACAATATGTTTGGTAAATGGCAGATAGCCATAAATATTGGAGCTAGATGCATTGATAATTGACAAGTAATTTCACTGTCTCTTGAATGTATATCAAATAACACTTCCCTTACAGTAAACAATGTTAATCAATTAACAGCTTTCCAATACTGACATGCATGTAACAACTACAGAAAAAGCTGTTGTCATTGTCTTCAGTGTGAAGACATGTGACACAATGCTTCATGTTAGGCTATTCTGTGCAAGTGTCTTCATTTCTGCATAACTACCGAGCGGGGTGGCGCAGTGGTTAGACACTGGACTCGCATTCGGGAGGACGACGGTTCAATCCCGCGTCCGGCCATCCTGATTTAGGTTTTCCGTGATTTCCCTAAATCACTCCAGGCAAATGCCGGGATGTTTCCTCTGAAAGGACACGGCCGACTTCCTTCCCCATCCATCCCTAATCCGATGAGACCGATGACCACGCTGTCTGGTCTCCTTCCCCAAACCAACCAACCAATCTGCATAACTGCAGCAACCTACATCAATTTGAACCAGCTTACTGTATTCCAGCCTTCGTCTCCTGCTATTTTTACCACCATACTTCCTTCTATTAGCAGAAAGACAATTCCTTAAGGCCTCAGGCTGTGTCTTGTCCTTCTTTTCATCAAGTTCAGCATTAGACAAAAATTCTTCCCCCCCCCCCCCCCCCCCCTCCCCACAAATGGATTTAAGTACCTCCTCATTAGTCACTCTGTCTATGACTACAATTTCCTGCAATTCTTCTACATAGCATTTAAAGGGCTTCTACTTTCTTCTTGTCAGAACTGCTTATCATCCACATTTCACTTCCATACAAGGCAAACAGAGATCTTGTGAAACGCAGCTCGCTCTTGTTCCTCCATGACACCTACAGTGTTATAGACATCGACACTCAGGTTAATGCCACGCTCCTTGACTTCAGGATAGCATTTGACACCATTCAACAGTGCTGCTTATGGCGGGGGGGGGGGGGGGGGGGGGGGGGGGGACAATTTACCGAGTATTGGACCACATTTGTGACTGGATTGAAGGCTTCCTTGCAAGTAGAACTCAAAACATGGCTCTTAATGGAACAAAGTTGACAGGTGTAAAGGTAATTTCAGGAATACTCTACGAAATTATGATAGGAACATTACTGTTTACAATACGTATAAACAACCTGTAGAAAATGTCAAAGCTGTTTGCAGAGAATGTGGTTGTCTATAAGAAGGCAAAAACCCCAGAAGGTTGTAGCTATTTGTAAAAGGTATTGCAGATGATTGGCAAATGGTGCAGGGACTGGCAGCTGATCCTGACATAAATTAATGTAACATAATAGAAGAGAAGAAACCCATTATTGTAAAATTGGAAATACGGAAGTGTCCGATCCGGCCCGTCTGCTTTGACCCATGACGTCACAAATATGGCGGAAGCGACCATAAACCACGATTCCAATATGGCGCATATAAAGTTGGTACGTACACATTATGAGGACGAAAAGACATCGAAAAACAAACACACACACTTTCCACAAAAAGCCTAATGACACTAACGGGATAAGCGCGGGAAATGGGGTGTTTTTGGGTGGGGGCAAACTAAATATAAACAAAATTAGACACCCACCCCCAAACAAAACCACACAAAACGACGAAAAAAACCGACTTCACAAAACTCCCCAAATACTACTAAACACAATATCATCTGGAATCGGACACTTCCCATGACCTATATAGCTCAACAGCAGCTCCCGATCCCACAAATTACAATCAAACACTTCCCTTGGCCTATATAGCTCAAAAACATCTCCCGATACCAATATCAACATACACAGCCAAACATTGGGATCGAACACTTCCCTTGACCTGCGCACTGTTAATTTTATCCGCCATATCCATTCCTGTATGAATATCAAGAGCTCAGATGGCAACCCAGTTCTAAGCAAAGAAGGGAAAGCAGAAAGGTGGAAGGAGTATATAGAGTGTTTATACAAGGGCAATGTACTTGAGGACAATATTATGGAAATGGAAGAGGATGTAGATGAAGACGAAATGGGAGATAAGATACTGCGTGAAGAGTTTGCCAGAGCACTGAAAGACCTGAGTCGAAACAAGGCCCCGGGAGTAGACAACATTCCATTAGAACTACTGATGGCCTTGGGAGAGCCAGTCATGACAAAACTCTACCATCTGGTGAGCAAGATGTATGAGACAGGCGAAATACCCTCAGACTTCAACAAGAATATAATAATTCCAATCCCAAAGAAAGCAGGTGTTGACAGATGTGAAAATTACCGAACTATCAGTTTAATAAGCCACAGCTCCAAAATACTAACGCGAATTCTTTACAGACGAATGGAAAAACTGGTAGAAGCGGACCTCGGGGAAGATCAGTTTGGATTCCGTAGAAATGTTGGAACACGTGAGGCAATACTAACCTTACGACTTATATTAGAAGAAAGATTAAGAAAAGGCAAACCTGTGTTTCTAGCATTTGTAGACTTAGAGAAAGCTTTTGACAATGTTAACTGGAATACTCTCTTTCAAATTCTGAAGGTGGCAGGGGTAAAATACAGGGAGCGAAAGGCTATTTACAATTTGTACAGAAACCAGATGGCAGTTATAAGAGTCGAGGGGCATGAAAGGGAAGCAGTGGATGGGAAAGGAGTGAGACAGGGTTGTAGCCTCTCCCCGATGTTATTCAATCTGTATATTGAGCAAGCAGTAAAGGAAACAACCCAGCTAGCACTCAAGCTTATTTCAAGGTGGATATTGAGTTTAGGTTCAGTTGAAAATTCAAGATTGAAAAATCAACCTGTTACACAGCTTGTTTCAAGGTGGGTATTGAGTTTAGGTTCAGTTGAAAATTCAAGACTGAAAAATCAACCTGTTACACAGTTTACATCAAGCTGTAAAAATTTAGCTTGAATTAAAATAATTTTCTCAAGCTTGAAATAAACTGTAATTTCCCTGGAAGGCTGTACAGCAGATGCGCGCACAGCATAGCTTCCATAGACGTCCACGGGAAGCGCCACAAGCGTTTATAAGCCATGAGGTAAGGGTGTTGTCGTGTGTGACGTCATGACGGCGCGGAGTTTGGTTTTAGTGTGGCTGTCTCCAGTTCTGTTTTATCTTATTTTATTTACTTTTCTGAGCCTTGCTATGTTTACGGCCATTTTACCTTTGTGACACGCGTTAATGGTTGTGGTTTGCTGACAAGTTTGTTTTATACTAGAAAACAGTTTGGTACATTAATGTTACAAATGTTAAATATTACAAAACGTAAAGGAATACCATATTCTTTTACGTAGTAAAATTGAGCCTGGATAAAAGTGAAATGGATTACCAGCTAAGAATACATATTACAAGTTGTTGAGCAAAAAGAGGTCATTGTAAACTAACTCTCTAATACGTGGCACAAATAAATTAAAACTTCTTCATAATTTTTTCACACCATTTCCATTCTGATATTTATTTAATTAATTAGGTTCAATAAATTCAGATTAATATTTATATAGCTTAAAACAAGCTGTAAATACCAGGCTGTATTCCACGTGTGTAGATACAGCTGGAGCCAAGCTTGATAAGTCAAGCTTGAAATATAGCTTGAACTCTGCCAACTTTGATGTTTGTTTCAAGCTTGAATCCAGCTAACAGGCCTGAATATTCCAGCTTTGATCAAGCTTATATACTTGAACTTTACAGCTGGAAACAAGTTTGAAACCGGCTTACTGTGCTATCTGGGAAAAGAAAAATTCAGAGTAGGTATTAAAATTCATGGAGAAGTAGTAAAAACTTTGAGGTTCGCCAATGACATTGTAATTCTGTCAGAGACAGCAAAGGACTTGGAAGAGCTGTTGAACGGAATGGACAGTGTCTTGAAAGGAGGATATAAGATGAACATCAACAAAAGCAAAACGAGGATAATGGAATGTAGTCAAATTAAATCGGGTGATGCTGAGGGAATTAGATTAGGAAACGAGACACTTAAAGTAGTAAAGGAGTTTTGCTATTTAGGGAGTAAAATAACTGATGATGGTCGAAGTAGAGAGGATATAAAATGTAGACTGGCAATGGCAAGGAAATCGTTTCTGAAAGTATTTGTATGGAGTGTAGCCATGTATGGAAGTGAAACATGGATGATAAATAGTTTGGACAAGAAGAGAATAGAAGCTTTCGAAATGTGGTGCTACAGAAGAATGCTGAAGATAAGGTGGGTAGATCACGTAACTAATGAGGAGGTATTGAATAGGATTGGGGAGGAGAGAAGTTTGTGGCACAACTTGACTAGAAGAAGGGATCAGTTGGTAGGACATGTTTTGAGGCATCAAGGAATCACAAATTTAGCACTGGAGGGCAGTGTGGAGGGTAAAAATCGTAGAGGGAGACCAAGAGATGAATACACTAAGCAAATTCAGAAGGATGTAGGTTGCAGTAATTTCTGGGAGATGAAGAAGCTTGCACAGGATAGAGTAGCATGGAGAGCTGCATCAAACCAGTCTCAGGACTGAAGACCACAACAACAACAACATCCATTCCTGAACAAAAACAACAACCGATTAATTTTACTAAAATTACCACACAATGTACAGCGAACAACACTAAATTAACCTTCACACAAAATCGTTAACTCACTGAAACGAATTCCACTACAAACATAGCCGACACTCGAACAATTCTGGATAATGAGCAAAAGCAAACTGAATCCCTTACACCACACAAACGAAAACCCTGAACATACCACCAGAGAGCACAACAAACCACAATACAACGACATCTACAAACACGCCACATTCACAAACCAAACTCTGCGCCATCATGATGTCACACACAACAACACCCTTACGTCACGGGTCAAAGCCGACGCATGGGATCGGACGCTTCTGTCGACCCGTAAAGTTACACAACTGGTGAGAAATTGCTAGAGACAGCATCAATCGTGAAATATCTAGGAGTAAGCATCCAGAGGGACCTTGACTGGAATAACCACATAAGACAAATAGTAAGAAAAGCAGATGCCAGACAGATTCATAAGAATGTTCAGGATATGTAACTCATCCATGAACGAGTGACTCTCAAAACATTTGTTTGACTAGTTCTCGAGTATTACTGCTCATCACTCTGGCACCCTTAGTCAGCACAACAGTATTACACGGATGTTCAATAAACTCCAGTGACAGAAACCACGAGAGACATGTTGTGCTTCACAGAGTATTTACCACTGAAATTCCAAAAGCATATGTTCAGAGAAGAGGGGGGACAAAATATTACTTCCTCCCAGATAAGTCTCGTGAAATGATCATAATGAGAAAATCTGAGAAATCCGAGTTAACACAGAGGTTCACTTACAAAGCTGATCATCACTATTCACAAATGGAACAGGAACTTAGGGAGGAGTGCAATCAGTTTGTGGTACCGCCACACACATTCATGTGGCTTGCAGAGTATTGAGAAGGCTACAGAGACACACACAAATATCACAGGAAAAAAATTACTAACAATTAAATTGATATTAAATGTTACCATGTTCCTCTATTCCAGAAATGTTTTTTCTTGCTATTGATAGTCTGCATGTTACATCCTCCCCACTGTGGCCATCACCAGTAATTTTGCTGCCCAAATAACGAAAACTCATCTACTACTTTTTAGTGCCTCATTTCCTAGTCTTAACTCCCTGAGCCTGATTTAAATCAACTACATTCTATTACCCTTGTTTTTCTTTTATTGGTTTTCATATTATCTCCTCCTTTCAAGACACTGTCCATTCAATTCAACTACACTTTCAAGTCCATTGCTGTCTCTGACAGAATTACAATGTCATAAGCAAACAGCAAAATTTTTATTTCTTTTACTCGACTTTTAATTTTCTTTCCAAATTTCTCAATGGGTTTCTTCACAACTTGCTCAAAGTACAGACTGAACAACATCGGGGAGAGCCTCATCCTCTAGGATAAGTTGAAGGTTTAGTATGCCCCTTGTGTTCCTACATTTCTCTGGGACTCAAAAAAGAGACTTTCACTGAGCTTGGCTTCTACCAAATTTTTTTTCCATTCTTCTCTAAATAATTCATGTCAATATTTTGCAATAATGATGTATTAAACTGATGGTTAACTAGTATTCACACCTGTCAGCAGCTGCCTTCTTTGTCATTGGAATTATTACATTCTTTTTAAAGTCTGAGAGTATTTCGGCTGTCTCACATATTTGCACACTATTTTAGAGGAATTGGTTCATCTTAGGTCTTTCCACGTTCTGTCCAATTTTTCTCACTGTATTATATGTTCCATCTCATCTCATCTTAGTTGCTCTTCTCTTCCTTTATTTGGTTCCCAAGTTTGGTTACTTTGTACAGACACAGTATATATTTCATCCACCTTCCACCTTTCACTTCTTTACTGCCATCCGAGTTCCTGATATTCAAACAGCTACTTGTATTTTCTCCAAAGGGCTCTAATTCCCTAACACACAGCATTATATTTCCCCTACCTAGAAATGCTTTTACAGGTTTGCTGTTTGTCCTCTAACCATTCATGCTTAGTCATTTTGCGCGTTGTCAATGTAATTTTTCCATTTTGCCTGCTTCATTTGCTGCATTTTTAAATTTTCTTCTTTTGTCTATCATATCCAATATCCTCTATGTTACCCAGGGGTTTCTGTTATCCACTGTTATCTTTTATCTATGTGATCCTCAGCTGCCTTCTCTGTTTCATCTCTCAAAGCTGCTGATCTGAGCACAAGTACTGTTCTTCCTGCCACAGCATTTCACAAATATCCAATCACACTGTATCTAATGCCAAACTATCAATTTCCCCTTTTGCAATTGACTCTAACCTGTCTACTCGATGGAGGGGGCTAACATCCAACACTCCAAATCACAGAACGCCAGTTTTATTTTTCCTGATAAAAACGTTCACACATGAGAAGGTGTTTACGACATTCAATTTACACTGAACAACATGGCTGTGAGTATTTTTCTCTAAAAATTCTTTTTCAAATGATGACAGCTACAAAGACAATAACAAGAATAGCAAACACAACACTGAAAAACCTTTAGCACGTTCTCAAAAAACATGCAAAACGCAGGTAATGTATAAATTTTCAGTTATGAGTATCGAAAATAACACAAACCATTTTACACTATTTAAAGCATTCGTTACAAATGTATATGTATGTATTGTAGGTCTATTTCTACGAAAAAAGTAGGAACACTGAAGGGCATCTAGGCCTTTAAAAAAAAAAAAAGAGAAAGAAAACAAATCAATAAATTCATAGTTATCACTACAAACTTCCCTCTGTTTCCACTGTCCATAATAGGCACATTCTGATATAGGCCTATTAAGAGTTCAGTCACTACACAAATAATACTCTTTCCACATTTACATTAAAGCAACTAGAAAAAATTGTAATTTGTCAGAATCTTTTAATGAAAAATTTGAATGCTGTAATATGTAAGACGTGGTTTGTAATTTTTACTAATCTATCAGAAGTCAGCAGTTTTATTTCCCTCTCCCTCTTCCCATTCAAAGTTGTAATTTATAGGGCTAATCCTGAACATTACAAATTGCATAAAATATATTTTCCAAGGCAAGACCATCATTTCTTTTAATTAAGGTACAGTAACAGCTTAAGAACAATCGAACACAAAAAGTAAACAAAAAGTAAGAGCTTGTTACCTTCATTTAACAAATCTTCTCTGACTGGATTAGTGATCAGGAACTGGTCTGTCATAAACTGCAGCACTTTCAATCTGTTTTCCACAGATGTGAAAGGATATTCAGAGTTGTTCAATATGTTCAGTACATTTGAATCAAAATCTTTGTCACTTTCAACATATGAGCGTAAAACTTCTGGCCACGTCATTGGATCCACAAAAAATAACACTACATTTACACTGTCCTTGTGGTCAAGAGGACCAAAATGCGTCTGCTGAGAATCTTCTTCTCTAAGCAATGCTTTTAAAAGCATTATATGAATTTCAGCAAGTAAAGTACTCTGATCCTCACACATTAATGCGGCACAAAAGTCCTCAAACCTAAAGGGAGACAAACGTACTAATGCTCTAAAATGACGAAGAACTTCGTATATACACAACGTTTTCATCACCAGTTCTTTCGGAACTAATAAATCTTCAGATGATTTCGGCAAATGAAGGGGAGGAATTTCCCGATTCTGAAGCCACAGTGGTTCTGGGCTTGGAAGTCTATGTAAATACTTTTTCGGAGTTCCACTGACAGTACTATAACTAGAGAGAGAAAAATCACTGTCACTGGACGCATCACCACCGAAACTTTCATCCATTTCACTGTCACTCCGAAGTATGTCATCATCAAATTCACTTTTTCCACTCGACTCGTCACCGAAGTCTGAACCATAGTGGTATTCGGAGTCTTTCTCCTCTACAGCGTCTGGATTGTAGCCTCGTCTATGATATCCTCCGATTCCTCTTCTACTCTTACACCTTCCTCTACTCCTTGAACTTCTTCTGCTGCTTTCACTTCCTACCGGCGACGATGCTCTCGAAGCTGTTGGTGTACTAGTTTGTGAATTGGGTGTTTCGGACCCTTTACTTTCGCGGTTCAAAAGGTATTTTGGTTTCTTTAATAAATGATATTGAAACTTTTTTGGTCTTTCCATAACCACGGATTTGGGGGGCCTCCCCCGCCGTTTGGTGCCTCTTGTTGACATCTTGGGGCATCCACCGTCAATCACCAAAGACTATTTAACACGTGGTTTATGAAAACACTGTATTGTATACAAATACGAATGACACAACTTCATAGAAACGGAGACCATGTTTGCACTCTGATCTTTGCGCCATTTTTCCACCACCGTCACGTGACCACACATATAAACCGCCTATATCTACCACATTTGGCATTTAATGCACTAGTTACACTATTTTTTGAAGATTTATGGACTTTTAAAACCCATATGTCCAAGAGAATTGGCACAATTATGCCAATCTGAGCCGATTAACCAAGAACTACGGAGTAATACGAAAACTCAATACAGTTTGAAACGTCTCTTGTGATTGGTCGAAAGATGTGCCGCCATATTAACATAGTACTGAGTAACCAGCTCTAGGTCGTAAACTATGCCTTCTATCGCCTACTTCGAGGATTAAAAACTAAACATTTCCGAAACTGTGCAAACAACAACACGAGGGAATAGCTTAACAATAACACAGCAAAATAATTGAAACAACTCGTGACGTCTCAAAACTACATCAGTATCCAATCCAGAGCGCCCTAATGTAAATATTTTCTAAGGCATCGCCATAGATGGCACAATACAGCACAGATGACAAGTCTGTAACCGAGTTGTAGATATTCGACCAATCAAAGCAAAAGCCTAATTCTTATTTCATGTTGTTTCTTGTTTACAAGCATAATGTCATCGTCACTGGACTAACAGGGTGTTACTTAAGGAAGAAATGCCATTCGCAAATCAAAATATGAAACAAAATCGCAAAACTCTTCATTGCAAGGAAACGAGAACAGCAAAATACAGCTTGCTAACGAGGCCTTTTTTCCTTTCATTCGTTTGCTTATTTCAGTAGCCGTCCGAAATAGTTTGAAAATGTGTTTACGTATAAATTTTATCTCTCAATAATGGAACAAGACATGTAAGTTCAGAATCGACAAAGGCAATTGCACTGAGTTTCGATAAAATTGAGAGGAACAACTTTATTCCAATTTCCAAAAGCGAAATTATAGAAGTGATAGCCATCAGCTGTAGTCACTGTAACTGCCGACGTAATTCCGCTACGGTCAGTAAATGACCGAATTCTTTTGACTTATCATAAATAGCCTATAGATACCTGACAGGCGAACGTCTGACGATAAGTCCATCAAAATAATATTTTCATAAATGAAGGAGATTATCACGAAAATTTATAAGGTGTATTTTATTCGATAAATGTGTCTAGAAACAATGGACGTATCGCCCTGTGGCGATAAAAAAAACTTACTGTGTGATAATTCCTGATAGTACTGTAAAATACAGTAATTTATTCGTCCAAGTATCATCTTTACTATATGGAGGATTTGTCAGCTTAATACAGAAAAATAATAAGTAATTTCTACGGATTCGTATAACAAAGGTACTCCCCTCAGAAAATATTTCCATTAGGGCACTCTGGATTGGATATTAACGTAGCCCCGTTATTTGGAACTGTCAAATAATAATGTGCAATTATGAAAAAAAAAAAAGTTTTGGTTTTCTGTCCCTTACGTGACTACAGGCAGAATGAATCCGCTACTGTAGTAACAAGTGTTCTAGAGTGGTCATCCATCGTTAACACAACGATATGGAAATCACCCATCATCATACGAAGCAATAGGAGATTGCAGATTGTGAACTAAACTAACGATGCATGAACTTGAGACATGCCTGATGTATGTAGATACTATATGCTTACAATCTATAGTGTAAAACGAATCATCCCCCCCAAGGGACACCCTCAACAGAGAGTTGTGATTACATTCCTGCCAATCACATGTTCAGAATGTAACAAACAACTCTTAGTAAGCGAGAGACGGTGAACTAAACAATAGGTCGTGTGTTTATTGTTGGGATTCACGGTGACTGAAAATGTAATTCAGTAGGATCTTTGCAGTAGGCTTTTAGACTGTAGGCAAGGACAATGTTTGAGTCATCTGATGTGAGTGCGACTTACGGCTTGTATTTATAAAACAGCAAGTTAACAGCTTTGAGTGTGTTTTGTCTCAAAGATCGGAAATAAGCTCGATAAAACCGCATAAATGAATGGGCCACACACGATGTACAGAATGAAACCTGTATTATGTTTTACTGATGAAATCGAACTTCCGCAATGCATGTATAAAATGAAAAATATTCAAGAAACGTTCCACGCAAATCATGAAGATGCCTCGCCAACCTGTCCAAAACCGACAAGCATTTCGGAACAGGTTAAAAAGTTACTAAAGGTTTATTTAATTTCTGTTAACTACTACATTTCAAATGCACACATACGTTTCATTGCACGGATGCTAACACATAATTGAGATAAGTATTTGTAGCTACATTATATACCTATCATTAGGATATTCAGCCACCAGTTATGTATACGCTGCTATTGCTTAGCCTGACCGTATTACGCTTAGAATGACGCTTGCGCATGGCAATACTTACCATTAATGTTACGCGAATCGTCATGTGCAGCGAAGTTAGCGACGACTAATCAAGATCAAATATGTCTGCCCAATTTTGTATTAAGGTCATTTGTGTTGTTTTTGTGGTGCATCTATACGTCTCAAAGCATATGACACAAATATATTTAAAAAATTTTGATATCAGATGAACGACAAATATGGATGCTCCCCAGAATATTTTATGGTTTTGGGCGGCACTGGCGTGTAAAAAAAAAAAAAAGGCACGCAATTTCTAAAAGTATTCTTCATTGTTATTTGTATAAGGAATTAATTGTGTTTCTTATTTAATGTGACAGAGTTTAAGTATTAATTTTTTGCAGTGTCCATTACCTGAGGTTGCTGCTCTGGAAAACCGGCAAGAAGCAATCCTCAAACAACTGAATCAACTTAAAGAGCAGATGACAGCATTGAGAAAAGAGCTCAGACAATCTGTTCCAAAACCAATCAATGAAACTCAGCATCATACTTTTGAAGCTGGCTTGCAGGTATATTTCATTTGCTATTCCAGTTACTGTTGACAAAACGGAAATTATTTGTTAAAATCTGATATAATATGTGTGTTAATTGTGTAATGTCTACATACATATACTATGCATATTGATAGGACACGTTATGTGTGGCACACTCATTTACTGTGGTATTTACATGCACATTTTACCTTATAGAAAAAAATTAGATTGAGTGCAGTAAAGCAAACTTTATAACTTACATTACAAAGGAATGGCTTCAGCTATAGATTATTGAATGACTTGGTTTTAGGCTGTATAGGAATTTATTATTCCTCTGTCAGATAATGCAGATACATGGTCAGCAAAGAGGGAGTGTACAAAACATGGAATATAGGCCCGCATCTTTCAGAATAATAAATATTATCTTGAATGGCTCTTTGATTTCTCTGCAGCAGCACTGCACCAGGAATTGTGTGGGCTCTTAGTACTTACAGTTTACAGGCTACTTGTAGGAAGTATGTTAAACTTAATTTAAAAAAGCTAGAGACAATTTTGACAAATTTATACAATATATCCATTGTGGATGATGACCTGCAAGAGTCATTTAAATTGGTGGTGTATGGAGCTATGTTTGCAAATAGCCACTTTTTGAATTTGATAATATTTGTTGTACCATTTGTTTATCTAGTAGAGTAAGCTCTGACCATCATGTTACATTTGTTTCCCTGTTTTGCCATTGTGCTTAAAAATATGTGAGACTCTAGAAACATTTTTGTGTTTGACAGACTAATAAATCGGCATTAATCAGATCAACCAAAGTGCTCCAGCCATCAGCTTTGACTTTGACATAACTTCTGTCGTGTTACGTAATCTTGTAGATGCGTGGTGTATGTGAAAACAATTGCTTTTGAAGCAAGGGTGTTATTAGCATGCAGCGGTCTGATTAGTGTTGAATGTTGATGTTTGTAAGTTGGATTTGAGTTTCGTTAGTGAGTGAATGGACTGATGCAGTGTTGGTTGTCAGGCGTTGTATATTACTTGTCTGCTTCTTGTTGAAATTATGTATTTGGATTGTTGTCAGAGAGTTATTGTAGTGTCCGTGGTTATTGGCTACAGATTTGTTTTAGGCATTGCATTGTTAATGATTCGAGATTTAACTTTTGCTTTGCATTTGTTATTAATAACGGATATGATAAGGAAAGTCACTATTAAGTTGTTGCATGCCACAGTGAGTAGCAATATAGCTGAATGATAAAGTTCATCCAAGTTGTATAGTCTACTGGTGGTGTACATCAAGTGCTGTGTTTGGCAGAGTTTACGAAGTTACCCAAAGTTTCTGCCTTTTGGTTAAGGGATAAATACGAGATATGTCCACAAAGTAAGTTCTGTTTGGTTGTATGAAACAAACATGTACAGATACAGAAAATATGTTTATTGTACAAAAATCTACAACTGTTAAACTACTTTTCTATATATCTTTCAAAATTTTGTAAGCACTTGTCATAGCGTGGCCCAAGTTTTTGTATACCTTCTTCATAGAAGTTTGCTGCCTATGTATTCAACCATGTGGTAACATGTTCTTTCAGTTTGTCATCATCATTGAAGTGATGACCACCAAGGCCAGATTTTAGGTGTAAGAAGAGATGAAAGTCGCTAGGAGCGAGGTCCGGGCTGTACTGAGGATGATCAAACGTGTCCCAGTGAAGTTCCCTTAAGAGTTGTTTGCTCACATTCGCCGTGTGAGGTCGGGCATTATCGTGGAAAAATACGACACCTTTTGACAGTAATTCTCGACGCTTGTTCTGTATTGCGCAGCACAATTTCTTAATGGTCTGGCAGTAACCATGTCCATTGATTGTTTGGCCTCTTGGTAAGAAATCAGTCAGCAAAATGCCTTTTCTGTCCAAAGAAAATGGTGCACATGACTTTTCAAGGTGTCAAGATTTGTTTAGGCTTAACCTTCATTGGGGATGAAGTGTGCCTCCATTCCATTGATTGCCATTTTGTTTCAGGGGTGTCATACGATATCCAGGTTTCATCCCTCGTGACCATCCGAGAAAGAAAACCATCGCCTTCTTCATTGTAGTGTGTCAAAAACTGAAGTGCGCTGCCCATCCGTTGTTTTTTGTGTTGTTCAGTAAGAATTTTGGGTATCCAACATGAGAAATGTTTTCGAAATTTCAGTTTTGCAGTAACAATTACATGAATTAGTGATTGTGATATTTGCAGAACTTCCATAGCACTTAAAGTTGTGCTTAATCTTCTCTTCAATTGTATGAACCAGTTCATCTGTAACCACAAATGCACGTCCACTTTGTTCTTCGCCGTGCACTTGATCACTTCCTTCATTGAACAGTCTGACCAATCTTCTAACCATTGAATCACTCGTAGCATTTTGTCCGTAAACCTCACAGATTTGCCGATGAATTTCCTTTGTTTTAACTTTCTTTGCATTTAGAAAACGAATCACAGATCTGATTTCACACGTGGTGGCATTTTCAATTACGGCTGACATTATAAAGAAGCACTACAAAGTACACGTCAGCAGCAGCTATCTAAAAATGGCGTACATGTCCTCTCATTGAGTCAGAGTAACTGCTGTGCATGCTCGGAACTGCAGTCGTAGCGCTGCCGTGGATAGAAATAAAAACGGAACTTACTTTGTGGACGACCCACGTGTATGTGACATGGTTACCATTTGGTGATCTATTTGGATGGATTCCTGGTTTGAGAAGTCTATGCTGGCCATTCATGTTGTTTTTCAAATTTATGAATATATATATATATTTTTTTTTTTTTTTTATTTATTTTTTTTTTTTTTTTACGTGTTTATGTGGGCCGAGGGGGAGGGGGGCATTGTGGAGTTTGTTCGAACTATTTCGGTCAAGTTAGGTTTTTGCTCAGAGATCAGCAAGTTTTGTTTTTTTTTGCATTGTAGACTTTGTTCTGAGAGTTGTGTGCTGAATCCATGCCACTCTATACTGCATCATAGAAGGCCACATGGCAAGGATGGCACATGGCTGGTCTACATCATGTGGCCTGATTGTGGAGTAGGTTTTTGCTCTAGTTGTTTCAGCTGTGTGAGTGTTCTCACTGGAATGTTCTAAATGGTGAGTACCTTTGCCAACTCAAGGTATTCTGTGTGTCAGTAATATGGATGACCATTGCTGTGGAACAGTCATTGGCAGGCAACTTCGAGGAACCTGCCACACTTTAGCCATATAAGGATTATTTGGCAACTGGGGTGCTGTCTAATTTATCAATACAAGAGTAAACGGTGATAGTAGTGGACCACGTCTTGTGGTTAATAAAGTGTTCTTTGTTATTAAATGTGTGAGAGGTTTGTTTGTAAAATTGTTGCATTTCTACATAAATAGAACTCGGGAGGAACTTCCAAACACATCACCAAATGGTAACCATGCCACATACATGTGGGTCGTCCACAAAGTAAGTTCCATTTCTATTTCTATCCATGGCAACGCTATGATTGCAGTTCCGAGCATGCACAGCAGTTACTCTGACTCAGTGAGAAGGCATGTATGCCGTTTTCAGATAGCTGCTGCCGACGTGTACTTTGTAGTGCTTCTTTATAATGTCAGGTGTAATTGAAAATGCCGCCACGTGTGAAATCAGATCTGTGATTCGTTTTCTAAATGCAAGGACAGTTGAACCAAACCTAAATTCATCGGCAAATCTGCGAGGTTTACGGAGAAAATGCTATGAGTGATTCAGTGGTTAGAAGATGGGTCAGAATGTTCAATGAAGGAAGATGTTGTCAGGAGAAACAAAAGTCGAGAAACAAAACCGGCATTCTACGGATCAGAGCATGGAACATCAGATCCTTTGATCAGGCAGGTAGGTTAGAAAATTTAAAAAGTGAAATGGATGGTTTAATGTTAGGGAAATACGGAAGCGTCCGATCCCACGCGTCTGCTTTGACCCATGACGTCACAAATATGGCGGAAACAAAAACACACACACACACACACACACACACTCTTTCCACAAGAAGCCTAATGACATTAACGGGACAAGCGCGGGAAATGGGGTGTTTTGGGTGGCGGGCAAACTAAATATAAACAAATTTAGATGCCTTGTGTAGCTACAATGTGTAAGTGAAGACAGCCATGCATGAATACCCACCCACCTCCCCAGGGGTCGTAACCCCTGCAACCCATAGAAGATAAAGATGCTTCAGTAGCTGATTAGTGTTTTTTGTCTTTTTTTTAAAAAAATCTCACGGGATAGAACGAACAGATCAGAAAGATAAATATAATAAACTAAAACAGAAATTCGAGGAAACAGATAATTAAAATAAGTGTTTTTAAATTAAAACAAAAAAATCTCACGAGATAGAACAAACAGATCAGAAAAGTAAATAAAATAAGATAAAACAGAACTGGAGACAGCCACACTCAAACCAAACTCCGCGCCGTCATGACGTCACACGCGACAACACCCATACGTCAAGGGTCAAAGCCGACGCGTGGGATCGGACGCTTCTGTCGACCCAATGTTAGATATAGTGGGAAGTAGTGAAGTTCGGTGGCAGGAGGAACAGGACTTGTGATCAGTTGAATACAGGGCTATACACACAAATTCAAATAGGGGTAATGCAGGAGTAGGTTTAATAATAAATTAAAAAAAATAAGAATTCATATAAGCTATTATGAACACGATAGTGAACACATTTTTGTAGCCAACATAGACACGAAGCCAAACCACAGTAGTACACGTTATTATTATTATTATCGTAAGCATCAGTTACAGTAATACACATTTAGTAAAACAAAGAAATATATATAAAAATGAACATGTGAAATTATATATAGTACACACGTTTTAAAATGGCTCAGACTACACTCGGATGTTGATGGACTCGATCCAGCAGAGTGCCTCGTGGGATGCTTGATGAAGCTTCTCAATGCCACCAGGGAAGTGTCTGGACAGTCATTCACAATGTGACTCATTGTTTGGTTGTCACCGTTGTCTCAAACACTGTCACTTTAAAAGCCCCACTTGTGTATGTTGTATTTGCACCTACCCTCTTCGGTCCGATATCTGTTTAACTGCACCCACATCTCCCATGGTTGGTGGAAGCCTGGAACTGGAACTGTTGGATTGTCTACAAGTTAATGGTTTCGGGTTCTTGTAGCTTGCCACTCACGTTTCCACTCTGCGTCCTGGTTGAATCCCGTGTATAGCATTTGGACTCCCATTTCATATGCTGGTCTTCTAGATTTGAGGCGTTTCCTGGGCAGTGATAGCAAATTGTCATGAAGAGGGATCGAGTTGTTTTCAGAAACTTGCTGACAGAGGTAGTAAAGAGCAGAATTTCGACGGAGGTCTGGTGGACAGATGTTTGAAAGCACTGGTAGCCAGCAAGTAGGTGTAGACAAGACTGTACCACTAATTGCTCTCATAACTGAGTTCAGTTGGACATCTACTTTCGCTACATGGGTGCTTCGGAGCCAAACTGGTGCACAGTAGTCTGCTGCAGTGTATACCAGTGCAAGGTATGCTCCTCAGAGGACTGATGTGGTTGCTCCCCATGTACAACCTGCCAGCTTTCTCACAAGGTTCACTCGTGTTTGTATCTTCTTGGCCAAGTTGGAAAAGTGTTTTTTGTATGTTAAAGTTCTGTCCAGAGTGACTCCCAGGTATTTCAGGCTTTAGTTGTATCTGACGGTGCCAAGAGGGCCGAACTGTGGACTGATCTTTGCTGATGAAAGGTGATTAGAGAGGTGGAACAGGCTTACCTCAGTTTTAGACACATTTGGTCTCAGTCGCCATGTCTCAAAATACTCATAAAGTTTAGTAAGGCTGTTCCTTAGGTCTTTTTGAACATTCAGAAATGTCTTCACTCTGATATGAAATTGCCAGGTCATCTGCATATTGAAATTTTCGCCAGGTCAGGTGTGTAGAGGTTGAATAACACTGGAGCAAGGACAGAGCCCTGAGGTAATCCGTTATTGAGTATATGCCATCTGCTTTTCTCTTCTCCTTGATGTACTTTAAACTGCCTATTACTTAACATGTTACTTAAGAGGTTGTCTAGAGTTTCGCAAGGCATTGCTCTCAAAAATTTCAATAATGGGCC
Source organism: Schistocerca americana (assembly GCF_021461395.2). Taxonomy (NCBI): domain Eukaryota; kingdom Metazoa; phylum Arthropoda; class Insecta; order Orthoptera; family Acrididae; genus Schistocerca; species Schistocerca americana. Next base: position 893,298,582 of record NC_060119.1, on the reverse strand, counting down.
CTCACGCCACACTGTGACATAAGCTGCTGACAGGTCAATGAACACTACTCCAGTTTTAAGTTTCTTTTGGTATCCAGATTCTATGTGAGTAGTCAAGGAGAGCACTTGTTCACAGCAGCTTCTATAAGGTCTGAATCCAGCTTCTTCAGGTGGTATCATAGCATTAATTTGACCTTGGATTCGGTTTAGGCCGGTATTACACTATCAAATTTCTTTGTCAAATATCTTTGTCCAAAATCTTTGTCAAAGATATTTGATGGTGTAATAGGAACTTTGTCAAATGTCGTCCAATATTTGATCAAATCTAGGGCCTCGCTGTAGATTTGATCAAAGAAATCGCTTGTCTTTTGTTCACTGCAATGTGACATGTTACCACATGGAGCACTAGCATCGCTGCAGCATTCTGCCGTCTGTAGTGTTTTTATAAACATTGCCGGTAAATACAATTGGTGTGTGCCGACAACTACAAAATTAATAGAGATGTATGAAGCTGATGAGGCGCTTTACAACGTGAGGCACCCTGAATACAAAAATAAAATAAGAAGATTGGAGACGAGACCTGACCTGACCTATCCTAACCTAACCTAACATAACATAACATAACCTTCTCCTGTAGCAAGGAATCGGAGTGTTACAGTGAACCTGTCTTCTGAAGATGTAGCAGTTCTTAAGTGAATATTGTGCTTTGTGATATGAGGATACACTTCACTGAGCACATACAGGAATGTATGCTCATCCATTCTTAAGTAATTGATGTACCACTTGACGTCTTCCACTGTAAGCTCACGTAAGAAGTTTTGTGGAATGCTTTTATCGTGTCGTCGTAAAACCCATGGCTTCACCCAGATTAGATTAGTTTTTCGTTCCATAGATCCGTGCTGAGGAGAACCTCGTGGATGTGGAACATGTCAATTTTTTTAAGCTGAAAAAACAATACTAATAGTATGAATAAATACAATACATCATTTGTTTCTATTAAAAATTTCGTCAATGGAGTAGGAGTTGGTCACTAGTAAGTCTTTCAGGCTCCTTTTAAACTGATCTTTATTTGTAACTAAATTTTTTATGTTTGCTGGCAAATTATTGAAGATGAGTGTTCCTGAGTAGTGGACCTCTTTTTGAACTAAAGTAAGTGCTTTTAAGTCCTTGTGTAGATCATTTTTGTTCCTGGTATTGTATGTATGAACTGAGGGAGTAAATATATTGAGAGGCAGTAGTTAGTATACCCAGTTCTTTGAAGAGGTTTCTACAGGATGTCCGTGAATTTACTCCACAAATAATATGTATTACACGCTTTTGGACTCTGAAAACTTTTGTTTGACTTGAAGATTTACTCCAAAATATTATACCATATGACATTATGGAATGAAAGTATGCAAGCTTTTTCATTTTTATGTTGCCTATGTCTGCTAACACTCGAATTGCAAACAGATTAGTTAAGGCGTTTCTGCAGTTCTGGGATGTGCTCCTCCCAACTGAATTTATTATCAAGTTGTAATCCCAGGACTTTTAAGACTGTCAATCTCGTATGTATGGTTCCATTTTTTCCCCCACTTCTTTTCCGCATGTGCGCACAATGTAATTGGGGTACGTACAACTGCTGCGGTTAATAACAAGTTATTGTCAGCCATCTTGAACTTTGATGAAAAATTTGATGACAGTGTAATACCCCTTCTAGCACTATGTCAAAGATTTTTGTCAAATATATTTGACGGAATATTTGATCACATCTTTGATCAAATCTTTGACAAAGAAATTTGATAGTGTAATACCGGCCTTAGAATCATTCTTTCCAATAGCTTGTAAGCACAGCTAAGTAGAGATTTGGGGCAGAAGTGTTCTGCAGCTGTTCCCTCTTTCCCTGGCTTTTTGATAGATTTTTTGGGTAATGTTGCTTGTATGAATAATTTTGTTAAAAAGGCAAACTAGCCAATTTCGCGTTACGGGCCCACTGTGCACCAAAAATTCAGGGTAAAGCCCCTCTGCACCTGCAGCTTTTCTACATTTCGTATGCTTAAGGGCTGTCTCCAGTTCAGTGATTGTAAATGGAGAAGAGTATTCCGGGTTTTGTTGCAGAGATTTCTTGACTTCCGTAAGCTCTCTCTTTACTTGCCAAAGATTTGCTTTATCCAGTAGTGTTAGGTTCGTGCCATGTACAAAATAGTTGTGCTGTGTGTCGGGATCCAAACACGTCAAGAAAGAAAGCTGGGCAAGGAATTGGAAGAGAATTAATTTTTGGCAACGGGAAATTGTTCAGGCATGACACAGAGCGCTCTGATTGGAGGAAACCAGCTACAGTGCATGAAATAGTTTAATCAGAGTGTAGACGTACATCAGTAATAGGCTCAACATCTTGTAAATTTGATTGGCATTGTGCTTCCGTGGTTTAACTGTTGCTCCTATAATTAAAAAAAAAAGAAAGAAATTAAAAATATAAATACCTTTTGGGGCTACGCAGCTACCTACTTTCATGAAGTTGTCCACCTCACAATTGAAGAAGGCTGTACAACAGGGTAGGGTTGGCACACAGTCATTGACAACTGAGCAGAGCACAACATCCCTCAGTGGTAAACGTTGGTGCAAGCTCCCCACCAGAGGCAAAAAGAGAGAGAGAGAGAAAAAAAAAAAAACAGCAGTGGGTTGAGGATGTGTGTTGAGGAACTGAGTTTGTTAGCTCGGGGCTGACCAATGTCTATATGTCTCCAGTAAACACATTATAAGCAATCTAATGTGTCTGTATTACATGGCTCATCCTCCACAAAAAGGATGGCCTTAGTGAAGAGAGAGCTGAAAGAGGTGTTGCAGTTTTCATAAACAGCACATACCACTCCTCACCTCTCCCACTCAGCACCCACCTACAAGCAGCAACAGTATCGGTGGATGTGTGTTAATAGGTTGACAGCATGTTCGCTGTAAGTGCCCCCACGTGAAGTTCTAGACAAAGAAGTTCTAAGTGAACTCATACTCAGCTTCCCCAGTCCTTTCTCCTCGTTGGTGATTTTAATACACATTGTGCTTTGGAGCTCTGCGATCACATATCCCAGGGGTGGAATACTTGAGTGCCTTCTAATATGACCACATGCTTGTCTGTCAAATGTGGGACAGAGCAAGCACTTCAGCCAATGCGACAGTGTTGTTCACTGCTCTCGATCTCTGTGCTCCCCCCCCCCCCCCCCCCAACAAAACACACACACACACACACACACACACACACACACACACTCTCTCTGCTTGATGGGAAGTGGTTGACAATTCACACCCGAGTTGTCATTTCCCGGTCTGGATTCACATGCCGGACAGAGTCCTTCCTGAAAGAAAGCCACCACCATGACAGCATCCAGAAATGAGTGAATCGTATTACTGAAACAGTCCACCACAATGTTGAAGCTCCATCCCACCAGACAAAAGGGTAGCCTGTCCATAAGTAGAGCAACAAATGCTACTCTGCAATTAGAACCAGATGGGGAAGTTTGTATGCAGCCAAGTGCAGACTTTCAGGTAGTGAGGGTGAAATATTGCTCAGTTATTAAAGAGAGGAAGAAGAGATTGTGGCAACAGTTCCTGAACACCATAAACTGTTCCAATGCAAATACAGTTGTATGTGAGATCATCAGTAGGATTTCTGGGCTAGGTGGGAGGTAGCTACTACTTGCCGTAATGAGGAAAAGATATCTCCAGACCAACTTGTGAGGCATTGTCCAGACGTGGACAGAACATTTCACCGAGGTTACTGCCACTGCAAGACTGGATCCAGGTTTCCAATGCTACAGACTAGCCTCTGAGAGTGGCAATTGGGACTTTGTTTCTGTCAATGAAGAACTACCATTTTTCTGTGTGGTAGCTGAGATCTGCTTTACCTGCTGCTCTTGACATGTCACATGGTCACAGTAGGGTCCATTATAGTATGTGATGGCATCTCATACAGTGTTGGAATCCTCCTCACCGTTTTTAATCATTAGGGTATCAGAACTCTTTCCCAACTCGTAGAAGTAAGCAATTTTGTAATTCTTCTTTTAAAACATGGGTAGAACCATATGTGCCTGAGTAGTTATTGCAGTGTTGCCGTAACTAACAGACGAAACTTTTGGGCAGATAGTCAACCACTACCTTGTATGGCTCTTAGAATCCAGACAGCTCCTTAGTCACTTTTAGTGTAGGTTCAGGAGGTATCACTCTACATTCACTAACCAGGTCCTCCTGGATGCAACTGTACAACAGGCTTTCCTACACAGGTTTCACTTAATAGATCTGTTTCTTGGCTTCAAGAAGGCCTACTTGGAGGCACAATATCCTTGCACAGCTCCATGAATGGAGCTTTTGAGGACATCTTCCCACCTCCTTTATGCAGTTCTTTCATTTCGCCACACTGTGTTAAATATCGAGTCAGTGATGTCCTCTCAGGCCACTATGAACAACAGAACAGTGTCCGTCGAGGAGCATTTTAAGTGTGACTGTCTTTACTCTAGCAATTAATAGCAAACAATCAACAGTTAACTCCTGTCCAGCATTCTTTATTTATAGACAACTCCTTAATTTTTTTGTTTTACATCCTACCTTGCAACAACAGCTGGTCAGTTCAGGGTGTATACGACCGAATTCTGGGAATTTTTCATTGTTTTAGTTTTCAGTTAAAGTTTCGTAATTTTGACTGGTAAGAACCAATACTCTAACAAAGGATATTACTGTATCCTGCTACTGCAGAATAATACTTTCACAATAAAACATAAACGAGAGAAAAAGGCGAAAATAACTTAAATTGCAAAGGAAATGAGCCATATACAACAACGACACACAGTGCTCATGCAAGCGTCTACCAACAGCAAAATGTGTCAAAGGCTTTAGGAACACTAAGCAATGCTTCATAACAACAAATTGCCTCCAGTGAACGTGAAGTCACAACTGTGTACATTAGGTTCGTTTTAGCAACTACGAGCGGGCTCATGTGCATGCACAGTTGAGTCGCATTAGAGTAGTAGATTCTCCCACTTCTGGCTACAGGAATGTGGCTGTTGGCTGTGCAAGTAGTCGCAGCAAGCAGCTAGATGCTACCAGGAAAAGGGGGCGCCAAATTCATATTCTTGAGGAAAAAAAACTTGTTTCACAAAGCGCCTAGCATCCAGCACACATTTGTCTATGGATTATTCATATGATTTTGAAGTGCTTCCCTGTTCGTCATTGAACACATTTTAAGTTGATTTCTGAATGTATCATTAGTTCATTTTTCAATTTGTGCTTAGTGTACGTTATGTCTCTGTCAGGAGAATCCTCGTTGCATCTAGATATAAACTTTCTGAAGACGAAAGGGGACGGGGCTATACGAGCTGAGCAGAGTAAAGCCAAACAGATGAATGCCAATCACTGTCTGATTATGTGGTTGATTGGGTTTGCGGATGATCAGTGTTGTTATAATTACTAGCGAAATCCATAGATTCAGACTACCAGAATAAACAACTGACAGGAATAACAGGTGAGAAAGATTATGTGTTATCTTCTCAGTGTATCCAAGAAAATGAAATTTTGACAGAAAATTTTTGGCCAGCTCGCTACACTAGTAAAGACCAGTTGTACAGTCCCCAGCTAGCAGCCGCTTAAGTTCTATTCTTGAAGTAACTCGGAAAACATGTTGTACGAACATGTAATAACGCCTAACTGGAAAATAATCGCGGGATAACTAAACCTGTGATTCTGGTAGGGTTAGTGAGGGTAATCGGCAAACAGATTTGGACAATGGCAGGAATAGCTACAGAATTGGTGATGACAAGATTGTTTGTTAGAACGAGGAAGGAGAAGAAACGGGGACATCACAAATTATGAAAAAATAAGACAATTCCAAATTTATATAAAAATTTCGTAATACTACTTTTCGATCTCGTGCTTGAGAAACTGGTGCATATGAATGAAATGTGAAACTATTTCCTAACATAAAGTCTTGATATTGGTACTAAGTGAATTATATTCTGTTGTGTTATAAAAATGGCCGTTTGTGCCAAAACAGTCTCGTTTATTTGGTGTGTGTTACAAAATTGCTGCAATGTTAGAAAGGCGTATTTTGTTTTATCTAGCAGACAATGACAAAATAAGACGTAACCAGATTGAGAAACCACACCGGTCTTGGCTATTATTTGTGTTAACAACTTTTTCAGTATTAGATAACGACATTTCGATTTTTCATATAGCAAAACCATTGACGAACTTTGATGAGGTAATAGATTCTTTCGCAGACAGGAAAGCACGCCATGTAAAGCTGTTGCAAGATTAGAGAGAGAAAAATGCTAGGCGCTAAGGATTGAAGAACTGTGTACTTTCTTGCTTGTCTCTTGTCTTTATTGGTTTTATGTATCCTATATTTAATTTTATGTCACACAGAACAGCAAGTTATTAGCTAATAGATAATAAAGAGTGCAAATTTTCTGAAGAGTTCTTCTTCTCCCGATTACAAATAATCCCATCCGCTATTAATTGCGAGATTTTTTTTTCAAAGAGGGGCAGGCTGTCAAACCGGCCAACTGGGAGCAGGAGAGGCACCACAGGACATTTCAATTTCCGCTGTCCTGAATATAGTTTCATGACATCCATTACAAAATATACATGTTTCAATTCCACAGAGCGAAATACAGTGACGTGCCATAGAAGAATGCTTTATGAAGAGGCGTGGCACTGCACTTTGGCACACTTACGACCAAATAACATGTCTTAAATTTTCTCGAACACATATGCTTTATGTTTCAGACTTTTCAGAAAGATGTGTGCTACAAGATGAACATATTTTTGAAAATTCAATTTTTTTTAGTATTGACCTGGTTCGCAAATATATGCCATAATGGCTCTAAGCACTATGGGACTTAACATCTGAGGTCATCAGTCCCCTAGACGTAGAACTACTTAAACCTAACTAACCTAAGGACATCACACACATCCATGCCCGAGGCAGGATTCAAACCTGCGACCGTAGCAGCAGCGCGGTTCCAGACTGTAGCACTTAGAACCGCTCGGCCACAGCATATGCCGTAATAAAGAATCAAATATGATATAATACAGTACTGGTGCTCCAAGAAAATTTACATCCCGAAAACCACACTGAAAAGCTTAATATCAGATCGAGGTCTACTTCATTGGGAATCTGGACATACAACTGTGCACTTTTAAGTATGCACTTTAAATGTGCACATATTAGTATGGTTCATGAAATTCCGATGCTCTTGGAGTATCCTCTGATGTCTTGTTTCTTTTATGACATAATGTATGATCTTTCAAGATTCTTAACGTATGTACATACGGGCTTCCTACAGCATCATAGGTGTGCAAGCACGATTACGCCTGTTATCTGCGCTCTCTGGCAACTGCTGAAACAAACCTATTTCTAACAGGTCGCAGGAAAATATTGCGTATTGTGGTTTGAAACGCGTTACTTTCAAAGTAAATATTATTTTATGTAAGTTGAACTATGTGCGAGAATGTACCATGAATTTCTTGACTCATTTAAAAATTAACTGTTTGATGACGAGCCATTTAGAAGAATTTCGAACCCTGAAGTTCAGACATTTATGTCATTAAACTATCAACTTTCCCCGTTTGTGTGTTCGTGCTACTTAACAGTGATGTTGCTGTTGGATGACTACATCACGTGTGCTGTGCTCTGAATATCCGCTGTCATCTGCTGGCGAGATCACGTGACATGAGCTATGACTGGCTTACAAAAGCTCATTGCAGTCTCGGTTTCAATTATTCGGAAAGTAACATGCGGTGTTTGGTGGAATTCCAATGTATACTTTTTTAATACGAAAACACGAAGCGTACATGTTGCTGCACATCAAAGAGATTTCCAAAACATGTCTTTTTCCCTGAGTTTGTTTTCTAAAGTGCCTGGAGATTCTATGCCCGTGTATAAAACCATAACCATTCAAACGATTGATAGGGGAAAATACACTGTCACTTAACACGGAAAAAGCGTGTTTTCACCTGGGAGAAAGTGTATTTTTAACTGGGAAAAATCTGGGATTTTTTTTTCCTTGTCCGTGTATACACCATGCAGGAATGGGTGGAGAAAAGAAGTTTAGCTTCTCAGATGAAAAGTCTGTGTTCATTCTTTTTAACAGTTCACATTCTATTTTTAGCTTTCCTGTGATGAGGATGACAAGCATTGTTCTTAATTTTGGAGGCATGAAGAGGTTTCTGGGTCTCACATTTGATTTTAAACATATGTTGTTGCTACTATATATATTAAAATGGCTAATAAATGGCTTGATTACAAGTGCCAACCAAATGAGTATTTGAAACCCTTATGTTTAAAAATGTACATAGTGAAGGAATTAGGATGGCCACTGGGGCCTTTCCTACCAGCTTTACACCAAATCTTGCACAGAGGCTAGTGAGCCTACACTTAACATCAGGTGGTGATTCTCCATTTGATGCAACAGGCCTGTAAGATGTTGTTCTCTCCACAGACAGTGAGAAATGGGGCCTTGTGCGATTCACATGAAGAGTGGTCTTTTATATGAGTGTGGCTGATTTTCAAGTTTTACACCAAGGCAGATCAGATCTCCATCTTGGCTTTGAAGAAGCCCAGAATTGTTTTAGACTTGACAAATTTCAAGGTAGATTGCACTGCAGATATTACCTTTCAATCTGTGTTTGATAACATTTTAGATTGGGTTCACAGCTGTACATTAGTGTACACTGACAGTTTAAAACAAGAGAACTCCTTTGACTGTTCAGCAATATTACCTGCCCATGTTTTCAGGATTCGCCTTCACCATGAATATGCTGTATTTACCACAGAGCTCCACACAGTTCTGAAGGTAGTAAGAGAAGATGAGGTGTTTTCAGAGCGGACAGTTTTTCGTCTTCTCCTATTCCTTTAGTGCCCTACTATCATTGCAGTATATGTACCCAGCAGAGAAAATGATGCTGTTAATGCAGGATAAACTGTTGTTTCCTCGGCATCAGGGGAAGAAGGTATCATTTTGCTGGGTGCCAGAGCAGACCAGGCATCTTAAGGGGTCCTGCAAGGAACCTGGCATGACACAATGTGCCATTCCTCATCCCCGCCCCCCCCCCCCCCCTCCATTTTGTCATTTTTCTGTTGAGGGAGAGGGCCATTCAACTGAGCGACAGTAAGCCAACTATCCAGACGTGGCACTCCCCACACCAGTTACTCTGGCAGGATGAAGTGACTGCTATCTGCCTCTGAATAGGACACTGTCCCTTATATACCATAGTAACTTCAAATACATCAAACCTGTCTATCTCCCACAGGTCTTTGAAATGCAGATGGGAGAATGTAAATCCCTGCATATAGGAGCAGTTTCAGAAAGGCATTAATCTTCATGTGGTCTGTGACTTGTGCATCACAAGTTCTGCCAAGCTGACAATGGATGTCCACCATGTGCAAATTAATGTACTTACAAAGTCATCCATCAGTTTATCATCAAGATAAAGATAAAAGACTTCCACTAGAATATTTGCTACTGTCCAGCACTAAAGCACATAGCGTGATGTGACCACATAGGCTTTCCTGGCGTAATAAGTCTTGAAAGTCTCTTCTGGTTTGCTGCCGGATCCTAGAATCAGCTCGACTCAATATTTCAGTGATCCAACTGATCACCAACTTCAGGAGAACGCTGCTTCTGCATTCCCACTGAGTCCTACTGAGAACTGATGCCAGGCTCTACATCTACGTCCTATATAGGCCACCATTCAGTACATGGTGCATGCACCGCCCATCAAGGATGCTGCCCTCCAAGACAGGGAGGTGGCGCCGCCCTTTGTAGAACACTGGTGGCAACGATCTATCGCACTCAGGGCCGCACCAAAGAACATTCAATTTTGATGCGAGATAATACAGGATCCCACGTCTTGCTAAGAGGAAACCCATTGTCTCTGTTGATTAAATTATCCACCAACCTAATTTCAATCGCATCTTTATAGACACTGTTCCAAAAACTGGAAATGTTGGCAACTACCACAGCTTCATCAAATTTCATTCCATGTCCCTCACTTAAGCAGTGTTCTGCTACTGCCGACTGTAATCATAACATGAGTGCCTCTTGGCTTCTTGGTGTGGAATTAATAACTGTGTTAATATAATATTTAAGAATTCCCTATATGTGATTTTCTCTTTGTGTTGCAGGACAGACTTCAAGATATTGTTGTAAATGTTAGTCCACAACATCCTCCTTACTCTCTTATTGCCCTCGCAAGACTATGGAATGCAAAAGTGAACCTGAGATTAAGCTGTCACGTCCACTCAACTGTAGTTAATGCACCTAAAAATGAATGCTTCAGTAATATGGATAATCAAACGGGAACAGAAAATGTGCCAGAGTTAACTATCTTCATTGTATGGAAAAATGGTATGTGTAACCTTTATTTTTGTGCAGTGAAAAATTATGTCAAGAGTTTACAGTGAGGTAAGGAATAAAATGACAGTTTATTATTGTTGGTACTACTACTACTACTACTACTACTACTACCACCACCAGCAACAGCAGCACCACCATTAGCACCACTTCCTACATAAGAGTTTACAAAACTCTCATGGAAATAGGAGTCACATGGGAAAACAGTCGTGCAGTTAATGTTCTAGTTTTCATTGTTTATCAAGAGATAAAGATAAGTAATCCTCTTCAGGAACATTGGATCTAGATGGCAACATACATTACATTTGTGTATATCAAATGCTATTATTTTACAGGATTACAATATTATGTACTTAAGACTGGCTGCTGTGAAACTCAAAACATTCAGTCCAACTTGTGTCACTATGTACAGCAACTCAAATTGTGTTATTATTTATTTGGATTATCTTGTAGAATTCACATAGCTCACATTATTCCCTTAGTTTCGTCTGCTACTTATATGTGTATCTGTGGTATTCTCTTCTTTCATTGCCCATAACAGTGGAAAAAATAATGATATAAAACATTGAACACCAGTTCCAACCAGTTGCCTATAATCTGGCCTCCACCATCAAAGATACCAACCACTTCCTTCGCTGGCTCTCAACCACCCCCTTACCTTACGTCCTCGATCCCTGCTCATCACTGTTGATGCCACTTCCCTAACACAAACATTCCTGATGCCCATGACCTTGCCACTATTGAACTTTACCTTCTCAACGCCCATCAGACTCCGGACCCACAACCTCATTCCTCATACACCTTATTAACTTTATCCTAACTCACAAGTATTTCTCCTTTGAAGGGGAGGTTAACCAGCAAATCCACAGCACAGCCAGGGGCACCTGCATGCCACCCTCGTATGCCAACCTATTTATGGGACATCTAGAGGAGACCTACCTAGCCCCCAAAATGCCAAATCCCTTGTCTGGTTCAGGTTCATTGATGACACCTTTGTGAGCTGGACTCAGGCCTAGACACCCTCCTTCACAACCTCGGCATCTTCTCTCCCATCCACTTCACCTGTTTCTCCTCAACCCATCCTGCCATCTTCCTGGACATTGACCTCTTCCTCTCTGAAGGCTCCATCCATACCACTGTCCACATGTTAGCCATCAGCATTATCTGCATTTTGATAGCTGGCATCCCTTCCAACAACAAAAAAATGCCTTTCATACATCCTGGCCACCCAGGGATGGCCTATCAGCAATGACAAGAATCCCTTACCCACTACACTGAAGGTCTCACCAACACCTTCATAGGCAGAAGCGATCCTGCAGACCTAATCTGCAAACAAAGCTCCCATGTCATTTCCCCATACACCCACTAATCCTCACAATACCCTCCATTGCTCGTTCAACCTACACAACATCCTAGCCAATTCCTATGACACTACCAATCCCAGCCCCAACCCCTTGCTGCAGAGATCATATCCCTTGGAAGACCCAGGTGCAAGACCAGCCCAATCCACCCACCCTGCACTTCCAGTTAGGTCACAAGCTTATTCTACCCCATCAGATGCTGGGCCACCTGTGAAAGCAGCCAAGTCATATACGAGCTCGGCTGCAATTATGGCACAGCTTTTTATGTTGGTATGACTACCAACCAGCTTTACACCAAGATGAATGGCCACCGCCCAACTGTGGTGAAGAGCGAAGTAGACCACCCTGTGGCACAACATGCAGCTGAACAGCACATCCTTGATTTCAATGGCTGTTTCGAAAAGCGAGCCAGCTTGTTCTTCTCTCTACAATCAGCTTTTCTGAACAGCACTGATGGGAGTTAGCCTTACAACACATTCTCTGCTCCTGAAATTATTCCGGCCTCAACCTGCGGTATGCTACTTTCCCCACACTCTCCACCCAACGGTTTCCACCCTCTCCATCTCATCACATATTCCCTTTTCACAAACCTCACAGTCATTGTGTGCCACCCTCTGCCAATGCATCCTCCCGTCTTTCCCCTTTCCCAATCCTCTCAATTTCCACTCCTCATTTCTCTACCCTGCTCCTCATCTCCCTGCCCCACGGCCTCCCAACACTCCGTCTGGTAGCAGTCTTTTCGTACCTTCATCTAGTCCCTACACACTCTGCCAGACAGCACTCCCCCCCCCCCCCCCCCCCAACTATACCCTGCTATCCCATTCCTGCCCCCTTCCAGATTTCAGCTTTCATACTACATGACAGTTGCCTTCTGGTCCAAGCTGCCAGAGATGGCAGTCGTGTGTGCATGAGGTGTGCGTGTTGTAGGAATGAATGCATGTCTGTCCCCTTTTCTGAAAAAGCCTTTAGACCAGAGGTAAATGGGTAATAATCTTTCTCCTGTGCCTTTCTGAAACTCGACATGTCATCTTTATGGTGAGTAGCAATTTGTCCTTTTCCTTGTAATGTTAATATTGCAACCTGGAGTTTCTATTGTGTGATAGTAACTTATTAGAGTTGTTGTTATTCTTGTTGGCACAGTTGCTCCCAACCTGTTTCTTTTCAACTTTGTGTTCAACGTTGAGTTTTATAATTGTGTACAGCTCACTCTAGTTGTTATTATTATTATTATTATTATTATTATTTGCATTGAGACACAGTAGGATCATGCGAAACATTCTGCCACATTTGCGAATTCCTTCTGAGATGTTCCATGATTCTCTCATTTTTTTCTCCATCGAGTCACTTTCTGCCCTGTCTACATTGCCCCTGGTTTCTGAGGGCTTCTGTCTCAGACCTAACATACCATTTGCATATCTTGTCTCTGTATAGGTTTCTGTCTTGAACTTCTATTGGATTGATCTGTACTTTTTTTTTTTTAGATCAAATTTGACTTGTGTGATCCATGGAATTGTTGACATGACGCCTCGTATGGATGTCAGAATACTGTTGTTGAGTCTTTTTGATGTGCCCATAGAACTTTAACCTTCTTTTTCTGACATATGCTGCTGGGTTTGATATCTATTCTGTATATTCCCAGAGTGTAATCTGTATTCCTCTTCTGTCAGCTTTGGCCAGAGAATTTTTTCATGATTTTGCGTTCTTCATTCAGATTGTTAGTGTCTCACTTGCATACAGTATTTCAGGCTTGATTACTGTGTTGTAATGTCTGATCTTTGTTTGAATGGACATGCATTTTTTATTTTGTGTGTTTTGTGCTCTGTTGTAAGTTCTCTTCATTTTTTGTAGTCAAGTCTTCTGTGAGATCTTTTCTCCTCCATTAGGTTAGAGGATTTCACCTACATATTTGAAATGTGTTACTCTGTTTATCTTGTCATATTTTGTATGTTTAATTTTGAGCAGAAGAATTGGAAAGAGATTTGCAGGCCAACTTCTTTTGCACATTCTTTTAGTATTTCTATTTGTTTTGTTGGCATTACTTCATTAACCGAGAGTGTGGCCAGGTCGTCTGCAAAAGCTAGGTTTGAGATTTCTGTCTTGTCTTGGAATCACCCTAGTCGTGTTGATTTCTAGTGTGCATGGATTTTCAGTTCTTTTTCCCATTCACATATTACTTTGTCCAGAACTATGTTGAACAATAGTGGGGATAATCTGTCACCTTCACATAATCCAGTTTTGCTCATGAAGGTGTCATAATAGATTTCACCCATGAATTTAACGTGTTGTGCCAGCCAATGTCTGTCTGATTAGTCATAGTGTTTTTGCGTCAAGCTACTTTTCTTGTAAGATGTTGAATAAGGATTGACAGTCAACAGAATCGTGCGCTGTCTTGTAGCTATTATTACTATTAATAATAATAATAATAATAATAATGTAAATATTTGCTCATTGTGAACTTTTAAACTTGTAATATTATCTCTCTGTAGCTGTCATAGTAACCAATGAAATCTTCAATAGTAATCTTCAGAGAGGCTGTCTTGAAATTTTGGTTTCATAAATTTCCCAATTGTTTTATTTATTTATTTATTTATTTGTTTATTCATCCGTAGACAACTTGTGTTGTATGGATGTCGTCAACTGCATACATGGAATGAGTATATACATAATAGTACTTCTGGTAGCACATATTTCTATGGTGCAACTTAATCGTTTGTACACAAAACAAATACAGACCAATCTTAGTTACAAATAAATATAAATTTACAAATGTATTCTTGCATGGATTACACAAAACAAATACATACCAATCTTAATTAAAGATAAATATAAATTTACAAAGGTACTCTTGCATGAATTGAGGTGAACACATGTCATTTACAGTATTCTTTGACAGTATAGTAACATTTATCTGCTAAATAATTTTTTGCAGCTTTCCTAAAGGCATGTATTCCAGTTTCAGCTTTGATCTCCTCTGGAAGTCTATTATACATTTTTAATCCATTAAATAATAAACTATTTTGGGTTTTTGTTTTGTTTTTTCGTATGAGATGCAAATGGTGGCAGGATCTAGTCCAGTGTTGGTGTATAGATCTGTTTTGAGTGTACTGGTCAATGTGTTTCTTTATATATATCACAGTCTGAAAGATGTATTCACATGGTACTGTCAAGATTCCCATGGTTTTGAATAAATCAGTACAGTGAGCTCTCTTGCTGCTTTTTGTTATTATTCGTACTGCCCTCTTTTGGAGCTTGAAAATCGCTTGTATGTTCTGCACATTTGTACCCCAGAAGGTTATGCCATAACTAATTATTGAATGCACATATGCAAAGTATGTCGTCTTAGCACATGAACTATTACATACTGACATAATTATCCGGAGTGCATAGCAAGCAGTAGCAATTTTCTTTTCTAGTGCTGCAATATGGTCAGTCCAGTTACGCTGTGAGTCAACATGCATTCCTAGGAATTTTGTGTTTGTGACACAATCTATAAGTTCATCTTTAACTCTTAGGCCTATGTTATTATGTTTTTTATTTATGTGGAAATTAATACTGTTTGTTTTTTTAATATTGAGAGTTAATTTGTTGCTTACTACCCACTTGCATACATGATCGAGAGTTTCTTCAGCTTTGTCTCTCAATTTGTCTGGTGACTCGTCACTGATAAGGATGCTGCTATCATCTGCAAATAGTATTGCTTCCCCGTATTTGACACTCTGGGGAAAATCATTGATATATATTAGGAAAAGTATTGGCCCTAACACACTTCCCTGAGGGACTCCTATGTTAATATGTTCTGGTTTGGAAATGTGTTTTGTCAATCTGCTGAACTTCGTTTGTGAGATCTCTACACACTGTACCCTATTTTCCAAGTACGATTGAAACCAATTATTTACTGTTCCCCTTATTCCTAGTGCCTCCATTTTGTTTAGTAGTATTTTGTGGTCTACCGTGTCAAATGCTTTGCTAAGGTCAAGTAATATGCCTGTTACATGTTCACCTTCGTCAAGTGCTTCTAAGACATCAGGCGTCATGTTAGCTAGAAGCATTTTAGATGAATTTATGGTAGCGCAACATCCTACACATAGCTTAGGTGGAATCCACTTTCCTTGTTGACAATATTGTAATTTATACCTACTTCCACCAACTCACTGGTATGATGTAGCCATTTAGTGTGTTTAAAGTCAAACGTGAATCTATTCTGTTGTTGTAAGAATAGAACACAACACCTTTAAGAATAGTGTACTTTATATACAGTAACATGGTTATACATAAACAATACACACGGAGACAAAGTATAAACAAAAGGAATAAAATACACACTCTTAGAGCAGAGTTTACAGAGAACTCAAAACTAGTTACCACAGTAGGAGGAAGTAGAAAACACATCAAAGTTTGATTTATTTACTTCAGTACTTCTTCCAAAATCAAACTGTGGTGCACAAACTGCTTTTCAATAAGAAAAACAAAATAATAATGGAATAAAATACATCAATTACAAAGTTCTGTCTCGGTACACTTTTGTATCAGCGTAGGGGTGACATAGGCGATAAACTGTCCTGTCACCGCAAACATCACTATTCTACCAACTATGGGTGCTCGACCTGGTAACCAGAGAGCTGAACCCCAGTAGAGGGAAAACTGAACCACCAGGTCTAACTACGAAGAGCAGAGTGTCCAAACACTGCATAGAGACTGCCCCAGAGGAAGCAGCCAGTCTGAATGATCAGAACAACTAACACACTGAACCAATAGCTTAAGTGAAAGCAGGGTCCATGTTATTTGATCTCAGCCTAAGCACTAATTGGTTCACTGTATCGCCGCTGGCAAATAAACACCTGGGTAAGCAAGTCTGCCTTACTACACTCTGCACATGTCGTTCTCTGCCATGGGACCCATGCCAACTCATCTGCACTCATATGTATGTCCGTTGGTCAAGACACTAAATCCCTCCCCCATGAAAAGGACATCTAGGATTGAAAATGGGCTAGTTGCTACCACGACATCTTGTCACAAAACTTGAGAGTGTGAGAGATGCCCTGGCAGTGGGTCTACCACCGAAGTAGGCAACGATAACCCAGCTGATGCAAGCCAAATTGCTGGTGGAACATGTGGTCCACCTGCATCAGTGAGGGCAAGGACTCACCCACAGGAAAATGGGGAAAGGAGACCACAGATTCCAAGTCTATGAACTCAGCACCAGTAGTTGCGATCGCAACTATTCCATGGATGAAAATAGGATGATGGCACAAGCAATGGGGACTGCAGCAGGTGCACAAGCTGTCACAGTTGGGAGTTTCCTTCTGGAAGAACGTCGTGGATGACTCTGTTGTTTGGATGACATGGAGATGGCAGCACTGCAGTTCCAACAGGTTGCATACACAATTGTTTTGAATGACAAGCCAGATGCCCGTGACCAACATCCATCATGAACAAATGCCGACCTTTGTGGCCCACCACCACACCTGGCAGCCACACCCACTCCCAGCCAGAAGACTATGCCCAAATGGCAGCTCCAAAAGGGAAAGGTGGTGGACTGCGATATTCAGGGGCATGTGACTCGGTGTGTAATTGGTGTGTAACAAATCCAAGAGGCTCCACAGTTGGTGTCCATGCAAGCATTCCGCCATATTGCACACTTAACCTGTGTCACCCAGTACTGGCCAGAAAGCTAGACAGCACATTGTCACGGAACAAGACAGATACAGACCTCATCTTTAAAAGTTTGCACGAATCACTGAACCTCTGACTTAGAAGCTAGGTGGAGCAGAGTGGTAGTCAGATGCTGGATACCATTGCAAATGCAAAAATCTGCAAATTCTCTGAACACAAAGTGCCAACCTTTATCAGAAATGAGGATCCAGGGAAGTCCTCGATAACGAAAATAACTGACAATGTATGAATAGTTGCTGTTGTCACCGTAAGAGGTAGTTTACTACATACATGATATTGGACAACACATCCACTATCACCACGTTTTTCCCAAAAAATGGCCTGTCAACGTGCACCCAGTCCCAAGGGTGCTCTGCAACTGGCCAAGGGGAAAACTGACATGTCATTGCAGACTGGTTCTGTGCACAGGCAAGAGAAGCCCACACGTGATGTTCAGTGTCAAGATCGATCACCATTCAATATTTGTGGTGCCATGCCATAGCCTTCATAAGGGACATACCCCAGTGGGATGCATTTCATAGTTAGGGTATGTGAGGACACAACACAGGAAGGACAACTACTCAGACAAGACACCGGAAGGACAATTACTTGACAGCTGTACCCCTCTGCAGCAAGCAAGAGGACCCACTGGAATAAAGAGTTGATCTTTCAGTAGGAAAAATGTATGCCGTACTGAAATCGTTCCCAATCGAGCGCGCTCGTTCATTACATCTCGACTGCTGAGATAATGTCCCGAAAGTTTGGACCTCGTGGTGCTAACTTGACAATCACATCCCTGATTAATGAGTCTACATATGAGGAAGCAGAATGGAGACTCGAACCGATGCTTGCGTGACAGCACTCACAGGTCAATGATCCAGGCCGCACTTGACTGTCTGGAGTGCTTGTGGCGATGGGTAGACTACAACTGTAGTGCCTCCACATAGAATTGATGTCCAGAATACTGAATAAGCAAAGATGAACATGTTGTACATAATCAACAGGTACTTCATGTAAAATATAAAGCTGATGGATCGAGTGCTGATACCATGCTCACTTGGTTGTTTGCGGTATGTTTCAAAGTAAAGTACTTTTAGTCCAGCTGCTCATTATGATGTGATTTGTACCTTAATAGCGACTGCAGCTGAAGAAAACCTGAAGGTTGGTCTATTCAACATCCTCAAGTTAAGTTTTGTCAGGCTTAGTAGAGGGCTTCAAATTATGCATGATTTCGTACAACCAGCACTACTGGACAATAACAAGGTGGTCTTATGAGCTGAACCAGCATGCACCTCACCTAGCAATGCATCAAGAACCAGTCCAAGTAATCTCTCTTTCAACACTTCAAAACTGGTGAATGGCATCAGGGGTGGTGGGGGAGAAGGCTGCTCTGAAAAAAGGCTATTCTGAAGGTGCCTGCCCTGCCACTAGTGCTGCATGAGGATGGATCAATTCCATATTGTGTTTGAGCAGATCCTGCATCTGCTGCTGCTGAGCTGTTTTTCCTGCCAGTATTGCATAAATGTTGGGTCTATGGTGACCACAAATTAATGCTACTAGAAAAAATCAAAACGTCACATGCGTATCTGCTCAGGTGTGACAGCACCACTAAACCGGCCTGTTCTAGTCGATGGTGGATGCTCTACTAGGAAGCTAGGGAGCTGAACCCCAGAACAGGGAAAACTCGATATCAGGGTCAATCTATGGAGAGCAGCAAGTTTGAAGACAACCTAGAGACTGGTACGCAGAAAGCACACATGCAACTACTCCGGATGACCGAAACAGCTAGTAGGCAAAACCAAGAGCACGCTGTGATGTGGAAGCCGGGTCTGTGTTAATCAATCTTGGCATAAGAACTGACTTGCCTGGCAAGTAAACACCTGGATCAGCAGGTCTGCTCTCTATGCTCTGCAGGCACCATCTGTGTTAGCTTTCCGCACGACTTTGCTGAGAGACCTATGACATCTCATGTGTGTCCCTATATCCAGTGGTGGGGATACTAAATACACAATGCACTAAATTTGAGTTTAAAGGCTTTTTAAACATGTCTCCAACTTGATTTTCAGAACACACACATTCCTCATTGATGTTCCCATTTGATAGTGTTCAAGAACAATATAATAAAGTGCTTAAAACATTTGTGGCACACTGGATTTTTCATTAATTTAATGGCACCATCATTATATTAAATAATACAGTTGTGTCCCTTTTTCCACTAATCTCACATAACAGTCAATTAAGTTATACTATTTCCTTGGCTCCTTCATTGGCAGCAATGAATTCCACATCAGTAATGGATTGTGCAACTGACTTCTGCACCTGAGATATCCACAACAGAGCTGTCTCTCTGCTCATTGGGACAAAACCGTAAGTTGATTGTCGCCTTTTACTGTTGCCCGAAAAATCGACACAGCATGGGCACAAAATTTACCACCATATGGAATGTAGAAGAGACCCAAGTCTGAGGTACCACGAAGATGTCCTAAAACGCATTTTATGATGATCCAGTCAGAAGAAGTGGGTTTAGCATCTGTAGAGCAACTTTTGAAATGTCATAAGCAAGTTCTATGTATGTAAAATGTTAGATACATTAATGATATGAGAGCTTAACGATAAGGAACAGTACTGTTCGTTGTTGCATTTACATGCCTAAACATGAGACTGAAGAGCGTACTGTTCTTTTGAATTCTCGTTTTTTAACAGGTCTAAAAATGAATTCAGTGCACTTTCAGTTGATCGTGTGATGAGACCATCGTCAACATAAGCAGCAGCCAGCATTTTTTCTGTTTTGCTCTGTTGAACGTGAATGCAAGGATCTGCTGTCAAATCAATAAATCCATTTTTCTTCATGAATGAGTTTAATTTATTATTCGAGCAATGAGGTGATTGCTTAAGTCCATATAATGATTTCTTGAAGCAACAAACATGACCTGATCTGTCATTGAAACCTACTGGTTGAGTCGGACAACATGCAGTTCTGATGTTGAATAGACCAACCTTCAGGTTTTCTTCAGATGCAATCGCTATTAAGGTACAGATCACGTCATAATGAGCTGCTGGACTAAAAGTACTTTACTTTGAAACATACCGCAAACAACCAAGCGAGCATGGTATCGTCACTTGATCCATCAGCTTTATATTTTACATTATCTGCTTGAAAAATGGAATGAAGAGCAGCACCGCATTCAAAATAATGACCGTGGCTTTTGGCGAATCTACTATAAGACAATAGTTGACGAGTGGTACAAATATTTCAAAGAGAGTTGACAAGATGTTGAAGAGGATGACAATGCTGGATGCTCTAGCATATCAATTACTGACCACATTGTGGAAGAAGTAAAGAAAATGGTTCTGGAAAATCACCGAATCACCATCAGAGAGGTTGCTTATGGTGGTGGCATATTCTTTGGCTTATGCCACACAATTTTTTCAGATGTTTTGGGCGTGAAACATGTAACAACAAAGTTTGTTCGAAAATTGTGACTTTCATTCAAAAACGAAGTCACAAAGACATCGTGCAGGAATTGCTGAATGAAATCGACAACGATCCAGAACTTTGAAAGAATGTTATAACAGGTGACAGTGTGGCTGTAATGTCAAAACCAAGTCCCATTCATCCCATTGGGATCTGCCTGAAGAGCTAAGACCGGAAAAAAATTTACAAGTTCGATTACATGTGAAGGTTCTTCTCACTGTTTTCTTTGATTGTAATGGGATAGTGCATCCTTGGTGGTGCCTTATGGTCGTAAGGTCGATAAGAGATAATACTTGGAAGCTATGTGCCTTTTGTGTGAAGCAATCCAAAGACACTAATGGAAATTGCATCACAATAATGCTCAAGCTCACACCTCATTGTTTGTTCATGATTTTTGGAGGGAAAAAAAAATTGTTGCTTCAGTCACAGTATTCACTGCACACTGTTCCCTGTGACTTCTTTTAATTCCGGAGGTTGAAGGTTATCATGAAAGTACGTCATGTTGCCACCATTGATGAAATAAAAACAGAATCGCTGAAGAAGCTGAACACTATAACAAAAAGCGAGTTCCGGAAGTACTTCCAGGATTGGAAAAAGCACTGGTACAAGTGTGGTATATTGAGGCGGATTACTTTGAAGGGGGCAAACTTGAAGTTTCCAGAATGAGACTTTCACTCTGCAGTGGAGTGTGCGCTGATACGAAACTTCCTGGCAGATTAAAACTGTGTGCCGGACTGAGACTCTAATTCGGGACCTTTGCCTTTCGCGGGCAAGTGCTCTATTGGGTAGCTCAGTTGGTAGAGCACTTGCCCGCAAAAGGCAAAGGTCCTGCTCTATTGGGTAGCTCAGTTGGTAGAGCACTTGCCCGCAAAAGGCAACAGTCCTGAATTCGAGTCTTGGTCCAGCACACAGTTTTAATCTGTCAGGAAGTTTCAAACTTGAAGTTGCCGAATAAATAAAGATTCTTTAAGAAAAACAAAAACTCCTGTTACTTTGTGATCACACCTCATATATGGCGTTTTTTAGTCTGATCACACCTCATATATAACATTTTTTAGTCTATATCAGCACAGCTTTTAGCTAGCAATTTAGATGTTTCTTTTTTAGCATAATTAATTGATCAAAGTGTCTAGTACAGATTGGTCAGCATGGTATTGGAAATCAGCTTTTTGCTGTGTGAAATATAAAATTACATATTGGTCAATGCAAGTGCAAACATGTGTATTTATGGTCAGTTATGAAAAATAGTTCATTACTACCACAAACCGAGTCACTGTGATTTCAAACAGATTTTTTTAAAAATGGTGTCTAACAGGAGCACCTCAGTGAAGAATTGTAGCTATGAAGAGAACAAGTGACAAGTTGAGACTGTTGAAACTGGATTGTTCTATGTGGTGAGGTGTGCATGGTAGCACAGATGGTACTGCTCTGCTCACAACAGGCAGGTATCAAAATTCGAGTACTGGTCTAGCACACAACTTTAACTTGTCGCAGATTTGTATTGCAGTATATACTCTGCTGAAGATTATAAGAATATCACATCTGACTGGTTGGCAAAAAGATTGCTAGCAAGAAGATTTTAGAGACAGATTGGTTGCAGTGAACTGCAGGTTTGCTTTTCCTCAGTTTATTATGCATAAACTGTGTCCTGCTCTGATCCAGATATTCTTTTAGTTAGCAGTCCTAATAACAGTCACTGTAGCCTTACAATAAGCATCAGTTGCCCCATGTTATTACATTCAAACTGCAACCTGCAGGCCATAATTCCAGAATGAACTTTCATTCTCCAGTGGAATGTGTGATGTTATGTACTTCTAGACGGATCAAATCTGTGTATTTAGTCCAGGTTCAAAGTGAAACTCTTGTCTTTTGCATTAAATGTTTTACTGAATTGGGATCAAATCTGTGTATATAGTCCAGATTCGAAGTCAAACTCTTGTCTTTTGCATTTTATGGTTTACTGAATGGGCTGTCTAGACACAACTCATGATCCAGCTAAAAAATGACAAAGAGAGAAATACTGACAAATTGATTGCTGGAATTAGAGCTTGCAAACATGTTGCTGTAACTGTTAGGAAGTTTCGTAAAAGTAGTAGTGTGTTATACGGTAGTAGTAGTAGTTGTTGTTGTTGTGGTCTTCAGTCCTGAGACTGGTTTGATGCAGCTCTCCACGCTACTCTATCCTGTGCAAGCTTCTTCATCTCCCAGTACGTACTGCAGCCTACATCCCTCTGAATCTGCTTAGTGTATTCATCTCTTGGTCTCCCTCTGCGATTTTTACCCTCCTCGCTGCCCTCCAATACTAAATTGGTGATCCCTTGATGCCTCAGAACATGTCCTACCAACCGATCCCTTCTTCTAGTCAAGTTGTGCCCCAAACTCCTCTTCTCCCCAATCCTATTCAGTACCTCCTCATTAGTTATGTGATCTACCCATCTAATCTTTAGCATTCTTCTGTAGCACCACATTTCGAAACCTTCTATTCTCTTCTTGTCCAAACTAGTTATTGTCCATGTTTCACTTCCATACATGGCTACACTCCATACATATACTTTCAGAAACGACTTCCTGACACTTAAATCTATACTCGATGTTAACAAATTTCTCTTCTTCAGAAACGCTTTCCTTGCCATTGCCAGTCTACTTTTTATATCCTCTCTACTTCGACCATCATCAGTTATTTTGCTCCCCAAATAGCAAAACTCCTTTACTTAGTAGTAGTAGTAGTAGTAGTAGTAATAATAATAATGTTTATTTGTCCATGTTAACTTTAGTCTTGGATATCATCATTTTTTGTACAATTATATCAATATCATGTCATTCCAAGAATGAATATATACATCAAGTAGCACATTGTATATCATTCCATGCAATAATGTTATAAGCACATAGCACATGATATATCACTCCATACATATAATGATTACATACATCAATTAGCCAATTATAACAATACCACCACTAATGTACTGCTGTATGTAAAAGAATAAACCAACAGTACTGCAGCTCAGAATTCTTTTAATGAGTATAAACATCTTTGTATTAACAAATTTTTCAACTTGCCCTTGAAAAGATTGCCTTGGGAGCTGATTTATATTTTTTGGCAACTTATTATAGAATTGTCTCCCAGTTACATATGGACTGTGGTCTGTAGCTTTCTTGTTAGTCCGTATCCTATGGTAGTCACTTTTGGCTCGAGTATTGTAATTATGGGTGTCACTGTTAGTTTTATGTCAATAATACTTAATATTATTGTTGATGGTGGAAAACAGTAGCGCCAAATATAAGTTAGCAGATGCAACTTTTCATTTTGGTTCTGACACTCACTCACTGTCTCTCCCCTTTTTTCAGTTGGAGCTGAAACGGAGATGGTAATTTCTCCTATAAGTCAGTCAACTGTACGTGGTGAACCAAACATCCTGAGGTATTTGTGCAGAGTGGGACCAGTAGAATACAATTACGAACAGAGTGAGAATCTTTTTGACCAAACAAAGATTGATGAAATACTGGACTCATGTTACCACATAGCTCGTTGTAGAACAAAGAAAGAGAGACTCCAAGGAATATTTACAATCACCTCTGAGCTAGGAAAGTCTGATTATCTTCTTGGAAAAACGAGCCCTTCAGTGGCGGACATTGCCTTCTGGTCAGTGCTGAAGCAGGTTGACCAAACCACCTGCAAAGATCTTGCAAGTAATGTTGTTACATGGTTTCAACGCTGTAGTGAAATATTTTCATCAGGTAAGTGTAGCTTACAACAATTGTTAGGGCCGACAACTCGATATATTACATACACTGAATATGAAACAGTGCTTCAAGATTAGTTGACACCTAGCATGAAAAATCTCTTTGCTATCAGTACTATCATTTTATCATCTAAAAGACTAATATGAATCAGAGGATGAAATATATATTTTTGTGTGTCATTAGTATGTTTTATCAAATTGGTGAAAGCTGAAGTTGGGGAAGCATAGAACAGTCATCTAGCATCGCTAAAATAATTGCTATACGTTCAAGCTACAAAGTGCCTCTGTAGAAGATTAAAAATAAAGAAATACAATCAACTTTTGTGGTCCTGTCCTCCTCAGTCGCGCGTAATACTACGGTATATTGATAAGTTTCACTTATGGACCGTCTGACAGCAACTGAATAAAACACAATTGTAGTGCCATACGCGTTTCGCCTTTATTTTCTGCAAGGCATCATCAGTGGCAGGTTGCGTAGACATTGCATTGCATTAAAACAAGCGTTCAGCGCATAGTGCTGTGGAATGTGGAAAAAACAGCAAATTGGCGCTCATAGGAAGAAGAACAACACCAAAAATGCAACAGGAGCGTAATATGTAAGAAACTGTCTACGCAACCTGCCACTGATGATGCCTTACAGAAAATAATGGCGAAACGCGTATGGCACTAAAATTGTGTTTTATTCAGTTGCTGTCAGATGGTCCATAAGTGAAACTTATCAATATACCGTAGAAATACAATCAAAGTTCCATCCATTTTTATTTTTGCCAGTATTTTTGAAAACTTGAGGAAAGGTGATGTACAAGCAGCTTCTTAACCATCTCGTAACAAATGATATGCTGTCCAAATCACAATTTGGGTTTCTAAAAAGTTGTGATATTGAGAAGGATATTTATACATATGACAACAATATCTCTTAATTCATTAGACACTAATTTAAAGTCTAACTGTATATTCTGTGATCTCTGATTTTCGTTCTCTCAATGGCATTTAACTGTGTAAATAACAATATCCTTTTAAGTAAATTAGAATATTATTGTACAAAACAAAATGCTGCAAAATGATTCACTTTTTGTTTCACCGACAGGAAATACAAGGTGTCAGTATGAATGAGTCCTGTGTTAAACTATCAGTCGTGAACCCACAGGGAAGTAATCACATGGGATATTGCAGTGTTCTGTCTTGGGGCCTTTATTACTTATTATGTATATCAATGACCTTCCATCAGTAACATTAGCAGATACTATGTTTATTCTATTTGCAGATAATATAAACGTTGTAATAAAAAGGAAATCAAGTATAGTTTCAGGAAGAGTGGTTACTGAAATTTTGATGAACATTAATAAATTTTTCCCAGCCATTTCTTTGTCTCTAAAACTCCACAAAGATACACCATATGTAATTCAGAACATGTAAAAGATTTCCTCCCACTATATAACAAGCAGATAGAAGGGGTTAATGTGTATTACAACTTGATATAAATTATATTGGGAGGAGCATCTCTATTTGAAATGCAGATGTTGTCAGATATGGATGACATAAAAATAAAAAAAAAAGCTAGCATGTCAGTGGAGGCAAGTCTGGCTTGAAAATTAGTTAGCTCGTATTTGTAAGTATGTCCGCTGTCCCATTAGTAACCAAGTTGTTTTGTATGTTATTGTGATAACAGTATAAGTACTAATTAAAAATTTGGACATCTCATAAAGTAAGTTAATCAGTTGCCTTCCTTTAGGGTCCAGTGAATTAATTGTTCATTTGCTTCTTTTGCAGGTCAGTAGATGCTACAAGAATCTGTTTTCCAGAAGACATCATAGAAAGCATGCAGCTCTTTGTCCAGTTGTCAAGTGAATCATCTGAAGATGTCTCAAATGGACTGTTAAAATAAAGAAATGAGTTTTGAATTTTACATAGTCCTATTTATTGCTTTTGCCTAATTTTTATTGTAATTATGTGATGCTAAATTTCATCCGTATTCGACGAAGTTACTACCCTGAGTGACAGATATAGTTTGAAATTACTTGAAACTATGCCACAAGAAGTAAGTGGTTTAAAAAATAAACAGTGTAAAACACTGCAGGACAGAAGCAGTCTTAATATTAATCTATAAAACATTAGTGACTGGACAGTGTATATAACGGTAGAAAGATGACAGTAACTATTTGTTCATGTCTGGTAAATCGGCATGTACCTCCTGCCAGTGTGATGTAGATTTTATAAGCAACAGAGATTCATGTGCAGCTTAATGAAGCCACAAGACATATCACTTGTACTGTTAGATCTAGTCCCATTCAGTGGTTACCTGTCCTAGGTAATACTGCTTGCTAGATCAGAGGAGGAAAACAGCTAAGATAAACTTTCTCAAAAAGACCACTTTTCATGAGATCTTTTCCTAAGTCCACCAAAAACTCATCTGAAATCTTGGTTTGATTCAGAAAGTATCAGTTCTTTGACGTGAACTCCAATTGGCAACAATGCTGGAACATGGTCCACCTAACAATGCCCCTTGGTTTCAGTATCCAACAGAGAAGGTTGAGAGATTCTAAATACCACACAAAACCTGGTTGGATCGGATCTGCGTTAGGATAGGCCAAGGGAGTTGTGGTCACACCTTGAAGTGGAGTTTCCATTCATATGCTGACTGTGACCTCAGAATGAAGGAGCAAACAATAGGAAACAATGTTAAGGAGTGTTCATTTTGAGTGTTTGAAGGTAATCTGAGGAGTCTACACCAAGCGATTCCTAGTGCTCTGGAGTAGTTGTCAGATTTAAATATTCCCATTTGATTGTAGGTGCTTTTTGTGAATTCGTAAAACCACATACATACATCACCATTATATCTGGTTAGCAGATTTGTGGACCTCTACTCTTGAAATTGATTGATGAACTAATCTTTCAGTTGGTCAGTGTTTGTGCTACAAACAGGTTACCATCACTGGTTAACGTTTTTATTCAATTATTTTGAGTAAATGTTCTGGTTGACTTGTGTATTTGTTTCTTTAACCGACAAGTGGTAGGATGGTGTGTGGCTAGGATGATGTGTAGCCCATCCTTACAACTTCCTGCAAAACATGAAATAAAATGAGTAGCTTCGTGCCTATAGGTACACGGCTTAAATCGTGATAACAATATATAGTTATTTCAAATTCAATATCTATTTATTCAAAATTATGACCATTAACAAGAAGCTATGTCTGAAGAAGCACTGAGTGTGCAGAAGACAATGTCTATATTTGCCAGTGTGTAAAACAAAAAAATGTGCTAAGTCGCTATCAACAGGGTAGCAACTTGTCTGGAAATGTCATGTTTGCTACAAATTACTCTGTGATTCTTCTTCAGAAACAACCTGCTGTGGAATCACATGGGGAAAGGTGAAGAAATGCATTTAATTGTAAGGTGGGTTGCTTAATGGTGGCTATGTCCAGCATGTTCAGACATTGTGAATCTCCATTATTGACTGTGGGTTCTTGGACTGGAGGTCCATTTCCCACTGTGTAATTGTGGGAGCAATGGATTGTAATGTATGCATGAGAATTTGTCACATAGTTGTGAATTTATCATTTACACAAATGCAAAGCACAGTTTTTTAATTTATTGAATATGAACTTGGATCCATATTTGTGCATCTATGTCTTTCAGATCAGCATTGAATAGTCAAGCTTTATTCTTTTTTACTGGTTTCAGTACAAAGTGGTGCTTTGCTGATTTTTTCCAGGATCGTGCTTCAAGTTAACAACAACCATAGTTTATCTGGTTTGAAACATACTACATTGTTACTATTCAAGTCTGTTGGTGTTACACGCCAGTGACAACAGTTTGAATCGTGTTCCTGTGTGGATTTCTCATATATTTGAGATTATCGCACAATGACAGGACGTGGTGACAGACCATGAGAACCAATTTCCAGGGACAGCAAGATCTTACAACTTATGGAATTGTTGATGAAACTATACATAAGCTGTTGTTTTGTTTTCACTGTTTTAACAACTAGTTAATAATTTAGCCACAGGTTGATGCATAGGTTCGTTTTTCCATAAGTTTATTCATTAAACTCAAGAGATACACATAACAGAGACG
Source organism: Schistocerca americana (assembly GCF_021461395.2). Classification (NCBI taxonomy): domain Eukaryota; kingdom Metazoa; phylum Arthropoda; class Insecta; order Orthoptera; family Acrididae; genus Schistocerca; species Schistocerca americana. The sequence continues at coordinate 893,269,916 of NC_060119.1, read as the reverse complement.
TTAGTCATCAATAATATATTCTCCTTCACTATTTACTACAGCCTGCCAACAATGGGGTAACGTTTTGATTCCACAACTGTAGAAATCAGTTTTGAGGCTAAGAATTTGTTGAGCCATGTTCGGAGTGCATTTTCATATGAAAAGAAAGGTTGTTCGATAGTGAGCGGAAAAGGTGAAAATGTGAGGGTACAAGATCCGGTGAATAAGGTGGGTGCAGAATGATTCCCGACCTAACCTCTATGTAGTGTTCTTGATCAATCTAGCAGAATGCGGGCGGGTATTATCAGGAAGTAGCATCACTTTGTGCAGTCTTCCTGGACGTTGTTCTTGGACTGCATCTGCAAGACGTCTCAGTTGTTGACAATAAATGTCAGCTGTGACAGTTACACTTCAGGGAAGCAGTTTGTTGTACACCAGAGCATAACATTATCTTTTGTGGATGCGCACAGGTTTTTGTACGGAGAGTTGTTGCTTCTTTGGACTCAACCATTCCTCTCTTTTCCTTATGTTAGCATAAGACACCATTTCCCATCCCCAGTATCGATACAGGATAGCAATGATCAATGCTGCTCATGAGCCAATTGATGGCAAGCAAGCAGATATGCATGCGGTACCCACACATCCTATTTTTGAACTTTCTCCGCCTCCAAATGACAATGTGTAAACTGAAGTAGCAACAGTGGACTACAAATAAAACATGACAATTGATACATAAACCCATATCATCCAGAATACTGACATTCAGAACAAAAATGCTGTGAACTTGTGCCAACCTAATACATGTTTTCAAGTGCATCCTTTGTTATTTTGGCTGTAGAATGTATTTCATTGTGAAAAATTGATAAGTCGTTTTATTTGCTTTTTAATCTTGAAATATTGAATGCTGCTATATTGATAAAACTGTAATCAGATTGATAGTAATTTACTCCCAGCAAAGTTTATTTCTTTGGGATTCAATTCTTGTAAGTAACTGAAAATAGTAAAAAGTTAAAAGCATTAAGACAACAAAGTTGCTTCAATTTCAATAATAATGTAGAGAATCATTTCAAACATTTGGCTGTAAAGTATTCTTCCAATCTTCATCAACTTATATGATGTATCTGGAGACACCTTTCGAATGAAAATTTTGCAAACTTCATGTATATGGTGAAAATGAAGATCTGTAGTGTATTCACAGCAGAGTGAATATAGACCGAGGCTTTTCTGTGAATGCAGAAAGCCTAATTGAAAATATGAGAGGAAGAATAAGTCAATGTGTGTGTGCTCAGCATGGTACAAGTCCAGCCATATGGATGAAACCTGTTGCATTATCTTGGATTGTTTAAGACCTACACTTGTAGCAAAGCTCCTCTGTATTCATGGCATAGTCCCTACTGAAATTAGATGCGAAATAGCTGTTAGATGCAAGAAAAGCAAGGCTGTGACTAAGGAAGCCGACGCTCCATATGGCCATCAGCCAGCACATCTTCGGGTGAAATCAAGAAAGAACTTCTTGGCAATTACTGTAGCTCTTGCAGAAACACCACAGCAAGCAAGCACCTCAAAGTGGAGGGTGGGGAAATGTATACATATGGAGAAATGGAAGGTTCCAAAGAGACTCCTCCTGATCTTCAGAGAACTGAACAATGTGGAATGCTCTCTACAGACTATGTTAGAGTACCAAGCAAGACCATCCTGCAGAAGTGGGGCCCTCCTGTGGAGTCAGTTCTTTTGAAAGTGTAGTATTGTGCAGACTGAAGATCATCTTCTACAGTGTTCCTCATCTCCAGCCACATGCAGGATGAGAGACTGATGAGGAAAAACCGAATGCACTCAGTGTGGCCAATTTCTGGTAGACCAATGTATAAATTCACGTCAGTGATCGATTTCCTTTGTTGATTACAAAAACTCAGGAAGTCTGGAAAAAGAGAAAGATATGACTTGAAGTAAAAGATTTGGAGGCAAAGCATGTCAAAGTTTTAGCAGATGCCCAACAAAACGGAAAAAAAAAATACAAAAAATTTGAAACAGTGTGAATCTAAATTTTTAGTGATTAGGATTTGCACATAATCAGCCACATAAGGGTATTAACATATTAGAGAATGCTGCATGTGAATGTAGATTACTGTAATAATTTTATGATAATACATTTCATACATGCATTTCTTGTTTCCTTTTGTAGTTTTAGTTGATGATTAAGGAGGAAATAACGCAACATGAGTTGTGTCTGATCAGAGGTTTGAAACCAGAGAAATTTTATTTGTCTGATTAAAGTTTGGTTGCCTTAGAGTAGCATTCTTGTTAATGCTGTGATGACAGGAATTGTTGTTAATTTGTTTAAGACGCAAGCATGGGTACCTCAATGTAATAGATCCTTTTCATGATTATAGAGTTATGTATACCAGGAAATCTGTATTGAGTTTAGACTGAAACCTTCAAAATTTATGTACAGTAATGGTGTTACAAAATAATCAGTTTATATTTTAACTTGGAGTTGTCACAACTAAGTGATATGACGACTGTTGTAACCCGACTTGGATGGCAACATACTTACTTAGAAGTTCGTGCTCGGATCAGAGATCACGCAGTGTTTTAGGTCAACCATCCCCTGATACATGAGTTGCTGCTTACAGGAGTGAGATGGCAACAGGGTCAAGATGAGATTTTTTAGGTCTCTGTGGTTGGGGACACTACGTAATGACTTCGATTTCAGGCGATGAAGGTATATATAGTATTGGTAAGGAAATGACTCTAGGTTGGCTTACTGGTCAGTTTTTTATTGATTCTTCAAGTTTTTACAATGAAGATGCAGAATAGCACAGACACTAGTTTATAACTTCAGTGATTGTAAAACAGAGATCAGGCTTACTAGATTCTCCAATCAGTTTACCAGAACAAATGCCCACCTTCCCTATTAACATTATTAAGATTCTAGTATACACAGCAATGCATTGTGCTACACACTACGAACCATAGAAGTACCAGAGTCATTGCTCTAATCAAACCCTTAGGTTCAAGTACTTGTCACAATGAAAGCAACGTGTAGACAGAGGTACCTGTAGACAAATGGATGATGGAAACCAGTAACTCTTGTCCAGAGTATATACAGGCAGCTTTGTGTGTCCGTCTTATTGTACAAGCCAAACATAGTATCTTCTGTAGGCCACTGGTCATCCAAGGCTGCTGTCTGGAACTTTCTTTTGTCTGGAACCCTCCTCAGTATGGAATTCTGCCTTGCTTGATGTTTGAGGGCCTGTATATACTACGTTTTCGGCTTTTTGCTTACAGATGGTGTGTGTCTGAACACTTTTTACCTCCAAGTCACAATCAGAGAGTGTGAAATCAGCAGTTTCTCAATGTGTCTGAGCTCTTAGTGGGCTGATGAAAGTGATTTGCACTAAGTCTCTACCTAAGTTATAAGACTTACTGCTAATATTTGTATTTAGACGATTTTCCTTTTTTCCCGAAAACCGTTGATGATTCAATCATTACACCTCCTGTAACAGAAGATGGTTTGCCCTCAATTCTTAGACATTAATTTTACCCTTCTTTCTTATACAAGTGGCATTGATGTGTACATAAGAAGCAGGACAAAGTGGGTTCTGGCGCATTTTATTTGTGCAAGTTGCTTACATCAGGAGCAAGTACACATTCAGTGACAAACTTGATTGATTTATGACCCTCCCACCCTAATCTATTGTTCTGCTAATTGACTTGTGAAGCCTGGGGATAATCTGCCCTTCTGAGTAACTCCACACCCCTCCTCCTCCCCACCACTCTGGGAAATCCCCAACCATCCCACTCACCAATACTACCACACTTTTGATATCAGATTAATTGACCAATATTAATTACCCCCACCTTCCTGGTGACATCACGTGTTTTCCCTAGCTAGCGTGTGGGTCCCTTCCCCAAGCTCTTTGGGAAATCCCCACCCTTTGCCCGTCCCTTCCACCTCCCCCCACCAACCAGAAAAAAATTGTGGGAAATTCAAATTTTAGTGGGAAAATAGGGAACTTTGGCTATCTCCGCAAACCCAACTCCCGCGCACTCCTCTGATATCACTTACCCACGACCACCCCTGGAAATGGGGAGAAAAAACACTCGGTCAGTGTTGTATGTTAGGATCCAACAGTAGGCTAATAATATATCATCAACTACATTGCAGTAAACAATTTAAGGCATTGGAATATTGTTTACACAATTTTTGGGGATATTGTTTATTTAAACAATTTGCTGGGATTATTTTGAAGCAGTTTATTTATTTACACCTAAAATCACAGTACAGCTCTATATTGACAATGTCACACATCTGGTGTTATCCTACTACAAAAAAATTCACAGTAACACTCGAAACTAGTAGCAGGCAGACTCAGACTCTACATAGACCTCTCCCTTCACCTACCACTCAAAATAAATAAATATCTCTGTAACTCTAAATAGGGTACTCACCACTACTCGAATTTTAGCTGCACTGTCAGAGAGAAAAACGTTTCTGAATCCTATGTCTGCTGTGGTGTTCGTCACTGCTAGATCCATGGATGTTGAGGCACTTACTTTTTATTTTCCTCACTTTTCAAAGCACACTGGTGTCTAAGCAAAGACGAGAAAATCGGAAAAATTACATATCTAAAAGTTCATTACATATTTCAAAACCCACAACAGATCTTGAAAAAAGCACAGACACACAGCAAATTGTATATCTAAAAGGTTCTCCAAGAATTCTAAGCACTGTCCTACAGACGAGAAAAAATGGCTGGAATTTTCGATGTCGTACAAATGCTGGTCTGGAGACACACTAAACCACAATGGCAGGTGGGGGACAGAATCCCACCTGTCTGAACCAGCGGAGGCTGGTCTGCCTGGACTTGTCTCTGAACACTCGAACAAACAAGACATCAAGTGACACTCTGTCCTCGTGGAACTTCCTGTGAATGGATGAAGCATTCTGATTGGTTCTTACTGAATTTACCCATCAGATTGCTGCTGCTGATGCACTGTCCACCACTTTCTACAGATGGATGAATTACAAGAATTTCAACGAAAACTATTGTGTACAGATAAAAAAACATACAGCAGTCATATTGCACTGACAGTTACAACCCTTCAAAAGTAATCTACAGATCATAAAATATGGAAACTATTGCCAAAGACATTTTGTCAATTATATTGCTCTGCTACTGTTGAGGAAAGGTTAAATTTTTTGGTGTGAAATTGATCTCCAGCCAGGCTATATCACCACAAACGATTGTACCACCATACCATAGCATTGTACTAAACACAATTCGTATGCTGCACCATACAAAATCATCACTTCCGCATCCTGCATATCGACCGAGAATGTCCATTTTCTGCAGCCACTGGCTGCCTCAGCAATGCGCCCCGCATGGCAAGTGGTGTCATCCTAGGAAACCAGCCACATATTTATCAGTTTAATTATAATTAAATATTACAATTGCAGCATCAATCTGGTGACATTCGACAATGAGTGAAGTATCGGACATGCCTCTTCCTGATGATTATGTCTCTGGAAATATCAATTTCTCACTTAAATCTATATCCTACGTATGACGACATAATTTTCCATGTAAAATCATTCATACCACTTAATGGCTATCGACATACTGAAATTACAATTTCCCATGTCAAATCTTTATTCCCTTATGAATGGACATAGTCATTTTCTTTGCACATGCTGGAACACTGACCACAGTAACATTACATTCCAACAGTATAACATTCCTGACAAGTAACATGATTATCATATATAGGTGTAGAGCATCTGAAGAATTGATATGTCCACACTCACAATAGCTGGGTGTCGTTTCACACGGCCTACCATAGCTTCCCACTAGCAAATCCCTCCTGCTACATTGACATTATCTCGTATTCACCGAGGAATAAAGAGAGTAATTAAAATTTAAAAAAAAAATCAGGTATTTCATTTCCCATCATGTTCCAACAGCACTGGTCCATAGTTAGAAGGCGTCTAGTCCTCCATCCATCACTGGCTAGCTATCACAATAAGAAAAATAGCACACTAATTTACAGGAGGAAATTCGCAACCATGCGGAGTATATGTCGACTACACAAATATATTCAGAATCATAACTCCTACAGTTCATCAATACCGAATGACAGTCTGTAAATATCCCCCTGCACGTGTCCTAATGCATACTAATTTCCTTTATCGTATTCCTATGATTACCACACTAGAAATATGACAGTGTAATGGTGTCAGAGTCTTCATTGACAGCACAGTCTCTCTTGCTCACTCACCCCCCCCCCCCCCCCCCCCCACACACACACTCTCTCTGCAGTTTGGTTTCAGTTGCCTGAGACTGCAGTCGTGTGTGTGTGAGTTTTGTTTGCGGCAGTGTGTATGTGCAGGTGTGTGTTCATTGTTGACAAAGGCCACTGGCCAAAAGCTTTAAATGTGAAAATCTTTTTGTTGTGCCTATCTGTGACTCAGCTTCTCCGCTATAGGTTGAGTAGCAACTTTCCTTCTTATAATATTGTTACATTCCATCCTGGAATTTCCATTGTTTGAGATAGCTTACAAACACAGAAGGCTTAACAGTTAGTGTAAAGAGCGGCTTGATGTGATCTGTATCTCTAACACTGAAGAGTTATTATAATGGCAAATACTTCTCGCACAGAGTGTCTATACACCACTGTACACTTTTGTTTGCGGCGATAGAATGAGATGCAACATGACGTCCCCCCTTAGCGTTAATGACATCGCAGATTGAACTTCACATGTCGCCCTGCACACGTTACCACTCCTTTCCTGAAACCCGCCATTGTGCCACTGGAATTGGTTGTTCAAGTGGGATGTGAGGTACCAGTCTTTGGCATCGTTTTCTTCTCTGAGGTACGCAGCGTCCATACTGTCTTGTTGTGGCTGTGGGGTACTGGGACATTTTCTGGTTCTATATTCTGGTCTTCTATTTTGCCTCCTGCCATCCTTGCTCTGTCCAATGTGTCGAAAACTGCGGACTTGAGTCGGTCCAGTGCAGTGGTGGTAGGCATACCAATTACTCTAATCTATAATGTGTGGCTGCCTCTGCTAATGGTCCATTGAATGATGGCTGCACAGGTTGCGTACTGCATCATTGCGTAACAAAACGTGTGTGCATTTCTCAAGATCTGCAAACAGAAATGATTGTCTCCCTGGCTGACTTCTGGGTGCCATTGGTGTAAGCTGTCATATGTCCTCTCGTAATCTAGCAGCAAAGTCTGATGATTTCACTGTATCGTCTGCCGTGCAGTGCAAGAATTCTCCTGGCAGGTGTAACATTTGTCCATACACTAACTCTGCTGCCGTAACCTTTAGATTCCTTTTGAATTATGTCTGTAGTTCCAGGAGTACAATAGGTAGTGCCTCCATCCAATTCTGCTTTGTGTGACATCGCAGAGCTGCTGATGCAGGTGTTCCACTATGCCATTTGATGCAGGATGATAGGCTGTGTTGCTTATATGCTTCATGCCTGATAATGTAGGTAATGCTCTGAAAAGATAGGCTTCAAATTGTTGTCGGTGGTCTGTGATACTCCATAATGGCATGCTGAATCGAGTGATCTAATTGCAAAAACATGTCTGTGCCATGGTTTTGGCTGTGATATCCTTAATAGGGAAATGCTTCAGGCCACCTGGTAAATTGGTCCACAACTGTATGAGACAGTAACTATAGCCTTCTGAGACTGTGAGCCGGCCTACGATATCAACATGCACGTGTTCGAAACATTGATTCGGCAGCAGAAATGCGCCGAGCGGTGCTGCGTACATGATCTTGTTCCTCTGACACGCAGTGCATTGCTTGATAAGTGTTTTGCAATCTGCATGCATTCCAGGTCAGATGAAACTTTGTTTGACCAGTCTAACAGTAGCTTGTACTCTTTGATGTGCCAGTTTGTGTACTGATGCAGTTGCTTGTGCTCGAAAGTGTTGCGGCACAAATGGACGTGTTTTCATCTGAGATAGGTCCCAGTACAATTCAACTTTTGCTTCAGACATCACAGCACATTGTAACTTTAGTCATCCCGGTTGTTTCAACAAATCTTATAAATCATCATCACATTGTTGAGCCTGTGTGAGGACATCAAAATCAATAGTAGCCGTTATAACTTCAACATGTGAGCATGTGTCTGCTGTTGCGTTTACAACCTCTGCACATGATAGTGCATCCACTGGTATGTTCAGCTTCCCATGTATATAAACAAAGCAAGTGGTGAATTGGCTAATGTAATCTAAATGGCATAGCTACCTTGGCGATGCTTTCTATGGTTTTCAGCAAAGACGTACATTAGCGGCTTGTGATCTGTGTAAATAGTGAACTGTTGGTTCTCTAGTAAATGCCTGAATTTCTTGACTGTGACATAAGCTTCAGACAGTTTGCGGCCATAGCTTGCCCAACACTGCTGTGAAAGTCACAATTTGTGACTGAAGAATTCTGTGGGGTGCCAACAGTCCTCGACCTGTTGTTGCATAACAGCACCAGCGGCGGTAGACAAGTTATCGGTCATAAGTGCAGGTGGAGCCTGTGCCACTGAGTGTACTAATTGTCTCTGCAATTGCTGTTTTTATGGTTTGAAAAGTGTCACCTGCCTTGCTTGTCCAATGCAATCTGTCATTTGGCTTTGGTGTTCCCTTAACAAATTCATTCATGGGCACCATTATCAGCGCGTAATTGTATACAAGTCTTCAGTAAAAATTTGTGACCCCTAAAAACCAGTGTAGCTCTCAGATTGTAATTGGATGGCAGTACTTGTTTATGGTTTCCACATTATCTTGCAGCAGGTGAATACCATGCACATCTAATGTGTAACCCAGAAACTGCACTTCCCTTGCTCCAAATGTACACTTTCAAGGATCCATTACTAAGCCTTGTGTGCGTAAATGATCAAATATAGGAGCCAAGTGATGTAAATGTTTTTCTTCCATCGTAGACATCACCAAAATGTCATCTATGTAAACATAACAGAAGACTAAAGGTGTTGTAACTGCTGTCCGTGGGATACCTTCTATGGCAACGGGGATCTGATAATAGGCCTGGACTAGATCATCAGAAGAAAACATGGTCTTACCATGAATGTTGGCAGAGAAGTCTTTTCATATGGGGCACTGGGTACCAATCCGGGATGGTCCTCGCATCGAGCTGCTGGCAATTGCCACATGGACACCATCCATTCTTCTTCTTCTTGGGTACCACATGGATTTGGGCTGCCTAGCTGCTACTCAAAACTCTGCAAATGCCCGTTGACAGCATGCTGTGGAATTTCTGCTTCACCACTCACAATTTTTCTGGCATCAGACATCTAGGCCACGTGTGAGATGCCAGGCCTGGCGTGGTCAAAATGTGATGCACCGTTGTGTGTTTAACCAGCAGGAGATTAGGCGACTGCTCCATGATTTCAGGAAATTCTTTTAATAATCATGTATATGGCGTATCTCCTGTGACCGCATATACTGTCATCAGAGTGACACAACACATCTTCCCTGGGGACTGCTGGTCTGAAGTGGAATTGATCATCTGCTTGCATTGGAGGTCAGGTATCAGATCATAAACGGATAAGAAATTGGCTCCTATGATAAGCTGCAACATATCCGCTATTGTGAAGCGCCACTCAAATGTGTGACGTAGTCCAATTTAAGCGACAATGCGACCAGACCATATGTTTTAATCTTAGAGTTGTTAGCAGCAAACAGACAAGAATCGTCACAGCTCCTGGATGGTACATGGCTTACCAGATACACAGACACTTCTGCCCCTGTGTCCACTAGGTGTTGTAATTTAGTGTTGCAGTATGTGACAAAAAGTCGACATGCATTGCCGGTATGAGTGATAGTTGCTGCTACTGTTTCTGCTTCATGTTTCCACTTGGATGGTGGTGTACACTTTTGTGCATCGTTTCGGAATTTCTTGTGGTACCAGCACAAATATTGTGCTGGTGGCGAGTGGTTACGACTTCCTGAAAACTGGCGACAGTGTCGCCGCCATGTGTGCGTTGTATTTAATGCGGCTACTTGCTTAACAAGCTTAGCTAATTGCGACTGGAGCGATGCTAGTGTCACTGCTGACTTATTCTTGTACCATTCAGTGTTGACACGTTTGTTGTGGGATACATCTTGACAATCCTATGCATTGTTTGCGCTAGTGCATTTAAATCACCCATGAACACTGTCAGAAATTTTTGAATGTCCATAGTTCGAAGAGTACAATAGGTAGTGCCTCCATTCAACTCTACATTGTGTGACATTGCAAAGCTGCTTTCAGTTGACAACGCAGGTGTTCCACTATGCCATTTGATGCAGGAACTGTTGGCACTATGGTTTTGGCTGTGATAATCAGGAAAACGAAATATTGCACAGCACATCGTCACTCACTGTGTTGCTTGTCAATGTGTGCAAACAACGTAAAATTTGTGATGGGTTTGAATAGTCAAGCTCTTCAGTCTGTAAAAGCTTCTATAGTCACTTCGCTTCCGATGTGACAGGAGCATCACTAGCGTCTTCTTAATTAACACTTACTGTTCGGCATTGGGCAGTGCAGCAAGTATATCTTGTACCTCAGTGGCGAAGTCTTCTGTTAGTGCTTTGACTACATAGCTATACTTAATTTCATATGTTGAAAACTGCATAAGGACGAACTGGCTTTCAAGCTGCTCAAACCACAACACCGGGTCGTGTTGCCAGAATGGCAGGGATTTTAATTGTGACCCTATTAATTGTGCTCTCACAACTTAAAAATACTCTTTTATGTCTTATTTCATCCTCTCCATAACCTTTACCTTTTGATATGGTGTTATGTGTGGCTTATTCTTTGATGTCCAACTTTTGGCGAATCATGAAATTGCTTCAGAATAGCTCGTTTCTCATCTTCACTAATCACAGGTTGCTATCGCCTTTGTTCTTTCTTGTCAGCTTCTACCATATTCCTAATGACTGCAGCTGGGTCTTCTGGTATGCATGACAATCCACCTGCAACTGTGTTTTGCCATCCCTTTTTGTATTTTATTTGTCAGTTGTATTCTGTTTAAACCTGAATTTCATTAACCTTGACAACAGATCACTTATAAGGACCAATTATTTCATAAGCTTGTGATCAGTACATACAGTGAATTTTCTTCTGTACGCATCAGGTTGGTACTGCTTCAGTGCCCACACTATGGCTAAGAGCTCTTGCTCGATTGTACAATATCCGCCCGTGACACAGTACTGAATGCAAAGTCTACTGGTGAATCCAGTCCTAATTCTCCTTGACTCAGTAAGACACCGATCAAATCCTTGCTGGTGTCCGTTGAGATTATGAACTGCTTTCTGAAATCAGGATACTGTAAGATCGAGGCACTCACTACTTTCTCTCTTAATTCCTGGAAAGCTTCTTCCTGCTTATTTGACCATTTGTAGTTTGCTCCTTTCTTCAGTAATTTGTGTAACAGTTTCACTACGCAACTTAAATCCTTGATAAAATGACGGTAAAATGAAACGATCCCTAGAAAGCTCATTAACTGCTTTGTGGTACAGGGTCTTAGATGCTCTTTTATTGTGCTCACCTTCTGTGGTTCGGGTTTTAATCCTTCTGTCGTAATTATGTGCCATAAGTAAGTTACTTCTTTCCATAGGCACTCACACTTGTCAACTTGCAATTTTAACTTGTGCAATTGGAACCTCTCAAATGCTTTTATAAATCTGGCATTACACTCTTCTAATGTAGCTCTGAACATGATTTCATCATCTAAATGTATGAACATCTTGTGTCCCTGAAGTCTGTTTAATACTGTATTCATCAGTCTCCGAAAAGTGGCCCCACTACCTTTTATTCCCATCGGTAATCTTTCGTATTCATAACGCCCTTCTGGAGTAGAAAAGTTGTTTTCTCCCTTATTATACTCATTCAACAGTATCTGATGGTAACCCTTTGACAGCAGTTTAAAGTAGTGAAGTACTTGGCTTTTCCTAAGCTATTTAAAATCTTCTCAATATGGGGTAGTGGAAATAAAGAGCTAATGCTTTGGTAGGACACAACTATTACCCACTTTCACTTCCCTAAAGTGTCCATCTTCTTCGGAATTGTCAATAATAGAAAATACCACCCAGTTGTGCTTGGCATGAGTATATATTCCCTTAATAGTGCAGCTATCTCGTTTCAGAGGGCTTCCTTTTGCACTTCTGGTAGTCAATATGGCTGTATATTCATCATTTTTCCTTGCATCTCTGGTTTCAACTTAATTTCACATTTCACTCTCTCAGTGTACGCTCATTTATATATGGGCAGCTGAAATACATAATTCAATAATCGAAGTCCTTATTTATTTTAAGTGATCTTTTAAGTCTTCCATTAATCAGCTAATTTGCAATATTGTCTCTTGGTTCACTGAAACTATACTGTGGATGTGGCATTCCTCACATACCACGACAGGTACTGCTTCAGTCTTCACCGTGGGACACTCCAATATAACTTCTTCTTCTGTGGTGTTCAAAATACTTCTGAGAAAAGTGCCTCTCCCCACCGTCACCAAGGCTGCAGGAAAATACATGCTCATTTCCAGCTGCTGCTTCTCTATTATTTCTTTGGTCAGGTCTGTGTTCTGCACTTTAATCCTTAAAACCTTTTGTTCTTGTGGGCCTATTTGTATAACGTCGCATAGGCTCTCTTTCCTTTCAGTCTCCTGCTCATCTTTGTTCCTTGTTTCCATTAGACACAGCACCTTATCACTTCTTATTTCTTCTGGTTCCTCACTTTAGAGGTCTCTCTTCTATCTCAGCTCTACTGATACATCTGGTGTTGCACTTGCCTCTGTGGCTCGTTTCTCTCGGCTGCCTAATTATCAAGTCCACTGGACACTCTTTCTCTCTTTGTGGGTCTGTGTGCAAGATTTGATGGTTCGGCTCCTATTCCATCTGTAACTGTACTGATCTGCCCTTGACCCATAGTGTCTTCATTGTGTAATCTATAATTACTTTTAAACTCTCGCCAAAGTCTCTGCCTAAGATTCCTTCATACACTACGTATAACTCGTCTTCCACTGCATGAAACTTTTGTTCCACATCCCTGTCGTTGTCTATCCTCAGCATTAATATAGCGTCTGCACATCTCTATTACTTCTTTAGTGATCCCTTAAAGTTTTATTCTTTAATCAGCATTGCAGCCCATAATATTCTTAAATCCTGATTCCTTTATTATGCTAACCTGAGCGGCACTATCTAATATGAAACTTGTGGTTTCTGCACTTCCCTGCATACATCTTATGTTTATGAAATTATTCCTGCCCTCATAGTACTGAGTACAATTTTGCAGCATGGGTCAACTGCATACACATGCCATTCTTTCATTTCCTAGTTTCTGAGTCTGCATATTTGCTAGCCTGGCATCGGTATTACACTTCAGGTTAAAATATCACAGGTCTCACCGTATCACACAGCCCCGAATGCCCTTGAAGATTGCATCAGTGACACACCATCAGTCACATGCTTCCAATTTATCTGTAATTACCTCTGCATAGAGCTTCCTCTACCCTTCCCGATGATGATAGAGGATGGTGTGTCCATTCCTCTGTTCCACTACAACTTGCCTGCATGGCGTCTTATTTTCCTAACGTGTCTCTCCATAGTGCAGTTCCTTGCATGATATCTAAAATAATAATCTCTTGGGCAGTTGGATTCAACAAACTTTTCCTTACAAGAGGCAATGGATACTACTTCTGTTAATGCTCGATCCACTGTTTAGGTTAACACTAAATCTTCTCCTCTCACTCTCACAACTGTCCTAATCGTCTTGTCCTCAATTCCATGTATGAATACTGCTTTCACCAGCTTCCCAATTAGAGCTTGCCTTCCTGGAATGACAGATTCTTTTATCCTCACTGGACAGAGTCTCAAAATTGGTGCTGTAATGTGCCCATTCAGCCATACTTTTGGCTTAGTTCTGCCTACTAGAGGATAATAGACACACATGGTAATCTAAAGTCTGTTTCGATTCATGGCTCTCCAATAGAATTGGATTGGATTGTTTTGGGGGAGGAGACCAGACAGCGAGGTCATCAGTCTCATCGGATTAAGGAAGGACGAGGAAGGAAGCCGGCTGTGCCCTTTCAAAGGAACCATCCTGGCATTTGCCTGGAGCGATTTAGGGAAATCACAGGAAACCTAAATCAGGATGGCCAGACGCCGGATTGAACCGTTGTCCTCCAATAGAATTTGCTTTACATCTGCCCAAGTTGTTCGCAGATCATGTATGAGTAGTTTATTTCGAGCTGCACCCACAATCCTAGTTTTAACAAACTTTAATAACACACTATGACTATGGCTTGGTATTAGTTAAAATGCTAGGTCACAGTTGTCTATGAATTCTCTAAGTTCATCTTTATTTCTATCAAGAGCTCTCAGAATAAACTTAAATGTTTCAGACAAGACTGTATGCTGGGTGGGGACCTCACTATCTTCCATGTTGTTGTTAGATGATTTTTTGTCCTTTCTCTGAGCCGTACACTTTGCCTCCATACTATGCTGTGACTCAGTCACTGCAATTGTTGGTCAGGTGGGCAGCATTGTTTTGGCATCTCACGAAGGCATAACATTGCAATTTGGTGTTGTCAACATATATGTCCCACTGATTCAAGTGTCAGTGATCCCAGTCTCGATTACCATCACTGCTACAAAGGCATCCTGTGTTGTTTAGTGCAGCAGGCTGCTTGCTGTTGCCTTGTAATTCTACAACATGGGATAGTCAACAACCTTCAGACTTATTCTTCTTTTTTTCTTTCTTCTTAGTCTGCTCATGCTATACACTAAGAACGACTGCTCTGCCTGTTCACCATAACTGACCTATCTCAAAAACTCAAGCCGATTCATCCAAAGACGGGGCTTGCTAGTTCTTCTAAGAGAAAATCCTACCTTTCGTGCTCTAAGGCATCTTACTTCTTAGTGAAGGTACCCAGCCAGGTTCTTAAGCCTGACTCCACACCTGGCACTAGCTTTTATGTTGTAGCCTGACACTGGCTGCAACATACTTAGAAGGCCACTATCACATCAGAGAGGACGTGGGATACTGGGTCATCTGTTCCCTGGCACACGAGTGGCTGTGTACAGGAGTGACATGGTGATGTAATCCAGCAGGTCTCTTAGTGGAGACAGTACAGAAAGACTTAGTTGTCAGGCTAAGGATGTACAAGGGACATTTTGAAAGTAAGTTTCATCATTGCTTTTGATATAGAAGATGGTACACCAGATGATACAAACAAATGCCGTACATATTAACCAAACTGCTGGCTCAGCAACATAGGTGTGTCAGTCGAGGAGAAATGACACATGCACAGAGTGCTGAAGAAGAGAGAGTAGCAACTGACAGGTGTGCCTGAGTTTAATCGAGAGCCCATCACAGTGGCAGGTGGACATGTACTGACAACATGATGTCACAAATAGGTAGGGGTTAGCTGTCATTGATGCTACATTGCACCATGATCCTGTAACAGAGCAATAGAAGTAGTTGCCATATGGATTAATATCTTTCAACAGCCAGGAAGCCTGCACACAAAGCTATTACACAACTCATAGTTCAGAAGAAATCAGATCTGTGCAGTGCATGATAAGAGTAAAGCTTCCACTCAGAGCAACTATGTGACAGACGTAGAACTGAAGACATCCAGAACAATGGTAGTTTCCCCAAGCAACAGCTTAACCGTCAATGAGGACCCCTATAGCAGTTAGCGTCCGACACTGTCATTACACTTCTCTGCTATAAGGGCGGAATTTAGATTCTTGCAGCATCAAGTTGCATTGAGTGGTAGAGTTCTAGTAACACCTCCCACAGTTATGATATTAGTGCCTCGTAAGCTTGAAGTATGTTATAATCCAACCTCCTTATTTCTTCTTTAGCGATTTAATTCCTAACCACAACAAGTTCCCTTGTCCTACATAAGAACAATGAGCTGGACAGGCCCAATCCACTTCTGAAAGGTTAGTGTCAAACTCCCTCTTCCTGATCTGCTCACAGGAATTTAATCAGACACGACATTTTGGTTCCAGTTGTGGGTTAGGGATAAATTGTAAATTGTTCACATTTGGCATCAGTTACCCAAGACTGTCTAAGATTTGGCCTAGATTTACCAACAAGTCAATTAAAACCCAAAGACTTGAAGACTAGGTGTGAAACTTCTTACTTCTGATTAAGCTCAGCTTGAAGTCTATACAAACTGATGCCTTGGAAAGAGAAGAGAGAATAAAATTAGGTGAAGCAGGCATCAGGAGGCAAGGAAGGCAGAAGAAGAAGATAGGATGGACTAAGGAGGTCTGCCAACCGACCAAATTTAAGCATGCACAGGAGCCAGTTAAAAATGGCATGAAAGGACACCATCCAAAGAAGAAAATGTGATCCTGGACCACTGGGTGGACAAGGTAGCCCACCAGTAGCAGATACAATGGTGAGTCAAATGAAATCCTTAAATTTGTAATAACAAATCGAAATTTCAAGCCGTTATCCTGTAAGATGGTAAGCGTGCTACAAACAGCTTGCAGAATGGCCTGTAGGTGGCAGCATAGGTGCAGATGCACACATACCATCGCAGTATCAGTATAAAGATGGCCGCCACACTTGCGACTTGCACCATGGAAGAACAGCGTTCTGTTATTCGGTTTTTGCGAAGTGAAGGTGTGAAACCTATTGACATTCATCGATGAATGAAGGTTCAGTACAGTGATGCATGTTTGTCACAGCAGCAAGTCTACAAATGGTGTGACTTCAGTGGAAGATGCTCCTCGTCCAGGTCAGGCACAATGAGTTGTGACTCCACAGGACATTGAAGCAGTTGAAGCTATAGTGAAGGAAAACTGCCGAGTGACACTGAATGACATTGCGGCATGTTTATACAGATTAGTCATGAGTCAGCACACCACATTGTGCATGATGTGCTCCAGTTTCACAGCAGCTGACTCCTGAAATGAGAGAACAACATGTTGATGCTTGTGAAGAACTTCTTCAGCACTTTGAACGAGAAGGTGATGGCTTCCTTGCAAGAACCGTTACTGGGGATGAAACCTGGGTTCACTTCCACCAACTGGAAACGAAGAGAGCGAGCAAGGAATGGTGCCATTCCTCATCGCCAAAACCAAAGAAGTTTCGAACAGAACCATCAGCAAGGAAGGTTATGCTAACTCTGTTTTGGGACGAAAAAGGTGTCATTTTGGAGCATCATATGCCTAGAGGGACCACTGTCACCAGTGCATCATACACAGATCTAATCATCTGCGGCCTGCAATCAAATCAAAGGGATGTGGATTGCTGTCAGCACGTGTCTTTTTGCAACATGACAATGCAAGGCCCCACACTGCCTGTACAACAGTTGCAACAATCACAGACCTGCATTTTGAGTGTCTTCCTCATCCACCATACTCACCAGACCTTGCCCCAAGTGATTTACATATGTTTGGGCCACTCAAAGATGCAATGGGAGGAATGAAGTTCTGTTCTGATGAAGAGGTACGCCGCCACGCGGTGCACGAGTGGTTGCGCGGACTGCCAAAAGAATTTTTTCTAAAGGAATTTATGCACTTTGTAAGCGCTGGAGGACTTGCATTGAGCATGGGGGAGATTATGTTGAAAAGTGATACAGCTTTGTATCACTTGCGCACAATAAATAATATTCAAAAAAATATTTAAGGTTTTCATTTGGCTCACCCTCGTACATTGCTAAGAAGACGGAATTGCAGGACCGAGTCTTCAACTCCTGGCCACAGGTGTGACAACAAATTACAGCAGAAGGTGAGAAAGAGCCTCATCAGTAAAATCATTCTTAATGAGCAGAATGTATCTGATACTCAAGGGACACCATCGGCACCTTGTAATCTCCCCCTCCTTCCTTCTTCCATCTACTGTCCACATTAAACAATGCCTTGTCCAGGTAATTAATAAGCAAAGTTTTTTATGAAGATTTGAGAGGAGCAAAGACTACAATAAACTTTCAAGTTTACTTAGCTTGTCATGTTAAGATGACTCTAGTTCTTCTTGTCTAGGGGTCTGATGCTTGAAGCTGAAAATCTAACATCAGGTCCTCACAGTTGATATGAAGTAAATAAATTTGAATAATGTTGTTGCAGAATTTTTTACATAAATATATTTTCCACTGATTTTCTCATATTTTAGTATATTATACAATATTTTGATTTTTGACATTAACAAAGTCGCAATTACATTGTTCACACTGATCATACACAAATACATGCAATCACATCAGAGACAAGCTTACGACTCTCACACTATGTGAAAATAACAATATTCCAAAGGATTTACAATTTTCTTAACAAAAGAATTCCTATTAGTTTTCATTACCTTATTAATTTCGATTAATGTTTCGTGAATGAATCCAGAAATAAACAAAGTAAACAGTAAAGGATTGCATATTTAACCATAGAAATTTTAAGTGTGCAAATAATTCGTAATTTTAAATGTTTCATAAAAAAAATAGTTTTGACTGTGTATTCATAACTAGCACTTATCGACTATAGTGTCGAAAATAAAATATTTTATAAATTAATTCCTTTTCGTAAATTTTTGCTTGAAATATAACATACTGTGTATAAAATTGTATGAAAGTTTTCCAAAAAGCAGCTGAGACAATACTGACCTGTTCAAAATTCGAAAAACAATACTGGCATTGACAACTACTGTTGAGGAAAAGTAAAACTCAAGGAGGATGTCCCTTTACAGACTCAAAGGCAATATGTTAATTTAAGTGATGCTATTAAATTGTTATGACATTCATTTGACAGAAATAAGGCTCAACTGAGTGAACTTGCAGATAAGTGCAACAGGGCTTTTGACTTAAAAGCATCAGAACAACATGACACTCTACTTAAACTTGTAAAAGTGCAAATAGTTTGGGCCACCAGGAGAAAACTATTAGTAAGAGAGTTGACTGTTACTTGGCCTTTGGTGCGAGCAATTCTAGTAGAGATCTATGCCTGTAAAAGAATATTAGATTACTATGCTTCTAAGATGTTCACAATGAAACAGGAACCATAGGAAAGCATAGTTCAGTGGGATTCACGTATAGATGCCTTTCAGCATCAATTCAGGGAGGCCATAAAAGGAGTAATAACAGAATCCAAATTAACAGGTAGCTTTCCCTTAGTATTCAAATTAGATCGCACTGTACAAGGGTTGTATGGTAACAACATTAAAACAATAGTAGGGGAAAGACACAAGGGTTAGCTTCAGAGAGTGTTGTCAAACACACTCTGAAGCTGTAGATATTGTTTATAGGGAAGAAAGTGCAAGTGGCTGTGTAAAAGAAAAGCCACTCGAAAGATATATACAAAGGGGAAAATATCATAAAGGCGAGAAATGCTTTAACTGTATCAAAGAACTGTCATAGCAGTAGGAAGTTACACAGTTTGGAAACAGTATCAATCCGAGAGACAACTCAGAGGGAAGAGAAAGAAGGTAAGGAATGTTTAGCTGAAACACCAACGGAAATTAAGGGATATTAGAGGCCCTACATCCCAATGACGAATGTTATTTGTTTTAACTATAATCAGGGAGGCCTCTTTGCATATCAATGTAGAAATGGCCTTTAAGAAGAAGGAATTCTAAGGAACAGGGAAAATAATGGGAGGCACAGTTGAGCAGTCACATTGCACCCTGTCTGGCAAAATATTTAACGTAGATTGCATGAACAAGAACAAATACATCACTGTAATGTGTAATCATGTCATCTGGAGTCCTATGAGATTTTTAACAGACATTTGGGCACAAATAAGCCTTCCAAAGAAGGAGCAGGAATATGTGACCCTGCTGCTGCTGCTATTAGAATAAAGAACATTAGTAATAATGTTAAAACTGAGCATCCTGGAAATCGAGTTACAGGTTGAAAGAGACCAAACTGTCGAGGGGACATCATCAATAATGCATTAAGAAGCATTACAAGGAATGAGAAGTGTACCACAGATATCGTAACGATTGACATACCTCGAGCTCTTTATCCATCAACGGTCGAAGCTGTAGAATGAGATCAATATGTGTTGAAGGTGCGAATGACTATGTTGATGATGGTAGGAGCCACACAAAAGTGGAACTTTAATAAAGGAGGGTGATAAGTTCTATAAACCAATAGCATGATTATTGCTGTTTAACCGCAGATGACACTGAAAAGTCAAGAACTTATAATTCAAATTCGGTAGGAGCCAATTTAGTTACAGTATAACCCATCAAGGAGCTTAAATGTATTTAAACAGAGATGGTAAAAACTATGAATGTACACGCCGAACTGACTGCGCTTGGAGTTGCCAAACTACGAGCCTGTCACAATAGTAAACTTAGCGTGAAAAACAATGTAAAACAGAGTTGCAAGTTAATTGTAGGCCCATGGGGGAAAAGGTTGCAAAGGTATATGAATTGGTACATTAGATGTATTGGTAGCATTCATTCCAAAACAAGGACTGCAGCCAGGTATATATGTACCCAAAGCATTAGTGGCAGTGAAAGATGGCATGTGTATAATAATTGTCCTAAATGTTACTGATGAGAAGGTTGAAATAGATGGTCCAGTATTGCTAGCTGAGGACTTACTCGTAATGGAAGACATAACAATAAGGCAAGTACAAAAAGTAAATCTGGGAAAGAAGCCAAGAGCCTGTAAATTGAAAGAAATTCTTCAAATTGATCACTTAAACAGTGAGGAGAGAAAGACCATTTTAGAACTGTGTTTAACTTATAACGAAGTGTTCCACCTGCCAGGAGACAAATTAACCTATACAATGATTGTTAATCAAAAATGCTTGTTCTAGCCAAGGGCTATTACCAAGTCTTATTAGACGAAAAAGATCAAGAAAAGACAACATTTAGCATGGCCTGAGGGCACTATGAGTATAAAACTGCCCTAAATACTTTTAAAAATTTAATGAATTCAGTCCTGGTGGAATTTCAAGGTGAGAAGATGTTAATGTATCTAGATGATATCATAGTCTGTGGACCTTCATTAGAACATAACTGCAGGCTAGAAGAGGTCTTTGAGAGACTCCAAATATACAATTTAAAGTTGAAGATTGACAAACGAGAATTCCTGTGTAAGGAAGTAACATTCCTAGGACATGTACTCATTGCTGACAGAAAAGCTGGATCCACAAAAAGATTGAAGCTATGCAACAGTAGGCACAAACAAAGACCACAACTCAACTGAAGGCATTCCTTGGGTTAAGCAGATATTATTGATGATTCTTATCAACTATAGTAAAATAGGAAAGCCACTATATGATTTATTGAAAAGGGAGCTGTCTACACATGGGGAACTGGATAAGAACAGGCTTTTAACAGCCAAAGGAAAAAAGCCTGAACCCTCCTATATTACAATATCCTGATTTCAGTAAGAATTTTATCGTCACAACTGATGCGAACCAGAGCTCTCTTGGAGCTGTTTCAAGTCAGGGCAAACTTGCTGGCGACGTACCCATAGCTTATGTGTCAAGAACTCCGAATAAGGCAGAGAAAAATTACAGTACAATAGAGAGGGAAATATTAGCCATGTGTTGGGCAGTCAAACAACTCTGTTCGGGTGCGAGATCACAATCTGTGAGGATGATAAGCCATCAATGTTGATAAGAGTATCTTTGATCCATTATACCAATTGTTAAAATTCTGGTTCAGGCTAGAAGAATATAATTATCAGATTACATTCAAAAGTGTCAAAAGAAATCTGGTCACAGATGCGCTCTCTCGAATATGAAATCTTCAGATGATTTGGAATTGCTCACAATGAATGTTAATGAACAAGGATCGAACAATGGTACCAAGTCAGACATGCTCACAACTGAATGCTGGACTGTGGTAATGGTTCCCAAGACCATAGATAAAGATAAAGTAAGCAGAGAGCATTCGCGTGATTAGGAAACCAAAGAAAATACATTAACCACTGAGAACAATGCAACAGTAATTCAGTACAAAGAGAGCCTGAGCTGAGAAAATAAACAGAAAATTCTTAAGCAGTATCATGATTGGTTGACATCAAGGCATTGGTAGGACATGTGAACAAATTAAATGGTGCTGTACCTGACATGGTGTGAAAGCAGATACTGAGCACTACATTTGCAAATGTGAAAGCCACCAAAGAAATAAGACAAAGATCGTAATGAAATTAACCACAACCTCAGAACATGTATTCAAACGCTGTGATGTTTACACTGTCGATCACATATATATATATATTCTTTCAATCAGTCCCTATGCCAGTTCCAAACTGAACAATCCATTGCCCTCACCCACCTAATCCTTAATAAAAGTCCTTAATCTTTCCTCTCCCACATCCACACCGGCTGTTCAGACCATCCTCCTACAGGCCAACCGTAAATTAGAACAGCATGCCACCCTCCACCTCAAAAAACTATCCAATCTCCTGGTTTCCCACCTCCGGAAAGGCAACTCACTCACCCTTCACAACCTTTCCAGCAAACCTCAACCTCCTCTCATTGCACACAAACCCAGTCTCTCCCATTTACTCAATCTCCCACTTCCAGCTCCACTCCCTCCAAAACCTCAAAATTCCAATCAACACAATCTGGAACCACAACACCCTAATTCAGTAGTTAACCTTTCCTCCAAACCTCTCTCCCAATCCGAAACCTCTGTCCTATCCAAAGGCCTCACCTTCAGCCCCACTCCCAGATTCAACCAAACAGCCCTCGTCAAAGATTTACTGTCCTACACTCGACCGAGCGAGGTGGCGCAGCGGTTAGCACACTGGACTCGCATTCGGGAGGACGACAGTTCAATCCCGTCTCCGGCCATCCTGATTTAGGTTTTCCGTGATTTCCCTAAATCATTTCTGGCAAATGCCGGGATGGTTCCTTTGAAAGAGCACGGCCGATTTCCTTCCCAATCCTTCCCTAACCCGAGCTTGCGCTCCATCTCTAATGACCTCGTTGTCGACGGGACATTAAACACTAACCACCACCACCACCTCCTACACTCGTACTCTCTGCTGGAAATATCACTTTGCCACGAAGAAAAATGATCCTAATCCTACTCCTAATGATCCAACTCCCCAAGACACCATCCAAATTGAACCCTGCCTGGAACAGTTCCGTCCTCCGTCACAGTGGGACCCACCTCCTCTTCCTCAAAATCACCCTCTCCAAACCTTCCAGGAATTTCTGACTTCCAGCCTTGCATCTCAATCCTTCTTAAAAAACCTTAATCCTACACCCAACATCACCACTGCTGAAGCCCAGGCTATCCGTGATCTGAAGGCTGACCGATCCATCGTCATTCTTCCGGCGGACAAGGGTTCCACGACCGTGGTACTTGATCGTCGGGAGTATGTGGCTGAGGGACTACGTCAGCTTTCAGACAACACCACATACAAAGTTTGCCAAGGTAACCCCATTCCCGATGTCCAGGCGGAGCTTCAAGGAATTCTCAGAACCTTAGGCCCCCTGCAAAACCTTTCACCTGACTCCATCAACCTCCTGACCCCACCGACACCCCACACCCCTACCTTCTACCTTCTACCTTCTTCCTAAAATCCACAAACCCAATCATCCCGGCCGCCCCATTGTAGCTGGTTACCAAGCCCCCACAGAACGTATCTCTGCCTACGTAGATCAACACCTTCAACCCATTACATGCAGTCTCCCATCCTTCATCAAAGACACCAACCACTTCCTCGAATGCCTGGAATCCTTACCCAATCTGTTACCCCCGGAAACCATCCTTGTAACCATTGATGCCACTTCCTTATACACAAATATTCCGCACGTCCAGGGCCTCGCTGCAATGGAGCATTTCCTTTCACGCCGATCACCTGCCACCCTACCTAAAACCTCTTTCCTCATTACCTTAGCCAGCTTCATCCTGACCCACAACTTCTTCACTTTTGAAGGCCAGACATACCAACAGTTAAAGGGAACAGCCATGGGTACCAGGATGGCCCCCTCGTACGCCAGCCTATTCATGGGTCGCTTAGAGGAAGCCTTCTTGGTTACCCAGGTCTGCCAACCCAAAGTTTGGTACAGATTTATTGATGACATCTTCATGATCTGGACTCACAGTGAAGAAGAACTCCAGAATTTGCTCTCCAACCTCAACTCCTTTGCTTCCATCAGATTCACCTGGTCCTACTCCAAATCCCATGCCACTTTCCTTGACGTTGACCTCCACCTGTCCAATGGCCAGCTTCACACGTCCGTCCACATCAAACCCACCAACAAGCAACAGTACCTTCATTATGACAGCTGCCACCCATTCCACATCAAACGGTCCCTTCCCTACAGCCTAGGTCTTCGTGGGAAACGAATCTGCTCCAGTCCGGAATCCCTGAACCATTACACCAACAACCTGACAACAGCTTTCGCATCCCGCAACTACCCTCCCGACCTGGTACAGAAGCAAATAACCAGAGCCACTTCCTCATCCCCTCAAACCCAGAATCCCCCACAGAAGAACCACAAAAGTGCCCCACTTGTGACAGGATACTTTCCGGGACTGGACCAGACTTTGAATGTGGCTCTCCAGCAGGGATACGACTTCCTCAAATCCTGCCCTGAAATGAGATCCATCCTTCATGAAATCCTCCCCACTCCGCCAAGAGTGTCTTTCCGCCGTCCACCTAACCTTCGTAACCTGTTAGTTCATCCCTATGAAATCCCCAAACCACCTTCCCTACCCTCTGGCTCCTATCCTTGTAACCGCCCCCGGTGCAAAACCTGTCCCATGCACCCTCCCACCACCACCTACCCCAGTCCTGTAACCCGGAAGGTGTACACGATCAAAGGCAGAGCCACGTGTGAAAGCACCCACGTGATTTACCAACTGACCTGCCTACACTGTGATGCATTCTATGTGGGAATGACCAGCAACAAACTGTCCATTCACATGAATGGACACAGGCAGACAGTGTTCGTTGGTAATGAGGATCACCCTGTGGCTAAACATGCCTTGGTGCACAGCCAGCACATCTTGGCACAGTGTTACACCGTCCGGGTTATCTGGATACTTCCCGCCAACACCAACCTATCCGAACTCCGGAGATGGGAACTTGCCCTTCAGTATATCCTCTCTTCTCGTTATCCGCCAGGCCTCAATCTCCGCTAATTTCAAGTTGCCGCCACTCATACCTCACCTGTCTTTCAGCAACTTCTTTGCCTCTACACTTCCGCCTCGACTGACATCTCTGGCCAAACTCTTTGTCTTTAAATATGTCTGCTTGTGTCTGTATGTGTGGATGGATATGTGTGTGTGTGTGAGTGTATACCTGTCCTTTTTTCCCCCTAAGGTAAGTCTTTCCGCTCCCGGGATTGGAATGACTCCTTACCCTCTCCCTTAAAACCCACATCCTTTCGTCTTTCCCTCTCCTTCCCTCTTTGCTGATGAGGCAACCGTTGGTTGCGAAAGCTAGAATTTTGTGTGTATATTTGTGTTTGTTTGTGTGTCTATTGCTAAGTGACATGAGTAGCAATTTTATGAGCGAAACCATGCGACAAATATGCAGATTGTTACCAATTGAAAAGATCCATACTAGTAGTTATCATCCGAAAGCTAGCAGGGCATCAGACATTAAAAAAGATGCTCCAGCACTATATAAACAGAATTCAAACTAATTGGGACACACAGGTTTCATATGCTGTGTTTGTATTTAACACCATACCACATACACTATGGGCTATACTCCACTTGAATTACTTGAATTATTCTTTGGAAGAATATGTGATGTACCAGGAATATTACAAAAGGAGCTGTCAGACATCATTTATAATTACAGTGAGTATGTAGTCGAACTGAAGGAACAATTATGAGCAATGCATCAGTGTGCTTGCAATGTGATGGCTCAAAACAAAAGTTGAAATTAAGGAATATTATAATAAGACTCAAAATTCGAAGAAGTTCAACTAGGGGACAGGGCTCTTTTGGTCAATGAGAGCATGTGACATGCAGTCCGTTTACCTTAAAAGAAGTTAAAGGACCTAATTCCATGCTAACAGCTTAAAAGAATTGTTTTAATTTACGGGGTGATGGCAATACTCTCTAGGATAGAATTGTCCATCCTAGCTGTGGGCATTAAATTGGTAGTGCCACAGCCAGATCTGCAAGTAACCAAATTCCAGTCATCCATGGGTTTATGTTATAACTACAAGAGCACAGTCAGTTTACACAGCATCACCTGGAGGATTGTAAGTTATTTTAATTTGTTAGACTTAAGACATAATCTACTCAAAATCTAGTCTCAAGGGCAGTAGACTTTGCTATCAAAAGCTATTAAAACTCAATATGAGCATTTAGGAATGTGCTAATGCAATGCAATGCACAGTAACCATTCTAGTGGCACATACATAAAATAGAAACTTCACAAAGCCTAATTGGGAAATTGGCTTATTATGAACATAAAATTAGAAAATTTGGAATTCTAAAGTTCACTTAACAAATAAGCAAGGTAATGACCATAGTGCTAGATGAAGAAGATGTGCCTCTTTTTTTTAAGAGCAAAATCAGTCTTCTTGAAGCAGAGCAGAAACATTTACTAAGATTATTGAAAGAACAAATAACAATTGTAAAAGCACTCTTTACAGTTTTAACCATATTGTTAATTCAATAGCAGCATGAAACAAAAAGATAATTTCACAAGGAATGCCAAAACTGAACCAACATGTTTTATAGTATGAAAATACCACTGATTGACAACTACACAGGGTCGCTATATCCGTCACTCTGAAAGAGCAACTCATACAACTAATGTTCATATTTAATGAACTGGAATGTCAATACTATTTACTGATCACAGCAACTGTGAATGCACAAAAGAGAATCTTACAACATCATTTAATTAATCCCATACAGGTAATTAAATCTTTGGGCTTAATTAAACTGGAAATTAAAGATAAACAGCTTCCGATGGCACTCACTAAAGAAAAAGAGCATCAAGTATATTAATTTATGTGTTAAATATCCCTCTAGTTGACAAAAGCGCATTTTATATTTGTAACCTCTGGCCACTACCTGTTGAAATTGACAGTAACAAATGATTGTTCGTGTATATAGCTCCAGAGGAGGACTTATTACTTATGGATAATGCTAAACAACAATATGTAAAATTAAGTAACAACCACTTTCCATGCAAATAAATTGCACCAAACCACAATATAAATAAATACACCTTCATCTTACTCTCCATTTATGATCATGAAATGTGTGAAATTCCTGCAAATTGCATTCAGAAATAAATAATGTTAATTGAACAATGTAGGAAAAGACAGATTGCTACTTACCATAAAGAAAATATGTCAAGTTGCAGAGAGGCACAATTAAAAGGCACTTGACATGTCTTCTTTACTGTAAGTAGCAACCTTTCTTTTTCTACATTGTTGATGTTGCTACAAGGAGTTTCCATTGGTTCATGTTAATTAAAAGTGTATAGACACATATTAAAAGTAAGGAATGCTAAAGTTTTACAATACTGTAATCAAAAACCATCAGACTTAATCATTTGAGGAACAGGTAAATTAAAATTCATAACTAAGTGTAAAGGTTATGAAACCCAGTTATTAATACAGCCATGTCATTTTATCCAGTATCACGATTAATGATATGTACCTAATTTAAATATGAATACAGACTGCCATGTAGTAAATTGACAAAAATGAAATATAACTGCACTTCCTTTGTCTGTTCTTACCTATTACACCAGTAGTTAGACAACTAGATTATTTGAGAGGAGCAGGACATAAACTGGATGAATTGGAAAGCAAAATATCATACCAGCAAAGAACTGTCTTTAACTTATCCACAGGTGATAATATACCCACCTGGAGTTATACTGCAACAGGCGTAGTCATACTGGTTACGATGTATATCTGTCACTGTTGTAAATATTGTCAAAACTGTTTTAGATTTCCATTGCAAAACATGGGAAACTATTGTTGCAATAAAATATGTATGAAGTATGAAAAATAAAATTGTAAATCAGTATCCTGATTTAGCAATATCAACCCAGTTATAGCATGTATAATGAGGATGAAAGGATCACTTTTGAACCAATGCCAAGTCAATACAGACCTAGTGGGATGGTATTATGGGAATGCACTTATGTTCCTGACAAAAATGTTGAGACAGAGCAAAGAAAACATTTAATGTTCATGTCTAAGACAAACAAGCATTGATGTACACACACAGTGTGCTTTGTATATTATTGGGAATGAGTTACCAGATTATATGCATAACTGTGTTTATTAAAGTGTATATGAGATTTATTCTTCAATTGTTTTCAGCTGGGTTATCAGTATACCAACTGTGTTCCAAGTGCATGTATACAATACTGTATGTATACAATATATCATAATGAATTTAAGAAAAAAAGAAGGTTGAATGTTTATACAAACAGAATGTAGTCATACATAATTTTATACATTGTTGTATAAAAAAATTTATTGCTAAGGTACTGGTTAGCAGTCAGTGATCCTGTATCATGGCACTAGAAGTAGTTGCTGTCTTTTAACAGCCGGGAAGCCTCCACACAAAGCTGTTACACAACTAACAGGTCAGCAGGAACCAGAGCTGTCCAGTGCATGATAAGAGGAAAATTCCACACAGAGCAAGTACATGATGGACACAGAACTGAAGACGTCCACAACAATGGTTGCTTCCCTAAGGATTGTGGGTGCATTGCATGAGAGTGTATAAACAATGGCTTAACTGCTGATGAGGATCCTGTTAGAAGTTAGCCTCCACCGCCATCACTATGATTCTCTGCCTCAGGGACAGGACTCAGATTCTTGTAGCATCAAGTTGCATGAAGTAGTAGAGTTCTAGTAATACCTCCCTTATTTATGTTATTAGTGCCTCATAAGCTTGAAGTATGTTATAATCCAACCTCCTTAGAAACTTAATTCCTAAGCACGCCGAGTTCCCTTATTTGAAACTATTCCAGCTTGCTGTTCCTACACCAGAACAAGGAGTTGGATGAGCCCACTCTGCTTCTGAAACATTAATGTCAAGCTCCCTCTTCCTGACCTGCTCACAGATATTTAATCAGACATGATAATGGTTGCCTATGAAAGTGCAAGCTGTTATATGGTATGAATGGGCACATGGGGCTAGTGTGTCTGGTAGCCATGAATTGCTATAGTCCTGTATGTTAAAGAGGTCGTGTCTCATCAAATGGTTTGTTGCTGGAGTTGCATGCACAGAGAAGAAAGGAAGATTGTGAAGGATGAAGGTTGAGCATCTGTCCACATGCATGAATGAAAACAACAATTCTAGAGTACAGGACACAGTGTTAGTGGACAAGTACATAACAGTGTCAAGTGTGGCAGCTACACTGCATACCGAGCATCCTCAGGCCCATCCCATACTCCATTATGTGTAGGGTAACCCATAAGTTATCTACAAGACGGGTGCCAGAAAACCTGATCCTGGGTCACAGGAGTGCAAGAATAGGAACTAGCCTAATCACTTGATGCAGTATGTGAGAGAAGGAGATGAGTTCCTGTTCGGAATCATCACAGGCAATGAGACATGGGTGCACCACTTTGCCCCAGAATCCAAGACCATCTCAATGACATGGAAGCATCCCAGTTCACACATGAAAAAATTCAAAATGTCACCCTCTGCAGGAAAGGTTATGGCCACAGTGTTCTGGGATGCAAAAGGTGTGATTTTCCTTGATTTCCTCCAACAAAGAATCATCAGTGCATCACACTACTGTGAAATCCTCATCAAACTCATATCTGCTACTCAACAAAAGAGAACAGGGCTCTTGTGTGAAGGTGTTGTGCTCTTAGACAATAACACAAAACCACACGCAGCAAGACTCAGATAGAACCAAATTCATCACTTTGGATGGGAGAGATTGGATCATGAGACCTACAGCCCCGATCTTGCCCTTTCAGACTTTCACCTGTTCCCTGCACTGAAATTTGGACATCAGTTCCAAACCAGTGCTGTTCAAAACCAATACTAAGGTGAAACTGGCTGCGTGACAATTTATTGCATCTCAGAGCACAGAGTTTTACCAGAGTGGTTTCTTAAAATTGATTGCACGATATGACATAAGTCTCAATGTCAGTGGAAACTATGTCAAAAAATGGTGCAAGATTTATAGTTCATGATGCCATGGTGTATTTGCTTTTGCCAATAAAGTTTCTATGTGGAAAACAGTAACAAAAATTACATTCAGAAAATCCCTCATAGATACAGTGAGGATAAGGAAATCAGACTCTGTGTTGGTTTACTGGTTTGCCTCTTCATGTGTCGATAATGAACATGCAGAAGAGCACAGTAGGTGTAAAACACAGATGATGTTTGCTAAATTATCCAGTCAGTTACCAGAACTGATGGCCACTCTGGCCTATAATTTTATTAAGATTTGGGTATACACAGTAACATATAGTACTACAGCTCATGAACCATGGAAGTGCCAGATTCTATTGCTCTAATGGAACCCTTAGGTTCAAGTACTCATCACAATGAAAGTGGCATACAGACATAGGTACATGTAGAAAGGTGGATGATGGAAACTGATAACCCTCGTCCAGAGGTACATAAGGCAAACTTTGGAAGTCCTTCTCAGTTGGAACAATCTTGACATTTGTGAGCCTCTATATACACCTTTTTGTTCAGTTTGCTTACAGGTGGTACGTGACTCTGTCACTTGTTACCTCAAATTCGCAATCAATGAGTAAGAAGTTAGCAATTTCTCAATGGGCATGACCTCTTAATTGACTGATGAAAGCAACTTGCACAATACATCTCTACCTAAGTTACAAGGCTTAGTGCTAATATTCATACATTTTTTAACTGCAGCGAAATTTGATTGTGACTATAAAAACTAGTCAAACAAAATTTATTCATACATACAGCAAAAATTAGCTCAGGAATTTTGAACTGCCAAAGTAGTGGTACTATTTTGTGGATGAGCAGTATTAACAAAAGGGGATTTCCAAAGTTTGCTAGTAAAATCTCTAGAAGGTGAGGTTTTCTAACATGAATAATGAACAAACTATCAAATTCTTGTAATGAAAGAGAGTATTCTTGGAATCAGGAAAATAAAGGCTACAAAATTATCGAAATAATACCAGTTTAAGATTATAACATCATGAATAAGAAATTAGCTATTTTGTGTAACTATTGTATATGGATTATGAGTAAAATGCAGAAAGAAAACAATATATTTAGGGAGTAGGATTATAGTAAGTGGAGCTATCCTACATTACTAACACTTCTCATTAACTGCCATTGGAGTGTACAAATACACTCCTGGAAATTGAAATAAGAACACCGTGAATTCATTGTCCCAGGAAGGGGAAACTTTATTGACACATTCCTGGGGTCAGATAAATCACATGATCACACTGACAGAACCACAGGCACATAGACACAGGCAACAGAGCATGCACAATGTCGGCACTAGTACAGTGTATATCCACCTTTCGCAGCAATGCAGGCTGCTATTCTCCCATGGAGACGATCGTAGAGATGCTGGATGTAGTCCTGTGGAACGGCTTGCCATGCCATTTCCACCTGGCGCCTCAGTTGGACCAGCGTTCGTGCTGGACGTGCAGACCGCGTGAGACGACGCTTCATCCAGTCCCAAACATGCTCAATGGGGGACAGATCCGGAGATCTTGCTGGCCAGGGTAGTTGACTTACACCTTCTAGAGCACGTTGGGTGGCACGGGATACATGCGGACGTGCATTGTCCTGTTGGAACAGCAAGTTCCCTTGCCGGTCTAGGAATGGTAGAACGATGGGTTCGATGACGGTTTGGATGTACCGTGCACTATTCAGTGTCCCCTCGACGATCACCAGTGGTGTACGGCCAGTGTAGGAGATCGCTCCCCACACCATGATGCCGGGTGTTGGCCCTGTGTGCCTCGGTCGTATGCAGTCCTGATTGTGGCGCTCACCTGCACGGCGCCAAACACGCATAGGACCATCATTGGCACCAAGGCAGAAGCGACTCTCATCGCTGAAGACGACACGTCTCCATTCGTCCCTCCATTCACGCCTGTCGCGACACCACTGGAGGCGGGCTGCACGATGTTGGGGCGTGAGCGGAAGACGGCCTAACGGTGTGCGGGACCGTAGCCCAGCTTCATGGAGACAGTTGCGAATGGTCCTCGCCGATACCCCAGGAGCAACAGTGTCCCTAATTTGCTGGGAAGTGGCGGTGCGGTCCCCTACGGCACTGCGTAGGATCCTACGGTCTTGGCGTGCATCCGTGCGTCGCTGCGGTCCGGTCCCAGGTCAACGGGCACGTGCACCTTCCGCCGACCACTGGCGACAACATCGATGTACTGTGGAGACCTCACGCCCCACGTGTTGAGCAATTCGGCGGTACGTCCACCCGGCCTCCCGCATGCCCACTATACGCCCTCGCTCAAAGTCCGTCAACTGCACATACGGTTCACGTCCACGCTGTCGCGGCATGCTACCAGTGTTAAAGACTGCGATGGAGCTCCGTATGCCACGGCAAACTGGCTGACACTGACGGCGGCGGTGCACAAATGCTGCGCAGCTAGCGCCATTCGACGGCCGACACCGCGGTTCCTGGTGTGTCCGCTGTGCCGTGCGTGTGATCATTGCTTGTACAGCCCTCTCGCAGTGTCCGGAGCAAGTATGGTGGGTCTGACACACCGGTGTCAATGTGTTCTTTTTTCCATTTCCAGGAGTGTAGATATTACCAATACCTAGCTGGAAAATCCAGTTAAAAAAAAAGGCCACGAAAACTAAGTACAGTTCGTCAGAGTAGGATAGCGGTTAACATCAGTTATCATTAATGCTGTTTTGAAAATTGCACCTATGTAAATTATATGACACATATGCATAATGTAAGTTGTAGGTTTCTTGGAAAAGATATTCAGTTTTTAACAATATAGCAATTTAGAATTATAGCCAACCCTCATTATGTTCATGAGACTTTAATACATTAAATGAGATGAAGCTGATGGTCATACAAAATTTAAAATACCAATTACACATTTCTTGCATAGGTAAAAATAGAATTTTACATTTTTAGAAACTTTTAGTGCTTTGACAGATTTTCTTTCAATATTGAAATGTTTTCTGTAAAGAAAATTGAAACAGTTTTAGACAGTCCCTATCTGAAGAAAAACAGCCACACTTTAATTATTTTGTACTTACTACACATGGAGTTCACCTCTTCAGATGTCCCTTCCTCATTTCAACTACCACTGTTCACAAGCTCTGGTCTGGCATGGCTTCCATTATTCAGAGTTCATTTCCATTATGATTCCAAGTCAGCATCTCGTAGAAGTGTATGTGAAAAATAAAGAAACAAAACTTCCATTAGTAGGCATATACATATTTCAACAGTCTTGTTGATCATAGTTCTTCATATTACATCAAAACTGAGAAAACATTTTTGTATCAAATTTTCTGGCAGAATGTTTGAAGAGGAAGGAAGAGTGGGGAAGGAAAAAGATGACTAGTGAGGTTCATCAGATGAGAAGTTTGGAAAAGTTGCTCAAAACTCCAGATCAGGTAAGACTTACCAGATGGGAAGAGAAGGAAATACTTGATTGTTGGGGACTGCACTGGATGAGATTTGAAAACTTGAGAGCTTGCTGTAAGACTTGCCCTGTGTACCCTCTTACCATCACCTGTACCAGCCCAGTAATTGGCAAAACATATACTATCAAAGAGAGAGCCACCTGTGAAATGACACATCATGTACCAGCTGTTATGTAACACTGTTTGCCATTTTACATTGGCACCACCAAGTTATCAGTTAGGATGAATGGACATAGGCAGAGACTGTATACCGGCAATGAATAATATCTTGTTACAGACATTTCCCTACAACATGACAATCATGGCATCAGTGCTTGTTACACATACATGCCATCTGGATTTTTCCCACAGACACCAGTTTCTCAGAACACTGCAACTGGGAACTGGCATTTCCACATGTCCTTGGTCCTTGCCACCCACATAGTCTTAATTAACATTAATTTCTTCCGTCTCAGTGTTTCTTCTCAGTAACTATTCCTTTCTTCACCTTCTTTTAGTTTTTTATATCTTTTATTCTCTGACCTGACTATTTTTCACTGCCCCACACCTCTACCACATACAATGCATGTACCTTTCCACTTTATAGGTCATGCATGGTGTTTTCTCAGTAATCTGTATCTTCAACCTCTAAGCTCTAAGGTTTTCAAATCCCATCTGGTGTAGTCCCATCCAGTAAGCCTGTCCTGACCTGGGTTCTGGGTGACTTTCCAAATTCTTCCCTTTTCCTAAACCTTGCCAGTGCTTTTCCTTCACCCCTCTTCCTTCTCCTTCAACCCTTCTGCCAGAAGATGGAGCTACTGGCTTTGAAAGCCTTTACATGTGTGTTCTCCTGCCGCCACTTTGTGAGTAGATTTTTTATCTATCCAAAGACATTACAATATTATGAAAAGGATAGATTGCTACTCACCATATAGCAGAGATGTTGGGTCACCCACAGGCGCAACAAAAAGACTACTAAACAGGTTAGTTTTTGGCCAGAAGAACTTCTTACAAAAACACACACACACACACACACACACACACAAAAACCACTATCTCTGGGTCCCGAGGCCAGACTCCTACCAATTGCACATGATGGGAGAAGCAGTCTGAGTGGTGGAAGTAAGGAGGAGGCTGGGGCAGGGAGGGAGAGAGGGAGCATACAGATGGAGAGAGGGTAGGGTAGCTAAGTGCAGTCAGGAGGTTATATGGAGGGCAGTGTGGGGGAGGAAATGGAGAAAAGTAAACAGGCTGTGGAGTGGGAACAGGAAAGGGATACGTTGGTTAAACATAATGACTAATGGAGGTTGCGCCAGGAGAGATACGAAAATGTAAGAGAAATTGGGCAGTACAGAAAAGCTGATATTGGTGGAAGGATCCAAGTGGCACTGGCTGTGAATTATTAATTAAAATAACATTGTGATGGGCAGCATGCTCACCAAATGGATGGTCCAGCTGTCTCTTGGCCACAGTTCATTGGTGGGCCTTCAGGCAGACAGACAGATTGTTGGTTGTCACACCCATTTACAATGAAGCACATTGATTGCAGCTTAGCTTGTAGACCACATGACTGATTTCACAGGTGGCCCTGCCTTTGATAGGATAGGTAATGTTTGTGAATGGACTGGAGTAGGTGGTGGTGGAAGGATGTATGGGGCAGGTCTTGCATCTAGGTCTGTTACAGGGACATGAGCCATGAGGTAAGGGGTTGGGAGGAGGGGTTGTGAAGGGATGGATGAGTATATTGTGTAGGTTCAGTGGACAGTGGAATACTGCTGTGGAAGAGGTGGAAAGAATAGTGGGCAGGATATTTCTCATTTCAGGGCATGATGAGAAGTAGTCGAAACTCTGTTGGAGAATGTAATTCAGTTGCTCCAGTCCTGGCTGGTACTGAGTTACAGGAGGAATGCTCCTCTGTGGCCAGACGGTGAGACTTTGGGAGGTGGTGGGAGACTGGAAATATAAGGCACAAGAGATTTGTTTTTGTACAAGTTTGGTAGGATAATTACAATCTGTGAAGGCTACAGTGAGACCCTGATATATTTTGAGTGGGACCTCTTGTCATTGCAGAGTAGGTGGTCGTAGGAGTATGTACAGGACAGGTCTTGCATCTAGGTCTATTACAGTGATATGAGGCAAGGGGTTGGGAGCAGGCGTTGTGTAGGGATTCACTAGGATATAGTGTAGTTCGGCGGGTGGTGGAATACCACTATGGGAGAGATGGGGAGGATAGTGCATAGGACATTTCTCATTTCAGGGCATGACAGGAGGTAGTTGAAACCCCAGGTGGAGAATGTGGTTCAGTTCCTCCAGTCCTAGAGCAACTGAGTATGAGGGATATACTCCTCTGTGCCCATACAACAGGACTTTGGTAGGTGGTTGGTGTCTGGATAGATAAGGCATGGGATATCTGTTTCTGTACAAGGCTGGGAGGATAATTACAGTCCATGAATGCCTCAGTAAGACCCTTGGTACATTTTGATAGCAACTGCTCATTACTGCTGATGCAATGGCCACAGTTGGCTAGGCTGTATGGCAGGGACTTCTTGGTGTGGAACAGGTGGTAGATGTCAGAGTGGAGGTATTTCTTGTGGTTGGTAGTTTTGATATGGATGGAGGTACTGATGTAGCCATCTTTGAATTGGAAGTCAGCACTGAGGAAGGTTGCTTGTTGGGTTGATGAGGACAAGGTGAAGCAAGCTGAGGAGAATATGTTGAGGTTCTGGAAGAATGTGGATGCGGTGTCCTCACCCTCAATTCAGATCATGAAGATGTCATCAGCGAATGTGAATTAGGTGAGGGGTGTGGAATTCTGGGTGTTCAGGAAGAATTCTTCTAGATGGCCCATGAATAGGTTGGCATAGGATGGTGCCATGTGGGTACCCATTGCTGTACCCTGGATTTGTTTACAAGTGATGCCTTCAAAGGAGAAGTAATTGTGGACAAGGACGTAGCTGGTCATAGTGACCAGGAAGGGGGTTGCAGATTTGTAATCTCTTAAGCATTGGGAAAAGTAGTGTTCAACAGTGGTTAAGCTTTGTGAGAATGTTAGTGTGGAAGGTGGCATCAGCAGTGATGAGCAGGGCACTATGTGGTAAAGGAACAGGAAAGGTAGAGTGTTGCTGGGGGAAATGATTCGTGTCTTTTATGCAGGAGGGTAGGTTGCAGGTAATAGGCTAAAGGTGGATTATCTGTGAGAGTTGTTTCTTCAGTACAACTCCCCAAGTGATCATTTAACCACCTAGTCCCAAAATGACATGCAAATATAGAATATATTAATACTCAAATTGCAAGGTTCACTACATTCATGACACGTCATTATTCTGAAATGCATATTAGTAATGGTACTGAAAGCAACATAGTCACATATGCAATACATTTATAATACAATACATCCTTAAAAGAAATTCCAACATTGCGGAATACTACAGATGCGCCATGTTGTCCACATCATGTCTCAGTAATTATTTACTACTTCCCATCACAATCATTTTATTTCCTTGGTTTCTTTACTGTTTTCTCCTTCTTAAATGCTATTGCTTCGATCCAGTACTGCTTAGCTTATTTATCCAATTCTCTTTTCTGGAGTCCTTCATTTTTACCTTGAACAGCTATGAAGCTGTGAGTGTGCAGATAGCATATTTAGTACTTACCGTCCTGTTTCATATATCAGGTCTACAACTTTGCTTCCACCGTTTTGCAATAGACGGCAGTAGCAGCAAGTAGGGTTCAGGTGGTTGGTCATAGGTGTAACACAATAAGCTTAGGCATCTGTAAATATAATGCCATACAAATATTAGTCGATTTGTGATTGCATCATAAGGTTATTCTCGATTAAGTACATCAACTTATGTACCCATTTCTCAACATTTGCAGGAAGTTTCAATTTTCTGCTTTAACATGGCTCTTAAAATGCTGTGTAAGACCAATGGCGAGGGAACTATTAGTGGAAGAACGTGCAAAGAATGTTTTCAACACCTTAAGAATGGTGATTTTGATGTCGAAGACCGGCATGGTGGTGGAAGACAGAACGTTTTCGTAGCTACTGAAACAGACAAAGACAGTCACAGGACACCATTATCGAAAGCAACTGATGTGTTCGAGCCCAGCACTGAAACACAAATGGCCACAATATAGCAATAGACACGTAAAGATAATTTTGCAGGAGGTCAGTGCTTGACCCCATGTCGCAAAACCCGTCAAAATAATATAGCGGCAACAACAGTTTAAGATAGGGAAGTTAGATTTGGTGCAGTATTTTGGAGCGCACAAGTTACAGCCGGGTGTGGGCTGGATTGCAGTAAGTTACGCTGACCAGCGGTTGCAAAGTGGAATGGAGGCCACAGGGGCAATCGAAGTGCTGAAAAGTGTAAAAGCAGCAGTTCGCATGTCGCAAGCTAAAGGCAGAAGGGGCCCACTGGCACAACCGGGGTGTGGGGCGTATGTGACTAAGAGCAATGCGTTAGCGAACCGGAGGCACGCAGCCGAGTATAAATAGGTGACGTTTTCTAACAAGATTCAGTTCAAGTGTGGCAGCTCTCCTGGATAGCGGGGCGTGTCATACTACTGGCAACACACGGCAACAGATGGGGCAACAGTGTCCCAGTGCACAGCGGGTCGTTGGTTCGACCCTCTGAGGCCAACGCGGGGTCCGCAGCCAGCCAGGGTGGGCCACTCTTCGGCTCACTACCGTGGACAGGCGTCTTGGCTCCTGACACACGCTGGAGACTTATAAGGCGAGGGCCGCAGGTTCGGACACTGGAATGGGAGCAGTCATTGCCGCCACATTCCCAGCTACGCCAGCCGAGGAAGAAGCAGCAGCATGCCCGGCCTACGACTCCCGGCGGAGCAGTGCGGAGTCAACGGGGACGGTGGCTGCTGAGTCAGATGCTAGCGCAGCCATCCTGATGTAATTGGAACTCTACAGCTGGCATACAAGGCCAGCTCGACACAGTGTGTTGCACAGGCCACTGGGGTACTACCTCAGCAATGCGGGGCCTGTGATGCGGACTGAGTTCAACGAAGCTCTGTAGTGGAGAAAATAAATAATTTGGAAAGCTATGACGAGTTTTAATATGGCACCTCCTGGCACCCATCCACTACAATAAACATGGAAACATTGAAATGAGAAGTCTTATCCCTCCCGCTATATTCTTCATATGTTGCGCTCTCTGACTACCACCTTTTTCGATCAGTGGCATACAGTCTGGCTGACCAACACTTCCGATCATATGAACAAGTGCAAAATTGAATCGATTCATGGATCCCCACAAAAGGTGCCCAGTTCTCCTGCCAAGGGATTTGTATCTATCTGAAAGATGGGAGAATGTAGTGGCCGGCGATTGGAAATACTATGAAGCAAAATTATTTTGTAAGTTTTTCACAATAAAGCCCCAAACTTCGAGAAAAAACAATGGAAGCAAAGTTGTAGACCTAGTACTAAGGTCTATATGGAATTTTCACTAATTTTCTTTTCAGAATTCTGCTGTTAAAGTTCTGCATTAATTACATATTATACAAATTATCAGAGTGGTAGAAACAAATTCTGCTTACAAAATTTCATTACTCACATTGTTCAGTTTCTTGTACTGGTTGTAATTAGCTAATTAATTTTATCAGAATTAAAGGCAATCAAAAGTTATTGCAATTATAAAATTTCGTACATCTAGCCATAAGGAAAATCTCATGAGCTACTGGGGTAAATTCCGGTGGAAAAACTACTTCCAAATTAAAGGGCTATTTTTCATCTTTTCAGTAAAGTATTTAAATTAACCCAAACTTCATTAGTTTAAAAGATATTGTTAGTTAAATATTTTGCCTGGTCAAAACTTTCAGTGCCAATTACAGGAAAATTAATGTAAATTTCCAGGACCTGTTGATATACTTTCAACAGCCCAATTTTTTTGAATCCAGTGACCCCCATATTAAGAAGCAAGAGTTCCAAATTAAAAACTACTAAATTTTCAATAACAAAATTTTAATGTCCAAAATGGATCCCATTGTTATAAGTCCAGGATTCTAAACTGCATAATCATAAATTAGTACTGCATATTTCAATGAATACTCCTTGAGATAAATAATATACAAACAAAACAGACTTACTCCATAACAGGTAGGACAAGTATATGTGAAAACTCTTTGTAGATTATAGTCATCTTCCTAGCTTGCCAGTTGCCTGTTACATTAACTTATCCATTTAACAGTATATTCAGAGATTTTACAGTAGTTACTCAGTTTTACCACTTCCTGTGATAAATTTTATTTTTTCATTAATACAAAACCATGTTCTTATTCCTTCTAACAACCACAGGTAAAATCCCAAACAAAACCCTAAAATTGAAAATTGCCATATTATTTCTTCATATTTGTCATTTATTACTTCTCATTTAATACTGCTCACATTAATTAATAATTCTTTAGCCATGATTTATCAAAATCCATGATATTTCAGCTATTATACAGCCAAATACTATACCTTACAGCTCGAGCTTAATCATAGCTAACACTTGGTTCAAGAATCATGAAAGAAGGCTGTATACATGGAAGAAGCCTGGTGATACTGACAGATTTCAGATAGATTATATAATGGTAAGACAGAGATTTAGGACCTTTGCAGAAAAGAGAACCACTTATATGAATATCAAGAGCTCAGATGGAAACCCAGTTCTAAGCAAAGAAGGAAAAGCAGAAAGGTGGAAGGAGTATATAGAGGGTCTATACAAGGGCGATGTACTTGAGGGCAATATTATGGAAATGGAAGAGGATGTAGATGAAGATGAAATGGGAGATATGATACTGCGTGAAGAGTTTGACAGAGCACTGAAAGACCTGAGTCAAAACAAGGCCCCGGGAGTAGACAACATTCCATTAGAACTACTGACAGCCTTGGGAGAGCCAGTCCTGACAAAACTCTGCCATCTGGTGAGCAAGATGTATGAAACAGGCAAAATACCCTCAGACTTCAAGAAGAATATAATAAATGATGAGGGTGGACAATGATCCCCTTCAACCAAATGCAAGCACCTGCGGCTCTCTCATTCTGAAAAATTATGGGGCCACCTGCTCTGTGTTCTGGCGGTTGCGTCCTACCTCATACT
This sequence comes from Schistocerca americana, assembly GCF_021461395.2. Taxonomy (NCBI): domain Eukaryota; kingdom Metazoa; phylum Arthropoda; class Insecta; order Orthoptera; family Acrididae; genus Schistocerca; species Schistocerca americana. The sequence continues at coordinate 893,229,353 of NC_060119.1, read as the reverse complement.
GTCACTTCCACCTAGTCAGAGCCACTCCGCCCTATTGCCCTGCATCAATCACTCCGTCCATTGCACTGCTGAATCATGACCTCTCACAGCTACCATCACTGAAATCGAGCTGTCGCTCTGAGGCGAGCACCTCCAACAGAACCAGAAAATTTCAGACTCCAGACAAATTACTGTAAATGCAATAGCGTAGTATTACTCAGCTCCAGTTCACTATCATAGAAAATGGACAAGTTTTAATAAAATTATTTAACTGGATTACTTCAATTAATCTCACTGAATATTTTTACATAATTTCTTCCGCTCCGGCTATCAGACATTGTGCTGTGAAAAAATATTTTTAAATGTACCGCGTAATGGCGGCTAATTGTTAACAGTCAGAGATCACTGCTACTCGCTCCGCAGCAGCTGGAAACATGCTAAATAATTTTCATTAAATATTCTTTTCATAAGATAAATGTGGCGTGGATTCTTGAAATAACACACAGAGATCACTTTATACTAATATATTCTTACTAGGACACAGTTTACACCATTAAATATTTGCAATTACGTTACGACAGAAACAAATGCTAGCGCAGCACAATAGCTTGCGTACCTTATTCCAGCTAACACCAGAACGAACAGAACGAAACAGACTAGACAGAAGAATGAACACTGCATTGTGTTTTATACTCTTACAGAGATGATAATACTTCTTTTAATTACTTACACATTATAATCTCATACACTAAAAATAATGTCTTTTCTGCATTTATCGATATATATTGTATATTTTTTACAGTTAAATCAATGTTTGCAATTCATTTTGAGTCACATACAGTCATTTTTATTTATGTTTCACCTCGATAATGGTGAATATCGCAAAAGGGACACTACAGGGGCCATAAGGCCTTCTGCCTCCCCCTGTGTGTCACCTATGTTCTTGGTTCCTAAGGGTAGGAAGAGTGAGTTCCAACCTATAGCTGATTACAAATTCGTGAACGAAAAGGTTATTTTGGAGTCTGTGCCTTTACCTGATGTTCATAATTGTTTCACGTTTTTCTCTGAATCAAAGTATTTCCCCTTTTTGGATTTTAACAATGCCTATTACCAAATTCCATGTCAGAAGATTCCAAGCACATTACTTTCTTCTGTACTGATTCGAATCTCTTTGAATTTAACAGATTTCCATCTGGTCTGTTGACAGGAGTAGTTGTTTTATCTAGGTTACTGGGTCAGGTATTCAGCGACTTAAAATTTAAGTGTTTATAAAACTACTTGGACAATCTATAGTCCCACCTTTGAGGGACACTTGCAGCATTTGGAAGCAGTGTTGGAGAGGTTTAGGGAGGCATGTTCAACCATGAAACCTTCTAAGGTCACTTTGGTGCACAATCAGATTTCCTTTCGAGTTCATTTAGTCTCTGCCAAAGGGGATAGGATAGATCAGAAGCATACAAAGGATTTGCAAAAATTTCCCCCTCCTGTTAACAAAAAGGGGGTTGCCAGATCCATTGGGATGGCCAACTATTTCTGCAAATATGTGCCTAACTTTGCACAATTGGCTGCCCCTCTTAATGAATTACGCAGGAAAGGAATTAATTTCCATTGGGATCAAACTCACCAGGCATGCTTCAAAGCTATTAAGCAGCTAAGCAGGCTCTTAGTGACCTGCCTGTCCTGGCCATCCCAAACTTCGAGTTGCCCTTTGTGGTCCAAACTGACGCGTCTACTTCCAGGGTAGCGGCAGTCCTCCTCAAAGAGCATGAAGGGGAACACAGACCAGTGGCCTGTGCATCTAGAAGTTTGTCCCCAGCAGATATTAAGTGTTCTGTCTATGAAAGGGAGGTGCTAGCAGTGATTTTCACTTTAGAAAAGTTTAGGTTTTACCTTGAGCACCACGAATTCTTGCTTCAAACTGATAATCAAGCCCTCAGCTGGGTGCTGGCATGCCCACATAAGACGAGTCATACAGCTCACTGGGCCATCCGAATTTCAGCTTTCAAATTCAAGGTGAAGCATATACATGAAACCAACAATCAGGTGGCTGATGCCTTGAGTCAGATGTTTGAGGTTGGGGTTCAGCCGTTGGAGAAGTACTCGAGATCAGAGGACTTTGTAAGTGGGATACTATACAAAGTCCCAGAACTTTTCAAGGACCTCCAGTGATCCCAGGATTAAGGCCACTAAGAATAAGCTATTGAATGGGAAGCAGGTGGCCGGTCATCTCACACATAAAGGCCTAGTATGTTGTTGTGGCGTGGTGCCAGGTGGTTTCCGGATCTGTTTGCCCAGTCAGCTCGTCCAGCCTGTGTTCCAGTGCTTTCAGTGGTTGGAGAGCATCTAGGTGTCCAGAAAATTTTCACTAATATTAAGTACCATGTGTCGTGGCTTTCCTTATACGAAGACGTCCAGCAGATGTTAAGTGAGTGTGAAGTCTGCAAAAGAGAAAAACGTAATTATAGCCCCAGTAAAGGTCTCCTGCAATCTACTAGGGAAACATATCCCATGGATAAGTGGTTAATTGATTATATTGGTCCTTTGCCATGCACTCATGATGGTCATTGGTATGTGATCATGGTGGTGGACACCTTCTCATGCTTCTGTTGGTTAATCCCTAGTCATGAGGTTATGGCCCCTATTACTATTCAACATCTCTCAGGGATAATTTCCATCTTTGGCTCACCCAGGTGTTTTGTCAGCAATAATGCCCAGGCATTTAAATAAGAGGGCTGTTTTTTTTTTCAACCTCCAATGGTCCATCTAAGCAAGTAAGAGGTAGTGAGGGGCCGGACCTGCGCGTCATGCGATTGCGGAGCTCCCCCACCACAACCTCTGCCGTTTTCAGCTGCAGTGTGTCAGTCGTAGCTGAGCTACGTCCGTGTGAACATGGCCGTTACGCTCGATGCTCCCGCCAAATGTGAGTTACAAAGTGTAATCCGTTTTCTGCAAGCAGAAGGATGTAGTGCTGCGGAAATCCATCGCAGTATGAGCAACGTGTATGGTAACAACGTTATGAGTGATGGTAGTGTTCGGGAATGGTGTCGAAAATTTAAAGCAGGATGAACAGACATCCATGATGAAGGTGGACAAGGTCGCAAGTCTGTCACCACTGTAGGCCTCATTGAGTGTGTTGATCAGGTGGTGAGATGCAAACGAAGGCTTACAATTAGCGAACTGTCTGATGAATTTCCAGACATTTCAATGTCTGCTTTGTACACAGTTTTGACTCAAGACCTAGGCTATCGGAAATTGTGTGCACGTTGGATCCCAAAAATGCTGAGTACCGACCACAAAACGCAAAGTATGGCGTCAGCATTATCGTTTCTCACACGTATGCCAATTAGGGAAACGTTTTTTTGAAGTCGATTGTTACTGACGATGAAACGTGGGTCGTCTATGACAATCCTGAAACAAAGGAACAATCAAGGCAGTGGATGCACACAGCTTCCCCAAGCAAGACAAAAAAGTTTAAACATTCACTGACAAAAAGAAAAACAATGACCACTGTGTTTTGGGACCATAAAGGAGTGCTGCTGGTGGACTGTATGGCGAAAGCTACAGAGCCATTCAAAACAAACGCAGAGGAATGCTTTCGTCTGGCGTTTTTTTGACCCATGACAACGCCCGACCACACAGTGCCAACATGACAAAAGACCTCCTCAAAAAGTTTAAATGGGAAGTTTTTGAACATCCACCGTACAGCCCGGACCTAGCACCAAGTGATTATCACCTGTTCCGAGAACTGAAATCATGGTTAGATGGGCAGCACTTCTCTACTAACAAAGAACTTCAGGACGCCGTCAAGACTTACCTGTCCCCACTAGCAGCAACATTCTTCGAGGAAGGCATCGAAAAGCTTGTGTCACGGTATGACAAGTGCGTCAATCGTTTTGGCGATTATATAGAAAAATAAGTTAAGACTGTACTGTACATTTGGTAATAAAATTATTATTTTCTGTACATTTTTCTTTTATTTACACCCAATTGGAGGTTGAAAAAAAAAACCAGCCCTCGTACAAGGTTTAGGGGATTTTGTATTGAGCAGGCTATCCATCATGTCACAACTATCCCCTATCATCCTCAACCATCTTTCCAGAACAAGTTATCCAAAACTTAAAAGGGGCTCTTATTGCCTTCAATAGTAATTTGCAGAGTAACTGTTCCATGGGGTGGCTTAATTTTGCCTTTAATACGGTCCAACATGAGTCACTGTGAAACGTCCCCTTTGAACAATTATACACGACTGTCCTTAAACTGATACACAGTACTTTTTTTTTTAGCGCAACGCAATCTGACTTTCAAAAATCCCTACAAAAGAATGGCCCTGACTAACATTAAACTATACCTTTCACAAATCACTTACCTCACAAAAATCTTCGCTGCTCAAGCTACTGCAATACAGCGAGCGCCACTACTGCCAGCTAAATAAAAGATTCAAACTATGGAAGGCACTGACTACTGATAGGGATAGTTAGCAAATGAAAGATATTAGTAGAGAACAAACAATGTATTTACCTTGATATCATCACATATAAATATAGCAGTTCATGACAAATTACAAATCTCCGCCATCTCTCTCCCCGCATCCACCACTGCTGGCGGCTCACCTCCAACTGTGCAACGCTACGCGCTGTTCACATCCAGCTGCCGCTGCCCAACACTACAATGGCAGACAACAATGCAAACTAGCCACAGACTGCACACAGCACAGCCAGTGATTTTCATATTGAGCGCTACGTAACGTTGCCAATAAGAAAACATAAACAGCCTACTTACATAGAGAAAACATAAACAGCCTACTTACATAGCCCCCATGCTCCCCACAAAAAATTTTACAAATTGGTTTGGGCAGTGCCCAACACAGATTTGAAAAAATTTGTCATAATTACAATAACAAAGAAATCAAATGCACACACTTATTGATACAATGTTGGTCAAAAGCTAAAAATTTCTCACAGTCCATAAAGACAGTCCAGATTGTTCATCACAGTAAAAATGCAGAGTTTTTCTCAAAGTCTGAGCAGTAAAAGAAAATGCACACAGAAGTAGTGGATTTCCATGCAGTCTTGAAGAAGTAGTGTTGTCCTTCCAACGGAAAGACAGTGCTGACTCTCGACATGCAGACAAGTGTTGGGTCACAACAGAGCAAACCCACAGTAGAGTCATTCGAAGTTTGGAAGAATATTGGTAGGTAGGTCATCACAGAGCAGACCCACTGTAGTCCTGGTAGAGATTACGGTATTGGTGGGCCACCAGAGGTGCAGACCCACTGTAGTCCTTGTAGAGATAATGGTAATGGTGGGCCATCAAAGATGCAGACCCACTGTAGTCCTTGTAGAGATGGCCAGCAGCCATCTGTTGCGATTGTGCAGGTGCACATTCACCATCGAAGAGTCTTGCGGAGAATATAGCAAGTCCATAAACCACCACTTGTGCACTCACAAAGTTTTTGGAATTGTCCTTAGAACCAGCAATGCTGTTATCCAGTCCCTTGCTGAATCATTAACACACGTGCAAACACTATCAGTCCCTACTTCTCACATATTGTCCATATACTATGACCAACAGAAACGTGTGCAGTGAAATGTAACTAACAAGTTAATAATATCATGAACTGGTGACAATTACAATTTTATAACATAAGAATACAATAACAAAGGTACAAAATACATCATTAAAGAACATAATAATACAGATAACATTTGTAGTACAGGCTTTACAAAAGAATCGAACTAACATATACATCAGTGGAATTATGACATGAGTACATACATAAAAGATCACAATAACTTTTGAAATGTCAACTTCACACATGAGCATTAAACAGAACAGAATTAATAATGTCTAACATCTTTACAAAGTAAATAACATATTATTAATGCCAATTATATTCGAGGATAACAGTATTCCTCATCATAGTGAATGTAGCTTAATATTAAAAGAAGGAAAAATTCTATGAAACTACACAGAGACAGGAAGAAAACAAATACACAAGGGTACACAAACATATAGTGGGATAACACAAAAGGGAAAGGACAGGGTTTGTTTTACTGCAGTATTTTGCATGGAGATCTCCCTTTGTTCATCATTATTCCCAAAAAGTCCTATCTATACCTGCTTTCTGTATTTTATTCATATTTCTTTCAATATAATTATTTCTCAGTGTACAATACTCATTTTGGCCCAAATCTTTTTCATATTGTCCATAGTCAGTTTCTTATATAGTCTACCTCCTCTTAAGCTAACTTAAATCTACTGAGCTCAGATGCTAAACTAAGGAACGAGGCAATGCAGCAGCACATAAAATAATTAATATAAACAGCAATAAAAAAATGGAAAATCGCAAAGCAAGCTACAGTAAATCTAAATTACCAAGCAATTCAACATTACAACTAATATGAGGCAATGCGCAACAAACAAAAAATAAATCTGGCTTAGCAGAGTAACACAAATTAAAGTTCAGTAGCACTATGCCTGGCAAACAGCAGCTTATATCTAAACATGACATAGCTCAAGCAGAAAAAATAGTACACTAAAGATAACAATGCAGATAAGGAAAATGTATAATCACATCTTAATGTCTAAGTAATTAAAGTGGTGCACCACAACAACTTATTGTAAAAAAAATATTACCATGTACTTGAAAAGAAAATTATGTGTCCAGTTACTGTTACTAGTCCCTTCTTATTGTTCTTTCCTTTCCAAGTGCTCCTTTTTTTTAAAGAATGTGGATCACAAAATTATTATTTAATAGATCTGTTGACAGAAAGTGTTCACATTAGCAAATGCATTTAATTTTATTTTATGAAACCAATGCTGCAACACAGCTGGAAAACAGATGTCAAATGAAATAAGCAATTACGCAAACCAAAGCATAAAAATATCATTCAATAGTCATGTGGCATTTCGTAAGTCAGTAGCTCTCAACTCTCGTAGAAAGACACTTGTCATTATCAGGTTTGCAGATGTAAGAATATTTCCCATCAATTCATAAGCATTTCAGTAAATATCATAAATTACGAGCTCCACAGTATGCTTTCGACAAGGAAATGTCAATAGCGAGTATAATGGCCCCCCCTTTTGTTTTTTTTTTTACCTGTGCCGCTGAAAGGCTAATGGCTTTTTTTCGGGGGCTGTCGCCCAGGTGGGTGCCCGCGACGCATTACGTGCAGGTGGTCACTTAACTTTCTTACGGAAATATTTACGACAGCAGTTTCCGCTACAGTGACAGTCATATATACAAAATTTCACAGGTCGAGAATTTACGTTGCAAATGTGTAGAAACAAAATCCTATGAATATAACAGTGTCCAAAAAAATTTTCAGTGGCATTGTGATACATTCACACATGATTCACACATGTACACACATTTCATAATTCTAAAGTATGATTCTTGGTTTCCAACATCCTTTTCCATAAGTCAGAGTCCCTAATCACTATTCATTACTCTTTACCTTATTACACATATATGTATCCATCGACACTCGTCAATATTTCGTCATTATAAATATGAAGCATAATCAAATAACTCATATAGCCTCAGCCTATTAATCATAAACATACCTCAGCAGCATAATACACATCGTCGTCGTAAAAATAACATCATAACACCTCAGTCAAATCTCAAAATCGTAGTAGCTTCCTCCAATAATTAAAAAAATTCTCTGCTCATGTCAAAAGTGTCATCTGCCACAAACGTACTTTAAAAATCATGAATCCATACCAAATACATCATTCAAAGCTCTCATAGTATCACAATGATTCCGAAAAAAATATGAAGAGTTCACACAGTACAGACAAAATACAATTTCGTAAGTGTGAAGTTATCCAACGGTGTAATTACGTAAACATGTGTCACTGACGTAGTAAAAACATGTTTATCTCTCAGTTAAATGATCAGATCGCTGTGTAATCTATGTTTTAGAGAAATATGGTACCGATGTGTAAAGTTGTATAAGCAAATACCATATTAGCTAGGGTTCCTTGTGCTTGCCACACACATGGTACACAAAGTAAGCATGTACCCCCCTGAGGATTAATGTAATTATACCCTCAGGTGTTACAGATTACAGCAATGAAATGAAATGTATCACTGAAAACCTTTGTATCATTGTACTTCAAATATCTTTAAAAATAAATGATTTAAGTGCAAAATTAATCACTAAAATACGTGTCCTGTAGTGCTAATGTGCGTCTTGCTGTAAGATAATCTCTGTGGAAGTGTCGTAGTTATTGTCCTCTGAAAGCTAAGTTCTGCAGAAGCCAATGTACTTACCTCATGATAAACAAAAGTGAAATGCTTTATGTATAGATATCGTAGTTATTGCGCTTATTGCCATGATGAAGAAAGTACTGTGCTGTAACGTATTGTTTTGCTACGGAAAAGGCAGTCTCATTGTAGCTATACCACAAAAGTTACTACTAAAACATGTTTTACTTTGCAGAATAAAACAGAAAAACTGTGCAGAAATAAAACAGAAACACTACAAAAGCAACATTGTAAATTGTCACTCATTAGAAGCGTCGTGATAAAACCGTGTAGTTGTCACTTAAACTAACCACTGTGTCGTCTGGTATCTCACAGAAAGTACATTAAACCCAGAATGTATTTTCAAGTAAACCAAAATGTTGCATTAAAATCTCATTAGCAGTACCAGTATGTGTCCTAAGTATGTAAGCCTGATAGTCGTTACGTAATCGTGCCACTAACAAGCAAGAATGTACAAATACAACACTGTGTCGTCTGTTCACTATAACAATGCATTCATAATTTCTGTTTAAAAATGTTCCCTAGGTTCTAGACTGGATATTTAACTTCAAACATTGTTGCATGTTAACAGATTCTAAGTCTGACAAGCATACTAGTAATGTAAAGTGAAAAGTTTTATGGCAATGACAAAGTTAAAAAGCAGATTATCTTTCAATAAACGGTTTTACATGTGAAACCTGGTGTAAACCTTTACTCGTCATAGTACTCAGAGTTTGAACTTGAATGCAATTGTCATGCGGTATACGTCGGCAAAGAATACTGGAATTTTTCTCAAGGTTAGCGTCTATGTTATTTTTCTCTGAGCCAGCCGGCGCACGTGGGTGCCTGCGGCGCGAGTCATTGTCTGTCTTTGTTGGAGCGCGTTGTTATTGGGATTAGGAGACCTAACTTCTACAAATTCGCCTTGCCGAGAGGGCCCAGCTCTGTTAGAATCCCGCCAGTTCTGATGAAATTCACGTCTGTCGTTTTGTCGGTAGTTTACATAGTTTCTTGTTTGTCGGTCATGTGGTGGAGAATTTCTCCCTGAATCGTAACTCTGCGCCGAACTGTTGCGTCTGAAGTTATTCTGCCTCCCTTGATAATACTTGTTTTGGTTCCCATATTGTCTGTTTCTCTGATTGTCTCTGTGATAGTCATTACTACAGAAATGCGATCTTTCTCTGTAACTATTATTACTCTGCCAACGGTTGTCGTACGGGTGGTGTCTATTTTGGTCACGATTTGCGTTGTAAGAATAGACCAGTCGTGTCCGGTTATTGTTTCTGTCGTCACGGAATTGTGACGGATGTGACCTGTAATTGTTGTGTCCTTGTTTTCGCGTTCCGCGATTATCAGTGTCAATTTCTAGTTCTTGTAACAGTCCCTGAAATGCTTCAATGTCGTCTTTGCAACGTCCTGCTAAAATAATATGTCGTAAATGTTCAGGCAATTTGAGTAAGCAAATGCGGATGAGTTCTGAGGGGCTGTATGGGTTTGAAAGATATTGATTCTTATGCAACATGTCTTCAAAATATTTCACAAGACTGGAGAATTCAGATTGTTCGAAATGTTTCATCATTATGATACCATGTTTTACTCGGTCTTGTGTGGCTTGAGACCAATATACTGAGAGGAAGGCATGGTAAAATTCTCCTTCACTGTGGCAATCGTGAATGACCGATCGCATTCTTACAGCTGGTTCATTCTCTAAGTAGCCACACATAAATTCTAATCTGTGTTCTAACGACCAGTTGGGAGGAAAACAATGCGAGAATTGATGGAGCCATGCTTGTGGATGAATGTCGTTGCCAGAATTCTTAAATGTTTTGAATTTACGTGTGGTAATGAACAGCTTATAGTCAAAATCATCATGTCGGCGAGTCGCATATCGGTCATTGTTAGGTTGTGTCGGCCGTTCCATCTCAAAATTCGGTGCACATTGCCAATTTCTTTCATAACTTCCGAAATGCCCTGTGTTATTATTTTGCGGCTTTTCCGTGTTTCTAAGTCCCTCTTCCCGTGTTGGAGCGCCAGTGTCCTCTGAAATACGTAATTCTTGTATTACCTGTGTCAGCTGATCTTTTACTTCCCGGATTTCTCTTTGGTGTTGTGTATTAATTTGATTCTGATTTTGTTTGAATTTTCTTATTTGTTCATACTCTTCTGTGTCAGTGAAGGCTACGGGTCTTGTGTCATTCAGATCATCATCTACCTTTGTAGATAAGTTAGTGACCTGATCCGAAAGTTCGGCTACTTTCTCCGACAGTGTACTTATTTCTTCAGTGTGTTTTTCTGAACCAAGTTTCAGAGTATCTACTGTGTCCTTAAAGTTTTCCTGAGTTTTTGCAAGTTGTGTAACCGAATCGGTAGAAGCAACTGAGTCAAATTTAGCTTGCAAGGTCTCATGATTTTCATGAACAATAATTTGCAGTTCTTTTATGGCTGCTTCGTGATTCTGTAATGCATTTTCATGCCGCGAAAAAATAGGTTGAAAATGCTCACAAATTTGTGTTTTTACGTCATTACAGACTTTTTGACATTTAGATTCAATGTTATGTAACTCAGTAGTTAAATCTTCACGTGTTTGTTCAAGTGTTTGTTCCAATGAGTCTAACTTTTTAAGATTTTGTTCCACTGTGTCTAACTTTTGAAGCTTTTGCTGTGTTTGTCTCTGATTTTGTTCCATTGTGTCTAACTGTTGCTGTGTTTGTCTCTGATGTTGTTCCATTGTGTCTAACTTTTCAAGCTTTTGTCCCATTTGTTGCATTAATTGTAATAACAATGCACTGGTGTCTGAAACATGTTCCTCAGTGCTTTTCGGCAGTGAAGTTGCACCGGCAACATTCACATTTTGACAAGTGGAAAATGTGTCTTGACTCATTTGAGAAAACGGTGGGAACCCAAAACCTGAGTCTGCAGTATTTGCAATATTGTGTTCTGTCATTCCCGATTCCTGAGGCGAGCTGTTGCCGACCAATCGATCGATAACGCTTCCCTGTTCACTACCTGTTTCACTGTCTACACCATTGTTTGCCGCCCGCTCCATTTCCCTATGCGCAATTACCAAATTACTACTTCGAACATTAGTTAATTCATTACTCTGCGGCGCTAACACACTGCTTTCGTCTTCACTGTCATTTCTCAGTTTACTTTGGAGCCTAGTATTACGTTTTTCACACGCCATTATTGTCACAGTATTTCACACGATAACACAGAAAAGCGCAATTTGAAGAGCAAAATAAAATAACATAGCAATGGAAATAATGTCTACTTAATTGCCAGCGCAGCTGCGAAATACTTGGTGCAAATCTACATGCATGCCACAACTGTTTTACTGTACAACAATGAAAAACTACAACTACAAAGGAAATTCTCTCTATAATTACGCGCTAGCAATAAACAATAGCTACACTAATTACACAAACTACAAGAAAAAAATCAGAAGATTCCAGTGAGGTATCCTGGCAGGGTCGCCATATGAAACGTCCCCTTTGAACAATTATACACGACTGTCCTTAAACTGATACACAATATTTTTTTTTTTTTAGCGCAACGCAATCTGACTTTCAAAAATCCCTACAAAAGAATGGCTCTGACTAACATTAAACTATACCTTTCACAAATCACTTACCTCACAAAAATCTTCGCTGCTCAAGCTACCGCAATACAGCGAGCGCCACTACTGCCAGCTAAATAAAAGATTCAAACTATGGAAGGCACTAACTACTGATAGGGATAGTTAGCAAATGAAAGATATTAGTAGAGAACAAACAATGTATTTACCTTGATATCATCACATATAAATATAGCAGTTCATGACAAATTACAAATCTCCGCCATCTCTCTCCCCACATCCACCACTGCTGGCAGCTCACCTCCAACTGCGCAACGCTACGCGCTGTTCACATCCAGCTGCCGCTGCCCAACACTACAATGGCAGACAACAATGCAAACTAGCCACAGACTGCACACAGCACAGCCAGTGATTTTCATATTGAGCGCTACGTAACGTTGCCAATAAGAAAACATAAACAGCCTACTTACATAGAGAAAACATAAACAGCCTACTTACAACTGAAGGCTGGCCCTGCTTCTCTGGTGTTAGGCTGTCACTTTTATTCACATCTGGCCAAACTGTGGTCAGTTAATGATTTGCTCCCCAAGTGTATTGATGCAGAAGCTGTGCAGGAAAATTGGAGAAAGGTGCATTGAAATATTCAGTGGGCCAATCAGAGGTTGGCCGCTCTTTACAATCAGGGACGTGGAGAGTTTAGGGGCCAGGTAGGTCATCGGGTTTTTGTGTGCAACCACAGTGTTAACCAGAAAGGTGGGAAGGGCTATTCTACTAAGTTGACAGCCCAGTTTTTGGGTCCCATTGAGATTGTCCAAGTATTGGGTCTGGTCAAAGTGCTTCTGTGCAGTCTTGAATCAGGTAAGCTGTCCAGGGTTCACGTCTCACAGGTCAAGGAAACTCAACACATCAAAAAGGGGAAAGGATTTTTGTGGGTTTGGCAGGAGAGGTTGCGCCATGCGGCTGAGCTTCTTCCAAATTCCCGGAGTCTGTTTGTCCTGTGTCATCATTTCTGAAATGTTCTGGTTCTGTTGGAGGCGCTTGCTTCAGAACGACAGCTCAATTTCAGTGATTGTAGCTGTGAGAGGGCATGATCAACAGTGCAATGGACGGAGTGATTGATGCAGGGCAATAGGGCGGAGCGGCTCAGACTGGGTGGAAGTAACAGCATGAGGTAGGACGCAACTGCCAGAACACGGAGGAGGTGGCCCCATAATTTTTCAAAATGAGAGAGCCGCAGGTGTTTGCATTTGGTTGAAGGGGATCATCGTCCACCCTCGTCATTTTTCCTCTACTTAGCGACCTCCTTTAAGTTCTGTTATCTGGTGGAGTGACTGTGCTGCTATTCTGGACACAAATTATGATCCTATTTACGAACTCTGACTGATGGCTTAGCAGTTTGCTAATATGAATTCCTGAAAGAATAAGCCTGGATAGCGTTGCCTTCCTGGCAATAGTTTTATATTTATTCAGTTAACCTGAAGACCCACCCACTGTTCTGTTCTAGAGATTTCCTGACATCTTTGGGGTAATGAGTGTGTACCATTAATGTTTTCCCTGAACTTGGCCTAGCTGTTCCTCATTGTCTTGGCCTTCTTGCTGTTATTATAGTTTGTTTGGCCTTGTCAATCTGTGTGTTCATTTTTCCCATATGCTGTTTGATAGTGTAACAGTAGAGAAATACTCTGAAAGTGAGTTGCTGGACGCACTGCCAAACACTTAAGTTTAAATTGCAGAGTAGTCATGCATGTGTATTTCATAATCAGGTAATTTGCTTAGTCTCATTTGGGTTATGTGGTCATAACACATTAACATATTAGTAAAAGGATATTCACTATAAAAATCAGTAAATGTGTGTTGTGATTCAAGAAATGAGGAAACTCATAATCGGCTCAAGGCTCCCTGATCACCACAAGGTGCACTCAGATAGAGTGAGAGTCCTCTGAAAGTCATAAAGTCATTAAGCACTGTTTCTTTTTCTTTCTTTTTTCTACTTTTACCCCTCCTTTCTAGCCTAATGTCAAACTGTTGGGTAAAAAACTGCATTTATTAGTCAAACTAATAGCAAATACAATACCACAGGCATCAGTTCCGATGAACTTCATATGTAGCCTCTACACAGAAAGTTCAGTGGACGGCATCATACTGCTCACAGTCACAAGAATGTGCCACTGCTGAATCCCATGCCTGACTGAGCAAAACATGTGAACAAGTTCCCTAGTGACAGCACCATATGTGTACTTTTTCATGTGCAAACAGCCCACTGTAGAGTGAAGGTGTAGTGTGCACAGTCAAAACTCAAAATGGAGCAGCAAACAGATACAGTATTCTATTTAAAACTTGAAAAATCAAACATAGACCCTTATGAAACGCTGACAAGTTTACAAAGTAAATGCTGTCACCTTCATTTGTATTTATGAGTGACTTAAAGGCTTCTGAGAAGTGTCAGACTTCATGGAAGAGAGAAGTGTCAGACTTCATAGAAGACGCCACCCCCCTCCTGCCCCCACCCCAAACTTGCCGGCCTGCGACTGCATGCACCTTATACAATGTACTGAAGATGAAGGAACTTTTTTCCCAGGATCATTGTGCGGCAGTGCAAATGATGGCAGAGGAAGTGATATTTGGTTGTGAGACAGTCCACCTCATAGTGACCCAGGATTCACATATACACAAGCACGGCTCTAGACTCATGCCTGACACTTCAACAACAGAACGAATGCTACTGTGGCTTGATGGTTGCAGAGACCTCATCAACATCGTGGACTGAGGCCCAAATTCCCTGTAAACCATAGTCATGTGTGGCAAAACCTGCTGCCTAAGTTACAACTTAGAAGGCAAGCATCAAAGTATGGATTGACGGGGTCTAGGGTCACGAAAAGCAAAAAAGTGTGCAGTGGGAGATACCTCATCAAGAGAGAAGTCATGGTGTCATCCGTGAACAATTCCTTCCTGAGAGCATCACGTCACATGCCACTACATACATAGAAACACTGAAACATCTATTGCAACGGATCAAGTGGGTACATCCACAGTACACCTAACAAGATGACTGGATCCTGATCCATGACAATACCAGACCACACACTCCATTTCTGGTCCAGCAGTTCCTGGTCGAGAGAGGAGCTTTGTCGTGCAGCCACCCACCCCTCTCCTGACATTTTGGATGTCCAACATAATGTTACAATCCAACTGCAGCCTATCGAAAATGAAAACTGCACCAGGAGCTTTTAGAAATTCTATGGCCGTTCCCAGAGGTCCATTACCATTGACAGGGATTACTTCGAAGGACAGTAACTGCTGTCTCAAGTAAGCCAATACAGACACATTCCCTGAATTTTCTGGATGTAGGTTGTAATACACTAACACTTTTCCATTTTACATTGCATATAATTTGAATGTTGCCTTTTGGATACATTTTAGTCTGTTGTCAGCCTCAAACCTGTTGTGTTCATCTACAATCATACAAAAAAATTGCAACACCAAAGAATAATTAATGTATAGTAATGAACAGAAACCGTATAATATGCATTTGCATGCTGTATATGCACTTGCATATTTGGTTCCTTTTCACCAGTTATTTAGTATTTTAGCTAGAAACTAGTGACGATGCATATTTCCTCTCTATGTTTACAATATTTTAAAAATTTAGACGGGCGGTCTCTAGCTCGAGCTAGTTTTGATGTTACACAGATTGTCCGCGACCTAGAACTGAGTGCAATTGGTAACCGAGAGGCCACTGCCTAGCTAAGTCATTACAGAAGAGGAACAGGAACACGAAGCCAATGCTCCTGCGCCCGCGGTTAATCCCCTCCGCTGTCATACCGTACGGGTCAGCAACAATTAAATTAAACTACTTAAGCTTTTAGTCGTAGGCCCATGGATTCGAACCTGCGACCGTAGCGGTCGCGCGGTTCCAGACTGTAGCGCCTAGAACCGCTCGGCCACACCTGCCGCCCCATTGTTTCAGTTCAGCTTTCTATTTACTTCTACACAGCTGAACATGTTTACGACATGTAGTGTGCACGTGTTGTGCGCCACGCCGCCCGAAAAAAGAAACGTCATTTCGTGGATAGCTGACCATCCAGGAACGTTTACGTGTGACGAAATTGTTTTATATTGTCGAGTTTGCGAGAAAAACGTTCCGTGCACAAAAAAAAAGAAAAAAAGTTTCAAATATGCCAGCATGTCAAGACAAGTCTTCATATCGCAGGAATGCAGAAGACATCTTCTGACAACAGCAACATGCAGTAGCAGGCGTTTGACCGAAGGTAACCAAAAAAGTCGGTTTAACATGGATCTGTGTGAAGTATTCATTGCAAGCAAATTCCTCTTCACAAACTAACAAACCCTATCCTCAAAGGCTTCCTGCGCAAGTTACATACACAACACAATTTAGGCTACATAAACGTTCTGGAAGAAATACGCAATTAACTCAAAGACAGCAGTACATTGTTTCAGTTGACGAAACTTGTGGCCGTACATTGCAAATTTAATTGCTGGTGCTTTAAAAGAAGAGACTTCTTCTTCCTGTTTAGCAGCCTACAAAAAACTTGAAAAAGTAAATCATTCTACGATTGCCAGATTTGTGAATGAGGGTATTGGAAAAATATTTACAGAATCTCCTGCAGATGAAAGTATGTTTATTTCAGATGCTGCTCGCAATACGATCAAAGCAAGAAAAGCCCTCCGAGCATTGTATCCCAATTGGATTCATGTGATGTGCTTTGCTCATGTTATACATCACCTTGCTGAAGAAGTATCTTCCATGTTTGTGGATGTAAGTAAACTGATTTCATCCACAAAGAAAGTGTTTCTAAAGTAATGATGGGGAGCTCGTGAATGAGTCGTTCAAATGAACGCTTCACTTCCGTGAAGTGTGAACTAACCAATCAGTTTCAATGAACTGGTTCAAATGGCTCTGAGCACTATGGGACTCAACTGCTGAGGTCATTAGTCCCCTAGAACTTAGAACTAGTTAAACCTAACTAACCTAAGGACATCACAAACATCCATGCCCGAGGCAGGATTCGAACCTGCGACCGTAGCGGTCTTGCGGTTCCAGACTGCAGCGCCTTTAACGGCATGGCCACTTCGGCCGGCTCAATGAACTGGTACTTCAAACTCTTCACAGATAGCACACTCCACACTTTTTTCTAGTTCACTCATTCTCTTCCCCTCTCCCTCTCCGACTACATCGGCGCTACGTCACTCATCCTCCCTTCACTTCAGTCCTCCCTCTGCTGCCAGTCGACGAATCGCGCGGGGTTTGTGGGGAACGATAGGTTTACGTGGGGTTTGGGAGGTGAGGGGCGAGGGGAAGGCAGCGTCAGCTGCTACGTGCAGTGCTGACATTACTTGTGACTATTTGTGCAGTTATACTTCGCATCTACGGGTAGCCTACCGTTGGCAGCGCTTGCAGACAAATGAATATTAAAGATATAAACGAAGGGGCTGGCTGTGTGAGCACGCACAGCCAACATGAAAATAAAAGGTTTGTTAATAACACTGAAAGAGGGATTTTACCTGAAATCGTACCAATGACTACAGGTGACAGTTTACGTTTTGAATCTGGAGGGTTATTATTCTCAACAAAAATAAAATCTACAGGAAAACTTCTGAATAATTACTTAACGTAGGTATATAGACTGTGACATTGGTAAACATACTCATTCTATTTTGGATTAAATTTTACAAGGAACATAAAATTGGACTGCATATCGTTGGTAGCCCTATTTTTCAGTTCATGAATACAACAAATAATATTTCATTTGGCAGATAAAGACTTTTTTTGACGCTTCATGAGAAAATTTCGAGCAAGATTAAATGTAATACCTTCTTTATATGTGACAGGCTTCTCTGTTTATCTTTCCTTTGTCCCCTTCGACCATGCTCTATTTAAGTTAACTCAGACGCTGTAAGAGCGTAAAACGTTGCGTGCATGTTACTGCATAGTTCGGCCATCTGTTGGTAAAATTATGAAGTATTACGAAGCTTCATTGTACGAGCGAGGCGAAGCGAGCGTAGCAGCGGCTGAGCAGCGAACTGGGCAACTTCGACAGGCTTCCGTACTTCACGAATGAACTACTTCATTTGAACGCTTCACGGCAAAGAGTGAAATGAATGAAGCAGTTCACTGGAATGAACGAGTTCGACCCATCTCTATTCTAAAGGGTCCTGCTGACATCGAGACCTACAAAGAGAAACAACCAAATGTAGCTTTACCTCCTGAACATAGTGGTAACTCGTTGGGGTATGTGGGTCGAAGGCAAGGCAAGATGGCGGCAAGTAGTAGTGAAACGGTTCTTAGCTCGTGTAAAAACACTTCTTTAGTCGATAAAAAGTGTAGAAAGTGCGAAAAACTGCTGAAAACTGGAATCACATGCAATGAATGCAAAAATTCGTTTCATTCTTGATGTGCAAAAATTGACTCATCAGTGAAAGAAAACAACGAATTTACGACAAGCTGGAACTGTATTCAGTGCTGCCTTACAAACTTAGGCAACATTACAAACGCAAAAAGATATGTCTGTAAGTGCCAATTCTCAGAATTGGTGGAAGATTTAATAAGTGAAATTCAGTGTTTAAAAGCTGAGGTTACATTACTACATAAAAAGGTGAACGAAATTGATCGGCAGCGCCTGTTAAACGATAGTAGGCCTAAATCAAAAACCAAGGAATGCTTTCCGACTATCATAACTCAAAACAGGTATCAGATTCTTGACGAAATACCGATAGCGGAAGTTGCAGCATTGAAACACGTGCAAACTAAAAACAACCGTTCAAACTGTAAAAAAATTGCCAGTGATAATTTCAAAAAACGCCAAGTCCCAAAGTCATGTATTAGGGGAGAGTGGGGCACTATGAACAATGGGGCACAATGAATCAGGTAGAATAATTTCAGTATAAGGTGGTAAATTTTTTTTTTCCTCTGTGCATATGTTATCAGTACTACTCTACGGACATCCATTTGTTTTCTGCAGGATCTAGTTCCCACCATTAGTGTTGTACTGGTGACATGTTAGTTTCAAGACAGTGAAGTAATTTTTGGAGACGTAGATAGATTGAATTTTATTCAATCCTTTGTCACCAAATTTTAGGAATGTAAGTCATTGTAACAATATCAATACTGTATTTTAATGATATAGATCTTCAAATATTAACAATGTTCATAAATGACCTCACATGAGCTTTGTTTGAAATATGTACTGTTGGGGCACATTGAACCAAGCTCTCCCGGGGCACAATGAGCCATGGTTCATTGTGCCCCAGGGTGGTCCATTGTGCCCCAGGAATCTTTTAATTGTCCAATACAAGCATTCTGTACTGTGTTTCCTTAGCATGGGTAAAAAAATATGTGTAGGTATATAACGCTTTTAAATTACAGACGTTCAGCAGTCCTGTTTAATATTACCAGGTTTGGAAATGGTTTGTTCATACCACAGGAAGACGGACAGAGGAACAACTGACCACAATGTTATGTAAGAAGCTGTAGAGGATGTTCTTAATAAGAGCATGGCAGTTCGCCAAGCAGCTAAATCTCATTCAATACCTTACTTTACTATTCAACAATATGTTCAAAACATTAAATGAGGTTCCAGTGAAAGATTGACACCAAACTATGACAATCGTAGGGTATTTTCTGTGGAGCAGGAGAAAGAACTAGTGGAGTATTTGTAGCATTCTTCTAATATATGCTTTGGTGTTGACACTAAAATATGCAGGCACTTAGCAAGTGAGCTGGCCTTGAAAAGTTGTCTGAAATGTCCTGAGAACTCGACGGAGGGAATGGCTGGTGTAGACTGGTTCTATGGGTTCATGAAACGAAATCCAGGTGTAAGTAACCGAGCCCCAGAGGGCTGCAGCTTATCCAGAGCAACGTCCTTTAATCGGTATACCGTTTCAAATTTCTTCAAAAACTTGAAAGACCTTTACCGGAGATACCCTACTTTCGCTGATGGTACTAGGGTTTTCAGTCTGGATGAAACCAGTATCTCAACTGTACCAGATAAGCTTCCAAAGGTAGTGGCAAAAAAGGGAAGTAAATAGAGTTCTCAAGCTACTAGTGGAGATCGTGGTGTCCTAGTGACCATCTGTTGCATAATCAGTGCAGGTGGTACTTTCCTGCTCCCAGAAATGATATTTCCTAGAGTACATTTTAAACAACATATGATATGTAATGCACCAACAGGCACCCTGGGGTTTGCAACAAAGAATGGCTGGATGAATAGTGCAATTTTTGTTGATGTCATGAAACATTTCATCCACAAATCCAGTAGTAGCCAAGACAATCCTACACTTCTAATTTTAGACAATCATTAAAGCCATCTGTCAATTGAGGTAATAGATGTAGCAAAAGCCAATAGGGTGGTTATGCTAACTATACCCCCATGTACCTCAAACAAACTGCAGCCTCTAGATGTAGGAGTGTTCTCTTCATTCAAGGGAACTTATTACTCAGCATTACATTCAAAACTTCTACACAGGAAAGGCACTCCTCTCACTATTTATGATGTAGCTACATGTGTCAGAATTGCTCTTGACAGATCAATGACACCCACTAACATCTGTTCGGGTTTCAAGAAATGTGATATATTTCCATTTGATTAAGACAATAATTCGTGGATATCCAAAAACAGAGAACAGAAAGAAGAGCAATAAACGCAAGAGAGAATGAAGTTTAATTGCAACTGATACACTGGAGAAAGATTTGTTGCAAGCCAAAAAACATCCCAATAAAAAGGTCAACCGGAAACTTTATGAGCAAGAATCAGATGACAACATTAGTGAGGCGCATTATGAAGAGAGCGATTCCAATGTGGATGTGTCTGGTGAATCTGAGTACAACGTTGAAGACTTGGACAAAACAGCTAGCAACATGCTTTACATGCTTCCACAACCTGCTACTGATGGTGTGACAAAGAGACAAAAATTATATTTCAAATTTGGAATTAGCTACGAGTCCATTGATGTTCGGTAATTCCAAAATAAGTTACATGATTATGTGCCTACATATTTAATTATATAATTCACATGTGGAATATATGTAAACATTATGTTTAAAGTACATTTACACTTACTTTGTATGTTAAATAGGTTCTTTCAATGAACCTGTTTAAAGTGGTTCATTGTACCCCACACGTGGGGCACAATGAACCAATTAGCAAATTTTTTTCAAAGGCATGCAGCTAAAAAAAACAATTAATGAAATGCTATCATATAAGGCCATTTGATACTTGAATGATTAAACTGTAACATCTGTAAATCACAACTCTGTACTAAAATTATTGGACGAGTAACACGAAGAAATATTTTTTATGGTTCAATGTGCCCCATTCTCCTCTAATGCTAACCTAGTGAGTGAACATAAACCAAATGTCGAATGTAACGACAGTGAAAACCGTGAAAGAAATGACAGTGTAATCCACGAAAGTGTATGCAAGAAACTGTTCCAAAACGGCAGTAGAAGTAGCGAGAAGTACAAGAAGGGCCGGATTCTTATATATGGAGACAGTCATGGTCGCGAAATAGCTCAAAACATCGCGAATATCCAAGACGACTTCACAGCTGTGGCTCACATTCAACCTGGTGCACCTCTCTCTGCTGTAGTGAAGCCGTGTGTTCAAATGGCTCTGAGCACTATGGGACTCAACTGCTGAGGTCATTAGTCCCCTAGAACTTAGAACTAGTTAAACCTAACTAACCTAAGGACATCACAAACATCCATGCCCGAGGCAGGATTCGAACCTGCGACCGTAGCGGTCTTGCGGTTCCAGACTGCAGCGCCTTTAACCGCACGGCCACTTCGGCCGGCTAAGCCGTGTGTGTAAGATAGTGAATCGTTCTCAGGAAGTGATTATGTCGTTATCATTGGTGGTACAAATGATGTGGCTAAAAATGAAGCAAATGACACTATCAGGCACATGAAAGCAATACTTGGTAAATTGACTGGCACTAAAGTAATTGTCGTTAACATTCCACAGAGACATGATCTAATGGACCAATCTATTGTGAACTTGGAAGTGCATAAAACAAATGTTAGGCTTAAAACTATATGTAACAAATTTCGAAATGTGTCTTGGGTAAACGTCAGTAACCTAGATAGAAACCTGCACACAACTCATGGTATGCACTTGAACAAGAGAGGGAAAAAGATTGTGGGTAAATTAATTATTGATGAAATCAGATGAAACAGCACACAAAGCAGTGTAAATAAGTGGATTGCTATGGAATGGCACAACCCACCCAAACAGGACTTGCCACAGAAAGAGCTGCAGCTGACAAGCCAGGGAAACTTGTAAACCCTGCTGGACAGCCTGGTAGCTCTAAATCTCCCTGTATGGTCCAGCAGGAGAAACTTAGCCCTAACATCATACAGCAGAATCCTTGCACTCTTAAAAACAACCAGTCTGGTAGGGTGACACGTCCATCAAGCGTTCAACAATCTAAACTCACTTTCAAATTAATTCAGCAGAACTTTCAAGGTCTTGGCAATAAGCACAACGAGTTGGATACAATTGCAGCAATTTATAACCCTGATGTTTCAGTTATAAATGAACACTGGTACACAGATGAGCTAATTAGTGTATGTAAGCCACTCTCCATGATCTTTTCCTCTGCCTTCAGTAGAAAAGAGAAACGTAGTGGTGGGTTACCTATCTCTGCAGCCAGTGGTAGTAATTATAGTGTAATAGATGTAAGTGCTTTCAGATGCATAGAACTAGCAACAATTAATTATAAGTGGACGAAAGAGAACTTAATTATTATAGGCCTATACAGACCTCCATCTGGTAGCCTAGATAGTTTCTTTGATGTTCTTAATGACCTGCTTCTTGACACTGACAGTAAACATTGCAATAAAAATGACTGGGTTAACATAATACTAACTGGAGATATAAACATTGACTTGCTGTCCAATGACTCTGTATCTAAAAAACTAATGCTAATACTAGCTCAATTTAACTTAACATTTCTGATAAACGATCCCACTGGAGAGGTCAATAGTGTAAAATCATGCATTGACAACATGCTGTGCACCAGTTCTGAAGCTTCCCATTTCTGACCACCACGCAATACAGTTATTTATAGAAGCTGAAAATCTTCAAGTCTATAGAAAACAGAAACAATATGTGACAAAAAGAATCACCAATTACGACAATGTTAAAGATTTCAACAGTTGGCTGAAAAGCTTACAATGGGGTGAAAAAAACAGCATTACTTTCAGTGATTTTTCATCAGATTTTTATTATTGCTTCAATGTCTCATCCTCAGAAAGGACCTTTACAGTAAATGACTGCAAAACGATACAAAAAAATAACTGGATACATCATGAAGTAAAAACAGGAAGAGAGAAACTTAGACTTTTCCAATGTGCGATTATAAATAATAACAGTAATAACAGACTAAAGGTAGAATTTAAGAACCATCAGGATTACTATAAAGATCTTCTGCTAGAAACTAAAAGTAAATATGTAGCCACAATGTTAAGAAACCCCACTAACACTGGTTTAGCTGTTTGGAAAGTAATAAATAGCTTCAGGGTTTGTAAGGACAGATCAACAAGTGATCTTACTATAAACCATAAAGGGCATATCATGAAATGTCAATGTCAGATTGCAAATGTTTTAATGAGTACTTTTCTTCTGTTGGAAAATCTGTATATGGCCATTTTAAGAATCTTCAGCATAGATATAAGGGCATTCCAATCAAACAAAGCATATACTTGGCCCCAACCAATAGCAACGAAGTCGAAAACATAGTAATGTCATTAAAAAATATAAAATCAGCTGGCTGTGATGGATTGTCTATCAGTACACTGAAAAGATGCAACACAACATGTCTGATGCCATGACCACAGCAGTAAATGATGTAATTGCATCAAGTTGTTTCCCAGATAGTGTAAACATAGCACAAGTAACCCGAATTTACAAGAAAGGTGATAAATATAAAACTGAAAACTACCACACTGTCTCAATCTTACCTACATTTTCTAATGTAGTTCAGAATTTGTACTAGATTAATGACATTCCTAAGTCAACACAATTTAATATTTGAAAATCAGAATGGCTTTATGAAGAACAAGTCAACTTCAGTAGCAGCAGCACAATTAATAGACAAAATAATAACAGCCATAGAGAACATGGAGTATGTAACTGGGGTGTTCCTTGATCTAGAAAATCTTTTGATTGTGTCAACATCACCACATTACTTGACAAGTTGTGGAACCTGGGTATCAGAGGAACTGACTATGAGCTAATAAAATCGTATATGAGCAATAGAAAACAACTTGTCTTGCTTCAAACAAACAGTGGGCCTTACAAATCTAAAATTACTGATATCAAATATGGAGTGCCTCAAGGTTCTGCCTTGGGACCCTTCTTTTCTTGATTTATGTTAATGATATACAATATTGTTCTCCTAACTGTACAAAAATATTGTATGGAGATGACACATCAATAGTGTGTAAACACAAAGACTAGGAGAGTCTGGAGGTGCTGTGCAACAGTGTAACTAATGAAATAGTCAAGTATTTTAATGAAAGCCATCTAAATGTAAGTGCTACAACGACTGCATTGATGGAATTTAACACAAGGAAACAAGTAGAATTTGACATGAATTTATCTGTAGGAAATGACATTGAAAAAAAGGAAAAATGGACAAAGTTCTTGGGAATTACAATCCAGAACAGCCTCAAATAGGACATGCATATCGATTCCTTAGCATGTAAGCTGTCAAAGAATGAGTTTAATATAAATATGATTAGCAAATAATGTAAGCACATGTGTGAACTAAAAACTGCTTGTGATGCCCTATTCTCATCAAATTTAAAGTATGCTGTAGAAATATGGTGTGCAGCTACTCAAGCCAACCTATGCACATTATTAATACTACAGAAAAAAGTTATCAGAATTATTTGTGGTGCCAAACTTCGAGAATCATGTCGGAATCTGTTCCCAAAATTAGGTGTGCTTACCTTTATAGGTGTATACATATTGAAAGTTATATTGATTGTGAAAACAATAAATCCAAATTTCAACTGTGTCCTGCACCAGTACGATACAAGGCAAAAGTTCAGATTCCAAGTAAGTAGCCACAGAACAGCTTTATATGAAAAAAATGCACTTCATGCTGGGCTTAAGCTAGCCAATGCCCTACCAAAAAGTCTCACAACCCTTCCTACTAACAAATTAAAAAGTCAGCTAAAAAGTATTCTAATTGAAAACCCTTTTTATTCCCTAGACGAGTATTGTATTTGTATGAAAAGTGCTTCATAAGTATACCAAGCTCATAATTTTAAGTAACCTACAACTAATATAATGTTGATAAAAACAATATTTGTAATATTGTGATTGTGTACTACCAAATGTAAAATGCATCAAAATGTAAAATTTATCAATACAAACATATCTTTAGTTTGTAATTTATAAACTGGCGTATTCGGAAGAATAATCTGTATGATGTCCTGAAACTGTATTATTTCTAGTGATTGTATTTGATTATTTGATGTTGAATAAATATTATTATTATCAATTACAATGAACATTTCGAGGCCATTAGAGGGGTAGTAAATAACTTCGATAGTGCAGAAACTTTGGCAGTTTGCCAGTCCAAGGAAGCTTTTAATGATTCCGACATTAAGAAAGACATTGCTATGATTAGCACACATTTTTCCCATATCACTGCAAGTATTAAAAAGCTTGACACTCAAGGTTTGGCGTTGAATAAATCTATTCAGTTAATGAAAAAATTATTCTAATGAATTCGTCATTGCAAGAGGTATTCCCAAGAAAACTTAAAGAAAAATTTGTAAACAATAACGCAGGCTTTGAAACAGTGATCTCAATAAAAACTTCTTTAGGCTCACTGCTTTGAACTCATGTGCCAAATCGATAGTTTTATTAATGGCTCAGGTGAACTTTTACCAGAACATAGCATCCAAATTCAAATACTGCACAGTTACCTCAGTTGAGGTAGAACGGTCCTTTGCTGCCTTTAAAAATGTTTTGAGCGATGGAAGACACAACCTTAGTACCAAACATTAGCAACAGTACTTGGTCGTTTATGTTTACATTAGTAGAAAAATGTAAAATAAATTGTAAATGATGTTTTGGTCCAATAGTATTAATTAAAAGTTAATGCTGTTCAAAAAAATTAATGTTTGTACGTTGCTTTTTAAAAAAAAATATTATGGTGTTTTCGAGCATGCCGCTCTGCTTGCGATATATCTCGAACTTGGTCCCGTACATATCGATTGTTTCGCTCTGACTTATTCACATCGCATCTGCTTGTTACTGACAATAAAGAAGGAACAATTCTTGAAACATTCGTGTCCCCATTTTGCAAATTTTTAGAAAATAATCCCGGAAAGGCTACCTTCCTAACCTGTACCAGAAAGTATTCAAAAAATGATGTCAACATTCTAATTATACCGATTTTTCGCGAGGCTGGCGCTCTTCCTCATAATTGATATGCACAGTTTCAACTTTGAGATATAATGCACGCATTAATTACCATGATTTTTTATTATTTGATCTTGCTTTTCATGCATTTTAAGCATTTTTCACGAATATTTTAAGGTTTTTATGATGCATATAATCAGGTCTCAAGTAACGAAATTTAGGGGTATATATTTGTCTAAGTAACATAATTAAGTGAATAACATTGCAAGATCACAGGTTAATGTAAGCGCTAGTTAAGCCATGGCCAAATATGACATGCTGGTACGTTAATATCTGGTGTAATCATCAGTATGTTGAATGCAAATATGCGTGCGATGTGTTGTACAGGTGCTGGAAGTCAGTTTATGTCAAAAAGCCCAAGGGACACGCCAACACTCTATATAGCATGTTGCGTTACAACAGTGGCATGTGGATGAGCAAATCCCCTGGAATGCTGTTCATGAATGCCATCACAACAGGTCGAATTACCAGACTGGTGAGCAAATTTGCAGTCAGGATGCATGGGATATCCATGAGAGAGCTCTTGCTGTCATACGATATCACACCCAAGACCATAAACCCATTCTGGGTCTAATGTATCTAGCACACAGACAGGTTGGTTGCAGGCCCTCAACTGGACTCCTCCTAACCAACACATGAACATCACTGGCATTGAGGCAGAAGCAGCTTTCATCAGAAGACACAAAAGATATCTACCATGCCCTCCAATGAGCTCTTACTTCACACAACTGAAATCACAATGCCAGTGGTTTAGAGTCAGCTACAGGGCATCTGGCTTGGGCTGTTCTTGAAGTAACCAATTTCTAACAGTTTTTTTGTATAACTGTGGTGCCAACTGCTGTTCAGATTGCTGCTCCAGATGCAGTACAATGTGCAAGATCCATAAGCTAAATACAATGGTCCTTCCTCTCGCTAGTGCCACATGGTCGTCTGGGCCTGGTCTTCATGTGACTGTACATTCTCATAACCATTGTACAGTGGTTACATTCCTGCCACACCTTTCTGCAATATCGCAGAAGGACATCCAGCCTCTAATAGCCCTATTATGCGACCTCATTTAAACTTGGTGAGGTGTTGATACTGGCTTCTTTGTATTCTTAAAGTCATTCTTGACTAACATCAACTCACCACATCCAATCTCAAAGGTAACTAACGCTCATAACCATACACCATGTATTTAAAGCAAACCTGCACCACTCTTATGTGACTAGTGCAGGATTTGAATAGACATTATCTTTCTGATGTAGAAATATGTCTACCAACTTTTGTTTATTGCTCACAATTCCTTCTTGCTGTTGCAACTTTTTTCTGGCAGTGTATTACTAGATATATCATACAGTCTTTTTTTATCTTAATTTACATTCGTTTCGTTCTGTTGCTCCTTATTTACCATGCTGAAGATCTTGAGATTTTGAATTCCATCTGACATTCAAATACAAAGTCACCAACAATACAAATATTAGCATTTATAGTTTATTCAACTACTACCACATTCTTTATATCATCAATACCATTTGCTCTGTCTTAGAAATGAGTTCACTATTATTATTTTTCTGTTATTATTAATATCAGAACATAACTGAATTACTACATCTATCTGCTTGTTACATTCAACATTCAATTTCATTTGCTTTCACATTATCTACAAATTTATTAACAAAATCCATCTTCAGATTTTCCATTTATTTATAGTAAAATTTGCCATTGAACTAACCTGTAAACTAACAAAATTTTAATGTAATTTACTGTTGTCTTCTCCAATTTGGATTACATTTACAAAAATACAGCTCTCATACTTTTTGCATAACCTTACTTTTACCATCATTAGTCAGTTCTAGTTTCTATAGAGCATGCCAAATTAACTTACAATCCTCACTACTCAGTTTACAATTCTAAACATTCTTGCCACTCATTTTGAAAATAACCATTTAGTTTGAACACAAATATAAACAACTTTACTTTTCTGCTCTCACTGCTGTTGTTGTCACTGGTTTGACAATTTCTGTCAGTCAGCTATGTTTACATCTCGCCATCTCTTCAGTGGTTGATACTCTTCAGATACGTTGCACCTCTGAAACTTCTTATAAGCTGATCCCTTTCCAATAGAGCAGGAACATCCCCAGGTTTCTATTGGGTGGAAAATCCATCCAGGTTGTCAGCTGAAATCTTTGTACAGTTCAGAGCACATCTCTGAGGTGTTGAATTTACACTCATCTTCTCTATTATGTTTGCTAGTGCTCTGTCCAATCTTATCACAAATGTAGCCAGTTTGTATTAATGTTTAATATTTACATAATTTAAGGTCATGAATATTTTTACTGATCTTATGGTTTGCCAATAAATAAAAGTTCCTCACATGATGGACACCATAAGATGAATTACTGTCTTGAATATTTGCCCCTGAAGTCTCATTGAAATTCTTCTTGAATAGTCCTCCTGGGGTATTGGATTTGGTGACAAGCTGTTCAGTGACAAACACCACATTGTAGAAATTAATTTATGATCTCATATTCATTGACACACATAATATTGGGATGACCAGCTTGTATCCATCAATTTAGACAGTTAATATATTATAGGCTAACACTTAACCTAGACTAGGATTGTTTTGAAAGAGCATTTGTAAAGTGACAACATAATTACTACAGAATTCTGACTCACAAGTAACATGAGGTTTATGTTTGTTTGCTGTTTAATCTCAACTTCAACTCACATGGTTGCTATACTAAATGTATACTCGGCAAAGGTTTCTGCAGAGGTTCACATCTGCATTTAGGTTAGTGCAAAAACACAGCTGTGCTGAAGGAAACAGTACAGTTTTCTGTGAACTGTGTGGCAACCAAGCAAAAATAAGTTACGCAGCACTTGCCAAATCCATAGCATTTCTCATTTGTCCCTCCTTGTTATGCTAAAATTGCCTAAATCTGACGACTGGCAGAATCATAGACATTCTCTGCTAGTAGTACATGAAAATAATACAATGAATAAAAAGTCTGTATGTGAAGGTACATGGTGAAAAAACCCACAGATATGTTGAAGTTAAAATTTATTTAAAAAATGAATGAAACAGCGATAATGACAGAAGCAAAGTCTGACTGTAAGCATTGGCAAAGACATTAATTATGAATGCGTAGTAAGGCATAGGCAAATAAAAAAATACATCTTTTCCTTTTCTTTGTACATGATTTTGTTTCACTCTCTCATAAGTAGAAGGATGGTTAAGATGTATTGCTCCAAGTATGACATGCTGCGGGTGTTTTGTATTATATGTGATTCTGAATAAGAGGAGGCTGAACAACAGTCTTAAGTATTTTTCTTGAAGTGAAGTGGAGTCAAGTTGGGAGGACCTCCTTCATCTTGAGAGGCACTGGTGTCCTTGGAGTGGGCTGGCTGCATCTACAATTGAAATGTAGGAGAGGAATACCATGTCCTATTTTGTGAGATTAACGGAAGAATAAGAGCTTTCAGAAGATGACAAATATAAATCGATTCAATGCAAAGTGAATGAAAAATAGTACAATTTCGTAAATGCGGATCATGTACTAATAATGCAATTGTACTATCCTTTAATGTTTTCCGTTTTCATTAGATATCATTTTCTGTTATTATTATAATACAACTGCCAACCTAAGTACCATGACATCAGAGCACTGGTTGTAAGTAGGGTCTGTTGATTATTGTTCTAGGAAGAAATTTCTATGACATTGTTATTAGTCATAAAAACAAATTGTCTGTATTTTCTGTTTACATTAATCAGAATAGGGAGCAAGTAAAGCAAAAAGGCAAAAAATTAGGGGAAAATTTTGGGAAAAAATAAGAATTGGACCCAGGTAGCACCTCTTCTGACGTAGATAGAAACCTTTCCCTCATTATTCCCTTCCTTGAGTTTTATTGTGGAAAATTTATGGGAATTTTTCATTGTGATATTCATTGTCAGTGAAACATAAGGAATTGCGACACAATAGTTTGCATAACATAATAGATGTAAAATAGGCTTTGACATAACGTAAACTGCAATTATCAAGTGTAATAATTAGCATATGAAATTTTCTCGTTTTTTGTGAAATTTTAATTTTTGTATATTCATACAACATGGCAGAAAAATAAATGTCCATTGTTGATAAGGCCCATCCACACGCAACGATCTGTCTGCGCAAATGTCTGTGCACATCACATCTGCGCAGACAGATCGTTGCGTGTGGACAGAAGATTTGCACCAACCTGAGGTGTGTGCAAACCTGGAAATTGGAGTTGGAGGATTGTGCGAAACCTCTCAAATCTGTGGGTTCAAACCATATCTGCGCAGACAAGTTGGAGCGTGTGGACAGGAGATCGCCGCAAATCTGACGCGAAACAGCTGTTTGCTCAGTCTAGTGTTTGTATTTGTGCGCACATGGCATTAAAATGGCTGATAGTCGTCAGTGTTCTCGAGAGTTTGTAAGTGAATTCGTTGAAATATATAGAAACCACCCATGTTTGTGGAAGATTAAAAGTAATGAATATAGTGACCGAGACAAAAAGGCAGCAGCATACAATGCTCCAATTGAAAAATTGCGGGCAGTTGACGCCTCGGGAAACAGAGAAACAGTAATAAAAAAAAATTCGTTGCAAACTGTTTACCGAAAAGAGTTATCCAATGTTCAGAAATCTAGAAGATCTGGTGTAGGAGTAGATCAAGTATACCAGCCAACATTATGGTATTTTGATCAAGAAACGCCAAGACCAAGCAGGAGTACAATTGAAGATGAAATTGGAGTGTCAATGTGCGAGGAAATGGAACAAGAGGTAATGTAAAACAATAGTATAACTATATTAACTATAGTTTCACGACCACAGTACTACAAGTAAAACTTTTCAGGCAGATAACCAATCTCTGTCTAGAATTCAGAGTGGAGTTTTGTATCCTGGAACAAAAGTTTGTAACAGGTTGCTTCTACACAGTAGCGAACTGAAAATGCCTACTCAGAAACAAAGTAAACCATAGCTCATTGTCCGTGTAGGTATATAATCTCTAATAATATAGGCCTACTGTGTTTCAAATACGTCTACAACACCAAAAATATTATCTGTAACCTGACAGACTTAATTTACTTGACTTGCCTTCATGAACTCATCCTTCAGGACAGAGTAAATAGCTTCACATGTGTTGGGTATTATTTCACTCAACGCTTGTTTCGATATTGCAGTTGAAAATTCCAAATCCTTGTAGCACCTTCATGTTGCTAGGAATCTTAATGTTACCACCAGCCGTTCATGAGGCAAAATTGCCCTTCTCATACAAGTAATTTTCCTCATAATATGAGGGGTTACAAGCTTTACGAGATAATTATAAGTTTCGACATCCATCCGCAAATAATTTCGCCAGTCGTTAGGTTCGCCCTGCAACTCTCGCAGCAAATTTACGTGAGAAAATTGCGTTCGCTTTAGCAGCCACTGACTACACCATTTTGACCGCTTTCTCTGTTTCCTACGGTTGGTCTGAACAGAAGTTGCGAAGACAGACCACAACAGAACTTCCTCCATTTCTACACTCCTGGAAATGGAAAAAAGAACACATTGACACCGGTGTGTCAGACCCACCATACTTGCTCCGGACACTGCGAGAGGGCTGTACAAGCAATGATCACATGCACGGCACAGCGGACACTCCAGGAACCGCGGTGTTGGCCGTCGAATGGCGCTAGCCGCGCAGCATTTGTGCACCGCCGCCGTCAGTGTCAGCCAGTTTGCCGTGGCATACGGAGCTCCATCGCAGTCTTTAACACTGGTAGCATGCCGCGACAGCGTGGACGTGAATCGTATGTGCAGTTGACGGACTTTGAGCGAGGGCGTATAGTGGGCATGCGGGAGGCCGGGTGGACGTACCGCCAAATTGCTCAACACGTGGGGCGTGAGGTCTCCACAGTACATCGATGTTGTCGCCAGTGGTCGGCGGAAGGTGCACGTGCCCGTCGACCTGGGACCGGACCGCAGCGACGCACGGATGCACGCCAAGACCGTAGGATCCTATGCAGTGCCGTAGGGGACCGCACCGCCACTTCCCAGCAAATTAGGGACACTGTTGCTCCTGTGGTATCGGCGAGGACCATTCGCAACCGTCTCCATGAAGCTGGGCTACGGTCCCGCACACCGTTAGGCCGTCTTCCGCTCACGCCCCAACATCGTGCAGCCCGCCTCCAGTGGTGTCGCGAGAGGCGTGAATGGAGGGACGAATGGAGACGTGTCGTCTTCAGCGATGAGAGTCGCTTCTGCCTTGGTGCCAATGATGGTCGTATGTGTGTTTGGAGCCGTGCAGGTGAGCGCCACAATCAGGACTGCATACGACCGAGGCACACAGGGCCAACACCCGGCATCATGGTGTGGGGAGCGATCTCCTACACTGGCCGTACACCGCTGGTGATCGTCGAGGGGACACTGAATAGTGCACAGTACATCCAAACCGTCATCGAACCCATCGTTCTACCATTCCTAGACCGGCAAGGGAACTTGCTGTTCCAACAGGACAATGCACGTCCGCATGTATCCCGTGCCACCCAACGTGCTCTAGAAGGTGTAAGTCAACTACCCTGGCCAGCAAGATCTCCGGATCTGTCCCCCATTGAGCATGTTTGGGACTGGATGAAGCGTCGTCTCACGCTGTCTGCACGTCCAGCACGAACGCTGGTCCAACTGAGGCGCCAGGTGGAAATGGCATGGCAAGCCGTTCCACAGGACTACATCCAGCATCTCTACGATCGTCTCTATGGGAGAATAGCAGCCTGCATTGCTGCGAAAGGTGGATATACACTGTACTAGTGCCGACATTGTGCATGCTCTGTTGTCTGTGTCTATGTGCCTGTGGTTCTGTCAGTGTGATCATGTGATGTATCTGATCCCAGGAATGTGTCAATAAAGTTTCCCCTTCCTGGGACAATGAATTCACGGTGTTCTTATTTCAATTTCCAGGAGTGTATATTTCAAAATAACTGAATTAAATTTTTGACGTTTGCGGGGAGCGTAATCACTTGCCACTGATATTTCTTTTCTTCACCGACAGATGGCGGGCGAGTAGTAAGTTGGGGTTCGTGTCGTGTGAACACACCACATTTGCAGCGATCTTTTGCATGTACAGACATCTGCGCCGATGTCTGCGCAGACAGATCGTTGCGGGTGGACCGGGTTATAGCAATAGCGAAAATGTAGTCGGCCAATATGGCGTAGAATTGCGCGTTCGAACAGTTGAAGTTCAGGCGCTATGCATGCCTACCGCAGAAAGTTTAAATAAGTCAGAAATGAGTGTCACAGGTGTGATAGTGACAGCAGAATAACCTTGACGACACAATGTTTACAATTGACAAGACAATGTCATGCACCTCCCAGAGCGATATAGCGCTCATAAATGAAACATAGGAGAGTGATACAAATATGAGTTTTGACAAGACGTTACAAACACCACTTGTTCACAACACAAACATTAACCTGGAAAGTACAGCTGACAGCAACCACAGTGGTACAACTGGGCACTGCAACAGTAGTTATTATCTAAATAAACACGAAATTAGATAATATGAACACCAATTTCAGTGACATGAAACAAGATATGAATGCCAAAAATGATAATTTGACACAAGATATGAACACGGTAAAATAGAAACAAAACACTGTTACACAAGATCTAAATACACAGAACTAAAACAAGTCTTCAAGGATCTGCAAGACACAGTCTCACAGAAGTTCAATGACTTAGCTAAAAATTTTCACATTGAAATCGACGAAAAATTGAATGATATGAAAAAAAACAAGTACAGCATGAAATACTTTCTGAAGTTAACAGTAACATTACAGAGTTAAAACAGACTGATGATTCTTTTAACAACCATAATGATCTACTAGAACAACAGATAAAGAAAACCAC
Source organism: Schistocerca americana (assembly GCF_021461395.2). Classification (NCBI taxonomy): domain Eukaryota; kingdom Metazoa; phylum Arthropoda; class Insecta; order Orthoptera; family Acrididae; genus Schistocerca; species Schistocerca americana. The sequence goes on along the minus strand of NC_060119.1, from coordinate 893,195,199 downwards.
AAACACAAACATTGAAGTCACACAAAACCAGTTGTGTTCGACAGTAAAAAAGGTAACCACTGTTGTTAACAAACTAAATAAAAACTATGAAAGTGTACCTCTCGCTGTAGAAGAGCTTACTTTAAGGGTAGCACCATTAGAAATTGACTAAACATGTGATGAGAAGGAGAGAGAGAAGATCAATGAAAATTTGAGTGATATCACTAGTCAAGCTGAAGCAGGTTCATTAGATAAGATTGCAGAGAAGTTAGAAACAGATTGTAAGTTGTACAAGATGCAGTAGGAAAAGCTATTCAGAAAAAAGAAAATGAAAAAGTGAACAAGGTAAACATTAATCTTGGTCTGAGGCAGTGCAAGAAAGACTCAGACATGAGGCTTTCAACCCTGCACCATTAAAGGGCAAAAACGCAATACAGCTGCACATTAGAGAATAATTAGTCACAATGCCAGATCACAACACTAAATATTTTCTGTCAGTGCTCCATTCTATCAACTTACCCTATGAGGAAAGACCTATACCAAGCAGAGCAACAGAAACTCAGGCACAATAACAACTTGGTTATGTAAATCAGTCAGTAAAACGTGATCTAAACACATGTAAGGATGATACACAAACAGCTAAATTACATACCCAGAGGTAACGAGTACAGTAATGGGAGCAGAAAAAACAAATGATTTAAAAAAAAAGCATTTCAAAACAACAGGAGTGATTTCAATGCACGATTGCATTACTGTTCACCATCACGAGGTCATATGTCGCATATAAACAGAAACAGCCAGCCACAACAATAGCCGATGCATGGCAACAATCCATGCCTTACGCTGTACAGCAGCCAACTTTTGGGCAGCAAAGTAATGGCACAGCAATTTTTACTAATAACAACACAAGCACTCACTAAGTCCCAGGATATTGACCTCTCTGGGAGTGGGAGCAAAGCAAAACTACAAACATGTTCCATAACATTTGTCAAACAAAATGACATCAAGGATGATGTGTATCAACATGAGTTAGATGCAAAGAGTAATATCCAGGAAGAACAAGAACAAGCAATCATTAAGGTGACAATATTCAATATTGACACACAGTTAATTTCAGATACAGGTTCAACTACCAACCTAGTGCCAAATGCATTTTTCTGTGAATTGAAGAAGAGAGGCAAATTTCCAACATTTCCTGTCCAAAATTGCAAGGTGCAACTGCCACAGGTAGTAAGGCTAAATTGGTGAAACATGAGGAACTTCTTCCATTACAAACTGCACATTTTACAGTGAAGTGCAACTTTCTTATAATCAACAAACTTATAGTTAATTGTCTTATTGGCATGGACACGTTTAGAGCATACAAAACACAGACTGATATGGGTAATGGTAAATGCTACTTTTATGTAAAGGATCAGATTTGTTCTATTGATTTAGTTAAAACACCTGATAAAAGTGACAAAAACAAACCAGAGTCAAATGTAATAGTACAATATTCCTTTCCAAGTGTATATATCATAAACAAATTTCATCACGAAAAACAAGCAAACACTGATGTTAGTTATGAAGTGGTAGCGCAAAAACTAAGTGAATCACAGATACTAAATGATATGCAATGACAAAAACTTTCTAACATTTTATTTAAGCATGGAAATGTTTTCAGTAAGGAGCCTGGAGCAATCAAAGACTATGCATATATATTTGATGTTTATCCGCATGAAACACTATGTGTAATGTGATATCCCATTCCATGGGCAAATGAGAGGCAATATGGGAAGAGATCACTCATATGATTAAATGGGGAATTATACAACCTTTATTTTCACCCTATTGTAGTCCTATATTACCAGTAAGTAAACCAGATGGATCTCTAAGATTAGTTCTCGATGCTAGAGGTATCAGTAAGATTTTGAGTACCATTACATATGAGACTAGAAAGGTTGAACAAACAGTTTCTAAAGTTTCAGAATAAAAAATACTTCACTATACGCAATCTCAAGGAGTCCTATGGGGAAATAAAGTTCCACAAAGGAAGTCGAAAATATACAGCATTTGTTTGTGATGGCAGAAGTTACGAATTCCGAGTTCTACCTTTTGGACTGATCATTAGCACAGGCGCGTTTATATCTGCACTGGACAACGTCCTAGGACCAGAATTTCTTAGTAAAGTCACTGTTTATGTAGACGACATGCTAATAACCACACCCACTTGGTTACAACATATCAGGCTGATTGAACAGGTACTTCAATAATTTACACATTACAGAATAACACCCAATTTAAAAAAGTCTACTTTTGGAAAGGAGCAAGTGAATTTGTAGGACATGTTGTGTCAGAACAAGGTATATTACCTCATTCGAAAAAACTTAGCGCCATACGCAACTGTCCAGCTCCAAGGAATAAAAAACAACTAAAAGCTTTTTTAGGACTAGCTTCTTTTCTTCGTAAGTTTATACCACAACAACTGATGTACAGTGATGCATTGCTTAACTTGTTACGAAAAAATAGGCTTCAGTTATGGGATGATAAGTGTCAGGAGGACTTTAACAACATTAAGCAGGCATTAGTCAATGCAAACATTCTTAGCCACCCTGACATGTGGAAGGATGTTTGTCTATGCACAGATGCCTCATCTCAGGGGCTGGAGGCATGTTTGTTCCAGATGCGAGGAGAAGAACGTAAGGAAGTACCCAAGATCTTCACTTTTGCTAGTCGAACATTGTCAGAAGCACGAAGATCTTACTGTGTACCAGAACTGGAAATTTTAGCAGTAATATGGGCATTTAAAAAGTTTGAATATTTTATTGTGGGGTAAGAATACCAAAGATTACTGTGACCACCAGCCACTGCCATTTCCTTTAACATGTAAACTACTGCACCATAGATTAGCTGGGTGGTGTCTGTATTTACAAGAATTCAATTTCAAGACCTTTTATATTAAAGAAAGTCAGAATGTTATTTCAGATGCCTTGCCTCGGTTACCACAAACTTCAGCGGAATTTGGTGAATTAACCGAACAGGATTCGGAAATCAGAACGTTATTCATGCAAGGTACAGCACAACAGTCTGATTACCATAAGTTTTCTAAGAAAAAAAATTATATAAAAGCAAGATGTCAGATGGAGTAAAGTCATGCAAAATAGTAAGCAAGGTAATGGTGGAAAGGTAAGTACATGGTATCAAAAGTACAACTTCGTTTTGTTTCATAGGAAACATGAAAAATCTGATGAATAGTGTGAGTTTACTCCTGAAGATCATATCGACGAATTTATACGACACACACATAAAGTACACTATACCTGTTTTTATCAACAAAGTTTTATTCATTTGCTACGATTGATGCCTTTTATGCTTTCACAGCACTGACTTGTTTCCAGTCTTGCAATTTAGGCCTACTTGTTTGAAAGTGATGTCTGAAGCTTTCGCAGTATGGAATTTTCATTAGTTAGGCGGGAATTTTCACGTCTCAGTGCATCCATTATGAACTGTAAACTTACTAAGCGTTCATTTAGCTTCACAATTGCCCGATTAGAATCACTACAAAATCGCTTTTTTACTTCTTCACTGACACTTTTGCTCACTTTATGAACACTTACAACTTCACATGACGTCATTTTAGTACACTTCAAAAGATGGTTGTGTCTCCTGTAAACATTTTATGTAGTGAAAAAAATCAACTATGTACACCCTGATCTGAGCATGTGGTGTGTATGCAATGACATAACACAACACAGGCAAGCCACTGGCAAGGCATGGCATGGTATGGTGAGCGCAGTTGCACTTGCTGGACATGGATGTTGATGCCTAGATGATGCCCCTTGAAGGTGTCATCATACCTCAGAGAAACCAAACTTACTACAATGTAAATGCTCAAGGCAAATGAAGATTTTGATCTTAGATCTTAAGTTGGGTTCGATGTGCTCAGACATATTGACCAATGTGTTTGAGTTTATGAGTCCAAAGATCTCTCTTCATAATTGCTGTAAATAGTTGAAACAATGTAGAAGATTATTGTTGAAGATGTGTTTGTCATTCAGTACCTGTAAGTAGCGAGACACTCTCTTACAGCAGCATCGTACCTGAATATGAAGTCAAGTCAGAGTAACTAGACCAGGAAAACAAAAACTAAAAGATGACTGTATTGGAAGAAGGAAAATTAAAAGGAACTTAAACCCCACACCGCAGACAGATCAGTCATACAGTTTTCCCTACTCATGGTGTTACAGCCAAGTCACTGCAGATACACATGGGAGGAAACACAGCACCTGTAGACCTTACTGAAGGACAAGAAAATGTGGTGTTGGAAAAGAGAGGTTTGGGAAAATTATTTCGAAGAATTATTTGGTTGCCAGGGACAACTCAAGAATCAACATCGGAACTTATATGAATGAGCACATAGATTTTACCGATAATCATGGATTTCAGATAGCAGAAAAGGTGGCAGAAACACAAACTAACACACGTGTCCAGGCCTTCGTCAAGCAAGCAGCAGGTGTTGAAAAAGTGACAAAAACAATGGTGACATTGTGTGAAAACCTTGACTCTAAAGACTGTGTCATAATTTGTGCAGGTGCAAATCATGTTGCCAGAGATAAGGGTAGTGAACTCATCACTGTTCTTGAAAGTATAACACAATTTTTAGGGAAGTAGACTGTAATACAAAAAAATGTGACGCAAATCTGAATAGCAAATACACACTAAAGACTGTAAGCCAGAATGTAAAGTAATTAACAAACAAAGTTGATGAAATAAGTACACTCCTCAATAGTGACTGGCAAGATGATTTGTGAACACTGTTAACAAAATGAGTATTTTCAACACCTAAAAATATTGCATTTTAACTTTGCGGATTGCTTTCATTGAATGGAATCAAAACACAGGGGAACTTGTATGTATGTAAAAGAAAATATAGATTATAAGAGTATAGCCTCTACATATAAACCAGGTTGTGAAGCAGACTTTGAAATCTCAGCTGTTGAGTTAATGTCTGAAGAAACTATTATTTTATGTGTGTGTACAAGTAGATCTCCTGTTAGCAATATAAGTGATTTTTTTTCATGAAACTGGATGTTGCTTTAGGCAAACTCAAGACAACTATGAAATAAGTGGTAATGTGTGGAGATTTTAATATTAACTTACTGAGGCATAGACCTCACAGGGAAGAGTTCTTCAATATTACAAAAGCCAACAAACTATGTCTGACTGTTAGCTCTCCAACACAGGTAACAAAAACTAGTGTCACTCCCCTCGATCAGGTATATGTAAATATGGGCAAGTGTACATCAGAAAACTTTGATATTGGCTATAGTGAGCACCTTTCGCATTACTGTCCATACTTGTAAATCACATTTCGACCAGTATACAAACTCTATTACCAATGAAAAGATGGAAAATTTTGAACATTTTGAAGCATAAATTAGACATAGCTTTTCCACAAAGCAAAGTGATTTCCAGAAGCACAGACAGATTCAAGAACAGGCATTAGAGTATCTCGTAAAAGGAAGTGGGATCTTTTTCCGCACTCAAAAACTGACAGCAGTCCAGAATTTCTTAGTTACTTCAAAAAATACAAGATAGTTTTGAAACACGCCATAAAAGAGTAAAAAATTAAGGAAAATGACAATTATATTATGAAGTCACCCAATAAAACTAAGTCCATATGGAAAGCAGTGCAGGATATCACAGGGAAAAAGACAACTCACAAAAATATTGTGATATCGCACAAGGGCATGGATGTCACTGCCTAGGGCAGTTGCAAACAGCTTCAGTTCTTATTACAGGTGTGAAACTTGCTGGAAAATTTGGTAAGCCATAAAATACAACACTGAAAGAACTTTCATCTATTGAAATAAATAATATACCTGTGTTCCTCAGCCCAATAGGCCCAACAGAACTTATAAATATCATTAATTCACTGAAGAGTAATTTTTTACTGGTACTGATGATTTTCCAGATTATGCTATAAAAATAACAGCAAGACACATACTCTCTCCTTTATTACACACATGGAATTCCTCCTTATCATGTGGTGTCTTCCACAGCAACTGAAAATGGCAAAAGTAAAACCCTATTTTAAAAAGATGATCAGCAATGTATGTGTAACTTTAGGCCTCTGTCATTACTGTCAGAGTTCGAAAAAATTTTTAAAGGTTTCCTTTCACAACTAATTACACTCTTCAACAAGAATAAAATAATTTCTGGATGTCAACATATCTACAGACCACAGCGATCAACTGAAACAGCCATGTTCACCCTGATAAACTTTGTCGTAAATGCAGTGGACAACCACAGAAAAATGTCAGGTTTATTGTTGGACCTAACAAAAGATTTTGACGTGACTGATCATTCTGTGCTCATGAGAAACCTTGAATGGTATGGTGCCAGATCAGTGGATTAAATCATATTTTGAATATCGCTTTCAGGTAACTGAAATTCAGTACATGGAAGGAAATGAACTCCAGGCACACCTTTCAGAACCATGTGGACTAAGTCAGGATGTTCCACAGGGCTCTATTTTAGCTTCCTTTCTTTTTTGGTATACACTAATTATTTCCTATTACATGTTAGGGATTCTGAACCAGTACTATTTGCAGATGACACCAGTCTATTGATTGAAGGAAATAAAGAAGAAAATCTTACTGCATTTGCAAAAGACATTACGAAAGAAGTGCCTGAATGGCTTACCAGAAACAAGGTTAATAGCTAATCCCCAAAAAATAGTAGTAATGAATTTTCACACAGATCAAAATAAAAATGCAGCACAGCCAGTAATATGTATAGGTAGCCAAAACATTAGTGTTTAGTGAAACCAAATTTCTTGGGATTCATACTCAGGAAAATCTTAAATGGAGTTATCATATCACATCACTAAATTCAAAACTAGTAAAAATGAGCTATGTAGTAAGAATTCTTTGCGACAATAATAGTACACAAACAGTTAGGGCTGTATAATTTGCTCATGTACATTCAGTACTGAAGTACGGTATCCTTTTCTGGGAAAATGTATACCAGGCCATAACAGTTATCAGGACACAAAAGGCAATTATAAGGATAATGAAACAAGCGATTTATATACTGGAAGTACTCGTGCATGACAAATAAAGTATACTGAGAATAGGAAACCTTTTTCTTCAAAACAAAAGTGTACATGATTACAGTACCAGGTCAGAGAGTGACATACATTTTAGTCATTGTAACACCACATTATGCCAAAAAGGTGTTATTATGCAGGGACAAAACTACGCAACAGATTATCAAGACAAACAAAATCACTTCCTGAACTACAGTGTTTTAAAACGTCTGTGAAAGCCTACCTTCTGAAAAACAACTACTATTCAATCTCACAGTATCTTATGCAAGAAAAAATGGAATTTCTAACTTTTATAATAGAAATAAATTATAAATATACAGTATTTAATAAAATTTGTAATTACTAACTGTACAAGAAAAATAGCACCAGAAGCACCAGCAGCACCAGCATGATCTAGGTTATTTGTGGAACAGAACAGTGAAACTATAGCAGAAAACAGTGAAGTATTTAATAAGAATCAGAAAAACGTTAAAAAACTTACAGGAAGCCCATAAAGTACTTGAAGATGATATTAAAACAGAATTAGAAGCTACTATTAAGGGTGAAGGGGATGACACTCTTAACAAATTAGAGGAATATATCAATAAAAAGTTAAAAGCTACCACTACCTAGTTGGCAGTGACCATATCACAAGCAGTAGCATTTGAAGAGAGTTAATGTCTATACTTAACACACAAGGAAAAAATTATTGTTATGAAGGAATAATTAAATGATTTACCTAGCAAAGTACAAATGGATATTAATGCACAGTGTGAGTTAGTGAAGAATGAAGTACCCGATCACTTGAAAGAAGTTCATAATAAAGTATAAACTTTAGACAACCAAATCTCAGGTCCACAGGAGTGGGTCAAAATGTTAGAGAGGGGAAAATTAGTGAATGGAATTTCGAGCCCCAAGCATCCTCGATAGTTTGGAAGATATAACAGGAGTTTGTACAACAAAAAGTACAGAATACGGTTGAATGTACTAGCAGTAAAACCATTTCTTTGGGAGATACTGTAGCCCACAGAAAGGTAATACAGAAATTGTGTAATGCCTTATAAAATAGACTTTAGAACTAATGAGACTAATAATAATGTTGGTGTACCTCACGAGTTTCTTGATAATATTCAAGTGGGAAACGGGATAAATTTTTCTAATCAGTTTCCAAACTTCAGATTGGATGAGGAGGTGCGCTCAGTAAAATTTTAAGGTTGTTGCCTACATCATTACCAAAAGGAGAGGAGGACTCCAGAAAGATAGATTTTGTGCTTAGTTATCTAGTTGACGGTGCAGGAGAATGGTAGAATGCCCATTCTGGTGATTGTTGAGTCGCCAAGTGTGGTTCCAGTTCCCTGAGACGGCAGTCGTGCATGTGAGTTGCGTATGCGTGTGTGTGTGTGTGTGTGTGTGTGTGTGTGTGTGTGTGTGTATTGCTGATGAAGGCTTTAATTGTGGGAGTCTTTTTGTCGTGCCTATCTGCGACTCAGCATCTCCACTATATGGTGAGTAGCAACTTTCCTTTTCATTATATTGTTACATTCCATCCTGTATTTTCCATTGTCTGATTCCATTCTAGTGATTTTAAGGCCTGAAAGGATTTTCAGGAAAGTTTTAAAGGAAATATTGGTCTTCCCGAACATAAAAAAATTAATACTCGAATTACGTGTCCCAAAGCATTGTAATATTTCTTGGGGTAGTTATAAGTGCTATATAGAATGGCATCTAACTAGACCGAAATATTTAGGTAACACATTAGAGGCACCACATTTAGTAAAAGTGTTAATAAATCAATTGCCACATTATACACATTTAAAGAAATTTAACATAGTAGCTGGAACAACTGTGAATGATGTGTAGGCACATGATGAAAGGCCCCCAGCATGCCCTAAAATTAAGATTTAATAAAAAAAAAGGACCACCAAGTGATCAGAGAGTTGGCAAAGACGTTAATTAGGAATATGCAGTAAGGCGCAGACAAATGAAAGAAAAAACATTTAATTTTTATACAGATATTTTTTTACACTCTTTTGTATGTAGAAGTACATGAAGATGTGCGATTTTAGTGATGAAGTATTGCGAGCTCTATGTATCCTATGTGTGCGTGAATAATATTATATTGAACAACAGTATCAAGTATTTTTTTATTGAAGTAAGTGAAGAAACATACAAGGAGGATTTTCTTGATTACGACAAGCGCCGATGTTTCTGGACTCTGTCGCCTGCAGTTATAATTAAAATGTAAGCGAAGTCTGATGACCAAAAGATACCAAAAGATACAAATAAGCACAGAACATTTTTTTAATAACACAATCATATTATATCCTACGAAAATGTGTCTTCATACAAATAGTCAACAATATTTAGTAATATTTATTAATTTATTTTATTTCTTTTTCATTACAACTCTCGACCTATGTGCCAGGACTTCAGGGCACCAGTTGTGAGTAGTGTTTGTTAACTATTGCAATAGTAAGAAATTTCTATTACATTGTTATGAATATTAAAAACTAGTTGTCTGTATTTTCTGTTTGAAAAAATTGAGGAGAAACATTTTGAAAGGAATAAGAATTGGACCCAGTTCACGTAAACTTTTCCATAGTAAGCTGTTTTGTTTGGCACAGCAAAGGTAGGACAGCTACGCGTGTTGTTTGCATGGTTACACTTGGTATCGCTTCCTTTGATGTAGCTAGAAACCTTTGCTTCATTATTCCCCTGCTTAAATTTTATTTGCTAAAAATTTACAGAAATTTTTCAGTGTGATGCATAGTGTCAGTGGAACATAAGGAGTTGTGACACAGTAGTGTGCGCATCATGATAGCTGTAAGACGGGCTTTTTTTACATCACCTGAATTGCATTTGTCAGGTGTAAAGATTAGCATATGAAATTTTTAACATTTTTGTGAGCATTTTATTTTTTGCATATTCATACAACATGGCCAAAAAAATATATGCCCATTTTTTATAACAATAGTGAAATCGCAATTAGCCAAGATGTCGTAGAATTGCGAGATCGAACAATTGAAGTTCAGGAGCCACGCATGCCTACTGCACAAAGTGTAAATTGATCACAGATGAGTGTCACAGGAGTGACAAATGATAGCGACGCTCCACAGCAGAACAACCATGACGACACAATGTTTACAAATTACGATTATATATCAAACATCTCCCAGAGCGACATACCGCTCATGAATGAAACATTGCAGAGCGATTCCAATATGAATTTTGACATCACGTTACAAACACCACTTGGTCACAACACAAACATTAACATGGAAAGTACACCAGACAGCAACCACAGTGGTACAACTGAAGCACTTCTATGGCAGTTATTATCTGACATAAATGTGAAATTTGATAATATGAAACTCAATACGAACACCAATTTCAGTGCTATGAAACAAATATGAATACCAAAACTGATAGTTTGACACACAATCTGAACAGTGTCACACAAGATCTAGATACAATGAAACAGGAACAAAAACAAGTATTCAAGAATTTGCAAGACACAGTCTCACAGAAATTCGAAGATATAGCCAAAAGTTTTTGCACTGAAATCAATGAAAAATTGAATTATATGAAAAAACAAGTAAAGCATGAAATACATTCTGAAGTTAACAATAACATTACAGAGCTAAAACAGACGGCTGATTCTTTTAACAACCATAATGCTCTACTAGTACAACAGATAAAGAAAACCACAAACACAAACATTGCAGCCACACAAAACCAGTTGTGTTCAACAGTAAAAAAGGTACCCACTGTTGTTAACAAACTAAATAAAAACTATGAATGTGTACCTCTACCTGTAGAAGAGGTTACTTTAAGGGTAGCAACATTAGAAGTTGACTAAGCATGTGCTAAGAAGGAGAGAGAGAAGATCAATGAAAATTTGAGTGATATCATTAGTCAAGCTAAAGTATGTACATTAGCTAGGGTAATACCATTGCAGAGAAGTTAGTAACAGACGTTGTACACAGATTTAGTAGAAAAGGCTATTCAGAAAAATGAAAATGAAATAGTGAACAAGCCACGGAAAATTGGATCCGCAATCTTTTAGAAGAAAGTATTACCTGATTTCGAAATATGTATGTAAATAGTACACAGGCTACAGTGAACAAACCACGACCTGTTGGTATTTATCCACAAATTGTCACTAGTCCCACAGCAGATACCAGTGACAGTTGTAGAGTGCAAAATCTAAACATACCCACAACACCAACACCTAAGCAATACAGGTTCAACCGCTAACCTAATGCCAAATTCATTTTTTTTATGAATTGAAGAAGAGAGGCAAATTCCCAACATTTCCTGTCCAAAATTGCAAGGAGCAAACTAAATTGGTTAAACATCTGGCACTTATTCCATTACAAACTGAACATTTTATATGAAGTGCAACTTTCTTATAATGAACAAACTTATAGTTAATTGTCTTATTGGCATGGACACATTTAGAACATACAAAATGCAGACTCACATAGGTAGCCATAAGAAGTACTTTTATGTAAAGGAACGATCTTTTCTATTGATTTAGTCAGATTTAGCCAAATCTAGTGGTACAGTATTCCTTTCCAGTTGTATATTTCACAAACAAATTTGATACTGAACAAGAAGCGAACAATGAGGTTAGTTACGAAATGATAGAGCATAAAATAAGTGAATCACAGTTACTAAATGAAAAGCAACGACAAGAACTTTCTAACTTGTTATTTAAGGATGCCAATGTTTTCAGTGAGGAGCCAGGAGTAATCAAAGACTATGAATATAAATTTGAATTTCATCCACATGAAAGATTTTGTGTAATGTCATATCCTATTCCATGGGCAAAAAGAAAGGCAGTAAGGGAAAATATCGATCATATGATTAAATGTGGATTAACAACCTTCATTTTCACCCTATTGTAGTCCAATATTACCAGTAAGCAAGTCACATGTTTCTGTAAGACTGATGCTAGAGGTATCAATAGCATTATAGTGCCAGTAAGCATAAGACCATACAATTTGGACGAACAGTTTCTAAAATTTTACAAATAAAATTTTTTCAGTATACTCGATCTAAAAATGTCCTACTGGCAAATATAGCTCCACAAATATAGCATTTGTTCGTGGTGGCAGAAGTTACGAAATCCGTATTCTACCTTTTGGGCTGAACATTGGCTCAGGAGTGTTTATATCTTCATTGGACAGTGCTTCAGGACCAGAATTGCTTACCAACGTCACTGTTTACGTAGACGACTTGCTAACAGCCACACCTACTTGGTTACAACATACCAGGCTCATTGAACAGGTGCTTCAACGATTTGCAATTTCGCATAAGATCCAATTTAAAAAAAGTCTAGTTTTGGTATGGAGCAAGTGAAGTTTTTAGGACATGTTGTGTCAGAAGCCATACACAATTTCCAGCTCCAAGGAATAAAAAACAGCTAAAAGCTTTTTTAGGACTAGCTTCGTTTTTTCATAAGTTTGTACCACAACAACAGATGAACAGTGATGCATTGTTGAACTTGTTACAAAAAAATAGACTTCGGTTATGGAATGATAAATGTCAAGAGGACTTCAATAATATTAAGCAGGCATTAGTCAATGTAAACATTCTTAACCACCCTGACATATGCAAGGATTTTTGTCTATGCAGAGATGCCTCATCTCAGGGGCTGGAGGCATGCTTGTTCCAGATGTGAGGGGAAGAAAGTAAGGAAGTAACGAAGGTCATCACTTTTGCTAGTCGAACATTATCAGAAGCACAAAGATCTTACTCTGTATCAGAATTGGAAATTTTAGCTGTAATATGGGCATTAAAAAAGTTTGAATATTTTTTGTGGGGTAAGAATATCAAAGATTACTGTGACCATCAGCCACTTTCATTTCCTTTACCATGTAAACTACTGCACTGTAGATTAGCCAGGTGATGTCTGTATTTACAAGAATTCATTTATATTAAAGGAAGTCAGAATGTTATTTCAGATGCCTTGCCTCGGTTACCACAACCTTTAAAGGAATTTGGTGAATCAATCGAACAGGATTCAGAAATCAGAAAGTTATTCATGCAAGGTACAGCACAACAGCCTGATTACCATAAGTTTTGTAAGAAAATAAAAATTATACAAAAGCAAGATGTCAGATGGAGTAAAGTCATGCAAAACAGTAAGCAAGGTAATGGTGGAAAGGTAAGTACATGGTATCAGAAGTACAACTTCGATTTGTTTCATAGGAAACATGAAAAATCTGATGAATGGTGTGTGTGTGTGTATTCCTGAAGATCATCTCGACGAATTTATAAGACACAGACATTAAGTACGGGGCATTAAGGAGTAGGCAAATGTACTGAAAAAATTGTAACATTTTGTTATTTTCCGAATTTGAGAAGGCGAGTCGTACAGCTATTAAGAAAGTGTGCAATATGTCAAAAATCAAAAAGTCCAATGTGTCAAAATATACTGAGCTACACCCAATACCCACAAAAAACCCTCTAGATCCCTGGAAATAACTGGTCCATATCCAAGAAGTAAAGAAGGAGTAAGATACTTAGTAGCACTGTACGAGATTTTCTCAAAACATGTCAAAATGTATGCCATTAAAAATGCAACAGCCACAAATATCAGAAAAATAATTGAGGGAGACTATTTGAGAAGAGTAAGTAAGCCAAAGGTACTACAAACTGATAATGCTTCATACTTTGTTGGGAAAAAGTGGAAACAATTTATGACCTCACAGGGCATAAAGCACATAATAGTAAGCCGTTTTAACCCTGAAGCAAGCTCAGTAGAATAAGTCTTTAAAGAATTTAACCAGTTTATTAGGACACACTCTCCTCACAAACACACTTGGTGGGTAGAATCGTAACTCCTTTCATGCAAGTGATCAATAACCTTCCACATTCTTCAACAGGTTTCACACGTAACGAATTGATGTTCCAGACAAAACAAAAATATTCAGGACCATATGCATTTTCCAAAATAGCATTTTTCTGAGACATACAGGTTAGTTTATGAGAAGACAGCAAGAAACAAGTGTCTACACCCTCACAAAGATATAGAAGCCTCTATAGAATGACGAAGCGTGGTAACTTTTTTTTATAGCAAGATAATTGTACATAGTGTACATAATTATAGGTGTAATTTTTCTGCTGGAGTGTATTTTAAGATAAAGTATAGGCGTAAGTAATTTTTTATTTGTAAATTTAGGCATAAAAGTTATCAGCAGTGAGAAGTAACATACCGCTTCATGTGAAGCAAAAGAATAAACGAAATTAGCTTATGGCTCAGCTGTGCCACGCTCAACAATACACGCTGTAGTCAGTAGCAAGAGAGGAAACAGTGACCTGTCGGCATGCGCGACAGACTGGCAGAAAGCGCAACCAAAACAGGAATGCAATATGTACCTACCTTTAATACAAAGTAAACGGAAATACTAAGCAAATACATCTACTATCTAAGAAGTAAGGAACCTATTGACATATTTACACAGAGAGTTAATTAACTAATGAGCTATATACAACATATTTACAACCCAAAGAAGCATTATGAAAACTATATGAGATGTGTAAGCTAAGGGCTACCACAAAATACTGCGAGAGATGTCAAATAATTTTCTTTGCAGAGTAAATAATCATAAAGGCTAACAGAATAAATGAATGTCTATAAATTTAAAGAAAGTATGGAAATATCTGTGGATGTATGCAATGAGTAAATGTATCAGTGGTCACTGAGCTATGAAATGCAATCAGTTTTAACTCAATTTAAGTTTTTTCTATCAGCGACCTGTGAAGCATCATGGAACAAAGAAGAGAATTCCATCGAGTGTAGCAAATTCCAAATGAAGGAACAGGCTGCACTTCGAGTAAACAAGGCAAAGGAAAAATGAAATATGCATCATCGTAGTGTGTTTTTGGTCGAAACTCTTTGCCTTTACAAATGTCTGCTTGTGTCGGTGTATGTGCGGTTGGATATGGGTGTGTGTGCGAGTGTATACCTGTCCTTTCTTCCCCCTAAGGTAAGTCTTTCCGCTCCCGGGATTGGAATGACTCCTTACCCTCTCCCTTAAAACCCACATCCTTTCGTCTTTCCCTCTCCTTCCCTCTTTCCTGCTGAAGCAACCATTGGTTGCGAAAGCTTGAATTTTGTGTGTATGTTTGTGTTCGTTTGTGTGTCTATCGACCTACCAGCACTTTCGTTTGGTAAGTCACATCATCTTTGTTTTTAGATATATTTTTCCCATGTGGAATAATAACTGTACTAAACTTGTAAAAAAATACTATGACGTTTGCAAAAGACACCAGTTGGTGTCTCCATGCAAAAAAATACAATAAATAAATAAATAAATGTGTGATAATCTGCATTCGAAGTATATTGACATATTCAAATCTGAGATGTGGATGGTTAAATATGAAATTAAGATTATTGCTAGTGTTAGGTCACAGCTGTTACCTAACAATGTATTTTAATTTGAATGAAGAAAACACACTCCACATTCTTATAACCTAAAAGCACAATTATAGTTATGGAGTGTGTAACAACTGAACATGAACACCATGGTATGATTAATTAAGAGACATCTTCTACGCTAACTCTTCAATACCAAATAAATAATCATGCATGAAAATTTAAAGAAAACATTCCATATATTCATTAACGATAAATGGAATGGATAACAAATTGTAATAACATATCAGGTATGTTACATTTACTTGTAAAGAGCGGGGTTAACGAGTTTTGCATGTTTTCTTTTCTCTCAATGGGGGTATCTGTAGTATAACATTGGTTATTCGTGAAAATGACCTACATGCCACTGAGAACACTCAAGCTTATGAAAGATGGTTATGTCTCTTATAAATATTTTATCTAATGGAAAAGATCCACTGTGTGCACTGTGACTGTGATCTGTACAGATACTGTGTAAGCACTGACACAGCAGGAGCAAGGTGCAGTGGGGTGAACACAGTAGCACCTGGTGAACATGGATGTTTATGCCTTGGTGATACCTCTCGAAGGTATCATGAACATCTCAGAGAAACCAAACATACTACACTGTAAATACTAAAGACAAATGGAGATTATATGTCTTAGATGTTAAGTCGAGTTGATTGTGATTGGACATACCGATCGACGTGTTTGAGTTTATGAGTTACTGATATTTGGATCTCTCTTCATAATTGATGCAATTGGTTGAAACAATAGAGATGATTATTGTCCAATACATGTTCATCATTCAGTAGTTGGGAGTTGTCAGACACACTCTTACAGCATCACGCTGCCTTGATACAAAGTCAAGTCAGAGTAGCTATGCCACGAGAACAAAAACTAAAAAGTGACTACTTTGGAAGAAGAACAATTAAAAGTAGCTTAGGCCACAGCACACTGGCAGATACACCACACAGTGTTCCCTGCTCTCATTGTTACAGCCAAGTCGCTGCACACACGCACTGACAAGGAAACACAGCAGCTGTATGCAACAGACATCAATTTGGCATGGACTTTACTACTTGCTTAGATATGCATTTATATAACACTTCAGAACAAATATACAAAATAGGTAGTAATAACATTGTCTTCATTCTGTATGAAAAGAAAGATTTTACATGGTTTTTCATTCAGAAATCACTTCTGAACATTGGTTGTTTTTTGAGATCACATTGAACTGTGGCCTATCGAGATTGTGATTTATTGTTCTATGTTGCTGCTTGCATCAATCGGGAACCCATGGCTGTTGTGCAGACAGGTAATCATTGGGCTCAGAAAGGCCATACCCAGTGCCTTACAAAATCTTAGCAGTGTTGTGCAACTAGTGCTCAACCATACATGATCCTACACCTGCATCGTGATTCTTGATCAGGAAATGGGCGAGTTTGCTGCAAGAGATGTATTCCACATGGGCAGTGCAATGACAACTGGAATCATATAAATGTTCAGCATGGCAACCGCTGTTGTATCTTTCCTTGATGAAGCAGCAGCAGATAGAGATGCGCCAACAGTGATTGCACAATAATAAAAAGAATGAATCCAGTAGTGGCACCACATCGGATTTTCAGAAAAGTCCTCGTTCAACATCTAGCATCGCAATGGACCTGTCCAAGTGTGGAGGTTCTAAGCAAAATGAACATTGCCCGATTATATTTGTCATCATCATATGGACACAGCACATAGTGTGATAGTATGTTAGCACATCAGGCTCTACATTTCTGCTGTATTATGGCTGATGGCTATGCTATATCTTCAAGGTATCTGAAACTTTCAACAAGATAACTCAAGACTGCATGTTGCCTGTGGTGTCCTGACCAAACACAGTACAGAAGGTATTCCAACAGTTGCCCTGGCCAACACATTGATTACTAGGGCACAAAGCAATAAGTGAAAAAGAGCTAGGTTATGAAGCAGGCACGTGTGCAGATAGAAGTGACAGAGTTGAACAATGTGCTACTCATCTATGGGGTAGCACACTGGACTCATATTCGGGAGGATGACCTTCAAACCCTCATCCAGCCATCCTGATTCAGATTTTCCATTATTTCCCTAAATCGCTTCAGGTAAACGCCAGGATGGTATCTTTGAAAGGTCGCGGCCGACTTCCTCCCCCATCCATTCCTAATCTGTTGGGACTGATGACCTTGCTTTTTGATTCCTTCCCACAAATCAGCCAACCAACCTATTGGATTAAGCTCAACTGTTATACAAAAGGTCATACACAAGTGTAAGGAAGAATGGCTGCAGGTGAAACACAATAACCTGAAGACTGTGAAACTAAATACTCACCTGTGGTGCTCCTCATGCTAGTCAGAGTTATGATGTGTCTCACTCTCTTATCTCTGTATGGAACTTAGCACCCTTTTGACATGGACTTTTGCTTCACTGGGAGACCCCATATTTATAGTGCCTATAACTACACATTTCATTACATCATATTTTAGTGGCATGCATCTTATTTTCTTTCGAAAGCTCAGCTGTAAATTTAAGTGTTGATCTGCCCTCTATTTCAGAGGACATTGAGATGAATGTGATAAAAGTTCTAAAATTTTGCATGTTATCCGGATTCTAGTCTAAGCTTTTAGTGTTTTGCAAGTGACTGGTCCAATATTTTCCTTAGCAACATCTTTTCTTTACTATTTCAAGTGTTTCATTACCTCATTTCTTGTTTTTATTGAAAGTTTTAGGACTGTATAATACATTAATAATGTGGAGCGATCTCAAATGGAGCAGCTACATAGAAGTAATTTTCATAAAATCAGATACTGAACTGGCATTCATTGGAAGTATGTTAAGCAAATGTAATTAATCAAAGAAAGAAGTTGGGTTATAGAGCACTCTTTCAACCAATTCTTGGGTATCGCTCATTAGTCTGGAACCATTACAAGGTAGGATTAGTAGAGTAGCTAGAGAAGATCTAACAAAGAACTGTGTATTTTGCTGCAGGTAGTTTTTAGGAACCATGAGGGGGTTACAGAGATACCCAGAAAATACCAGTGGTAGAAGCTGCAAGAGAAACATTATGTGTCATAGACAGGATCTGCAACATCCCAACACTGCATCAGTATATGATGAATATGGCACTCACTGAAATGCTGTGGTATCTCATCACTGCCACTTAGCTGGAAACCCAAGAGCTTTATATCAGAAACACATACCAAGAAAGTCTACATATTTTTAAAATATTGAGCTTATATAATGCTTCCTCCTACATACAGTTTATGAAATGCCCACAAACGGCGGGGGTGCTGGGAGTTGTATGGAATTCTGTCTTATGGCAGGTCTTGTCATGGGTTAAGCCTCCTTTGATATTGTTCAGCATTTGATATTTTCTTTTACCTCTTCCCCTTTTTCCCTCCTCCATTCTTTCTATTCCTTCCTTCAATAAACAGACCCTCCTCAAACAATGTCCAATCTAGTTCCGTTTTCTCTTTCTGATGACTTTCAGCATGTTTCTTTCTTCTCCAACTCTTCTTAATAGTTTCTCATTCCTTACTCAGTCTTCCCATTTCACTTTTTCCATTCTTCTCCATATCCACATCTCTAGTGCCTCCAATCTTCTTTCATCTTCCTTCTTCAATGTCCAGGTCTCTGCATCATATAGTACAATGCTCCAGATATAACATTTGGCAAGTCTTCACCTCAGATCTTTGTTTCGTGGTCCACAAGGTAATTTCTGTTTCCTCTTAAATCCTTCTTTTGCCATTGCAAATCTTTTCCTAATTTCTGTTGAGCAATACATATCATCCATTATTACACTTCGCAAGCAATGCAAGTTATTCACTTGCTCTATTTCCTCTCCCCCTATTTTCAAATGACATTTTCTCCCCTTTCCTCCAATTATCATGCTTCTCGTTTTCTTCTTGTTAATCTTCATTCCACAGTCTTCTAATTTTGTGTTTAGATCATCTAACATTTGTTCCATCTCTCTTGCACTCTCTGCCATCACAACCATGTCGTCTGCAAATCCTATACACTCCACTCTCCGTCCCCCTATACAAACTCATCTCCTTCCATCAACACTTTCACTAATAATTTCCTCCAGATACATATTGAAAAGTGTTGGTGATAAACAACAACCTTGTCTTACACCTCTTCCCAGTTCAATTTCTTCACTCATCACACTTCCTATTCTTACTCTTGCTCTCTGGTTCAAATATACATTTCTAATTACCCGTCTATGCTTCCAGTCAACTCCATGTTTCCTCAGGATTTCCATCAGTTTGTCCCACCTGACACAGTCAAAAACTTTCTCAAGATCAATGAACACAACATACCCCCTCCTTTTCTTCTCCATGTACCTCTCCCCTATCACTTTCAGTAGCCCAATGGCTTCTCTAGTTCCCATTCCTCACCTGAAACCAAATTGTTCATCACCTATTACGCAATTCAGCTTTCCATATATCTTCTGTTGAGCGTCCTCAGCAAGACTTTGGCTGTATGCGATATCAGGCTCACTGTTCTATGTTCCTCACACTTTTTGCTGTTCTTTTTCTTTTCTATAGTTATTAAGATACTTTCTATAAAGTTCTTTGGCTATTTTCCTGTCATATATATTTGATTACACAATTCAATCAACTCCTTTTTCCCTTATTTCTCCAATGACTTTAACAGTTCCGCAGGAATCTCATCAGTTCCCATTGCCTTTCTGTTTTTCGTCTCCTTGATAGATTATTCAATCTTACTAGTTAGTATTGCATTTCCTTTGTCATCATCTGCAACTTTATCTTCTTCGTCTATCCCAAGGTCTTCTTCAATTGGTTGGCTGTCTGCAGCATATAGCCATCCTTTATATTCTTCCATCTTCTCATTGTTTCTTGGGGTTCACTGACCATTTTACCGTCTGCTGCCTCTACTTCCTTTAGTCCATTGTTGTTTCTCTTTTCTCTGAATGTCAAATCCATTGCTTCTTTGTACATCAAATCATATTTTCCTTCTTTCTCTAATTTCTCTATCTTGACGCACTTTTCTGTCAGCCATTTCTGCTTTGATTCTTCTGTCCCCCTTCTTAATTCATTATTTAACCTCCTGTAGTTGCAGTTCCCTTCTTCTGTGTTTACAGCTTTCCATTTCCAGCGATCATCCATCTTGGTTATCATATCTGATCGTATATTTTATCATGTTCCACATTATGGTCAGACAAGAACCGAAAGTCTTATCATTTTCGTAATAACTGATATAATAAAATCAAAGGCTCCCCTATGAAGGCTTCTTTGGATTATAACAACAGAACTGACTCATATCTAAGTAAACCACTGTGTCCTTATCTATAGCAACATTTCTTAACTGATACATAAAGTTATTTCAACAAATATGTATCAAAAGATCAATCACAGAATTGCAGTTTGCACAGAATCGCGGTCTTGGTGCTTGGTTCCTGTTTGAGCTAAGAACATGGTGTATATGTCTTCGTTTTAGCCTGAACCAGCGACCATTTCTATAGCCCTTCAAACACATGTCTTACAGTAGCTATGCCACAACATATTAAGCAAGCTTTGAACGAAGAACAGACAGACATATTATGCGAATTGATTAATTCCTTCCTCAATGGTTTTAATTTTGGCTAAAATTGATGCTCAGTTAAAGGCATCATTTGTATGTGTACCGTTCAGATTTCACATGCAACAACTATCATCATCGTTTGGATTTTACATGCAGAAACAGTCACCTATAAATAGCTCCAGGCTGGAGCGAGACTGATTGTTCAAATTTGGCCCACTGGTGTATTGGACGCTAGTCTAAGATAAGTTTTAACCATCTGAAATACCGTGCTTCGTTTGGATACTACATGCAAAAAACATGTTTTTTTCTGGTAGGCTTTGAAGTATCCCACTTCTATACTTCATGCTTGTATGAATCGGTTCAAACTTGGCACGAAGGTAGATAAATAGTTAAAGTCAAAATAGAATTTTTTTTATCCAGTAAACTTTATCTGTTGTTGATATATGATGGTTTAAGGCACAGCTAAATGTAGCACATTAAATTCGTTCTTACGTGAATTGAATACACAGAAACTGTTTAAAGTGAATCAGATAAATAAAAAATGTATTCTTAAAATAAAATAGAAAACTGGCTTTCAAAAGTTTTGCCTCATTCGGATTTTATGCGCACAAAACACATTTTTCGTGAGTTTCCTTACATGCGATACTTGTGTGTTTCAAACTTGAGGAATTTTGTTCAAATTTCGTTAGAAGCTAGATAAATACAGATAATTAACGGCCGTCTTGTTGTTTTGTGAAACGTTTATCTGTTGCCACGATACAGCTGTCTACAGTTCCATATAAAATGCATGTAAAATCTGATTTTCCGTGAAATATACATGTTGAGACTGTTTAAAGTGACACAGGTGATGATAAAAGATGTATTGTTACAGTAATTATAAGAAGGTTTGCAAAAATCTTTCAACGTTTGTGTTTTTCAACCGAAAAATCATACGTTTGCACATGAAATTGTGTTATGTAGAAATGTTGTTCATTGTAAGAGCTGCATTTAGATATAATATAAAAAGTTGTTTATTATAGTTGAGTGTTTCATTGAACATTTAAAGCCTTGTTAATGATCATGCATAGCATTAAACTAACCCGAAAATTGCAGTAAAACTCCATTTTTATGTTTCCACATTTTATGTTTTCCAGCTCTTTACATTCACTTTTGTCAGTTGCAACATAAATCCTATTCTCTTCATACAATGTTTTCCCATCATTAACAGTTCTGTGTTACATTTCCCTTTAACATTGAGTTTCATGCAGATTTCAACAAAAAGTGTATCGTATTCCTGTTCAAAGTCATCCTTGGAACAAAGCAGAAAACGCAGACTGTATGCAAAGTTATCGATCACATAACGTAGCTTTAGGACTGTATGCAGATTTTCATTGTTGGCACGTTGTGTCACGGCTGTCAGAACTGTAGGTTTGCAGTGTTTGGAAGGGAGGGAAAGTATGCTGAGTCACTGCCATAATGATAATCACGTTCCGATAGTAGTGACTCCAGAAGAAACCTTCCTTCTGCTCACTGTATTTGTGTTACAACAGCTTTAATTGAATTTCACAGTCATTTATATAAATAAACACTGCTTTTGAAGACAACTACCTCTTTAATGAGTTACCAATAATCGTTGTTACTTCCAAATGAAATATGCTAATCCGTACTGGACAAGCAGTCAGGTTGGTACAGCCTAATGTCTGATGTAAAGCTTCTCTGTAATAAAACTCTTATAACCTTCCTGGCTGAGAAAGATGACAGAAATTGTTGTCATGTTGCGGAACATCCTGACGAGGAATGTTTGTTTTCAGAATGTTTGCTTTGCTTATATCTGACATCAGGTCATATCGACCTAAGACGGATTAATGTATTTCACTCAGAAGTAACAAAGATTCCTAAAAGCCCACTATAGCTACACTGAACAAATAATAAAAAATCTAGAAAAAGACAATTACATAGTAGGAATAAATTTAGATCCCTCCAAAGCTTTTTACACTGTCAATCACGCCATTCTCTTAGAAAAACTGGAAGCATTAGGCATTTATGGGACAGAGAAAAGTGACACAGAATAGGGGGGCGTGCATAAAATATAATATATAATGGAAACTGAATAAATATTGCTGCTTGAATAATTAAAAAAATTGTAAAGAATAACTGAAAGAAATTGGAAGGTACACATATTCTGACTGAACTTTTAACTGGCGTTAATATCAACAGACCTTCAATATTCAATACTTATATTCAGCATTAAACTCTATATACTTCTTTTTCTTGTTACTTTCATTGTGCATTCAGCTTGGCATGACAGTACTGGTTCCGGATCGCCCCTCCTCTGCTCACGCAAATGCTTCTTGTTTGCTTAGAGCCTCTTGATGCAGGATTCTCGGCGCGGGGGGAATGATGTACAGATGTGATTATAAATTAACTTCATCTCACTAACAAATTTTCTAACACTTCTTTAATGTCTGGTTAGAATACACATTTCTGAACAACCTTAATGTAGCAGAACTCGTCATGCGTCTGCCTACTACCACTTAGAGACAGCCGGCCAATGTGCCCGTGTGGTTCTAGGCGCTGCAGTCTGGAACCGAGCTACCGCTACAGTCGCAGGTTCGAATCCTGCCTCGGGCATGGATGTGTGTGATGTTCTTAGGTTAGTTAGGTTTAAGTAGTTCTAAGTTCTAGGGGACTGATGACCTCAGAAGCTAAGTCGCATAGTGCTCAGAGCTATTTGAACCATTTGAACAGCTGGCCGGTGTGACCGAGCGGTTCTAGGCGCTACAGTCTGGAACCGCGCGACCGCTACGGTCGCAGGTTTGAATCCTGCCTCGGGCATGGATGTGTGTGATGTCCTTAGGTTAGTTAGGTTTAAGTAGTTCTAAATTCTAGGAGACTGATGACCTCAGCAGTTAAGTTGCATAGTGCTCAGAGCCATTTGAACCATTTGAACTTAGAGACAAACAGGTGAATATGTAGAATTTAAAAAATTGAAGAACGTGTCTCTACTTGAGTGAGATTTTCACTCTGCAGCAGAGTGTGCGCTGGTATGAAGCTTCCTGGCAGATTAAAACTGTGTGCCGGACCGAGACTGGAACTGGGGACCTTGCCTCTCGCAGGTAAGTGCTCTAGTATCTGAGCTACCCAAGCATGACTCACGCCCCTGTCCTCACAGCTTTACTTGTGCCAGTACCTCGTCTCCTACCTTCCAAACTTTACAGAAGCTCTCCTGCGTACCTTGCAGAACTAGCACTGCTGAAAGGAAGGATATTGCGGAGACATGGCTTAGCCACAGCCTGGGGGATGTTTCCAGAATGAGATTTTCACTCTGCAGCGGAGTGTGCGCTGATATGAAACTTCCTGGCGGATTAAAACTGTGTGCCAGACCGAGCCTCGAACTTGGGACATTTGCCTTTCGTGGGCAAGTTCTCTACCATTGTGAGGACGGATCGTGAATCGTGCTTGGTAGCTCAGATGGTAGAGCACTTGCCCGCGAAAGGCAAAGTCCCGAGTTCGAGTTTCAGTCCGGCACACAGTTTTAATCTAACTGGAAGTTTCATGTCTCTACTAGTTTTGCTGGTACAAAATAGCTATATATATATATATATATATATATATATATATATATATATATGTGTGTGTGTGTGTAAAAAAAGAATGAGAGAAAAAATAATAATAACAATAATATGATTTATTACAATTGCGCCCCACTGTGCACTCACGCCATACGGAGGTGCGCAGTGTTCGGGTTTACTTCCCTTTTTACTGGTTGATAACTCTGGCTGGTGTGGGCATAGCCTTTATTTTTCGGCGATTGGAGTCAGGGCGGTGGCAAGGGGGTGGGCTCCCCAAATGGAATATCATATTACACTGGATAAAATTACCTCAGAAATCAGTGAATATATTACTTCAACAGATTCACTCATTTTTTATATAATTATGTAGTAGTATAGGTTACAAAGTATTTCAAATACATTTCAACAAAAGAATAAGAGCAGCAAATAGCTTACTATCTAAACCAGTAAATAACATTTAACTTAAAATGGGCGTCTTATTATTTATTAATATACATTGGGTTTATATTAATGTACGAGTACCACTTACAATAATCAAGAAAGCTAAATATGTCGGGTATGTCTACCAACACTTAATTTTCTGACCCCAGACAAAAACTTCGAAATCGCCAGACATCTGGGTCAAATCGTATTATTTTCCCGGGCACACACCTTCTGTAGACACGATTTTACCCCGAACTCCAAAACAGTTACCAAAATCTACTTTAAACAACATCAAATTTTACCAATTTGTCGGTTGGGGACCCAAACTCTCCTTTTGTTAAGCGATACTTCATTCCCCCATCCCCCCCCCCCCCACCACCACCACCACCACCACTATCCACCCCCTTGGCCGACTTATAGAATCGCCCCTGATTGGAGTTATACTATATGGTTATCAATTTATATAGGCATGTCAACTTCCCTTAACACATACATGCATAAGTTTCCTTTTATAACAAAGTCTTGCTGTAGCCGCATACTTTCATTATTGTCAGTCAGTATCTGTGAAGCACGCGCGCGCAGCTCGACATCCGTTACCATCCCAGCTCGCTTTTACGTGTTTAATACAAAGTCAGAGTGCCTGTGTCGTGCGTTCACAGTAGCCTTCACTGCACAGATTCATGAAGCTTGTGTTCAGTTGAGTGATTCTTTCTGAAATCTTCGATATGGTGACAACTGGTGTCCATATTACCAGGCCAAGGAATGTGTTACACCGCGTCGCTCTCACTTATTCAGTGAGGAGACCAGCTGTACATGCGACACTGTCGATAACGTAAGTTTCGCGCCCCTTCTACGACGTTCTCGAGCACAGAAAATTCATGTTTATACGACGTTGTCGAACACAGAAAATTCATGTTTTTACGACTTTGTCGAGCACAGAACCCACATGTCTCACACCCACACTTAACACTTTGCAGCCAGATTTCATATGTTTTTTGCACTTTGTTTTTGAGCGTCTGTCATAGCGTTGTATTACGCAAAGTTTCTTTAGTGTCGTTTCCACACGTAACAAAAAAAAACATGCAAATAAACTACAAAAATAAACTTAAACTATTCATTTGCTGACATGCCATTTTCGCTGTTTATATACATTGTAGTCTCATTGTCATTTTATTATAGTACATTTACTTAAATTATAATTTCGTCATTCAATTCCAATTACATGAGTACACTTTTTACTCTTATTTGGTTTTACATTCTTTACATAACATTCATACAATAATAGATTCTTTTTTCCTTTATGGGAAAATTGACATACATTTCATTTCAAAGAACAACGACTTCCTGTCGGAGGATATTTATCAATTTAAAAGAATTAAAGAAGTAAACAATAGTCGCTACAATATATTCTATACGCTGCTCAGAGAACTGTGCGTGGCCTCGCCTCTCTGGCATTCTCCAGGAAGGATCTACGCACTACAGGGTTGAGGAAGGTTCACAGAATCGCATTCATGTGCTCAGTTACGTGTCGTTGACGGTCTTAACTGTGATCTCAAGAACAAAATAGTCTGTTGTTTATAAATACAACTTATTGGTATCGGATATTTATTCAGTGTTTAAGCTCAATATTTACTTGTTATGTTCATTGTACACTCCTGTAAATGGAAAACAGAACACATTGACACCGGTGTGTCAGACCCACCATACTTGCTCCGGACACTGCGAGAGGGCTGTACAAGCAATGATCACACGCACGGCGCAGCGGACACACCAGGAACCGCGGTGTTGGCCGTCGAATGGCGCTAGCTGCGCAGCCGCACCGCCGCCGTCAGTGTCAGCCAGTTTGCCGTGGCATACGGAGCTCCATCGCAGTCTTTAACACTGGTAGCATGCCGCGACAGCGTGGACGTGAATCGTATGTGCAGTTGACGGACTTTGAGCGAGGGCGTATAGTGGGCATGCGGGAGGCCGGGTGGACATACCGCCGAATTGCTCAACACGTGGGGCGTGAGGTCTCCACAGTGCATCGATGTTGTCGCCAGTGGTCGGCGGAAGGTGCACGTGCCCGTCGACCTGGGACCGGACCGCAGCGACGCACGGATGCACGCCAAGACCGTAGGATCCTACGCAGTGCCGTAGGGGACCGCACCGCCACTTCCCAGCAAATTAGGGACACTGTTGCTCCTGGGGTATCGGCGAGGACCATTCGCAACCGTCTCCATGAAGCTGGGCTACGGTCCCGCACACCGTTAGGCCGTCTTCCGCTCACGCCCCAACATCGTGCAGCCCGCCTCCAGTGGTGTCGCGACAGGCGTGAATGGAGGGACGAATGGAGACGTGTCGTCTTCAGCGATGAGAGTCGCTTCTGCCTTGGTGCCAATGATGGTCGTATGCGTGTTTGGCGCCGTGCAGGTGAGCGCCACAATCAGGACTGCATACGACCGAGGCACACAGGGCCAACACCCGGCATCATGGTGTGGGGAGCGATCTCCTACACTGGCCGTACACCACTGGTGATCGTCGAGGGGACACTGAATAGTGCACGGTACATCCAAACCGTCATCGAACCCATCGTTCTACCATTCCTAGACCGGCAAGGGAACTTGCTGTTCCAACAGGACAATGCACGTCCGCGTGTATCCCGTGCCACCCAACGTGCTCTAGAAGGTGTAAGTCAACTACCCTGGCCAGCAAGATCTCCGGATCTGTCCCCCATTGAGCATGTTTGGGACTGGATGAAGCGTCGTCTCACGCGTTCTGCACGTCCAGCACGAACGCTGGTCCAACTGAGGCGCCAGGTGGAAATGGCATGGCAAGCCGTTCCACAGGACTACATCCAGCATCTCTACGATCGTCTCTATGGGAGAATTGCAGCCTGCATTGCTGCGAAAGGTGGATATACACTGTACTAGTGCCGACATTGTGCATGCTCTGTTGCCTGTGTCTATGTGCCTGTGGTTCTGTCAGTGTGATCATGTGATGTATTTGACCCCAGGAATGTGTCAATAAAGTTTCCCCTTCCTGGGACAATGAATTCACGGTGTTCTTATTTCAATTTCCAGGAGTGTATAAAGGATAACCATTTCATATGCTGAGGTATACAGAGTTGTATCATCAATACTATGTGTTATGTGCAATGAGCGTAAAACAGTGTTTATATGAGTAACAAACATGTATAAAAATTTCAATGTAAATGAGATGTTCGACGTTTTCATGGATTGTCGACACTCGCAATAGTTTGGATTCGACCCCTTGATTATTTGGTAGTGCTCCACCTTAGTTCAGCATCGTGATATGTGATGTACTGCACTGCTTTCTTCTACACATATTTTCACACTATCACATTCACACATATCATAAGCTTACAACTATATTTACTTGTGGTGAGGTCCTTTCTCATGTTTATGTGGTACCTAACACTCGACAAGCATTATCTCTCTTCACCTTAGGACGAGCTTCGTTCCCTGGAAGAAAAACCTTAATGTTGACTTAGAACTAAGTCTTTATAGATAAGTGTATAGTGGCTTGATAGTCACTAATACCTCTTTCATATATTCAGCCATGTATTCATTTACTTCAGTGTGCAGTCATGCTTTCACAAACTCATTTAATGTCATGTGTGCATCTCTACATACCTTATAAAGCTGAAAGATAAAGTGTATTATCCGGTTTGCCACTCATATTGTACTCACTTGTTTACCTGCAGTTATATTTAATTAAATTTATATATATATATGTATATATATATATATATATATATATATATATATATATATATATATATATAGTGCATCTAGTAGCGTAACTTCAGTAAATATCTCATAATTTAGGATCCATTTCCATGTATATAATGCCTTAGCATTGTCGTAGTTGTATTATAGACTCTCCCGCAATTTTCTAAGTCCCTTTTTATGCAATAGGCTATATGAATGCTTGTACAAGCTGTAGCTCATAGGGTTAGTTTGTTTTGGGTGCTCCAACACTTTCAGCTATGTTCTCATAATTTAGGATCCATTTCCATGTATATAATGCCTTAGCATTGTCGTAGTTGTATTATAGACACTCCCACAATTTTCTAAGTCCCTTTTTATGCAATAGGCTATATGAATGCTTGTATAAGCTGTAGCTCATAGGGTTAGTTTGTTTTGGGTGCTCCAACACTTTCAGCTATGTTCAAACGTACCTAAATTCTGTATTTTAATTTAAAAAACCTACCTGTTACCAATTGTTCGTCTAAAATTGTGAGTCATATGTTTGTGGCTATTACAGCGCCATCAATCACAAAGTGAAAAAAGTGCCCCAACTAAAACATTCATATTTCTTTAGGTACTACACGAATATGTAATAAAAAATAGGCATTCCTATTTTTAAAAAAATGGAGTTGATATCTGTTTTACCTATGGCAGCACCATCTAGCAGGCCAACTATAGCGCCATCTGGTTTCTCCCTTCAAGCTAGACAAGTTGCGTTCTTTGTAGTTTTTTCGTTTGATCCTTATTTCGTGAGATATTTGGCCCAGTCACTATCAATGGACCACCCTGCATACCTTTCCTATGTTTAGTCCAGGTTTCAAGGTTGATTACTGTTTGTTGTATTTTATCACTGAGTGATAATTCCGGTATCAGTATCTTGGGCAAAGGTTTTTTCCCATTCATCTACCTGTTTGGAATTGAACATCAGCTCATTTGGTGTAAATCAAGTTGATGTGTGGGGAAGGTTGTTAACTTGTAAGAAAGGAGTGACATATTCAATCTACTTGGTATGTTTATGAGGTATATAGGTCCTCACAAACCTGTTGAATTTCTTAAACACTCGTCCAGTGGGGGATGCTTTGGGATGAAATTTGAATACTAAAATGTGTTTGATTTGGTTGGAAACTACAAACTCTTTCCATTTACATCCAACAAAATATGAGGCATTCTCTGCTAACATGACTTCTGGTTTTCCCACTCTTGCAAAACAATCCTCTTTAATTCGTCTTATAATTGAACTGGCTGTAACTTTCTGTACCATATACAGTTTTATGTGTTTTGTGAAAATATCATACAGGCCTAGTATATTTTTTATTCCCCCTTTATCTCTGGGATAATGTCCAGCCACATCTAATGATACCTTTTTGAGAGTTTTCTTAGCTACAATGGGATGTAGTTCTATCTGTTTGGAGACGTTAGTTAGTATGTTTTGCTTTCTGGCAAACAATACACTTTCTTACCACCTGTTGTACTCTTCATCTAGAGTTGGGGAAATAACAAGATTTACCTATTTTATCACTGCATTTTGCAGTGCCATAATGACCCCAAGTATAGTTAGTGTGTGTATAAGATAAAATCATCCACATATTCCTCTAGAAAGCACACATGCCATTGTTCTAGTTTGGAAGGGTTCCTATGGAACAGAACACCTTTGTGAATAGTGAAAAACTTTATTAATTTTTCATCATCTTTACGTCTAAGTTTTGCTTTTCTTACTCCACCATGTGTCTTCCTGCTGTAATTGCTCCATGTGTTTACGCAAGTGGACACAGTATGGTCAGAGTGTTTTGTCCTCCATCAACATAGCTTTTATTTCACCTTCCTGCTCTAAAAGATCGTTGAATTCTTCTAAGCCTTGTGGTAGTCGAGAAAAAGCATCAGCTATTTATTAAGTTTTGATTTACTTTTATGTATACTATTTCAAATTCGAATTTTTGATGATACATACACCAACTGATTATCCCTTGGTGTAGCAATTTACAAGTTAACAAAAGCGAGAAGGACCGCTGGTCACAGTATACTTTTGTGTGTTTATCCTAAAGGGAATATTCAATCTTTTTAAAGGACCAAATTACAGCCAAACTCTCCAACTCTATGACTGAATATGAACGTTCAGCTTCGGATAAGGTGTGACTGGCGAAGCTAATTACTTTAGAGATGAGATT
This sequence comes from Schistocerca americana, assembly GCF_021461395.2. NCBI lineage: Eukaryota > Metazoa > Arthropoda > Insecta > Orthoptera > Acrididae > Schistocerca > Schistocerca americana. The sequence goes on along the minus strand of NC_060119.1, from coordinate 893,164,294 downwards.
TCCCTCTTCTTCTACCATTTGAAAAAGGCTTGCACCCATACCGTGAGAAGACGCGACAGTGCATAAACAAAAATCTTTCTTCGTGTCTGGTTGACATAAAATATTAGCATTTAATAAGGCTTGCTCGATTTTTTCTAAATCGGTTTGACATTGCTTATCCGGTAACGAAGGTCGGTCTTTCCAGATAAGATCGACTAAAGCATCACAGCTTATAAGTTGATTAAGGATGAACTTCCTGAAAAGTGACAATAGGCCTAAGTATGCCTTTAATTGCCTCTTGTCCTGAGGAACAGGGCAGTTCCTAATGACATCAAGTTTTTTAGGATCTGGCAGTATGGCTTCCGAAGAGATTATGTGTCCTAAAAATATTGTCTTTTCTTGTCCGAAATTAGATTTCATGAGATTTGCTGCTACAGCTCAATACTTGTTCAATTAATCTTAAATGTTCTACCCACATGGGTGTAGCGACTAAAAGGGCGTCCACATATACTGTTACCTTACTCAAAAGTTCAGACCCTAGCACTCTGTCAAGTGTAGAGATAAATACACCCGCACTTATGTTCAGTCCAAATGGGAATACTTGAAATTCGAAGTTTCTACCCCCACATACGAAGGCAGTATACTTCTGACTTTCTTCATGTAATTTTATTTGCCAGTATGAAGACTCAAGGTCGATTATAGTAAGAAATGAAGCATTATGGAATTTCATCAGCTGTTCCTCTAAGTTGTCTGGACGTGTTCAGACTGTTACAATTATCTTATTAATGTTACGTGTGTGTAGGACCAACCACACCTTGCCACATGGCTTGCTCACAGCCGAAACATTACTATAATAAGGGAAATATGATGGTTGTATGATGCCCCATTCAAGCACCTTGTTAATCTATTTTCTTACGGCTTCCCTCTTTGTCCATGGTTTAGAGTATGAGGTAGAACAAAACGTTTTGTGAGGATACACTTCCATTTTGTACCCGAAATCGTTAATAATACCTGGTCTTTTTTCCCCAAATGCGTATACATAAGCAAGTATCAGTTCCCTAAGTTCAGCTTGCTGCTCTTTAGACAAGTACTTTGATTCAATTACCTTTGTGCTTATTGTATCGACGTTTATTTCTGCTGACGACTGTTCGTTATTTGCATGTGTGGACAAACATAACTGTGGGACTTACCAATCGAACTTCAGAGTCATGAGTAACTTCAGTTTTACATCTATTAGTACTTCCCCTGATTAGATTCATTCCGTATTCCGTATTTCTAGATTTCCGGAAAGCTTTTGACACGGTTCCTCACAAGCGACTTCTAATCAAGCTGCGGGCCTATGGGGTATCGTCTCAGTTGTGCGACTGGATTCGTGATTTCCTGTCAGGAAGGTCGCAGTACATAGTAATAGATGGCCAATCATCGAGTAAAACTGAAGTGATATCAGGTGTTCCCCAGGGAAGCGTCCTGGGACGTCTGCTGTTCCTGATCTATATGAATGACCTGGGTGACAATCTGAGCAGTTCTCTTAGGTTGTCCGCAGATGATGCTGTAATTTACCGTCTAGTAAGGTCATCTGAAGACCAGTATCAGTTGCAAAGCGATTTAGAAAATATTGCTGTAGGGTGTGGCAGGTGGCAGTTGACGCTAAATAACAAAAACTGTGTGGTGATCCACATGAGTTCCAAAAGAAATCCATTGGAATTCGATTACTCGATAAAAAGTACAATTCTCAAGGTTGTCAATTCAACTAAGTACCTGGGTGTTAAAATTACGAACAACTTCAGTTGGAAAGACCACATAGATAATATTGTGGGGAAGGCGAGCCAAAGGTTGCGTTTCATAGGCAGGACACTTAGAAGATGCAACAAGTCCACTAAAGAGACAGCTTACACTACACTCGTTCGTCCTCTGTTAGAATATTACTGTGCGGTGTGGGATCCTTACCAGGTGGGATTTACGGAGGACATCGAAAGAGTGTAGGGGAGAGAGTGTGGCAGATATGATACGCGAATTGGGATGGAAGTCATTAAAGCAAAGACGTTTTTCGTCGCGGCGAGATCTACTTACGAAATTTCAGTCACCAACTTTCTCTTCCGAATGCGAAAATATTTTGTTGAGCCCAACCTACATAGGTAGGAATGATCATCAAAATAAAATAAGAGAAATCAGAGCTCGAACAGAAAGGTTTAGGTGTTCGTTTTTCCCGAGCGCTGTCCGGGAGTGGAATGGTAGATAGATAGTATGATTGTGGTTCGACGAACCCTCTGCCAAGCACTTAAATGTGAATTGCAGAGTAGTCATGTAGATGTAGATGTAGATCAGTAACAAATAACTGGTTATTTACAGTGAAATGAAATTGGCCTTTTCCTACATCGATTTGTACTTGGCATGTCCTAAATATACCCATACTGATCAAACTATCAACTATTAATTTCTTTACTATCAAAAAATTGCATCATACAGAAAACTGTCCTAAGTGTATGGGAATTAAGGCTTGTACCTTGACTCCTTTTGATTTCTTACGAGAGGCAGTTTGTACATTGCAATCTTGCTCTGGCAGTGTGGGTATACATATAATTTCTTCAATTATTGAAAGAATTGCTGTGACAACAAATTAGTCATAGCACCTGTTCGAACCACAATGGGTACATCAAGGTCAGATATTTTGGCTTTAATAGTAGCTTGTACTTTGCTCTCCATCAAGTTTTCTGTTTATCCTCATTACCTTGATACATATCATCTCTCACATCTTTACCATGATCGTATCTGAGAAAGCAAGTGTCGATCAAACTCGTGCCCCCACTCCCCTCCAAGGACACAGAATGGGGGCCTACCATGACCGGTTCAAGTTTTACAGTATAGTTCTCTGGGTTAGGCATAAATTCCACTATGTGGACTGTTGGTATTTGATTAAGCCAATTAGTATTCTGTGAGGCTCTCGACTGAAATTCTCTGTACCTCTGCGCGTTATTCGGCATATGTGTGTTACTTTGCTGACCGAATACCTCTGTCTGTGGGTTATTCGGTTGCCTGTTATTGTCTTGCGTTTGCCAAATGATGTACTGATTATTACCGGTAGCTTGAGTCTGTGCATATTGTACAGGCTGGACATACGCTGCTCGCCCATTCTAGTTGTTTTTGCTAAATCTTTGCCCATTACTTTTGCATCCATCTTTGAATTTACAGCTTTCTCCATTGCTTTTGTGATTACCGTTACCATTACCAAAGGTCTGTGTGGGGTAAGGTTACCATCTGTGTTGTACCACGAATCCGTTGTTTACTTGTTGGTCTGTAAATCTCTGTGGCGCTATTGGCGTATTAACAGGCTGGGGTTGTATTGGTATCTCTTTATATATCAAATCTATTGAGTCCAGTGCAGATAGAAAGTATTTGGTGTCGTGTTCTGGAATGGTAATGAGTTTTTCCCTAATGTGGGCAGGAAGACAGCTCTTTAAAATTTTCAGCTCTTCTACTTCAGATATCGGGTTCGTCCAGTATCTGGTTTTATTCAAATATTTTTCAAATTAGCCCCTTAAACTTCCATACTTGTATCCAACAAAAAATTTAATTTTCTGGGCTTCGATCCAGATACGAGGTAAAACATTTCGAAATGCCCTGGTAAAGACCACAGAGTGTGTTCTTTTCCCCTGAGAGGTAAAAATTGGGATTTGTCGATGCCTAAGTAATCCCTCATCTGTAAGTAATGTTGACAAACAAGCCGCACTGTCAGTGACAAGCGCTTTTATGTTCGCTCGTGGCGTAGAGCATGGCAACTGTGCTTGCTCGACAGGTGCAACTGCTGGCAAGTGTTGTTGCATTGCACAACTTTCGCTATTTTCCTTTGGCCGGATAACCCCGTATTGTGGGTAACCACTGAAGGCATCTAACTTCTCTAAAAGCATAGGTTTGTTTTGTCATATTATGATGTTTTGGAATGTCAGTAGTTTTAGCAACACTGCCTCGCAACCTTCCCTCTGCTTCCTTTAAACCTGAGTCTATTTTAGCTAGAAGTTGCCTTTCCTTCTCTTTTGGAGCTTCTTCTACAGTATCAAAATAAATTTTGCATTCTGACACTACCTTCTCAGCAAGGGTGCTGCCCTTATCCAGCATCCCAGCTTCAGCCTTTTCAGTTATTTCCTTTACATATGCGCATAACTTACCTCTCTGTCTTTTGGCAGATGCTGAATCTAAACATAACTGGTCTACTGTTAGACTCAACTTCTGTATTTCTGTATGTAGGTTTTTGCATGCGTCTTGCAGCTAGCTGACTGCACTCGTCACATTTTTTAACGACGCATCCACCTGGGATTGCGTCCCCTGAGTTTGAGAATATGCTTCACTAAACTTTTGTAACTCACCTGCAAGTTGTTCCTGTTTATAATCTACTGATGTTACCTTTTCCGTTAACGTATTTATATTGCAGGACATGTCGGTAATTATTTCTTGGTTTAGTTGTTCACAGACCCTATCAATTTCCCAGGTAGTCGGTCAGATAATTCAGTGCATATAGTTTTGCTCACCTCACTGGACTATTGACTAATATCATTCTTGAAATCGTTAAATGCATGATATTGCTGTGCAAGCTGTTGTCCTATATTTTCCTTATGTTTTGTGAACTATTGTGTAAACTGTTGTCCTATATTTTCCTGATGTCTTGTGAACTGTTGTGTTATTATTTGCATGAGTTGTGTCAAATTGACTCGCTAGTATTTACTTTTCTTTTATGAACTGTTTCCTGTTCTTATGTTCGCGACATAGTGAGTAAATAATCAAAGCAATTTCCACTGTTGCGCACTTCAGTTTCACTATTTCAAAAAAAATGTTTCCTGGTGAGAACTGAGAAATTGTCTGATCGGTCTCATAAAAGTGATATCATGATTAGTTATATTACCAGTGTCATCATTTTTTAATAGTGGGACGCCAGTCTGGTTGTTTAGGTTGCCATTAACCAGTTCACGAGTTGACACATTACTTTCAACTGTTGCCAAGCTTGGATTTCCGACATCTTAGCATATTACATTTTGTAATGAGTTTTCAACAATGGCCATTTCCTTTTACTCCATTGTGAACAGTGTTTAGCAAAACAATGAAAAAAATTTTCAAACATGAAATTTTGTTTGTATCGGTACTTTTCAATTAAAGCAGATTCATGTGCATTTTCATTAACGAACCTGATTACTCTCTGATACCGTCTTACAGAATCTGAATGAATTATTTTGCACTTTAATGTTGACTTTACACAAATTTTCGTCTTTCCTATAGAAATGCACTTTCTGTAAAGGATATTAACTGGAAGGAATAGAGATAATTTACTGCTGGGGAGGCGGCAGCAAGCGCGACCATATAAGCATGCAGCGTAGTAGCTTCCTACCTTTACCGCTGAAATCAGCATTCCCAGTGCGTGTTGTTTATAGGCAGAATTTAATTTAAATTGGCTCCTTCAAGTTTTTATTGGTCCCAATCTCACGGACATGTAACAAAGGTCTCATTAGTTTCTTGTGACGATAAAATTGATCATTTATCTCAAAAAAAATTTTTATCTCAACAGTTGAAAGGTCTATTAAATTTATGGCATGCAGACGCACAAATAAAACTTCCTCCACCGATATTTCGGCCATCCTCAGAGTGAGTCACGAGACTGACGACAAGATGCCAAGTGCAGCCTTACATGCTCCATCAGGGCGGTACTGTGCGTGCGGGTCACAGATGCTGGCCATCAGCAAGGAAAAACGCTTACACATGCACTGCCTGTGGGCAAGACCAACTACAATACATCATACCACAACACAGAAACTAAGATGTCACTAAAGCCACAAATTGCATAATAAGTACTATGATGAAGTAAAATTATGAGATGCAACTCAAAATCAAATCCAAAAAACTACTACACAACACGTGTAAATGGCATATTTGGACACTAATAATAATTTGCAAAATAGAAGCTACATAGCAATAATAAATGAAGCGTGTAACTAAAGCTCAAAATTGTATTAAACAATATGCAGTTAATTCTAGTCACTGTCATTACGTAATATGTTAGAAGTGGTTTGATTTTGAGTACCTGTTGGATTTATTTGTTGCTCAGCTTGGCCACTTTGCATTTTGTTATTTTTGCTGCAATGTCTTCATGAGTTCCTCTTTTTTGTTTGACTAGTGCTCAAGCAATTTCCTTTGAAACACACTTTTCATTCAACAGTCTTGTGTAATTATTAATAAAAATATTTGAAAGCACTTAAATATTTTTCTTGATTACTGTCTTTAAAAGGATGCCACTTTTGCACACATCACTGAGGTTACTAATGGCATTTTCACACAATTCAGTTCCTAAGGCAAGTACTGCATCTCTCTGATTTTCAAGTTTGAGAAATTCTGGTTCATATGTACGCTAATCAAAACATGAAAAAGTGTATATATATTACAACACATCGAAATCATTATAGAAGGAGGACAATTCAATCCCCCACGATTCAGTTGGTTGAAATAGGAATGGAGTTCTTTGGTTTCATACTGCAACAAAATCCTGTGCTGTAAAATTTCTTCACAGCCTGAACATTTTCCACCTTTTTGCAGCTTTTCAAGCGCTGTTTTGCTGGTGTAGCTAGCAATACAAACCAAGACTTTCAAATCTTCATCCATCATGGGAATGTTTCTTAGTTCCTCTAGAGCAGGTTCTAATTTATCTAGATTTTCATACGTTTGGTGTTTTATGCTGTAATTTACTTTTTCTGCAAAATCATTTAATTTAAATTCACCATGTTTAGTAGATCTGAGCTTTAGTAGACTTATTACTTTCAGATTCCAAGATTTGTTCAACTGAAACATTAAATGTGCAGCCACTTAGCCTTCTATAAGCTACAAATTTTCCTTCCAAAGCACCAGTGTGTAATTTTGCTGTAAGAATGTAGGACCAGTTGTAAGTGTTAAAAATGTATCTGCATAACTGAACTGTTGTTGCAAGTGTGTGAGAGAAAGCAGTATATGTTTCATTGGTTAATTTTACATGAGTAGGCAATGCATGCCAGATACCAAGAAATGTTTTCAAATTTTCAAGAAACACAAGTTTGGAGTCAGTAGGTCCAGTGATTGGGCTAGAATTTTCATCTAATGTGTATTTGCCTTTCATGGGATGCTGTACATTAGGAACTGTCCATCATTTAATGATTAATTTCAAAAACTGAATAGTGCCATTAGAAATCTCAATCCCCTGACTTTTCAAAATTTCTAGTGCTGGCACATTTTTAGAATCAAAAACACTAAGAGCAAGGGTAACATTCTGTCTCTCAATAGATGTTGGATATACTGCCTTTCTCACTAGCTTTGGGGCAAGTTTCAACAGTTTATTTTTCTCAGAATGAAACAGGTTCTTCAAATCTGAAAACTTTGCTTCACTGACAGTATATTCACATGCAGCATTCCCTTCATCACTGTGTAGAAAGCTATTGATGAAAGCAAATGTATCCTCGATATTTGGCATTACGAAGGATTCGTTTTTCTCCATTCAACCAGTTATTTCTGATACACTTAAGCAAGTGCACATTGTCAAACAGAAGAAAGAGAAATTTGGATGGAGCAACTGGATTTGTGATCCACGATTGTAAAGTGCCACCATACATAAGCTGATACATTTTTCTATTAGTGCTATGGTTATCTGTTACCAGGAATATAACATCATGCATTCACTTTAAAACACCAATTGTCATTTTCAGTAGTGTATCAGAATTAACATTTTTTACAGGAAAGAGAGCTATTACTTTTTTATAATCAGAATGTAAAGATGATGCCATGAAAACTTGCATTGTACCTGTTGTTGTAGTATCTGAAGTATTCTCAGCAACACCAAGTATCTTTCCTGCCGTATAAGAGAATTTTGAATTAACATAAACTTCATCTAGCATCACTGAAATTACCTTGCACTTCCCTGAAGAAATTTATTTTTTTCCCTCAAAAAAGCTACCTGTGATGGACCAATACAAGGTTTATTTGGACCCATTTTGCATAGAAACTGCCTTAAATTGACAGGATGAGGTAATGTTAACACATTTGTTTTTCTCAAGTGATGTTAGGCACCAGGAAATGAAAAGCAAATGGTTGCTGCCCATATCAAAAGCTCAGGAGAATATCTACTTTGCTTTGTTATTGCAAGTTGTAATTGCTGCAAAACAAATTCCATTTTAGGTGCTATTTCAGCATCAAAATCACTACCAGCTTTCTGTGCTTGTTTGAGAACTCTGACTAAAATTATAATCTTGTCAATGGTGCCAGTAGAGTTATCTGTGAAGCCATTTAGGTGACTCACCAGATTGTCAAATTTCGTCCACTTGTCACATTTCACATTCTCTTCCTCCCCAGACTGTAGTATCCATTTCAAGTTTTCTGTAGGCAAACACACATTTTTGTGAAACACTTTTACTTCCAAGGAACTTGATATCTTGAAGCACACTGAAACTAACTGAATCATCTTTTAATTTAATGAAAGATACGTTGTCATCCTTTACTAAAATTGTAAATGGACAAACATTCCTTTTCTGCACTTCGCTTTTAAAATGCTGAAAGTCAGGTATATAGTCATTTTCGCACCACTTACTGAAACTACATTCATGACGTTCCAGTAACTGTTGAACACAATCTTCAGGGTTCTTCCTTTCCGTAGGAACTGGTACTGTGTGATAAGAAGGTTGATTAGGAAAGATGGTTGGAATTGCATCATTTGTTAGTTTTGGTATTTTTCGTGGCACACGTATTGGGTCACTATTTTCCACAGGAAAAATGTCTTCCCTAACCACAAACTTAGCTTCAAAATGCTTAATGCATACCACAGCTTTATCGTTCACTTCAAAATTATCTCTATGAATTAGTTTAATCCATTTGTTCCTCAATGCTGTTTCCTTGGGAAACTTAAATGTTGAGGTATCGTATGTTTTGCCGTAATTGGATTCACATCCTGGTACACAACAGCTACGACCCATCGCAAGAACAGTTTACACTTTAAATTATGCCGAACTTACTACAGAATCTGGAAAAAACATACTAGCGTAGCACTTGTGACGTCATTCACAGCATATAACAAATAACAGCTAGTAATAAATGCTTTCGCTTCTCTTGAACGTCACGTATACAATGTTACACACATGCGTTATTAGAGGTGGCAAAAAATAACGTAACTGATAGAAATAACCGGTTACTGAGAAGTAACGGTTACTGAGATAACCGTTCCTCTGATACAGGCAGTTATTTCAATAACTGTGTATTGTCTACAGTGTCTCGCGCCATCTGTTGACCGAAAATCGTACTACGCTTTCCCGTCAACTCATCGGAGATCTGGCTAGGAACTAAGGAGAAGGTAGACCATTTGGAAGGCGTTCTATAGGCCATTGGAATAACTGTGAGACTGCGCGCCATCTGTTGATAAGAACTATGTACTATATCTTGCGTCTTCGTTACTTTTAGCACAAACAATTAAATAAAGTTTATGTGCGAGCGGTGGCTGATAGGAGCTGCAGTACAGGCATTAACAAGTACGGTCGTTCCCTTAAGCCACCGCCTCCTATGTCAGTTTAGCTTGGACGGGTAGTATAAAGTGAGGTACCACAAGGAATTCGAGCGACTATGGAAATAACTGTCAGAGATCGGTATTTTCCTCTGGCAGTTCTCGTTATTGGCTCACAGTTCTCGCTCTCTGGCAGTTATTTGACTATCATTACAGGTAACCTGGAAGTTGGTAAGGCCGGTATTACACTATCAAATTTCTTTGTCAAAGATTTGATCAAAGATGTGATCCAATATTCCGTCCAATATATTTGACAAAGATCTTTGACGTAGCGATACAAGGGGTATTACACTGTCATCAAATTTTTCGTCAAAGTTCAAGATGGCTGACAACAACTTATTAACCGCAGCAGTTCTACGTACTCCAATTGCATTGTGTGCACATGCGGAAAAGAAGGGGGGGGGGGGGGGGAGGAATGGAACCATACACACGAGGTTGACAGTCTTAAAAGTCCTGGGATTACAACTTGATAATAAATTCAGTTGGGAGGAGCACACCACAGAACTGCAGAAACGCCTTAACAAATCTGTATTTGCAATTCGAGTGTTAGCAGACATAGGCAACATAAAAATGAAAAAGCTTGCATACTTTCATTCCATAATGTCATATGGGATAATATTTTGGGGTAAATCTTGAAGTCAGACAAAAGTTTTCAAGGTCCAAAAGCGTGTAATACGTATTATTTGTGGAGTAAATTCACGGGACCTCCTGCAGAAACCTCTTCAAAGAACTGGGTACTTCAGATTCTTGCATTGGTACTGGGGGAAAATAACAAAGAAAATGAAACTGTTGGCGGGCCAGAAGTACAGTGAGACTGTCGTTTGGACGTACGAGATTTGCAGGTTAGCTTTTTTTGTTTTGTATTTCATGCCTAGATACTTCCGTAGAGATATTGTTGCATGTGGATCATTATATGTAATTATTATTACAATACATGCAACGATATGTTTGTACAGTTATCTAGGCATGAGAAACAAACAAAACAAAAAAAAACTATAACTCTCGTAGGCCCAAATGACAGAGTCTCAGTATACTTCCGGCTCGCAGGTTAACTACTGCCTCTCAGTATATTTACTTCTTAATAAAATTTGTCGTAAATAATATATCTCTTTTCCAACAAACAACTCAGTTCATACATACAATACCAGGAACAAAAATGATCTGCACAAGGACTTAAAAACACTCACTTTAGTTAAAAAAGGGGTCCACTACTCAGGAACACTCATCTTTAATAATTTGCCAGGAAACATAAAAAATTTAGTTAGAAATAAAGATCAGTTTAAAAGGAGCCTGAAAGACTTACTACTGGCCAACTCCTTCTACTCCATTGGCGAAAATTTTAATAGAAACAAATGATGTATTGTATTTATTCATACTATTAGTATTTTTATTTCAGCTTAAAAAAATCGACATGTTCCACATCCACGAGGATCTCCTCAGCACGGATCTATGGAACGAAAACCTAATCTAATCTGGGTGAAGCCGTGGGTTTTACGACGACACGATAAAAGCATTCAACAAAACTTGTTACGTGAGCTTACAGTGGAAGACGTCAAGTCGTACATCAATTACTTAAGAATGGATGAGCATACGTTTCTGTATGTGCTCAATGAAGTGTATCCTCGTATAACAAAGCACAATTTTCACTTAAGAACTGCTACATCTTCAGAAGACAGGCTCACTATAACACTCCGATTCCTTGCTACAGGAGAGGGTTATGTTATGTTAGGTCAGGTTAGGTCTCCAATCTTCTTAATCTATTTTTGTATTCAGGGTGCCTCACGTTGTAAAGCGCCTCATAAGCTTCAGACATCTCTATTAATTCTGTAGTTGTCGGCACACACCAATTGTATTTACCGGCAATGGTTATAAAAACACTACAGACGACAGAACGCTGCAGCGATGCTAGCGCTCCGCGTGGTAACATATCGCATTGTAGTGAACAGAAGACAAGCGATTTCTTTGATCAAATATACGGCCTCGGCCTAGATTTGATGGAGGATGCTAAGTTCACCCAACCTGGATATGATGTGACGTCATTATGACGTAACACGCTTTAGTCGATTAACACACCTATCGACTTTTACGAACGTTCGAGATTCTAAACTGTCGTCAGCTAGTGGTTTGTTTTGACACGTGCGATTCTGATAACAGCTCAGTGTGGCAGCGTATATGTATTTCGCCAAAATACACTCCTGGAAATGGAAAAAAGAACACATTGACACCGGTGTGTCAGACCCACCATACTTGCTCCGGACACTGCGAGAGGGCTGTACAAGCAATGATCACACGCACGGCACAGCGGACACACCAGGAACCGCGGTGTTGGCCGTCGAATGGCGCTAGCTGCGCAGCATTTGTGCACCGCCGCCATCAGTGTCAGCCAGTTTGCCGTGGCATACGGAGCTCCATCGCAGTCTTTAACACTGGTAGCATGCCGCGACAGCGTGGACGTGAACCGTATGTGCAGTTGACGGACTTTGAGCGAGGGCGTATAGTGGGCATGCGGGAGGCCGGGTGGACGTACCGCCGAATTGCTCAACACGTGGGGCGTGAGGTCTCCACAGTACAACGATGTTGTCGCCAGTGGTCGGCGGAAGGTGCACGTGCCCGTCGACCTGGGACCGGACCGCAGCGACGCACGGATGCACGCCAAGACCGTAGGATCCTACGCAGTGCCGTAGGGGACCGCACTGCCACTACCCAGCAAATTAGGGACACTGTTGCTCCTGGGGTATCGGCGAGGACCATTCGCAACTGTCTCCATGAAGCTGGGCTACGGTCCCGCACACCGTTAGGCCGTCTTCCGCTCACGCCCCAACATCGTGCAGCCCGCCTCCAGTGGTGTCGCGACAGGCGTGAATGGAGGGACGAATGGAGACGTGTCGTCTTCAGCGATGAGAGTCGCTTCTGCCTTGGTGCCAATGATGGTCGTATGCGTGTTTGGCGCCGTGTAGGTGAGCGCCACAATCAGGACTGCATACGACCGAGGCACACAGGGCCAACACCCGGCTTCATGGTGTGGGGAGCGATCTCCTACACTGGCCGTACACCACTGCTGATCGTCGAGGGTACACTGAATAGTGCACGGTACATCCAAACCGTCATCGAACCCATCGTTCTACCATTCCTAGAGCGGCAAGGGAACTTGCTGTTCCAACAGGACAATGCACGTCCGCATGTATCGCGTGCCACCCAACGTGCTCTAGAAGGTGTAAGTCAACTACCCTGGCCAGCAAGATCTCCGGATCTGTCCCCCATTGAGCATGTTTGGGACTGGATGAAGCGTCGTCTCACACGGTCTGCACGTCCAGCACGAACGCTGGTCCAACTGAGGCGCCAGGTGGAAATGGCATGGCAAGCCGTTCCACAGGACTACATCCAGCATCACTACGATCGTCTCCATGGGAGAATAGCAGCCTGCATTGCTGCGAAAGGTGGATATACACTGTACTAGTGCCGACATTGTGCATGCTCTGTTGCCTGTGTCTATGTGCCTGTGGTTCTGTCAGTGTGATCATGTGATGTATCTGACCCCAGGAATGTGTCAATAAAGTTTCCCCTTCCTGGGACAATGAATTCACGGTGTTCTTATTTCAATTTCCAGGAGTGTAAAAGTAAAAGAGCTGGATATTAATAGAAATATTCCTGACCGTGGCCTTGAAAACACCACGGACAACACGTTTCGTAAAAAAGTGAAGTCTTCTTGTGTCCTGACCAGATTAGATTGTGTGATTGTTGTATTGAACGCTTACGCCGAAAATAATATTTATTTATTATCAATATTTTAGTATGGTTTCATACAATTGGTCTTGTCAGTACATATTAGATTGTAGCAGCATACTCTTGCTGACTTTTTTTTCTTAATTTATATAGCTGAAAGAGAACTCGTGCAAGTTTGTTAGCTAAGTAATTTATATGTCCATCCCAAGATAGTCTTTTATCAACCATAATTCCAAGTAATTTTACACTCGGACCGCAGAGACAGGTACCTTAGTGACCAGTAATGACTGTTGTGTAGAATGATTGAATTTCGAACTTAAAAAGAAAAATATGAGGCATTGTTGAAGAAAAATCGTCGACCGGAGATGAAATACGAGGGGAAGTGGATTTCTCAATGTAATCTTAACGAAAGGTTAGTGTCTTGACGCATCTAAAGATTTTGGATGCTGAGTGCTTCTTCTCACCGAGTACAAATAACCGACGCTCTTCAGCTGGGTCAGAAGTACATCAATTTCTGCTTAAGATTCACAATATCCACGCAATTGCCCGTCGTCATCGATGTTGAACTCTTTCAGATTTTCTCTCGTTAGTCTCTCGAATGCTGAACACATAATTAGAGACGAGCAAACGAAAAACAACGCACAGGACATAAACACAGTACAATACACGATTTAAACGCAAGGAACGCAAAACACATTTCAACGAATGGTGCAGAGCACAGCGCTACCCTGTCACAACCTCTCGAAAGTTCACAAAAGTCGAATAGTCGATATACGGTTTCTATCGTTTTCGATGTAGCGTGTATACGTCATAATGACGTCACATCGTATCCAAGTCCGATGAACTTAGCATCCTCCAGATTTGATCAAATATTGGACGACATTTGTCAAAGATCACTATTACACTATCAAATATCTTTGACAAGGATATTGGACAAAGATATTGGACAAAGAAATTTGATAGTGTAATACCGGCCTAACGGAATAACTGTGTCTGTGTTCCTGACACAGTGACTTCAGTCTTAGACCCCGGTGATATTTCAGAGAGGATAGTTACTGGAGCGAACAAATATTTACGTACTTCTTCGGAAATAGCCGCTGGCCATCGCGAATGACAAATAACATGTCAGGAAGTATAACATAATACAGTTGAATATAATAATTACTATCCTCATCAATTGTCAGGAGATTGTCAAAATATGTGAATATATTACAGTAACTGCTAATATTTACAGAATTGATACACTGTCAGAATAAAACACAGACTTTTAATAAATTTATCATACACAGAATACCCGGTCTTGACTGTTGCAAGCAAGTGCTGTCAAAACTGAAATATAGCAGAATTTTTACCTAAGCTGGTCTATCAGTCTCTGTTGTGATATTCATCTACAGAGTAGGAGGAGGGGTCAATGGAAGCGTCCGATTCCACCCGTCTGCTTCGACGTAGAAAGGTGTTGTGGTGTGTGGATGTCGTTATGGCACGGTGTTTATGAGTTGGTTTGTGTGTTTGTGTGTGTGGGAGGGGGGCGATCTAGTTTGCAGTACCAGAATTTGCTGGTGGTAATTAATATTTTTTTTCTAGCTGTGATGTTTTGTGTATTTATGGAGTATTGAATGTGATTTAATTTATGTAGGGAATTAGGGATGATTGATTTGTGGACTTTTGGGATTGTGGTTTTAATTTTCGCAGTTGTAGGTGTTGGGTTTTTGGCATCAGTAGCTGTGGTGGACCTATATAGGTCACCGGAAATGACCGATTCCCATTTTCATAGTTGTACGTGTTGATGTTTTGGTATCGTCATCTGAGGTTTACCTATGTAGGTCAAGGAAATGTCCGATTCTAACTTTCGTGCTTTTAGTTGTGGGTATTGGTGTTTTGGTATAGTCACCTATGGTTGACCTATAGTGTTCAAGGGAAGTGTCCGATTCCTACAGATTTTTGTTGGTGTAGCAGAAAGCTGTATTTTTTTTTCTTTTTGTTCTTCATTTTGTGTTTTGGGATCATGGTGTGTTTTTTTTACTAGCTTGTCCTCACCCTAAAACCCCCAACTTCCCACAGTTGTCCCGTTGGTTTGACTCCATTTTTGGTGGGAGATGTTATTGTATTACTTATATGTATCTTCGTGTTTGTTGCCATGTGTATGTAGTGACGTCATAGACACACTTAAAATAGCCATTTCCGGCATATTGATGACAGGTGGAATCAGACACTTCTGTATCAAAAAAGTCTTTCAAACACACTGTAAACCGTGCTTTATCTGAAACCAAGTTTTTAATGGTTGCTGACTTACTGGCAGTTTATTGAAAATGCATGTTCCTGAATATTGGACCCCTTTTGGACCAAGGTAAGTGATTTTAGGTCTTTATGTAGATTGCTGTTCCTATTTCTAGTACTGATATTATGTATTGAGCTATTGGTTGGAAATACTTGTAACAAATTTCATTAAGGAATAAATATACTAGGAAGCAGTGGTTAGAATACGAAGTTCCTTGAACAGGTTCCTACATGATGTTCTTGAATTTATACCACGAACGATTTTTATTACATGCCTTTACATGTGAAAAACTTTTGCTCCGTTTGATGAGTTACCACAGAATATGCTCCCTTATGAAATAATAGAGTGAAAAAATGTGGTATGCCCTTCCCAACTGAATTTATTGTCGAGTTGTAGTCCCAGAAATGTAACACTGTCAACCTTTTCGATGTGCATGTCTCCATATGTTATAAACATGCTGTAGCTGGAGAAATCGAGCAGTTTCCAAATCTCACATAAAACTTGGTTTAGCGTACTCACACTTTCCCCAATAGGATTATCTTTTACAGCACAGGAGTAAACGAATCTGTCACATTACGTAGATTTTTTGTTGTATTACAAGGCTGTACACTTTATTCTATTATGTGAGCAGCACAAGAAATTAAGCTTCGAATTTAACCTACAGTACTCAGTTTACATATTACTTCATACTTAAAAACGCACGTTGTTAACATTTTGCTTAAACAGTGCTGTGGCGAAGTTCCGCATACTTTCTGTTGCAGCTGCGAAGATAATATTTCTAATAGCGACCGATAACCTACAAACATATAATACGAAACACTAATAATCGTTCTAACATCAACTAAAATGTACCCGGAGTTAATAAGCTAAGGTTATGACACGATTCATACGACATTCCTGCCATTTCACACTACTCGCAGTTATACTGATTACTAAACTGGTGGATTCCAACTATGTCGTTATTTAACTGTAGCTCCTCGGAGTATTCGGTATTCGCTAGCGAAAAATAACTTGGCAGTTATTAGTAACCGTTAACAATAACGGTTATCAAAGAATAACTGGAACTGTGATAACGGTTACTCCAGAATAACCGTTTGGCCCACCTCTATGCGTATTACGGAAACACAAGCACGCTGGTTTGTTTCCCCCACGATTGCCGCCATATTGTCAACTATCGATATCTGCCTTAAGGTGTGATTTATTCAGTGATCTCCTTACTAATAGAGATCACTGGATTTATTGTAGGTGGTCTTGTTGTGGCGAAGGCGTACTGATAATCGATTCGCTTATCGATGTATGTTCGGCGGCGGTGACACCATGGCAACTTCTCTGCAGTTTAATTATCTCAATAGTCGGATTCCATGCTTTGCCCAAATTAAAACCATTATTTCTCTCTGTTAAATTATTAGCTAATCTAATCTCTATAGCTTCCTTTAAGACAGAATCCCAAAAGGAAGTGGTGGACGTTAAAATCTTCACATCACTGTATTTCATGGAATGCCCTGTATCAATACAATGTTCGGCCACATCTGACTTATCTGACTGTGATAAGCGTGTGTATCTTCGATGTTCCACACATCTCTCATGAACGGTGCGAGTTGTTTGACCTATGTATGACTTCTCACAATTTCCGCAAGGATCTGATACGCACCTACTTTACGAAGCAGTAAATCGTACTTTACAGAGCCGAGTAAAGCTGCAATCTTCGTGGGTGGCCGGAAGATCACTAACACAGTGTTTCTCAATAATACGGCCTATCTTCGAGGAAAAAGCACCCACATCGGGTAAGAACGCATTTGATCTGAAGGAATTACTATCTTCTTCCCCATCACATGCCTGCATTCTAGGTTTTACATTGTATGCTCTACGAATTTGTTGCGGAGAAAATCCATTCGCTTTAAAAATGCCCTTGAGGTATGTGAGCTCTTCTTGCAAATTATGTTTATCGGATATACAGTGCGCCCTGTGCACTAAGGTTTTAAGGACACCCATGGTCTGTGGAGCGTGATGGAAGCTACTGGCATGTAGATATAGATTTGTGTGTGTTGGTTTCGATGTACGGCATGTCCTAATGTGCCATCATATTTACGGCGGACGACAACATCCAAGTAGGGGAGGCAGCCGTGTTTTTCTATTTCCATAGTAAATTTTACACTAGTATGGATAGAATTCAAATGCTCAAGAAATCGATGTAATTCATCCAACCCGTGTGGCCGTACCACAAATCTGTCGCCCACGTACCTCCAGAAGACCGTTGGTTTAAAACTTGCTGAGTCAAGTGCCTTGTCCTCGAAGACTTCCATGAATAAATTAGCTACCAGTGGGGAGAGAGGCCTCCTCATAGCAACGCCATCAATCTGCTCATAAAAGATGGGAACTAGCTTTTCGACTTATCAAAGCATTTTGACATATTCACACTTTTTTAGGTGTTAACCCTACTTCCCAGCACAGTCAGCTTTTAACTGCAAGGTATTGACACACCTTCATCTTGCAATATTAACAAAGCCCCTGATCCTGTGCCCAGAATCTAGAAGATGTGCCAGCCATACTAAACAATATATAATATCATGTGGCTGAAGAGCATACACATAATAATTGAACAAGTTTTTTTCTGGCGTGGGATGAAAAATTTCTGCAGGTGGTTTTGCTCAAGGGGGGTTATAACGTTCCGAACTTTTACACGAAATTTACCCAACGTAATGCGACAATACTAGACACCTCTGGATAATACACTGAAATGCCAAAGAAACTGGTGTAGGCATACGTATTCAAATGCAGAGATGTGTAAACAGCGCCGCGGTCGGCAACGCGTATATAAGACAACAAGTCCCTGGCGCAGTTGTTAGATCAGTTACTGCTGTTACAATGGCACTTTATCAAGATTTAAGTGAGTTTCAATGTTGAGTTATAGCACGAACAATGAGACACAGGATCTCCAAGGTAGCGATGAAGTAGGGATTTTCCCATACGACCATTTCACGAGTGCACTGTGAGTATCAGGAATCCGATAAAATATCAAATCTCCGACACTGCTGTGGCAGGAGAAAGATCCTACAAGACCGGGCCCAACGACGACTGAAGAGAATCGTCAAAGTGACAGAAGTGCAACATTTCCGCAAATTGCTGCAGATTTCAATGGTGGGCCATCAACATGTGTCACTGTGTGAACCATTCAAGGAAACATCATCGATATGGGCTTCCAGAGCCGAAGGCTCACTCAT
The DNA here is from genome assembly GCF_021461395.2 of Schistocerca americana. Lineage (NCBI taxonomy): Eukaryota > Metazoa > Arthropoda > Insecta > Orthoptera > Acrididae > Schistocerca > Schistocerca americana. The sequence goes on along the minus strand of NC_060119.1, from coordinate 893,145,543 downwards.
CTGCCCTTGACGACTGCAAGAAACAAAGTTTTACGCCTCGCCAGATCCCATCAGCACTGACATTGGTCTGTGGATGACTAGAAACATGTTGCTTGGTCGGAGAAGTCTCGATTCAAATTGTATCGTGTGGGTGGACGTGTACGGGTATGGAGACAACCTCATGAATCCATGGAACCTCCATGTCAGCAGGGAACTGTTCAAGCTGGTGGAGACTCTGTAATGGTGGTGGGCGTGTGCCGTTGGAGTGGTATGAGATCCCTGATACGTCTAGATACGACTCTGACAGGTGACACATATGTAATCATCCTGTCTTATCCATTCATGTCCATTCCATCGGACTTGGGCAATTCCAGTAGGACAAAGCTACACCACAAACTTCCAGAATTGCTTCAGAGTGACTCCAGAAACATTATTCTGAGATAAACACTTCCGTTGGTCACCAAACTCCCCAGACATGAATATGCAACACGGCCACGGCAGAACTTCTGTGTGCTCGCGGGGGGCCTACGCGATATTAGGCAGCTGTACCAGTCTGCTTGGCTCTTCAATCATCATCATCAGTTATCTGCTATATTAGCAGGTCTTTTGCCTCTCCATTTTCTGCGATCCATTGCTTCCTTCTTAAGGCTGCTGTATGTTGTACTGTCCATCATGTCATCCAGTATCTGGAATCTCTTCCTTCCTCGCTTCCTTTTCCCTTCTACATAACCTTCAAACACTGTTTTTATCAGTCCGTCATTCTTTCTTAATACATGCCCAATCCAATTTCTTTTTCTTCTCTTTATTACATCTAGTAACTGTCTTTTCTCTCCCACTCTTCTCAGTACCTCTTCATTTTTTACTCTGTCCATTCAACTTATTCTTTCCATCTTCCGCCATGTCCAGATCTCAAAAGCCTCCTCCAGCCTTTCTCTGTCTTTTTTTCCTCATAGTCCATGTTTCAGCACCATATAGAAGAACACTCCATACAAGACATTTTATGAGTCTCTTTCTGAGTTCTCTGTCCAGACCGCTGCAGAAGATTCTCCCTTTCTTGTAAAACGCCTCTTTTGCCATTGCTATCCTTGTTTTAATTTCTGTGGTGCACTTCCAGTCGGTGTCTATCCTGCTTCCAAGATACTTAAAATTTTGCACCTGTTCTAGTGTTTCTCCATTCGGCATAATTTTTTTCTTTTTTTTCTTCAGTGCATATCAATAATTATACAAAGCTCATAATGTGTAATCAGTATAAACATTCATGAAGCAAGGGCATCGCCCTCTTTTCTTTTTGCCATTGTGCTTTCCTCTCTCGGCTAGCTTCATTCCCGTTATGCAATTAATCCTGCGGATACGTAAAATAGTTATAGGAGATCTTTCTTAGACTGTTACTTAATTATTTGCAGCTGGGACTGTTATTAGATATGAGAACACCAAGTGCATGTGTTTGATTATTGCGTGTTTCATGTAGAGGATCTTTTGTTTTAAATATTAGGCTGTGTGGAACAGTGTAAATTAATTTTTATTTCTTAAAAATATACTGGTTAAGTTTAACCATATTCCATTTATAAACCTGTCCTCTCTTTACAGATTCATGAATTTGAGTGTTTTCGTAATTGCTGCGAAGGAATAAATAATAAATGAAATTTTATTGTGTATATAACTGTTACAATTTCATGTTTGTAATTACATGTATTTTCTGTTCCATGTCTGCACGACTAATGTCCGCAATTGAGAAACATCAAGAGAGTGAACCAAGAAAAGGAATAATAAAAGCAATAAGGCGATAAGAAATGTAATCATCCTGTCTTATCACCTGCATCCATTCATGTCCATTCCTTTGGACTTGGGCAATTCCAGTATAAGCATTACATAAGGTATGGAAAAACAGTTGAAGGCCAAATTTTGTACTTTGTGTTACAAAGCAGATGGGCCTGAACTCCTTTCCTGTGTGAATTTATAAAATTATTTCGTGTGACTTTTAGATATTTATGTATGAATCTTATGGGCCACAAGATAGCGGAATTTATTAGTGGATTCGCGTAATGGCTATGCGCGGTTAGATTGTTTAGCATTCTTGGTAATTACTACATCTGAAAGTGATATTCGGATGTAGGATATGTGTTTGTAGGAAAGTGTATTCTTTATGTTAATGATTTTGGTCTATATAACTCATGGATGTGGGGAAAATGGGAAAGAAGCCGACAGTTGAGGATAATGCCTACTATTCGGAATTAAATACTGACGATCGGCAAATTCCGGACGATGAATCAGAGGCTGCAAGTTCTGCCGTAAGCAATGATGATATGCCGGCAGAATTAGATGCCAAGATTGAGTTTCCTTTTGCCGAATTGTATATGGGGGTAGCAGATTTTGTATAGGAAAATTTCGAACAACTTGCGAAAAAACAAACCGCGCAAATTAAGGAAAATTTCATACACCTTGCGCGAGAGCAGACTGTACAAATTAGTATGCTTATTCAGGACAACATGAACGAAAATTTTATACAATCTGCAAATCAACAGAAACAACAGATGAATGTTAATTTCGAAGGAAAAGTGAAGTGCTATTTTCGACGACTAGCCGATGAGCAGTCTGCCGAAATAAGAAAAATTCATTCGAAGACTGAAACTGTTACTAATAACTAACAACTTGCATGTAAAGAGTTACCCGAGTCGGTAAGGTAGTTGAACTCGGAAGAAGGGCGGACTAAAAGAAACGCAATTTGAATTGCAAAATACTGTACAATAGATCGCGTTGCAAAGTCACCATCGGAATGAAGAATTCGTTACAAGGCTGCATGACAAACAGGTTATGGAGTGCTTAACAGCACAAAGTGACAGAATTAATAGCGATTTCGTGAACTGGCCGCATCAAAAGGATTTACAGGTGAACTATGCGCTTAGGACTGAAATACACACCGTAATTCAAGATTCTAGTGCTGATGTGTTATCTCAGCACAAGGAGAATATTGATGTAAAAATAGAATTATAACAAAGTAAAATGCCAAAACGGAAGCATGACGTGGAAGAACATGTAGGCAAATTGCAAAATGAGTTCTCAGTTGCGCGCAATAATGCAGGCGGAAGCTCAGCGACTGCGTCAACAAACAATCTTCATTTGCATTTGCCGTCCCCTAGTATCATGTGTTGAACAGAGGAACACCGTAGAACACTTACACGAATGGGAGGTATAAAGTGCAATACAGGGGCGGCAAATGCTTTGACGAACATCTTGTTGCAAGAGAGTTTGCTCGAGCGTCGACAGTTTCAGGCGTACAACCCAGATAAGAAAGGGGTCAACATCCTGTTGTTTTCATAATGAGCTTCAGAGGGATACTGCCCAGATCCTGCACAGACACCCAAAGAATGTAATTTGTTGCCTCACATGTACAAGGCGATGTGCTGTGGGCAAGGCAAATTATAGAGAAATGTGAAACATATGAATAATTCGAGAGAGTGTTTTCATCAAAGTAACAAGGTACTCCATGCAAGTACTTCGAGAAGTATATCAGTAAGACAAGTTACTGGGATGACCCCGCATCAGTAAAAGATGCTATTTGAGTTTTAAAGGCAAAAATACCTTTACATTTAAGAAAAAAGCTATTGCATGGTCCCGAAAATGACACTGAGCATTTCATGTCTGTTCTTGACTTGACAGACTTGTTACGCGATGACACAAAGCAGTGGACTCACGACAGTGGGCAAGCTAATAGTAAGGACAATGCTTACCACAATAACAGTGATAATGGGAACCAGAACCGAAACTAAAACAGTAATGGTATCGGTAATGGAAACAGAAATAACCAAAACACACCCCATCATTTATATATGTAACCATGCACAGGAATGTAACAACCGACAGCACTTCGTAAAGAAAAGAAGATATAATCGGTATAATCCCGGTTATTGGAATGACAACCACAGGAATAATCAGGGTAACAACATAATGCCACAAACACAACCAAACAACGAACAAGCGAATTGGCAGTCGAATTCTGCACCACGAAACAGTGGGCAACAACAAACAGTTCAGAGTAACAACCCAAACCAAAGGAATCAGAATAAAAGTCATAATACTGTGAACTGGTAGGTAGAAAACCAACCAGTGAGGCTAATTGAAGTTATTGAAAATAAGCAACCTTCAAATCACCCGCCAACAAACTAATTTCGATCACATCGAGCCTTCAGATAGTGGTAGGGTATAGTGTAGGGAGCAATACGCAAAAACAGATCACTCTGATCCGTTGTAATAACGGTGTTGATATACATGGTGAATTGTTCTCTGAGGAAAATTCCTGTAGAGGGGAAAACATTACAGTGGTGCCATGCTGCATTTGAAGTTGAAGTAGGTAAAATACCGACAGTAGTAACTGACACAAGTGCATCAGTGAACGTTATTTCTCATGATTTGTTTAAACAAATACATGAGAAGGCTACACCTCCCACATTACCAGTCCAGAATTGTAGAATTATTGATCCAATTGATACCAAGTCAAAGTTATTAGATGGCAGACTCAGTTGGAAATATTGACACGGAATGGAGCATTTTAATACAAATACCTGATGGTTGAGAATTTGTCAGCGAACTGTATTACTTGTGCAGGAATTTCGCAAGAGATGGACACAAAAATCAACTTTTCGGCAGGCAATGCTATATTACAGTTGATGGAAAAAAATATGATTCTGGATTTGCTCAAAACAAAGCTCGCCATGGCAAATTCTGCCAGCTAGTGAAAATCAAGTTTGTAGGTATTCAACCTCCACTGACAGTTGATAGTGTGCAAATGTTGACAACAACATGTAAGGTCGCCAAGCAATATTATCAGGCAAGATTTTAGAATCAGATTACTTAAGTGAGCAGCAGAGAAGTGAGCTATCCAATGTCTTGTGTAGATATCTACAAGCCTTTGCAGAAAAACCAGGTATAATAAAAGGTAACGTATATCACATGCAAGTTAAGCCTCATAAAACATATTGTCACCCCCCTTTCTCGATTCCCTACATCAAAAGAGAAGTCATAAACAAAAAAATTTAAAAAAAGCCAGAATGGGGAATAGTAGAAGCGTCCTATCAAATAAAATTAGGAGTTTATACCCACATAAAGACCTCAAGAAATTTATTTCATAAACGTAAGATTTGTATTTTATATATCTGTGTAAATATTTCATTTCTATTCTCACGTACATAGTAGAATTAATTGTAAGAAGAAAAGTCTCAAAGCAATTACATGGATATTGTAATGATAAACTGAAATGCATTTAAAGGACACTAAAAATGAGTTAGCCAAAACTCCATTTTACTTCTAAAGCCAAAACCTGTCTTATAAAGACATCTCCTGTAATACACTGTAAGTAGTAGTATAGTTTTCAAAACAGAATTAGTAGGTATTCATGTATACTTTGGCTCCAAAATATGTGATTAGTTGTAAATAACTAAGCACTATTCACATCAGAAGTACATGTCTCAAGGGCCCCAGATAAAAATTTGGAATAGTAGTATTTGTACTCATGTACATAAATGCTAAACGACATACTTTCTGTAGGATGATGTCCTGTGTCAATGCTTCAGCCAGCAGGAAAGGGGCTCATGTCATCTATCTTGCAATTAAACTATTTGCTTATTTGGGCACTTACTGATGACCTTTAGCATTAGTTTTGGGATTTTACAGTTTTTTTTTAATCAGTATGGTTGTATACTTGGAAGAAGCCTGGAGATACTGACAGGTTTCAGATAGATTATATAATGGTAAGACAGAGATTTAGGAACCAGGTTTTAAATTGTAAGACATTTCCAGGGGCAGATGTGGACTGTGACCACAATCTATTGGTTATGATCTGTAGATTAAAACTGAAGAAACTGCAAAAAGGTGGAAATTTAAGAAGATGGAACCTGGATAAGCTGACTAAACCAAGGTTGTACAGAGTTTTAGGGAGAGCATAAGGGAACAATTGACAGGAATGGGGGAAAGAAATACAGTAGAAGAAGAATGGGTAGCTTTGAGGGATGAAGTAGTGAAGGCAGCAGAGGATAAAGTAGGTAAAAAGACGAGTGCTACTAGAAATCCTTGGGTAACAGAAGAAATACTGAACTTAATTGATGAAAGGAGAAAATATAAAAATGCAGTAATTGATGAAAGGAGAAAATATAAAAATGCAGTAAATGAAGCAGGCAAAAAGGAATACAAACGTCTCAAAAATGAGATCGACAGGAGTGCAAAATGGCTAATCAGGGATGGCTAGAGGACAAATGTAAGGATGCAGAGGCTTATCTCACTAGGGGTAAGATAGATACTGCCTACAGGAAAATTAAAGAGACCTTTGGAGAAAAGAAAACAACTTGTATGAATATCAAGAGGTCAGATGGAAACCCAGTTCTAAGCAAAGAAGGGAAAGCAGGAAGGTGGAAGGAGTATATAGAGGGTCTATCTATACAAGGGCGATATACTTGAGGACAATATTATGGAAATGGAAGAGGATGTAGATGTAGATGGAATGGGAGATACGATACTGCATGAAGAGTTTGACAGAGCACTGAAAGACCTGAGTCGAAACAATGTCCTGGGCGTAGACAACATTCCATTAGAACTACTGACAGCCTTGGGAGAGCCAGTCCTGACAAAACTCTACCATCTGGTGAGCAAGATATATGAGACAGGCAAAATTCCCTCAGACTTCAAGAAGAATATAATAATTCCAATCCCAAAGAAAGCAGGTGTTGACAGATGCGAAAATTATCGAACTATCAGTTTAATAAGTCACGGCTGCAAAATACTAATGTGAATTCTTTACAGAAGAATGGAAAAACTAGTAGAAACTGACCTCGGGGAAGATCAGTTTGGATTCCATAGAAATATTGGAACACGTGAGGCAATACTGGCCCTACAACTTATCTTAGAAGAAAGATTAAGGAAAGGCAAACCTACGTTTCTTGCATTTGTAGACTTAGAGAAAGCTTTTGACAATGTTGACTGGAATACTCTCTTTCAAATTCTGAAGGTGGCTGGGGTAAAATACAGGGAGCGAAAGGCTATTTACAATTTGCACAGAAACCAGATGGCAGTTATAAGATTCGAGGGGCACAAAAAGGAAGCAGTGGTTGGGAAGGGAGTGAGGCAGGGTTTTAGCCTCTCCCCGATGTTATTCATTCTGTATATTGAGCAAGCAGTGAAGGAAACAAAAGAAAAATTTGGAGTAGGTATTCAAATCCATGGAGAAGAAATAAAAACTTTGAGGTTCGCCGATGACATTGTAATTCTGTCAGAGACAGCAACAGACTTGGAAGAACAGTTGAACGGAATGGATAGTGTCTTGAAAGGAGGATATAAGATGAACATCAACAAAAGCAAAACGAGGATAATGGAATGTAGTCTAATTAAGTCGGGTGATGCTCAGGGAATTGGATTAGGAAATGAGACACTTAAAGTAGTAAAGTAGTTTTGCTATTTGAGAAGTAAAATAACTGATGATGGTCGAAGTAGAGAGGATATAAAATGTAGACTGGCAATGGCAAGGAAGGCATTTCTGAAGAAGAGAAATTTGTTAACATCGAGTATAGATTTAAGTGTCAGGAAGTCGTTTCTGAAAGTATTTGTATGGAGTGTAGCCATGTATGGAAGTGAAACATGGGCGATAAATAGTTTGGACAAGAAGAGAATAGAAGCTTTTGAGATGTGGTGCTACAGAAGAATGCTGAAGATTAGATGGGTAGATCACGTAACTAACGAGGAGGTACTGAATAGGATTGGGAGAAGTGAAGTTTGTGGCACAACTTGACTAGAAGAAGGGATCGGTTGGTAGGACATGTTTTGAGGCATCAAGGGATCACTAATTTAGTACTGGAGGGCAGTGTGGACGGTAAAAATCGTAGAAGGAGACCAAGAGATGAATACACTAAGCAGATTCAGAAGGATGTACGTTGCAGTAGTTACTGGGAGATGAGGAAGCTTGCACAGGATAGAGTAGCATGGAGAGCTGCATCAAACCAGTCTCAGGACTGAAGACCACAACAACAACATGGTACAAGATTGGGAATGCCCTTTGACCTGGGTTTTCCTTGGAATAAAGAAATTAACTAGGTGCCATATACGAACAAAATACATGTTTGTAAAGCATGGCCCTACGACACATGAAGTAATGGTCAGACACAATTTGTATCGCGAATTTTCAAAGATATTGCAAAAACTGATATAATTAATGTTCATGTACAGCCAGTTTCCAATGTAAATATTAAAAAAGTAGTGTAAAGTGACGTCGTATCCAACAATTCTCCACACAGCCAACAAACAAGCTAATTTGGACATTAGATGAAATGTATAGCTTCAATATTAGCATAATTTGATTCAAAAGACTGTATGTAACTGCAAAGGAGTAACAAAATGAATGCCAAAGTCAGTGCTATTAAAGACTTTCAGAGAAGCTGTAGTACGTGAACTTTGTGTGCAAATAAACGAAACTGTGCAATGGAGCTTGTCTGTGAGAACAGTGAATGTACTATAGTCCGATCCACGAATGATGGCAGTTGGCGCATATGAGTGCTTTCCACTTGAAGGAAGCATATATCCTGCAAATTATCTCTCTCCCATGCTTATGCGGAATGTATTGCTTACTACCACCATCAGCAGTGGCAACACGCAATTCACTAGACAGTTCTCTATGATCAAGTTTAATGCTCACATTACCTATGGCATTCAGAGCAGAGCACTCCGAACACTACTGAACACTCATTGTCTGACGGAGAATGCAAGACATAGGTGCGCAGAACAACTCTAAACTTGACTGCCATCATTCGTGACTCTAGATATATGTTGCAAAGTGCATTATAACCTTAAGTGAAGTGTTCAATCACGTGTGCAGGTGCAGCATCCTGTGTAGAAACTCTTAGGTAAAGCACAAGTAGCCGTTCTAGGAAACTCGCAGTGCTATGAAGCGAGAGTACACAGCGTGCAACGTAAACCGCACCTCGACAATGTTCCGTACAAATCTCTGGATTATCATGGTGGAAATGTGAGCCACGTGATTGCCCAGTACTCACAGCATTTCAAAACATAGAGGCTTGTCACCGCTAAACTAAGAACGCTCTTTTAGTGCAAATAGTGGAAGCGTAATGTGCCAATGAATAAACTGCAATACTCACTGCAAACAAATAACAATCATGATGCAGTCAGAAAGAAATGACAATGTGGACAGCAGTACAATAGCAAAACTTCACTGAGGCAATAAAGCGCAGACAAAAGAAATAAATGGGCAGATTGAACTGTACACTATCACCACAATCATTATATGTAACAGAATATACAATCATATGCATCCATAGGATAATATATATACTAATACAACCTCTTTCTGCCAAACCGTGTAATTGCATGCTTGTATATTAATGCTTAATCGATTGTATTCCGCATATCCCACACCCAAGATGCCTGCGGAAGAGCAAGACCTAGCCACCTGTAGCCAGTAATCTGGAAGTCCTGGCATGTCTTCCCACATTCCTGTTCGCACCTGAGAGTCCTGGCATCGACTACCATCTACCAGCAAGAACCGTTGTTCCTGCAATCCATCACAAGATCTGTCATCGCATCTAGAAATTGTATTCGACGGTGAAGACTGTGAAAAATTCTTAATCGAACTTAGTTTTGTAAAGACTTCGGGTTTTGATTGGTAAGAAAGAATGTTTATGACAAGCTCACATAATAAGACCTTTAAAGGAAAAAAACTGTATAATAACATGCTCTTATATGAAAGAATTGTTTAAAAACTGAACATTTTATGTAATAATCCCGTTTGACATGTGCTATCATGAACATTTTATGGACTTCAGAATTTAATGTGATTCAGCATGACAAGATGAAGTGCCCATGAATTTCTGCAATATTTGTACTGCCTTGTAACATTTAAAATGTTAAGCAATTTGATCTCCAAATATTCAAATAATTTACAATGAAGAAACAGGACTTTACATCCATCCCTCGGTTTTTTACCCTGTTTTACTTGGGAGCACACCTGAATAGGTGGAGGAACAATTGAAGTTGGGGTACGAGTTAGGACACGGCCCTCAGTCAAATAACAAGGGCAACAATATTGTGCGCACAAACAAAGTTGGCACTCGGCTGATGGTAGCGACCGCAAAGGCATTTCCCACTTACAGCCACTGCCATCAGCCAGCGCGCGGAGTGTCAACTTTGTTCGTGCGTTTAATAATGGGTAAATGTAAATGTACTCAAATAATTGCCCTTTTTCCGAATTGAAAGAAGAGCTACCCATGCAACATGTAAAACTGTGAACTTATGACCATGAACTATGAAAACAACAAATATAGTGACGTTGGTTAAATGTTGACCTCCAACAGTCAACACAGTGTGATCTCAACATTTAGAGGGAATTTTATAATGTCCTCAACTTTTACATGAAATTTATCCTAAGTAATGTAACAATGCCAGACACTACTCGATAATATAATGATAATTATGCAATGATCACAAAGCATAATTAGTATAAATATTCGTGAAACAAGTGCAGCCCTCTCTTTTGCTCTTTTCTTTTTTGCCATTATGCCTGTCTCTCTCCATTATCTTGATTCATGTTACGCAATTCATTCTGGCGACCCAATGAAATGGTCATAGGAAATCTTTCTTAGACTGTTACTTAATTATTTGCAAATGGAACTGTTATTAGATACCAGAATACCAAGTGCGCCTGCTTGATTATCGCGTGTTTCATATAGAGGAACTTTAGTTTTAAATACTAGGCTGTGTGGAATAGTGTAAGTTGACTATTATTTCTTTAAAATATACTGCTAAAGTTCAACAACATTTCATTTATAAACCTGTCCTTCCTTTACTGATTCATGATTCTGCTTGTTTACTTAAATATGGAAGCATTTATTTTGGTTATTATAGTTTGCGTGCGCCATTTCATGCGCCATAGACTTTTGTTTGTGAAATACAATACACCTGCAATCATTTCAATATTATGAAGCTTGATAATCAGTTTAATACTAATTTCTACAAGGAAACATATTTAAATTCACGGCCAGTAAAATTTTTTACAAGATTTGCTCTCCAGGCCAAAACTGTGGGCCATTGCTACTTTCAGAAAAAATTGCATTAACTTTCGTAAAAGTTCTGAATCAAGTCAGTCATTTAACAAACGTGGCCCCAGTTTCTTTTAACATTGCCACCACTGCTTTTCATTTTAATATAAAAAGAATTCACAACACATAATTGCTTTCCACATTAATTACAAGTAAAATAATTACATCCCAATTAATGGAGAGTGACATTAAAAGATACTAAAACAATTCTTTGATTTCTTGGTGATGGAGAGTTGATTCCCCTTCCACAAGGGGGCCACTTTTCCTCACAAGTCCACCCCTGATGCATGTATGGCGAGAGGTGTAAGAACAAATACACAGATTTATGTGCTTCTAAAGTGTGGGGTCCATCTACAATAGGAAGCACCTGAGAATGGGGGTGCATCAGTAATAGGAAGTATGCCAAAGTGGGGATACATGCATCCTAAACTTAAATGACATGTCATCTCATCTCACATGACGTGAATGACAAATGAAATGTTGGATAGCATGTGTTATGTTGTTTGTACATGACATCATGGATCACGTTACTTTAAGGAGTGGGATGCATGAGGGAACAGAAAGAATATTAGACAAATTTGGGATCAAATTACTAAGTTATTTAAACCAAAACTGACATGCATCCACTCCAAGGGGTGCTCCAGTTAGGGCTAGTTAGTTACATGTTCCATAGATCATTTGAATGATTCTTTTATCGAAATGATATGGAAGAGAAACATTGTGTTGTAACTAGCTGGTTCTGGGCACAAGCTTAACAGGCACGGAGCAAATGGAGGATGGTGCAAAGGGGGAGGGGGGGCTGCCAGAATGTGTGTAGTTAGTAATAGGACACCATGTGTCACATTATTGCAAGAAGGACTGTCAACACATGTCAACTGTCCCTTAATTGACATGTACCACATCTACATCATTTGAACACTCAACCAATATAATAAGACATAAAATATTGAAGATATCCTTGTAGAGGTTGCCTGGAGGCAACTGGGAGAGAGGATGGGGAGACTATGACAACTATGTCTACCCAGATTACTTAGCTGTTGCCACAGGGTGTCCATTACAAGCAGTAAAAACCCACCACCACTATCTGCACAGGAAGTAGCCAAGGGAACACAAGGAACTGAATTTGAATCAGTAGTGTCTGGTACTCCTCAGCAGTGAGTGTAGTGTTTAACAGGTATCTATGCAGGAGGGAGGTGGGTCAGTCATGTTCTGGGGCAGGATCATGAACAAGTTTCAGGTGCTTCTCATCCTTATTGACGATAATACGGGCACTATGAAGTATCGACCACAATTCTTTAACCTATTGTGCAGATCTGAAGTCAATTATCTCAATAATTGGTTTTTCTATCACGGTGATATTACATCAGCATATCTTTCCCACTCAGCTGCCACAAGGGGGGACAAATCAATGAATGAACTGACACACTATGATTGGGACCAGTTGAAAGTTGCCGAGCACTGTTCCAGGAAGCATCCTCCACACTCGATGACTTCAGGATGGATCTATTGAGGAAAGTGACAGACATGACCAGATCCAAACATTTTACAATGCACAAGGCACAGCAACGTGGTATACCTCAACAATGATATTATTGCAATTGTCCATTATTGGAAACACAATGATGTTGCAGTTGGTTCAAATTGCTCTGAGCACTATGGGACTTAACATCTGAGGTCATCAGTCCCCTAGAACTTAGAACTACTTAAACCTAACTAACCTAAGGACATCACACACACATCCATGCCCGAGGCAGGATTTGAACCTGCGACTGTAGCGGTCACGTGGTTCTGGACTGAAGCGCCTAGAACCGCTCGGCCACTCCGGTCGGTGATGTTGCAGTAAACAAGTACAGTGGTGACTAAGGCAAACACATTACAGTGTCTATGTTGCTGGTCAGGTGTCCATACACCATCAGCCGCGATTATTCGTTAACTCAATAAGCTGACCAAATCACCCTCACTTCCATGTGCAATAATAACATGGTTGAGTAGTACTGAATATTACCCAGCAGTGGGTTTTTATTTCAAAGATGTGCACTTTGAACAGACTGCCTTTATTTGATAACTGTTTTATGTTTATTTCACAGTAAAGTTATTTTATTAGCTTCATAATGCTTATTACTTCATCCCTCCACCACACACACACACACACACAAATGAACTTAAGTCCACACATGTTAGTAGACATGCAGCTGGTGCAAAATGTTTTTTGAGGAATTTGTTATACACTTTAAAACAAGCACAAACAATCTTCTAGTGTCATAAGTAGACATTAATGGTCATAGTTAAATGAAAGCATGAGTGTAAGTTCCGTGAGGATCAATTATTAAATAAATTGAAATGGAGTTAACACATAGATAAACCAATGAAGTAGTTCAGTTCAGCATGTTCTGTTCTCAGACATACCTTTCATTTTTGGCTAATTTACAGAGAAGGGTTGTTTGAACAAATGACTAACATGTTTTGCAAGGTTGCGCTTACAAAAGTTTGAATTCTATGCATTATGCACTGATTTCCTACATGTGTTTGTCTGTTTAATAATCATGTATTCACAACATCTAATGTCTTTGCTGTGATAATATGTTCACTCAAAGAAAGCACTTTTGAAGAACAGTGTACAGTTGTCAGAAATATACTCTCAGATAAACAATGAGCCAGTAGTTGTATAAAGATTTGAGCTTTCAACGTGAGGTTGGAAAATGTTAAAAGTGGTTACAATTTTGTAACATTTGAGCTTTCAATATGAGGTTGGAAAATGTTTAAAGTGGCCACAAAATTGTAACTTAAAAGTACTTCCCTGTGTGTCATGTAGCTGTGTGGAGCTTGGGACTGCAAGCTTGTATTGATTAACTTCTCCAAGAAGTCTGACAACTTACAGCTGAACAAATTGCAGAAGTAAGGCATGTAAGTTTTAGCATGACTCACTCCCTCACTCAAAACAAATTGAACTACTGTTACGTGTCCAGGTGAGTTATCAGACAGCTTACAGTTCATCACAAAGAACAGAGGCTTTGCATTAGTATCAAGCTCAAAAATCATTTCATTAGAGAAGTGATGCATTTTTGCACACTATTTTAATCTGTTATGAAATCTGGATCATCATTTTGAGCTGGACTCCAAGTGTGAAAGCATATGGTAGGAACATACTGAATCACCTGTCCACAAAAATTCAAAATGCAACTGCAGGCTGATAAAATCATGTTAATCAAATACTGGAGTGTTCATGGGCCAATTTTCTGTGATTTTTGGAGGAGAAAAGGTGTGCTGCTTCTTTGAGACAACACTTGAGCTCTATGGCACAACTGACACTGGAAACTATTGGCAAAATGGGTTGGGGGATCCTACCGTATCCTCCTTACAACCTTGAGTTTGCCCCTTCAGATTTTTATCGCCTGGTCTGATCAAAGAATCTTTACATGACAAAGCTCAATGGCAGTCAAGAGGTAAAGAATGAAAGTACAAAACTAACTTCAAGATAAAAGCACAGAATTCTTCACCAAGGAGATAAGAGTCATAAAAAGGTGAGGCAACATCAGAGAAGGTGTTGGGAATTACATGTAGAAAAATAAATGGAAAATGTAGTGATTTAATTAATGATTTTTGCTGTAAAACTATTTGTCTGTTTAATTACTCCCTATTGATTTATTGAATTACCTTCTGAGGCAGTGCACCTAAAGTAAAACTACAGATGAAACTTCCTGGCAGATTAAAACTGTGTACCCGACCGAGACTCGAACTCGGGACCTTTGCCTTTCGCGGGCAAGTGCTCTACCATCTGAGCTACCGAAGCACAACTCACGCCCGGTATTCACAGCTTTACTTCTGCCAGTATCTCGTCTCCTATCTTCCAAACTTTACAGAAGCTCTCCTGCGAAGCTTGCAGGACTAGCACTCCTGAAAGAAAGGATATAGCGGAGACATGGCTTAGCCACAGCCTGGGGGATGTTTCCAGAATGAGATTTTCACTCTGCAGCGGAGTGTGCGCTGATATGAAACTTCCTGGCAGATTAAAACTGTGTGCCCGACCGAGACTCGAACTCGGGACCTTTGCCTTTCGCGGGCAAGTGCTCTACCATCTGAGCTACCGAAGCACGACTCACGCCCGGTATTCACAGCTTTACTTCTGCCAGTATCTCGTCTCCTACCTTCCAAACTTTACAGAAGCTCTCCTGCGAACCTTGCAGGACTAGCACTCCTGAAAGAAAGGATATAGCGGAGACATGGCTTAGCCACAGCCTGGGGGATGTTTCCAGAATGAGATTTTCACTCTGCAGCGGAGTGTGCGCTGATATGAAACTTCCTGGCAGATTAAAACTGTGTGCCCGACCGAGACTTGACACTTTCAGGAGTGCTAGTCCTGATAGGTTCGCAGGAGAGCTTCTGTAAAGTTTGGAAGGTAGGAGACGAGATACTGGCAGAAGTAAAGCTGTGAATACCGGGCGTGAGTCGTGCTTCGGTAGCTCAGATGGTAGAGCACTTGCCCGCGAAAGGCAAAGGTCCCGAGTTCGAGTCTCGGTCGGGCACACAGTTTTAATCTGCCAGGAAGTTTCATATCAGCACACACTCTGCTGCAGAGTGAAAATCTCATTCTGTAAACCTACTGATGTTTTTTTCCCTCCCAGCATATTTAATGTTTAATAGTTTTTTTATAATGGTAAGAAATCTATTTCAGCTTAACTGTGATTTGCACAATCAGAATAAAAAGCACAAAAATAATTTTCATGTAGACTTTGCCCCTTTGTCTACGGCTCACAGCAGAGTTACAAGAGAACAGCTCACAGTAGAGTTACAAGAGAACAACAGGATATACTGTATTTACTCGAATCTAATCTGCACTCGAATCTATGCTGCACCTGAAAAATGAGACTCGAAATGAAGGAAAAAAAAATTTCCCGAATCTAAGCCGCACCTGAAATTTGAGACTCGAAATTCAAGGGGAAAGAAAAGTTTTAGGCCGCATCTCCAAATCGAAAAAAATTGGTCCATTGTAATATGAGACACAATTTAGGTCGAATGAATGACGATACAGCTACAGTAGTTTGGTTCGAGTCGTAAGCTTAGCAGTTAAGCTTTACCAGGTAGCCATTGCTATGCGTCAGGCCACTCCGTCCGTATTCATACGAGTACCCTTCCTTTTTCACGTGCTTCATCTGGTTCGAATTGACTGCTTATTTTTCTTTGATCTGGTAAGCGCCGTTTTCTTTGTTGTAGGTGTTTATGTCACTCTAAGCTGAAAATGCATTACTGTACTGTGTCATGCATTGTTTGTCGCATTCTGATAGTGCGTGTTTACGGCCTGTCGCCGCTCACGGCATGGCTTGCTTTTGTGTGCGCTACCGCCGCTTACAATTAAAAAAAAATAAATAAATAAATAAAAGAGAGGAATTGTCTCATTAGCAAAACAATGGCAAGAGACTGCTATTTGTTGTTACTTACACTGCTGCTTTCTTTGCTAATAATCAACAAGAACCAAATAATAGACTGCATATGATAGAAGATGTTCTGAATGAGAGTTTAGCGAAAATTTATCTCCGGCTGAAAATCTTTGCAACCTAAAAGTACTTCCCTGTGTGTCATGTAGCTGTGTGGAGCTTGGGACTCTTTAGTACATTACATTCTACACAGAAATTAGAGTCATCTTAGTTTTAAAAATCTAGTCAATTGCTGTGCTTCATTTCTGACTGTATCACTATTAGGCATAAGAATAATACGAATATAAACATGACATGATATGTATATTCTTCCGCGTTTGCTGTTGTCTCACTCTAGTTTCGTAGTTTATTAGGCAGACAGGATTTAAATGAGATAGCAGCAAACACGAAACAATACATGGCAAAATGTTTATATTTGTATTATTCTTATGGTGAAGAGAATACTACATGTGATTCACAATTCATAAAAGTTCCTATTAGCAACCATCTCTTCTCACAGGTAGGAAAAAATTCAGAACGTAGAGTTGGCCATATTGACAAACATCCCAAACAGTCTTGCCAGTCGCCGTCGGATTTTTGTAGTACATTGAAATGCTGCTACATTTGAAAATGAACAATACGGAATTTGTATTTACTTCGTTGCATAATGTATGAAAATGCAGTGGTCGAAACTCGGGCCGGAGAAAAAAGCTCATCTTCCACCTTTTTCTTAATTTATTTACTGACGCAGAGGATTTGGTGCCAGTATTTATCTTTGTGCCTACAAAGCATGCCTGTGTAGCGCTACATATATTCGACGGCAGAAGTTAGTTGTGGCGGCACCCACCAACACTTTTTAGAACTTCCGCTTGCTTTGCACTCGATTCTAAGCCACAGGCAGTTTTTTGGATTACAAAAACCGGAAAAAAAGTGCGGCTTAGATTCGAGTAAATATGGTAGTGCTTATGCACATGACAAAATACGTTGCAGTACAGTAATCTTAAGAAAGCAGATAGCATTTGTTTCATAAATACAACACTAGCACATTTTGAGCACAAAGTGGTGGAAACACTCACCATTTGTCTTCTTTCTGGTAGAAATTGTCTCCGATGAAAATGTGGACTTTAACATTATGCAGTGTTACTAATATTTATGTTTTGTCAGACCATTCTCTCTGTGTAATCCAAATGTCACTATCATAAGTTCTAATGGTATAGCAGTTAACAGGAGAGAGGAAGTGGGTGGTACGCGGTTTTCTATGAACTGGCATCAAAAACTAAAGTTCTTCAAATTTTATTTCTGATAGTTTAACAGCTCATATTATCTTCAGTCATGATGGCAAAGAACATGATACTACTCCATTCAGTTCTTCGTGGGCCAGTTCTAATAATTCTTTGGTCACTCTTCAAATTTGTTATTAAATTAATCGAAGTTCAACGTAAAAGGCTGATGCTATAGTAATGACACTATACAGATGTGACAGATTCATTGGTTTTACAAAATTATATAATCTGAATGAAAAAGGTTAAGTCTTATCTCTCAGCAGTACACAATAGGTCTGCCTGTAACTGGCAGAAACACTTAAACTTGTCCACTTTTTTACTTGTTTTGCTCTAAGATGTACTAACAATGAAAAAATTCAGTGTCAAGAACTATCATAAAACTTTACAGAATTTACACACATCCAGTTCTGAGCAAATAACATTCTTGGAAATACAGTGCTATTCCAATTTTTACATTCTTTTGTGCACAGTTAGTAATATAACAGCAAATTATTTAAAAGGTTCAGTATAATCACTCAGTTTTGTGCAGGAAATGTACAGTAACAATAATAATAATTACAATAATAAAAATTTGTAAAATGATATCACAGATCTGCTTAGCACTAGTTCTTTATCATAAATCAAATGCACTGTCACTGGGACAAAAATGTCTTAGTAAACCGTTATTCTCTGTTTATCTTGTTCTTAAATTGGTCCCAATGTGGATCTCTAGGAAACACACTTCTTTTTCACAAAACATTTTGTTTTTAACAGCAAACATTCACGTTATTCTTATAAATGGCTTTCTTGGAGCTAAACACTGTTCAAGAATAAGATTCATATAAAATTATTCTTGACAGCATTGTCAACACTGCTACTATCGACTGTACAACACTCATTCTGGCACACATTTCAATTTGAAATAAATATTCACAAACCAGACATCACATTTGTTGCTTCTTAACTCACTCAAGCACAACACAATCGTAAGTCAACACTTCACTTTAAATACAGAGTGAAAAATAGTTGCAAAGATCTGTTAAAATAGTGGCCTGAGCATGTACATGAAAGGCAGTACTTAGGCTATGCAACAGAACTCAATAAAATTAACAATGATGTTTTAATCTTTTCACCTACTGATGCAAATGTTAATAAATAAATGAAAAGGCTCAATCATTCAACACATCATATTCACCTAGTGATTTATAAAGGAATGAGGGAGCACTCTTGATATTAAATACAAAAAGATACCACACAATTCTGTGGTTGTTTTGTGAATGATGAACACAAAAATCCTTTGGTTTCAGTTTCGTGGCACATGTAAATGGCTAGGCAAACACCTGTAAACTTATAATGCCATTGATTTCTGTATGAGAAGAAACAGACAAGTTTCTATACATATGTACAGTTTGTATGTCACGACAGATATCTTACAGCCTGTACAAATTAAAATTTGCAGTCTGTTTGCCAAGCACTGACTTAGACTGCTACTATACACTGCATCGCAGTACAACTGTTAATTCCTTCCTACTTCAGTTTCAGAAGACAATAAAGGCACTTAGTCATACGAAAGAAGAGAACCCTGGAAGGGGCGCTCGGGATCTTGCCATATTATTCATGATTATTTGTCCACCATTTAGGCTCATCACAGCACTTCCTTCCGGTTCTGAATCTGTATAACTGGAATAATTCCGAACAGGTTTCTGGCGCTTCCATGACTGGCTTAGAGAGTCATTGACATTTGCATAGTGATTTACAAATGAATGAGGATCTGATCGCTCACTCTCATTTTCACTCTCCGATCCCTGCAAAATGGAAGGAAGTTATAAAAGATGTTACTACATACAAGACAAAAGCTGTGAACATATTGAGCAAATGATCCACGGTCTGTCATTAACACATTACTTGAGGAAAAAATCTGTTTTAAAGATTACAATAAAGGAAGTTTCTGGATATAAACAATAAACTAAGTGAGGAAAGGCAACCCCTCACCTGCAGCTGACTGATTTTTGGGGCATAGAAACACAATGTGTGCTGTTTGTGTTTCTTTCTGCCATGCATCAATCAGTTACAGGTTGGTGCTTGGCATTCCTGATTCCCTAAAATTGTGAATGAAACACATAACATTATGTTTGTGCTACAGCTAATATTTGATTGTAGCCATCCACAATTAAAATATTCCTACAAATACAATTCATTAATATGATTTTAATGCTTACAGAATTGCTACAACCTATTTATATTTTGGGCAACCACAGCTGTTGAAAGGCACGATGTTAGAAAGAACTCTACTAACAGCTGGTAAAATTGTTGTTTATTAAAACACTACTGGTTTCGCAGCTTAAAGCCGCTTTTGCTTTGCCCTGCACCAATCTACCCTGCCATCACGACGCAGGCAAATTTTAAAGAATGGAGCACATCTTCTTTACCTTTAACTCGTCATAGTACTGAAGACATTCTGCGAATAGCAAATTTTGTCTAGGAGCACAGGGTAAGCCTATGATCTTTTAATGCTGTTGCATCTGATGATGCGGTTTTAAGCCACACAACCGTCTGTGTTTTAATAAACAACAATCTTATCAGCTGTTAGCAGAGTTCTTCCTAACATAATAAAAAAATTGTATTCATAAATTTCATACTTTGTTACTGCGTTATTATATTTTCCATAAAATTATGAGGAGAGAGTAGCTCAGTTATCTACGTTCAGGAGGTGATATTTCAAAAACTGTTTATAGACACATTTAAAGAAAGAAAAAACCCATACCTAGTTTTTGGAACTGTTTGTTGCTTCCACAGGTAGAAAAGACAGATGTGGGTGAAGGCTGGATAAGAGAACATGTCACTCAGGCCTGAAGTTGAAAGAGACCTACCTGTTGTAAGAGTGAGGGAGAGATTATATGAAGGGAGAGGTATAAGAGAAAGTATAGGTCAAAGGTAATAAACTGGTAAGCGCTGTGTTGGCTTCAGTCCAGGTATGATAGGAGGACAGAGTGAAAGTAAAAATGGATTAATGTGAAACGAAATCTCAAGTAGGACGAATAGTGAAATTAAGAACTAGGGTATGGAGATGGGGAAAAATAAAAATGTGTGTGTGTGTGTGTGCGCGCGCGAGTGTGAAAGAGAGTGAGAGAGAGAGAGAGAGAGAGAGAGAGAGAGAGAGAGAGAGAGTGTGAGAGGAAATGCTAACAGACTACTGGAAATAAGACAAATGATACAAAATTGAGTCTTTCATGGCCACTTGTTGATGTATTTTCTGTTAACTTTAGTCTCAGATCTTTAGCTGAGGTTTTGAGGATGCATTTTTCATAACACCAGCCATTCATGTTGCCAAAAGTCACGAAAATCATTATACAAATGTCGAAAAGTGGAAGTTTGAGGTGTTGATATACGTACACACAAAAGAAAGAAAACTTACCACTCTCCTGAGTTATCCTTTGAACACACACACACACACACACACACACACACACACACACACACCAGAAGCATTTCATTACTAACTCAATTATTTGTTTTAGTATTCATTTTCCCCAATCCTGCACCTCTTTTTGGTTATCCCTGATCTCCTTTTCCACTTACCTAGTTCTTAGCTGTCCTATTCACTCTACTTCTCATTTTTATCCTTCTAATCCACATTTACTTCTCACTCTGCCCTGTAACCTCAGAACTGAGGTGGCACAGTGCTTATCAGTGTACTACACTTGACATCCTTCCTACTTGTATGCCTTTTGCTCCAAATTTTTCTATCCTTACACTTCATGGCAGGTGACTCCCTCTCAATCTAGCACCTCAGTAAGGAAAAAACTAACATTTCCAAAATCTAAGTATAGTTTTCTTTTAATTTTAAAGGGGTTTGTGAGCAGAACTTGGAATTTTTCCACTTGCAGGTAAGTAGAAGTCAGCCATTCTGTCTCCTTATAATTTTACAATTTTCACTCCTATACTACATTAACAAATAAATAACAAACAAATTGATAGAAGCAATGGGATACCTGTGAATCTGTGGAGCTTATTTCTGATGGTTTCTCAGTGACACTGCTGTCATCAGGATTTTCATCATAACCTTTAAGACTCTCTTCATCACTGTGGTACGTAACTGATGATGGCAAGGGCCTCGGTGGTGATTTACCCAACATAGGTGGTCCAGGTGGCTGGTGAACTGATTTCCTTCCAAGGGTATTTCTTTTGGATAATGTCCCACAGCTTCCCACAGCCATGCTAGTTCCTCCACTTCTACGGGAACTGTATATTTCCATAGCAAGTTCATGGCGATCCTCTATATCCATTGCCATTGACTCTTCCAGTGTTTTCTGTGCCTCTTCTGAAAGACATTAATTTTCAATGAAATTAAATGAAAATACAAAAGATAAAGTTTTCTGAAATAAATAGCTTTTTGCACATTTACATAGTGATTTTATGTTATCTCTCTCTGGTCAGCGTTCCAGATCATCCGACCATTTAAAAGGATTCTGCCACTTCCCAAAAAACTACAACAGGAACCACCTGCATGATCTTCACACGCATAAAATGATGTTCAACAAAAATGACCAAAGCAAAACAACAGTTTAACAAATTATATTAGTGGAAATAAGCATGATACAAGCTACATTTAAAAATGCCAAAATACCGTAAGTTAAATAAAATTGTTTAAAGAAAATTCAAGTAACTGCATCATATTTGTATAGTGCAGAATAAGAATTTTTGTAAATAAGAGCTCCATGTCAGCAAATTACAGTCTCAAAGAGCTACAGATAAAGGGAGAGTTTCATAGACAATTTATTACAGGGTGTACACATGGACAAGAAAAAATATTCCCAGATGTTCTGGCTAAAAATACACTTTTTCTCGGGTGAAAATACTCTTTTTTCAAGGTGAAGAAACACTGTGCCCCTGGTGGAAGTAAATTTTTGCCATGTTAAAGGACAATATACGTTTCCCTCGGAGCTGTAAAATTTATCAGTCCTTTGAATGATGAAGGTTTCATGCACTGGCATAAAACTTCCCAGGACTTTAGGAAACAAAACCCAGTGCAAAAAACAATGCTTTTTAGAAGGATCTTTGATGTGCAGCAATGTTTACACTTCACAGTTTTGTGTTACGGAAGTACAAACACAAATTCCACAAATCCAGTACAATAGCTTCCAAAGTACTGAAATTGGGATTGCTTTTGGCAGCCAATCATAGGTAATGTCATGTGATCTTGCCAGTCAATGATAACAGGTATTCAGAGCATAGGACACATTTTGTAGTCAGCCAACACAAACAGGAAAAGTTAATGGTTTAAATTAATATGCCTACAGTGTAGCTACAAGAAAAGCTGCACTTTCAAATTTAATACTGGTCATCAAAATTTTTTTGCTGTACAACCCCCTGCCCCCTGAGGGTGGGCTTGCGCAGGATCCTAAGAGCACAATTGAATATTTCTGACTAGTGTGATCATATATTTCACTGAACTGAATATATGTTTTGTCAAGTACTTTGACTTTCCCACAGAAAAGCCAGTTATGAGTTAAATTGCTCAAGAACTCATGTTGCATTTTTTTTTAAAGAGTAATTATACTTTTTCCATCATTACTGTATAATCTATTACCTATGAAAGAACTAAAATAAAAATGAAAAAGTAACCTTGAAGCTTGATCTTTTTTAGCATGGCAGAAAAATTTCAAATAATGGCATAAATGGCTGGTCTTCTAGGCCTGAAACTTTTCTAAGTGGCTAATCCTCGCTGTTAAGTTTCAAATGAGAATCTAATGCTCTGTGGTTTAAGAAATTCATTGCACTTTCTCACATGTAACATAATTCATCTTGCATAAAAGGAAATTTACTTTGAAAGTACAGCTTCCCAAATCACCACTCACTACATTTTTCAGTGACTTGTTAGAAATGTAAATAGTTGTGATCTTGGAACTCTAAAAAAAAATCCTGGATTTCTCATGTCTCAAAAAATTCCCGGTTGTCCCGAGGCATACACATTCTGTATACATCAATGCAGTGTACATAACTACAAGAAAAATATCCAATATAAAGAATTATATAACAAGTCGGCATCCACTGATAGAAGTGCAACATATTTATTACACCTAAAAATAAAATACTTTTAAATGAGAAGAAAATTTTGCTGAATCACTTTACTAGATTTACTTACAACGAAGGCACCACTGAATGAAAGTCACAATGAATAACATTGCTTTAGTTATTACTAACATCAAAATGGAGAAACAAGAGAGAATTCTCAGAGCAATAAAAATTGCAAATTAAGTATTTTGAAGACTTTTGACTTGTAATCAAATCTGAAAGGGTCAACATTTGATAAGGAAATAATTACAATACATAAGATACATTGGTAACTGGATCAGTGGATACCCATTATATAATAACCACCATTAATGTAAATAAGAAACTATCACTGTGCTGTCATTGTCACTGTGTTGAAGTAATGTAATTATAAAAACTTTGCCGTGTCTTTCAAACTTCTTTGATGTCACTGTGATATCATTTGCACTTACGTTTATATTTGTAGCTCTTGCTCTTAACACAAAGTACTGCTATAATAGTTATAATAATGATAATTGAGACAGCAGCAAGAGCCACCATGAACCACGTTTGTCGATAAAAGGGCTTCTGTTGCAGGTATCCATATTCTACATAAAGCTTTGATGGAGTTAAAACCTGGAACATTGTTTGAAAAGGAAAATCATTTAAGTTCATTTTCGGCATATGAGACTATCATTATTCCACATTATTTCAACAAAAGCAGCAGTTAAAAAATAAAGTACATGAAAATACCATATTTCATTTAACTCGTTCTTTCTTTACATACCACATCATTAGAATAAGCTGGATAACTAATTCCATACTTGTTATAAGCAATCAGTCTGAACTTATATGATGTTGATGGTAATAAGTTTTGGTAAGATATGGTAAATTCTTGAAGTTCCCCATTTTTTGTGCGTATCACTGTCTGCCATCTTGTATCATCTGTAACATTTACAAGAAATGAACACATATCTCTAAAATATTACACAAAATCAAAACACAAAAGCAAGAAAAAGGATGTATAATAAGAATCTCATAAAAGAATCTCAAGGTGCAAATAACACATCAGACAGAAGAATTTTATTACACAAAATATAACACTACACCAATAAATCTGTGTTCTCAGATGGTAGCATTTCCAACAAAAGACATAAATGAATATGAAATATTTATTTTAGTACAGAAAATGATATCTATATGTCAGTAATATAAAAACTTTCTAGCCCAATCTCAAAGTAGTTTTATTAACATGTGTCCACTCTCAGTGCCGTACTCACCATCATCACAAATAAAATGCTTGGCTATGAATAGCATGTCAATGTGAACTATAGTGAACTGTTCACATATGTTAATAAAAATACTTCAGAATCAAGAAAGAAAATTTGTATACTGCTAGTAGTGTGGTGATTGCTACATCCCAACATGAATGCCACCATAAAAAACCATATTGAGTCAGTTTCACTCAATAGGAAACTATATTTGCTAGTAAAGTGGATACTCCTGACTGCATGGCACATTACTGTTATATACCATATCAAGATATAACAAAATGGCATTTATTGGAGCGGCTCTAACGACAGTCAACTGCACTACACAACTATTCTATACCAGACACTAACAATGACAGATACCTCTTGATGGAAAATAAATCGCGGAAGGAGACAGATAATGACTCACCATATCCTCGAGGCATTTAGTGGTTGATAGACATATAAACAAGACTGAACACTTGAAGTGTTCCCAGCGTATTGAATGTTCCGGTTTGCAGCTGAATGACATGAAAATTGTAGAATAAAAGGTTGTGTTATTCCCAGCTACACGAGTAGTGAACGATGTGCACTTTTGCAGCTGGTTCATGGAAGTGAACGGATTGGCAGTGTATAAGGGCAAGGCATGAGAAATCTGCTTTTGGACTAGGTTCGGAGGCTTGTCTGTAAAGGCCTTAGTGCCCATCACTGCAGATGTGCTTGATAGAAACAAAAGTTTTTATGGAGCCTACAGATACATAGAGGTCAATGTCTCAGGAGGTAGCATGCTGCCTGAGGAGGACTAGATGAAGTGAATGGGAGAGATGTTGATGTTAAGGAGGAGTGACTTTTTACTTTTTAGGGCCTTAGTCCTGGGCTTAAATCATCAATTGGCTTAACTAGACAAGGAATTTTGGACCTTGGGTGCTTAGGAAGGTTTCCTGTAGGTGGTCATAACAAAGCTGGCATTAGAGGACTGCAAATATGTGCCTACTGCTGTGTCGCAAATTTGTTTGTGTATCTCCACTCCGGAGGACAAACACTAATGGGTAACAGGGTTCGTATAGAATTTACAAAATGAAAATTAAGGACTTTTAAACATCTTTTCTTTACTGACAATAGTTGCACTCATTGCTGTAGTGAGGTCAAGAATAAAATAAATTTGCATCATGTATCATATTTCCTGTACAGTCTGCTAGATGGGCCTCATAATGCTTTTAAATGTTTGCGTCCTCTAGCATTCCAGTTCCAGGTTTGACTTGCCAGCAGTGAAGCTCTCCCATCACGTGACCCAGCTCCATCCTCATTGGGTCTCGATAGCTGCCGAGAAACAATCCAGCGTACACCGTACTGAATTTGAATGATTTAGTCCATAATTCACATTTTTAAGCCAAAATCATCTTGCTATGAGAATTCTACATCTTTGTGTAATGAAAGTGCTCGGGAATTATAAGTTTTGCGATACAGTTTGTGGGCGTAGCATGCAGTTAACTGCAGCACCCAAGTAATTTACCTTTACCTCTATTACATTTATTGTTACTCTTTTGATTGTCAAATACCCCATCTTTCCGGTAAATTTTCACAGTTTCGAGCTATCATGATTGCACACTAATCTTTTACTGTTGCAAGTCAAGTCATTCTAATCAAGTTACATTTAACATCATCAAACACATACCTTTCACATGGGCTTTTACTGCTGGTTCTTCCAACATCATATCAATGTCCTTTAAGCACAGCTTACACTTTCCTTTTTGAATGTCTTTCAATGGCACTTGCCATTCTTTATATTCACCTTGTCATGGCCACAGTTGGCTAAACACACACTTTCCAGGTATTTTAATCAAAATTTTAAAAATATATCTGTTCTGCAGTGTGTTCACCAAAAATGTCTTACAAGTAGGGATGGCCAATAAATCACTCACATGTGTATTATTTAGTTAAGGTTTCTGTGCCCCTTGCCATTGCTGCCAACATATAGTATCTCCCACTAAAGGCACTGCAGAAATGAGTTAACATGCAGCAAACCATGTTAGTTGCTAGTACTGTGTGTAATCGTACCCTCACTCTATTCTACATGCCTGAGGCAGGAATAGCCTTATCCCTCTCCCTACATGTCACACAGCTGAGGGACCCTCATAACTGCTATAACCTTTGACATATACATGCAGTCTTTTTTTCACCTTTTTAATTCAACAAGTTAATCGATTTTTAAGTTTGAATATAACTGGCAAGACAAAAATAAAGACTTATAATCAATGTAATAAATGGAGGACAAAACAAGCACCTGTAAGGACTTTTATTGCACAATATAAAACATATTGTACTTTTAAGAAATGTATGAACCCTAGGTAAAAAATGTAGTTATCAACTGTATTAGGGAATGATGTAGTGGTTTGGAGTCACCAGGACATCTGGAGAGTGTCTGATGGTGGCACAACTGAGGGGATGGCAAACAAATGATTAAATTGTTTTCTTGATGCAAGCAGTGGATAGGACATGTTGATCAGGAAGAGAGCTGAGATACTCTTAGGAGCATAGTAACAAGCTAAAATAGAGTGTCTTGTTTAAATTTAAGGATTTTGTGTGAGTAGTAATTTGGTTGAGGAGGGAGATGGATTCTGAGGTCTCGTTCTGGGATGATGTGCTTTTGATTGTCCAGCCCAGTTGTTGAATCCATTACCAGCACAACATTTCAATCCCAATCTGGTTGGAGTCCAGGCAGCAACTATGCATAACAAAACAGATCATAGCATGACTGGATTGGCCATCATAACATTGTGCACAATAATAGAAAGGACAACTAATTTGGACAGCCGAAAGTATACCAGTAATCAATCACAGAAAAGTGTGGGGACAGGTTCTGGGATGGGCCAAAGTATTTGAGTAGGCACTGAAATTCATGTTCTCAAGTATCAGTATTATCCTACTTATACTAGGTATTACTCTTTTTAAATGTGCTATCCACAAAATTAATTTTTAAATCAGATCATTTATTTGCATGCAATCTTAGTAGACACATGAAAAATGTTGCATCATTCTCCAAATCACAACACTAACTGAGTGTTGTGCCAGTATTATACAGGGTGTCTGGGCTACACGTATACAAAAACATTTGTTTATATTTCAGTTTCCATTAAGGTTTATAGGTTTGCTCACCAAACATTGTACACAGGAGCTCAAACATTTTTATGTGTGATGGTACAGTTCAATGCGGGCACTGTTTGTAGCTTTACAGTTATCGAAATGGTGCTCCACTTCTCGCCACATGTTCATAAGCACGACAGGTGTTATGGACTCTAATGCGATGCACATCTCTTGACTCAAATATAACATGTCTCAAACCCTTGCTCTGTAAACAATGTCTGTCATAAACCCCCAATGGAGTCAGATTGGGAGTCCAAGGGGGCCAGGTAATGGAAACCGCCCTTCCCTTCCGATCAAACACTTATGGAATGTCTCATGGAGAAATGTGAAAACATCTCCTTGATAGTGGGGGGGCATCATCTTGCTGGAATATGAAGTCAGGAGACATCTGTGGCACTGCATAGTTCACCAACATGTGAAGACAGGTGTGCCCTGTAACTGGCACACATGCACCATGCAACTCAGTGCAGATTACATCTTGGAGAGTGTCTCTGTCAATTTCATATTTACCCAACAACATTAAGTGTCAAGTTCTTTCATTATATGGATTTGATTGTGTATACATGTAGCCCATACACCCTGTGCATCCATTTACTCTTCAGTATTAGAAAGAGGTTAACGCATGTAGCTCTTATTTATTTTAACAATGTAGGAAAAGACAGATTGCTACTTACTGTAAAGAAGACACATCAAGTTGCAGACAGGCACAATTAAAAGACACTCACATATATATTTTGGCCGCAGCCTTCGTCAGTAAAAGAGGGACACACACGCACACACACACACACACACACACACACACACACACACACACAAACAAACATGCACCCTCACACACACAACTGCAACATCATGTGGGATGCAAGCAGCAATCTGGAGGGGCCAGGAAGGGGAAGGAGAATTATACCAATCTCAATCTATACTGCCAATACTGTCCCCACACCCAACTGTTTCAACCAACTCTGTCCTATCATCTCCTTCCCATTCTCAACTCCCATCCTGTTTATTTGCAGCTCTCTGCCAACACATCCACCTGTTTTTCCCTGCTCCCCTCCTTTTTTGTCCCCATCTCCCTGCCCCACAACCTCCTGACACTGCACCAGTTGGCAGTCTAGTCCCTGCACAATCCACTAGACAGTGTTCATCTCTCTACCCACACATACACTACATCCCTTCCCATTCCCCTTCTCCAGCCACTCCAGATTGGTGCTTGCATCCCACGTGATGTTGCATTCCGGCCGGAGATGCTGGAGATAACGGTAATGTGTGCATGAGCTGTGCTTGCTTGTGGTAGTGTGTGTGTGTGTGTGTGTGTGTGTGTGTGTGTGTGTGTGTCCCTCTTTTACTGATGAAGGCTGTGGCCGAAAGCTATGTGAGTGTCTTTTAACTGTGCCTGTCTGCAAATTGATGAGTCTTCTTTACGGTAAGTAGTAATCTTGTCTTTTCCAACATTGTTGATGTTCCTCACTGGAGTTTCCTCTGTCTGATTTTATTTATTATAAAAATGTAGCTCCCTGGTCAGCAATAAACTCAAATCTGAATAAAAATATTACTTTTTGTCATGGGAGAATGATCTGATAAAAAAATCTGAGACTAAACTCAGAGAGAGAAACATGAGAGGAAGAATATAAAGGGGAAAAAATGTTTGTATGAAATCTGATAAAAATGTTGCAAGATGAAATTATCTGCATACCACGTTTGTTAATTGAACAGAAACATGAACATATTAACATAATAAAATATCTGTTGATGACTTTCATCTTGCTGATTGTGAAAGCAAAGCAAAAGATTGCATTTCCTTAGGAATCACCTAAGATGTTTTTAAGTTATAAAATACGAAAACAATGTCAGAATGATGACAGATGTATGTGATGTTCAGTGCAATGCCCTATGCAATTTAGATTTCATTATTCTTCCATTACGTCATAATGAAGGATATTAAAAATACATATTGTATGAGAAAAGTATTCAACATCAAAGATTTACAGCAACATATGATTATTTTCATCAATGAACTAGCACACCTAAAAATTTGGAAAAATAACCTGTCAACTGCCAAAAAGGAATTATTCATCCAGAGACATCATCAACACAAAACAACTCAGATTAACATCAATTTTCATGAGAAAAAATGACAGTAGCCTAAGATATATGGGAGAAACGGGCAGGTTAAAGTGAATGAACAGTCATTAAGAGTCTCAGCTTCTCATGAATAACTCTCCAGTTCCAATAATACACAATTAATTTTGTTAGCTGTTCAAACACATTGTCCACTTTCCCTGGTATTCTCAGCATACTAATTGGTAAGTGAATGCTCTCATTTGCCTTATCCTCATATTTAACATTCATATATAGATTTTGGACTAGAGAGTATGTAGATAATGATCATCTTCCATCATATAATTTCTGCACAATTATTGGAATCAATTTTGGAAAAAAGAACCATAATTTGTACAAATCTAATTTCAGGTTCACATTGGTCTTTATGTATAGGTTTACATGCAAAGACATACATTAACACTTACATAAAATTTCTACATGTTTACTATTATGTGCTAGGAGGAACTACATCATTTGGCAATACTAAAAGTGATTCTTTATTAGCAAACAAAGCTCAGTTTTTGGAAAAGATTTCAAGTAAGGCACTATACTATTTGTTCTCAGTTAAGAAACATCTTGAAACTTACAAGTAGCCCAATCTTCCATGGCTGTTGGAAAAGAAAATATATTGTATAAGTAAATAAACACTGAGGCTGCTGTTAATTCTAAAATTATTATTTTTAAAAATGTTACGACAGCACAGGCCAGATGAAAGGGCAATGGCATTTGTAAACCAATGAAAGAATAGTATCAAGATAAAAATACACAACTCTATCAAAAAGTTTTAAATTAATTGTTAATATGCATAAAATTAAATAACACAAACAATGTTAACAATATTTTGGGCCAATTGCTTTGTCATCTTCAGTGTTTTAAATAGCCAGTTACTTCGTTTAATTGAATCTGTACATGGTTTAAGTAGTGATATTATTTACTTTCATGCCACTTTACTGTAAATGAAACACAATGATGATTTTTCTATCTTGTGTTTCTCTCAAAATTGTGCAATATTGACAAACAGATAAAAACTGAAAGTAATCCGAGAAGGAATTGATTACAATATCAGCATATAATCTTCACTTATTTAAGAAAGCAATGAAGAAATAAATTACAGTTACAGTGAATAAAGTAAACAATATAACTTATGAGTCCAGAAACAAACTTTACACAGGACATGACACATTTTTCAGCTGCAAAATCATACTAATGAATCAAACATATTAACTTCCCATCATGTTATTCACTGCTTCCTGTGCACTGTAGCTTTCTCGATTCAGCATCCTTAACAAAATATCTATAAATTCAATTCTACTTTGACTCCAAATATGAAATGCAGCTCATTATCAAGTTTAAATCATGTTTTCCTACAGTCATGTTTAAATCAACATTAATAAAATACACTCCTGGAAATTGAAATAAGAACACCGTGAATTCATTGTCCCAGGAAGGGGAAACTTTATTGACACATTCCTGGGGTCAGATACATCACATGATCACACTGACAGAACCACAGGCACATAGACACAGGCAACAGAGCATGCACAATGTCGGCACTAGTATAGTGTATATCCACCTTTCGCAGCAATGCAGGCTGCTATTCTCCCATGGAGACGATCGTAGAGATGCTGGATGTAGTCCTGTGGAACGGCTTGCCATGCCATTTCCACCTGGCGCCTCAGTTGGACCAGCGTTCGTGCTGGACGTGCAGACCGCGTGAGACGACGCTTCATCCAGTCCCAAACATGCTCAATGGGGGACAGATCCGGAGATCTTGCTGGCCAGGGTAGTTGACTTACACCTTCTAGAGCACGTTGGGTGGCACGGGATACATGCGGACGTGCATTGTCCTGTTGGAACAGCAAGTTCCCTTGCCGGTCTAGGAATGGTAGAACGATGGGTTCGATGACGGTTTGGATGTACCGTGCACTATTCAGTGTCCCCTCGACGATCACCAGTGGTGTACGGCCAGTGTAGGAGATCGCTCCCCACACCATGATGCCGGGTGTTGGCCCTGTGTGCCTCGGTCGTATGCAGTCCTGATTGTGGCGCTCACCTGCACGGCGCCAAACACGCATACGACCATCATTGGCACCAAGGCAGAAGCGACTCTCATCGCTGAAGACGACACGTCTCCATTCGTCCCTCCATTCACGCCTGTCGCGACACCACTGGAGGCGGGCTGCACGATGTTGGGGCGTGAGCGGAAGACGGCCTAACGGTGTGCGGGACCGTAGCCCAGCTTCATGGAGACGGTTGCGAATGGTCCTCGCCGATACCCCAGGAGCAACAGTGTCCCTAATTTGCTGGGAAGTGGCGGTGCGGTCCCCTACGGCACTGCGTAGGATCCTACGGTCTTGGCGTGCATCCGTGCGTCGCTGCGGTCCGGTCCCAGGTCGACGGGCACGTGCACCTTCCGCCGACCACTGGCGACAACATCGATGTACTGTGGAGACCTCACGCCCCACGTGTTGAGCAATTCGGCGGTACGTCCACCCGGCCTCCCGCATGCCCACTATATGCCCTCGCTCAAAGTCCGTCAACTGCACATACGGTTCACGTCCACGCTGTCGCGGCATGCTACCAGTGTTAAAGACTGCGATGGAGCTCCGTATGCCACGGCAAACTGGCTGACACTGACGGCGGCGGTGCACAAACGCTGCGCAGCTAGCGCCATTCGACGGCCAACACCGCGGTTCCTGGTGTGTCCGCTGTGCCGTGCGTGTGATCATTGCTTGTACAGCCCTCTCGCAGTGTCCAGAGCAAGTATGGTGGGTCTGACACGCCGGTGTCAATGTGTTCTTTTTTCCATTTCCAGGAGTGTATAAAAATGAAGATAAGAATACAAAATAGGATGCACCAGACTCTTATGAATAGAACAAAATGGCTCAAAGAATCCTTGCAGGAGCAAAACAAACAATATTTCTAGCTAAAAATAAAAGGTACCTATGGTGATGAATATGAACGTGATCATGATCTAAGAAACCATTCAGAAGGTAGAAAAAAGTGAACTCCACTTGAGAGAACTTTAAAGGAGAAGAACAGGAAATGGAACAGAAGAGAATAACATCAGAGACTTCAATCAAACCCTCAAGTCAAAGCTCCAAGGCTGTTCAGCACCAAACTTGTGCTTTAAGCATGATATCAGGAAATTAATCTGAACAACAAACATAATTGTGACCATGCAGCCAAATATTTCAAACCACTTACAAAGAAAAGGGATGGGACAATGGGCTCATCTAGTTGTGCAGGATACTTCCCAGTCAGCATTTGGTAAACTAGTCTCCATACCAGATAAAGACAAACAAAAAAATGCATAAAAGATAACACAACATCTGGCAAAGACTAAATCATTGCAGAGATTCTTAGATAGGCTGGTGACAAAGTACTAGCACAGTCAAAAACTCTTTCAACAGATTTGGCACACAGAGAAGACTCCAGATGCTTGGAGCAATGCAGTTATTCACCTGTTACACAAGAAAGATGACAAAAGAAATGCCAACAGCTACAGAGGCATACCACTTTTTTCAGTCACATACAAGATATTCTCCAAAGCATTACAGAATAGAATACAAAGTATTGAGAAAATTGATAATTTTGTTTCCCTCTCTGTTGCATGAATATACAATTTTCACTACAGTGGTTACCAGTTTTGTGCTGACACACCTATTCTTAAACCACACCTTGTTATTAACTTAGTTAGCCATAAAAATGCTGCCAAAAGGCATGAATAGCCTTTTACAGAATGTCAAACTGTGAGAAACAAGAACTCCCATTGATAAGATAGCTTTTCTTATGTGTCTACCATTATACCTGAACCTACATCGTTCAATGAGAGTACTTGTTGCTCACAGTTTGAAGTTTTAAACAGAAGCTATTCGTGCTTTTTGGCACCATGATGTATGACTACTTATGGTTAATAACAAGGTGTGAAGTTTGAGAATGGATGTGTCAGCCTGAAACCGGTACACAGCAAAAATTGTGTATTGATGCAGCTGAGATGGACAAAAGAAAAGAAATTATTAAATTTCCTCAGTATCATACAGTTGTGTACCTACCATTCTGAAGCAACATGCCTTGAATAAGCACGGACAAAGAGAGAGTCACACAGATAGATCAGCAACTAGGAGAGGATCAAGCAGAATTCAGGAGAGGATGGTCACGAGCATAACACTTCTTCACTATTAATCCCTTACACAAAACCAAAATGCCAGCAGGTAAAAAAGAGGTGATCACAAAATCTGTTGATTTTGAGAAGACTGCAGAGACTTGGATACACTCATAAGTAATGGAGGCATTTGGAATGGGCACAACAGTACTTATATAATAATCATTAACAAACACACAAATCTGAACTATTTGCAAGCAAAATAAGAATAAGACTAGGAGATGCCATCTGACTAATTCTGTTTAATTGTATCCAGGAGAAGGTAATCCAAGAATCAGAGATAGAAATGAGCCAACAAAGTATCCATGATGGAAAGATATTAGGCGGTCAACAGATTGATCTTAACTTAAATGTCTTGTTTTTGCAAATTATGTAGTATTTTTCACACAAAACTTCGACACTTCAATAAAAAAATAAAATAAAATAAAAAATAAATAAAAAAAAAGAAAGAAAGAAAGAAAAAGTTACAGTCTCAAAGAAACAGCACAGAACACAAGATCACAACTTTCACTCAAAACTTCAGAGGGTACATCAATGTAAGTGCAAAATATGACAATATTATGAAAAGGATAGTTGCTGCTCACCATATAGAGGAGATGCTGAGTAGCAGATAGGCAAAGGCATGGATTCTGTATGGAGGTAATATAGTTGGTCTGCAAGGCAGGGTTTGTCAGCTATGTAGGGATGCGGGGTGGGGGTTTGGAAGCTGTTGTAGAGGTGGTGGATGGTGGTAGCCCAAGGTGGAAGTAGGAACTGAATTAATATGGTGGAGATTTTTTTCTGGAGGGCAAGTGCTTCAGTATGTGATGTGGGATCCAGAAATTTGGGATTGCACAGCAGGAGAATTTTATGGATGGAGAGAAAGTATTGGAAGGAGGTCTGGGCCTGACTGACATGGCTTTGCAGGACCATGTTGGTGAGGGTTAAGGGCTGGTGGAATATAAACAGATGGAGATCACTGTGGAAGAAGGGGTTGCAGCCAGGACTAACCTTACAAGCTAATCTTACACCCGCAGAGACAGCCACAATCCACCACCTAAAAAGTGATCCCAACCTTATAATCCTACTAGCTGACAAAGGCTCCACCACTGTTGTTTTGAACCGCAAGGATTATCTGGCAGAACAACTCCGCCAATTGTCAGATTCATCCACCTACAAATTACAGTGACCCCATTCAAGAAATCCAGCAGGATCTCCAGCCTCTCCTCAAATCCTTAGGCCCATACCAGAACCTCCCCTCTGACTCCATCTCTCTCCTCACCCCTGTCGCTCCTCGCACTCATATTTCTACATGCTTCCGAAAGTGCAAAAAAGCCAACCACCCAAGATGCCCCATTTTGGCCAGTTACTGTGCCCTCACTGAAAGAATCTCCGCTTTTGTTGACCAACACTTTCAGACTATTACTTCAGCCTATTACCCACAACTTGCCCTCCTATATAAAAGATACGAACTATATCTTCCACCAACTCTCCAGAGTTCATGTTCCTTTACCGCATGGTGCCCTGCTTGTCACTAATGATGCCACCTCCCTTTCCACTAACATCCCTAATGTCCATGGCCTTCCATATTGAACACTACCTTTCCCAATGCCCAATGGATTCCAAACCTACAACCTCCTTCCTAGTTGCCATGACCAATCATATCCTCACCAAAAATTACTTCTGCCCTGAAGGTGTCACCTGCAAGCAAATCTGGAGTATGATTATAGGCACTCACAAGGCACCATCCTATGCCAACCTCTTCATGGGCCATCTAGAGGAAAACTTTCTAACCATCCAGAATCCCAAACCCTTCACCTGGTTCAGATTCACTGACATCTTCGTGATCTGGATCGAGGGTGACAACACCCTATCCACATTCCCCAAATCTCAGCACCTTCTTCCCCATTTGCATTAACTGATCCACCTCAACCCAACAAGCCACCTTCCTTGATGTTGACCTCCACCTCTGTCTATATCAAACCTACCAACCACAAGCAATACCTCAACTTTGACAGCTACCATCCATTCCATATCATAAAGTTCCTTCCATACAGTCTAGCCACCCTTGGCTGTCATATCTGTAGTGACGAGCAGTCCTCGAAATATACCACAAGTCTCACTGAGGCCTTCACAGACCATAATTACGTTTCCAAAATTGTGCCTTATCTCTCCAGTCACCCCATCACCTTCCAAAATCCTGCTGCCTGGCCACAATGGAGGATTGCCCTCATAACTCAGTACTACCCAGAACTGAAGCAACTGAATATTACTGTCCAGTTGCGACTACCTATCATCCTGCCCTGAAATGAGGAATGTCCTACCCACTACTCTTCCCACCCCTCCCGCAGTTGTATTCTGCCACTCTCCACATCTACACAATATCCTTGTCCATCCTACACAGCCCCTGTTCCCACTCTTTTCTGTCATGGTTTATATCCCTGTAATAGACCTAGATGCCAGATCTGTCATATACATCCTCCAACCACCACGTGGTGCAGTCCGGTCACAAGCATCACCTACCCCATCAAGGGCAGGGCTGCCTGTGAAACCAGTCATGTGATCTACGAGCTAAGCTGCACTGTTCTAAGTGGGCATGACAATTAACAAGCTGTGGCAGCCAGTGCCATATGTATCCTTCCCACCAACATCAATTTTTCAGAATTGCACAGGTGGAAACTCTCCCTACAATACATCCTGCTTTCTCGTAACCCTCCTGACCTCAACTTTCATTAGTGATTATCCTTCACCTATCTATCCCCTTTCCTGTTCCCAGTCAAGTACTACACAGCCCTCTACTCCACCAATGCACCAACAGTCTTCTTAATTCTCTCCATTTCCACTGCCGCCCCCCCCCTCCCCGCCCCCACCCCACTCACTGTCTAACATTCCCACTGCACCTAGCTGCCCTACCCTCTTCCCACCTCATTCCTGTATGCTCCCATGAGCAATAGTTTACAGTCCCCCACTCGTACTCTGCTATCCTTTCTCCTCCTCCTCCTCCTCCTCATGCCACCATCCTCTGTACTCCCACCATCCAGTTTGCTTCTCCCATTGTGCGCTGCTGCTTGCAGTCTCGGCTTGGCAGCCAGAGACTAAGGTAATAAGTGAGTGAGTTGCATTTGCAACTACCCTTTCCATAACACTGACATTATTTTAAGCTGAATGTTCCATTGTTAGGTGCAAAACATGTGACATACACAGTGAAGACAATATATAGTGGCAAAAAGAAAACATAGAGGTTGACGCACCTACTGGAGAGTTTCACCACAACAAACCCACAGCCCTACCTTATCACACTACATTTACATACTACAGTATCTTCATTGTAACTATATTGGTCCATGCATGATAACAACATGAATGAGATTTTCACTCTGCAGCGGAGTGTGCGCTGATATGAAACTTCCTGGCAGATTAAAACTGTGTGCCCGACAGTTTTAATCTGCCAGGAAGTTTCATATCAGCGCACACTCCGCTGCAGAGTGAAAATATCATTCTGGAAACATCCCCCAGGCTGTGGCTAAGCCATGTCTCCGCAATATCCTTTCTTTCAGGAGTGCTAGTTCTGCAAGGTTTGCAGGAGAGCTTCTGTAAAGTTTGGAAGGTAGGAGACGAGGTACTGGCAGAAGTAAAGCTGTGAGTACCGGGCGTGAGTCGTGCTTCGGTAGCTCAGATGGTAGAGCACTTGCCCGCGAAAGGCAAAGGTCCCGAGTTCGAGTCTCGGTCGGGCACACAGTTTTAATCTGCCAGGAAGTTTCATATCAGCGCACACTCCGCTGCAGAGTGAAAATCTCATTCTGGAAACATCCCCCAGGCTGTGGCTAAGCCATGTCTCTGCAATATCCTTTCTTTCAGGAGTGCTAGTTCTGCAAGGTTCGCAGGAGAGCTCTGTAAAGTTTGGAAGGTAGGAGATGAGGTACTGGCAGAAGTAAAGCTGTGAGTACCGGGCATGAGTCGTGCTTCGGTAGCTCAGATGGTAGAGCACTTGCCCGCGAAAGGCAAAGGTCCCGAGTTCGAGTCTCGGTCGGGCACACAGTTTTAATCTGCCAGGAAGTTTCATATCAGCGCACACTCCGCTGCAGAGTGAAAATCTCATTCTGGAAACTTCCCCCAGGCTGTGGCTAAGCCATGTCTCCGCAATATCCTTTCTTTCAGGAGTGTTAGTTCTGCAAGGTTCGCAGGAGAGCTTCTGTAAAGTTTGGAAGGTAGGAGACGAGGTACTGGCAGAAGTAAAGCTGTGAGTACCGGGCG
This sequence comes from Schistocerca americana, assembly GCF_021461395.2. NCBI lineage: Eukaryota > Metazoa > Arthropoda > Insecta > Orthoptera > Acrididae > Schistocerca > Schistocerca americana. The sequence goes on along the minus strand of NC_060119.1, from coordinate 893,106,879 downwards.
TGAGTCGTGCTTCGGTAGCTCAGATGGTAGAGCACTTGCCCGCGAAAGGCAAAGGTCCCGAGTTCGAGTCTCGGTCTGGCACACAGTTTTAATCTGCCAGGAAGTTTCATGATATCAACATGTTCCAAAAAGCCACGAGCATATGGTACACATGGTAAGGGAATCGGTCATGTCCTTTTCAAGGGGACAATCCCAACATGTGCCATAATCAAATTATAAAAACCTTGGGAAATCTGCATCGAAATGAAGGTTAAAACCCCCAGCCTCTTGAATGCATATCCAGTATCTTACAACTGTGCCATCTTGCTTGAAAGATGTTTTGACACTCTACTGAACTGTAAAGACAACACCAATCCTTAGTTTCATGAACTGCACAACTCTGGTTATGCAAATACAAATAGCTGACCTGATCGGAGTAGGGAGCTGGATCAGGTAAATACAGTGTATAAATGATAAAAGCATGACAGCATGATCAATTCATTTCACAACCATCTTGAAAAGTTTCCAGTTCCAGGCTGGGTCTTTTTGGAACATATGCCTCGCCATCTAGTCCTGTTTTCCCGGATCTTCCTGTATTCACTCTGGGCCAGTCCTCACCTCTCTTTTCAACACACTCCTCCACACCTTTCAGCCATCTATCCCATGGTATTTCTCTTGGTTGTTTCCTTCACATCTCCATTTCATGTATGTTCTTGTGAATCTTCTTGTTTTCCATTCTCTTGAAGTTGCATACTATCTTAGCCTGGATGTCTCTATTCTGATCTTCAAGGAATCATCTAAGAACTGGACAGGGATTTTGAACAGCTTCCTATTCCTGAGTTAACTTCCTGTGCCTGGGTAGTGTTCTCTCTCTTTGGATAACATGGTATGCCAAGAGATTGAAGAAATACAGAACTTCTCAAAACATAAAGTATGTCACACACTTTGGGATGAAACATTTCCCCAGGCTTCCAAGATCACCACGTAAAAAATGTACTTTGTACCTGATGGAAACACGTGAACATGTAGGCTTCCACTGCTTGTGTCAATCTCGTCACGAGCAGATTGGAGGCAACAACAATTATTTCACTAGTTATCGAGTCATATCAAAGCAACAGAAGTGAAGTTCCTCTGTTATTGTCTAAAAAAGAAATTGGTAAATAAAGAAAGAAGATGTCTGTTAACAGTTGGACAAGGAAAAAAGTCTGCGAGAAAGCCTTGAAGTAAGCCAAGTACAGTCACATGAAGAGAACAGCCATCACAGGACTCCTTCAATATACTTTGATTGAAATTCTGTTGAGAAAATGCCAAAAGGAAGACCTTATGATGGTTGTAGAAGCAGATCTTCAAGAGTCTAAAAGGTATAGATGCCAGCTGGCAACAAACATATGAAAAGAACTGCTTATGGACAAAGATTTATGATAAGAGATTCATTCAGCTTGCTAGGCTGTAGAAATTATGGTGATGATAGCAAGATGATAATGTGAGAGCTATTGGTAATGGATCTTGCAACATCTTTAACTTCTACACAATCAGTTCTTCAGAGTAATTCAAACATCAGTATTGTAGATGCTTTGTGTTGTCCAACATTGTGAAGCAATTATAACAGGATGTATAAGCAGACAAGGAGAAAAAAATCCAGGTTTTTTCCCCAGATCTCCCAATCAAAAATACACTTTCTCCTGGGTGAAAATACACTTTTTCCGTGTTAAGTGACAGTATATTTTCCAGCTGAACTGTAAAACTTATCAATCCTTTGAATGGTTAAGGTTTTATAATCTGGTGCAGAACTTCGCGGAGTTTTACAAAATGAACCCCAGAAAAAAATTAAAAAATGCATTTTGGAAAGATCCAACATGGAAGTTGCATATTTTCATATTACAAAAGTATATAGTCGAATTCCACCAAACACTGAACATTAGTTTCTGAAGTATCAAAATCAAGATTGGGATGTGCTTTTGAAAGCCAATTATAGCTCGTGCCACATGATTCTGCCAGCCGATGGCAGCAGATATTTGTCATGTTTGTATGGGGCTCCCAAAACCAGATTTTGTAAACCGATTTTCCAATACTGCTTCTGGGTGGTCATGTAAACATTTCAAAATCGGTTCTGGAAATCCACTTCTGGTTGCCAGTTTTCAATTTCTGCAAACAATTTTTGCTCCCTTGGAAATGCAGTCGGTATCAAAACGTGCTTGAGCTGTAAGGTTTTGTCTTGTTTTTAAAAATTTTTGGCTAATGCTGATGGAGTGGCTTTTTTAAAGCGGTTTCCAAAATTTGATTTTCGTCTTTCGGAAGATGTGTCACAAGTAAACATAATGATTCAGAGCATAGGATACATGATGTAGTCAGCCTATAGCAACATCACTGCCAAGTAGCAAGAGCACACAAATAGGAAAAGTTAATAGTTTAAATTAATGTACATAGTGTAGCTAGAAGGAAAGCTAAGCTTTCACATATAATATCTGTCATTTTTGCTTGTGTTACACTTCGATACATCATACAAATGTGAGAGTAAAATTTTAAGCAATGCCATAAATGTCTGGTCTTCTGGGCTCAAAATTCTTCTAAGTGGCTGGCCCTCCCAGTGTTAAGCTTTCAATGAAAATCAAACACTCTGTGATTTAATAAATTCAAAGCAGTTCGCATGTGTAACATAATTCAGATTGCGTAAAATAAAATATACTTTGAAAGTAACACTTTCAAACTAACAATTGCAATATTTTCCCGCGACCTGTTACAATTCATTTCAGCAGTTGTCAGAGAGCACCAGAAAATGGTGTTACCGTGTGTGTGCAGCTACAATGATGTAGGTAGCCCATATGTTCATACGTATAAAGCATTAAGAAATCTCACATTATGTCATAAATGAAACAGGACATCAGAGGATACTCCAAGAGCATCAGAATTTCGTAAACCACACTAAAATGCATGATTCAGCTTAAAGAGCACATTTATATGTCCAAATTCACACAGAAGTAGGTCCCAAACTGATACTAAACTTTTCAGTGTGGTTTTCCAGATGAAAATCATCTTGGAGTTTCAGTATGAGATAATAATCTCATGTTTAGCTCTTTATTATGGCGCGTTTCGTTACCGGGTTATTTGGTAACCGTGATAGCGTTACGGAGATGTTTAATAAACTCAAGTGGCAGACTCTGCAAGAGAGGCGCTCTGCATCGCGGTGTAACTTGCTCGCCAGGTTTCGAGAGGGTGCGTTTCTGGATGAGGTATCGAATATATTGCTTCCCCCTACTTATACCTCCCGAGGAGATCACGAATGTAAAATTAGAGAGATTAGAGCGCGCACGGAGGCTTTCAGACAGTCGTTCTTCCCGCGAACCATACGCGACTGGAACAGGAAAGGGAGGTAATGACAGTGGCACGTAAAGTGCCCTCCGCCACACACCGTTGGGTGGCTTGCGGAGTATCAATGTAGATGTAGATGTCCCAGATGATAAAAACGTGCACTTGAAATCGCACAAACTGTTGACATTAGCCAATACTGTTTCAAATAAATTGGCTGCCTCTATGGAAAAGATTAATTAAAGCCAATTTTGTTAGCAAATCAACAAAAATAACTTCACTGTTCTGCAAGGCAATTAATGCCCGACTGCCAAAAACCTGGAAATAAAATGAAATCAGAAAACTGAAACTAACAACATATTTTAGCCTTCTGTAATTATATGAATGTATTTTAATTCACTTTATTATAGCTCCCGGCCACAGAAATATATTTTGTTTTCATTTGATTTGAGAGCTGTAAACGAAGTGGAAACAGCAAAACCACCACGGTTCACGCGGAGATTACTCCTCACTCTATTACAACTCAGACTGCTTTGCGATGTGCAAATCTGGCAGCTTGGACACGCCAGAAAAATTTTTTTGGTTAGCATCTGGCTGCTTGTTGCTATTGCTCATACAGCTAAGAACCGCACTTCAAGCAGCCAGATGCAGGAGAAAGTGCTGCTCATATGCGACAGTACTGCGCATACGCATAAGCCCACTGGTAACTGCTTAAATGAACCTAATGTAAACTGTTGTGACGTCACGCTCATCGGAAGCAGTTTGTTGTTATGGAGTATTATATAGTCTTCGTCCTAAAGCTTCTACACATTTTGCTGTTAGCAGACATTTGTGTGTGCGCTGTGTTTTGTTGTTATAAATAGTGCATTTCCTCTGCAACTTAAGTTTTATTCCCCCCTCCCCCATTTATGTTTTATTGCTGCAGCATTATTTACAGTAGTGGGCTAAAGTAAAATTCTTTGTCAGAGTAGCAGTTCTGACCAGTCAAAACCACAAAAATTTAACTGAAAACGAAAACAATGAAAATTCCCGGGATTATAAAAGATTCCCAGGTTTTTCCCAGTTTTCTCCCGAATGAAAAAATTCCAGGGTTTTTCCCAGATTTCTCAGTTGTCCTGGGGTGTATACACCCTGTATAATGATTGGCTGGGAAGATCAGGTTGCCTGATCCCACCTCTCACAATTATTTATCCTTTAATGTTTGTGATTTCTGGGGGCTTACTTATTTATGAATTATAGTAATTGTGAGAAAATCCTATCTATGCACAAAGAGGAGCACTTTCTGCTAAGGGCACAGTTCCATCCTGGTGCTTTTCTGTATGTGTGCAACAAACATGCTTACGGTGCACAGTGTCAGTTCTTGTCGGTGACCTCATTCTACCTAAATAATTCTCAATTCCATATTCTACATAATACAGTTTGGCAGATATTCTAGTTAATTCAGACATTGACACAATTGTGGATCAAATAAAGCTTCACAAAACTACAAAAAGAAGCAGTGTTGAATGTCAAATCCGGCCAGCAGGAGATAGCATAAAAAAAAAAATTCAATTGTTGACATTAATCTCTACAATGTCTGCCACCGCAGTGCAGCGGTAGCATTACCGCCTACCACGCAAGGGGGCCCAGGTTCAAGTCCCGGCAGGGGACTGGGTGTTTGTCCTTCATCATCCCTGAGACGCAAGTCGCCGAAGTGGTGTCAACTAAAAAGACTTGCACTAGGCGGGCAAACTCCATACGGTCATTTCATTTCATCTCTACAAAGCAGATTGACAGTGAGGAGCAGAGCAGGAATGCCATATTTATGCTGCAGTTATCAGACAACATCTAACATTCTCAATAACACAGATAAAACCAGTTACCTTACCAATTCAATCATCACACAGGAAAACGGATATTTAGAGAATAGATGAAAACACACCAGTATATTTTATTGAGGATGCTCTAAGTATATTGTACACTACTCTGTTGTCCTAATCATTTAATCTCACCTTCATCAACATGCAAGCTGTTGAAGTGGCATGCAATAGAAAGAACTGCACCAGGTGGCCGAACAACCCAGTTGGGGTCTCCCAGCCAATAAAGCAATTCCCATTATTTCATTTCACTACTGTAAAATCAGGAAAAGTGTGTTTGGAAGCCGTCAAATGACAAGGCAAATCTATGCACATCAGGCAACTGCACATGGATATAGCCAACCCTGGACCAATGCACCACCTTCATTCTACATCACCACTCAGAACTTCCATCCACATAACCAGTAGCAAAATAGGGAAAAGCAAATGAGGCAACCACCTATGGAGATGAAGCACCCCCCCCCCCCCCCCCCCTCCACTGAAAGCAAATATCATCCATGGACAGCAGTTCCAAGATGTAGACTATAACACTGACAACATAATTTATGACTGTCCCGGGAAGGCGCTAGATGACTATGGGGCACAATTTTTTGTGATATCGGATGCTTGTCAGTGCTAGCTGCAGAAAATTAAGTTTTGAGATTCAAAGGACGTTGTGCTGAAGGTTGGAAATGAAAAATGCATCCATCCAACAGGAATTCGTGTGGCAAGAATAACCAATGATACTGCATAATATATATCACAGTCTTTTGTTTTCTTATTTCACCAGACTGCAGCCATAATGTTAGCAACAGACGGAATCTTTTGCAGGCATGAAAATCAGTTATGGATCATGAGAGATAGGAGCTCCAGACTGACAAAACTATTCCAACAAGATCACTGGGTGATTGTTTATTTCTGAAGACACACTTGTTCCAACATCATCAAGATGTGTTCTAGTCAACAGTGATGACACTCACTTTAACACTGAAGATGTAGTCAAGTGCAAAAAAATTCTAAGCCTCAAAATAGAAATCCATATGGCAGCAATGATCATAACTATCACCAATAGACAAGAAGAGTGCTGAGTCATTAATTGCCATGAACAGCCACAGCCCACTGATACAGATATGTGTTTAGGGGCAGTGAACTGGCTTAGAAAGATCAGGTCAGTTCCACTGATGGAGAATAAAGCTACTAACATATGGACCTGGAACGTCCAGGATAAGTACCATGAATATCATAACACTAAACTAAGACCTGTAAGTTCAAATTATGGGTTTTGAAGCCTTTGCAGTAGATTGTATTATTTCTCACACATCTCCAGTGATACTGAAGATAACGATTCCGTCTTGATAAAGAAAAAGTGAAGAGAGGTTGTCTGTATCCTTTACATGAAGCCTTATCATAGATCAGAGGCACAGACTGGTATATGGGATTGGAAAATTCTGGAACTTAACTGTATTTTGGATTCTATGTGACAATATTACTTTCATACCCAAATTTATACCTGAGACACCATCACATAATCATGAAACCAGAACAACATTATTCATCTGAATTGGAACCTATAAAGCTCTCTTACTGATCAGTGATACTGGTATGTAATTCAGAAATATGAAAGATGATTTCAGAGATGCAATCAGTTTCAATGTATAATGAAGAATAATAATAACACAAGTTATGTGGAGCACTTTTCTGAAACCTGAACTGATCTTGATGAACTCACCAGTCTTTATGTGCTATGAAGAAAAATGTAGGAATATTTGTTACCAACTAACCTTTGCGTCGGCACTGTACGTAATATCCCAAAATTGGTCCTTTGCCAGACTGTCCATTTGTCCAGTGCATGTCAACACTATATGCTGTTTTGCTCATAACTAGATCTTTTGGTTTAGATGGAGACCCTTCCTGTGGTCCTGTAGTGATGTTGGCTGTAGTGGCAGGCCCATAATCTATGGTCTGTGCTCGTACTGAGAATATATAGGTTACTTCCTCTTCCAATGTCTGGATTTGGAGTGATGTTCCAGAAACTTTCTGCTTGACTTGTTTACTAAAAGCTGCACAAAAAAATAATTTTTCATTCAAATAAATTGTAGTAACTTGATAAAAATGAGAAACGAAATGATATTCTACAAACTTTTGTGCCACCAATCAAATTACACAACTAGCAAGTAATAAATAATTACAGTAGAGTCCCATTAATCCTAACTAACTGGGACCGGACCTTGTTCGGATTACCGATTTGTTCGGATTCGCTGGAATCACGGTAACGAGTTTCTAGAATGAAGTATACCAAGCAGACAAGTAGGTACACCACGGTAACAAATGGGAACAAGTGTGGGAACAATGGCTCACTCTCACTTCCTGCCCTGCCTGCTGATTTGATGTTTATGAGACGATGGCGCAACTATTAGTCATGTAACAGACTGTCTTCATTATGCCAAAAAACAATGACTGAGTTTTTGTCATCTAAAAAGTAGGGATAAAATTTCCGCTGTATTTTAGTAAGTTTGACAGCTTTTCTTTCATTGTTATGCATTGTTTAAACCTAATGTTTTCTTGCCAATTTTTCTAATACATGTTTACTGTACTATGTAAATTAAAATAGTGTGTATGTACAGCAGTTTACCACACAGTTTTCCATACTTAAACTAACATTTTTCATGTTTGGATTAACAGAACGCTCGGATTACCGGGGTTCGGATTAGCGGGACTCTGCTGTACTATGAATGGCATGAATTAATATAAACATCTTCTTTTGTTATTTCTTTTTCAGCCCTGTAGGTACTCATGTTGTAATCATCATCATCATTATGTACTCAACTATAAAAAGACAAAGAAATTGTTAAACATTGTTACCAAAAATCTTGAAAAGTTCTTGACGATTTATTTCACATTTTTACACAACACTCTAATAAACAGTTAGATGGACATGGGCTACATATTTTTTCAAGGAACAATGAACAGGTTTTCTGTTAAAATTGACTGTGAAAAAGAAAATACTGTGCTGTGAAAAATGTGTGGTTTTGTTTTCTTTCTCACAGTCAGATTTAACTACAATAAGGCATTTCAACTATTAGACACATCGTTTTTCCTGCATATGTTCTTTTGCCTTAAATATTACAAAAAATTGTATACATAGCAATGTACTGTTTTGTTTTCTTTCTTGCAGTCGGTTTTAAGGGAATACAGGAAAGTTGTACTTAAGGCTTATCGGCTTTGATTAGAACACTGCTAATGAATCTGAATCATCTGAAACTATAGGGGGGAGAAAGAGATTACAACATATTCCCACACATATTTAGCAACTGAGAAGCATTGCCAGGTTCGCAAGTTGTTAATCTTTAATAATGGCAGTATAACTGTTAGGAGTACCCTAAAAGTCTCACTAAGCAGAATAATCGTGGCATCTGCTAACAGTCAAGTGAATTCTCTTCTAGCTTGATGGTTATCAGTTATCCATTCCTGTCATTGTAGCAGCTAAAAGTGAGAGCAGAAAGGAAAATGTAATTGGTAACCATAACAGACCTGATCCTGTTACCGTAACTCAATGTACTGACTTCATGTGTGCCTAGCACAAAACCTGTGTTATAAAATGTCACTGAACCTGTTACTATGTTCAAGCACCCCATATTCTTCTTAGTGGCACACAAGAAAAAGAATGACAATGAACTTTTCAAATTAATTAATATTACACCGAAAAAAAAAGAAGAAGAAGAAGAAGAAGAAGAGTAATGGATACGTGCTATATGAAAGGAACTTTGTCCTTCAGATTTTTTCTATTGAAGTTTGTTTATGAACTGATGAGACAAAAATGTGATGTCACTAAATCAATAAAATAAGGTACATATTGTTTACTCAACACCCAAGATTTTGCTCAATTTATTAAGACAAATAGCACAGCATTACACTCAACTGCACTTAACATTGCCAATTTCTTCAATTAAATTGTGTAAGAATATTTTGTGTCAGTGTAAATCTGATTTACTATCAATTTCAAGACACTACACTGCAACTGTGTACAACATCTGCACAGTATGGCAATCACATACTTGCAAACACAGAGTGGCATTTTCCAATTTTGAGTGCATATTACAAACATGTAGGAGACAGGCAAAATACCCTCAGATTTCAAGAAAAATATAATAATTCCAATTCCAAAGAAAGAAGGTGCTGACAGGTGTGAAAATAACCGAACTATCAGTTCAATATGTCACAGTTGCAAAATACTAACACGATTTATTCATGGAAGAATGGAAAAACTGATATAAGCCAACCTCAGGGAAGATCAGTGTGGATTCCGGAGAAATGTAGGAACACGCAAGGCAATATTTACCCAATGACTTCTCACTGAAGATAGGTTACGGAAAGGCAAACCTACATATACAGCATTTGTAGACTTAGAGAAGCTTTTGACAATGTCAAATGGAACACTGCCTTTCAAATTATAAAGGTGGCAAGGGTAAAATACAGGCAGCAAAGGCTATTTGCAATTTGTACAGAAACCAGGTGGCAGTTATAAGAATCAAGAGGCACAAAAGGGAAGCAGAGGTTGAGAAGGGAGTGAGACAGGATTGCAAACTATCCCCGATGTTATTCAATCTCTATACTGAGCAAGGAGAAACGAAACAAAAGAAAAATTTGGAGTAGGAATTAAAGCTAAGGGAGAAGAAATAAAAACGTTGAGGTTTGCTGAGAGCATTGTATTTCTGTCATAGATTGCAAAGGACTTTGAAGAGCAGTTGAACGGAATGGACAGTGTCTTGAACGGAGGATATAAGATGAACATCAAACAAGCAAAACAAGGATACTCAATGATATCTGTTGTTTCCCGGATGTTGATGTTCGTGTATAGGTTAGTAATGTTGAAAAATACAAATGTTGCATCTGGAGTTTATGTCTTTTATTTTTTTAGCTAATGTTCTAGAATTCCTTATTGTATATCTTTTGTTGTACGTGTATATTCTGTGGTTTGGGCTACAAATTTGTTTGTGGTGTTTCTCTTGATTTGTGTGATACCATTGCTATCAAAGAAATCATTAACTTTTTGTACGTAGTTATTTTTGTTTATGATAACTAGTCTATTTCCTTTATCTGATTTAATTGTTAAGGCATTGTTATTCGCTAATTTTTCATTAATCTGGCTTGGTGTTTTGGTATCTGAATAGGTATTATAGCTTTTCCTGATTTTGAGCTCTCTTTCTGTTGCATTTGCTATTTTGATAGTAATTTCATTCTGCTGTTTTATGGGTAAGTTTGCTAAGTCGACTGCTACTTTTGCAGATGCTGTTAGTTGGTTTTGTACACTATTGTGGAATCAAGGTTCGATAGTGTACTTTAATCCTTTAATCCAATAATTTTTGCTCTTGGTCATTGAAAATAATTTCAGTCATGTTGATGGTTTTTTATGAAAATTGAAAGGAGAAATTATGTTGTTAGTTTTAGCAGTGGGATATTGTTTTTCTAAGAGGTGTTTGATTTTACTTTTGTGTGTGGATCTGATCTGGGTGCTTATGTTACGCACATAGATATTCATGAAATGTGACATGATATCAAAAATTAATGGAGTAGTAATGTTACTTAATTTTAGGTGAGTCACATACATATCCTGATTTAGGAGTTCCTTATAAGGCAGTTTACTATTAATTTCTCGTTGGATCCAAAATTTTACTCCATATTGTATGATGTGAGGTACCACCATTGGTTCTGCTGAAATCTTGATGTTGATTTGGACTGGGATTAGCTTCTTCATTAAACAAACCTTATTGAGAATTTCACACTTTCGATGACTTTTACCTTTTATTCTTATCTTTACGTACTTCAGCAAGTTCCCCATATGGGTGTATGACATTGAAGGCCACAACTTTTGTCCTTTGGGCCTGCAGAGCAATATATGTCTCTTAATGATACGATTATTATGAATAGTAGCCAGCTACACTGCCATGTAAATTGTTTATATTTTATATAATTCATAATGAGCCAATTTCAGCAAATTGCCATCGTCTGGTGCTCTATAAATACATAAGTAAGTGGTCTTAATAATGCATCTTTAGGTGTTTTTGCCTTACATGTAACACTGTTGCTGTCATGTCCACATTAGTGTACAAAAACAACTAATAGCAACTGCAAAAGTAGCTGAAGACTTAGCAAAATTACACATAAAACAGCAGAATGAAATTACTATCAAAAAAGAAAATGCAACAGAAAGAGAGCTCAAAATCAGGATAAGCTATAATACCTAGTCAGATAACAAAACACTATGCCAAATCCATGAAAAATTAATGAGTAACAACGCCTTAGCAATTAAATCAGATTAAGCCAATAGTCTAGCTATCATAAACAAAAATGACTGCATAAAAGAAGTTAACAATTTCTTTGGTAGCAATGATATCACATGACTCAATAGAACCCCCACAAACAAATTTGTAGCCCAAACCAGGAAAACCATAAAAGCATGTCATACAATACTTACAGAATATGAAAAAAGGACATGTATACCCATGAACCCCAGAACAGCAAAGCCCAGTGGACACCCTAAGATACATAAACAATTTGTTCCCATACGTTCTGTAGCAGACAATGTTAACAGTCCCACATATTACATAAGCATGAAATTAAACAACCTCCTTAATAAATTTTACATATACAACAACAAATATACAATAAGGAATTCTAGAAGATTAGCTAAACAAATCAAAGACTTAAAAATAACCTCAAATGCAAGATTTATATCTTTCAACATTACTAACCAACATACGAACATCCCAATCCAGGAAACAACAGATATCATAGAACAAAACCTACTCAAATACAGAAAAACCTCAGTGTAAGGCACTACGGAAATTTTACAACTGATAAAACTTGTCTTACACCAAAATTACTTCAAGTCTGATAAAAAAAATATGTACACAAAAAGATGGTGTAATGATTGGATGTAGCACTGCTGACACCATAGCTAACATATTCCTTAGGAAGAAAAATTATTTGAAGCAAAAAACACAACTGATCAAAAAATCATATATTATTACAGATACGTGGACGACACTTTAATGCTTATAGAATGTAACCTTACTGACGTGGACAAAATACATAAAGCACTCAATCAATTACACCCCAAAATGAAATTTACCACAGAACACGAAACTAACAGAACAATTAACTTCCTCGACCTAACTATTAACAACACTAACAACAAACATTGCTTCAAAATTTACAGAAAGCCTACCACAACAGACTGTATTATCAATGCACATTCATGTCATCCAAAAGTCCACAAACTCACATTCTTCCACACAATTTTGAAGAGATTAAAAAACTTACCACTAGAAGATGAATCAATTCAGAAGGAAATAAAAATCTTAGAATACATAGCCCAGCAAAACAATTATGACCCCAAAATTGGAGCACAATTATACCACAATAAAACGCAACCTGAAAGGCATGAACACTAAACATACACATAAAGAAAAAGAAGAAAACAAAATAAGTAACCACAACTTATCTAGGAAGCATCTGGAACAAAATCAACAAATTAAACACAAAATTCACAAAGGCAGCTTGATTGTTTCTTTTTTTCCCCATACACAACAACCCCGGGGATACTTGAATGTAGTCAAATAAAATCAGGTGCTGCTGAGGTAATTAGATTAGGAAATGAGACACTTAAAGTAGTAGATGAGTTTTGCTATTTGGGTGGTAAAATAATTGATGATGGTCAAAGTAGAAAGCATATAAAATGTAGACTGGCAATGGTAAGAAAAGTGTTTCTGAAGAAGAGAATTTTGTTAACACTGAGCATCTAAAGTGTCAGCCAGTCTTTTCTGACAGCATTTGTATGAAGTGTAGCCGTGTATGGAAGTGAAACATGTACAAGCTGAAGATGATTAGATGGGTAGAATCATGTAACTAATGAGGAGATACTGAATAGAATTGGGGAGAAGAGAAATCTGTGGTACAGACAGCCTGACTAGAGAAGGGATTGGTTGAAGAGATCACCAATTTACTGCTGGAGGGAAGCATGGGGGATAAAAATCATAGAAGGAGACCACGAGATGAATACAGTAAGCAGATTCAGAAGGATGTAGGTTACAGTAGTTACTCGGAGAGGAAGAACCTTGCACAGGATAGAGAAGCATGGAGAGTGGATCAATACAGTCTTTGGACTTAAGACCATAACAACAACATTACAAACATTATATTACTTCAGGAAATGCACCTTGTGATAAGAGCTGGCTGGTGGTTTCTTCAATACACAATTAATCTGAAACTTTCTGACAAGTTAAAACTGTGTGCTGACTAGGACTTGAACCTGAATCCTTATCTTTTATGGGCAATATTCTTTACCTAATCAGGTATCAGACATGACTCGTGATCTGCCCTCACAGCTTTAGTTCTGTTAGTACCTTCTCTCTTAATTTTCAGATTTCACAGAGTCTCTAGTGCATATCTTGATGGGACAGTACTCCTTTTAGAGAGGATACAGAGATAAATGGCTTAGCCACAGTACAGCAGTCATTTCTAAAATGAATTTTTTTCCTGTGTTTGTGTCTGGTACTAATTTGTCAGGAAGTTTCACCACATCACACGCTCTGCTGCAGGGTGAAATTTCTTTTTCAGCACAACCACTACACTCTGGTTCAGCCATTTCTCTGCAATATCTTTTCTTCCGGGAATGTCTGTCCTACAAGACAAGCCCGAGCCTAGCATTTGGAAAATAGGACATAAGGTATTGAAAGAATTACATTCTGGATTTGGGCTCTGGTCCAACAGACAACTGTATACATTTTGCTGCAGAGTGTAAATTTCATTCCGGGATATCCTCTTAGGTCAATGCCATACTAATTTTCAACTGATACTTCATTTGAAATTATTTTCATTAAATATTTTGATAGTAAAATCCTCCCAGTAATCAAACACATACCAAAAATGAACCACTGGATAGTTGCAAATGTACAATTATTTTACAAGTATATTTCAGATAATAATAACTTTATTTAAACTAGATGCTCTGCTAAGATAATATCTTCTAACAGACATAATTAGGTAATAAGCCAGTGGAAATGAAGGCCCATTTGGTGTGATATGCTTGACCAAAATTGGGTGTCTCCAAAAAATACCTCAGTGCTAGCGTATTTCAATAAAACATCAGAATTTTTATTTGTTGTTGTTGTGGTCTTCAGTCCTGAGACTGGTTTGATGCAGCTCTCCATGCTACTCTATCCTGTGCAAGCTTCCTCATCTCCCAGTACCAACTGCAACCTACATCCTTCTGAATCTGCTTAGTGTATTCATCTCTTGGTCTCCCTCTACGATTTTTACCCTCCACGCTGCCCTCCAACGCTAAATTTGTGATCCCTTGATGCCTCAAAACATGTCCTACCAACCGATCCCTTCTTCTAGTCAAGTTGTGCCACAAACTTCTCTTCTCCCCAATCCTATTCAATACCTCCTCATTAGTTACGTGATCTACCCACCTTATCTTCAGCATTCTTCTGTAGCACCACATTTCGAAAGCTTCTATTCTCTTCTTGTCCAAACTAGTTATCGTCCATGTTTCACTTCCATACATGACTACGCTCCATAAAAATACTTTCAGAAACGACTTCCTGACACTTAAATCTATACTCGATGTTAACAAATTTCTCTTCTTCAGAAACGATTTCCTTGCCATTGCCAGTCTACATTTTATATCCTCTCTACTTCGACCATCATCAGTTATTTTACTCCCTAAATAGCAAAACTCCTTTACTACTTTAAGTGTCTCATTTACTAATCTAATTCCCTCAGCATCACCCGATTTAATTTGACTACATTCCATTATCCTCGTTTTGCTTTTGTTGATGTTCATCTTATATCCTCCTTTCAAGACACTGTCCATTCCATTCAACTGCTCTTCCAAGTCCTTTGCTGTCTCTGACAGAATTACAATGTCATCGGCGAACCTCAAAGTTTTTACTTCTTCTCCATGAATTTTAATACCTACTCCGAATTTTTCTTTTGTTTCCTTTTTATTTATGAGCACAATAATCAGTAAATATGAAGCACCCAACCAATAAGCCACCCAAACACATTTAAATAGGTATAAATCATACAAACAGCAGACAATTATAATTGTAAAACCTTT
The DNA here is from genome assembly GCF_021461395.2 of Schistocerca americana. Classification (NCBI taxonomy): domain Eukaryota; kingdom Metazoa; phylum Arthropoda; class Insecta; order Orthoptera; family Acrididae; genus Schistocerca; species Schistocerca americana. Next base: position 893,091,633 of record NC_060119.1, on the reverse strand, counting down.
TTCATAATACTGAGACAACTATAATTACAACATAACTATTCCAAAATTTCATTCAGTTAGGCAAAGTACATTAATCATTTGTAAAGGATCAACTGATCCCTGAAAATGGCCACACTGTTGAAACTTGCTACTTGTGACGAAATAATAAAGTACCGTCCTCAAGAATAAAGCATCATAGAGGGAAGAAGAAACTGTTTCATCTTTTGTAAGACTTCTGGTGGCTGTGAAACTCTGTACAAAGATCATTAGTCTTTGACCTTAAATAACAAGTATGTAAATTGCTGAATGATTTGTTATTTGAAAACTAACAACATGATGCTTGATATTATTCTTTATGTAAAGTAACAATATTACTGGTTTGGGACATGATCACAATGTTAAGCATTCTTTCAAAATGAACATTATAATTAATCATGCATGTGTAATTAATGCATGTAAAGTCAATTTTTTGTAAACACATTTTCTATTGTATGTTAATTTTACATTTGCTGTGATATAACTAAAATAAACAGTGGAGCAGATGGAAAGTTGACATACAATAGGAAGCAAGGAACTTGTGTTAACTGTAATTTGCTTGAGTCGGCACAGTTACGAATAGCTCGCTCACCACTTTGGGCTAGGTTGTCGCCTGTAGATTGACAAACAAGAATTAATAATTTATTGAAGTCATTGTTTTTTTTTAAAGCCTATCACACTGGCAAGAGTGCAAATGACACATGTAAGTATTAAGTAACTTTTTGAAATGTTTCCAGGTATTCAGTCAAGTGCCAGTCATCTAAATGGTGTGACTTTTGGTAAGTTGAGTAGTTATCTTCAACAGTCCTGAAGACTGATTTGTCTTCTGCTGGCCTCTGTCTAATGTAACCCCCTCCCCCTCCGTCTCATGTTGAGCTTGGGATCGCGATACCTGTGACCTGTGGGTGGGTTTGCTGTCAACATGGAGAGAGAAGTTCATGCTTAGGACATGAGTCACAGTGCTCACTCTCAGTGCTGACCCCACAACTCTAAGGATCTTGTAGATGCACAGGAGATGCCTCCAAGTGGAATGATCTCAACTCTTCGGTTGACATGGTACGAGTGGATCTTCCTACAGAATGCTTGTTGTTATGCTTCAGCATGCTCAAGGATGGGTCCCAAGTCTTACTTAAATGTAAACTCTGTCTTCATTTATCAGCTCACTATGTTTTCATATCTCAAACAGATTCTTTTAAAACACAATTCCATAATACGTTGGTCCATAATACGTTGGCTGTTTTAACAACTTGTTGCTGCCATGACTCATCCTTTGTTCATTGCGCTCTGCCACATGACTTTTTTGTTCGTTTCATATCTTGAATCTTTCCTCTACTGTTTGGATAGTCTGACTTACATGTTCAAAGTACAATAACTGTCTGTGTAACACCAACTGAAAAGCTAAGATTACTCCACATAGTGGGCCTGCTCCGCACCTGCAACTTCCAAGCCCCTTGGTGGCAGTGTAGACATTGAAGATCATGACTCATGTACTGGCTCTTCCATCTCACCACAGGAGCAGCTCACATGCACTGTGGACTGGAGCTAGACAGTGGGAATGTGGGGATATGTGGAACAATGCCCAGCAGAACACAAATCAGTCAGGACTGCCTGAAGATGACACCATTTCAGCTTGCTGAAATACTGCACCATTTGGACAATGCTGCTCAGCTGAATACCAAGAAGATTTCAAAATCATTACACACCAGGTGAGACTAAAATCACAAATTAAGTAATTACTGTGCAGGTGGACATTTCTGCACATGCAGCATCTACAAGATTTAGCCTGACATGTCTACAAAATGTACCAGTCTGGCCTTGGCAGCCAGAGACTGTGGTCTCATATGTGTGTGTGTGTGTGTGTGTGTGTGTGTGTGTTGTCTGCTCTGATGAAGGCCTGTTTGGCTGAAAGCTTCGTCTGACAGTCTTTTTGTTGTGTCTATCTGTGACTCAGCATCTTTGTTATATGGTGAGCAGCAGCTTTCCTTTTCAAATATTGTCATATGTACCAGTTGAGCCGCGGCGGCTCGGGTTTGATCTATCGAACGTACCGCGTATAATATTATAGCTGTATCACAGAGGAAAGAGAGAAGTGGCACCCCCTCGTGGGGGATGTCAGCGAGGCACCTGTGACAGTCGAATAGTTGGATTTTGGAGGGCGAACAGAGACAGTGAGATAGGCAGTAGTGCGCGGAGCATGAAGCCGTGTCTGCCGACGCCATGTGTGGTGGCAAGAGGAAAGTTTGCCACATTACCTGATTGTGTTTGGGCGTTTGCAGCGGACTGGGTGGGTAGAGACACCGATGCTGTCGGGAACATGCTGCTTCCTTGTTTATGATGGATTTACCGTTTGCTTCCAGTGACTACATTCTCGTCCCTATGCCTCTGTGACTGATGTGATGCCATTTCGAGCACAGTTGGTTTGGATATAAGTAGCATTTTGTTCTCAGTGTCCATCGTTCTGGCGATTACTGAGTGTGCTTGCCATTGTGGTATATTTATTGAGCAGTGTGCTTTGAACGCTTAACCTTACTATTAGGAGTCCATTGCGTAATGCCGCGTTTATCCTGTGAAGACTTGTGTTCTGCATTTAAAAACTTAGTTGTTGTCAGTCACTGAATTGCTCAAATGCATTCATACTTCTCTGCTTAAGTGTTATTGTTTTACGCTCCTCTGAATGGGAAATTGATAAAGGACCTTACTATTACTGACCTTCTTGTGTGCTACTGACTTGGTTGTGTTTTTCAGCCACGTAATTTGTGCGTTTATTGTAACGAACCGATGTCTGTTTCTGATTAATGTTTACCTGTGACACTGAGTGTTAATCTTGTAACGAACACTGTTTTAGATATTTTAATCAGTGTGTTGCAGGACATATCCTATTTGTACTTCACAAGTGGAGAGCGGAGGCGGTTTAATGGCCATGATGATGTGTTGGTAGATCCATTTCACGAGTCCAGGCCAGTCACCCGGAGATTTAGAAGTTGTATGTTGTGATAAGTTAATGCTCCTTATTTTAAGCATAGTGCCGTCATGAAAGAAGTTTACGTGGTTTTGCGCAGATTGCGCGGTATGTTTAGATGACTCTGAATTCAGTGTGTTAAGTTAGTACTCCTTATCTTAAGCGTAGTGTGCTCATGCACAGGAAGTTTATGTGGTTTTGCGCAGATTGTGCGGTATGTTTAGATGACTCTGAATTCACTGTGTTAAGTGGTGTCCTCTGGGGTGCTGGAAGTAGTGGATAGACAGCTGTTTTGGACATGCTGTATATGCAAATAATTTATGCCCTTACTACATTGGTGAGTTGCTTGCCCTTTGTGTCTCAGGTGGTGCTAATTTCATTAATTTCGCCACCGGTCTTCGCAGAGGCTGCGCAAGGAACCGACCCAATGTGGCAAGCTGTTACGTAGTCGCGCCTGCCCACCGCAGTGGGCATTGTTTACTAGCCCGACGCCTTCCTGTACTTGGTGGCGGGAGCGTGTTGACTGGTTTCTTACGGCTTGCAGTCTGGGAAACCGCGCCTTTAGTGTACACGTGGAAGACTTATGTTTTGCTTCCAGTACCTCGGAGTGGCTCTATGTGGGTAATGAGAACGACTTATGTTGTTGGTGCCTCAGGCCGAAAGTGGTTCATTTGCTAAACAGAAGGTGTATATGCATTTATTTCCCATAATTCTGTAAACATGTTTAGGTGGTTGTGTTTTTGTTTTTTTTAAGTCAACTGAATTGTTGTTCAGAGGTTACTATGTATGGCTATTAACTTATGCAGATATTTAATAGCAAGGAAGTGTATGGAATTCTGGTTTCAAGTTGTGTTGATTATGTGGGGAAATTGCCTTGAACAGACATTTAATTAATTAGCAAACAACTGAATGCTATTTGTGAGTTGAAGTTTATTGTGTTCCTAAACATATTAATGATTATTTTTATGTAGTTCACTTATGCAGTTAGGCGATTTACGAGGTCTGTTGTGTTGTTTCCTTTTAAAAGTATTATTAATGTTATTAATAGAGAAGTGTGTTGTAAAAAAATAAACAGTGAATGAAGTGCCTCAAATCCCTTTGGTCCACACCATCTGTCATTCACCCTTGGGTGGTATTAACAAACCGTGAAAGCCCATTTCACCAGTATTGTGCACGATTACTGTAAGATGAATTTTCTAGATAGTAACAACTATTCCAAGATAGTAACAACTATTATTATAATGTCAATCCTTACAAAGTTTTCAGTTTAAATTTGTATAGCTTTGCATTCCTCCTATCTGAGTGACTACAGCAGACATATGAATTGCCTTGACAGCAGTTCTTTTATTCTTGTTAGTAATAAGATTCTTATTTCTTGTTTCGAGTACCCTACCATATCTTTATTTTACAGCATTTAAGGTAAAGGTTCACCACTAGCAGCATGTTTATCTATTTTTATTATTTTGAACATGGTTTGCTTTCACAACAAATTCTCACTTTATGAACTACGAAGTGGCATAATTTTTAATTCTTCTGTTGCAAAATCATACACGATTCAATATGCAGTATTTCTAGTAACATCACTACTTACTTTCATTTTGCTCCGCTGTTTCATAGGTCACTATATAATCTATTATTTCACCATTTCTTTTCTTGGGAGGATCCCAGGACACTCTCAGGCTGCTCATCGTGATATCAGAAAACCTGAGGTTAGTTGGTGGACCAGGTAAACCCTATATAGGAAGTAACAGTTGAAAACAGCATTAATGCCTATTATATACTCAATTATCTACAGATAGAATGCAAACTTGAACATGGATATTGTACAGCTAAGCATTAAATAAAACCTATAGGAATGAAGAACATATTATATCAATGAAACACATTAATATTATTATGCAGCTATGCTAAACTGCTCATGTATGCTGTATTAGCTACCAATTGCTATTAATGACACTACTTCCTAAACAGTCAAGCACATGTTTTTCTGAATGTATATTTAAATATGGCAGTAAATAAAATTTTGACCCATGTGCATAATAGTTACTTTAAAAATATTAAGAGTTTTCTAATAAGCAGTTACACTATTCTGCCTTTATTTAATTACTTCTATGTGCTATACCTGGATCAGAATGTAACATGGGAGGACAATAAGATCAAGAAAGATGCCGTAGTAAAAACCAATCAAATAATTAGTTAAGTCATGCCTTTTGTTCTGTTCTTCAATGTCATTACACTCTGTTACCTCAGTAGCTAGTTACAACTCATTTGCTGGTTTAGGACTTTTACTGTTGTGATTAAATTTGCATTGTTTCTCCATAAGCAAACTCAATAGCAGATGTTAACTAAGAATTCTGAACCTATTCGGCACAAAATCATACAGCTATTGCTGTGTTAGCCATACTACCCACATGGGTAACATCAATACTCTTAGTGCAAAACACTCATAACTTGAAACAATTTATAGCATATAAATTAATGTAAAATACGAAATGTGTTCCATGCAGAAAAAGTTCTAAAAGTTTTGTGTCCTTCATGCCATTTATTAAAAGAAAATTATATATACAGTATTATGTACTTTATTATTCTTGTTACATAACTAATTCTTTTTTACTAGGTCATTTGCTTCTGCAAGCACTTCAACACTTGGTGAAAATGCAACACAGCATAATCGTCTAATAAATTTGTAGCACGCATAGCCACTGCTTTATCGGGGATGATGATTTTCAATGTATGATGCAACAAACTCCCATGCTTTCAGCATTTCTCTTATTGCACTAGAAGATTTCTGCTTTGCTGTTACCGCTGCCTCCTCCTCCTCCTCTGAAGAATTCCACTCTGCTGTGAAACACACTACCATAAGCTCTTCTGTGGCCACTTTATGGCTGCGATCTTCCACAAGCTCATCGATATCACTGTTATCCAATTCTAGTCCAATGCTCCTGGCCAAAGACACAATTTCATTGACAGTCTGGCCAAAGCTACTTCCAGGCAGAAGTGAGAGTTCTCATGGTAACACCTTCCATGCCTTTTCGATCATCTTAATGCAGGCATTGATGTTGATGTGATATTTCCAACACTATCTGAGCATGAGATTGGTAGCTTAGTCAATGCAAAGCAATGCTCGAAGAGTCTTTTAGCATAGAGCTTCTTAAAGTTAGAAATAATTTGCTGGTCCACAGGCTGGAATAACAGAGTGGTGTTGGAGGGGCAATTGATGGTTGGAGAGACAACATCATGGTTACAGATACTCTGCATAATCCAGTGTTGGCCACTGATGCCTCATATATATGGATCATGATAACCCCTTCAGCATCAACTAAGGCCTGAAGATGGTGCACTGAAGCACTGGAACTGGTAGCTATACAATCAATGACATCTTATGGATGGCTGTGGTGTTTCATTTTCTTACAATAGTGAATGGCCACAGTCCCCCAGACTTCCAGCCACACAGATTGACATACAAAAACTAGAAGTGAGAATGTGGTTCCTTGTCCTTCTTAGTAGAACAAACAGTAATATTTCATTGTAAAACACTGTCTACGAGCAAATCGTTGTCGCTGTTAGCTTTCATTCTCTCTTTTAAGAAATCCTACTTTGATTCCAAGTTCTTATTGTCACTGATGATGAAGGCACATCAAGACAGAACGCTGAGCACTGCTTGCTTCTGGGTTAGGTGGAGATGTGTAGTGGTATCTCAATACCTATATGCGTTTGTAAGCTTTTTATACGGTCTGTGTACTAGTGTTGTCAGGTCTTCTATAAACCAACAGATATAGGAATGGGAGACTGACCTCACTCTATACCACAAAGGTTAAGTAGATTTTGGGATGAATATCATTTAAAAATATATGGAATCTATGAAGCTCTTCTCAACTGTGTGGCGATATAACAAATGCGCCATCCACATAGTGAAGCCACATGAAGGCTTTAGTAACACATTACATAATGCCTATTGTTCAAAACGTTTCAGGAAAATGTCAGCTAAGATAGCAAAGATGAACCCATAGCAACACCATCAAATAGTCCATAAAATTCTCATATATATTTAAAACAGCTAAACTGTAGATATAATCTGATCTGGTCACACACATCTGGAGCAACATTTGTCCCTACAATCTCCGTAGTATCTGGTTGTTAGTACATTAAGATTTCAAAGCTTACAAAAATGTCACTGGCAGTTATCTTCTCCAAGTGTAAAATTCTAAAAAATGTTTCAGGTCATTCACAAAAGTATTTGTTCTTCCAATTAGATGTTTCAGTTTCTCCAAAAAATGACTTAATAAAAAGTAAGTTGAAGGGTTCATTCCATTCACTGTTAAGTCTCAGAGGGCAATCTTCTTTGAGTATCTTCGATAGACCATATATTCTTGGTGATGCAATAACAATGGTCTTTCGACACTGTTCAGGTAATCATAGACACCAGAAGATCCTGAAGAAGATACCAGCAGAGATCAAAATGCTGATTGTGTAGAAGAAATTGAGGAGGAACATGACATGGCCTAATAACCTGGAAGATTTTATCTTCAATGACAACCACCACGAACGCCCTGCAGACCTGCATAAGGAACATCTACTTATTAGAGTACATACTGGCTCATGAATAAAACATACCTGCAATGTTCTCACCATAACTGGTGCAGATCTTGGTCCATCTCCTGCTGGATTGAAAGCCACAATTTGTATTTTATATTTGGTGTATTTATCTAAGAAAACCAAACTATGAGAGTTGTATGTAGCAGGCACAACTTCCAACTCCTCTTCAATTTTATGGTCATCCAGATCCTGTGATGTTTCTGTTATTAAGTAAAATATCTGAAACAGAAATAATTAGCTAACTTCAAAATAATAATCTCTGAAACTATAGAGACAAAGTAAATTAAATTCCATTACTCACAGTATTAAATCAAGAGAAACATGTGACAGTGCATGAATGCTAAATATAGATCCAGTTACAGTAGATCAGGTACGGAGAAACAAGCTGCCACTTACATTAAGATAGGGCACAAATATGAAAATGCTGATATGCCTACATTTAACAATATCAGCATAATGCCAGGAACGTTATTAACAATATGTTTGTTTGCATGGTTATCTTCCACGGAAGCTGTTATAGTCAATTCTTGTTGGTTTTTCCATCTTAAGATTACTACAGCTAAAGAGTAACTTCACCAGATGTGTTTTGTTCTTATTTAAAAAAGCATCTTCTGTTGTCCTCCTGCTGGAAATATGGTACAACATACATAAAATGTCTACGTTTTGATATTTATAGATTAAAAACAGTTCATCTTTATAAAACTAGCACACAATTTAGTCACAGTATTTTTACCTCTTGTTACATGTTCTGAGGTCCTGTGATTATTCCTTTGGTGTTATCAGAGGCTGAAATCTATCGTAAAAGGTGGCTGTATACTCGTCTTCTATATTTTTTTGCTTTTCACTAACTTTTTTCCTTTTTTTTTTTTTCTCCTTTAACACTTCATCTCACTTCTGTTAAATTCACAAGGAAAACAGTGCTGTAGTTTTGATATGTCCCACACTCAGCAATGTTTGTGTTTATTGATTTCTTTTCTGTGTAGGGTGTGTGTTTTGCCAACTTTGTGAATGCAGAGGGAGGGAGAGAAGGAGCATTTCTGTCTCACTTCCCTCCCCCCCCCCCCCCCCTCCCACCACCAAAAAAACTACCATCCTTATACCACTCACATCTCAGCTGAATACTGGACTCAATGTCTGCTCTTTTAACAAGCTGCACCTGTGTCAGTATTTTTACTGTTTCCATGAAGGACTTTATTCCATATTTTTTGACATTTAGCATGAGCCTCCTAGGTCATCATGCATGTTTACAACTTTAACATCATGGAATTTATGTGGCTTTCCTTCTGAAGAAGATGACTTAGTGATATTGACACTTGGTCAGGTTTTCACAATAAACTTATGCAAATGTTTGGTTGTATATTTTCTTCACCGAAAATCTCCTTCATTTGTTGCTAGTTGAATGATGGCTGTTAAGGTAGTCAGAGACGCTGTTCTGCAAAATTATGACAAGCTTCCTTTACGTTAATTCTATTATTTGCAAAATGCACAAACCGATTCATTTACACCCTAGTGACACACTCATCCTTAGATTTTTTGTAGTTTCTATAACAAATAAATGTGAATTCTGTATTATACTGTTCCCTTCATCTTATGTTTCAGAAAGCTAACAGTCTTCTAAGTAAAAATCCAAATACAGATATTCAACTCTAACAACCTAAGCTTATGGTTGCAAATATGTATGCAGTAATACTGTGTTCACGATGGTCTATATGGCACCATACCCCTATCGTCCACCAAACTACTACACCTTACGGTCTGTCATCATTCATACACACTGACGCACCAAAGAAACTGGTGTAGGCAAGTGGATTCAAATAAAGAGATATGTAAACATGCAGAATTCGGCACTGCAGTCGGCAACAATGATATGAGACAACAAGTGTCTGGTGCAGTTGTTACATCGGTTACTGCTGCTACAATGGCAGGTTATCAAGATTTAAGTGAGTTTGAATGTGGTGTTATAGTCTGCACCCGTGCATTGGGACACAGCATCTCTGAGGTGATGTGGGGATTTTCCCATACGACCATTTCACGAGTGTACCGTGAATATCAGGAATCTATTAAAACATCAAATCTGTGACATCGCTGCAGCCAGAAAAAGGTCCTGCAAGAATGGGATCAATGACGTCCGAAGAGAATCATTCAATATGACGAAGGGCAACCCTACCGTAGATTGCTGCAGATTTCAATGCTGGGCCACCAACAAGTATCAGCGTGTGAACCATTCAACAAAACTTCATCGATATGGGCTTTCGGAGCCAAAGGCCCACTTTATGCCTCGCCTGGGCCTGTTGGTACCGACATTGGACTGTTGATGACTGGATTGCCTGATTGGAGAAGTCTTGTTTCAAATTGTATTGAGGGGATGGATGTGTTGGGTACGGAGACAACCTCATGAATCCATAGATCCTGCATGTAAGCAGGGGAGTGTTCAAGCTGGTGCAGGCTCTGTAATGGTGTTGCAGTTGGAGTGATATGGGACTCCTGATATGTCTAGATAGGACTCTGACAGGTGACCATATGTAAGCATTCTGTCTGATCACCCACATCCATTCATGTCCATTGTGCATTCCAACGGGCTTGGAGAATTCCAGCAGGATAATGTGACACCCCACACATCCAGAATTGCTACAGAGTGGCTCCAGGAACACTCTTCTTAGTTTAAACACTGCTGCTGGCCACCAAACTGCCCAGGCATGAACATTATTGAGTACATCTGGGATGCCTTGGAATGTACTGTTCAGAAGAGATCTCCACCACCTCATACTATTACGAATTTTTGACAGCCCTGCAGGATTCAGGGTGCCAATTCCCTCCAGCACTACTTTGGACATTTGGCGACTCCATGCCACGTTGCGTTATGGCACTTCTGCATGCTCGCAAGGGCCTACACGATATTAGGCAGGTGTGCCAGTTTCTTTGACTCTTCAGTCTGTACCATTTCAAGTCAGATGGCATCCTAGCATCCCCATGTGATCCATCAAACTTCATCATCAACGCTATTATCTCAATTCTATCCTGTCAATGTTTAGATCAAAATTAGCAATAACTCTGAAATATCTCCTCAATCCCTGCCACTAACCTCAACGATGGAACAAGCTACACTTTCCCCCGTTCACAGCATTAGGTAGGAACAAATCCCCTACTGTCATCAATTTGTATTATAAGTATTCACAAGAATTTCAAGTGAGTTTATTATAATAATACCAACTACTGACCATTAGTATTGCTTCATCGGACACACTTAATACCAAGATTTCACTGAAGAAGGCTCCTAAATCAACATCTGCAATATGCCATCTTAGAAAAGGATCTATAAATACTTATTGTATATTTTGTGCCTTGCCTTGTAACCCAGAAGATCTCCATTTTGCTGGTTCTGCTGAGGTGGCTTCCATCGTAGCCGAACTTCTGTAGACGACACAGGTTCAGCAATGACTTCCCGAGGTTCACCAGTAGGAACTGCTTCACCCACATATACTGTGACCGGGGGACTTGGTGGGCCACTACCTTGTGAGTTAAAAGGCATGACAACAATCTCATAATTGCGATCCCGGGTCAGTTCTGTAAGAACAATCTCATTGGCCTGAAACATTTATAAAGATATGATCAGCTGTATCAGTAAATCTCATACCCATTTGTGTCAAATTAGGTACATGCATATCAAACAAGACAAAAAATTAAAATTTTTTTTTTGAATTATTTGATATTTTCTTTTCTTTCACTTTCTGCATAACTGCAACATCTTTGCTGACCGCGTAAGTACCTCTGTCGAATTATTTCCTGCCTTGCTTGTGTCTGTGAAACCTTATTTTTAATACACTGAATATGTGACTTAATTTAAACTCCCTATCCTTAAATAAATAATTGATACCAACATTTCTGAATTCTCGCATAGCAAACTTTGCATCTATCTTCACTCGGCATCTTACAAGCCTTTAATGACTTGCAATTTGAAAGTGGATTAGTACAATTTCTTCATAGTATGATGAATTTAGTCCATTTCATTTCTAGTGGAATTTGATTTGCTTATCTATTTGTGTTATTCTAGAATGCTTTTGTAGCAATCTGTCAGATTTCACACCCAAGATCCAGATGCACAGTTATTTGCATTGATATACAATGAAATTCAGGGGTGATATATACTTTGGCTGAACTGTGAACCACTAATGCTGATTTGCTGTGAATTAAATTACGTACCGAGAACATTCACACCACTAACTTACAGAAATATACTTTTGTAAGTATCGGAAAATTCTGAAAGCAACCTATTTCTCATGTAATTGTACAATAAAATTAAAGAAAGATTGTTGAGAAAGAGGATAGGTCTACTGTCCTTCAAAATTTTAAAGGAGCACAATTTAGTTTAAGCCTACAATTGACAATAACAATACTAGTTTATCATAGCACTCACGAATGTTCAAAATTTCACAATTTATCACAATACAGATGAGTAGTGATACAATCAATGAAAGATTGAATTACAAGGATTTTTCACCTAGCTGATCCTGTGCACACTTCTATATTGGCATGCCGAAGAAGAACACTGCAACATAAGTTTATCTCAATGAAAATCACTAAAATGTGCAGCACATCTTCTGCCTGTTGCAGCTACCTAGTAAGGCGTTATGTAGTTCAAACCAACTTTCATACTGAGAACTGCTTTACTTGGCTTTTATAAGCTTCTAGCAACATTTGTTGGCTTTTATCAGTTTCTTTAACTTTTAGTACAATGGGAGCATGTTAGTGCACGGCTTCAAATGATTTCCATGAGTTTTTTAACTAGTCTTGCTGTTACGTCAGAAATTCCTCTAATACCTGTAATATTGTTTGCTGTCTTCTTTTCTTGTTTACCTGGATTTCGATCAACCTCTGTTCTTCTATAGTAAAACATATGGCCAGATTTCCATTTGAACTTGCATTAAGTATTCTAGCCTGGTCTCCCTCTATTTTTATGCACACTTTCCTCCTTTACCAATTTAATTATTCCTTGATGCGTCAGGATGTGTTCTGTCGGCATATCCTTCATTTTAGTCAGATTGTGCTACAAAGATCTATTCTCCTTGGAGCAATTCAGTACTACTTCTGTAGACACTCGATCTACTCACCTAGTCTTCAGCATTCACATATAGCAACACATTTCAAATACTTCTACTTCCTTCTTGTCTGTACTGTTATTACTGACATTTCTTTTCCATACACTTGATCAAATATTTTCAGGAAATACTTCTAACATTTAAATTAATTTAGATATTAACATATTTCTCTTTTTCAGGAACGTATTTCTTTCTATTGCTGCTCTACATTTTATATTCTCTTTCGTTCTGACAGTTCCAAGAATCTTTAACTTCCCCATAATGTGATAAATTTAAAGGAAGTTATGAAGGTTTATATATTCTAGAGACACCAAACTGTAGTACTTCCAATCTAAATACAAAGCCTGTGGAAAAACCTACAGTACACAGAACAGATGAGGCAATCCAGCAATGCTAGCAAAACAGCATGGATTATGTAAACAAGGAAAGCAGGGGAAGTGACACTGCAGTGTATAATAATAAGAGGCAGTGCAAAACTGCTGAGTGACTCCAAGGAAGTATGTGAGAAATTCATAGATCAATTTAGTAAGGTGAGTAGGGAGGATGTGATTGACCCACCACATGCTAAATCCCAGTAATGCCAGTAATTCATTCTTCCTGAGGTGTGTTACAGAACATTTGAAAACAGATTTAAGCAGCTCACCTTTCGCTTTGCAATCCTCAGTTACAGTTCCTGTCTCATTTGCTAGGGATTGAATTCTACCTTTCTTGCTACTAACATCCTTTACACATGACCATTTCCATCAAATACATCCAGTGGCTGTGATGAAATCTTAGTCAAATTTCTGAGAGAATGCAGTAATGAATTCATAAAGCCACTACAGCATTTAATAAACAGCACTTTCAGTCAGGGGTCATTTCCTGACTTGTTAAAAGTCACTGAAATAAGACCGGTGCATAAAAAGAGAATAACTACAGATTTCAAAATTATAGGCCTATTTCATTGACATCAATACCTAGTACATTGTTGGAAAGGCTACTTCTTGATCATCTTGAATCATTTTTCTGCAAGTACAATCCACTAAATACCTCTCAGCATGGTTTCAGGAAGAACAAGTCTGCAATAACAGCTGTTACTACATTTTTTTAAGCAGTATTGGATAAACTTGATGATGGAATTTTTTTTTACCTATCCAAGGCCTTTGACTGAGTAAATCATTCAATTCTTCTATATAAATTAGAAACTTATGGAGTCAAAGGAGTGGTATTAGATTTGTTAACAGGAGACAATGTCTCACATTGCATCATATAACTGGGGGACATATACAAACAGTAATATCATCGGATAAAATTCTTAACTGTGGAGTCCCTCAGGGAAGTACATCAATGATATAATAATTCTACAAAATTCAAACGTAGTAAATTATGCCAACGATACATTCTTCATCAGCTGGGGCTCAACAGAATAGTTAGCAGCGCAAAATAATACAAAGAACATCAGCCTCATCACAAAATATCTCACTAAAAACAAATATTATGGACAAATAAACAATTTATTATTATTATTTTGATTCCCAAGTAGCAAAACTTATCTACTACTTTCAGTAACTGTGGGTGAAGTATCCAGCATTCCAAACAAAAAGCATTTCAGTAGGAGTCTACATTTATATGAACAGATTTTGTAGATAGCCTAGAGTGTTACTATAAAGGACAACACTGGTCGTAGAATGCACAAAAATCATACATATATAAATTGTTCCTCTCACTTTTATAGAGTTAAAAGGTCTAACCAAATACAAATTGAAGTAATACACTCTGTGTGAATTGGGAAAATATTGTTCATCATGGAGTCTTCATAATTATGCCGAAAATTTGTGTGTGGAGGGCATTTCTGTTGAATTTGATAGGGAGATAGATGGACACTTTATGAAAGCATGCTTAAGGAATCTGGATAAATTTTAATTTTTAAGTGGTAATCTATTTTATTATATTTACCTGTATAAGTAATTATATATGTAACAGTATTTTTAATGAGCTGTACCTGCCATTTGAATCAAGATGGAATAATTGCACTTTAACAACCAATTACATGTGTGATTAAGTTACATAAACAAATGAATGCTGTAACGAGAAAATTGATTTTACACTTTTGAAGTGAGTCGATAGCAGACTGAAACATTCATAGATTATGGAAAAAAACTGATATTTAAAATTATTAAAATACTTACTTTTTGGAGCTTCATATATAAAGATCTCATAATCATGAGTGTAAATTAATTATCACTGTGGCAGTTAACCATTAACAAACACACAGACTGATACTTGTGCTAACAAGGTTAATGAACTGCCCACTTTCTTAACCCTGACACTGTGTGTCTACCCGGCACAGTGTAGGTTCACAGCTGTGCGTGTGTGTGTGTGTGTGTGTGTGTGTGTGTGTGTGTACTGGATTTCTTTTGAAAGCTAATAAAGTTTTCATTCTTCTTTGTGTGTACCTGTTGATGACTCAACAATTTGCTATTCAGTGAGCGATCTCCTTTAGTCCTAAATTATTTCTTAATCTACTGATATCTAAAAAACATACACAAAACTTACAATTAAGCTCATGGCAAATGATTTGTTTTCAAAGATGGAATTAGTAACTTAATGGAATGCCCTTGGTGACATATTCTGTTATTTACATTGTGTATTAGTGTACCAAAGAAATTTATTTTTTAATATTGTATACGGGATATGGCGAATAAGGAATTAAATGCTTATTTACAGGGGAGAAATGTGTAAGGGAAGAGAACCCACAGAAATTTCAAAGAGCAATGTTCTTTATTAATGCTGGAATCACCTTTACACATGTCTGTCTGAGCAGTGAAGTATTCAATGAAACATACTGTATTTACCCGATTATAACTTGAATGTAAGATGACCCCCCCCCCCCCTTTTTATTAGGCTCTCTGAGAGAAATTTATAACCAATAGCCGACACACCCTCAATTGTTCCCTTCAACATACGGAGAATGTCAACAAGAATGCTTCACGATACATGTAAGTACGCCACTGTCCCCAATCTAGAGTTTTAGCATACCCTGCAGAAATGTATGCTATTGTTGAGTATTTGTCTAACTTTAAAGTCAATTTGATTCCAAATCCAAATGGATTCACGCAAACTGCTGGTTAAACATGGTACATGTTCATCAAAGTATGCACTGTATGCATGGTTGGCAACATGACGTAATTACTGCTTGCTCACAGTCGTGCCTGTTTCACTGAGCTCCTCCATTCAATACTCCACAGTGAAATATGGATGTCAGTATATTCCATGGTGCAGGTCATATGTAACAACAGCAACAAATACATAAATAAAAGATCACAACATGATTCAGTCCAATCTCAAACCTATGATGCAGAAATGTCTGCTGATACTATCTCCAAAATGGGTCTTTCTATTGTAATTTCTTCTTACAACACCAACTGCGGTCAGTTTAATGCGATTTATTTTGTATTTAGACATTTAATTCTGGATTAATTTTGTTTCTCTTCTCGTTTAACGTCATCATCTTGCTCCAAAGCTGGTAATGTTTTTCCCCAGTATTCTAACACATGAACAGCGACAGAATTTCTCATTTTAAACCCAAGTGGCAAATCATTACAGTTTCTTGTAAACAAATAAAACACTGACTTGGGTTTAGAATCAAGTAATGGGTTTTGAAGGAGATTTTTGCCTTTGAATGTTACCTTTACTTAAAAAGCAGCATAAATGTATGTATATGTATGAGAACTTTTATTACAAACCTGTTCAAATACAACAGAAGCTTGTAAGTTAATAGAATTTAATGTCATTTCCTCTTGTGTTCCACAAAACTGTCAATTTTTAAGCAGAGCATTAAATTGTTATAGTCACACTGGTCCATAGATTCTTGCATTTCCCTTGCCCCAGTGCCACTAACAAATGTCATGTGATGGGTCAAGCAAGGTCAATATTTAATTGAGTGCTTCAACGTATTGGGAAATCTTGAGCCTATTTGAATGCAAGCACTTTTTGCTACACTCTACCACTCAGGATTGGACAATATACGAGGGCGGTTCAGAAAGTAACCTCCGATTGGTCACAGTGCGGGTTGTGGGGGGAGTAGCGACGCCATCTGTGCGTTCACGCACTCAACAGGTCAGTCGGCATCAAGCCGTGGTCGAGTGAACGTCGTACCTGCGCTAGTTTAGTTTTTGTGGCAGTTTGAAATGTGTGCTGCAATAGAAAATCCCGCCAAATGTGAAGTGTGTGCTGTCATAAGGTTTTTTACAGCCAAAGGATATTCTGCAGCAGCTATTCATTGTGAGCTTTGTGCCGTGTACGGACCAAGAGTTATGAGTGAAGGAGTTGTCCGTGAATGGGTACGTTTATTTAAAAGTGGACGAGAAAACATTCATGATGAAGAGAGGAGTGGTAGACCATCATTGGTGACTGACGAACTCGTTCAGACAGTTGATGCAAAAGTTCGTGAAAATCGACGTTTCTCAATGTCGGAGTTGTCTACTGGTTTTCCACAGATTTCTAAGACTCTCTTGTACGAGATAGTGACAGCAAGATTGGGTTACCGTAAGTTCTGTGCACGATGGGTGCCCAAAATTCTTACCAACCACCACAAAACTCAAAGAATGGCCTCTGCATTAGACTTTCTGTCACGTTATGAGGACGAAGGGGAACCATTGTTAAACAGAATCGTGACCGGTGACGAAACCTGGATTAAGTACGTGAACCCTGAGACAAAAGAACAATCAAAGATGTGGGCACATTCAAATTCGCCTACCAAACCAAGAAAAGCCTCGCAAGATTTTTCTGCCAGAAAACTGATGGCAACGGTGTTTTGGGATGCCAAAGGGGTGTTGTTGGTTGAATTCATGGAACGTGGTACGACCATTAATCAAGACGTGTACTGTGAAACAATAAAAAAGTTACGACGGGCTATACAGAACAAACGCCGTGGTATGCTGACTTCCGGTATCGTTTTTTTGCACGATAACGCCCGTCCTCACTCTGCTCGCAGAACAACGGCCCTTCTTGAGTCCTTCAAGTGGGACGTTATCAACCATCCACCTTACAGCCCAGACCTGGCGCCAAATGATTATCACCTCTTCATGCATTTGAAGAAATGGCTCGGGTCACAGCGGTTTGATGACAACGAAGAGCTCAAAGATGCGATCACAAGCTGGCTCCAGGCACTAGCGGGTGATTTTTATGCAGAAGGAATTTCAAAGCTTGTGAAGAGATACGATAAGTGCCTCAATCGCTATGGAGACTATGTAGAAAAATAGTGCAAAGATGTAGTTGTAAGATGTATATATTAAAATATTTTTATTTAACTTGGTGTATTTTTTTAAATCAACTGGAGGTTACTTTCTGAACAGCCCTCGTAAATTTACAGGAAACCTCAATAGCCATAGCTTCAATCTTTAAATGTAAGACAATCCCTATATTAATCTGTTAAACAGTGTAAAAATGTTGATCTCAGCAGCAGCTGTGTAATCTTCCAACATGAGACGACCCTGTATTTTTTGAATGACGAATCTGGGAAAAAAACCTCATCTTATAATTGGGTATATATTATAATTAATGTTTTTCATAAATTGATTTGTGCTATAGCCATATGTGTGATGCTTATGTTCTTCGAGGAGAGTGGGCAAGAGCAGCTGGTGAGTTGTAGGCCACTGCCTTATAGCAGTCAAGTGTACAGTACTTTGAGATTTTCTACCATGTAGTACACACAGCTTATGGCAGATAAAATTGCAAAATAGGCATTTAAGATGATTACCTCAATACCACGGACTTCTTCTTTAGGCGTTGTTTGAAGCACAATTGGGAATTCAGAGATTGGCTGAAAAACAATACGATAGCCTCCAGTCTCGTGATCACCATTCCAGTATTCCTTTTCGATAACATCCCACTGAACCTGAACACTTGTTGTTGTAATAGGAACAACTTTTAGTCCATTTACTCCCCTGCTGGGAGCTGTAAGGGTAGTAATAAATACCAAAATTTTAGTGCGTGTACTTTACAAATACTAGATATGTTATACTTTCCACAAATATGTTAAAAGTGATGAAAACATTTTATACATTAAGGTTTAGTTCTATATTAGGAACAAGTAACCAGCCCTGAAAATTTTTATCCATTTTAAACTCATCAAGTAATTGCATTGTCACAGATTTGAGTTTCCAGGACTGCTCCCTTAGTTTTTTCTTCTTCTTTTAGTTAAAAGAAAATCAAGCAAAGTATTTCACTACCCTAAACTAATATACAAATGGCCTTCTCCCCCACCCAAACTTCGTTACAATTTAATGCATAAGCTGCACAAATCAGCAACTTACCAGCACTGATTACCATCTGGACATATCAGAGAAACTGATTTGTTATCATAAAGTGCATTACCAGGAATTAAACTATCTTGAGACTTATCACCTGGTGCAGGAACATAAGAAATCTCGATAATTTTAACATGATAAAATCCATGACTCATAAATGAAAAAAAAAATTATGTAAGAGGAAAACATTATATTTAGCACCTATAAGAATATTTTCAACAATACTATAGTTTCAATAGTTTAAGAGGTGAAATGGAGTCTGTGAACATAATAAAATGAACTTGTAGATAAATAAATAGAGTTTTGTGAACTAATAAAATACATCTCAACTCTCTTTTCTCCCCTCTCCATGGAGGGGGGGGGGGGGACATTCTTGCTTTGTGTTAGCACAGGGGGGGCCCAAATGGCCTGCGCAGATCGGCGAATATTTCGTCGTTCTGCGCATGATGTCAGCATAGGAGCACGTTGTGTCGAGGCGTCAAAAGAGCTGTTTTACCGGTGTTGTTGTTTTGCTTTAGTTTGTGGTGTTGTTGCGGTGATATGTAAAAGTGTTGCGTTAAAATGCCTGGGTGTGCTGTAACAGGGTGTCTGTCATACAGCCGAAAGACAAAAGGCAAGGATATAATTTATCATTAGTTCCCAAAAGACGTTAAAGTGCAGAAGGCCTGGATTATGAAGTGCCACCGAAAAGATCGCTTCAGTGTTGCGACGGCAACTGTTTGTTCATTGCATTTCACATCCGATGATTATCTACGTGACTTGCGAGCAGAACTTCTCAATCTACTGCCGAAGAAAACACTTAAACCAGACGCAGTGCCGAGTGTGAATATATCAGGAAGTGTTCCCAGTGTTAGTGGAAATGCAGGCCCTGATGACACAGTTTCTCCATATAGGGCAGTAGGGCAGACAGGTTGCAGGCAAGAAAGACAATGAAAAATTCAATTGAGCACCTGGTTAGTGTGTCTCTGAAAAAAAGAAAAATAGACCAGTCAACAGCGACTGATGACTGTGACACTGATAGTAAACAGATCAGCGAAATCTGTAAATGTATAGAAGAATTAGAATACAGGAACCGCAGACTGACAGTTATGTGTGCAAATCTCAAGTGTAGTGAGAAACGTTTGAAACTCAAAGTGAAAGCTTGTGGTGAGAAAATAAAATATCAACAAAAGTGTCAAAAGAAGCAAGTGCAGGAGAAAGTGACTCAAATATTAGGCAAATTGTTTTCAAAAACACAGATAAACTGCTTGCTGAATGGAAAGAAATGAGCAAAATGTCAAAGGGAAGATATTTGTAAAGCGGTTACACTTCATGCTGTGTCCAGGAAGTGTTATTTGTTTTTAAGAAATTAGGTCGGCTTCCCACTTCCAGGACTGTCAACACTTAAGAGATGGACGTCACACTCTTTCAGATGTTTTCCTGGTGTGCTGACAGACGTTTTGCAACTAATGAAAGCCCACTCATCTGCATTGACAAAAACTGAACGTGTGTGTGTGTGCCATCATTCGACGAAATGAATGTAGACAGCAATATTATTTATGATCCTGTTGAAGATCGTGTTGTAGGGCCACACAGTAACTTGCTATTTGTTATGGTACGTGGTTTGTTTTCTGGGTAGAAGCAACCCATTTACTATGATTTTGACACACAAATAACAGCTGATCGGTTAAATAGTATTATCTGCTCTGTACAAGATGTCGATTACGATGTTATTGCGGTAGTGTGCGACCTTGGAACAAAAAATCGATCTGTGTGGAAAGATTTTAATGTGACAGAAACAAATTCCTGCTTTTCCAATCCGCAGTATGAAAATAAACGAATCTGGGTGTTTTCAGATGTTCCACATTTGTTTAAATTAATGAGGAACCACTTTCTGGATGACGGACTAAAGCTTCAAAGTGGGAAAATTGTTAATAAATCTATTGTAGGAAGACTGCTCGCATTAGATAGGGGTGAAATTAAGTTGTGTCCTTAACTGTCACAGCTTCATCTCAGTGTCAAGGGGAGAGAGCGTCAAAGGGTTTATTTGGCAATGCAACTTTTTTCGAGTACCACAGCTAAAGCCATAAAGTACTTAATGCCTGAAGAAGAGGAAGCAGCAAATTTTTTTCAGTTAGCAAACGATGCATTTGACATTCTGAATGCTCGGAGGTACAATAAGAATGCATTACCACGTGGTTATGGGATACATAAGGATGTTCAAGAAAGAATATTGAGAGAACTGTATACGTGTGCCGAAAAAATGCGCGTAGGCAATGCAAATCACTTGCTCCCATTCCAGAAAGGCATTATGACAACTGTTCAGTCATTATTTGGACTGTTTTCAGATCTTCCGCCACTACAAACAACATGTATTTTAACTGCAAGATTGAACCAGGATGCATTGGAAAATTTTTTCTCACAGATCAGAGGAATTGGTCATTTCCATTTGAACCCTTCTCCAACAGAAGTAAAATATCAATTACGGCTGTTACTGCTGGGACACAATGCTCATGACATACCTCTGTCAAGTGACACATCTGTAGAGGCAGATGAGTGTGACGGATTTTTGACGTCACATCTGTTCACAGGAATTTTGCCTGACATGAGCGAAGCACTGCAAATGATAGATGGTGAAAAAGAGCTACGAGATATTGACTTCCCTGTTCAACCTGCAACAGAAGAATCTGCTGTCAAAGAGGGATGTGCAAGGAACTGTGACAAGACGCTGGGAACGCTGTCTGCAGATATTTTAAGTCCTCCAACAAATGAAAATTATGGTTGGATTGAATTTCTATCTCGCGGTGGGCTTACAGTTCCAACAGGTGAGTGGCTACGTAAGGTGTCTCAGTTTGAACTAATTTTTAATGAATTTAATGGACTGGATAGTATTTCCAAGGAAAAAAATTTAGTGAAAACAATATGCACTGCTGTCCAAACTAAATATCCGGAATTTTCATCACACGTTATAAAACTGTATGTCAGAACACGACTTTTCATTCATATGCGGTTCCTCAATACGAAGCGTAAAATGCAGAAAGCAGCAGCAGCACAGAAGCGGAAATCGAGACAGTGGCACTCTTCTTCTACTGCAAACATCTAAACAGGTAAATCAACTGTTTTAAATAATTTCCTGAGAACTTATTGGTGTTATAAGTAGTTGCTTGTCCTTAGTAAGAGTCGCTTGCTGCACTAGCCCCTGCCTCGCTTTGCTCCTACAGTGACGTCACTGCGCCAGCCAATCACAGCCGATTTAGGTTCGGGCCCAACCTCCCTTTTAAATAACCTTGGTGTTAGCATAATTACATTGTTCTGGCTGATTCATATCGCTTCTAACAAACTTTATCTTTCCCTGTCTCAGATCTTAATGAACTAGTTCCAGAAACTCAGAGTTGTTCGCCCTCTTCTCATTATACTGCCAGATCAACTACAGCATATTTTCTTCTTCTTCAAAATTTACTCACTTTATTAATATTTTGCAATACCGAAAAATATACATACCTGCTGGAAGTGTTCTAACTGTTGTCGATTCAGCACTCCATCCACTTGGGCCTATATCATTAGTTGCTTGAATTCTAAATCGATATGTTGTGAATGGCTTAAGATTTTTGACTGTGTAGGAATTAACTTGTGGATCAACTCTTTCAGGAACTGTTTGCCATGGACCAGATCCTTCAGCCTGCTGAATAGAGTAATACCTATAAAAAACAAGAATGGGCATCAGTCAAAATGACAAGTGAAAAACACGTACACATGGAAGTTCACTGTGAAGCTGCCTTCTATTTCTATGATTTGTTTAAGCATAATATACTTCTTCTTAAAATCACACTATTTATTATGCTACCTCCTTCCTGTGATGTACTGGCATGGTTTCTAAAGTCTCAGAATACTGAAGTAACCAATTCTGATATAAATGGAAATGCACTATGTAAAGAAAACAATCACACTAGATAACAAAATAAAACAGTGTGGCATACAGCAGGGGTTGGGATGGGTAAAAAGGTGTGTGTGTGTGTGTGTGTGTGTGCGTGTGTGTGTGTGTGTGTGTGTAGGGGCGGGGGGGGAAGAAGAGAGAGCACATATGAGACATAGTACACAGAAAAATGTGGTGTTAAAAACTCTTGTGTTTTATATCTGTTAATGATAAAATAGAGTTGTCAGTTTCAGCAATCAGTGCTCTAGAATACCTGATCTCAACCTTCATGTACGGTTTCAGTATTGTGAAGATGGTATTGCTACATCAGACAAAGCAACATCCTTCATGAAATCTTTCGACTAAAAATGTTGCAGATGCAATAGTAAAATATAAATGAAGTTAATTAATACATTTTCTTGTGAGTTCAGTAACATATTGAGTTACTCTTGTAACTAGTCATTTGTCACAGCACGTTTTCGAGTTGGCAGAAACATGCAAAAGTTGAGCCTCTGGTAGAAGATAAGATTCTCCCAAATTTTCGAAAATATTGTATGTGTGCTTCTGACATGATCCAATTCATGATAATTTCCTCACCATGGGACTAATTAGTGAACTATGTGTCTCCCAGCACAAAACAATTCAAACAGTGAACAAAAAATTATGCAGAATCTGAGAAATTGATTAATTCCATGTTCAATAACCAAATAAGAAATTGGGACAAATTGTATGTAACAAAATGGCAGCCCCCTGAACTTCCAAGAAAAATTATACATTCTCACAGCCTGTTCTTTTTCACACACACACTTAAGAAATCAGAAAAATTTATTCTACTGGTATTGTTTTCCAAAGTCTGCAGAATACTGAAGAAGGCAATTCTGATAAAAATAGAAATGCACTATATAAAGAAAACAGTCCTGCTAGGCAACAAAGTAAAACAGTGTGGTATGTAGTGACTGGGTTTTGTGATGGGAGGGGACAGGGGGAGGGGATACCATGTTCGCATTTACAGCATTACATGGACTAACCTGCTTGCAGTTGTAACAGAGCTATTACAAATGATTGAAGCGATTTCATAAATTCACTGTAGCTCCATTCATTGACATATGGTCACGACACACTACAGATACGTAGAAAAACTCATAAAGTTTTGTTCGGCTGAAGCTGCACTTCAGGTTTCTGCACTCGAGAGCGCAGTGAGACAAAATGGCGACAGGAGCCGAGAAAGCGTATGTCGTGCTTGAAATGCACTCACATCAGTCAGTCATAACAGTGCAACGACACTTCAGGACAAAGTTCAACAAAGATCCACCAACTGCTAACGGCGATGGTATGCGACTGCTTCTGGATGCCTCTGTAAGGGGAAATCAACGGGTCGGCCTGCAGTGAGCGAAGAAACGGTTGAACGCGTGTGGGCAAGTTTCACGCGTAGCCCATGGAAGTCGACGAATAAAGCAAGCAGGCAGTTAAACGTACCACAGCCGACGGTTTGGAAAATCTTATGGAAAAGGCTAAAGCAGAAGCCTTACCATTTACAAGCCCTGACACCCGATGACAAAGTCAAACGCTTTGAATTTTCGGCGCGGTTGCAACAGCTCATGGAAGAGGATGCGCTCAGTGCGAAACTTGTTTTCAGTGATGAAGCAACATTTTTTCTTAATGGTGAAGTGAACAGACACAATGTGCGAATCTGGGTGGTAGAGAATCCTCACGCATTTGTGCAGCAAATTCGCAATTCACCAAAAGTTAACGTGTTTTGTGCAATCTCACGGTTTAAAGTTTACGGCCCCTTTTTCTTCTGCGAAAAAAACGTTACAGGACACGTGTATCTGGACATGCTGCAAAATTGGCTCATGCCACAACTGGAGACCGACAGCGCCGACTTCATCTTTCAACAGGATGGTGCTCCACCGCACTTCCATCATGATGTTCGGCATTTCTTAAACAGGAGATTGGAGAACCGATGGATCGGTCGTGGTGGAGATCATGATCAGCAATTCATGTCATGGCCTCCACGCTCTCCCGACTTAACCCCATGCGATTTCTTTCTGTGGGGTTATGTGAAAGATTCAGTGTTTAAACCTCCTCTACCAAGAAACGTACCAGAACTGCGAGCTCGCATCAACGATGCTTTCGAACTCATTGATGGGGACATGCTGCGCCGAGTGTGGGAGGAACTTGATTATCGGCTTGATGTCTGCCGAATCACTAAAGGGGCACATATCGAACATTTGCGAATGCCTAAAAAAACTTTTTGAGTTTTTGTATGTGTGTGCAAACCATTGTGAAAATATCTCAAATAATAAAGTTATTGTAGAGCTGTGAAATCGCTTCAATCATTTGTAATAACCCTGTATTTATCTGTGTACATAAAAGGCACTGTCCTGGCTCAAAGGTTATACAGGGGATGAAAGGTTTTTTGAAAATATTCAATATTACACCAATTTTGAAGCGAGACATACAATTGGTATTTGATTTCTCTGTCAGAAATAAACAAATACATGTTTCAGCATTTTCGGAAATTTAAATCCTACAGGTGTGAAATAGTGGGTGGAAGTTTTTTTTAAAATAAACCATTATTAGAGGACTACTAAAGTATTTTTAAAGCTGTATTTATGAAAACTGGTATTTCATTTCTCAGTTGCAAATAAAAATAAATTGTCTTTCAGCATTTTTGGAAATTCAGTCTCTAAGACAGTGAAATAGGGGATGAAATGTCTTGTGAAATATTTCTTTATGAAAGCATTTTTAAAGCTAAATCTGTGACAAACTGAAATTGGATTCTTATTCGAAATTTTAAAAAAACTGTGTTTCACTGTTTTTGGAAATTCAAATAAGAGATGAAAGCTTTTATAAAATATTTCATTATGTAACTATTTTTGTAGCTAAATCTATGAAAATTGGTAATTCACTTCTCAGTTAGATACAAAAAAATGTGTGTTAGTGGATGAAAGTTACTATGAAAATATCACGGCAAGAACGCAAAAGGCATGATTAATAAAAACTTTGGACTCCAGCTACCAGAAACACTTTTTGGTTGAAATACGTGATTCTAAGGCCTTAACTACCATAAAAAAATTTCGAACTACATAAAAATATGATTATAAAAGGAAAAGAAAGAAAAACTGTGAAGACCATTTACTCTTTGCGAGTGAAGCATCGGGCACTAAGCTGGTCATAAATAAGTTAGGGGTCTTTACAAATAAGGGAAGCATAAAACCATAGGGTGACAGAGTTTTCTCTTTTACACATTACAGCACATACTTGGATGCAACAAATGTTGGTCTGATACTGCTTCTAGAGCGTTTTTGAGAACTCTCAAGGTTCAAAGATTCACAAGCCTGTCGCATACCACAGAAGAGCACCAATCATTGAGCCGCAGTTGTGTTTGCGCAATTAGCTAAGTAGAAGACAATAAATCTGCATGTACTACATGTAAATTGCACCACTTTCTCTAGTGTCTCCTACACTCACCGCCAATCTTCCACAGAACAGTACAAACAATGTTTCTTCAAAAAGGAACAATAATAATAGTAATTATAATCATTGCAGTACATCCTTGGTGAGATATAAGTAAGGAACCATGACGAAATGATCATATTTTTTTATACATTCATGTACAAATAACAAATATGGAGTATGTTATTTAAAGCCAGGTTTGGCTCAGCATGACTTCACATCAAAATTTGTGCAAATGTATCAATAAATAAACAATTATTTCATCATGATTCCTAATTACATACTTCATAGGTCTGGGAAACTGAGAATGGTCATCAAGAGAGTGGTGTGCTGACACCATGCCCCTCCATATTGCTTCTGAGTGACACCACTGGCACAAGACGACAGGGCGGCTAGCTGGTACTGAACAGCCTGTCACAGACAGTATGTGCAGCTGGTATACCTCAGCATGAATATACCACAATGATTACCCTTAACTTCACTGTTCCATTCCAAAAAAGCATCATTTGCTGTAGCATAATAAGTGTTTGGTGGAAGATTAGGATGGAGATTAAATAAAAAAAAAAGGGTGGCATATAAATCAGGTGATGCTGTGGAAATTAGATTGGGAAATGAGACACTTAAAGTAGTAGATGAATTTGGCTATTTGGGGGGCAAAATAACTGATGATGGTTGAAGTAGAGAGGGGACAAAATGCAGACTGGCAATGGCAAAGAAAGTGTTCCTGAAGAAGAGAAATTTGTTAACATTGAGAGTACATTTCTGAAAGTATTTGGATGGAGTGTAGCCCTGTAGGGAAGTGAGACACGGACGATAAATAGTTTAGACAAGAAGAGAATAGAAGCTTTTGAAATGTAGTGCTACAGAAGAATGCTGAAGATTAGATGGGTAGATCGCGTAACTAATGTGGAGGTACTGAATAGAATTGGGGAGAAGATAAATTTGTGCACAACTTGATTAGAAGAAGGGATCGGCTAATAGGACATGCTCTGAGGCATCAAGGGATCACCAATTTAGTACTGGAGGGCAGTGTGGATGGTAAAAATTGTAGAGGGAGACCAAGAGATGAATGCACTAAGCAGATTCAGAAGGATGTAGGTTGCAGAAGGTACTTGGAGATGACAAAGTGTGCACAGGATAGAGTAGTGTGGAGAGCTGCATCAAACCAGCCTCTGGACTGAAGACCGCAACAAGTTAGATCCAGTACAAGCAGCCCTCTGTTCAACAGCTGAATCTCTCATATAACATTCAAGAGGCTTGCAAAACTTGGGACTTCAGTATCTTGAAAATGCTTGACAACTGCTTCATACTAGAGTAGCAGTTGTTACATGTAGGTATATATTACAATCATGCAAAATATGAAATAGGCTGCACTGAAATTTGTGTTAACAGTTCACGTACTGCACATTTAAGGGAGTTTATTTTTTTACTTTTTAAAGCTGAAGTTTTAAAGAGTAAATGCTCTTCTCAATATGTTTCTAACAGTTAACATGTAGATAAATATCCCAATAAACAGGTGTAAAAAGGGTTACAAAAAGTTACTGGAAAAAACAGTTATTAGAAATAACGGCTTTTTGGATTAATAAGTTGTTCTTGTCATCAAAAAACTAGCTCATATGTTAACTGTGTGAAGTTATCTTTAGAGAAATAGCAGGTAGTCATGCAGCCCCAACCCCCTCCCCCTCCCCTCCCGCCACACACACACCACTGAAAATTGTCTCAGCAACTGGACACTTTGTTTAATTCTATTACTGAGAATAATGCTTTCCTGCACTTGTACACTGCCTAAAACTGATGTTGCACAGATGGAACATAATTGTGTATATGAGGATAAATCTCAACCTACCAAATAAGTCATGAGAAAAACGATACAAAAATGGTAAGTTTAGCAGGGCATCTTTCTCCACTAAGTGCTTGTCAGATGTTCAGGCACCTCTCCTATTACTTGATGAATAGTGAGCTGGTCTCATATATGTAATCACAGAGTGATCATTGGAAACACGCATGCCAGAAATTATTAGCAGAGATAGGGAAATAAACAAATATACAAGGGAGCAGACAGGAGCAGGCAGGAAGTAATTATGGCACCCACAAAAAGTAAAACAGATGGCAGGGCACTTAGCTAGATGAATGGATAGTACATTGATTAAGAAAGTTCCTTGGTGGTTCCCAAAACACAAAAAAGACTGAGATGATATAATGAGAGGTACGAAAAACCCACAGGTTGAGCACAGATGATTATCAATGAGGACTGTAATGCGTGAATGCCTTATGGCTGGTAATGACATGGAATGATGATGTGGACACACATACATACATATTGTTATGTGTCAAAATTCTAAGTAAACATAATAATTACCTCAAAGGTGCAAATCCATCTCTGCCTGGTGTCCAACTGAATGTTATCTGTTCACTTTGCACTTGACTGCGGCTTATCTGTGGTACAGATGGAGGCTGTGGTCTTTCTCGGTTGTTTGTTGTGAAGACAAGAGCAAATGCTGTTTTCCCCCAACCCAGTCGGGTTTGTGCTGTTACGGAAAACAGATAATACTTCTCTGGGAGTAGCTCCGTTGCACTGCAATTAAAAAGGATTCATTAAAATTTTGTACAATGAGCTGTAACCAACCACAAGAGATGTGTAACTGAACCACAGTAGACTATTTCGTTATTGTAATGTAAATTATTTGCCAAATTATGCAATAAACTACAAAAAACTGTTGAAGTTGTGATATTAATTTTCTGCACTGCTGACTAGTTTCAATTCTTAAGCTCACCCACTAAGCTCTGCAATACCATCCATTATGACAGCCATATGCTTGTTTGTTTTAATTAAATGTATGTAACTGTACAATGTGTTTAACTAAAATGATCAAACATATGGCTTTCGTAATGGATGGTACTGCACAGCTTTAGTAGATGATTTTATATTATTCAAAATTAGTCATAAAGAAAATTAATACTGTAACTTTGACAGTTTTTTTGCAGTTTCTTGGATAATTTGGTAAATCATACAGTTGCTGACATCCGGCCTTCCAGAATCCTGTAAGTTAGTAAATTATTTGTTTCAGACCAGTCATTCTTCATCAACATTTAAAGATTTTTCTCGACAAATCAAATGTGATAAAATTATTACTATTTCATCAAGACTAATTTACATAGCTTCTTACTTACCGATATGTTCTGTCAGAAGGAGGAAACTCCCTTGATAAGTTATCCTTTGTCTCATCAGAGAGGCGGTAAGTAACTTGGTAAGCTAGTATATCTCCATTAGGTTCTTCTGGGACATCCCATATTATACGTGCAGTTGTGACTGACACATCAGGAAATGATACATTTGATGGGGCACCAGGTGCTATGAAAAATGAAATAAATGCAAATGTAAGCTTCGATGTACACAGTATAAAGTTTGTTCATAAAATTATGAACCAAGGCTATTTTATGCTCAGTTTTCTTCATTGATAAAGTTCATGACACATGATTTCATATTAAGAAAATAAAATTCTTACTAACAACAGAAAAATGCAAATGAAGCTCAGTAATTACCACCATTCTTCAATAAGTTCTATAAATAATTTCTATAAGCAGACATTTTTGCTGTAATAACTTAATATAATGTGTAAGGTGAGATTTGTAGCATGGAGCAGCACTGTAAGTTAGCATGTTGCATGCTATATGCTCAGATGATTGGCAGTTACACATGTACCACGAACAAACATAAAATTTGTGGATTGTGACTTGTAATTAATCAACAGTTCCTGCTCTCACAACCTTACAGATTCTTGCTGCCATCTTCTATGGTCATGGGGAGGGCAGCAGGGAGCCGGTCTGTGACAACAATAGTTATAGGGATGCATACTCTGATATTGTCATTACATGTTTTTGATTAACAACTACAGGACAGGTATTGCATCAAAAACAGTAAACCTCATAAAACACAATAAATTAAAAGTGAAAAAAGATATTTTCATAAGAGGTGAATGTTGATTATACCATAATCCATGCTCTTGTTTCAGACTGTGATTACGTTATCCCACTACTGAGAGTAACAATGCAGCAAGGAATAAGATTAAATGACTGGCATTGAGATCAGGCCATTCCATCACCAGCCCATCAACTCAGATGAGGTGCAAACAGTATAGGCTGCCTGCCACATAACCCTATTGCATGTGTTCTGCATGTGCACGGGCAACTTTTTGGCCACCCCACATGCACCTGGCCAGTACAGTACAATTGCATAGGCTGATGAACTGTGGTTTAATAACAAAAATTAACAAAATGCTAAGGAAGTAAGAGACTGTTACACTCTCAATTCAAAAAAGAATACAAAACTGTTGATAGGCAAAAGTTGGTAGCGGCTATAAAAAGGTAGTTGTTCAAAACGTACAACAATGTCTACCAACATATGATAAGAACCTGAGAAATATCTGGCCCTATGTAAAATCACTAAGTGAGTCTAAAGCTCCTATTCCGTCATTTGTTGACCAGTCTGGTATTGCAATAGAAGGTAGTAAAAAGAATGCTAATGTTTTAAAATTCTGTGTTTGAAAAATCATTCACGGAGGAGGATCATACAGGTGTACTATTGCCTGACCATCACACAGACTATGGCATGGAGGACATAGAGAGAGAGAGAGGCATCCCCGGCTCTGAGAAGCAACTGAAAGAGACAAAAGGAAATAAGCTGCCATGTCTGGAGGAATCACAATTTGGTTTTATGGAGAGTTCAGCATTGGTCCATTACTTAGCTTGTATTTATTGCTAACATCTCACTCAGTGCAAAGTCCCAAGCACACATAAGAAGTGTAAAAGAATGGACCTGCAAAACTGTAGACTTATATCCTTACTGTCAGTTTGCTGCAGAATTCTTGATCATATTCTAAATTTGAAAAAAAAAAAAAAAAAAAAAAAACCTTGGGATAGAGAAAACTGCTGTTCTCAGATCACAACAGATTTAGAAAGCATTGCTCAAGCAAGACTCAGCCTGCCCTTTTGTCACACAATATCCTCCAAAACACAGATGGAGGGCAACAGGCAGATTTCAAAGTCTCCAAGAGTTCTGGAATGCATTCTACACAGTGCCTCACTGAAGACTGTTAACATAGGTCAGAGCAAATGGAATAGGTTCTCAAATATGTGAGTGGTTTGAAGACTTTGTAACTACTAGAACCCAGCATGTTGTCCTGGATGGCAAGTGTTCATCAGAGACAAGGGTATCATCAGGAGTTCTCCAGGGAAGTGTGATAGAACCACTCTCATCCTCACTATGCATAACAGTCTGACAGATAGGGTGAGCAACAATTTGCAACTGTTTGCTGCTGATGCTGTAGTTTATGGATAAATGTCATTATTGATGAACCGTGGGAAGGTACAGCATGTCTTAGACTGAACTTCTATTTGGTGTGAGGGATGGCAACCATTTTAGTAGTATTAGGTGCAACAAAATATTGTAATTCAATAACCCGGACATAAGATTCAGAATGAAAAAAATCCTCAATGATAAGCCTATGAAAGGAAGGGGCTAATATGAAACATAAGCTTTATGGTGTTGCGAAGTGCATAAGAAAGAAGATGCTGAAAGGAAAGTTAATAATGTAAGCCATATGGTGTTGTGCAGTGTGTAAGAAAGCAGAACAAAGGTGGAGTCAAATGCAGATGAGTAGGAAAAACAAACTTTTAATGTTTCAGAACAGTATTAGTGGCGTGCTGTTTTGACACATTAATTAGCTAAGCATATTGCAGCAAAGCCATTTGACATGAAATGAGCACGTAAGGTCAGTTATAGGGAAGGCGAATGGTTATCTTCAGTTTATTGGCAGAATTCTAGGAAAGTGTAAGCTCATCTATAAAGGAAACTGTGTACAAGGTGTGTTCAAAAAGTACATCTACATCTATACTCCGCTAGCCACCAAGCGGTGTGAGGTGGAGGGCACTATTCATGCCAAAGTCAGATTTCCCCTCCTCTGTACCACTCACAGATCGCACGAGGGAAAAACGACTGCCTGAATGCCTCAGTACGAGCTCTAATTTCCCTTATCTTTAAATGCTGATCAATGCGCAATTTGAAAGTTGGTGATAATAATATATGCTTTACATTGGATTTTGGAATTTAGTGAGCAGGAGCAGCCCCTTCCGTTTAGCACGTCGTCTGTCAGCAAGTGTGTCCCACTTTAAACCTTCTATGAGATTTGTAACACTCTCGTGATGGCTAAATGTACCAGTCATCTTGCCACTCTTCTTTGGACCTTCTCAATCTCATGAATCATACCAAACTGGTAAGGGTTCCATACAGATGAACAATACTCTAAGACTGGACGAACTAAAGTACTGGAAGCAGTACTTACAATATAAAGTATGGTGAATTTATTTTTTATGAAAAAATATTTATTTATTAATCAATATTCATGTTGTTTCCTTCAAAGTTCTTCTCGTAAGCAATTTTTGGTACAGCCTTGAGCACTTCCAGCAATGCAGCTTTTATTTCCTCAATTGTTGAAAATCTTTGTCCTTTCATAGGTCTCTTCAGTTTTGGGAACAGGAAGAAGTCGCCGGGGGCCAAATCCAGTGAACATGGTGGCTGAGGCATGATTTTCGTGTTGTTTTTGGCCAAAAACTCTCTCACAAGCAATGATGAATGAGAAGGTTCATTGTCATGATGCAAAAGCCATGAGTTGTTTTTCCACAGTTCCGGATGCTTTTTGCTTGCAAAAGGCACATAACGTCAAAGTAATACTCCTTATTCACCATACGACCTTGAGGCAAAAATTAATGATGCACTACGCCACAGTAATTGGAGGGGGGGGGGGGGGGGGGGTGAGTAAAACCTTGACATTTGATTGAACTTGCCGTGCTTTTTTCCATCTTGGCTCTCTGGGATTCTTCCATTGGGATGATTGGCCTTTGGTTTCGATGTCATAACCATGAACCCGTGTTTCATCACCAGTTAAAACCTTTTTGAGCAAATCAGGATCATCACTGACGTCACTCAAGAGCTCCTGAGCAATGCTCATGTGAATGTTCTTATGATCAAAATTGAGAAGTTTTGGAACAAACTTCGCTGGCACACATTTCATACCCAAAAAAAACCAAAAAAATTCCATGATACGAGTCATGGCATCTTCTCGGACATTTTGGAAGAGCTTGTACCACTTGTAAACATTTTTTTTTACTTAGAGCAGACTCATCATATGGCACTGTCAACATTTCAAGTGTTTTAGAGTGCTTGATTCTATTTTTCACACAAAATTTGATGCAAGTTCTTTACTCGATTTTTTATAATAATTAAAAATCGCTGAGCACACTAAAACACTTCTAACCGTATGCTGTACACTTGAAACTGTAAATACGTCCGAGACATGTCTACCAACATAACAAAAAAAAAAAAAAACCATAATCGAATTACGTTGCTGCGCAATTTGAAGAGTCACCTTACTTTTTTGAACAGCCCTTATATATTGTATTTGTGTGACCAATTCTTGAGCACTGCTCACGTTTTCGGTCCCTGTCAGGCCACATTAAGGGGAGACATCAAAGCACTTCAAAAGGTGTTATGCTGGATTTGTTAGTGGTAGGTTTGATCAATATGTATTACATAGATGGCCCACCAACTAAAATGGGAATTTCTGAAGGCAAGATGATGCTGTTTTCCCAAAAGATGACATTGTATTTGCAAAACACTTCTGAGAAATTTTAGAGAGCCAATATCTGAGACTGACTGCAGAAGAACTCTACTGTCACCAATGTACATCTTATATAAGTACTGTAAAGACAAGATAAGAGAAATTTAAGTTTTTACAGTGGCATGTAAACAGTTGTTTTTCTCTCACTGCACATGTGAAAAGAACAGCAAAGGAAATGACTAGCAGGGGTACAAGGTACCCCCTCCCCACAATGCACTATATAATAGCTTAACATCTATGGATGTAGATGTACATGGGGGTCTGGCTACTTGATTGCCTGCACATCAGCTGTCAGCGAACACCTGCCCTCTGCTGTTCATGGGCAGGCACTTTAGCTGGAACAGCCTGATTTAGACGAATGTTCTTGTGGATCTGTATTATCTATCTGAAAACAATCGCCAACGAAATACAATTTTTGACTGTGGTCACATACAAAATAAAACTTAAGTGGCATCAATAAATTCTGCAAGGGGCATATCATCATAGGGTACTCTACAAAACAAAATCTAGTTACTCCACAGAGGTGGGAGATATGGCTTTCATTGCAGCTTTTAAAACTAATTTTGTTATGTCAGCTGGACCCTGAATGCAGCAAAGTAAACTTTAGCAGCTCCAAACGTGAATTACCAAGAGAGCACCTTATTCACGGCAAACTGTTCAAATTAAACATGGAGGTTTTAATATCAAAACATTATGACACCTATGATCAGTAACACAACCATAACTCTCTCTGGAGCTTCAACTACTTATCAGGCCCAGAATTGAGGAAAATTCTAACCACCATCCTTCCTATACTTGCCAAAGTGGTACTCCATCATCAACACAATCCTTGCAACATCCTAGTTCATCTTAATGCCACAGGCCCTCCCAACCCCTTGCCACGTAGTTCACACACAGCCATGTGGAAGATCCCAATGTAAGACCTGTCTGATACACCCACATGCTACTCCAATCCTGCCACAGGCTTGTACTGTCCTATCAGAGCCAAGGCCACATGTGAAAGCATTCATGTTATATACCAGGTTTGAATTACCACCAACCAGCTGTCCATCCAAATGAATGGCCACCACCAAATTGAACCAAGAGCAGAGTTGATCAGTCAGTGGCAAAGGAATTGATCAGTCAGTGGCAAAACACACTGCTGAATAGAACATGGCTTAATTCCATTGGCTGCCTCACAACAACAAGGAGATATCCTTGCACCACATTGTTCAATTCCATAATACTCCTGTCCACATTCCCCATTACCCCCTGCTCCCACACACCTCCACAGCAACCCCATGACCCTAACTTCATTCATCCTGCACCTACACCTCCTTCTCTAGTCCACTCCTCCACGCCATTGTGTGCTACCGGAATAAGCTCACCAGTGCCACATTCCTAGCATATGTGTGTCAGCTGCCTCTCCCCCACAGCCATCATTCACCCTACCCCAACTCTCCTTCTCACTCCCTGCCTTCTTTCTCCCCTTGGGTCACTCCCCAAACATGCCATCTAACACCTGTTGAGCTGCAATGCTGCCACAATCAGGGCAATTTGGTCCTCCAAGAGTGTGTCCATGTCCGCATCTGCGTCCATGTCAGTGTGTGTGTGTGTGTGTGTGTGTGTGTGTGTTTTTGTGTGTGTGTGTGTGTGTCCAGAACCATGCAAAATTCTCAGTGTTGTTTATGTGGCTATCAATAACTCAGTGCCTCCATTACCTGTTAACTGTTTCACCTATTTGTATTTCACCATGACTTTTCTTCATTACCACAAATTAAAACCTTAAAGATAGAAGAGAGAATTTCAAAAAAACTACTCACTGTCCTCAAATGTCTGCACACGGACAGGAGGAATACTTAAAGCTCCATCACCTAGTCTTGTGTAAGCCAAGACCTGAATGTGATACTGAACAAATTTCTTAAGTTCCGTGAGTGTAGTAGTAAATGTTGCATTATTTGGAATATCTTTGAACTGAAAATAAAGGAAATAGTATGTCAGAGCAGCGAGTCTCATAAGTGTACATTGTGTGATCTGTGATGACACATGGGATAGGTAGATAGATATACTCACATGAAATGGAAGTCGCGGGTTGGTACCATAGTATACCTTGAATCCTTCAATAAGGCCATTTTGATGTTCTTTTGGAACATTTCCCCACTTTACAACAATTGTGGTTGAAGATGTAGCATTTGCTTCTACATTTTCTGGTCCAAACGATGGAACTACAAAAAATATTCTGTATTATTTTGAGTAATGTGCTTAACACAAAAACTGTGTAATGCAGTTGTGTTTCTTGATCACTTTTAATATTAGAGTTAACTATACTAAGAAGTATGTTTGAAGAAAACTTCCAGGTATCATACATTATAAGTAGTACCTGATTCTCTTGTCCATTCCACAGCAACAGGACTCATATCAGAGCTACCAACATCATTGTATGCTTGTGTCATTATTTCATATTGTGTAAATTCCTCAAGTTTATCTAGAATATGGGAATTTGCTGTGTGGTCTTCGATTTTGACGCTATATACTTCATTTGTTCCCACCTGCCTATATGTAATATTGTAGCCTCTAGGATTTCCAAACCACTCGGTTTGTTGAAGAGGCTGCAAAATATTAAAAGTTTTATTTAGATGAAAATTCTCACGTTGTTTTCTACAGAAACCAGTTAAAATCAGAAAAAAGATGTGAAAAAGGTGGTAATATGTCATCACGTGATAATTCTGATGTCACTTCACTGAGGATATAAAGGTAATATTAGTTGGGTACACCAAACAATCAAATAAAAATTAAAAAATGTCAACCGATATGTCAGATAATGACAATAAGATCTACAACGCAATACCAAATACTTTTAAGAATTCAACCTCTTAATCATTCAAAACAATAAGTTCTATTTTACAGACAACTGAATAATATTTTCCAATAATATACAGAATTATATTTAATCTGTCTTCAGTACAGTACTTACTATCCAACGAACTCTCAGTTCAGTAGCACTCATTGCACGAACTGTAACATTCTGTGGTGGATGAGCTGGTGGTGCTTGAATTGTCTGGAATTCTTTTGTTGGCTCTGATGGTTCAGATGCTCCAACAACATTGTTAGCAATTATTCGCAACTTGTACAATGTGAATGGGACTAAATTACCAACTGTAATTGTTGATGCATCTGGATCAGAAATTTCGTATACTATGAACCAGGTGACATTGCGAGCTGTCTGAGCCTGGTAAAGAAGGAAAACATATATGTTAAGGAAGTAGCTACATGAATGTAACTGATGAAATGTAAAGTGAAATAACAAAAAAAAAATCAGTATTCAGGGAAACTGTTAATTTAAAATTGTACCTCCACTGTCCATTTAGCTATTGAAGAATTGCCATCAAATCCAGGAGTAAACTGCAGCACCACAGAAAAAGGTTCAATGTTTGAGACAGCTAACTTTGTAGGTGGATGAGGTAACACTGGTTCTATACCAGACTGAATGGTTGCCACTTTCACAGGACCAAAACCCACAGAAGTCCATGCAGAAACTTCAAAGCGATAGTGGGTCATTGCCTGAAATGTAAACACTGAGATGAAAATATACTCAAAACCTCCGTTTTAATAATGTGTCACTAATCCTCCTTTCTAATAATATATCAGTATTAAATGTTAACTGCTATGCGAACACTGTACACACTGTTCTACGAAGACTTCCTTAAATAAAACCATCACTATATGTAAGAAAGCACGAGGTGTCCACAATTAATGTTCCAGTTTCAAAATGCTGTAGAAAGAGAACCACTGCTCAGAATGAAGACAGATTTAAGTAGCATGTTATTGACACAGGGGGACTATCATTGGGGGGAGGGGGGGGGGGGAGAAGAAGGAGGAGGACGGAGGAAGGAAGACAGAAAGAAATATCGTCTTCATGAAGGATAGCGTGCTGCTGGTAACGCTCTTTTACAAGAATAGTGACTGCACCAGTAACCAGACACTTACGGGTATGAAAAAACGCACTGGTATGATGTCTGCTAAGGGTCTGGGGAAAACAACTACAAAATTTGAAAAGACATGTTCTCTTTAAGCGCCGTGTGACAGAGGACTGAAAGCAGTTGATCCAACACCTGTTGAACATTTGGCCACAGTATTGCAGGAGGTGTCAAGTGGTGTTGTGCAACCACGCTGTGCGTGGGGAATTGCCTTCGGAGCACAGTGCTTAAAATCCTACAAAACATCCTACATTGCTACCCATACAAAATCACCCACTTTCACAAGTTGCTTCCTTCTGACCTGCCAGCAAGACAAACATTCACTCTGGAATTTCTGGCTCGTGTACAAGTGGACAATGAATGGCCATGAAACATTCTGTGGACAAACAAAGCCCATTTCCATCTCCAAGGACATGTCAACATGCAGAATTGCAGAATATGAGCAACGGAAAATCTGCACATACATCAATCGGTACCACTTCAGTCTGCAAAGGTGACTGCATTATTTATCATGGAGCTATATTTTTTCATTGAGGCTCCTGATGCCTATACCATCACTGTTAAAGCAAAAGTCTTTTGCGCACCAGTATCACTTCAACCCTTCAACAGCTTGGATGTGCGAGTAGCATCATTTTTATGCAAGATGCTGCTCCTCCACACATTGCACAGCCGGTCAAGTGGCTGCTGTGGAGGCATTTTGGAAATGTTAGAACTATTAGCAGACATTTCCCTACAGCCTGGATGTCCAGATCACCCAATCTGGCTGTGGGGTTATCTGAAAGATGTTGTGTTCAGTGATCCAAGTCCCAATGTAGCTGAGT
Source organism: Schistocerca americana (assembly GCF_021461395.2). Lineage (NCBI taxonomy): Eukaryota > Metazoa > Arthropoda > Insecta > Orthoptera > Acrididae > Schistocerca > Schistocerca americana. The sequence goes on along the minus strand of NC_060119.1, from coordinate 893,052,873 downwards.
TGAAAATACACGTAGTGCAACGCATTCTGAAAGTGACCCCTGAGATGTGCCAATCTGCTATTGAACTTGCAATTTCTCGATTTCAACTTGTGGCAAAAAACAGTGGGCAGCATACTGAACATGTCTTGCAACAGTGTCATGACAACTGAAAACTGATGTAATTTTGCTTTTTATGCAGTTTTTTGCCTCAAGACAACTAAAAATTGATTTTTCCCATCCACTGTGGTACAACCTTGCCATGGCGGATGTGCTTACCTCTCTAGCAGTGCCACAACTGTTGACTGCCAGACTTGAGCAGTCTTGCACATTGAGCAGTACTTATGGTGTTATGTGCAACTCACTCAAACCATAGCCGTGTATTGTGATTCATTTTGTCATTCATAGCTGAGCACATTTATGTTGAGATGTTTACAGTGCCATTCATTTTTGTGTAAACCCCCTCCCCAATGATGTTTTCCCCTAGGTCAAATTTGACATGATTCTGAGCAGCAGTACTCTTTCTACAGTGTTTTTAAACTCAAACTTAAATTATGGACACCCTGTAGATCAGGCCAATAACAATTCCAAAACAAAAACCATAATATGTTTTTGATCCATGCATACAATTCAATTATGTAAGTGTTACATGTTTAGTTTTGCAATGAAAACCAAGAGCTGTGATAACACAAGAAATAAATATACAAACTCTATCTGAGACACCAAAGAAGTGTCTGTCTACCAACTGCAGGGACAAGAACTACTAAAGCATGGCTAACAAACAAAATTAATTAAAAATAAAACAATCCAACAATTAATAATCACACACACTTTATATTTCTTCACCATTTTGAATTTATAAATAAAGTGTCTTCTTGCATTGAAAACATACTATGCTTTCATGGTGTTTGTGGTTACCATCATCTGGCAGTCATAATTAGCGTATAGAGCATGTATAGGGCCTACACATCTTTTCAGTACTCAGCAAAATTATATTATTCGATAACTACAGCAGAAGTTCAGTACTCAAAAGGATAAGGACAAAATTAAGAGTCATATTGATATTGATGTTTTTTTTAAAGGTTGGTACTTCATGTGCAATACTGTAAGTAAAGAGTAAATTTAATACATGGTATATATTTGATAATTTAATCAAACAGATTAACTGAAGTAAACTGCCACCAGAAACATTTACTGGGTTGTATGATTTATCATCAATAGGAAATTCATCCAAAGTTTGTGAAGGTTTACAAAGAGCCTGCTACTTCATTTCAAACAGTCAAGAAATAAGTACCTTAGATTTTCTCTTAGTGATTATTCACACAAACAATCAAAAACTGCAACCACAGATGAAAACACTGAGAAACTGCACAATACGATAGTGTATGATCAGCATTATAAAACAGCTGTTGCCACAGACACATCAGAAGATAAAGTGCATTTCAAATCAGGAATGAACTATGAAAAATTTTGAGTGAGGTAGGTATAGTATGTACTGAATATTGACTAAAATTAAATAAATCAATTTCAGGACTGTTTAAAAAGACTGTTTAAAAAGAACCCAACTGATTTTGTGCACCAGTCTGTTATTGTGGATGAAATATGGGTCCACCACTTCACCCCAGAAGGGAAACATAAACCACAGACTGACGGTAGTGGCCTTGTACCAAAACAGGCAAAATTTGTTTCATCTACAGATAAGCTTATGAACACTGCTTTCTTAGATGAAAAAGGAATTACTGATTACTTTACAAAGAATAAAACAATAGCTATCAAATATTGAACAAGTCTTCTGGACCAACTAGAAAAAATAAAATACAAAAAGAGGCCTGAGTTACAACTAAAAGAAAGCCCTCTTTTGCTTTGTGAACACATTTCACCACAAAGGAACTGTTAGAAGTCCCATTCTATACACTGCATATGGCACCCTTTGACTTTCATCTGTCCCTACATTGAAATAAATTTGTGCCTGGAATACACTGCCAGTAAAAAGGGTGCAACATTCTTGAGGACTGTGTTCATTGGCACCAGGGTATAATATGCACACTGCATAGTTGTAGTGTTATTGATTCATTTGTCACAGACATTGGCAATCAGATGGCATTCCAGAGCCCTGCCTGTGCACCCTCTGTTTTGATTCTGCACATAGTAACTGCGCGGAGTTTAGAAGTGAACAGTGTTTACAACATTCATTCTAGGGTACAATGATGCCCTGTCAACAAGTACATAGCCCTGTTAAACAGTTTCTGCTATTTGAACGGGGTTGCATTGCAGAGTTGCGGGCAGCCGAGTGCACATATTGATGAGTTGCTGCATGTATAGGGTACTATGTATCACTAGTGTTTAGTTGCTTTCAACAATGGTCAATGAAACATTCCCATACCGGCAAATCAGGTTCTATATTTCCACACAGTACAGACTCAAATTCAGACCTGCGCATTGTGCGAGCAGTGGTGGCCAACCAAACATCATCCAGGGATGAAATCTGGGCATATTCTCTGTTTTCGGGGACCATTGGGAACTGTCTGTTTGCAGCTGGATTAAGACTATGTGTGCCTCTGGCCAGGCTCCTACAGACACCAGACACAGCCATGTATAGTTCCTCTCGTACCATGAAACAGCAGACTGGAGCATCGAGTGGTGCTCTGTTGTCTCAGTCAGGTGAGCAGGATCTGTCTGTGGGTGAACGATGTATGTAAGAGTGTAGGGCATACACCTGGTGAGCTGCCTAATCCAGAGTGCATTCGCCCATGGGACACAGGTCCTTTCCAAGGCTTCAAGGTATGGGGGGCCATCAGTTACAACTCGTGGTCACATTTCGTGTTTCTGCAGGGTGAAGTAATCAGTCCAACTACATTGCACAGGCTGTTATCCCCACGCTACTGTCATTTCTTCAACAGGATGGTGCTTGAATGTGTTATTATATACTTCTACAATGTTGAGTTACCTGTCACCTCAGTTTTTAATAAAACTACCTTGTCCTACAACACTTATGGCACATTCCTTACATGTTGTTGTTGTTGTAGTCTTCAGTCCTGAGACTGGTTTGATGCAACTCTCCATGCTACCCTGTCCTGTACAAGCTTCTTCATCTCCCTGTACCTACTTCAACCTACATCCTTCTGAATCTGCTTAGTCTAAAATCTTAGGTGCTATATTTCTTATAGAAAAAGGCCTACTAACTAGTTGCTTGACTAAATGTTAAGTAGAAACTGCTACATGTGACATTTAGCGAAGTGTGTAACTTTTAATCTCCAGAAAAGGAATCTCACCAATGAAGTAATTTTGCATGTTCAAAAGTAGGCTTAATGCTCGTTATTGCCATTCCCACTGGGCAACTAATTTCACATTGAGATATTTTTATCAGGGTTTTTTTTCATTTTATCAAAAATTATGTTGTACACAATTTTTCTGAAAAGAAAAGCTATTGCACTGGTTGTACAGGAACATTTCATAGCATTCAAATCAATATAGTGTCTCAGTTTGCACTTTAATTAAATCTTACAAGATTCACAATAAAGGAGCTCAAATTTTAACTCAAAACTCGATGTTCCTTCTTACCCTCTAAATTGTTGTGGTCTTCAGTCCAAAGATTGGTTTGATGCAGGTCTCCACATTACTCTGTCATGTGCAGGCCTCTCTGTATTCGAATAACTACTGCCCCCAACATCTATCTAAACTTGCTTGCTGTATTCATCTCCTGGTATGCCCTACAGTTTTTACCCCTTACACTTCCCTCAAATTCTAAACTGATGATCCCTTTATGTCGTTGATGACATCCTATCAACCGATCCCTTCTTTCAGACAAGCTGTGCCACAATTTCTTTTCTCCCCAATTCTATTCAGTACCACCTTATCTAATTTTCACCATCGTTAATACATTTAAATTCAATAAGAATTGTATCCAATAACTGAGTTGTATACTAAATCTCTCTGTGGTACTTTATGGTACTTTGATGGCAAAACAGCAGCTGGGCGGGGGTGCATGACATTTTGATGCCAAAACAGCAGCTGGTTGGGGATGTTAGGAAAGGTCAGTTTTGTACCGTTCTTGGAAAAAGAAAGATACGATTTAAAGTCCCACTGAAGATAGGAAATAAAGTTCCATTGATGATAAGGTCTGCAGAGACACAATTGATAGGCTAAGTAAAATATAAGTATAATCTTCAAAATCAAACAATGGAAACTCCATGATGAAATAACAATATGGAAAGGATAGAGTGCTACTCAACACATAGAGAAGGGCTTTATGTCGCAGACAGGCACAATGTAAAGAATACTAGAAATATTTAAGCTCTCAGACATTTATACAATAACAACAACTAACTCACACATGGCTACTGTCTCCGGCCACTAAGGACCGACTGGCTTTCTTCTGAAATAAGTGATATTTCAACAGAAATTTTTTCCCGTGAAAAACAATGAAGAAAATTACACTAATTGTCAGTCCATACATGACTGGGCTATGTGTAAGCTGTGAATTAAAAACAATTAAAACAGAATTACTGAGATAAAAATATTAAAAATGGTTTGAATAATTTCTTTCTTTATGGTATACTTACTTGCAAGTTGTTTACCATCACACTAATGGCATCAGCCGTGAAGTTTTGTGTTTTGACATCACTTAAGCTATCCTTCTGCATATACTTCAGCTGATAACCTCTAAGTATTCCATTAGTTCGTTTCGGTGCACTCCAAATTACCTTCACAGCCCGATCACTTATATCATCGAACTGCAAGCTCCCAACTTCATCTGGTACTGAAGCAGATCAAGTGAAGTACTTGGTAATGATGACATTGAAGTAATAACCAGTTTAGAAAAAAGTCATATTTGTAATGCCTACAGATACAACAAAATCTAAAAAATGTTACTGAGGGAGAGATACTTGAATTCGATTCAAGAAGAATGCTATAAGGTACCAATGAAACTGACATAGAAGGGACTCCAAACAAATATAAGACTGCCTGGGATGATTTAACACAACAATTCACTTCTAGCCAAACTAAAGACGTTTTGCTTGAGCAAGAAGAACTCAATAAATACTTTACTACTATAGTAAATGGATTAAGATCTAAAATTAACCAGTGAAACACATCAGCTACTGATATACTGGATGATTAGCTTCCTAGAAGACATGAATTCCATTTGGATCTTGTCACACCCATAGATATAGCAAATGCTGTTTCAAAATTTTCTAACTCGATAAGCATCGACTGCTACTTGCTATCAAACTACACAATAAAAAAGACAATACACCTTATTTGCAAATCACTTGCTTTTATTATAAATAACTGCCTGGAATTTGGAGTTTTTCCTGATCAGCTCAAAATTTCAAAAGTTATACCGATATACAAAAAGGGGAAAAGCATCTCCCTGAGAACTAGAGGTCTGTGTCTATTGTTACAATCTTTTCCAAAGTATTTAAAGCTATTTTTCACATACAGCATAGTAATTACTTAAAAAAGCATAGCCCTGTTTGTAGTAGACAGCATGGGTTTTGATAAGAACAAAATACCACTCCTCCAGTCCTCGAAATTATTAACCAGACATTAACTGCATTTGGAAAGCATGAGGACTGAGGATTGAGTAAGGCTTTCGACGATATCCCTATGACATCTTACTAGTCAAACTACAGTATTATGGAATAAATAACACAGCACTCGAAATAATTAATTCTTATCTAAAGAACACGAAGCAATTTGTGTCAATTTAAAATAGGCATTCTTCCCTGAAGAAAATCACATCTGGTTTGCCTCAGGGCTTTGCCCTTGAACCGTTCTTCTTCACTGTTGCAATTGATGATTTGTCACATTATGTTGGGTTTCAGTCTGTTATCTGGATGACACAACTTTAATCCTCACATATCAAGACACATTGAGGTTACGACAGAAATCACACGACACTCTCCTTAACACTTAACTGGTTTTCATCTATTAACCTACTGTGCAATCCTGAGGAAACTCAGCTCCTGCTGTTGGGACTAGCCAAAGACATTGAAGTAAAATCTGTAAAACTGATCGGAATAGACACTGATTCCAAAGTAAATGGCAACCCCATTTAAGACATGAATATCTTAGGATAGCTTGCTTTGGACTTTTCCATTCTCACATATCTCATGCACTATTGTTATGAGGTCACTCAACTCATATCAGTGATGTATTACTGATTCAGAAAAAGGTTCTACGAATAAGAGGTTGATTCAAGGGACACTGCCACCATTTACTTGTTAAGACCAAATTGATGACACTGATAAATCTTTATATCCATGCATTATTGATGCACGTGAAAAAAACATAGAAGAGTTTACACCATAGAGAACATACGCTGTCATGACACCAGAATCAAGAAGTGTATTGACAATCCTAGGCATCAGCTGACAAAAAAAGGCAACTCTCACAAAGTGAACTGTTTAAAATTTTTTTAATAAACTGCCACAGTCCGCAATCAATACACCAATCAATAAATTTGAAAGTAAGCTGTATAAATGGTTAATAAACAATCCATTTTACAGTTTAAGAAAATTCTTGTATGCAAGTATAGCAGAAATTGAATTTTAGGATTATGATTACAATTCTGTACAACAGATTAATATAGGATAAATTATTTGTACATGCAATGTGAACAGTAATTCACATAGTGACTGGTATGGTATATTAGTGTAAAACCCATTCCAATTCATGTGGTCAATGGCTAGTAGAGAATATAAATACACACAGTCATTACATACAGAGGAACCTTTAGTTACACAGAGCCCATATAATACGTATTATTTTCTGGCTTAAGCTTGCCAACATCTCGTAAATAAGGATAAAATTATATGGTTTAGATATCAAACAGATAAAAAAAACTATATCTGTAATGCACAGTATGTGGACATATACATTTATTCTCTCAACTTTCACTTGACTCATTTCTTCAGTAAGTTGTTGAGACTAAAGAGACAATCCCAAAAACTCAAGATAATAAAATACAATATGTGGCACCAGTCTGTTAGCATGTTTGAAGATGTTTTATTCTCCCAGTTTCTCAAACATCCCTTACTAATCACTTTTGAGGGGGGGGATTGCCCCACCAAAAGGGAGAAGGGATGCAGACAGAAAGAACCAAGACTATCAGCTCAAATTTGAAGAGCAGGATAAGGAAAGATAAAGGCATGCAAAACAAAAGTGAGACAGGCAATACACAAAATAGCAATACTGAGAAGGAAAAAAAGGATAATAAAGAGAATTATACTAGAAAAAAGCAGTGAAGTTTCTGGAAGCAGCTACAATGAAAGGAAACAATGGTGCAAATAGCACTCTCTCTCCTACTCAAATTCAGAATTGGCTGAGTGTGTCACAAGTGCACAGTGTGACAGCAAGCAACATGTCTAATAGCATGCAATAAATAATAAAGATAACAGGAGGGAGAGTGGAAGAGGAAGAGGAAGTGAGAGAGAGGGAGAGGGAGAGAGAGAGAGAGAGAGAGAGAGAGAGAGAGAGAGAGAACAATGCAAGCCAGATAGAACTGTGGCAGAAATACTGCATATGACAATGTTATTTAATAAATGTCTTCTGCAGAAACAGATGACCAGAACTTGGCAAACAATGAATATCATTACACTAATGAAAGACCCAAGACAGCCTAACTGCTACACACTTATTTGCTGAATACATATTATAGCTAAAATATGGGAAAACTTCTATGCAGGTGTCCAAGGAATCAAAGAAAACTAGTAGGAAAGAGACCTCTGCATGATGATCATATCAGAGTTTCCATATGAAGTGAGACAACATTGCATATTGTTAATAACTCAGGTGGCATACACTGAGGTGACAAAAGTCACGGGATAGCGATATACACATATACAGGTGGCAGTAGTATCATGTACACAAGGTATAAAAAACAGCAGTGCACTGGCAGAGGTGTCATTTTTATTCCAGTGACTCATGTGAAAAAGTTTCTGATGTGATCATAGGCACGATGGGAACTAACAAACTTTGAATGCAGAATGGAGGTTGGAGCTAGACGCATGGGATATTTCATTTCGGAAATTGTTACACAATTCAATATTCCAAGATTCACAGTGTCAAGAGTGTGCCTAGAATACCAAACTTGAGGCATTACACCTCACCATGGGTAATGCAGTGGCAGATGGTTTTCACTTGACAAAATTTGGCATTAACGGCCAATTGCAACAGACTACTAATGCAAGTGCCTTTGCTAACAGCACATCACCTGCAGCTGTCTCCTGGGCTCGTGATCATATCAGTTGGAACCTAGATGACTGGAAAACTTTGGTCTGGTGAGACAATTTCTAATTTCAGTTGGTAAGAGCTAATAGTAGTGTCGACAGTGATGCACCCCACGAAGAGATGGACCCTGGTTGTCAGCCAAGCACTGTGCAAGCTGGTGGTGGATCCACAATGGTGTGGGCAGTGTTTACACAGAATGGACTGAGTCCTCTAGTCCAACTGCACCTATCACTGACTGGAAATGGTTATGTTTGGCTACTTAGGGACCATTTGCAGTCAAACAAACTTTTATGACTGACAATGTGCGATGTCACTGGGCTGCAACTGTTCGTGATTGGTTTGGCAAACATTATAAAAAATTTGAGCAAATTATCTGACAAACCAGATCACCTGACAAGGATCCCATCGAACATTTATGTGACATAATCGAGAGCTCAGTTTGTGTAGAAAATCCTACATTGTCACCACATTTGCAAATATGGATGGCTACAGAGGCAGCACGACTCAGTATTTCTGCAGGAGACTTCCAACAACTTGTTGAGTCCATGTCATGTTGAGCTGCTGCACTACAGTGGGCAAAAACATGATCTACACGATATTGGGGGGTATCGTATGACTTTTGTCATCTCAGTGATATGTCATGCGAATAATGATCGACGTAGACAGACCATTTCATACTTTGTGGTGCTGTGCCCTGTTTACCTTACTGGAGCAGACGTATGGCAAATAATAACAGCTGCCCGCACGAGGATGAAATAAGAAGAGAGCAACAGACTAGTTCTTACATAAAGATAAAATTGTTCAGCAGCCACAAGTCACATATAGTTTTTATTACCAGTCTCATTCATCAGATATGAGTATCTTTAGAAATTTAGTAGCCAGCAGCCACACATTCACTATATCTGACAGCGTATAGTGCCAACATCAAACGTATCTGACGTTGGTACTCTACGCAGCTAGATACATTTAAAATGTGGCCATTGGCTGCTAAATTTCTGAAGACACTCTGATCTGGAAAGTGAAAACAGTAATAAAGGAAATTATGTGTGACTTGTGGCTGCTCCACAATTTTGTTTAATATGGTCACTGTTTCCCCTGGTCTCAATAAACCAGTTCACAGAGTAACACTAAGTGATTGGTGTCTAGATAATAAATTAACAATAGTAGCAGACACATTGATTTAAATGTTGCCAGAAGGAACACTATTGAGAGTGAGGAACACCACATCATGAATAAACAATCAACTAAAAGAAGTACATATACATTTGAGAATAAATAGTAACAAGAAGCAGAACTTTCACACATATGTGGAAGTCATTTGCCAAAGTAGCATTAAAAGTTCTCAACAAAATAGCATCAGTTGACCAAAGAAATTTCCAGCCACCTATAAGTTTTATACAAGCATATCATAAGATACTCTTCTGTTATGGTCTATGGATGAGTATATGCACCTACAAAGCCAAAAAAGAGAGACATTACAGTCCTTTGTAAAGTCCAACAAAGCAGAATTCTGTACATCACAAGTGTGTATAGAACTACATCAACTGAGGCACTCCTGATGATATTAGGCATATGACTACTCCAAATAGCAGTAAGAGACAGAGAGAGAGAGAGAGAGAGAGAGAGAGAGAGGTGAATAGTTTTGGCTAAAAAAAAGTGCAAGAATGAAAAGATCTAGTAGATTATGGGCACAACAGCCACGTCTAAGAAGGAAAAAAAGGAGTGAATCAATAAAGATGGCAGTGTAGTGATGTGTAGTTTACAGTAAAATTGTAAATTTCAAAATCAAAACAATTTCACTTTTTTCACTTATACCCAAATTACACTTCAACACACATTTTAAATTTTATGTAAATATATACCATTTTATATATGGCATAAGACCAAGTGGAACACCATGAACAACATGAAGAGACCAGGTGGAGGATAATATGAACTGGAGAGAATTAAAATTGACTGATAGACTATGTGAGAAAAAAGATTGGAAGATGCTTTGTGAATGACCTGCATAAGCATAAATGTTTCAGGAAGAAGAAGTAGAAGAGAAAAAAGAAGAATAAAATATGCAACATAAATTTTTTGCACCTCAATAGAATTGTAAAATCTGTGCCATAACAATCCACACCCCTTTGCCTCTAAAAATCGAGGTGCTTTGTTCCTGCACAGAAAGACACACTCATAAATATTATTGTATATATTCATACGGAATTAATATAATAGAGGGAAACATTCCACGTGGGAAAAATTACATATAAAAATAAAGATGAGGTGACTTACCGAACGAAAGCGCTGGCAGGTCGAGAGACACGCAAACAAACAAAATTCTAGCTTTTGCAACCAACGGTTGCCTCATCAGGAAAAGCGAAAGCTAGAATTTTGTGTGTATGTTTGTGTTTGTTTGTGTGTCTATCGACCTGCCAGCGCTTTCGTTCGGTAAGTCACCTCATCTTTATTTTTATATGTAATTTTTACCACGTGGAATGTTTCCCTCTATTATATTGATATCATTAATTTGAATCCAACAATTACGTTTGTTATTGTCACTGTTGCATTTTGAAATCTTTTCTGTCGTCCTATTTTCCTCTTTCTGTTTTTGCCAGTAGTTTCACTTTGTATTCACCTTCTCCTTTTTACCGTAATCTGCTATACTATTTTATCCCGTCTATATATACTCTATAATACGTAACCCACTTCCAAACCATAACCAAAAAAAAATTTTTTTTTGCCGCTTTCAGCACTACCGCCGCTATAATATCCACCGTTTCTAGTTCACAAACAGTTCCTTTCACCTTTTAAACAACCATTTCGGCCAGTTCTAATAACTTTCGCTTTATTTCCATTTCCGTTTTTCCCACATCACTTATAATTTTTAGCCGCTTCCCACAGGTTTTAACGTCATTATTTCTTCGTCAGACAATTGTTAGCCTCATTTTCATAATCTGCCACCACAAAGCCACTCCTTTTAATATACTACACGCAGTTTTTTCGAAATTTTCCCGAATTTCTCCGTCCTTTAACGTGTTTTGGTGGCAACACAACCACCTAACCTTTATGCACATCGTTGTCTACCAACCCGAGTCCAACGTAGCCCAGCTGTAACCAACACCTTTTCGCCTTTTTTTCATTCCAGACCTCCACTTACTTTCCAGTTCACCTTTCCCTCTCCCTTAAAACCCACATCCTTTCATCTTTCCCTCTTTCCTGATGAGGCAACCGTTGGTTGCGAAAGCTAGAATTTTGTGTGTATGTTTGTGTTTGTTTGTGTGCCTATCGACCTGCCAGCGCTTTCGTTCGGTAAGTCACCTCATCTTTATTTTTATATGTAATTCATACGGAATTAATATGAATTAATATTCTAATAACCAAAAAGATATCTACAATACAGAAACTGAATTCTATACCTTTGATCTTTCCCATGAAACAGAAAATACACTTATTTTAATTTTACATCCCAATATTAAAAGCAGCACAAAGCATAAATGCCTCACTAATGCCAACAAAAATTTTGATCAGTTATCAAACATTTTTTCCAAGCCTTCTATCTTAAAACAGTTACATAGTGAATATACAGAACAATATAAACATGACTAACCATCTTCTTTAGTTCTGACTTCAACTGGGTCACTTCTTTTCCCATCTCCAGGATCTGTGAAACACAATACAGTGATATTATACAAAGTGTACTTCTCGAGTTCTTTGATAACTGCACTTTGCTCTTCAAGAGGGTCAAGTAAACTTGGTAAGACTCTTATAGTTACTGCTTCATCTCCATTTTCTGAGGGACTCCCTGAAAAAAGAAAGCTTTGTTTTACTTTAACATTTTCAGCTGTGAATGGCTAATACTTTACTGAAAAAGGTGAGTACAATCATATAATACGAGCTAACATTAAGGAGCCCAAATACATTTCCTATATTTGTATGCACATATTGTTACAAAAAAAGAGGGCCATGAAACAGAAAATACAAGAGAAAATGTAGTCACAAGAGAAAATGTAGCAATTCGTTACTAGATGGGCATTCTGTTAATAAATGGGTGAATGACCTTTCAGATCATGATGCACAAATTTTTACATTAAAAGGCTTCTGTACTCAAACAAATGTCACATATATTACAAACCATGTAGGAAAGCTAATCCACGGGCAATAGAGAGTTTTTTAAACCTCGTTAAGGAACAAGAGTGGCAGGATGTTTATAGTGCCGATAAGATAGATGACAAACATAATGCTTTCCTTAACATATTCCTCATGCTCTTTGAGAGTTGCTTTCCATTAAAATGTTCTAAACGGTGTACTAGCAGTAAAAGCTAACCTGGGTGGCTGACTAGTGGGATCAGGATATCATGTAGAATAAAGCGGGAATTATATCAAAATGTTAGAAGTAGTTACAATCAAGCTACAGTAGCCCATTTCAAACAGTATTGTAAGGTGCTTAAAAATGTTATTAGGAAGGCAAAGAGTATGTGGGACACAAATAGAACAGCTAATTAACAGGATAAAATTAAAACCATATGGTCAGTTGTGAGGTAGTGTCTGGTCAGCAGCACAAGGTCAACAATATAAATTCAGTTCATAGTAAAAATATTTCTGTTACTGATAAGTTGGATATATGTACGGTATTTAACAATCATTTTCTGAGAATTGCTGGTGAATTAAATAAAAACTTAGTTTCTATAGGGAATCATACAACTCTGTTGGAAAATGCCTTTCCGAGACTGATGTCTGAAATATTCCTCTGTGATACTGACAAAGGGGAGATTGAGTCAGCAATTAAATCACTGAGGACTAAGGACTCTCATGGATATGATGGATTGCCTAACAGAATATTAAAGTACTGTGCTGCACATGTTAACCCTGTACTTAGCCATGTTTGTAATTTTTCCTTTTTAGGGTAACTCTTCCCATTCTAAAAGGATACTTTTAGCTCGGAAACAGGAAGTTCAGGCAACAAGCGGTTTAAGTTCGCGAACCTCTTGCCGACCCCTGCTCACTAGTCTGGGTATTCTGACATTGGCCTCTCAATATATATATATTCTTTACTGCTGTTTCTTGTTAACAATATTAGCTTATTCCCAACAGTCAGCAGCTTTCACTCAGTTAATACCAGGCAGAAATCCAATCTGCATTTGGGCTGTACTTCCTAACTCTTGTGCAGAAATGTGTGCAGTATATTGCTGCATCCATGTTCAATAAACTATCATTAGAATTCAAAAATCTTAGCAGTAATCAGTCACTCCCTCTATTCTGCTGAGGAGTCCCTTGAAAAATTAAGCTGATTCCTATATTATATTGTTGATTGTGTTTACTTGAACTTAGGCTTGACTTCTTTTTTTCATAAACATTTTATTTTATCTGTTATTACTTTTATGTTGTAACTTCTTGTACAGACACATTCCAAGACCTTGGAGATTTGCTCATCAGTTTGGTCCTATAGAACTGGATGTGTAAACAAGTAATTCCACACATAAAAGTCCTAGTAATACATCTGAATGAAGCACAGCACGTTAGTATCTGTTGGTCAAACGGAACAACTGGGAGTAAAACTGGCTGCTAAGCAACAGGCATTGATCCTAATAATTTGATGAAGATGAAATTTAGGTTGCAATTATAAATTTTAATGAATCCACAGGGTAGATAAGGAATAACAAATTAAACTGGACGGTAAATATCTACAAATGTACAGGAATAAATGCTTCAATATGAGCTACTGAAATCAGTCAGGTGTAGATTAAATCAATGTTCAGGATTAATAACACCCATGTTGTTTCTGGCAATAACAAAATCTCATAAAAATGTTTGCTGATTTGGTCCCATGTTCTCGACACAGCTAACAACCCACAAATAGCTGAACATGCAAATGGACAGAATGTACTTGAAATTTTCCATCCTTACATAAATGTTACAGTAACATTACAGTGACAGAACCCTGCTAGAGGGTATCATAGTTGGTTCAGTATGCCAGCAATGACTACAGTCTTTCTGAATAAGCTACCAATCAATTACTCCCATTATTGACATTCTCTGTCTCGACGTTGTAGCAGAAACTACAGAAAATAAATAAATAACAAATGAAACAAAATATTCTCTGACATGTTAAATTACGACAATTACAAGAAACTATGACTTTTTTAAAAAATTACTTTGCCAAAAGGGAATCAACTATTGGTGTGTTGTACAGCCAACTGATACTGCTCTATCACACAAAACAGTCAATAACATTGACATATAGTAAAAGTATTTACTTCTACAGCTGTAAGTGAAATGTGTGGCTTAGCACAATAGCAAGTGCACACATCATCTATTTATGAAATTACAACTTAGTTGTTGTAATTTGCTGATAAAATTCTAAACTATGTTAGCCTATGGTTAAATGTTCCTTGGTCATTATGTTACAGTCCTCCCCCCACCACCCAACCAATCTCAAAATGAGTTCACCAAAATGTGAGTGTGATGAAAAGGTTACTACCACCATTCTTGTTCCATTTGACTTTCCTACTCCCCACTCTTCTGTGTGTCTATGTGATGTGACTGGATTATATTTGGCAATGTTTAAAAAGACAATGAAGAATCAACAAGCCTTTGTTCTCTTAAACAGAAGTTTAGTTTTTCTCTGCTTTAATGATGTACACGGTTTCTTCTATCAATAAATATTAATTTAATGTGTGCAATCCAATTGTTTTATTCTACTTCAACATCAAGCTTCAAATACACACACACACACACACACACACACACACACACACACACACACACACACTCATACAATTTATGGCCTTATTGAACCAGTTTAAACAATTTTATAAAATAGGCTACCTCTTCATTTTCTCAAATCATCTGAAATTAAGCTTTCCATTGCCTGACTTTGGTTTGTAGTATAGTTCAGGGGTAGTCAACTTTTTTTACCTACTGTCCACCTTTGTCAGGGGTACTCAACTTTTTTTACTTACTGTCCACCTTTGTATCACTGTTAGTAGTAAAATTTTCTAACGGTCCACAGGTTCCATGGTAAAAGTGATTTACAAAGCAAGTAAGTAATTTTAATTTACAAAATTTATAAATCAGAGTTACAGGAAGTTAAAGCAATAATAAAAAATAATTACTTAACAAACACTTTCTGTCATAATTTTATGAAAATGTAATGAAAATGTTTTGTAAACCCCTATAACCTACCAACCATCACAAAAGCTGGGAAGATGGAACACCCCACTAGTGGGCGGTAGGGACCAGGTTGAATACCACTGGTCCAGTTTATTTGTTTTCGAGTTTCTCAATCTTGTTTGCTTTGTTTTTTAAACCTTCAGTTGTAACTTGTGTTCCCACACACCTTCCTTGGTTCCTGTAGCTGCGCTAATGTCTACTGACTGTTCCAAAATTTCTTAATTATTCTCCTGGAGATTTTATTTTCTGGTGTCCTAATTACATGCCCAAAAATGAAATGAGTTTCCTCCTGATGATGCTTATTAGAGGTTGCATTTCCTTGTAGCCTCTTCCTTTAGGAGATAGTCGGCAGTATCTGTTTTCTTGGCAATTTTGTAAATGCACATTCTGATTTTTCTTATTTCTATTTTGAGTATTCTATCTATTTTGGCAATGTTACTTGTTTTGAAAATGGTTTCCCTTGCATATATTAGTTCTGGTTGTGCAACTGTTAGGCAGTTTTTTTCCCAATTTTGTTGCTGTTCAGAGGCATTGTGTTGTATATGAATGTATATGTAATACATAACATTTCAGAACTCAAAATTAAAGCATATTGTGGATGGGATGACATATCACCTACATTATTTAGAGAATGCACAAATGATTTAATAAAATCACTAACTCAGTTTAGTTGGCTAGCCACTCAGGGACTTTTTCTGACCTTTTACAGTTCACTGAGATATAAGTTTTTCATGGAGCTAAACCAGTCATGTAGTATTTTTTGAAATAATAAATCTTTGTTTGACTGTATATTATTGTATTTTTCTTCTGTACTATTTAGGTTTCAGCTTTTGTGCCATTAGCGAGTAAATGCTACAAGTTCTTAGACCATTAACACATCATATTTGGTAAACCAGTCCAGTAGTCTAACTTTCAGCACTGTATTTGATAATGGCATAAAAGCCGAAATCTAGATAGTATGAAGCAAAACACAGTACTATACAGTCAAGGAGCAGTTTAGTCTTTTAAAAAATCAGTGAAATATGGTCAGTACATAAAAAGGGAGCAACCACTGATGTAAATAATTACAGGCCAATTTTATTGACCTCAGTGACTGGCAAGTCCAGATGGGATATTTCTTCTGTAAATACAACCTACTAAAAAACTCACAGCATGGCACGAGTGCTGGAAAGGCTAATCCATCCTAACAGCAGTTCTTCCATGAACTGCTAAACAGACTGTATAATGGAAACAAAGTCACCGGGAGTTTTCTAAATTTGTCTAAGGACTTTGATTCTGAGGATCTTGCAGTACTTTTAACACAATCTGAGATAGAAGACAATACACTAAAGTCTGTCATAAGAATGAAGGTTAATCAACATACAAATTTCTCAACTGTGGAGCCCGACAGGGAAGTATTCCTGGGACATTTTTGTTTCTTGTATATATTACTGATGTAAAACAGCCACAAAACTCAAATTTACAGAATTAAGCTGATAATGCATCCTTTATTACCTGCAGTTGTTCTGAACAGTTAGTAGCGTCACAAAACAATAAAGATAACTCTAATCTGATCACATAATGTCTAATCATAAGATTTATTTTTACTTCAACATATATTCTCCCCATGTACACACTTTTTAGTCACAGAGTACAAACAATTCCTTAGATGTAGCAATACTGGGCTGTTGGCATCGATGAATAAGGACAAGATTGCTGTAGTGAAGTTCTTGTTAAATTAAGCCAATCTCAATAATGGAAATTCCTGAATGGGGCAATATGTAAAATAAGAGAAAGGCAACAACTCACATATAGCGTATCGATGCATGGAGCTCCACACATCAATTTTCTATGGGTGAATGGTTGTCTTTCCCCTATTTAACATATAATCAATCTCGAGTGGACATCACTGTCTACAGTTAAAACATTTCATAAATGTAAATTTTTATGTGGTGTGATTTATGAACATCTTATATGAAAAGACCTTATCAGCTCCAGCTGTAAAAACATTATCTGCAACATTTGCTCATTAAAATGTATCACAAATAAAGTAACTCCTCCTGTCCTTAAAAAATACACTATGGATTACTACACTTGCACTTGCTTTATGGGACTGAAATTTGGGGTGACAACAATACAGACACAGCATCATGGGCTACACATGGCGGGGAAAAAGGCTTGCCAGGTCCAAAAATAGAAAAGTCGGACTTGGCATTACATTCTGCTGGACTTTTTGCCCTAAACACTGGACTACCTATTTTAAATAGAAATGGAGTCAGTTTGGTATTTTCAGTTGTTTACTATTAATAATCAGTCAGTTTTTTGGGAGACCAACCTTATACTGTGCTTAAACTAAAAAGTAAAAATAAAAAACAAAAACAATCAGTAAATGGCCTTACAATTTGACAATTATGTTAGCAACTAAGTGATCTATCTTCTTAAATGTTCAGCCTTCTTCCTTTCAAAATAAACTAAAAGTTCCTCACTAAACAAACTAAACAGTTATCCATTCTTCTGGAACAAAAAAACTAGAAGTTATTCAATAATTTTGGGTGTTTTGGTGAGACTTATAAAAATTTAACAATGTAATAGTGAAGGCACGGCGCAAACCAACTCTCTTTCACAATTGTGTGCCTGAACACAGGTAGGAGCAACGCGTGTGTGCGTAGCTAGTGGCGAGAGGTGAAGCATGGGAGGGATGGGGATGGAGGGGGGAAGGGGGTGTTGACACCAGCTGATTGGTGCTTTCTACTTTGCTTTGATCGCTCTGTGTGTAGCATTGTTGTGACATTGTGTGTTAGGCTCATTCGGCCTCCAAAGAGAAAAATAGGACACAGAATAGCATTGGTTTGTATATCTCCATATCCTGATGATTATCTAATTATTCCTCCTCATACTTATTCCTCACATTTATGTCACTAGTTTGGATCAGCACCTAGTGGTGCCCCGCAAAAACCAGATCTGAATATTTTTGGCTGTACACAAGCACAAATAGCCTGACACTGGCATGCAACCATAGCACAAACCTGCTTTGCCGAGGCCTGGCGGCTGCTCAGCCAGCAACCAACAACACGGACAGATTATATGGATACAGGCCTTGCAGGGGACAACTCTTCAGACGACAGTTGAGGGATAACCAACTGGCAACCAGCTGGCAACCCAAGCACCATCAAAGATCACTGGCTTGTGACCCTTTTCTCCTCCATAGGCCACTTGGCTGAAAGTAGTACCTACAGTATCTTGGTGCCCAGGTAGTAGTTAAGCTGGCGACTGGGCCATACTCCAGTGAGTTTTCTGGCCCAAGTGCTGACTGCGAAAGCATTCCCACAATCAGGAGTCACTGTTATGACAGTGATGCCATCCGTGTCGACCTTTGCGTCCACGAGCTGCCAGCTATTGCCCTACACCATTCAAGGCCTCTGCACCAAAGAGATATGGCCTTCAATGCCATGACCAGCAGTTCAACTTTGTAATATTAGTCTTTACTTTCCATTGGTGGTATACTGAACTTAACCTTTAGGGCATTCTTCTGGGACTTTAACGTTTGCTCTTCCTCTTGGAACTTAAGCTTTTTCATGTTCCTTTCAGACTTTGATTGCAGCACAATTAGCGTACGGGCATTGGACTTTGAAGCATTCAATTTACTGTCGCATTTTCAGGCCTACAACCTTCAGGTATTATTTTGTTCTTACATTAATCAAGAAGTGACTTGTTTTCAATTATTGTGTTCCAACATAGGTCACATCAGATAAGATAGTTTATGTTTGTTACAATATACTTCAAATTCAACTTATACCTCGATATCTTTCTTGTGCAACCTTCTACAGACACACCAGAAACAATATTGTTTAGCTGTAAGTGGTCCATGTACTTCACAGTACATACTTTGCATCAGTAAGCTTTTATCAGCCGACTCTTTGCTGTGCTGAGCTTTTTGTAACAAAGATTAGCAGCAGTTTTATATGTCTCTGTGATCCTACAGGCATTTACTTCATGATGATAGGCCAATGATAATATAAAAAACATGTAAAACTTTAAAAAAAATGAATATTTTGGAAAAAGTAGAGAACTAACAAATTTTTTCTGGGGAAATTATGTAGTAACAGTGAAAGTTTAGTGGCCTGTGGTACTAATTAGTCTGTACAGCTCTGCTGCAGACTCTACATAGCATTTCATGTGGACATGACCACCAAACAGTGGAACACACTGCTGAACACAACATTCTCAAGTTCAGTGGCTGCTTCACAACCCGCATCACTTGGATCCTTCCCCCCAGCACCAGCTATTCTGAATTATGCAGATTGGAGTTATTCTTGCAACATGTCCTTCACTCAGATAATCATCCTGACCTCACTCTCCGCTAACTCATTGCACCCACATTCTTTACTCAACAGTCTTCCATTCCTACGTGTGAGTCTCCCCTTCCTACATCCGGTCACCTGTTGCTAATCAATTCCTCTATGTCATCATCACTGTGCACCACACAAACTAACTGGTTCCAGTGCTTGTGTGTCACTTCTCTACCCCATGTACTTGCTGCATCTTCCTCCTGCACTCCTATCCTGTCCACTTGCTACCTCCCTCTGAGATGTCAGCACCCTTCTCTAACCCTTCTACTGCCTCCTGCTTCTTTTCTCCCTCTAAACACATAAATCAACACAACCCCTCATTCTACCTGCTGAACTCCAGTCCTGGCACTGTGGGTTCAGCTGGCACAATGTTGTTGCACGAAGGTGAATGTGTGTGTGTGTGTGTGTGTGTGTGTGTGTGTGTGTGTGTGTGTGTGTGTGTGTCCTCTAGCTTGTCAATGGATTTGTCTATAAGCTAACAACATTTTCATTCTTTTTTATGTACCTGTCAATGAATCAACACTTCTGCTGTTTGTGAGTTGTCTCCTTTACTCCTGAATTATTTACATTGTGCAAGAAAAGACTTTACATATAATTAAGGGATGTATTTACCTTTCCATGCTTGTAGCTTATACCCCTGATTTAAGCCGTTAATTTTCTGTGGATCTGGTGGTTTCCACCAAACTTTCACTGCGGTGGAGCTAACTGCTTCTGCTTTCACATTTGTTGGTGCTGCCTCTGGCACTGAAAATAAAACAAAATTAGCTGTATTGAAAAACTCCATGGAAACAAAAATCAAAGAAACATCACTTCTATCAGAAAATTACTATTGAAAGACAAACATATGTAAAATAAAAATGGGGAAATACTTACTGGTGACCAACAGATATTGAAACATTGGGTAGAAAATTTTAGTGAACTGTTGGATGCTTCAGAGCCCCCTACTGAAGAGATGTTAATCCACCCAGAAGAAGAAGAGGAGGCCAAAACCCCACCATCATACTTGTTCTCCTTCAGCCAAAAAATTCAAATTCAGCAAACAGCAAGGAAAATCATGGTGTCAATGTTTTGGGACAGAAAAGAGATTCTGCTTGATTATTTTTTGGGAAGAGCTGAAGCAATAAATTCTGCGAGATATTGTGAGACTATCAAGAAACTTCACAGAGCCATACAAAACAAAAGTCATGGGATGCTGACAATGGGAGTCTGTCTCCTTCATGACAGCACGCGCCTGCACACAGCTCATGCAACACAAGAGCTGTTGACTACATTTGGTTGGAATGTTTTAAGCCACCCCTCTCACAGCTCCGATCTCACACCTAGAGACAATCATCTGTTCACTAAATTGAAGGAACACTTTATGGAAAATACTTTTCTGACAACAACAGTGTGAAAATCGAAGTGAAGAACTGGTGAAAAAAACAGCGGGAGATGTCTATGACACAGGAATCAAAAAATAGGTCCCACAGATGACAAAATGTATTGAGGTAAATGGTGATAATATGGAAAAATAATGCAAGACCTGTACTACAATTTACGTACATTTTATTAAAATAAATTCATTTTTTGTACTTCATAAATTTTTGAACTTCAAAAAATTCTTGTAACCTTACTTTCCGGATTAGCCGCGAACTTACCATCTGCTCTAGATATATCCTGCAAGCAATCAAGTTTGTGAAACTATATCCAGTACATGACGTAATAAACAGTAATGTACATAATTTCAACACACTGAAAGGGAAAACTTTCACAGAATTACAATTAATAACAGGCTGGAGACTGTAGTCCACATACAGCAGGGACAATTTTGTATAATAGACTACAATATGATTTTAAGATAGCTAATCTAAATACCTTAGAGAATAAACTGAAGCACTTATTAGTAGAGAAATGCTCTTTTTGTAATATGTCCTTGTAAACCTGTTAGTGTACATAGCAGTAATCTTGTTTTGTAATAGAAAACTGATAAGTTCTGATCTTCACTCTCACATCAATATATGCCTTTTATCTTTTACTGGTAAGAGTATAATTAGTACAATCCCGTATCTCGCTATCCATTTAAACTAAAGCAACGATAGTGTCTGAAAACTGAACAGCAAATAAATAAATGTGTAACAGAGAAGAAAGTGTGCCAGTGGATTCTTCCATTTTTTACTGGAAAAAATCTCCTTTAGATGATTTCAACAAATACAAATATAATAATTGAACTATATTTAGAACAAATTTTCCATCATCAGAATTTAAAGTGAATATGATAGGAAAAAATGCTATGGTATTTTAACTTATACGAGCTGAGGACACCACCTCACATACATGTCAGTCAGAGTGTTACAATATTAAAAATAACTATGGGTGATTTAAAATGACCAATGTCAACTCTGAAGACAAAAAATTTGTTTCTAAACGCACATTTATTGTAATTTCAAATTAAATTTGTAGGCAGTGTATAGATAATTATTCATATTACTTATTTCCTGTTGTTTTCATAGGCGAATAAAATCAAAACAACTTCGATGCACAAAATACTATGAATGATATACTGTAATATATTAAAAATAAAAGCTGAGAGATGCAAACATGGAAATGAACAGCTTACCTCCTTCCTTTGTTTTTATTTTCATTCCTTCACTGTAAACACCAACACCCATATTGTTATAAGCAGCTATTTGAACAATGTAGTCTTTCCACGTGATCAGTTCTTGTATTAAGTAACTCCTCTGAGCCTTGAAAAGAAAAGAAATTGAAAATTTCTAACGACTGTCTTTTTTCTTAATTTCACAATGCATAACACAGCTCACTCCCCCACACAAAAACATATTTAGTCTTTAACTTGGTAAATGTGATAACCCAAAAACTTATTTCAGAATTTTCTGAAGACTAGTGCACAAATTCAAAATCCAAAGAACAGAAAGTTGTCATGAAAAAGTAAGGAGAAACCAACTGAGCAAATTATAAGGAATATACAGCAGAATATTATGAATAGTGGTAAGTTCATTATTGTTTTAAGAAGACACCAGAGAGGACTCGTTGACAGAGAGAGTGCTTTCAAATTCGGCCCAAACTGTCTAACCTGTCTATCCACTCTATTCAAATTCTGGGATTATTACTTTAATAATAATGTAAATAATTCTTATTTTAGTCTTTGAAGTGATATATAGTAGTTGCCAATACCATCATAAGAAGAACGATTTACACTATAGGTACAAAAACACTTACAAGAGAAATAGAAGAACAATAACATGACTTTTGTAATAAATAACGTGGTTGTTAAATGAGTCATGAAATAAGAAGAAACCCATGCAAAAGAAACAAGCAGGAATAAAAATGTAATCATAAGACCGAACGCAGAAGATGGTAAAAGTGAAGGAAATGTCTTGAGAAACAGAGGAAGGCATGCTGATGACATGTGACACAAAAATACTCTGTTTCTAAAGTGCATAGTGGAAGGAGTGTAGCTAAGCCATAAAGTATAAGTAGAAGTGTTAAGTGATCAACAGGCACATAAACAAGCCTTGCTTTTGAATAAGATCCTTCCTTAGAACTAAGAAACTACACACACACAAAATTGTGAAAAGTATTTGTCACAGATGGTTTCCATTATCTGCATTATACAGAAATAACTATACAAATTACTAATTTAATCATCAGTCATTATCACACTCTTACCTCATTTGTAATATTTTTGTACGTCCAAGGACTTTCATTGTAACCATACAACCTGTAACGTATAACATATCCCAAAATTTGTCCATTCCTATGGTCTTCTAATGGTGGTTGCCATTGCGTTATGATCTCAGATGGTGATCTTGCTGTACCAACAAATCCGACTGGAGGACCTGATGGAGCTGTGAATATTAAAACAAATAAATGTGATCTCCAAGTAAAAATGAATTTTCTCTCTCTGTGGGAGTAGAGATCTCTGCTCTAAGGTTGTCGCTGTTAACACCATTTTTCTTTAGAGATAATGTCAAATACATGTCTTGATGGAGATTTTACAGCAGTTGTATCATTTTTCATACAAACAACTGGGTGGTTCTTTGTACACCAAAAGGTATTAAAAAAGTTTTGGCCATAAGAGCATCCAAGAGGACAAGTCTCAACCTCCTCCACTGGGTGTTTACACCCAGCAGTAGAAGTGCAAGTCTGAGACTGCTTGTCACTGGGAGATCAGCAGCATTACCTCCATTAGCCAGTTTGCTGACTAAGTTATTCTTCAAGGCAATTTTCAGAAATAATGCTTAGAATAACCTCACATGAATTCCTGTCCAATGACATCTCCTTTAATTATGTGAATCACCCAGTCTATAGCTGGCATACTGAAATCCCCCCCCCCCCTCCCATTACTACAGCATAGGCAAGACATTCATGCAGAATAATCTGTAAGTTTCCTCTAAAACATTTTGCCACTATATCTCCTGCAGCAGGTGTTCTGGTTACAACATTTTACTCGCTTTTGATGCTTATCTTCATTCACATTTACTTTCCATTTAGGATCTGTAATAAGCTCACTAGATACCAACAGGTTCCTTACAGCAATTAGTATGCTGTCTTCATTGGTTCCAAGCCTTTCCTTGTGGTATATATACCAGTCAGAATTTAGTACTTCATTACTACTGCTCTCTGGTTTTAGCAAACTTCCTGTTCTTAATACTATGAGGATATAATTCCTGTTAATGAGTGAGACTAACTTTGAGAGTTCACCGTGGACCCTCCTGTTGGTAACTAATAACATATAAAACATATGGTGTGACAGTGGACAGTTGTTTTCAATCAGTCCTGAGGCTGCAAATGCATGAAATCCACTTCATTGGGCATTCCCTATTGGTGCTGTTCCCTACATGCATATGTGGCCTCAGGACTAATGGGTAACACCAAAGAAGTGACCATTAACACCTGTCCAGTCCACTGGACATGTGCACCATAGGAATAACATTTTCTCTTTCTTTCCTGAAAAGACATATGTTCCTCTCTGTATTTCATATGCTTGATCTACACCTCTCCAAATAAGGCACATAAACCAATCAATGCATTTATGGAGGAGCTCCTCTAATCTAATGCACCCCACCCCCCTGAGCATGCCTAAGTGTAGCATGTGCTTGAACTACTATGGGGGAGGTGAGGTGGAGGGTGTGGCTCTACAATTACACTGTGATAACACCCAAGTCCAGAAAACTGCATCTGAGATAGTCACAGACTTTTTTATGTTTCTATCCTTGTGACTGATGGTTCTGAAGAACTTTGGCTGTTCAGTTATGTAATAAAATGGAACACCTACAGCCGTCCTTTTTATGTTATTTATTATATGGCTACCAGTTTCTGTGATTCAGTACACCATCTTCAGGCCTTCAACTCCATCAGTGGCCAATACTTATGAATTGATTTCCATAGACTGTAACAACAATGTTGTGTCTCCAGCCGTCAAACCATCAACTACTAACTGCTGATGGCTGGAGACAAAACACCACTGTTACAGTCTATGGAAACCAGTTCATAGTTGTTGGCCACTGATGAAATCATGTATATGACTGCAATTAACCCCCTCAGTATCAGTTAAAACCTGAAGATGGTGTATTGAATCACAACAACTGGTAGCCATATAATAAATAACATCGAAAGGATGGCTGTAGGTGTTCCATTTTATTACACAGTCACAGACTTGTCTGAGCCTCTGCTTTAACCCATCCAAATGACTCCAAGTACAAAGAGGACTGCAGTAGTTTCTGGGAATTATGCTACAATTTATTTGCTGTACTTCCACCCCATATGTAAGATTGTCATCATAAATTAATTCTACTGATAAAAGAATCAAGGAGGGCCTCTGAAACGTAGTAGCTGGCGTCATTCGTGAACACATGAGCTATGTCTTCATCATGTGTAACCAATGGCCACATACAGATAAACCTCCCAATCTACCAGATAAACATAAATAACTACTAAGAATGGGAACACAAATAGAAAAAACAAGCCTTGGAGTATTTTTAGGCACTGATAATTCAAGTTAAACTCTTCCACAAAAGCAAAAATGCAAGCTACCTCTGACAATCAATACACCACTATACACAAACATTTACAATCAAGGTAGCTCAGTAAAGGGCTAAAATTTCTATAATATTGTGATCAGCAATGAATTCCAATACATAGAAGAACATTAATTATCCAAATCAGATTGTTAATAACAGCAAACACAGAATGTTGCGGTGGATCTGTAATTTGTACCTTTGGCATGTTGTGTTAATGACAGAAACAGCCATGTATAAATATATCTAAAGATGGCTGAAAATAATTAACATGTGATATTTTCCAAAAATTTTCCCATATATCATTGATACCAGCATTAATAACATCTGTTAACTCTATTAAAACGAAAACCTCACTTGAGAATACCCTAATAAAGGCTGTAATACATAAAGAAACAAAAACATCTTTTGAATGAACTGTTGGACTTTAATTACTTTTTTATTTATTATACTGTATGGCATTTGAAGGCAATAATGAAGCTTACAAAATAAGCTTTCATTTATTACTTAAATCAACTGTTTTATACTTTCAATCCCAAAAGAAGAACAGTTTTTATTAATATGGATTTATTGTGTAGTGGCAACCAAATTGAAGAAAGTGAATTACCTTCTTGAGGAAGATGTACTACATTGCTTGGTTCTGATGGTGAACCTTCTCCAACACTGTTAACTGCACTAACTCTGAACTGGTACGAACTTGCTGCCTTGAGGTTTGTTAGAAGTATCCAGCGTTGTTGTGCTGAGACATTGCTTAATTCAGTCACCCAGTTGAGAAGGGGATCTGCAATCAAATCTGAAACATCAGTCAGTATTTCATCAAGGAATGCTCTTTGCCATAATAAAGACTTATTTGAAAATGTCAATGCTAGCAATAGATAAATATAGCAAGTAAATTATAATGGTGCTGACCTATGTCTGATACTTCTCTCTTCTGTACAATGAATTTGAGAGTTGGGCTATTTCCATCAAATCCTGGTGACCAGCTAACATTTACAGCTCTCTGTGTATTTGTATCCAATCTCACGGCTTTCACATTTACTGGGGCAAATGGCAATTCGATGACACTCAGATGTGCAGATCGAGTGTCATTACCACCTGGAGATGTAACTGCACAAGTATAATCACCAACATCAGCAGCTCTCACTGCCTGTATCTCCAGCATACCATCATCTTGCACTGATATTCTTTGACTGTTGCCCAAAACTATTTTCCTGTAATTAATTAACACATTTTAATTAGGAATATCTTAATGTTTTACATAAAACATTCTAGTGTTATACAGTTCTCATTTTAAAATGATGAGCAATATTTCAACAAAACACAAAACATATATATGCAATGAATTAAGAAGCCACAGAAGAGGGGCGGGTAGGGGGGAGGAGTCATATAGGAAAAATGCAAATTGCTAAGCAATAAAGCAAGCTTCAAAAAGTTAGAAAAATTGTAACCATCAAAATTACTTATACTATTAAATATACTAAAAAAACACAAAAACTTACTCTTTATTACGATACCACGTTACGTTGAATGGCACTGATGGATCACTCGAAACTTTGCACTGCAGTGTTGCTGTGAGGCCAAGTAAGACTTTTGTGTCTACCGGAGGCTGGATTATTTGTGTCCGAACTGGAATTAAATTCTTCAGTATTAAAAATAAATTAATTTGTAAGAGAACACTAGTTATTTTCAACACCTATTTTTCACTTTTATGAATGGGCTATAACTCAGACTGTACAGCTCAATGTCACTGTAGTAAACCAAGTGATGGATTACACACACAAAAATGGAAAGCATTATACTAATAGAATTAGACTGATGCCAAATCGTAACAAAATAAATTATCCTATGGAATTTTTAACTAAATACATGTGCACTCCCACTAAGCACAATTCACCTGTCATTAACGTTTTCTACCTTATTAATAACACAGTCACCAGAAACAGTCTTCTGCTTTTTGCCTTATTTTAAACTTCCCATTTCTTAGTGGAATTACACTAGTTTCCTTGACTGTCAGTCTATTAAATGACAAATTATTGTTCTTCACAATAACACCTGGAAATATTGAGCCATGACGGGGTTGCTGGCATTGCCTTCAAAATTCCTGGTGCCGCTAGCTCGAACTGTCATGCGATGTCCCTCTGGTTTGAGGCCATTAAGGTCTTTGCTCGAGGCTGTTGATGGGGACGGAGTGTGTTGTGACAGTTGGGGAACGGTAAAAGAGTAAGGCTGACGGTGTGAGAGGTCCGCCAGGTTAGTAAGGTGAGCACTTCTGCAAGTGTTTTGAGCATGCGATCCGGCAAGTAGTTGCTGGGCATATTTGTGGACTGATTTGAATCCGTAGTTGGCTTTGAGTACTGTCTTCATGAGTGATTTGAATCCGTAGTTGGCTTTGAGTACTGTCTTCATGAGTAGCCTGGCCAGCCAGCTCTGGGACATGGCACACCAATGACAGAGATGAAGCCAGTTTCGCTGTGCTGAATTCTGGGGCTCCTTTGGAACCGGCAAGCTACATCTCTGATTCGTGAACTTCACTTAAGTTTTGGATTTTGTGATCTTAACCGTTATTTTCTTCTTGATACCTACAGCTCTGTTGCGATCACTGTGATTTCTTAGCTGATCTAGTTCACCAACAGTTGCTTCCTTGAATTGTGGCTGTTGTTTGCTTTTCCCGAGTCGATACTGGCCTTGTTGTTTGTTAACAGGATATCTTGAACTGTGTGAGCTGATGGTGTTCCCTGAGCTGGAGCGATAACATGTTTCTTCTATGCTGTGGCCGAACCCCCAACCCTCCCTCATCCCCCGCCCCGTCCCCCACCGCCACCCGCCCATCGTCTCATAGTGCCTACATGGTTGGGTTTTAGCCGACCTGCCTGCTCAATGTCTTTCAACAGCCAGATCATCACCATTCTCTTGTAATACAACCGGGTGCAGGTTTCAAGATACCTTCGGGCATTGCAGACATCACTGCTCTGTTAATTATATTGGCTTAGGAGGTGCCTGGGTCTCAAAATTTGCAATTTGTGAGGCTATGTAATTGGGCTTGGCAGCATAGTGTTCTTTTGGGCATTATGCTGTCGTTGTAGAGGCGATATCTTGTAGTGACACAGGTATACCGTTTGGCTAGTTATTGTTCCTTTCACGTAATTGACCTTTCTGTGTTAATATTTCTTTTGCCAGTCTGTACCAAACAAAAAGGGCCTTGGAAGGCTGGTCCTCTCATTGTAACCTTTCTTGGCCTTCCTATTTGGTGTTGCAGATAAGCCTCTTGCGAGGAGGCAATTCAAACTCTTGGTTACTTGACTGAAGCAGTTATTCATGAAGGCCTACCTGTTTTCTATTTGGCAGTCTTACTTAAGTGAAGCTGTTATTAAATAAGGCCTGCCTGTTTTCTATTTGGTAATTTCACTTAACTGAAGCTCTTATTATTGAATGCCTACCTGTTTTCTTTTTGGCGATTTTACTTAACTGAAGCTGCTATTAAAGAAGGTCTGCCTGTTTTCTATTTGGTGATTTCATTTAACTGAAGCTGTTATTAAAGCTGGCATGCCCATTTTGTATTTTGTAATTTCGCTGTTATCATTGGAGGGCTGCTTGTTTTCTATTTGGTAATCTTACTTACCTGAAGCTGTTATCATTGAAAGCCTGCCTATATCCTGCCTATATTCTATTTGGGAATTTCACTTAACTGAAGCTGTTATTGGAGGCCTGCCTGTTTTCTATTTGGTAATTTCACTTAAGTGAAGCTGTTATTAAAGAAGGCCTGCCTGTTTTCTATTTGGTAATCTTACTTAAATGAAGCTGTTATTATTGAGGTCTGCCTGTTCGCTTTTAATTAAATTAATTCGGGTTAGCTGACTATTGATAATCAAGGTCATCTTGTTTTATTGCTCTACTATTCGGATCTGATATCTTACCAAATCTGTGTTGCAAATTAACTGAAATTGTGTTTGACAATGGCCTACCTGTTTTAGAGGTATTTAAGTCAATGAGGTAGCAACAGGAAATGACACATGATGGTACATGAGCTTTACATCCTTTAGCCATAATTGTAAGTTACAACTGGCAGCAGAGTGCGGTTGCATTTCATTGGTGACAGGGAGTGGGGGGGGGGGGGGGGGGGGGGGTTAGAATTGTCTGTCCTATCACTGGTCATTTGTCATTTCCTTAGTGAAAAGGATCCCTTCAGTTTGTCGAGCATTGTTTTAATTTATTCTGTTGTTTGCAGGGAGCTAACTTACTACAGATCCAAGGAGCTGCCTGGAATCACACATCTAAAGAAGGTGCACTTGCAGTATGAACATAGAATTCAAGAGTTTAGCACTGAGGGTAGCTTTCCAAAGCAGGCGAACAGGTTGTGCACACCATTGGGCAACCCGCTCTGCATTTCGGTGAGCACCATTAGGGAGGTAGGTGTTTCTCTCAATAAGATTTCCATGGCATTGGATGAGCTGCAGCAGAACTAGTCCTTTCTGCAGGACGGTCAACCTACTGTTAGTGAAGTTGGTAGAATTCAGGCCCACCTAACACATTTTGGCGATCATTTGAGGGACATTACCTCCTTGCAACTTCACTTCTCAACTCTCCACACCACAACACACCACAGCCCCATCAATTACCTCGAGCAAAGATCTTAGTGGCCTCAAACAGGAGGGATATCGCATGACAGACCAAGCTAGCGGCACCAAAAATTGGATTGGCAACCCCAGCAACTGGGCCACAGCTCAACCTCCCCCCTCCCCCCACCTCCCATTAAACCAATAGTCTCTGGTCCAGCCTACAGAAGAAGAAGAAGAAGAAGAAGAAGGGGAAGGTTGAAACTTCCTGGCAGATTAAAACTATGTGCCGGACCGAGACTCGAACTCGGGACCTTGCCTTTCGCGGGCAATTGCTCTACCATCTGAGCTATCCAAGCACGACTCACGCGTCGTCCTCACAGCATTAATTCTGCCAGTACCTCGTCTCCTACCTTCCAAACTTCACAGACGCTCTCCTGCGAACCTTGCAGAACTAGCACTCCTGGAAGAAAGGATATTGCGGAGACATGGCTTAGCCACAGCCTTGGGGATGTTTCTAGAATGAAATTTTCACTCTACAGCGGAGTTCGAGTCTCGGTCCGGCACAGTTTTAATCTGCCAGGAAGTTTCATATCAGCGCACACTCCGCTGTAGGGTGAAAATTTTCATTCAAGGGGAAGGTTGATTAAGGTGCGCCCTGAGGACCTTACCACTGCTCAGATGCCTGCCTAGTAAGTTGACCCAAAATTTTGATGACAGAGCAAGAGTCCAAGAAACAAGAAGTGAACTTCACAAAAACCGAAGAGTCTAAACATGTCACTGGTTTCTGCACTGAATGGAACCTTTATGAGTTCAATCAGGTGCCATTCGGCTTGTCCAGTCGGGCGTCAGTTTTTTCTCATTTGTTAGATCACATCCTGGGTGACAAGAAGTTTTCTTGTGCCTTTAATTACCTTGATGATGTTGTCATTTATAATCAGTCTTTTGAGAATCATATTCCCCATCTTCGGGAGGTCCTCTTCCCGCTTCGGGATACAGGGTTGACCATTAAGACAGCCAAGATTACACTTGCTAGAAAACATGTGTCCCTTCTGGGCCATTTAATTTCTGAGGATTGCATTAGGATTGACCAGGAATGAACTAAGGTGTGGAAGAAATTTCCTCAACCTCGAAATAGGAAGGAGATAACCAGATTTATTGTGGTGGTGAATTATTTTTGCCGTTTTGTCCCTGATTTTGGACAGATGCTGCTCCCCTGAATAAACTACATAGGAAGGGGAGAAATTTGTCTGCCGTGAGAGCCAACAGGTGGCTTCTGAAGCTGTCAAGACTGCTATCAGCAACCTACTGGTCTTAGCTGTCCCAGGTTTCACCAAAAGATTTATCGTTAAAACTGATGCTTCCGGTATTACTGCAGTGTTATTGCAGCAGGATCAAGGTATAAGACATCCATTAGCTTTTGTGTCTAGAAGGTTCTCTTGTCCAGAGATGAATTACTCTGTTTATGAGTGTGTGGCACTAGCTGTGCTTTTCGCCTTGGAGAAGTTTCAGTTCTATCTTGAATACAGGGAGTTTGACTCGAGACAGACAATCAGGCACTACGCTGGTGTTGGTTCGACCCATGAAAACTGATAGGATTGCCAGGTGGGCAGTCTGTATCTCTTTGTTTCATTTCACGGTGCGACACATAAAAGACTCTGACAACTAGGTCGCCAACACCCTCAGTTGCATGTTTCAAGAAGAGGAGCCTGTCGAGAATAAGGGCATTAGCGAGTCTCACCTGGTTGTGTGTATGATTTTAGCTGAAGTTCCCCACTTATTTGTGGACCTTAAAACCAAACAGGATCAAGGTTCATTGTGAGATACACTAAGAAAGCAACTCTTATCCAGTGGAGAAGTTAGCAACTACTCAGTCAGGAATGGCATAGTATGTAAACACATTAATGAAGGTGGGCTTTAAAATTTGTTTGCCTGCCTCATGATGTGGGCCTCCCATTTTCCATTATTGTCTCTAGTGGGAGGACATCTGGCCCTCTATAAGAATTGGTCAAGATTAAGGCTCACCTCACTTGGCCACATTGTATAAGGATATCACGTGATAAGTACGTGAGTCTGAACCGCGTAAGAAGGTTAAACCCAGTAATAGTTCTCCGAGGGGGTTGTTACAATTCAAGCATGAGGAGAACCCTATGGACAAACTCTTTATCACTTATGTAGAACCTCTTCCTCGTAACAAGAAGGGGAACCGATATATTCTGGTTATTGTTGATGCATTTTCCAGATTTTTATGGTTAATCCCTAAGTCATGGGGTCATGGCGGCCATTAGCGTTGCACACCTGACCAACATGTTCAGCTAGTTTGGAGCCCCTAAGGCTCTCGTTAGTGATAATGCTCTAGCATTTGTTTCTGAACAGTTTAAGCAGTTTTGCTTTTGTAATGCTGTTAAGAAGCTAACCACCATGCCATATTATCCCCAGGCATCTTGTGCCAACAGCATTAATTGCAACCTTTAGTTAGCTTTGATCATTTACCATCATAAGCCTCCTATTTAACTGGGATACAACCTCACCTTGGCTCAAATTTGCATTTAACATCGCACAGCACGAAGCATCCAAGGCAGTTCCTGCCGCTCTCTTGTTTATGTCTCCCATCAGTTCCCCTTTATCCAACTTGTGGGATATCAATGACCTTCTGCCTTTGTCCGTAACTCCTGAAGATCTTAGGGAAAATTGGTAACAGGCCAGGGATAACATAGATTAGCCCACCGCCGCCAGGCATGGAGACATAATAGGAATAGTTGTTCATTTCAGGGCAGGAGACGAGGTTTTCATGAAGAACTGTGCCTCTGGTTTGAGGCCACTAAGATCTTTGCTCAAGGTCGCTGATGGGCATGAGGTGTGTTGTGGCGTGGCGAGTTGGGAAGTGAAGTTGCAAGGATGTAATGTCCCTCAACCGATTCCCCAAATGTGCGAGGTGGATCTGAATTCTACCTACTTGCCTAACAGTAGGTTGCCTGTCCTGCAGAAACGACAGGTTCTGCTGCACCTCATCCAACACCGCAGAAATATTATTGAGAGAAACGCCTAGCTCCCCAATGGTGCTCACCAAAATGCAGAGCGGGGTGCCCAATGCCATGCACAACCTGGCCACCTGCTCTGGAACGCTACTCACAGTGCTAGGCACTTGAATTCTAGGTTCATACTGCAAGCGCTGCTTTAGATGCCTGATTCCGGGGCAGCCACTTGGATTGTTGTTTGTGGGAAGAGACCAAACTGCGAGGTCATCAGTCTCGTCGGATCAGGGAAGGACGGGGAAGGAAGTCAGCCGTGCCCTTTCAGAGGAACCATCCCGGCATTTGCCTGGAGCGATTTAGGGAAATCACGGAAAACGTAAATCAGGACGGCCGGACGCGGGATTGAACCGTCGTCCTCCCGAATGCGAGTCCAGTGTGCTAACCACTGCGCCACCTCGCTCGGTCAGCCACTTGGAACCATAGCAAGCTAGCTCCCTGCGAACAATGGAATAAATTAATACAATGCTCAACAGACCATAAGGGATCCTTACGCACTAAAGAAATGATCACAGGAAACGACAAATGACCAGACAATTCTACCCCCCACACGGCCAACAGAACGGAACGATGCTCTGCTACCACTCCCAAACTCTCCATGCCAAAACACACCCCGTGCCCATGAACAACCTTCAGCAAAGATGTTAGTGGCCTCAAACCAGAGGGACATCACAAGACAGATCCAGCTAGTGGCACCAGGAATTCAAAAGGTGACCCTAGCAACCCCACCACAGCTCAATATTATTCCAAAATGAGGATTTATTTTAAGTAGAATGCGAAGTTAATTCATATTTATGTAACAGTGCCATAGAACAAATCAAATGAAACCACTGGGAGCACATCTTAAAAAGGATGACACATCAGTTAAGATTTCTTACCTAGGACAGAAAGGAATGCATATCCTTCCACTACGCCTCCTTCATTCGCCCTCCTACAAGTATACTTCCCAGCATCACTCTCTCTAACAGCAGCTATCAACAGATCGCCATACTCCAGGACCTGAATCCTGCCTGAAGCTTCCACAAGCTTATTATCTGCAAAATCACAAATATCATGGAATCTTAAATAATTCCCACTAGAAGTTAATTCACAGTCATGCAGCTAGGCCCTCACAACCAAGATCTATTGAAGATAACACTGTACTAATCTAAAAACTAAAACTGCTTACTAGTTATGAGCAAACTTGCAATGAGCATAAAACTATAAATCTGCTTACCCTGATAAAACCAGGTAATATTTGGTGTTGGAGCTCCAACAGCTCTGCAAGTTATTGTTGCATCCTTCCCATCTAAAACAGTAACGTTCTGAGGTGGGACTTCTAACACCGGTTCAGAAGCTGCGAACAAAAAAGTTCAGATGTTGAGAAAAGCAGAAGTTTTTAATATCAAGAAGAATAATACTTTATAAATATCAATGCATTAAGGCAAAACTAACTTATGCAAAACACAAACATATTAGGCCATATTCTGTACAATGTGTATAAATATTGACTAATTATGCAACTAATAACTATAAACTGAAATGTGTCAGATCGGGTACTTTTAAATAACTCATGGTTTGCTTTTATAGTGACTTTCTGTTTACTGTAGTGAACAGTAATGTCTTTTTTATAATTATTAGAGACATTTCTAAGACATACTGGTCAACATAAAAAACTAAAAGACATTTTATGGTATTACACTGTTTTTGAGTAAACAAACCATTAAACATACTCGATAATGTTTGTTTATTAGGAGAAATACTTTTTCTTAAAGTGAGTACATCATAAAAATGAAAAATGCACATGCAGCAATACAGATGCCATAAGCAAACAGATTTTTCTCAGTATTTGAACTGTCTCTCCCATCCCCATTATTAAATTACATATTAAATCTGTTGTCACAAATTTCTTTCTCAGTGATATCACAATACTGTTATATAGGAATGGTGGTTGTCAAAAGGCAAATAGGTCATCAAGCTTACACGAAGGACGAACTGAGTTAGTCAAGGTAAGCAAATGTAAAATACTTGTCTTTGGAGCTGAAAGACATTATAAAATGTAATGTAGGGAAATATATGCCATGTAAAGCAGTAAAAGACAGCAAAGATCCATCTTAGTTTCAGGGTACTTTTTGGAAAATGTAAAAACAGAGATTACTCTGTTCTCACTACAAAAGAGACTGCAAGGAAACTGTCACAGAAAAGTTAACAGCATCCTGTGCATATGTAAGAAGAACAAGCTACAAAACCAACATAATTTTCACAGACAGGTCCTGGGAGTGAACATCAGAAAATCCTTGGAAGTCCTCATCATACATAAAGTCAATAAACGAATCCAAATCTTCCATTCAATCTCTCATGGATTTGTCTGGTGTTGAAACAAAAAACTGCAAACAAAAAGCAGAGTGTGTGGACTATGAAAAAAGACACAAGAGTTGGTTTTTAAAAAAAGACACAAGAGTTGGTTTTTAAGAAAAGTGAAAAACACTGCACAGTTGGAAATCTGTCAGAGGTATTGCAGAAATATCTTGGTCCTCACATAACAGTATAGCATCACATCCATTGTGTAAGAACTGCTAAACTCAATACAAGAAGAAATTTAGTGACAACCCACCTGAACGCTCACCATCACCCGAATGTGAAACTGAAGAAGACAGCACAGATGTTTATATTTCTGGGTGTAAAGTTGCTGATGCATTGAATGTTAGCATTTTTGCTGTAGCCCCTACTACATCCCCCCTTAAACGTCCGGGAAAGTCAAGAAGCACAAGAAAACAGTATGTAGAAAGAAAAGTGGGAGAAATTGAAACACATTTTACACAAGCAACATCTCCAAAACTTTGTAAATTGCATAATGTAGATGCATTTGGTGCAGAGCCTGAAGATAGTGACATGTGCACAAAATGTGATGTGTGGCTTCAAAACCTTAATACTGCTATCTCAACAGCCACCTATACTGAGAACGTACAGTTACTGACACTGATACTAGGTAGCTGCTCTAAACAGCAGATACATAAATACATACCCACTTCTCACATTATTTGATTTCAAAAGCTCATAAAATAAAGAATGAGAAAGGTATTTGGGACACACCCAGATTCTTACTGTGGGCATCTGTTGCAAGATGATATGCTTACTGTTTCTCTGGAATATTACCTAACTGATGTCAAAGATTGCAGCAGGTAAAGTCCTAACCAGACTGATGTTATCTCTGTTAGTGAAATTGGTAAAAAAGCTAAAAAGATATATGACACAACCAATAAGAGAAGCATATCTCCTAATGAAAAAAAAAGAACCTGAATTTAAAAACTGGTCTCTCAAAA
Source organism: Schistocerca americana (assembly GCF_021461395.2). Taxonomy (NCBI): domain Eukaryota; kingdom Metazoa; phylum Arthropoda; class Insecta; order Orthoptera; family Acrididae; genus Schistocerca; species Schistocerca americana. The sequence goes on along the minus strand of NC_060119.1, from coordinate 893,016,275 downwards.
TTCTATTTTGTGCAATCAAAATGAGTAAAATGCCAGCCAGTGAGGGAAGTATGCACATGTACAAATGGAGTTCAAAAAGTTTTGCACAGCCGTCTCTAATCTTTTTATTTGTATTAGGAGGAGAATGAAATTTTTTGTGAGCATACTTGGAACATTTAGCTGTAAGTTGGTGTATAAAAGTATTTTCTTTTATTTACAGATGAGCCACAATGGACAGTGAAGTAGATGTCAGGTTGCGACAACGGTCGGTGATGCAGTTCGTCTTCAAGACCAGCTATGATTCTGCCACATCGATTCACAGGAAGTTGCTCCCTGTTTGTGGGGAGGACACAGTGTATCACAACAGTATCCAGTGGTGGTTGCAGAGGTTTAAAAAGGTGATTTCTCTCTACTGGACAATCCACGATGAGGTAGACCATCGACGGCAGTGACTGATGTGAAAAAGGAGACCATTGATCAAATCGTCCAAAATGACAGATGTGTGACAACATGACAGCTTGCTGAAATGACTCATTTGTCATTGGGTAGTGTGGTATCGCTGGTACAGTCACTAGGGTACAGAACAATCTGTGCACATTGGGTGCCTAGATTACTGCCAAGAGAAATGAAAACATTGAAGAAAAATGTGTGCGAGGGTCTCATGAAGATCTTTACTGAAGAGTGGAAACAGTGTTTTGACAGCATCATTACCCAGTATGAAACATGGTTGTTTTTTTCTGAACCTGAGAGCAAAACCCAATCCATAGAGTTGTGTCATCCGGGTTGTTCTCAGAAGAAGAAAGCAAGACTTTCATGAACAGCAGGCTGAAAAGTGATGGCCTCCTTCTTCTGGGATCACTGTGGTGTCATTTTCATTCCACCTGGCTCCGCAATTAACCAGGTTCAAGACCCACAGACCACAGCTTCAGGGTCAGCTCATCAGACTCCACCATGACAATGCCAAATCCCATAAAGCCCTTATGACACAGGAGAAAATCAGGAAAATGGGTTGGAAAATTGTTCCTCATCCCCCCTAGAGTCTGGACTTGGCTCTGCCTGATTTTTAACTCTTTGTTCATATGAAGGCCCACTTGCACTGTAAAACATTTGATAGTGAGAAGAACCTCATTTCCTGTGCCAAGCAATGGTGTAAAAGTCAAAATGTGTCACAGCTGATGGAGGCTACACTGAGTAGGCTCAATGTATAGCTAAATGTTCCAAGTACGTTCACAAAAAATTTCATTCTCCTCCTGCAAAAATAAAAAAATTAGAGATGACTGAGCAAAACTATTTGAGCGCCCTTTGTATTTAATGCACTAATTTGAAACTTGTTTGTTTCGCCATAAGCATTGTCACAGGAAAGAAGTACACAGAGATGGACCTGATGCTTTTTTGTTCATGTCAAGAGCTGGTAGAGAAATGTTGGTTGCAGGGGTGTGCAATGTGTCGTGGTACTGAAGCGATGACTGTTGAAGCATTACACCTTCAGGATACTGACAATGATGTTACATATACATTGTGAAAGGGAGGAGGGTTCGTGAAGAAGCCAGTAAAGCCAGAGAAGTTAGTTACAGAGGTTTGGCATTGAGCCATGAAAGGAATAGCTCACTATCATATTTGGAGTATTCAGAGACAGGTCTTAGCAGGAATAAGATCAGCTACATACCAGAATACTGACACATTAATTCAAACAACAAAAAATCCAGGATGGAATGTAACAATATTATGGGAAGGAAAGTTGCTACTCACCATACAGCGGAGAAGCTGAGTCACAGATAGGCACAACAAAAAGACTCTCACAATTATAGCTTTCGGCCATTAAGACCTTCGTCAACAACAGACAGACATATGCGCATGCGCGCGCGCGCACACACACACACACACACACACACACACACACACACACACATGAATGCAGTCTTGTCGTTGTTGTTGTTGTTGTTGTTGTTGTGGTCTTCAGTCCTGAGACTGGTTTGATGCAGCTATCCATGCTACTCTATCCTGTACAAGCTTCTTCATCTCCCAGTACATACTGCAGCCTACGTCCCTCTGAATCTGCTTAGTGTATTCATCTCTTGGCCTCCCTCTACGATTTTTACCCTCCACCCTGCCCTCCAATGCTAAATTGGTGATCCCTTGATGCCTCAGAACATGTCCTACCAACCGATCCCTTCTTCTAGTCAAGTTGTGCCACAAACTCCTCTTCTCCTCAATTCTATTCAGTACCTCCTCATTAGTTATGTAATCTACCTATCTAATCTTCAGCATTCTTCTGTAGCACCACATTTCGAAAGCTTCTATTCTCTTCTTGTCCAAACTATTTATCGTCCATGTTTCACTTCCATACATGGCTACACTCCATACAAATACTTTCAGAAACAACTTCCTGGCACTTAAATCTATACTTGAAGTTAACAAATTTCTCTTCTTCAAAAATGCTTTCCTTGCCACTGCCAGTCTACATTTTATATCCTCTCTACTTCATCCATCATCAGTTATTTTGCTCCCCAAATAGCAAAACTCCTTTACTACTTTAAGTGTCTCATTTCCCAATCTAATTCCCTCAGCATCACCCGACTTAATTCGACTACATTCCATTATCCTCGTTTTGCTTTTGTTGATGTTCACCTTATATCCTCCTTTCAAGACACTGTCCATTCCATTCAACTGCTCTTCCAAATCCTTTGCTGTCTCTGACAGAATTACAATGTCATCGGCGAACCTTATAGTTTTTATTTCTTCTCCATGGATTTAAATACCTACTCCGAATTTTTCTTTCGTTTCTTTTACTGCTTGCTCAATATACAGATTTAACAACATCGGAGAGAGGCTACAACCCTGTCTCACTCCCTTCCCAACCACTGCTTCCCTTTCATGTCCCTCGACTCTTATAACTGCCATCTGGTTTCTGTACAAATTGTAAATAGTCTTTCGCTCCCTGTATTTTACACCGGCCACCTTCAGAATTTGAAAGAGTATTCCAATCAACATTGTCAAAAGCTTTCTCTAAGTCTACAAATGCTAGAAACGTAGGTTTGCCTTTTCTTAATCTAGCTCCTAAAATAAGCTGTAGGGTCAGTATTGCCTCACGTGTTTCCATATTTCTGCGGAATCCAAACTGATCTTCCCCGAGGTCGGCTTCTACCAGTTTTTCCATTCGTCTGTAAAGAATTCACGTTACTATTTTCCAAACATGACTTATTAAACTGATAGTTCGGTAATTGTCACATTTGTCAACACATGCTTTCTTTGGGATTGGAATTATTATATTCTTCTTGAAGTCTGAGGGATTTCGCCTGTCTCATACATCTTGCTCACCAGATGGTATAGTTTTGTCAGGACTGGTTCTCCTAAGGCTGTCAGTAGTTCTAATGGAATGTTGTCTACTTCCGGGGCCTTGTTTCGACTTAGATCTTTCAGTGCTCTATCAAACTCTTCACGCAGTATGATATCTCCCATTTCATCTTCATCTACATCCTCTTCCATTTCTATAACATTGCCCTCAAGTACATCACCCTTGTATAGACCCTCTATATACTCCTTCCACCTTTCTGCTTTCCCTTCATTGCTTAGAACTGGGTTTCCATCTGAGCTCTTGATTTTCATACAAGTGGTTCTCTTTTCTCCAAAGGTCTCTTTAATTTTCCTGTAGGCAGTATCTATCTTACCCCTAGTGAGATAAGCCTCTACATCCTTACATTTGTCCTCTAGCCATCCCTGCTTAGCCATTTTGCACTTCCTGTTGATCTCATTTTTGAGACATTTGTATTCCTTTTTGCCTGCTTCATTTACTGCATTTTTATATTTTCTCCTTTCGTCAATTAAATTTAATATTTCTTCTGTCACCCAAGGATTTCTACTTTTTACCTACTTGATCCTCTGCTGCCTTCACTACTTCATCCCTCAAAGCTACCCATTCTTCTTCTACTGTATTTCTTTCCCCCATTCCTGCCAATTGTTCCCTTATGCTCTCCCTGAAACTCTGTACAGCCTCTGGTTTAGTAAGTTTATCCAGGTCCCATCTCCTTAGATTCACACCTTTTTGCAGTTTCTTCAGTTTTAATCTGCAGTTCATAACCAATAGATTGTGGTCAGAGTCCACATCTGTCCCTGGAAATGTCTTACAATTTCATTTCTTGACATGAAACATCACACAAATGTATTGCATACACAGTAATAAAGCTATGCTTTCAGGAGGAAGGGTGTGTGTGTGTGTGTGTGTGTGTGGGGGGGGGGGGGGGGGGGGGGATGGGAAATGTGTTAAAAGCTTAAGTCCCACTGCCTTAACCCTGAAAGATTGAGGCCAGTCTCGAACATGTTAACTAATGGATATGCATTTATATGTTTGGTATGATTATCTAAGACATTATCAATCAGTGTACTGCTATTTTGACATAACCAGGTTGGAAAATTAATTACTGAAATCAAATTGTGCAGCCCAAATTGTGTTTACAGGACATTTTTCCTTTCAGACCACTTTAGAAAATCTACATTTAAATTACCACACATCGCTGGTTGCTTCCTTCTGTCTGACAGATAGTGCAGTAAAGAACCACGCTTCCTAACAAGCAGGTCAAAGTTTCCCAGTGGAGATCTGTATACAGTTAAAATTATAAATGATGTATTTTTTCATCAGCTCACAATCAGATGTTGTAATGTCCTGATATGTACAAAATTTACTTATTTAATGTTTTTTTTTTTACTTTGTGATGTGCTTAAAAAAGGAAGCTGTTAATTTATAAACATTTACATTTAACTTCTCTATCCCTGTGGTTACAAAGCATTCAGGCAGGTTTTTTCATGTTACCTTTAATAATAATAACCTTGTATTTTAAACCCCTGATATTACGATAAAATAAGCTAATGCTGCTTTTCAGTAATTTGTTACATATCTGTAGGAGTCTTCGGTCACAGTAATTTCCTTTAAACCTGCCCAACTCTAACATAAAAAGATACTCTCTGACACTACTAATTACAAAGATTTGTGTGACTGGCCCTCTGCATATTTTCTGTTAGAACCTTTGCCAACTTATTGCTCACTCTCTTATCCAGTTGTAGGTCATACCTAGTGTCTGCCACCTGCAGTAACAGGCACAGCACTAGTGTGAGACCTTATTTCAGTCAGTGTTTACAAGGATTTCAGCAGTGGTTACCCCGACCTGATTATGGAGGTGTAGAATCTGCATCAATCCCAAATTTATATGAGCTGTTGCTGCACCTATTTCATCCAGGTTTAGCAAAGCTCCACTTACACTCATCACCAAATTTCCTTCACAAAAGTACCCACATAATGGCACTATGTTCCCCATCACCTGCTAAAACTGGCACTTGGTTTCAAAATACTTGTGACCTGGTAAGCTGATCCTAATTTGTCCTGTAGCATCTGACTTACACCCCTCCCATGACTTCTACCTAACGGCAAGACAATTTTTTCTTAGTTCCCTGTATTTCAGGCCTTCCTTAAGTTACATTTCTGTCTCTACTTCCCACCACAACTACTTCAGGTAACAAGACAAACAAATTTTATCACATGTTATTTCAGAGTGACCGCAAAACTGTTCACTTTTCAGTCCTTGCTTTCTGCCTTTGCTCTGTTCTCACAGTCTTCAGTCTGTCTAACTCAAATTTCAGAAAATCTAATTCACATTTCAAAAAATGTGATTCAGCCTGAAGTACACATATCTTTTCTATCAGCTCAGTAATTATCTTATCTCTTCTCCATGCCCTACAGTTCCACGGGATTAACTTAAATAGTTGCCCTGCAGAATTCCACACTACAATTGCACCCCTGAAATATACACCCACGACTGTCACATGCCACTCACCTCTTTGAATATTCTATGTGCTACATCCACACTTGTCAGACATTATAAAATAAATTTAAAATTAAAAACAAGTCTAAAACATTAAAGGAAGCTTTTGACCATGTCAGAAAAAACACACTAGCATTCATTCTTACACACATACACACACACACACACACACACACACACACACACACACACACACACACACACCATCAACCACCAGAGACGCTATCTTCTTCTTAACGCTTCATTTACAATTGGACAAATAATAAAACCAGTGCAATACTGTTTCAGTCTGTGTGAATGACAATATGAACTTACACTAAAAAAAGAATGGAAATTGGAAAGCTACTGCAGTTTTATGAGTGTTTATGCCATTCATTACTCATTAACAAGCGCATGGTTGCCTTTCCTTATTTTTGTTTTTGCTTCCATCCTGGAATTACATTTTTGTAATAAAATTCTATTTTTTATGGCAGTATATGCTATGGATGTAGCTAGCACAATGACAAACAAAGCGTAACACATAAGCGCAGGTACATATACAAAGATTGGTTACATACTTCGAATTTTAGTGGTGCATTTTTTGAAATTTAGTTTCCTCTTTATTACATCATTCACATCCCCTCCTTCATAACTTATTTCATAAAACATTTTGTATATATGCACCTGCTTTTTTAAAAACAAACCACTGGGTAAAATAAAGAGCAGCTTGCAAACTGAAGTCAAAACATACATTCCATGCATTGCTTGTGACTATAGATGCCACTTGGTGCCAAAATACATAACAGAACAATGCAGTACTATAATGTGAAGTGCTCTGCTAATCTACATCACAGAAGTGTTGTGTGGCATCTAATAACTACCATATTATTAAAAAAATCAATCAAAAATTACGAATCTTACTCCCACTCAAAAGATGAAAGCTTCGAGATGATAGATCAGACTGTCGAACTCTTACAACATTAGGTGCGGCCCAACGTACCCTTCTTCGAAGCTCTGTATGAAAACATTAATTCAGAGAACTATGCAAGCTATCTAATAAAGAACAACTTACTGATAATTTTTTACAAAATAATAATATTTATATGCCAATGACTAGCAATGACTTTCGAAATAAATTACAGTTTGTCAAATAATAAATCATTATCTTCCACAACATATATTAGAAATTGCTAAATAGTATATGTTGGCCTACCACAATGAAAAATATAGTTAACAACACAATTTATTATTTTCAACAGAGGAAAATACAGGAGGGAATATGGCAAACAAATCCGGGGTACAGCTGGGCAGCCACATGGCACCATCCAGTGCCAACCTATTTGTGGCCATCCTTTCTGACCACAAAGAATCCCAAACCCCTAATCCAGTTTCATTTAGTTCAGATTCCTTTATGACATCTTCATGATCTGTATTGAGGGTGATGACACCCTATCCACATTCTTACCTTCTCCCCCATTCACTTCACCTGGTCCGAACAAGCCGCCTTCCTTGATGTTGACCTCCACCTCAAAGATGGCTACATCCGTACCTCCATACATATCAAATGTATCAATCACCAACAATACCTCCACTTCGACAGCTGCCACCCATTCCATATCAAAAATCCCTTCCATACAGCCTAGCCGCCCATGGTCATAGGATCTGCAGTGAGAAGCAGTCCCTCTCGAAATATAACAAAGATCTCACTGACACCTTTACAAACCATAATTACCCTCCCAACCTTGTATGAAACATATTTCCTGTGCCTTATCTCACCTCCCAAAGTCCCACTGTCCAGCCATAGAGTAGCATTGCCCTCATGACTCGGGGCCATCCAGGATTGTAGCAACTGAATCACATTATCCACCAGAGTTTTGACTAAACCCTGTCATGCCCACTTTCCTTCCCACCCCTCCCACAGCAGTATTCCATCGCTCACCAAATATATACAATATCCTCGTCCATCCCTACTAGGACTGTTGCTGTTTCTAGAAATACTGTGAATCCGATATATCGATATTTTAAAAAATATCATTATCGGCCCTTAACCACAAGCAGCAGTTTACCGTGCCCCACCCCTACACTGTTATTCCACCCCCTCCCTGTCCAAGCCTCCTCCTTGTCCCCAATACCCAGAATGCATTCCCCATCATGTGCTGCTACTCTCAGTCTGGCCTCGGCAGCCAGAGACTGTGGTCATATGGATGTGAGTTCCTTGTATGTGTGTGTGTTGTCTAATTCTCATGAAGGCCTTTTTGGCCAAAAGCTTCTTTTTTTTTTTTTTTTTTTTTTTTTTTTTTTTTTTTTTTTTTTTTTTTTTTTTTTTTTTTCTATCTGGGACTCAACATCTCTCTGCTACCTGACGAGTTGCAATTTACTATTTTACTCTTCTCTTCCCCTTCTGGAACAAATTCTAATATACCTTGCTAGTCATTATACACAAATTAGTAGAGAGTGGTAATTACTTTTTGGCTGTTTGCAATGCATTATCACGCCGTTGGACGTTTGAAGCTGAAACAAATTATTTTTCTTGTATTGGAAATTACATGATTGTGTGGCTAATTATGGCAATTTTTTTTTACTTTTTGGATGCTTCTCTGGAAAGTAATTTAGGTTCTAATTCATGCATGAAGCCAGAATAATTGTGTACAATGTTTTGACACACTCAGGGGGAAACCTCTGCCTTATGTAGACCTACCAACATAATTAACAATGTTTGTTTCTTTTTGCTAACAATTTATGATATTTTAGCTGTCTGAGGTTCATGTGGAACTGTTTTCTCATTAGTTATTAAATAATCAACACAAAGCAAAACAATACAGTTTGATGCAGCTGCTCAAATACATGGCCTAAGAGTACTAGTTGCTATAACAGTTTATGATGATTGCCTGATACAGCCAATTTAGCACTTGGGAATCAAGAACTGCAGGAAATGTTTCTTAATTTTAGCTATTTAAAGGTAAGATCCATTAGAAACACTCATGGTATCTCATCTGTGACATTTGATAGATTGATGCATGCAAGCCACCACCATTTCCAGTTGTTATCTCAGCAATCATCTTTCAGCTTCTTTCTTCTCTTCTGCTTAGGCTTTAGAGCCAATTAAAGTAATATTTTGCTAACAGTCTCTTCATGATTCTCATTACATACCCAAAGGACAGCATACAAAAATGACATAATGAGTGGAGTGAATTAATGAATCATAAATATACTTTGTGGAAATGCTGTTAATAATGTGAGGACTGATCAAATTATTTATTAATTTATTTTTTACAGATGTTTATTACTCAATTTCAATGTTAACATGATCTTTTTCGAAGTACCCCTCCTCCTACTTGAATGCACTTTTTACAGCACATCTGCCAGTCCTTAAGCACATGGTGCAGGTCATTGTCATGTTTTTGAGAATTGCTTAATTTTCTTGAGCATTGTTTCAGAGTTCTTAAATGGAATGTCCTGAAGCTTTCCTTGCAATATGCTTCTTCAGTTTAGTCTATAGAGACATGCAGTATGCTGCTGTAACAGTAGTGTGAGGAGGAACTGCATGCTAGTAAATCATTCTATGACAGTCAAAAAATGTGATTTCCCAGCAGATAGAACAACTTTTGCCTTATTTGATGTTGGAAAACCTGACGATTTCCACACTGTGCTCGCTTCTTTTCCTTCAGGAGCATAATGATGCAGCAATTAATCATTGGCAGTGATAATTAATTCTAAAAGCACATCATCAAAGAGACACAGCACTTCACAGCTTGTTCCCAATTGCACAGCATTTTGTTCGGGAGTCAACAAATGTGGCACCCAGCAGGCACAAGCACAGCTCCTGTGCATATGATTATGTATAATCGTAAAGACAATGCCACATGAAATTCTGAACACTTCACTGAGGTTACCTGAAGTTATCCACCAATACTCAGTCTCAGTCTTTGTTGATCAGCCCTTGCAGTAATGGTGGTGATGGTGGTACTTATTTGATGGTGTTTGGTGGTGGTAGTAGTAGTAGTAACAAATGAAATAATAATGAAATCAGGTTGCATGGTATCAATAATGGTATATCAGCACTCAGTGTCAAGATGAAATATATTTAGTTTCAAATTTCTAAATCAGTTCTTTATTCTTAAAAAGGAACGACAGTGTCACAACTAGCAAGTATTCTTCATCATAACTGAGCATGAGTCTTTACTATGTAGGAAACTGGATCATGATGTCTTACTTCCTGCAGAATGTGTTAGGCCTCTTACGGCGTTCCTCTTGCATATTTGGTGTCTTATCTTTCACAAAGTACAGGGTAACACTAAGAAACTGTTCCAAAGGAATAAAACTAAACTGAAAATAGGGGAATACAATAAATTGAGTTCTGTAAGGTTTGCTACATGATCTGAATAAAGTACTTATTCAGCATAAGAAAGCAGTAAATATACTGCATAAAATTCCAGATGAAGTATGATTCACACATCACAAAACAAGATGAAAAAAAAACCTGTATCTGTGTCAAATGTTCAGAGTGAGGATTTGTATTCTGGCACACAGGTCCTCAACTATATTCTCATCACATATAAAGCAGGAAATGGGGGATCTTAAAAGACAGCCAGGAAAAAACTGTCATGTGTTTTTTGCGGGATGATGAAATGGACATAAACAAGCAGATAAAAATTATGTAAATGCCAGTTTTGACACACTTAATATACAGAGTCTACTATCGTCACAAAAGTATCTTTGAGAGTTCAGACAATAGTACCAGTCATTCTAGGAAAGTGCATTCAATTCACCTTCCCTCTACCAAAAAATACGAAAAAGCATTTATTTTGGGTTACTTCAACCTTCCCCAACCAAATAATATGAAAAAGAAGTGGTTTGCAAAGATAAAAACTTATGAAATCACTTAAATGAAACTGCACACATTATCCACGTAAGAATACTTATACATAATTGATATGTAACTTACACAGACTTGTGCGTAATGTTTTAATGTAACTGAACACAGATAAACATAGTTTTCAGTTAATCACTTTAATGACATTCAAAAGAATGAAATCCAAATACAGGGTGTTTGAAAAGAACTCCCTAGTTTTAAGTACAAATTTAATGGGGAAATAAATGAAAAATTACATCAATGAGTACATATCATGAAAGAGAATTCCTTCAAGTTTTGTTTAATGTTCGTAGGCTTCAACATGGGATCCATTTGTTGCCCTGCACATGTCGAGATGTTAGTCCACTTCTCGCCATGTATTCACCAACGTTTCAGGTGTAACTGTCCCAACCACTGTGACGATTCTTTCTGGTAAATGATTGATGTCTCCGAGCTTTTTACTGTATACAACATTTTTTATGTGGCCCCAAAAGAAAAATTCCAGTGGGATTTCGTGGGGGCCAAGATATCGGGCCAGCCCTACCTTCCACCTTCCTGGAAAGCTAATGACAGGTAGTTTTTGCTGTAGGTGGTTCTTATCATACTGATGTCTAAAATTACATCACACTGTTATAACTGACTCAGTTTTCACAAGCCAAATAACACACTGCACTTTCTGTTGCGCAGTACACATTGTTGCTGAGTAGTTCTGCACTGCATGGAAGCACACCTGGACTGAATTGAGGGAACAGAGGAAGAAAACAGCACTGGTACCGTCTCAAGGTCAAGCAGACCTGCCAACCGCAGGGGAGCCAATATTTTAGGGTTGATGAATCAAACATCAAAAACTAGAATAGATTGTAGGACACATTAAAACTAGGGAGTTCTTTTTCATACACCCTGTATTTAATCATAGTCAGTAATTAGATATACAACTAAGTAATTCTGCATAAAGAATGAACACACATCTTCATTAAATATTCCTCCTGGAAGCCTGCATCAACATAAATGAAAAGTTTACTATTTTATGCAATGTGAACTGATATTAAGATTCTTACTTTTTACTTTCAGCCATGTGTATGCTGAGTCTTCTCCCGCCTCATTTGCTGCCAAGCACTGAAACATTCCAGAATCTTCCATAGTTAGCTTTTTTATAACTAAAGATCCATCTTCTACAACAGTGTACCTGAAACGTTAAAATGCAGTCATGAAAATGTAAATTTCTTTCACTTCTAACGAACTTTTAGAACACATATTACAAAACACAAAATCATACATAAAAGACATACTTATTGCCTGGTATTGAGTCAACCTTTTCAGTGTTCCGAAACCAAACAATGTTAGGCATGGGAACGCCAAAGGCTTCACATGGAATTGAAATCGTTGCTCCATATTCTCCCAAAGTTTCAGTTCTCAGATTGGTTGCAAATGATGGTTTCTCTGTCAAACAAATTGTTCAAAATGTTATATTATCAAAATGTTATATTAACAGGTCTTATATTCATGTTCTTAACTTTTTTACACTCTTAGAAAAACCAACTAAGTCAGAAAGAATCTTCAGTGCATCACAAAAAATATGTTTCATTACTTCATTAAAAAGGTTGTGGTAATGAACAAAAGATGACTCACCAAGAACCATGACATTTGCAGATGCTGAAACCACTGGAAAACCACCACTGCGCAGTCTAACTTGGCACGAGTACAGGCCCGTGTAAGTCAGATTAGCGTTCAATAATGATAGCGTATTGTTCCACAATGAACTGAAGTCATATGATATGCCTGCATTCTCTATCATAATTCCATCTTTCATCCACAGTATCTCCAACTCGTGCAGGGGTCTGCAGAATTTGAAATAATTCATAAATATTCCAACTAGAAAAATTCTCTACAAAATTATGGAATGTCTTTTGAAAATAATGTTTAACACTACATCGAAATTTAATAAGGAAATAAAGAAAGAAGTTAAAAAGCCGGAGGTGCCTAGTAACAGTCTGTTCAATAGTTATACATTAATTTCCTGAAACTAGCAGTCATTTACCTTGCATTTGCTATACATTTCAGTTCAGCCAATTGTTGTCCTTTAACAACATGCATATCTTGCGGCTTAATGATAATTTCAGGTGCAACTTCTTTTCCAGAATCTCCCTCAACTTTCAACCTTATGTATGCACTGTTTTCTTCCTTTCCAATTTGTGTATTTGTTGCTCGAGCCCTGTGTATAACAAAAAGAATAGGCTTTTCTGCTGTTAAACTATCCATACATTAAATAATTATATTATGCTACAAAAGTAAAATATATTTATAAATTTCAAAACCTGTATGCTCTCTGGTCTCCTGAATCAGCTGACAGAATAATAAGTTGTCCGGGTGTGAAGGCATATTTTCTGTCATATGGAAGTGTGCCACTATCAGACATCCACGTCACAGAGGGCTGTGGATGGCTATCTATTCTTGGCAGATCCAAAACAGCTGCCTTGCCCGATTCAACAGTCACTATCTTCTCTTCAGTATCTTCAAATATACCCATATCTGAAAAACAATTATAATTCCAAAGGAATGCACAAAAAAGAGCAGTCCGTTAAGTAAACTCAGCACAAAATACCCTAAAAAACAGATGAGTAAAAGGACAAAAATTATTAAATTAATCTGAGCATCATAAACAATGAAACTTTCAGGCACTGAAATGGAACATAAAACTTGCAATGATGCACAGGAAAGTTATAACAGTTTAAAGTAAATATATCTGATTCTGCATGGAGGATACACTTCATAAATCCTTGTCACAACATGTACTTCATAATGACAAATTTTCTGATTAAGAAATTTGTGTTGCTTAAATAGTCAGACAATAGGATAACAATTGAGCTAAATGACAGGCTACTCTCATTATTAAATGAAGAGTTTCTTTTTCTTCCCAGTGACATTTCCTCATGTTCTCTCTTTCAGTGATTGTTCCAAAATAATCTACTGCCACTTTGTTGAGCTAACTGTGGGAATATACATGTGAAATGTATATACAAATGTGATTTTCTCTATGGTCAGCTACACTCTACAGCTCTGTCATATTTTAGAAAACTGCACACATCTATATAATCTGCTCTGCAGTTTTTAACTCCCCGTCAGCTTAGCCAAGGCTTTGATGGCTAGTGATTTACCATAAAAAGTCAAACAGATGCTAAAGTATGTTGCAATTTTACTTTAAAAGCATGTGAAATGACCTGAAAAGAGTGAGGTACAGTAAGCAAGTACTGCTAATCATTAAAGAACCCTAACATATTTTAAATATAAACACTTCATAAATACTGTGCATGTTTTTCATAAATTAGTGCTACTTGACTTGGTGTCTATGTTTCCATAATGTCATTTGAATTTATTTTTTTAACAAATAATTGCATTTCTATTTAAGATCTGTCATTGTAAAATGTGCAATTACTAAACAAGGCACAAAAAGGTTTAGACATGTTAGAAATCTGACAAATTATACTACTTTTTTACGCACATGCAACAGTGACATCCAGTTTCTCACTAAAAATTGATCCAGCATCATTTTTTGCTATACACTGGTAACTTCCTTTGTCCTCTTTTCGGATGTTGATGATCTTGTAGAAAGGTTCTGATGAAAAGTCATTAAGGACAACTCCATCTTTAAGCCATCTGTATTTTGGAGGAGGGTGACCTGGAATAAAAGAAAATTTGAATGGTAATTTACCCACAAAATTACAAGAGTAAACAGACTAGCAGAAAACTATTGTCCAACATAAAATGGCTTAGAAGGAATGGCCGTAAAACAAATGCAAGGCTGTTGAAGCACGCATGACAAGGAGAGAGATACATGCCTCCTGTGCCAGTACTAAGCACAAAGGTAAACTTAAAAGCAGAAGAAATATATAGAAGGGCTATACAAGGAAAATGAATGAGTAGGTATATGAAGATGACTTGGAAGAAGAATTTCACAGAGCAGTGAATGATCTTAAGTTGAAACAAGGCTCCTGGAATAAATGCCATTTCCTCAGAATTATTGAAATCCTTGGGAGAAGCAGCCATGACAAAACTATTCTAAGTGGTATGCAAGATATTATAGGCACAGGCAATAGCCATAGGCTACAATGAAATATAATAATTCCAAAACCGAAAAATATAGGTGCCGATAGGTGCACACAGGCTTGTTATCAAACCAGAAGTTTAATAAGTCATGATTGCAAAATACTGACACAAATTATTTACAGAAGAATGGAAAAACTGGTACAGCCTGACCTTAGGATGAGTTATAGTTCTGGAGAAGTGTAGGAATACGCAGTGCACTATTGACCTTACCACCTACCTTAGAGGATAGGGTCCACTGACCGCGAAACAATTGCAACACCAAAAAATAAGTAATGTACAGTAATGAAATATTGGGAATACATTTGTTTATATAGCATTTTTAAGTGATTAAAATAGCACGATAACAGGTTAATGTAAGCACGAGAAAAGTCATTCTAAATGTGAAATGCTGGTACATTAATAACAGATGTAACTGCTGGAATGTTGCATGCAAGCATGCAAATGTGCATGCATTGTGTTGCACAAGTGCTGGATATCTGTTTGTGGGATGGAGTTCCATGCCTGTCGTATTTGCACGGTAAATGCAGTATGTGAATGCTGCTCGAGTTGTTGTCCAATGATGTCTCATATGTGCTCAATTGGAGACAGATCTGGTGATTGAGCAGGCCAAGGCAATATGTCGACACTCTGTAGACACGTTAGGTTACCACAGCGGTACTTGAGCGAGTGTTATCCAGTTAGAAAACGCCGTCGAATGCTGTTCATGAATGGCAGCACAATAGGTCGAATCTCCAGATTGACCAACTAATTTGCTGTCTGTGTGTGGGAGGAGAACCATGAGAGTGCTTCTGTTATCACACAAAATTGCACCCCAGACCACAGCTACAGGTTTAAGTCCAGTCTGGCTAACACGCAGACAGGCTGGTTACAGGACCTGAACTGGCCTCCTTCTAACCAACCCACGGCCATCAATGACACTGAGACAGAACCAGCTTTCATCAGAAAACACAACAGACCTCCACCCTGCCGTCTTATGAACTCTCACACGACCCACTGAAGCTGCAAATGGCAGTGGTTTGGGGACAGTGGGAGGCACAATACAGGGCATCTGCCTCGGAGCTGTCCTCGAACTACGCAATTTGTATCAGTTCGTTGTGTCATTGTGGTGCCAAGTGCTGCTCAAATTACTACTGCAGATGCAGTTCAATGCACCAAAGCCATATGCCGAACAAGATGGTCTTCCCTCTCGGTAGTGCCATGTGGCCGTCCATAGCCTGGTCTTCTTGCAATGGTACATTCTCGTGACCATGTCCTTCTGCAATACCACAAAAGGAACATCTAGCTTCTCATAGCCCTATTACACAACCTCATTCAAACTAGATGAAGTATTGATATTGGCCTCTGCACTGCCTTCCAGGCATACTTGACTAAAATCAATTCACCATGTTCAATCCCAAAGGCAACTAATGTTCATGACTTTTGCAGCATGTATTTGAAGCAAACCTGTCTCTGCCACCTTCCAGGCATTTTTGAACGAAATCAACTCACGGCGTCCTCTGCCACCTTCCAGGCATTTTTGAACGAAATCAACTCACGGCGTCCTATCTACAAGGTAACTAATGCTCACAATCATTACAGCACGTCTTTAGAGCAAACCTGATTTGCATCCACATAGTGACACTACTATCACTACTTGTGCGACTGGTGCGAAGGTTGAATGGATGTCACCTTCCTGGTGTAGAAACAGCCCACCAACTTTCAATTCTGTCGCACAACTCCTTCTTAGTGTTGCAAATTTTTTTTCCGTCAGTATAGAATTTGTAAGTTTAGAGACAGCTTTTGACACTGTGGACTGAATGACAGTATTTGAAATTCTGAAGACACCACTGATAAAAACTTGTACAGAAACCAGATTGCATTTATAAGAAGGAGAAGCACAAGCTGAGAAAGGAGGGAAAGGGAATTAAAGGCAGGTAGAAGAAACAGAAATTTTCGAGGTTCGTTGAAGAGTGATGCCACTGTAATTCTGAGCCGAACCGAGACAGCAGCAGAAATGTTTCAGCTGGGCCATAACGATCCAGATGACTTCTTATGCCATCTAATCTCCATGCACGAGTGCTGGCCTTATCACTCTTAACCCCAAGAAAGAGGTGCACAGCAAGTAGGGGAAACGTGGTTCCGCCGAAAATTAAGACCAAACCATCTCCGAGCAAGGTGATATAGAATTTTTTTGGGACTGCCATAGCATTGTGCTGACAGATTATGGTCTTGACAGTGGGCAAACTGCCACAGGAGTATGATACCGAAATCTCCTGATGAAGCAGTAAGCTATCTAGAGGCAGAGGTGTGTGTGTGTTCAAAAAAAAAAGAAAATATTGTACATGCTGCTTCTTTGGGCTTGTTGAATTATGATATCCCATGCCTTCTTCCACTTTCCTACGATGAAGAAACCATTATGTAGCAGATATTCCAAGAATGGTGATATTTGAGGTGGAATGTTGTTTGAATAGTCAAAATAGAGACTTCTACAACCAAGTTCTTCGCCAAATTATCCTTCCTTTAGAAAAAAAAATGTGTTGCATTAAAGGGTGAATATATAGAAAATTACTGCCACAATCACCAAGTTTCATGGTCACTGCTTAATTTTTTCGATGTGATGTTTAATAGTAAAGACACTAGAGAGGCAGTTCTGATGCTGCGCTTGATAACTGAAGCAAGTCTGAAGAAAAATAGAGACACATCCATAAGCTTTGTCGATCTGGAAAAAGTGTTCGACAACATAGAATAGTGCAAGATGTTCAAAATTCTGAGAAAAACAGGAGTAAGCTATAGGGAAAGATGGTAATATATAATGGTTCAAATGGCTCTGAGCACTATGGGATTTAACTTCTGAGATCATCAGTCCCCTTGAACTTAGAACTACTTAAACCTTACTAACCTAACGACATCACACACATCCATGCCCGAGGGAGGATTTGAACCTGCAACTGTAGCGGTCACGCGGTTCCAGACTGTAGAGCCTAGAACCGCTCGACCATCCCGGCCGGCTATATAAGAGGTGCAAGAGTGGAAGATCGAGAATGAAATGCTCGAATTAAGAAGAACATGAGACAGCTATGAAGTCTCTCACCCTACTGTTCAATCTATACATTGAAAAAGCAATGACGGAAATGAAAGAAAGGTTCATAAGTGGGATTAAAATTCAATATGGAAGCATATCAATGAAGAGATTCGCTGATGACACTGCTATCCTCAGAGATACGCTGATGACACTGCTATCCTCAGTGAAAGTGAAAAAGAATTATAGGTTCTGTTGAATGCAATGAACAGTCTAATGAGTACAGAATATGGATTAGAGTACATCGCAGAAAGATGAAAGTACTGAGAAGTAGCAGAAATGGGAACAGTAAGTAGTAGATTAAGTTAAGCAATTCTGCTACTTAAGCAGCGCGCTAACTCACAACGGACAGAGCAAGGAGGACATAAAAAGCATACTAATATTGACAAAAATGGGATTCCTGGCCAAGAGAAATCTACCAGTATAAAACAAAGGCCTTAATTTGACGAAGAAATTTCTGAGAACGGGTGTTTGGAGCACAGCATTGTATGGTAGTGAAATATGGACTGTGGGAAAACCAGAACAGAACAGATATAGTGGTACAGAAGAAATGCTGAAAATTGTGTGGACTGTTAAGGTAAAGAGTGAGGAAGTTGCCTGCAGAATCAATGAGGAAGGGGATATATGAAAAACACCGAAAAGAAGAAGGTACAGGCTAAAAGGACATCTGTTAAGACATCAGGGAATAACTTCCATGGTACTGAAGGGGTGGGGGGTAGCTGTACAGTAGAAACTGTAGTGTAAGAGGCAGACTGGAATACATCCAGCAAGGAACTGCTAGGCTGCAAGCACTACTGTGAGATGAAAAGATGGACACAGGAGAGGATTCCATGGCAGGAAACATCAAACCAGTTACATGACTAAAAAAGAAGAGAGAGAGAGGCAAGAAAGAGTTAAAATTTTATGATAACTTCTTGCATAGGAGTATATGTTGTCAAACTACATAACACTTTTTATGAAGTGTAGAAATTTGCGGTGCTTTACATTTAAGGGTGGTGTTACAATTCGTCCTTTCCCCTCCACTCTTCACAGCAACCAATGCACAGCCATCCTCAGACGGGGTGCATTTCTCATCACAAAATGCACCAGATTTTAGCTGTACCATGCAGAATGCGCTCGCCATCATGATTTGTAGAGCCCGGATTAGTATGTAAATACTTTTTTTCGTTTTAAGTAAATTTCATTCTTTTTGAAGTTTCCTACATAAATCATGACATTTGGAGTCGCAAAATGTAACTTTCATTTTCTATATTTTCCCATATTTCAAAATTTAATCCATATTTTGTCATCAAAATAGCATAAATCCATGATTTCAACGCTACATTACATAAAACTGATTTTTTTAAAAGTGTGTCAGCAATAAAAAAATTCATTAAACGACACTTCAAAGTGCGATTCCTGGCCTCGGATTGGACTAAGCGAAAACACAAATCGCTCCATCCGAAGCTGCCTTGTCCTTGAGATAGCCTGCAAGCCTTTTACTGTTGCTTCCCAGGGATTATGGAAAGACGGATAGAAGCAAAATCTCTTCCAGAGCGTGAAGCACTGAACTGATGTTTTCGGAGGGAGGGGGGAGAGCACCTTTTGGCATGTTATCCACTGCTGTCAACATACCCTTCCCTATTAGCCACCTACTGTAGTGAAAATCTCTCACCAAAGCTACATGCTTTCATGAAAGCACATTTATAAACACGCTATTATTAAATGTGGTTCTTGTTTGTAGTAATGACTATGGTATTAAATTAAGGCAGCTAAAGCGCAATTTCTTTCGATAGTAAAGGCTATCGGTTACCCTCGACGTCCTTGAAATCTATCAGTCTAAACAGGGTGCAAGGGATCACGGAGAAGTTTACAGACGGTACCTGATACGCCGTCTTCGTCGTAGATATATTACATTATTTCTATTCCCCCACGTTTTCTGTTTCGTCATTCGATTGTCTTTCGCGTACAACGCAAAATAATTACACCTTACAAACAAACGGGCTAGTTCACGCCAGCGATGCGAGCAATGGAGCTGCAGCATTAAACGTTTCCTTACTGTTATACTCGTGCAACGTCTGCCCGCACTTCCACAAGGTAGTGCGCTAGCTGAATGTATAACTTTCCGTCCGTGTAATTCAAGACTATGAGTTTTGCCGCTACGTGTCATGTGTGATTTTCGCGTCTAAGTTCTTTCGAGTATAAAAGTTGCGTATCTCAGTCTGTGCGTGTGGCTTTTCATATGTACATAATAATGACAAAGGATAAGCAACCGCTCTGTTTCAAATTGCAAAAATATATTGACGATTTCCCAAACCAGTCTTTGAACACATATGGTAACGTACTGTTTTGTGATGCTTGTGAAAAATCGGTGTCGCCGGCCGCTGTGGCCGAGCGGTTCTAGGCGCTTCAGTCTGGAACCGCGCTGCTGCTGTGGTAGCAGGTTCGAATCCTGCCTCGAGCATGGATGTGTGTGACGTCCTTAGGTTAGTTAGGTTTAAGTAGTTCTTTTAAGTTCTGGGGGACTGATGACCTCAGATGTTAAGTCCCATAGTGCTCAGAGCCATTTGAACCATTTTTTGAAAAATCCGTGTCGACTGAGCAGCGGTTTCTAATATCACAGCACATGTGTAGGTTACGAACCCAGGTATCATACCCTGAATCCATTCGCCCTGGTGGGCCGCCCTCGTTCACGAGTAAAAGCGGGAAAACAATTTAGCCTGTTCCTCTAGTGCATTAAATTAAGTTTCAACTGCCGTCGAAGCGTAATGGATTGTGCAAATGCCTGGAAAACCTAAGATGGCGGGTTCGATTCCTGTCAAGTTCCTTTTTTCCGGTTATTTGCTTCAAATGTAATATTTTTAAATTTTCTAATCCTTTTCCGAGTCACTTTAACCATTGTATTAACTTTCTTATTTGTTCTCATTTCTCCCTTGAGCTCAAAATCACTGGTGTATTTGCAGTTATCAATCACAAATCAGTTCTTTTTTACAGAATGAGATTTTCACTCTGCAGCGGAGTGCGCGCTGATATGAAACTTCCTGGCAGATTAAAACTGTGTGCCCGACCGAGATTCGAACTCGGGTGTGAGTCGTGCTTCGGTAGCTCAGTTGGTGGAGCACTTGCCCGCGAAAGGCAAAGGTCCCGAGTTCGAGTCTCGGTCGGGTACACAGTTTTAATCTGCCAGGAAGTTTCAGTTCTTTTTTATTTTTTCCGTTTTCCTCGTGCATTTTCTTTTTTTTTTTTTTTGTGAGTTTGCGGCATGTAAAATGTCCGACAACGCAAATTCATCAACCAGCAAATATCATGGCGACAGAATGGAGGAATTTGACGAAGAAATGAGAACTCTCACGAAAGCCTTACGCTATGCATTGTCTGTTTACACGAGGAGAGATCTCTCCTTTCTGAAAGCGTCTCCGATTTTTTAAACGCAAACACAATAGCGGTGGGCGAACGAATCGCAAACGAGTCGACTCGTGACGAAGAGTGTACAGAAGATAACCTCACTTTAAACAGCGAGACTGATGAAGAAAATTATCCAACGTGACAGGATACGAACCTGCAACCTTGTTTTCCAGTCAATTAATGTTCTAAAGGAACAGGCTAAATTCTTTTTCGGCTTTTAGACGTCAACGAGGGCCCACCAGAGCGAATTGATTCAAAGTGTGATACCTGGGTTCTTAACCTATGCCACTGTCTAGGTGGTTGCAAAAAGTCGATTGCACCACTGGGAACCTCTCCTTGTTAGAAAAAATTTTGTCAGCAGCATTTACGGGGGTTGTTTGGCGTCAGTTCGAGACTTAATTCAGGATGGTCCTATATGGGTCGCAATCGATGAGACACACAAGGGCGGTGCATTGGCAATGTAGTAACGACTATTTGAAAATAAATGGAGCCAATCCTTTCTCTAGGCGTGTGAAGAACTTCTTAAACATAAATACCAAACATCAGCAAAAGCTCTTTAATGACGTTATGGGTGTTTTATGGCCTAATGGCGTAAAACACGAACGAGTTTTCTTGTTGGTTACCGATGCTGCTCCTTATATGTTTGGAGCTGCTAATGTTCTGAATGTTTTATATCCTAAGATGATCCACGTAACTTCCTTGGCACAGGGAATAAATAGATTAGCTGACTGCGTAAGGATAAATTACAGATATGTTGATAGTTTAATATCAAATGTGAAAAAAGTATTTTTGAAAGCTACCAGTAGGATCTCAACATTTAAAGAGATGCGTCCCGATAATATTTTGCCACCAGAATCAGTACTAACAAGTTGGGGTACAGGGCTTGAAAACCATACTCTAAAGAGGACTCAGTGTACATCAAAAGCATTTATTGCTTCGAATCGCGTCAGATTAAGGCACTGAAAACATATCAATATCACTGAAAGACAATGTAAGGATTATGGAAGGCATAAAAAAGAACGTGTACAGACAACGGGAGCACGAATAGTTCGAATGGCTCTGAGCACTATGCGACTTAATTTCTGAGGTCATCAGTCCCCTAGAACTTAGAACTACTTAAACCTAACTAACCTAAGGACATCACACACATCCACGCCCGAGGCAGGATTCGAACCTGCGACCGTAGCGGTCGCGCGGTTCCAGACTGTAGCGCCTAGAACCGCTCGGCCACTCCGGCCGGCTTTGTCTCCGTATTTTTTTTCATATTTTATACTTTCAAGCCCATATTATATGTACATATTTTGTCATTTTTAATACATATTTACCCGAACCCCAGTGATTTGCGTTCGCGCCGGTCTCTATCAGCATTTTTCACCTATCGCAAATCGCGCAGTTTGTCTGCGAAATGGACGCACGTAAAATTGCTATGTTAACACACTTTTCCTCCTTTGTCTATGTGCTGTCTGTGATAGATATAAATAAAAACTTTCAATATTAATCAACACGATACAAAAAAAAATGGTTCAAATGGCTCTGAGCACTATGGGACTTAATAGCTGTGGTCATCAGCCCCCTAGAACTTAGAACTACTTAAACCTAACTAACCTAAGGACATCACACACATCCATGCCCGAGGCAGGTACGGGTATCAGCTTTTAAAACTTCCGTTATAAATAGGGCGATAAAAATTTACTGTGGTGTAACACATAAGATAAAAACTGTTCCATCATTCTTACTTTTTAATACAGTCCTACGGTGTTTCTTACTAGATCGTTGCTTCTAGTAGCAGAATTTTTAAAGCATGTGAAATACAAGACTTTACAGAAGAAATGCACAAATCTCCTACTGTGAGTAATCTATCTTGTAGATAAAGTAAAAAAAACTAACTTGTTTACAGCAATTTTTCTGTCAATTTTTTGTAAGTGTGTGTGTGTGTGTGTGTGTGTGTGTGTGTGTGTACCTGCATGTACAGGTGTCTTTTTGTGTACAGTCATATGCAATATTTAAAAAGGAATTATGTATCCCACATTTCGGAACGTTGTTTAGAAGAATAAATAACTACTGATTTGAGATAGATTCACACAGTGACATAGAAATCAATCTTGCATTCATTCCCTGGCGTGTTCACAAAATCAAAGTAACACACTCCCAAAAGACAACGCTGTTATGTATATTACAAAACACACTTCCACTAAAGTAATAAGTAAGTCTGAAAATACTTTACCAAGCCTGAAAGTGAATACATAGAAAGCATAGCGCGGCGCGAACCATTTCCTGTGGATTTCTCAATTCCTCGCCTCTATCCACTACAATGAAGTTGTAGAGGCGCTCTAGATATCGGTATCTTTTATGTTACGATATCTCGAAGGCTTTACCCGTCGGCATGTCCATTAACTGACATTCAATTGTAATAAATCGAACCAGGAACGACGCGTTCTCTTATAAATCTTAAATGCGCCGTTGCCTTAAACAGCATACTTCCATAACACTCAAAGTTACAATAGGCAAATGCTTTACCCACCAATATGCCGTTCCGGTCCTTTTTATTGCGACAAATCGCACAAGAAACGGCGGGTTTTTTATGTATCCTCAATGTGCAAATGACGTAATCGAATATGGTGTCTCCCAAATTCTGCTAAGCAAAACGTCTTCCGCGCTTCGGCATACTGTGCAACGTGAAATTCCACGCTGTGACGTCACAATACTCGACCAGCTCCTGGTCCACGAATGGTTTCACGGTCCGTGACAGGACGGCTTAGCAGACACTGAATGCGCCAGACGTTATCCCGGCCGCCTCGGCAGGAACTGCTGGGACGAGTTTTCCAGATCGGCATCGTTGTTTGTTCAGTGTTACGGCGTCGCGACGAGCCTAGGGCGCACATGGAGGGCGCTACAATGGAGCAGCCTGCCTATCGTGGCGGCGGCGGCGCAAACGTGATCTCAAATTCACCGTCTGCCCGAACAAAGCGGGCACCACGGCGCGCGCCTGCGTTCAGCCGCCAGCCTGCTCAAAGGCGCAACGCGCAGCCCACCAACCTGCTCCCGCACAACGCCGTGCACTTTTCGTAACATATTTTCTCAAACATTAAAACACCAAAGGGGGCTGAAAACGCGGCTTCTACAGTACAACCCCATTCTTCGCCTCGTAAATGTTTCGGAACTACTTACGCAAACAAAGTAGTCTCTACCAAACAGAAGATTGGCCTCAACACCGCAGTGCCTCGGTAGTAGCGGATGATGAAAATAACGATTTTAGCGATCAGTCGAGAACAACGTCAACAGTGACGGACAAATTATTACGTCCTTACTTTACTTCGACCTGCGAATCGGCTCTCTCAACCAATTATGGAGAAGCGGTGCTTCGAAACACAGCCTGTAGACTACCATAGTTAATGGAGAAAACTGTCACGAGTGTAAGTGTACTGGAACCGCGCGACCGCTAAGGTCGCAGGTTCGAATCCTGCCTCGGGCATGGTATTGTGTGCTGTCCTTAAGTTAGTTAGGTTTAAGTAGTTCTAAGTTCTAGGGGACTGATGACCTTAGAAGTTAAGTCCCATAGTGCTCAGAGCCATTTGAACCATTTTAAGTGTACGATAACAGAATCAAAAACTTTATACTAAATATCGGTCGGCAAACGAATAGCTGTGGTTACGAGCCGCCTCTGACTTCAGTATGGAATATTGCCCTCCTCAGCACAAATGTATCTGAAATGCAAATTTTTGGCCGGCCACTGTGGCCGAGCGGTTCTAGGCGCTTCAGTCCGGAACCGCGCTGCTGCTTTGGTCGCAGGTTCGAATCCTGCCTCGGGCATGGATGCGTGTGATGTCTAGTAGTTCTAAGTCTAGGGGACTGATGACCTCCGATGTTCAGTACCATAGTGCTTAGAGCCATTTGATTTTCGCAAATTTTTGTGTCCCCACCTAACTGGACTCAAATTTCACCAATGGTCTACCTTAACACTACTGCTTCAGCATGTTACATGTTGACAATACTACAAGTCGCTGCTACAGTTCTTCAGCCGTATGAATGAGAATGCTGTATAGTTCACTTTTGAGATGAGCCCAGGCAGAAAAATCCTGGATTGAGGTCAAATACTGCTCGACGTACCGCCCTTGAACTATACTGGCGCGTTAGATGTATTACATCGTGCCTGTGCCATATCATGGAGTTATCACATTCCCCAGCCATGGGTCACGGCGAATTTTGAGCCCAGCCAGATGGGGACTTAATCGAGAATTTTTTCATTTAAAATATTTTGTACTGACTAAGGCAAAATTTCATACTGATGCCAATGGTGCATCGTAATCGTACTTCCGCTGTTGTCTTACGAACTGCACCGCGATATGTGTGTGTGTGTGTGTGTGAGAGAGAGAGAGAGAGAGGGGGGGGGGGGGGGGGAGGTTACAGCAGAGGGTTGGAAACCTAGATCTTCGTTTCTGGTTTATGAGAATTACCCATGCAACCACCAAGCCATAATTTAAATTATTTTGAGAAACACATACCGACTGAACACTACTGCCAAATTTAATAGTAGAATGGAAACGGAAATGAGCGTTTGGCGTGATTGGCCGGGAGGCCCCTTGAGGGGCAGGTCCGGCCGCCTTCGTGCAGGTTTTATTACATTCGGCGCCACAATGGACGACCTGTGCGCCGGATGGGGATGAAATGATGATGAAGACAACACAACACCCAGCCCCTGAGCGGAGAAAATACCCGACCCAGCCAGGAATCGAACCCGGGCCCGTGGGACGGTAACCCGTCACGCTGACCACTCAGCTATCGGGTCGGACAACAGTAGAATAATAATCGCAGACTAAGTAACGGTTATATATTTAGCAAACTGTTGTCCATTGTACTGAAATATGCGGTTTGCGTAGTATCATGCCTCGACAAGATATGTAGGTTTCCTATACACGACGATTGCAGTTTCTCCACGTCCGCTAGCTGCTGCGTAGACTGACTGTTTCGGACTAGGGTTTCCAACCGCAGTTTATTAGTAACAAGTCGTTCACCAAGGTAACCAAGTATCGCATTCAAAGAAGAAAAGACTTGTCTGCGGAGCAACTAGCTCCAACTTCTCCACTGGCGATCGTGGCAGTCAGTCGCGATCACTGAATAACAAACAGCACTGGGAGACGTTCCGGTCACGGTCCGTTAGCGTCCGAAGTCAGGTTCACTGCCGGGTAGGTGGTCTAGCGCCATGCGGCGACGCCTGTAACTTCGACGCTCGGTAGCGACATTGGATGACGTGTCCTCAGTTTGTTCCTCAAGACACTCTTTAAATCCCTCGATGTTTGTTGGTATGGTTTTGTAGCATCCTGCATAAATGTCACAAATAAAGCGACACAAAGTCTACCTCAAATTCTGTCTGTGCACGTTTCAGGTAGGTCCATCAATATATATTTGTATCACAAATATTTTTACCGCTTTTTATCTCACGTTACCGTCATCTAATTTCTATCACCCAAGCCCATCCGCCTTGTATCGAGGATATACGGCGAATCAGTTTTTACATTTTTAGAATGATTCAAACTGAAGAAAGAAGTTACGCTTATCATATTTCAATGAAAATAATCTGGATCTTCTACAGTTCTGTAAATAACGCTTCCGTTCGAATCGTGTTGATCATAAACCAGTTTATTATATACACGTTTCGTCCGCGAAGGAAAGAAGAAATAATAGTGCAACAGAAACAAAACATGTTACTATTCACGAAGTAGAGATGATATCTAATTGGTTAAGTTACTCACCGATGGCTTGGCACTGCAGTATCTTGGTGCGTCCTTCGCCGATGATGCTGTTCGTTGACGACGGCTGTGTGACGAAACGGGGAGCCTGTGTCGGGTCTGCAAAGAAATAAGACAATCCGATGAGAACTACTTGTTATTTCTCATAGAGATAAGCAGGTGTCAAAGACGAAATTCTAGATAACTGCATTATTCCGTAATCTGATTTCGTGCAGTAGCTTCAGTTTTCCATTTGGAATGAAAGTTTAAATTTTCAAATGGGTCAAAACTAGTCTCATACCTAATAGTCGTTTATGTAGTGTTTGCAAAATAGTTTCAAAACTGAAATTACATCAACCATCAAAGTAGCAGCGAAAACACATAACGATAAGTTAAGTCGTCACACATCTTGGGCATGATTAGATGTAATGTTAAGATATGATAGTACCTCTTGTAGTCATGAGATGGGAGTGTGAACCATCCAACAAGCTGCGTACAACTCTAACCACGACAAGAAATTTGTTGATAGCACGACGACATACGGTGGACTAGGTGAATGGATTACAATGAATTATTATGAAACTAATGGAAACGAACACCAATAAAATACTTAACCTAGCACAACCTCCATCACGGAAGCTACTGGCAGAAACAGTAAAAAGGTTCTATGCTCATTTATATAAACGTAATAACAATTTTTCATGAGATTAAAATATGATAACATGCAAGTTTTAAGCCGCCTGTAGAGTACATAAACAGGTGTGTCGATTATGCATACATAACATTCTGCTACAGCATCAAGCCATTGCTTCATGACAGTATATGAACTCAAAAGGAAGGTACTGCTTGCAGCAGCATAAGGCTGTAACTTTTTACGCAATGGTCGGGAAATCATTCAGTTGGTCACTCGTCAAACGTTATATGGTCAAAACACTGCATATTTTAACTATCTCTTCGTGTGATTAGTAGGATTACCGTTTAAGGACAGAAAATTAAGAAGATAGGTTGTGACAGTTTAAAGCCTTCGAGTTATCCTCTGGAGATAGCTTGATTTCGAAACAGCTGCCCGGGATGCGGTCATCGGATCTTGCCTCAACCCTGCCGCAAGACAGCTCATAGCGTAAGTTCATAAATAAATGCAAATATAAGTAACGTTTCTAGGATATCTTGCTGATGTTCAACGAGATTAACATATCAAAATATCTTAACTGCTAATTCTAAAATTCTCTGACAAATGCAGCTGGGGGACGGTTGTATGACCTTCAGGCCAAACGTCACAATAAATAAATAAATAAAAATAATTCACGTAGTTATGATCCACTACATACGAGGAGCGTTCAATACGTAATGCAACACTTTTTTTGCTTGAAAATAGGTTGGTTTTATTCATGATTCCAATACACCATATTATTCCCCTCTCTTTTGGCTACAAAATCATGTTTCACATGCGAAGGCCTTACGCAATCTTACTGGGAAAGTCTGTATGCCCGCATGGTACAACTCTACTGGTCGACGTCGTAGCCAAAGTCCTGCTGCATGAATAACCTCCCCATCATCCACGTATTGCTCCCCGCGGAAAGCATCTTTCATTGGGCAAAACAGATGGAAATCGGAAGGTGCTAGTTCTGGGGCATAGGTCGGACGAGGAAAAACAGTACAATGTATTGTTGTGACTTGTGTGAATCTTAGAGTTGCCATTTCCAATATTGCAGGAGTCAAAGTTGCGTGCTGCCGGGCCGCTCATGGGAGATGGGACAGGTTTGTGCAACTTCGTTGCGATAATGACCAGGCACTTCGCCCAACGATTCACAGTGCTTTTGTTCACTGTCAAGTCTCCGTAGATATTATGCAAGCGTCTATGAATATATACGATGTTCTGGTTTTCCGCCAAAAGAAACTCAATGACAGATCTTTGTTTGGAGCGCGCCTCCGTTACAGACACCATTTTGAAGGCTACGTATAGCACTGCCACGTATTGAAACTTCATGAAACTATAGGGGCTGAAGCGGGAATATTCCACAATGTCTCACATCAAATTACACATTATTTAAACTATAATCGGCCGAAAAAAAATGCGCTGTATTAATTAATGAACGCCCTTGTTGTTTTCGGCTTTGCGTGATGCACTGGACGTTGTCCGCACCATTCTTCCGAGTAACACCATTGCCTTTGGTATGCGGCTGTCGTAGTTAAGTTCAAATTGTCCTCATTTCATATGGATACAAATTATCAAACACCGTCTTCAAAGAAATTCAGCATCGATGTTCACCGCTCATGAAAACTAGATGTGTAACATCCATCAACTTGAATAGTTGCAACTAGATGAAAACTGCCAGATCGCCTCAAGAACAGAATACAGGGCAGAGCAGAAAAATGTAAAGCAGAAAAATACCTACTCAGCTAATATCTTCAGATTTGGAGTTTCTAATACACAAGTATTTTTGTAAAAGCAATTAGACCAAATAATTCTCTCTCCAAAGAGAATGAAAAACTGAACGTTTTCAAACGCAATCGGAGTAAGCATCCTGGCTGGCACATGTTTGAAGAATTAGTTGCAATTTCCATTGTCCAACGGGAAATAATCAACCATGTTCCTACGGCGGATGTCCTTTATTCCGAGCTTCCTGCGCACCTTCAGACAGCAGACGGAGCAGCTTCGATAATGGGCATATTCGTACATTAAAACTATGTGGTCTGATGTCGGCATCGGGCATTATTGCAGAATATTGTCCATTGGTGTAGAATAATTGTCTACCGTGGGGCACTACCGCACGGTAGAACACACAAATAAGCGCAGGCAAATACATCTGAACTTGCTAACCACACCATTAAGGTAGAAGGAGAGCCATTTACACAAGTGGAGCCACGCAGAGTAAGTTTTGTAGCCAACGACTTTGGATAATAAGGGCGGTAGTTAAGTTTTAAGTCGATACACGCCGTAACACCGACTAAATACCTCATAAACATTCCTTCTGGAATGATAGCCATCTTGTTTTATCCTGACAAATGGGCGAGAGCGCTTTTATACAGTGAAGAGCCAAAGAAACTGGTACACCTGCTTAATATCGTGAAGGGCCCCCGCGAGCACGCAGAAAAGCCGCAACACGAGGACTCAACTAACGTCTGAAGTAGTGCTGGAGGGAAATGACACCATAATCCTGCAGGGCTGTCTATAAATCCATAAGAGTAGATATGGTCAATAATGTTCATGTCTCGAGAGTTTTGTGGACAGCGGATGTGTTTAAACGCAGAAGAGTAATCCTGGAGCCACTCTGTAGCAAACGTGGGCGGGTGTGGTGTCGCATTGCCCTGCTGGAATTGCCAAAGTCGTCGGAATGCATAATGCACATGAATGGATGCAGGTGATCAAACAGGATACTTACATACATGTCACATGTCGTAGTCGTATCTAGACGTATCAGGGGTCCCAAATCACTCCAACTGCAACGACCCACACCATTCCAGAGCCTCCACCAGCTGACATGCAGGGTCCATGGATTCATGAGGTTTGTCTTCATACCCGTACACTTCCATCTGCTCGATACTATGTGAAACGAGACTTGTCCCATCAGGCAAAATGTTTCCAGTCATCAACAGTCCAATGTCGGTGTTGATGGGCCAGGCCGAGGCGTAAAGCTTTATGTCATGCAGTCATCAAGGATACAGGAGTGGGCCTTCGGCTCCGAAAACCCATATCGATGATGTTTCGTTGACTGGTTTGCACGCTGACACTTGTTGATGGCCCAGTAGTGAAATCTGCAGCAATTTGTGGTAGGATTGGTGTTCTATCACGTTGGACTTCGGGCTTCGGGCGTCGTTGGTCCAGTTCTAGCATTATCTTTTTCCGGCCGCAGTGACGTCGCAGATTTGATGTTTTACCGAATTCCTGATATTCACGGTACACTTGTGAAATGGTCGTATGGGAAAATCCATATTGCATCGATACCTCGGATATGCTGTGTTCCTAACCGTTCATTGTAGCAGCAGTAACCTATCTAACAATTGCGCCAGACACTTGTTGTCTTATATAGGCATTTCCGACAGCAAAGCCGTATTCTGTTTGTTTACATTGTATTTGTACAGAAACCAGATGGTGGTTATAAGAGTCGAGGGGCATGAAAGGGAAGCAGCGGTTGGGAAGGGAGTGAGACAGGGTTGTAGCCTCTCCCCGATGTTATTCTATCTGTATATTGGGCAAGCAGTAAAGGAAACAAAAGAAAAATTCGGAGTAGGTATTAAAATCCATGGAGAAGAAATAAAAACTTTCAGGTTCGCCGATGACGTAGTAATTCTGTCACGGACAGCAAAGGACCTGGAAGAGCAGGTGAACGGAATGGACAATGTCTTGAAAGGAGGGTATAAGATGAACATCAACAAAAGCAAAACGAGAATAATGGAATGTAGTCGAATGCTAAGGGTATTAGCTTAGGAAATGAGACGCTTAAAGTAGTAAAGGAGTTTTGCTATTTTGGGAGCAAAATAACTAATGATGGTCGAAATAGAGAGGATATAAAATGTAGACTGGCAATGGCAAGGAAAGCGTTTCTGAAGAAGAGAAATTTGTTAACATCGAGTATAGACTTAAGGGTCAGGAAGTCTTTTCTGAAAGTATTTGTACGGAGTGTAGCCATGCATGGTAGTGAAACGTGGACGATAAATAGTTTAGACAAAATGAGAAAAGAAGCTTTCGAAATGTGGTGCCACAGAAGGATGCTGAAGATTAGATGGGTAGATCACATAACTAATGAGGAAGTACTGAATAGAATTGGGGAGAAGAGAAATTTGTGGCACAGCTTGACTAGAAGAAGGGATTGATTGGTAGGGCATATTCTGAGGCATCAAGGAATCGCCAATTTAGTATTGGAGGGCAGCGCGGTGGGTAAAAATCGTAGAGGGAGACCAAGAGATGAATACACTAAACAGATTCAGAAGGATGTAGGTTGCAGTAGGTACTGGGAGATGAAGATGTTTGCACAGGACAGAGTAGCATGGAGAGCTGCGTCAAACCAGTCTCAGGACTGAAGACCACAACAACAACAACAACACTGTATTTGAATACGCATGCCTATACCAGTTTCTTTGGCGCTTCAGTGTTTATTGAGTAGATCAGACAAACAATATCCCAAAAATGTGTCGTTATCGCACTCACTGTTTACCGACTACTGTCACGGTACGTCTCATATCGACTTGTGACTAGAATGCCACCGTACCAGTGGACTTGAATGCGCCAGTCCAATCTACACAAGATTTCGTGGGACTAATGTCGGAACGAGCACCTTTTTCTACTTCTATTGTGGCCGGGTTTTAAAGCGAGCTAGCCCACAGTGCGACGGGACTAGTTGTAGCGGATGATCGTCCCAGGCGCCGTCGCGTTAAGGCCAGGAAGCCGACGCGCTTTGGCTATCGGCAGACGGGCCACCGTGCAGCGCACTGGCCGTGATTTCCGGCGGCCGGCGAGTAGATAAGCCCAGAGTCGAGACCGGGGCCTTGCAGGCGTCGACCGGGTTCTAGGTCGCCGTTTCCTCGGCGGCGCCTTAGCTGGCCGCGCCGGAAGGACGCGCCTCTGATGGCTCGGGCACGTCTCGAACCTCGGTTCACGGGCTGACGAGCGTCGATTCTCTCGTCGAGGTTCGCTATGCTCCGCTGAAGGCATGCGCCAGTGCCGCAATGCAACAATTTTCTCTTGAGAAATGTGACAGACTTGTTCTCCGCGCTGAAATGGAGGGAGGAATTTTAGGGTTTTTCGTACAGTCGACAACGAGGTACGGAGAAGAAGAATCGGTGCAGGAAATCGGTTCTATCTTCCGCTAAGAAACCGAGTGAGGTAGTGCAGTGTTATCACAGTGAACTCGCAATTAAAAGCTTCCCCAGGTGGGTCATCACTGCCATACGATCATCATCATCGCCATCCGGAGTAGACTACAGCATCATGCGGCACGACCATGTACACTACAAATATTTACGAAGGACAATCAAAATTTTAATTAGCGAGTTTTAAGCACGAAAAATTTTTTTTTCTTTAAATGCACGTACAGATCTGCTGTCCCAGTACACGCTGAAATCGGAAATCTGGGTGCTATAACGCCGCAAAAGAAGTCAAAACAAAATTGCACAAGCCAAGTACAGTGTAGTAGGGTCCAGTAATTTATTCTCGCCCGTGGTCTAGGGGTAGCGTCTTTGGTTATTAATCAAAATGTCCTCTTAAAATTTGATTAATAATCAGCATTTACAGCCGAAGATATCCGGCATCGGAAGTCCCCCTCATTCTGCCAACGGCCTTGTCAAAGAGGGCGGAGGAGCGGACAGAGGCTCAGAGCACTCTCTTGTCCTTGGGGTGGGAAACTGCGCGTAAAGGCGGGAGAATCAGCAATGATCAACGGCATGAGAAAGCAGATGGCAATGGAAACCACTGCAGTAAAGACACATAACGTGTATCCACACGACATTTGGCCTGTAATTGAAAAAGTGTCATGATGATCTCTCCATTGGCAAAAAATTCCGGAATAGTCCCCAACTCGGATCTCCGGGAGGGGACTGCCAAAGGGGAGGCGACCATGAGAAACAGATTAAATATGAGAAAAAGATTAAATAACCAATCAAAGGATAACGTTCTACGAGTCGGGGCGTGCAATATCAGAAGCTTGAACGTGGCAGGGACGCTAGAAAATTTGAAACGGGAAACGCAAAGGCTAAATCTAGGTATAGTAGGGGTCGTGAAGTGAAATGGAAAGAAGACAGTGTCAGTGAAGTGAAATGGAAAAAAGACAATGATTTCTGGTCGCATGAGTATGGAGTAATATCGACAGCAGAAGAAAATGGTATAGCGGGAGTAGGATTAGGAATAGGAAGGTAGAGCACTGAGTGTGTTACTGTGAACAGTTCAGTGATAGGTTTGTTATTATCAGAAACGACAGCTAAACCAACACCGACAACGATAGTTCAGGTATACGTGCCGACGTCGCAAGCTGACGATGAAGAGATCGAGAAAATAGATGTGAGGATATTGAAAGGACAATACAGTACGTAAAGGGTGATGAAAATCTAATAGTGATGGAGAACTGGAATGCAATTGTAGGGAAAAGGAGTAGAAGAGAAGGTTACAGGACAACATGGTCTTGGAACAAGGAATGAGAGAGGAGAAAGACTAATTTTCTGTGATAAATTTCAGCTAGTAATTGCGAATACTCTCTTCAAAAAGGAGGAAGTATACTTGGAAAAGGCCGTGTGATACAGGAATATTTCAGTTAGATTACATCATGGTCAGGCAGAGAAACCGAAATCATATACTGGGTTGTAAGGCGTACACAGGAGCAGATACAGACTCACAATCAGACCACTACGTAGTTGCGGTGAAGAATAGGTTGAAGTTTAAGAGATTAGTCAGAATAACCAATACGCGAAGAAGCGGGATACAAAAGTACTAAAGAATGACGAAATACCCTTGAAGTTATCTAAGGCTATACAGAAGCAATCAGGAACAAATGATAATTAACTGAAACCCTCAGCTGCCGACAAGTGTTGTTAATATACCTCGATGGGGACAGCTGAAAATCTGTGCCCCGACCGGGACTCGAACCCGGGATCTCCCGCTTACATGGCAGACGCTCTATCCATCTGAGCCATCTAGGGGACTGATGACCACAGAAGTTAAGTCCCATATTGCTCAGAGCCATTTGAACTGTTCTCGAAAGAACAGATACCATTGATGACCGCGCAGCTTCTCTAGAATAAATGATAATTAATTGAAACCCTCGGCTGACGGCAGCTATCGACAGCCACACTAGGACGATGGTCGTCTCCACAAACGCCGCCAACGAGGTGAAGGCGGCTTGAAATGTGCAGCACGCCAAGGCAGCACGCTGGAGGTAGCAGTAGTATGCTGTGGGAGATGTTCTCCGGCGCTTGCATGGGACCTGCGGCAGTAATCGAAGACAAGCTGACAGCTGCGAACCATCTGCATCCGTTCATGCTTGACGTCTTCCCCGACGGCGATGTCATCTTGAGCATCCATGTTTCAGAACCGAAGCCATGCTACAGTAGTTTAAGGAGCATAAGCTAGACGCAAATTGAGAAGTGTATAGCACGTGTGACGTGACACGACACTACAGGGCGACACGCACGTTCCGCACGGGTCGCGCGGGTCCAGCGCATATTGCGACGCGTACACCATACTTCAAAAAAAATGGTTCAAATGGCTCTGAGCACTATGGGACTTAACATCTGAGGTCATCAGTCCCCTAGAACTTAGAACTACTTAAACCTAACTAACCTAAGGACAGCACACAACACCCAGCCATCACGAGGCAGAGAAAATCCCTGACCCCGCCGGGAATCGAACCCGGGAACCCGGGCGTGGGAAGCGAGAACGCTACCGCACGACCACGAGATGCGGGCACACCATACTTCGCACGCGCCGACTGGCGACGCTCTGCGCTGACTGAACGAAGCGCGCGCAACCTCTTATCTTTCTCAAACGATTTTACAGGAACTATTCTCTGAAAATACATGATTTTTGCCTTACGTGTAGCGTTATATGTCGGCTTCGTGACGAAGTGCCCATCACCTCGCTAATGACCATTCTTATAGTAATGTACACATTTTAGTAAGACTACGCAAAACTCAAAAAGTTTGCAACGAAAATTAGGGGTCGCTATGATTTTATGTTTGGTGCGTATTACACCATATGTTGCTGCGTATGAAATTTAGCTAACATACTGAATTTTTGTTTAGACTTGGGAGGATATCTCTATCTGCCTCCGATCTCGAGAAAATGGATCCCGTGTAGCGCGCTCACTTCCGATCTCACGCCCGCGAGAATGAAATACTCGCAACATCTCTCGTATCTCCTAAACCGCTCGAGACATCGAAACGAAAGTTTGGCGAATGATAGCACACAAGGAGGAGAGTGTTTTGCCAATTATTAAACACACGGAACTTTCTTATCTATGGCGATATAACACTTCTTATTCTTCTTTTATTATTTATTTCACTCCAGTGACTGTAATTTTTTAAGAGTTATCGAGAGCTAGCGAAACATGAGCTTCCTAGTATGAAAATAAACATGAAATTTTTGCAAACCGATACTACGAGGTTTTTCGTAAGCTATTGAGCTCTGTGATTGCCAATTACTTGTTTAATGAGGGCCTCCGTTTCGGAATTCTGTCTGAATATCTGATGTGAGATGAGTTTGGCAAATTACATTGTGACAAAGGAAGTACAATTAAACCAGTCACCAAGAGAAATGTGGCCTTTACTCATAAATGGTGATGCTTCTTCGAATGAGAAAAGGTTAACAACTCACACAAAAACAGATTGGCAATTCTGTTGGAATTTTGGTGGAATCCCCGTAACCCATCGTATTTTTAACACTGAGCGACTGGAATGGAAACTTACCAAAGGATTTTATTCCTTCTCTTGATCTGAGCAGTATTAAAATAATGACGAGCGTTCCTTCAGGCGGAATGATAGGCACATGCCAGATACTGTTTACTCACCTGTTGTTGTTGTGGTCTTCAGTCCTGAGACTGGTTTGATGCAGCTCTCCATGCTACTCCATTCTGTGCAAGTTTCTTCATCTCCCAGTACCTACTGCAACCTACATCCTTCTGACTCTGCTAAGTGTACTCATCTCTTGGTCCCCCTCTATGATTTTTACCTTCCATGCTGCCCTCCAATACTAAATTGGTGATCCCTTGATGCCTCAACACATGTCCTACCAACCGATCCCTTCTTCTTGTCAAGTTGTGCCACAAACTCCTTTTCTCGCCAATTCTATTGAATACCTCCTCATTAGTTATGTGATCTACCCATCTAATCTTCAGCATTCTTCTGTAGCACCACATTTCGCAAGCTTTTATTCTCTTCTTGTCCAAACTATTTATCGTCCATGTTTCACTTCCATACATGGCTACACTCCATACAAATACTTTCAGAAATGACTTACTGACACTTAAATCTATACTCGATGTTAACAAATTTCTCTTCTTCTGAAACGCTTTCCTTGCCATTGCCAGTCTACATTTTATATCCTCTAGACTTCGACCGTCATCAGTTATTTTGCTCCCAAAATAGCAAAATTCCTTTACTACGTTAAGTGTCTCATTTACTCACGTAGAGCTTGCCAAACTGACAATGCGTGATCGCGAATAAAATAGTTGTTATTGAGAAAAGTAAACAATTGATCTGTCGCACAACACAATGGTCAGTGTATTGTCAGCAGCGAAGGATAATGCGCGCGACAGGAATGCACAAGCTAGCCATGTGTGCCTTGTGAGATGCAGTTCGAAAAACATTGTCATGAAAGTAGATCTGCCTTTGTCAGCAGCACATTTCAACAAATTAAATATATCTAATCATAACACTCTTTTAGGATATTCCTACTTTCGTAATAATACCGACCATTTTCTTCATTTGTGTAGCCGATTGTTGTATATTTAGTTTATTAATGCTGATAATGTCCATGCAACAATTGAAATGCTTTTTCTCATCACAGCAAACCAATTAAAACATTGTTATTTGCGACTGCTTTTCGACTGTTTCTAGCTTGCAGTGGAAATATGTTGTTCACATGCATGTAGTACAGTGTGTCGTATTACATTATTACATCCATATCAGAGTAATCACAGTGAAACTTCTATACTTCAGATCTTGGACGCTTTTTTACCAGAAGCACAAAGGGATCACACCTGTGGAGATTATCCCTTTCTCAATTTTTGTAACAGATCGTACAGATACGCTAGCTTACTAGGCAGCGAGCTAGCTTACTAGGCAGCGAGAATATAACCTTGCTTTACTTTCCTGCCTTGATTCTTAATCACATGATTTTATAATATTCCTTGCTTCCTTATTCACTGCCCTCCGTCCCTTCTTGCGATCTGAAAACATCGCGGAGGCATATGGTGCAATTCCAGCGGCCAATGGCTCATCAGTTACTGAAGTATACATTTTTCTTGACAGAATAAAAACAAAACTATGGAGATATAAATAACAGAAAAGTATAACGTGCTAACGAAGAAAGCTCGAGCGTTTAAATGGCGAAAAACGAAACACTACCCTGAGGCAATAAAATTCAGTGCACAGTAAGGCAAAATTTATCGTATGGGCAATATTACCACTGCTCATATGCGCCGTTCCGCTGTGAGCATATGGCCGTGCTACTTTTCCGCTCCCCGCCTCGAATTTCCCACGGTGCTAGCGAGGCAAGCGCGACGCGCGGTGCGAGAAACTGTGCCTCAACCACAACGCCGCGCGACCTGGCGCGGGCGCGTGTCGCGTCCCGGTCGCGTCGCGTCGCAATTTGCGCGGTCCCACTTGAACCTGTGATGTTTAGGCTAGGCGCAAATTGAGACGCGTATAGCGCGTGTGGCGCGACGCAGCGCAGCGCGCGTTTTTGTAACATCACAGGTTCAAATGGGACCGCGCAAATTGCGACGCGACGCGACTAGGACGCGACACGTGCCTGCGCCAGGTCGCGCGGCGTTGTGGTTGAGGCACAGTTTCTCGCGCCGCGCGTCGCGCTTGCCTCGCTAGCACCGTGGGAAATTTGAGGCGGGGAGCGGAAAAGTAGCCCGGCCACATGCTCACATTGGAACGGCGCATATCAGCAGTGGTAGTATTGCCAATACGATAAATTTTGCCTTACTGTGTACTGAATTTTATTGCCTTTGGGTAGTGTTTCGTTTTTCGCCATTTAAACGCTCCAGCTTTCTTCGTTAGCACGTTATACTTTTCTGTTATTTAAATCTGCATAGTTTTGTTTTGTTTTTCTTCTGTCAAGAAAAATGTATACTTCAGTAACTGATGAGCCATTGGCCGCTGGAATTGCACCATATGCCTCCGCTATGTTTTCAGATCGCAAGAAGGGACAGAGGGTAGTGAATAAGGAAGCAAGGAATATTATAAAATCATGTGATTAAGAATCAAGGCAGGAAAGTAAAGCAAGGTTATCTTCTCGCTGCCTAGTAAGCTAGCTCGCTGCCTAGTAAGCTAGCGTATCTGTACGATCTGTTACAAAAATTTAGAAAGGGACAATCTCCACAGGTGTGATCCCTTTGTGCATCTGGTAAAAAGCGTCCAAGATCTGAAGTATATAAGTTTCACTGTGATTACTCTGATATGCATGTGATAATGTAATACGACACACTGTACTACATGCATGTGAACAACATATTTCCACTAAAAGCTAGAAACGAAAGTTTGGCGAATGACAGCACACAAGGAGGAGAGTGTTTTGCCAATTATTAAACACACGGAACTTTCTTACCTATTCCGATATATCACTACTTATACTTCTTTTTTATTTATTTCACTCCAGTGACTGTAATTTTTTAAGAGTTATCGACAGCTAGCAAAACAAGAGCTTCCTAATATGAAAATAAACATGAAATTTCTTCTATTATGTTACTGCAAACCGATACTACGAGGTTTTTCGTAAGCTATTGAGCTCTGTGATTGCCAATTACTTGTTTAATGAGGGCCTCCGTTTCGGAATTCTGTCTGAATATCTGATGTGAGATGAGTTTGGCAAATTACATTGTGACAAAGGAAGTACAATTAAACCAGTCACCAAGAGAAATGTGGCCTTTACTCATAAATGGTGATGCTTCTTCGAATGAGAAAAGGTTAACAACTCACACAAAAACAGATTGGCAGTTCTGTTGGAATTTTGGTGGAATCCCCATAACCCATCCTATTTTTAACACTGAGCGACTGGAATGGAAACTTACCAAAGGATTTTATTCCTTCTCTTGATCTGAGCAGTATTAAAATGATGACGAGCGTTCCTTCCGGCGGAATGATAGGCACATGCCAGATGCTGGTTACTCACCTAGGGCTTGCCAAACTGACAATGCGTGATCGCGAATAAAATAGTTGTTATTGAGAAAAGTAAACAATTGATCTGTCGCACAACACAATGGTCAGTGTATTATCAGCAGCGAAGGATAATGCGCGCGACAGAATGCACAAGCTAGCCATGTATGCCTTGTGAGATGCAGTTCGAAAAACAGTGTCATGAAAGTAGATCTGCCTTTGTCAGCAGCACATTTCAACAAATTAAATATATCTAATCATAACACTCTTTTGGGATATTCCTACTTTCGTAATAATACCGACCATTTTCTTCATTTGTGTAGCCTGTTGTTGTGTAATTAGTTTATTAATGATGATAATGTCCATGCAACAATTGAAATGCTTTTTCTCATCACGATGAACCAATTAAAACATTGATATTTGTGACTGCGTTTCGACTGCATCTAGCTTGCAGTGGAAACATGTTGTTCACGTGCATGTAGTACAGTGTGTCGTATTACATTATTACATCCCTATCAGGGTAATCACAGTGAAACTTCTATACTTCAGATCTTGGACGCTTTTTACCAGATGCACAAAGGGATCACACCTGTGGAGATTATCCCTTTCTAAATTTTTGTAACAGATCGTACAGATACGCTAGCTTACTAGGCAGCGAGAAGATAACCTTGCTTTACTTTCCTGCCTTGATTCTTAATCACATGATTTTATAATATTCCTTGCTTCCTTATTCACTACCCTCTGTCCCTTCTTGCGATCTGAAAACATCGCAGAGGCATATGGTACAATTCCAGTGGCCAACGGCTCATCAGTTACTGAAGTATACATTTTTCTTGACAGAAGAAAAACAAAACAAAACTATGCATATATAAGTAACAGAAAAGTATAACGTGCTAACGAAGAAAGCTGGAGCGTTTAAATGGCGAAAAACGAAATACTACCCAAAGGCAATAAAATTCAGTATACAGTAAGGCAAAATTTATCGTATGGGCAATATTACCACTGCTCATATGCGCCGTTCCGATGTGAGCATATGGCCGGGCTACTTTTCCGCTCCCTGCCTCAAATTTCCCACGGTGCTAGCGAGGCAAGCGCGACGCGCGGCGCGAGAAACTGTGCCTCAACCACAACGCCACGCGACCTGGCGCAGGCACGTGTCGCGTCCTAGTCGCGTCGCGTCGCAATTTGCGCGGTCCCATTTGAACCTGTGATGTTACAAAAACACGCACTGCGCTGCGTTGCGCCACACGTGCTATACGCGTCTCAATTTGCGCCTAGCCTACAGTGCTCAGCGTCTCTGCAATCAAGTTAGCCTGATGTAAATCCTATGGAACCCACATGGGTTGCTAGCGGTCGCCATTGCCACGTTCTAAAATCAGCGGTCGATTATTTACGCGGATCTTTGCCACATACCTCCACAAACCTACCAACAAACTGACGAATCCAAACTGTCCGAATAAGTGATGTATTTCGTTGCAAAGAAGGACAAACAAGGTATTAGACAGGTGGTCCTAATGTTTTGGTTCATTAGGGCGTAAACGACGTAACTTCGAAGTTAACGTGCCGTGCAGTAAAGAAAAACTGTAACCTCCTGTTCTCTCTGTTTAATGTGAATGTTAGTTCTGAACATCATATACGCCTCGTGTGTTGTCGACCGAACGATCACAAAAGTCGATAGCTGTTTTCGTCTTCGATACAGCGTGTGACGTCACGTTGCAAGAAATGTTGTGAACTGCAGGTTAACTTATATTTTCGAGGCCGCCATCAGGCTGCGGGCTAGCTGCGGCTCGTGGCGTGTCGTGAAGACAGCGCCGGAGCCCCCGCGCACCTGTGTGTTCCCGCGAGCTGCTCTCCAGCTGTGGCGGCCGCCTTTGTCAATACGGAGCCGCCGCGGGCGCCGGCCGCTGCCTCGCCGTGGGAAAGCACGTCTGCACGCCCGGCGCCGCAACACGTGCGCTTCACAGGCCCCGTAAACACCGGCCTCTCCACAAGACAATCGCCAGTTTACGTCGCTTTGCACTCACCACAGCATCCGGGTACATTAATCTCTTTCTATATTTGCGCTGATGACCTCAGATGTTAAGTCTCATAGTGCTCAGAGTCATTTTTGAAATTTCATGAGAAGATCCCGTCGCAACGAAAAACGCCTTTGTTTTAATGATTGCCACTCCAGTTCACGTATCATGTCTGTGACACTATCTCCCCTATTTCGCGACAAGTCAAAACGAGCTGTCCTTCTTTGTACTTTTTCGATGTCATCCGTGAGTCCCACCTGATGCGGATCCCAAACCGCACAGCAATACTCCAGAATAGGGCGGACAAGCGTAGTGTAAGCAGTCTCTTTGGTAGACCTGTTGCACCATCTATGTGTTCTGCCAATGAATCGCAGTCTTTGGTTTGCTCTACCCACAATATTATTTATGTGATCGTTCCAATTCAGGTTATTTGTAATTGTAATCCCTAAGTATTTAGTTGAATTTACAGCCCTCAGATTTGTGTGACTTATCACGTAATCGAAATTTAGCTTATTTCTTTTAGTACTCATGTGAATAACTTCACACTTTTCTTTATTCAGGGCCAATTGCCACTTTTCGCACCCTATAGATATCTTATCTAAATCACTTTGCTAGTCGTTTTGATCACCTGATGGCTCTACAGGACTGTAAATGACAGCATCATTTGCAAACAATCTAAGACGGCTACTCAGATTGTCTCCTATGTCGTTAATATAGATCAAGAACAATAGAGGGCCTATAACACTTCCTGGGGGTGCGCCGGATATTACTTCTGTTTTACTCGATGACTTCCCGTCTATTACTACGAGCTGTGACTTCTCTGACAGGAAATCCTGAATCCAGTCGCACAACTGAGGCGATACTCCGTGGGCACGCAGTTTACTAAGACGAAACTCGCTGTTCTTCGTCAGATATTCTTTATTTCTCCTATTTGACTGAGGACCAATATCCAAGAATCGGTCTTACAAGCCTCCTAACTCGTGGATGAACCCTGGCGTCTGTTTTTCCTACAGTTGGTTTATCTGGTCATTCCGCTTTAAGTGTCTTCAGATAGTTACTCCAAGTATCTTACGGTTATTACCGTTTCCAGTGATTTTTCGCCAACAGCGTAATCGCCTATCTATGCGCTGTACATGAAACTTATTTATTCCTGCATCAATGGTCAATCCTTTTCAGATTTTCCTGCATTTCGCTACAGTCTTCTGACGTTGCAATC
Source organism: Schistocerca americana (assembly GCF_021461395.2). NCBI lineage: Eukaryota > Metazoa > Arthropoda > Insecta > Orthoptera > Acrididae > Schistocerca > Schistocerca americana. The sequence goes on along the minus strand of NC_060119.1, from coordinate 892,973,339 downwards.
TTGCTATAAACGAAAGAATTGATTGCGAACAGTCAAACAGAGCTTCCTTGCTATCCCTGGATCATTTTTATACACAGAGGTGAGGGAAGTCATAGGATACCTCCTAATATCGAGTTTCTTGAGAATGTCTTTATTCTATGACACGAATAGTTTCGGCGTGGCATTACCGCCGCCCTCTGGTCCCACCGCTGCTAAAAGAATATTCGATTTCCTTGGCGCATTTACTGTGGGATCCTTGTTACTAGCACACGTGGACTAGCTTTCATCAAGAATTTATACTAGACGCCGTGTTGTCTCCAATTTTCGTAGTTTCATTTGAATGGAAGAGAAGATTTTTTTTCAAGCTGCTCACCATCACTGCAAAAGATATTTATCAACAGGACCTAAACATGAGCAACTCCATATCTTACAGAAAATTTCATAATAGCAAAAACTTCAAGTGTGTAACTTGTGTTTACTTTCTGACATAAACTGGCAGTCACATTAAGATTTCTGGCCACTGGGAAAACATATGCAACAAGAACTGCAGCAAATACATTATTTGTAATAAATAAAATCGGATTTTGAAATAATATTTCTATTAAGTGAATAAGAAAGACCCAAAATCTTTTAGAAAACAAAAGATGAAAAAAAAATTGGGCGGCGGTGTTGTTTTTTTTTTTTTTTTTTTTTTTATTATAATCTTACGGGACTTAACTGCTAAGGTCATCAGTCCCTGGGCGGCGGTGGACGCGAACCTGCCACTTCTCTGTTCACAGCTCACGACGCTGTCAACTGCGTTACACTTTGAAGTGCCGGGCCTCCTAACATTACATGCACTGTCTAAAGATGGTATCTATAAAAGTCATTATTTGATAAATAATATGTAAAATGTACCAAACAGTCGCGCTTTTGATAGATCATCATAGTGCCTACCACTGAAAAGGTACACTTTCGTAGCACATAAGTTGCAAAGCTAAAAACGTCAGCTACATATGAAGGGCTTATTTCAATAGTGGTACAAGTCCATTTTTGTTCATTTTGAGGTCCTAAAGTTAAATGAGCGCTGAAAAATGTGCAGTTGAGATACCAGAAATATTCGCGTATATATTCAAGTATATATATTGAATATTTCTGGTATCTCAACTGCACATTTTTCAGCGCTCATTTAACTTTAGAACTCTGTATCTTAGAATGAACAAAAATGGACTTGTACCACTATTGAAATAAGCCCTTCATGTGTACCCTACCGATATATACACACTGTGGCTTAAACGACACGTTTTCGAGAGATCATCAATTTGGTTTGAAACAGCTTATATTCGTACACGTACTCTATGAGAAAGAAAACCCACCACATACGTTGTTTAACGCCATGCAATATGGCGCCTATTATGTCCGCTTGTGACGTAAAACGAAGTCGCATCTCACTGACCAAGTTCCTCTCCACGAGACATAAATCTGACATACCAGATCCCTTATTTCACGCTCCACAGTCTAGTGGTAGGATTTTGGAACATAAACTGTATTCGAACATTATGAAGTACCTCGAAGAAAACGATTTATTGACAAATAATCAGCACGGATTCAGAAAATATCGTTCTTGTGAAACACAACTAGCTCTTTATGCTCATGAAGGAATAAGTGCCATCGACAGGGGATATCGAATTGATTCCATACTTTTAGATTTCCCTCAGGCTTTCGACACCGTTCCTCACAAGCGTCTTCTAACCAAACTGCGTGCCTACGGAGTATCGACTCAGTTGTGCGACTGGATTCGTGATTTCCTGTCAGAAAGGTCACAGTTCGTAGTAACAGACAGAAAGTCATCGAGTAAAACAGAAGTAATATCCGGCGTTCCCCAAGGAAGTGTTTGTTATAGGCCCTCTATTGTTCCTGATCTATATTAACGACATAGAAGACAATCTGAGTAGCCGCTTTAGATTGTTTGCAGGTGATGCTGTCACTTACTGTCTTGTAAAGTCATCAGATGATCAAAGCGACTTGCAAAATGATTTAGATAACTGTATGGTGCGAAAAGTGGCAATTGACCCTGAATAAGGAAAAGTGCGAAGTTATTCACATGAGTACTAAAAGAAATCAGCTAAATTTCGATTACGCGACAAGTCACACAAATCTGAAGGCTGTAAATTCAACTAAGTACTTAGGGATTACAATTACAAATAACCTAAATTGGAACGATCACATAGGTAATGTTGTGCGTAGAGCAAACCAAAGACTGCGATTCAGTCTACTAAAGAGACTGCTTACACCACGCTTGCCCACCATATTCTGGAGTATTGCTGTGCAGTGTGACATCCGCACCAGGTGGGTCTGACGGATGACATCGAAAAAGTACAAAGAAGGGCAGCTCGTTTTGTATTATCGGGAAATAGGGGAGTTAGTGTCACAGACATGATACGTGAATTGGAGTGGCAATCATTAAAACAAAGGCGACGCGATCTTCTCATGAAATTTCAATCACCAGTTTTCTCCTCCGATTGCGAAAACATTCTGTTGGCACCCACCTACATAGTGAGAATTGATCATCGCGATAAAATAAGATGAACCAGGCCGCGCACTGAAAAATTTAAGTGCTCGTTTTTCCCGCGTGCCGTTCGAGAGAGGAACGGTAGAGAGACAGCTTGAAGGTGGTTCATTGAACCCTCTGCCAAGCACTTTATTGTGAATAGCAGAGTAATCATGTAGATGTAGATGTGGAATTCAACGCTGTAACGTTACCAGCTCCTCCTCCACGTGCGTTTTCACACCCCGTGACAGGTTGGCTGTAACAATCCTAGAAGCAGAATTACGCGTTGTTCTCGTGATGTGCCATGAGGATGTCAGACTTGTATTAAGCTCTGAGCGTGAGAACGGCAAGTTATGAAGCCGCCTCTAGAAGCGAGGAGGTGGCGCGTGGCCCTGGCTGCGTGCCTCCGCAGCAGCGGCAGCGCGTGTCCAAGTGCCGCTTGCCCCGGCGCCTCGGCGCACGCACGGCTCGCTTTTCAGACGCGCTCTGCTCGCCACAGCCGCCCTCAGCCGATGGCCCCCGATACACCTGCCATTCCGGTTGTGCCACTTGTTGCAGCAAAAACAAAATTCTTGCCCACAGATGTCGTTATCAGTGGAACAATACTTATCGAATGTCTGAACATAAAAAATAGATAAAATCAGAAACAGGATTAAGAGTCGTCACTGAATAGCTATGAACCCATTGACCAAAAAACGGAAAAGAAAAGATTGTCATCTGAAGATCAGTGAGCCGTGGTAAAAATTACTGTTTTGAAGAGCACGCCGCAGCGCCTAGTGTGAAGCAGTCGCCCTTCGTTTTTGGCGGTGGCGCCGTTGTGGCAATCGCAGCTTTGGTCTCTCCCTCTAGTGGGAAAGGGGAAAGGCTGCCTGTTTGCATTTAATGGGCGCGATGATTTCGTCAGTGGGTCAGTCTCTCGTCCCCAGCTTGCTAGTCTGTCTCTCGTCCGCATTTGTGAGGCAGTTAGTGTCTCTCTGTCGTCCGGAGTGCTAGTATCTCTTTCGTTGGGATCTACCTTTAAAGCCGGCAAAATGAGAGTCTTTCCACTCCGCCGGTCGGGGCTTAGTTCCAGCATCTGAGTCTGCGCCTTAGGCCGCCAGTTTGCTCAGGCAATGGTCGTTGGGGGTTGGACCGATCGGTTGGTCGGTCGCGCACTGAGACACAAGATGACTTGACCGCCTTGAGCGTCGGCGCATGTGAGGTCGCCACGTGAGTCCATTGGGCCGCGGGGTATAGCGAGGAGTAGTGGCTTCGTGGTCGACACGAGAGCAACACAAGTCAACCCACGACATCGCTCTGGCCGGTGCGAGCTGCGACGCCGTGAGACGGGAGATCGGCGCGCCTTCCTGCGCCCGTTGAAGCGGCTGACAGCGGACGGTTCGGGAGAGCGATTTGGGGGTGCTGCGCTAAGTCTTCTCGAGAAATCGCACTTCATTAGAACTTAAGTGATTGGTGATATGTTGTTTCATTTACTCTTGTTAAATTCTACTTGTGTGTTAACGAATTTATTGCTTGGAGAGTTACGGCCTAATTCCTGAAATATGTTTTGATGTTGTCCATCGTTTTGTGAGGCGGTATCTGTGTACTGTGGAGCATCTTAGCTTGTCTGGCCACCCTTGTAGAATTTTATGTAGGATTGAATTTCATGGGCTTTTATTTAAATGATCATTTTAGTATATAAAGTTGCCACCCTTTCACTGTAAGACTTTTCTTGGAAGTTAAAATCAAGTTGCATGGCAAAGCTAATATTTTAATTTTTAGTTTTTTTGTACCATTTCCATCCCTCCCGCGGGAGTGCATAGTTTGTGTGCTTGTGTAAATTGTTTAAACCTTTAGTTTAAAGTAATCTGGTGTGTTGCAGATTTGCACCAGTTTGTGTGCTTGTGTAAATTGTTTAAACCTTTAGTTTAAAGTAATCTGGTGTGTTGCAGATTTGCATCAGTGTAGTCTTTCAGAGGCTGTTGTGAGCGGTCGTAACTACGGCCGTGTCAAAAGGGAGCGGCAAGGTTCTCTACCCGAAAGCTCATACAGTTAAAACTTGTTTCTTTCTTCCTCTGAATAAATTGTAACTTCGTATTTGGAGGGTGCTTTCTAATTATAATTTTAAATCTGTTTCTTTTAAAAAAAAGCTTTTAGGCACTATTAAAGTGAATGAAATTCCCATTTGTTAAAAGGAATTTGCTTATGATTTCATCAGTTACTCCCTGGCAACTACTTCCATGCTTCCATAGTGTGATTAAATGTGTTAATGTTCTTGATGAATCGCTAGTAAATAAAATAAATTCTTAAGAATATTCTTGGAAAACAGATCACGGTTCAATCAGGATAGGTGTGCTTCGTCGAATTACTGCGAAGGTTCAGGCGTACTATTCGTCACTATACCGCCTGTGTTTTATAGAGCTGAATTTGTTAATCACTTCTAAGACATTCCCTATTTGGGTCTGTTTCAAGGAGCCAATTTCCTCTCACGACATTGAGATATGGCCAGTTACTGGAGACAATGCACAAGGTCGTTTCTTTAATAGATTTTTTGGGTGGTGGTGATGGGCGGTGACACCACTCAGGGATTGGGCATTAGGCCTCTTCCCACAGACCAGCTGCTACCTAGAAGGCGAAGAGATATCTCTGGTTGTGACTTGCATGTTGCCACGCCCTCCAGTCGGTACTGCCAGGTAATGTATCCCGACGATGCTGCTGTTTCTTTATTTAGGCAGCTCTTCATTTGGCCTCACGAATCTAAGTGGGTCTCGTGTCAGACTTCCCTATCGCAGAAAACATCTGAGGACACACCAGGAATCGAGCCCCGGGTATTTCCGCAACGAAAGCACCGACGCTAACCATCCTTTGGTTCTTTTCTTGCTATCAGTTTCTTCGTCGATTTTCTGTCGCGCGAAATCTCTCGAATTCCATCGATGATATATTTACTCAGATTTTTACACTACTGGTCATTAAAATTGCTACACCAAGAAGAAATGCAGATGATAAACGGGTATTCAGGATAAATATATTAAACTAGAACTGACATGTGATTATATTTTCACGCAATTTGGGTGCATAGATCCTGAGAAATCAGTACCCAGAACAATCACCTCTGGCCGTAATAACGGCCTTGATACGCCTGGGCATTGAGTCGAACAGAGCTTGGATGGCGTGTACAGGTACAGCTGCCCATACAGCTTCAACACGATACCACAGTTCATCAAGGGTAGTGAATGGTGTATTGGACGAGCCAGTTGCTCGGCCACCATTGACCAGACGTTTTCAATTGGTGAGAGATCTGGAGAATGTGCTGGGCAGGGAAGCAGTCGAACATTTTCTGTATCCAGAAAGGCCCGTACAGGACCTGCAACATGCGGTCGTGCATCATCCTGCTGGACTGTAGAGTTTCGCAGGGATCGAATGAGGGATAGAGCCAAGGGTCGTAACACATCTTAAATGTAACATCCACTGTTCAAAGTGCCGTCAATGCGAACAAGAGGTGACCGAGACGTTAACCAACGGCACCCCATACCATCACGCCGGGTGATACGCCAGTATGGCGATGACAAATACACACTTCCAATGTACGTTCACCGCGATGTCGCCAAACACGGATGCGACCATCATGATGCTATGAACAGAACCTGGATTTATCCGAAAAAAATGACGTTTTGGCATTCGTGCTCCAGGTTCGTCACTGATTACACCATCGCAGGCGCTCCTGTGTGTGATGCAGCGTCAAGGGTAACTGCAGCCATGGTCTCCGAGCTGATAGTGCATGCTGCTGCAAACGTCGTCGAACTGTTCGTGCAGATGGTTGTTGTCTTACAAACGTCCCCATCTGTTGACTCTGGGATCGAGACGTGGCTGCACGATCCGTTATAGCCATGCGCATAAGATGCTTGTCATCTCGACTGCTAGTGATACGAGTCCGTTGGGATCCAGCATGGCGTTCTGTATTACCCTCCTGAACCCACCGATTCCATGTTCGGCTAACAATCACTGGATCTCGAGCAACACGAGTAGCAATGTTGCGATATGATAAACCGCAATAGCGATAGGCTACAATCCGACCTTTATCAAAGTCGGAAACGAGGTGGTACGCATTTCTCCTCCTTACACGAGGCATCACAACAACTTTCACCAGGCAACGCCCGTCAACTGCTGTTTGTGTATGAGAAATCGGTTTCTCATGTCAGCACGTTGTTGGTGTCGCCACCGGCGCCAATCTTGTGTGAATGCTCTGAAAAGCTAGTCATTTGCATATCACAGCATCTTCTTCCTGTCGGTTAAATTTCGCGTCTGTAGCACGTCATCTTCGTGGTGTAGCAATTTTAATGGCTAGTATTGTATTACAGAGGGTGGCCAGACCCCAGAGCAAACACTCTGAGCTATCGTGCCGGCACTCTTTGGCTACGGAGGCGAAGACTTGCAATCGGAAAATTATTGATGCGGGAGAAGAACTGAAACATATCGTAAAATAGGCCTCGGTTTTAATCGTTCTGTCTGCCGTTCCGACAGGTCTCTGGTGACACGTTACTACACCCAGAAATGCAATAAAAGAGGCCTTAAATACTGCTTACATGCCTGCCGCTGTAGGAACGCTCCATCGGTGGAGCGTGGGGAAAAAAAACGAACATGGGCGCAGAATGTCCCGCCAAATGTTCGTCACGTCACGGCGCAGGCTCGCCTCACCTTGCGGTGCTGTGCTTTATGGCCTGGTCTCCTTGGAAGGCAGCTTTTGAATTACGGCCCATCGTAAATTCGTTAGCACGGTGGTTTAAAGTCAGCGCGGCCCCGCTATTCATGCAGCGTGCATTCATCACGCGTGGCAGTCCCTAAAATTAAATACCGAAATTCCTCTCTCGCTTCTTGATCGGACACAGTCCAATCGTGAAAAAGATAGAAAACCTCCGAGATGAGACCAGGACCAGAAAGACGGGGAAGCGCAGTAATTAAAACCAGCAGCACACTCGCCTGCAATTGTTTTCTGCCGCGTATGAATACTGGGTTAAGACATAAATCGATTAATACAAAGTACTATCATCCTGAAAGAGACCGCGTAATCGAAGAAACGGCTGACCAGGATGTTCTATGCGTCTCTAGCAGACACTGGGCAAACAAGCGAGCCACGACCATAAATTCTTTCACTTGTTTACCTGGCTGGTTCCGAACGGTTGCCGATCCGAAGGAAGAAGAAAGAACCAGACTATCGCCCGCTGGCAACTAGAGGTACTGTCCGCCCTATGTTGTTCCTCGCGACGACTACGAATACCGTAAAAACGTAGGCGCACAGAACACTTACAGAGTCTTTCTTGTATCTGCGATACAAGTTGTTCAGCGTATAATGACAGTTACTTGAGTACAGGGACACACGATGTATAACTTGAAATGCTGTTAGGAAGAATAAGTGCCCCTTTGTTAGGCACAAAATACCGGATGATCAAAAAGTTCAGTTTTCAAATTTATACTGACTTTTTGATCACCCGGTACATTAAGAGTAACAAGTTTTTTTTTTTACAAATTAGCTATCCAAAAGTAATATTTAATTGTGAAAGAGGTAAATAATTCCCAGGCATGTTTGATACAGCACTGAATGCAGTACATCTTCAAGCTTTATTTACAAACGTTCAATGTGGCTAACTTTTGTAACATGACATCTGTAATAAATATCCTGCCCAAATCCTACCAAGCATTTCTTGATGTAAGGCGGCAGCTGCTTGTGCTGTTCGTTGTCGCAGTTGTCGACGTTTCCCGGAAGCGGATGAACAAAGCCACACAGAAGTTCATCGAGGTTAATTCAGCTGGCTACGTTATTGTTCCACCACGTCCAATCCCAGTCGTCGCTTTCTCTTAAAGCTTGCAACAATTCCAATTTGTAGGGATTAAATGACAGGCGCTTCCATAATACCTTCCACACTCTACCACTAGACATATTCAATTCTAAGAAGGCACCTTTCGTTCATTTACGCAGACTACGAATGTAAGGCTGCCGAACTTATACAATTACTGCGACAGAGATTGCTGGCCGATCCTGACCCATCAAGCAATGTGATAACAGACACTTTCGGTAAAACGATTGTACCAATTAATTACTGTTTGTCTCTAAGGTATTGGCTTGCGATATTAAGTCCTGAATTAACTCTGAACTGTAGTGGAGGATTTGGATTCATGGAACCATAAACAACACCTCGGGAACCAACGGTGTTAGGCGTTGTATAAAGCAAACTGTATGCTGCATTCAATGCTGTATCAACCATTTCTGCAAATTATTTACCATTTTCACCATAGAAGGTTACTTCTGAGTAACTGATTTATAAACACCCTGTACTTATCATCCTTGGATACACAAATTTGACGCTATCAATACAGGGTGTACATAAAGTCTGGGACCACTTTCAGTTATTTATTGCACAAGAACTAAACATTGTACAGATGTCATACGTATTTAATTTTGAAGAGAAACTCTGAAATATTTTAACAAACAATCGATATGCGAACTATGAGTGACCCGGCAGACGTCGATATGGTAATCGCATTCTTGCCATACCCGTCCCAGCATGGCATCGTCGACTGTGGCAGTCGCTTCCCGTATTCTCTCCCGGAGCTCTGCTACATCACGTGGTAGAGGCGGTACATACACCAGATCTTTAATGTGTCCGCACTGTCAATGGAGCCATCTCGAGTTCACGGGATCCATGATGCACCGATTTCTTTGGACTCCTTATATATGTCTCCACATTCACTTTACTCACACTGGGACGTCCGCTTCTCTTTGCCGGGCACAAGCAACCCGTCGTAACGAATTTATTGTGTAAGTGCTAAATGGCCTTCCTTGTTGGTGGCTTCTTACCGTACTTGGTTCTAAACATCCACTGAACAGCTGTAGCACACTTGTTTTTTGTCGTACTCCCAACACACAGAAAGCTCGCTCCGCACCTGAACTCGCCATGTTTGCGACTAGCGTTGACTATCGGCAAATTATCAAACTACGCTGTCGCGGTATACACGAAAAAAAAAATCTAGGTTTCTCTTCAAAATGACATATGTATGATATCTGTACAATGTTTGGTTCTTGTGCAATAAATAATTGAAAGTGTTCCCGGACTTTATGTATACCCTCTATATACAGTGATAACCATAGTTAAGGAGCTAATGACACAAATGTTAAGTTCTTTTAGTGACGTACAAAATCTACAATTGGGTGCAGATTAAAAACAGAAAACGAGAAAAGGAATGGCTTCCAATATGCTTCGCTGAAGTTGCTTATTTTTCAGATACCTACTAATATTATTTGCCTATTTCCCCAGCGACATGTAAGTCTGATACATTTCAATATTCCTTGCACTCCCTGTCGTAGAGTTGTGATATATTCTGTCCAGTACTACTACTACTACTACTACTACTACTACGTGATCAGGCCCAGTGGACCGCACGCATCTACAAGTTTCCTCCTCCACTGTATTCTGTCCATTGCTGCTATCCGCCATTCGTCCACATCTATTGACATTTGTTTTAAATCTTCATGGAGTCCATCCCTCCAACGCTTCTTGGGTCTCCCTGGCGGTCTCTCTCCTGTAGGTGTGAAATCCAGGAGCTTCCGAGGCCATCTGTGATCCTCCATCCGGGCCACATGGCCAGCCCACTGCATTCGTTTGGCTTTGACAGCTCCTGCCATGTTGGGCTGCTGGTATAGTTCCTCAAGCTCTCGGTTGTATCTGATCCTCCATTCCCCTGTATCTGCATTCAGAACCGGACCGAAGATCTTCCGAAGCACTTTTCTCTCAAAGACAAGGAGCTTATGGAAGCCCTGTTTCCGGATACTCCATGTCTCACAGCCATATAGAACAACAGGGTGCATCAGGGTTTTGTACAGTCGAATCTTGAACTGTCTGGAGAGAGATTTGGACCGAAACAGTTGTGCTAGGCTGAGGTAAGATAGGTTTCCTGCTTGTATTCTGGCATTGATCTCTGCTTCACATGACGAGTTCTCAGTGAAAAGTGCCCCTAGGTATTTGAATTCTTGCACTCTCTTGTAGGAATGGTCCCCAACCTGCAGTGATTGTAGATGATCAGCAGTCTGACAATGACCACGCGTCATAACGAGGTACTCTGTCTTAGCTTCGTTTATGTTTAGCCCAAATTTGCTGGCAGCCTCCTTTCGTGCTTTGGTCATTTGCTCCAACTCCTCTTCCGATCTAGAGAGTAAACAGATGTCGCCTGCATAGGCTAAGTATGCCAGTCTCTTTCCTTCGATTTCAATCCCTTCGTTCTCTTGGAAGGTCTCGCGTATGATCTTCTCGAGGGCAAAGTTGAACAGGATAGGGGACAACCCATCTCCTTGCCTGAGTCCTGTCACAATTTCAAATTCCTCAGTTACGCGATTTCCCATCTTCACCTTTGCATGTGTCTCGTTCAGGCAGATCTTTATCAGATTGATGAGTCTCTCTGCTATGCCAAACTCCCTTAAACAGTTGAGCAGGCTCTTACGATGTATGCAATCATAGGCCCTCTTAAAATCAACGAATAAAATATGCAAATCTTTACCATATTCACCCAGTTTCTCAGTGAGCTGCCGGAGACTGAAGATGTGATCTACTGTTGACCGTCCTGGCCGGAAACCTCCCTGGTACTCCCCAATCACCGATTCTGCCACTGGCTGAATTCTATGTATGAGGCAATTGGACAGGATCTTATAGCAGACGTTAAGCAGGGCGATTCCTCGATAGTTGTCACATTTCAGTTTGTCGCCCTTCTTATGTATTGGACAGATCAGAGCTGTTTTCCATTCTCCTGGTAGTTCTTCTTTGGTCCATATTGCCTGTATCAGTCGGTGTATTTTTTCTGCAAGTTTCTCTCCTCCTGCCAGGATCATTTCAGCCTGTATTCCATCTTGACCTGGACTCTTATTCTGTTTAAGGTGTCTGATTCTGGTTTTTATCTCATCCAGGGTAGGTGGGGGATAGTCTGCATCGGCTGTAATTGGGTACTGGAAATCAAACTGCAGTAGTAGTAGTAGTAGTAGTAGTAGTAGATAAGTTCTATAAACCAATAGCATGATTATTGCTGTTTAACCGCAGATGACACTGAAAAGTCAAGAACTTATAATTCAAATTCGGTAGGAGCCAATTTAGTTACAGTATAACCCATCAAGGAGCTTAAATGTATTTAAAAAGAGATGGTAAAAACTATGAATGTACACGCCGAACTGACTGCGCTTCGAGTTGCCAAACTACGAGCCTGTCACAATAGTAAACTTAGTGTGAAAAACAATGTAAAACAGAGTTGCAAGTTAATTGTAGGCCCCTCCCCTCCATTTTGTTCGATATAGTTCTTTGCGTTTGGTCTGGGCGGACGTCACAAGACATCCGTTCAAGTTGATCTTTGATGCCTTGACTCAGTTCTGTCCAGTAGAATATATTAATCTTCCAAGTGTATCTCGATTACTATTAGGATTATTTTAAAATATTATTAAAATATTACTTCTTGTGCCACAAATTTTTGACTGTGAGACACTTTGTATAATAAATTTCTAAATGGTATACCGAGAGAAAGCTCACACTTGAACTGTCGAATAATAAGGGAGGATAAACGCGTGATCAAGAAGCATGACCACCCTGCCCCTTACGGGGCAGGTCCGGCCGCCTTGGTGCAGGTCTTATTACATTCGACGCCGCAGTGGGCGACCTGCGCGCCGTATGGGGATGAAATGATGATGAAGACAACACAACACCCAGTCCCTGAGCGGAGAAAGTCCCCGACCCAGCCGGAAATCGAACCCGGGCCCCTTAGGACGGCAGTCAGTCACGCTGACCCCCCCCCCCCCCCATTTTGTTCGATATAGTTCTTTGCGTTTGGTCTGGGCGGACGTCACAAGACATCCGTTCAAGTTGATCTCTGATGCCTTGACTCAGTTTTCTTATTACAGAGAGCCCGCAGCCCTCTGACCGAACACGCTGAGCTATCGTGCCGGCTTATATTTTGTTGAATATCGGAAAATGTATCAGACAAATGATTTCACACAGGCACATACACAGCCAATACAGTATTACAAACTATATGATCAAAAGTTCCCGTACACCCCTATCTAATGCGAAATTAACCACTAGATAGCAGAATGGGTCTGTCAGGTGAGCGCCAGAGTAATAAATCCATCATGCACATTTCAATCCTTCTTAAGTTCTAAATGTTCAAATGTGTGCGAATTCCTAAGGGACCAAACTGCTTAGGTCATCGGTCCCTAGACTTACACACTACTTAAACTAACTTATGCTAAGAACAACACACACACCCATGCCCGAGGGAGGACTCGAACCTCCGGCGGGAGGGGCCGCGCAGTCTGTGACATGACGCCTCAAACCACGCAGCCACTACCAAGCTGGTAGTTGGTGATGTGATTGTGAACTGGAATCGCGAAGGAACAACCACAAATAAATCAAGACCGACTAATCACTTGTGACTTCCGAAGACCTACCAAGAGGGCAGCTAGCACAGTGTCTGTGCGTTGAGAGTTCAAAAGAATTGTGTATTATGGCCGAGCAGCTCCTCATAAGCCATATACGAGGGTTGGAACTTTAATAGTGGGAACTATTTATTTGCAGCTCGTACAAAATAGATACGTGTTTCAAAGTTTTACTGACGTTCAAAGTAGTCGCCAGCATTGTCTATAACCCGTTGCCAGCGATATGGAAGTCGTGGATTTCTTTTAGCAGTACCAGTTGTGCTGACTGTTCGAGCGGTGCGGTCTATTGCCAGACCAATTTGTAGCAGTTTTGAAGCGAATGCCGTGAAGCGTTTCCTTCAGTTTAGAAATCGAGTTAACTCACGAGGGCTTAAGTCAGATGAGTGCAGTAGGTTCAAAAATGGTTCAAATGGCTCTGGGCACTATGGGACTTAACATCTGCGGTCATCAGTCCCCTAGAACTCAGAACTACTTAAACCTAATTAGCCTAAGGACATCACAAACATCCATGCCCGAGGCAGGATTCGAACCTGCGACCATAGCGGTCGCGCGGTTCCAGACTGTAGCGCCTAGAACCGCTCGACCACACCGGCCGGCAGTGCAGTAGGTGGTATAGCACTTAGCAGCTCCATCAGTCAAACAAATCGGTAACAGCTTGCACTGTACGTGCTTGAGCATTGTCCTGCAAAATGATGAGTCAGGTCCTGAAAATAGTGTCATCACTTCTGTCTCTATGCTGGTCGTAGGTTGTGTTCCAATAATGAGTGCAACTCGATTTCTAAACTGAAGAAAATACTTCAAGGCATTCGCTTCAGAACTGCTACAAATTCGTCAGGCAATAGGCCGCGTCGCTCAAACTGGCAACACAACTGGCACTGATAAGAGTATCCTCCGACTTCCACATCGCTGGCAACGGGTTATAGACAATGCTGGCGACTGCTTTGAAGGTCAGTAAAACTTTGAAACACGTATCTATTTTGTATGAGCTGCAAATAAACAGCTGCCACTATTAAAGTTCCGACCCTCGTATTTCTGTAGTTAATGCTGAGCGACGCTTGAGGCACAGAGCGACGACACCGGACAGTGGAGGTGGGTGATTTGAAGTGACGATTTAAGCTATCCCTTGTGGCAATCCGATGAAAGGGTTTGGTTTTGGAGAATGCCCGGAGAACGTCACGTGCCACCATATCTAGTGCCGACAGTGAATTACGGAGGAGGTTGTGCTACGTCGTAAAGATGTTAGGGAGTAAAAAATGGTCCAAGTGGCTCTGAGCAGTATGGGACTTAACATCTGAGGTCATCAATTCCCTAGAACTTAGAACTACTTAAACCTAACTAACCTAAGGACATCAAATACATCCATGCCCGAGGCAGGATTCGAACCTGCGACCGTAGCGGTCGCGTGGTGTTAGGGAGTCATCCAAATAAAATTAAAAAGCTGTTCCGAACAAAATATGCTGACGTACCCACTACAAAGGAATAGATATTAATTTTCGTGGGCTGTGTACGTTCGCCATTTATTTTGGCCCGTAAGTAATAAGACAAAAACTCTCCTACGAATTTTGTGTGCACGGCAGATTGACAGCCGAGTTTTCAGCCACAGGCCGCGACACTGCCAGAGGGTCGCGCCGCTGCCGCGAGAGACGCCAGCCAGAAGGAGAGCCGGCTAACCATTTGGGAGAGGCGGCCGCCTGGCGCCTGACGTAAACAAAAGGACGTGTGACGAGGGCGGCAGCAGAAATTGGCGCCCGCTGGCCGGAGTAACGAGGAAACCCGATACCCCAGTGCAGGAAATCAATGGCGGCCCAGACAGCGTCGAGAGTATGGCAGGACGTGCTCCCCGCACCGGAGAACTGCGTCTCCGCCTTGTCGCAGCCCGCAGCCTGCGCCCTACGGCCTCTTCCTCGGATTATCCCAAGCGAACCGGCACCGCCTGGAGACTGACGGCATCTAACTACTGACTGTGGACATACGGGCTAAGTGTTGGTACCTTGGCCGTTAGGAATTGTTGCTTTCGTTCTGCTACCAGTCACGTCGTTTATTTATTTAACATTTAATACATAGCTGCCGAGCGGTTATAGGCGCTACAGCCTGGAACCGCGCGACCGCTCGGTCGCAGGTTCTAATCCTGCCTCGGGCATGTGTGTGTGTGTGTGTGTGTGTGTGTGTGTGTGTGTGTGTGTGTGGTGTCCTTAGGTTAGTTAGGTTTAAGTAGTTCTAAGTTCTAGGGGACTGATGACCTCAGAACTTAATTCCTCTAGTGCTCAGAGCCATTTGAACCATAATCCATAGCTTCACGCCTCAACATGTTTCGTATATCATCAGCGAGCATATGAAAATAAAAAACGTCGCACGACGAAGGAATTATCTGAATGGGACGGAAATAGGTAAACATGACGTACATGTACAGACGAACAAACGATTACGACTTCATTGAAATTCAAGAGAAAGAGATTCACAAATAGATCAAGTCAATAACGCGTTGGTCCACATCTGGCCCTTATGCAAGCAGTTATACGGCTTGGCACTGATTGATAGTGCTGTTGGATGTCCTCCTGAGGGATATCGTGCCAAATTCTGTTCAACTGGCGTGTTAGACCGTCAAAATTCCGAGCTGGTTGTAAGACCAAGCCCATAATGCTTCAAGCATTGTCAACTGGGATGAGATCCGGTGACCTTTCTGGCCAAGGTAGGGTTTGACAAGAGAAAGGCAAACAGCACAAACTGTGGGCGGGCATTGTCTTGCTTAAATGTATGCCCAGGATGGCTCGCCGTGATGGGCAATAAGCCTGGCCGTTGAATATCGTCGACATAGCGACGTAGCGCTGGTCTTACATTTCAGTGCGATAATGCCCGCCCGCACACGGCGAGCGTTTCTATTGCTTGCCTTCGTACTTGTCAAACCCTACCTTGGCCTGCAAATTCGCCGGATCTCTCCCCAATAGTGAAAACTTGGAGAATTACGGGCAGGGCCCTCCAAGCAGCTCGAGATTCTGACGCTCTAATGTGCCAATTGGACAGAATTTGGCACGATACATTCCTCAATCAGTCAATGCCAAGCTTACATATAAGAGCCAGATGTGGACCAACATGTCATAGACTTGCTCAATTTGTGAAGCTCTTCTCTTGGATAATTTTTCTGAAACTGTAAACATTTATTTGTCTGTACATGAACGTAATATCTCGCGATTTCCGTCCCATTTGAATAATTCCTCTGTGGTGTGCCGCTTTTCTTCACCTTCGAGTATAACTTAAAATTAGCTGATAATTTTGACACAGTCACTTCTTGTGAGAAAAATACTAATTAAAACTCTCTCAACCAACTGGAAATTTTGTCGGTGGAGTTCGGTTCCACCATGGACTTGCGACAGTTTTCGCTGATTTAAAAAGTATCGCAATTCTATGGAAGTCTCCGTGCTCGAACCCTTTTCCTCAAGTTCTGGAAGACAAATGAAGGAGAGAGGTAGCTGGCACGTCGCCACGTGAAAGCACGGCTCGGACGCCCCCAATCGTCAATAACAGAAGGGGAAGTCGTAGGTTGCGGTGCAATCTGTTAATTGCTCCGGAGTCGATACGCTTTCCTGCCCTGTAATCCGTCATACAGTACACCACCTTCCCTTTCGGCGGTTATTCGTACATATAGAGCGGTAGAAAAACTGACGCTCAACACCAAGCACTCGGAGCCGAAGAAGCAGATCCTTATAAAAGCTAAAAGACTAACGAAGGTGCTGCTACGAAACTGTCGCCAGCATCGCTTCGTCCCGGGGGACAGAATTAATCTCCCCACAACTAAAAGGTAAGTAATTAAAAGCCCTGTTGTTATCTATTTCCATGAAATATTCCAAAATCCGACCACTGAACTGGAATACGTTGACGGTTAACAGTTCTATACACCGCCTGCAAATAACCACTTACGAACTCCCGCCGGTAATCATGACAACGTATCAATATGGTGTCACCCAAAAACACAATTCTCAAATTTCCACGGAAGCAAATATAATTCACTGTGCGTTGTTGATACTCATAGGGAATGCATGCCACATGGGAAACTGCAGTCGCTTTAAATCGAAGAACATACTTGGTCACTGGGAGTCAACAGAATGGGGCGAATGAATATGTCGTCACCTGTATGAAAAGATGATTAGTTGCGCCATCTCTTGTAACATTTTGCGATATATCTCATTCTGTTTTTGGAGAATTTGTCTATTCTTTCAGCTCAGTTTTCACTGTTTCAAGAGGGTTGGGTTGGATCACGACTGGAACTGTTCGAATAGTTCACGTCACAGTTCGGGAAATCTGAATAGTTCACGTAAGAGTTCGGGAAAACTCGGGTTTTGTTTGGTCTTTTGATCGCCCCGTGATCCAGTGACTTTTGTTGGTACTATATCCACTATATGCCTCAGCGTTTGTGTGGCATCGTGGATTTTAACAATAAAAATAACTGTGAAACACGGACTAAAATATCTTCTAGGGTATATGCCACATGTAATGACGGCAACTAATCAATAAACAAGAATTTGGAATCCTAATCAATAAATAAGAATTTGGAATCTCCAAGACAGGTATTTTCGCTGTAATTTATTCTAGCAATAGGAATTACAGTCAGTTTACCACGATGTATTTCGTTTGTTAGGCATTTAATTTTCCATTAATTTTCTTGACTGTTTCATCTGAACGCAGAAACTTAAAGTAAATCGCCCAAGAACTTTGGAGTAAATCGGTCATGTACTTTTCGTGATGTCTGGTAACAACGTTTCTTCCTCCTATGCACACCTGTATGTTAACATACATACAGCCTATCTTCGTCCAAATGTTCATAAGAGAATCGTGTAGGAATCTGAAGTAAATAGACCAAGAAATTTTAGAGATTTTTTGTAGCAACCTTTCTCCTTTATATATGACATACATATGTGTTTGAGGGCAGATTACGAAATCTTATGTAAACAATGAACTTCCTCTTGTCTTGAACACAAAGTGAGCAAAATTTCATCAAGATCGGATATACACTCCTGGAAATGGAAAAAAGAACACATTGACACCGGTGTGTCAGACCCACCATACTTGCTCCGGACACTGCGAGAGGGCTGTACAAGCAATGATCACACGCACGGCACAGCGGACACACCAGGAACCGCGGTGTTGGCCGTCGAATGGCGCTAGCTGCGCAGCATTTGTGCACCGCCGCCGTCAGTGTCAGCCAGTTTGCCGTGGCATACGGAGCTCCATCGCAGTCTTTAACACTGGTAGCATGCCGCGACAGCGTGGACGTGAACCGTATGTGCAGTTGACGGACTTTGAGCGAGGGCGTATAGTGGGCATGCGGGAGGCCGGGTGGACGTACCGCCGAATTGCTCAACACGTGGGGCGTGAGGTCTCCACAGTACATCGATGTTGTCGCCAGTGGTCGGCGGAAGGTGCACGTGCCCGTCGACCAGGGACCGGACCGCAGCGACGCACGGATGCACGCCAAGACCGTAGGATCCTACGCAGTGCCGTAGGGGACCGCACCGCCACTTCCCAGCAAATTAGGGACACTGTTGCTCCTGGGGTATCGGCGAGGACCACTCGCAACCGTCTCCATGAAGCTGGGCTACGGTCCCGCACACCGTTAGGCCGTCTTCCGCTCACGCCCCAACATCGTGCAGCCCGCCTCCAGTGGTGTCGCGACAGGCGTGAATGGAAGGACGAATGGAGACGTGTCGTCTTCAGCGATGAGTCGCTTCTGCCTTGGTGCCAATGATGGTCGTATGCGTGTTTGGCGCCGTGCAGGTGAGCGCCACAATCAGGACTGCATACGACCGAGGCACACAGGGCCAACACCCGGCATCATGGTGTGGGGAGCGATCTCCTACACTGGCCGTACACCACTGGTGATCGTCGAGGGGACACTGAATAGTGCACGGTACATCCAAACCGTCATCGAACCCATCGTTCTACCATTCCTAGACCGGCAAGGGAACTTGCTGTTCCAACAGGACAATGCACGTCCGCATGTATCCCGTGCCACCCAACGTGCTCTAGAAGGTGTAAGTCAACTACCCTGGCCAGCAACATCTCCGGATCTGTCCCCCATTGAGCATGTTTGGGACTGGATGAAGCGTCGTCTCACGCGGTCTGCACGTCCAGCACGAACGCTGGTCCAACTGAGGCGCCAGGTGGAAATGGCATGGCAAGCCGTTCCACAGGACTACATCCAGCATCTCTACGATCGTCTCCATGAGAGAATAGCAGCCTGCATTGCTGCGAAAGGTGGATATACACTGTACTAGTGCCGACATTGTGCATGCTCTGTTGCCTGTGTCTATGTGCCTGTGGTTCTGTCAGTGTGATCATGTGATGTATCTGACCCCAGGAATGTGTCAATAAAGTTTCCCCTTCCTGGGACAATGAATTCACGGTGTTCTTATTTCAATTTCCAGGAGTGTATATACCACCGTCCAGCTAGCTACAGACACCGGGATCTGATGAGAAGGCTCTGCACATCGGGCTTCTGCACGCTAACTTACAGGCAACAGTCGCCTAGAAAACTACGCAGAATTGCACGCTGCCTCACAGAAACAAAATTTCTGTTGTTGTACACTTGTCGTACAGGAAAGTAATTTGTTTCATCAATACGGATCACACACTTTATAATACGATCTCCGGCCGAGAGGGCAAACGACACCACGTCGGCCGAACCTCCGATTTCGCGAACTTCAGACCGCTCCATGAAGTTATTTAATATTCAGGTCTTTCGGGTAATCAACCTCACGAGGCGCATGCAGGCAATGTCCTTGGTCTTTCACCGCACGCACTAATCACTCCACTGCACAATATTGCCCACTGTAACGTTCGTTTACAGCAGGTGGTCGGAAACACCTGCTGTCCTGGTAAAATTATTCACCTTTAAGCCAGTTAAGTCGGCTCCAGCCACAAATGTAGGAGGATTATGGAAAGGCCAACCCATTATTTCACGACTGGTGAAAACTTCTTTCCCCACGATATTTGCCCTGACCTACACCAAAGTCACAGAAGCAAGCAGAAATGATGTGTCACAGAACGTGTGAAAAACACTAAGCATCGTTACTCCATACGAAAGGGTTCGGGGGTAGGACGAGGAAAAGGAAGGAAGTATGTTTGGAGTCTGGCGCTTCATCAAAAAATGGTTCAAATGGCTCTAAGTACAATGGGACTTACATCTGAGGTCATCAGTCCCCTAGACTTAGAACTACTTAAACCTAACTAACCTAAGGACATCACACACATCCATGCCCAAGGCAGGATTCGAACCTGCGACCATAGCAGCAGCGCGTTTCCGGACTGAACGCCTAGAACCGCTCGGGCACAGGGGCCGACCTGGCGCTTCCTCGAGGACTATGATATCACAACTCGGATAGCGAAGGAAATATACTATAGATCCTTGAGGTCAACCAGTCCGTCATTTTCCGTAACTCAATTAAAGAAACCGAAGCTGAATCGGGATGGCCGACTGGGGAAATGAAAGCCGCTCCTACAGAAGACGAGTCCAGTTTGTTACTCGCTCCGCCATCGCGCTCGGTGACAACAGCGGACGTCTGTGACGGTGTGTTGGTCATCCCATAAAATGGAGCTGTGGTCAACATAGGTATTGGTTGAAAACCTCAGTGCTTTTTAAACTCCAATGGAGATGCTCTGACTGTTAGATATGCGAGACCTTTTACGTAAGACCAGACTACGGAAGGATCGGTATTTTTCACTTACACACACGAGTACTTCCAGAGACGAATATCACGTTGACTGCAAGAAGAATGCAGAGAGGATCGAGTTTTGAACCCTTAGTTCAGCCAACTCTCCAGTCACAAACTTGCACAACTTTTAACAAATTTCATTTTATTTTAACTTTTGTGGCCACAAGCCCTACTGGTCAGCAAGGCCGTAAGAATAGAAATTCGTGTTTGAATTGTTTTAACTTTGTTCCCTGTGTTATCGTATTTGAACGATTTGCGAATCGTATTTTCTGAATGCCAAGATTGGGAACCAGCCCACCCAGTTTTTGTCCAAACGAGCGTAGAAAACTGCCTAAAAACCACTCTGATTGGCCGGAGAACCATATCGCCAGTCGGTATTCCGCCACGCGGTTTTTATCTGAGTCTGGCTCGCTTCCCTGTGTCGCAAAACGCTAATATTTCAGGGAATTTCTTTCTTTTTCAAAATCCTGTCGATTTTAATGTACCCTCGATGGGAAAGTCATCGAATATGGCATTGTCATTCACTTTAAACAAGAATCGGAGCAACAAACGCTTAACAACCTGCAGCTCTGTCATAACCAAAACTTATCTCACTCTCTCTGTCTGCCTGTCTCTCTCTCTCTCTCTCTCTCTCTCTCTCACACACACACACACACACACACACAAAGGGGGGGGGGGGGGGGGGCTCTGAGCACTATGGGACTTAACATCTATGGTCATCAGTCCCCTAGAACTTAGAACTACTTAAACCTAACTAACCTAAGGACAGCACACAACACCCAACCATCACGAGGCAGAGAAAATCCCTGACCCCGCCGGGAATCGAACATACACACACACACACATACATACTATTTCTCTCATCCTCTCCCCGCCGCCAGCGAGCTCGCTCGTTCGCACACACATACAAGCAAAATATATATTAATAGTATGATCGTCATCAATATTAAATAAATTTGTCACAATTAGCAACATTTTTTCTTTGTTCTCTGCATTTATTAGCTTCTAAGACATCTTTGCTTATACTTGTACTGTTCATCTCTGCAACCAAAGACCTTCAAGAAACTTCGACCCTTGTACTAAAGTAGCGTTTTATTATTTGCCTTTGCTACCAGACATAGATTACTCAAATGATGTACACACAATTCATCAACATAAATCCACCTGATGTTGGAGAACTGAACTTTCTAAACCCGTATAATGGAAATAAAGATGAATTGTGACTGGCAACAAGAAACTATTAGTTTGAATCGTTCATTACTGACCTTTAGACCGAAGAAAATTTAACAACCTTTTACAGGAGATAAAATGTTCGAAGAATACTGTGGTTTCAAGGGAATACTTCACTTTTATAGACAGAATCAGACCGCTATGGAACGGCAAACTGCTTTGAAGAAGGCATACGTGCTTTAACTGATATTTACGTACCTTCGATGGAAAAGTTTATTCTCTAGTATATCAGTGAACCAACAGTGTTTCTCCAATGAGCCCACGAAGTGCAGATATTTAACTTGGTAATGGATATACTTAAAGCAGCAGCTAACAACTTAAACGCCTACACCACGCCACCTTCTTACCCGCAGTTCTACTACGTGTTGCGGGATGCCTATCGTCCGAGTCGTCGGGGCCGTACGCGG
Source organism: Schistocerca americana (assembly GCF_021461395.2). NCBI lineage: Eukaryota > Metazoa > Arthropoda > Insecta > Orthoptera > Acrididae > Schistocerca > Schistocerca americana. The sequence goes on along the minus strand of NC_060119.1, from coordinate 892,951,046 downwards.
AATTACTGAAATAAAACTTACTACATTTAAAACCATAAACGTAGGAAAATCAGAACGCCCGAAAATGTATAATACAGGAATACACAAATAAACGACGGAACGTACTTGAGGCATGGTGCCCGAACGACAAGAAACTCTATCATCATTTCTTTACTGTGACGCACAAGATGATGAAATAAAACTAAATCGATACAAAAATGGTTCAAATGGCTCTGACCACTATGGGACTTAACTTCTGAGGTCATCAGTCCCCTAGAACTTGGAACTACTTAAACCTAACTAACCTAAGGACATCACACACATCCATACCCGAGGCAGGATTCGAACCTGCGACCGCAGCGATTGCGCGGTTCCAGACTGTAGCGCCTAGAACCGCTCGGCCACCCCGGCCGGCCCTAAATCGATACGTAGGAGGCCTCTTGAAAAATAATGCCTCGGAATATTTTATGTCAAAACTCTTAATGCTTTTTAAATAAAACAAACAATGTTATCATTGTAAATCTTTTATTTTTCATGTTTAAATATTTATTTCTTAGTCACCCTTGCGACGAACACATTTCCACCAAAGAGTAACCAGTTGGTTCATACCGTCACTGTGGAATATTCGACTCACCTCTACGTGCACCGCTTCATCCTAGTAACGTTCGTTTTGTTTAAAAAGCTTTAAGCACGCCCTCGTGTTACTCAGCATGTTAGGCTGATCTCACGTGACCGCGCCATCGATGAAAAGCCATTCCATGGACGGCTGAAAGACTTTGGATGCGCCCTTTATCTTCACGTGCAACCTTAAAGCGTATGCTCGATGGAGGAAATTTTAACTTCAATTCTGTTGTTCACTTTATTAACTGCCTGAAAGCAATGCGGCCCATCTGTTAGCTCGATATGTTCCACCCCTTTTGCGCATCCGAAACTCATTTTAGACTAGTTCAGTTTAACATGCTTTGATTGGAGCGGATAAGATTATCAAACATTACTTGCTGAATCGAATAATATTACCTAAATTACGGCGATCTAGGGAAGGAAAAAAAGATAAAAACCTCACTGTACTATTCAAACCGATTGAAATTTGTAAACAGAGTCGGCGAAAAACAAGTGACGCTCGGAAAACCAGTATTTGATCGGACTACCAAACTCGGATCATTTGTCCTGTTTCGGTAGCTGCGCGATTAGTGCGGCGAATTGCTAACCAAAGATGCCCCGGTTCGGTTCCCGGCCGGGTCGGAGATTTTCTCCGCTCGGGAACTGGGTGTCGTGCTGTCCTTTCCCGTACGTATCGTCATAATTGACATCTCATTGTTGAGATGGTTGTATGGGCACGTATCGAAAGCCAATAAATAAACAGATCAATAAATTAAATTAAATATACCAATAATTATCATAAAAACTCGGATCAGGAACAAAATGCAAATACGACGTTGGAAATCTGTTTGTGAATTTCGATTTTCCACTTCAGCAAGTTGTGCCGCAGGTAAAGTGGGGGGGGGGGGGGGGGGAGGGGGGGGGGGGCGCGCGAATTGACGGCAGGTAATATGATTTACCCATGTCTATTGTAGACCTCTGCGACGTGAAATGTCCGTTATGCGATGACGTCACGGCTGTTAAAACTTTCGAGCCCTGCAACATCATCAACTTGAGGTCCACGGACGAGGGCTACGGTTACCCATCCGTTTCCTTGCTGCAGGGCATCACTGTTGCTATAGTTGAATTCTTTTATCTTGGCGGTTCGCGCATGCCCGCACCGACGCGAGAGATTGCTGCGTTGCCAGTTGTACGCGCCAAGAGAAGCAGCGCCATAGTATAGTAAAGTTCGCAAACTTACGTTTAAGGGAGAGCGCGCAGTTTATGAAGTAAAGCCACCACGGCCGCATTAACCCTTTCGCTGCTACAGAGACGTGCTCCCCGCATGCATCACTGCACTGCTCGCCTGTGTCATCACATGGTGTCATCACTGCACTGCTCGCCTGTGCAGACACATGGTGTTTCGACTGCTTTGACACACTTTATCATTCGATTTCACAAAAACTATTTGGCCCAAAAATTTGATTTTTACACATCTTCTTGACTTATACCTTCCCCCTATAAATGACTTAATTTTGTTTCGATGTTCAAAGCAGTTATTGTGCAGCATTAGATGTAGTAAACCATTGCACGAAATTTTAAGAGTTTGCAGAGGTAAAAGTCCATAGCGTATACTTTCCGTATGGTCGATTTTAGTTGCCACTAGAAATTTCAAAAAATTACATTCAAACGAATAAAATTCATGAAGACACTTCGATGTTGTTTTTAAAATAAAGAAAATATTAAGCACCGTTCAAGGTTTGAACTCAGAACCTTTCGGTTAGCAGCCATACACTTTAACCATTACGCTAACGCAGCTCGTCATTCAATTTTACTCCCGAAGGGCTTTAAAATCTCACGCAAAATACCGACAAACACTGTTGGTATGAGTATGAATTACTCACGTTTCGTCGAAGTACAATAGGAAATAAACAATTACCGCTGTTCTTTATTGCGAAAAAGCGGTTAGTGAGAATGATACAAAGACCTTTCCTTGCCGTCGCCTGAATTAGGAGGCTTATTGCTTGTTTGGTTTAATTAATTAATAGAATATGAAGCAGTTGGTATAAAGAATGCTTTTTCCAAACTTTCTATAAAAGAAAGTCTGCTATCAAGACATTGCTTTTGTTCAATTACTTTATTTATGACTGAAAGTTTCTAAAACTGAAGCCACTCGTCCGTGCTCTGCACTGCAGTCGAGCTCTGGCAACGTGGTTCTCTGTTCATTGGCTGGTTTCCCAGCGGACACAGACCGACGCCGGGGCGGTAATTAAAACGCAGCCAGAGGTGAAGGCGGCGGTGCGCTCTCCAGGAGTGTGGCGGCGACGCACGCGTGGCACGCACACCTCACCTGGCGCCCGCGACTCGCGCCCCGGACACTCCACACCTCGAGTGCCGCGGGGCTTCCGCCACTGCGCCAGCCTACTCTCATTTCTTCCTTACACCGCTCTTATGCTGGCTGTCCGGTTCGGGACATGGGTAGGACGCTTACGAACTTATTTTGCTTCTTGGTATCGGTTCCGTGAAGGCCTAGATAGTTTACATTTGAAACAAGTTAAGCTGTCTCGAAATGTGAATCATCCATACGTTTAAAGAGTGTTCCTCTGTTTCTTCTTTTGTGTGTGTAAATACATAAAAACGGCAAAGGTTGTTACCAATAATCTGTAAAAGTACTTGGTCGACACAGTTAGAATTTCTACACGAACTCCTAATGAACATATGAGCGGACATGTGCTAAATATATTTTTTAAATACACAATATATAAATACAGGGTGATCAAAAAGTCAGTATAAATTTGAAAACTTAGTAAACCACGGAATAATGTAGATAGAGAGGAAAAAATTGACACACATGCTTGGAATGACATGGGGTTTTATTAGAACCAAAGAAAACCAAAGTTCACAGAATGTCCGACAGATGGCGCTGGACAGCAAAATTGCTACCGTGACGGGTGAGAGGTACGCCGATATGTTACAGAATAGCATCATCCCCAGCCTGGCTGATAAACACCTGCTGGAACGTACGATGTTTATGCAGGATGGCGCTCCACCCCATTTTGCTAGACGCGTTAAAGATCTCTTGCGCGTGTCGTTTGGTGATGATCGTGTGCTCAGCCGCCACTTTCGTCATGCTTGGCCTCCCAGGTCCCCAGACCTCAGTCCGTGCGATTATTGGCTTTGGGGTTACCTGAAGTCGCAAGTGTATCGTGATCGACCGACATCTATAGAGATGCTGAAAGACAACATCCAACTCCAATGCCTCACCATAAGTACGGACATGCTTTACAGTGCCGTTCACAACATTATTCCTCGACTACAGCTATTGTTGATGTGGACATATCGAGCATTTCCTGTAAAGAACATCATCTTTGCTTTGTCTTACTTTGTTATGCTAATTATTGCTATTCTGATCAGATGAAGCGCCATCTGTCGGACATTTTTTGAACGTTTGTATTTTTTTTTTTTTTTGTTCTAATAAAACCTCATGTCATTCCAAGCATGTGTGTCAATTTTTTTCTTTCTACCTACATTATTCCGTGATTTATTCAGTTTTCAAATTTATACTGACTTTTTGATCACCCGGTATGTACACTGATAACTAAAACATTACGATCACTGCCAACAGCGGCATCGGATGCCGCATGGTGGCGTTGCGAGCACTCCACGCGGCACAAAAGGATGTAAGCGGTGCAGACACGGACGGGGGATCACCCTAGCTATGGTGAAATCCATTGAGATAAGCGACTCTGACAAAGGGCACATTATTATTATGCACAGCCTTTGAACGAGTATCTCGAAAACGGCAAGCTGGTCGAATGTTCACGTGCTATAGCTGTGAGCATCTACGGAAAGAAGCAGAAGAACAGTGAAACTACCACTAGGCGGTAAGTGGCTGGACGTCCACGGCTCTTCACAGAACGTGGGGTTCGGAGGCTTGTCTGCTCTATTCAGTTAAGTAGGAGAGATGGTGATCTGTGGCATCTCTGGCGAAAGAGCACAATGCTGGTGCAAGCACAAGCGTATCGGCGCAAACTGTTCGTCGTACATTGTTGAACACGGAGCTCCGCAGCAGGCCACGCCTACTGTTCACATGTTGACGCAACGACATCATCAACTACATTGCAGTGGGCACGAGTCCATTTGGGTTCGACCGTCGATTTATGGAAACGTACCGGCTCTTCGGGAGAATCACATTCCTGCAACACTTGGTCGAAGGTCATCTTCACAAACGCCACCATCGACGTGAACGGCGGCTCGAAACGTGCACCACGCCACGGAAGCAGGCTGGTGGTAGCAGTATTGTACTACTGCTTGCATGGAAACTGTGGCAGTAATCGAAGATGCGCTGACAGCTGCAAACGCTCTGCTCCATGCTTAATGTCTTCCCCGACGGCGATGTCATCTAGCAGCAGTATAACTGTCCGTGTCTCGGAGCCAGTACAGTGCTATAGTGTTTTGAGAAGCATTATAGTGAACTCACTTTGATGTCCCGGCGACCACGATCGCCTGATGTAAATAATAAGAAACTCATTTGGATAGCTATTGGACGCCATCACAGCGTACGACAGTCAGCGGCCCTTTATTTACGCAAATTACATGACCTGTGCGTGGACATTTAATGCCAAATACCTCCACAGACCTACCAACAAACTATCGGAACCCTGACACGAAATACACCAATGATGTACTTCGTTGCAGAGACAGACAAACAAGATATTAAGCAGGTGGTAATAATGTTTTGGCTCACCACTTTAAAGAAGAAAGAAACGTTGTTATCAAACATGTCGAAAAGTACTTAACCGATTTATTCCAAAATCTTCGCCGATTCACTTAAAATTTCTACTTTCAGATGAAACAATCCAGAAAATTAATGAAAAATTAAATGGCTAACAAACTAAAAGTATCGTGGTAAACTGAATGTATTTCCTGCCGCGAGAATAACTTACAGCAGCTAGACCGGTGTTGGAGGTAGTGCATCAGACTCTACTAGATCTCAGGACGAGCAAAAGCTCCAGAATTTGACAGGAACACTATTGCAAATTCTTATTTATTGATTAATTGCCGTTGTTACACATGACATGTACCCCACACGATATTTTATCTCGTGTTTCAGAGCTCTTTTTATTATTAAATTCCACAGTGCCATACAATCGCTAAGCTTGCAATGTAGAAACTCCTAAATTGGTATCTCTTTTTATGTAATTAGGGGCTGTTTTCACCAACGCTGACTGTAAACAGGTATTTAAATCTGTTAAATATTTGTTCATTAAGCGTATGCACATATTTTAGGGTCAAAATATTCCATGCAAGAATTGAGTGAATTGAAATGATAAAAGTGCGTAATTTACTGTTAGGCTTTAGGTACATTATGTATTACAGATATGGTATTTTAATTTGTAGTTGGAAAAGGAATCAAAGCATAATCTGTTATGTAATAGTTATAGCTAAACTTTTGGTCTCAGATTTATGTATATATTCAAAAGTCAGAACCGGAAGTCTACAAATTGATTTTTATGAAGCCGCATGTGAAGACGTATCTCAAATTTGTACTTCGATTTCAAGCGATTGCAGTTTCCAATGCAGCTTGCGTTCGCTACGACTATCAAAAAGGTACAGGGCCAATCAACTTGTGTGGTAGATATTTAACATTCCGAGCAACGCCCGTCACTGCAGCTAGTTCAAAATATTCGTACTAACAAGAGGCCGCACTACAAAAATTTAAAATAATCTATGCGGGTGCGTAAAACTTAACGAGAGTCAACATTAGCTTGATTTGTTACTGCCAAGTAACATAGCTCGATAAAATTTGGACCATACACAAAAAGAACTGCTACAGTATAGTTCAGAAGGGAACTGAAAAAACACGCTGTGACATGACCATAATCGACACTTTCATTCAAAAACAATACACTAGAGCCACTGCGGTCTCCTAAACGTTACCAAATTCTGGCTACGGTTCTTAATAAGGCTTGTAATCACCACGGACGGCAGTACATGCTCTGCAGTGTGCTCCCATGCTCGCCACAAGGCTGACAAGAAGGAGCTCTTGTACTAGGGCGTTCCCTTCCCCTACCAGCGCTGTTGACAATTAATGGATGGTCGGTGGCGCATATGGACGTGCTGCAATACGACTCCCCGACAAATCCCACGCTTGTTCGATAGGACTTAAGTCAGAGGAACGGGCGGGTCAGTTCATTCGCTGAATATACCGTCGTTCTATGCACTCCTCCACCTGTACTGTTCAGTGGGATCGCGCATTGTCATCCGTAAAAGTGAAATCAGGACCGAATGCACCACCAAAAGATGCACATGAGGAAGGAGTACAGTGTCACTATAGCGTACACGCTATAACGTCGACCGATGAACTACAGTGCTCAAAGATCTAGGGATCAGTACATCCAAGCAACATTTACACCTTCCGACACTAAACACCTGGACCACCAAGACGAACATGTTCGACTACGTTCCTGCGTGCAACTAAGGGTTCCCATCTCACCCCGAAGGAGGGTACGGCCAGAATCTGCTGTCATCCGCTAAAAGCATGCGACCCCCTCTAGACGGTCCAATCCCTAAGCTCTTGGCATCATCGCAAACGGCGACGTGCGGGTGCCAACGATCTACCATATACTGGTCATCGGGCAAAGGGGCCTACCACATGCATGAAATCCCTGGGCTAGCAGGACAGAGCGTATCAGGTTATATTTGTGGAAAGGGGCCAAAATAAGTTACTGTCACTTCCACTCAACATATAACTTTATTTCTCAAAACAGACAATCACACAAGCAAGAATCAAAAACTCTCAAGATTTAACGAAAAACCTACTTTGATTTAATTTAGATCGGCTGAAGACCACGTCGAAAATCCAAGGCACAAGGCCCAAGCAAGGAATTGAGGTACAGGAGTTCTTCTGGAGGTTTCACTCCTTTAGAAAAAAAAATTATCTTCAATATAAATAGGCTGACAGCCTTTCCCATAGAACTCGGCTGAAGGCTTCACATTAATCAAGAAGAGTGTTACGGCTTAAGGCCGAGACAAAGATTTTCAATGTTTAATTAAAATAGGCTGAAAACTCGGCTGAAGGCCGCATATTAACAAAACAATTTAACGGCTTAAGACCTAGGAAGAAGAGCTTTCAATTTGAAAAGGCTGAGGCCTTATCTTAAAATATTTCGTGTAAAACTCGGCTGAAGGCCTCATACTAAAGAATAACAATCTTATGACTTAAGGGCAAGACAAGGATTGTAAATTTTTAATTTAAGAGAGATTAAAACTCAGCTGAAGGCCACACACCATGCAGAAAAGAATTTTACGGCTTAAGGCCTAAAGGGAAGAGCTTCAAAATTTCAACTAAAATAGGCTAAGGGCTTTATCCTAAAATGTTTCACATAAAACTCGTGTGAAGGTCACATACGAAACCCAAACAATCTTAACAATCTTAAAGCCCAGACAAAGAAATTTCCAATTTTTAATTTAAGCTGGAAAACTCGGCTGAAGGCCACATACAAACTAGAAAATATTTCTTGCGGCTTAAGGCCTAGGCAAAATTTTTCAATTTTTGATTTGAAAAGGCCGAAAGCTCGGCTGAAGGCCACATACCAACTTGAAACAAATTTACGGCTTAAGGCCTAGGCACAACGAATTTTCAATTATAATTTTGAAAGGCTGAAACTCAGCTGAAGGCCACATAACAAACAAGAAACAATTTTTTTTAACGGCTTAAGGCCTAAGAAGAAAAAGCCTTGCAATTTTAATAAGCTCAAACTCGGCTGAAGCCCACACAGAGTACGGCCGACCGAACGACCAACCAAGAGTCGTTCCCGCTCCAGTGTCCTTCCGTCGGCCGGCCGCTGAGACCGAGCGGTTGTAGGCGCTTCAGTCCGCAACCGCGCTGCTGCTGCGGTCACAGGTTCAAATCCTGCCCTGAGCATGGATGTATATGATGTTCTTAGGTTAGTTAGGTTTAAGTAGTTCTAAGTCTAGGGGACTGATGACCACAGATGTTAAGTCCCATGGTGCTCAGAGCCATTTGAACCATTTCTCCTTCCGTCGGACAGTTCAAGTGTGTCGCCAGCGGTGAGCAAGCACTGGCTGTCTGCGCCTCACCGGCGCTCCGTCCCCGACTTCACTGCTGCTGCATCCCGACTGAACTCCAGACACACGACGACCCGGAAATACTATCGGTCGCTCCAGAGATGGTACGACAGTGCACTTATCGATAAGCGCTGCTGCTGCCAGTCACGGCAGGTAAGGCAGGAAGTTAGTGACGCCAGTAAATGGAATACCGTAAGAGAAGATGACAAACAATAAACGGCATGAAGAGGTGCCGCTCACAGCTCAGTGCAGTCGCCGTGCCACTGGGGAGCACGAGATCTGCGTGCCTTACAGTCCTGTTCGATGTGATTACGATTTTTGACTCTGTTTGGTGTAGGTGTCTTCGTGTGTGTTGCACAACGTAGCGGTCATCTGCTGCTGTAGCTGACCATCGTCCATCACATCCTCTCCTTCGAGTAGCAATGCCTGTCATTCGGAAAATTCCCGATGCACGTGAAACAATGCTGTGAACAGTAACAAGCTCATGGGCCACGCTCGTTATACTGGGTCCTTCTTCCAGTTTCCCGATCATTCTTCGCTGTGTGAAGTCATCCTACTGTTGTCCCCGCGCCATGTCGTAATGAAGAACACCACCACAGCGCCGCTTAACTCCTCGATCCTCCCCGGTCCTTCAAAAGACTCGTGCTACGGGGCCAACCCCATTTGGCACTACTGGGAACTATAATATACAGAACTAATCAAAAAGAAGGAATAGATTTCAAATATTTATTGCTTCCAAACTACAAAAGATAGAAACACAATTCCAACATTCCTGGAGAGAGAAAAATTCAAATTTTCATGCATTCAATGTGAGCACCACTTGTTACTCGACAAATATAAAAATGGTGGCTCATTTCCTCCCACACACGGAGCAGCTGGTCTCTTGTTATCGAATTCACCGCTTCAACAATGCGATGTCGAAGACTCTAGAGCGTGTCATGCATAGGGTGAATAAACAGGCGGTCGTTTACGTAACCCCATAGATAGAAGTCACAAGGTGTAAGGTCTGAAGACCGGAAGGCCACCGGCGGTGAAGTTCATCTTCTGCTCCTCTTCTTCCAATCGCACGTGCTTACAGAATTTATCTAAGGCAATGGAAGCTTTCTTCAACCAATCAGTTCCACAGGTACACAATATTGAAAGGGAACTGGGAAGAAAGTTGCTGAAACTGTACGTCGGAATAATATCACTGTACGCAAGTAAAATCTGAAGCTAAGAAGAAGTCATGGAGCAAATCTAAGCATCTGAAATGTAATACAGCAGAATTAATACTTGAAATAAAGTGGATAGACACTACGTCAGTCTTGTCACGGTCCGCCCGGCTCCCCCCTCGGAGGTTCGAGTCCTCCCTCGGGCATGGGTCTGTGTGTATTGTTCTTAGAATAAGTTAGATTAAATAGTGTGTAAGCTTAGGGACCGATAACCTCCATAAGACCTTACCACAAATTTCCAATTTTCCACAATGTCAGTACGAAATGTCAAAGAATAGTGAAAAAATTTGCAAGAAAAGGGGGGGGGGGCCTTATGGAAGATTGTTACTAGATAACTAGGGCATACTACTAGTGCATTTGGAAATAGTTAACTTTTTCCTGTAATTTTTATATGTCTTACGGCACAATCACATGAGCCTTTCACAGTGCCGTAAACGGTTTCGACCAGCCAGTGGTCTTCTTCAGGCTGTGACCAGATTAAACGTGAATCATTACAGAATCTATAAAATGTGCTAACTAACTGTCTGCGCAGTGGTAAAAAAGGAATAAAATTATTCTTAAAAACACGTGCTGCTAGCCCTGTTCTGTTGCGTTCTCAACAGTACTAGAGGCAACAAGAGGTGGAGGTTTTGTCGGCGAAGTGAAACCCTCTCTTTGTCTTAGGGTCCCCCTAGCGTTTCAGACTTTCAAATGAAGACTACGAGACGGCCTGCTGCTGTTACATATGTGATGTTCTGCGCTCCGTGAAAAACATGGCAACGATTTTATAGAAAAAGACCAAACCTGAAACTGAATCTCCAACATAAGAATTGGAACGAGAAATTAGATTCTTTAAGAGTAGAAATCCTATGAAGTTTGAATTCCTGATACGCGTTAATACGAAACTGATACGGCTGGTTAGGCATTAAACGCGAAGAATTTCAAACTGTGCGAGTCAGCGAAGAAATAAAACCTATTTGACAGTAGACTGCGGATCCGTTGGCAGGAATTACATCTGCTTGGTTTATGGGCATATGCGCTTTTAGGTGACGTTTGAAATCAGCCTCTATTGACCCACAAAAACACGCACTATAAAATCAAACACATAAACTAGCATGTGATATACCTCATCTTTCAGGATGAAACTCATATGCGTTATTGAGCAATGGACCACTGCATATGGAAGCAGTATCTGAACACATCCAGCTGGATCATTAAAAAAAAATAGAGAAAAGCTGTGACCGTGGGTTTAACGTTTCAGATGACCTACATAGCTTCTCCCCACGTGAGTACAACGCACAGAACGTTCAGACGACCATGAGAAATAGAAAAAACGTCCTTTGAGGTGCTTTTCAATTGTCGATTATGTCGTCAAAGTATTATGTTAATTTCTACATTTTGCCGTTCTGTGGCAGGTTCGTATTGAAAAGACAGTCTCGTCAACCATAACGATTTTTTTTTCTTTCAGGAAAGAATTGTCTGTGTTTTACATTTCAATCAAATCGCGGCAGACGTCGACGCGTCGTTGTTTCTGTTCAGGATTCAAGATGTGCGGGACAAACTTTGACACACTTCTCTTCTTCAAAACAGTCTGAAGAATGTCTTGGAGCACTTTGGGTGCGATTTGCGACACAACAACGCTGACACAATACGGCTGCACGTCCACCACTTGATACTGCCAGAAATAAAATCAGTCTCCCACCACTTGATACTGCCAGAAATAAAATCAGTCTCGGAACTTCATGAACGGACGGTGTACATTGCACTTTCAACGCTATCCAAGATGAGGGTAACTGAAACTGTCTGGAACCGTTTACCTCGTAAGAGAAGTTATTCTATGTTGATCAGAACACAATATCTTGTTTCGGACTAACCGGCGGGGCTGCCGTTCGATGCCCCTGGGCGATATAGACTCTTCTGTTGTCGTCGCCTTGGCCGAGCAGCCGCTCCTCGATGAGACTTTGGAGAAGTTCCACTGGACAGGTACTGTGGACTTAGATGTGTCGGCTATGCGACCAAAGAATGTTGTTGGATCCCCCCGTGGCAGGTAGATTTAATTTCGGTCGGTTGTTGTTGGAAGTAGTATGACTGAGTCACTTCCATTTTATCATCACGATCACCTGTTTTAGTACCTTAAATAGCGGTTCTCTGATTTAATATTTTGTTGGCATAACTTTGGTTATGTCCTTGCTGATATTTATTACAATAACCGTAATTTTTTATTTTCTAAATAGTTTGTGACATAGGGTTTATCGATATTAGCTGAAAAGTTTCAAATGGTTCAAATGGCTCTGAGCACCATGGGACGTAACATCTGAGGTCATCAGTGCCCTAGACTTAGAACTACTTAAACCTAACTAACCTAAGGACATCACACACATCCATGCCCGAGGCAGGATTCGAACCTGCGACCATAGCAGAAGCGCGGTTCCGGACTGAAGCGCCTAGAACCGCACGGCCACAGCGGCCGGCTCTGAAAAGTTTATGATCCTCTCAGGTTACTAGTTTTTTTTTTCTTTCTACATTACGACCGATGGGCATCAATATTTAAATTATACTTTTTAAATGTTAATGTTGAATAAATTATTGTAAAATACTTTACATGCAACCAACCAAGTTCAGCCCCTCGCCTTTCGTCCCGTATCAAGAAGAAACGAAGTTGATATCTCCCTTCTCTACAGAAATCCCCATAAACGTCCCTTCACAAAATGTAACTCAGGTCCACACGTGTACTATTTATTACAAGATATCAGTAACAACAGAGCATATTAGAGGTGATTCTTTCCTTACGGAAAGATCCCGAATGCAAGATCTTAATGGAAGTTGTGTGTTTCCGGTTGAGAAACGCTCTGTAACGCATACAAGAATCATCACCACGTCCACGAAACCACTGAAACATAAGAGGTATTTCTCTAAATACTACTTGAAGTACTAGTAGGTACTAATTATCATTTGAACTTCGTTGCATGATTCTCATTAACGCAGAAGGAGCACTAGGATTTCTGTCTTCTCGCTAAGCTCACTACAGCTGTAGACAAAGGATTAGAATATATCTAACAAATAATTGAGGACGTTCAGAGTAAGTACAATAGGCGGCCGAGGAGAAAAAATAGGTAGCCGGGAAGGATGCCTGAGAGAAGTGAGGCAGCCCTTTGATGCCCATGATCAGTAACATTGTCCGTCGGCAAAATAATTGCCCAAGCAGACGAATTTTGCTCTTCTTCCCAGACATGTCGCTTCTTATTCACTTAAAACTTTCCCTCCTGGTCAAGATGTTTTACCCGAAGGGCAAATGTGTGTCTTTTCAGCAGTTGCATGCACAATACTCAAACTAAAATGTTCTTCCATAAGCTACCTTTGCCATGGCCACAAAAATGAAAAATTAAGCCATTATTAATCCGCAAGTATCAGTACGCTGAAAAGGCGCTATAAATAATATATTTAAGACGCCTCCAAGTACACAGAATAGTCAATCAATGTAGACGTAATTCCATTAAATGATGTGCACTGTTCTGCTCTAGAGTGCGTCACAATGCACACCCGACTGAATGCCACATTCCTGTCGCAGGCATTCTTCTCAGCAGCGAACAGTACTACACTACTGGTCATTAAAATTGCTGCACCACGAAGATGACGGGCTACAGACACGAAATTTAACCGACAGGAAGAAGATGCTGTGATATGCAAATGATTAGCTTTTCAGAGCATTCAGATAAGGTTAGCGCCGGTGGCGACACCGACAACGTGCTGACATGAGGAAAGTTTCCAACCGATTTCTGATACACAAACAGCAGTTGACCGGCGTTGCCTGGTGAAACGTTGTTGTGATACCTCGTGCAAGGAGGACAAATGCGTACCATCACGTTTCCGACTTTGGTAAAGGTCGGATTGTAGCCTATCGCGATTGCGGTTTATCGTATCGCGACATTGCTGCTCGCGTTGGTCGAGATCCAATGACTATTAGCAGAATATGCAATCGGTGGGTTCAGGAGGGTAATACGGAACGCCGTGCTGGATCCCAACGGCCTCGTATCACTAGCAGTCGACAGGCATCTTATCCGCATGGCTGTAACGGATCGTGCTGCCACGTCTCGGTCCCTGAGTCAACAGGTGGGGACGTTTGCAAGACACATCTGCACGAACAGTTCGACGACGTTTGCAGCAGCATGGACTATCAGCTCGGAGACCATGGCTGCGGTTACCCTTGACGCTGCATCACCGACAGGAGCGCCTGCGATGGTGTAGTCAACGACGAACTTGGGTGCACGAATGGCAAAACGTCATTTTTTCGGATGAATCCAGGTTCTGTTTACAGCATCACGATGGTCGCATCCGTGTTTGGCAACATCTCGGTGAACGCACATTGGAAGCGTGTATTCGTCATCGCCATACTGGAGTATCACCCAGCGCGATGGTATGGGGTGCCATTGGTTACACGTCACGGTCACCTCTTGTTCGCATCGACGGCACTTTGAACAGTGGACGTTACATTTCAGATGTGTTACGACCCGTGGCTCTACCCTTCATTCTATCCCTGTGAATCCCTACATTTCAGCAGGATAATGCACGACCGCATGTTGTAGGTCCTGTACGGGTCTTTTTGGATACAGAAAATGTTCGACTGCTGCCCTGGCCAGCACATTCTCCAGATCTCTCACCAATTGAAAACGTCTGGTCAATGGTGGTCGAGCAACTGGCTCGTCACAATACACCAGTCACTACTCTTGATGAACTGTGGTATCGTGTTGAAGCTGCATGGGCAGCTGTACCTGTACACGTCATAAAAGCTCTGTTTGACTCAATGCCCAGGCGTATCAAGGCCGTTATTATGGCCAGAGGTGGTTATTCTGGGTACTGATTTCTCAGTATCTATGCACCCAAATTGCGTGAAAATGTAGTCACATGTCAGTTGTAGTATAATATATTTGTCCAATGAATACCCGTTTATCATCTGCATTTCTTCTTGGCGTAGCAATTTTAATGGCCAGTAGTGTATTTTGAGATAATGCGGTTGACATAGGAAATAGTGGCTGCGTGACGCCAGTCGGGAGACTTATCACACACCCCACTGCCCCCTCACAAAATCAGTAACATACGTGAAGAGAAGAAGATTTAGGTATCCAGGACTACCAATGGTACGTTTTCCGTTTAGTGCTCGTTCGAGCTTTCTCCCTACGAAAAGGAGAAATGAGGCCAGTCGTCCACTGTGGCGCAGAGATTGTTTCCAGAAGCGGCGGGGTTGCCGTTGCCGAAGAGCAAGAAAACCGGCAAGCGTTGCGAAAAGACGGGGGAGCTCGTTACTTGGGCGCGCAGAAATACGACCCCGCGATAAAACTTGGCGAAAACAACGCTGTAAAACTTTGTTCGGAATTCCTCCGGATTAGGAAAGCGGCTGGCGGCCGGTGTTTTCTGGTCAGGTCAGGCCAGGGACACGGTGCAGAGGCGGCGGCGGGGGCGGCGGCGTAGCGAGTGGCCGGGACCTGGGCCGTGACGCGGCAGATAAGGCGGGCGGACAAAGCGGCGGCGGCAACGGCAGCGGCGGAAGGCGCCAGGTCCGGGCTCACGTTCCCTACCGGCCGCGGTCCACCAAGTGTCCAGACGAAACCGTGTACACCGAGGGGCCGTCCAAAACATCTTGCCCTATATGTCTTTCTCCATTGTACCCCCTGCAGTGGTGACGTAATCCTTGGACTGCTACTGCTGAGAACGGCTTTGTTGCCGTTATATTGTTCTCCTAATGCTGCTACCTGTGCTGATAAACGGCGTTTCGGCCGCAATGAATCATTAGATTTTATGCAAACTATTCAGCCGGCCGGTGTGGCAGAGCGGTTCTAGGCGCTTCACTACGGAACTGCGCGACCGCTACGGTCGCAGGTTCGAATCCTGCCTCGGGTCTGAAGTCATCAGTCCGCTAGAGTTAGAACGACTTAAACCTAACTAACCTAAGGACATCATTCACATCCATGCCCGAGGGAGGATTCGAACCTGCGACCGTAGCAGCCGCGCGAATTCCGGACTGAAGCGTCTAGAACCGCTCGGCCACAACGACTGCTGCATTGCGTATACTTTGCGAATTGTTGATTTAAGCTCGTCCATTGCTAAATATGAAATGTAGATAAGATATCGGAACTGTATGTTTTACAAACGGAGGATGGTGGCGCACCAGCGTGTGTAATTATGTCCCTGATTACGGGGAATCATATTGCCGTAACAATCATCATATCTCATAAATGGTTCAAGATATCGAAACGAGATTTTTCTAAATGACAGCACAAAATCAGGCATGTACGTTGTATGATAAATATTCTAAACTTTCTTATTGACGGAGTTATGGAAATAACTCGTTCACAGCAGACAGGATGGGCGGAATGGGACGTGTAAACATGTCAATAGCGCTTAAACAAAACCCAGAAGCCGCGTGTAAATACGTCCTCAGCAACTGATGAGCTGCAGAGCATGATGAGTTAACTCATCCTCAGCAGTCAAATGGTTGATAAGATCTTGGAAAACACTCGATCCCTTGCTTTTGTGGAATCTGCAAACACCACAGGTATTATTTCGGTAAACAGTCGATAGCTTTCCCGCGTGACTGTAGATTAGAATTCCAAAATATCTCACGGAATTTAACATGGTTAAATTGTGTTGCATGCGATCTCAGTAATGTACAGCGTGTGTCTCGAAAGTTGTCAGGCGCATTTTCTCTAGCGTTTCAGATGACATTTGCAGTTTTGCTTTTGGAATGTGTAGCTGGAGTCAGCCCAAACAAGTACTGCTTGTCATGTATTTAATACGACTCCCGGCGTCGACGGAAAAATTAGGTTTCATTCCCGGTACAAACAAAATGACTTTTTAAGTGGGCTTTTCTGTGCCTATTCGACATAGCGGTCCCAAATTAGTGTAGTGTAATATTCGGTTTAGCGAGATGTATTAAGTCGGACACTATAACACGAAGAGTAACCGGAAATCTAGCAGCGACTGAATAGTGATGACGCTTGTCGGTAGCAATCAGAGAAGGGCAGCCCACGTGCCGCTGCTGGAGTACTGTTTTTTTTTGTGTTTTACTGTCCCGAATATCGCACTAGAATAATTTGGGACACCTGTAAAATTCCGCTATCAAAAAATGGTTCAAATGGCTCTTAGCACTATGGGACTTAACATCTATGGTCATCAGTCGCCTAGAACTTAGAACTACTTAAACCTAACTAACCTAAGGACATCACACAACACCCAGCCATCACGAGGCAGAGAAAATCCCTGACCCCGCCGGGAATCGAACCCGGGAACCCGGGCGCGGGAAGCGAGAACGCTACCGCACGACCACGAGCTGCGGGCGATTCCGCTTTAAAAATCATTTTGTGTGTAACGGGAAACAAGCTATTTACACTGGGCGTCGCATGAAACAACGACCAGCAGTATTTGTTTGGGCTGAATCCAGCTATACATTGCAAAACGAAATTGCAAATATCTACGGAAACACCAGAGAAAACGCGCGTGTCGACTCTTAGGAGAGGCCGGCCGGTGTGGCCGAGCGGTTCTATGCGCTTCAGTCTGGAACCGCGCGACCGCTACGGTCGCAGGTTCGAATCCTGCCTCGGGCATGGATGTGTGTGATGCCGTTAGGTTGGTTAGGTTTAAGTAGTTCTAAGTTCTAGGGGACTGATGACCTCAGAAGTTAAGTCCCATAGTGCTCAGAACCATTCGTACCATTCTTAGGACAGATACTCGTCATAATTTTTTTTTAATTATGTTGTCTACTTCGCTACTAAACTACAAAAACTGCGATCAAGCGCAGAGTCGATCGACCGTCCGCGCTGTCATCGTCCGCCACATCGTGTTATTCGGATGCAGCATACAGCGCCAAAGGGTCAGCACACCACCTCCCAGCGATTGTCGGCTTTCCAGGCCACAGAAGCGCTTTTCTGATTAAAATCGTTCCTAAATTGGCATCACCAAGGAAAACTAAATGCGGTGGCTGGATCTGAACACGAGTCCTCCGCATCGTAGTCACACATACTGACTACGCAGCTACGGTGGCAGGCATGGAACGTTATACGAGGATGAGTTAAATGAAAACCTTAAATTTTTAATAACAAGTCGAAATTTCGCGCCGTTATCCTGTAAGTTGGTAAGCGTGCTACAAACAGCGCGCAGAATGGCCTTTAAGTGGCAGCATAGTGCAGATGCATACATACCGTCTCATTATCAGTATAAAGATGCCCGCCCCACTTGCGACTTGCACCACAGAAGAAAAGCGTTCTGTTATTCGGTTTTTGCGTAGTGAAGGTGTGAAACCTATGAAGGTTCAGTACGGTGATGCATGCTTGTCACAGCAGCAAGTCTACGAATGGAGTAGGAAGTTCGCAAACGGTGTGACTTCAGTGGAAGATGCTCCTCGTTCAGGTCAGGCACAACGAGTTGTGACGCCACGGAACATTGCAGCAGTTGAAGCCATAGTGAAGGAAAACCGCCGAGTGACACTGAATGACATTGCAGCACGTTTACAGACTAATCATGGGTCAGCACACCACATTGTGCATGATGTGCTCCAGTTTCACAAAGTGCCTGCAAGATGGGTGCCACGGAAGCTGACTCCTGAAATGAGAGAACGACGTGTTGGTGCTTGTGAAGAACTTCTTCGGCGCTTTGAACGAGAAGGTGATGGCTTCCTTGCAAGAATCGTTACTGGGGACGAAACTTGGGTTCATTTCCACCAACCGGAAACGAAGAGAGTGAGCAAGGAATGACGCCATTCTTCATCTTCAAAACCAAAGAAGTTTCGAACAGAACCATCAGCCGGGAAGATTATGCTGACTCTCTTTTGGGACGAAAAAGGTGCCATTTTGGAGCATTACATGCCTAGAGGGACCACTGTCAACAGTGCATCATACGCAGATCTCCTAAAAAATCATCTGCAGCCTGCAAATCAAATCAAAGCGACGTGGATTGCTGGCAGCAGATGTCCTTTTGCAACATGACAATGCAAGGCCCCACACTGCCCGTACGACAGTTGCAACAATCACAGACCTGCATTTTGAGTGTCTTCCTCATCCACCATGCTCACCAGACCTTGCCCCAAGTGACTTCCATACCACTCAAAGACGGAATGCGAGGAAAGAAGTTCCGTTCTGATGAAGAGGTACGCCACGCGGTGGATGAGTGGTTACGTGGACAACCAAAAGATTTTTTTTCTAATGGAATTTATGTGCTTTGTAAGCGCTGGAGTACTTGCATTGAGCGTGGGGGAGACTATGTTGCAAAGTGATACAGCTTTGTACCACTTCAGCACAATAAATAATATTTTTAAAAAATATTTAAGATTTCCATTTGACTCACCCTCGTATTATGGGCTATCTGCCATCCCTTCGATCTTCCCCGACTGTGGTGGCATCTTCTAGCAAGATAAAGCTGTGTCACAAGACGAGAATCGTGATACAGTGGTTTGAGAAGTATGATAGTGAATTCAAAGTGACGTCTTAGTCATCAAATTGGCATGATGTGAACACATTGGAACACATTTGGGACTTTATCGGACTGCCACCTAGGCAGGAAATCTATAGAGAACTTATCGAATACATGCCACGCAGAATTGCTGTATCGTGTTCCAATATATATAAATTTCTGCGCCATAGTAGACTAAGGGAAGCGGCCCTCGTAAGGCAAGGAGGCAGCGAGTTCCGGTCATGTGGGCGGAAGCAGCGTAACCAGAGCCGCCTGCACTCTCGCGGCTCCAGCTTGTGAAGTTTGGGCAGTTCCAGAGGACGCGGCTACACGCTGCCATGCCTGCTTTCACGCAGAACCTGCTTACTTCGTTAAAAAAGAGACACGCCATTTGCAGAGAGCAGTGACTGTCAAGCAAATTTCCTGTTGTCCGGGCTGGTATGTTCTGGCCCTACATTACGTAGTATTTTTCTGTAGAACGTGCTATCACTTTAGAAGTCTTTCTAAAGTTCTACAAACTCAGAGTTAAACATAAAAAAACTGTTAGCCAAGGGCGCGAGACCAAATGAAACACAGTACCTTCAAAAATTTGGATTTGCTAGGTAACAAGAATTTGAATAACGTAAGTTATTTACCAACTCTTCTACGTGAAAGGCTGATTTCTCTCCTTGCTTCTGTTAAAAGCATAAAATTCTGGAGTAATTCTACTACAGTAAATATGGCGTATTCGTTGCAGGAAAAAAATGGGGTAAGATGTATGGTCCCTGCAGCATCGGAATTCTTGTATGCTATTTCTTTAGCGATTAGACACACCTACACACCTACAACACGCCACATAATACAATTACTCTATTGAAGTTTATCTTTAACGTGTCATTTGCAGCATTCATAAAGAAATTAGAACGAAAATTACCTCCACTCTTTACAACGTAATATTACATCAGTACATTAATGTCTGAGTATAGTGTATCTCATCGGAGAACGAAGAACGGTGCCTCCAGTGTATTTACCATGTGACGGACTATGTTCACGCCCGATCTTACCTTATATTCACTGGTGTATACTACACAGACCCGCAACGTTATCGGGTGTTACGCTTTTAACACATGACTTGAGTACATTCTTGCTTCGATTTATTTTTACTATTTAAGTCGAGTGCAGTCAATTTTAGACAATGCGTAATTGTGGCAGTGAAAACCCAAGTACCAGCACTATACTGGTCAACCTGAAGATGCCTTGTATTAGGCGAAACGCACGTCATGAATAAATATAGCAATACAGTCAATTCGCAACCAAGACTGTCGTTTTCAACACATCCTCCTACAACGATGACAATGTTTTAAACGTGTACATCTTCATTTGGCTTGTGACAATTTACAGTTTGCTCTCTACTATTAAACTTCAACAACGAGTTAATGAACAATATATAATCAGTACGACGAAAAGAAAATGATATAAACTAATAACGAAGTCCAAGAAGCCCTTGACGAGTTATTGTACGTATAGCAGTTGAAGACATCTGGAAGGACACATAAAGAAGCTGAATGGCTGATGCTGAAATACGAGCCACCCATGTAATATTCACAATTTACTCTTATACGATCCGAAATACTTCGCATCACGGCGAGATATTGCGAACATAACCCGTGGAACATGTAAAAGGTTAACAGATAAACGAATTGTTCGCACTTTTGAATGCACAGAGTCAGTCACAAGCCCCCTCACCCGTTTTCTGTTCCAGTAATTTTTCATATTTTCGCTAAGCGTGTATTTTTTTTTCCTGCTCCTTTCAATGATCCACTGCGTAATTTATCTTCGCCGTGTACACATTTTTCTTGCCTTCATGGACTCTACTCGGTCAGGCTTTGGTGACAGACGAGGTGCTATTCAACGAAAGGATCATATATCGAGTGCTGCTACAGGCCTGGACATAGAATTATGTTACGTATTCCTTATCGACGGTCCCTTCTGGCATAGGCTGCATAAAGTACTGAAAGAGAGATAGATGGGGCTCAGTCTGCAGTTGCTTTATTCTGCCAGCTGTACGAGAAGATGTTTTGTGTTTGGTATTAGTTCACGCTGAATTTCGAACATGGTTTCGTCATATAACAAGACCTTATCCCAAAGTATATTTCCCATTAACAGAAAAATCACGAGACAGAAAAGGACGGCACACACAAGTATAGTTAGACTATCACTTTCAAGGTTATGTACAAATGCCACAACGGGGTATTCTTATTTCACAAAACCTGACGAAGCATGAATTGTGCCTCTTCGCAAGTAAAATATCGAAAATCGCCTACAATGATTTACAGAAGCAGAGCAAACATACATCTAAATGGAAGGACAGCGAGACATATTTTCTACGATCTCAACGTTTTTTAACTTGCTTCGTCCTTCGCTTACCCTATCATTTAAATTTCGGACTTCGTTCTTTCCAGTCAGTCAGCTTTGATCCCGACAATTTTAATAGAACCCGATGAACAATAGAAATGTCTCTTACCCACTTAAAAAAATGTTGCCCTACCTGCTAGTAATATTCTGCTCTTAAGCTTTAAACGCTTATTTTTAATGAATGGAAAGCTTGATGTTACCTCCAAAGAAACAGCTGTTTCCATTATGCTGCAGCAGCGCACGGAGAATAGTATCCGTAACTCCACAAAAGCAGAATTCCAATTCCATCAATAATGGTTGTTTGGGTATCCCATTAAATAATATTTCAAGTAGGCTCAATTTACACAAATAAACCGATAGTGAGCTGAATACCTCTTCCATGATTACTGGTTCAAATGGCTCTGAGCACTATGGGACTTAACTTCTAAGGTCATCAGTCCCCTAGAACTTAGAACTACCTAAACCTAACTAACCTAAGGACATCACACACATCCATGCCCGAGGCAGGATTCGAACCCGCCACCGTTGCGGCCCCGCGGTTCCAAACTGTAGCGCCTAGAACCGCTCGGCCACCCCGGCAGGCCCATGATTACTGCCAGTGAGACTAACTGCTTGGTAGCTTGATCTCATAATTATTGGAATTTTGTTGCCTCATTCTACCGTATGTTCCCTCACGTCTTCAAAGTTGTCCTATCAGGCTTTTCAAAGTCTCAAACTTGAAAAAAATTCCGAACAAAAGCTTTGCTACCGATATGAAAAACTGTTATAACTTCTGAATCAAAAACTTCCACAATGTATTCCAGCTTTAGCGGACAAATCCAAACTGTATGGAAAGAGAAGCGTGCCGAATGACCCTATCGGACACTGTGATACGACTACGGATATGGAGGCTGCTTACTCACAGACAGGAAAGTTGGGAGAAAAGTGCCTCGGAACGGATTTCCGCGATTGTAGCGCCAAGAGGTTTGCCGTAGATTCGTCTACTGCGATTTACTCAGTCACACAGCCCGCCGTTGATGCAAAGTTAGAAATTCTGACACCTCCGTAGAACTTTATGTATTATTCACACCTCCGTAGAACTTAGTTCACCCACTCCTGTGAATGCTGTATCTTATCTCTATTGTTCCATGTTTGGCGCAATAAAGTGCCATTCCCATTAATTTTGTTTGTATCCCTCGTAATAATTTTCACTTCGGGAAGTAAGAGCCCGGCCGGAGTGGCCGAGCGGTTCTAGGCGCTACATTCTGGAACCTCGCGACCGTTACGGTCGCAGGTTCGAATCCTGCCTCGGGCATGGATGTGTGTGATGTCCTTAGGTTAGTCAGGTTTAAGTAGTTCTAAGTTCTAGGGGACTGATGACCTCCGAAATCCCATAGAGCTCAGAGCCATTTGAACCATTTTTGAAGCAAGAGTGCTCTGCAGCAGCGGGAAAGATGACTATTACGCGAACCTTGCGGACTCGTCGCTGATGATGATCGTAAAGTAGAGACACGTCACGGGCTGTGCTTTATTATCTGGTATCCAACTGAAAAGCACGGAAACGTTGCACTTTTACGACAAGCGTGTGGCCGACCGCCACAGGCGGAACGGAAAGGAACGGACAGACTGTAATGTCCGCTCGCGTAATGCGGGTCTAGCTCGGCCGTCGCGCGTATATCACCGGCTGCAGTAATAAACAGCACATAAATCCTACCTGACAGCCAATGGTCAGGCCGAATATATCTTGATGCAAATGAAATTGCGCGGCACCGATAACTGGACAAAGTGGTTGCCCCTAAGCTAGGACCTAACGCTCCCTCGCGTTCAGGGAGCCTTTAGCTCCAGTCAAAGGCTGTATAAGACACAAGCTGCGCTACGTCCAGGCTTCCAATACTGAACTCGGTTGAGCCTTTAACCCACATGAAATAAATCAAGAGTTCTGCCTCAATATATTTACCGTTGTACTTACTACGTCATACTAGCATCGGTCGACAACCTAGCTGCTTAGGTTTAAGATTAGTGATCCTAACAATCTATGTCCGATCCGATTTTTTCGTAGTTTTTACAGTTAAAAAAAAAAGATTCCTTTCGGTCGTGGCGTAAGGAAGGGCATCCGGCGATAAAGTTAAAAAGTAAAATAAATTTGTCAAATCCCGAAAAGCAAACCTCGTGCTAGACAGCACGAACGCTAGGGGAAAGAGGATAGAAAGAATTACTGTTACAGTTAAAATATAAACCACCGATTTCAGTCGATTCGCCAGCAGATTGCCTATTCCCCCCCCCCCCCCCCCCCCCCGATAGTAATTAATGTCAAGTTCACTGTGAACAATGGTTCTTCAGTTGTGGTATCCACAATAAAATCGAGATGAGGTGCCTCAAGGCAGAAAAGGAAGTTAAAGAAAAGTACTAACTGACGCGTCCTCCACATGTGGTAACACATCACGTAGATTTATAGTCGCTCGGTGGACCTAACTCCACGTTCACACAGAACCAGTCCTAGTACTTTTCACAAACACGACTCAATAGAGCTTTTCTATTCGAGGGCGCACATTCGTTTTTACTCTCTGTTGACTGCAACAACTGTCGCTGACGTCTCCCTCGATGAGTCAGAATCCTGCCTACGTGTCAATATTCGACATCTTCCATTCTATTAGCCTTTACGCCGCATTTAGAGCGACATTATGCTATTAAATAAAATTTCTTCTTACACTGCAACCTAAGCGTGGGCGAGCGCGTAACACTTTTGCAAGCGTTAATTTAGGTACCGTCTCGCTTCTGACATCTGATAGTTCAGGGCATCTCAATGGCGCACGCAAAACGTCCAGTGACTTCAACCGTACTAAATACCACACATCAAGCCCGTAGGGGAGGAAAGTTTAACCGTCCAGTCGCTGACGAGGTCACTATAAACGCAGCACAAGCTCGGTTTGGGGACGGATGATTCAGAAAATTGATAGTCTGTTTTATAACCTTTTCAAAAGACTAATCCCGAAATT
Organism: Schistocerca americana; assembly: GCF_021461395.2. Classification (NCBI taxonomy): domain Eukaryota; kingdom Metazoa; phylum Arthropoda; class Insecta; order Orthoptera; family Acrididae; genus Schistocerca; species Schistocerca americana. The sequence goes on along the minus strand of NC_060119.1, from coordinate 892,926,400 downwards.
TTCGTTTGGCGATTTAGGAAATTCACGGTAAAATCTAGATCTGGATGGTAAGAAGGGGATTTACTGTACACTCGGCTCCTCCCGGATATTTGTTCAGCGTCAGGTTCCCTCACTCACGTCTCCGAAGTGCTGGATACTCAATACAGGAAAAAGAACACAGGAGGAAGTAGTTAAGTATTTATTGAGCGCTCGATAAGTGGGTCGCAGAAAGCAGCGCGCGTTGGGCCCGTAATGAACGTCGCGGCTGTTGACATCGTGGCACGTGTCCGCCCCTTGCTGGTGGCTGACCTCTGTTGGCCCTCGGCCCTTAAGACATTTCGCAGGAGCGGGAACAACAATGCGTCCACCGTTCGGAAGCTCTCTTCACTGACTAAAGCCATTGGAAGAAAATTAAAAACAATTACACACTCTCTTCCTAAACTGCACGCATTCATTCGAAGACATGTTCGCACTACCTGTTATTACATCGCGGTCTAAGGCAAGGGGTGTCGCTCGTTTGTGTAACCCAATTGTAAAATATGAACAATTTATACACTGAAAAAGCTAAATTAGACAGTTATTGCAAGAGGTGCATTTTCAGCTGTAATTTCGAAATGAAACTAGCACCAAATTTTTGGCCTACGTTATATTATTATTCTGCAGCATCATATCAACCTATGCAAATATTTTTTTTTCTAATATTGAAAAATACTTCGCTGATCCTCGGGTTGGCAAGCTGTTAAACCAGATATTTTAAAATAAATTTGGTTTATTCCACGTGACCATGTCAACTGTAGCAAAGACGAGACTAAAGCAAAGTCACAAAACAGACTGCAGGGTCCCATTGTCCAAGTACGCACAGATTTTTAAGAATTTAATCAATTAATTAGATTTGATAGATAGGTATTACAAGACTTTTCACAAGCTACGTTTTCTCATATTTATTTTTAAAAGTAATAATATTACAATGCTTTATAAATCTGACTTTTTCTTTGGAACAGACATGTGGTTTTTTAAAATATTGGGACACAAATTACATTTCTCTTCTAAAAATTACTACTTATTTCGGGTTTTGGCAATTCACAAAAAAATCACCATATGCTTTCAGTAATTACATATTGCGGCCTCATCGAGTACAATCCACATTTTATGAACTGGAGTATTCTTACGTAAAATTCTGTAGTTTTTTTGTAGGCTACCAATGAAGTGTACGAAACTGCTGCGTTGTTCGTCGCAAATACATTTTCTAATGAAAATAAATAATTTCTCAGGATTAACACGTGTACCATCTACTCACCAGCAAACTGAAATACCAAACCCACAAGAAAACAAAGCCTTAGATTTAGAAATGCGCAGGTGTCGGATACTTCACAAAACCATTGATTGTACCGGCTTTTATCATAATTGCTTCTTGAGACACTTACACTTCATCTGGAATCATATAATCTCTACGATGCTTCTCAAGACTTGTAGAATCCAAACTAACCTCTACACTTTAGATATCTCTCAGACATTACAACTAAAATCTCAAATTACACATAAAATCGTTACAATTAATCAGTTATCATTACTGGTTCAAGTTTCCATTTCTGTCTGTCCTCTTTTTTATTTGACTGTACTGAACACAATTTCTTTTATTGATCACATTTCGCACCCGTGATGCCCTTGTTCATCCACTCGATTTTTTGTCTACATTTCTTGATAGATCTTCTTGAGGAAACCACGGACGACGGCTATATACAAATATAGAATCCAGCGTCGTGACAAGTGCAAAGCGTGGAGCAGTTGCAAAACACATGCAGAAGCGTATGATGGCTCAACTTCTGAGGTCATCAGTTCCCTAAAACTTAGAACTACTTAAACCTAACTAACCTAAGGACATCACACACATCCATGTCCGAGGCAAGATTCGAACCTGCGACCGTAGCGGTCACGCGGTTCCAGACTGTAGCGCCTAGAAGCATATGAAATACGGTTGCAAAACATACGTGTATCGAGCGCAGTGCGTCTTGCCAGGTGTTCCTAATGACGCCGTAATGCCGACTTGTCGCAACCGATTAAAGTGAACACCTGGTGCACCAGCAGGACTAATACGCTAGCTCGCCCACGGAGCTTCCGCCCCGCGCGTCGACACCCAAGACGCAACAGGCATGGGGGCCAGGGACGGACGCCTGAACAGTAGTAACTTAAGATCACGGTAATAAAATATAGGTTATGTAATACATACGTAAGGGCAGGCTTGCGCAGTACCACAACCAATAGTGCGTCTGTCGCTTGATTCCTTCATCGAATTATTCGGAAGCCACACACTCGCTTGTTTACGCTAAGAAGAATAATGCTAGTAATGTACGAGCTACGTTGTTTTAGCGGGGTGTATTGTTTACCAGTGCAGCGAAATTTGTTAATGTTGCGTGTGTGTGTGAATTGCTGAGGGACCAAACTGCTGAGGTCATCGGTCCCTAGACTTACGCACTACGTAAACTACCTTATGAAAATAAACAATATACACACCAATGCCTGAGGGAGGACTCGAATCTCCGGCGCGAAGGGCGGCGCAATCCGTGACATGGCGTCTCAAACCGCTCAGCCACTCCACGCGGCTGTTAATACCGCTTCACCAGTATCGTCACAGTAACTGAATTATCTGCTACAAGTTTGCATCGACACACTGGACAGAAGTAACTCTCTGAAAGGCCGACAGATAGTCTAGAACTCAATATCTCGTCACACCGTGGTCATTAGAGAGAGAACTCCAGTTCATCTGGACAAGGCTCAGGAAGGATATCGACGGTGGCTTTGATTACGGAACCACTGCGGCGTTTACCTCACATCATCTTCTTTTTCTTGTGCTTTTGTCCCGCATCGGCGCAGCGTCGGCATGTTTAGTAACGAATGTGGCGTGGTTAATTTAAGGAGTGAGCGGATGCACTTCCTGGCGCTACTCAGTCACCCCCCCCCCCCCTCCCCGAATGGTATATGTGTACCCCAACTGCCTTCGCGTAGTGTTATTCATGTGAAAAACTGTCTGCATGTAGTATTATTCATGTGAAAGTGAGTTTTTTGCGAATCGTGTAACAGAGGCGAAATTCACTTAGTGGGATGTGGGAAACCGCCTGAACGCGACATGCAGACTGGCCGGTACGCCAAACCTCGTCGTTGAACAGCCGGTGGGATCCGATCTGGCGCCGCCGCTTTAACACCTACGGCAATCCAGGCAGGTCAGCATTGACCTCATATAACTTGGAGAAATAATGAAAAAACCTAAGCAGGGTTTCCGATTGAGGATGCAAACAATATTCCTCGCAAGTCTGTTGGACTGGCCACGCTCCAGAAGAGCTACACAAATATTCGCCTACAAACAAAACGCCTTTTTTGTGTGGCTTTATTGCACTACTTAGTTTATAACAGGGTATTTAACAGTTGCTCTCAAATGTGACTCCATTACACCAATCGCTCGGATCAATGCTCTGATTTTGTCAGTGTAAAAATCTGTATAATATAGTGAACATCGAACAGAAATAAAACAAATGCAAAATGACCGATAGCTGGCGAACGTTAAATGTGAACGATACAGTAGATCTTCATGTATATTCCACAAATCACTCAACGGTGCATGGCGGATACTTCAGATACTACTATCCCCCCCCCCCCCCCCCCCCCCCCGGCACATTCGTTTTATATTCGCGAATAGCGCGTGCGGAGACTGACAATTTGCAAACCTCCGTATTTTCTCGTTGAGATCATTTCGTGAGTAATATGTAGATTCGGCTTTCTTGGAATGTACGCTTCCAGAATTTCAAAAACAGACATCACTGTGATAGGGAACGCCCCTCTCGCAGAGTCTGTCACTGGAGTTGGTTGAACGCTCTCTCGTTGACTAAACACTCCCGTGACGAAACGTGCAGCTATTCTTTGGATCTTTTCTGTCTCTACTTGGTATATGCAACTCATTGTTCAGTGGTTAGTGTCGCCGTATCTAGACACCGAGATCCCCGTTTCGATTCACTGGGTATTCGTGTTCTCATCATTTCATCTGCATCGACGCGCAAGTCGTCGAAGACGCGTCCAATAGAAAGGCGAACTATCCCAAATGTATCTCCCGCTCAATACTGCCATACGATCATTTCACTTCATCCTAATAGGTAATGTCCTAAGCTGATGAAAAATATTCAAGAAGCGGATTCACAGGTGTTTTGTACGACATTTCTTTCATTGATCAATTTTATATCCTTTTCTCCCAGTGAATCTGGCACCTGGTTTTCCTAAAACTAGTTCTATGTGGTCATTCGACTTCAGGTCACTCCGGACGGATAATGTCACGTATTTTACAGCAGTTACCGTTTCCATAAATTTTTTGACAACAGCATAGTTGAAGAGTAATAGAGCTCCCTTCTATTTATGCGCAATGCATTACATTTATTAGTGTTGAGGATCAACCGCCTGTTCCTGCACCAATTATCGATCCTCCGCAGTGCTCCTGCCTTTTCGCTGATGTAACGTTTTTCGTATGTCTACACTTTCCTTCTGACAGTGGTGCAGCTCCGGGGAGACACGTTTTGGCAATACAAAGAACCACACAAGCCGAATACCATCACTTAACATGTTTGGTTGATTGCCAAAAAAATGTGTAACGGATATCATTGAGTTAAGCATACAAGTACATGCAGAGTGCATCTGTCCGCTCGTTTTGTAACGAGCACAGAGGCGTTGGTATAGGAGAAGCGGCGCCTGTAAAGCGGTCTCGGCTGGAAATAGTCGGCGCAGCCTTCTGGAGCAACGAGAAGGGGAGATAAAACAAGGAGATAGCGAGCTGATAAAACGCGGAAAGGCCGCGAGCCTGCTACGCACACTCCACACCAGCGTGTCACTTCCGCGTCCGCGACCACAAACCAATAACAAAAAACGCCATTAAGGTGCTGGAGCTGTGGACAAATCCCTGAAGTACATTATGCGAATGCCCAGATCATTCCTTTCTCAAAACTTTGTACATAAGTTTGTTATCTACATCTTGAAAAATAGGCTACATGAAAAAGTTCAAAAAAGCGTAAATCAGTAAACTGATTACATATATCCTGAGAAGAGTAGGCTCAAAACTCCAGTTATGGACTTCAATCGCTGGTGTTACATTTGCCTGTAATAAGTTTTCATGCATACCAATTAGGGAAGCAGTTTCTGGAGTTTTCTGTATCTATACGCTGCTCCTCAGTGATGGTTAACATTTTTACGTATAAAATGTACTCATGACCTATTAAATGCTTGGATTCTACAACGAATATTGTAAGAGTGCAATATGTGGCGGTACTTGGCTCTTTGCTAGGTAGCTAGGCTGCTATGGCGTCTGCACTCCTTTTGGGTGAGTATATGTGACATTTATGAATACGACGTTGTGTAGTGCTTTCAACAGTTCGCAGTAGTGCTCGGACAGCGCAAGGCGTCGCGGACCGACAGATCCCATACAGGGCCGTACATCGAACGTCAGTTGTCATGCATTGCCATGCATCAAGTATGAGATCGTGTCGAAACGCGCAAGCCACCGATTTTAAGTCGCACTGAATTAAGTGATGTTCCATTCCGACATCGGTGGCCACCAGCAATGATTCTCTGTCAAAGAATATGGATGGCCAGTGTCACATATCAGCTAAAGCGACGACCACCAGCCTCAATACTTGTATTTCAACCATGTCTGGAGTAAGGGCTATTTCCACGCCACCCACATCGGTGACCACCAGCAACGATTCTCTGAAAACGTATGGACGCCCATTGTTCAAAAGTTCACCTTATAGTAGCTCCTTATTTGCAGCCTCTCCGTTTGACTGGTCCACGTTACCTGGTGGTACTGTAAAATGTGCTGCAACAGTTCTTGGAAACTGTTTTCCTTGTTGTCCGCGAAAGGAGGTGATTGCAACACGACGGTGCACCGACCCACTTCAGCGTTAATATCCGAAAGGGGTTGAACAACACATACCCTCATCGTTGGACTGAAAGAGAAGTCCTGACCCATAGCCAGCTCGATCGCCGGATCTCACACCTCTTTGACTTTTTCCTCTGGGGTTATGTCTAGATGAGCCGGCCGCTGTGAGCGAGCGGCTCTAGGCGCTTTAGTCCCGAACCGCACGACTGCTACGGTAGCAGGTTCGAATCCTGTCTCGGGCATGGATGTGTGTGATGTCTTTAGATTAGTTAGGTGTAAGTAGTTCTAAGTTCTAGGGGAGTGATGACCTCAGATGTTAAGTCCCATAGTGTCAGAGCCATTTGAACCATTTTTTATGTCAAGATGATGGCGTGAGAGACCCCGTAGAAACGGATGAAGATCTGATTGCTAGGATTCAAGCTGTCTGTCTCTTGCTGCAACTGACATCAGGGATCTTTGAGAGTGTGCGGCGTAACTTTATGCACCATTCCCACGCGTACATTGAGACTGGCGGTCGTCACTTTGAACAATTACTACGAGTTACGTTGTTTTTGCGGGGTGTATGCTGTTTACGTTCATAAACACAGTAAATAGGTATTACCGACCATTGGTTTACTATTTCAATATAATCGGCTGTGGTCTCACTATCAACTGTTTCAATTTGACCCAAAAGGTTAGAGATACCCAGTATAGAAATACATATAGGTGTACCAGGACTGCAGTAATGTGGAACATTTGTGCCGTCTATCTACCAACACTTGATTCCTCTCTTCCTGACTTCAGCCACTCTCGTACTAGTAGGCGAAACCAGTACCATAACACGAATAAGGTGATGGACCATCATTTTGACAGCTGCCTGAGACATATCTGAAAAATATACTTTTCAACGAAATGTGTTCTTGAGTACAGTTTACTGGAAGAAAAAGACGATAGACTGGGTCACGAAGTCAGTTACTGTGGCTGTCTCTTCCCTCTTAGAGATCTAACCTCGAAGATCACTTGCGACAGAGTTCCTGGGTGGATTACAGCGAAAGTTGGGAACACGTAATGGACCAAGCAAAATTATCGAACGTGGCTGTTTCGGTGGCCAAAGGTCTGATGATGTGGAGAAGCATAATGTTGCATTGGCGAACTGACCTCCAAATCGTCACCCACGACTCATTCACCGGTCGACCATATTGACACATTCTACTCTTTCACCACGTTTTCCAGGGAGTGGATTCGGCTCTGACACCATTTTTATGGATGACAATGTGCGTCCGCATCGAACTGCGCCATGTGGAGCACCTCTTGGAACGAGAGGTTATTCGGTGAATAGACCGGCCTGCCCGTTCTCCTAACTTAAATCCCATTAACAACGTGTGGGATGAATTGAAGTATTGCAACACGTCAAAGTGCACCAACGACCATCCCCGCTGCTATTAACCACGCTGGTGGAGGAATGGATCACCCTACAAATAAGAACTAAATAGTTCAAATGGCTCCGAGCACTATGGGACATAACATCTGAGGTCATCACTCCCCTCCGCTTAGAACTACTTAAACCCAAATATCCTATGGACATCACACACATCCATGCCCGAGGCAGGATTCAAACCTGCGACCGTAGCAGTTGCGCGGTTCTGGGCTGAAGCGCCTAGAACCGCTCGGCCACAGCGGCCGGCAAAATAAGAACTCCTAGCCAACCTTGTGGCCAGCATGGGAGAACGTTGGAGAGCATTCACTGGCGTCGGTGGTGATCGCACACCCTATTAAGAGCAGTGTTCCACCTTTCGTAATGTTCTGCAGACCGTCAGTGTAATTACTGGCTTTGAATAAGAGCGTCATGTTTGTTCATATCACAGCGTATTTTCCTCTATTACCTTCTGTAGTGTACTGTTGTAGTTCTTACTACATATGGTCCAAGTTTCATGTAGCTACGTTACTTGGCAGTAACATATAACCGGCCGGAGTGGCCGAGCGGTTCTAGGCGCTACAGTCTGGAACCGCCCGACCGCTACGGTCGCAGGTTCGAATCCTGCCTCGGGCATGGATGTGTGTGATGTCCTTAGGTGAGTTAGGTTTAAGTAGTCCTAAGTCTAGAGGACAGATGACCTCAGAAGTTAAGTGCCATAGTGCTCAGAGCCATTTTTGAAGTAACACATAATGGGACAGTTACTTTCATTCCCAAGCATTTCACACCGACGCTTTTTCCATTGTCGCGGAGGATAGTTGTCATCATGTTTCTTCTGATCAGCGTACGCTGCCTGATGGCATTAGCAACCAAGCAGTTCCTAATACACGCCATAGCAAAATAATCTCTCTCATTTTCAATCAATTTATCGACGCTAACACCTCTCGTGCCTGCCCGCGATGGCATTTTACGCAGTCGCTGCGATGTAATAAGCTCACTACTTTGCAAGTGAATATGGCTGCTAGATCTACTAGTCACGTGATCAGATCAGTTCCCGCTCGGTCTTGTCCAGTAATACTTTTGGCGTCTCAGCATTTCGGTGTGTGTACGGATTACACCTATGTTTGTTCTGGCAAACCTGTTTTGCGTGTTCTGTTATTGAGATAACAGAACATGCAATACAGGTGATCATGTGACTTAGTCTATGCATGTAGAAGCTGGAGACAGATAACTGAAGGAGACAAATGGAGTTTGCTGCCCTATCTTAGCACATGAACAAGCGTTAAATATACGCAAAAATGGGGTCATGATGTGTCACGGGTCAAAAGCGCCAGAGATAGTGACGCCAAGGCAGCGCACGATAACATGGGCCGCGAGTGTCCACTCACAATACGTCATGCATGACCAGTGCGAGGCTTGAGGTCGGCTTCACATCTTTCACAGAGCGGTTGATCATGAACTCACTGCAGCACACTGAAACCTTCGCATTTCGAGTAGCAGAAACAAGATGCATTAACCCTAGCAACAGAAATACATTTACGATAAAGCGTACTGGGGCGGGGGGGCCTTTACGCCCACCACAAAAATTTTAAAAAAGCAAAGAAATTTCGTTAACTGTTGTTAAATTTTATTAACAACTTCTTTTTTAAACACGTACTGACGTATAAAATGAGTCCTGAACCAGTAAACATATTTAGCACAATCTTAGCATGGTTCAAATGGCTCTGAGCACTATGGGACTTAACATCGGAGGTCATCAGTCCCCTAGAACTTAGAACTACTTACACCTAACTAACCTAAGGACATCACACACATCCATGCCCGAGGCAGGATTCGAACCTGCGACCGTAGCAGTCGCGCAGTGCCGGACTGAAGCGCCTAGAACCGCTCGGCCACCGCGGCCGGCCAATCTTAGCACTACCAATGCAGAGTGGAGGGGTACTTTCTGACCAGCACAAAAAATTTAAAAAATACATATTTAGTTAACTGTCACTGAGTTTTATTCACAACATACATTTTAGACATGCAGATGTGTAACAAGGGTCTTGAAGATGATAATATGAACATGACATGAAGTCACATTCAGTACTAAGACTTACGGTTTTTGGTTACGTTGATCTAATAACTTAATAATACAATTTAGTCCTTGAAGAAAAGTTTCAAAAACGTAAATAAAAACACTACCACAAATATCGGTTACGTTATACTGAAATTGGAGAGAAAACTGTCGTTTACGGGAGACATTTATCCCCTGCACACAAAATGGTTGATTGTCAATGACTCCTACGTAGATGGCGACAAACTCCATGTCCAGAGGACTTTGTGAATAAGAATAAACAAATGTATATAATACATAAAGGTAATAAAGAATTAGTCATACATTTACTTGACGAAACAGCAGTTTTCTAAATTAGTTACTGCTGTATGACAAGGTCGCCAAAATGAAATTTAGACACAATTTGAATTATGGTCGCAATCCAGAGCAAAACATGCTATCGAGCATAAAAGTTGCTTTTTCAATTTCCAATTTTTAAAATTTCAACTATATAACTCTACAGTATAGTTCAGGTTGAGCAAAAAGTCCGTTAACATTTGAAAATTCAGTACTTCACGGAATAATGTAGAAATGCTTGAAATGACGTGAGGTTTTATTGAAACCAAAAACGGGCACAAAATTATAAATAGGCGGCGCTTCATATTGTACAGTAGCAATAATTAGTGTAACAATTGATTTTCAACAAAAGGATGTTCCTTAAAACACATCCCGGCCGTCATTCATCAACAATACCAGTAGACGAGGGGCAATGTTGTGAACAGCACTGTACAGCATATCAGCAGGCAAGGCGAGAAACTGACATCGGATGTCGTCTTTTAGCATCCCTAATGAGGTCAGAAGACCACAGTAAACTTGCAACTTCAGGTTGCAACCAATAATCACACAGATTGGGACGCCAAGCATGGAGGACGTGGCTACTCGGCACACTATTCTCACCAAACGAAGTGCACAAGGTATCTTTCCACACGTATAGCAATATTGGGTGGAGCGCCATGCTGCATAAAAGTCATACCTTCCAGCAAGTGTTACACGATTCTTACGCGGCGTCACTGACGTGTTGCCGTCCAGCGGCGTCTGTTGGCCACTTTTTCCACTCGTTTTTGGTTTCAATAAAATCCCATGACTTCTCATGGTCCGTGTGTCAATTTTTACCACTCTACCTACATTATGCCGCGAATTAGTGCATTTTCCAATGTTAACTAACATTAAAAAAGGCCCATGAACAAAGAAGGATATTTGTTTATTTTCTTTTTAACAAGAGAAATATGTATGGGAAATTTTTGCCCGAGGTTGATGGTTCTAGCTCTAATAAATGACAGAAAAATTCCTCCGACAGACTGTATCGACAACACTGGAAGAAAGACCGTCTCTTCGAAATCGTGGTCCCCAGACACTCAGCTCAGCTGAAGGGTAGTGGGACGCAGAACCGATGACCTGCGTAAGGAACCACCCCCATTCAGGTCAAGTGATTTAGGAGGTTTTGAAAGCGCTCTTCCCGAGAGCCGGACCAGCGCCTTAACCATTGCACCATCTTTCTCGGAGCAAATGCAGTGGAAACTAACTCATCATCATTTTCTTGGAGGTCACGATTCTCGGGAACGATGTTGATCTCCGCCTGAGAGGAAAGTAAAGCTCAGCAACAGAATAAATCACACTTCTATAAAACTTGTGTGCTGTGAGGCTGTGGTCGATCCAGAACAGTGGTCACTAATGTTTCTTTCCCATCTTCGGTCGGAGCTGCTGGTGGTAGTGGTCATGTGTGCGTGAGGTGTGCATGCTTGTGTAAATGTGTGTATGTCTTCTTGGCCGAAAGTTTTAATGCTCTTCTCGGAGCATGTTGTTCCATTATTGTGGTATTATGCTTATCTATTCCAGTGTTGAGTAAGCTGTCTATCAACACACAGCGGCTTCACCGTGCAAGCCGAGTTGAGGCGAAATAGGCCGATATGAACCGACGCACCGTGCAAACACTCTCTGCACGTCGCTTGTCACGCGTGCGATTTACCGTGTGTGAGGGGACCTCATGTGTAGCTTCTCACCTTAGGTGTCAACAAAAAATAAATACTGCAACAGAGTTGATGCCGGACCTGTAATGAGAAGTCAGCTTTCATCCATTAAAATGTACACGAACAAGTATTGATTAAAAACTTTAAAAAGAATCCTCCCGAACAGGCCATGAAGGCCGAACGGTACCGACCGGCCGCCGTGTCATCCTCAGCCCACAGCGTCAGTAGATGCTGATATGGAGGATTGTTTGATTACGTTATTTTAAAATAAAATTACTCTCAGAACTTTTGGGTTAATTTCGAAATTTATTTATGAAGAAAATAAATATTATTTAAAATAATTCTCGTTTTGTTGCAAATAATCCATTTACACATTGTTGCGTGAAAACCACGTTCACATTGAAAAGTGTACCACATATCGTAGGTTAAGGAACGCTGGCCTGCATGGTCCAGTCAAAAGCCTGAATAACAACCTTTGCAGCGCGGACTACTGCAAGACGTGCAGGAAGAGAATCATTTATGTTATGCAAGGTATCGACACGGTTGTGGAGCCATACGGACTCCAGTGCCTTAAGCAGATGCTCTATATTTTTCGGTTGAGGACCCACGGGTCTCAATCTGGGGAGTTCGGTGGCCAAGAGAGTACGTAAACTGATCCTAGTGCTCTTCGGACCACTCGCGTACACTTTGAGCTCCGTGATACACTGCATTATCCCGCTGGAAGATGCAATCGTGCAGACGTAAAAGCAAGCTGCATATGGGGATGGAAATGGTCGTCGAGGATACATGCATACATAAGCTGATCCACTGCGTCTTCCATAATGACGTTATCACTCAGGGAATGCCCTGAGAACATTTCCCAGAGCGAAGTCTCCCTCTTCCGGTCTGGACCAGGTCGACGATTGTTGCTGTGTGTTGGTATTCGGACGTTTCACGCCGTTCACGTCAACAGCTATCTGTTCTATGGAGCAGACGTGATTCATCTGAATGTTGCTACACGGTGGACGTCCAGCTGCGGTACTGGTGTACAAGTTCCAGCCGTCGCAGCAGTCAGCATAGGTGCATGAACTAGGAGCCTGCTGTCGAGGCCCGTGTGCAGCACGTACGCCGAACGGTCGTTGATGAGCCACTATTGGTTGTTGTTGTTGTGATCTTCAGTCCTGAGACTGGTTTGATGCAGCTCTCCATGCTACTCTATGCTGTGCAAGTTTCTTCATCTCCCAGTACCTACCGCAACCTACATCCTTCTGAATCTGTTTAGTGTATTCATCTCTTGGTCTCCCTCTATCATTTTTACCCTCCACGCTGCCCTCCAACACTAAATTGGGGATCCCTCGATGTCTCAGAACATGTCCTACCAACCGATCCCCTCTTCTAGTCAAGTGTGCCACAAACTCCTCTTCTCCCCAATTCTATACCTCCTCATTAGTTATGTGATCTACCCATCTAATCTTCAGCATTCTTCTGTAGCACCACATTTCGAAAGCTTCAATTCTCTTCTTGTCTAAACTATTTATCGTCCACGTTTCACTTCCACACATGGCTACACTCCATACACATACTTTCAGGAACAACTTCCTGGCACTTAAATCTATACTCGATGTTAACAAATTTTTCTTCTTCAGAAACGCTTTCCTTGCCATTGCCAGTCTACATTTTGTATCCTCTCTACTTCGACCATCATCAGTTATTTTGCTCCCCAAATAGCAAAACTCCTTTACTACTTTAAGTGTTTCATTTCCTAATCTAATTCCCTCAGCATCACCCGACTTAATTCGACTACATTCCATTATCCTCGTTTTGCTTTTGTTGTTGTTCTTCTTATACCCTCTTTTCAAGACACTGTCCATTCCGTTCAACTGCTCTTCCAAGTTCTTTGCTGTGTCTGACAGAATAACAATGTCATCGGCGAACCTCAAAAGTTTTTATTTCTTCTCCATGGATTTTAATACCTACTCCGAACTTTTCTTTTGTTTCCTTTATTGCTTTATTGAATAACATCGGGGATAGGCTACAACCCTGTCTCACTCCCTTCCCAACGACTGTTTCCCTTTCATACCCCTCGACTCTTATAACTGCCATCTGGTTTCTGTACAAATTGTAAATAGCCTTTCGCTCCCTGTATTTTACCCCTGCCACCTTTAGAATTTGAAAGAGAATATTCCAATCCACATTGTCAAAAGCTTTTTCTAAGTCTACAAATGCTAGAAACGTAAGTTTGTCTTCCTTAATCTTTGTTCTAAGATAAGTCGTAGGGTCAGTATTCCCTCACGTGTTCCAACATTTCTACGGAATCCAAACTGATCTTCCCCGAGGTTGGCTTCTATCACTTTTTCCATTCGTCTGTAAAGAATTCGTGTAAGTATTTTGCAGCTGTGACTTATTAAACTGATAGTTCTGTAATTTTCACATCTGTCAACACCTGCTTTCTTTGGGATTGGAATTATTATATTCTTCTTGAAGTCTGAGGATATTTCGCCTGTCTCATACATCTTGCTCACCAGATGGTAGAGTTTTGTCAGGACTGGCTCTCCCAAGGCTGTCAGTAGTTACAATGGAATGTTGTCTACTCCGGGGGCCTTGTTTCGACTCAGATCTTTCAGTGCTCTGTCAAACTCTTCACGCAGTATCATATCTCCCATTTCATCTTCATCTACATCCTCTTCCATTTCCATAATATTGTCCTCAAGTACATCGCCCTTGTATAGACCCTCTATTGGTTAGCCTCTTGGTTTGTCTGGGGAGTCAGAACAAGCTCAACAATTGCACGTCTACTCGCCCGTACAGTACTCCGCAGCCGTCATTCACCTCTGTCATCTATGGCCGTGGTGTACCAGTTGCCTAGGCTCCGGTTTTGGGCAGTGCCGTTTCGCCAAGCAAGTTATACTTTCAAATAACTTACTGGTTTGCTGCCGGATGACGTCGTCGACCACCGCCGATATTTCGACAGGTGCACACCTTACCATTCTCATGGGACAGCTGCAAAGAGGAAGCAATGTGCAAGGGAATTTAATACCTCGGTTCACAGAGGAGAAACAAAGAAGATACCACACACAGAACAAGTAATCGCAGAGTGAACACACAACCAAAGATAACCAACATCAGAAATATCGATAGTGACTATTAATCAACAGGTGAGGTAGCACTAATTCTGTCCCTAGCAACGAAGTAGCACCTAAGTCTACGGCCTTTTTGCCTTACGCAGGAAGCATTTCAAACAGGACTGGCCGTATTTTGCGGAAATATGATGTGAAATATGTTTTTCGACCACCTTCTAAGACTAAGGCCCTATTGGCGGCCGTAAAAGATGATCTTGGTTTGCGTAAGGCTGGTGTCTATCGTATTCCTTGCAGTTGTAGCATGTCATATATTGGTCAGACAATCAGGACTGTGGAAGATCGGTGTATTGAACAGAAACGTCACACACGCTTACAACAGCCGAGCAAATCCGCTATTGCAGAACATTGCCTTGATACCGGTCATCCTATGGAATACAACAACGCGGAGATTCTGGCTTGCACATCCAGCTATTGGGGTAGTGTTATTAAGGAAGCTATTGAAATGAAACTATTAAGCAACCTTTTAAACAGAGATGGTGGATTTTGTTTAAATGCTACATGGAATCCGGCTTTGTCTCTCATCAAAAAACAGAGGGACAGAATTAGTGCTACCTCACCTGTTGATTAATAGTCACTATCGATATTTCTGATGTTGGTATCTTTGGTTGTGTGTTAACTCTGCGGTTACTTTTTCTGTGTGTGGTATCTTCCTTGTTTCTCCTCTGTGAACCGAGGTATTAATTTCGCTGCCACACTGCTTCCTCCTTGCAGCTGTGCCGGGAGAATGGCAGGGTGTGCTCCTGTCGAAATATCGGCGGTGGCCGACGACCTAATCCGGCAGCAAACCCGTAAGTTATTTGAACATTCAATTCGCCGGGAAAAGTTAAGGTCTCACAAGGTATACTTTAACCACGGCGGAATTCGAACAGTTTAGAAACTTCCACCGTTGGCCCGTAAGATAATGCTCAAGCCCCCTTTGACGTAAGATACATCACACCGTTTCCGCAGCACAACAACGAGTGCACTGTTGTCCGCGTCTCCCCGACACGCTTTGTATACCCTCCACTGCTAGTGCTGCCACTCGGCGTCCGTGGGTGGCCACTTCCAGATAAGCAGTCGTCGCATTAATGTGACTGGGCAGTTTAGAATAAATCTCACTTACAACCGGGAATTGGGGTCATTGCCCTTAGAGCTACCGCGCTGCATGCGCCAATTAGGCGGAAACACGGGGACGTGGTTCGCAGCTGCTGACGTACGCCAGAGCAGTGCGGTGCCTGGCTGGCGCCTCTGGCAGCGATGCGTGAGTGACGCGTGTCGAGGCACGGGGGCACGAGCGCCTCTCGTGATTTACGGTGAGGGCAATAATAAGCTGCTGCTGCTGCCTGCGCTACGACCAGCCGCACGCAGGCTAGCAGAAAAAACACTGTGCCGGGCGGCCGAAAAAAAGACGCGACACGGCACGCGCGCCTAACGCCCAGATGGGCAACAGCACTAAACGCTCTGCTCTCTGTCTGCGGAGTACATACGTATACACAGTGCGGTACAGCGAACTGCCGAACCGAGTTGTTTCCACAGCTGGCTGCCCTTCCTCACCTACGCATGTACGCAGTAGGGAAACAAAAATTTTTTCTACCTTTCTACAAATGGAGTCCTGACTGAACAACGAAAGCTATAGCTGAAAAGTGCGTAACCCCTGTCATCAGCACGAAAGAATAAAAAAAATGAGAATTAGAAACATTGCAATATCTGTAGCCACATTACAGAGCGTGGCGGCTCACCGCTGCCTTTCCGCTTTTCTCTCCCTTGTTCTGCTCGTAAGACGACGAGCAATAGGATAAAAGCGATTGTATACTTCTTCGTAACCCGTAATATCACTTTCCTTGCCTTTGTTGTCACTACGCAAAATACACTCACGGAAATTGGGAGTGATACAGCATGAACACGTTTCTCAAACGCTACCAAACTGATACTGCAGTATTTGCATGCTTATGGGCTACGAACAATACGTGAATTAAAATTTCATCTTTACGCGAGCTGACCTCTACCACTTCAATAGACAAAAAAAAACACTGCTACAGGAATGGTGCGACTACATGGTCGCTATTCGCTGTGTCTAATATTACTGGAATTTTTCACTTACAGATCGCAACATAGCGAGTACAAGAACGTGGATGTGAATTGCATCGCCACCTAATCAATGCCATTACGGGCGTGGGACCGTCACGACGAAGGACCTAACAGGCAGCTCTCAGGACAACAGTGTGACAGTCGTTCTAGAAGGATCACAACACGAAAACACCGTAGGATTCTTAGACTGGTGAATAGACCGACGACCACAGCTCAGAACCCGACAGAGGTTACAGAGAGCCACCACCCACATATTACCTGAAACTCGGTTAAGATCTCGAGTTGCCATGCATCGTTTACCGTTGATACGATGCCACTGATAACAGAGACATAGACGCTGTAAGCTGGTATATTGGTTGTGAGCAAGCCGGCCGTTGTGACCGAGCGGTTCTAAGCGCTTCAGTCCGGAATCGCGCTGCTGCTACGATCGCAGGTTCGAATCCTGCCTCGGGCATGGATGTATGTGATGCCCTTAGGTTAGTTAGGTTTAATTAGTTCTAAGTCTAGGTGACTGATGACCCAAGATGTTAGGTCCAATTGTGCTCAGAGCCATTTGAACCATTTGATTGTGAGCAGCCCCACGCCCTGTGACGAGTCTTGCTTCTCTTTGTGGCAATCGGATCAACGCCAGTCCGTAAGCGACTTGTCGGAAGATCACAGAAAGCACCTATTTTGTAGACCCATTTCTCTCCAAGCCGTGGAATCATAGTGTGGAGAGTTACTGGATATGACAAGAGAACTGATTTGTTATTCATACAGATATGTTCCATGTATGCAACTAAATTGTTGCCATACGCGTTTCGCTTGTTTTATCTGTGAAGCATCTTCAACGGTGATTTCCGGCTCTGTTAGTCCATGTGTGTGAGCCTGGAGATGTGTTCATTAGTCTCCAACTGGCCGACTTCCGGCGTTCTTGCACTTGCACTTTACATTTTGTGTTCGACGTGTTGAACACAAAATGTAAAGTGCAAGTGATGTAAGGTACGTGTTGAAACGAATGTGGGTGAAAGAACGCCGGAAATCGGTCAACTGGAGCATGGAGACTAATGGACGCATCTCCAGGACCACACACATGGGCTAACAGCGCCGGAAATCGCCACTGAAGATGCTTCACAAAGAAAAGAAGCAAAACACTTTTGGCAATAAACAAACTGCCTTCAACTACTTGCATAGATGGAAGATACCTCTATGACTTTTGAAGCAACTAAGGAACGACGGGAAACGGAAAAAGTGATGATTTGTTATTGCTGAAGGATCGATGAAGGCTCGTCTGTATGTGGCAGGAGTGATGAATACTGTTGTCGTAACTGTTGTCGTACTCTTCATGACCAGAGTACCAAATGGCATATTTCACCAGGATAATGCAAGACCGCACAATGCAGTCCCCTCATAACACCCATGGAGCATGTATTGCTTTCGATGGGAAGACGTGTACTTCCACACCAGCATCCAGCCAGCACTCTGTCTTTCATGCATAACGAGGCATTGCTTACTCGAAGGATGTCTGCTTCCATGTCATAACGAATACGTGCTCGTGTTACACGATTGAACCTACAGACAGTGTTGCAGTTTTTACTGGAAACTCTATATTTAATGGTCCGTAGACTGGTAATGACAAGGAAAACGTTTCTGAATAAGAGAAAATTGTTAACATCGAGTATAGATTAAGTCTCAGGAAGTCGTTTCTGAAAGTATTTGTATGGAGCGTAGCCATGTATGGAAGTGAAACATCGACGTTAAATAGTTTGGACAAGAAGAGAGTAGAAGCTTTCGAAATGTGGTGCTACAGAAGAAAGCTGAAGATTAGATGGGTAGATCATATAACTAAAGAGGAGGTATTGAATAGGATTGGGGAGAAGAGAAGTTTGTGGCACAACTTGACTAGAAGAAGGGATCGGTTGGTAGGACATGTTCTGAGGCATCAAGGGGAAGGGATCGGTTGGTAGGACATATTCTGAGGCATCAAGGGATCACCAATTTAGTATTGGAGGGCAGCGTGGAGGGTAAAAATGGTAGAGGGAGACCAAGAGATGAATACACTAAACAGATTCAGAAGGATGTGGGTTGCAGTAGGTACTGGGAGATGAAGAAGCTTGCACAGGATAGAGTAGCATGGAGAGCTGCATCAAACCAGTCTCAGGACTGAAGACCACAACAACAACAATATTCGCGAAAAGGACGATGGCTATCCCCCGAGTTTCCTGAGCACCAAAGAATATTATATTGCTATCTGGACTGACCACTTACACGCATTGACAAGAGTGAACTCCGTATGAGGGTTGCAATATTTCAGTTTTTGCAAAGATCTTGCAGTCGCTCTCAGTTTCAGATGCTCCCATGTGTCTCTGAATTCTACTAAAATTAGTTTCAGGTGTTCAACCCGCATCACGTCGTTTAGTAATCTCCTTTCAGAACATAGACGTGATCGAGGTATGAGATCAGTATAACATTATTTTCATCATGGCAGCGACAACAGTAACCGTTACGAAAAAATGGTTCAAATGGTTCTGAACACTATGGGACTTAACTGCTTTGGCCATCAGTCCCCTAGAACTTAGAACTACTTAAACCTAACTAACCTAAGGACATCACACACATCCATGCCAGAGGCAGGATTCGAACCTGCGACCGTAGCGGTCACGCGGTTCCAGACTGTAGCGCCTAGAACCGCACGGCCACTCCGGCCGGCGCAACCGTTACGAAACTGTCTCGAATGAAAATCAGCCCACAGTTTCACTAAATTATGTTTATTTTAAACCTTGAGAATGGTTTCTGCTATAATGATATAGCCTTCTTCAGAAGTCATACACACTAATAAATGAAAAATGTCTTAGCTTAGCGGCTGCGTCAAGACCAATAAAATAACTTCATCAGACGTAAGCCTGTTTCGAACATAAGTAAAATTACATATGGCACCGTATGTCCTCCGCTACTACCTCTTATAAATGAAAAATGTCTTAGCCCAGCTCTGTTATACAGAGGTAGGGCGCAGGACATATGGTGCCATATGTAATTTTACTTATGCTCGAAACAGGCTTATGTCGAAGTTGTTTTTTTTTTTTTTTGTCTTGACGCAGCCGCTGGGCTAAGACATTTTTCATTTATTATTGTGTATGACTTCTGAAGAAGGCTATATTATTATAGCAGAAACCATGGTCAAGGTTAAAAATAAACATAATTTAGTGCAATTGTGGGCTGTTTTCCATTCGAAACAAGATCAGTATTAATCGAATAGGCAGTTAGCGTTTCTGCGTCATTTTTTAATTCTTGTCATTCATGGCACTATGCGATAGTTACATGTACGCAAGATTATTCTATAATGTCCAGATGATGATGAGAGCATTAGAGATGAAGCATTACCCCTGGACTGGGGAAAGATGGTGTAGGGAGTAGGCCGTGGCCTTCCTGATGGAACAAGCCCGGCATTTGCCTTAAGCGGTTTAGGGAAATCACGGAAAAATCTACATCTGGACAGCTGCAAGGTATTTGGTTTGCATATTTGTGGAGGTGGTAACATGGACAAGAACAAGGCAAAATGTTCGGTAAATATGGGCTGCTAAAATGCATATCTCAAGGGCTATGGGCACTTCTTCAGTAAAGAGATGAGTTTTACAGTAGCGAAGACAAACAAGCGCCTACAGCCCTTAAGGTATGCATTTTAGAGGCAAGATTACTCGACTTTTTTTCTTGTTTCGGTCCATACTACCAACGCTGAAAGTTGCTCAGCAACAACAGTACCGGAACACTTACTCCATTATGAGAGGTACAGAGGTATCAGAACGATTTTCGCTAATAATTTTAGAGTTGGTCGTTTCCGGACCAGGGTCCCTTGCCTTAAATGGATACATTTACCCTTCTTCACAATACCTGAAAGTTTGTAACATGATCACGGAATCACACTGTATTATTATTAATACAGACGTTACAGACCACGCGAAACATTCATGACTACATGTTCTTCCAGTTCTTCTCAATCGTTCACTAAAGGCTCTCTTCCTTGCTACCGTCCACTTTGGCCTTTAGGTGCTGTTTTCTCTGATATCACTTCCCACCTTTACACCTTGTGTCTATAGATGCCATTGTCCATGACGTCCACTGAATCTATCTGAGCTCTTTCCAGATCAATTCTGACTTGTGTCATTCCAGGGTGTAGTGGTCTTGAGTCTCTGGATGTACCTGAGGATTCTGTTGGTTAGTCTGGTCTGTGGGAGTCTGCTTATGCGTCCATAAAATTCTAGTCGCCTCTTTCTAATGTCCGCTGCGATGTTAGAGAACTCCTATGTGGTGTCCCTAGAGTGAAGCCTATGTAAATCGTCCGGGAGTTTTGGGCCAATAATTTTCCTGATGATTTTTCTTTCCTGTGTGAGAATGTTGTCAAGGTCGGCCTTTGTGTGTTAGCATCAGTGTCTCACTGGCGTGTAACACCTCAGGTTTGATTACAGTGTTGTAGTGACGAATTTTGGTGCAGGTGAACAGACATTTTTTGTTGTAAATACCCTGTGTTTTGTATAAGGCTCTCTTCATTTTCAATAACCTAGTGTTCTAGGCAATTTTTTCCTTTCCTGTCGGTTCGAGCACTTCACCTAGGTACTTAGAGTGTGTGACCCTGTTGATCTTGCCAAACTTTGTGTTCAAATTTGGAATGTTTAATTTGTGCAGAAAAACTCAGTTTTCTGAAAGGAAATCTGTAGCCCTACATTTTCTGCGCACTCTATGAGTACTTCTATCTGTCTGATGACTGTAGTTTCGTTATCTGTGAGTAGTGCCAGATCGTCTGCGAAGGCTAGACAGTCGACCTCCAGCTTGTCCTTGGGTCATCCAAGTCGCACTGGCTTCCAGTGGCGTTGTATTTGCAGCTCTTTCTCCCATTCCTTGACGACCTTATCCAGCACTACGTTGAAGAGGAGCGGTGATATTCCGTCACCTTGGCGAACGCCTGTCTTGATCTCAAAGGGTTCGGAGATATCCCCCTTGAACTTCACCTTAGATGTCGTGTCTGTCAAGTGTCTGTTTGATCAGTAGCAGTGCCTTACCGTCCAAACGTTCATGTAGAATGTTGAACAATGACTGGCGGTCGATGGAGTCATACGGCTTCTTGAAGTCAACGAAGGTGCATATAACTGGACTGTTCCTGAGGGCTCTGATTTTCAGGGTAGTCTTCAGATTGAAGATCTGTTCTGCACAGGAGCGAACAGGGCGGTAGCCCGCCTGGTTCTCGCCGATCTTATGTTCCAGTTGGTTCCGTGTTCTTTGGGGTAGGCACGCTGAGTGTACCTTGTATGTGACTTGTATTAGTGATATGCCCCTGTAACTGTTCACATCTGTGGGGTCACCCTTTTTGTGTAGATGGTGGATCAGTGCGCATTCCCAGTCGTCTGGTAACTTTTCTGACGTCTATATGACTGTGATGATCTGTGTGAGTTCTCCGAGTGAGTTTGGTCCTAGGTTTTTCAGTAGTGCGGCAACTATGCCGTCATCACCAGATGTCCGGTTGTTTTTGAGGCTGAGGGTGTGCCTGTGGACTTCCTCTTGTGTCAGGGGCAGTGAGTCTGTGTGTCTGTCTGTAGGTTCTTCAACTAGGAATCTCTAGGTGGGTTCTGGGCAATTGAGAAGTTCTGAGAAGTACTGTAATATCACAAATTGAGTCCGCCTTGATGCAAAACACCGTGTTGTTTATTTCTTTATTTTCCCAAACTAGTTTCGGCGACAAATATCACCATCATCAGCCTTTCTCGCCACTTGCGATACGCCTCTCGCGACACACGCGAACAGCAAGATGGCGTAACATTCTGGATCAGAAACAAAGTGCTAAAGTTTTGGTTTTCTGTGTAAAAAGCAGCCACACACCATCCAACGAACGTGAAATGGTTCAAATGGCTCTGAGCACTATGGGACTCAACTGCTGTGGTCATAAGTCCCCTAGAACTTAGAACTACTTAAACCTAACTAACCTAAGGACAGCACACAACACCCAGCCATCACGAGACAGAGAAAATCCCTGACCCCGCCGGGAATCGAACCCGGGAACCCGGGCGTGGGAAGCGAGAACGCTACCGCACGACCACGAGATGCGGGCCAAACGAACGTGAGTACACGAATAACTAAGCAACAGCTAAATACACACCAAAATAACTGGTTTCCACAACACTACCACAACCCCAAGTATATACTGCTGACATACGAAGTTCACCTTTGAGTATTTGTTCACTAACAGCCGCTCACATGGTTGCAGATGACATGATGTTCGCTAAGTAAAAAGATAGCAACAGAAAAAAAGAGAACGTAAAATATGTCACAAACAGCGCCAATAATAGCTTAAAACATGCGGTAGCATACAATAAATAAGGTAGTATAAAAGTACCAATATAAAACTATATTTCAAAAGACGATTTGTAAAAATGTAATAATGTTTTACTGTGTTTGTACAACCATAACATTTTCTGCATGTTTTGGTTTTAAAAAACGCCACTGGTGATATTTGTCGCCGAAACTAGTTTGGGATAATAAAGAAATAAATAACACGGTGAGAATTTCACTCTGCAGCGGAGTGTGCGCTGATATGAAACTTCCTGGCAGACTAAAACTGTGTGCCGGACCGAGACTCGAACTCGGGACCTTTGCCTTTCGCGGGCAAGTGCTCTACCAACTGATCTACCCAAGCACGACTCACCCCCCGTCCTCACAGCTTTACTCACGCGTGCTTGGGTAGCTCAGTTGGTAGAGCACTTGCCCGCGAAAGGCAAAGGTCCCGAGTTCGAGTCTGTGAGTCGTGCTTGGGTAGCTCAGTTGGTAGAGCACTTGCCCGCGAAAGGCAAAGGTCCCGAGTTCGAGTCTTGGTCCGGCACACAGTTGTAATCTGCCAGGAAGTTTCAAATAACACGGCGTTTTGCATCAAGGCGGACTCAATTTGTGATATTACTGTTTTTCTATGCACACACGGACCAAATGGAAGAGTTCCAAGATAATATTATTGTTTCTGAGAAGTACTGTGCCAGCACTTTGCAGTTCTCCTTATCCGTCAGTACCAATTTTCCGTCACTATTTCTAAAGCTTAGGTTCAGTGGTGTGTATCTTCGGATGTGCTCTGCAAACGTCCTGTAGAAGTCCCTTGCGTTGTAGTTGCGGAAGTTGTTCTCTACAGAGTCCAGCTGTTCCTTCAGGTATATTCTCTTGGATTGTCTAAAATTTTTGCTGTTGTCTTTCGGGTTTCGTTGAACACCTGTAAATTTCTGGGAACTTGTTACTGTTATTATTATTATTAAAGTAATCGCTAGATTATCATTCCATATTTGCTGTTCAGTGAGTACACCTTTCATTTGAAAACGGCTCCAAGTGTGACTAGTACTGTGCCAGAAAGGGAGAGGGTGGGGTGGTGGTGTCCAGCTGGTGCGGCCGCCACACAGACGGCCTTTGTCCGGCTGCACAGAGCCCACGCTGTGCCTACCGCCCACCGACGACGGACGCCTGCACTCAGCCGCCTGTTCCGGCAACACCTCCTCACACCAGCCAGCTGCCGGCCTGTCCGGTATTGCTCTCACGGAGGGCGCAAACCACGTCTCTGCTACACACGAAAACGTGCTGATGTTTTCGTGTAGCTGAAGCTAATTACAGTTCTAACGTACGGCATCTCTTTCATCTGCTATATACAGGGTGATTCAAAAATACATGTAAATATTTTAAGGGTGTATTTGTGAGGTAAATATAAGACAAAAATGTTCTATAAATGTTTTTCCATAAACGTTTAATTCCAGAGTTATCGTTAAATACGAAAGTCATGTCCGTATCAAAACGACGGCAGTGCAAGCAGCAGGATGCCATATTCTGGTACGTAATTCACATACGTATCTCCCAACAGTTGATTCGAAACTGCATGAATAGTGTTTGTTTTTGTTTGCACGTGATGTTTACTCCAACTGTACGGAAGATGGCGCTGATGTTGTTGGTAACGGAAAAGTACGTCCTGTCGTTCATTCATCGCCGGAAGGCTAAAGGTTTCGTGCACATGATGTACTCAAACAGTGAGTATGCTGATATGCACCTTGTGTATGGTGCAGCAGATGGAAATGCACTTGCAGCAAGACGAAGGTACAGTGAGCTGTTTCCAGGAAGACGGTTACCAAGTCATCAGACGTTTGTATCTGTGGACAGACGTATGCGGGAGTATGGCATTCGTCCTGGGCCACATTCAGGTCGACCACTTGAGCATGCAGTGAACGTCGAGGAACATGTTTTGGACCTGGTAGACCAAGATCCATCTATCAGTACGAGACAAATTAGTGCAGCTGTACGACTTCCACAATCTACTGTATGGCGGCTGCTTCGGAGACAACAGTTGCATCCATTTCACCTGCAAAAAGTGCACGAATTGACACCTGAAGACTATCCTCGCCGTCAGCAATTCTGCCAGTGGTTACAAGAGCGTCATTTGAATGATCCAATGTTCATTCGGCGGATATTATTCACAGATGAGGCCATGTTTACTCGTGCGGGTGTAATCAATTCGCATAATATGCACCAGTGGGCTGTCGAGAATCCTGGCGCGAGAATTGTGCGTGGATATCAACATCAATTCTCCATAAACATTTGGTGTGGTATTGTGGGGAATTACTTACTCGGACCTCATGTTCTGCCTCCAAGGCTGAATGGGCACGCGTACTGCGAATTTTTGGAGGGAGAATTGCCTGGATTGTTACAGGATGTCCCTCTTGCAACACGAGCCACCATGTGGTTTATGCACGATGGTGCTCCCGCCCATTACAGCCGCAACGTAAGGGCGTACCTCAATTCTGCGTATCCACATCGATGGATAGGTCGCGGAGGACCAATTGCTTGGCCAGCCAGATCACCTGACCTGAACCCTTTAGACTTTTATTTATGGGGCCGACTAAAGACATTGGTGTATTCTTCTGCAGTACCGAACAGAGAAGTGCTACAACAAAGAATTGAAGGTGGTTGTGAAATTATTCGTGGAGAGTTGAACGGACTGTGTAATGTGCAGAGATCATTGATGCGACGAGCACGGGTCTGTCTGCAAGTTCAGGGACAGCATTTTGAACATGCATTGCATTAAGATTTGTGCAAATACAGTACAGTACAGTACAGTCTGTAAAATGCTTCAATTTTCCTTAGTTATTGTGCATTGCTGTAGTTCAATCAACAGGACCTAAATTAATACAGTGTTCGCGAGGAATTGTTTCAGTTTGTTACGTCACGTTTATTTATCAGTTTGCGTTGTTAGTCCAAATGCACTGTAATTAAACTGTGAACTCTGGGAATTAAATACCTTACGTTGTATTGAATGTATTATCCTGTTTTGTTCATAACTCTGTAATAAGCCAAGTATGGAAAAAATTGTATAGAACATTTTTGTCTTATATTTACCTCACAAATACACCCTTGAAATATTTACATGCATTTTTGAATCACCCTGTATACTTTCACTAATGAAATATTAAATGCTCTGAGTAACCGGACGTCACCCGTTGGGATTTTTTGAGATCTATCAAAGGCTTTTGATTGTGTAAATCATGGAATACTTTTAGATAATCTCAAGTACTGTGGTATGAATGGGACAGTGCTCAAATGGTTTAAATCATACCTAACTGGAAGAGTGCAGAAAGCTGAAATAAACAGTTCACATAATATGCAAAAAAAACTGGTGATTTCTCAAACTGGGGAACAATCAAGAATGGGGTGCCGCAAGGTTCAGTCTTCGGTCCTCTGCTGTTCTTAATATATATTAATGACTTGCCATTCTATATTCACGAAGATGCAAAGCTGGTACTTTTTGCCGATGATACAAGTATATCTATCACACCCGACAGACAAAAATTAACTGGTGAAATTGTAAACGATGTTTTTCAGAAAATCATTAAGTGGTTCTCTGCAAATGGGCTCTCATTAAACTTTGACAAAACACAGTATATACAGTTCCACACAGTAAATGGAATGACACCATTAATAAATATAGACTTCGATCAGAAATCGGTAGTTAAGGTAGAATATTCAAAATTTCTAGGTGTATACATTGATGGGTTGAACTGGAAAAAACACACTGAGGATCTGCTCAAACGTTTGAGTTCAGCTACTTATGCTATTAGAGTCACTGCAAATTTTGGGGATATACATCCGAGTAAATTAGCTTACCACGCCTATTTTCATTCTCTGCTTTCGTATGGCATCATATTCTGGGGTAACTCATGATTGAGTGAAAGTGTGTTCATTGCACAAAAGCGTGTAATCAGAATAATTGCTGGAGCTCATCCAAGATCATCCTGCAGACATTTATTTAAAGAGCTAGAAATCTTCACTGTAGCCTCAATCCGAACGATTCAAAAGTAATAGCAGTGTACATGGCTACAACACTAGGGGAAAGGATGATCTTCACTACTCAAGGTTAAATCTAACTTTGGCTCAGAAGGGGGTAAATTATGCTGCCACAAAAGTCTTTGGTCACTTACCTAATAGCATTAACAGTCTGACAGATAGCCATACAGCATTTAAAAGGAAATTAAAAGAATTTCTTAACGGTAACTCCTTCTACTCATTAGATGAATTTTTTGATATAGTAAGTGGGTAATTTCACAACCCCACAAAAAAATAAAAAAAAAATAAAAAATATTGAGTGTCACGTAATATTTTGTCTAATGTTATATCTTGTATAGACACCTTTTATTAACCTGACACTTTCCACATCATTACGAAGTGTCGTATTCATGATCTATGGAAGAAGTACTAATCTAATCTACGTTATTATTCTGATATTCACAATTAAGTGCCTGGCAGAGGGTTCAATGAACCATCTTCAAGTTGTCTCTCTACCGTTCCACTCTCGAACGGCACGAGGGAAAAACGAGCACTTAAATTTTTCTGCACGAGGCCTGATTTCTCTCATTTTATCGTGGTGATCATTTCTCACTATGTAGGCGGGTGCCAACAGAATGTTTTCGCAATCGGAGGAGAAATCTGGTGATTGAAATTTCATGAGAAGATCCCGTCGCAACGAAAAACGCCTTTGTTGTAATGACTGCCAATGCAACTCACGTATCATGTCCGTGGCACTGTCTCCCCTATTTCGCGATAATACAAAACGAACCGCCCTTCTTCGAACTTTTTCGATGTTATCCGTCAGTCCCACCCGATGCGCACCCCACACCGCACAGAACAGGGCGCACAAGCTGGGTGTAAACAGTGCAGGACATGGGGTACGGCATCTCATCCAGCGCGGGACCTGCTGTCAGATTCGATTCTCGTCCTCTACACACAAATCCATTACTTATTCAAAAGTCGCTCCTCGGGATGGCTCTCAGCACGGACCACTGGACATTATTCATCGATCATCTCTAATAAAAAAAGACGGAAATATTGAACTTGCCGATACCACCCGCCTGCTTTGACCCATGACATCATCTTTCGGTGGTAATAAACCAATCACTGAAATTCAATATGCATAAAGTGCGCGCCATAATAACTATTGTAATTTCAGCTATTAAGTTTACTTCAGGCTACGCTCTCATAAACTGCTAGTAGCTAAACCGACTTCGGCTAAATAGTCATAATCAATCAGCAGCTTAAATATTTATTGGCCGGCGGCTGCAAAGCATGCTAGCACCTAATATTTCCACGGAGCGCGTTCTAAGGAGGGCTCAAGGACAGGTCTGGTAACTAAATAATTTATGTGAGCGCTGACTGAAATAAACTTTATAGTTAAAGGTAATGCGCTGCCAATAACATGGCAAATACGAACAAGAATTACAGTTATGCTTATGTCACTAAATAATTTATGTGAGCACTGACTGAAATAAACTTTACAGTTAAAGGTAATGTGATGCCAATAACACGGCAAATACGAACAAGAATTACAATTACGCCTATGACATTACATTCGCTCGCTTCGCTAGCATTTCAACCTGACCTTGTCCTCAAGCTATGCCACTGATTAGTATCTGACAATAGCCAAGATTTCGTATTCACATTTGCTGCGTTTGCCATCTCATAATCAAACACTTATGAATCAATCTCATCTAGACTTAGGGTTACAGATCATTCTTTTCTCTATGACCAACATACTGCCAAAAAACAATCAGAAGCAAAATAAATTTTGTCAGTGTTCTGATCCATCTCTATTTGCGCACCTATGTCACACGACAAAGCTGACGACCGATATCATTAGGTTCAACACACCAAGAAAAGCTCATTCGGAAATATGAAGGCTGTTACGGCGCTATGTTAATATCTCGTGTGGATGAATATGGTGACTGCTTGTGCATTATGCGATGGCTCTTCTGGTGTTATAGAAGAATGTGGCATGAAGCGAATAGAAAGGCAGTAACAGAGTGCAAAAATTCCCCTTTCCCTAGACCATTCTATGAACGAGTTGGCATCAGTAGCGTTCAATTTAGTCTGCGACACTAACCATCAGAAACCACGCAGCCACCTCCTCTCTACCTTCAGCCGACTGCAATCCTGTCGGGACGTTCTACACCGAAGTCAACATTAGAAATGATTAACCCCGTGGTCGGCAACCACTGCTCTACGAGCCTTTAGCGATCTCAGGCACAGGTATCGGTTAAACCAGGACAAACGTATCACAGCTATGGCCAGTTTAATATACACCAGTCGAACTGCAGCACATCAGACTCGGTGTGTGTACTGCTCTTGATGGAGCAATAAATCACTAGCTGTCACTGCTGAGGGGACAAAACACTGAAACAGTTTCTTATTCTTTACATGTCTAGTTCAATTTACGTACCACATGCGTGTCACAGGTACGGTGAATCACATCCAGAGGTATTCGGAGTAATATTTACCTGAAAACAAAATAAAACAAAACAATAAATAAGGTCAAAAGTTTTAGAAATATAACACAAACGAAAGAACACATTTCTACATCAGTGAGAATGTATTTTTCTTGTAACTGTACTGCGCACATACAATAAATATTAGACTATTTGACACGCCGAAAATGTCAGCATGTCATAAACTCTTTGTAAAAAGGCATCACAACTAGTAAATTGTATCAAGCGACTGGGCATTGTCCTTCCATTGCAACAAGTCTCTATTTTTCTTGCGCAGCCTTGCAGCTGACACTCTGGTGTCCACTGTACTGCTGGTAATAAAGATGATTATCTATCTTACTGTAGGTAATGAAGAGGGAGATAAGTACGAAAATTTGCGTTCCTTCACTTCCAGCCATAATTACACCATTACCGTCCGGGTCAATGTTCTGCTATAGTCTTTCTCCTTCTCACAATTTTCACACAGCAGCTGTCCAGACGATATGATGGGCTATAACTCCGTGTGCAATCCGAACGATGATACTTTACAACATCATTACGGTATACTCAAGAGTATGTTCGTCGGCGGAAACGTACGGGTATAAGGGTATATATTTGGTAAGCCATAATGCTCAGATAGACGTGAAACCTTCGTGAAAGAATGTTTGTTTTCCGAAACAGAAATAAATTCAGAAAGGGAATCTGCGATTCTTAGCTATGCAACCTCGTCTCTCAACCACAACCGTCATCCACCTAACACGAATTCCCTTGTCTCTAAAGTACGATGATTATGTGAGTTCCAAAATGAAGCCGAAGATCGCGGTACTCTGCATTTAAATCCACCAACAAAGTAACGTTGAACAAGTTCTTGTTACTACTAACACACGTTGTGGCCTATTCGCTATCGAGATATACGCAACGAACATGTGAAACTTTCACGCGCCAACTACTTATGTACACATACATCTACAACTGCATTCATAATCCGCAAGCCACCGGACAGTGGTGGCGAAGGGTTGCTTTTACCACTGCCAGTCATTCCCTTCCTGTTTCACTCTCAAATGGAGTGAGAGAGAAAATGGCAGTCCGTACGTCTCAGTGCGAACCCTACTTTCTCTTATATTATCTTTGTGGTCATTCGAAATGTACGTTAGCAGCAGTAGAGTCGTTCTGCAGTTAGTCGGAAATGCCGATTTTCTAAACTTTCTCGACAGTATTTTGTGAAAAAAACGTCATCTCCCCTCCAGAGATTTCCATTTAAGTTCATGGAGCATTTCCGTAATATTTGATCCAATTTACCGCTAATAAATCTAGCAGCACGCCTCCGAATGGCTTCGATGTCTTCCTTTAACCCTACTTCGTATTGGTCCCAAACACTAGAATGGGTCGCACTGTGTTCCATACCTGATCTCCTTTATTCCCATTTCCCAGAATTCACCCAATAACCACCGTGACTGCGTCAAGCAGCACACCACGAAAACTATACACGAATATTGCAATTTCGTTAATCCTAATCATCGGCATTACCTTACATTCTTCTATATTTAGTGTAGCTGCCATTCATAACTTCAAATAGAATTTTTACCCAAGTCATCCTGTATCGTACAATCACTCAACGGCCGTATACTACAGCGGAAGCAGGAAACAGTCGCGTATATAGAGAACAAGAGTGATCCTATCACACTTCCCTGGAGCACCACTGCCGATACCCGTATCTCTGAAGAACCCTCATCATCCAGGAGAACGTGCTGGGTTCTATTATTTTTAACTCTTTAAGCCTCTCACATATCTGAGAACCTACTCCGTATGCCAGGGCCTACGTTAAGTCTGCAATGGGGCACTGCTTCAAACTCTTACTGGGATCTAGGAATACGATATCAGCGTATGCCTTTCAGGCATGGTTCGCAGGATATCTTGCGAGGAAAGGGCAAGCGCACAAGCAGTGCTTTCTAAATCCGTGCTGATCTGTAGATAAAAGCTTTTTTGTCTCGAGGAATTTGATTATACTCGAATTTAGAACAGGCTCAAGAATTCTGCTGCAAAGCGACGTTAAGGATACTGGTCTGTAAATCTGCGGGTACCTTTTCCACCTTTTTATATACGAGACACACCTGGTACTTCGCGTTCGGCATGAGATCCCAGTACGAGGCCAATGCTGAAGAGAACATTCCGCAAAAATCGAACTGTAACTCTATCCGGACCTGGCGACATATTTGTTTTCATCTCTTTCAGCTGTCTCCCTACACCATGCATGCCATTTCTAAGTCCTCCACACGGGAGTCCCTGAGACATCTGTACGATCCCCAAGCGTAAATTATTTTTAAGTGGATCTATTCAATGAATGACTGAATAGCAGCCTTCGACATATTTAGCGCTTTTACACAGGCCCAGAAATTTCTCTGGTTCTTTATATGGCGTTTTAGGCTGCATTCAGATGTTTTAAAGCCAGAATTCATTTTAGAAAAAATTTCGTTATCTACATCATATAAAATACTGACATATTACAATTAAGTCTGTAAATATACAACTAGTGCTAGGATTAGAATTCACAGTAACTAATCAAGAAAGTTTCATTATGCACGATCCTGCATAGATGGCATGCTCTGATGTGGTGGAAGACAAGCTTTAGGAGTCTACATTTTCACGGAAACCCGGAACGAACAAGAATTTTTAACATTCACAGACAGGGGTGTTCATTTTATTTGTTTATCTCCGAGGGGGACGTCCAATGAAACCACACTCGACCCGCACTCTAATCCGCTCGTGGATGGTGCGGGGCAACTGAAATTTTCAATGGGAACCCTCCGTTTTTTTTTTTTTATTGCAGATTAAGAATCTACGACAAAATCTACATACGTTTTGTCTGAAGCGTTTTCTTCGTTTCGCCACGCAACGTTGTATTCCTCCGGCATATCGAAGAGGGGACTGTGGCCGTGGCTCGAGGCGAACGCCACTCTACTTTTCCAATTACAGTAAGCGTTCAAACGTAGTACCACCAACTTCAATACACTTAGAGATTCGCATTTCAAATGACTGTACACAGGACAGAAGCGTATCTGCGGGAATATCAGCAGAGGCGTTTCTGATGCGATGTCTTCACGACCTGCTGGCACTTGCTGATACACCTAGCGGAATAATTAATAGGGCCACATCTGCCGATCCACCGAACAGTGTAAACACGGTCTAATACCTCCCGTGCTTCAATTGCATAATGCACTGGGCAACCGTCGTGCTGAAATCATATACGTTGTCGAACGTCCAGAGCAACATCCTACAGTAGTACCCATAGTTCCTGTTCTATAAAAGTTCGATAGTTGTGTCCATTCAACGTGCCGTCGATGAAATACGGCCCAATAAGTTTATTCCCCATGATGCTACACTATATGCTAACCGACCAAGGGCGTTAATGATCAACTTGGCGTAACCAGTGTGGACAGTCAACATTCCAGCAATGCATGTTATACAGGTTAACGCTATTATGGTTTGTGAACGTAGACATCGGAAAATATTACCTCGGCAAAGGACGTAGGGATTGTTTGCATTTTTTGACTTCCCATTCACAAAATACTACTGATCATGGAACTCGGCGCCATGAAGTTCTGGATGCAGTAACACGTGTCATGGATGGTATTTATGACGATGCAGTACTGTGACAATACTAGGTTCGGACATACTGCAATCGCAGTATAATTGCCGTCCACTTATCTGTGAGTTGTGCTGCACTGCCGCTAGTACAGCTATTTCATTAGTTTCTCCTGTAACACATTTGCTTCGTTTCCTTTCGCCGGTCTGTACGCTGTCATCAGACGTAAAGGCGTTTACAACCTTGTAAAAGTACGAACGAGAGCGAGCTTTCTCTGGACAACGCTCGGCTTACAAGGCAACAGCGACCTCAATATTTCTCCTACGTTCTCCGTAAATGAGGATCATGTCAGTTTTTTCTTCTGCTCCTGTAATACCCAAAGTCCACTTGCACGTCTGTTCTCCAAATGATAGGTAGGTGTACACGGAATAAACATCGCGCAAATATTGTAATGTTTAGAGTCCCTACCTGTTCTACGTCTGCACGATACGTGAGCTCTAGTCGCAGTGAACGCTGTGTAACAATACGTCGTAGTTGGCTGCTCGACCAAGGTGGCACGTGGAGTAGTCCCCTGTTCGATATGCCGGAGGAATACAACGTTTCCAATGAGGTTTCCGATGAGAAGTCATGATGTACAGGCCTGTCCTACCCTCACGCCGTGGAGGTGTGGTACCACGTGCCACTGGATATTCGAAGGCCATTAAGTTGCATGTCGTACATTACGATTGGGTACTCATTTCTCTTCCTCCGATTACAGTGCCATCTGTCGTGAAACGAAGGAAATGGTTCAGACAACACGTATGTAGATTCTGCCGTAGAATGGTAAACTGCAATAAAAAACGGGGATTCCCTTTCAGATTTCAAAGTTGGCCCCCTCCACCCACGCACGGGGTGGGGTGGCGTGGGGAGTGGAGTGTGGTATCGTTGGATGCCTCCCATCCAGACAAATAAATTGGAATTATAACTTTTTTTGATCCAGTATGTTGTTTTCGAGTACTCAAAGTCATCAGTTAAAATGAACACCCTGTATATGATGTTTCGTGAGAGCTGAAAGCTTGTTTAAGTAATTGTAGCAGCAAAAATAAGAAAAGTCTTCTATTGTTGTTGTAGTCTTAACCCCGAAGATTGGTGTTAAACCAGTCTTATCTATACTGAAGAAATATCTTCGTCTCTGTGTAACTAAGCCGGCCGCTGTGGCCGAACGGTTCTAGGCGCTTCAGTTTAGAGCTGCGCGACTGCTAGGGTCGCAGGTTCGAATCCTGCCTCGGGCATGGATGTGTGTGATGTCCTTAGGTTAGTTAGGTTTAAGTAGTTCTAAGTTCTAGGGTACTGATGACCTCAGATGTTAAGTCCTATAGTGCTCAGAGCCATTTGAACCATTTGAACAATCTGCGTAACTACATCCGCATGAACCTGCTGACTGTAGTCAATCCGACTCCTTCTACACATTTTACTCCCCACACTTCGCTCCACTACCAAATCAATAATTATGTGACACCGCAGGATGTGTCCTACGCAGCTATGGCTCCCTTTTGTCGCGTCGTGCCATACAGCTCTTTTCATCCCAATTTGATGTAGTACCTCTTCTGTAGTTACCCGATCTACCCCTCTTTGGCATTCTCTACATTACTAGCCCGCATCTCGTGGTCGTGCGGTAGCGTTCTCGCTTCCCACGCCCGGGTTCCCGGGTTCGATTCCCGGCGGGGTCAGGGATTTTCTCTG
This sequence comes from Schistocerca americana, assembly GCF_021461395.2. NCBI lineage: Eukaryota > Metazoa > Arthropoda > Insecta > Orthoptera > Acrididae > Schistocerca > Schistocerca americana. Next base: position 892,891,788 of record NC_060119.1, on the reverse strand, counting down.
CCTCGTGATGGCTGGGTGTTGTGTGCTGTCCTTAGGTTAGTTAGGTTTAAGTAGTTCTAAGTTCTAGGGGACTGATGACCATAGATGATAAGTCCCATAGTGCTCAGAGTCATTTTTTTCTCTACATTACTGAAATAACAACGACTTTACTAAGATGTTAATTGAAAATGGGGTGAAGGAGAGAACCATTAAATTTAGCGCCCACAAGAGTTCTCCTCTGGAGTTCTATAGCTCTACTTCCCTCTACTCAAAAATTTTGCTACAGACAAAAAATTAAAACCAACAATGAGGACGGCGTACAGAAAGGCTTTGCCGGAACGATGAACAGCTAGTAGTCGTAGCATTGCTGGTGGTGGTAATGATAGCAATATTAGAGATGAACGAGGCAGCGCTGGTTCGAGGCCTCGCTCGCACTCTGTGTGGGCGCGTGGCGGCGCCGCGACCTCCTCTCCGCCCGCGACCGGCCTGCATTATTCAGCGGCGGGCCGCGCCAGCGCCGCGCCGATCGCGAATGCTTTATCAGCCCTCACTCTCCAGCGCCACGACGGCCCCCCAAGCGAGTGATGGCCTGTTACTGGCGAATCATTCGCCCGAACGGGCTGAACACGATTCCATTGCTGCCGTGACCACTCTAAAGAAGGGAGATGCGCTCGGCAGACTGCTAATCTACGGTACAACAGACGGTAGCGCCTTTCAAACTGATCTGAACGTAATCATTTATTCGACAGCAGCGGTTCGCTGCCGCACACATTGGTGGTAGGCTCTGGCGTGCCTGGACTGGATCACCATTACTGCCTCTAGCGACCGGAAGTGCCTAATCGATTGAACAATCCGAGTAGTGGGAGCTACAGTCTGTCAATACGGCTATCGTACACCTCCTGTTCTGACGTATCAATACATAATGATACAAATGCGTAAATGCGTGCTGTTTCACAGTATTGTAACATAATATTTATACGATGGTGAGTCAAATGAAAACCTTAAGCATTTTTTTTAAATATTATTTATTGTGTAGAAATGGTACAAAGCTGTATCACTTTTCAAAATAATCTCCCCCACGCTCAATGCAAGTCCTCCAGCGCTTACAGAGCGCATAAATTCCTTTAGAAAAAAATTATTTTGGTAGTCCGCGCAACCACTCATGTACCGCGTGGCGTACCTCTTCGTCAGAACGGAACTTCTTTCCTCCCATTGCGTCTTTGAGTGGTATGGAAGTCACTTGGGGCAAGGTCTGGTGAGTATGGTGGATGAGGAAGACACTCAAAATGCAGGTCTGTGATTGTTGCAACTGTTGTACGGGCAGTGTGGAGCTTTGCATTGTCATGTTGCAAAAGGACACCTGTTGTCAGCAATCCACGTCGCTTTGATTTGATTGCAGGCCACAGATGACTGTTTAGGAGATCTGTATATGATGTACTGGTGACAGTGGTCCCTCTAGGCATGTAATGCTGCAAAATGACGCCTTTCTCGTCCCAAAAGAGAGTCAGCTAACCTTCCCTGCTGATGGTTCTGTTCGAAACTTCTTTGGTTTTGGTAATGAGGAATGGCGCCATTCTTTGCTCGGTATCTTCGTTTCCGGTTGGTTGAAGTGAACCCAGGTTTCGTCCCCAGTAACGATTCTTGCAAGGAAGCCATCACCTTCTCGTTCAAAGCGCCGAAGACGTTCTTCACAAGCATCGACACGTCGTTCTCTCATTTCAGTAGTCAGCTGCCGTGGCACCCATCTTGCAGACACTTTGTGAAACTGGAGAACATCATGCACAATGTTGTGTCCTGACCCATGACTAATCTGTAAACATGCTGCAATGTCATTCAGTGTCACTCGCCGGTTTTCCTTCACTATGATTCAAAAATGGTTCAAATGGCTCTGAGCACTATGGGACTTAACTTCTAAGGTCATCAGTCCCCTAGAACTTAGAACTACTTAAACCTAACTAACCTAAGGACATCACACACATCCATGACCGAGGCAGGATTCGAACCTGCGACCGTAGCGGTCACGCGGTTCCAGACTGTAGCGCCTTTAACCGCTTGGCCACCCCGGCCGGCCTTCGCTATGGCTTCAACTGCTTCAATGTTCTGTGGAGCCACAACTCGTTGTGCCTGACCTGGACGAGGAGCATCTTCTACTGAAGTCACACCATTTGCGAACTTCCTACTCCATTCGTAGACTTGCTGCCGTGACAAACATGCATCATCGTACTGAGCCTTCATGCGTCGATGAATTTCAATATGTTTCACACCTTCACTACGCAAAAACCGAATAACAGAACGCTGTTCTTCCGTGGTGCAAGTCGCAAGTGGGGCAGCCATCTTTATAGTGATACTGCAACGGTATGTGTGCATCTGCACTATGCTGCCACTTAAAGGCCATTCTGCACGCTGTTCGTAGCACGCTTACCAACTTACAGGATAATGACGCGAAATTTCGATTTGTTATTACAAATTTAAGGTTTTCATTTGACTCACACTCGTATTTTTTGTGTGTCTGCTATGTTGTGAAGTTCAGACTCTAGAAGACTCCCCCCCCCCCCCCCCCCCAACGAGCCATCCTGACGAACATTATTTACATGTACATAATAGTTGAAGTACTTCATGGTGATTACGAAGGCAAATCCGAAGATCAAGAGCTTAGTGTGCGGTTAGTCCAGGAAATTCCTGGCACTAACTGTAGCTTTCGCCTGTGTTAATGTTTAGTGCACGCGAAACACGCCTCTAAAACAACTTTGGTGTACAGGTTCTCCCACAATCCTTTGGCGCCAAGAAACCTGAACAAATAATCTGATACAGTATAACGTCTCGCAACTGGGCTTCGCAGTTCAAAAGGCAAGGTCACTGTTAATATGATAGGGGTATTGTGAAGTGGGGATGTGTCACACTCAGTCCACTGCTTTTTCTGGTGTGTCACACTCAGTCCACTGCTTTTTCTAATATTTATCAATGATTTCACAACACACATGACATCAATAACTTTTCTACTGGAGAAATCTAACTGTGACAGATTTGTTACGTAAGTGATTTAGCAAGTAGGGTAGTGGGGCATATCGTCTCTTAGTCTACTGAGAAGAGTTTGTGGCTAAATTTCAACGGAGTTTGTGGCTAAATTTCAACGAAGCACAGTTTACAGTTTATGTTCTAGCAACAAAACATTTTTTACTGTCGCGGTATGATCAAATAATCAGTGACACCTTTCTCCTTTCCTTTATATAGCGTTTATCCCGTCCAGTAAGAGATCCAGTTTTTCAAGATTTGGCAAATTTTATTTTATTTAAGTACTTGCCCGGAAGCCCCGCGGTCGGTTAATCCGCCGCGCCGATTCGAGCTGCATTTTTACTCACCTCCCTGTCTCGCAAAGCCCTGCGCTATACGAGAAAGTCATCAAATAATTTTTGCAATGAGACTTTTTAATTGTTCGTTTTCAAGAAGGATGATATGCAGTCTACGGAGGGCCGAAAGGGCACTTTCCCGAGCTTGTGTTGCTTCCTTCGCTGCAAGAGTAATTTCCGCCGTCCCTGACAATGACAGATAGGAAACCTATGTCCTACGGTTTCATATTTTCAAACAACTCTAGGATACACACAAAATATTCTTAGCCCACAATAGGGGATTAAAACAATCTGCTAGTACGTTACTTTACATCCTGTTGGCTGTTCAAGTGTCACTATCATCCACTTATTTATTTGTCCTAATGAGATTAATGAATAATATCAACTGATTCAAAAGAAACTGCAGATTCCAAGTCGAGTGTACGGTAATTTTTAGTTTTTTAACACTGTGCAGCTTTCTTTCCTTCAATAAAATCATCTCTTGCTGCTTGCAGTTTTGTCTAGATTCGTGCCGCGAGGATATGCCTGGATCTGGATCTCTCCACAGTCAAATCTGTCGTCCTCGGCGTAACACTATTTCACTTTGTTGCTCCAATTTTCAGTCTACTGGGTGTCGGCTTATGGTAAGAGGTGTCTCTTCCTTGATCCGAGACGTGGAGTGATAACAGAGTCCTTCGAATCTAATTTAACTTCCCTGCTGATAAATATATATACAGGTTGTCTGCGGTGTAAGTGCAGATATTTCACTGATGACTGTGGACAGTGTACTGAACAACATTAAAACAGTATTTACTTCAACTGCAGAGTAATGGCTCTGAGCACTATGGGACTTAACTTCTGAGGTCATCAGTCCCCTAGAACTACTTAAACCTAACTAACCTAAGGACATCACACACATCCATGCCCGAGGCATAATTCGAACTTGCGACCGTAGCGGTCCCGCGGTTCCAAATTATTTGTAAAATTGACTCGATTCTGCAATGACTGAAATAAGATCACATATACTCTCAACCAGTCAAGTTTCATTTCGTTACCTCCCTCCCCTCCCCTCCCCTTCTCGTCATCGGCACTTTTCAGGACAGGTAGTGCGCTTTATTGTAGCAGTGCAGGAATTCCTCGCGTCTGTTTCGAGTTTTTCGCTCAACTGCGTTACGTACTTAGCTACACTACCGTAAATCTCTTGAGTTTTTTCAAATGAGCATTCTGTGACTTATAACTCCTGCTGAAGGCGACAAGTAGGCAATTTGTCAAAACTCAGCTCTCAAACGAATATTAATCAGCTGATTTCCCGAGAAATAATCATCAGTGTAAAAATGTCATTCATTTCCAGTATGCGGATAATTAAATACAGCATTTGCAACGTTCGGGTAGCTCTGAAGCGGCATAATTTTTGGGTGGTGCGGTCGCATTGAAAGGGTGTCCTAAACGTTTGCTGTATCTTTATCAATGATACACGGTACTAATTTAACATTATTCTGATAGCCACTGAATTATGCTGCATTTCTTTTTTTCGATTATGAATGTATTTGACGGAAACTACGCCGAAAATGACCTGTGGTAAAGTTTGCAAATTGTTCTGATCAGAAACCAGAAGCGAAACTGTACCGCGATCAATGTAATCAGCCGTATGAGCGAGCGAGTAACGCGAGGAAGCGTTTTAAGTGGGGGCCGCATGCAGATCGGATATTTGCAGCCGCGGCTACTTTGGCAGCATCGGCGAGGCGGCTTTCAGATTCGCTATTCCCTGTGAGCAGACAGCACAGCATGGCAAGGTCCCGACGCGCCCGTACAACGGTCGATGCTGAGCGGCGGCGCGAATTATTCAAGCAACAGGCCGCACGCTAAACGCGGCCTTTCTTAAGCCGGCCCGGAATAATCCAGCCGCGCCGCGCTCTACATCGCCGACTCCCAGCCGAGCCCGGCGCGGACCACCACGCTCCCGCAGGTCACACTCTCTGTACACGCGACCGTGGCTTCCGTGTTTGTACTCTGGTTCATTTGCTGGTAACACACCCTACGAAATTCAACGGCATCTTTATCAACCAGTGTTCTGGACTTTTTTAATGTAAATTTGTCAGGTTCATTTTTTGTGCGACTGAGGTACCAATGGAACACAATAAGACCCAATCTCACCGCACGAAAGTTAGTCACCCCCTAAAGAGAGCTCAATGATCGCTGTAGGCGGCGTAAAACTGGTACCAACAAGCCATGTGACCCTCCGCCGCTGGCTCGAAGACATGGCAGGAAGTGTACGTGGGTGGTTTGGTAAGTCTGGTGTATTTCCACGAAAGGATGAAACATCTTTGTTGCACGTTCATAAATGGTAAGCTTACTAATTTCAAGGATTGTATAAAGAAACTCAACAACGTACAGTTCTTTGTTGACAGCTGTCTGAATTTGTCAAAGTGTTGACTGCGATTGAAAATGAAGAAAACCGGTTTTTATGCTGTTATTATACATTTTCATTTGAAGTCAGGCAACGGCCTTGCCACAGTGGATACACTGGTTCCCGTCAGATCACCGAAGTTAAGCGCTGTCGGGCGTGGCCGGCACTTGGATCGGTGACCATCCGGGTCGCCATGAGCTGTTGCCATTTTTCGGGGTGCACTCAGCTTTGTGATGCCAACTGAGGAGCTACTCGACCGAATAGTAGCGGCTCCGGTCAAAGAAAACCATAATAACGACCGGGAGAGCGGTGTGCTGACCACACGCCCCTCCTATCCGCAACCTCAGCTGAGGATGACACGGCGGTCGAATGGTCCCGATGGGCCACTTGTGGCCTGAAGACGAAGTGCTTCATTTGAAGTTCACGTGGACTCCGCAGTATCACTGACGACCATTTACTTTTGGATTAATGACTTTAACCGTGGTCGGAAAAGCGCTGAAGCGAAGCGCGCCCCGGCCGGTCAGTTAAACTCATCACAAAGGAAACCATTGATTAATCCATGATATGGTAATGCAAGACCGTTGAATAAAAATTTGTGAGATTGCCGAGACTGGAGGCGTTTCAAATGAGTGAATGCGTAATAACCTCTACGGAGAATTGGCCATGAAGAGGCTGTGCGCGACATGGGTGCTGCTGTTGCTCACACTCTACCACAAAAGCGCATCCGGCACAACATTTCAACACAATGTCTGGCGATATTTGATAGCAATCAGCAAGACTTTTTGCGCTGATTTGTGATTGTTGATGAAACCTGGATCCATCATTACACACCACAGCCAAAACAGTAGTCAAAACAATGGACAAAGGCTGGTGAAAGTCTATCGAACAGTGCAAAAGCCATTTTGTCATCTGTTACGGTCATGGGCACGGTTTTTTGGATTCCCAAGGAATAAGCCTCATAGATAACTTAGAGAAAGGCATAGCCATAACTAGGCACTATTATGCTTCATTGTAGGATCGTCTGAAACCTGCGTTTACTGAAAAAAAGACTAAGGTTGGCACGAAAAAAGTGCTCTTTCACCTGTGTAATACACCATCCCACACATCAGCGATAACAATGGAGAAAGTGTAAGTACTGAGCTTTGAATTGGTTACTCAGCCACCCTATTCACCTGAGTTAGTCCCTTGTGACTTTTTCCTCGTCCATAACCTTAAACTTTGGCTCGCTGGGAAGAAATTTTCATCAAATGAGGAAGTGATAGTTGCTGTCAGAGAGTATTTTGCTGAGTCTGATAGAACCTATCTTTCCGACGGGATAAAACCGTCGGACCCATAGTACCTCGGTCTTTCTTAAGTGGCTGTTGTTCTTCCTCACGCAGAAGTTCTACTATATTTCTAAGTCTCATTTCTATGATCTTTTCTAGCAACTTCAAGGTGTGTGACAGCAGCGTGTAGCGTGATGCCTCTGTAATTTCCACATTTTCTTCAACTGCTCCTTTTGAATTGAGGGACGATGACCGCTGGAACAAGTGTATGTTCCTCAAAAGAAACTAGTCGAGTTTGAGTTGTTTACCAAACAAACATTTCTCGCTTTTTTTTACCAGACTTGACAAACCACACTCGTATGTGCCAGTCGGTTGTATGGAACCAGCACAGGAAGGGGTGTCGACGTGGGCACGTGTCTAAATAGTAAAAAGTGCTATCTTGTTTGGATGTGCCCATGAGAACACCGATTCGTTGGTGTAATAACGTGGACTGTCCAAAGTGTTTACAAGAAATGGTGTACTATTGGCAGCCACTTCACACGGTCCAAGAACAGTGGTCGTAAAATGATTCTATCCTAACAGACAGTGACCTGAGACGAGTGTCACATTTTATGAATAGCAATCAGTTTCAAACCCGGCAGTAACTGCTGCTGATGGTGCATGCAGGAACATTTCAATCTGTTTCGTAGAGAGTTCTACGAAGGGAACATCATGCAGGTAGATTTGTGGAGTCGGGTCTTCGCAGAAGGCCACTGCCAACAGCAGCAAACAGAGCTGCACGTCTTACACGGGCCAATCGACAAAAGAACAGGATGACAGCTGAGTGAAGGCCTGTAGTATAGCCCAACGAGTCGTGACATTGCCTTCAAATTATGCAACGAATGGAGCGCTCCGACGGTCCACGGAGGCGTTTGACACACAGTGGTTCTGTAATGTTATTGGGATGTGCTTCGTACCGCGACGTGGCATAATCCTTCGTATTAGTGTAAACATAATCAGAATGTTTACAACATTTTCGGTGACCAACTGATTGTCCTTTCTTCTACGCATCGTCAGAGGGCCCCTGTGAAGTGTGATAGGACCGCTGATATATACGTAAGTGATGTGGCGGACAGGGTAAGCAGCAGTCCGCGGGTGTTTGCTGTTGATACTGTAGTGCATGGGAAGAGGTCTCGTCATTGTGTGACTCTAGGAGTATACGACTCACACAAAATTTCTACTACGTGCGATGAATGACATCAGCATCATCGTTTTCCTACTCCAGTTTCTACAAGCGCTCGCTATCTCCTTCGCTCTTCATCATTTCCCGTTCCAGGACAACTTTCCATTTGTGTCCTTTCTTCTCCACATCTGATCTTACAGTCTCTATCCAGCGTTATCTTCGTCTTCCCTGTGGTCTTTTTCGTACGAGGCTCAGGATGAAATGTTTTTTGGCAGGTCTTTCGCTGTTCATTCTCTCTATATGCCCATACTACTGACGCATGCGTTTCCTTATGACACTAGTAACAGGAACCTAAATACCAGCTACTTTTCTATTCATTTCATTTCTGATTTTGTCATTTCCAGTTGTCTGATTCATAGTTCTACTGAATCTCATTTCTGACGCCTGAATTCTGCTGAGGTCTTTGATTAGTAGGGTACATGTTTCTAAACCATATGTATGGACTGGTACGGAATGGGTGCGGTACATGGTCGCTTTTGACTTTTGTGGTATTTTACCGTCCCAGAGAAGATTTCTGACTTGAGTGTAGAACTGGATGTTTTCTGTGTGCTGCTGAGTACTTCTTGCTTTCTTAATGGTGTTGCCTTTCGAGATGATGCTTCCTAGCTACTTGAAATAGAAATAGATTGTACTTTGACTCCTAGAAACTCATTTGAGGCTGTACCTTGCCTGCTGATGGTCATTTGTACTGTCTTTACTTTACTTACTCTTACTCCGAAATTTTTCGATGTGTTGTTCCAATCACTAACTTTCTTTTGTGCTTTAGTTTCTGTCTCTCCCGATACTATCAAATCATCAGCAAAAAGCAGGGTATCTTGTTCGCTGTCTATTTTCTTGAGGGTTTTTGTGATCTTGTCCAGTACTATTACAAACATGATAGGGCACTTCCTTGTTGGCCACCTCTCTTTGTTTCAAACCATTCTGATCGTCCGTTGCCTATCTGGATACAGCTGTAACACTTTTGGTATAGCATCTTGACTTTATCAATTAGGTGCTTTGACACCTTTAGGCCTTTCAAACATTTCCATGTCTAGTTTCGAGCAACACTGTCATAATCTTTTTCGATGTCCACAAATACAATCAGAAGATTACTTCCATATTCCCAGTACTTTTCTTTCAGCATTCCTACGGCAAAAATAAGACCAATAGTACCTCGGTCTTTCCTAAATCCCTGTTGTTCTTCCTCACGCAGAAGTACTACTGTCTTTTTAAGTCTGATTTCTATGATCTTTTCTAGCAACTTCAAGAAGTGTGACAGCAGCGTGATGCCTCTGTAATTTCCACATTTTCGTCGACTGCTCTTTTTCAACAGAGGGACGATGACTCCTTTACTCGAGTTTGATGGGATTTTGTTTTCTTCCCAAATCACTGATATAATTCTATACATCCAATTTAAGCCTAATATTCCATCTGCCTTTACCATGTCTGAGCTGAGATCATCAAAGCCTGTCGACTTTCGATTCCTTATGCTCTTTAATGTTGTTTCTACCTCACGCTATGTAAATGAGTCTTCGTTTGTATTAAATTAGCGTCACTTGTTTCCAGTTCAAGGGTATTTACATAATCATTTCATTTACTCCCCAGTACTTCGTATAGTGATTTCCTATTTCCCTGACAGTCTTCCTGTATCCTTGTAGTAAAGTCCTCCCTGCACAGAATAACAACTAGCTCTAAATGTAGAAAAACGAATGTCAATGCGGATGAGTAAGAACAACACACTCCTGATACTCTAATTCAGTATTAGAAGTGTGCTACTTGACACAAGTCACATCGATTAAATATCTAGGCGTAACACTGAAAAGCAATATGAAATGGAATGAGAAAGTCAGTGTAGTAGGGAAGGCATTTGGTCGACTTCGGTTTACTGGGGGGATTTTATGAAAGTGCGTTTCACCTGTAAAGCAGACCGCATATAGGACACGAGCATTTGGGATCCGCACCAGATCGGATTAAAGGAAGACATAGAAGCAATTCAGAAGCAAGCCGCTAGATTTGTTACCGGTAGGTTCGAACAACAAGCAAGCATTACGGAGATGCTTCGGAAACTCAAATGGGAATCTCTGAAGGGAACGCGACACTCTTTTCAAGAAATATTACTGAGAAAATACCCAGAACCAGCATTTGAAGCTGACTGCAGAAAGATTCTACTGCCGCCAACATACATTTCGTGTAAGGATCTTGAAGATACGACAAACTGGAGCTCGTTCGTAAGCTTATACACAGTCTTTGTTCCCTCGCTCTACTTGTGAGTAGAATGACTATTAGTAGTACGCGCTATCCATCGACAAATACTATACGCTGGCTTGCGGAGTATGAAGCTCAAAAAATGGTTCAAATGGCTCTGAGCACTATGGGACTTAACTACTGAGGTCATCAGTCCCCTAGAACTTAGAACTACTTAAACCTAACTAACCTAAGGACATCACACACATCCATGCCCGAGGCAGGGTTCGAACCTGCGGCCGTAGCGGTCGGGCGGTTCCAGACTGTAGCGTCTAGAACCGCTCAGCCACTCCGGCCTGCGGTATGTAAGCAGATGTAGATACATCTTCATGAATAATTCGATCTTATTCCTAAGAAAATGTCTTAAGACTATTCAGAACAACGGCTGAAACGTAGCAGTCAACATCCTTGTAATTGTAACTTCCTGGCAGATTAAAACTGTATGGCGGACCGAGACTCGAGCTCGGGACCTTTGCCTTTCGCGGGCAAGTGCTCGGAGACGAGGTACTGGCAGACGTAAGGCTGTGAGGACGGGGCGTGAGTCGTGCTTGGGTAGCTCAGTTGGTAGAGCACTTGCCCGCAAAAGGCAAAGGTCCCGAGTTCGAGTCTCGGTCCGCCACACAGTTTTAATCTGCCAGGAAGTTTCATATCAGCGCACACTCCGCTGTAGAGTGAAAATTTCACCCTTGTAATTTCTTACTTCTACAGGCTCTAATTATCAACGATCGATTTCAGCTGGTTAGGGCATACATACACTAACTTGGCCGCTCGCGATTAGCCGAGCGGTCTAAGGCGCTGCAGTCATGGACTGTGCGGCTGGTCCCGGCGGAGGTTCGAGTCCTCCCTCGGGCATGGGTGTGTGTGTTTGTCCTTAGGATAATTTAGGTTAAGTAGTGTGTAAGCATAGGGACTGATGACCTTAGCAGTTAAGTCCCATAAGATTTCACACACATCTGAACAATAACTTGTCTTCCTCGCCCAGACTTGGGGCAGAACACAGGAACAGCGCGAGTTTCCTGGGGGAGGCTTTTCACGCAGTGCGCTTATTTACGTTGTTCCCACAGGGGGTATCTATATAAAGGGATATTAGGGAGGCAGGAATGAGTCCGAAAGAAAAGTCTTATTTTCGAAACACTTCTTTTAATACATTCTGCAACGAATGCGCTCGGCTGGTAGACAGAGCCGCTGGGTACATTTTGTCACGGCGGCGAGTAGCGTTCCTGAGATGCCTCCGGCGATATTATGGGAGTTGGCTGGAGAAAGCCAATCACCGGCAAGTTGCGCGGAGAGCCGTGCCGCGGCCCGTGCGCTGCGGTCGCGCCGGAACTTTTCATTAAGGCCGCATATTACTCTCTGACACCGGAGAATTCGCGTCCCGCGGTATCACGCCAGCCGAACGAGTGCTGCCCTCGGTACACGAGGCGCCTCGCTGCTCTGCACGCTGAACACTGCGAACAATGCCCACGAAAGTCCCGGCGATGCTCTGTCACCACTCGGACGAGTAGAATCAACCACGACGAAATCACTCTCAGATCACTCTAGTTAAATTTTACACCTGTTTCCAAAATCACTTCACACCGGTGACATTTATAAGACACAGAAATCTTAAATGCGTAAATATTGGCTTAGGCGTGAACGTGACCTTAAGCAGTCAAATGTATTACCTCGCGTTTCGCGGTTTCATATTTCCATGATCAGGTGGATTTAAGTCGGTTAATAAGTTATCGATGTACTGTATGAACAACTTTTGGGTAACCTGAGACACTGTCTTATAGAAAGTACAAAATATCCCTAACACTGGTGATTGAAATCCCTCTGTATCTTGTACCGCCTGAATGTATAAAAAACTTCAGTTATAAACCAACGTTTCGACCGTATTACAACGTCCTTCCTCAGGGCAAGACTGGTTTTGGTGGAGGAGACATGGCTCTATTTATTGCAGTCGATCGGTGTCAATACGTCATATTTGTGTAAACGTATTGGCCCTAGAATATACACTGAATATATACAGGAACTGGTATAGGGACACAGAGAGATGTAAACAGGCAGAATACGGCGCTGCGGTCAGCAACGCCTATAGACGGCAACCAGCAGTTGTTAGATCGGTTACTGCTGCTACAATGGCGGGTTATAAAGATATAAATGAGCTGAGAACAAGTGAATATCAGGAATCCGGTAAAATTTCAAATCTCCAACATCGTTGCGGCCAGAAAAAGATCCTGCAAGAACGAGACCAAAGAGGGCTGAAGAGAATCGTTCAACGTGACAGAAGTGCAACCCTTCCGCAAATTGATGCAGATTTCAATGCTGGGCCATCAACATATTTCAGCGTGCGAACCATTCAACGAAACATCATCGATATGGGCTTTCGGAACCTTGAAAACAGCACGACACAAAGCTTTACGCCTGGGCTCATCGCCACCGACATTGGACTGTTGATGACTACAAACATGTTCCTGGTCGGACGGCTCTGGTTGTGAATTGCATCGAGCGGATGGACGTGTACGGGTATGGAGACAACCTCATGAATCTGCATGTCAGCGAGGGACTGCTCAAGCAGGCATAGGCTCTGTAATGGTGTGGGGCGTGTGCAGCTGGAGTGATATGGGGTCCCCGATACGTCTAGACACGACTCTGGCAGGAGACACGTACGTAAGCATCCGGTCTGATCACTTGAATCCATTCTTGTCCATTCTGCATTCCGACCAACTTGGTCAATTCCAGCAGGACAATGCGACACCCCACACGCCCAGAATTGCTACAGAGTGGCTCCAGCAACAAGCTTCTGAGTTTAAACACTTCAGCTGGCCACCAATCTCCCCAGACATGAACGTTATTGAGCATATCTAGGATGCCTTGCAACATGTTGTTCAGAAGAGATCTTCAACGCCTCGTACTCTTATGGATTGATGTACAGTCCTGAAGATTCATGACGTCTGTTCCCTCCGGCTCTACTTCCGCCATTAGTCGAGTCCGTTCCACGTCATGTTGCGCACTTCTGCGTGCTCGCGGGGGTCCTACGCGATATTAGGCAAATGTACCAGTTTCTTTGGCTTTTCAGTGTAATAGCCTAGTCATGACGAAAGGGGGAGGGTAGGGACGAAGTTACTCGTGGGCTAGCAGGCTTGTCAGTGATTGGCCACAGTCTGCAAATCAGCGCTTGGTGTTTGGTGGGCACGTTTTCTTCTTGGTGTGCGCGGAAATACACAGTCCTTTGTTTGTTTGTTTGGGCAGTCTTGTCCCTGCCCTGTGAGGCTTCTGCGCCGCGACCGTTCGCGGTCCATAGGACTGGGATAGGCGGCAGCCAGGACGCCGGAAGTTTGTAGTCGTCCCCTTTATTGATGTTGTCAGGCTGCTTAATAATTTCAATTGCCTCTAGAATTTTACTCTGGCGTGTCCACGACTCTTTCGCCAGCACATGGGCTGCCTGGAACGAGACAGGCTGTTCCGCTATCGCCGGTTTACTGTATTGTGCTCCGCTAAACGCACATAGCGTTCACGTTCTGCTTCTCGTGTGCTAACTTGTCTCCCTGTCTTCAATATGTACGCAGATCCGCACTCACACCGTAGTTCATATATTCCTGCAGTATTTAGTTTGTTGACTGTACCCCTGATGCTGCGCAAAATCGGATTGAAACGTCGTCGGCGGAGGACGCTTCTTAGCCGTTCACTGGCGTCATTCACATACGGTAAGTGCACTAGCGAAAGGTTCTCTTCCTTTCCTTCTCGCCTTGTTTTATTTCGGTTGGACTTGGTCGCCTTTCTTAAAATGTTGCTATACCCGTTGGTGCAAGACGTTTGGTGTAACTCACTAAATTCTTCTTTGATGTTGTTAGTGTTAGTTATTGGTTTTACAGTTTATAACTAAAGTATTTTATACTATGCCACTACACACTACCTAGAAGAATGTTGATCATTATGACACCGGCCGCGGAAGCCCACGTAGTTATGTCAACTACTTAACAGCATTATCTCATATAACTCGACTTGTAATTATCTTACAAGAAAAAAGTAAAGATTGTCTGATTCGCCAACTGAAAAAATTTTTATGTAAGGTAATGAATATGGCTTTCCAGGTGACAAGGGGAAAAAAAGTTTTTTCTTTGTTGTTGCATGGGGCTAAGAGCATCGCAAATGAATCTAAGACTGGAGTCAGCAGCGGAAAAGGCACAATGAGTAGCTAGGTTTATTGAAATGAAGTCAGACACCCAAGTTCAGAGAAATTCCAGAACACTATACGGGAAACTACCATCCATGAGATAACGGCACAGGAACTTTCATCGGAAACAGGGGTTGTGGGTTCGAAGCACCGAGTAGGTACCAATGAGAAGTGACGAAGATACGGAGAGAATTCAAAGGCTTGCCAGCGTTCACACAAGTCTTTTCGTAAGGCATCAAAAGAACTGCGAAGCCCTCGTACGGCAGTGTACCGCACACTCCTGCAGTGTCTCATCGGTTTCCGAACAGACTACAATTGCAATACGAAATCAAACCAGAAGACAAGCCTGTGCATGATCTTACTGATTAAAAGGCAAGAATAACGGCAGTTATTGAGACAGCTGGCGTTGACACGTGAGAATGGGTTGCCACCAATTTGGAGAACCGACTAGATATTTCACGTGTGACAAACGGAGCGCAAGTAGAACTGGATTAAAGAACCAGAAAAAAAACTTTAGTGGTTGGGACATCAGACAAAGTTTACTTTTTTTCTCTCTCAGGCAAAGTTTACTTTTTGTCTCTCAGTTTCGAGTCGAGTTACATGGCGCAGAAGTCATGACGTACCTCTCGGTACATCCTCTACGACTGGAAATTCAGCCTACGCCTAATGAATTAGAGTACCACTAATTCCCAAAGTAGTGTATACACTCCTTATTGACATAAATTGAAATAAATGATGGAGTAGCCCGTATTGGAAAGTATAACAAATGTGGTTGGCTACAGTGTAGTTGCAACTGACAAAGAAATCGCTTCACTCGCAAGAATCCACCGTCGTATCGGTATATTAATCTAACTTATGTATCACTGAAGCGATTACGCAATAATACAAAAGGCGCAAGTACATTTGTTTAGTGTGAGCCGGGTCTTTTATATCTCCAAACAATATCAATGCAACAACACACATCATAATACCGGCTGTGAAGAGTGTCTCGATATTACGCGGATCTATAATTAGATTTTTGGCTAAAGGAGTCCAAGTACATCGCAGATCAAGGAATGCCATCTGTGTATATCTGTTACACCTTCTTGGGTGCGCAGGTGCGATGTCAGCTGCGCAACAGCCTCAGACAGATTTGCGAGAAGTGCCAGGAGTGCAGAGCTCATCGTAAAAAACACGAGAGACGACAGTGGTTAAGACGACCATTACGCCTTATGTTCGTGTACGTGAAGCGCTTAAGGGTGTCCCCGGCAGCTAGTTTAACGGCAACAGTAAGAAAACCCGTTGGCAAATGTTACCCGCAACAAGAACGGATTGCGATTGAACAGAGAACGCAATGCGTAACCAATTCTGCAGCCAAAGGCAACGTTCCACACACACACCCGTCACGACTTCCCGCTTTTTGCGACGAGATCAGGAAATCTGTAGCGCATAGCTAGGGAGGAGCAAGTCCCCACGTCGCAATAGTGGCAGGATGGATTATTACGAGGGCTAAGCTGGATTTTGTTCCCTCTCCATCTCAGTTAGCTCTCCGTCTTTGATGACCTTGATATTCGTTAAATTTTAATCTCTCTTACTTAGCTCGGCTTTCGTAAACGACAAACGATAATCCTTTCAGAGACCAGCAAATGTACGGCAACATGTTTCTGGGTTAGGTACCATTGCCTGAAAACACATGTCAATATATTAAGACTGGAAGTAGTATACGTTCTAATTGCCATCTTTTTCCTTTGAAAAACGCGTATTCATTGCTACTGTATCTCTGTACTCTGCTGCACGTCTCTAGACTTGTTCCAAACGTGAAAACACGGAGAAAATGATTCAAACGTTCATTACTAGGGACTAAGGGGTATTTCCGCCAAGCAGTGCTTCCCTCAGGTGTTCCTTAGCGAAAGCTATGAACCCACTGCACGTAGTTCCAATGCATACAGCTGAATTCTTTGATTTTAAAGGCGCTGTTGAAACATTGTCAATGCAGGTGTGTGTGTGTGTGTGTGTCTGGGTGTGTTTCTTTGTTTTTGTGTTCTCCAAATGCGGGTATGAGCAAGTGCCTCATACTCGCCCATTTCAACCAGTTATTAAAAATTCCTACTTTGACACAATAGTGGAAAAGTGTCAAGGCTAAGAGCTGGCCAGTCGGTTTTATGGATTTAGTATTAGAAAAACCGTCCCGTTAACTTAATGTTATGGATGGGAGGGTTGTAATATCACAGTTCTGTTCAAAATTTAACTTGCATGGGTGACCGTCCGGTTACTGTCGTAACAGCTTCGCCTGATTGTTTCAGACATTAAACACATGGCGCTGCGAGCAAAACGCGTCGAGTTAAAATACTATAACGCTTCTTTAATTTCGAATTAGGAGTAATCTTAGTAACTCTCACTTAACATCTGCCACATCAGCCGGATTGCCGGAACGAATCACGTGATTTCGTGATTTGACATCTTACGTAAGATTTCCTAGAGTATCGACGTGTTTAGCCGGTGTAATTAGTTGCAAGTGTTAGAAATGTAATCTACAATATATATATATATATATATATATATATATATATATATATATATATATATATATATATATATATAAAGGGTTCAAATGGCTCTGAGCACTATGGGACTTAACATCTGAGGTCATCAGTCCCCTAGAACTTACAACTACTTAAACCTAACTAACCTAAGGACATCACACACATCCATGCCCGAGGCAGGATTCGAACCTGCGACCGTAGCGGTCACGCGGTTCCATACTGATGTAATCTACACATTCCATGGAAATTCACTGCAGGGCCGCGCGGGATTAGCCGAGCGGTCTTGGGCGCTGCCGTCATGGACTGTGCGGAGGTTCGGCGGAGGTTCGAGTCCTCCCTCGGGCATGGGTGTATTTGTTTGTCCTTAGGATAATTTAGGTTAAGTAGTGTGTAAGCTTAGGGACTGATGACCTTAGCAGTTAAATCCCATAACATTTCACACACATTTGAACACATTTTTTCAGTGCAGGGTACCTCTTCGAAAGTAGATCCATGTGCATGAGTTTTTGATGATCTTTCGACTTCACGGTTTGCACGTCCCTAAGAACCTGTAAAAATTATAACAAGTGTCATATTCAAGCTGACATGCTTGAGAGGAGTATGGAATCAATTTTGAAGTTGACAATCAGTTCCGTGCGCAGCCGCGGAACGTAACTGGAAGACAATGTCGCTAGACGGATCAAGAGCCTCAATAGGATTGGCTATAAAAAAAATGACTTAAATGTTGAAACCGCACTGATAACAGCTGCTAAGGTTCCCAGAATGAGATTTTCACTCTGCAGCGGAGTGTGCGCTGACATGAAACTTTCCTGGCAGATTAAAACTGTGTGCCCGACCGAGACTCGAACTCGGAACCTTTGCCTTTCGCGGGCAAGTGCTCTACCATTTGAGCTACCGAAGCACGACTCACACCCGGTCCTCACAGCTTTACTTCTGCCAGTATCTCGTCTCCTACCTTCCAAACTTTACAGAAGCTCTCCTGCGAACCTTGCAGAACTAGCACTCCTGAAAGAAAGGATATTGCGGAGACATGGCTTAGCCACAGCCTGAGGGATGTTTCTAGAATGAGATTTTCACTCTGCTCTCACACAGATAATCAAGCACTCTCGAATCGAAGACTAGGTTGAACATCACAGTACAGTATTCGGCGATGCAAGTTTCGAATAGGAGGGGAGAGGGTGGATCTTTCAATTTGACAGCTATAGGAGGTACTTTGATTTAACTTGGTTTCCAAATGACGATGAATGTTGTATATAAACAACCGCAAAGTTTTGTAGGATATAACGGCATCCTTGATTCGATTGTTGATTGAACTATGAAACTAGGCGCTACAGTCTGGAACCGGGCGACCGCTACGGTCGCAGGTTCGAATTCTACCTCGGTCATGGATGTGTGTGATGTCCTTAGTTAGGTTTAGGTAGTTCTAAGTCTAGCAGACTGATAACATCAGCAGTTAAGTCACATAGTGCTCAGAATCGTTTGAACCATTTTTTTGAACTACGAAACTTAGGTGTTAAGCTGAGCTATGAAGTCACTATCACATAACACGGTACACCAAGTATTAGTTACGTTAGAACTTAACACACACACACACACACACACACACACACACACACGAAACACCATTACAGTTTAGCAGAGGTACTAGAGTTACGGGAAATCACGTAATTGCAACTACGGCACAGAGTATGTAGTGATTCAGTGTGGAGGCATGCAGGCGTCATTAGGTTTACAGCTGTATCCTGTTGACATGAGGCAGTAGGTCAGCAGAGCGCAGGAAGACGCTTAGCGGCCGGAGCCTGAAGCCCTCTTGTGAATGCCCACAGCACGCGCCAAGCCTGTTGGCCACAGGAAGGGGCGTCGGCTCGGCGCTGACTCTGTCAGCAGGAACAAAGGCCCACCCGAGCAGCGAGCCCCAGACGTTCGGGCCGGCGCGCGGGGAAGCCAGCTGCAAGGCTAGCCCCATACCTAATAAGTCAAGGGCTGCCAACTTTACCTCTCCACAAACCATTGTATTAAAGCGCCTGTGTACACGGCCACAAAGGGTGCACGCAGCTGCTGATGCAAACTGTGACGTGCTACACATTAAAATAGATTTGTTTGTTTGGATGAGAATTTACGGAAGTATTTTCGTTGCTGTTTGTGATCAGCCGCCAACGCTACATCGGAGTAAAATTTTCTACGTCCAGTAATTTGGTTTACACGAGTGAAACAAAAATGTTACGACGAAGACGACTCGTTATGTGTCGAATGTCGCATTAAAAATATTCTCAGCATTAGGTACATACGTCATCATCTACGAGTATTATCATAGACTAGTGGGATCTGTCACTACGTCTTTCTTTCACCTTGGAAAGAAAGCATTAAGGTAATCTCGAAAAAGCGTTTCACGAAACAATTAGTCATAGCTGACCAGGTGCATCGTTTAATGCATACCTCATTACAGCCTTGAGTGATTAACATAAACTATGAAATCTATATGAGAAACGCCGCCGCTCGGTCTTGTAAGCTCACGCCTGTGAAGCAGCATACCGGAGTATTATAATGTAAACGCAACTCGGCGACAACTTCATGGTTTCCAAATGGTTTGTCTGTGTAGTAATGTGCATCTGTGTATGAGTTTCCCATATACTGATGACTACTCTGGGGCGGGGAGGGGAGGTGAGGAGGGGAGACAGATAAGAGGGGAGTGTGCACCTCCTGGTGAAGCGTGGTGGAAGTTTAATAACACGGATCGTCGCATGAAGAAATGCAAAATTCAAATTACAGGTAAAAAAAAAAAAATGCACTGTGAGATGAAAGCAAACGAGAAGGAGACCGAAACAAAATTCATCCATCACAGTTCGCCAATATGGTTTACGTAATTGCTTTTATACGCGAATATTCTTTTTGGCGTGTTCTTTAAAATATTGTCATATATTTCTATGCCGAGCGTCACCGTATACTGAATCTTGAAAACGTATACAATCTCAGCGGTCGCTCGGTTCCAGACTGTAGCGCCTAGAACCGCACGGCCACTCCAGCCGGCGTCAAGTCTCTGTAGCGTCATGTCTCTGTAGCGTCTTGTGTGTATTCGCCACAAACATTTCTCTCAATTCCGTTCACTGAAGCAGGAGCACCAGGCAAAAGTTACCTCGGACGCTAAAGAACATTACAATTTACGAAAAGAACCAGTCGTTTTCAAACTGCAACATGATTTTCAAGCGTTTTCGTCAGAGTATGCAAGCAAAACACATATTATGTGAATGGCTTAAGGACTGCAAAACATCATTGCACATTGTGGCGAGGACACAGTGAAATTGCTATTCTATTGCAACTATAAGGCTGTGTGCAAAAAGGGGCCGGCCGGAGTGGCCGTGCGGTTCTAGGCGCTACGGTCTGTAACCAAGCGACCGCTACGGTCGCAGGTTCGAATCCTGCCTCGGGCATGGATGTGTGTGATGTCCTTAGGTTGGTTAGGTTTAATTAGTTCTAAGTTCTAGGCGACTCAGAAGTTAAGTCGCATAGTGCTCAGAGCCATTTGAACCATTTTCCAAAAAAAGGTAGTATTGAAGAGTTTTTGCAACCAAGGTGGTTTCTGTACCAGAATCACCTACTGGAGGATTCATCCCTGTCAGACGGGGCTGAGTGCTTAAGACACAGGGGTTGCGTCACGTGGTGGCGGGACGCAAAAGCCATATTGATTGTAAGTATTGTAGTGTAACGTTAAATCAGATGGTTGACTGCACTATTTTGTCAACCAGAACACCACTCCTCCTTCTTGTCTAATGACATCTATGTCGATGAGGGGTTAAACTATAGCGTTGGTAACCTAATGTGGTGTATTCCGTGTTACGATGCAGCACACAGGGTTAGGATGAACGATAAAATGAGTTTCAAGTACGTCGAAGATTCAACGACATTCTCTATACCTACGTCATCAAATACTTTCTATACCAAATACTAATACTAAATGCTAAGAGCAGCACGTCCAGCTAGATCAGAAACTTGAAGCCTTCTTTGATAAAAGGCAGAAGTAGTTCTTCCACCATGTAAGAATATACAGTAACTGGTCATTTAGAGACTGTTACTTTAAGTACTAACTAGCTGCAGTTCCCGGAGTTGCCCAGGATGTTTAATACCTGCCACACAACGTGACTAGCCCTGTGCCTTGACACTCATAGCGAATGCAAACCAGACGGAAAACTGCAATCGTTTTAAATCGAATGGCATATTTGAATCACTGGGTATCAACGGAATGCGAGAAATGAATATGTTTTCACCTGCAGCATACCCCGTGATAGTGGTGGTGTCTATAACGGTCGATATAGGTCCTTCATGGCTAGCCTTGTTCCATTGAATAGTGAAGGCGGGGTCGATGTTGCGCAATAGTATGATAGGGAAGAGCTTATGTGACGGTAATCCTAGGGGCTCAAGAGGATTTAAAAATTCTGTCACGTAATGCACACCTAGCTGTGTATCCGCTACTGAATCAATGCATGTGGAGGTGAAAGAGTTGTCGGGAAGCATTTCTTGGATAAGCTCAATAACATATTTAACACTGTGGTTTTGTGGCGCTAAAATGGCCTTTTCACACAGCCATCGGTGAGAGTTCTGCCAGTTCTAGCTTACATCAACAAATCAGTTCTTAAAAGTACATTAGTATAAAGGAAGCAGGATGTCTTAGCTGATAGATGGTAATCCAATCTAACAGCCACGATTACTGGCGACCACACTAAGCTAGAGTCAAATACAAAATGGTGATTTAGTTTCCAGAGAAAGCTCAATTGTGTTTTGTTATCAGTATTCGATGAAGAAAACTTTGATATTTCTATTAAACTTTGATATTTCTATTAAACTTTGATATTTCTATTAAACTTTGATAGGAACTAAATGATTTTCTATTAGCATTTTTAATTCGTTTTTTCAAGCAAATTTTGAAAATGTCTTATTTTCCCTGTGCAACCGCACAGAAGACGGACAATGGCCGGTTAGCCTTCTTCTTCTGGATGCACACGCATTGCTCGAACTCTTACGGGACTCGGTAAGATTGTCTGCCACGAGTAATGAGTATAATGGGCAGGGGTACTACGAATGTAGTGTGTGGCCATTAAGCTGGGAATGTGGGTCTCACGGGGAGCGCGCAAGGGATAAATCCCTGCAGTCGCGGTATCCTCTGTGTATTCGATGGCTCAGATGGATAGAGCGTCAGCCATGTGAGCAGGAGATCCCGGGTTCGAGTCCCGGTCGGGGCACACATTTTCAACTGTCCCCGTTAATGTTTATCAACGTCTGTCCACAGCGTAGGGTCTTGATTCAATTATCATTTAATTCTAGGGCGCTGCATGGTCACCGATCGTATCTGTTCTTTCGGACATGTCCGAAAGAACAGATACCATCTTCATGTACATGCTAACTGTGTAGAGTTCCGATACGGCAGAACTGAGGAGTGTAATCGGCCACGCAGTGGAAACAGTACGTGTGAGGTTGTTGATGAACGTTATTGATGTTTATCGTACCTTGCCTGGGCTTGTTAGACGATCTATGTATTTGAATCGATGCGGATTCATCGCAAGTAATTTGTGTTGAGTGCCAGGTTGCCATTTATGACGCACGTCAGTGTTTGTTGAAGGGGCTTCCAGACAGTGGGTTAAGCCTCTGTATACGTCCTTGTATTACGCTAGTTTATTGGTGTTAGGCATTGCTGTGGCAGTTACGGCTGCGATGGCGGCCGGCTATGTGCGCACACGCAAGCTCTTGGTTGTAGATAAGGTCACATCAAGCCTGTATCATTATTTGTAGTAAGCCTGAGTGAGATCGCCTGATCTTTAATTTGCTTTTTTCTCAACCTGTTTGTTACTCTGCTCCAAGATCCATTTCACGCTTCACTCCTATATATGTGACATCGGCCTTATTCTCCATTACAGCAAGCTCACAGGTTGTATGGCGGTGAATTGTACTTCTATATCTACTTACAGTGAACCGTCAAAGAAACTGGTATAGGCATCCGTATTCAAATAAAGAGATACGTAAACAGGCAGAATACGGCGCCGCGGTTAACAAGAACGTGGTGTTACAGTCGGCACACGAGCGATGGGACACATCTCCGAGGCAGCGATGAAGTGGGGATTTTCCCGTATGACCATTTCACGAGTGTATCGTGAATATCAAGAACCCGGTAAAACATCAAATCTCCGACATCGCAACGGCCGGAGAAAGAACCTCCACGAACGGGACCAACGACGACTGAAGGGAATCGTTCAACGTGACAGAAGTCCAACCCTTCCGCAATTTGCTGCAGATTTCAATGCTGGGCCATCAATAAGTGTCAGCGTGCGAACCATTCGACGAAATATCATCGATATGGGCTTTCGGAGCCGAAGGCCCACTCGTGTACCCTTGATGACTGCACGACACAAAGCTTTATGCCTCGCCTGGGGCGGTCAATACCGACATTGGTCTGTTGATGACTGGAAACATGTTGCCTGGTCGCACCAGTCTCGTTTCAAATTGTATCGAGTGGATGGACGTGTACGGGTATGGAGACGACCTCCTGTGGCTACAGGCGCACTCTTCTGAGTTTAAACACTTCAGCGGGTCACCAAACTCTACAGACATGAACATTATTGATCGTATCTGGGATGTCTCGCAACGTGCTGTTCAGAAGAGATCTGCACCTCCTCGTACTCTTACGGATTCATGGACAGCCCTGCAGGATTCATGGTGTCATTTCCCTCCAGCACTCCTTCAGACATTAGTCGAGTCCATGCCACGTCGTGTTGCGGCACTTCTGCGTGCTCGCGGGGGTCTTATACGATATCAGGCAGGTGTACCAGTTTCTTGGGCTCTTCAATGTATATACACTCCTCCCACAGTACCAAGAATTAGCGCCTCTTCCTGTTCCATTCTGTGCCGAGCGCGGGAATAATGATTAAATACCTCTCTACGTGCTTTAATCAGTCTAATCCTGATTACGCGGCCTCTAGGGGAGCGATACGTGGGAGGCTGTATTACGCTCCTGGATATCTCACTTACAGCTAGTTCTCGAAGTTTTAGAAAGTTTTCGCGATATAGTTGGCGTCTATCTTCTTCAAGTATTTGAGCAGGACCGTGACGCTCTCTCGAGAGTCAAAACCAAACCTGTTTACATTCGTGATGGCCTTATTTGTATATGTTCAGTATCCCCTGTTAGTAATATCTAGTATGTGATCGTTCCATATCGCGTTCTTACAAATTGTTCCATCCAGATATATGTAAGATTTCACTGATTCCAGTTATGAGTTGTTCATGTTGTTCTCATTTGAGGATGTGTTCTTTCGTTTTGCGAAGTACACATTATACCGAACATCTAAAATAACTTGTCAGTCTTTGCACCACTTTGAAATCACATCAAAATCCCTCTGAACAATAGTGTTACTGTATATGGTACAACAGTTCATCGTCTTCAAAAGATTTGAGACTACTATTAATACTGTCTATTGGGTCATCAATATACATAATGAACAGCAAGGGTTCTAACCCCTGGCACATGCCTGGGTTAGTTCCGCATCTCTTGATGACTCTGTCCAAGATAACACGCTACGCCCTCTCTAGCAAGAAATCCTTAATCTAGTCGGAGGTTCCGCTTGATGCCTGATATGATGTTACTCTCGTTAATAAGCGTTTCTGTGACACTGACTCAAATGCTATTCGGAAGACAAGACCTGACCTGACTACCTTGATCCGTCGCTTTCGGAATGCAGGGTTTCGCACAAACGATGTTTTCAGAATCCATGGTCCCTCACATGGTGGACATCATTTTCAGTTATCTCATTAAGAGGAGCGTTCAATAAGTAATGCAACATATTTTTTTCTCGCGAGTTATGGTTGAAACAATGTGTGATTTGCTGTGGGATATCTTGGAAAACTACGGCTCTTGCGCGGCAGCGCTATACGTAGCCTTCAAAGTGGCGTCTGTAACGGACGTGCGTTCCAAGCAAACAACTGCAATTGTCTCTCTTCTGGCGGTAAACCAGGGCATTATATACACTGATGGCCATTTAAATTGCTACACCACGAAGATGACGTGCTACAGACGCGAAATTTAACCGACAGGAAGAAGATTCTGTGATACGCAAATGATTAGTTCTTCAGGGCATTCACACAAGGTTGGCGCCGGTGGCGACACCTACAACGTGCTGACATGAGGGACCGGCGTTGCCTGGTGAAACGTTGTTGTGATGCCTCGCGTAATGAGCAGAAATGCGTACCATCAAATTTCCGACTTTGATAAAGGTCGGATTGTAGCCTATCGCGATTGCGGTTTATCGTATCGCGACATTGCTGCTCGCGTTGGTCGAGATCCAATGACTGTTAGCCGAATATGGAATCGGTGGGTTCAGGAGGGTAATACGGAACGCCGTGTTGAGATGATAGGCATCTTATCCGCATGGCTCTAACGGATCGTGCAGCCATGTCTCGAACCCTGAGTCAACAGATGGGGACGTTTGCAAGACAACAGCCATCTGCACGAACAGTTCGACGACGTTTACAGCAGCATGGACTATCAGCTCGGAGACCATGGCTGCGGTTACCCTTGACGCTGCATCACAGACAGGAGTGCCTGCGATTGGTGTACTAAACGATGAACCTGGGTGCACGAATAGCAAAACGTCATTTTTTCGGATGAATCCAGGTTCTGTTTGCAGCATCACGATGGGCGCATCCGTGTTTGGCGACATCGCGGTGAACGCACTTTGGAAGCGTGTATTCATCATCACCATACTGGCGTATCACCCGGCGTGATGGTATGGGGTGCCGTTGGTTAACGTCTCGGTCACCTCTTGTTCGCATTGACGGCACTTTGAACAGTGGACGTTACATTTCAGATGTGTTACGACCCGTGGCTCTACCCTTCATTCGATCCCTGCGAAACCCTACATTTCAGCAGGATAATGCACAACAGCATGTTGCAGGTCCTATACGGGCCTTTCTGGATACAGAAAATGTTCGACTGCTGCCCTGGCCAGCACATTCTCCAGATCTCTCACCAATTGAAAACGTATGGTCAACGGTGGCCGAGCAACTGGCTCGTCAAAATACGCCAGTCACTACTCTTGATGAACTGTGGTATCGTGTTGAAGCTGCATGGGCAGCTGTACCTGTACACTCCATCCAAGCTCTGTTTGACTCAATGCCCAGGCGTATCAAGGCCGTTATTACGGCCAGCGGTGGTTGTAATGGGTACTGATTTCTCAGGATCTATGCATCCAAATCGCGTAAAAATGTAATCACATGTCAGTTCTAGTATAATATATTTTTCCAATGAATACCCGTTTATCATCTGCATTTCTTCTTGGTGTAGCAATTTTAATGGCCAGTAGTGTATTCACAGGCGCTTGCAGAATGTCTACGGAGACCTGGCAGAGAACAAAAGCACAGTTAGCCACTGAGCAAACCATGTATCCTCATCGCAAAAAAGTCGCGCAAAACTATCCTATCTCCCGCGTGGTGCCCGGTCGCACACAGCTGTGACTCTTGCGACACTGTAACGTGAGGACACTCTCATTCGTGGTGATCGACGGATCACAATTAAACGCCTCATGCAAACTGGGCTGGGTCTCTGAAGGGGTGACTCGCTTCGGGAACTGAAGAAACGACTTCAGGGTGGTCGTCGCCACAAAAATGCAAGCGAACTTTTCCACCACAACACAAGTATGCGCAGCTGAGAGGTCATAAAACTTCACTGGACTGTTTTTCCTTGTCCACCCTACAGCTCGGATCTCGCACTTTTTGACTTCAATTTGGCTCAACGAAGGATGCACTCCATATGAAACAGTACGTGGATGATGGAGAGGTTACTGATGCAGCTCCGACGATGACCATTTGGAGTGGTACCATTCGGGCATACAGGCCCGCCCAGTAAGAAGGCCTAAGACCTTCACACTGAACGGAGTTCAACCAGATAAGATGCCTGTCATCTCGACTAGTGATACGAGGCCGTTGGGATCCAGCACGGCGTTCCGTATTACCCTCCTGAACCCACCGATTCCATATTCTGCTAACAGTCATTGGATCTCGACCAACGCGAGCAGCAATGTCGCGATACGATAAACTGCAATCGCGCTAGGCCACAATCCGACCTTTATCAAAGTCGGAAACGTAATGGTACGCATTTCTCCTCCTTACACGAGGCATCACAACAACGTTTCACCAGGAAACGCCGGTCAACTACTGTTTGTTTATGAGAAATCGGCTGGAAACTTTCCTCATGTCAGCACGTTGTAGGTGTCGCCACCGACGCCAACCTTGTGTGAATGCCCTGTAGAACTAATCATTTGCATATCACAGCATCTTCTTCCTGTCGGTTAAAATTCGTGTCTCTAGCACATCATCTTCGTGGTGTAGCAATTGTAATGGCCAGTAGTGTAATATGGTGTATTGGTATCCTGAAGAAAACCAATCTGCTTTCAGAAAAAAATTGTTGCATCACTTATTGAACGCGCATCGTACGTTTGAGGTGAGAATATATTTTGAGATTCTGCGACAGATGGATGTGAAAGATACTGCACTGCAGTTTTGAGGGTCACTTTCTGCTACCCCTCTTGTAGACGTGGTCGTACCGGTGTAACACTTCACTCATTACCAGAATGAGATTTTCACTCTGCAGCGGAGTGTGCGCTGATGTGAAACTTCCTGGCAGATTTAAACTGTGTGCCGGATCGAGACTCGAACTCGGGACCTTTGCCTATCGCGGGTAAGTGCTCTCTACCTTCCAAAGCTGGGCAGAAGTAAAGCTGTCAGGACGGGGCGTGAGTCGTGCTTGGGTGGCTGAGATGGTAGAGCACTTACCCGCGATAGGCAAAGGTCCCGAGTTCGAGTCTCGGTCCGGCAGATAGGAAGTTTCACTTCACTCATTAGTTTAAGTCTCAATTAGCCTCAATCGGCGCTAACTTCGTATTTTCTCGATAGCGAGTGCGTGGCGTGGCATTTTTATCTGTGCAACGTGAAGTGTTGCAGCGAGGGAAGGCCGGACGGGCCGCGAAGTTGGCAGTGTGGTGTCCCGTAGGAGTCGCAAGGAGGCCGGCGATCTGGCACACTCGGCACGTCGCGCCCGGCCGCGCATTACGCGCGCTAAATAATGGAGCCCCAGGCAGACCAGCAGCAGCAGCAGCAGCAGGAGCAGATTACAGCCGATATAGCGCGCGGGTCGCGGGCCGCAATGACTGCGCCGCTCCCTCTGGTCACGCCTCTTCTTCCAGCCCGTGTGTGTGTGTGTGTGTGTGTGTGTGTGTGTGTGAGAGAGAGAGAGAGAGAGAGGGGGGGGGGGGGGGGGAGAGAATAAAGACTCCTCAGATTCACGTGGATGGCAATGTGTCTCCTCTGAACAGCAAATGAATGTGTCAGAATGGATCCACCACTCTGCAGCAGCATATACGCCGTTTTGAAACTTTCTGGCAGCGTTAATACCGCCTGCTGGAGCCAGCCTTCGGCAAAATGTGCCTTTAGCGGCTCAGCCGTCCAAGCCTTCGGCGGAATGTGCTTATACCGACCCAGCCGTCCGAGCACAGAGTTTGACACTAAATGTGTCTTGTTGTTCAGTTCTTCTAGGATAGATAAATTTAGAAAAAAATGTTGCTTTTACTGACTGAATCAGTGCCCCACCGTTCGAGAAAAAGAGAAACTGCGGAATGATTCTGCCAAAATTTTGGCCGGCCGCAGTGGCCGAGCGGTTCTAGGCACTTCAGTGTGGAACCGCGCGACCGCTACGGTCGCAGGTTCGAATCCTGCCTCGGGTATGGATGTGTGTGATGTCCTTAGGTTAGTTAGGCTTGAGTAGTTGTAAGTTCTAGGGGACTGTTGACCTCAGATGTTAAGTCCCATAGTGCTCAGAGCCATTTGAACAATTTTTTGACAAAATTTGACGTCTCCTCACATTCTAGCACGACCGAATACATAGAGATTTTTTTGATGTCGTGCAGTACACAACCGCTACGATCATGAAAAGACAAATCATACCTCCTTTCCTTCTCAGTGTCTCTTTCCGGCGTTTTGATAACGTCGAAAGAGACGGTAAAAACGAGGAAGGAAACGTAAACATCACTCATAGAACCTTTAGACATGTACCAACTTCTGTGTACATGGCAGAACGAGGACATACACTGTCCGGTCACATTAATGCGACTACCACCTATGGTAGACCTTGACGTTCAATAACCATTCACACATGGCAGGTGGCAACAGTAGCTGTGAAGGGTGTAAGAGGAATGTTGGGGGAAGTGGCGCACAGTGCAGCCGTTGTCGTGAGGAATACGGAGCCGTGCTGAAAGTATACCGTGCGTGGGGAAATGGCGCTGTCCAAAACGGGCGCCGAGGCACCTGTGATACACCGCGGTCCACAGATGACAGAGATTAATGACGGTTGTGGGGATGTGTACGGGCGAAAAGACGTGCTACTGCTAAGCAATTAACCGCCCAGATGAACCAACAGCGTCTCCTCAACGACCGTTCAGCGAACGTTGCTGCGTATGCGCCCCCGCAACAGGCGCTTGGTGAATTCACGATGCTGATTCTTGTTCATCGGCGACGAAGGTTGTAACTTGCACGGCAAAACCGCAATTGGATGCTTACTGAATAATGACAGGTGATGTTTTCAGATGAACGCGTTTTATGCTTCACCTGTCAGATGGTCACTGGCGTGTACGGCGTGGACAGTCTGAAAACAAACAACCTTCAACATTCGACGGGGGGATATGATTTAAGGAATGTTTTCGTGGCACTCCCTGGGTGACCTCGTCATTCTTACGTGAAGTCTGTTTTCCTTCGACACAAAGGCATCTTCCAACAAGTCAATGCAACGTGTCACACAACTCGCATAAGTGCGTGCTTTTAAGACCACCAGAATGCCTTTACCGTATTCCCCTGGCCACCAGACTCCCCAGGCTTAAACCAAATCGCGAATCTGTTGGCCCAACTCTGTGATGGCGTCAGTCATACCACCACACCGCCGCCCGAGAGATCGATCCGCCGGATGCGATTCTCTCGATAAACGGAACAGAAGAACGGCTGTGTTAGCCAAAGGGTACACAGCCAGTCGCAGCGCTCAGTGGTCAGCCAGCGCCGATGTTAGTCATCGTCTGCAGCTCAGTCTTTGCTGCCATCAAGTCTTTGTAGCTCCGTTCCAAGTTAGTCTTCAAATTCACCGGATTCGACATTCAAGATTACGAGAGATTAATTCGTCACTGCAAGATTTGTGACTTGTAAATTATGTCATTCTACAAACGCTTAGTTTAGTCGTGTCTTCCATATAATTGTCAACCAACTGATCACGGACTACAGCAAAGTTAACTAATAAATACTTTCTTATTTTGTACTCCTGCTAATTAATTGTGTTTTCCTGTTGTAGCTACCAATCAGTCTTGGCATAGTAGAACCCACGTTTCCACCTCCTTGGCTACCTCGTATTTGCCATCTCATGTTGATGGACTCGATTATGGGGGAAGATCGAGAGCCCTCAAAATCGATCAGGCTGTTTTCGCGGTGTATTCGACCGAGAAACCTAGTGCAGCTGTAATCGGCATGGCTCTACATTCCTATCGGTACCAGGCAGAACTTCACTGACACCATTCCTGCACGCCCGCGCTGCTCAGGCTTTTGACAGGTGGTCACACTGATACGACTGGACAGCGTACGATCAGCATATCGCCAATCCATCCATCCGTTGTTGCCAGTACGTAAATCCCGATGGTGCTACTGCTTCTTTATTCAATAGCTCCTCATTTGGTCTCAAAGCGGAGTGGATCCAGTTCCAGACCCACGTTTTTTCACGAGACAAAAATCTGAGGCAGTACCGCTACGCTAAACTGGCTATGGAGGCTGTCGACACGAGGTAGCAGCTAGTGAAAAGTTGGTACTGAGTTGATGTCCTAGTTAGTAGGACACTACCCGTGAAATTCAGGACTATGGGGCCGAATCCCAGATCTGCACACAGTTTTAACCTGTGTCATTCACCACCTGACAATGATAGTCACAGATATGTACGCTCATTACTATTGCACTGTCCGAGATATGAGTTCCACAAGTATTGCTGGCTCTTTACATAACCGAAATGTTTCAAGGGAACGGGATAAAGTTAAGGATGAAGTTAATTTAAGATGAATCATTAAGTCTGTGTGATCAGACATTTCGGTAAATAGAAAAATAAATGCATGTGTTTTGCAGAAGGCCGGATTTAAAGACCCAAAGTTCTTAGCATGCATCTGTCTCCCGTTACAATCTTCTTCGGATCTAACACCAACGAACGGCCTTCGGCGCATTTCACCAATTGCGAACTACAAACAATTTACCGAACGACCCTTTTTTACCGTAAAAGAATAAGTTCCCTTTTCTCTTTCTCAGCCTGGGGATCACTGCTGCCGGACTGTCAGCTCTGTGAGCATGACTGGTGACAGGAATAGGGCACAATTTTTTTGGAAAGGGGCAGCGGCGGACAAGGAATAGCGTCCGTAATCCACGGATTCCAAGAGTGATATAACTGACATCATATTTTTTGTAATAGTAGTAATAAAGTCGGAAGTCCACGGGCCTGGTGCGAGTCTTTCAGTTGGTCACCACTTCGGTAACTTGCGTGTCTTTGTGCCAGTGGCGCCCGCTGTTTCCTCGCCGTCATCCATCAAATTACTAATCGAACCCGACGTTGCGTAACTGCGGTGATCAGGCGAGTACCGGTGTATCCTACGTGGCAACGTCGTTGACGCCATATTTTTGAAAATTTTTCCTGTAAGTTTATTCAAGTTATAGAAAAAACGTGGTATTACAACTATCTCAGTATAGTTTGAGCATTTCTCTTATTAAATGCACGTATCAGTCAGAAGAGATACAGATTCCGAAATGGCGACCGTGTTTTATGTCGATGAACTCTGCGCAAGACATGGCTCGTATTTCGAAACGAACGGGATTCGAAGCCATGTTGCTACCATCTACATTCAGGTTTGACGTAATACGCTGTGTTTTGCAGAAGGAAAAATTAAGAAAAAAACAGATTTAAGTCGCAAACATGAGAAAAACGTCACGAGCTTCCAACCCAAGCGAGATGATTATGATCTTGAAAACGTACTGTACGCAGCGCGAAAATAGAAATGTACCTCTGAGGGACGTAGTTCAACAGGATCAATACACTGTGCGCATGTGGGTCGCATTCCGAAAGGGAAGACACCTCACACACGCCCGAATACAGCATCGAGAGGCAAGCAACGTCACATCTGGATAAAAGCCCTTTTCGACATATTTCCGCGAGCAGACGGTCGTAGGAGGGAAAACAAGGCAGAGTTGAGTTATTCAGTGACTGGTGAAAGCGTATCGACCGGCAGCAGAGTGCGTGACGAGGCGACGGCAGACACCGGAGACCCGACCCAGGGCTTCACCGCCGCTCCTGGTGAACACCGCCGCCCGCTGCAGCTACAGCTTTGGCTCGCGGTAACCCAGCCACGTTAAGGGTGGACGCACACGAAAGCGGCCAAAACTGCAAAAAATGTTTTACTGTTCCATTTACCATATGGCGCTGATACTTTAATTCTTGAATATTACGTTCCAATTCCACTCCTAAGTGTGATAAAAATAGTAACAGATAAAACTTGCATGATGCCACGCCGTTTCCTTGTTCTGTATGTCCTCATACTATTTATTACTGCGGCGTTTTATTCACACACCATTCAGGGAATGTTCGTGTAACGCATCAAGAAGGCTGTGAAACAGCATCACTGCCACTGATTGTGTTCTTTGCCTTATAGTATTTGTTTACAAGAGGTTGCAAACGCGTAAAGTTTACAAAAGTTGCGTGTAGATCTACTATTAGAATCTCCAGCATGCCCCGAACAGTGAACGGTAATTACTAGAATTTAATAATTTTAGCAAACTATGAACTCTACAGAGGCTAGGATTTGATCTAGGAGCTCTCACACTGTCGATAATGAAGGAAATCGATAATAGAATTGCTGCAGCTGATATTACTGCTATCTACTCAAGTTTGAAAATCAAATGAAGAGGAGTATGCACGTGGTTTGCACTAGTTTACCCACAGGGCATTATACCAACACTGTCAAATCTTTGATTCGGGTTTCCCATAATTTACAACTTGGAAATTTTTGTACCCTTTCCTGACAAACCACTGACGTTAAGAGTACTCAGATTTGGAATGCAAATAGGCAGACTATAGTGAAATATTCAGTGGAAAATATTTTCATTTAATACAATAGTAAGGCATTTATGTCAGAGAAAATCCCTACAATTTGGTGCAATTTTTTTCACAGGTATTTGGAGAGCTGTAAAAATCCAGGAAAACATCATATTAAAATTCTATATTTGGAATAAAGGTAACCAATTTTTGTAAAAAATTGCATTAGTTTCGTTCTGATAAATTTTTCAAAAAGGGAACATTTGTACTCACCTTGTTAAAAAAGTTTCCAATAGTTTATAATGAAAAACGTAGATCGTCATCAAGCATGAAACGTTATGCGTTTATGAATATAACGTTTCTTAACAACTACGTCAAATGTAGTTACGTTGTATTGAGAACTTCGGACTTAATAAGAATTTTTTTCAAAGTATTGCAATTTCGGATATGACCCCCCCCCCTCACCTAAGGCTCTGAGTTACTAACACCTGAATAGTTCTCCCGGTGTCGAGTAGACAAAACGTTTTGTAGGAAGCGGATTTTCTTCGATCTACAATGGATCGTCGTTTATTGAGCCCTCATTAATGAATTATTATTACTATTTTTTTAGTGTAGTAACTGTACAGTATTTGCTGCCCCTCAAGTAACAGCGGCAACAATCGACCGTTTTCGATAACCCGGATGACGTGAGGTTCTTCCTAGCTCGGATAAACGAGGTTGCACAATACTAATTTGAGATTATGAAAGGTCCACAAAAAAAGAGAAAGAACCGTGTGATATCTGATGACAGTTTTTTGGTGGCGATCATCTTGTGCACGTCACATCGTATAGATATTTACGAATAATACCGACAAGCTTGTAGTGTAACATATCACTTGGTGAAGTGATATGTTGCAGAGCATCTACTGAACCCTACTAAACAAGTTTTATGTAAGTGTTGTTGAGTTTAGTATAGAATACTGTTGGGAAGCTTGTTTTCTGTATGTGCATGTACTCTGGAGTGGATGGACGCAGCGTATCTGCGAGCTGGGGCGCAGACAGCCACATCCCTGCGTTTCGCGATACCTGCTGTTTGCACGGATTATTCCGTGTTGTCGGGTCCTTCCTGGGAGACACGGTGCTTGTCATGGAAGAATAACGGCCGTCACAATTGCAATGACGTCACAAGAACAAGTGAGAAACTTTTATCTGACAAATTTAAATCGATTCTGTTACCTGGAGCTGTCAATTCAGTTTGTCCGTACTAATGTATTTGTGGTGTTCCGAGTAACGAGGATCTGTTATGAACAGTCATTGTACAATGTAAGTGCAATGTTCGTCACGTTATTTATGATAAGTGTCATATTTATATCGAGAATTTCAACACTGGACTGTGCTCTGGGTTACCGGCGATAAATGCAGCACTTTGAGAATCGAAACCCGCACAAGATACATTGCCGCATGTGAAGAAATACAAGGGGTTTTCAATAATTAAGGCAAAAATTTTTTTCTCGACCAATTTCGGATGAAAGAACGCGGAATTTGTTGTGGGAAACCGCGGAATATTCTCGCCTCAACTCCAATAGTTTCGTGAAGTTATGATAGGTAGCCTTCAAAAGGGCGCCGGTAACGGATGTGCGTTGCAAGCAGAGAGCACTCATTGAGTTTCCTACGCGGAAAACCAGAGCATTGCATATATTCATAGGCGGTTGCCGAATATCTACTGAGGCACGCCAGTGAACAAAAGCACGGTGAACCGTTGGACGAGACGCCAGTCATCATCACAACAAGGTCGAGCAAACCTGTCCCATCTCCCTCGTGCCGGCCGGCCGGCCGCACACACCTGTGACTCCTGCAACGTTAGAACGTGCGGACACTCTGATTCGAGGTGATCGACGGATCGTAGTCAAACACCTCGCTGCTCAACTGGACGTCTCTGTTGGTAGTGCTGACGCATTCGTCCCCCAGTTGGGCTACGAGGCTAATCGCGACAGATGATGGGGAGTTTATCGATGCAGCAAGATACTGGCTCCAAAAGTGTGAGGAATAATATGGTGTATTGGGATCCTGAATAGAGCGAATCTGCTTTGAGAAAAAAATGTGTTGCGTTACTGAACGCCCCTCGCAACGAGGCGAGATAAACCGTAACAGGGAATCGTAGCTCCCGAGCAAACTATATCGCCACTATGGAGCACACAGAACATCGCAAGCCTGTAATCGAATCAAAAGACGCGCTGCTAGGATCGACACAGTCTATACGAAGGTGAAACAGAAATGCCCGAGAATTTAAATGGGAATCCTTGGAAGAAAGACGACGTAACTCGCGCGATACCCTGTTGGGTAATTATAGAGAACATTTATTCGAAGAAGACTGGATGACCATTATGCTGCCACCTACTTATATCTCACATAGGAACCAGGAGAAAACGACAAGTGAGAGGGAGCGTACTAAAGCATGTGGACAGGTACTAAAGCATGTGGACAGTTATTTCTCCCTCAGTCAATGCGCGAAGGAAACAGGATAGAAAGTTGATAACACTGGCAAGAGGTATGTACTGTACAGTGTCTTGAGGCTACTTATGTAGATGTCGAAAGGCAACCTAAGAAAAGTAGTGGCTGATATGACAGACCGATTGAGTGCTCATCGGCGCGCTACCGTGTTCTTTCAGAGTATAATATGCATGTTGGATCTGCTATAATACGAGGGGCGTTGAATAGATAATCTTTTGAGAAAGCAGGTTGGTTTTTGTCAGGGTTCCAACACACCATTCTTTTGGCTACAAAAGCTTATTTTTTCAACATAATCTCCGTTCAATGCGATGACCTTACGTCACACACTGGGAGGACCTATATAACCGCGTGGTAACACTGGTCGACGTCCGAGCCAACGCCTTGCTGCATCAATAACTTCTACAACACCCACGTACTGCTTCCTTCATTGGGCCACACAGATGTAAGTCGGAAGGCGCGAGATCCAAGCTGTAGCGTGCATGAGGAAGAACACTCCAATGAAGTTCGATGAGCTCCTCACGGATCCGCAGAGTTATGTGAAACCTTGCGTCCTGAGGCCGAGCGGTTCTAGGACCTCAATCTGGAACCGCGCCACCGCTAAGGTCGCAGGTTCGAATCCTGCCATGGGCATGGATGTGTGTGATGTCCTAAGGTTAGTTAGGTTTAAGTAGTTCTAAGTATAGGGGACTGATGACCTCAGATGTTAAGTCCCAAAGTGCTCAGAGCCATTTGAAGCATTTTTGAGGCTGTGTGCGGTCTGCCGGCACGCGGGAGATCGGACAGACTTGAGCGACCTTGTTGCAATCAAGACAGACGCCTCGTCCAACGAGTCACCACGCTTCTGTTCACTGACAGGTCTTCGTAGACATTCTGAAAGCGCCTATGAGTGCCTACGATGCTTTAATTTTCCACCATAAGAATCTCAATGACAACTCTCTGCTCGGAACACGCCTCCAAATCCATATTTATAGCCAACATAGCGCCGCAACCTATCGAAACCTCCTGGCATTACAGGAATATTCCACGATGTTCCACAACAAATTCCTTATTTTTTCAACCGAAAGTGGCCACAGAAAAGTGTTGCATTAGTTATTGAACGCCCTTCGCAACTCACTTCTTGCGAACGTTGAGTTCGTTCCATTAAGAGGGTAATCCTAGTCGACAATATAAAAAAAATCGATTTTTTAGTGTAAAATGTTCCCTGAGGCTTCTACCTTAGTGTTCATCTAAAGTTCGCCAGAAACTCCATTATCGTGTTACAAGACGATTTAGAAGAAGTGTCTCCGAAAACAAATCGCAACGGGCAAAAGAAAATCGACATCGCGGCCAATGTGGCAGCATTTTAATTTCAACAACAGTCTAACAAACATTATGGAAATCATGGATGTGCTCGAAATCGGACCAGCCTGTTACAACTTCTGCACAAAAGCGGACGAAAAGTATCGAGCGAGCAGAGTAGCGAATCTCACGAGCTGACAAAGAGATCCGGAGGACAACCATGGCAACGAAAAGGCGTACGAAAGGCTTGCTGTATGGTCCAGGGTTCGGTAACTAAAGGTATGTTTAACTCAACTACATGTCAACTACCAAAATTTTATGAGCGTTTTTTTTTTCGAAACCGTATTTTTTTCAGTTTGGCGGGAAACATAACGTGAGAACGGTACATACGATTTTTATCGAATTTGATGCTGGCATTCTAAACCGAACTCTCTATCAGCGAACGTAGCCGTTTTATGATATCTTCAAAAGTCTGTTTTCGGTGCACGCTTTAGTCTCGATTTTGTGGGCGAAGAAAATCACATTTGTTTCAACATTTCACCATTTTATTAGAACTTAATATTTCACAATGAACCTATGTATACTGATAAAAAATATTTTGAAAATTACTTATCCAACATCGTAGGTCCAACAGAAGGGCTTTGGGAATTCCCGTCGATGACCACTGTTCTGGTTGGAAGGGGTCCTTCCCCATGGTGCAGTGGTTAGAGGGAGCGGCCGCCGTGGAAACAAAAATGATTTCTTAAACATAAAAGTGTAAGGAATAAAACTATATCATCAGGTTTGACATTACCGTTTTATTTTATTCGGAAGAAAAATCACGAAAAATACCTATTTTTCATGCGTGCAAAGAGGATCGCCACCTTAAAGGCTTTAGGCCGCTTTCATTTTCCACCCTTTTCCGATCAGAGCTTGTGGCCCGTCTCTAATGGCCTCGACGTCGGCTTTACCGAGCGTGGTGGCACTTTGGTTAGCACAACAGACTAAACATTAAAGGCCGTGCGGGGTTAGCCGAGCGGTCTTGGCGCTGCAGTCATGGACTGTGCGGCTGATCCCGGCGGAGGTTCGAGTCCTCCCTCGGGCATGGGTGTGTGTGTTTGTCCTTAGAATAATTTAGGTTAAGTAGTGTGTAAGCTTAGGGACTGATGACCTTAGCATTTAAGTCTCATAAGGTTTCACACAAATTTGAACATAAACATTAAGGAGGACAATAATTCAAAACCTCATTCAGCCATCCAGATTTACGTGTGCGTGCTATCGGTTAATCACTGAAGGCAATTCCTTTTAAAGGAACGCTGACGATTTCCTTCCATGTCTTCCCTAGACCACTGGCTTGCAGTCCGTCTCTGATGACACTGTGACCGACGGTACGTTAAACCCTCATCTTCTCTCTTCCATCAAAGCGAAACTACCTATGGGCACGCCGTTTTCCAGACATCCGAGAGTAGCAAACATTCGTGAATATTTGTTTGCAAATAACAGTTGAAAGACTATGTGAAGGAAACTCAACACGTTAATTACTAACCGCACTTCTGAATCCCTGTTCGCTTCGAAGCACCTAGAGTAAATTAAAAACTAGGAAAAGAGTTACTAGTCCGTACTAACGGACAGAAACTAATGAAGCATGTGGTTAAGTGTTCGTGGGCTTGCTACCTCCATCAGTGTCGTTGCTGGCAGACTTGAAACCGTTGTACCGGTTTGCCCTGAGTAGCAATGACGTCAGACCGACAAGACGGTATGCGTTAAGTCATCACCTGCTGCAGCTCTCTACTAAGCGCTTCATACAAAGCAGAAAGGAATTACAGGTATCGTAATATCTCCCTCCGGTTTTAATATAGGGAATATGGTGTTAGTGTTTTCCTCTGCTTCTTTCGATGATGTCATAGCCAAAACGAACTGGTCTTCCTCGCACAGGTATTAGTAACACGAATGTGTTAATTATAGCCTCGTCATCGAAGAAAAACAACTATTAATAGCAGCTGCAGTTTAAACTGAAATCATGTAAGTGGGATTTGGAATTTTGCTAAATGTAACAGTGATTAATTCCTTCGTTAACACGGTTAGTATCGCACAGATAACGTTTGTGGTAACACTGCATCGATAACAGCCTGTTGTTGTTGAATGAGGGGGCAGTGTTTGAGACAATGGCCCGTATCTACGAATACCAGAGTACTCTATCCTTCATAATCTTTTTTTGACACTGTATCCGAAAACAATTAACGATGAATATTTGTAGAGCTTCTTCAATAGGCTCATGGCCCATCCATCGTCCAACTGAGATAGTGTTTCAAATGGTTCAAGTGGCTCTAAGCACTATGACACTTAACACATGAAGTCATCAGTCCCCTAGACTTTGAACTACGTAAACCTAACCTAAGGACATCACGCAGATCCATGCCCGATAGTGTTTCAATGATCCCGACGGCGACAGAGCCATAAACGAATAACTCTTATTAAATTGGATGCCGATAACCTCATCATTGAGCACTCACACACCCACAAACACAACAACAACAACACAATCAAAACTTAAACTCATGTGGCCGAGTGGTTGTAGGCGCTTCAGTCTGGAACCGCGCGACCGCTACGGTCGCAGGTTCGAATCCTGCCTCGGGCATGGATGTGTATGATGTCCTTAGGTTAGATATGTTTAAGTAGTTCTAAGTTCTAGTGGACTGATGACCTCAGATTTTCAGTCCCATAGTGCTCAGAGCCGTTTGAGCCTTTAAACTCAGATCTCAAGTGATTCTTGCTTTATGGTGACTTCACGGCCGATTTATTCTGAAAGACATTCATCACTTAGATCTGTGGGGTTATGTCTGGTATTAAACAGCCATGAAAGGTCTTCTCTCCTTTGTACGAGCACCCACGACTACTCCCATTCTCTTTCTCCTCCACTTGCGAGAAGTTGCAACTACGCTCGGAATGATTTAAATCAGCAACTTACAAACGAGATAGGAGTGAATTAAACGCCATCTCTGATAGGAAGTTAATTTGTTCCTTT
This sequence comes from Schistocerca americana, assembly GCF_021461395.2. Classification (NCBI taxonomy): domain Eukaryota; kingdom Metazoa; phylum Arthropoda; class Insecta; order Orthoptera; family Acrididae; genus Schistocerca; species Schistocerca americana. The sequence goes on along the minus strand of NC_060119.1, from coordinate 892,851,784 downwards.
TTCCTTACATTGTAAGAAAAGGTGCAGAAAGCTCCTGTATAAAGTTAAAAAAATGAGAATATCTACTTATGATTTAGCAAAGAGGCTGTTAATAAAAGTTAAAAATCGGTTTATAGCACAGCATCGGAGGGCGTGGGAGGCGCATTTGCAAACTTTCAAGATTAATAATCGTCTGTGAGCGGAAGAACCCTCTACATACAGCCACAGCCGCTCTCGAACAACTTCACCGTGCTTTAACCTATAAATAGTCTACCTACACAGGACAACGTCTTCTGTAAGCAGCGACAGTGGGCGGCGTTCATCGCCTTCTGCGATGTCACGATCCTGAGATAGCGTTCTAATTAGCGCCACAAAGTGCGTGGGCGTAGTATATCCGAGACCTTAAGACAATTGTAATTGGCTGCTAATAATTCCGTCCTCAAAGGCGACGACTAGGAGGAGGTTTTAGCGAAATCTGGTATTAGTCAAAACGCTGAAAGACGAGCCTCCTTCTCACTAATTATCACGCCGAAACGAGGAATGCATTTCCCTATTGGTATCAAATAGCTCCTGGAATTGAGGACGAAATTCCTAACGTGGGCGTCTGACGTACGACGTAGTACGGATGTGAAACGGGTCGTATCGGAAATCCAAAGAAGACGAAACTGACTTTTTAAGTGGACCTATAAAGTACAAAATGGAGAAATGCTAAAAATAATAGGTGAGGGGACAAATCAATGGCGGTCTCTGAACATGAGAAGTGACAGACTAGGGCGTCATCTGCTACAGCATCCTGAAATAGTTTTTGACATTGGAAGCGGTAGCAAAGGGGAAAAACTGGGAGGCAGACAGACCAGAACAATGATCGTCAAACGTTCTTGCTCAAGGGCCACAATATTGATACAGTGAGTCGATACCTAGTGCCGAAGTATAGATCTTCTTATTAATTGGTAACCTGTATAAATTATTTAAGTGGACGGTGTCTGTTCCTTCGAAAGAAAAGATACCACGCAGATTACTCACCTGTGAACATTTTATGGAAACTGAAGAGGGATCACCGCTATCAGCTGCAGCCGGACATTAAGCGGAATCAGCGGCATCAAGCGAAAATGTGTAGATCACGGGTTCGTACACCGGTCCGGTACACATTTTCGCCCGTCGCCGCTGGTTCCGCTTAATGTCCCGCTGCAGCTGATAGCAGTGATCCCCAGGTGGCGAAATAAATTTTAAAAAATTAAATTTATTGATTTTTTTTAAAAGAGAAAAAAATTATGGATATGGAACTTTAGAACTTTTGAAAGGCTTTTTTTACGGTCTGTACTGAGCGCCTTGAATGCGGACAAATTCAGTGCTGCATGAAATTTGCCTGTAGTATAATTTACAATTCCGATTAATTACATTTTTGAATTCTACGTCATTGCTGAGTTAATTAGAGTTCTCATCTTAGACGCAGAATTAGTCCTTCTGCCACAATATTAGTTCATTAGTCGCCATCGATGTTCTATTTGTTGACCGTGTGTATCTTCCAAAGTCGGCATCGGTTTACTTCACTAAGACGGTGGATACCAAGGAATACAATGCTACGTCGCTTTAAATAATTCTCGTAAAACTTAGATACTTCTCACACTTTTTTTTTTTTTTTTTTGACAAGACAATAAGACTTGCCTTGCTTGTCGCACACACCATAAACACTAACAAGATGGCTGCCTTTCCGCACACACCAAAAATTACGTCCATCCCCTACAAGGTAACAATCGAAAGTGTATCTTAACTCCATCTTGGAGTATGAAACAAAAGAGAATCCAATATGAACATTACAGAGATTATATTCTAAATTCTTCTCAATTTTATCTTTGGCGCAGACTTTAAGGTATTGTATGTCTCTGGATCGGAATGTGTCATTACACCCATTACATTTACATATAATGTTTCACAGCTGCGGGAGCTGCGTGGTTTCTGTTCTTCCTAAGGAACAGACAACATGTATTCAAATAACTGATAAACCTGACTGGGCATTGGGTCCACTTTCTTCAGTGCCAGTGCACAATTACGTCCGACCTCCTGTGGGAATCTCTAAGAAGCGAACAGGACTATAATGGACAGGGACTGTAGATAGGTGTGGGTGGCGTTCGGTGGGAGTGTGGATCGGCCGTGAGACGTACCGGGATAATCCATGCAGTGGCGATAACGCTGTGTCCCGGATGGCGCAGTGGTTACCGCATCTGCCTAGTACGCAGAAGATCACGGGTTCGAATCCCGGTGCGGTACACATTTTCGCTCGTCGCTGCTGATTCCGCTTAATGTCCCGCTGCACCTGATGTCAGTGATCGTCTTTCGATTTACATACTATGTAAATTAGTTACGTTACGAGCCCCCAACAGACAAGCTGTAGTAAGGGCGCGGTAAGTTGAGTGCCGCCCCGAAGTACTGATAGTTAAAACTCGGCACCAATCGGAACATACCGTGTCACTGTTCTGTTTCGGACTGCTGCCACCCTCCGTGACCCCGAAGTTATGGCTGTAGCTGCCTGACGAAAAGCTCTTGTGTTGTCTGTGTAAGCGGATAATTGGTTAATATAGTGATTGTATATAAATCCACAATCCAATATTATACACGATTATAAATGTTTACTAAATGTTCTGAATGTCATTATTCTCTTACTCATTGCTTTGTATGATAATGGCCTTAATTTCATATTCCTTGCTACAAATATGTACCGCATTTGAAGATTACCGTGTCTGTAAAGCGCATCCAAGAGTCCATGATACTTCGGTGTCAAAATTTATACAACAGAGCAACTAATCGATACGAGCTGCGCACGCCCTTCGCTTGTCACCACTAGAAGCCAAACAATACTTTTCCCCTCGCATATGCTGCAATGCCTCAGCGGCCTCTGTCCCTGAGGCAAGTGGCTAACTTTACTTAGCTCACAGCCGAATTCAGGAACGTTAATTACATTTAAGCGCTTCATAAAATATTACTACTGTATCTGTAAGTAGTTTTGGTTGTCACTGCCAATGAGCAGGAAACGTATGCTCTTGGCAAGTTCTAAACATTAGATGACGTCTTTGGATTCGGCTCTTAGTCGTTAGAGGCATGTTGACGCCGTTCGTCCACTGGAGCAACGCAACGTTTTGGGCACAGCTGGATCAGAGTTGCGTTGCTCGTTCGTCCACTGATGCAATCGTCTCAAAAGCGCTGATTTTTGTCAGTCTGCTCCACAATGCCAAACTATGCAGTTCGTAACGTTCTCGTTACGCATTGGACCATGACAAAGTTTCAAAGCGGAAATTAGGGATTCAAGCGTTGATTCGCAATCATCAGACAGCGAGAACTCGAAAATGACGAAGAAAAAATTCAAAGGAATTTATACGATGTCGAAGAAGCAGCTTGAGAGGCTGGCTGAAAATCTTTGCAGTTTTATTATGAAAAAGAACATACTGGAGGAAAAGTGTCTCGCCTGAAGAAAGACTACTGCTTAGTTTGAGGTACGATGCTTTTTATTGAGCATTATAATGTATAAAAGAAATTTATTGTGAAACAAATCCATATACTTATGAATTTAAACTCATAACATACGATATAATTCCTCCGTATTTTAAAAAAAAAAATACTGTACTTATATTTCTCAACCCTTCCTTACTGGGGGAAACTAAAATATAAAGAAAAATTTACTACTTAAAAAAAAAGTTCCTTCCACGAATTTCTTTGACCTACATTGACTAAAGCTGCACTAAATTTCAGATTCTACCAGCAATGGTATTCCAGAAAAATGTACATATTTTTTTCAAACTTCGAATTTAATTTAATTATTTTAGATAACACCTCATGGCACTGTAAATATTTAGTAGCATTCCTTTAAGTATTACGATTTCAGTTGCTAAGTTTCAGTTTTCTAGGTTTGATAATAACTGGAAAAAATTATAAATTTTACTAGTGTAATTTTGCCTACATCTCCCTTATACAGACACTTCTGTTTCGGGTACTTGAGAAGTGAGTGTAATCTCTGCACTATCATTTTATTTCACTCGTGGGAGTTATACTATCGGAAGGACAGTGAAGAAATGCTGCGAAGCTATATGGAAAGAGCTGCAGAAGAAATACATGCCAGCTCCAGATAAAACCCGATAAATGTAAATGTCATGTGACTCGGGCCTCCCGTCGAGTAGACCGTTCGCTGGGTGCAAGTCCTTCGATTTGACGTCACTTCAGCGACTTGCGCTTCGATGGGGATGAAATGATGATGATGATGATGATGATGATGATGATGACAACACAACACCCAGTCCCTGAGCGGAGAAAATCTCCGACCTAGCCAGGGTTGGGTTGGGTTGGGTAGTTCTGGGGAAGAAGACCAGACAGCGAGGTCATCGGTCTCAACGGATTAGGGAAGGACGGGGAAGGAAGTCGGCCGTGCCCTTTGAAAGGAACCATCCCGGCATTTGCCTGGCGCGATTTAGGGAAATCACGGAAAACCTAAATCAGGATAGCCGAACGCGGGATTGAACCGTCGTCCTCCCGAATGCGAGTCCAGTGTCTAACCACTGCGCCACCTCGCTCGGTGACCTAGCCAGGAATCGAGCCCGGACCCTTAGGGTTGACATTCTGTTGCGCTGACCACTCAGCTACCGGATAAAACCCGATGCAAACAACATCACGGCGTTTTCACTCTGGAACTTACCCAACTACACAGGTGCGATAGTTGGAGAACACATTTCAACTATAAGGCATATCATTCAATCGTGCTGGTGGCTGCAGCCGATTCTGATGGAAATTTTACTGCGGCTGAAACAGGATATCCAGGAACAAACAGTGACGGTGGAATTTTCAAACCTTCAGGGTTGAACCACAGCCTACAACAAGAAACCGCCAGTTTGTCTGTGCCTTGTACCTTACCACATAACACAACAAGATTAAAGTTCCCAGTTTATCTTGTTGCTGATGACGCATTACCTCTGAAGAAAAATCTCGTGCGACCATATTCTAAAAAAATAAGGAATGACGCCACACGTATTTTAACTGAAAATTGAGCTGAAGCTGGAAATCTGTAGGGTGTGCATTCGGCGTGATGTTACAAAGAAAAACACGGTAGTGAGCAACATTATAAAGGCTGTGTGCGTGATGCACAACTTCATCAGAAACACATGAAAGAAGGCACAGTCAGTAAGTGAATATGGCGTTGACCAGGATCAAGTTGGACAGCCAGTGCAAGTAGCTGACATCACTCCCGCTGATTACACCTCGAATACACAACAATTACGAAATCATTTACCGCAATATTTCTTGACACTGCACTTTGCTTTACCTTGACAATGGAAGTATTTTGTTAATAATAATTACATCGAAATAAAAACAGTTATCTGCTGAGCAAGCACATGATAGGTTGTTGTTGCTCTAATAAAAATGCTCCACAACAAGTTTTAAAAAAATCAGATGATAATAGTGAAAATTGCTGTACATATTCCACGATTTCATTATGTATAACGATACTACTGAAATAACTAACAACGTACTTACCACTTACATCCGTTTCTTTTCCTACGGTTTCCGACGGCTTTTCTACAGCAATTTTGTTCGAATACTCTAGCAAACCGTTACTGTACAGACACGGATGCGTCTCAGTGCTGCCACAAGCGTTCCCACACTGAAGAGCGCACCATCTGTCGTATCAGTGATAGCTTTCTGGTTGTAGACCTAAAGACGTGCGTACGCTTTTCAAGTCGTTTAAATTAGACATAAAAATGCAAATTAATAAAGTCAGTTGCCATACACTTATCGATACGAAGTTTTATAGAACCTTTTAGATAACTGTTGTACAATTTCGGAGACATAAAAGTACATAAAACCAAAAATTGCAAGTTCTCATACAATGTACAGTCACGTACTTTAATATGTTTTTCTAAGTGCATCACAGAATGACAAACTCAATATTCACCAAAATAGTTAGCAATATTTGGTTCAGAGCTGGGTAAACTAACGTAATTTTCCAGTTCTGAAATAGTAATGACTCCTTTCAGTTGTCTGATACATTATTTTAGTTTGCTGCGCAATCAGAACAAAGCGGTGAATGCAACATGCATATGACAAATTCAATACTTCGTCACCAAAATAGTTAACAATATTTGGTTCAGAACGGAGTCACTAATTTTCAGTTCGCAAATATTAATGACTTTTTGGTTGTTTGACATCATTATTTTGGGTTGTTGCGCTGTCAGAATGAGGGGATGAATGCACCATGTATGTAGTGGCCAGCTTAAGGATCGTAGTTCGAGTCCTCCATCGGGTAGGGGTGCGTGTGTTGTCATTAGCGTAAGTTAGTTTAAGTTAGCTTAAGTAGTGTGTAAATTTAGGGACTGATGACCTGGTCCCATAAGATCTTACCAAAAATAACCATAGGATCGCAGAACCAAAATATTCACTTCTGTCCTTAAGACAAATAAGGATGATATTATTTTCAGTTTATTTACTTCTCGGGAAATACGGATTTCGGTAAATGATTAGTATATATTTTGAATCTGGATTGTTCAAAAGAGGGAAGTTTCCGCGCTCTCAGCGAAAACTATGAAACTGATTGGCTGCAATAAGTTTCAGGCAGTCAGATGACAGAACGTTCTAGCATTCTGTAAGAGAGAAAAATATGCGCGCGAGGGTCTCGGAGAATCGCAAATGATCTGTGGTTGCATGTAGAACTAAGTTAATGTGAGCAAGTAAAAATGTTGTACGTTTCCAGAAGTTTTCGGGAATCTGAATTTCTTCTGATGGGCTGAAAAAATTCCGGGTGGCGTGCAATGTAATCATAATTTTGATCGTAAGGTTACTGAATATGGATGAACTGTGTAGTACTGAGCGAGAATACAGAACCTGGTAACATTGTTGAAGATTTGAAACGTTTATTGACTTCAGGCAACGGGTCGCGAGTTCTGCAACGTTGGCTGCTATTGAGAGAATGTACGTGAACAGTCCAAACTGTGAGAAAATGTGTTTTGACATCGAGAGTTGAGTGTCAGAATGGACTTGGTAGCAGTTTACGAATCATTAAAATGTGAGTATTGTGCAAGAACCTGTTTAATTCAGTAGCTTCAGTTAGACCTAAAATGAACATTTTTACAGCATGAAACAGAAAGTTTTATGCACTCTGCTGATACCTGAAGTGCATCCTGCCGTTCTACACATCTTTTCCACGCTGAACTACATGACACGTCCTTCAGGGCAGGACATGGATCTAAGGAAACTCACGGAGGTTAATGAGTAAATTCCAATTGGCAGACAAAACATGCATCGTCGCACGCAAAGATGAACAGAGCAGCAGGAAAAGTTGGAGAACATCATCAAACCAGACTAAATATTGCCAGTTTAAAGAAAGTAACTACGGCGAGCGAACTCGAACTTTGAGCACATGTTGATTACGAGTAATTACTTCATGTTACTTCATATTAATGATTGGTGCAAGGGTTACACGCAGTAGCCTACACAAGGCTCCATAATAATTGCAGTTTTCGTTAATTTTACACTAACTCTCATCCCATTGACGCAAGAGGTTGTGGAATCTTTATCGCCTTATTTCTGCTTGTGAACTTACCAAAGTACACAAAAAATTGAAGATACACAATATTTAGGTAAGTCGACAACGATGAGTTCCCCGCGCTTACGCAAGTCTATTAGTAAACTGGACTACGAAACTGTCGAGGTATATTGTTTTGCGTCTTCCGTGACTTTCGTAGTCAAATGGAGGCTGGATAAAAAGCATTACTATCCTGAACTTTATCTTCGGGAAGAAGTAATTTTCTGTTGATTTTATCGGGTTGTTAGTGTGGAGATAATATGTAATTACTGCGTAAGACTCTACATTGTTTTCTCTGTGTGGGTGCAATAACAGGAGAGTGGAAACGAGAGAAATATTCTTGCTAAAATTAAAGACCATATTAATTAAGTTATACTCCCTAAAGAAATAAAATTAGTTCATGGATGACCATGTTATTGCATGGACGAGGGACTTCAGCTGATGATATATAAGAGGAAAAGTACCACCACAGCTTACTAACACCACAGCTTACCTTTATTCTATCACACTAGTTTTGGCGGCACATTACCGACATCCTCAGTCTTTTTTAATGTTGCAAAGTTGCGGAAATAGTCTATCGTTTTATTAGAGCAAAGAATTTACAAAAATCGAATTATTTACTTGGAGTAAATGGGAGTCACTAAATACCTGCCCAGGATTTCATGTTCGTAAACAAAAATGAATATTAGCTGCACTAAAATTAATAAAATACTAAGAAGTGGAAATGGATGGAGGGATTCAATTCCGAACACAAGAGACATGCTTGCACGGTTCTGGCGGTGTTTGTGAATGAAGCCGCAGCCAGTCACTTGTTACACAGTGCGGCGACTAAAGCAATTGTTCTGAGTGTTTTCGTAGTCCCGTCACGACTAAGAGCCGTGTTGCGATGCGCGCTGAGAACAAACCACGCTTCCATGGGCGGAGGCTTCTCGGTTGGTGCGCAACTAAGATGAGTAAAAAGGGAACTGAGCAATGAAACTCACTTTTGAAATAGCGAACAACTGCCAATAAATCTGGAGCTCAAATACATGTGAAGGTGACGACCTTCCTAATTATGCATAATGGTGGGCAAGTCAGGCGTGCCTGGTCGTCACCAGCAAAGTGTGAAGAAGCACACCCGATAGAATCAGTGGTCATGCATGTTGTACTAAATGGCGTGGCCTTCTTCTTCATGTGCCGTCTCCTCTAAGAAGGTTGGCTGTCATCATGGCAATTTCTGATCTTGATTTGGCTGATCTAAGGAGTTCTGACGTTGAACAGTTGTACCAATTTTTTAAATTGTCAATCCAGGATGTCCGTCTTCTACCCCTCGTTCTCTTCCCACAAATTTTCCCTTCTAGTATTATTTGCAATATTTTGTAATTTACTCCCCTAATAACATGGCCTAAATATTGTAGCTTCCTTACTTTAATAGTTTTAATTAATTCTTTTTCCTTTCCCATTCTTCTTAGGACATCTTGATTAGTAATCCTCGACACCCAACTAATTCTAAGTATTCTTCTATATGCCCACATTTCAAAAGCTTTTAAACTGTTCATGTCCTTCTTTTTCAATGTCCACGCTTCCATTCCGTATAATAATTTTGAGAATACATAGCATCTTAGCAACCTCATTTTTGTGTTTAAACAAATGTCTCTCGAACAGAATGCATTTTTCATCTTATTAAAGATACTTCTGGCCTGTCCTATTCTCGATTTAATTTCTTCTGAGCTTTCAATCTCCTCATTTACAATTGTTCCGAGATATTTAAATTTACGTACTTGATCGACTCTTTCCCTATTGATTGTAAGATTTTCTTGTTGGTGTGTTTTAGATATCACCATGAACTTAGTCTTGCTTACGTTAAGAGTCAAGCCAAATTCTTCACTTTTTTCTGCGACTTTGTCAAGAAGTAATTGTAGATCTTTGAGGTTTCCAGCTAGTAGTGCAGTGTCATCAGCAAACCTAACATTGTTAATGTTTAGCCCATTCACTTTAATGCCAGCTATTTCATCTGATAGAGCTGCCTGGATTATGTCTTCTGAATACATATTAAACAATAAGGGTGAGAGAACGCTACCTTGTCTCACACCCCTCTTTATTTCTATATCATTCGATAACTCATTTTCTACCTTCACGGTTGCGGTTTGATTGTAGTAGAGGTTATATATAATGCGGATGTCTTTCTTATCAAGTGTTTTCTTTTCTAACAATTCTATGACATGATCATGACGAACTTTGTCAAATGCTTTATTATAATCCAGGAAGCACACATATAGTGGCTGGTTAACCTCCATACATCGTTGCGCTAATATGTTAAAAGCAAACAATGCTTCTCTTGTACCGAGGGAACTTCTAAAACCGAATTGTGTTTCACTTATACCTTCTTCTACTTTTTTGTATATTCGTTGGTGTATAACTTTTAGAAATATCTTTAAGGTGTGACTCATTAAGCTTATTGTACGGTGATCATTACAAGTTTTGGCATTAGCCTTTTTGGGTAATGTAACAAAGGTAGATGTCAACCAATCCCTAGGAATAATTCCCGAATTATAAATATCATTAAACAATTGTACAAATATATCTATATGGTCTATTCCTATGAGTTTCAGGATGTCATTTGGTATCTTATCCGGTCCAGGGGCTTTTCCTGTCTTTGATTTGTTGATAACATGTAATATTTCTTCTTTCGATATGCTTGGTCCTCGTTCTCCGATCATGTTATCATAAAATTTTTGATCTTTTCTTGTATCTTCAAATAGTTCTTTGACATATTCTGTCCACCTGTCCAGTTTACCTTTAACATCAGGAATTATTTTGCCATTTTTATCTAACAATAAACTTGTACTTTTCTTTTTATTAAGTCCAGCTAAATCTTTAACTTTTTTGTGTAAGTTGAAACTATCATGTCTTGTTTCATAACTCTCAATTTCAGAGCATTGTTCCTTGTACCATTCTTCTTTTGCTCGCCGTGTTTCTTTTCGTATTTCTGCATGTAATCTTTTATACTCACTTTCATCTCTATTTTTAAGTATTCTTCTTTGTTCCATCAATTGTAATATCTTCTGTCATCCACTTCTTTTTCATGTTGTCGTGTTTGGTCGCCATTGTGTTTTTACATGCATTATTTAATGTGTCTTTTATAAGTTCCCATTTGCCATCAATGTCTTCTGTTTGATTATCCTTTATCCTAACTAATTCCTTATTAATCTCTTCAGAAGTCTTTTGTTTAGTCAAGGGGTCTCTTAGAATAGTTGTATTTATATAGTCCTTTTGTTTCTTTTGTATGGCTTTCAGTTTCACATGGAACTTTGCTACTAAAAGGTTATGATCAGAAAATATATCAGCTCCTGGATATGTTTTCACACCATGAATAGAATTTTTGTACCTCTTGTTTATAAGTATGAAATCAATTTGATTTCTGCAAACTTCTTCATTGCAGTCTCTTGGTGATTTCCAAGTATAAAGTCTTCGTTTAGGGAGTTTAAAAAATGTGTTTGTAATAGACAGATTGTTTTCCTGGCAAAATTGTGACAGCAAATCTCCTCTTTCATTTCTTGTTCCTAAACCAAAAGGTCCAATAAGATCACCTTCACTTCCTTCACCTATTTTGGCATTAAAATCTCCCATGATGATAATAATGTCTCTGCTTTTTGAGGTTCCTATTGCTTGTGTTAATTCTTCATAAAATTTTCCTATTTCTTCTTGGTCTTTGTCGGCTGTTGGAGCATAGATTTGGATTAAATTAATATTTGTTTGTTTCGTTTGTAAATGTAGACTGATTACTCTATCTGAGATTGGTAAAATGCTTTTGGCCTGGTAAGGTGCAAATAGTTGCGCAAAGATTAGTTGTGCAACGCCTACAATCAAGCATAAAGCGCTGTAATGGCCGGCTTTGATGACCTAAAGAAATCTCGCACTTCCACGAATAAGGCAGTGAAAAGAACCCTTCTGAACACTACGTCTCCATGCCTCATACGAAATACAATTTAACAAATATTACATTTTGTGTAAGTCCTCTATTTATCAACCTTCATTCCTTACAACCAAACTTCTAATGTTTTATCGCTTCAAACAAGAAAGAGTGATAAACGATATGCAAGAAAGTAAAAACTTTATTTTATAATCTGTTGTTGTTTTTGTCTTCAGTCCCGAGACTGGTTTGATGCAGCTCTCCATGATACTCTATTCTGTGCAAAGCTTCTTCATCTCCCAGTACTTATTGCAACCTACATCCTTCTGAATCTGCTTAGTGTATTCATCTCTTGGTCTCCCTCTACGATTTTTAGCCTCCACGCTGCCCTCCAATGCTAAATTTGTGATCCCTTGATGCCTCAGAATATGTCCTACCAACCGGTCCCTTCTTCTTGTCAAGTTGTGCCACAAACTCCTCTTCTCCCCTATTCTATTCAATACCTCCTCATTAGTTATACGATCTACCCATCTAATCTTCAGCATTCTTCTGTAGCACCACATTTCGAAAGCTTCTATTCTCTTCTTGTCCAAACTATTTATCATCCATGTTTCACTTCCATACATGGCTACACTCCATACAAATACTTTCAGAAACGACTTCCTAACACTTAAATCAATACTCGATGTTAACAAATTTCTCTTCTTCAGAAACGCTTTCCTTGCCATAGCCAGTCTACATTTTATATGATCTCTACATCGACCATCATCAGTTATTTTGCTCCCCAAATAGAAAAACTCCTTTACTACTTTAAGTCTCTCATTTCCTAATCTAATTCCCTCAGCATCACCCGACTTAATTCGATTACATTCCATTATCCTCGTTTTGCTTTTGTTGATGTTCATCTTATATCCTCCTTTCAAGACACTGTCCATCCCGTTCAACAGCTCATCCAAGTCCTTTGCTATCTCTGACAGAATTACAATGTCATCAGCGAACCTCAAAGTTTGTATTTCTTCTCCATGGATTTTAATACCTACTCCGAATTTTTCTTTTGTTTCCTTTACTGCTTGCTCAATATACAGATTGAATAACATATGGGACAGGCTACAATCCTGTCTCACTCCCTTCCCAACCGCTGCTTTCCTTTCATGCCCCTCGACTCTTATAACTGCCATCTGGTTTCTGTACAAATTGTAAATAGCCTTTCGCTCCCTGTATTTCACCCCTGCCACCATAAGTCTACAAATGCTAGAAATGTAGGTTTGTCTTTCCTTAATCTATTTTCTAAGATAAGTTGTAGGGTCAGTATTGCCTCACGTGTTCCAACATTTCTGCGGAATCCAAACTGGTCTTCGCCGAGGTCGGCTTCTACCAGTGTTTCCATTCGTCTGTAAAGAATTCGCGTTAGTATTTTGCAGCTGTGACTTATTAAACTGATAGTTCGGTAATTTTCACATCTGTCAACACCAGCTTTCTTTGGGATTGGAATTATTATATTCTTCTTGAAGTCTGAGGGTATTTCGCCTGTCTCACTTTTATAATCTAGTTACGGTAAAGTATCTGCCCACAGATAAAATCTTTTCGAAGAAAACAAGGCTGCAGCGCTTATTGTTAAAGGTTCAGTGTAAATAAACAAAAAGTAAATACCAGAAATATATACCAAAAGGATACATACTCAAAGAATGTACGAGCACTTTGAAAATAACAGCGTGCACCTCATCGGTTTCACTGTTCCAGTAATTAATCATTCGATTTGATTTAGTTTTTGTGAAATGTCGTTACAAGAACCTCGCAGCACTGATTCAGCTGTTGCTCAAATATATTGCAATCCCCTATGATTACAGTCAAATTTAGGAGAAAGGGGTGAAGTAGAGGGTCACCTGAGAATCAGTGGTCACTCTACAGCGGAGGATACTGTTTAATTAGAATGTCTGGGGAGATTACAGCCGTGTAGTGTACCAGGATTCGAAATGAAGTCTGTCACAGATCTAGAATGGGTTTGTAGCCCTGTAAGGTTACTGTACTCTTATAAAATGCTGTTACGATTGTGATCGAAATATACGTGTCTGGAATGTGATGGTCATCACACTGTAGCACGTATAGCTTCTTCTTAGGCATGAGTATTGTTATCACGAGTTCTCAACACAAGCAGTGCGAAAAAAACCTCAAATAGCAACTAGCACAACAGTCTTACCTCAAATAGCAACTAGCACAACAGTCTTCCAGATGCGTACACTACTAAACTAAAACCTGGAGGCCGAAATAAGCTATCAGGTAACACCGCAGCAACAAATTAGTAATAAAACTCTTGATTTCTTGTCTTGATCTATCAAAACTACCACCTGGGAGCGTCATCAGCAGCCATCAAATCCGCAACGTAAATAAAGGATAGATAGGGTCTGGTGCGGAATCATAAACGTGGGAAGAAGACCTTTGCTCCACTTTTGAGATATCTGCCCATCGGTAATCTGGACCCAAATGCTAAACGGGATATGGTTCAAGCTTGCCTCACCTCTGACACTGAAGAACGTCATCTTTAGCACGCCGGCCGCTGTGACCGAGCGGTTCTAGGCGCTTCAGTCCGAAACCGCGCTGCTGCTACGGTTGCAGGTTCGAATCCTACCTCGGACATGGATGTGTGTGACGCCCGTAGGTTAGTTTGGTATAAGTAGTTCTAAGTCTAGGGGACGGATGACCTCAGATGTTATGTCCCATAGTGCTTGGAGCCATTTGAATTTGAATCTTTAGAGCCACAACGCACCAGCATCCACAGCAGAGTGAACCTGCACCATGTATCTTCTTATTCCCTAAGCCCAGAGAAAAGATTCGAGCATAATAAGGTTTCTTAGAATCTAGAATATACAGCTGCCAACATCAGCGTGATGAAAGTCTTTTTCCAAGGATATGGACAACGTATTGTCACAAAGAATGGAAAGTAGAAGAGTTTAAGTGAAATGTTCGAAAAAGTAGTAGTACCGAAGGTGATTGAATGTTGCAGGTACCAACATTGGGTACGGCTCCCGTACCAATATTAGACTTCGGTCGTTTAGTGTAACGGCATGTACCACGTGTTTTATGCATTTCCGATGATTCCTTCGTATTTAACAGTGTAGTTTATGCGAAGCGGTCACAGGACTGGTGGTTCTATAACGGGCAGGTGGCAGCGCATTCAGCCAGGGCTCTCCTGGCCCTGAGCTTACGAATCTATGGTCTGGGAGCAGCGGAGCTGGTAGGCCAGACACGATGGGCGCCGTGGGGCCCGTTGTGGCGGCGTTATTATGCTAACCGGGGCCTCGCTTGTCAGTCAGCCCGCCGCAGCCACCTGAGAACTTACCCACGCATCCACTGTGCGCTGCCGCTCTTGCCTACCGCCCACAAAACACCAAGAAGTCGCCGGTGCTCCTCCACACAGGCTTCCCCATACTTACGTTTGGCACTTAGTCGGGTTATATGCGCTTATTATGAGGACTGTCTACTACATTCAACATCAATCCCCACCCCCCAATCGTTGCATCGCTCCATACAGCACTACGGGCACTAATTACAACAGTCTACTAATATTCTAGTGCAGGACAAGGCATTAAACTTGCCTGTCTTATTTTACGGACGCAGTAAACAAACATATCGCACACTGTTCTTTCGGCTACTTTATTTGTCCGGGAGCAGTGAAGAATAACGCCCAACTACACTACTGGCCATTAAAATTGCTACACCAAGAAGAAATGCAGATGATAAACGGGTATTCATTGGACAAATATATTATACTACAACTGACATGTGACTACATTTTCACGCAATTTGGATAGATCCTGAGAAATCAGTACCCAGAACAACCACCTCTGGCCGTAATAACGGCCTTGATACGCCTGGGCATTGAGTCAAACACAGTTTGGATGGCGTGTACAGGTACAGCTGCCCATGCAGCTTCAACACGATACCACAGTTCATCAAGAGTAATGACTGGCGTATTGTGACGAGCCAGTTGCTCCGCCACCATTGACCAGACGTTTTCAATTGGTGAGAGTTCTGAAGAATGTGCTGCCAAGGCAGCAGTCGAACATTTTCTGTATCCAGAACGGCCCGTACTGGACCTGCAACATGCGGTCGTGCATTATCTTGCTGAAATGTAGGGTTTCGCAGGGATCGAATGAAGGGTAGAGGGCTCTGAGCACTATTGGACTTAACATCTACGGTCATCAGTCCCCTAGAACTTAGAACCACTTAAACCTAACTAACCTAAGGACATCACACAACACCCAGCCATCACGAGGCAGAGAAAATCCCTGACCCCGCCGGTAATCGAACCCGGGAACCCGGGCGTGGGAAGCGAGAACGCTACCGCACGACCACGAGATGCGGGCATGAAGGGTAGAGCCACGGATCGTAACACATCTGAAATGTAACGTCCACTGTTCAAATTGCCGTCAGTGCGAACAAAAGGTGACCGAGACGTGTAGTCAATGGCACCCCATACCACCACGCAGTATGGCGATGACGAATACACGCTTCCAATGCACGTTCACCGTGATGTCGCCAAACACGGATACGACCATTACGATGCTGTAAACAGAACCTGGATTCATCCGAAAAAATGACGTTTTGCCATTAGTGCACCCAGGTTCGTCGTTGAGTACACCATCACAGGCGCTCCTGTCTGTGATGCAGCGTCAAGGGTAACCGCAGCCATGGTCTCCGAGTTAATAGTCCATGCTGCTGCAAACGTCGTCGAACTGTTCGTGCAGATGGTTGTTGTCTTGCAAACGTCCCCATCTGTTGACTCAGGGATCGAGACATGGCTGCACCATCCGTTACAGCCATGCGGATAAGATGCCTGTCATCTCGACTGCTAGTGATACGAGGCCGTTGGGATCCAGCACGGCGTTCCGTATTACCCTCCTGAACCCACCGATTCCATATTTTGCTAACAGTCATTGGATGTCGACCAACGCGAGCAGCAATGTCGCGATACGATAAACAGCAATCGCGATAGGCTACAATCCGACCTTTATCAGGCTACAATCCGACCTTTATCAAAGTCGGAAACGTGATGGTACGCATTTCTCCTCCTTACACGAGGCATCACAACAACGTTTCACCAGGAAACGCCGGTCAACTGCTGTTTGTGTATGAGAAATCGGTTCCTCATGTCAGCACGTTGTATGTGTCGCCACCGGCGCCAACCTTGTGTGAATGCTCTGAAAAGCTATTCATTTGCATATCACAGCATCTTCTTCCTGTCGGTTAAATTTCGCGTCTGTAGCACGTCATATTCGTGGTGTAGCAATTTTAATGGC
This sequence comes from Schistocerca americana, assembly GCF_021461395.2. Taxonomy (NCBI): domain Eukaryota; kingdom Metazoa; phylum Arthropoda; class Insecta; order Orthoptera; family Acrididae; genus Schistocerca; species Schistocerca americana. Next base: position 892,835,055 of record NC_060119.1, on the reverse strand, counting down.
CTGTAGTGTATAATCTAAATTAGTCGCCATAAAACTAATCGCAGATTCATTACAACAATCCTCACGAAATGTAGTCCATCCACGATGCAGGTGGGCCGATAGAGGGAGTAGAGATCCCAAGAGGAGCAGCGCGTTTCGTCACAAGTTCAATTACGAAGGGGACATTGTATGTCCTCTGCCGCCAATGTTAAATTATCGAATTTTGTGACCCATTCTCTTGGAAACTTTTTAAGACACCCACTTACAATTTTCCATAATTACTGAATGCACCTTTCTAGATACACTGAATTAGAATTATTACTAACATTGTATTATCGTGCATGTTATCTTTTTTTTTCAAACACTCAATTTTTTGACAGAATTTTGTAAACAAATGAACATAAAAACGAAGCAACTCAGATATTTTAATTATTCTAGTTCCATATGAGTTAAATCTCGCACTTGGCATGCTGTGAAAGTTTCATGCTTCTTCCATGAGTACCTTTTTAAGAAACCGGGTCATTTATTGCAAAAAATGTAGTTCAGAGATCACCACACTGCAACACCAAATCGCTAGGGAAAGAAGACAATGCTCTGTGTTTGGTGGGATCAGAAGGGTGTCATCTATTTTGAGCTGCTAAAACCTGGTGAAACACTGATCGCTACCAACAGCAAATTATTGATTTAAGTCGAGCATTACGTGAAAAACGACCGGAATATGGAAAAAGGCAACACAAAGTCATATTGCTCCATGGTAACGCCCCATCACACACAGCAAAACGGGTCAAAAACACGAACGAGGCGTTCAGTTGCGAAATACTACGGCATGAGGCTTATTCCCCAGACTTGGCTCCGTCCGATTATCATCTATTTGCATCACTGGGACACGCTCTCGCTGAACAGCACTCCAAGTCGTATGAAAAGGTACGAAATGGGCTCGCTGACTTGTTCGCTTCAAAAGAAGACTGTTTTTTAGCGTGGCATTCATAGCCTGCCGGAGAGGTGGGAGACATGTATAAATATCAATGGGGATTATTTTGAATAAAATATTGTTTATCCGCTTCAAACAACAGACGTGTAATTATTGCAACCAAATTCCAGTTTCATACTTCTACACCGGGTAGATGTATATAGATATAGGTGCAGAAAGTTCCTCTTAAGGAAGTCTTACTTTGGGAAACAGCAACCTGAATGGTCCCAAGAAAGCAAAATACATAAATTTACCAGATCTGATTGGTGGAACGAGTGCCTCAGGACGCAAAATCTCCCAGTCAAGCTTCTGTTTCAGAGGAAATATGGTGACTTCTGCATCTACAGTTGAATTATCCTCTTGCCTCTGGGCCATACATGGTAGGACTTGCACAAAAGTGATTTCGAGTCACAACATTTATTGGCCGATGGTACTCAGCAAAAAAAAAATGATAGGAATTTTCGCTTCCATTAGGCAACCCAACCACTCACTGGTTTTCCGGTTATCTACAAATAATTTCGGTAATTCCAAAGTTTAGATGAATTCATGACCAACGGGCTCTGCCATGGCGCACTTTTTCAGTAACTTCATACCGACGAGGCATTGCGTATTTCAGTATATATTTGGAAAAAGGGGTTTGGTACATTTTGACACATGTGCAGGTCTAACAGAGTACATGTTGTGTGCACAGATCGACTGCAGCTTCCGAAGCGGGCTCGTCAGGTAGGCGAGGGCTGAAAGGCAATGACGGGTCTAGAGGCTGAAATGAAGATTTAAATACGGGCACCCGGGCTCGTGCTTAATTAAACGCCAGCGGATCTCCCCTCCCACGTCCAGCCATCGTCTGCCGCCCCTCCGCCTTCTTCGATACGATACAGGCCCTGGTGTTCTCTTCTAATTTCATAACTCCTGCTGCACCAGAATTCATGAAAGTTAACTTCCAAAACTAAATTCTTTTCAAAATGAAGCTGAGAGAATTCATGAATCCCTTTGTAGTATATATTGACAAGAAATCAGTAAATACAATATCAATGGTACAGTTAAGTTCCGGAAAAAAGGACATACAGAGCTCACTGTGTATTTCTCATCATTACTCAAGACTCTTTCAAATATGAAAAATATGCTAAAGAAAAAAGGAAGGAAAAACATCATGCATCAGTACTCTCTTGAATTTCCCGAAAACGATGCACATACAATTCTATGTAATTAAATATTGTTCTATGGCTGATATTTACTATGTTCGAGCTACGTTCTATTTGGGCGCTCATATGTGGAGGAAGTAAACATTCGATTATCACGATTGGGTGGTCGATGCAAACTTCTCCTCAATTCTTACTAACGTTTCGTTCTTTCCCTCTGCAGGTGTCTTCCTAACGTTTGTTTCACGGTTTGTTAGACTTTTGTACTGTGCTGCCTGCTTAGCTGAACTGTTATTGCCCTATGTAAAAGGCATTATCATAGCTTTTATCGCCGTAGCCCACAAATGCAGATTATCTTGCAGTCTTCACGTTGATCCCAGAGGTTGAAAATACCGCTTCAGTTGTAAAGTTCTTTTATTATCACACGACAGGTTTCGGGCTATTATAACCCCATCTTCAGGTGTCACTTGGTGTTGGGGCCCCCGAGCGCCGCAGTGGGCTTATATTAGGCGCAGTGTGCTACCTACGAGCGCAGAACAGCGAGTTGCGGATGATCCACCAACAGGATTGTTCACGTTGATCGCTTTTTTTTTTTTTTTTTTGACACGTTTTTGGAGTACAAATGTAGTTATATCAGTTCCCGTGTAACAGGAAACGGGAAAATGACAATCTTCAGTTTTCTATAAAAATTGCAATTCCGCAACGTAATATGTTGATAAGCATAGCTAATTCTTTAGTACAATTTCAGTGCATTATCTCTCATAGTCAACATTTCTCGCGACTGAGCAATCCGGGCACGACTCTTGTCAAGGACTCAGTTTCCCTACCGCCAGTACCTCTTTTCTGCTTTCCAAAATTGACAGAAACTCTTCAGCATACCTCGGCAGGTTAGTACCGCTTAGAAGAAAGGATATAACTGAGAAATTGGTTAGTTGTAATCTGAGTATTGTCTCCAGAACGAATCTATCACTCTGCAGATCATTGGTTGTGCCTGTATAGCTCAGCGGTGAAAATAACGTCTCGGGTTCTGCGCTCGAGTTCCGTGCCGAACAGAGTTTTAATCTGCCAGGAAATTTTAAAAAAGCACACACTACGCTACAGAGTGAAAGATCCATTTCGGTCCAATGTCAATTGGAAAAGCACTGTGGACTGATCAGTCGATATTATTACAGTCAACTTCAAATCTGGGATACTCTTCGGTGTTGCTTGAACCAGAAGAAATTTCCCGTTCACGTCTAGGCTACACTAAAAAAAAAATTCAAATGGCTCTGAACACCATGGGACTTAACATCTGAGGTCATCAGTCCCCTAGACTTAGAACTACTTAAACCTAACTAACCTAAGGACATCACACACATCCATGATGCCCGAGGCAGGATTCGAACCTGCGACAGTAGCAGCAGCGCGGCTCCGGACTGAAGCGCCTAGAACGGCTCGGCCACAGCGACCGGCGGTTACATTTCAGATCGGTGATCATATAGCTTATGCCGTAGGTCTCAAACACTGAATTTCGAGACGTTGCTCATGCAGCAAATGCGCAGCCGCAAGAGAAAAGACATGGTGCATGTCTCCAGTAACGCAATACACGTGGGAAGCGGCACGACCACGGCTGCGGTCTGCGGCCGCAGGCAGACTGTTGTCGCACCTGCCGAGTGAGGTGCGGTCGTTGCGCCACCGGACTCGTGTTTAAAGAGTTCTTGAGTTCAAGCCCCCTGTCCAGAAGCCCTGACCCAACTCTCCTGATGCTTCACGCGAGTGGCGGGAAGAAACAGTCGATTTTTTGTTCTCCTACAACTATATTTATACTACGCAAGCCACCCAACGGTGTGTCATTACCTCCCTTTCCTGTTCTAGTCGCGTATGGTTCGCGGGAAGAACGACTGCCGGAAAGCCTCCGAACGCGCTGGAATCTCTCTAATTTTACATTCGTGATCTCCTCGGAAGGTACAAGTAGGGGGAAACAATATATTCGATGCCTCATCCATAAACGCACCCTCTCGAAACCTGGACAGTAAGCTACACCGCGATGCAGAGCGCCTCTCTTGCAGAGTCTGCCACTTGAGTTTGCTAAACATCTCCGTAACGCTATCATGGTTACCAAATAACCCTGTGACGAAACGCGCCGCTCTTCTTTGGATCTTCTCTATCTCCTCTGTCAACCTGACCTGGTACGGATCCCACACTAATGAGCAATACTCAAGTATAGGTCGAACGAGTGATTTGTAAGCTACCTCCTTTGTTGATGGACTATATTTTCTAAGGATTCTCCCAATGAATCTCAACCTGGCACCAGCCTTACCAACAATTAATTTTATATGATCATTCCACTTCAAATCGTTCCGTACGCATACTCCCAGATATTTTACAGAAGTAACTGCTACCAATGTTTGTTCCGCTATCATATAATTACACAATAAAGGATCCTTATTTCTATGTATTCGCAATACATTACATTTGTTTATGTTAAGGGTCAGTTGTCACTCCCTGCACCAAGTGCCTATCGGCTGCAGATCTTCCTGGATTTCGCTGCAATTTTCTACTTCTCTGTATACTACTGCATCTTCCGCGAAAAGCCGCATGGAACTTCCGACACTATCTATTAGGTTATTTCTATATATTGAGAAAAGCAATGGTCCCATAACACTCCCCTGTGGCACGCCAAAGGTTACTTTAACGTCTGTAGACGTCTCTCCTTTGAGAACAACAGGCTGTGTTCTGTTTGCTAAAAACTCTTCAATCCAGCCACACAGCTGGTCTGATATTTCGTAGGCTCTTACTTTGTTTATCAGGCGACAGTGCGGAACTGTATCGAACGCCTTCCGGAAGTCAAGGAAAATGGCATCTACCTGGGAGCCTGTACCTACTATTTTCTGGGTCTCATGAACAAATAAAGCGAGTTGGGTCTCACACGATAGCTGTTTCCGGAATCCATCTTGATTAATACACACTAGATTCTGGGTTTCCAGATATGACATGATACCCGAGCAAAAAACATGTTCTAAAATTCAACAACAGATCGAATTCAGAGATATAGGCCTACAGTTTTGCGCATCTGCTCGACGCCCCGTCTTGAAAACTGGAACTATCTGTGTTCTTTTCCAATCATTTGGAACCTTCCGTTCCTCTAGAGACTTACGGTACACGGCTGTTAGAGGGGACAAGTTCTTTAACGTACTCTGTGTAGAACCGAACTGGTATCCCGTCAGGTCCAGTGGACTTTCATCTGTTGAGTGATTTCAGTTGCTTTTCTATTCCTTGGACACTTATTTCGACGTCATCCATTTTTTAGTTCTTGCGAGGATTTAGAGAAGGAACTGCAGTGCGGTCTTCCTCTGTGAAACAGCTTTGGAAAAAAGTGTTTAGCATTTCAGATTTACGCGTGTCATCCTCTGTTCTTGTCTTTGTCTAAACCAGTTAGTCCACCCTCGCTAATGATGGACAAGTCAATGAGAGATTAAGTTCTAATTTGTCTTCTGGCACACTATCAGTGGTCAGCTACTGACACTTTTACGCGGTGTGAATACCAAATATTTAACTTACTTTCTACTTAACTATTTAGAGTATGAACTTCGGAAAAACTCGAAACAGCAAAGACGAAAAACAATAACACCAAGAAGAAGTTAAGCGAGATAAAAGAACATTGCAGGCGCGTTTCTACATCTGAAATATGGTTCAAACTTCGCACCAGTCGCTTACGAGTGGCGCTAGTAGCGCTACAATCAGGACGCATATCAGGTTTGCATTAAATACTGGCTGTAACGGTCGTCAACGTTAGGTAACTTTGAGCTCGGGCGTGGAGATGGTGAATTGATGTTACTCAAGAATGCCCTTAAGACGACAAAGACGTCATTATCAACATTTCATTGAGTTTGAACTAGGTCGTGCAGCGGGGCTACGAGAAACTGGATGTTCCTTCTACGGTATTGCAGAAATACCTGGCAGGAACGTAGCTATTGTACAGGGTGATCAAAAGTCAGTATAAATTTGAAAACTTAATAAAGCACGGAATTCTGTAGATAGAGAGGTAAAAATTGACACACATGCTTGGAATGACATGGGGTTTTATTAGAACAAAAAAAAGTTCACAAAATGTCCGACAGATGGCGATGGACAGCAAAACGTCAGTAACTCCTACCGTGACGGGTGAGAGGTACGCCGATATGGTACAGAATCGCATCATCCCCAGCCTGGCTGATAAACACCTGCTGGAACGTACGATCTTTATGCGGGATGGCACTCCACCCCACATTGCTAGACGCGTGAAAGATCTCATTCGAGCGTCGTTTGGTGATGATCGTGTGCTCAGCCGCCACTTTCGTCATGCTTGGCCTCTCAGGTCCCCAGACCTCAGTCCGTGCGATTATTGGCTTTGGGGTTACCTGAAGTCGCAAGTGTATCGTGATCGACCGACATCTCTAGGGATGCCGAAAGACAACATCCGACGCCAATGCCTCACCATAACTCCGGACATGCTATACAGTGCTGTTCACAACATTACTCCTCGACTACAGCTATTGTTGAGGAATGATGGTGGACATATTGAGCATTTCCTGTAAAGAACATCATCTTTGCTTTGTGTTACTTTGTTATGCTAATTATTGCTATTCTGATCAGATGAAGCGCAATCTGTCGTACATTTTCGAACTTTTGTATTTTTTTGGTTTTAATAAAACCCCATGTCATTCCAAGCATGTGTGTCAATTTGTACCTCTCTATCTACATTATTCCGTGATTTATTCAGTTTTCAAATTTATACTGACTTTTTGATCACCCGGTATATTATTGCTGACAGCGGTGCTCACGAGAATGCAGTTGGTACCACAGTGGCACAACGAACTGTTGGTAACTTCAAGGAAGTCTCGAGCCAGACGGCCTGTAGAGTGCATTCCACTGGCCCCAAACCACCGCCACTTGAGAATTCAGTTGTGTCAAGCGAGAGCTCATTGGAGGGCAGAGTGGAAGCCTGTTAGTTTTTCCAGATGAAAATGGATCTGCCTCAGTGCCAGGGATTGCTGTGTGTTGGTTAGAAAGAGGCCGGCTGAGGGCCTGCAACCAACTGTCTGCATGCTAGACACAACGGACCTACACTTGGAATTATGGCCTTGGGCGCGGGTTCGTATGCCAGCTGGAGCACTCTCGTCGTTATCCCACGCATCCTGATTGGAAATTCGTACGTCAATCTGTTGATTCGATTTGTCGTGCTGCTATTCATGAGGAGCATTCCAGGGCGTGTTTTCCAACAGAATAACGCTAACCCACCTACCGCTGTTGTAACCCAACATTCTCTGCAGAGCGTCGACATGTTGCCTTGGCCTGCTCGGTCACCAGATCTGTCTCCAGTCGAGCACATATGGGGCATCATAGGACGAGAGCTCCGTCAGCATCCACAAACGGTATTAACCGTCCATTGACCGACCAAGTGCAACAGGCATGTAGCTCCATCCCACAAAATGATATCCGGCATCTGTACAGTATAATGCATGCACGTTTGCATGCTTGTAGTCAACATCCTAGCACTTACCCTGTTATTAATGTACAAATAGCACCATTTCACATTTGCAATGGCTTTTCTCACGCTCACATTAACCTGTTAATCGTTTAAATATATTAACTAGACGAATGGCAGAAGATCCTAAGAAATTTTGGTCTTACGTCAAAGCGGTAGGTGGATGAAACCAAATGTCCAGACACTCTGTGACCAAAATGGTACTGAAACTGTGGATGACAGACTAAAGGCCGAAATACTAAATGTATTTTTCCAAAGCTGTTTCACTGAGGAAGACTGCACAGTAGTTCCTTCTCTAGATTGTCGCACAGATGACAAAATGGTAGATATCGAAATAGACGACAGAGGGTTAGAGAAACAATTAAAATCGCTCAAAAGAGGAAAGGCCGCTGGACCAGTTCGGTTTTACACAGATTACGCGAAGGAACTTGCCCCCCTTCTTGCAGCGGTGTACCGTAGGTCTCTAGAAGAGCGTAGCGTTCCAAAGGATTGGAAAAGGGCACAGGTCATCCCCGTTTTCAACAAGGGACGTCGAACAGATGTGCAGAACTATAGACCTATATCTCTAACTTCTATCGGTTGCAGAATTTTGGAACACGTATTATGTTCGAGTATAATGACTTTTATGGAGACTAGAAATCTACTCTGTAGGAATCAGCATGGGTTTCGAAAAAGACGATCGTGTGAAACCCAGCTCGCGTTATTCGTCCACGAGACTCAGAGGGCCATAGACACAGGTTCCCAGGTAGATATCGTGTTTCTTGACTTCCGCAAGGCGTTCGATACAGTTCCCCACAGTCGTTTAATGAATAAAGTAAGAGCACATGGACTATCAGACCAGTTGTGTGATTGGATTGAAGAGTTCCTAGATGACAGATCGCAGCATGTCATTCTCAATGGAGAGAAGTCTTCCGAAGTAAGAGTGATTTCAGGTGTGCCGCAGGGCAGTGTCGTAGGACGGTTGTATTCACGATATACGTAAATGACCTTGTGGATAACATCGGAAGTTCACTGGGGCTTTTTGCGGATGTTGCTGTAGTATATTGAGAGGTTGTAACAATGGAAAATTGTACTGAAATGCAGGAGGACCTGCAACGAATTGACGCATGGTGCAGGGAATGGCAATTGAATCTCAATGTAGACAAGTGTAATGTGCTGCGAATGCATAGAAAGAAAGATCCCTTATCATTTAGCTACAATATAGCAGGTCAGCAACTGGAAGCAGTTAATTCCATAAATTATCTGGGAGTTCGCATTAGGAGTGATTTAAAATGGAATGATCATATAAAGTTGATCGTCGGTAAAGCAGATGCCAGACTGAGATTCATTGGAAGAATCCTAAGGAAATGCAATCCTAAAACAAAGGAAGTAGGTTACAGTACGCTTGTTCGCCCACTGCTTGAATACTGCTCAGCAGTGTGGGATCCGTACCAGATAGGGTTGATAGAAGGGATAGAGAAGATCCAACGGAGAGCAGCGCGCTTCGTTACAGGATCATTTAGTAATCGCGAAAGCGTTACGGAGATGATAGGTAAACTCCAGTGGAAGACTCTGCAGGAGAGACGCTCAGTAGTTCGGTAGGGGCTTTTGTTGAAGTTTCAAGAACACACCTTCAACGAGGAGTCAAGCAGTATATTGCTCCCTCCTACGTATATCCCGCGAAGAGACCATGAGGATAAAATCAGAGAGATTAGAGCCCACACAGAGGCATACCGACAATCCTTCTTTCCACGGACAATACGATACAGTTAAAGGGAGAACCGATAGAGGTACTCAAGGTACCCTCCGCCACACACCGTCAGGTGGCTTGCGGAGTATGGATGTAGATGTAGAATGTATTCTCGAAGTATTATTACTCTACATTAGTTATTCATCTTCGGATCTGCAAGGACAGGACCAGATTGATAGAGTAATAATTTTACAAAATGTGTAGTTAACATGTCCACTGATGTGGAAAAGTTACATACCTTCAACTTCACAATTCAGAAAATCTCCACTGTCTGCGCTTTGTATACACAAAACGTAAGATTAATTCGCCCACTGTCCGTGTTCATGCTCGCACCACAGCTGAAAACGGTCTATGAGGTCAAGCAAATGCAACAGTACCTCGTATAACTGGCACATTCAACCATTCCAGTTATATGTTATTCAAACTTTTTAATAGCTCCCTTTAATATAAGAATAATTTTATAAAATTGTCTGGTCAACACCACGGAAGTCCCTGATTGTACTTGGCGCCGAGAAAGAATGACGACTAAAGTTGAAAGTCTTTTTAATTATTACTTTAACAAATTATTGTACAGCTTCTTAACTAATACGGTAACAATTCTTAGTACTGTATAGCTGTACCTTGACTTATGTAAAACCGAATTGTAAATTGCACTGCTGCAGCGCCATCTGCCGAGCTTACGATGCAGTGCTGCTTTTACTTGACATCGTAGCCTGTATTCAACTGTGGTACGTGCAAGAACACTAGCAGTCGGCGCATTAATCATATGTTTTGTATATGCATTTATTTTAATTTTGACATGTCAACATACATTTGTGATACGACACGACACACAACGCAGATGGCGGAGACTGTATGAATTTGAAGATATGTAACTTTTCCATACGTAGGCCTTTGACATGCCAAATGCATTTGGTTAGACCTTTTGTAAGATTATTAACCTGTCAGTATGGTTCTATCCTTGCAGATCAGCCGGCCGCGGTGGCCGAGTGGGTCTAGGGGCTTCAGTCCGGAACCATGCGGCTGCTGCGGTCGCAGGTTCGAATCCTGCCTCGGGCATGGATGTGTGTGATGTTCTTAGGTTAGTTAGGTTTAAGTAGTTCTAAGTCTAGGGGACTGATGACCTCAGGTGTTCTCAGTTGTTAAGTCCCATAAGGCTTAGAGCCATTTGAACCTTGCAGATCCGAAGATGGTAATACAGTCTTACAGAAAGAGGTTATCTAAATACTTTACTAGCGAAAATGGCTGTCTGGAGTTTCTCCGGGGTACATTATACTACAGATCTCCCCTTTTGTGGCAATGTTTGGAATATGTATCGTTTAGAGAAGATGACTTTTATTCCTTTCACACCTGGAAGTTCGGGACTGGTAGAAAATAATCAAACAAATAGCGGTCGATACACCAAGAGAGACAGAATGAGGCAATCAAGACCGCTTTCGGAGCAATGATAGAGATTGTGGCTAAATTAGAATCGACGAGAAACAAACGATTTCGTATACTGAGGCAACATTCCGGCAATCACATGTAAGTTCGCAGAAGCTGCAAAGAGTTTAGTTTTTGGTAAGAGATATTAAAGAAAATTTTACGCGTGGTCGTGAACGCCTCGACCTGTCAGTACATTCCATGATTGAAACGGATAGATATGCATTTCCCTGCCATACTCGTAAGAATACTGTTCTATCAATCCTGTGGAACCTACGACAGTGTTAATAAAATCTAGAGCGTACCCACGTGGAATGAAAGGCAACGAAGCGAACATCTGAGAGAAGAAGCATTGGCTTATTTTATAAACATGAGTGAAGGCATCATCAGCCACTGCATAGTTTAAGGAATCATCCCAACATTCGGGTCTAGTGATTTAGGGACCGTTACGGGGAAACTTAGCCCGAATGATAGGATAAGAATACGAATTTTGCGCCTTCCGAATACAAGTTAACGACTGTCGTCTCTGGCGACAGTGGAAGTCAAAGGAACCGGCAGTTAATCAACAGCTGGTTGGGAAAAAACTATCGTTTCTGTTTCTCAGCGCAGGTTGACGCTATTAATAGCGAAATAAATATTTGCTCTCGATACCTATACATTTGGTGTTTCCAATAATATACATTTTAGCTTGATAATTGCCATGTTATAAATTTTTTCTGGGTGCACATTACTTCCTCCAAGTGTGTGCTTCGATGAAAATGGAGACAGGAAAAAATCTGCTCTAAGGAATTCCAAGTAAAAACATCGAGAACAATCAGGTACAAAAGGAAATTTAAAATTAAATGTAAATAACATATTCCAGCTATCTTGTTGCTTAAAGTTAGGACACAAAAGAATCGGCAAAGAAAATTATGTGAGATCATTTTCGTTATACAGTCCAACTTGATTTAATATCTGTTATTCATTTACAGATTCACAAGTTCGTCATTCTTTATTATAAAACAGCATAACTTTAGTTGTGAAGTATAATTTGTATATGAAATGCAGTTTGTATGTAAGTCTGTTGGTTTTTCAGGATTTGCTTGTATTGCATTATTCTCTTCACCTTGGCTGCTCACAGATGGACTGCCCTGACAAATTCATCCGACAGGTAATGGATTTGGCTTCACTGCTGCACACGTTGTGCATTAATAAAACGCTGTCAACGAAATGGAACCTGCTATATTGAATTTCAGATATTACGCATAGTGAAATTTTCGTAATAACTGCCACCGGTACATAATGCAGATTTTAGGCTTGTGAATAGTAATTACGAACAGTATGATTGTAGATTCCAGTACGTTGTTAGTGCTATGTGTAGCCTGCTCTTTCCTGATGAATTAATGTTTCATACTTCTAACCTCTACAGGTGACTACTTCAAGAAAACCTGCGTTCCATTCGCGAAAAGAGAATTTATCTTTTAATTTCCAACAAAAACATTATGCACACGAGATTAAGTACGTTTGTTCGAAGAAAGAAAGAAAATGTGATGGCTAATTATAGCCAGCAACATATCCATCAAATAACATCAGAGCGCAGTAACGAACAAGGAATCTTTTTTGTTCACGAAGTCCTACTGAAGTTCCCACTTGAGGTGAATTTTTACAACAGACAGTTAGTGGTAGTTCCGTAGTTTTATGGTTCGTAATTGCAGCAAACAGTCTGAGAGAATACTTCGACGAACCAACTGCCTTCCGAATCCAATTTTATTACACAGCAAGTAAGGACATATATCGCACTCGATCTAACAGCAGTCCATCTGAGCTTCCTTTAAGAAGTTTCAGAACGATAACCGATCCGAAGGAATCTTATTGATTGTAGAGCTCTAACCTTAACCTCTTTAAAATTAATGGTTTATTCGTCATTTACAGCCTCATTAAATCGGCCTAAATTCCGAGACTCGTCGTCAGGTTCCTTCTGGGTTGCACATACTCGTATAGACTTGGGGAAGGAGAGGACATTACGGATTAATAAGAAATATCAGACACTTGCAGATGCAGACTACTATGTGTAGAATCGAAGTATTAACATAGTGTTCGGAAGAAAGCTAACGCGGTCTACTTCAAGAATTATCTCACCATTCGCTTGAAGTCCTGTTATTTACAGGGAAACTGGACGAAACCTCAATATCAAAAGCGCATTCCCCTCGAACCCCGCTCCTCTCTAATACGAAAGAAGAGACTTGTATTCTACGAGCTGCCTCATTCTACTTTCCTCAGCATGTTTAAAAATTTTGCCAAATATTCTGGCATGTGAAAATATTCGCGCTCTTTCTGAAATGCAGCTCACCTTTAACTCCCACAACCTCCCCTAACTGTAACTCGCCCGCACTCTTTCCTCCATCGCTGTAAGACATTACTACCCATCCACTCCTACTTGCCCATTCTCGCTCAGTCTTTCAGTCCAACTCTTTGTCATTATCTCTTTGTGTCTTTCTGTCAATGTCCCGTGTATCACAACCACAGTCACAGTCACTCTCTCCCTCTTGCTCTCTCTTACAGCTATTTCTTCATTCCCACTGCTGCTATCCCTTCTCACTGTCACTATCTCTCTCTTCCTTGTTGTCATTGTCATAGCACTGTCTCTCACCCGCTTCCACTTTATTCTTCTCTTTATTCATCTCCTACCTGTACTGTCCCTTCACTCTTTTCCTTGTTCTGGTCTGTCATGTTCCACTGTCACTGTGTCCCTCTCTTTCTCTCATAATGCCATTGTCTCCTTCGCTCTTGCTGTATCACAACCACAGTCTTTATCTTCCAGTATTATTACTTTCCGGCCTCTTTCCCACAGCCACTGTCTAATCCTCTCCCAACATAAGAAAGCGCGAATCTGTTCATATGCCAGAATATTTGGGAAAATTTGTAAAGCTTTCAGGGAGGTAGAGTGAAGCAACTCGTAACCCACTTTTCAGTCAGTGTTTTAATAAAGAGGACCATATTCGCCTTTTTGTGCTCTGTTAAGAGAATTTTTCCGCTGATTTTCTTTTTTTTTTTCTGCTACAGCAGCCCATGTCAATCATATGAAAAGAACTTCATAGACCGGTAAAATTTTGATAGTTTACTTACGTGAAATTGAAAGACAAGTAACACAACAGTATATAACTTTATACGTCAAACCGCATTTTAAATGCATATATATATATATATATATATATATATATATATATATATATATATATATATATATACTGCGTCAGTAGTGCAGCAAGTGGACGAGTTACGTTACGAACGGTAATCAATGACACATTTTTTCGAACAGGCCTTGAGGAGTGAAAACGGATTACGGAATAACGTAATGCGGATATATTATTTTGCTTCTGGACAAAAGGTTTATCTGGGGTGACCCTGTATATGTAACAGACCTCTATATATAATACACACATCAAAAAAAGTTTTGCATCACCACGGTTCCCAGAACTCCTGAAGAAAGACGTTGACTGCAGATATTACATCACAGACACAGGACCTTTGACTCATCAGAGATGTCACTAAACCAGCCCAAAGATGTAAACAACCATGCATGAGCAGCGCCAACTGGGATCCGACAACCGATCAATTTCAGTCATTTTACCAGGAAGGAGGTACACAGCTCGTGTTGTCTGTAGTTCAACCGTGCCTAGACGGTCAATGCCGCGGTTAGATCGCGTCCGCATTTTTACTTTGTGCCAGGAAGGGCTCTGAACAAGGGAAGTCTCCAGGCGTCTCGGAGTGAACCAAAGCGATGTTGTTCGGACATGGAAGAGATACAGAGAGGCAGGAACTATCGATAACATGCCTCGCTCAGGCCGCACAAGGGCTACTACTGAAGTGGATGACCGCTACCTACCGATTATGGCTCGAAGGAACCCTGACAGTAACGCCACCATGTTGAATAATGCTTTTCGTGCAGACACAGGACGTCATGTTACGACTCAAACCGTGCGCAATAGGCTGCATCATGCGCAACTTCACTCCCGACGTCCATGGTTCCGCAACTCTCGGAACCGAGGTGATGCAAAACTTTTTTTGATGTGTGTAGATTCATTGTTGTTGAATTATATTAGCAACTTACTATTTTAAAGGGGTACTGACGTATAAGTAGAGTCCAGCACCGGAAAATACCTTCTATCACTTTCTCAGTGGTAGCGATGCGCTTCCAATAACGTTTACTTCGGACTTTAAGGCCGCCAAAAAGAAAATAAAAAAATGCATATTTCTTTCATTGTTGTTGAATTGTGATCTCAACATACTTGTTACAGAGATACTGATGTGCACGGCCCTGAAGCTGGAAATACTGAATGTCGACATACTCATTACAATATTTTCAAAAGGTGGACATATTGTACCCGCCCCCCCCCTCCCCCCTGGTACTGCGAGCGTTATACAGCTTTTTTAAACTGTTAGGATACACACGTTGTAGCCATCTTGTCAACATTATGTCGAAGAATGTAATAAAGAAACGTAGCATGGCATAAAAGTCTTTTGTTTCGCGATACAGACGAGCGCTCAATAATATGGAACTAAGGAAACCCGTTCTCCGTAACAGAGTGCCTGGTGTTTTCCGCGTCATAAATCGAAAGTTGTGTGAATTTAAGCCGCCATTCTAGAGTTCACACTGAAAAAGATAGGCTTTCATCACGAGCCCCTCTCATCAGGCTCGTATGCTACATTGAACTTTCTCAAAATACACACCACTGAGGCAAGTAGTAAATGAAAACTGTAAATAACTCCTTCATGTCCATAAATCTGGACGAACACACACCGAAAATAACCGGCCTCGTGTCCATTTTCACACGCCTGAACTGACTCCACTCCCATTAAGGCGCGCGTGCACACACTAGGCCAACGAACGACAAGACACTGGATTCGGCCTAATGTTGGTCTCCAATGCATTAGCGTTTAGCTGCTCATCCACACGAAATGAAAGACTTGAGGCCAAGGGATTCAGCCATGTAGAATCGCAGTTGGCTCTGACAACTTTTCGACAGTGCTCCCTTTCTGTTATTGTTATAAAATAGCGTTTTAATCACAATATCACCGGTCGATGTTATGAGGGAAGAGGGGAATTTGGTAGTCGTCGCATGTGCAGTATTCATTTTACTTCACGAAGCTCTTCATCAGAAAAGAAGAAGAAATGACGCTTGTGGACGAACTCTCTTTTAAAAAGTAGGGAGCAGTGCGGAGGGGTAAATATATGTCTGCCTTAAAGCGAAATTGGAATATGGGATATTTCATTATTTTTTTCCAAATCAAAGCTACAGATTGACTGTGTAGGGATAGTTCATTATTTTTTTCCGAATCAAAGCTACAGATTTCGAATTGTCTTTGAACTGTGTAGGCCCCAAAATTTCCAAAGCTGACACCTCTTTCAGGAGAGCTGTACCTGCAGCAGAAAGATTAATGATCCTCTCCCAGTTTTGTTTGTTTCTCTTCGTCGTTCATGGCGAAAATATGTCAATAAACACTCGATTTTCTTTTTCACATCCTGCACATTTCTTTGTAATGGCCCATTTATTTCTCTCCAAGCGTCTAATCTTTCCACTTTTTATTTACTTTTTTAAATAATCGCAGTTGGAAGGGCCCAATTAACGTTGCCATTCACGACAAAACTGTCAGCTTCAATGTTTTATCCATATACCCTCTATACACCCTTACGAGAATAGGCATTGAGTGCAGGGGAAAAAACGACTGCTGAAATTAATTTTTTCAGGGCAACTACAAATCGCACTCGGAGTGTGTTATTGGCTGGTTTCACTCTAATTTAACAGCTAACTGCTGTGCTTTTAACTGTAAATTTTAGTGTTTCTGAGTATGCTTTTGACAAGCTAACGCACGAAACCAGTCAATAAAAGGTACTAAGTAACTTCTACAGACACAGCAAATCGCTACTGAACCAACCAACATTCGACTCTGCGTTCACACTAGGAGAGGGGTCCCAAGGCCAACCAACCGCCAACGCTTCTATGTTCCGCCAGCAGACCGAACCGTAACCGAGGCCAACCGCTTCTTTGACTCCTATATGGCGCTCGTACATACTAAGCAAATCTCGGCCAACGAGGCAGCTGGCTGTCGTTCGTTGGCGTTGGTTGGGCTAGAGCAGGGCTTCCCAACCTTTTCAGCTGGTGGACCCCTTCTTCAGTCGAAAATCCATGGCAGACCCCTAGTCAGTCAAGAGCACAGTAACTTTAAATTTTAGAGCGAAACTCATGGGAACTGAAAGCTTCTTAATGCAAATTCCATATTCCCAATGACCCTCCCCCCTCCCCGCCGCCCTCCCCAAAGTATCAATAGCCTTTGGTTTAGAGATGAATGAAAGCAACTTGAAGGTCAAAAATCGACTTATGAAATAGGTAGTGCACTGACAAAGCTCGCTCCGCGCATGCGTAAAATATTTCAGCGCATCTACCTCCATGAGCCGGCGCACAAACGACCCCCGTATTGTTGCGAAACAGTTGATCAGTGAAGCCGCATTCTCCGGCACGAAACTGTGTATGCGTTCTCACTTAGGAACCGCAAAGGCTGCATGGGAATGCGACCTGAAGTAAAAGTACACACGTTTTTCACACGAAAAAAAAGTGATGAATTTGATTTTTACTTTTTGTTCAATAATTTTACTCTTATTTTACACGAGTTGGTGAAGGGTGACCGCGGACCCCCTAGAAAGAGCCGGCGGACCCCTAAGGGGTCCGCGGACCACAAGTTGGGAAGCCCTGGGCTAGAGTGTAGGTACCTTCACAGAGCGGCAAGAGAAGCGCGCGGGGCTGCACTGTGCCCTGCTATACTTCGCGGCGAAACACGTTCAACTGTTCACACACTCACTGCAAGTGAATCATTATCATCAGGGCGAAACAAATTCAACTGTTCATACAGTCATGCCAAGTTAATCATTATCACCTGTAACAGTTGGCATTCATTGGGGAGAATGCAATAAAAAAATATTACGTGTCCAAGGCATCGCGCCAGCCTGAGTGGCCGTGCGGTTCTAGGCGCTACAGTCTAGAACCGCGCGACCGCGACGCTTGCAGGTTCGAATCCTGCCTCGGGCATGGATGTGTGTGATGTCCTTAGGTTAGTTAGGTTTAAGTAGTTCTAAGTTCTAGTGGACTGATAACATTAGAAGTTAAGTCCCATAGTGCTCAGAGCCAACCAAGGCATCGCGTGTACATTGCGCATGAAATAGCACGGAAGCGCAGCGTTGTCTTCACAGGCACACACTTAGCTTGTTCAATGTGTATATAGCAGTTTAGATTAGAAACAGCGCCAGCACGCTGTGGCAGTGGAAGCATGTGGGAAGCATCAAGCTGAAATGTGTAGCATGCCGGGCAGCCAGCTGCGACACTGGAAGGCAGCCGGCCAAACGAAGCGCAGCAAACTGGGTCTAACGAGGCAGGCGGCGCTATCTAAATATTGACGGGCGTGCTGTGTTGTTGGTGCCGCTGCTGCTACGGCTGTGGCCACTGCGAGGCCACACATCCTAATGACACGCGTCGTCAGCGCATCACTGAAAAACAGCCGCAGGTCGCTGACCGCCACAAGTGCCGCCTCCATTGGCTCTGAACGTTGAGTCTTATGTAACCAGTCTGCAGCTCGACCAAGCCATGTGTTTGCCTACAACAACAACGGTGCAAGACCGCACTATCTGACGTGTGTGGTTTTGCCACGACGACGTTTACCTCATTCTTTTCTACTTCTTCGTTGCGGACTATAACAACACATTCTGTTATAGCTTAAAATCAAATCTTACTTGTTTCATTTGATTTCATTACACAGAGATATCGACAGTACAGAGATATAGACGGAGTTAACTTAAACAGAAAAACCACACCAACATGTTAACTTCGACAGAAAACTCTCTCACTCACTCACTCACTCACTCGCACACACACAAACACACACACACACACACAAACACACACACAAACACACACACTTAGCTAGTTCCGCCTGCAGAGTCGGGGTAATAAAGAAACTGACCGACCGTTTTACTGCTGTCTTGGGCAGTGCTGTCCGCACACGAACGCCAGCGGCTGAAATGCTAGCCACTTACCTGCCTCTCCCCCATTGAGTAGCAACAGTTAATTCGAACATGGTTACTTCCGCGTGTCTACCTTGTGCAATGGGAGACGCACACAGACCAGTGGACGGAAAGAGGTTGTCGTCCTGATCGGGACGAGAGGCCGTGCGATACGAATTCCTTACAAAGACTTCAGCGTAAACCAACCTACACACACGAAAGCGAAAATGCGGTTTTAAATTGGACACGATGGTCATTATCAAATATATATACATAGATATCATACATATTACAAATTGAAGTTCCCCGCCCGGTTTTTCTGTGACACCAGAGACTAGCAATTTCTGTGTCCCATCGTCAATGTGAGGGTGCCAAGGCTAGAATAAACACGCAAAAGTGCATCGGTTACAAGTAATTTATACCCAGGAAGAAGCAATTTCTGTGTCTCTACGTCTATGTGAGGGTGCCAGGGCGAGTCTCAGAAACAACTGCAGACATTTTGATACTGTTTTCACTAATAGAGTGATTCACGAGGAAACTTTCTGTGTGTAATTTATTGCGCCAGACCGATCGTCCGGTCGTAGATACGTAGGTACTTCAGAGAGTAAGATACAGATGTCGACCAAGCTAAGAAAGACCGTTACCCAACAACACTGGCGCACTGTCAGAAGGGAGTACATGTGCAGAGGCTGATCTGCTGCGGTACGGACAAAAGCTGCATGACAGCGTGCGCGTAAAATGGCGCGGCGACTGGGAACGTACTTCCAAAGTTGAAGCACACGGGACAACATGATCCTGGAGGACGCACAGATCTACAGCGAACTCCTGACGGTGTATGATTCAAACACAATGTTGTGTCCAGCCGTAGTGAAGTAGTGCCAACAAATTCACCATAGCCGCACGGATGAGGGTGATGCTGACCCGACATAATGTCCGGATCTCGCACCATGCAATTTCCGTCTCTTCGGGAAGCTGAAAGAACACTGGGAGGGTCAGAATTTCTCCAACGATGAGGATGGTCACACAGAGGTTTTCAAATGGTTCCGGGGCCAAGGAGCGGATATTTCTCGTCGTTGAGGAATTGAACGATTGGTAGTGTGTTACGACTGATCTTTTGCAGAGATATGGTTGCTATATTGAAAAAGTAGTGTAATGTATCTGGATCACATTGAAATGTAGTGTAACATTCAGTAAAACTTGCTTTTTGAAGCCTCCACATCATCAGTGCTTGCCGTGCGAGCACAGGCGGATCGCTAGTAAACAATTAAAAAGGAGCGAAAAATGTTCTGGTGTGTATGTGTGTAACAGGATTCACAGAGAATGGTTACCGTCTCATATCGAAGCCTTTAAACACGCCAGCTTCTCAGACGCAACTGTTCGATGGTGTTAAGTGAAATCACGTGTTTCAGTTGCTGAATTTGTATTCTAGAATTCGATTTCCCGTAATTGCGAATACTTTTAAAGCTAATTAAGTATTTATGATGAGGACAGCGCAACAAAACTACGTTAAACTAAGTGAGTCTCATATTTAGAAAATGAGCTCTGTGGGCAGATGCAAACTCGTCTTGCTGTTATGGGCAAGGTCTTAGTGGAAGCTTCTGCTCCTACCTGTTATGACGTTTCAAGTACATATGTATGTCGCGTATATGATTTACGAGTAATTGTGCAGTGTAGTGCCATGCTTGTGTTGGTATGGATGAATGGGAGAGGATGAAACCCGCTGCCACCCATATCCTCTCGAATAGCAACAAGCTGACCGTCGAGCTTCACGTTCCCATCCGACGGAAGGGTCACCCACCATCAACAGTCACGTGTCCTCACACCACAATATGCTGCAAAGAGGTTTGGAATTTAACCCAAGCGCAACGTCTGGTACGCTATCATCTTTCCTCCCCTTGCCAGTCAAATAACACCAACGAAAATTTCTTCTTCGCCGATCTGATTACGTATCCAATCTTGATCGAGGCTCAGTTGGAAGCGGGACTCAGCACTGAAGACAATTCTACTCCAGGCAATGAGATTCCAGGCCCCCGTCGGGGGAGACCAACCTGACTTGACACCCACCATACCTCTCGACAACCAGGAGTGATGGTACTTCATTTCACAGTAGGGGCCATTTGGTTGTCATTCATGACACCCTCGCAGCACAGAAATGCGATGCGATATTCTACGCCCCATTTTGTTGCCCTTCATGATAAGCCACCCTGGGCTTACATTTCAGCAAGATAATACCTGCCGGCACAAGGCGAGAGTTTCTACTGCTTGTATTCTTGCTTGCCAAACCCTACCTAACGTTTGGAGTATTGTGGGCAGGATCCTCAAGCCATCTCAGGATTTTGACGAGCTAACGCGCCAATTGGACCTCGTGCGATGCCCTTAGGAGGGCACCCAAAAACCCTACCGATCAACCCAAGCCAAATAAATGCCTGCATAAGGGTCAGATAAATTGATTAAAGCTTGATAAGTTTGTGAAAGCTCTGTCTCTTGAATAAATCTTCCATTTTTTCTGAAATTGTAATCATTTGTTTGTCTGTACAAATACGTCACATCTACCGATTTTTGTCCCATTCGGATAATTCCTTAGTGGTGCCGTTTTTTTTTTTTTTTTGCTCCCTTTCTCTTAGTGTATTTCAGAACTATGATTACGCTTGGAATGCAGCTAGATGTGCTTGTCACACAGCTACAAGCGTATTTGAATGGCTGACAGAATGCTACCGAGTTGTCGATTACATTCCTGGTTCCTAAATGTCCCTGATCCAATAAACTGGTGTGTGGGACCATCATGTTCACCGTAATGGTAGTGAGAAAATCGCCTTTAATCAGCTGTAGGTGTGGTCCAGACAGCATTTCCCCGGATAATCGTGGAAAACTGAGCTAGGGCTCAGCGTTTACACACCGGGAGCTGCAAGATCTTCCACATCAAAGTAAAGAATTCGTATTTTTTACTACTGTTTCGTAAGAAAGAGCTTATCTATAAAACCCAGAAAGCCAGCTAGACGGTTAAGTGTAACTGAAGAGTCGCCTAACCGCAGCGTTTGCGCGGTGTAGCAACGACGAGGACGAGTGGTGCAAAGGCTGCGCAGTCACCTCACCTGGCGGCGGTGCCGTCACGCCGCAGCTGACTCAGGCACGGAGAATCCGGCCGCGGTATTCCAACAGGAAATGCGGCGCTTCTTGACTTGCGATCTGACAGCCACAGCAGGAAGTTTGACACCGCCTCCTCTACTGGCGTAGAAATCAATAGCGCTTCGCACTAGAGCAGCCATTCCTCCGTATATAGTGGACGCGGTAAACGCAGATTTGAATTCGCGTGTAACTGCAGTGGGTTTCGTAAGGTCTCTGTCTTTCCTGATGAACTCGCGTAATTATATCCAAAGCAGTATAGAATTTTAAGGAAGTAATTATTTTGTGGACAGTTGAGATTTTTGTAATTAGCCAAGCAGTTTTTCCAGTGACTCAATATAAAGAGGGTAATAAATCATTGAAACATGGCTAGGAGCCCTCGGTAATTAGTGCTGCATATGAAGTTTACATTTAAAATGACCGGAATGTGGGGTCTGAAGCTTGGCTTTTATGGGCGGGGCTCTTACAGTACAGACGAACCAACTCATGGCATCAACTTTCCACAAACTTGTAGAACTAGTATCTCTATGCTCTTGAAAACACAATGCTTACAGGTGTCCTTCAGGACTCCCAACAAATTCTCACTGATACCATCATTTGGTACTTCGATGACATTTAAACGTCATTAATCAATCGTTGCATACTGATGAACCATTCAATTGCGTAATATTATCAACATCTTTTTTGGGCAATCTTCGACATTATAATACGCTGATACTTCCATAACCATTATCTTAGGAGGCGTATTATCATTTGTTTCGATACCTACAAACAGCTTGTGAAGGTTGAGGGATGTGCTGAAAATCAAGTGAGACCCCAAAAGCCCATCGAAGCATTTCCAGACGTTGTTCAGAAATATTTTGTGAGCATCTTGGTACGTGAGACCCGTGGTTTCCGGTGCCTCGTTAGATAGTGATAATGTATTGCGGCAGACAGATGAAAGCGACACAGATGGGAAAAAACTAAATTGTTTCCAAATTTCAAAATTTAACTCCATAACTGTTAATACTTTTATCTCACTTTGAGACACGACGGTCTTTGCCTTCATGGAAAAATGTTTGCGGTTGCCTACGGAACCAGGCGTGCTCCTCTTCGCCCGAAGCAAATTGACGGCCACAAACATCTTTCTTGATGGTAATACGGAAATCTCACGGGGAGAGATTGGGACTGTATGGATCATGTGCAACGACTTCCCGATGAAACTTCTGCAGCGTACGCGGAACAAATTTGGCAACATGTGGGCCCACCCAGAACAGGTGCACGCCTCGGTACAATCGTTGTAGCATCAGCAACCGCAAACACTTTTCCATGAAGGCACTGACCATTTTGTCTCACAGTGGGATAAATGTATTAACAGTTATGACGATTACTTTTGAAATAATAAAACTTTCCTCACTTTTCTCCACCTATCTCGCTTACATTTGACTGCTCCTTGTAATTATGAATTATTCCGTTTGTTAGTAAAATTACTTTTGTTTCTTAGAAAAATAACTTCACGACAGTGAAAAAGCCTGTAATATGCAATCCCAAATCGCACAACATAAAGCGTAGAATAATGCACCGACGTAAAAGTCGCACGGGAACATCTCAGCATACCGGCGTTGTGCCGTTTTTCCACTGCATTCAGTAAAGCCATACACGATGTGCGTACCGGCCATCTCTTCATCAGTCAGCAGAACAAAGAATGCTGAAAAAACAAACCGGTGACAGTACTGAGAGGTAATGATTGTAGGTGCGAGGAGGAAGAGTAAAGGGGGTATTACTGGTATGCCGGCCGCGGTGGTCTCGCGGTTCTAGGCGCGCAGTCCGGAACCGCGCGACTGCTACGGTCGCAGGTTCGAATTCTGCCTCGGGCATGGATGTGTGTGATGTCCTTAGGTTAGTTAGTTTTAAGTAGTTCTAAGTTTTAGGGGACTGATGACCACAGCTGTTAAGTCCCATAGTGCTCAGTGCCATTTGAACCATTTTTTTATTATTAGTGTAAGCAGCAAGTACCGTGTGTGAATAGAACAAGTTTGTTTCCAAATATCTCCAAAGAAGGCACACAGAGCCGACGTTTGCACAGTTGCACAGATATTCAGAGTCTACAGATGCAGAAATAAATCAGGGTAAGGAACATCGAATGCAGAGGAATTACCCTGCAACGAGTAACTAATACCAAAATGCTCAGAGATTGTCCCTGAACAACCTAAAACATTTTGTCGGTGGAGTTTGGTTTGAAAGTGCATATACACTGGCGTTATCTCACGTCTCTGTATTCGTTACCAGCACCTAGCCCATTCCTCGCAGCAGTTGTGTTAATGGGTCTGTAGCGTTCTTTGCAGCTTTATTGTGCTTGCTGCTGTTCGACATCCACACCAAATTGAAATCAAGTCACTCTTTAACCACTCAACTCTTGCTAATGCGGCCCTCAGTACTCCGACCTCTCAGTAATCCGGCACACTTCCAGTTTCTAGTCGTTCAACCTGAAATGACGCCTACAATAATGAGATTTCGTCTGCAATAATGTTATCAGTTGATTATAATATTCAACATTCTTGTACACTTTGAAACTGTGGCTTTCCTTACGGATCATTATCGTGGCTTCTGCAGAAACTCGAAATTAAATATAAACTGAACTGAGGTTCTTCACAGAAAGCCATCGTTCCCGGCAACAGTGTTGGGCGAGCAAGTACACTACTGGCCATTAAAATTGCTACACCACGAAGATGACGTGCTACAGACGCGAAATTTAACCGACAGGAACAAGATGCTGTGATATGCAAATGATTAGCTGTTCAGACCATTCACACAAGGTTGGCGCCGGTGGCAACACCTACAACGTGCTGACATGAGGAAAGTTTCCAACCGATTTCTCAAACACAAACAGCAGTTGTCCGGGGATGCTTGGCGAAACGTTGTTGTGATGCCTCGTGTAAGGAGGAGAAATGCGTACCATCACGTTTCTGACTTTGATAACGGTCGGATTGTAGCCCATCGCGATTGCGGTTTATCGTGTCGCGACATTGTTGCTAGCGTTGGTCGGGATTCAATGACTGTTAGCAGAATATGGAATCGATGGGTTCAGGAGGGTAATACGGAACGCCGTGCAGGATCCCAACGACCCAGTATCACTAGCAGTCGAGATGACAGGCATCTTATCCGCATAGCTGTAACGGATCGTGTAGCCACGTCTCGATCCCTGAGTCAACAGATGGGGACGTTTGCAAGAGAACAACCATCTGCACGAACAGTTCGACGACGTTTGCAGCAGCATGGACTATCAGCTCGGATACTATGGCTGCGGTTACCCTTGACGCTGCATCACAGACAAGAGCGCCTGCGATGGTGTACTCAACGACGTACCTGGGTGCACGAATGGCAAAACGTCATTTTTTTCGGATTAATCCAGGTTCTGTTTACAGCATCATGATGGTTGCATCCGCGTTTGGCGACATCGCTGTGAACGCACATTGGAAGCGTGTATTCGTCATCGCCATATTGGCGTATCATCCGGCGTGATGGTATGGGGTGCCATTAGTTACACGTCTCGGTCACCTCTTGTTCGCATTGACGGCACTTTGAACAGTGGACGTTACATTTCAGATGTGTTACGACCCGTGGCTCTACCCTTCATTCGATCCCTGCGAAACCCTACATTTCAGCAGGATAATGCACGACCGCATGTTGCAGGTCCTGTACGGGCCTTTCTGGATACAGAAAATGTTCAATCGCTGCCCTGGTCAGCACATTCTCCAGATCTCTCACCTACTGAAAACGTCTGCTCAATGGTGGCGGAGCAACTGGCTCGTCACAATACGCCAGTCACTACTCTTGATGAACTGTGGTATCGTGTTGAAGCTGCGTGGGTAGCTGTACCTGTACACGCCACCCAAGCTGTTTAACTCAATGCCCAGGCGTATCAAGGCCATTATTACGGACAGAGGTGGTTGTTCTGGGTACTGATTTCTCAGGATCTATGCACCCAAATTGCGTGAAAATGTAATCACATGCCAGTTCTAGTATAATATATTTGTCCAATGAATACCCGTTTAATATCTGCATTTCTTCTTTGTGTAGCAATTTTAATGGCCCGTAGTATATTTATGACCAATCTTCAGCAGAAAAGGGATAATCATAAGATCGTAGGAAAGTTACGATGAAACTGATGAAGAAGGGGACGTAGGAGGAGAGAACATGAGGAGATCTCAAGCTGAAGCTGGAGACGTCTTCCTGGAGTATATTATGCAACAATCAGAAACATGGTAGGACGTATGAAATGCTTGTAAAGCCGTTGTGTGACAATGCATACTACCACCACCTATCATCATGGTGACAACCAAAACTTTGGGACATCTTTCATAGTGAATGTGGAGTGATACTAATATGTGTATACACACTCAAGGATTAAATTTTCTGTAAAATTGAATGTATATTTTGATTAAGTAAAATCCCTATGTGTTTACACTAGATTTTAGATACACTCAACAATCCGGCACTTCCGCTAATCCGGCACCCATACGTGCGAGGAATGGCCGGTTTAGCAAGAGTCCAGTGTAGTTCAAAATTGTTTTTCCATATATCCGTACGAGGCAATGGTGTCTCAGAATTTCCGCTGCAACACCAGAGGGCAAGCGGGAAACCCGTATGGAGTTGGGTACGGAGTGGTGGCAGGTGTCTCCACGGAGCGGCCAGTGACCCGTGACGGGCGGCGCAGGATGCACACAGCGGCGGCAGCAGCAGCCGGTGAAAGCTTTCTCGCGTAGCGCCGGCCTTGCCCGCGGCGTAACCGGCTTAGCGGCCACACACGTCCGCGCTGACCGCCCCGCTGCGTCTAATGCCATCCGTGTAGACACTCCGCGCAGGGCCTGAAACGTGTCTTCGCCAGGCGTGAACGCCGTCTTCTGTGTTGACCTCGGGAATGTAAGTAGCGGAGGTCCCACTGACGCCGCGTTTCTCGACTTCCTGAGAGCTTTTTATGCAGTTCCGTACGGTCGCCTAGTAAACTAAACTTACTGTCAGTAAGCGACTGAATCGAAGATGATGTCCAACGAAATGAGAACTTTTTATATAACAGATGAGTTTTAGGAACTGATAGTATTAAAAGATCACGTAACTAATGAGGAGGTATTGAATAGGATTGGGGAGAAGAGAAGTTTGTGGCACAACTTGACTAGAAGAAGGGATCGGTTGGTAGGACATGTTCTGAGGCATCAAGGGATCACCAATTTAGTATTGGAGGGCAGCGTGGAGGGTAAAAATCGTAGATCAAGAGATGAACACACTAAGCAGATTCTGAAGGATGTAGGTTGCAGTAGGTACTGGGAGATTAAGAAGCTTGCACAGGATAGAGTAGCATGGAGAGCTGCATCAAACCAGTCTCAGGACTGAAGACCACAACAACAGTATTAAAAGAGGTGAATATAGGGGGTACCGCAAATAAAAGTACCCCGTAAGCGCCGGCTGAGGTGGCCGTGCGGTTAAAGGCGCTGCAGTCTGGAGCCGCGCGATCGCTACGGTCGCATGTTCGAATCCTGCCTCGGGCATGGATGTGTGTGATGTCCTTAGGTTAGTTAGGTTTAAGTAGTTCTAAGTTCTAGGGGACTGATGACCTCAGATCTTAAGGCCCATAGTGCTCAGAGCCATTTGAACCATTTGAACCCCATAAGCTGAAATGGATTTACAATTTATATACAGTTCAAATGGCTCTGAGCACTATGGGACTTAAGATCTGAGGTCATCAGTCGCCTAGAACTTAGAACTAGTTAAACCTAAACCATTTGAACCCCATAAGCTGAAATGGATTTACAATTTATATACAGTTCAAATGGCTCTGAGCACTATGGGACTTAAGATCTGAGGTCATCAGTCGCCTAGAACTTAGAACTAGTTAAACCTAAATAACCTAAGTACATCACACACATCAATGCCCGAGGCAGGATTCGAACTAGCGACCGTAGCGGTCGCGCAGCTCCAGACTGAAGCGCCTAGAACCGCTCGGCCACTCCGATCGGCTTATATACAGTGAGAAATAAATTTATAGGGTATGTTGAAAGTGACCCACTGCAAGATCAGTACACAGCTGTGCACGTCTAAGCATATTCAGATACACCCGCTGGTAGCAACTTCACGCCTAATGTTGTCTTTCAGTTCCTGTACTGAGTGTGGATCTGTCTCATATGCATTGCTCTTCAAGTGTTGCCTCAGGAGAAACTCGTAAGTTGTTAGATCCGGCGAATGTGGTAGCTGTAAACGTTTTCTGCCAGTTCGTTCCTCACAGCGAAGATATCATGGACTCGTTCCAGCCATACCCTAGACTGTGGCATGTTGCCCCATCTTGCTGGAAGAAGCAGTATTTTCATATTCAGTGAAGTGAGCACAAAATGTATCAAAACTTCCCAGATATGCAACCGTGTTGAGCGTTGTGTCAAAAAATATCGGTCCAAGGATGCCTGTTCCTGTTACACCGCACCAAACGTCGATTTTTTTCGTCATGGAGTGGTTGCTGACACGCAATGTTAGGGTTCTCCATTGCCCAGTACCCCGTGTTCTGTGAAATCACATGACCCGAAAGATGAAACCACGCTTCATCACTCATTATGCAATGGAAAGGGTCTAACAAACTATCGTTGATGTTATTTCAAAAGCCATGTGCAGTAATCTGTGTGTCATCCTCCCTCACACAATCGTTCTTTCTTTCGCTACTGCCTTTATCCCACATTGTGCGCGGGGTCGGCAGGGTTAAGTACGGAATTGGCATGGTTAATTTTAAGGGTTGGCATGGTTAATTTTAAGGGGTGGCCGGATGCCCTTCCTGCCGCCACCCGTACCTCCTGGGACGGAAGTAGTGTACCACAGCTGTCTGCGTCTAGTGTAAATCGTGAAATAGTGTGAATGTGTTTCAAATGTCTGCGAGTCGTGTAACTGAGGCGGGACCTTGGGGAACACCGGTATTCACCTAGTAGGATGTGGAAAACCGCCTAAAAACCACATACAGGTTGGCCGCCACACCGGCAGTCGTCGTTAATCAGCCGGGCGGATTCGATCTGGGGCCGGTGCGCCTACCCGAGTCCAGGAAGCAGCGCGTTAGCGCTCTCGGCTACCCTGGCGGGTTACCCTCACACAATATGGCTTCAAATTAAGACTGACTTTTCAACATCCGATGGTAACTCCTCCTGTCGGGCCAATTTACGTGTAGACTTCTTTGGTCTCCGCCTAATTCTTCGTCGAATATCTGCAATAGCTTTTGGTGTGAAGGATAACTTTTGAACTGAAAGAATCCTTTGTCGTTTTACATCCGTAGGTGAGCCATTCTTTATACAGGCACTGTACTGCTCTCTTTGCTGGTAGCCCTCTATTCGCATGCTTGACCCCGAAAACTTCGCAAGTTTCCTTAACCGAACCTGTTTTCACATATGCTTTGAAGGTTTCGATTATTTCTTCTATCGAAAATGTTATTTTGCAGACAGCAAAGAGAAACGTCTAACTTCACTGACGAAATATACTGAAATGCTGAGAGAAGAATGCTATCAATCGATTACTGCACAAAACTGTCCATTGTCGTCGGTGTTTATTTCAGAAGCCGACATATTGCATTCGCACTCAAAGGGGAGTCGGGCTACCTACAACTGCGGCATCCTGTAGTATTGCATAGTTAAAATTTTTTTCGCCTATAGAGATATTAAAGTAATCTTGGATTGTTTTACACAAAACACTACATGTATTAGTGCAACATTCGACAGCTCTGATAAAGACTCCTCTTCATCAACGGTAATATCTCACGTCGGCAAGAACGGTGACACAACTCAAAAATGCAGTACTTGAGAAAAATTGAATTACGGTATTCTATAAAAGGTATCAGATAGATTATATAATGGTGAGACAGAGATTTAGGAACCAGGTTTTAAATTGTAAGACTTTTCCAGGGGCAGATGTGGACTCTGACCACAATCTATTGGTTATGACCTGTAGATTAAAACTGAAGAAACTGCAAAAAGGTGGGAATTTAAGGAGATGGGACCTGGATAAACTGAAAGAACCAGAGGTTGTACAGAGTTTCAGGGAGAGCATAAGGGAACAATTGGCAGGAATGGGGGAAAGAAATACAGTAGAAGAAGAATGGGTAGCTCTGAGGGATGAAGTAGTGAAGGCAGCAGAGGATCAAGTAGGTAAAAAGACGAGGGCTAGTAGAAATCCTTGGGTAACAGAAGAAATATTGAATTTAATTGATAAAAGGAGAAAATATAAAAATGCAGTAAGTGAAACAGGCAAAAAGGAATACAAACGTCTCAAAAATGAGATCGACAGGAAGTGCAAAATGGCTAAGCAGGGATGGCTAGAGGACAAATGTAAGGATGTAGAGGCCTATCTCACTAGGGGTAAGATAGATACCGCCTACAGGAAAATTAAAGAGACCTTTGGAGATAAGAGAACGACTTGTATGAATATCAAGAGCTCAGATGGAAACCCAGTTCTAAGCAAAGAAGGGAAAGCAGAAAGGTGGAAGGAGTATATAGAGGGTCTATACCAGGGCGATGTACTTGAGGACAATATTATGGAAATGGAAGAGGATGTAGATGAAGATGAAATGGGAGATACGATACTGCGTGAAGAATTTGACAGAGCACTGAAAGACCTGAGTCGAAACAAGGCCCCCGGAGTAGACAATATTCCATTGGAACTACTGACGGCCGTGGGAGAGCCAGTCCTGACAAAACTCTACCATCTGGTGAGCAAGATGTATGAAACAGGCGAAATACCCTCAGACTTCAAGAAGAATATAATAATTCCAATCCCAAAGAAAGCAGGTGTTGACAGATGTCAAAATTACCGAACTATCAGCTTAATAAGTCACAGCTGCAAAATACTAACACGAATTCTTTACAGACGAATGGAAAAACTAGTAGAAGCCAACCTCGGGGAAGATCAGTTTGGATTCCGTAGAAACACTGGAACACGTGAGGCAATACTGACCTTACGACTTATCTTAGAAGAAAGATTAAGGAAAGGCAAACCTACGTTTCTAGCATTTGTAGACTTAGAGAAAGCTTTTGACAATGTTGACTGGAATACTTTCTTTCAAATTCTAAAGGTGGCAGGGGTAAAATACAGGGAGCGAAAGGCTATTTACAATTTGTACAGAAACCAGATGGCAGTTATAAGAGTCGAGGGACATGAAAGGGAAGCAGTGGTTGGGAAGGGAGTAAGACAGGGTTGTAGCCTCTCCCCGATGTTGTTCAATCTGTATATTGAGCAAGTAGTAAAGGAAACAAAAGAAAAATTCGGAGTAGGTATTAAAATTCATGGAGAAGAAATAAAAACTTTGAGGTTCGCCGATGACATTGTAATTCTGTCAGAGACAGCAAAGGACTTGGAAGAACAGTTGAATGGAATAGACAGTGTCTTGAAAGGAGGATATAAGATGTACATCAACAAAAGCAAAACAAGGATAATGGAATGTAGTCAAATTAAGTCGGGTGATGCTGAGGGAATTAGATTAGGAAATGAGGCACTTAAAGTAGTAAAGGAGTTTTGCTATTTGGGGAGCAAAATAACTGATGATGGTCGAAGTAGAGAGGATATAAAATGTAGGCTGGCAATGGCAAGGAAAGCGTTTCTGAAGAAGAGAAATTTGTTAACATCCAGTATTGATTTAAGTGTCAGGAAGTCATTTCTGAAAGTATTCGTATGGAGTGTAGCCATGTATGGAAGTGAAACATGGACGATAAATAGTTTGGACAAGAAGAGAATAGAAGCTTTCGAAATGTGGTGCTACAGAAGAATGCTGAAGATTAGATGGGTAGATCACATAACTAATGAGGAAGTATTGAATAGGATTGGGGAGAAGAGAAGTTTGTGGCACAACTTGACCAGAAGAAGGGATCGGTTGGTAGGACATGTTCTGAGGCATCAAGGGATCACCAATTTAGTATTGGAGGGCAGCGGTGGAGGGTAAAAATCGTAGAGGGAGACCAGGAGATGAATACACCAAGCAGATTCAGAAGGATGTAGGTTGCAGTAGGTACTGGGAGATGAAAAAGCTTGTACAGGATAGAGTAGCATGGAGAGCTGCATCAAACCAGTCTCAGGACTGAAGACCACAACAACAACAATATAACTTATAATGAAATACTATAAGCATCCTTTAAATTTCGAGTAAGTAATTTTGGCAGTGAATTCTGTTCCTGCGTATCGACAGGCGCCGGCACGAAGATGAAGAACACAAGAGCAGAGTAGGCCGTGAGACGACGTCAGCCAAAAGCCCACTGACTAGAACCGCGCCACGACAGGAGCGGCCTCTACAAGAAGAGAACACAAGAGCCCCTCCTGCCAGCCTCGGCCAGAGCTGAATTTAGATACCAAGCTCCGGCTATATCACTCGGTTGTTCTACCCTCACTAACGTATGGTTCATCTGCGTGAGCCACGATTAGTAAGTCCCGGATGCTGACGCCCCAGCGCCTACAGAATGAAGTTCTCCGGCGGAGTCTTCACGCCCCTCCGCTCACCAGGATTGTCACTCTGCCTGAGGAGACAAATACGGCCCTTCTCAAGACGACCATTCGCCGTAAGGCTCGCCAACTATACAGTAAAGTGGACGCCTTCCGCGAGACGGTCGCTGGACTCCAAGCCATCGGCACCACAGTTCCACGGCGCTGGCACCGACACCCCGATCCGCTCACCATCCTGGAGGACTCGGATTCGGGCTATGACTGACGGTAGGCCCAATACGACCACGTTTTTCTGTCCATTTTCATAAAGTCACTAGCAGTGGCCTGTTGACGTCCAGCCACTTTTTTCTTTGACCATATAGTTGGCGCATTTCCGCACCCCTCCTCTGTACTTCCACTGTCGGAGGGTGACACGGAACTTCCACCGCCACACCTTCAACGTGCTATAATCGGCTGTTATGTTTTTATGCATACATTCTGATCTTCCTTCCTCTTTTTCTGTAGGTATGTTCCTACGGTTCATCATTTCCGTGAGTTTATATTAAGCTTGGTTTATAGTTAATTCATGGCCATTAGCTGGGACTGGACCTTGTAAATATCCGGTACGTATCACGTTGGCTAGACATATTTTCATCACGTGTTCAGCTTGTACAGTGAGAATGAGAAAGGGAATGGAGTACAGTTGCTAATCAAAACCAGTGCGCCATTGTCTTGGTTTTTAACCCGAATCTTTGCACAATATTTCGTGCAACGAGACTGTGTGACATTACTGATAGTAATGCGTCCACTTAAGTGCGGCCCGTTTCGATGCTATTAGGAAGGGGTTGGCTACACGGTTCACTCATTCCGTCCCACATTAATCAGAAAAACAGTATACTTTATAAGTAATCGTCTCTATTAAACTGAGCCTCTTAAAACAGTAGAATCAGCAGTTTCCCCAATGGGCGCTGAGGACGAAATTTGTAAGTACGCGAGCGATAGACTCTCGTTTCTTTCCCAGTGAACAATGCTTTATTTTCAACAGACTGACAATGATAACTCTCCGTCTCTCCATAAATTTACGAATCCAAGACATTCCATCGAACTCCTCTTGCGTGTCCCAATGAATCGTGTCATTTTTCGCCACGCTCGAACGCACACTACGTTGTCAGTGATGACCAGCGCCATTTCGATGAACTTCAAAGGTGTGCGATGATACCTAGTTCAACACACTAGGGTTTCTTCTCCCATCCTTCCTAACAAGGGAACCTCCCCATCGCACCCTCCTCAGATTTAGTTATAAGTTGGCACAGTGGATAGGCCTTGAAAAACTGAACACAGATGAATAGAGAAAACAGGTAGAAGTTGTGTGGAACTATGAAAAAATAAGCAAAAATACAAACTGAGTAGTCCATGCGCAAGATAAGCAACATCAAGGATAGTGTGAGCTCGGGAGCGCCGTGGTCGCGTGGTTAGCGTGAGCAGCTGCGGAACGAGAGGTCCTTGGTTCAAGTCTTATCGCGAGTGAGTAGTTTAATTTTTTATTTTCAGACAATCACCACCACACGTACTGTTTATCAACAAATGTAGGAAATAATCATACAAATGTTCGACAATCGTTCGATCCCTTAAGGAACTTTCCGATGCCTTACAGTTCGGAAAATATTCATTGACATTATTACTGAAGTCGCGAGCTACATTTGCTGGATTCATATTGCCCACGGAATGCATCTCACGTATTTAATGCACTCTCATCCAAAGTAGCGAACAGTCAACTGCCAGCCACGGAGCCTCGTTAGCAGAAATACTCTCTCTTCCGTGCGCTGTAGTCGACTGACGTCATGTGTTTCGATGTTTGTCTAGGTGTAGCGTCATCATACTACGGCGCAGTTACCTCGCATCGGACGGGCGGACGGACAGATAATAATTGTCTGAAAATAAAAAATTAAACTTTTCACTCGAGGGAAGATTTGAACAAAGGACCTCTCGTTCCGCAGCTGCTCACGCTAACAACGGGATCACGGCGCTCCTGAGCTCACCCTATCGTTGATGTTGCCTATCTTGCGCATGGACTACTCAGTTCGTATATTTCGCTTATTTTTTTCCATAGTTCCACACAACTTCTTCCTGTTTTCTCGATTGATCTGTGTTCAGTTTTTGAAGGCCTATCCACTGCGCCAACTTATAACTAAATCTGAGGCGGGTGCGATGGGGATGTTCCCTTGTAAGGTAAGCTACTTCCCGTCTGTACCAATCTGTCTGACGACGAGATTTTGAGTCTTAACAAAGAGAGAAAACGGAATGCGGGCTGGATGATACGGTGTCACATTACTGTAAGAGGATTGAGAATGGATTTCGATACGCGGTTGGAATTAGCAACAGCTGTCCGACTGTCGAAATGAGCGTACCCGGCGAATCCCCGAGCAGCTGCAAAGCACGGAGCGCGGTGACACAGACACGCCAGGTCTAGGAGATCGTGGCGCTGGGTTCATTACCATGTGACGGGACTGCCGCTACCTTCCGCTTCCAAATAAAGGCCGGCCTTGACGGCGATGGCCATAACCGCAAGACGGGCGGCGGGTTTTTTGTGGCTGCCTCTTACCGGTGAAGCGGGTGGGAGGGGGGGGGGGGGGGGGGGAGGGAGCGCAGGGCGCAGTCAGCCGACGGCCGCTGTGTACGCACAGCTGCGCCGCACGCAACGCACTGCAGCCGCTCGTCGCAAGCCATCCATCCCACAGTTGCACCAGGCCTTCTGGGACGCAAGCAACTTGCTTCAGAAACTCCACGCCGATCTCAAGCGATTATCGCTGGCTGTTTTCAGGTGGCAATGAGTAGTTGTAACGTTATCCACACCTGCGAATTCTGTCACACAGTCGCAATATTATATTCACTTCGGATATCGGACATCAGTCTACACCTTTGTGTACACATATACTCCACGAACCACCGCACCGTGTTTGGCGGAGAGTACTTCATGCACCACTGTCATTCTCCTCTTTTCTGTTGCATTCGCAAATGGTGCGAGGAAGAAAACGGCACACTGCCATTTAGCATCTGTATACGATAGAAATTCGATTTTGCCAGCAATGTCTTTTCGCGAAGAGTAATATGTTGATCGGCTCCTTTACGAATATACGCTCTCGTAGTTTCAAAAGGATACATTCTGTGATGCACAACGCCATTCTTACGGCGTCTCGGGCTATACAGAGTTGGCAATAATCTCCGTGACGCACTCATGTCTACAAAACTAATCCGTGACGAAACCTATTACTCTTCTTCGGAGACACTGGACTCGCATTCGGGAGGACGACGGTTCAATCCCGCGTCCGGCCATCCTCATTTAGGTTTTCCGTGATTTCCCTAAATCGCTCCAGGCAAATGCCGGGATGGTTCCTTTCAAAGGGCACGGCCGACTTCCTTCCCCGTCCTTCCCTAATCCGATGAGACCGATGACCTCACTGTCTGGTCTCCTTCCCCAAACCAACCAACCAACCAATCTTCTTCGGATATTTTCAATCTGCCCTACTATCTACGCTCAATTCGGACACGGAAGGATCGTGCGCACAAACCCGGAGGAACCACATATAAATTGCATGCATGTATTTAATAATAAATTACGAATAAATCTGTATGTTACAATAAACAATCCACGATATCACAGCTTGCAAAGTTTACAACAAACTCAAACGTCACTGTCGTTGCAGATGCCACGGGAGCGTACGTAGCCTTGACAATTAGAGATGGGCAAACTCGTTCATCCTTGGGAACTTGTTCACTAACGATCACTCTTTTTTGGGAACCGTTCATTTTTACTCGTTCACCATTCATTTGTGCTTGGTACACGGTTCTTATGAAAAATTGAAAAGTAGTAGCATAGCTGACTTGATGTTGGAAGGCGCCAAGAAAGGGCACTTGCTCCACCCTGGAGTACAGAGTTTTTATTCATAACAAAATTCTCACACAATTGTAATTTTCGTGATTGTGCAAAACCTCTCGTTTAGCCAACTGTAGCGTTATGTGGCTGATCGCAGTGAAATAATATAAGGTGGAGAACGAAAAACCGGCCCCGAGTACAGAATGCTCGCCAATTACGCACGATTTGTTGACCGCTACGAGCTGAACAGATAAACATGTAATAATTAGGCAGTGAAGAAATAACAAATAA
Source organism: Schistocerca americana (assembly GCF_021461395.2). Classification (NCBI taxonomy): domain Eukaryota; kingdom Metazoa; phylum Arthropoda; class Insecta; order Orthoptera; family Acrididae; genus Schistocerca; species Schistocerca americana. The sequence continues at coordinate 892,798,583 of NC_060119.1, read as the reverse complement.
GCTAATGCAAACAACAACTTCAAAACAATAGATGACGATTGGTAGAGGACAATGAGTAGTCTAGTACCCGGGGCCGATTTTTCGTGCGCCCCCCTGTACCACTGAAATAATACTGTAGAAGGTATCGTATTCTTTTTACAAAATGTGACACCATGCACTTTATTATGGAACGCGGACTTGATTCGGTTGTAAGTCGGTCTGCCTTCCATAACAATGGACATGCTGTTTTACTTGGATCAAAGAAAGACGGAAAATAGCCACTCGTGTGTGCCGTGCCGATTTCCTTTGCATGTGTAATAAAAAATCTTGCCTTTTTACAAGTATTTCTTCTGCTGTTTATCGAAATAGTGAAGTAAGCTGATATGCTGTTTTGTTACGTGAAAAGATGTATGTATTACATACCACGTATTTTATGTAATTTACGTAACTCTAAAATTCCTTTTAATTACCGGTCATGAACGCTGAATAGAATACGAAAAGTACCAGAAGTTCGGAGCTCAAAAAAGGTTTGAAACAGATCTAGAATGGGCGTGCGCAGCGAACGAAACGAAAAACAACTCGATACTGAACTAACTAGGAGCAGTCGTCAGTGGAACTGCAACGAGTGGCCACGCAAAGAAGGAGGAGTCCGGCCAAGGGAGGCCGAGACCGACGGGAACGGGACCTTGGCTGGAACGAGACCGGCCGACTTGCCGTTGCGGGAACGAGACCGACCGTTTCCCGTTCCCGGGAACTGTAAGTAGAAAGCCGCGACCGAGACCGACGGAAAGGGCCGAGGCTGGAACTAGAGAGTTATCTGCGTTCAGCTCTGGGCCGTACAAAAGTGCCTGTTCTGCAGCGCATAGCTCTATCGCGTTTTTTATGTTGTCTCGTCACCGGCTTTTCCTGGTCATAAAACACACGACGCGATAAACTTTATCTTTCTCTTTACTCAACGGGTCTTCGGTATTGCATCGTAACAAAACACATGATGACTTATCTTTTCTCTTCTTAGTTCGATGATCGTTAGCCAACTCGCCGCCTTATCTATGTGGAATTCAAGACATGTGCACAAAATCGCGATTTATGTAAGATAGTCTTGTCGTGGACAAGCAGAGACTCTGCACAGAGCTGCTCGGTCATTATACTTACTCCCTAACTCTCAAGCTGCTTGGAAATGCCAGGATTCGAAAAGTAGCACGTGTTTGTTGCATTAAACGTGAAAATTTGGTCTGAATGATTTTATGCTTTCAGTTGTGCTCTCTAACATAAATAAAACGGATTTCAATTACGGGGATGACACAGTCCACGAAGAAGTCATAAGTGCCTTGAACCGTCGGAAAAGAATGTGCCCGAAGCTCCATGAGTAAACAGAAAACAAGATGGGCATCTGCTTGAGCACGACCCAGCTACCCCTGTCATCACTCACGTGGCCCTGTATATACATTAGCATACGTAGTCCCTCATGTGCACACGTAGGACTTCCTTGTTTGTTTTAACACAACGTTTCCGGTACTGTCATTAAGATTCCCTCATTATACAGGGTTTAATATTCAGAGAGATGACAGGAACGATCATTCGAAGCAAAAATGTCTGATATTGATAAGCATGGGCTCTAAAATGCACTTAAGAGGTATGAGCACTACTTCATCTTCGTTACTGTGAAACATACGTCTTCTATTGCAAGCTCTTCGTTTTCCATATTTTGAGAGTGAGAGGTGGTAGTAAACATGTGTTCTGAAGTGCATACCTCAAGAGCAATGGACAATTGCCCATAGGTCTCAAGGTAGCATCTGAGAGCCCATGTTTACTACATCTTTTTGCTTAGTGATCACTCCTTTCATATCGTGAACATTGACCAGTTCTACTTGGACACCTGTATCAAGGCGAACGAAGCAGGTTAAGCAATTCCGTTACTGACAAAAATAACGGACGAAAGCAGAAGAAGAGGTGATGTAAAACGTAGAATCGCAACAGAAAGTTAAGTAATTCTGAAAATGAGAAATTTGTTGACATCGAAAATAAATGGGTTATAAAGTCTTCACTGAAGGTGGTTCAAATGGCTCTGAGCACTATGGGACTCAACTGCTGAGGTCATTTGTCCCCTAGTACTTAGAACTAGTTAAACCTAACTAACCTAAGGACATCACAAACATCCATGCCCGAGGCAGGATTCGAACCTGCGACCGTAGCGGTCTTGCGGTTCCAGACTGCAGCGCCACTTCGGCCAGCTCACTGAAGGTGTTTGTTTGGAATTTGGAGTTGTAAATAAAACCGGACGATAAACGGTTCAGAGAAGAACGGAACAATAGCTTTCCGAATGAGGTCGTACAGAATAATGTTGAAGATTAGATGAACAGACAGGGTAACTAATGATGAGGTACTGAATCGAACTAGGGAGAGAAGAAACTTACGACATAACTCGACGAAAAGAAGGGATTGGTTGATAGGCCACGTTTTAGGGCATCAAGGAATCAATTCTAAATTTGATAATGGAAGGAACTGTGGAGGAGTAAAAATTGTAGAGGGGAGACTAGACTACCGTATGAAGGTTCAAACTGATATAGTTTCAAAAAAATGGTTACGCCGAGTTGCATAATACTGCTTCGTACTGAAGAAGACAAGAATATACACTCCTGGAAATTGAAATAAGAACACCGTGAATTCATTGTCCCAGGAAGGGGAAACTTTATTGACACATTCCTGGGGTCAGATACATCACATGATCACACTGACAGAACCATAGGCACATAGACACAGGCAACAGAGCATGCACAATGTCGGCACTAGTACAGTGTATATCCACCTTTCGCAGCAATGCAGGCTGCTATTCTCCCATGGAGACGATCGTAGAGATGCTGGATGTAGTCCTGTGGAACGGCTTGCCATGCCATTTCCACCTGGCGTCTCAGTTGGACCAGCGTTCGTGCTGGACGTGCAGACCGCGTGAGACGACGCTTCATCCAGTCCCAAACATGCTCAATGGGGGACAGATCCGGAGATCTTGCTGGCCAGGGTAGTTGACTTACACCTTCTAGAGCACGTTGGGTGGCACGGGATACATGCGGACGTGCATTGTCCTGTTGGAACAGCAAGTTCCCTTGCCGGTCTAGGAATGGTAGAACGATGGGTTCGATGACGGTTTGGATGTACCGTGCACTATTCAGTGTCCCCTCGACGATCACCAGTGGTGTACGGCCAGTGTAGGAGATCGCTCCCCACACCATGATGCCGGGTGTTGGCCCTGTGTGCCTCGGTCGTATGCAGTCCTGATTGTGGCGCTCACCTGCACGGCGCCAAACACGCATACGACCATCATTGGCACCAAGGCAGAAGCGACTCTCATCGCTGAAGACGACACGTCTCCATTCGTCCCTCCATTCACGCCTGTCGCGACACCACTGGAGGCGGGCTGCACGATGTTGGGGCGTGAGCGGGAGACGGCCTAACGGTGTGCTGGACCGTAGCCCAGCTTCATGGAGTCGGTTGCAAATGGTCCTCGCCGATACCCCAGGAGCAACAGTGTCCCTAATTTGCTGGGAAGTGGCGGTGCGGTCCCCTACGGCACTGCGTAGGATCCTACGGTCTTGGTGTGCATCCGTGCGTCGCTGCGGTCCGGTCCCAGGTCGACGGGCACGTGCACCTTCCGCCGACCACTGGCGACAACATCGATGTACTGTGGAGACCTCACGCCCCACGTGTTGAGCAATTCGGCGGTACGTCCACCCGGCCTCCCGCATGCCCACTATACGCCCTCGCTCAAAGTCCGTCAACTGCACATACGGTTCACGTCCACGCTGTCGCGGCATGCTACCAGTGTTAAAGACTGCGATGGAGCTCCGTATGCCACGGCAAACTGGCTGACACTGACGGCGGCGGTGCACAAATGCTGCGCAGCCAGCGCCATTCGACGGCCAACACCGCGGTTCCTGGTGTGTCCGCTGTGCCGTGCGTGTGATCATTGCTTGTACAGCCCTCTCGCAGTGTCCGGAGCAAGTATGGTGGGTCTGAAACACCGGTGTCAATGTGTTCTTTTTTCCATTTCCAGGAATGTAGATTATATGGAATGCATAATGTATAAGTGTTTGAGACTGGAGCTACCGGGAGAAAAATGACCACGACAGGTATGAAATTCTCGTCAATAACGTGATCTCCGGAGGCACCAATATCTCATCTGCACGACGTTTCGATACCCTCCCAACATTATTTGGGGGCCGAAAAACGATACGAAGCATGAATGCCCGCTTTCGAAACAGTTTAGTATCCACTCTGATATATTTCTCGGAACCAACGAGAGTTAGTGAAAGTTGTGCAGCATGGCATAAGGATCAGTGGGATAGGAAAAAAAGAGTGGGTCGAATCTGTATTAGCTACTTAATGTTCCGAAGACGCTGTGAAACGACAGCATGTACGTAGCGTGCTCCCGCTGTTCGTTAGGAGAGCTCTCGGTTAGATTTGACGCACAGCAAATCCTACTACGCAGTGGACTACATCGGCTGAGTAACGTTCACACAACGGGCGACAGTTTGTGTACGATATAAGACTGGTAGCAGCCACGGCCCGGTAAGCCGCTTGCTATATGGCGGAAGCGGGCGCGCGTGCTTGTTTAGCCCGCGTCTGGTTAGCGGGCGCAGCAGCAGCTCTGCGGGATTGAAACCCTGCAACAGAGGGGGGGGGGGGGGGGGGGGGTAAGGCGATACAGGGGGCTGGCCGGCCCAGAGAGCTAGGGCTGCAACTCGAGCAGGCGCGCCGCAGCTGCGCCGCCACCTCACAAGTGAACTGCGCACCGTCTCATCTCAACAAAAGGGACCCCTCGTGTCGCCACAAGCTCTGCCCACATTGACACAAGCGCAGTGGCTACATTATTTACCTCGTGAACGCGTCTCCCCACAAATGGTTGAAATGGCTCTGAGCACTATGCGACTTAACTTCTGAGGTCATCAGTCCCCTAGAACTTAGAACTACTTAAACCTAACTAACCTAAGGACATCGGACACATACATGCCCGAGGCAGGATTCGAACCTGCGACCGTAGCGGTCGCTCGGTTCCAGACTGTAGCGCCCAGAACCGCACGGCCACTCCGGCCGGCCGTCTCCCCACATATCCAACCCGTTATGCCAGTCTGAATGGCGACATACGCAGAGCCAGCGTTCGGTTCTGGAGGGTAAGGTGGCTCTTTTTTTGTCTCTCTCTCTCTCTCTCTCTCTCTCTCTCTAGCCAAATATAACTTTCAGTCACCCTCACTACTGTTGACCATCATTTTAATTACAATAAAAGAAATGAAATGAAATGATCGTATGGCATTGTTGGCCGGAAGGCCCCATGCGGGGAAGTTCGGCCGCCGTATTGCAAGTCCTTTTTAGTTGACGCCACTTCGGCGACTTGCGAGTCAATGATGGTGGAATGATGATGAAAGACACACACAACACCCAGTCATCACGAGGCAGAGAAAATCTCTGACCCCGCCGGGAATCGAACCCGGGACCCCGTGCGCGGGAAGCGAGAACGCTACCGCAAGACCACGAGCTGCTTACAATAAAAATAAAATGGCTTAAAATAGTAATATTTTGTTCGAATTAGTACGTAGTATAATCCATATTCCGTTTTCGAACATAATGAATTACCTTGAAGAAAACAAGTTACTGATTAACAAATGGTTCAAATGGCTCTGCGTACTATGGGACTTAACTGCTGACGTCATCAGTCCCCTAGAACTTAGAACTACTTAAACCTAACTAACCTAAGGACATCACACACATCCATGCCCGAGGCAGGATTCGAACCTGCGACCGTAGCGGTCGCGCGGTTCCAGGCTGTAGCGCCTAGAACCGCTCGGCCACACTGGCCGGCATTGATTAACAGTTAGTACGGATTCAAGAAAAATCGTTCTTGTGAAACACAACTAGCTCTCTACTCTCACGAAGTAATGAGTGCTATCGGGAGGCGTTGTCAAATTTATTCCATATTTTTAGATTTCCAGAAGGCTTTCGTCACTGTCTTCTAATCAAACAGCGTGCCTATGGAGTAGCGTTTCAGTTGTGCGACTGGACTCCTGAGTTCCTGTCGGGTAGGTCGCAGTTCGTAGTAGTTGACGGGAAGTCATCCAGTAAACCAGAAGTAATATCTGGTGTTCCCTGTGGAAGTGTTATAGTCCTTCTGCTGTTCCTGGCCTACATAAACGACATAGGAGACAATCTGAGCAGCCCACTTAGATTGTTTGCAGATAGTGCTGTCATTTACCTTCTTGTAAAGTTATCATATAATCAAAACAAATTGCAAAAAGCTTTAGACAAGACGTCTGTATTCTGAAAAAAGTAGCAATTGATTCTAAATAACGAAAAGTGTGAAAATATCCACATGATTACTAAAAGAAATCCGCTAAATTTCGGTTACACGAAAAATCACACAAATCTACAGACTGTAAATTCAACTAATTGCTTATGGATTACAATAACGAATAATTCAATTGGAACGATCATACAGATAATGTCGTGGGCACAGCAAACCAAAGACTGCGATTTACAGAACAGTTAGAAAATGCAACAGATCGAATAAACAGACTGCATGCACCACGCTTGTCCGCCCTCTTCTGGAGTTTTGCTGTGCGGTGTGGGATCCGTATCAGGTGGGACTGACGGATGACATCGAAAAAGTACAAAGAAGGGTAGCTCGTTTCGTATCATCGCGAAAAAGGGGACAGGGTGCAAAGGACACGATGCGTGTATTACAGTGGCAGTCATTAAAAGAAAGGAGTTTTTCGTTGCGGCAGAATCTTTTCGTGAAATTTCAATCACCAACTTTGTCCTCCCAATGCGAAAATGTTCTGTTAACTTCCATCTGCATAGCGAGAAATGATCATCGTAATAAAATAAGAGAAATCAGAGCTCCCACAGAAAGATTTTAAGAGCTCGTTTTTCCCGCGCGCTGTTAGTGGTACAGTAGAGAGAGAGCTTGAAAGTGGTTCGATGAACCCCCTGCCATACGCTTAACTGTGAAATCCGGAGTAATCATGTGCATGTAGAAGCAGTTGTAGATTTAGATGATAGTTTTACCGAAACTTCCAAAAAAACTTCATTTCAGTGAAAAATTTCATTTCAAAAGCATTTCTCTGAAAATTTAAGTCGAACATGTCTCATGTTACTGATTTAAGAACGACGATAGCAACAAACTCTCAAAACTTTAATAAAGTTATAATTTACACGGTATAATATCGAATTGTGAAATCAACATTCTCAGTGATACACAAGCACTTGCGACTGTGGAAACCAATCTGCAGAATATGGATTGCTAGCGTGTAAAGAGGAGGATTGCTGGATTTTTAGCCTACGTTTGTTTCTCAGCTGAAGGTCTTCCCCCTTCTGGCTGGTCTTATTCAAGTTCATGCGGTATGCAGGGCTTTAGCTGTGGACTCACGAACCGTGTCGGGTGGGTGTACTGTTGGCAGTAGGTTCGGTCAACATATGAATAGGAGCGCCGGCTAAGCTGTAGGCTCATCCACGTGTTCTGGGACCTGGTAAGTATAAAAGTTTTTAGTAAAATATTCTTCGAGAAAGATGAGGGGGGGGGGGGGGGACGGAATGGACATCCTCCCTCCACCAATCTCTGCACAGGGGCCATTGTGTTGTGCACGACTGTTGGCAATGTTTTGCGTTAAACTTTTAAGAAGCAAAAAGTCATGAAATACCTGCTAACATCGCGTCGGATCTCCTTTTGCCCAACGTAGTGCAGCAGTTCGACGTGGCATGGACTCGACAATTCTTTGGAAGTCCCCAGCAGAAGTAGTTAGCCATGCCGCCTCTACAACCGTCCATACATTCTGAAAGTGTTCCCGGTGCAGGATTTTGTGCACGAATGAATCTCTAGATTACGTCCCACAAATGGTTCAAATGGCTATATCTGAGGTCATCAGTCCCCTAGACTTAGGAAAAAATCGTTCAAATGGCTCTGAGCACTATGGGACTTAACGTCTGAGGTCATCAGTCAGAACTTAGAACTACTTAAACCTAACTAACCTAAGGACGTTACACACAACCATGCCCGAGGCAGGATTCGAACCTGCGACCGTAGCGGTCGCGCGGTTCCAGACTGTAGCGCCTAGAACCGCTCGGCCACAGCGGCCGGCTACGTCCGAGAAATATTAGATGGGAGTCACGTCGGGTGATGCTGGTGGAGAAATAATTCGTTCGAATGGTCCAGGGTGTTCTTCAAATTAACCGTGAACAGGTGTGGCCCGGTGACATGGCATCCTGTCATCCATGAAAATTGAACAGTTCTTTTGGAACATAAAGTCAATGAATGGCTGCAAATGGTCTACAAGTTCTCGAAAATAACCATTTTCGGTCAATGATCAATCCAGTTAGACCAAAGGACCCAGTCCGTCCCATGTAATCAGAGTCCACACCATTTTGGAGCCACCACTAGTTTACACAGAGCCTTGTTGACATCATGGGTCCATGGTTTCGCGCAGTCTGCGTCACGCTCGAACCCTACCATCATCTCTTACCATATGAAATCGGGACTCTTCTGACCGGCTCACGGTTTTCCAGGCTCCGAAGGTGCAATCAATATGGTCATGACCCCAGGAGAGCCGCTCACGTCGCTCGTCTGCTGCCCTAGTCCATTAACGCCAAATTTCGCCGCAGTGGCCTAACGGATACGGTCGTCGGACGTCTCACATTGATTTTTGCGATTATTTCACGCAGTGTTGCTAGTCTGTTGACACTGACCACTACGCAAACGCCACTGCTCTAGGTCGTTCAAATGCAGGCTGTTGTCCATTGAGGTGTCCGTGGAGAGAGCTAATGTCTGAAATTTGGTATTCTCGGGTCACTCTTGACACTGTAAATCTCGGAATAGTGACTTCCCTATCGATCTATCGATTTCCAAAAGCCAACTTCCCACGTGTAGCTCCAACTACTATTCCGCATTCAAAGCATGTTAACCCCCGTCGTGGGGCCATAATCACGGCAGAAACCTTTTCGCATAAATCACATGAGTACAAATGACAGCTTCGCCAAAGCAATGCCCTTTTATCCCTTGTGTACGCGATACTACCGCTATCTGTACATGTGAATATCGCTGTCCAATGACTTGTCACCTCGGTGCAAATTTCTTCTCAATTACTCTCGAATGTACGAAAAGTTTCATTTTTAATCAAATCCAGCTGCTTTAGCATCTCTCTACATACAAAAATATTACTAACGTTGGCAGTACAGCAAAATACTAGCCCTTTCTGCACCGGACTGTCAATAATCTTTGTATTCAACTGTATTGGAAGGATTTGATGTTACCCGGTAGGTAGGTAATTAAGTCATGTCTACTGTGCCACCTGTGTTATTGGATGCAGTGTTCCTACTGCTTCTTACCATTTAAAGCGAAAGAATTCAGTCCCTTTGAAAACACACGGTGACAAGCCTGATCATGTATTTCGTTAGCATCACGCCTTTCAGTCGCCAGATCACACGATACTATACCGACGAGAGGCATGAACACTTGTGAATCTGTGATTACTGCCAATTCGCTACAGTAATAGCAGCTAACAGATTACACGTGATGGCTGGGTGTTGTGTGATGTCCTTAGGTTAGTTCGGTTTAAGTAGTTCTAAGTTCTAGGGGACTGATGACCTAAGATGTTAAGTCCCATAGTGCTCAGAGCCATTTTAACAGATTACACGAAACGGGGATAAAATTACGAGCTAAATTATGTTCGTTTGTGTGTACTGAAAATCACGGCATGTCTGAAATTGGCTACGAGCGAAACATGGGAAATGGAGATCATTGCCTCACTGTGACGGAAACTATTAGCGCAATTGAGAAGCGAAATTGTTGTCAAATGTTTCAAACAAGTGAAGGGGGCAACGTAAGCAGATACACCGTGCCTGTGAAGTTTAATAGAAATTTGCGATAAAACTTGCGTTTCTACAGCTAAAACGTTTCAAATAAGCTTAACGCTAATGAGTCGTTTAAAACGATTTCGAAACTATTTCTCGAGCTTACTAACTGCCACGGAAAAATGTTTCAAACATGATGTAATCTCAGTACAACCAGGACACGTTTTCTAGAAAATGATGGTCGGCGACAGTTAAGTGGCTCACACTAGAACTCATTAATGAGATAAAATGAAATGTCGCCATGTCGCCAGTTACGTCTACACTACCTGAGCGCATTCTATATTCTTGTCTGTATGATGGGATTTTTCTATCGCTGAAATACCTACAGAAGGAACTTATGTTGGTTACAGATAAATCATTAGACACCTGTTACTACTGGAAGAGTTGCGATTCCACAAATGGTGATTTTCCACTTACGTTCAAGCACAGGCATTATTTTGAACGTTTTCTGAAACAGTTGCCATTTGTTATATTCCTTCAGCGTAATTAAAACGATATATCTGAAAAGAGGCAAAACGATCTGTACAGATTATACTTCATTCGGTGTTTCCTACTCGCTGAGAAGGATTAGCATAGTCCGATTAAAATTACTTGCCCCTGTTAACGTCTGTCACTTATGCTCACTGTTGGCACGTCGGCTTTCGCTCGATCAAAGGTGACATGAGATCACGGCAGTCACTTTACAAATGGTGAAAGGGTGATCGTGTAACACGGGGCAACTTTGGAAGTGGCTGCCGCGAGGAATGGTGGGAACGCTAGAGACTCCGCACACACCTGATTTTAAGTGACTAGTGACAACTGCGGCAGATGAAATGTTTTGTAGCCCTGAATTTACACTGATGTCCTAACCATTGATGTGCAATGTATCCGACAAAACGACGGCCAACAATCTGCGACAGAACTATTAATCAAGCTCGTTGTTTAAATCAGACCTCTACGAGCAAACAAAAGACGGAAAATTTTCAGTTTCAGCACTAAAGGCGAACTGTAACTCCTTGCTTTCAATGTTTGCCTGTAACTACCTTCATACTGGTTATACGAACTGAAGCGATATCAACCGATGAGCAGTCCAGGTCGGCACTCGGTTGCGGGTTATAGGGTACACACGCAAATTCCAAATGAAAAAAAAGATAGGAGGAAAAAGTAAGAGCAAATTAAAAAAATAATCCAATGATGAAAATGGTGCGACAAAAGATAAAAATTCATTTAAATCAATTAATTGAAAACAGTAATCAGAGTTAATTTGACATCAAAAATTTATATCACCTCGCCCCACAATATTCGAACCTTGACATTCTGCACATCAGAAATGTAACTTATCCATTGCTCTACGAAATCACGTGGATTCACATATAGAACAAGATGCAAAAATGGTTTCCTGTCTTCAGAAATGTCGTGTGAAGCTTACCTACAGTAGGCCAATCTCTATTATTATAATAATGGAATATGTGACGCCGAATCACCTCTTGTGTGAAAGGATCCAGTATTTTTTCCTAGTGCTGTGTATGAAACGTGAGGATGAAACACGAAATAAAGGGGCCAGACCCCGGGACTCGAGCATATTAAGAACAAAAGCCTGAAGAGGAACTGAAAGTGAACTGACCATCTGTTGTGGCATTTTGGCAATGGCGAATAGTTGGGACGTCACGTTGAGCGCTCTGACTGGAGGAAGACAGCTCCAACGCGTGAAGCGTCAACTGTCAAGTGATTTTAATCAGAATGTAGTCGTTCACACAGTAACTGCTCAATAGTCTGCCCCTTTCAGCGGCAGAAGGCTCACTGCATCTGGAAACTTGGGAGAGATCTCTTCGAACGCCGCAGTATTTGGGTGCTGATAGCAGAATTAAACAAATTCAGTTTGAAGAGGATTACTAGCCGTTCACACAGTAGCTGTTTGTTAGTCTGCCTCACTTCAGCGCAATACGGATACAAGGGAGACATGTGTTCGAGCCGGGCGGTGTGGCCGAGCGGTTCTAGGCGCTACAGTCTGGAACCGTGCGACCGCTACGGTCGCAGGTTCGAATCCTGCCTCGGGCATGGATGTGTGTGATGTCCTTAGGTTAGTTAGGTTTAAGTAGTTCTAAGTTCTAGGCGACTGATGACCAAAGAAGTTAAGTCCCATGGTGCTCAGAACCATTTGAACCATGTGTTCGAACGCCGCAGTATGTGGGTATTCGTGCAGTACACTGAGCATGTGCATGCTCTGTGTTTTCGCCCATCAGAACGTAGCACGCGTCACATAGCGCCAGCGGCACTGTCCAGCGTCGGTGGCGGAATTACATTCCTGGGCAGCTCGCCAAATGAGGCTCATTTGCGTCAGAATGTTGCCGGCGTCAGCCGTGGATCAACGTCGGCACAAATTTCAACACCTGCTCCGGGAAGATGGTTACTTTCGTTCAGTATTACTCCTAAAAACAACAGGTCATTTGATTCCGATATTGCCGAGTCAGATTAGAGAGAAAAAGTTACGAGAGCCAAAAATCCTCATCTGTGTTGACGAATTTACTCGTACTATTCGAGATATCACAGTAGTATAGGACACACACGGTCACATGGGGATTCCTTACCACCGTTTACATGAAATGCTACTAGAGTAGAACTTAGCATCACATTGTCATTACTTACTTTGCGCTTTAAGTATAATGCACCTCAAATACACAACTGAGCACTGATAAAGAACGTGAAGATGACTACATTAAACGTACTGGCGTCCCTCCCAACAGTCGACATAGAATACCCCACTTTTCTAACAAAGTAAGTTATGGAGCAAACTTCCTTACATATACCTTTGAACCTGCTTTGTGATGTCAAACCCCAGCGTTCTGTTCACGAGACCATCTATTTATTATAAACCTTCTATATTACACAGATATGTGAAGAGTGCCAATATGATCTGCATCCGTCGGATATATTTTCGGCGGCGGCGATTACGGTCGTTAAAGTTCTTTTATTCATTTGTTTTTCGTTTTTTGCTATCGCACCATCGATTATTTAGTTCAAATCTTGAAAGTAGCGGGTCAGCTCTTATTTGCAACCCAAGCACCCTCGACAAACTGTGAAGTACTTAAATGATTTTCTTCGCAAACCAATATTTTTTATTTGTAAATCATAGATGAAAGGCAGTACGTCTTCTCAGTTTGTGACCATTAACGAATTATTTACGACCATTTACTCTCGTTTCATATGACTGGCTATTAACATTCTGAAATGACATGACAACTGTAAATTAGATGAGGAGGCTACAAGTAAAATTAAATGTGAGAAACTTATGCCAACGGGAGCAACTTTATAGGGCGAAAAATCAACTGCCGTTTAACTATGACAAAAACATTCCAGTTCGTGAAAGAAAAAATTAAAAAACATTTCATCTATCCGTCCCGAAGGTTGGAACTTAAAAAAAAATTAAAATCCTACATTTACTGAGAAGAGTGAGTTTATCCACAACGTGCAAAATACGGTATTGCGCTGGAATAATACCTGTCCAAAAAAATCACATATTTAAATTGTACAAAATAATAGCTACCGCTAACAAAGAATTAGAAGCCATGTCAAGTGAGTCACAACTTTTCACGACAAAGGTCCTTTCATTATGTGTGACGATTTCATATTAGTTACTAAATGCTTTCAGCCTCTGTTTTTGCAAGCTTCAAAGAACTACAGTACATAAAACAATGAATCAAAGCGTTGGAAACGGTGCCAAACCAGGACATTACAGATTAAACAAATATTATTACTACTTACAAAGCCGGCCGCGGTGGCCGAGTAGTTCTAGGCGCTTCAGTCCGGAACCGCGCGACTGCTACGACTGCAGCTTCGAATCCTGCCTCGTTCACGTTCTAGGGGACTGATGACCTCACATGTTAAGTCCCATAGTGCTCAGAGCCATTTGAACCATTTTTACTACTTACAAACAACGGTTTGGTGGGTCGTACACCGCCCTCCAAGAAGTTCCTAGACTGATTTTATTCCTGGCGTATAAGCGATGTTAGCGCAGAAATTAACGATGGCAGCTTGCAGCACATGTCCATTCGAGCAAGCAGTGTTAATAATGGACCTGCGGCTGTACTGTGTCAACGTTATTGTAACAAACCGCAAATCTGAAACACGTGGTCATGACGTTCCCCAAAATGTTTTGAAGATAAGAAAAGGGTGTGCAAAGTTTATCCCAAATCCCGAGCGAAAACAACGATGTGAGTTGGCTGAAATGAAATGATTCTGAGAAGAATCATCTTGGGTGACGACACGTGGTATTATCAATACGCATCTACCACAAAACGACAAAGTGCAAAAATGTATGTAAAGGGTCAATGCTTTGACGACGATCAAGCCAATGTGTCTGGCGTGTTGAACAACACTCCAAAGGACGACTTCTCTTACGATTTCACGTGGTTCTATGAACGTTCGTTGCGTTGCACTGAAGTAAGGGTGGCTATGTAGAACAACTGAAGCATTAAAACCGCCATCTTACCTTTTCTTTGTTTTTATTAATCCAGTCTCGAAATATTTTGGACTATTAGGAGTGCTATTCTTGTATATCTGAAGTAACACAAAGCTTTGGTGCATAAAATCGACATGGTTCGACGAAGCAGAGTTTGAAACCTTTGCCTAATACTAGGTTTCTGTGTGAAGTATTTATAACCTGATATTCTTCCTTCAGTAAGTTTTTATTTGAGAGTGTGTTGGAGAAATTCACTTTATTTCTCATTCTTGCTCTTTGGGACAATGTAGATTATTCTTGTTGTGGCCTACTGACGCAGCATGTATGGTCAGCGTGATTTTGAGCCGAGTTCGCGAATTAACAGGGTCTGAGAGTTCTCAGCTATTGCGTAAAATATTCTTGCAGCTTCTTTGTACCACTGGCCGCAGTACTGGAACGTCCGCGATGTCGTGTAGTTCTTGTGTCCGGAAGTCCCTGTATAGATGCTACACCCTTTCCAGCGCCCTCTTCTGGATTGTTTGTAGGCGCAGTAAATTCGTGTCGGCAGTATTTCCCGAGACGACAGCTGCGTTTCCAAGAACTGGGTGAATCACAGCCTGATATAGCGTCAGTCCGAGCTGCTCTGGCGGAGTTGATATTGGAGTGAGCACTGGGTGTAGTAGTCGCAGTCCCCCCAGTGCTTTCCCGCTGGTATCTCCTACGTGCTGACGCCTATCTGGGGGTGGTGCTATACAGCATTTTTATCGGCCTACAGAGGTAACTGGGGCCGCTCCGTTCGTAGTTCGTCTACTGTGTACAACGAACAGAGGGTTGGTCAGATGACGCTCCCTGGACGATCCACTGTCTGCCCGAGCGTGAAACGTCCTCCCTCCGAGATACGAGGCGTTTTTTTTTTTTTTTTTTTTTTTGACTAAGTACCGTTTTGAAATTAAAAAAGGACGTGCTAAGATATCTCAATAATTTTATTTTTACATGAAAGCCTGTACCTTAATCTACTTTTCTACATAATTTCCGTCAGTATTGGGGCACTTGTCATAAAGTTCTACTATTTTTTGAATACCCTCCTCATAGAAGTCTGCCGCCTGACTTGTTAACCACTGTATCACCACTGTTTTGAGTTTGTCATCGTCTTGAACACGCTCACCGCCAGGTGTTTCTTCAAGTGCAGGAACGGTGGTCACTGGGCGCAAGATTGGGGCTGTACGGAGGATGATCTAGAGCTTCCCATCGAAAAGATGTGATGAGATCTTTGGTCTGATTCGCCACATGCGGACGGGCATTGTCTTGCAGCAAAACGACGCCCTTGTTGAACTTCCATGGGCTGTTGCTTTGATTCTGGTGTGACGTAGGCGACCCATGTTTCATCGCCCGTACCAATTTGGCTTAAGATATTATCACCGTCGTTGTGGTAACGTTCAAGGAAAGTCAATGCACTGTCTAAACGTTTGGTTTTGTGCACATCCGTCAACATTTTCGGTACCCAATGTGCGCACAATTTTCGGTAATTCAAGTGCTCGGTCACAATGCCACACAAACGGCTCTGAGCACTATGCGACTTAACTTCTGAGGTCATCAGTCACCTAGAACTTAGAGCTAATTAAACCTAACTAACCTAAGGACATCACACACATCCATGCCCGAGGCAGGATTCGAACCTGCGACCGTAGCGGTTGCTTGGTTCCAGACTATAGCGCCTACAACCGCACGGCCACTCCGGCCGGCAATGCCATATAAAACACTACGAGAAACATTAGGAAAGCCATCCCGCAAGGAGGAAATCGTAAAGCGTTTGTTTTCTCTCACCTTATTGTCCACTTCCTGCACCAAACTTACATTAACGACCGAAGGACGACCACTCCGTTGTTCATCATGCACATTTGTGTGACGAACTTTAAATTCCCTCACCCACTTTCTTATCATGCCATCACTCTTAATGTTTTCTCCGTAAACTGCACAGATCTCCCGATGAATATCGATCGCTTTTAGGCCTTTACCACTAAGAAATCTTATAACAGCCCGTACTTCACAGTCGGCGGGACTCACGATTATTGGAGGCATCTTACTCAGTAAACAACGTAAACAAGGAAGAAACAGAGTGTAATCGCGTCAGTGCGTAGATTAAGGTACAGGCTTTCATGTAAAAATAAAATAACTGAGATATTATAGCACATCTTTTTTTTAAAATTCAAAACAGTACTTACTTAAAAAACGCGCCTCGTAGCTTTGGAGGAGACTCATATGCTACGCCGGGACACCTAGTACAAAGGGGTTGATCCACGTATATATTGTGTTTCGTCTGTAATGACCTTATTGCCAAGATAAAGATTTGAAAAGTAAACAAATGCATATACACTCCTGGAAATTGAAATAAGAACACCGTGAAATCATTGTCCCAGGAAGGGGAAACTTTATTGACACATTCCTGGGGTCAGATACATCACATGATCACACTGACAGAACCACAGGCACATAGACACAGGCAACAGAGCATGCACAATGTCGGCACTAGTACAGTGTATATCCACCTTTCGCAGCAATGCAGGCTGCTATTCTCCCATGGAGACGATTATAGAGATGCTGGATGTAGTCCTGTGGAACGGCTTGCCATGCCATTTCCACCTGGCGCCTCAGTTGGACCAGCGTTCGTGCTGGACATGCAGACCGCGTGAGACGACGCTTCATCCAGTCCCAAACATGCTCAATGGGGGACAGATCCGGAGATCTTGCTGGCCAGGGTAGTTGACTTACACCTTCTAGAGCACGTTGGGTGGCACGGGATACATGCGGACGTGCATTGTCCTGTTGGAACAGCAAGTTCCCTTGCCGGTCTAGGAATGGTAGAACGATGGGTTCGATGACGGTTTGGATGTACCGTGCACTATTCAGTGTCCCCTCGACGATCACCAGTGGTGTACGGCCAGTGTAGGAGATCGCTCCCCACACCATGATGCCGGGTGTTGGCCCTGTGTGCCTCGGTCGTATGCAGTCCTGATTGTGGCGCTCACCTGCACGGCGCCAAACACGCATACGACCATCATTGGCACCAAGGCAGAAGCGACTCTCATCGCTGAAGACGACACGTCTCCATTCGTCCCTCCATTCACGCCTGTCGCGACACCACTGGACGCGGGCTGCACGATGTTGGGGCGTGAGCGGAAGACGGCCTAACGGTGTGCGGGACCGTAGCCCAGCTTCATGGAGACGGTTGCGAATGGTCCTCGCCGATACCCCAGGAGCAACAGTGTCCCTAATTTGCTGGGAAGTGGCGGTGCGGTCCCCTACGGCACTGCGTAGGATCCTACGGTCTTGGCGTGCATCCGTGCGTCGCTGCGGTCCGGTCCCAGGTCGACGGGCACGTGCACCTTCCGCCGACCACTGGCGACAACATCGATGTACTGTGGAGACCTCACGCCCCACGTGTTGAGCAATTCGGCGGTACGTCCACCCGGCCTCCCGCATGCCCACTATACGCCCTCGCTCAAAGTCCGTCAACTGCACATACGGTTCACGTCCACGCTGTCGCGGCATGCTACCAGTGTTAAAGACTGCGATGGAGCTCCGTATGCCACGGCAAACTGGCTGACACTGACGGCGGCGGTGCACAAATGCTGCGCAGCTAGCGCCATTCGACGGCCAACACCGCGGTTCCTGGTGTGTCCGCTGTGCCGTGCGTGTGATCATTGCTTGTACAGCCCTCTCGCAGTGTCCAGAGCAAGTATGGTGGGTCTGACACACCGGTGTCAATGTGTTCTTTTTTCCATTTCCAGGAGTGTAATACACTACTGGCTATTAAAATTGCTACACCACGAAGATGACGTGCTACAGACAGGAAATTTAACCGACAGGAAGAAGATGCTGTGATATGCAAATGATTAGCTTTTCAGAGCATTCACGCAAGGTTGGCACCGGTGGTGACACCTACAACGTGCTGACATGAGGAAAGTTTCCAACTGACTTCTCATACACAAACAGCAGTTGACCAGCGTTGCCTGGTGAAACGTTGTTGTGATGCCTCGTGTAAGGACGAGAAATGCGTACCATCACGTTTCCGATTTTGATAAAGGTCGGATTGTAGACTATCGCGATTGCGGTTTATCGTACCGCGACATTGTTGCTCGCGTTGGTCGAGATCCAATAACTGTTATCAGAACACGGAATCAGGTGGGTTCAGGAGGGTAATACGGAACGCCGAGCTCGATCCCAACGGCCCCGTATCACTAGCAGTCGAGATGACATGCATCTTATCCGCATGGCTGTAACGGATCGTGAAGCCACGTCTCGATCCCTGAGTCAACAGATGGGGACGTATGCAAGACAACACCCATCTGCACGAACAGTTCGACGACGTTTGTAGCAGCATGGACCATCAGCTCGTAGACCATGGCTGCGGTTACCCTTGACGCTGCATCACAGACAGGAGCGTCTGCGATGGTGTGCTCAATGACGAATCTGGATGCACGAATGGCAAAACGTCATTTTTTCGGATGAATCCAGGTTCTGTTTACAACATCATGATGGTCGCATCCGTGTTTGGCAACATCGCGGTGAATGCAAATTTGAAGCGTGTATTCGTCACCGCCATACTGGCGTATAACCTAGCATGATGGTAGGTTGTGCCACTGGTTACACGTCTCGGTCACCTCTTGTTCGCATTGACGGCACTTTGAACAGTGGACGTTACGTTTCAGATGTGTTACGACCCGTGGCTCTACCCTTCATTCGATCCCTGCGAAACACTACATTTCAGCAGGACAATTCACAACCGCATGTTGCAGGTCCTGTACAGGCCTTTCCGGATACAGAAAATGTTCGACTGCTGCCCTGGCCAGCACATTCCCCAGATCTCTCACCAATTGAAAACGTCTGGTCAATGATGGCGGAGCAACTGGCTCGTCACAATACGCCAGCCATTACTCTCGATGAACTGTTTTATCTTGTTGAAGCTGTATGGGCAGCTGTACCTGTACACGCCATCCAAACTGTGTTTGACTAAATGCCCAGGCGTATCAAGGCCGTTATTACGGCCAATGGTGTTTGATCAGGGTACTGATTTCTCGGGATCTATGCACCCAAATTGCGTGAAAATGTAATCACATATCAGTTCTAGTGTAATATATTTGTCCAATGAACACCCGTTTATCATCTGCATTTCTTCTTGGTGTAGCAATTTTAATGGCCAGTAGTGTAAATTGATTCTGGTGTGCGTGGCTGTGTGTAGAATGTAGCTTTTGGTTCATGGAGTTATCCTCATAAGCGCAAGGTGGCGCAGGACGCCGGAGACGTGTTCAACTCGGCGGGCGGCCTTGATGACAGGTTTCCACGATTCAAGTAAATTTTGAGAGAAGGTCACAGCCCTTGTCGTAGTCTACTATTTTCCAAACCGGGCCTCTGTTCACTCTGTGACATCTACAGGACGTAAAATTTTACGATTCCTCCCTTCCTTCTCGTAAGCTGTGACCCACTCGCACTGCTCTGTTGAAAGAGGCATGACACAAGAAGGAGGCTCGCCTGAGGCAGCGGCAGTGCGGAAGACGAGCGGTGCAGCGGCGGCTCGCGCTGATGGCGGCCATGCGCGTCACGGAACAGGCGAGACGAGCCGGGATGAGACAATTGGCGGCAGCTGCCAAGTGACCCGCCACGGGATCAACTGGTCGCCTCTCCGCTTACGTTCGTTCGCTGCAAACAAAGACCAGCCACTCTACGTCTCCTCGTATTCTGCACCTCGCGATGTACACCGAGACTCGGCAGTATTTAATTACGATGTTGCTCGACGCCTTGTGTTTGTTTGGGCTCAACTTTTAGTCCCAAAGCAAGTCGCACTCCTTCTTGATTTCAACGTCTCCTGGACGATGCAGCCATCGTAATCGGACAAGCCAACATTATCTACCGCAGGTATTCGATTTGTCATATCGGTCTCCTACCGGAGTAAAGATTGTTACCAGTAAATTTAGTCTTTGTCTACGTACATTTGAACGTCTCTGGCATTATCGTAAACATTTTAATGGGTAGATAAATACGGTAGTAGTCTAAATGGTTTCGCCAATGTTTATTTTACACGATGACCGGAGGAAAAGACGAAGGCAGACCAAAGATTTGAAACCGGTCCCATCGGCATAAGAATCCGATGCCTCATTCTTCGCGCCGTCAACTAGTCCATGTGACCACGGTAGTTACTTGATGACGCTTAGGGTCAGCATTAGCAACGATGCATTAACAAGGGCTATATAGTCATAATGAAATCTTCTATGCCTACGACATATTAGCGAATATTGCAATGAAAGCAGTTGTTTCAAAGCACACCGTAAGGGGGGAAGAGGCACTGCCACCTCACGATCATCTCTGAATAAAACAAGTTTTTCTCATTTTTTAAAATTTTATTAACCTTCAAAATAAACAAGATAGTTCATCAAAGTACCAGGATTCTCAAAGAATTCTGTCAGGAAATGTTTGGGAACCCCTGCCTCAATGCATCAACTTATCCCTTCTTTCCGTAAAGGTGCACCTTTTTTCATATCAATCTAATCTTCAGCACTCTTCCGTGGCACCCCATTTCAGAAGCTTCTATTGTCTCTGCTTTTTTTCCCTTCACGTTTTACTTCCATGTAGGCCCCGGTAGCTGAGTGGTCAGCGCGACAGACTGTCAGTCCTAAGGACCCAGGTTCGATTCCCGGCTGGGTCGGAGATTTTCTCCGCTCAGGGACTGGCTGTTGTGTTGTCCTAATCATCATCATTTCATCCCCATCGACACGCAGGTCGCCGAAGTGGCGTCAAATACAAAGACTTGCACCAGGCGAGCGGTCTACCCGTCACACGCCATTATTATTATTATGTGTCTGTACATATATTCCACATGGGATTTATTATTGCCAATATAACTAATTCAGAACAAACTGAAGCACTCTTTCAGTGAACACCAGACGGTAAAGCGGATATGCACTTGCACAGCGTTTCCTTACTCAGTGAAAACAGAGGTATGCACTAATCAATAGGTTTAATTTTCAATCGGCTTGCAGAACTGAAAACTACAGTTTTAACCACAAGTATTCAATTCCAAGTTGAAAGAATTTTTTTGTGCCACACTCATTGTATTCTATACGAATTCCTTGCAGTAGCTGAGAACTTTACTCTCAGATGTCGTCTTCTTTATTCTTATATTCTCTTTTAGTTTTTTCGTTTCTTATCGATTTTTTCGCTCCTAAGTTTTCAATCAGTATTATGTAAACTATGTATTGACTCGTTCCATGACCAAGTTCCCGCGGAACCTGATAGACAAATAAAATGAAACTCAAACAAGGCAACACTCCAGAGAAATGCTCTCAAGAGAAGGTTTTCTATCAAAATAAATTTACATCGGATGTTATCACACATCTCTCTTACTGTAAAACTCTTCTTCCTAATGCTAGTCTGTATTTTATTTCCTCTTTCCTCTACCACTGCCACCTATATTACTGTCCAAATAACTGTAGGAAAGTTGTTCTACCCATACTACTTTTTGTGTATTCATTTCCCAACCCCCTCAGCATCGCCTGATTTAATTCGATTACAATCCATCACATTCGTTTTACCTTTGTTCACATTCATCTTATAAACGCGTATCAATAAATTATTCATTCCATTCAACTGTAATCATGAAAATAACTGCCTATAATTAACGCTTTATTATACTGAAATTTAAGTGATTTATTTTTCATGCTCTCTTCTAGTACCACATCAACAGAGCTATTCAGCATAACAATGGTGAATCTGTGACCCAGAATCCAGGTCGACAGCTTGGATGTCTATACGAATAAGAGCTTGAGAATAAAGCTGCGACAAGAAATTGTCTAGGGAATAGATACAGCTACGGAAAGTCTATTTCCAACACAAATACGTTGTCAGCTATGGACCCGGGGAATAGAATTCTTCACCGAAAATAATAGAGAAGATTATGACGAACGGTGGAAATCGTGAAGGTGACGACCTTCAGTTTCTGCAGTTCGAGGATTCCTCGTCGTTTGCGCTGATTTACAATAATCTGGTTGACATGGCAAGAATACCGCGTAATCCGATAAAAGTAGTTTGCAATTCCAGTCGGCGTTAATTAGGCGCCGAATCCGTCCTCTGGCAAAACTCACGCTTGGGTCGACAGCACAATTGAATAATTGCGAAGCTAAACTCTGGATGGCTCGATATGAAGTTTGGTTCCTTTCAAGGCAGAAACCGTATAACTTATCCCTTTGAGGTTGAAAGGTCACGGAATGAAAACAGAAAAAAATCCTTTGTATGTCTTAAACAAGTGCCACTCACGAAAAATTCCAGCGGCTCACTGAGGCCCCCCCCCCCCCCCGTGATAAACTTTACATAAGAGGAAAGTAGCGCGCGCTTTGATACGAAGAGGATCAACCCCCGGCAATTTACGTCAAAATCAGTTTTCGGAAAAGATTATCAGTGCTTGCTCTTCAAAGCATCTTAGTGGGGAAATAAATTCCAAGATGCCGATGAACTCTGACAAAGTTACACAAAATCAAACTCAACTGGTTTCACAGCTGACTACACTAACGTGAAATGTTTAGAGTTTTCCAGCTGTTAGTGACGTAAATTCGTATGGCATGGTTGGCTGGGGGTCCCTCCAAAGTGTTTGCATTCTGTCAAGTGGATACCACTTCAGCTACACGAGCTCCCTTAACCTACCACAGTAATCTATCCGTGGAAAGGTGGCGTCCAGTTAACGTGGAATCCGAACCACTTATCAAATGGTTCAAATGGCTCTGAGCACTATGGGACTTAACATCTGAGGCCATCAGTCCCCTAGAACTTAGAACCACTTAAACCTAACTAACCTAAGGACATCACACACATCCATGCCCGAGGCAGGATTCGAACCTGCGACCGTAGCGGTCCCGCGGTTCCAGAATGAAGCCCCTAGGACTGCTCGGCCATACCGGCCGGCTACATAATATAGACATGAACTTTGCCTACCAGGCATCTTTTGCGGCGAGTGCCAGCTGAAGTTTCCTGAGATGCTGCGCGAAGACTCGTTCCCACAACCTTGGCTTTTTGCAAGCGGACAATATCCAGGCATGACCTACGACCTCTCTTCCCACTTCCACTTCGCTTCTGTCCTTATAACTGTATAATATCCAGTGCGTCAGTTCTGTGCAAAGTAGCTAATCCTACTATTCTGTGTATACACGGTGGTTCAGTTTCCTTTGCCGATTACATTTTATGCAACACACAATGTTATATTTGGCCTTCAAAAACCACGCGCGAGATTTTCATATTCTCTTGCTCTCTGCACGGAAACTATTAGTCCTACAGAAAAAATGAACAGGGCCTTTTTGTAGGAAATTTAATTTAGTTAAATATTGTATAGGAATAAGTTTTCGCTGGAGCCATTTCAAGATATTCAAGAAAAACGTACAAAATTGATCTTCAAATGAATTTCTACCTTAAGACTCATCCCATGTTGCTCGTGGCACTGCCTCCTACTATTGTGCAAAACTTTCCGAGTACACAAACTATTCACTTTCGAGCACACAAACTATTCCAGATATTCGACTTTCTTTGCTCTCAACTGACTGGGCTATTACGCCACCAGCATAGTGGGCTATTTCGTTAACATTACTAATTTAAACGTGCTAGTGAGGGTAATGAAAGAAAAACTACTTTTGTAATCTAATTATGTTGACAATTCGATTCAAACTTAAGCCTTACAAGCACAGTAGTTTCTTAGTCAGAAGGCCTAACGAATATAACGATGTAACTGTTTGTTTTATGCTGTTAATAACTCACAAAATTGTTAGGTAAAATTTAAACAAAGGAAAATTTTACTATCTTTAAGTGCTCGACAACGCCGGTGGCGTTTGATAAGTCCACTCAATGAAAACAAAAAAAGGTAGAATGTGGGAAATAATTTGTGCAGTCGCAAATTTCGGTACAATGCCATGGACAAACATCCTAGAAACGCTGACTGGTGAGGGAGGAGTGTGGGAGTGGGAGTACGTTTGGCGCTCACTTCCGTACGTTTTTCTTGAATAATTAGATATCTATGGCTCCTAGCGGAAACGTACACCAGGTCAGAATTTAACTACATTAAATTTCCTACAACAAGATCCCGTCACTTTTTCTTTAGGACCAATAGTTCGTGCTTAGCGAGCAAGTGAATATGAAAATCTCGCGCGTAGTTTTTGAACGCTAGATATATTGTTGCGGGTTGCATAAATCGACGTCGATAGGGGCATGTCAATCACCCTGTATTTTAAGATATCAAAAAAAAATTTCCGATGTTGACAGAAAGCAATGAGCAACTGTTTTGCTGTGTAGTTAACAGTCGCACTGAAGAAAATATATTTTTATTTCAAAATAGGACAATGCAGTTTTCAACGGTATTCGACATACGTACTACGAGCGCTCAGTAAGTAATGCAACACACTTTTTTCTGGGACAATTTTGGTTGAAAAATTCGGAATTAAGTATGGGACATAGCGGAATATTCTCGCTTGTTCCTGTAGTTCCATGAAGTTCCAATAGGAGGCGATGGTACACTTAACCAAAACGGCATCTGTAACGGAGGTGGGTTCCAGGCAGAGAGCTGTCATTGGGTTCCATCTCTTTTCGAAAATATCGTTTTGATATAGCGAACCGATAATGAAATATTAGGGCTACTCGGATTAAAGGCTACCTTCTGAAATAAACAAAGACGAGTCCCGCACTCACGAATCGGCGGCCATTGGTTTCTTGTGTTAGCGAATATGGCTTTTCGTCAACTTTCCGCAGCCTGAACACCACGTGCTGTGGGGATGGCTGAGGACTTGTGCAGCCTTAGGTACGTGTCAGTGCTGTTACGGCAGAGTAAGGGAGGAAACTAACCAAGACGATGAAACGCCGGACCCGCACGTTAGCTGTTCCTCTCGAAAATGTTCTGCCTCTACATTTTCATTTGACAAAAGCTCACAGAAAGTAATGTCCGACTTCATACATTCCATGTTACACACATACCGGTATGCATTTGTGGCCACGTAAAACACATTCTCAACTAATGTAAAATCACTCCGTATCCCACTTTCACTACTTGAATGTGCACACCAAAATCCTTTGCTGGAATACTGAGAAATGATGGAATGGTCTTTTAACAGAATGGAGAGCTGCACCTCCCTAGCAGCTAGTGGTGCGGCTCCTCAGAACTGGGCACCGAATCAGTCGTGGCTGCGACATTGCATGGGCGACAACTTTCTCCACCACACTGTCGTTGCTAATTACCAAAGTCTGTAGACAAAACGCGCAATGGACTAACTGCATGGACAGGTATAAGAGATTTGGCGCAGTGACGAAACAGGGACATGGCAGCCGGGACGCGCGCACTGAGCCCAATTTCCGCTGCGGACAGTTTTGTAAAGGGCGATAAACGAGGTACCAAGCACGGTGGCTATACATGACCAGAGTTGAAATCCTCATCCGAGTATCCAGACCTAGTTTTAATGAAGGGGACTTGCTGGAGGAATAGGAGCTAGTGTTTGTGTGCGGGAGGGGGGGGGGGGGGGGGGGGGGAAGGGAGGAGGGGCGCAAAGTCGCAGTTTATGCAGGTAGTCAGTGATCCCAGTTATGCCGATGCTTGGGGACAACGTTAAAGATTAAGATACTCACATGGTAAGATAACCAACACAGACTCTAACTACTCTAACAGAAAAGTGCGCTTATGTTAACGGTAGTATTTTTAAATATGAGTTATGGAGGAAAATCGGACAGCTGCGAGTAGCAATCACCCTCTGAGAGTCCCGTACAAGCTTAATTGCGTATGCAGATAGTTCATCTACAACATTTAATGTGAGTTAGCGTACATCAAAATATGTAACATAAATGGTGGCATCTTTTGATAGCACTGCCTTAGAAGCTTAAATTTTTTACACCACCAAGGGACTGTAGACCTTAGTATTTGACATAAATTACAACTTGATACCTCAACTCGTTCCTTAAACAGAGGGGCAGACAGACAACAAAGTGATCCTTTAGTGGTTCAATTTTTACCAAGTAAGGTAAGGAACCCTAAAAATTAATAACGAAAGAGAGCAAATAGCAAAATTTAATCTTTTAATACAATTCTTGACAGGTTAGAATAGTTGTTGAAAGTAGAACATTTGTTTGTACAGTGATAGCCCTTCAGAATACTACATTATGTTATCTGCCAAGGTTTAAGCGATTCTCTTTTTCGTCCCTATACAATAACCTTAACTGGGGTAGCTCAGATGGTAGAGCACTTGCCCGCGAAAGGCAAAAGTCCTGAGTTCGAGTCTCGGTCCGGCACACAGTTTTAACCTGCCAGGAAGTTTTATATCAGCGCACACTCCTCTGCAGAGTGAAAATCTCATTCTGGAAACATCCCCCAGGCTGTGGCTAAGCCATGTCTCCGCAATATCCTTTCTTTCAGGAGCGCTAGTTCTGCAGGGTTCGCAGGAGAGCTTCTGAAAAGTCTGGAAGGTAGGAGACGAGGTACTGGCAGAAGTAAAGCGGGGCGTGAGTCGTGCTTGGGTAGCTCTGATGGTAGAGCACTTGCCCGCGAAAGGCAAAAGTTCTGAGTTCGAGTCTCGGTCCGGCACACAGTTTTAATCTGCCAGGAAGTTTCATATCAGCGCACACTCCGCTGCAGAGTGAAAATCTCATTCTGGAAACATCCCCCAGGCTGTGGCTAAGCCATGTCTCCGCAATATCCTTTCTTTCAGGAGCGCTAGTTCTGCAGGGTTCGCAGGAGAGCTTCTGAAAAGTCTGGAAGGTAGGAGACGAGGTACTGGCAGAAGTAAAGCGGGGCGTGAGTCGTGCTTGGGTAGCTCTGATGGTAGAGCACTTGCCCGCGAAAGGCAAAAGTCCTGAGTTCGAGTCTCGGTCCGGCACACAGTTTTAACCTGCCAGGAAGTTTTATATCAGCGCACACTCCTCTG
Source organism: Schistocerca americana (assembly GCF_021461395.2). Taxonomy (NCBI): domain Eukaryota; kingdom Metazoa; phylum Arthropoda; class Insecta; order Orthoptera; family Acrididae; genus Schistocerca; species Schistocerca americana. Next base: position 892,771,364 of record NC_060119.1, on the reverse strand, counting down.
CAGAGTGAAAATCTCATTCTGGAAACATCCCCCAGGCTGTGGCTAAGCCATGTCTCCGCAATATCCTTTCTTTCAGGAGCGCTAGTTCTGCAGGGTTCGCAGGAGAGCTTCTGAAAAGTCTGGAAGGTAGGAGACGAGGTACTGGCAGAAGTAAAGCGGGGCGTGAGTCGTGCTTGGGTAGCTCTGATGGTAGAGCACTTGCCCGCGAAAGGCAAAAGTCCTGAGTTCGAGTCTCGGTCCGGCACACAGTTTTAATCTGCCAGGAAGTTTCATATCAGCGCACACTCCGCTGCAGAGTGAAAATCTCATTCTGGATCTTAAAAATTAATTTTCAAAATGCCTGCCTTTAATAGGCACCAGCAGAAGCCGTCCGGGTCTATTCTAACTCACTACGTTGAAGATGTACGAGTGTCTCCGTTCTTAAATCTCCTGCGCTTTCCACACAAAACTGGCTGACTGTTGTTCTCATAACAGACCCACACACACTTCATTAGTGTCATCACCAGTCCATATTCTTCAATACGCTCAGATCTCAGTTTAGATGGACAGCGCACTCTGCTAGGACGGACCGCGTTTTTGGCGTCGCCGTGCCAGTATCTAGTAATTGCTTTTCCCCCAAACGTGTATCAGCGTAGGACGTTGGTGACGTCCCGTAATAGCGTTGTGCAGCTGCAAGCATCCAGCAACGGCCACGTCGATGCTATTAATTACCGTGAAGCGTCATGTCCCGCCGCTCCGTCGTAAAAACGTAATAAGTGCTCGCCGCTGCCACGCCACTAACGACACAGCCGTCAAAGCTCCATTACCGGCTATGGCCTCCCCACGCTACCTTATCGGACACTCTGACCCTCCGCAGCGTCAAGTGCACTCCGTTCAACATTTCTTCCTAGTACTGCTTACTGAGACGCTATAGGAAACGATGAAAACTGTATTTGCATCTTCTCTGCATATTATGTAAATAATTGTAAATAATTATTTAAAATCGTCGCCATCAATACGGTATATGAAGGAACAGCTGAAACCTACTAGCTCTCTTCGCTTCTGTCGTACTGTTCCACCACATCAGATGCATTTTTCAAATAAATAAAATGGCCCTGGCTTTGTCTCAGCTTCACAACAACATCATCACTTAACAAATTGACTATCGTCCTTGTGTTTGTACAGGAATGTATTTTCATCGTCATATCTAAATACGCCTCACGATATAACGAAGTCCACGATGAGTTATAATTAGCTTGAAATAAAAATTTACACTGCTCCTTCTCAAATAGCAAACTAGTTACATTCCTATGTTAATGAATGTTGTTGAGAATTTAAACTTTAAATTCCCCGCGAAGTTATTTTTATTACTATTATTTTATCATTAAGAGAAAATATTATGTTTATCGAAAGAAAACCTGTGTGGAATTGTGCCACATAGCGAATATGGAAGAAACTCGTCCGACATTTGGTGTGCCGAGTAGCATAACTGTTGCTATGAAAGGTGCTAAAAATGAAAGGTGCTGAAACTGCAACTGTTGGTATTTCATGTTGTGCTGATGGTACTAAATCCAACTGTTATTTTCAAGCAAAAAACAATGCTAAAACCTTCTGAAATACCGCCAGGTATTCTTGTTCACGTACATGACACGGATTGAATGGTCGAGCCTGGTACACAACAGTGTGTGGGAGATAAGGAAAGGTGCTTCATTGATGAAGAGTTCCCTTCTTGTGCTAGATCAGTTTAGTAGTCATTTGAAAAATTATACAAAAGAGAAACTGACACAGGGAAATACAGAGCTTGTTGGTATTCCGGAAGAGTGATAGAAGACATTATTATTAAATCTTTCACGAGGCAGTGAAGACCATCATATGAAGTGGGCAATGACGACGACGACGAAGAAGGATAAAGTTCAGATGACGATTTTCACGGATTTTAAAGGTCAGTTCGGTTTAATAAACTAAAAATTTTTTAGTCTGGCTTTGAAATCTAATAATTAAAATGGTAAAAATGTATTTAAAAAAATCCTTAAAAATTAAGGTGTATCTTGTAGTCCGTAGCGTCTTATAGTTCGTAAAATGCGGTAGACCTATCCTGTACGGTAAGAAATAACTTGTTATCAACAACACACACCTGTTTCTCATAAGACACGCAAATACTCAGAAAACTTTGGTTTGGGTTGATAAGTTACTCGAAAAACGACTAAGAATGACGTTATGAAATTAAAGTACGCGAAGTATGCTAGTATTTCTAGTTTTATTTGATCAACATGCGCACTACAAAAAACCATTTGTTTCTACAGTTGCCGGCCGGTGTGGCCGTGCGGTTCTAGGCGCTACAGTCTGGAACCGAGCGACCGCTACGGTCGCAGGTTCGAATCCTGCCTCGGGCATGGATGTGTGTGATGTCCTTAGGTTAGTTAGGTTTACGTAGTTCTAAGTTTTAGGCGACTGATGACCTCAGAAGTTAAGTCGCATAGTGCTCAGAGCCATTTGAACCATTTTTTTTCTACAGTTCTGGGGTACGCTCATCCCTATTGAACTTATAAAAGTTGTAATTCCAAGAAATTAACTCTATCAACTTCTTTTATCGGCCTGTCGTCATGTTTTAGACATATAGTTGGAGTAAACCTATTACGAATTCGGAAACTGCGTATTGCGTGTTGACGTTTAGAGCAAAGAATTGGTTCGAAAGAATACACTACATTCACCGTTCATTCAAAACCTGTACACGATTAAACGGTCTACAACGAACCCAGTGATGGCACGGTTCCCTCGTCCGGACGGCGAAAAAAGGAGTCGGATGGTCTAAATCTACATTACATTAAGTCGTAGATCTAAACATATAATCTCCCGATGCATTCAACTCGGCCGTATGTGGGTCACACTTTTCAATTATGCTAATGCACTGTAAAGGAATAAGACGGTACAGAGCAGCCACGGTCCCTCGGGAGACGTGGACTAGACGAAACAACCTCTGGAGTAAATCGGTGGCAGGGTAAGCGCATTGTGGGATGCGCTTTCACGGGGCGGCCCCGGAGGGGGAGAAGAGCGCAGCGCCGGAGGCCGACAAAGAGTGCGCAGCCCAGCGTCTCCTCCAAAGGCCGCGCCAGGGCCCTGCGCCAAGGTCGCCGCCGCCCCCGCAACACAGCAGCTGCACCAGCAACCGCCGCGGCGGATCTGCTCTACCTGCGCGCCGGCATAACAGTCCATGGCTGCACAACGAAACTATACCACACTCACATGTAATATGGTGCTTCATGTTTCGACGCTCACCCCACCGTCCGACAACAGTACATTATGTTACAATTACAAAAAGGAAAACTGCTGAAACCGGGTAAGTTTGAATATGACAGCGATTTACAAGTGAGGTCCTACTGGAGGTGTTAACTTCTCGCCTTCTTCTTGAGACCTGTGAATGCCTGTCTGTCGTATACAGGCTGTAACTAAATCCCTATAAAGACCCTCGTCTTTGTAGTAGTGGGGACGAAGAAGATTAAGTTCAACAAAGGAACTCATGCCCAAAACGTACCTTTTTCCGACTACACGTGAAATACCACAATATCCCGCATGGCCGAGCCATTCTAGGCAGGCACTTCAGTCCGCAACCGCGCGACTGCTACGGTCGGAAGTTCGAATCCTGCCTCGGGCATGGATATGTGTGATGTCCTTAGGATAGTTAGGTTTAAGTAGCTCTAAGTTCTAGGGGACCGATGACCTCAGATGTTAAGTCCCATAGTGCTCAGAGCCATTTGAACAATTTTTCTCCCGCATTTTCGGCGCCATTCCCCGATCATATGATGTCGCTTACCCGCTACATGTTTGATTACATGCTGTTCAGTTAGTTTGTGACATGCCCAAAGAGGTTTGTACCTGCTGCTCTGCTTGTAGCGTTTTTTTCATACTGTACAGTACTCAAATGGTTCAAATGGCTGTGAGCACTATGGGACTTAACATCTGAGGTCATCAGTCTCCTAGAACTTAGAACTATTTAATTCTAACTAAGCTAAGGACGTCTCACACATCTATACCCGAGGCAGGATTCGAACCTGCGACCATAGCAGTCGCACGGTTCTGGACTGATGCGCCTAGAACCGCTCGGCCACCAAGGCCGGCTGTACAGTACTAACCATCCACTACAGTACAGAAAGCAAACCGTATGTACTTACCATTTTTACTGTGTTACTGATGACCATGGTGAACTACAGAGTTTCGGAATACGCTGGCATGATATTGTACGGCGAAGTTCGGTGCAATGGGACGGCTGGTCGTCCGCTGTATACGGAGCGCTTTCCACGCCTCCAGATACCTTCGCGCCCCCTCTTTGTTACTGTGCGCCAGCGGACCTCGAAGACGGCTACGTTTTAGCACCTGTACGACCGACTATAGTGGTTCACGGTGGCGCAGCACATCCGAGTTTGAACAGGGGAAAAGGGCGCGACGACGCCGAGTGCCAGCAATACAGCAGGTTGACTGAATGTGGATGACCAAACTGACGCGTCCGTATGAGCAGCAGCTACAGCCGTACCAAAAATGGTTCAAATGGCTCTGAGCACTATGGGACTTAACATCTACGGTCATCAGGCCCCTAGAACTTAGAACTACTTAAACCTAACTAACCTAAGGACAGCACACAACACCCAGTCATCACGAGGCAGAGAAAATCCCTGACCCCGCCGGGAATCGAACCCGGGAACCCGGGCGCGGGAAGCGAGAACGCTACCGCACGACCACAGCCGTACCACCCCTAGAAGGTGAAGGCAATGCAGCCATAGGATTTCGGACCAATGATTTGGGCAACAATGGATAAGTCGTGGTGCTCCGATTTCTTGGCCTGTTGGCCTGCGCGGGCTTGGGGAGATCACAGGAATCCTTGATTTGCGAGACGCCTGTGGCATCCCAGGAAGATCTACTGGCTCGGGTTATGGCTGCGGCGGATGCTGGACAATCAGAACATGCTACGGAGATCAGTACAACACAAACCTGCCGAAGTTGCAAATTTCACCTTTTTTATTTACTTGATGACTAGTTTCGGACCGGGGCCCATTTTCAAATCATCATGACAGTCAAACTGGTATTTCCGAAAAAGCAAAAACCATGTCAAAAGTATATACGTATTATAAAGCGCAAATGAACAGTTACGGCGCAGTTATCTGTATCCGCTGTAACTGCTCATTTGCACTTCATAATACGTATGTGATTTCCACACTGTTTATGCATTTTCGGAAATGCCAATTTCCCCATCTATTACAATTATTTCAAAGTGGGTCCCGCCCCGAAACTAGTCATCTAGTAAATAAAAAAAAGTTAAATTTGAAGCTTCACCTGGTTTTCCGTTGTACTGATTAACACAAGTTGCTAACCTGGAACTATTCCGGCATGGTGGAAGTTCGTGTACACGGTACGGAGGTGCCGTTATTTCTGCTGATGGGGGTGGTCGTAAGTGACAAGCAGCAGCAGTCAGAGAGCAACGTGTGTTGTGGTGTTTTGCGTGTAGCGGGAAAACGGTACGTCTTCGGACATTTCCTATGCTAAAATTAACCGTCTCGGTCCCCACTGCAAGTCCTCTCAAAGTCTGCAAAAGGAAATTAGTTAGACCCTGTCAAAGCATTTCCACAGTTGAAAAAGCGATAAAAATGACAAGAGACAAGTCTGGGCTGGAATCCTGAATCTTTTTGTAGTTTCGCACTTCCCCATTGAGTCACCAACCTACAAATGATTTAACGAGTTACCCCCAAAAGCGACAAAACGCTTTACGTCACTTTCGTTCTTCACAAATTAAATACTACCACTTTACGCAGCATAGCTTCATTCATCCTGTGGTGATTGAATTAAAGAAAGCTAGGCAACGATAATTTTATGTCATCGTTCAAGCATCAGCAAGAGAAATCACTATAAGTATTCTAGTGGATGGTCTGAGGAAATACGTTCGAAACTTGATAGCGTACGTAACTTTCTGTCTCCTGCAAAGCAATGGCTAGCGTCGAGCAGTTTGTAACATTAGTATTAGCTTCGGTTTCCTTTTCATAGGAGCAGTGAACGAGGGAAGTACTGGAACTTTCTTTATGTATAGTAATTAATTTGGTTTACTTAACAATCATCTTAATATAACTCATAGAATGTGACTTAACAATAAAGAAATATACGAAAACCAATACTGCCCTTAAAAGACTAATTCAAAATGCGAAATAGAGGCAATAGGTATGCTTGATCCACACATTTACGTGAAAGTATTTTTTTTTCTACGATTCTCACTTCAATTTCCTGAATGTCTCCTTACGCTTTCTGGAGTGACCTTCGCAGATTGGTTGCACTTACCGGATTTCTCCAAGTAAAACAATGTCCTTCATTCGCCTTGCCAACAATAAGCCTAATCTATCTGACTTTAACCATACCGTAGAGAGATCTCGTAGTCAATACAGTGCCGTTCGTTATGGAGCTATGACGACGAAAGAGAACGTCTTGTGAGCGTTAGCACAGGACATACGCCTACGTTTTGCTGAACAGACCTGGAAAACCAGGATAGTTACTGTTGGGCTAATTTTAAAGTACTATCTTAATTTTATTAAGCATTGCGTCATTTCATGTAGATGAACGATATGTCCTCGATAATGTTATCGGATTATCCTGCAATTTTGCTTTTACACCCATTTGAAATATGAGTGCTTAAGATTTATTTTCACGTATCTTTTAGCTTTTCAACAGCGGCGTGTTAAAATTATAAAAACTGATGCATTTCTTTTGCTCATCGTCTAATTTAACACAGTTCCAAATAAAGCTAAAAAATATCAAATCGCGTACGAACTTACGGAATATCACCACGCGTAGCTGTTAAAAAAATTAAAACTGAAAATAATTTTTGCAAACAGTACCAGAAAAAGTGTTTTTTAGATATCATCTAAATTTGAATGATATTTATTATTTATTGTAGGGACTGTCCACCAACTTTCAACTTGGGAATAATGATGATAATATTTTTGGATTTACTTGTTTGTTGCCCTCTAGTTTCGAAAAATCTGGTTCATTATTTTAAATGAGGTAAGAGAAAAAGGTAGGAGTTGTATTCGACTGAACAAATGTTTATTAGAGCTATTTTTTATTCCTGATAGTAGCTGAATCCTGTGAGTTACGTGAAGATTGTACTGTAACGGATTACTAATATACAAGGAAAGCACCATGAACATGATAAGACACAAGAGTAAAAATATCACACTCGACATCCACGACAGTTTCGAAGAGCAATGAAGAGACAATCTGGGACAAGTGCATGCAAATGTGTGCGTTGCGTCTATGGCCCTTCAAAACTCTCAGTGGAGAAGGGTTTCTTAGTCTTTCACAAGACCTAATCGGCAATGAATATGTGTAAACAGTCTCTAGTTATATATTATACATGTAATACGCAGTTTTGTATTCTGAAGTTACTGCTACAAATAATTTTTTTTTTTTAATTCTAAACACACAGCTGTCATGTACTATGTTCGTCACCTTCTTTTATTACATTAAAAAACTTAATCTATTTTGTGACTCATATATCACGCATGTAATTTTTCATGTAAATATAAACAATAATTTTTTTCACACAACTTTGTATATTTGTGAGACCTGAGTTTCTCCTGGCGCATACAATTTTCAAACTGCTTACGGGAATTCAGCCAGGTACTACTTACAGCTGTAAGTTGTTTGAAAATTTGTAAATTTGATTATAGCAGAGCAAAGTTTTACTTCTTAGCTAATGCTCAGCAAACGAATCGTGTCACTGTAACAAGGCAGCAAGAAAATGCAAAGATGTAATAGTATGAAGATGAAATAACGAATTCATTTGACGGGTAAGTGTCACGCATGCACTTTTCACTGTAGGCCATTCACTATCATCCTTCGCTGATTTCTCGTCCGCTACGAGAACGAGTGACGGTGCTCCAGCTGCGAGTCTCCTGTTGCCTCTCTACTGAGCTTGCTGCGCGTGCGTAGACACGTGAGGTGCTTCAAGTGGCACAATACATTTTATAACTGTAAATAAACTATACGCAATAGCAGTATACAAACTGGAGAGTATAATGATGCCATCTGAACGAACACACGGCAAGACGTGATGGAGCTGTCAAAACTCTGGAGTATTCTTCGAAGGGAGAGTTTAATATATTACGATAACGATTCCGACGAGTCGGCAGAGACGCTGCTTGTCTCAAAATGGAAGACTTACGGAAGTTCTCGCTAGGGACGCTCTAAACGATTACAATGGGAGGGTCCGCCGACGTGACGGCCACAATAAGGAAGAGCGACGGGGAGGGGGGGACTGCCGAGACAATACAGTGTTCAAAGCCGCCTGTGAGCAACGTTCAAATATCTACATATCTTCTGTATCTTCTTTTTTGGCACTGCAAGCTACGCTCTGGGATTCTAGACTTGGCTTGTACTTTTGTTAAAATTTGATTCTCGATTCACTTTCTGTATATTTTGTTACCAACAATGTTAGTGTCCGCAATTTCTTTGCTGGATTCAAACATATAAGCAAAAAAGGCAAATATATGGGCACAACGGCTTCTCATCGACTGACTATTCCCTTGTCGTACTTAATTGATATTTAATGGCTTACATTCCGATTACGCTTAAATTACGACATGCACCGGCTCACGTCACCCTCCGATTATCCTTCGATAGGTCTCGTGATATAAGCATTGCTTACAATAGGAACGGTTATAAGAAATATTCGCGACTGGTCACGTACTTGTTATGTGTTAGGCAGTTTCGTAACTCTTTATATGTTTCTAGAAGAATTATACACACATTAGAAGTTGCCGCAGTGGTAACAAAGGTTCCCGTCAGATCACCTATGTCGGGCTGGGCTACCACTTGGATGGGTGACCATCCGGTCTGCCGAGCGATGTTGGCAAGCGAGGTCCACTCAACCCTTCTGAGGCAAACTGAGGAGCCACTTGATTGAGAAGTAGCGGCTCCGGTCTCGTAAACTGACATACGGCCGGGAGAGCGGTGTGCTGACAACATGCCCCTCCATATCCGCATCCTGTGACGCCTGTGGGCTGAGGATGACACGGCGGCCGGTCGGTACCGTTGAGCCTTCCAAGGCCTGTTCCAAAGGACAGAAGCTGAATCAGACTAGCTCAGGTCTGAAGCGATTATTAGAGACAGCTGTTGAGTTTGGGAGACAGCGCTCCTGTAAGAGTCGAGGGCTGGGTGAACAAGACGCGTGGTATCCGAGCTTTTGGTCGCAACCAGGTCATGAGTGACCAACATTTGAGGCAATCGATCTTTGAGGTTACGCTTCTCACGTGCCGCTACGTCAACGGTGTATCATTGGTATTTCAGTTCTAGGATAACCGTCGTCGATGGTCGAGGGGGTGTATATAACATGGATCGCGGTTGACTGTCGTAGATTGTAAAAGTGATAAGATGAGCAGATCACTCGCCGATCCATTGTTGGGCGACAACAATTTGTGTGTGGCCATACCACCTCGTCGCCACGGGGCACAAAGCCCACCGCATCAGGTATGTCCCTCTGATCAGCGAACGTCAAGAGCATACAGTGGTCACTATGGCCTTTGGATTGGCGAAACACGGAGAAAAGTTTACCTGGATTGACAGGTCAAGCTACATGCTGTTACCTACCTAAGAGTACGTCGAAATCTTCCTCAGATAGTGCATCCCACTTATCAACAGGGCGTCGTACAGGCAGGAGGTTGACCTGGTATTCTAGTGTGGTGCATGTTCACTTGGACACAATTCCCACCAGTCTCGTCGAGTTGTGGGCGTCTGTTAAGTGTCCGTATCAGAAGGACTTGCAGGGTATACGCCACAAGGTTTCGCCGCTTGCATCTGGCCGAAATCAGGAGCTCCATTTTGCTATGTACGGGGTTTGTTCACAAAATTCCGGAATATTCGTAATTTCGCGCCAATGGTATATTGGAGCGAAATGCGGTTGGCATCCCTGAACACGCCTATATTTAATGTGGAACTGCCGGAAGTTTCATTGTTGTATGTCTGTTAGTTATTTTTCAGTGCTGTATTTGAGTAGAACAGTTTGCGAATTTCTAGATGGCAGAGTTAGAGGAGCAACGCGCCTGCATTAAATTTTACGTATAAATCAATAAAACATTTACAGAGACACACCAAATGATGCAGGAAGCCTACGACGATGAGTGCCTAAACCGTGCCCGGTGTTAAGAATGGTTCACGCGGTTTGAAAACGGCCGGGCGGAAGTTAAAAGATGACCCTCGTTCAGGATGCCCTTCGACGTCTACCGACAACACCCATGTCAGGAACGTCAACGAAATTGTGCGTGCCAATCGAAGACTGACTGTCCGACAGACTGCAGAAGAATGTAACATTTCAGTTGGATCACGTCATCAATCATGACGCAGAATCTTGGAGCGCATCGTGTTGTTGCCAAGTTCGTCCCACGGTTCATGAGTCAAGACCAGAAAGACTTTCGCTTCGCATCCTGTGAAGAGCTTTTGGATCGTGCAAATGAGAACGAGATGTTCCTTAAAAGAACGGCACGTAACTAGAGAATCATACTAACTTTCGTGCCTTGTCACTACACACCCATTCCTGATTATTTCGACGCGTAAGACTTCACGTTGTATACAACGTAGCCTTTGAGATATTTTTCCTATCAAAGGTTAGTTTGCAGACTACATTTTGTAAATGCTTGACCTACGTCGGTCAACAGTACGTAAGTGTGATCACGGGGGCGTTGTACGCCCAGTCACACCCTTGTTTAAATATTAGGTTCTGATTTATGCTATTAGCCTATGTGAGACACTTATACTTTGCTCACTATTACACCGTATTCTTAATTTATGTTTGCGTTCAAAAGGTAAGAACACAGCTCATGTTCATATTATTAGCTTGACCTTTGTCGGTCAATAGTATATATGTGTGTTGGCAGTGGCGTTGTACGCCCTGACATTCCCTACTTTAAACATTAGATCCTTATTTCTTGGTAGTCTACGTGAGAATTTCCATCACGCTCACAATAATCCTCATCCTAAATCGTTAATAGCCTAATAGGCAATATCCTAAATAGGTAATATCTGATACACTAGAGTGTGTATTTCGACAATTAGGTTGATATAACCTATTTAAGAGCAAAGGGGTCTTGAACCCAATACTAACTAATAATTAACTTGTTCCTTTAAGAGTTTGTTCCACGTCACCCTTGTGACTACATACAGTGGACGGACTTCCATATTATATTTGCAGTTAGTGTATGTTTGGTTATTTCAGGTTTCTTAAACACAACGTTGACCATCTGCGCATAATGTCACAAATGATACCCTAAGTTTTACACACCCAGCCAATCATAAATGCGCAGCAATGTAGTGCCATAACATAACAACGTTAGTCAAATTTCGCGTTAACAAATTGAAGCATTACTCCACGTATAATGGAAATTACTTTATTTCCACTGTCTCCTAACCCTGAGAAGTTCTCGCGTTACGGATATATCACTTTGTTCATCCCGTCACGAGATCGTGCGGAACCATGCAATAGAACGGTGATCATATGTGGCTTTTTAATCTAACAAGCTGAACTTAACGTCCAAGTAAAGTTAATAAAATCTTGTTTTATAGTTAATGCTCAAAATGTTCAAATGTGTGTGAAATCTTATGGGACTTAACTGCTAAGGTCATCAGTCCCTAAGCTTACACACTGCTTAACCTAAATTATCCTAAGGACAAACACACACACACACACACACACACACACACACACACACACACACATGCGCGAGGCAGGACTCGAACCTCCGCCGGGACCGTCCGCACAGTGTTAATGCTCATCGGGATTCTATCTACTTAGTGCCTTGTTCTCTCACAAATTACGGTTTGACATTATAGGTTATTTCCCAGTACATAAAATAAAGACAACCAAAGGCAGGCACCGTTCACTTTCCGTGCGTGGCAGTGGATGACTGCTACCTACGGATTATGGCTCGGAGAAACCCTGACAGCAACGCCACCATGTTGAACAATGCTTTTCGTGCATCCACAGGACGTCATGTTACGACCTAAACTGTGCGCAAATAGCTGCATGATGTGCAAATTCATTCCCGACGTCCATGGCGAGGTCAATCTTTGCAACCACCACACCATGCAGCGCGATACAGATGGGCTCAACAACATGCCGAATGGACCGCTCAGGACTGGTATCACGTCCCCCTCACCGATGAGTGTCGCATATGACTTCAACCAGACAATCGTCGGAGACGTGTTTATAGGCAACCCGGTCAGGCTGAACTCATTAGACACACTGTCCAGCGAGTGCAGCAAGGTGGAGGTTCCCTGCTGTTTTGTGGTGGCATTATGTAGGGTCGGCGTACGCCGCTGGTTGTCATGGAAGGCGCCATAACGCCCCCATCGTGCACATCTTGTGAATGACTTCCTTCAGGATAACGACATCGTTCGACTAGAATGGCCAGCATGTTCTCCAGACATGAAGCCTATCGAACATGCCTGAAATAGATTGAAGATTTATGGACGACGTGACCTACCAACCACCGAGGGATCTACGCCGCATCGCTGTTGAGGAGTGCTCAATCTGGACCAACAGTGTCTTGTGGATAGTATGCCACGACGAATACAGGCATGTAACAATGCAGGAGGACATGGCACTGGGTATTACAGGTACCGGTGTGTACAGCAATCCGGACCACCATCTCTGGTCTCGCTGTATGGTGGTACAACATGCAATGCGTCGTTTTCATGAACAATAAAAGGGCGGAAATGATGTTTATGCTGATCTCTATTCCAATTTTCTGTACAGGCGTCGGAACTATCGAAACCGAGGTGATACAAAACTTTTTTTAATGTATGTATCTAGGGCACTGATACTACGAGGGCAGTTCAATAAGTAATGCAACACTCTTTTTTCTGAAACAGGGGTTGTTTTATTCAGCATTGAAATACACCAGGTTATTCCCCAATCTTTTAGCTACACAACACTATTTTTCAACGTAATCTCCATTCAATGCTACGGCCTTACGCCACCTTGAAATGAGGGCCTGTATGCCTGCACGGTACCATTCCACTGGTCGATGTCGGAGCCAACGTCGTACTGCATCAATAACTTCTTCATCATCTGCGTAGTGCCTCCCACGGATTGCGTCCTTCATCGGGCCAAACATATGGAAATCCGACGGTGCGAGATCGGGGCTGTAGGGTGCATGAGGAAGAACAGTCCACTGAAGTTTTGTGAGCTCCTATCGGGTGCGAAGACTTGTGTGAGGTCTTGCGTTGTCATGAAGAAGGAGAAGTTCGTTCAGATTTTTGTGCCTACGAACACGCTAAAGTCGTTTCTTCAATTTCTGAAGAGTAGCACAATACACTTCAGAGTTGATCGTTTGACCATGGGGAAGGATATCGAACGGAATAACCCCTTCAGCGTCCCACAAGACTGTAACCATGACTTTACCGGCTGAGGGTATGGCTTTAAACTTTTTCTTGGTAGGGGAGTGGGTGTGGCGCCACTCCATTGATGGCCGTTTTGTTTCAGGTTCGAAGTGATGAACCCATGTTTCATCGCCTGTAACAATCTTTGACAAGAAATTGTCACCCTCAGCCACATGACGAGCAAGCAATTCCGCACAGATGGTTCTCCTTTGCTCTATGGTGTTCGGTTAGACAACGAGGGACCCAGCGGTAACAAACCTTTGAATATCCCAACTGGTGAACAATTGTGACAGCACTACCAACAGAGATGTCAAGTTGAGCACTGAGTTGTTTGATGGTGATCCGTCGATCATCTCGAACGAGTGTGTTCGCACGCTCCGCCATTGCAGGAGTCACAGCTGTGCACGGCCGGCCCGCAAGCGGGAGATCAGACAGTCTTGCTTGACCTTGCGGCGATGATGACACACGCTTTGCCCAACGACTCACCGTGCTTTTGACCACTGCCAGATCACCGTAGACATTCTGCAAGCGCCTATGAATATCTGAGATGCCCTGGTTTTCCGCCAAAAGAAACTCGATCACTGCCCGTTGTTTGCAACGCACATCCGTTACAGACGCCATTTTAACAGCTCTGCACAGCGCTGCCACTTGTCGGAAGTCAATGAAACTATACGAGACGAAGCGGGAATGTATGAAAATATTCCACAAAAAATTTCCGGTTTTTTCAACCAAAATTGGCCGAGAAAAAAAATGTGTTGCATTACTTATTGAACTGCCCTCGTAACACCGTCTGTATATGCGCATATCATTATCCCATGACCTTTGTAACCTCAGTGTATTATTATTTTCAGCAACATATTGGTATATAACAATGTCAACAACTGTACGAAAAATGTGTGTTAGTAGACATTTTCTGTATCATTTTAATGTCCCATCATGTTGCCCCAAACAGTACAATTGTATAGTAAAAGAGAACACAACAACAGGGTTAATGCAGTGAGCTACCGTGTCCACAAGTAACGTTGACTCTAGGACGACGTGGTCCTGATGACACGACAGCTCTTCGGAATGGCCGCCACCGCAGCGCAGGCTCGCAAGCTGTGGGGGGGACGGGCCTGCCGGGACGCGGCGCTCGCTGCCCGCTAATTGCCCACTCGCGGCCGGCCGTGTGGTAACAGCGCGCGCCGCCACTTAAACTTCAGCGCCGCGCGCACAAAATAACGCCGCCGATCGCTACACCAACACTGCACGCGCTCTGCTCACCTCGCATAACATGGCGCCCGCCCGTCACGGAATTACCACCGCGTTAGGCTTAGCCCCAGTGTGGGCTGCGGTGCTGCGCTCGCAACGTTTCCACAGGCGCTTAGCAGTTGTAAGATTAATCACAAATTCTGAAGTAAAAGTCTCTCCTTGTTCGTGTCTCGATTTATTCTACCTGCTCTTTGCATCAACAAATTTAGTAGAAGTGTGTCCATTAACAAACTGTGGTCATAAAACGAATGCGTGACTGCAGCTTACTTACGGATAAAGCGGTGACGGGTGCATTGACGTTGTGTATTTGGGGTCCTTTCGACCGCTCTTCACTTTGGTTAGGTCGTCGTATCCAAGCTTCTTGCTGTGTTTTCAATCTCAGCTATCTGCGTTCAAACGCGAGAATTCAACACTATTCTGTATAAGTATCGGTATGTTTCTGCTGAAACTGTTTACTTCTCCTTTCCTCTGGCATAAAAAATTTAAATTTGTGGTAAGATATTATGGAACCAAACTGCTTAGGTCATCAGTCCCTAATATAACTTAAATTAACTTGCGCTATGGGCAACTCACACACCCACGCCCGAGGGAGGACTCGAACCTCCGACAGAGGGAGCCGCGCGGACCATGACAAGACGACTTAGACCGTGCGGACCATGACTAAGACCTCGCGGCTTCCTTTGGCAGATGGGCAGCTGTGCAATGTAGATACTGACGAACGCGCAAATAAGTTGTCTCTCTGTTCGAGCGGGTGTGTGTGAAGTAACCAACAACTATGAGAAAGGTTAATCCGGTGGTAGCAGAAAGCCTCATCTTCGCCAATAAAACCAAACGACGAGCACTAGTTCAAATGCTGGGCTAGTTGCCGAGAGATTAAGGATTCTATCACTTCAGGCGGATTTCAGGATGTTTCTTTGAAGGTTTCACATTCGATTTCTTTGCTTATGTTTGTCCATTGAGCTAATGACTTCTCTATTGATGGATTTTTTAAAATTAATCTCCCTCTCTTTATTCTCTCAAAAGTGGGCGTCACTAGGGCTACGTTTGATATTTAATTCAGGCCACCGGCGCGAAATCTGGCGATCTGGATCTCTCCTGTCCACAGGTTCACAGTGATAAGAAAGCACTTCCAATGCTTGCCTCTCGATCGGCTTACTGACTTCGACCAAGGAGGATGTGTGCTGTGTTTCGACAGCCCTCCTCCTAGATGAACAAAGGGGTGTTTTCTACAGTTTGAAGAACGATAGGAAGAGCGTCGTTCTGGACTAAGTCTACTGGTCTAGCACTACGGAACGCTTTAGTGACACTTAATGCATTTTTCTGATGTTCTTAAGACGTACTCTTTCTACATAACAACTTACTGAAATATAATTAGTATACGAACAGGGTGACAATTATTGAACTAAATGAAAAGACTTAAGTTACAAACTACGATGTGCACGAACTTTATTCAAATGTAAATATCACAACAAATAATCGGAGTTAGGTTTTGACATGTTCGATATGCCTGCCATCATTGACGATGATGTGGCGCAGACGAATAGCGAAATTCTGCATGAACCGCTGAAGCGTCGATGACCTCATGAATGACTGCTTTCAGCTCAGCAACGGTTTTGGGATTATTTCTGCACAACTTGTCTGTAATATAGCCCCACAAAAAGGAGTCGCATGTGTCCAGATCCACCGAATATGGTGACCAATCGAGGGCCATGCCGGTGGCCTTCGATATCCCAGACCCAGAATGCGGTCCTCACAAGTGCTCCTCCAAGGCATCGAACACTTTCCTGCTTCTATGACCTCGAGCTCCGTCTTGCATGAACCACATCTTGTCGAAATCAGGGTCACTTTGGATAATGAGGATGAAATCATCTTCCAAAACCACGTACCGTTCGGCAGTCACCGTGCCATCAAGGAATATCGCATCGATTATTCCGTGACTGGACACTGCACACTACAGTCACCCGTTGAAGGTGAACAGACTTCTCGATCGCGAAATGCGGATTCTAAGCCCCCACATGCGCCCAATTTTGCTTATTGACGAACCCATCCAAATGAAAGTGGCCGACAACAAGCCACGTGCGCAAGTACAACTAATTTCCATCATGCCCCGCGGCCAACCGTGCAGTTTGAACGTCCTAATGCAAACGGTTGAGAACTTATGACGATATCATTTCATATAGTTCAATAATTGGTACGCTGTAACTAATGTCCGAAAACATGCGGACCAAAATTTCCGTCTTGAACTGGAGATAGGTGTCGTATCTTTATTCGCAGTTTTCCGTGTCTATGTCACTACATATATCAACGCCTAAAAACAAGGATTTAATGTCTCGTTTATGTGGAAGTCATAAGAATCAGTTGAAAGAGAATGGAGGAGAGTGTTGACCGCGGCCTTGCAGTAGCCACATTCTGGTGCTCTGCTAAAGTGACAGGGCAACCACAGAAATCGTAATTCTCAATCGCCAGAAGTACGGCGGCAAGGCTGTTGGCAAAAACACAAAAAATTTCTGCGATATTTCGGCAACTTGAAACGTAAGCAGTAAGAGCACTCTCTACGTCGCAAAGAGAACTTGCGAGTCGTCATACTGCATGTGTCGTGTTCAGCTGAAGAGCGTAATTGGTGTGTTACAATTTACACCTTATGAATATATGCTGATTCTTAAGCATCAGCGCCGGCCGGTGTGGCCAAGAGGTTCTAGGCTCTTCAGTCTGAAGCCGCACGACCGCTACGGTCGCTGGTTCGAATCCTGCCTCGGGCATGGATGTGTGTGATGCCCTTAGGTTAGTTAGGTTTAAGTATAGGGGACTGATGACCTCAGATGTTACGTCCCATAGTGCTCAGAGCCATTTGGACCGTTTTTTTAAGCATCAGCACATCGGGTCTCTCGAGAGCACGAGATAATTGGTACGATTTTTTGAAATAAAATGAGGAAACGTCACACCGGTGGTTAAAGAATTTTTGCACTTACTTATTTTCGTGTCATGAAAATACGCCATTTTAGGGCAACAGCAAATTAAAGATTCAACAAAAACGTATCGTTCTTTGTGGGATTGTTATAATTAAATGTCAGTTAATAACATATCGCTGATTAAACCCTTGAGAAGACCATAATATAAAATAAAAGGAGCTTTATGGTAGAGTAGTTGGTAGGGACAACACATTAATAAACAGAGGATAGTGGGTTCGCGTCCCGCTATATACAAATTTATTTTCAGCTTCGAATTTTCTAAAAGATTGTGGGATTTTCTTATGAAATTAACAGAAACAATTTCTGTAATATTTGAAGTGCGCTTTCTGTCAGGACTGAGTTTTGTTCGATTTAATGAATTTTTATAGGCTGATATCTTTACTGGCTGGACATGTATCTTTCGTTTTTGTCTTATCACATTTTCATGGATTTTGAAGTTTTTATTTATGTATACTACAGACAGAACAGCGTGTGAAGCATATGGGCAAGGGAGGAAATGTGCGCTTTATTAGAGATAATGTAGGAATTTCACGCGCGGCCGTTTTCGTGTGATTTGCGAGCAGATTAAAGCCGACAATTGCCGCTGGCAGAGCGCAACGTCACGTGAAACAGCTCGTCCTGTGAGCCGCCGGCGCTGAGCCTCGTGACGCTGCACTTCCCATCCGCGTCCGCGTCCACGTCCACTTCAGCTGCGCCGTCCCGTGCGACGCCTACTTCACACTATGCGAGCAGATTCTTTGGAATATGTCTTACTGGCATCTGTTGTCAGGGAATCACAGTAGCACATCCTCAGTGTCCGGTTGCAGATTACACCGGCATTTTCGTTTCCCTGCAGTCTTATTTTGCAACCAGCCGTTGCGTTTCCCTTAGCACTAATCAACGGTGGTAATTCTAAATATAATTAACACTATTATTTATCTACAACAAATTTGGAAAGAACATTTACTTAAAATTTGACTTCACCCACTGTCTAAGTACAGCATGCATCACTTGTTAATGGCTTTCTGAATAGAGTAGCAGAGCGCATAGCATCTTACAGTAAAACTGTGTCGATAGTTGTTTTGAGGATGGAATGCTAAACTTCTCCACGCTTTTGAAAGCCACTGGAAAGAGACTGGCAAGAAAGCCAGCCAGATAAGCTAAGGCTGACAAAAAAAATTAATTAAAAGCGGCTAGCGGGTCTGGTGTAGAGGCATGATTTAATTGACAGGGAGACTGAGATCGGTTTGTGTGCGCCTGAGGCTACTCGACCCCGGCGGCCCGAGTGCAGTAAAAACGCGCGTCCCTCCAGCGCCGGCCTTATCTCGAGTTATCGCCCGGCTTCGGCGCCAGAGCAGCCAAACGCATTTGGAATTCAAAACGAAGGGCGGCTGCTGGGAGTCGCGTTCCCAGAACTGGGCGCCGTCCAACACACGGCTGCCGAGAGGAGGCGGCGCGTGCCGGCTCGCCGTGGCACGCCCCCTGCTACACCGCACTACTGGGGCGGTACGAAGGAGGGAAGATTAGGGATGAACGTCCCGTCGAAGGCGAAGTCATTAAGATGGTTAGGGGCTACGAAACTGCACCACGAACCACTAAGAGCCCCGATGTATTTTGCATATAGGAGCCTGGAAAAACGTCTGGAGAATGAACTGGGACACATGCTAGAGTGCTGTCTGAATATTTGCAAGACTCTTAAAGGTAACTTGAAGAAAAAGACGAATGGAACTGAGAACCACGATGGTATGTTCGTAACCAGTTCCTGAATCTACATTCGTTCTCTGCAGACGGCCGCGAGATAGCAATACAAAAGAGCCCAAATGCTGAGTCTTTGTCATGTCAGCCGTCCGTGTAAGTGGACGTCTATGTAAATCTTGACTAGACTCTATATATACAGGGTGTTACAAAAAGGTACGGCCAAACTTTCAGGAAACATTCCTCACACACAAATCAAGAAAAGATGTTATGTGGACATGTGTCCGGAAACGCTTAATTTCCATGTTAGAACTCATTTTAGTTTCGTCAGTATGTACTGTACTTCCTCGATTCACCGCCAGTTGGCCCAATTGAAGGAAGGTAATGTTGACTTCGGTGCTTGTGTTGACATGCGACTCATTGCTCTACAGTACTAGCATCAAGCACATCAGTATGTAGCATCAACAGGTTAGTGTTCATCACGAACGTGGTTTTGCAGTCAGTGCAATGTTTACAAATGCGGAGTTGGCAGATGCCCATTTGATGTATGAATTAGCACGGGGCAATAGCCGTGGCGCGGTACGTTTGTATCGAGACAGATTTCCAGAACGAAGGTGTCCCGACAGGAAGACGTTCGAAGCAATTGATCGGCGTCTTAGGGAGCACGGAACATTCCAGCCTATGACTCGCGGGGACGACCTAGAACGACGAGGACACCTGCAATGGACGAGGCAATTCTTCGTGCAGTTAACGATAACCCTAATGTCAGCGTCAGAGAAGTTGTTGCTGTACAAGGTAACGTTGACCACGTCACTGTATGGAGAGTGCTACAGGAGAACCAGTTGTTTCCGTACCATGTACAGCGTGTGCAGGCACTATCAGCAGCTGATTGGCCTCCACGGGTACACTTCTGCGAATGGTTCATCCAACAGTGTGTCAATCCTCATTTCAGTGCAAATGTTCTCTTTACGGATGAGGCTTCATTCCAACGTGATCAAATTGTAAATTTTCACAATCAAAATGTGTGGGCTGACGAGAATCCGCACGCAATTGTGCAATCACGTCATCAACACAGATTTTCTGTGTACGTTTGGGCAGGCATTGTTGGTGATGTCTTGACTGGGCCCCATGTTCTTCCACCTACGCTCAATGGAGCACGTTATCATGATTGCGTACGGGATACTCTACCTGTCCTGCTAGAACATGTGCCTTTACAGGTACGACACATGTGGTTCATGCACGATGGAGCTCCTGCACATTTCAGTCGAAGTGTTCGTACGCTTCTCAACAACAGATTCGGTGACCGATGGATTGGTAGAGGCGGACCAATTCCATGGCCTCCACGCTCTCCTGACCTCAACCCTCTTGACTTTCACTTATGGGGGCATTTGAAAGCTCTTGTCTACGCAACCCCGGTACCTCTTCGTGCTCGTATTGTGGACGGCTGTGATACAATACGCCATTTTCCAGGGCTGCATCAGCGCATCAGGGATTCCATGCGACGGAGGGTGGATGCATGTATCCTCGCTAACGGAGGACATTTTGAACATTTCCTGTAACAAAGTGTTAGAAGTCACGCTGGTACGTTCTGTTGCTGTGTGTTTCCATTCCATGATTAATGTGATTTGAAGAGAAGTAATAAAATGAGCTCTAACATGGAAAGTATGCGTTTCCGGACACATGTCCACATAACATATTTTCTTTCTTTGTGTGTGAGGAACGTTTCCTGAAAGTTTGGCCGTACCTTTTTGTAACACCCTTTATACTACAAACAACCCTTGAACTTCTTAAACCCTGTTGTTCACTCAGACCAAATACTGAGCCCTGATTAAGGGGTAGTAACGAAGAATGTGTCGCAAATCGTATTTTAAAGAACTTCCTTTGTAAAGAAGTTACGATAAACCTTCCCCACATACAAAAGTCTGGCGATCGCCCACGCCATTTGGAATCTCGCAGTCTTTTCATTCTGTCCGAAACGGGCTTGGGCCGAAAGCATGGCACTGAAATATCCCTCAAAAAGACAGTGGGCTATTTCTATACATAGCAAAGAAAAGCTCCGAGATTTTATTTTTCGTCGAAATAATATGCTTTTGTAGTCAGAAGTGGCGATTTTTTCTCTTCTTTTATTAAGTTTCCTTACTGGCTACCAATTTCGGTACACTGTGCTATACACCCCCTGTCAGGCAATCTTCACCCTCGCTTTCCCAAATGTATGTTAATTATCTTTGGATTTGACATATCTACTTGGGAAGAGAGCGTGATGAATGTCTGCGCCTCAGGAAGGTACTGTATACCGAAACTAATAGCCGGCAGGGGGGAAAAGTGGCTATAGGCTAAAACATATATCATTTCTGAAGTGTATTGGTCAAACCTCTAATGATCTTTTTGTCGACGGAACGTTAAACATAAGCCTTCCATGGAAAACACACAACTTCAGATTGTTAGATCTTATGTTCTTACAGACGTTTCCCTCACAAGTATTTAACAAAAACGAGACAAGTGATCGGTTGTGGTTATTGTAATAACGACTAAGATGTATGTTTTTTACAACAAATGCGTGCCGAGTGAAAACAGACTAGGCCCGAATCTAGGTACACCAAAATAAATCGCTCATTCGACAGGACTGTAACATCTCCACGTCAACATCGGCGCTGAAGGGTGCAGTTCTGACGGTAGAGTTGACCATACCGCCTGTAAAACTGAAGAGCGAGCACTGCTTGTGGTGGGGGAAGTGGCCTTTCCCGAAGAACGCTACAACTGACGTACAGGCACATGAGGAATCAGATCCTCGTCTAGCAGTGCACTGGAGTGAGTGGTGACTCACCTAGACCCTGTTCTGTGCGATTTTTGGTTTAGTTCTATCAGTTCCTAATTTCTGCATTTCGTTCAGTATTAACTGACTTAGTAAGAAATACTCTCCGGAAAGGTGCCTGCACCGTCACCACTGATTTAACACAGGCTGTGGAGGCTCCTTGTTACGTCACTGGGTAGAGAGAGTGGGGAGTCGCCTGCTCGCCCTGCAGTTTACGGACTGACCTTACAAGATTACCGCTGAAAACTCGTTACAACACTACCACGTTGGATCGTTGTTGCATAAAAGGCGAAGTGAAGGCTCAGGCAGCAAAATTCCGCTAGCAGACAGTCTGGGTAAAGGCTGGTCTACACATAACGTTTGTCGCCAGTCTCGCACGATCACGCCAGACTTATCAAATAAAACGTTACGCATGCACAGGAGTCTGTCAAACTTCATTCCGTCCGTGCAAGATTGTCAAAGTCGGAAAAAAGGGGGTAAAACTGATGTGCTGGAGCTTTGTGTACATATACATCGACAAATCTGTGCATGTAGCCGCACATCCGTTTTATCGCTCAAACTTAATTCTGCCTACAGTCGACTCTTGGTGACGCTAGGGGTTCCAACTGTCTTTTCAGTGCGTGTAGTGGAACAGAAAATGATACAACTGCGACGTTGGAATCACGAAGTTCAGAGATGTACCAATGTTTTCCTTTGCCTCTAGAAAGTAAACTCTAAGGATTACGGCAACAGAGACAAGAAAAACCAGGCATACGCCACTTTTGGTTAATAAGCACAAGAATGTGGATCGTGAAGCAACAAACGAGTTGCTCACAAAAAGGTGAACTCATTTCGAATAATTTACAGTAAAGAGGGTGCGAAAATAAAAGCGTCCATAGCATTTGGCGTCTGAATGGAAGAAATTTATAAATTTTCTTTGTGGTTCTTTGATTTACTTGCCTTCTTGAATGTCGAAGATCATGGGCAGGCATACAATACTCAGGAGCCAAGCAGTAAAAATCACTTTTAATTTTCGTGGCCAACAACCATTATTTATTCCGCTCCTCATACGAAACAGCTAATTCAAGACCCCTGTAGCTCCTGCCATCAATAAAAACCTTAACGCTGCAATTGGTTCCTCGTGAGAGTTGGTAGCCGCCTCCGCGACACAATCTTTTTTAATTTCTGCGTTACAAACGTTAGTTTACAGTACGTTTCGACGTCCATACTTAAGTAATTGCTCCAATCCTTTGGTTCCCGCTGTAGCTCTCGTACAAAATTCACACGGGAGAATACTATCTCTTCAATAACCAATCCCGAAACCATCGTGAAATGTGTGTAGAGTTTGTCTTCTCCCGCAGTTTAAGAGCATATAGCGCAACCGTCGTTACTGACTGTTCTTTCCCCATGACTACTTCGGAACGACTGAGTTTGAATTATGTAGCTGCGCCATTTTTCTCAATCTTGTCATCAGTCTTGCATGATCATAGAAGACGAAAAAAAAACAAATAAAAAACTGCTACGTGTAGACCAGGCTCATGGGGACCACACCCTGCCTATCCAACCCATGTTAATTAGGCAAGTACTTGACCCATTTCTGAAAAAACTATTTGATGCAGGACCTTAATATTTTTACTGTATGTTACATGTTATTAATAGAGCTCAGCTGTACTAAAATCTACTGTATCCATTTAATAGGTTTTAAGAAATACTTTTTTAAATTTATTATCAAGGAATATTAAGTTTTTTCCGCAGAAAACATTTTTTTTTTGTGAACTTCCTAATGGGGGGAATATTAATGAATGTAGTACCAGAGGTGGCTTTTTATGTTATGCAGAGTCTGTGAAAATTTCATTCATTTATCGATGATAGTTTCCGATATAATGGAGTATATGTACTGAAAATTTTAGTTTGCGGAAAATTGACTTTAAATAAAAAAAACTTGGGAAATTTGTTAATTATAGTTAATTAAAACTATCCTGCTGCATATGATGGCCCTTCTTTGGCCTCTAGCAGGTCTTCCAGCTTCTTTTTCATCTTCCTGGGTGTTTGTCTTGCTTTCTTGACCATATTAGATGCAGACCTGTCTCCATCGGCTATCCTCATTTTATCGCAAAGTTGCAGCCCAATTACCATATTTTCACCAGGATTAATTCCCAGCTTTTTCAGTACCCAACACTTTCCAATATTACCACAATCGAATGTAATAACAGCATCATGAACTCCTAGTTTATTGTATGCATGCCAACACACACAGTTTTAGGAAGGTGGTTCCAAATTATGCTGTTGAAACATTCATTTGGGTTCTGTGTCTGCCCATGCAGACATTTCCTTAGAAGGTCAGGATGAGACAAGTCTCTGAAAATAGGTTTAATTGCTGTAATAACAGCAGCAGGAAGAGAATACTGGTGAGAATAAGATTCTCCAGTTGCCTGAGCCCTATTGTATTTACACCACGAATTTTCTCCTGATGAATACTATCCATGACATGGGTTATCATCAGTAGAGGACTTATGGAAGAATATGTCCCAAACATCTCTCTTCATTTCCTCCAGATTTTCTTTATTTCTCCTAATTACCTGCCCATTGTACACCTACAAGTTTTCTATTTCTGTTTTAGTTAACCGACCCTGTCCGGTCAACAACTGAGGGGCTTATTTCAATAGCGGTACAGGTCCATTTTTGTTCATTCTGAGATACAGAATCCTAAAGTTAAATGAGCGCTGAAAAATCTGCAGCTGAGATACCAGAAATATTCAAGTATATATCTCTGTATCTCACATTGAACAAAAACGGACTTCTACCACTACTGAAACAAGCCCTTCAATTTTCCATCTTCTAATTTTTTCCTCTCATATCACCAGTTAGTTTTCTCAGCCTTGTTCCCCAACGTCAACAATTTTCCATCTTCTAATTTTTTTTCCTCTCATATCAACAGTTAGTTTTCTGCCTTGTGGCACATGGTAGGAAAATGCTCTTTAAATGATCGAAAAAATTTTTTTCAGCAAAATCCTTTTCAGAGTACTTCAATAAAACCTTAATTTATCGAAATATGATGAAAACTGAAAATCGATTTTTTCGACCTGAACCGCGGTGTGGTCGCCTTAACCCTAGGACGCCTAAGGGGGGGTTCGTTGAACCCACAATTTTTTTATGTCCCCTGCTTTTGCCCAAGTAACTTTCATATTGCATATTCCCTTTGAGTTGTTGTTTGTTGGCTATTTTATGAAACGTTAGTGTGAATATATTTTATAGAAAATTCCTGCTTTGAAAGAAAAAATAAATAAACTTATTATGGGCCCAACAACACCCCCCCCCCCCCCGCCCCCCCCCCAGGCTTCCGTGCTATAGAAAATTTCCCTTAGTAGGATTTCGTATTTCTCATCTCTACAACAATGAAAGTTAGTTTCTTGTTGGTTGGTATTCTTGATATTCGCAACAATCGGTTTACTTCCAGAGGAAGTGATTGTTGATGTCAGTCAGCTGTTATTTATCTTGTAAACTTGCAGTGAGTTAGTGCAGTTCCAAACACGTAGGCCTCCAGTAACTTTGGTGTCCTACACAGCAAAAACGAAACCAAGTAAAAACTTACTGATGTTGTCAACAATGCACCAAGATAAAGGCACTGTTGGAGGAGAGAAGAATAAAACCGAGACAAATGCATATTATAATTCCACTAAAGGTGAAAAATCAAAAGAAGGGACAACAGAAGCACGTCAGCCTCCTGCAGGGAACGGTCGGTGCCATATTTGTGTAAGAAAAGCTAAAACAAAGAAGCAGAAGTACAACAATCTAAGTAAACCAAAACAGTATTGTGGACAGTGTCGTAAACATGTGTGTAACACACATTCAGAAAAAATTGTGAAGTGTGTCTCATGCCTTGAAGTTGAGGACTCAGAGTAGTCTATTGTATGTGAACACATCTGTATTTTGTACTGCAATATGTCAATTTTTTACTCACTCAATTGAATATTTATAACAATTAACAACATTTATAAACCGATGCCTTAGTTAAAATACATAAACAATTATGGAAGTTGCAATTTTTCGTCAGTAAACTTATTTAGTACCTGTGGGCTCGCCGAACCCCCCCCCCCCCCCTCTTAGGCATCCAAGTTAGAAAAAAAAAAAAAGGCTTGGGCATCCTAGGGTTAAGACAAGTATTTTGCAGCGTCCAGTCTGTTGCTCGGTGGGCGCAGACGTGAACAAAGCGGGCCGACGGCGGCGTGCGCGCACGCCCGCCTATCGTGCCGCACGAGCGCCGCCGCTGACTTGCTCCGTCTCTTCCGAAACGGCCGGCCCGCCCACGAGCCCAGCCGTCGTCAAACTTGCGAGCAGTTTCAAGAGAGCACCTCGCCAAGTCTCACTCGGGCGGGCGACAGTTGCCGAACAACTTTAGCCAATCGTTATGGGACATTATCTCCAGCGGGCGTCCTAGCTTCCAGGTTGTCCCACTTTAACTTTCTTTCTCTCAACATTTTCAGCTGATCCTCTGCTGCGGCAGACATACCGACTTTGGTGATACGTTCTGCTGTCGGCATCACGAAGCAGCAAACCCATAATGCCTACAGGCTCCTTGCGGGTCGAAACAGCTAACTGGTACATGCAAGTTTTACGTGATGAAGACTCTTTCTCACTTACACTTTCGGTCAAAAGATGGAACACTCGAAGAATTGTGACTATTCTACCAGTAAATGCACTAAAAGAAATAACACTTGGAAGAGAAACACTAGTCAAACAGAAATTCACATACGTACCAACTGAATGTTACGAAATATGTCTAGTAAAATTAACTCGCTACTATAAAAATACGAGATTCCCTTCGAAACACTACTCAATCTCAGTTCACAAACTGAATCGAGTAAAACGAAATTGCCAATTTATTCGAACCCAAGCATATACAAAATTCAATGCAAATACTGCAACAAATTCTACATACGTGAGACGGGTAGAAACTTCAGTATTAGACACCCCGAACACAATAGATACAGCGACTTAAAATCCTAAAACACAGCACATAATTTAGAACAAGATCCAATTTCTACGTTAGAATCCAAAGGAGCACTTATGAACATTTTCAAAGAGATGGAAATCCATCTATATACAAACAATTGCCCACTACAGATTCTTAATGAACAGATCGATCTAAGGACAAAAAATACACCCAAAAGTTTATTGAAATTATCAATCAAGAAAACACACAGACACACAAAATATGATAACACAACCACAGATTATATAAGACCACCAACGATAACCGAAATTACAGCACGATAAACTAATTTCAACCATAGAATATCGCTCGAACATCTGTCAAATAAGCAGTCACATAATTGTTGCTTCAAACAAAAGGAAGACAATCTAAAAATTATATCAGATAACAAGTCACATCTAGTATAACAAACTGTTATTACTTCAAAAACACTTATGGGATGTAATCAAAAGACGACAGAACCACGATAGCGCATGGCTGTCAAACCCTTGTCACGTATATGTAACAAATTTTATAATAACGTTTTGCAATTTGTATTTACCTATAACGCTAGAAATATTGTACCAGAATTATGTAAAGTTAACTAACAGGAACCCTGACGATGGTTATTTGCCAAAATAGGCTGAACAGACCAATCAAATGGTTCAAATGGCTCTGAGCACTATGGGACTTATCTTCTGAGGTCATCAGTCCCCTAGAACTTAGAACTAGTTAAACCTAACTAACCTAAGGACATCATACACATCCATGCCCGAGGCAGGATTCGAACCTGCGACCATAGCGGTCGCGTGGTTCCAGACTGAAGCGCCTAGAACCGCTCGGCCACCCCGGCCGCCGAACAGACCAATCCTGGCATAAAACTGCGTCCACACAAATCGCACTGAATGGTTGGAGGAGGATGGGGTTCTAATTGACAGAACTTTGTTGCTTGACGCTTGGTCTTTTCATGTCGGCAGCGTTCTCCTTGTAACAAGTGGCAGCGGTGGATGTTGTGTTCTTTCACAGTACGCGGTCCACAGCACGTTCTTCCCATGCCTCTATGCTTTACCAGTCGTCTTCGTATTGTGTTTTGCCTGGCCTTTAAAGAGGTTCTATATGAGGTCTAATTGCCAGAGTTCACCATACAGCATACGGCGGGAAGCCTTGCATCACTCGTGCGAGGAACATGACCTAACCGTCTCAGCTGATGAAAGATGATGGTTGTCTCAATGCTGTTTAGGTGCGCTTCCTGCAGAGCCGCAGTGTCTGTCCTCCCATATAATGTTCAAGCTGTATCTCTTTTCTGTTGGTGGAAGCACTCAAGTCTGTTGTCACGGCGATAGTGTGTCCAAGTTTCACAGCCATACACAAACGTGGAAACAACAACAGGACTGTAAAGTGCGAGGAAAGATCAACAATTTATTTTAAGATTCACAAAGATAAATTCAGTTTTCATTTTCTTTTTCTTCGAAATAGTCATAACCTGTACACCGCCGGTTCTTTAAAGAATCGAACTCCCATGGATACAACGGCTCCAGACCTCTGATTACTTTACAAATGAGTTTATGTGTTAAATATCTTACGTCGAGCATGTAAGCGAGAAAAAGGTTAGCAAAGGTTTGAAATTATGTTCAAAGTTTGTTGGAAGTCGCTAAATCCCATCATCATGAAACAATCGATAAATATAGTTTGGATAATTTTGCGCTCCATTTTAAGCAAATGATA
The DNA here is from genome assembly GCF_021461395.2 of Schistocerca americana. Lineage (NCBI taxonomy): Eukaryota > Metazoa > Arthropoda > Insecta > Orthoptera > Acrididae > Schistocerca > Schistocerca americana. The sequence continues at coordinate 892,742,593 of NC_060119.1, read as the reverse complement.
GACGCATATCAATGTTTATAAATACTGAACTATTTGTCATACAATGACGGAATTTGTAGGTACATTCAGTGGTATATATGGATACTGTTTGCAAAATATGTTGCTAACAGAGACAGCAGTAAAGAAGTTATAATTAACAAGTCTGGCCTGATCCCGGAGTTTGCTGCATGAACGGCGACAATGCAGTAAGGGACGGACGTATTTCCTTTCAGTGGGGCATATCAGAGAGAAAGCGTTTCAAAAAGATTTGAAAGTATGTGTAAAGTTTGCTGCTAGTCAATACCTGACTCATTCACAAATACTGGATGAATATAGTCTACGTAACTTGCGCCTCGTGAGTTGCAATGCCTCAAGATGTGTACACATTTCCATCTGTAGCACTTGTTATATTGTGTTAAAACTTTAAAATAAAATTGTACATCTTAATGAGAAAATTATGACAACAGTTAAAATTTTTAAGTTCGGTAAATAATTAAAATAAATAGGCTACTGAAAATCAGATTTTGGTTGCCCCTGGAAGCCGTCAGATAGGCAGACTGCAACAGAGACGCAGTACCTGTGCCCCAGTTCGGTCGTTTCGAAATACAGGTGTTACCAACCCTCTCCTGGTAGATACACGAAGAGGTAATAGATACTGGTTGCGAAATGAGGGCTATAAAAGTACAGCTCGACGACACGTGACTATCTTCCCGAAGTATTACGTTTGACTGATATTTTAAAGCTTCGCTGAATTCGAATGAAGTCAGCACAGGGAGTGTTTTAAATAGAGTTAAGGCATGTATGTTCCATCGCTTCACAGTACTGTGAGAAAAAAATTCTTCTCCAGTCATCCGGCATTGACCAAATCGTAAGTCTGCATATGTCTTACAATGCATATGTCATACAATAATACAAAACTTGTGAGCTTCCATCAACATCTTTTGATATCGCCTTGTACACAGTTTCAGACAGCTAGGTTCCCTGGTAATAATTCAGTGTAAGAGTGTAGGAACACCAATCTTACAAAAGATATTCAAGCATGACATTCACAAGAAGTATTTCTGTCTCATTGTTGGTGAATGACGCAACCAGCCACAAATTTTTGGCTGGTTGCGTCATTTCACCAACTATCTTTAAGTTGTCCGCAGCTCGTGGTCTTGTGGTAGCGTTCTCGCTTCCAGCGCAGGGGTCCCGGGTTCGATTCCCAGCGGGGTCAGGGACTTTTCCTGCCTCGAGATGACTGGGTGTTGTGTCGTCTTCATCATCATCATTCATCCCCATTACAGTCGGAGGAAGGCAATGGCAAACCACCTCCACTAGTAGGACCTTGCCTAGTACAGCGGTGCGGGTCTCCCGCATCGTCCCCTGCGCTCCTCGGAGTATGGGACCTCATCGTCATCGTCGTCATCTTTAACTTCTGCGAAATTCACAGGATTTAACATTGATGAAATAACATCTGCTGATTTCGGCGAACATCTGGAATCATCGTCTGCTTGCACATTTTCAGCGGTTTCCTGCACTTAGCATTTTTTTTGGGGCTGATTTCGCGTTGGCTTCCAGCGCTACATATTTCTTGGCGTATGCCATTCGATTCGCTGAAACGCTAAACCCAAATTTATTTAGTCGAAGTATAGTTGGTGTTTTTCTGCTCAAGGTGGTGTGCAGTTGTCTTCGTCCAAGCTGTAAACCAACTCACCCGTCCTTTATACAGGGTCTACGTGATAATTAGGGAGTCAACAATGGCCCAAGACGCAATGGATGTTAAAAAAAAAATTGTGCGTGCTAAAACACACATCAGCTTTACATCCTCGAGCATCCCACGAATCGCGGCTTAGTGATGCAAGGTTTCTTAAAACAGTGCTATACGTACTTGCTTGATTATGCCGCAAGGAAAAGTACTGCTGTTACATAGAATAGGTGGAGAGCGTCTGACGTGGCCTTAAGTAAATGACTAATCTCGTCTCGCGGTTAGCGTGGATGTAGGATAACCACGGAAAGATGAGTGGCGTCATCTGGTCTAACATAACCACGAAATCCCTCGCAACAAATTTGTTGTATTAACTGTTGCGCTTGTGGAGACTGGACTGTTTTCCTGGCTGCAGTACCGAGACTCCGAAGATAACTGCGGTGTTCTCTTTCGGAATGAGTGAATAATCACAGTGCTAAATATGTGGTTAATCAATAAAAACAGCTGGCTTCTCAGTGATACAATTCGGTGGTCACGAAACACAGTTAGAACTCAATACTGCTGGGTATTTCGCAATGTTCTAAGAGTATTTAAAAATCCCCTTTCAGTTGGTTCGTTGTCATGAGTGGATAATACAGCTCCCCATCATACCATCATGACGCGAGTGAAGAAAGACACCGATTCTGTTGTGGGTAACTAAATATATTCTTCTTGACCCCGAACACAGTCACAGAGGACCTGCTCAAATGTGGTTTTTTGCTATTTTTCATAAACGTATAACTGAATTTGATCATGTCGAAGAGTCGGTCAGTGGTTAAGATGCGCAGTATTCATCGACGTACGTGTAATCTAAGTAAGAGAGTTGGTGTTTTCAATGAGACGCTCCGCCTGTTCCCGAAGTGAATGAGAGACTGCAGAGGTTCGGCATGGCCCGCTGCCTGCCGCCGGAAGTGACGCAACCCTGCATGAACGCAGGTACCTGTTGCCTCCCGGCAGCCGGGCAGCCGGCGCTTACCTGCTGCGGTCCATTCAGCCGCGCGGCAGTGTCGTCTGCCCGGCCTGTTTGTTCTTAGAACACGAGTCTTAACCGACTGTACCACAGTGAAAATTAGTTTCTCTTTTCTCGCTACTTTACATTTTGAGTTGTGTTACAACAACAAGTGATCTTTGGAATCTAGCAGGAACATCAAAAAATGGTTCAAATGGTTCTGAGCACTATGGTACTTACCATCTGAGCCGGCCGCTGGTGGCCGAGCGGTTCTGGCGCTACAGTCTGGAACCGCGCGACTGCTACGGTCGCAGGTTCGAATCCTGCCTCGGGCATGGATGTGTGTGTTGTCCTTAGGTTAGTTAGGTTTAAGTAGTTCTAAGTTCTAGGGGACTTATGACCTCAGCAGTTGAGTCCCATAGTGCTCAGAGCCATTTGAACCATTTGAACTTACCATCTGAGGTCACCAGTCCCCTAGAACTTAGAGCTACTTAAACCTAACTAACCTAAGGACATCACACACATCCATGCTCGAGGCAGGATTCGAACCTGCGATCGTAGCGATCGCGCGGTTCCAGACTGAAGCGCCTAGAACCGCTCGGCCACCGGAACATCAGCTGCATTTTTTCTTGACCATATAGAAAATAAGCTTTTCAAAGAGCAAACAATGGTAGCTGACAAGATAATGGATTAGAGATGTTACGTAAAATGACATGATTATTTTGTTCTAGTGAATAAATAAGAAGCATCTTCGTCAGAAAGTCAGTGACCTTCATAAAACATAAAAACATACAATTCGCCACTGAATATGAAAAAGAGAAGAGCACGAACATTTTAATGAAAAGAAGCGCATCGTATGGGATGATGCACAATTCCTCATGTCCTCCCACGACATAAAAAAGCGTTTTTTTATTCCATGTTCGACAGAATAATCCACTAACCACAGTCTTGTAAGAACAGTGAAACAGAGCTCAAATGTAGAGACACATAGCCACAGTAATTGGACACAGTACTGAATTAGTTAATAAAGTCTTCAGAGTACAACCTGACTAAAAGAAGCGATCGGTTGGTAGCACACATTCTGAGGCATCAAGGGATCACCAGTTTAGTACTGGATGGAAGCGCATGGATAAAAATCGTGAGGGAGACCAAGAGATGAATACAGTAAGCAGATTCAGTAGGATGCAGGTTGCAGTAATTACGCCGAGATGAAGAGCCTTTCACAGGATAGAGCAGCATGGGGGGGATGTTTCCAGAATGAGATTTTCACTCTGCAGCGGAGTGTGCGCTGAGATGAATCTTCCTGGCAGATTAAAACTGTGCGCCGGTTCAAATGGCTCTGACCACTATGGCACTTAACTGCTGAGGTCATCAGTACCCTAGAACTTAGAACTACTGAAACCTAACTAACCTAAGGACATCGCACACATCCATGCCAGAGGCAGGATTCGAACCTGCGGCCGTAGCAGCCGCGCGGTTCCAGGCTGTAGCGCCTAGAACCGCTCGGCCACTCCAGTCGGCTGTGTGCCGGATCAAGCCTCGAACTCGGGACGTTTGCCTTTCGCGGGCAAGTGCTCACCCACTGAGCTACCCAAGCACGACTCACGCCCCGTCCTCACAGCTTGTCCGCGAAAGGCACAGGTCCCGAGTTCGAGTCTCGGTCCGGCACACAGTTTTAATCTGCCAGGAAGTTTCATGATGGGATGCATTTTACCAGTCTTTGGACTGAAGACCACAACAACAACGACACCTACTACACAGAAAAAATTGTATTTATTGTTAGTATTTTACTACAATTTTCAAACATCATTTTTGCATAATAATTGTACTGTACCCATAATGTCGTACAATTAAAACTAAATTATACCGCAGCTTCTTCAAGTGTTACAACATGTCATTTCTAAAGCGCAAAATAAATCGTAGGTACCGGTAGCTGCAAAGACTACGGTCACTATAGCTACAGAAACGGAGAACACAGTGACGGCCGGTCAAGCGTTCCCTGGGCTAAGTCGTGCTATGGAAGTGGGCCTGGTGGCTTGGGGCAGGTAGACATCCGGCCGTGCAGACAATGCGCCCCACTCCAGGCTGTGCACGTGTGGCTGACAGTGAGCGGCGCACCAAAGCCCCGACCTTGGCGGAGGGCGTGCATTCCAGTCAGCCCGCGGCCGCCGTGCCTCCGGCTTCTCAACTGTGACGCGCCGTTCACCCTTCCGCTTCCTCGGTTCAAACCATTATACCACGATTATAATCACGGCGATGTCACGGGAGAGGGATCACAGGCTCCTCTACGCGGGGCAGAAAAACTGTCCTTGTCCTGTCGATGAACCGCAATGAGCGTTTCAAGTGATTTACTGGCGTCACGACAAACATTTATACTCTGCAGCAGAGTGTGCGCTGATTTTGGACTTCTTGGCAGATTAAAACTGCGTGCGGGACCGGGATTCGAAAATGGAACCTTTCCTTTTAGCGGGCAAATGTTCTATCGACCGAGTCCGCTCGAACAGCTTCATTGCAACACTTCCTCCCACTTACCAAACTTCACAAATTACGAATTCGAATCCCGATCTGGCCCTCTGGTATGTGCCAAGACGTATCTAAATCAGAATGTCGGACAGGTATACACTCAGTCGCAAAAGTATTCGGACAGCACGTAACGGCGCATAATTTTGCAGTTTGCCGCATGGACAAATACAGAAATTGCACTTAGTAATGTATTTGGGAATCTGGGTACGATGTCGCAACGTGAAACACGCGTCAAATACGAAGAATTGTTGTTGGACATGTGTCTGTTACGTAATATTTCCTGAAAACGGCATGGGAAGGTGCAACACAAGTATTCGGACAAAGGCGGACAACGTGAGAAATGGCTCTGAGCACTATGGGACTTAACATCTGTGGTCATCAGTCCCCTAGAACTTAGAACTACTTAAACCTAAGGACATCACACAACACCCAGTCATCACGAGGCAGGGAAAATCCCTGACCCCGCCGGGAATCGAACTCGGGAACCCGGCGCGGGAAGCGAGAACGCTACCGCTTCAACGTGAGACAATAGTTCACTTCGAGACGCACAGAGGGTGAAGCGACTGCAGTGTGTCCGACATTTCCGCGAGACGATAGCGATGATTAGTAAACACGTATCGCGAGCCTGTGCAGGTCGACGATGGGACGCAGAGGGAAGTGTTCTACGTTCGAGCAAAGGCAACTTGTCGTTTATCATCACGCTAAGAGGAAAACCTGCAGGGAAATTGCCGCAATAGTGAACATGAAGAAAAGTACAGTTCACGACATTATTAAAAGGTTCGAGAAAGAAGACCGATTGGAATTCCGTTGCAGTACAGGACGGCCACGGACATTTTCACAGAGAGATGAACGTGTGATTGTGCGAAAGATACAACAGAATCCGAAAATATCTGCCACATGAATTGCAAATGAGGTGGAGGGAGACCCTGGTATGAAAGTTCATCCCGAAACAGTGCGGAGAGTACTACGATGATCGCAGTACCATGGTCGAGTGGCACGGCGAAAGCCATTCATAAATGCAGTGAACCAGAAGAAACGTATACAGTTTTATTATGTAAGTTAATGATAAAAAATCATTCGCATTTCCACGTGATAAGAGCAATGCAACTGAAAAGGGCTTTTTCTTTGTTGTTACAAAGTGGTGGGAGCACCACAATGAATCAAAGAATGGGAAAGACATAGTGTGTGGCTTTCTTTATTGAAAAGGCAAGACACAAAAGATCAGAGAAATTTCAAAACGCTATACAGCAAACCACCACCCTCTCGGCCATCCACAACAAAAGGGCACAGGAAATGAATGGAAAGAGGGAGTGTGGGTTTGAAGCACCATACAGGCAGACCAACCCGAGAAGTGACGAAGATATGGACAGAATTCGACGGGCAAAAGCGAATCAAAGACATCAGCTGCCAGTGGGCATTGACTTATATCAATGGGGTACGTTTAAAATTTGTGTTGTACCGGGATTCAAACAAGGCTCTCCTTCTTACTACGCAGATGAGCTGACCACTACGCCATTCGGACACAATGGACACCACAACTGCACAGAGTAGCCTAGCGCGCCTCCATCAGACGCAAATTCTCAACTTATACCACTCACTACTGATGTAGTGCTCCTACTCATTAGCACAATTACTTGTGGCATCTAAAAAAACGGTTCAAATGGCTCTGAGCACTATGGGACTTAACGTCTGAGGTCAACAGTCCCCTAGAACATAGAACTACTTAAACCTAACTAACCTAAGGACACCACACACATCCATGCCCGAGGCAGGATTCGAACCTGCGACCGTAGCGGTCGCGCGGTTCCAGACTGAAGCGCCTAGAACCGCTGGGCCACTGCGGCCGGCGTGTCATCTCGTCAGATCCCGTGAGAGTTCGAGCTATGTGTGCATCTACAATGAAGGGGTCATTTGCCGTCATCGCCTGAATTATATATGTGGTGTCTGTTCTTTCCGACATGACATGACCACACATATAACTCAGGCGGTGATTGCCAATTATCCCTTCAGTGCAGATGTCAAGCTCGAACTCACATGTGAATTGGCGATCTGCCGCAAGTAATTGGGCTATGAGCAGGGGCACTAAATCAGTAGTGTGTGGTATAAGTTGAAAATTGGGGTCTGACTGGAGGCTTGCTAGGGTTGTGAGTGACCACTGCGTCCAGATGACGTAGTGGTCAGCGCATCTGCCTAGTAATAAGGAGAGCCCTGTTCGAATCCCAGTATGGCACAAATTTACAATTTACCCCACTGATGTAAGCCAGTGGCCACTGGCAGCTAATGTCTTCAATTTCCGTATGTCTTGATTCACAGTGGCTGCAGGATCAAAATGGTGTCCACATATAGAATTCGACAGGTTTTCCAGTGTTCACCACAGAAGTCTGTTCGTAAGGCATCAAAAGAATTTCGAATCCCTCGAACTACAGTGCACCGGAATGCCGGGATGGTTCCTATCAAAGGGCACGGCCGACTTCCTTTCCCGTCCTTCCCTAATCCGATGAGACCGATGACCTTGCTGTCTGGTCTCCTTCCCCAAAACAACCAACCTACATTGCACCGGGTACTCGGAAAGTGTTTCCATCGACTAGATACTGTATGTGCCACAAGGAGAGCGCATACAGAACGTGGGAGTTCGAGCGTCTCCGTAATGCTCTAGCGCTTACCAACAATGTGGACAACTTGAGGAAACGCGCGGCTCTGGCATATGCTCGGTCTCTTCTCCTAATCCAATCTGATAAGGCTCTTAGACAGACGAACAATATTCAAGAATAGGTCGAATACGTGTTTTATATGGCACTTATTTTGTACATAAATTACACTTCCTTAAGATTCTACCACTGAGTATCAGCCTGCATATTTCCTCTAGGGACTGGACGCTCGTCAGTCGGAATTCACTCCCGATTCACAATAGAAAAGCCGAATCGAATAGGCACTATGCCATTCGGACAAACAGACGTAGCACCATGTAAAACATAATTGACAAATAAAGGTGCATTTCACGATTATTGGGTCGTATAGTGAATCTCTGCTCCAACCACAGCCTATGGCCAAACGAAACAACAGCATTATCGTGTTCGAAATAGCATAACCACAGCATAAAAAGACGGACACGATGATACTTCCCGGCAGGCGAAAGTAAATGTGAGACACATCGACAGTGCGCCATCCGCTCTTACAAAATTTTGATGGTGAGAGCTACACATCAGTGCCATCTGGAGGGACGATACAATGTTGTGTATTCAGTTGGTTGATTTTACAGAACATCTTTTGCAGTTCAGTTGTGAATAAGTTTACCAATAGCCCGTTATACGCGGAATTTCAACGTCAGACCAAAATCAGTCCGAAGGACATGAGTCTGAAGATTATAAATCAGCTTACTTATAGGAGAGTAAAGGATTAACGTGACGTCTTCATCTGTTCATCTTCATCATTTCGCTCAACAGCAATCTGGTGATAAAACCAATGCTCAGTCCACGAAGTTCTGATAATGTCACAATCTTTATTCCACAAAAAAGTGTGGGTGTACTTTGGTATAATGGTAGGACTGCCAAATGATACTTCATTTCGTAACTGATAAACACCCCTGCAAAATAATATAGGGAAGAAAATATACACTAGATAATGCTTTGAAATGTAACGCTCGAAGAGAAAAATTGTACAACTTACGTAGTGCCGCAGACTGCAGAAGAAATAGAACTCACCTGGAAAAGAAAATATTACATTAGTAGACGCAAAAAAGTACAAAGAAAGTAACAAAGTAAAAACAATGTTTAGCAAATGCAGGCATCATCTGAACGGGACACAGTGATCGATCTACACTCCTGGAAATTGAAATAAGAACACCGTGAATTCATTGTCCCAGGAAGGGGAAACTTTATTGACACATTCCTGGGGTCAGATACATCACATGATCACACTAACAGAACCACAGTCACAGACACAGGCAACAGAGCATGCACAATGTCGGCACTAGTACAGTGGTTCAAATGGCTCTGAGCACTATGGGACTCAACTGCTGACGTCATTAGTCCCCTAGAACTTAGAACTAGTTAAACCTAACTAACCTAAGGACATCACAAACATCCATGCCCGAGGCAGGATTCGAACCTGCGACCGTAGCGGTCTTGCGGTTCCAGACTGCAGCGCCTTTAACCGCACGGCCACTTCGGCCGGCTCTAGTACAGTGTATATCCACCTTTCGCAGCAATGCAGGCTGCTATTCTCCCATGGACACGATCGTAGAGATGCTGGATGTAGTCCTGTGGAACGGCTTGCCATGCCATTTCCACCTGGCGCCTCAGTTGGACCAGCGTTCGTGCTGGACGTGCAGACCGCGTGAGACGACGCTTCATCCAGTCCCAAACATGCTCATTGAGGGACAGATCCGGAGATCTTGCTGGCCAGGGTAGTTGACTTACACCTTCTAGAGCACGTCGGGTGGCACGGGATACATGCGGACGTGCATTGTCCTGTTGGAACAGCAAGTTCCCTTGCCGGTCTAGGAATGGTAGAACGATGGGTTCGATGACGGTTTGGATGTACCGTGCACTATTCAGTGTCCCCTCGACGATCACCAGTGGTGTACGGCCAGTGTAGGAGATCGCTCCCCACACCATGATGCCGGGTGTTGGCCCTGTGTGCCTCGGTCGTATGCAGTCCTGATTGTGGCGCTCACCTGCACGGCGCCAAACACGCATACGACCATCATTGCCACCAAGGCAGAAGCGACTCTCATCGCTGAAGACCACACGTCTCCATTCGTCCCTCCATTCACGCCTGTCGCGACACCACTGGAGGCGGGCTGCACGATGTTGGGGCGTGAGCGGAAGACGGCCTAACGGTGTGCGGGACCGTAGCCCAGCTTCATGGAGACGGTTGCGAATGGTCCTCGCCGATACCCCAGGAGCAACAGTGTCCCCAATTTGCTGGGAAGTGGCGGTGCGGTCCCCTACGGCACTGCGTAGGATCCTACGGTCTTGGCGTGCATCCGTGCGTCGCTGCGGTCCGGTCCCAGGTCGACGGGCACGTGCACCTTCCGCCGACCACTGGCGACAACATCGATGTACTGTGGAGACCTCACGCCCCACGTGTTGAGCAATTGGGCGGTACGTCCACCCGGCCTCCCGCATGCCCACTATACGCCCTCGCTCAAAGTCCGTCAACTGCACATACGGTTCACGTCCACGCTGTCGCGGCATGCTACCAGTGTTAAAGACTGCGATGGAGCTCCGTATGCCACGGCAAACTGGCTGACACTGACGGCGGCGGTGCACAAATGCTGCGCAGCTAGCGCCATTCGACGGCCAACACCGCGGTTCCTGGTGTGACCGCTGTGCCGTGCGTGTGATCATTGCTTGTACAGCCCTCTCGCAGTGTCCGGAGCAAGTATGGTGGGTCTGACACACCGGTGTCAATGTGTTCTTTTTTCCATTTCCAGGAGTGTAGTTAATGTACAGGTAAAATGCCACAGGTTGCGCATTATGCGATTCATTCGTCTAGCTTCACTCGTCTGACAGACACTGCCCTGGTGGTTTAAAGAATCAGTCGGCATTGTCGTCAACACGAAGCGACGATGGTGCCAGCCGGTGCTTTAACCTCTTAACGTGTGGCCGCCAGGGCAAAGACCATCTGACGTGTGAAGCGCGTCAAAGAAATCAAATAATACGCGACATGTGATGTTTTTATCTGTACAGTAATGCGCTGCTTCTTAATCAAAGGGACAATAATGCCTATGAAGCTTTAAATGGCGTTTTGCGCATTAAAATCTTCCCTTTACTATCCAACCCCCCTGGTGTTCGCGATGTTTCGGGAAGTATATACACTGACGGAATGCTGAAGAAGATTTTACTGCAAGGGCAGAAACGTCTGTTCTGCAGTTCGAGCCCAGTTCGCATCTACATTATCGACTAAAAACAATTGCTACTGAGGGTGGCTGAAAAAGACAGAAAATTAAGATTATGTCCGGATTATAACGTCGTTTTAAGGTGTTCTCTGAAGATGGGAACGCAGCTGCCAGTCTTAGAACATTTTCAAGTATCCTGCTTCTTCTGTTTGGTTTGACATCAAAATTGTACAATAAACAAAAACAGGCGGTATCTTATCAGTTAAATAACTGTTTAAGATTAAAAATAGCAGAAACGTCAGCAGCCATAATGATGACCTAGTATTCTCCTGCACTTCGTAAAAGTGTGTGCCAGTTGACGATACACACTGCACTGATGTTTTAAAGTATGTCATCCGATGATTGCAGTCAGCCCAAACGTGTAACCAGAATCACAAACAAAAAGTGCGAACAAGAATGAAAAATTTTATGTGTTTATTTAAGATTATTCTGATGCTCAGCACAAAACCGTAACAATTAACTACGTCTAAAACTCAAAAGAACACATCTGACACAAATTTAAGACAAGTCAAGGACGCAGTACATACAAGAAACGAAGGAACAAACCCCACTAATCGCAGTACCTTAATGGAGGTATATGCATCGGAATGGCTATGCGAATTTCTTAGCGCCACTCGAATCAGGATGATGGAGGAAATTTTTATCGCTATAAACTTGCTGGTAAGCGAAAATACAGCTCATGATCCTTAATACACTAGATTAAATAGCAGAACTCTCCACACAGCCTCACGGCTGCGTTTGAGTGCTAGTTGGATAGTTTATCTGGCGTTTAAGTTGGTCAACGCATACAACATATATGTGCGCCCACTGAGGTCGACAGCCAAACTACTGCACCCAGCTTCGTGCTACCGCTCAGACAGCAACGTGTAAACTAGCCTGAACAAGTGCCCACTGAATACTGCACAGCTTTACCCGCAGTCGCCGGCCGGTGTGGCCACGAGGTTCTAGGCGCTTCAGTCTGGAACCGCGCGACCGCTACGGTCGCAGGTTCGAATCCTGCCTCGGGCATGGATGTGTGTGATGTCCTTAGGTTAGATAGGTTTAAGTAGTTCTAAGTTCTAGGGGACTGATGACCCCAGATGTTAAGTCCCATAGTGCTCAGAGCCATTTACCCGCAGTCAAATCCCCGATTTGAATATGGCTGAGCATTTACAGATTGTTATGGAAGTCGATTTGATGCCAAACGACGGACATCTATGGACTACTCGAGAGCAGAGCTTGTAATGTCACGGACAACCAAACACATTTCGAGATGCTTTCAACCCAACATATTTCGAGATACTTTAAAGTGAGCGCTTTAAAAAGTGGCAATTTTAGGTGGGAGCGGTGAGGGAGATGTGTTTGATCCTGCAGCCACCGTGAACCAAGACATAAGGAAATTGAAGACATTAGCTGCCAGTGAGAGTTGATTTATGTCAACAGTTTACACAACTACGGTTGTCGGTAAGATACTGGTAGAGATTGGGTGTATACTACCACCTATGCAACACTGTTAACCCAGCATGCAATTGCACGGTAGCATTTACCAAGTGTCTTTGAAGTCAGTACCGCCATTAGACTGATGTTTCTTTACTGTGTTACATTTACACTTACACAATCATGATTGTTAAAGTCCCATTATCAAGTGTTTTAAGTGTTATACAGTGCCTAAGAAGGCACTGTATAACAGTTAAAACGCTTGATATGGCATTAAGAAGAAACAACAGTCTAATGATGGTATTGACTTTAAAGAAATATATTATGGCTGTGGCCCCGCATTATGAAAAAATTATTTAACAAATGCTTTTTCACTCCCCTTGCTGCGTTTTGTGTGTCGCTCTTATTCTTATTTGCAACCGAGTGGAGAGATCCCGGTTTATTGCAGAGTTCTAATACGAAACCCAAGATAACAAAAGGGACCGGCGATCGCTATCATGCGTCACTTCCGCTTTCGCAGAAATACAAAATAAGAGAAAGAGGAGGCCTCGTTCCCCCGCACCACTCCTCTCTAGGCTCGCGGCCGACTGCCGCGTTAGAGCGTCCGCGAGATACATTTATGAGCAAACTTAGACTGCAACTTCAGACACGTGTCTGGCTTTTTCATGACCTAGTTTACACCATCATCACACATATCCCTAGCTGGTTAAACGAAAGGTCAGAAATTTGAAATTGACGTGGATGAACTTGCCTCCTATTCACTAATTTAGTAAGGTGCAAGGCTGTTTCTTCAGTACATTACACGAGATAACGTATTTTCACAATAAGGGCAAAATGTTTCTGCCAGATACCAGAAAAGCAGACAATGTACTGGACGGGCAGTATTTACGAGCCTGCCCCTACCTGCGGAATAGCCCTGAGCAGAGGCCGAGGAGGCTCTCCATTGGTAATGGCTGTAGAGGGCTCGAGGTGAATAAGATGGCAGCGCCGACCATAGAGCGCGCTCATCAGCGGAGCGAGTGTTTACTCTGGCGGCCGCAGCCAGCCGGCGGCTATGCCGCTATACGCGCCGCTGCCACACAGCAAAGGCGCTCCGCGCGGTACCGTCCTCCCGCATTCAAGGGATCGCCGGCAAGCCTTACTGATGCGAATACGCTTCAAGGCCAATACCCACATCGGAGGGCTCCAGTTCGACTGGCAGACGAAACTTAACAGGAACCTGTAAAGTGTACCCATTGTGAAGAGCGTTAGCTTCAATCGTCGAAGTTAAATTCGGGCATACTCACAGGGAGTATTACATAACCATTACCGTTCATAATATATATATAAATGACCTAGTGTTCGCGGTTAATGCTATTGTATACAGGGGCCATTTATAGTAGATGATCACACAAAAACTAATCGCATGAAGACTGATGCGTAGAAGATTAATTGCAGGAATCTCCAGGAAAATTTTGGAAATTTGTGGTAAGGTCTTATGGGACCAAACTGTTTAGGTCATCGGTCACTATGCTTACATACTACTGTATCTAACCTAAACTAACTTACGCTAAGAACAACACACACACCCATGCCCGAGGGAGGACTCGAACCTCCGACGGGAGGAGCCGCGGAAACCGTGGCAAGGCGCCCTAGACCGCACGGCTACACCGCGGCCTAATCTTCAGGAAGTGTGGTTCACCAAGATGGCGTTCGATCGGTACTTTAATACTGATCGACAGTCTACAACCTGTCCCGTAGAGGATTGGTGAGACCAACTAAAGGCGATCCCAAGTAGAGCAATACGTTTAGTCGCAGGTTCGTTTAGGAACCGAGAATGCGTCACTGAGACGCTCATTCAACTCGAGTGGCAGATACTAAAAGCATGTGGTTGTGCATCACGGTATAGTTTACTGTTAAAATTACGAGAGGTACGTTCCTAGAAAAATCGGCCAATATATTGTTTCCTCCTACGCATATCTCGAGGAACGACCATGAAGGTAAAAATTAGATGGATTCAAGCTCACAAGGAAGCTTGCCAACAATCGTTTCCCCCACGCACCATTCGCGACAGGAACAGGAAAGGGGAGAAGTGACAGTGGTAAACCAAATACTCTTTGCCACAAACCGTGAAGGCAGCTTGCGGTATAAATGGTTCAAATGGCTCTGAGCACTATGGGACTTAACTTCTGTGATCATCAGTCCCCTAGAACTTAGAACTACGTAAGCCTAACTAACCTAAGGACATCACGCACACCCATGCCCGAGGCAGGATTCGAACCTGCGAACGTAGCGGTCGCGCGGTTCCAGATGTAGCGCCTAGAACCGCTCGGCCACACCGACCGGCTCTTGCGGGATATACACGTATATCTAGATGCGCACGGGCCGGTGCCTAGTTTCATGGTCTTGTTGTCGATGATCTGACCCGACAATGTTATATCCAAATAGCGACGCTAAATTTTCCATGACGTCTTATGCAACACGAAATAGTTTGAGGCAGTGAAAAACAGCCTGTACAATGAGAAAAATAACGAAATTACACGGAGTGTAAGAAATTGGACAAACTGAACTACAACAAACCACAGAAAGGATGAGAGAAAATTTTAGTCACTGAGGAGAAATCACTAAGTCCCACACGGTTCAATTTTTGATCGACTAATTCTCCTTATATTTGTGAATGACCGTCCGCTTAACATACATAAGTAGAATTGCTATTTTTACAGACAATACTGGCGTTATAATAAATCCCAGTAGAGGGAAACAAATTGTTAATGATGTTTTTGGAAGAATTATTAAGTAGTTCTCTGAAAATGGACTCTCCCTAAATTTTGAGAAAACACACGACATTGGGTTCTTTACACCAAATAGCGAGACAACAATACTGATGTAGCATATGAACAGGAGTCAATAAAGACAGCAGAATGCTCCACATATTTGCGTGTACATACTGATGAAAACTTGAACTGGAGAAGACATACTACAGAACAGCTCAGTGCTTCGGTTACTTTTGCTGTTCGTGTGATTGCTAGAGTTGGAAACAAAGAAATCAACTGCTTAACATATTTTACATATTTCCACTCAAAAGCATCTATTTTCTGAGTCATCAGCCTTCTGAGTGATACAATGCGGCCCACCATGAATTCCTCATCTGTGCCAAACTCTTCATCCCAGAATAGCAATTGCAACCTACGTCCTGCCGGATGTATTCCAGTCTCTTTCTCTACAGTTTGTACCCTCTAAAGTTCCCTCTAGTACCATGCAAGTTATTCCCTAATGTCTTATGGAGTAATCTTCTGGGACAACTGATTACTTAGAAAGAAAGTTTGTGGTGTAGACCTGCAGTCATTTTAAAAGTACATCTTTAGGAAATTAGGCATTTTAACTGCATCTTCACAATATACATTTTCGCTAGTGGAATTCGTCATACATAAACCATTACTCTTAGACAAGAATATGAATTTTTTTATCATTTGCCCAATAATAGAAAAATACCTGAATGGTAGCAAAGCAAGTTTGAAATCCAGCCTAAAATCATTTTCTGTACAACTCCTTTTCCATAAAGTTTTTTTTAACTTAATAACATGCAAAAGACATGGTTTTAAGAGTAGTTGCATGAGTAAGACTAAAAATTAATATCTTCATTAATGTTAATAACTGCTCATATAAACATATCCAGTAAAAGACTCACTCCGCATCATTTCGACAAAAAAATTAAAATTATCTATGGCACAAGTAACTAACTATCCAATGCGGCGCTATCTGTACCCACAAGCTGTACTGCGACGGCGAAAATACCAGTCAGCCATGCAGCCTGACACACAATGTTTTCGTATCGACATTTATGCGATATGTCTTTATAAAGGCCGCGCGGGATTAGCCGAGCGCTCTGAGGCGCTGCAGTCATGGACTGTACGGCTGGTCCCGGCGGAGGTTCGAGTCCTCCCTCGGGCATGGGTGTGTGTGTTTGTCCTTAGGATAATTTAGGTTAAGTAGTGTGTAAGCTTAGGGACAGATGACCTTAGTAGTTAAGTCTCATAAGATTTCACACACATTTGAACATTTGACTTTATAAACAAAGTTTCGCAAAGTGTCCTGTTTTGATCGACTGCCTACATCGATGGAGGACGATAAGTGGCAGACAATATTCGTATAAACTGTTCTCGGTGCACTTTAGGATTAGTTCTCAATCAAAGTCCCAGCATTCGACAACAGCCATCAATGTCTCCCTCAGGGAAGAAACTGACTGTCAAAGAAGTAACGGAACACAGATTATTTAACTTACCTTTCATACTCTCTCCTGGAGGGAGGTCCTAGCCACACGACATTTATTTTATTTAGTCGGTAGATTTGGTTGTACAGTTCGGGTTCTATTTATTTTCGAATTTTCAGTTTATTATCTATTGCTCTTTCTCATTTTGATTTTGAGGAGGTATGAAGATGTAGTAATATCAAAAAAGACTATGCACGTGACATTTCATCGTCGGAGTCAACGTAATCTCTGGTCGCAATGAGCACTGCTACATACATGTGATTCCGTTACTACTTGCACAGTCGTTTGCTTTTCTGGTGAAGAAAATGGTGGTTATTGCCGAAAGCTCGGATTCTGATACAAAGGTAACGCGACAAGTGCAACGAGAACAGTGACGCAGTTCCCCTCCCTTGCCAGAGCATAACTGATTGTCCTATCCCTTTTACGCTGACCACAACACACGTTTACCTTTGGACTGTCGCACACAATTTAAATGCTAAAGTTGCGTTTCTCAAATCCTTACATTGTGTCGGTTTACTTTCCGGACACATGAAAGCAACCTTCGTCCGTGGACTTTTTTTTCTTTCTTTCTTTTTCTTTTTTTGACCTGGGAGATTACTTGCGGGAGTCGCTACTACAATCTTGCGACTCTGAACAAAAGTGGGGGTGAGATGCTAATACAACAATTCAACATGAGAGTTCTCTTAGCCTCTCTCACCTCAGTTCTCCACAATCCTACCTACACGTGATGGCCCCGTTAAACTGAGCAACCCTGTGGAAGGTTGGGTAACCAACCCCAGCGGGAAACTGGGTCAGCAAGCCGACAGGATGTGGAGGACAGTGGAAGGCAGCGGGAAACCAACACTGGAATTACTTCCCGAGACGTTCATGGGATGGACCTCTTTCTAAAATATTCCTGAGGTATAACGAGGGCTCCAGAGATTAGGGCAAATGGAAAAGGATGGAAGGAGAAGAAGAAGGAAGACTTATTGAGGATTCCCTTCTCCAAGAAGGGAAATTAGAAAACGCCAAACATGAAATGACAAGAAACAAATACTTTTATCAGACAGAAGCATATCCTTGAAGCCAAGGAGCTTCAAACTCTTGTGTAGCCCACAGTCCCTTGTGCACCGTGGTTGGTGGCGGCATCTGCAACTGCCGAGACTCTTGACTGACTGATTTGGCTAAGTTCCAGACAAAGGCCAGTTATACCCGATTCAAATCGGCATCACTCGTGGTCGGAGCCCAGACCTCATCTTCTTCATGAAATTTCGCATTCCTTGATCCTCGGTACCACAGATTGGTGTCGGTGTGCTTCTGTCCGGAAGTTAGGCTGGACCTGTGTGTCAACAATTGGGTAGTGGTGGTGGTGGTGGGGGAGGGGGGGGGGGACTATGGAGACATTTTCGTCAATCACCTACAACTTTCGTTGGGTGTAAACATTATATCGAAAACCGCGCCTTACTATCTATCCCTATTTCTGAAATATAAACGATCAAAGTTGTAAAAACCTTTTGGAATACCTTGGACATGGGGTTTGATGTGGAGGACATTTGTAACTAATTAACTAATCGTAAAGTAACAATCCACTTCAGTTGCAATGAAAATTTGTTTATTTAACAACATGACTGGCTTCTGACCATTAGAGCTCCATCCTCAGAAGCTAACAACTATAAAGACAGGAGGGGGAGACCAGTTACAAAGTCCATGCAAGGAGTTGCCAAAAATGAGTTATCCGCAAGAGGTTGTCAAACTCAATTAAAAACAATCACACATGCGCGGTGGTCAAGCCAGCCAATCTCATTCTTCGCAAACCGGTCGCGCAGTTAAATAAAATCTCATCACAACTGAAGCGGATTCTTGATTTACGAACCCTGTTCGTGGCTTCAATTCATTTACTTTTGGTTTTTTAAATTCTTCGCATTGGACTGTTTATGCTTGTAACAACAGCTCTCTCTAGTGGTAAGAACAGGAAATGAGAATCGGTGGGTAATAAAGAGTTTTTTGTTTCGTGTGTAGGTGGCATCTAACCGGGCAACTTAGTTTCTGCTCATTACGAGAGCATCCGGAGAACTCCTTAACCTCGCTATTTTTATCTGAACGTTTTTGTAAAGCTGGCTTCATTAAATTTAAAGTGAAGAACAAAATATCGCCCGACTTATAGATGCAGTGCGTGGGCCAGCTGCGCTACAACTTGCGCTCGAGTTGGACGCTAATGACGCCGCCTGTTACTCCTGCGAATTCGAGACGAGTCACATCACACAGGGGGCAGGATAGCAGGCCACCTTCATTAGAGGCCCCTGTCGTTCGATTCGACTTCCTACGCTTCCAAGAATATAACGAACTGTAGACGCGGTGCACTTTCCCGGACGACGCGTGGGCTGCGAAAAGGGAGGGAGCCGGTTGAAAGCACCCTTGTACGACGCCTATAACGCCGCTAGTATCGTTTCTCACCGTGAGAACTGGTCAAGTACTGATTGAGTGGGCGGCAGTGGCAACACCGCTCAGAAACGTGATATCTATCAGAAACCGCGCAAGTGGAGTTATTCTCGCCTCCAGTGCAACGATCAAATTCAATTAGAAAACGTCAAATCTGGGAAGAACTAAGACATAGTGCGGATGTCAAACTGTCCATCGAGATCATGCTGTAAAAAGAAATTTATCATCCGTTCGACATTCAACTGATCTGCTTAAACGGGATGGAAATTTCAAAGCCAAACTTTTGGTTCAGAAAGAAATACACTTGAACTGAATTTATACAGCTCAGTATATACTAGTGACAGCCATTCATTAAATAAAATAAAAAAACTAACAAGTATCCCGCATTGTTTGATGGTAAGTGGTACTTCAAAGTTTAAGTACTTAAGTAAATAGGACTGTTACATTCGTTTCTTTGAAAACAATGATTCTTCAGACAAGGTTTCGTTGTATTCAACTGGGAACAAGAAGACAACGACAGCACTTCTTTGGAAATTTTCAACCTCAGTTCTGAATATATCGCTGCCGTTTATTCTTTAAGTTGTAGCTCCTTATTTTGCGTTAATATGCATATTACACACACTTTTAGCTTTACAGACGCACTGTTGTCGCACGGCATTCGCCTGTGGACAATTTTTAGATGCATCAGTACATTAGTGAAGCGTAGTGTGCACAGTACTGCAAAACAAGCCGATACAACTTACAGAAGAAAAGGCAGTTACAGCATTCAGAATGAAGTCGATAAAAAAGTTACAGTGAATTATTGTTTGAGGTCAGCCAAACAGTTGCACTGATTGTGTCATTCGACGCAAACTATAATGGTCATTGGTAACACTTTAGTAAAAAGGTACTGAAGCAGTAAATTTTACACTGGGTGTTCGGAAATTTCCGTTACAAACTTCTACGACTTGCAAGTGAGTACATAATATTTTGAATAGGAAATGAAGCATCTGAAAACATGTTGGTAAACCGAACACTTTTACAAGCAATTTACTGGGCGTAACCCAGTACATTAGTTGTTTTACAACTCCACTCATTAATAAGCAAAGAAACTGCTCCCGTGCTCGTTGACGGGTTCTCTTCAGCGTGGTGCAGTACAGCCTCTTCCACCTCGGGTGTGCGGCGTCTTCTCCGAGAAGCACAGTCGCGCCTGCTGACTGTTAAGGTACGCCTGTCTCGAAGTCTTTATGTAATTCTGGCGAAAAGCGCACGCGATGCAGTCGGGTGTTGTGGAGACGATCTTGATGAAAACGACGAGAGTTTCGCCATTCAGATGGATCATGTCGGTGTGTTCCGCAAACCATGTTGCTCTAACGCTCACAGACAAGTTTTCAATTCGTGAGAGATCTGGAGAATGTGCTGGCCAGGGCAGCAGTCGAACATTTTCTGTATCCAGAAAGGCCCGTACAGGACCTGCAACATGCGGTCGTGCATTATCCTGTTGAAATGCACGGTTTCGCAGGGATCGCATGAAGGGTAGAGCCACGGGTCATAACACATCTGAAATGTAACGTCCACTGTTCAAAGCGTCGTCAATGCGAACAGGAGGTGACCGAGACGTGTAACCAATAGCACCCCATACCATCACGCCGGGTGATACGTCAGTATGGCGACGACGAATACACGCTTCCAATGTGCATTCACAGCGATGTCGCCAAACACGGATGCGACCATCATGATGCTGTAAACAGAACCTGGATTCATTCGAAAAAATGACGTTTTGCCATTCGTGCACCCAGGTTCGCCATTGAATACACCATCACAGGTGCTCGTGTCTGTGATGCAGCGTCAAGGGTAACCGCAGCCATGGTCTCAGAGCTGATAGTCCAAGCTGCTGCATACGCCGTCGAACTGTTCGTACAGATGGTTGTTGTCTTGGAAACATCCCCATCTGTTGCCTCGGGCATCGAGACGTGGCTGCACGATCCGTTACAGCCATGCGGATAAGATGCCTTTCATCTCGACTGCTAGTGATACGAGGCCGTTGGGATCCCTCCTGAACCCACCGATTCCATATTCTGCTAACAGTCATTGGATCTCGATCAACGTGAGCTGCAATCTCGCGATACGATAAACCGCAATCGCGATAGGCTACAATCCGACCTTTATCAAAGTCGGCAACGTGATGGTACGCATTCCTGCTCCTTACACGAGGCATCACAACAACGTTTCACCAGGCAACGCCGGTCAACTGCTATTTGTGTATGAGAAATGGGTTGGAAACTTCCCTCATGTCAGCACGTTGTAGGTGTCGCCACCAGCGGCAACCTTGTGTGAATGCTCTGGAAAGCTAATCATTTGCAAAATGGTTCAAATGGCTCTGAGCACTATGGGACTTAACATCTGTGGTCATCAGTCCCCTAGAACTTAGAACTACTTAAACCTAACTAACCTAAGGACTTCACACACATCCATGCCCGAGGCAGGATTCGAACCTGCGACCGTAGCAGTCGCGCGGTTCCCGACTGTGCGCCTAGAACCACTAGACCACCGCGGCCGGCAATCATTTGCTTATCACAGCATCTTCTTCCTGTCGGTTAAATTTCGCGTCTGTAGCACGTCATCTATGTGGTGTAGCAATTTTAATGTCCAGTAGTGTAGCTTTAGGAAAGATAGCATCTCGTATATACGAATCAAAGACGCAATCCGTAGATTGTGTGTATGTGACAAGTTTGCAATATTGTGTCGTTTTAATTGTAAGCCTCCCCGGAGGCACGCTGTGTTGGCAGAGAGCAGCAACTCGGCGCGGCAGTGGAGCGGCAGCTGTCGCCACTCGCGCTCTACCGGGGCCGCCGCTGTCGTGTGGAACAATGGCGTCCGTCGGCGGCGGAAGCGCGGCGTGGCGTGGCGTGCCGCGTCGAGGTGCGGGTGCGGGGGTGGCCGCCGCTTCCGGGGGATCCCAGTCCCGCGCTTCCGCTCTGTCCCCCCCCCCCCCCCCCCAGACGAGGTCGCAGTTACTTTTACGCCCCATTACCTGCGCCGAAGCGATCGTGTTCTGCGAGCTGCACCTGCTGGGAGCCCTCCAATTCTCAAGCCAAACAAATTACGCTTACATGTGGAACGAGGGTTGCCAAAATCGATACATGAAATCACGATTTTTCCGCTGGACAGAAGGTATTGTCGGATTTGTTTGCTCGTATGGCAGGGTGGCGGGGACAGTCACGATCGAATTCGATGGCTAGTTTACATCCCTAGGTCTGCCACAATCGCCACTGCGAGTACGGTTTCTCACATCCACCTGGCCAAATAGGGGGCTCGATCTCCATTTCGATTTCAGAAACCTGACACACAATCAACTGAAACATAAATAATGCAATTTTCACGATGCGCAGACAGCCGCTCTTTGTCTTCATGAGTCGAAGCCGCCCCCATACTCGACGTCGTGCAAAAAGTGGCCTCCAGGCAGGCGTGGATCCCCGGGGATGTTACTGTTTTTGACTCCCTCCCTCCCCACCCCACCCTAAATGTTCAAATGGTTCAAATGGTTCAAATGGCTCTGAGCACTATGGGACTTAACTGCTACGGTCATCAGTCCCCTAGAACTGAGAACTACTTAAACCTGACTAACCTAAGGACAGCACACAACACCCAGCCATCACGAGGCAGAGAAAATCCCTGACCCCGCCGGGAATCGAACCCTAAATGTAATTTGCCGTCGCCGCCACATTTAATACTCCACACATGCCTCAGATTTTAAGAATTGCCGGCCGAAGTGGCCGTGCGGTTAAAGGCGTTGCAGTCTGGAACCGCAAGACCGCTACGGTCGCAGGTTCGAATCCTGCCTCGGGCATGGATGTTTGTGATGTCCTTAGGTTAGTTCGGTTTAACTAGTTCTAAGTTCTAGGGGACTAATGACCTCAGCAGTTGAGTCCCACAGTGCTCAGAGCCATTTGAACCATTTTTTAAAGAATTACAATAAAAAACACATACAATGGTATAATACAAAGGTGTGCAAAACTTTGGAACAATTCGCAACATGTGTCGCTAGCAAATAACAAACTTGGATCATACATAGAAAGAACTACGAGACGTGTTTTTTAAGCAAGTACCGTTTTGAAATTTAAAAAAGGCGTGCTAAGATATCTCAATAATTTTATTTTTACACGAAAGCCTGTACCTTAATCTACTTTTCTACATAATTTCCGTCAATACTGAGGCACTTGTCATAACGTTGTACCAGTTTTTGAATGCCCTCCTCATAGAAGTCTGCCGCCTGACTTGTTAACCACTGCATCACCACTGTTTTGAACTTCGTCATCGTCCTGAAGACGCTGACCGCCCAGGTGTTTCTTCAAGTGCAGGAACAGATGGTAGTCACTGTGCGAAAGATCGCGGCTGTACGGAGGATGCTCTAGGGTTTCCCATCGAAAAGATGTGATGAGATCTTTGGTCTGATTCGCCACATGCGGACGGGCATTGTCTTGCAGCAAAACGATGCCCTTGCTCAACTTCCATGGACTGTTGCTTTCATTCTGATGTGACGTAGGCCACCCATGTTTCATCGCCCGTAACAATTTGGATTAAGAAATCATCACCGTCGTTGTGGTACCGTTGAAGGAAAGTCAATGCACAGTGTAAACGTTTGGTTTTGTGCACATCCGTCAACATTTTCGATACGCAACGTGCGCACAATTTTCGGTAATTCAAGTGCTCGGTTACAATGCTATACAAAACACTACGAGAAACATTAGGAAAGTCAACCCGCAAGTAGGAAATCGTAAAGCGTTGTTTTCTCTCACCTTATTGTCCACTTCCTGCACCAATCTTTCTTTAACGACCGAAGGACGCCGACTCCGTTGTTCAACATGCGCATTTGTGAGGCCATCTTTAAATGCTCTCACCCACTTTCTTACCTTTCCATCACTCATAATGTTTTCTCCGTATACTGCACAGATCTCACAATGACTATCGATAGCTTTTAGGCCTTTAGCACTAAGAAATCTTATAACAGCCCGTACTTCACAGTCGACGGGACTCACAATCATCGGAGGCATCTTAAACACTCAGTACACAACGTAAACAAGGAAGAATCAGACTGTAATGGCGTCAGTGCGTAGATTAAGGTGCAGGCTTTCATGTAAAAATAAAATTATTGTGATATCTTAGCACGTCTTTTTTTAATTTCAAAACGGTACTTACTTAAAAAACACGCCTCGTACTACTGCAGAAAATAACTGAAATAAGTGCGCAAGGCGAACGGAAATGACACTTTTATTCAGGAACAATAATTACACTGCAGCCACCGCGATTTATCATGGTCCCCTTGACAGACAAAAGGCAGTACATAGTTCTTAATACAGTGTGTGATCACCACGGACGGCAACGTATGCTCTGCAATCTGCTCCCATGCTGGTCACAAGGTCGGTTAGGTGTCCTTTTGGTAGAGCGTTTTATTCCTGCACCAGCGTGGTTCAAGGCTGCTGGACGGTCGTCGGTTCATGCCGGTGCGCTGCAATACGCCTCTCCGACGAATCCAAACGTGCTCGATGGGATTTCAGTCGGGGGAACGGGAGCGCCAGGTCCATGCGCGGAATACCCTCTCGTTCCAGGGACTCCTCCACCTGCTCAGTTCGCTGTGGTCGCCCACTGTCATCCATAACAATGAAGTCAGGTCCGAATGAACCCTGAAAAGACGCACGTGAGGAAGGGTTACTACGTTTACCAGTGAGTCTACCGTGTTCAAAGATGTGGAGGTCAGTATGCCCATGGGACATTATGCCTCGCCACAACATAATACCTGGACCCTCATATGGCGGGAAGTGGGTACCTTTTCGAACATGCTCTAGGCGTTAAGATATCGGAAGGCCTGATGTTCCCAGAGCGTACTAACCTCCAAATCTTTGAACACGATACTCTCAGCAGCCAACGTTACTGTGTCACTGTACTCCTTCCCTGTTTGCATCTTTTCCGTAGCATTCGACCCTGCCTTCATATTTATGGACGACAATGAACGACCGCGTCGCACAGCGCAGATGAAGGAGCTCTTGGCACGGACGGGTATTCAGACAATGGACTGGCTTTCCCGTTCCCCCGACTTCTTTAATCGAGCAATGGTGGGATACCTTGGGGAGGAGTTCTGCGGCACGTCCACATGCACCAACGTCCATTCAGTATATGCGACCCGCGCTGGAGGTGGACTGGAACGCCCTGCCACAAGAAATCCTTACCAATCTTGTGACCAGTGTGGGAGCCCATCACAGAGCTGAAGATCACATTACTAAGAACCATTTCCCGCCTTCTTAATTTCCAGAGGACCATCATACATCGCGGTGGCTTCAGCTAATAATTGTCTTTGAGTAAAAGTGACATTTCTGTTTGCCTCGTTGCGTATTTCTGTCAGTTACGGTGCTTACTATACTGTGGCGGTTATTTCCATGTATGGTCCAAGTTAGGTCGAGCTTTTTTATTTGACGATGACACATAACGGGAAAAATTACTTTCTACTTTAACTTCAGCACACAGTGCGTAATCATAATTTGTCTGTATCAGTGGTTAGTACAGGGGCTCATTACGCACATCCCTCCATTTGGATTCGTGCCTGACTCCAGTCACTGCCAACCAAGAGCGCAAGAAGAGGCGCTCTGCTGCAACTGCGCCGGCCGCCGCCGCCGCAGCCGCTGTTTGCCCGTCCGGCGAGCGGCCTTACGCCGTGCGCAGAACCGGCCCAGGAATGCAACGCCACGCCGCACCGGAAAAACGATGCGCCGCCAGCCAGCCCAGAGGAGGCGGCCACTGCGCTCTTGTTACACTATCACGGCCACGGCTTCCTCTTGCAGCCGCCAGCGAGCGCAGAATTACAATGTGCCGCTATCATTCACCTCTGCTTCCCCGCCATACTATCAGGCCACTCTCGTGGCTTGTCAGACTCCTATACACACTGCGTGAGAAAAGGTTGGGAAGTGTGTCATAAATCCGTTGTATCCTCTTCTGAGGCAACCTATCCAACAACTCTCTGACTGGTTCTCAACATCCTGGATATTGGCACTGGGACAGAGTCGACGTCCGAGCTGGTCACTCGCATTTTCTATTAAGAACGTCCACCCGCTTAGCTGAGTGTTAGCCGGCACGGTAGCTCAGCGTGTTCGGTCAGAGCTGGTTTGCCTCTGTAATAAAAAAAAACTGAGTGAAAGGATCGACAGCGAACTTAAACGGATGTCATGCGACGTCTGCAACCACCAAACACAACGATCAATAACGAACAAAATGAAAAAAAAGTGGTAACGTATTTGCCTACCATGCAGCGGGCCGGGGTTCGAATCCCGGCCGGGATGGAGATTTCCTCCGTTCGTGGACTGGGTGTTTTGTTGTCCTCATCGTCACCGACGCGCAAGTCTCCCAATGTGACATCACCGAACTTTTCCCCGGTAGGGGTCTTCCGGTCAACAATGCCACACGATCATTTCTTTTCGATCAAGAACGGATCTAAGGATCGTGCTGACAACAGGAGCGTCTCAACATTACGCTGACAGTTCACAGAGACGAGCACTGTCCTGACGAAACATTCCACCATAGAACTGCACATAATAAGGAACTCATGAGACATTAGCACCTTCGTCTATATCATTACTCTGCAATTCTCAGTCAAGTGCCTGACAGTGTGTTTATAGAACTACCTTCAAGCTACTTCTCTACCGTTCCATTCTCGAACAGCGCGCGGTAGAAACGAAAACTTAAATCTTTCCTTGCTAACTCCGATTTCTCTTATTTTATTATGATGATCGTTTCTCCCTATGTAGATGGGCGCCAACAAAATATTTTCAAAACTCTGAGGAGAAAGTTGGTAATGTCCTGCTGCAGCGCAAAACATCTTTGTTTTAATTCGTGTATCATATCAGTGGCACTCTCTCTCCCATTTCGTTTGACATACAGTTGCGTCGTCAGATTTCTTTCTACCACTACTAGTTACGACCTGTGTTCATACCCAATGGTTCCCTCAACCGTGACGCCAGGAGTAACACCGCTGTTCCTCTCCAGAACAATGGACGAATGGGACATCTCCCCAGGTTGCTGTCATATTCCTCGAAGACGGTCATCCATGATAGTGCAGAACCGCGACTCACTGCTGACCACAAGGGGACGCCATTCGTCAGCAGTTCGTGCTTCCCAGTCATGGCACCACTCTAAAGGTAGCTGATTGTGTTGTGGTGTTATGGGCAGTCTACGTATGCTGCTGGTTCCGCAAATGGTACCGGCTGAAGTCCATCATATGTTCTCGGATGACAGCCACAGTTGTAAAGGGGTTCCCCTGTGGTGGTTATACGTGTTCCACCGGACCCTTGACGATGAGTATGTCTGCCCTCACGTTCCCATGTATTTTCCATCATCGGAACACTCTCACATCCGAATGCCCCACAAACAAGAATACTGCACGATTGCTGGCCAGTGTAGCCGAGCAGTTCTAGGCGCTTCAGTCTGGAACAGCGCGACCGCTACGGTCGCAGGTTCGAATCCTGCCTCGGGCATGGACATTTGTGATGTCCTTAGGTTAGTTAGGTTTAAGTAGTTCTAAGTTCTAGGGGAGTGATGACCTCAGATGTTAAGTCCCATAGTGCTCAGAGCCATTTGAACTGCACGATTCGACCAGTCGGCAAAATGGGGACCCACCATGAGGCCCCTTTCAAACTCAGATATAATAACGCTGTCTGGTACGAATGTGCGGTATGTCCCTGTCCTTCACAGTGATAAATCAACATCTGACGTGCCCAGGTTCGATTCCTGGCCGGCTCAGAGATTTTCTTCGATCGCGGACTGGGTTTTGTGTTGTCCTAACTTTCGTATCCTTGTAACTGAGATTGCTTTTGAGATGGCTGAATGGGCACGGCTCGAAAGCCTAATAAATTGGAAAAAAAGCATCTGACGGTGTTCAGGTCACTTTTACGTTATACCCCAGCAGACTTGGTAACAACATTAAACACGAAAAACACTAACGCACTCTGATGGCTATTCCACTTGTCACAGAGAACTACAGCTCAATCACTTATATACACGCCGATGTTCTGCACGTGTAAGAAGTTATACTGGCACCCGACCAAAACTTCTACATGCTTTTCATTTCTTGTCAGCCAGACTATTAACCCTGAAACTCGTATGCATACATTGCCATAAAAAAACGCAATGAACGAGCTATACTATAACAAGACGATGTCATCAGCAACGAAAAAATTGTAATTTGGGTTATGTGGTAGAATACTTCTAGCGCTACAGAAACAAGATGCTGCTATGCGATTTGATGAAAAGCGTACTTCCATTAAATACTAAGCTTGAAAAGACGCAGAAGGAGGAGGGCGGAGGGGGAAACAAGCAGCATCACGAGAAATCGTTCCACAAGCCTGCTGGGATATGTGGCGACTAACAATTCGCACCGGCTCTGTCCCATTACCTGCACACGGACGCCATAGTCGCCTTGTCGAGGTAAAAGAGGGAGTAGTCATTCAAGATGATCCACTGATACTCCACATGGCTCCTGAAATCCATGATGTCATTGGAATCTATGGTGGCACTTCTACGATGCTAAAATTAGCGATCGTAATAAACAACAGGCCTTGAAGGGCCAACAGTATCCACCGGCCGCCGTGTCCTCCTCGGCTCTTAGGCGTCATCGTATGCGGATACGGAGGGGCATGTGGTCAGCACACCACTCTCCCGGCCGTTCTCAGTTTTCGTGACCGGTGCCGCTACTTCTCAGTCAAGTAGCTCCTCAACTGGCCTCACAAGGGCTGAGTGCGCCCTACTTGCCAACAGAACTCGGCAGATCCAGATGGTGACCCATAGCGGTCGTTAAGTCTGCGTTAAATTAGTTTTCCATATTACACCCTAATGCGAACACCACTGACACTCTTGGGGTGCGTCATCTGTAGAAGTTCGTACTTGCAGTGCAACTCGCAGCTATCCTCTACTGCTGATTTGTGACACCCAAGGTTTGTGCGCATACCTTCCTCCACTCAACGTCTAGAACGGCGGGTAACGAGAATGTTCAGATGATCGTGTGATATGCAGTAGGAAGGAATAATCACACCTGCCCCCTCTCCTCTCAGGAGCCTTTTCGACGTCACCCTTTCTGAACAGACATAACTGATCGAATTGCTTTCTGGGTGGTCTCCGATTCATAATACACTTCCCAAATTCTATCTAGCACTGGTTGGGAAGGGAGTGAGACAGGGCTGTAGCCTCTCCCCGATGTTATTCAATCTGTATATTGAGCAAGCAGTGAAGGAAACAAAAGAAAAATTCGGATTAGGTATTAAAATCCATGGAGAAGAAATGAAAACTTCGTGGTTCGCCGATGGCATTGTAATTCTGTCAGAGACAGCAAAGGACCTGGAAGAGCAGCTAAACGGAATGGACAGTGTCTTGAAAGGAGGATATAAGATGAACATCAACAAAAGCAAAACGAGGATAATGGAATGTAGTCGAATTAAGTCGGGTGATGCTGAGGGAATTAGATTAGGAAATGAGACACTTGAAGTAGTAAAGGAGTTTTGCTATTTGGGGAGCAAAATAACTGATGATGGTCGTAGTAGAGAGGATATAAAATGTAGACTGGCAATGGGAAGGAAAGCGTTTCTGAAGAAGCGAAATTTGTTAACATCGAGTATAGGTTTAAGCGTCAGGAAGTCGTTTCTGAAAGTATTTGTATGGAGTGTAGCCATGTATGGATGTGAAACATGGACGATAAATAGTTTGGACAAGAAGAAAATAGAAGCTTCTGAAATGTGGTGCTTCAGAAGAATGCTGAAGATTACATAGGTAGATCACATAACTAACGAGGAAGTATTGAATAGGACTGGGGAGAAGTTTGTGGCATAACTTGACTAGAAGAAGGGATCGGTTGGTAGGACATGTTCTGAGGCAACAAGGGATCACCAATTTAGTATTGGAGGGCAGCGTGGAGGGTAAAAATCGTAGAGGGAGACCAAGAGATGAATACACTAAGCATGTAGGTTGCAATAGGTACTGGGAGATGAAGAGGCTTGCACAGGATAGAGTAGTATGGAGAGCTGCATCAAACCAGTCTCAGGACTGAAGACCACAACAGCGACATAATAATACTATGACGTTCTAATCTAATATTGTCCAGCAGGTTCAATATTACTACCTACGTTCAAGCTCGAACGAAAAAACTGAATTATTTTCATATCTAGTACTGTGGAACGTCTTTCCTTCTGTGAACAACTACTTTAATGATCATGATTAATTTAAAGTGAAACAGTCATCGACTTGAATTTCATTTCTTTATCACAGAGCTACAATGGACGGGATCCTTCTGTGAGTGGCTTGTTCTTCATGTCTTCCGTCTGTGAATCATCTAGTCCACCACGATATTTTGATAGAAACATTCGAGACTGTACAACCATGTGAGAAAGAATGAAAGTTTAGATGTTGGGGACAAGTCACCAACTAGTTCATTGAAAGGAATACATTCTATAAGTACCTGATGGTCCACAAATACTGGAGGAAGTATATGAATCCAATGGGTGGAATAATGCCGCTGTGGAGCAGAAGACCGTAGCGGTCCTGTCGCTGTAACTTCAGTAAAAAACCGTTTCACACGCACCTTCCAGCGTGTAATTAGTTCCAGTCTCTCCAGATACAAAAAGAATTTCATTCATTTATTCGTCACGCCGTAAGGCAAGCGATTCATGAAATTATTCGGTAGTTATTTATGACGTCTGAGTGGCACCCGGAGGATTACAACTACGGAGGAAAGGGAAATAATCCTGCTATGATGGGTGTCCGAATAGTAATTATGTAAAGGTTTTTTTTAAGTTACCGCTACAAGTCACAAACTTTGTCAACTATTATATTATTTATTTAGCAATATGTTTCGAGGGTTAAACCTCATCTTCAGGCTAAATGGCATTACAAAAACACCTTCACAATAAGGTCATACTGATGTTACATAGTCTTTTCGTAAATGCTGTGGTCATCCTGTGGAAGAAGAGAAAACTTAGTAAGAGGCGATGTCGCTTTGGAAGCTGGACTGATGTTTGCACGAAAATGTTGTGTAACGGTCACTCACTTTGTTCTTCTGGCGTGGCAGTCTCGTGCAAACATCAGTCCAGCTTCCAAAGCGACATCGCCTCTTACTAAGTTTTCTCTTCTTCCACAGGATGACCACAGCATTTACGAAAAGACTATGTAAAGTTGTTTTTGTAATGCCATTTAGCCTGAAGATGAGGTTTAACCCTCGAAACATGTCGCTAAATATATAAGTAATATAATAGTTGACAAAGTTTGTGACTGGTAGCGGTAATTTAAAAAAACCTTTACATATTTCTTTAGACAGTCACGGTCGAAAACTAGTCAAAATGGCTTCAAATTCCGAATAGTAATTATCTTCAATCCCTCTCTTCTATGGAGCCGCAATGCTTAGAAAAATTAAATTAAAAAAGCGATAGAAGTGTTCTTTCCCTCTGTTTTAGGAGTGAGACACCGGTCTCAATCTGTTACTGAGCGGGCGCTGAAGGCCTTGCCGTCGTGCGCCCAAACAACCCTCTCCATCCATCCATCAATCTCGGGAGTGAGGTAAGCTAATTTCCATGGGGACTGCAATCATTATAGTCTCACTGCCAGCAGGACGTGAAGGAATTCTGTCAGGGTCTCGGAGGATACAGCTGAAGTGATTCACAGAAACTGAAGCCAGTCTAAATCTAGATGGGCAGTCTAGGATTTGAAGCCTACTCTTAAGAAGTACGTCCGCCTCCACTGTCAGCGTGTCTAGCTGCTATGCAGAAGATCTGGTTTCGATCCCTGGTACTGACAGGGATTTTTCCTTGTTGGGAGAACTGGAACAGTGTGCACTCGCCCTCGCGGAGCCAATTGAGAAGCTACAGATTGAGAAGTGACGGCTCCAAGATCAAGAAAGCTGGCAACGACCGGAAGAGTGGTGTGCTGATCTCATACTCCGGTATATCGTATGCATGAGCGTAGGATGATACGGTGGTCGGTCGGTCACCTGTGGCCCGCCTGGGCCAGAACCCGAAGTTTGCCTGCTCACCGAGTACAGGTCATACGTCACTACTCCTGAGCTAATGCGCCCGATGATGAACTCCCCGCTAAAATCATCCTTTAGTTATTATACACACTGAAGACCCAAAGAAACTGGTAACACCTGCCTAATATCGTGTAAGGACCCCACGAGCATGCCGAAGTGCTGCAACACATGGTGGAGGGAACTGACACCATGAATCCTGCAGGGCTGTCCATAAATCCGTAAGAGTACGAGCGGGTGGAGATCTCTTTTGAACAGCACGTTGCATCTCAGATATGCTCAATAATGTTCATGTCTGGGGAGTCTGGTGGCCAGCGGAAGCGTTTAAACTCAGAAGAGTGTTCCTGGAGCAACTCTGTAGCAATTCTGGACGTCTGAGGTGTCCCATTGTTCTGCTGGAATTGCCCACGTCCGTCGGAAAACATAATGGTCATGAATGGATGCAGGTGATCACACAGGATACTTACGTACGTGTCACCTGTCAGAGTCGTAGCTTGACATATCAGGGTTCCCACACCACTCCAACTGCACACTCTCCATACCATTACAGAGCCTGCACCTGCTTGAACAGTCCCCAGTTGATATGCACGGTCCATGGATTCATGAGGTAGTCACCATACCCGTACACGTCCATCCGCTCGATTCAATTTGTAACGAGACTTGTCCGGACAGGCAACAAGTTTCCAGTCATCAACAGACCAATGTTGGTGTTGACGGGCGCAGGCGAGGTTAAAGGTTTCTGTCGTGCAGTCATCAAGGGTACACGAGTGGGCCTTCGGATCCAAAAACCTACATCGATAATGCTCCGTTGAGTGGTTCGCACGCTGACACTTCTTGATGGCCCACCATTGAAATCTGTGGAAATTTGCGGAAGGGTTGCACTTCTGACACTTTGAACGATTCTCTTCAGTCGTCGTTGGTCCCGTTCTTCCAGGATCTTTCTCCGGCCGCAGCGATGTCAGAGATTTGATGTTTTACCGGATTCCTGATATTCACGGTACGCTCGTGAAATGGTCGTACGGGAAAATTTCCACTTCATCGCTACGTCGGAGATACTGTGCCCCATCGCTCGTGCGCCGACTATAACACCACGTTCAATCTCACTTAAATCTTGAGAACCTACCGTTGTAGCAGAAGTAACCGATCTAACAACTGCGCCAGATACCCCGTTGTCTTATACAGGCGTTGCCGAACGCAGCGCCGTATTCTGCGTGTTTACATATCTCTGCATTTGGATACGCATGCCTACACCAGTTTCTTTGGATCTAGCATGTTTGTAATGTGGTAACTCTGCACGGCATGTCAACGCCACAATCTGGAACACGTAATTGCATTCGTAGATACGTAGCTTACAGGTACATAAAAGAGCAGCCGGCCGGAGTGGCCGTGCGGTTCTAGGCGCTACAGTCTGGAGCCGAGCGACCGCTACGGTTGCAGGTTCGAATCCTGCCTCGGGCATGGATGTGTGTGATGTCCTTAGGTTAGTTAGGTTTAATTAGTTCTAAGTTCTAGGCGACTGATGACCTCAGAAGTTAAGTCGCATAGTGCTCAGAGCCATTTGAACCATAAAAGAGCATTTGTGTTTGTGTCAACAAAATAGGTTCTTTAACACATCCATCAAAATGGTAAACAACACCAATAACTATAAGCTGCATTAAGTGTTTTATGTTACGCTACCAGCACAAAATAACTGTTGGCGTTGGGTACAACGGAATAATAACAAACCACTGAATAAAGCGCATCAAGTGCTCAAACATGTAAGAGCGGACATTTTCTGCAATGAACAGTACAATAGTGATGACAGACAGTTTTACTGAGACGCTATTTAAGCCCCTCTATCAAAGTTCTACCATTTCAATTCTAAAACGTTACAATCTCCCACTACTGTCTTCTGGCCGAGACTACTCAGACGCGCTTGTACACAGGCATTCAACTCGGGTGTAAGTCAGTTCGAATCCTAGCGGTAGAAAAATTTTTCACTGCCGGTATTTGGCCGGCAAAGGAAGGTGTTGGCGTAAAGTTCCTGATCACCAGACTTCGCGCCAATGTCCTCGTTTAAATATCAAACCTTAACGCAGTATCTCCTGAGGACATATGTCACTGTTCATGGTGGTCTGTCCGTCGGATGGGGACGTTACGGTTTCATCCTCTCACTTCCATCATACACCACAAACATTACGCTGCACTCCACGCGCGCACACACGCACGCGATACTGTAATGGAGAATGTTGTAAATAAATAAACACAAAAACCTGCCAATACTCACCTCTTCATTTTTCAAACTCCTGCTTTATTCAATGTTGTTGACCCTCGAGTTTGTCATCCACCGCAGAGTAATTCGTTCTGGAAATTCCCTGGGCTGTGACTGAGGCATTTCTCCCTAACACCTTGCCTTCCAAGAGGTTATCAGAAGAACTTCTGTGAAGTTCGGAAAGTAGGACAGGTGTACTGGGGGGAGTAAATCGTGAGTCGTACCTGATTAGCTCACTCGGTAGAACCATTGGTCGCGGAAGGCACGGTTCTTACAAGGGAACTTCCCCGTCGCACCCCCCTCAGATTTAGTTATAAGTTGGCACAGTGGATAGGCCTTGATAAACTGAACACAGATCAATTGAGAAAACAGGAAGAAGTTGTGTGGAACTGTGAAAAAATAAGCAAAATATACAAACTGAGTAGTCCATGGGTCACATAGGCAACATCATGGACAATATGAGGTCAGGAGCGCAGTGGTCCCGTGGTAGCGTGAGCAGCTGTAGAAGGAGAGGTCCTTGGTTCAAGTCTTCCCTCGAGTGAAAATTTTACTTTCTTTATTTTTGCATAGTTATTATCTGTCCGTTCGTTCATTGACGTCTCTGTTCACTGTAATAAGTTTAGTGTCTGTGTTTTGCGACCGCACCGCAAAACCGTGTGATTAGTAGACGAAAGGACGTGCCTCTCCAATGGGAACCGAAAACATTTGATCGCAAGGTCATAGGTCAACCGATTCCTCCACAGGAAAACACATCTGATATACTCTATACGACACTGGTGACGGCATGTGCGTCACATGACAGGAATATGTTGTCGACCCACCTAACTTGTACACTTGGCGAATGGGTAAAAAGATTTTTCTACCTTTCCCGATTTAGGTTTTCTTGTGGATGTGATAATCACTCCCAAAAAAGTGATGAAAACATAAGAGTTTGTCAAATAAACTGAAAATAAAAAAATTAAACTTGTCACTGGATGGAAGATTTGAACCAAGGACCTTCCGTTCCGCAGCTGCTCACGTTACCACGAGACCACGGCGGTCCTGCATTCCCAGTCTCCTTGATGTTGTGTATCTTCCCATGACCTACTCAGTTTGTATATTTTGCTTATTTTTTTCACAGTTCCACACAACTTCTCCCTGTTTTCTCAATTGATCTGTGTTCAGTTTTTCATGGCCTATCCACTGTGCCAACTTATAACTAAATCTGAGGGG
Source organism: Schistocerca americana (assembly GCF_021461395.2). Classification (NCBI taxonomy): domain Eukaryota; kingdom Metazoa; phylum Arthropoda; class Insecta; order Orthoptera; family Acrididae; genus Schistocerca; species Schistocerca americana. The sequence goes on along the minus strand of NC_060119.1, from coordinate 892,706,938 downwards.
GCTGCGATGGGGAGGTTCCCTTGTTAGTAGGTTCGTTTGAGCAGGTGCCAGCGGGCTCGTGCGCACGCGCAGAGCTGAATTCGCGTATGAGCAGTGCCTTCCTCCCGCTTCTGGCTACTTGAAGCGTGGCTGTTTGCCGTATGAGCAGTAGTAGCAGCAAGTAGCCAGATGCTACCCGGAAAATTTTTTCCGGCGCACCCAAGTTGCCAGTTTCGCGTATGCGCAGAGCAAGCTGAGTTATAATGGCGGAGTCCTTCCCCACGTGACCCGTGTATATGCTTCGTGTCTTCGTAATATTCCTGGTCTCTTCGTTTACAGCTCCAACGTCAAATGAAATCAAAACAGATTTCTGTGGCCGGGAGCCATCAAGTGAATCATCATACATTCTCATAACCATGAAAGACCAAAATAAGTTAGTAGTTTCAGATTTTATATTATTTCCACGTTATTAGCAATCAACCATTAATGTCTTAATGAAGATATTTCTGTCTGTTTTATAGAGAAATTTCCTTCTATTAATTTTTTCCCGCTGAGGCAGTTAGTTCATTTGAAACGAAGTCTTTCATTCCACACTATTGGCTACTTTCAACTTCGTTCAATTTCAAGGGCAAATTTTCATTTTCTGGGACGAATGTCATTATACCATAATAAAGAACCAAACATGACAATACAGTACTGGACTTCCAAGAAAATTGGTATCACGAAAACCACATGAAAAGCTTAATATCAGGCACTTCAGAGTGCATCTGTACATAGAAATGTGCAATTAGAGCGGAATGAAGCATTTTAGTATGGTTTATGAAATTCCGATGCTGCTGGAGTAGTCTCTGATGTCCTGTTCCTTTTATGACACTGTAAGATCTCTTAATGCTATATACATACGAACATACGTAAACATTTACTTGAAGCTGACTAAGTAGGTAAATTTGGTCAGTAGTTTTGAACTAAATATTTTGTTTCAAATATAATGACAGCTGTAGCAGAATTTTACAAATCTGCCTTCTGTGAAAGTGTTTTTCGATCACAAGGCACTTGTCTAGTACTTCCTCTAGGCCTGAAGTTATTTCTTAATTTGTGTTTACGTCTTAAATTTATAGAATGCCATTCTATGCTAAATTGTAGACCGGCAGCATACCGCGTTTTATCGTTTTAACTCCCCACATGGCTTCATATTTATTCCTACAGTAGAATACAAACTGTCAGTTGTACAGTTTCTTTGCCTCACAGACAACCTTGTTAATTTTTTACACATTTCGAAATAGTCAAGAAATTTATTGTCCTTTATTCCGGTGCAAGCTACACAAGGAACTGTTTCATTTTTCTTTCCTCTTTTTTTTTTTTTTTTTTTTTTTTTTTGGCAAGCGGTTTGTATTCCATCCTACTAGCTTTTTGCAGTGCTGTGTAGATGTAAACCTGTTGGAAATGCTACATAACGATATTGCAGAGTACGAATTAAAAAAAAAAATCCATCAAAGTCACCCCATATCAAAATGTTATGGTACTTCGAGCTGTGTAGACTAGTATTTAAATGATATTATACCAAGTACTGCTTCCTTATTTGCATCTTTTATCTGAGGGGGGGGGGGAGGAGATATGATAAAGCAATTGCTCTAGGTACAACTCTGTATGTCCTCTCAACAACATGCCGCAGGGCTGCACATGGTCACGTGATGGCCCACCACGCACGAAATTCCACCAGAAACGCGACGAAAAGCGTATGAGCAGAGCAAACACCAAGCAAGGGCTGCGCATGCGCAGTACAGCCTGTTGTCTGGTAACTGCTCAAATGAACCTAGTTCTGAGTCCCGCCCGGCACAGTTTCTGGCCAGCGCCTACAGCATCCCAGCTGTCCAGAAGAGAGGAGGCGGCGGCACCAGCTCCCGCGTGGGCCCGCAGCCGGTGTGAGCGGGCCGCGCCGTGCGCTGTTGTCACGCCTCTGGCCCGCCGTCACGCTCTGCCGCTGACGCACGCCGCCCCACGGCCGGCCCGCGCTGCATTTTCGGAGGTGCGCACAAAAACCAGGGGCTGCCGAGGCGCGGCGCGGCGCTGCCAGCTATACACGCTACCTGGACACGGGCACACGCCGCTACTGGCCTTCCCTACCAGAAGCGTGCTAAATCGACAACAAATTCCAAAAATCCCCATCGGCACTTTACTGTTTTCTAGAACTTTCCGCAGAACTTGTCACTTCATACTTCCTTCTCGAGAAGTATCATCCATCATCCTTAGTATGAGGCCGGCCGGTGGGGCCGAGCGGTTCTAGGCGCTACAGTCTGGAACCGCGCGACCGCTACGGTCGCAGGTTCGAATCCTGCCTCGGGCATGGATGTTTCTGATGTCCTTAGGTTAGTTAGGTTTAAGTAGTTCTAAGTTCTAGGGGACTGATGACCTCAGTTGTTAAGTCCCATAGTGCTCAGAGCCATTTGAATTAAAAACCAGCGAGAAAGAGTTGTTTCTCTACAGCCATGAGGTAATTTCATAACTACACGCGAAAGTTCCAAGGCGATGCTCCTATGCTTATTTGCGTTTGATGTGGCATCTATCTCCTACTGCCACGTGCGTAGTAGTTGTAGGAAGAACTATGAAGTATAGCTGTTCGTTGGATTATTTTGTACTAAAGGTAATAACTTAGAGATTCTCTATGCTTGCTGATGAGCGAAGTCGCTAAAGCTTCAGATCAGTACCCGTTTTAAAAGACCGAGTCAAATGCTTAGTGGAAGATCGTCACATGAAATCGGAAAACGTGCAGAAGCACGATCGGTACATGCACCTAGAGACAGTTGTGTATAAAGACTCCTGCATGAAGTTGTTTCTCAGCATTCGATGTCATGTTACCAATTATACACACATTCAATTGACACATCGCAGATATAAAGGGCCCGAGACTGTCATTAAAAGTCATGTTACCAACTCTGTTTTCAGTGAAAACATTTATAGTCAAGATCGATAACTACCACAAAAACTCTTACGCTACCGTTTTAAAGCAGGCCACTGCTATCTACGGTTGTGTAAACATCCAGATTTAGGAGAAACGTTTTTAAACGTTCATATTAAATCTGTCGGAGATAACGACTTTCTGTAACCGATAATGTGATAATTTTTGGAGTGATTAGTGTAAACATCCAGCTTTAGCAGAAACGTTTGTAAACGTTCATATTAAATATGTCGGAGATAACGACTTTCTGTAACCGATAATGTGATAATTTTTGGAGTGATTATTGATCCTAACTAAATAAGAAATGATTACTAAAGACGTCGTTAACACACTGGGGAAAACATGTGGAAGGATGTTGGTTATTAATAAAGTATTGTTTCGCAGTTCCGAAGATAATTACATTTCTTAATTATCATCGGAAACAACAATATTCTTCGTCGACAAAACGGGGCAATTAAAGAAACGAAACATACATAGTTTCGTAGCACACGTGGAAACCATGCCCGAACTGTTAGATGAATATTTCGTCAGTCGGTGTTTGAAAATAGTGTTACGGGAGGAACTTCCTCACTGATGTCACTTACCGCTCCTATTTTACGAATACGTATGGCACTGGTTATTTCAATTGAATACAGGAGACACGTATTAAATCGTGCAGCCGTATTACATGGGGAAGTCTGGAAAACCATCCGGCACTGGATTTCGTGTTGCTGATGGTAAAGTTTATGTTGAATTAACACGTCGCTGGTAGACGGAAGATACCTGTGGAAGGCTGACCTTCATTATTTCAGAGTGAAAGACACGCGGTATTTATCCTGTAAACAGAAACGTTATGACTGGCTGTTTCGCTCATTGTCACCAAATTTTTATATGAAGGCAGATTTTGCCATTCAAATTACACCTTGGAAGTTACGTACACCACGGAGTAAGTTGAACAGCAAGGTAAGTTAAAAATGCCGATTTCCTTCGTCAAGGGAACGAGGCCATTGAAGCAGTGCAGCATACATATTTCCCTACGTTACGTTAACATTTCGCTTGCCTGTGTATTTCGGAAGGTTACATTTAATAGTCGTCCTAACAATTACATGTAAATTTGTCGACATTTTCGATGTTACGAATATATTATAGTTGAACACAGAAAAACAGTTTAGATTGGCTTTTCCGTCCTTGGAGCATCTGAACAGACGCCATCCGTACAGAGTAGCACGTGGTCTTCCAAGCCTACCTTTAGAAGGGGCGGCAACTAGCGACATTCCAGGCGCCAGCAAAAACAGCAACAGGGATGACAGCATCACGAGCCGCAAAGTCTTCTCCACTGACATCCTCGGGCACATCACCTTCGCTACACAGCCGTCCGCCACGTCATTGCAAACAATACTGCACAACACTCGCGAGACATACACAAGAGATACAGCGCGACTATTATACTTTATTCGAGCCCTCTGTCAAAAGTTAAGGCGAGGACAACGGTTCATCAACTCGGAGTTAGTACTGACTTAGACTGCAGAGGAAGTTCACCCCAGCGATTTGGTGGAAGCTGAACTACCTCTTCTTTTTTAATCTGGAGTTCAGCGTGTTTTCTGTAGCGCTCAGGACAGTACAAGCTGCGTCTCACGCTTCGCGATCGACCGCAAGCGTCGCCACGGAGGTTGCGGCGAGAGTGTCTGCCGTGAACGCAAGTGCGAACAGGCACGGCGGGCTGCGCGCTCCAGACTGCCCCCACTACCGGCCTCATAAAGGCACTCCATTCAGGGAGGGGGGGGGGGGGGAGAAGCTACTAGGTTCGTTCCTAAGCACTCTTCCCGTTGCGCAAATGTTTCTCGTTTAAATAATGGAACAGTGCACCGGATACGTATTTTTTTCATGCTTAGCACTGCGCGTTTCGAGAATTCATTCTCACTGTCAAGTGAAAATATTTACGTGGGTATTCTGTGTGCTGTTTGCATGTGTATTGTGTCGTCTTTTTGAGGTTAGGGTACCGAACGTGCCTACTACATTTTGCAGGAAAATTACGCTCACTGTGAAATTTCGTAAACAGTATGTCTGATGATTTGAGTGTGTCTTGTTTTCTGCATAATGGAGAAGGCGCAGTATCTTATAACCACAAAACGACGGCTGCAGTGCAAGACAAGCACCACGACACACAAATACTAATGGAAATATTTGATCATGACACCGCTGAGAAATTTTCGAAATGCGCAGTGCGAAGCATGAAAAAATACGTGAGTGGTACAGTGTCTCATTACTGTATTTAAAGAATGAATGAATGACAGGCTTTCAAAAAAACATCGATAATGGTGAATGAAATTGAGTCCAACGATTCCGCTTCCCACTTGTGGTCGGCACTTCTTGGAGAACCAGTGACACAAAATGTTAATTGAAGACATTCGTAATTATCCCTGCTACCACTTTCCTCATCAACATCCTGTTTTCTTTTACATATTTTGATTATATGCATATGATGAAAAAATTTGATCAGTTTCTCTTACTGAATTTGGTAACACAAATTTTGTTGCTGACTGACAATACATTGTAGATAATTAGAACCAATATTAATAACCAACAAGGTTGTACATACCCAAACATTAAAAATGCCGGAAATTATCTAATTTGAAGAAAAAATATTGTTGGTTTTGTTGGTAGGGAGTGGGCATAAAGTGTCCACTTGTTAAGAATCTGGTATGCAGTTTAATTTGACTAAGATATGTATGAAAGCATAGCATGTTTATTTCTACCTATGCCACATCCCAACTTAACGTGCCGTGTCATTTGTAACAATCAGTATAGTATGTGACCCTCAACTATTGTCTTTTGCTATTGGATCTTTGTATGGAAGAGAACAATTTATTCATTTTGAAGGTGACGTTAAAGGATAATGAGATCCTTTTACTTTTGATACCGCAGGCTGTATACGTGCAACACATTTCCACAGAAAACCCTTAAGGGAATAAAATTACACAAGGATGTATTAAATTTTCCCAAGTTTGAGATATACAGCTCCTTTAAAAGATTAGCAGGAACCTAGAACTTCTTACCTTCAACGAGGATAATACGAGACAACACAAAAAGCTCTGAACATGCGCACGCTCAACTCTTTGGAACCAATGAGAAGAAATTCATCTGATCCGCCGAAACTTGTTGCAACCATCCATTGGCCGCCACTTGAACAGCTTTCGCTCAGTCATAAACCACTGGAACCGGGAGAATGCCTGCGTAGAAAGCATTCGCGTGGTTGGAATGGTTGCAACTGTACCTCAAACGAACCTATTGTCACCCGAACGTTACTGGCACGTGACGTCGTTCTGACGTGCACATGTCCAGCACATTTGTCGACTGCTGAGCGATTTCTATCAACTTCGGTAGTCGCATCGGGTTCTCGTGGAAGGTTTTCCGAATTGTTCAGTTCCAGAATGCGCGGTTATCTTGCTAGTTGCTTGGTGAGCCATCGAACAAAATGTGCTAAGCTTATCTTTTGGGAAAATGAAAGATTTCAGGTTACAGGAGAAGCTCAAATTACTGGCTTCTGTAGTTCGTCACAGGAGGTAACAATAATTGTATGTTTTATTTTATCCATTGCAAATGGCTAGTGAAAGCCTGCGACTCTAAAAAGATTCTTTTTAATAAAAGGATTTCTTCTGCTGTCAAGCACGACTACATTTTGATGTACGAGCATATTTCGCAAGACGTCTTCGGGAAACGACTCAAATTTTCAAATGGATTTTTCGTGTATTACCCATTTATTCGTGATGTTTTCGATGTGTGAGGTGCTGCATCGATCTTACCCCTTTATTGTAATACATAAACACGCAGTGCTGTAATTAATGGCCGGTCGGGATGGTCAAGCGGTTCTAGGCGCTGCAGTCTGGAACCGCGCGACCGCTACGGTCGCAGGTTCGAATCCTGCCTCGAACATTGATGTGTGTGATGTCCTTAGGTTAGTTAGGTTTAAGTAGTTCTAAGTTCTGGGGGGCTGATGACCTCAGAAGTTATGTACCATAGTGCTCAGAGCCATTTGAACCATTTATTTGTAATTAATGACCGATAATAGATCTTTGTATTAAGTTAATGGCTAATTTTTTCAGCATTTTAAGTACGTTTTTCGTGTATTACGCTATCTATTCGTGATGCTTTCGATGTGTGAGGTGCTGCATTGTTCTGTTGTGGTGTAAACCGTAGCATCCTACCATGCTAGGCCGACGGCGGCTGGTGGTTGCTTTTATTTTATTTATTTATTTACACGTCAAGTTCCGTGGGACCAAATTGAGGGGCAAATCTCCATGGTCATGGAACATATCAGTACATGAAGTTACAACATAAAAGTAATAACAGATAAAAATAAAAAGCTTGTGTACCCGAACAAATTCAATCCATAAATAAACGCAATCAACAATACAACAAGAATCAGCTTAATTTTTCAAGGAACTCCTCGACAGAATAGGAGTGACCCACGAGGAAACTCTTCAGCTTCGATTTGAAAGTGCGTTGATTATTGCTAAGATGTTTGAATTCGAGCGGTAGCTTATTGAAAATGGATGCAGCAGTATACTGAAAACCTTTCTGCACAAGAGTTAAGGAAGTCCGATCCAAACGCAGGTTTGATGTCTGCCGGGTATTAACTGAGTGAAAGCTCCTTATTCTTGGGAATAATCTAATATTGTTAACTGGAAATGACAGTAAGGAATGTATATACTGAAAGGCCAATGTCAAAATACCCAGGCTCGTGAACAGGGGTCGACAAGAGGTTCGTGAACTTTACTTATTGTCCGAACAGCCCGTTTCTGAGCCAAAACTATAATACCATACGACATAAGCGAATGAAAATAAGCAAAGTAGACTAATTTTTGTGCCGAACGATCACTCACTTCAGATACCGTTCGAATAGCAAAAATGGCAGCATTAAATCCTTGAACAAGATCCTGAACGTGGGCTTTCTACGACAGTTTACTATCTATCTGAACACCTAGAAATTTGAAATGTTCAGTTTCACTAATGATATGCCCATTCTGTGAAATTAAAACGTCAGGTTTTGTTGAATTGTGTGTGAGAAACTGTAAAAACTGAGTCTTGCTGTGATATAACTACAGTTTATTTTCTACAAGCCAGGAACTTAGGTAATGAAGTGCACTACTAGAAACCAGCCCAATGTTGCACACAACATCCTTTACTACTAAGCTAGTGTCATCAGTAAATAGAAATATTTTATTGGAGTTACCCGTAATACTTGAGTGCATATCTTTTATATAAATAAAACGGATGAGGTGGGCTCATGGAGGACTTAGCATCCTTCAGAGCCTTAGCTTAAAATTCATGGATTGCTGTTTAGTCACTACTAAATTGATTGAAAGAGGAATATTTTTAAACCTTCTTTGCTTATTGGTTTTCACTTTTCACTGAGTTGTTTGTTTCATGTCTGTTGTCTCCATAGATTGCTATTTGTTTGACTACTCTCTCTTCTATCGCGTCGATTTCTCTATTTCTTGTGTTGTATGTAGTGTTGTGATTCCTTCATATGGTATTTGTCCAATGGTTTGCACCATTCTTCGGCTAGCGGATTTTATTCTATGGCAATACGTTTCGGTTCCCCCTACCCTGAAAAAGCAACTGTCAGGGTAGGCAACATTTTCTATTACCACCTTATACGGCCGATCCTACAATATGCTTGTATTATCGGGCGTCGATTATAGATTGAACCAATCGATAGCTGTTTGTGCGACAGGCAAACAATATGGCTACGAAGTCTTTCGCGACGTATTTCCTGAGTAAAAATTTCTCGGTGTACATGCCGCGTCAAATCAGAATAAATCTCCGAGCTTTCGACCACTACCTCCATGGTCGGAGATTTATTCTGATTTGACGCGGCATGTACACCGAGAAATTTTTACTCAGGCAAACAATATATTTAAAGCATATTTCTTTCGGATTCACCGTGTCTGTTATTACACATATTAGTGCAGTTCCCACCCCGGGTTACCTGGAGATGTTTGACACCTGGCGCCGGTAGCTGTGGGAACCAGAGCGGCAGTCGTAAGACAGCTCTCACGAAAGCTACGCTCCCACGCACTTGACGCGTGGTAAGGGACCTCCATGGGCCACAGAGCGCAATTTAAATTTGTAGAGACAAAGGAATTAGAAGACAAAAGGGTCGCGAGGAGGCGGACACGGTGTCGTGGAGACCGTATTAGGGCTAGATAGCGGCCTGCAGCAAAAAGCCGAGCCTTCCAAATACAGCACCGGCCGTGCACAATCTCGCCCAAGGTCGCCGCTACCGGTGGGAGCCGACTGGACGAGCTGCCGCCTGGACACTGAAGACGGTCGGCGAAGAAGCCGCCAACGAATCTGCGGCACCAATGGTCGCCGTTCCCAGACCGTCACTCTAACATTTAGACGCTAAAATAGACTAATTTCAAATTTTCGAACGACTTCATATGACTATATTCTCATCAATACTATATATAAGAATATAATTTCCCTCTCATATGAAAAATGGAGCTTTAAAGTTTTTGCATCTATTTTAAATCCATTAGACATGATATCATGAGAAGACGAATAAACTTGTAATATCTCTGTAAGCCAATACTGGAGCACCTCAGGTAAAATTTTATACAGTGCATGTGCAGTGCTCTCGAGGAAAATAAGCTACGAAGATACATAGGTTTATACATATACCACATCAGTTCCTAAATATTTCTACTTACTAATCTGCCAAATGCATTCTGCAATTAAAGTGATAAACTTAAAACATTCAAGATATTTCGATTTCTTTAATTTTCTGCAAGCAACTCACGTGGGTTAACCAATGGAATTGCTACCAGATGGCACAACAAAGCCTCCGCAATGAGTTAGAAAAAACAGAAGAACAAGAACAAGAAACCTTCAATTTTTTTTATATGAGGGCTGGGTAAGCAGCTTAACTGCTGCGATCATCGGCCTCTAAGCAACCTTGCAGAACTAGCACTCCTGGAAGAAAGTTTGGAAGGTAGGGGACGAGATACTGGCAGAATTGAAGCTGTGAGGACGGGTCGTGAGTCGTGCTTGGGTAGCTCAGATGGTAGAGCACTTGCCCGCGAAAGGCTAAGGTCCCGAGTTAGAGTCTCGGTGCGGCACACAGTTTTAATCCGCCAGGAAGTTTCATATCAGCGCACTCTTCGCATGGAAACTATCTTTTGGGATTGTCATGGTGTTTTGTTCGTTCCTTCCTTCCCCGCAACGCCAAGATGGAAAGGGATACTATAATGTCTTGAGCAATCTGCGGGCTCCCATGGAAAGAAACCGTCCTGGACTTTTGTCTCGCAAAGCTGTCTTTCTTCATGAAAATACTCAGCCTCATACAGCCCGAATGATCCAGGCGGAGCTCGGAAGGTTCAAGTGCGAAGTATTCCCGCATCCTCCATATTCACCATATCTTACCCCAAGTGATTTTCACATGTTCCTCCAACTCAGGGATTCTTGGAGGCACGCACTTCAACACCGATGACGAAATCACATCAGCAGTAAACAACTGGTTACGAGCATAGCATCCGACTTGATACAACACTGGTTTGGAAAAGCTTGTGTCACGACATCAAAAATGCTTGAAAAAACATGGCGACTAGAAAGAAAACTAACAACAAATAAAATGTTTTCACCATTATAAATGGTATATAATTTTTTTTTATAAAATAAGGAAACTTAGTGGACGCCCCTCGTATGTTCCTGCATGTCCGACTTAACGTCGTAGAGCGGGGTCTTAACGTCCCACTATGCTTGAAAATGACAAAAAGTCGAAATTTCAACGCAATAAATATATTAATAACCCTAAAAGGAGCGGTTACTTTCAATATTTAAATTTAAAGAATGATTACGTTGAATTTTCTTTTATAATTGTAAATTTGCATACTGTGGTACTTTTATATATTTTATAAAAGTTGAAGCATGGTCCTGGCGCTAATAAAATGTGTTCCAAACATCTCTGACTGAGTAATGCGAGCCCAACACAAGAGATCGTACAAAAGTGGGCTCGTTGGACGACATTAAATATTTCCGTTGGTCCGTAATCGAAGTTTCATGGTTCTTGAACCACCAAACGCATTTCTTTGGATTCATCTGATTACGAGGGGTATGTCAATAGTTGTTCTACTACGAATATCTTTTTACATAGTTATCAACGTACTGTTTTAATTGATACCATGTTCTCAAGATGCATCTCAATCTTACCAATTACGGTCGTGGAGTGGTTTTCTTATTGTAACTAACCATTTTCTTTATATTCAGTGATTCGGGCCTTTCATCCCCACTGCTGCTTTTTGCAGATATTTTCCCAAGAAATCGACATTCCACTAGATACAATAGCTCGAGAGAGCCCAACAAATTGAAAGGGTACAGTACCGCCCGACATTGAAAATAGGTACAAAATACTTCATTATTTTTGTCAGAACAACACATTTTTTTTGTAAAATAACTCAATTTCAATTAATACAGCGAAGCCGGATACCAGTGTGGGAAAGAATGACAATTTATTTATTTAATTGATCACATGTGCACTCCCACACATCCAGTTTGGTGAGATCTGTGAAATGAATGGATGTACGGTCGTCTGCTAACCGCAGATAGTGAATGTGAATATATCATCATCTCTGAGACGATCCTTTGGCCACCTTTGGTGGGACCAAAGAGATGAAATTTACCTGAGCTTTGAGCGCCTGAAATGTGGCTGACCAATACGGTAGCAAGGTGCTCCCCCACTTCAGCAGAGGTGCGAGAGGACCTGGAGAACGGCCATGTTTCAGCACTCTGCCGCTGGATCTTGTGCTGTTAAGACCTGTTTTAGTTGTGCTCCGTAATGACAAAAGAGTGGAGACATGGTATGCATGTGGAATATTTAAGAGTAGTTTGAAATAATAATTTCTCTATTTCAGGAACTTTTGTGGGGAGAATTAAATGTCAGGCAGGTAATATTAATGGGATCGTAGATTAGATGGGTAGATCACATAACTAATGAGGAGGTATTGAATAGAATTGGGGAGAAGAGGAGTTTGTGGCACAACTTGACGAGAAGAAGGGACCAGTTGGTAGGACATGTTCTGAGGCATCAAGGGATCACAAATTTAACATTGGAGGGCAGCGTGGAGGGTAAAAATCGTAGAGGGAGACCAAGGGATGAATACACTAAGCAGATTCAGAAGGATGTAGGTTGCAGTAGGTACTGGGAGATGAAGAAGCTTGCACAGGATAGAGTAGCATGGAGAGCTGCATTAAACCAGTCTCAGGACTGAAGACCACCACAACAACAGTAATCTTCGGAAGTGACCAACGGTCACAATGAAACCACTTGTAGCAATAAGTTGAAATACTTCCGTGTGCATACGTTAAGCTGAATTACTAGCGTGTGTACAATAAGTTGAAATATTTAAGAAATAGCATGTGTAGCATAAGTTGAAATATTTAAGAAATAGCATGTGTAGCATAAGTTGAAATATTTAAGAAATGGCGTGTGCAGGACTTGAAATTAGAGACGAGTACTTCCACGTGGTGATGGTTGTGAGAGTCGAAGTGTGAGAAATAATAAAAGATCCACCATCCTATCCAGAAAGTGCACTGTAGCGTTAAATAATTACGAGACCATAATATAGAGATTCGCCAATGTAAAGCCATGCCCACTGGGCGGAATTTCTCATGTGTTATTGTTGTAGGTTATAGAATTTGTGTGTTTAGGTTAGAGAATTTATCGGAATAAATAAGATAGTGAAAAGAAAAAGATTGGTGGACTTTTCCTTCGAATTGTATGTTGTCATAATGTCCCGAATTTATAATGTGTGCGCCATTCATATTCAGTGCGGTGGCCACGTGTTGACAAAAGCCGATAAATAAAAAAGAAAGAAAATGTGGTATTGCCAGTGCGTAGTGTACAGTCAGAGTTCTGTAAATTACTGATAGTCAGATGCGTGTTTCCGTTGCGTATTAACCATATAGGAGGATAACTTGTAACTTAAGTGTGAGCACTAGAGTTCATGTTACTCGATAAATAAGAATGAATCCACTCGCTTGGCAGACCACTCATCTTGCAGGCCTGACTGCTTGATGCCACAGTATGAGCGTGGGTGCCTCTCAACATTTGTCTCATACGGAGCAACTAAGAAGGCTGCTGCAGCTGATTTAAGGGTTTGAAGAGACTAAACATCTAAGATCATCAGCTTTTATTTACCTCTCAGGATGGAATCTCTGTCTAGAGTTAATTCTATGTCCACGTATCATAATGCTTATGAATGTTTATGTTAGGTGTATCTGTGGCGGATCGTGGATACCAGCTCGGTATTTATCTAGTGGGATCTCTTGTAACAACACAACTGCTGTTTCATCGCATGGTTGGCAGTAGCTGCATGCAGCACCAACTCTTCCGATTACTACATACAACTATGAATCAGAACAATAAGGCTTGAGGGTCAAAAAACCTGAAGAACCAGTAGATACAATCACAGTGCATTATTATTCGTTTCGTGTCATTTGCTCCTGTTTAACCGTAGGCCAAGAATACTTTTTCCGCCCGCTGACCCCGGTTTTCCAGGTACTGTCAGGGATTTTTCCTTGCTAGAAAGATTGGTAAGGGGTGCACTCTCACCCTCGTGAGGCCAACTGAAGAGATAATCGACCGATTAGTAGCTGTTCCAAGCTCAAGAAATCTAACAACGATCGGGAAAACGATGTGCTGATTACATACCCTTCCACACCGCATCCGATGACGTCACTACAGCTGGTCAGGAACGATCAGCCAGTCTACGGCCAAAATGCAGAACTTTAAAGATACATTTCCGTAGAGCACGTATTTCTCAATGGTTGTTCATCATTCATCGGGTAGCTGTGGAGTTCTTTGCAATTAACAGCTTTAAAATTATACTCTAGGCCCTACATTCGCGTTCAAGTCTAGTCTGCTAAAGTCTAAAACTGGGATATTTTTTCTTGCCTTTCTTTAGTGAACTTGCCCTTTCGCCCAGACATGTTAGCAACGAATTTAATAGATTGTGAAACACTAATAACTCACTTGAAAGCACGACCAAACGATGACATGGGATTACAGTACGTGAACGATGTTTCCGTAAACTGGGTATACTTCGATCGATTTTCAGTTTCAAATGTGATTTTTTTGACAATTTTTAACTTCTGTGGTGTTTCCGTTAGTGAACATTGAGGCTTGTGTATTACATACTAATTGGTACAATGCATTTTTTACATGCAGAGGAAGTAATAGAAAAAAAGTTAAGCGCTCGAAGTTAGCATGGATTTGGGGATACATTGACTGGCCTATACTTCCACAACTGGCAGTTACTATTCCATTTATAGTCAATATTCCAAAAACAGGATGAACTTCGAATACATTGATCTACTGTTTTCTTAAGTGTTTTATTAAGCCACATTAAATAAAAAGACCTAATTCGGTACACAAATCGAACACTGTGATGCACCATCCAAATTATAAATTAATCAAAGGTACTAAGAGGAAGTAACATACACGTGGCTCCAAATTTAGATGAGCATAGTGTCTTCAATTTCATTCAACTTAGACCTAAATCCTCGTTACAAAACATCTCTTACAACTAGAATTAAGGTTCTTTTTCTGCATTTATAGAGACTGTCACTTATCGCTAAATTGCATTTTTTGAATCCAGAGATATTTGTCATTGTATGTTGTTCGTGAATCATCTTCTGCATTTATCGAGTGTATCTGTCACTTATCGCTAAAGTGCATTCTTTGTATCCGGAGATATTTGACATATGTTGTACCTGAATCACTGCGGGAATCACAACAGTTTGCAATTTGAGCAGTATATGACTGACAATCGTTTTTATCAGTTGTAGGCACATCAACAACTACAAATGCGCCTTCGTCTATATATCGATGGTTGATGTATGTATTCCGTAGTTTTACACTGTCTTTGGTATCAATAGTGTTAAATAAACTGTGTATCTGTAATCATAGGGTAATAAAACAGAGAAATCTTCTCACGCACATGACCCCAGAAATAGTAATATAGTGGCAGATATATACATACATACAAAAATTTAACATGTGGTCTGTTTCGAGAATCAATCAAACAACATACATGATATGGTTGAAAACACCGATCCCTTTGCAGTTAAGCATTGTGGATTTTGCACAACTTGGTGTGAACATACTTTTACATATACAAATATAAGTCGCAACAGGTTGCGCAAGAAAATCGGCACTACATGGCACATGGCGCCAATCAGCAGTATTGTATACACACAACACCCAGCAGAGAGCTGCGAAACTTTTGGTTTGTGAGTGGTCAACGTAATCACGGCGGTCAAAGTATACAAGGTCTGTGGCACTGTTCCACAGGGAGAGGAGAAATGCGGGGAAAAAATTTCGATAATTTGCTCAGTATCGACAACACAAGGATTTCACTTCGTACTGATCACTTACTACGGTAAAAATTAAAACTGAAAGCGCTCAGCTCATTCTAACAAAGACACAACTGACCATTAAAATTGCTACACCAAGAAGAAATGCAGATGATAAACGGGTATTCATTGTACAAATATATTATACTAGAACTGACATGTGATTACATTTTCACGCAATTTGGGTGCATAGATCTTGAGAAATCAGTGCCCAGAACATCAACCTCTGGCCGTGATAACGGCCTTAATACGCCTGGGCATTGAGTCAAACAGAGCTTGGATGGCGTGTACAGGTACAACGCCCATGCAGCTTCAACACGATACCACAGTTCATCAACAGTAGTGACTGGCGTATTGTGACGAGCCAGTTGCTCGGCCACCATTGACCAGACGTTTTCAATTGGGGAGAGATCTGGAGAATGTGCTGGTCAGGGCAGCAGCCGAACATTTTCTGTATCCAGGAAGGCCCGTACAGGACCTGCAACATGCGGTCGTGCATTATCCTGCTGAAATGTAGGGTTTCGCAGGGATTGAATGAAGGGTAGGGCCACGGGTCTAACACATCTGAATGTAACGTCCGCTGTTCAAAGTGCCGTCAAATACGAACAAGAGGTAACCGAGACGTGTAACCAATGGCACCCCATACCATCATGCCTGGTGATACGCCAGTATGGCGATGACGAATACACGCTTCCAATGTGCGTTCACCGCGATGTCGCCAAACACGGATGCGACCATCGTGATGCTGTAAGGAGAACCTGAATTCATCCGAAAAAATGACGTTTTGCCATTCGTGCACCCAGGTTCGTCGTTGAGTACACCATCGCAGGCACTCCTGTCTGTGATGCAGCATCAAGAGTAACAGCAGCCATGGCCTCCGAGCTGATAGTCCATGCTGCTGCAAACGTCGTCAAACTGCTCGTGCAGATGGTTGTTCTCTTGCAAACGTCCCCATCTGTTGACTCAGGGATCGAGACGTGGCTACACGATCCGTTACAGCTGTGCGAATAAGATGCCTGTCATCTCGACTGCTAGTGATACTGGGCCGTTGGGATCCAGCACGGCGTTCCGTATTACCCTCCTGAACCCACTGATTCCATATTCTGCTAACAGTCATTGGATCTCGACCAACGCGAGCAGCAATGTCGCGATACGATAAACCGTAATCGCGATAGGCTAGAATCCGACCTTTATCAAAGTCGGAAACGTGTGGTACGCATTTCTCCTCCTTACACGAGACATCACAACAACGTTTCACCAGGCAACGCCGGTCAACTGCTGTTTGTGTATGAGAAATCGGTTGGAAACGTTCCTCATGTCAGCACGATGTAGGTGTCGCCGCCGGCGCCAACCTTCTGTGAATGCTCTGTAAAGCTAATCATTTGCATACCACAGCATCTTCTTCCTGGCGGTTAAATTCCGCGTCTGAAGCACGTCATCTTCGTGGTGTAGCAATTTTAATAGCCAGTAGTGTACTTTTCGCAATATGCACAATGGATTTGATTCTTAAAGTTCATGCTGTTTATGTAGGCACTTTGTAATTTTTTTATAGTTTAGCGGTTCTTCTAAGCGCTCTTAGTTAGTTGTATTTTGACATTAAAAATGAACTATGTAGGTCATTTGAACTAGATCACCGAACTATCTTAAAAGGACTGGTTTCACAGAAAGAATTACTTTGCCCATCTCTAACACAGTTATAAACTGTGGAGTTAGTGTAACTAAATATTGCAGGCCATCAACAGATACATTTCGGTGAAAACAGCGCCGTTTACACTATCCTCGTCCGTGTAAGACCCGAAACAAATACACTGTACGACAGGGAACCTAGCAGGGGGAGTGTGAAGGGCGGAACCCGACACGGGGCGCTCGTGTAAACAACGCGGAGTGACGTTTTAGAGGCTACACCTCTCTGTCGGGTGAGGACTGCTTTAAGAAAGGCAGCCGCGTAAAGTGCGGGGCCTATTGCGACAAAACATGGAAGCCGCCTGGTGGAGGACACGCTATGTATCCCCGCAAGCCGGTAATTGCAGGCGGCGGGACACGCACGCACGCGGGCACGCTACGCTCGTCATGGGAGACAGAACGACCGGACAGCGAACAAAACATCGCCCTCCAGGCCTCATTCCTGCTCCTGCGTGACCGTTCCACAGGAATTCTCGACCAAAACTGACTCGCAACTAATGTCAACTTTCTGCAAATTACAACCCCTTATTCATACCGTCATTCTAAAACTATACCTCGTTTTTGCAAGTCTCTGGCTAGCATGTCAAACAAACACATTACATGGTGTGTTTTTTAAGTAAGTACCGTTTTGCAATTAAAAAAAGACGTGCTAAGATATCTCAATAATTTTATTTTTAAAAAATGATTCAAATGGCTCTGAGCACTATGGGACTTAACATCTGAGGTCATCTAGCCCCTAGAACTTAGAACTACTTAAAACTAACACATCCATGCCCGAGGCAGGATTCGAACCTGCGACCGTAGCGGTCCCGCGGTTCCAGACTGAAGCGCCTAGAACCGCTCCGCCACACTGGCCGGCTAATTTTATTTTTACATGAAAGCCTATACCTTAATCTACGCACTGACTCCATTACAGTCTACTTCTTCCTTGTTTACGTTGTGTACTGAGTATTTAAGATGGCTCCGATAATCGTGAGTCCCGCCGACTGTGAGGTACGGGCTGTTAGAAGATTTCTTAGTGCTAAAGGCCTAAAAGCGATCGATATTCATCGGGAGATCTGTGCAGTATACGGAGAAAACATTATGAGCGATGGAATGGTAAGAAAGTGGATGAGAGCATTTAAAGATGGCCGCACAAATGTGCATGATGAACAACGGAGTGGGCGTCCTTCGGTCGTTAAAGAAAGATTGGTGCAGGAAGTGGACAATAAGGTGAGAGAAAACAACGCTTTACGATTTCCTCCTTGCGGGATGACTTTCCTAATTTTTCTCGTAGTGTTTTGTATGGTATTGTGACCGAGCACTTGAATTACCGAAAATTGTGCGCACGTCGCGTACCGAAAATGTTGACGGATGTGCACAAAACCAAACGTTTACACTGTGCATTGACTTCCCCTTAAGCGGTAGCACAAGGACGGTGATTATTTCTTAAGCCAAATTGTTAGGGGCGATGAAACATGGATGGCCTACGTCACACCAGAATCAAAGCAACAGTCCATGCAAGTTGAGCAAGAGCATCGTTTTGCCTCAAGACAATGCCCGTCCGCATGTGGCGAATCAGACCAAAGATCTCATCACATCTTTTCGATGGGAAACTCTAGATCATCCGTACAGCCCCGATCTTGCGCCCAGTGACTACCGTCTGTTCCTGCACTTGAAGAAACACCTGGGCGGTCAGCGTGTTCAAGACGATGACGAAGTCAAAACAGTGGTGATGCAGTGGTTAACAAGTCAGGCGGCAGGCTTCTATGAGGAGGGTATTCAAAAACTGGTACAACGTCATGTGAAGTGCCTCAATATTGACGGAAATTATGTACAAAAGCAGATTAAGGTACAGGCTTTCATGTAAAAATAAAATTATTGAGATATCTTAGCAGGTCTTTTCTTAATTTCAAAACGGTACTTACTTAAAAAACACGCCTCGTATTTTCATTTATTACCCACACAACGACAGGTCGAATATTATATTGATTACAGTTACGGATGGCTGAGGAGCTATGTGATGGTCTGCAAGGTACAATACTGAAAGGATACGTCCGTAAACGTGATTTTATTTACGAAAACCTTAGTCATTTATACTGTTAACATATATGAAATGAAATTTTTGGAAACAGCGGTCAATCTGCAATCTTGGATGTGAAGTTCAGGTCATGTTATAAACAAAGAAAGAAAAATGCAAAAAAATCGGACTGATTCCCAAATATGCCTCAGTTGGAACTTATTGGAACATTCACAACAAAATAATGACGTTACCTGAAAACTACGAGCCTTTATGCAGAAATCGATGTGATAAAAAAATCAACAGTCACAGAAAAAGCAGGTAGCTCTTTTAGCACACGAAAAATTGCAAATCTCAGATGTAGGCCAACAACTCACTTACGCAGATTTTCAAAATGTTTTCGACGCCGTACATCGCTGACGATTGATTTTGAAAGATGATGATACAGAGGACCAGCTGAAGTATGGAAGTGCCTGGGATAATTCGATAGTGCCCAATACCTTATGCGAGGCCGGCCGCGGTGGTCTAGCGGTTCTAGGCGCTCAGTCCGGAACCGCGCGACTGCTACGGTCGCAGGTTCGAATTCTGCCTCGGGCATGGATGTGTGTGATGCCCTTAGGTTAGTTAGGTTTAAGTAGTTCTAAGTTCTAGGGGACTGATGACCACAGATGTTAAGTCCCATAGTTCTCAGAGCCATTTGAACCATTTTTGAACCTTATGCGAGGAGGCCAATAAATTCCTGTAATGCTGACATTTAATATGCAGTGTGGTCAGAAACAGTGTGGAAAGCTTGTAAGGTTGTTGCAGATTGTGCTGATAAATGTCTTATAGTTAATTAACATTGAAGTTAGTCTTTCAAGCCGTTGCGCGCGCAAATTCAAGCGCCCCGCCAGAGACGATGGCGACAAACTTCGTTCTCATTTTGGTTTCATAAAACCGAACATGACAGCGATACGAAAATTGGACATGGGACAATAGTGCGGATTGAAGGCTGAACAGTCTGTGCGCTGTCATCTACGCTATGAGAATAAGTGACACTAATCGTACTCGGCGGGCCTCTTGAATTTGCGCGCAAAGCCCTGCAACACCCTTACAAGCTTTCCTGAACACTGTACAAAAGGAAGACGCGAGTGATACTATCGTGCATTTCTGGGTACTTGAATGATTTATCAGACACTGTGGGAAAGTGCAATTCCCAAGTCATTATGTTAATGAATGGTAGCTTGCTTTAAACATGGATCAATCCTGGGTTAACTCCGTACTATCCAGTTACATACATCGTTAGTGATAAAAACTGTGAACACATTTACATGAAGTCCGGTCGCGACATGAGGTGAATGATGGGCGAAGGATAGAGTCCGATTAATTAAGAAAAACTGTTTGTCAGTCCTGGGTAATGACTCTTGGATCCGTAGAAGCAGGCTTCTCCAGCAAGACATGATCCTTTGTCGAAAGGAAATTTCATTTTGCCTTTTTAAGTCAACTGAATAGCAAAACTCCCGACATCTCTAACTGTAAAAGCCAAGGAACAATGTTTCCATTTTCAAAATAAAATGTTTTAGTTCCTTCTTTCAGGGGTGAAAACAGGTCGTTTGAACCAAAGACATTTTTGTGTTCAGTTGCCCCTTGATTTAACTTGTTGGCTCGTCTCTTCAATGTCTTACTGGAAATAATAAATATTTTAAATGCTTTTTTGCAGCCCATCTCGCCACTTCTCACTGCTTTAATAGCCTGCCGCATTTTAATGGACTTTAGCACTGTTGTGAAGTTTAGCGAGGTCGATTTCTAGCCATCTGCAAGAGAAAACTTGAGTGATACGTTTGAATATGCTCGGGGCAAAGCGATCGCTTTGAAGAAAAACGGGACCATATTGCCCCAGACGCTCTCAGGCTAGAAAAAGACGGCAACAAGATTCCTAGCACATTTTTAAATCTCGAAACATGGAGGTGACTTAAGTTAGCTTCAAAACAACCCAACAAATCATCCCACCGCACATTCTACTGACGCTTGAAACTTGAGCAGAGAACAGTACCTCTCCACCGAGAGGTAGCACCATCTACCATAGAGTAAAAATAGCTATGGAGTGAGCACAGCCAACTGCGCATGTCCTCAACATCAAATCGGGCTAGTCACGTGGTAATGGGATGTCGCTGCTTGTCTGCAAATTATGGTAACAGGGAAACTTTAATATCACACGTATTCACCTATTTATGCATAGGTTTCTACACGTTTTAGTAGTAATAACAGCTATGGTGCAGTATTGTTGTTGCTACGGATATAAAGAGAAGTACGTGAAAGAAGGACCAGTTACTTTTCACAGGTACGTACAATATATCTCTAATAGTGAATATCATATTAATGTGAGGCGCTTTATATGTTTAAAAATATCGAGACGCGGTATTATAATGTATTGTAGAGCAAATTTCTGTTTTTTTTTTTTTTTTTTTTTTTTTTTTTTTTTTTTTTTTTTTTTTTTTTTTTTTTTTGACCATGTGTTTATGAGAGAAATGCTAGGTAAATTTGCAAGTGCGTTTAAGCTGCCAGTCAGTATTTACGTATTCGTGCTATGTTCATCTAGCGAAATAATAACACTCAAAATACGCTAAGCGCTATACGGACTAACATGCGCCGTTCCAATACCACGTGACTTGAGCAGCAGGAGATTTTGCAGACAGATTTCTCGTTCTGCGCATCCAAATGCTCACTCTATAGATATTTATTCTCTATGCCACCGACCCGCGAGATTTTACAGGTGTTGCACACTATCCCGGGGGTCACTACACTTGGGTCTGCCCTAGTCTTTATTTAGCATGATAAAACATTTAGCAAGTGACATCATAAAGCATTTAGCAAGCGACGTCCGTAGTTCTTCCTGCACTACGGAAGCAACAAAAGATAAACTGTACCGTCTTGCACTGTAGGTAGGTATACTCCGTTTAAAATAGCTTTGCGACTGACAAGCTGTAGAAAAGGGCAAGAGTACTATGTCGCCAGTGCGCAGCCAGCCACGCCAGACAAGGCTCTGCATATGCTTCGTAATGCTCCTCTTCAACATAAATTCAATGATCTCTCTTCGAACCAGACGTTGATCTTTATTTGGAAGTAAGTGGCATCGAATCGCGCATCCACATCTATGTAAAATCACAAGTTATTACTTAGCTGGTGGTCTAGTTGTCTTCAGTAGGGGACTGATGACCTGAGATGTTAAGTCCCATAGTGCTCAGAGCTATTTTTCGCTTCAGTAGGCCACCATGCTGGCCGCTAATCCTCCTTCCGCTACGAAGAAACATTAACTGACGAAAGGATTGTGATATTCAAGTGGCTTTCAAAGATATACACTCCTGGAAATGGAAAAAAGAACACATTGACACCGGTGTGTCAGACCCACCATACTTGCTCCGGACACTGCGAGAGGGCTGTACATGCAATGATCACACGCACGGCACAGCGGACACACCAGGAACCGCGGTGTTGGCCGTCGAATGGCGCTAGCTGCGCACCATTTGTGCACCGCCGCCGTCAGTGTCAGCCAGTTTGCCGTGGCATACGGAGCTCCATCGCAGTCTTTAACACTGGTAGCATGCCGCAACAGCGTGGACGTGAACCGTATGTGCAGTTGACGGACTTTGAGCGAGGGCGTAGTGGGCATGCGGGAGGCCGGGTGGACGTACCGCCCAATTGCTCAACACGTGGGGCGTGAGGTCTCCACAGTACATCGATGTTGTCGCCAGTGGTCGGCGGAAGGTGCACGTGCCCGTCGACCTGGGACCGGACCGCAGCGACGCACGGATGCACGCCAAGACCGTAGGATCCTACGCAGTGCCGTAGGGGACCGCACCGCCACATCCCAGCAAATTAGGGACACTGTTGCTCTTGGGGTATCGGCGAGGACCATTCGCAACCGTCTCCATGAAGCTGGGCTACGGTCCCGCACACCGTTAGGCCGTCTTCCGCTCACGCCCCAACATCGTGCAGCCCGCCTCCAGTGGTGTCGCGACAGGCGTGAATGGAGGGACGAATGGAGACGTGTCGTCTTCAGCGATGAGAGTCGCTTCTGCCTTGGTGCCAATGATGGTCGTATGCGCGTTTGGTGCTGTGCAGGTGAGCGCCACAATCAGGACTGCATACGACCGAGGCACACAGGGCCAACACCCGGCATCATGGTGTGGGGAGCGATCTCCTACACTGGCCGTACACCACTGGTGATCGTCGAGGGGACACTGAATAGTGTACGGTACATCCAAACCGTCATCGAACCCATCGTTCTACCATTCCTAGACCGGCAAGGGAACTTGCTGTTCCAACAGGACAATGCACGTCCGCATGTATCCCGTGCCACCCAACGTGCTCTAGAAGGTGTAAGTCAACTACCCTGGCCAGCAAGATCTCCGGATCTGTCCCCCATTGAGCATGTTTGGGACTGGATGAAGCGTCGTCTCACGCGGTCTGCACGTCCAGCACGAACGCTGGTCCAACTGAGGCGCCAGGTGGAAATGGCATGGCAAGCCGTTCCACAGGACTACATCCAGCATCTCTACGATCGTCTCCATGGGAGAATAGCAGCCTGCATTGCTGCGAAAGGTGGATATACACTGTACTAGTGCCGACATTGTGCATGCTCTGTTGCCTGTGTCTATGTGCCTGTGGTTCTGTCAGTGTGATCATGTGATGTATCTGACCCCAGGAATGTGTCAATAAAGTTTCCCCTTCCTGGGACAATGAATTCACGGTGTTCTTATTTCAATTTCCAGGAGTGTAGAATGAAACATGCGAGTGCAGGCTTTCTCGGCGAATTTCATATATGAAGTCTTCACGGGTTGTCAGCCGAGTAGCATCGTCGTCTAGTAGCTACGAGACGACGATGCTACTCGGCTGACAACCCGTGAAGACTTTACAGGTAGCTACGAGACGACGATGCTACTCGGTTGACAACCCGTGAAGACTTCATATATAGAATGAAACAGTTTCTAAACTTTGAAATAATTACATTCGGCAATATTTCACTCTCTGAATGAGTAACAAAGAAAACATCTACGTTCAGCAGTTCTATAAAGATACGGCAGCTCCATCTACCAACTCTCTTGCCGAGACTGTCCATTTACAACCACGCTACCGCCTAGCCTGTGCACAACGACGAATGGCCGAGATATATCATATAAGCCTAAGAGTTTATATCTTTGACGGTAGCAATCGATGCTACAACTTTGAAAAATGAAAACAAAATTTTAAGTAAAACGCTTTAACATTAATTCAAAGAACATGAATATGAATATTCAATCACGAAATAAAAAGGTTTTAGGAACATGTACTTTTATGAAGTCATTTTTATATAACTGAAGACATCGATACCCTCTGGTATCGTATGGTCTTATTGTATTACTGGCATGATTGCATTAGAACCTGCAAAACAGGCAATACAGCGAGGACGTTGCTCCCGAAAAAGAACTACAATTGGCTACCGACTGGCCTCTACCTCTCGATTCGCTGAAACGCCAGTCACAACGTTATTTTATAGCTGCAGGTGTAGAAATTGCCATGCTACCGTTAGAAGAGAGAGAGGAAGAGTGTGATTACACTACCCGGAGACCTCGAGGGCAGCGATTCGGCTGTGGTGGCTCTAGTTGTGTTCAAACGGCGAGGAAGTCCGTTTTGTGCGAACGCAGACAATGGAGATAAAAAGCCGTGCCCCGCAGCGGCCGCAATTAACGGCCCACAAAGGTCCACGCGTGGTTCGATCAAACAATGCGCGCGCCTTGTAAACACGGCGCCGCAGAAGTCGCCAGACGTCAAATATTTTCCTCGGCCGCTCCTCGCGCAGCGCGGCAAATAAAAAAGAAGAAGCGAGATGCTGGCCGAAGTCGGCCAAGTCAGGCGGTCTGCCAGACAATAAAGTCTCAGACAGAGCGCTGCATCCCCAAATGGGGGAACGGCTCCGACGAGATTGTCTCTGCGAGCCGAGCCGGCGAATTACACGAGCGTGACGCACAACGGACCCAGATTAGAGCTCTGTTTGTAGCAATTACTGCGCCCTCAAGTCCAAAGGGAAACTCTGTCCGGTAAGCCAATATAAGTCCTGCAGACATCAAAAGTACCGGAAAGCAACGTAATTTGAAAGCCAAGCAAATGTACGTGATTTGAAAAAGTTTCTCCAGCGTAGGTCGCTGTAAGCCGTAACGGAATCTTTTCATTTGTTCCGCAGGTGAGGGATGGCAATCTTCCCAGCTGTATCTGAGAGTTATTAGTAGAGGAAGCTGAAGATAATCTGTTGATTGTTGCCAGCTAGTAACTTCACGACACCATACATATCAGCCTTTAAATCTAGCATGCGAATGAAGCCCATTATACAGGGTGATTCAAAAAGAATACCACAACTTTAGGAATTTAAAACTCTGCAACGACAAAAGGCAGAGCTAAGCAATATCTGTCGGCGAATTAAGGGAGTTATAAAGTTTCATTTAGTTGTACATTTGTTCGCTTGAGGCGCTGTTCACTAGGCGTCAGCGTCAGTTGATGATCAACTGAAGCCCGTGACAGAGCACTTCATCACTGGCCTCCAAGAAGCCCTGATCTTACCCCCTGCGATTTTTTCTTATGGGGGTATGTTAAGGATATGGTGTTTCGGCCACCTCTCCCAGCCACCATTGATGATTTGAAACGAGAAATAACAGCAGCTATCCAAACTGTTACGCCTGATATGCTACAGAGAGTGTGGAACGAGTTGGAGTATCGGGTTGATATTGCTCGAGTGTCTGGAGGGGGCCATATTGAACATCTCTGAACTTGTTTTTGAGTGAAAAAAAAAACCTTTTTAAATACTCTTTGTAATGATGTATAACAGAAGGTTATATTATGTTTCTTTCATTAAATACACATTTTTAAAGTTGTGGTATTCTTTTTGAATCACCCTGTATTAATCAGCGCCGCGCGAGGTAGCCGCGTGGTCGAGGGCGCCTTGCCACGGTTCGCGCGGCTCCCCCTGTCGGAGGTTCGAGTCCTCCCTCGGGCATTGGTATGTGTGTTGTTCTCAGCGTATAAGTTAGTTTCAGTTAGATTAAGTAGTGTGTAAGTCAAGGGACCGATGACCTCAGCAGTCTGGTCCCACAGGAACTTACCACCATCACCACCACTATATTAATAAGCTGTTATCTAGCATAAGATAAAACGAAACAAACACTCAAAGATTTCACCGACGCTTTAATTAAATATTACAATTAGCACAATAACAATTTTTAACAGGAGATGCATTTACTAATGATCGCACATTGATACTGTGAGAAACGGCCGAAAGTTGGTAGACACATTTGATAACATGATTTATGTAAACATTATTGGAATAACAGCGATCACAGTGCAAAATTTTGAAGTCAAAAATTAAAACAGTCTCGATCACATAGAAACATATATTACACTGATGACCGGTTTTAGTTTATTTCAGGACCATTCTCCAATCGTGGTAAACGGTGCAGTTACCGTCTGTTGACGATTGAGCAGTTGACGTTTGGCTTTCAACAGACCGTACGTACCTATTCCGTTCACCATCTCCGTCTGCAAGCACTGGAAAATGGCTTAAACATGGTCTGCAGGCGGATTGAAACCAGTCATCATTGTAATAAATACTTTTAAGCCATCAAGACAGTTCCAATTTTAATTTTACTACTTTATAGGCCTCTAACTCACGGGAAAGCACATTTAACGAAAGATAACAATCGATAGCAGCATACATAGTTATTTAAAGGTGCTACAGTGCCATTTTCTGCCTCCGCTACGTATCTTGTCTGTGTATGTAGGGGAAATGCATCCAGTGACAAAACACGCATTTTTTAATTCATCATGCATCTAGTTCTTCAACACTGTCCTGTCCTAGTGAAACGAATTTTTTGTCTTATTTCATGTGCCATATCTATACTTTGACAAATCGACTAAACCGCCTTAAAACTATCAGAATAAATGTGGCCTGCATTTCTTACTACAGTATTCTCCAAAACATTGTGGTACAGAAGATCCCATGGAAGAGCGGAGCTGTAAAGAATATCTCACACCTGTGTTGAACTGTACTGCCTGAATCTAATAGTAGTTCCAGCCAATGGCAGTTTCTGGATATTCGTATAAGTGAAAGCAGAGCTTAAAAGTTGGACATATAAGCCACTTGTACCGAACTTAAGTCCCATACGACGACATTTCATGATTTTGCTGTAATATTCTATAAGAGGACACTGTGCACCCTTTCTTATAAATACCTTTCAAATATGCAAAGAATTTTACACATAGCAACAGTATGTAAGCAACAAGCAACCGAAGAATAATAATAGTCGGGATCCGAGCGCACCGAACGGTATTGTTTTCGGAGAGCCCCAACATTATTCTGTAAGCATTTCGGAAGCGATGCCGAAGGGTCCTAGAGAACCGAAACGCTGTTGTCATTTCTCCTAGCGCCAACCAATCAAAAGCAATCTGCCTCAGATACACTGCAGCGCCACGAACTCGAAGTAGCTAGAAGCCGACACAGGCATGCCATTCTTCACAGTACCGAAAAGTGTCGTTAGTATACGTAATAGTGCTCAAATTTTGCTTACCACGTGCTTCCATGAACGCATGATAACGTTACAATATTGACTGTGTTCTGGAAACTGTCGTAAATGTCACATTGTCACTTTATTCTTAATCACTTCGACGTCTTGTTTTGGATTTTACGTTTGGGAATATGAGTTAGGAATGGAGTGTAGTACCACATTGTACGGAAAATTCGCCATTTTTTCTGTTTTCCATCGATCCTTAGTTGTTTCATAATTCATGGTAGTACGTTCCGTATATGCAACTAATTGAAGGAAGTTTGATTATTGCCATACACGTTTCGCTTCCTTTATTCGTGATGATGCTTCACAAGTAAAAGAAGCGAAACGTGTATGGGAATAAACTGCCTTCAGTTAGTTGCATAGACGTAACGCATCTCCACGAACCCTAAAAATTGATTAACAGAGTGTCGAAGAATAAGGAGATGCATAGAATGTGGTTGTAACTAGCTTCTAAAGATCCAAATAATGAAGTAGCCTACTTGCCCATATGATACATGAACGATTTGGTTCATAAAAACAAAATTTAAAAAAATCGCCTTTTAAGAGCGTGTGGCGAGTGCAGCTATATAAGTTCGTTGTAGTTTATAACATGCATCTGATGAATGAAAATGTTTCACATATGGTGGTATAGTCTGAAAATATTGTGGCGGGAATCTTCCATCTCTGTCCACTATTGTTAAGGATTCGATCGCAGATAAATACTTCTGACAAGCTAGAGTATAAAGACAATTGCTTCTAGTTTCATTCGCAGTAATTTACGTTGTGATCTCAGATTCCTGTCTGACCACACTCTCGGAAATGGCTACGTATTCCGAAAAAGATGGTGAATTATTTGCGACAAGAAAAAGTATAAATGTCACTGTCAATTGTCTCATGTACAGTAATTTCATCTTTCATTTCTTAAACATATGGGAGTCATGAAATTGGAGTTACTCGTTACTGAGAAAGCGCGCTCTTATTTGTAAATTACAACGAGTATTGCAGAAAAAATGGCTTAACTTTGACGATTTACGAAGTCTCAGTATGTGTTGCAAACACGAAGAGAAAAAAAAAATTTTTCGCATCCAGCATGGCAGTTCAATGCCTTACCAGATACACCATTACAACTCGCATACTGTTAGTGTTTTATTTTAAATAATTCCACTCAAGAGAGACGCGGGCTGACTTCGTTGTCGAATGATGCGGCCGTAAGCCGTAAATGCATGAAATTTTGGAAGGTTTCCTCTATCAGGCTTCACAAAATTCCTCTGCACTGTTACTTATAAGTTTTAAACGCGTTTGCCGGCCGGAGTGGCCGTGCGGTTCTAGGCGCTACAGTCTGGAACCGAGCGACCGCTACGGTCGCAGGTTCGAATCCTGCCTTGGGCATGGATGTGTGTGATGTCCTTAGGTTAGTTAGGTTCAATTAGTTCTAAGTTCTAGGCGACTGATGACCTCAGAAGTTAAGTCGCGTAGTGCTCAGAGCCAGTCTTTAAACGCGTTTCTATAGTTAATAAGTAAACCATTTGTGGAAAAAAGTATGCGAAGTCACTAGTAATTCAGCTAACACTCATGTGATATACGTAAGCAAAGCCAACCATTTGAAATTTAATGATTTTTTAAACTCTTAATCACGTAAAAATGTTGTGAGAATATTGAGCGAAACTAGTTTTTGTGTTATTATCTTTTACAGTAACAACAATACAAACCATATTTCTAACAAAGGAAAATAGTGTATTATGATCTCACTTTCCACCCGGACGCGTCATGGCGATTCTTTAGTAACACATTCACTAAATTCAAAGCTAAAACCGCTGAATATGTTTAAAATAACAAATTCTAGATGTATATAAACCATACCGAACCGAATGAGAGGGCCATACCGAAATTCAGATCTCTCGGTACAGTTGTCGAAAAATCGGCAGGTGACCGATCGGTAATAGATCTCAGAAGCTTACTGAATGGGAACTTGGGATAAAAAACTCAAGTTGACGTCACTACCGAGGCTAACCTACTGCAACGATACTGAATAGGGCCCCTGCCGAGTGCCGCCTCCCCTAGATGTCGTTCTGACCACTATACCTCGGCATTTCTTTTGGAGGCCTATTATCTCCACACGCACGCACATGTGCGCGCGCGCGCTTTTTTAACTCTGACCCACAGATACCTTGAATATTCTCCAGAAACATATATTCACTACTGGGAAAGTTTCTTAGGTGTGCAACATTGGAGACCAAACCTTAATATGGAACAAAATCGACAAATTCGTTCCTACTGAAGTACACATAGCTACCGGTAACTTCGCCTACAAGGCAAAGATTTTACCCTGACTTTTAAACTGACAAGGAAGTTCACTGAAATTTACATATCACGTCCCTTATATAATTCCCTCTTGAAGGGATTCTGTGTTCTTTACGAACTGGAAACAGGTATGTAGTCGAAAAAGGTACAGAGGATGGGAAGAAAAGCAGGACGCCCTTAAGAGAAGCCACTGACAAAACTAATTCGTTTATCAGATTATTAAAAAAAAAAAATGTATGCTTTATGCGATTGCAGCAGCGACACTTAGGAATGGTAACTCACAGGTGGACAGGGGAAGAGCAAAGCAATTAGTTAAAAGGGGTGTTCTTTCCCACTGAACAGTCATCGGCGAACTCTGGCTTTTAGTACAGCGTCCATCACACTTACAAAGAGTCTCTGTGAAACAGTAAACGCAAAGGGCAGCCGTCAGCTCTCTGAAATTCACAGACAGCTGCCAGCTTCGCAAGTGCCAGCCGTAAACAATTGCTCTGCTCCGACAGTTAGTTTAATTTGTATCACATATATATTAAAAACAAAGCCTTACAACTGAGAGGGTGAGATGACAGCATTGACTGTACGGTGCGAGTCTCTGCAAAAAGTAGACATACAACACTCGACTCCTATACGCGGTACCATTTGGTTCGGATATCCCTTCGGACATCCTTTCAACGAGGTCTTTGACTGAAGTACGTAAAGCTGTCATCGTCCTCAAGGTTGGTTTGAACACCACAGCGCTCTACTGGACATCGTCCTGTTGAAGTTGAAATGCCGTTTGTCTTCCTCCGACCTTTGAACTATCCAGTCTGTTAACGGGGATCTGCGATCTAACGGAGACTCAAATCATGGTGCAACGTAGCGTTTTCCACATTAGAAAGCATGGCTAGAGGGGAAAGAAATGGTGTAAAATAAGGCTCACGGGAGTGACCGGGTACTGAACACGAGACCTAAAGGATCCGTTGTCTGGAACTTCTAATGTGCTGTGTCACCAAGCTCCACATCCTTGTGCATGGTGTACGCACTTGAGCGGACAAGAAAAACATTCCCAGATTTCCCGGTTAAAAAAACACTTTTTCCTGGGTGAAAAGACACTACAGCCCGGTTGAAAGAACATTTTTTTCCCTCGAACCTGTAAAACTTATCAATCCTTTGAATGGTAAAGTTATTATATCCCGGAGTAGAACTTCCGGGCACTTTTGGAAACGAAATCTAACAAAAACAACGCGTTTTTGAAATATCTTTGATACGCAGCAACATGTACACTGCATATTTTCGTAATACGAAAGTATAAATACGAACTCCACCAAATGTACCACGGTTGCTTCCGAAGCATTCAAATCGAGACTGCGTTCCGCGATACGCTTTTGCCACCCAATTATACTTTGTCACGGGATCTCGCAAGCCAATGAAAGCTGATATACGGGGCATAGGTTACGTGAAGTAGTCAGCCAACAGCATCACTGTTAAGTAGTGCGAACACATAAATAGGAAAAGTCAATGGTTTAAATTAATATACATACAGTATAGCTAGAACATATCTCTCTGCATGCCAGAACACTTCGACTTTTAATAGAATAATGTGAAATTACTCAGGAACTCCCCCCGCAGTTTTTTGAAGGATGATTATATTTTTGTCATCGTTATTGCATAACTGCAACAATAATAATAATAATATGAAAAACTAACTTTGAAGCTTAGTCTTTGCCGTTTAAGATATATCAAACATAAATGTGCCACTAAAATTTTCGAAGTGGCTGGTACTCAAAGTGTCAAGTTTTGAATGATAATCAAACGCTCCGTGATTTCAGCAATACATCGCACATTCACAGACGTAACGTAATTCATGTTGCATAAAAGGAAATTTACTTCGCCGCGCGGAGTGGAGCGGTTTGAAGCGCCAAGTTACGACTGAGCGGCCCCTCCCGCCGGAGGTTCGAGTTCTCCCTCGTGCATGTGTGTGTGTTGTCCTTAGCATAAGTTAGTTTAAGTAGTGTGTAAGTCTAGGAACCGAGGACCTCAGCAGTTTTATCCCTTAGGAAATCACACACATTTGAAGATTTGAAATTTACTTTGAAAGTAACGCTCCTCAAATCACCATTTACAATATTTTCCCGCGATGTGTTTGAAAAACAATTGTGACGTCACGCTAATTGAAAGTAGTTTGTTGTTACGAAGTACTGCAATGGCGCTTTTTCTTTGCAACTAAAGTTTTATTTTGATGTTTTTCTCTCATTCCAGAACAATGAAATGCTCCCACGTTTTCCTTGGACTTCCGGTTGACCCGGGGCGCATACACCCTGTTTGACTATCCTGTCTAATCGGAGCTGGAGTTTCTCTTCACTAGAAAAATGTTGTTAAAGACGAACAAAAGGTCTGTGAGACTGTCTAAATAAAAAAGTTAAGAGTAGGACTAGCGCTCTGTGGGTTTCTGTGGGTTCCGCACAAACTTAATTTTATATATATTCCATCCGTAGGTTTTGAAAAAAAATGTTCAAATGTGTGTGAAATCTTATGGGACTTAACTGCGAAGGTCATCAGTCCCTAAGCTTATACACTACGTAACCTAAATTATCCTAAGGACGAACACACACACCCATGCCCGAGGGAGAACTCTAAACTCCGCCGGGTCCAGTCGCACAGTCCATGACTGCAGCGCCTTAGATCGCTCGGCTAATCCCGCGCGGCGTAGGTTTTGATTCGCGAGTATAAACCTACGTGGGGTAAACGGTCATCTTTTGACCACATTAAATTAGAAGCCTAATTTGTTTTACACAGCCAATGGTCCATGGATCTTAGTATTTCACATAAATTTCAAGTTGTTGCCTCTGCCCATTCCTCATAAAAAGGGGACTTAACACACGGACACACTGACGGATGGACAAGGAAGTGAGAGTACAAGGACTTCGCTTTTACCAACTGATATATAGAACCCTAAAAATGTGGCAGAATTCCCTTGATGTCTGTAGAAATGCTGACTGTGTTAGATCGAAGTGTCGCTGAAAAGTTTATTCTTCACTATGTCACATAGGATTAGATTATTTGGAATTATGTTGGTGTCGTATAACTACACACCGATATTGAGTTCCTATTGACTGGCCTGTTTCTGCGTGGAGTTCGCATTTCCGGCTGCCGTTTATTTGGCAACTAATCACATCGGCAGTGTGTTCTCTCTGATCTATCAATTTTGTCACGCAGTTCTGCTTCCGGAAATAACCACCTGCGACAAATTAGTGGATCGTTTGATCAGTGCTGGGCATGTTTATTCGATTTACTTTTTTTTTGGTAGCAAAATGAGTGTGAGGAAAGAAAAAAACTCGCAGCGGTGGCCGGGCATGTCATTGACAGTTATTCGACTTACCGATTCTTCGGATAAGGCTTTTAGTGTCGATAATACGGGATACTCTGTTTCTGCTTGTGCTTTGTAGCAACCAGCAATAATTTAAGACCTCACATAAAATTAACACAACTGTCAAATATTTTCGCTCCGATAACTTGATCAAATGTTATTAACAGAATAATCTTATAACCGAAATGGTTCGAGAGACTCCTTTTCCCTCCTAAGTATTTAAATACGACAAGAAATTGTACCTACACGTTAGTTTTAATTGTAAATCTCCCTTTACAACCAATTTTCAAAAATATCACCATGAACTCCAAGGATTTGTTTGAGAATACTGTCCGCAACTCTGAGTAGTTTCTACATTCTTCACTACGCGAGGAAGCAATTCTTCTGCTGGTCTCCCCCCCCCCCCCCCCCCCCCCCGTTTTCTTCCCATCCTGTTTTCAGACCGTCACGAACAACAACAGTGTAGAGAGTAGATCTACACCTACATTTATACTCCGCAAGCCACCCAACGGTGTATGGTGGAGGGCACTTAACGTGCCACTGTCATCACCTCCCTTTCCTCTTACCAAATAACCCTGTGACGAAACGCGCCGCTCTTCTTTGGATCTTCTCTATCTCCTCTGTCAACCCGACCTGGTACGGATCCCACACTGATGAGCAATACTCAAGTATAGGTCGAACGAGTGTTTTGTAAGTCATCTCCTTTGTTGATGGATTACATTTTCTAAGGACTCTCCCAATGAATCTCAACCTGGCAGCCCCCTTACCAACAATTAATTTTATATGATCATTTCACTTCAAATCGTTCCGTACGCATACTCCCAGATATTTTACAGAAGTAACTGATACCAGTGTTTGTTCCGCTATCATAAAATCATACAATTAATGATCCTTCGCAATACATTACATTTGTCTATGTTAAGGGTCAGTTGCCACTCCCTGCACCAAGTGCCTATCCGCTGCAGATCTTGCTGCATTTCGCTGCAATTTTCTAATGCTGCAACTTCTCTGTATACTACAGCATTATCCGCGAAAAGCCGCATGGAACTTCCGACACTATCTACTAGGTCTTTTATATATATTGTGAAAAGCAATGGTCCCATAACACTCCCCTGTGGCACGCCAAAGGTTACTTTAACGTCTGTAGACGTCTCTCCATGAGAACAACATGCTGTGTTCTGTTTGCTAAAAACTCTTCAATCCAGCCACACAGGTGGTCTGATATTCCGTAGGCTCTTACTTTGTTTATCAGGCGACAGTGCGGAACTGCATCGAACGGCTTCCGGAAGTCAAGGAAAATGGCATCTACCTGGGAGCCTGTATCTAATATTTTCTTGGTCTCATGAACAAATAAAGCAAGTTGGGTCTCACACGATCGCTGTTTCCGGAATCCATGTTGATTCCTGCAGAGTAGATGAAGTTGGGGCAACCCACATGACCACGCAGCAACGCTCTCCATCGCCCAGAATTCTGAGGTACGGGATCTAATGAACACTACGCAACTATAACAATATAGTTAATTACACAAATGGAACATACACCACAGTAGTTTCTGAAGAATAAGGTAGGATACCCAAAGAATATGGACTCCTGGCTTTTTCATCTCTGGTATTGGTTCTTTGCTACAAAATATATAAATTGACCGTTTGAAGAATATATGACTTTTCTCCAGTAGAATAGCCTGGGTCGTATTGGGAAATATTCTTACCGATTTGAAGGACTGGTTCTACATCTACATTACACTCAGCAAGCCATCTCACGATGTGTTGCGGAGGGTACCTTCTGGTACTACCAACTGATCCCCCCTACCCTGTTCCACTCGCGAATGGCGCGTGCGATGAATGACTGTCGATAAGTCTCGAATTTTCTCGTCGTGGTCTTTACGCGAGATGTATGTGGGAGGTGTTTTCTGTTTCTGTCTCCTGTCTTCTGTCCACCCTTACAAAAAACAATCGTATAAAAAGTAGATGGAAAGTGGGTCGACGTATATGACAACGCAGCAATGTCACTGCCGCCCTCCAACGCCCGGAATTGTGTGAGAGACAGATGTGATGAACACTACACAACCATCTTTGCTAAACAACAATTTGTATGTTGTCCGACTCTTCCAGGAAATTTCAATAGTAAACCTCTCCGTAATATGCAACGCCAGTGATGTAACGTCTGCCACAGGACTTTGTTGTTGGGCATATCGGTAACGCTCTCGCGCCGAGTAAACGATCCCGTGACGAAACGCGCCGCTCTTCGCTGGATGTTGTCTAGCTCTTCTATCAGTCCTACCTGGAAGTATCCCAAGATGAGCAGTAGTCAAGAATCGCTAGAACAAGTTGCTTAGCCGGCCGGAGTGGCCGTGCGGTTCTAGGCGCTACAGTCTGGAACCGAGCGACCGCTACGGTCGCAGGTTCGAATCCTGCCTCGGGCATGGATGTGTGTGTTGTCCTTAGGTTAGTTCGGTTTAATTAGTTCTAAGTTCTAGGCGACTGATGACCTCAGAAGTCGCATAGTGCTCAGAGCCAACAAGTTGCTTATAAGCCACTTCCTTCGTGGACGAGTTATACCGGGTGATCAAAAAGTCAGTATAAATTTGAAAACTTAATAAACCACGGAGTAATGTAGATAGAGAGGTAAAAATTGACACACATGCTTGGAATGACATGGGGTTTTATTAGAACCACCCCATATTGCTAAATACGTGACAGATCACTGGCGCGCGTCGTTTGGTGGTGATCGTGTGCTCAGCCGCTACTTTCGTCATGCTTGGCCTCCCAGGTCCCCAGACCTCAGTCCGTGCGATTATTGACTTTGGGGTTACCTGAAGTCGCAAGTGATCGTGATCGACCGGCATATCTAGGGATGCTAAAAGACAACATCCGACGCCAATGCCTCATCATAACTCCGGACATGCTTTACAGTGCTGTTCACAACATTATTCCTCGACTACAGCTATTTTTGGGAATGATGGTGGACATATTGAGCATTTCCTGTAAAGAACATCATCTTTGCTATGTCTTACTTTGTTATGCTAATTATTGCTATTCTGATCACATGAAGCGCCATCTGTCGAACGTTTTTTGAACTTTTGTATTTTTTTTATTTTAATAAAACCCCATGTCATTCCAAGTATGTGTCTCAATTTTTTCCTCTGTATCTACATTATTCTGTGATTTATTCAGTTTTCAAATTTATACTGCCTTCCTGATCACCCGGGTTTTCCTTAACCCTTTCGTGGTCGATGGGGCATATATGTCCCACTAACTTCGAGCGCCAGTTCGAGTGTCGGGATATATGTTACCCAGCTCTGCAAGGTGCTGCCATCTAGGGACGACTGTACTGAACCTAAGAAAAAAATTGGGACTGCACTGCAAAGGCAATAGAGAAGCGGTGACTGCTTTTGTTGTCTGGCGTGTATATATGGCCGCTGCAACGCCACTTATTTGTGCCATTCTTCAGTTTTCATCATTTCTCACTTTCCAGCGATGACTGAAGTAAGTAATTCATATTATTATTAACTTAATAATCATTTTTTTAGTACAAATACAGTGTGGAATAAGACAGTGGCACTAGGAAGCGATGCAGATTCTGCAGCACAAACTCTAAAGAGAAGAGAACAAAAGTTGTTTGCACTGCTTGTGGTGCACCACTCTGTGCCACACCATGTTTTCCCAAGTTTCATGGCATGTAAAGTTTTGTAAGTATTGATCATGTATCATGAAAACTGAAATGTAATGAATATTTTTTACACTGGCTCTACACAAATCAAAAGATTACATGCATGTATAATTTGTAGTTATTTTATTCTCTGCAAAATCCTGTTTATGGCTAAAAAAATAAAATTACAAAATCAGTCAGTTAGCAGAAAAGGTATCTCGCGTTGGTTCATGGGACAAATGTCCCACTTCCTGATGTGAAAAAATGGAGAACTTAAAAAATATTTTGATGGTGAAAATATAATAATGGGACTGAAAACAAACTGTTATCATCTTAATATTTTAAAAATCTGTAAAAAATGAATTTTATCCATGAAAGGGTTAAGATTCTTCCTAAAAATCTCAGTCTGGCATTTACTTTTCCTGCTATTTGTTTTATGTGATCATTTCATCTAAGGCCATTCTGGACAGTTACTTCTAAATATTTTGCGGTAAGTACTGTCTCCAGCAGTTTCTCACCAACAGTGTAGTAGTACATTAGTGGCTTTTTTTTCCAATGTAAGTGCAATATGTAACATGTAAGGGCAATATGTAACATGAGCTTGCACCATTCATCAATACTCTGCAGGTCACTGTGCACACCGGTACTGTCTTCTGGCGTTGCTACTTTGCTACAGACAACCGCATCATCTGCGAACAGTCTTAAAGAGCATCCAGCACTTTCTAGATCATTTACATACATTGTAAACAATAGCGGCTCTTGAACACTTCCATAGGGTACTCTGGAAATTACACTACTGGCCATTAAAATTGCTACACCACGAAGAAGACGTGCTACAGACGCGAAATTTAACAGACAGGAAGAAGATGCTGTGATATGCAAATGATTAGCTATTCAGAACATCCACACAAGGTTGGCGCCAGTGGCGACACCTACAACGTGCCGACATGAGGAAAGTTTCCAACCCATTTCTCATAGACAAACAGCATTTGACCGGCGGTGACTGGTGAAACGTTGTTGTGATGTAAGGAGGAGAAATGCGTACCATCCCGTTTCCGACTTTGATAAAGGTCGGATTGTAGCCTATCATGATGCGGTTTATCGTATCGCGACATTGCTGCTCGCGTTGGTCTAGATCCAGTGACTGTTAGCAGAATATGAATCGGTGGGTTCAGGAGGGTAATACGGAACTCCGTGCTGGATCCCAACTGCCTCGTATCACTAGCAGTCGAGATGACAGGCATCTTATCCGCATGGCTGTAACGGATCGTGCAGCCACGTCTCGATGGGGACGTTTGCAAGACAACAACCATGTGCACGAACAGTTCGACGACCTTTGCAGCAGCATGGACTATCACGGAGACCATGGCAGCGGTTACCACTGACGCTGCATTACAGACAGGAGCGCCTGCGATGGGAGTGGCAAAATGTCATTTTTTCGGATGAATCCAGGTTCTGTTCACAGCATCATGATGGCGCATCTGTGTTTGGCAACATCGCGGTGAACGCACATTGGAAGCGTGTATTCGTCATCGCCATACTGGCGTATCACCCGGCGTGATGGTATGAGGTGCCATTGGTTACACGTCTCGGTCACCTCTTGTTCGCATTGACGACACTTTGAACAGTGGACGTTACATTTCACATGCGTTACGACCCGTGGCTCTACCCTTCATTCGATCCAGGCGAAACCCTACATTTCTACAGGATAATGCACGACCGCATGTTGTAGGTCCTATACGGGCCTTTCTGGACACAGAAAATGTTCGACTGATGCCCTGGCCAGCACATTCTCCAGATCCCTCACCAATTGAAAACGTCTGGTCAATGGTGGCCGGGCAACTGGCTCGTCACATACGCCAGTCATTACTCTTGATGAACTGTGGTATCGTGTTGAAGCTGCATGGGCAGCTGTACCTGTCACGTCATCCAAGCTCTGTTTGACTCAATGCCCAGGCGTATCAAGACCGTTATTACGGCCAGAGGTGGTTGTTCAGGGTACTGATTTCTCAGGATCCATGCACCCAAATCACATGTCAGTTCTAGTATAATATATTTGTCCAATGAATACCCGTTTATCATCTGCATTTCTTCTTGGTGTAGCAATTTTAATGACCAGTAGTGTACCTTTACATTTGTCGATTTTGAGCCGTTAAGAGCCACGTGATGAGTTCTATCTGCAAGGAAGTCTTTGACTCCAGCCAGAAATCTGGTCCGATACTCGATAAGTTCTTTTTTTATTTTTATTTTTTCCCCGCTAAACAGCAATGCGGGACTGTGTCAGATTCCTTCCTAAAGTTCTGAAAAGATAACTGCGGCCGAGCGGTTCTAGGCCCTTCAGTCTGGAACCGCGCTGCTACTACGGTCGCAGGTTCGAATCCTGCCTCGGGCACGGATGTGTTGATGTCCTTAGGTTAGTTAGGTTTAAGTTGTTCTAAGTTCTAGGGGACTGATGACCTCAGATGTTAAGTCCCATAGTGCTTAGAGCCATTTGAACCATTTGAATCCTACATCAGAATTGAAGCACGAAGACTTGAATCCGGCTCCATCCGAGTACGAGTCCAGTGCCATTGGCACTGCGTCAATTCCTTTACTCACGAACGCACTCACGCCAGTTCCGTCCACACTGCTGTGTCAGCTTACGAGAGCCTATATCCTACGGCAATAGCTTCCGCTATACGGTCGAGCAGCGGGTGTCTGTGAAATGAACGAACACCCTTCTTGCTAGAGGTAGGGTGGTGGTGGTGGTGGTGGTGGTGGTGGTGGTGTGTGTGTGTGTGTGTGTGTGTGTGTGTGCGTCGGCCGGGCCGTGCGAAGAAATGAAAGTTCGCGCAGTAGCTGGGCGCTAGAGGCGGACGTGTGCAAGAGGCGGCAGTAGCGGCGGCGGGCCTGTGTCAGCAGGTGTAGAGGATCCGCCGGCCGCCGCGCCGGTTGAATGGGCCGCCAGATAATGGAGCCCGAGGCGGGCCCAGCTGCGAACGCCCTCCCGCTCCGCTCTGCTCTTTCAGGAGACGGCGGCGCGGGCGCGCGCAATAAGCCGTCTTATCACGTGGCCGCTCCCTCTCGCATTGATAAACCTATCGCCACTTCATCTCTCGCGGGCCATCTAGCATCTGGCACCTGTCGGTGACAAGTCTGCCGCTGAATGGCCAGCGGCGAAACATTTGTCCGATCAAAAACGTTTGCGCTCATACTTTCAATTCAGCGTACGGGACACCCGCGCAATGACCCTAGCAACTACAACACCGCATAGCTTTCACTGCAGTGCACAAATGCTCAGGGCCGTTTCTACCACTAGGCGAGGCTAAGCGGCCTCCTAGGATGGCAAAATTTTAAGTGTAGCAAAGGGCGGAAAAAAAAAAATTAAAAAACGAGGAAAAATTAAAACACCGAATTGTTTTGTTGCATACGGAACTGATATAAGCCTTTACCTACGTTGACGAAAGTAAACATTTCCTCTAAATTAAAGCAGTCGCTACCGAGTACGAAACGGAAACAAACCTGACACTGACACAACTCCATCAAGCGCTGGAGCAGAGCACCTGTGGTGCCTTGCCATCATGTTGGCATTAGATACCATATCTCTCTCAGGCCCTTTCTTTGTTTCTGTCTCTGTAGAATAATTATTAAGTGTCACCATAGTGCTGTTTATCATTCCCATACATTAAAATGAGTTTATCTGTCTGTAAGTCTATCTCTGAGACTCGTAGCGCGAGAAAATAATTACATTATCTTTTCTCAAACAAATTAGCTGTCTCATCCAATACATTTTTTCTGAGTTTGTGACCGCATTGTCAATATATATAAAACTACTGACCCTGTTGCAAGCGATCATCTTCAGGGTGTTTTTGCTTGAAGAAGGTCGCTTGCAACAGGGACCGAAACGTCGGTAGTTTTATATATATTGACATGCGGTCACAAATCAAGAAAAAATTTATTGGTTGTGACAATGGCCGCGGAAGCCTACGTTTATATTAAATTAGCTGTCGTTTTCTTAACATGTAACGTACGCGCAAATGGCAACAAGGAAGAGAGAATCATGCCTTGTTTATCGACGTCACAACTGCAGAAATTGTGTCCCTTGTGCTTGCAGCCGGCCGCTGTGGCCGAGCGGTTCTAGGCGCTTCAGTCAGGAACAGCGCTGCTGCTACGGTCGCAGGTTCGAATCCTGCCTCGAGCATGGATGTGTGTGATGTCCTTAGGTTAGTTAGGTCTAAGTACGAGGGTCACTCCAAAAGAAATGCACACTATTTTTGTAAAAATATAGTTTTCATTCTACATGTGTGAAAGTTTTACAGTGTGTAGATACATCCTTCCCGCTTGTTTTCAAACTTAGTTCAACCTGTTCCCGTGAGTGGCGCCGTCACAGCATGTCTTCAAGACGGTTGCTAAACTTGACGTTCGTCAGAAGCAACGTGCTGTCATAGAATTCCTGTGCTGTGAAAACGAGACAGTGGGAAACATCCACAAGAGGTTGAAAAAGGTGTATGGCGATGTTGCTGTCGATCGCAATACAGTTAGTCGGTGGGCAAGCAGGTTACGTGATGAAAGCGGGCACGGAAATATTGAGGACTGTCCTCGCAGCGGCAGGCCTCGTACTGCACACACTCCAGACAATGTGCAGAAAGTTAACGAATTGGTGACTGCTGACAGACGCATCACAGTGAACGAATTGTCACGCTACGTTGGGATAGGGGAAGGAAGTGTTTGCAGAATACTGAAAGTGTTGGTGTTAAAAAAGGTTTGTGCCACGTGGGTTCCCAGAATGTTGACAGTGGCTCGCAAAGGAACAAGAAAAACGGAATGCAGCGAATTTTTGGAACAGTACGAGAATGGTGGAGATGAATTTCTTGGAATAATTGTGACAGGTGATGAAACATGGCTCCATCATTTTTCACCAGAGACGAACAGGCCATCAATGGAGTGGCATCAGGCAAATCCACCCAAGGAAAAAAAAAAAAAAAAAAAAAAAAAACCACACCTGCTGGAAAAGTTATGGCTACGGTGTTTTTCGATTCCGAAGGACTCTTGCTTGTGGACATCATGCCAAGTGGAACCACCATAAATTCTGATGCATATGTGACGACACTGAAGAAACATCAAGCTCGACTGAGTCGCGTTCGACCACATCGGCAAAAGGCAGGATGTTATGCTGTTGCACGACAATGCACGGCCACATGTCAGTCAAAAAGCCATGGAAGCGATCACAAAACTCGGATGGACAACACTGAAACACCCGCCTTACAGTC
Organism: Schistocerca americana; assembly: GCF_021461395.2. Taxonomy (NCBI): domain Eukaryota; kingdom Metazoa; phylum Arthropoda; class Insecta; order Orthoptera; family Acrididae; genus Schistocerca; species Schistocerca americana. The sequence continues at coordinate 892,664,832 of NC_060119.1, read as the reverse complement.
CTGACCTGACTCCATGTGACTATCATCTATTTGGAAAACTGAAAGACTCTCTTCGTGGAACAAGGTTTGAAGATGATGACTCCCTTGTGCACGCTGCCTAACAGTGGCTCCAACAGGTTGGTCCAGAATTTTACCGTGCGGGTATACAGGCGCTGGTTCCAAGATGGCGTAAGGCAGTTGAGAGGGATGGAAATTATGTGGAGAAATGAAAATATTGTTCCTAAAGGATGTACCTACACACTGTAAAACTTTCAAACATGTAGAATAAAAGATGGATTAAAAAAAAAAAAGTGTGCATTTCTTTTGGAGTGACTGTCGTAGTTCTAAGTCTAGGGGACTGATGACCTCAGATGTTAAGTCCCATAGTGCTTAGAGCCATTTGAACCATTTGTGCTTGCAAGTTTGTCTCAGTATAACCTACACATAAGTGCGTAAGCAATAACATAGATTGGGTACTGCACTTTGCTGACGGTTGCAGTTACACAAGTAACGTGCGAAAGGGACATTTTCCGTGCGCTGTTAGGACAAGAAATCTTAGAAACTTTCGTAATCTTGAACGTTGAAACAGATATTGTTAATAACATTGGTGCTGTGCTTCATGATACAGTTACGAATGAGGTTGCCACGTGTCATCTAAAAATTTGTTGATTGATTACCCAAGTTTGAATAAAATTCACCATGTGCGACAGCATCGTAGAAACGACCTAATACGATACTTCGCCATGTCTCCCGTCAGTGTAGCATAATTTCTAAATTCAAGGAAAAAATCATTTGCACAAGAAAATACTTCCACACCTTTATCAATTCATTTCTCGCAACTACGTACAATAAGTAATTGATGCCAAATATGGTTGCATTTCTGTATTCAGTTGAGTTCTAGTTTAATATGTCCAACACATTCTTTCCATTTCAATTACTTTCCTCAATTTTAAAAACTCAGAACAATAATAAGAAACTGAGGGCGTCTGTTGCCCTCAATCACTGTTAAAAGAATTGAGGACAAAGCATGAAAACTGAGGGCCGTCCCCAGAAAACGAGGGCATCTGGTCACTTCAGTTTAGAAGTATAACAGGACGTTTGCACCGTTGTGGCGTTCGACGTTGGTGGAGGGGGGTATGGGGGAGACAAATGATAGTACAAAAGAGGGGGCGTCTTTTTTCATTTCTCGCCTAGAGCGCCAAAACACCTAGCAACGGCTCTTCAAAACGCTTTATTTAATTCTTCATGAAAATCACAAATTTAATTTTCATCGAGGGTGGCAAACTCTAAAAAATTCTGTAATCAGGTAATCCTTACAAGAACAGGCCCCAACAAAATTAGCAATGCTTAACTTTTACTTGTAAAATCATCAATCCCGCTACTGGTTGTCATGGCTTCCCAGTTCTTCTGCCTTATGCTAATCCCTTTCATCTCTGTATATCTATTACACTCAACCTCCTCCAAAATGTGTGATACATATTCTGATCTTAGTCTGTCCTAACAGTTTTTCAGCTGTTGTACAGGTGTCCTCTGGATGACGGTTTTCTACAAGAATCTTTCCTTGTCTGATCTTAATAGCACATTTTTATTTTCCATTTTACCTGTACACTTAATAACATTCTTCTGTACGACCATATTACAATTTCTTCCATCTCTATTCCTCCTATATTTCTCCCATAGCCGCGTGCAGAGTTTCACAAACAAGTTCTTCAATAAAATGTCAAATTTTTGTGCCAACAGACCTCTTTTGTCGAAGAAACGTTTCTTTGTCCGTACGACACTGCTTCGACTTAGCTTTGTTTACTTGTAATCGAAATTCTTTGCCACATAAATCGAAATTGTGTGCCACGTAGGCCACTACTCCACCCTCCTTGACCTCCTGGTAGTATTCCTGCCCCGTAAAGTGGATGCCGTGGTTTCGAAAAAAGCCTCAAATTTGTGGATTTTAAACGTAACTTTATTTAATGAACACGCTATAACAGTAAGAACTGAACAGAAGGAAACTATGTGGCATATTTTAAGGCAGTTGGTTTCAGACGAACGCGCTGGCTGTATGCTAAAACCTAGCGCCATTTTATTAATAAAATTAAAACAAACAGTTCTTATTCTCGTTAAAACGGTCACTTCATCTGCAAAATGTGTTATTGGTGCAGAAATTACAGTTTTTGAGCATATCTTTCTTGACATGTGCCGAAAGTGTTTGCAGTTTCCCATAACACACATTTCCACAATTTTTCATCTTCGTCGTTTAATTTGATCGTTACCACACAATATTCTTAAGCATTGTTAAAAGCTCAGGAAAAGAATCTTAGCTTTCTTTACAGCTCGTTCATTTATCGATTCTATTACACAGTATGTTCACACAATAAACGTTCAGGCGCTCAGTCCGGAACCGCGCGACTGCTACGGTCGCAGGTTCGAATCCTGCCTCGGGCATGGATGTGTGTGATGTCCTTAGGTTAGTTAGGTTTAAGTAGTTCTAAGTTCTAGGGGACTGATGTTAAGTCCCATAGTGCTTAGAGCCATTTGAACCACACAATAAACACTCTCCCGTTCAATAGTGCACCTTACGACTATCGTACAGGTGTCATAACGTCGAGCTTCCTCCAGGTTTACTGGACAGGATTCTTCTCAACATGACCCGTGCGTTATTATGCTACTGTTGTGTATGGTTATTTGTATCACAAGTAGAATGATTCAGTTCCGCAAGAATGATCCTGTAACTGGCAAAGGTTTCTTTGAGCACGCATACCGGAACTCGCCTGCGTTAAATTCCAAAGGCTATGAATATGAATGTAACCGGGTATGAATCAACATGTATGAACTACATGCCCCAAGAAAATATAGTTCCGGAAAGCCCTCCACCTATCTCACATAATGCAGTTTTCTTTGTCGGCTTGAGAGATCTGCATTTGAAGTTCTCTATGATAAATGTACTCTTTCCGAATAACAGTCTCAGTCTCAACGTTTGGTCTTTCTTCGTATTCTCGTAGGCGTCGTCGTTTGCGCGCGTGAATCTGTTACTGGCAGCGCTAGCCGAAGCACAATGGCGTGCTATTCGATCCCGTCACGATGGTGTTGCGCTGACTGCTAAAATGCTGCTGTGTTCGAACTGGCCGTCGATTCCAAACTACACTCCTGGAAATTGAAATAAGAACACTGTGAATTCATTGTCCCAGGAAGGGGAAATTTTATTGACACATTCCTGGGGTCAGATACATCACATGATCACACTGACAGAACCACAGGCACATAGACACAGGCAACAGAGCATGCACAATTTCGGCACTAGTACAGTGTATATCCACCTTTCGCAGCAATGCTGGCTGCTATTCTCCCAGGGAGACGATCGTAGAGATGCTGGATGTAGTCCTGTGGAACGGCTTGCCATGCCATTTCCACCTGGCGCCTCAGTTGGACCAGCGTTCGTGCTGGACGTGCAGACCGCGTGAGACGACGCTTCATCCAGTCCCAAACATGCTCAATGGGGGACAGATCCGGAGATCTTGCTGGCCAGGGTAGTTGACTTACACCTTCTAGAGCACGTTGGGTGGCACGGGATACATGCGGACGTGCATTGTCCTGTTGGAACAGCAAGTTCCCTTGCCGGTCTAGGAATGGTAGAACGATGGGTTCGATGATGGTTTGGATGTACCGTGAACTATTCAGTGTCCCCTCGACGATCACCAGTGGTGTACGGCCAGTGTAGGAGATCGCTCCCCACACCATGATCCGGGTGTTGGCCCTGTGTGCCTCGGTCGTATGCAGTCCTGATTGTGGCGCTCATCTGCACGGCGCCAAACACGCATACGACCATCATTGGCACCAAGGCAGAAGCGACTCTCATCGCTGAAGACGACACGTCTCCATTCGTCCCTCCATTCACGCCTGTCGCGACACCACTGGAGGCGGGCTGCACGATGTTGGGGCGTGAGCGGAAGACGGCCTAACGGTGTGCGGGACCGTAGCCCAGCTTCATGGAGACGGTTGCGAATGGTCCTCGCCGATACCCCAGGAGCAACAGTGTCCCTAATTTGCTGGGAAGTGGCGGTGCGGTCCCCTATGGCACTGCGTAGGATCCTACGGTCTTGGCGTGCATCCGTGCGTCGCTGCGGTCCGGTCCTAGGTCGACGGGCACGTGCACCTTCCGCCGACCACTGGCGACAACATCGATGTACTGTGGAGACCTCACGCCCCACGTGTTGAGCAATTCGGCGGTACGTCCACCCGGCCTCCCGCATGCCCACTATACGCCCTCGCTCAAAGTCCGTCAGCTGCACATACGGTTCACGTCCACGCTGTCGCGGCATGCTACCAGTGTTAAAGACTGCGATGGAGCTCCGTATGCCACGGCAAACTGGCTGACACTGACGGCGGCGGTGCACAAATGCTGCGCAGCTAGCGCCATTCGACGCCCAACACCGCGGTTCCTGGTGTGTCCGCTGTGCCGTGCGTGTGATCATTGCTTGTACAGCCCTCTCGCAGTGTCCGGAGCAAGTATGGTGTGTCTGACACACCGGTGTCAATGTGTTCTTTTTTCCATTTCCAGGAGTGTATATACAGAGGTAAATTTTTACCTCCGTCATTTGACCAAGAGAGGTGGGGCGAAATACAGTTCTTGGTCACGAGGTAACTACGAGAGTTAACTAATTCAAAATCATAAGCGTCATTACAACACCACAAAGCATATTGTCGATGCCATGTCATTCACTGAAAAGGAAGGCTCAAGTTGAACTTCTCGTCGGCGTCGTGATCTTCTCGCACTGAACACTATTACCAACCACTGAGAAGGACATGAAACAAACTGACATTTTAGAACGAGCCATCTCGGCATGCATGTGAAGTGATTTAGGAAAACTGCGAGAAATCGAAATCAAGATAATCGGATAGATATCTGAACCACGAAAGCTTGACGCTTCCTTTTCCAAAAGAGTCGGCTATGACTAGATAAATGGTCACTTATCTTCTTTCATCTATATTACGTACCGGATAAACGCGGCATCACATTTTAAACTCATCTTATATACGCGAAATCACCGCTTGGGCCGTGTGGGAATAGGCGAAATGTGACCAAATGATACAAAATCTTCGGGGATGGACGAAGGCTCTCACGATCTAAAATCCCAGCAAAGACGTAGCTGTCTTTAGCATGTTCGATGGTTTGAAGATGTTTACCTGGGAGTACGTAGACATTCTCTTTCTGAAATCTCGGACGTATTTGCATTCTGCTTTCCACAAACTCAGAAATTAATATTTAACTGAACAGTTTAGAGAAACGTCTTCAATAGCAAGAAAAGTGCACACTGGAACATGTTTCAAAACCATGACGTGTCGACTGCACAATTTTGGCGATGTTACTGTCTCTTTAGAAGTGCTAAATATAGTAGCACCAGAGATATTTAGAATCCATGTGGTATCTAAATCTGAATCATCCCGACCTACTGAACGTCTGTCTCGAGACATCATCGTTTCATTATCACATTCAGTATCATGTATTGTTCATACGCGCACAACACATCTTGATTTATTAGAGTTACACCATCAATCACTATCTTTCACACGAGATTATGTAAGGGTCCCCTATCGCGCTTACAGAACGATATCTCCTGGCAACGCCTAACACTACAGACTGGCGTCACATTGCGTCTATCACCTCGGTAGCTATCACCTGAGCAGTGATGCGACTACAGAGTTACTAAATAAGATACCTAATTCGCAGTTGGGCTGCTGAAATGAGGGGCTATAAGGGAGTGAACTAATGGAATGTGTTCCGAAACACTCGCAAATTTTCTTATTAACTATTCTAGCGTTAACGGGGCTTGATAAATAATTAATTTTATATGGTCGCTTGGATCTCTCTCTACCCGTTCAACGAACATTGGGTGGAGCAACTGGCACAAGAATATTATGTAAAATTACTCCAGCGCAAATAGGACGCGATGGAACAAGAGGAAAGAAGAAAGAAGGGGGACGGGCGTACGTGAACATCTTTAACTGAGTCGCTAGATATCGAGATTTAGTATTTTGCCAGAACCCCATTAACGATCAACCCACGAAACATAATAGTAGGGGCAGCATGAATCAAAATTTGTTTTTAAAAGCGTGCATGTGTCGTATGCAACAGTGGTGTTATTAAAATGGTTATAATAATACAGGGTGTTTATAAATGAAGTCTATAGCCGAGTTCTTCCCAAACGACAATGACATGGCCTCCACGTTCACCCGACCTAACATCATGCGATTTTTTCCTTTGGGCCTTCATCAGGGATCGTGTGTACGTGCCTCCGCTACCAGCAGACCTCCCTGAATTAAGAAACCGGACTGAAGCAGCTGTTGCTACGATCACTAAAGACACACTTACCAACGTTTGGGAAGAACTCGGCTATAGACTTGATGTGTGCCGTGTCACGAATGGTGCTCACATTGAACATTTATAAGGTTCTTGGTAAAACTGTTTGAGTTGCTCTTTCATTTGACATATCATTTTTAAATGTAAGTTTAATATAATAAATATTATAAAGCGTTAAAACCCCGATATTCATTTACAAACACCCTGTAATATACTTTATTAGTGATTTCACACGTAAATAGGCTAAGCAGATATAAACTGTTAGCTAGGTAGGCAAACCAACAGTTTTCTGTCGCCAAAACAGCTACTTGTCGTTTTATATTAACAAAACATCTGAACCCCTACACTGTCTCCAACTAGCGGTCAATATCACCAGCTAAGCCACTGAACTGCATTGCGGCAGCAAGAGATGTCCTGCTCTTGATCCAGCAAAACTGTCTGTAGGCCAATCTTCAAGGTTGAGTGTCGGAAAGGTAGATTGTGGAGCTGTGTACGTCCGCGTCTATACTCCATAAGCCAACTTTTGGTGAATAGCTGAGGGAACTATACATACTACGATCACTCTCACCCTTTCCTCTTTAGTCATGATTGTTGGTGGGCCTCCGTGTGTCCCTGAATCACTTAATTTTACATTCATAATCTTTTCGAGAAGTATACGTAGGAGGAAGAAATATATTTTGGTTGACACTTCCAGGTAGATGCCCCTTGACTTCCGGAAGGCGTTCTATACAGTTCCGCACTGTCGCCTGATAAACAAAGTAAGAACCTACGGAATATCAGACCAGCTGTGTGGCTGGACTGAAGAGTTTTTAGCAAACAGAACACAGCATGTTGTTCTCAATGGAGAGACGTCTACAGACGTTAAAGTAACCTCCGGCGTGCCCCAGGGGAGTGTTATGGGACCATTGCTTTTCACAATATATATAAATGACCTAGTAGATAGTGTCGGAAGTTCCATGCGGCTTTTGCCCGCATCTCGTGGTCGTGCGGTAGCGTTCTCGCTTCCCACGCCCGGGTTCCCGGGTTCGATTCCCGGCGGGGTCAGGGATTTTCTCTGCCTCGTGATGGCTGGGTGTTGTGTGCTGTCCTTAGGTTAGTTAGGTTTAAGTAGTTCTAAGTTCTAGGGGACTTATGACCACAGCAGTTGAGTCCCATAGTGCTCAGAGCCATTTGAACCATTTTTTCCATGCGGCTTTTCGCGGATAATGCTGTAGTATACAGAGAAGTTGCAGCATTAGAAAATTGCAGCGAAATGCAGCAAGATCTGCAGCGGATAGGCACTTGGTGCAGGGAGTGGCAACTGACCCTTAACATAGACAAATGTAATGTATTGCGAAGGATCGTTAATTGTATGATTTTATGATAGCGGAACAAACACTGGTATCAGTTACTTCTGTAAAATATCTGGGAGTATGCGTACGGAACGATTTGAAGTGGAATGATCATATAAAATTAATTGTTGGTAAGGCAGGTGACAGGTTGAGATTCATTGGGAGAGTCCTTAGAAAATGTAGTCCATCAACAAAGGAGGTGGCTTACAAAACACTCGTTCGACCTATACTTGAGTATTACCTGTCAGTGTGGGATCCGTACCAGGTCGGGTTGACAGAGGAGATAGAGAAGATCCAAAGAAGAGCGGCGCGTTTCGTCACAGGGTTATTTGGTAAGCGTGATAGCGTTGCGGAGATGTTTAGCAAACTCGAGTGGCAGACTCTGCAAGTAAGGCGCTCTGCATCGCGGTGTAGCTTATGTCCAGGTTTCGAGAGGGTGCGTTTCTGGATGAGGTATCGAATATATTGCTTCCCCCTACTTATACCTCCCGAAGAGATCACGAATGTAAAATTAGAGAGATTCGAGCGCGCACGGAGGCTTTCCGGCAGTCGTTCTTCCCGCGAACCATACGCGACTGGAACAGGAAAGGGAGGTAGTCACAGTGGCACGTAAAGTGCCCTCCGGCACACACCGTCGGGTGGCTTGCGGAGTATAAACGTAGATGTAGATGTATGTACACACCCAGAACTTTAACAGCAAACCACAACGCGATGCACAACGTCTTTCGGGTAGCATCTGCCACTGGAACTGGATGAGCGTTTCCGTGACGCTTTCGCGCGTACTAAACGAAATCGTAACGAAATCCGTTGCTCTTCTTAGGACCTTCCCTATTTACTCTATCAAACCTATCTGCTAAGAATCCCAGATACTCAAGTATTTCTCGGAAGAGGGTTTCGTAAGCTACACCTCTTCATGGGCCATTACACTTTCAATGAATCTGTCTGGCATCTTCGTTTCTAAGTTTAGTTTTATGTGGTCGCTTGCCTTTCAATCTCTCCGTACAAATACTGCCAGATATTTAGCGTATGTGACCGCTTTCAGTGATTCTCCGGCAATCATGTAATCATACAACGACGGGACTTTTCGCCTATTAATTCGCAACACATTACATTAGTTTACGTTGAGCTCAGTTGTCACTCCATGCGCTAAGCGTCAATCCTTTGCTGGTCTTCCTTCATTTAGCTACAATTTTCTAGCATGCGATTTGTGTATATACAAAAGCATTATTCGCAGACAACTTCATGGAGCTCCCATCCTTATACGCCAGATCATACGCTATGTGATCAAAGACATCCGGAGACCTTGCTGAAAACGACTTACAAGTTCGTGGCGCCCTCCATCGGTAATGCTAAATTCAATATGGTGTTGGTCCACCCTTGGCCTTGATGACAGTTTCCACTCTCGGAGGCATACGTTCAATCAGGTGCTGGAAGGTTTCTTGGGGAATGGCAGCCCATTCTTTACGGAGTGCTGCACTGAGGAGAGGTATCGATGTCGGTCGTTGAGGCCTGTCACGAAGTCAGGGTTCCAAAACATCCCAAAGGTGTTCTGTAGGATTCAGGTCAGAACTATGCGCAGGCCAGTCCATTACCGGGAAGTTATTGTCATGTAACCACTCCGCTGAACATTATTAACAGGTGCTCGATCATGTTGAAAGATGCAATCGCCATCCCTGAATTGCTTTTCCACAGTGAGACGCAAGAAGGTGCTTAAGACACCAATGTAGGCCTGAGCTGTGATAGCACCACGCAAAGCAATAAGGGATGGAAGTCCCCTAAATGAAAAACACGACCACACCATAACACCACCGCCTCCGGCACTACAAACGCTGGCAGATGATGTTCACCGGGCATTCGCCATACCCACACCCTGCCTTCGGATCTCCACTTTGTGTACCGTGATTCGTCACTCCACACAACCATTTCCACTGTTCAATCGTCCAATGTTTACGCTACTTACAGCAAGCGAGGCGTCGTTTGGCATTCAGCGCCGTGATGTGTGGCTCTCGCCTGCTGCCTAACTGTCATAGTACTTGCAGTGGATCCTGATGCAGTTTGAAATTCCTGTGTGATGGTCTGGATAGATGTCTGCCTATTACACGTTACGACCCTCTTCAACTGTCGGCGGTCTCTGTCAGTCAAAAGACGAGGTCGGCCTGTACACTTTTGTGCTGTTCGTGTCCCTTCACGTTTCCACTTCAGTATCACATCAGAAACAGTGGACCTAGGGATGTTTAGGAGTGTGGAAATCTCGCATACAGATGTATGACACAAGTAACATCTCATCACCTGACCACGTTCGAAGTCCGTGAGTTCCACAGAGCGCCCCATTCTGCTCTCTCACGATGTCTAATGTCTAATGACTAATGAGGTTAGTGATATGGAGTACCTGGCAGTAGGTGGCAGCACAGTGCACCTAATGTGAAAAACGTACGTTTCTGTGGGTGTCCGGATAATTTTGATCACATAGTGTATCTTTGTGTTTTAAACAGTAACAGTCCTAATATTGCTTGAGGTACACCGAAGTTATTTTCACGTAAGTAGATTTCTCTTCGTTAAGTACGAAATGCTGTGTGCTATTTGCTACAAGGTCTTAAACACAATCATAGTCTGGTATTCGATACGGTCGTATTTTTTGAAAGGAACTGCATTGAAAGACTTTCGGAAGTAAAGGAACAAGGTATCGACCTACCGTCTTCTGGGTCTTTTTAACGAACAGATCGCTGTTTGTAGGCCCCTAGCTCGGTTTTCCTCGTGTACTGGAGACGGTGCGGAGTGCTGGAGAGCTTGTGGCAGCGCTGGGCGGCCCACACGCGGTAACGGGATGACGCAGAGTCCGGCGCTGGTTTCGGGTGTCCGCCCGCACCTGTGGGGCTTCTCGCCCGCCCTCCGGTCCATCCACCGATAGCTGCTCCACCAGCATTCACTACTGACGCCCACACTTTACACCATCGTGCAGCGCCAGCATCGGTCTTTATGTCACTTGTCTTTTTTTATTGCATTGCAGATCTACATTTCAGCTGACAGTGCAGTAGTCATGTAGACTGAACGTAATTTAACGACACATGTTGTTGTTGTTGTTGTTGTTGTTGTGGTCTTCACTCCTGAGACTGGTTTGATGCAGCTCTCCATGCTACTCTATCCTGTGCAAGCCTCTTCATCTCCCAATACCTGCTGCAGCCTACATCCTTCTGAATCTGCTTAGTGTATTCCTCTCTTGGTCTCCCTCTACGATTTTTACCCTCCATGCTGCCCTCCAAAACTAAATTGGTGATCCCTTGATGCCTCAGAACATGTAATACCGACTGATCCCTTCTTCTAGTCAAGTTGTGCAACAAACCCCTCTTCTCCCCAGTTCTATTCAATACCTCCTCATTAGTTATGTGATCTACCCATCTAATCTTCAGCATTCTTCTGTAGCACCACATTTCGAAAGCTTCTATTCTCTTCTTGTTTAAACTATTTATCGTCCATGTTTCACTTCCATACATGGCTACACTCCATACAAATACTTTCAGAAACGACTTCCTGACACTTAAATCCATACTCGATGTTAACAAATTTCTCTTCTTCAGAAACGCTTTCCTTGCCATTGCCAGTCTACATTTTATATCCTCTCTACTTCGACCTTCATCAGTTATTTTGCTCCCCAAATAGCAAAACTCCTTTACTACTTCAAGTGTCTCATTTCCTAATCTAATTCCCCCAGCATCACCCGACTTAATTCGACTACATTCCATTATCCTCATTTTGCTTTTGTTGATGTTCATCTTATAGCCTCCTTTCAAGACACTGTCCATTCCATTCAACTGCTCTTCCAAGTCCTTTGCTGTGGATTTTAGTACTTACTCCGAATTTTGCTTTTGTTTCCTTTATTGCTTCCTCAATATACAGATTGAATAACATCGGGGAGAGGCTACCACCCTGTCTCACTCCCTTCCCAACCACTGCTTCCCTTTCATGTCCCTCGACTCTTATAACCGCCATCTAATTTCTGTACAAATTGTAAATAGCTTTTCGCCCCCTGTATTTGACCCCTGCCACCTTCAGAATTTGAAATTTCCAGTCAACATTGTCAAAAGCTTTCTCTAAGTCTACAAATACTAGAAACGTAGGTTTGCCTTTCCTTAATCTAGCTTGCAAGATAAGTCGTAGGGTCAGTGTTGCCTCACGTGTTCCAACATTTCTACGGAATCCAAACTGATCTTCCCCGAGGTCGGCTTCTACCAGTTTTTCCATTCATCTGTAAAGAATTCGCGTTAGTATTTTGCAGCTGTGACTTATTAAACTGATAGTCCGGTAATTTTCACATCTGTCAACACCTGCTTTCTTTGGAATTGGAATTATTATATTCTTCTTGAAGTCTGTGGGTATTTCGCCTGTCTCATACATCTTGCTCACCAGATGGTAGAGTTTTGTCATGACTGGCTCTCCCAAGGCCATCAGTAGTTCTAATGGAATGTTGTCTACTCCCGGGGCCTTGTTTCGACTCAGGGCTTTCAGTGCTCTGTCAAACTCTTCACGCAGTATCATATCCCAATCTAACTCAGGAATGTTCAAGCATTAGCCCATTACTGGTCTTCTCCAGTGTTTTCCTTAATATTCTTTTCAATGCTCCTTAATATGACTCTCGTTACAGTCTTTGGAACATGACTGATGAAACTAGTTGTCCTATAGTATTTACAATCTTTCGCGTAGCAATTGTTAGGCAGAGGTACTTGAATGGTCTTAAATAGATCTCCTGGCCTAATTCCTGTGTCAAAAATTTTGCTTACTAGCTCAGTCAATCTGGTTACTGAATTTGGACCTAAAACTTCCTGATGGTATTCTGTAACAGCCCAATGCTTTCCTTTCCCGGAGCTACCAAATTGCTTTCTCCAATTCAGTATCTTAGAACTTTGGTCTTCTTCATTCCGTTCCCATTCATCATCCAAAAGCAGTTTGGTGTTATCCGCCTGTGCACCGTATAGAATACACCTACATCTACATCGATACTCTGCAAATCACATTTCAGTGCCTGGCAGAAGGTTCATCGAACCACCTCCACAATTCTCTATTATTCCAATCTCGTATAGCGCGCGGAAGGAATGAACACCTACATCTTTCCGTGCGAGCTCTGATTTCCCTTATTTTATCGTGGTGATCGTTCCTCTCTATGTAGGTCGTTGTCAACAAATTATTTTCGCATTCGGAGAAGAAAGTTGGTGATTGGAATTTCGCGAGAAGATCCCATCGCAACGAAAAACGCCTTTCTTTTAATGATTTCCAGCCCAAATCCTGTATCATTTCTATGACACTCTCTCCCATATTTCGCGATAATACAAAACGTGCTGCCTTTCTTTGAGCTTTTTCGATGTACTCCGTCACTCCTATCCGGTAAGGATCCCACACCGTGCAGCAGTATACAAAAAGAGGACGGACAAGCGTAGTGTAGGCAGTCTCCTTCCTAGGACTGTTACATTTTCTAAGTGTCCTGCCAATAAAACGCAGTCTTAGGTTAGCCTTCCGCACAACATTTTCTATATGTTCCTTCCAATTTAAGTTGTTCGTAATTGTAAAACCTAGGTATTTAGTTGAATTTACGGCTTTTAAATTAGACTGATTTATCGTGTCACCGAAATTTAACGAGTTCCTTTTAGCACTCATGTGGATGACCTCACACTTTCCGTTATTTAGGGTCAACTGGATAAGCGATAGCGTCATCTGCAAACAAAGGAAGACGGCTGCTCAGATTGTTCCTCAAATCGTTTATATAGATAAGGAACAGCAAAGGGCCTATAACACTACCTTGGGGAACGCCTGAAATCACTTCTGTTTTACTCGATGACTTTCGTCAATTACAATATGGAAGAATGATAACAGGAAGTACATTAAATAAAATGGATGAACGCAGGAACCGGAAAAACGAAAATTCGAAAGAAGGCAGAAAACTGAACAATGAATTAAGAAAGTTAACTAATCAGGCTAGGGAGGATTGGAGGATGTGAGGAAATAAAAGAACTGGAAGAGAAAGGGAAATTGAAAGAAATGTACAGAAAAGTATAATCCTTAACATGAAGTGAAGCAGGGAAATAAGCACTCAAGGAGTGTTAAAAAAGTGGGAAGAAGGCAGTATGTGTGGAAGAGGAGAAGAAAGTTTGGATGGATTGTGTGGAAGAGTTGTACGGATAACATCAGACTAGGCTAGCGCGGATTGCTGCATCAAATCACTCTTCCGACTAGAGACCACAACGATAACAACTAGATTACGGACAAAAGAACTACGAAAAGTCACGTGAAAGCGAGACGCAAGTATGTGAGACCTGTCACAAGGAAACCGATACAGCAAGCCAAGTTCCTCCAACTTAAGAGAAGTTATGCTGTCTGTTGTCCGGCCGGCAATGTTTCAAATGTAAGTCGGAGCTGGGATGTCAGTTTCAAATATAAAAACTATGTAATGCATCTATTTCACGTGTCATATACGGCGCTACTGCAGCTAGGCAATGTGACAGGTTTCCTTATAGTACGCATTCGCAATAAGCGTCCTTGGACGGAGCAACCTTTGAATCTGAAAAGATCTAGGTGAACGCTATGTCCAATAGGCGAGCTGTTTCGCAAAGGCTGGCGCTCGTGACTAGCGGCGGCGGTAACTAGCCATACGGAGCTAGCCCAAGGCCGTCCTAGCAGCCGGCCTTCTGTCGTAAGCATTCTGCACTTTCACAAATGCCATTATCGGCCACCATCTCCTATACCGCACACCACTCGCGAGAGAGACACAGATTCCACATTGGCTGCTATTGTTCGCTGAGGGTGAACCGGAAGTGGGAGCACGTGATGTATAATGAAACTGTTCTGTGCGTTAAATACGATACTGTTCCAGACAACGAAGAAAGGTGATGGAGAGAAGTACGGCGCCGGAAAAATATTAGCACACCTGTAAAGACGACATCGATTTTAATCCGATGACCGCATATACCACATGATTATTTTTTTTTTTTTAAATACTGTGTAATGTGCGCTGAAGATATCTTCCTTGATGACTTATTCTTTTAGGATGGGATGTAAGGATAAACGGAAAACACTTAATTTATTACAAATTCAGTTAGGCTTGGGCACTCAATGGGTCCTTTAGCCTGCTGTCTTTGGTGATGTCTATCTCCTGTGGAGGGTGAGATGTGTCTAGGAAGTTATGTGAGACTGCTTCCTCGTGTTACGACAGATAGCCTATGGAGGGTGAAACGTTATTGACTTCGGTACTCGATACTTGTGCCATCTTGCAAAGTTTACCGTTCCTACCAATTGTCGAACTTCGTCCCTAAGAGCATCGATTTTGTCAAAAACTTGGAGCCCTGCCATGGACCTTCTCTTTTATAGCGGTCTCGTGGAATGCGGTGTAGACGTCGACGTTTCTTGTCCACCATGGAGCTCGTGTGATCCACCGGTAGCAAATGTTTTGCAGCGCTTGGAGTTTGTTGCAGTTGGAGAGGCACGTAGTTCCCCACGAGGTGGAGCCGTTTAACATTGTGGGTTCCACCGTTGCCTTACACAATTGGAGTTTAGTCTTAGGGTTGAGACTCTTACTCTTCAGGAACGGAATCAATGACCGGGCCATCTTCTGGGCTGCCGTCTTCTTGTCGTCAATATGCTGCGTAAAGAGCAATTTTTTGTCAAGGTAGACACCGAGGTACTTCACTCCCGGCGACCATGGGATAAATTGATCAGCTATTTGGAGTCTGTCGTTCAGAACTGGTTTCCTCCGTGTGAACATAGCGGCTGCCGTCTTCGTCTGGTTGATCGTTATCTTATTTTGCAGCGCCCAGCGTTCCATTACAGCAAGTTTCGTTGCATCCTAGCGATTAGCTAGTCCAAGTGTCGTCCAATCGCCAGAAAGGCCGTATAGTCCGCATAAAATCTCGCCGTAACAATTGGGACTGTTGGGATGTCATTTATATATAAGTTAAAAACCAGAGGCGAAATGACAGAGCCCTGAGGAGATCACTTTCATTTCGGTATTTTTATCGTCGACTCGGACATAGAGTTTCCTGTCCTGCAGAAAGTTGCCTATGAGTCCAGTGTAACAATCCGCAATAGGGGTAGTGCGATGTAGTTCGACTGCCACGTGAGGGATAGTGGTACAATGGTTTCAACGCTTTACGCCAGCAGATGGCGTAGTGACACAGCTACCGGAGCGCCATCGGTGTCTACCCGTTAATAGAGAACGCTCAGAGCCAGGAGGCTCAGTGTGGTGCAAACATGTGGAGCAGGCAGGCATCACGCCACAGAGAACCGAGTTTGAAAGGGGTCAAATTGTGCCCTTCGTGAGTGGCAGGCGTCGGCCGCTGTGGCCGAGCGGTTCAGAGGCGCTTCAGTCCGGAACCGCGCTGCTGATACGGTCGCAGGTTCGAATCTGCCTCGGGTATGGATGTGTGTGATGTTCTTAGGGTAGCTAGGTTTAAGTAGTTCTAAGTCTAGGGGACTGATGACGACAGAAGTAAAGTCTCATAGTGCTTCGAGCCGTTTGAACCATTTTGAGTGGCAGGATGGTCCTTTAGAGAACTTCCACACAAGTGCTGTGTTAATTGTGCAGCGATGGCTGGTATCAGTGGTCACGTAAAATTTGTCACACCCGTGGATGGTGTTCTGTACGTCCACACAGTACACGCCCGCCAGGATCGTCGTATAGTATGGGCACCAGTGGCAGATCGTACAGCTATTACAGAACAGATAAGAGGGCTTGTGAGCCAAGTCGTGTCAACACGAACTGTTGCTAACCGGTTATTAGCTGTGGCACGCACCTTATAGCACGTCTTCCACTCATGCCACGGCTCCGACTGTTGCCGTCAGAGGACCACTTGGAATGGCGCGCCGTGCTCTTCGGCGATGAAAGTGATGGTCGTTCGCGCGTGTGACGTAGACCTAGTGAGCGCTGTCTCGTCGAGTGCATTCGTCTAAGACACACTGGCCCCTCCCCATGCGTTATGGTCCGGGGTGCCTAAGCTACAACCCTCGTTCACCTTTGGTGCTTCTGGAAGGGACCCTACCCATTGGTCGGTACGTGCAGAATGTTGTTAGACCCGTTCTTTTGCCCTTTTTGCAACTGGAACGTGATATGTTGTTCCAAAAATGTAATGCTCGCCCACACACTGCCCACGAAACTCAATGTGCTCTGCAAGACGTACCGCTACCTCCCTAGCCAGCACGATCTCCAGACTTGCCTCCAATTGTGTGGGAACGATGGGACGCCAAGTGGCTCTTGCGACTCATCAACCAACATCTCTTACAGAACTACGTGAAAAGATCAGCAGGCGTGGCATAACGTATCCAGGAAAGTATTCGCCATCTGTTCGATCGACTGCATGACTGAATCAGCGCGTGCATTGCCGCCTGTGGAAGCTACACCACGCACAAATATGAGTCTTTCAGCATCGGGCCGGCTGCTGTGGCCGAGCGGTTCTAGGCGCTTCAGTCCGGAACCGCGCTGCTACTACGGTCGCAGGTTCGAATCCTGCTTCGAACATGGATGTGAGCGATGTCCTTAGGTTAGTTAGGTGTAAGTAGTTCTAAGTCTAGGGGACTGATGACCTCAGATGTTAAGTCCCATAGTTCTGAGAACCATTTGAACCAATATCTCAGCATGGGTAGGTACTTGATGCCTCTCAAACGCTTGTTACTGATAAGTAATGTAATCATTTCATGTACTCCACATGCAATGTTGCAACAATAAATTTTGAGTGAAATGGAAAACTATAAAAGGGTGTACTACGTTTTTCGTCAGTGTGTTATTGCTGTTCACAGACGATTCATTAGGCGCAAACGGATAGGCGAACAAATTGGTTGTCACTTTTCCAAGGAACGACACTCCGTTCACCTCTGAGGAGATTTCGGGATACAGGAAGAAATCGCCGGCGGCATGAACCGCCCCAACATTTTCTTGAATGCGATGTAAGGAAGCCATTGAAAATCTCATTCAGTACTGTTATACATGATTTGCACATCTCCACTCCCAAATATATAATGTTCCTTGAACTATCGCAATACTTCGCTTTGTAATAAGAGGAGATATCATGTAACAAAACGAGCGATACAAGAGGGGCAAGAGGCAGATAATAAATATCGACAAACAGAAACTGAAGGAAAACTTAACACAAACTAGCAAGCAAATGCTCTAAATAAAGAGTAGTATTATAGATACAGGGACCACGCGACAGAAATCTTACTCGACAACTGTATGTCCAGACGATTATTTAAAGATTGCAGTTTAATAACGGATACTACAAGAAATATCATTTTGAATGTGTGTGATGTATACGATAAAACTGAAGAAGATGTCAATCACGTCTTGTTAGGGTGTAACACGTTGTCACTGGCGATCAGTAAATTAAAAAAGCCGCTCATGAACCTGAACTGCGATCTACACATCTATCTGAAGACGCTGTTCATATCAGGCTCGCTTAAGCATACAGAGCAGTATCTATTTAAGAAACGTAGAACTTTCAAATTTCTCTCTTCTAAGTGCAAGATATTAATTAAAATTTGATAAAAATGGATTCTACTCCAGTTAAGAGACAAGGATCCAGCTTCTAAAGTGGATCTAGCACATTGGATCACTTGCAAGTTATGAACCACACTGAAGAATACGTCAATACGTAAAAACTGATACCTTACTGGATGAAATAAATAATTTTATCGTGCCTGATGACAATCGGTTGTCTGAAAATGGTACAGAATGAATGTTCACTTCATTAGCATCCTTGACTGTTCTTCAATATGAGTTTCTACACCTTACATTTTCCTGATACCACTGTACTGTTTACCTCTTGTGCATATACATTTCAACAAGAAATGGAAGAACTAAACGGAGTAAGTTTGACATTAGGTGTGAAAATATGTTTAATGTAACTAAAATAACGTTCCACCAACACATCGAATAGAAAACTGTGCAAATTAAAAAAAACCAGAACGTTACAGAATAAGCTGACGAGTATTTGTATCTAGGACAGCTGAAGACTACTGGATGGACAAGGAAAGAAGTACACAAAAGAATAAAAGTTGTCTAAGTGCTTTTGGTAAACTAAATGTAGTTTTCAAAACAAAGATGCCAGTGTACCTGAAACGGTAAAGTTGCACAAACAATGTATTTATCTACTCTCATTTGCGGCAGTGAGACAACAAAAATATCAAGATCGTCAGATGCGTGAAGCTTACTCAGCCACAGATTCACGCTGCGAACTACTAGGGGAGACGGAAGACGTATGTGAACGAGTAATTCCAGTTTAAGTAATTGGATTAAAATAAAAAAAAACAATGTTATGAATTCTAAGGAAACTACTGGTCCTCATTCAGAAATTGAAATTATGTAGCTGCTCGATATGTCATAGAAAAGAGACAAGAACCCGACAAAAGAGAGGAAACAGCTAAGCGAATTGCGAGGTAAAAGACTTCTTTACAAGTGTCAGCTTCCGTACCTCGTGAACGTACCACTAAGTACTAAGCCACGGAGTCGTCCGTCCCGGATGACGACGTAAATTGTGTGTTTCCAAAGCGTAGCGTGCGTTGCACAAACTCCGTGTCCAGCACTTCGCGAGCTCCGCGCCGTTCAAAGCGCGAACTCTCGGTGATACGGCCGGTGCGGCTTTAAGCACCTGTAACCTAATCTGGCTCGCTGACAAGGACGCCTACACCTTAAGTAATTTATCGCCTCTCCGGAGTGCGCCGTCCTTACTTCCTAGGGTAGCTATTGGGAAACAGAACAAAGCCAGACGCCAGGACAAAAGCGCGACGGCTAATGCCGACTATTTGATTCCGGCGCACCTGTGAGCGGTTTATAAGACTTCACAGGCGCGCTGAATAAGCTGAACACTAAAGTTCACTGATACTGGGCTACAACGTTCAGCCTTCCTAAAAGACTCCGAAATATAAAGCCTCTGTACACTACCTTCACGCTATTTGCTTTCATAAATAATATCACTCTGACCAAGTAGTATGTTTGCCAAATCCTGTGGTTAAACAATACCATACTACAGTAGAAACCACAACGCTGTTTCAGAGAGCTGTTTGTATTATTATTATTGGCATGATATCCTGCTCTTTCATGCTGTTTCAAAGTACTGACTTAAAGCAACATTTAGTGAGCCTTTGTAAAAATTACTGTTTTGAAGTAGTGTGAAGGAGTCGCCCTCCGTTTCTGGCGGTGGCGCCACTGTGGCACTCGCAGCTTTGATGTCTCCCTCTGGTGGGAAAGGGGAAAGGCTGCCTGTTCACGTGCATTTAATGGGCGCTATGAGCTCGCCAGTCGGTCAGTCTGGGGTCAGTCTCTCGTCTCCAGCTTGCTAGTCTGTCTCTTGTCCGCATTTGTTAGGCAGTTAGTGTCTGTCTGTCGTTCGGAGTGCTAGTATGTGTGTCGTTCGGATCAACCTTTAAAGCCGGCAGAATGCGAGTCTTTCCACTCCGCCAGTAAGAGAACTCAGCGAGTGGTCGCCCGGTCGGGGCTTAGTTCCTGCATCTGAGTCTGCGCGTTACGCCGCCAGTCTGCTCGAGTTTGCTCAGGCAATGGTCACTGGCGGTTGGATCGATCGGTTGGTCGGTCGCGCACTGAGACACAAGACGACTTGTCCGTCTCGAGCGTCGGCGCATGTGAGGTCGCCACGTGAGTCCAGTGGGCCGCGCCGTATAGCGAGGGGTAGTGGCTTCGCGGTCTACACGAGAGCAATCGGAGTCAACCCACGACATCGGTCTGGCCGGTGCGAGCTGCGACGCCGTGAGACGGGAGATCGGCGCGCCTTCCTGTGTCCGTTGAAGCGGCTGGCAGCGGACGGTTCGGGAGAGCTATTTGGGGGTGCTGCGCCAGGTCTTCTCGAGAAATCACAGTCTATTAGAAGTTAAGTGATTGGTGATATGTTGTGAGATTTACTCTTGTTAAATTCTACTAGTTTTCTTGGTCAGTCTCTCGTCCCCAGCTTGCTCGTCTGTCTCTCGTCCGCATTTATTAGACAGTTAGTGTCTGTCTGTCGTTTCGGAGCTGCCTCTGTCATGTTTGTCGGGTTTGGTGTTTAACGAATTTATTGCTGGGAGTCTAACGGCCTAATTCCTGAAATATGTTTTGATCTTGCCTATCATCTGTGTACTGTAGAGCATCTTAACTTGTTTGACCAACCTTGTAGAATTTTATACAAGATTGCATTTTATGGGATCATTTTAGTATATAAAGTTGCCACCCTTTCACCGTAAGACTTTTCTTAGAAGTTAAAATCAAATTGCACCTTCGGTGGCAAAGTTAATATTTTAATTTTTAGTGTTTTGTACCATTTCCATCCCTCCTACGAGGGGGCATAGTTTGTGTACTTGTGTGAATTGATAAAACTTTTAGTTTAAAGTAATCTGGTGGTTTGCAGATTTGCACCAGTGTAGTCTTTCAGAGGCTGTTGTGAGTGGTCATAACTACGGCCGTGTCTAAAGGGGAGCGGCAAGGTTCTCTGCCCACAGGCCACAACCCGTGGAGACTCATATGAACTGTGTCCATGGCGTTCGTTCGATGGCGTCCTAGATGCAGTCAACTGGATTTAGATTATGGAAGCTGGGGAAACCAAATACGCAGCCTCATACAACAGTGTGTTCAATTCGCTCTCTCTTCGACGAGTCAGTACCTAATTTAATTGATCGCGAGTGTACTGGACATTCACATAAAGCTGTTGAATCACCAATAAAGCGAACAGTCGACTTCTCAGAGAGGAAACTTTGAAGTTTCGTAACAGATACGCACTTTAACGCCAACACTGGTACGATGACGCCACAGGCAAAACAAATACTGCGCGACAAACGAGTACAGACACGAGGTATCCGTTGTGGGCTCAATCATTGTTTACATTGATAATTAATTGAAACCCTCAGCTGCCGACGGATTTTGTTGATATACCTAGATGGGGACAGCTGAAAATGTGTGTCCCGACAGGGACTCGAACCCCGGGATCTCCTGCTTAGATGGCAGACGCTCTATCCATCTGAGCCCCCGATGACACAGATGAATAGCGCGACTGGAGGGACTTACCCCTTGCACGCTTTCAGCTGTCCCCATCGAGGTATATCAGCAACACCTGTCGGCAGCTGAGGGTTTCAATTAATTATCATTTATTCTAGAGAAGCTGCACGGTCATTAATGGTACCTGTTCTTTCGAGAACTTTCTATCTTCATATATATTGTTTACATCATTAGAGACTCAAATCTGACGCCATTTTGTCACACAAGAAACTTCGACCGACTACCACAACAACGAGCATATAGACGTTTTAACGCCAAAGAGCTAAAGTCGTTGAAAAACAAGTCCGTAGTACCCAGAGAGAAGTCCGTAAGTATAGCCCAAGACAATAATGTGTGATCGTTGCACTGTTTAAGACACAGAAAGACACATTACTGCATGATTATGAGGTTGTAGAACAATCACTAGAAGCAGAATACATCCATAACATATTTAGCAGTACGCTTACAGGGTGATTTTATGCGGAACGACCACATTAACCAAGGTTACTGAATAATAAGGTTGGGTAGTAAGCGCTGTGCTCTGCCATTAGCTGGCCTAGTGACGTCAGCGTGGAAGCAAGCGCTCACAAGCAGACGACACGGCATGCGCGTTTACGTCAAGTTTTTGGCGGAAGATTTTGTTTATACCAGAACTGAGATGTCTGAACTGCTTTTCTGCTGCTAAAATATTACAGTTAAAACTGATGAGTTATATTCTTTTGCAGCTTATGCCTTACACATCGGTAAAATATCAGATCACGACCACACTGACACACACTTGAAATTCGGAACCTCGGCTCAAATAAATCAGAAACTATTCATTTAATCGCATTGAAATGAATTTACTTAAGAGCTCGAAGTTGCACACACTTGTTTGTAAGAACAGCATCCCTTCTTTCTAATGCCGCTATAGTATTCATCAAAGTAACTTTATCTGTGTCTGAAAAGAAACTGTCATCTGTACATGTGCTCTTATTATAATATTTCTTATTTGGTGATAGCTTTTCTAGAGTTTCCAGAGATCTTTTATGTAGTTCTCGTTTGTTATACTGTTTGGTTCTGTCTTCTGTAGCGGGTGACACATTGACAGTCGCACTACTGCACGGCAAATTGCACGAAGGAACTGCATCTGGCTTGAGCATTCTTTTTCGGGGCAAAATAAGCAATTCAGACTGTAAATCCCTTAAATAATCTGTTTCTGCGAAATGGCGAGAGCATATTCGTGCATGCGCAACATTTACACTGTCTTTCCTACAACATTTCGACAACCATAGTTTTTTGTAATGTTTCATTACGCCGGAAACCGGGATACATTACGTCAGTTCCCTTTGTGCTCCGGTTGTAGGAAAAACAGCCCGTAACAGCACAGCCTGGCATTGTAAAAATTAATTTTCTCACTCACTTGTAGATTCTCCAATACGAATTTCACAGGACGAACCATAAACTATAGAGCTGGCGAACACAATGTTGATCCCGCTGTCAACTATTTCAGTTCCGAATGAAATATCAAAAAAATGGTTCAAATGGTTCTGAGCACTATGGGACTTAACATCTTCGGTCATCAGTCCCCTAGAACTTAGAACTACTTAAACCTAACTAACCTAAGGACATCACACACATCCATGCCCGAGGCAGGATTCGAACCTGCGACCGTAGCAGTCGCACGGTTCCGGACTGAGCGCCTAGAACCGCGAGACCACAGCGGCAGGCTAATGAAATATCAATTACAGCAAAAACCGTAACACTCCCTAATTCCGAATGTTTCCGCTGTTGACTGAGTACCTCAGAAGAAAGAACTCAATCAAAATACTCCTTCAAACACAACACAACAAAAACAACTACACACAATTCGAACTGTGTACTGTTTGGCACAGCTGCTTCCATCGTGGCGTCATGCGCACAACTGAGAAAACACGTTGCTTTCTGCGCCCCCCTGACATAAACCTAATCGCAGGAAAGACTGGGGCCCGACCGATTCACTGCAAGAATCGCCAGGAAATGCATTCCATCAACAATGAATATAACTTGTCTGTATGGGATCCGTACTAGCTGGGATTGATGGAGGAAACACAGAAGATCCAAAGAAAAGCAGCGCGTTTCGTTACAGGATCATTTAGATAGCACGAAAGCGTCAAAGATGATCAACCAACACCAGTTGCGAACGAGTTTTAGCCGGTAGTTTCATTTCGGCGAAAAAATAAAAACGACTAAATCCACACGATATTCTAGCCGATAGTGACAGTCTTTTTCCCTAATTAATAGTAAATAATGAAGGTAGCTTTTAAGAGTAGACGAAAATTGTGCAAAGAGTTTCCCTGAAACACAAGCAGCATCGGAAATGAGGCACAAATTTCATACAAGTAGCAAAAGCTGTGATTGCTGCGTGAGGCCACGCAATAATTGGCGGCAGGTGAAGGTTGGTGCGGACGTGCACCGGAAGAAAG
The DNA here is from genome assembly GCF_021461395.2 of Schistocerca americana. Lineage (NCBI taxonomy): Eukaryota > Metazoa > Arthropoda > Insecta > Orthoptera > Acrididae > Schistocerca > Schistocerca americana. The sequence continues at coordinate 892,640,736 of NC_060119.1, read as the reverse complement.
GAAGCGCCGCATAAGGGATGATTGGGCGCTGTCAATGGCCGGGCGGGGTGGGTGCAGGATGGGGGCGGTATCGGCGGATAAAGAAGCGCGTAGCCGCTATTATCCGGCGGCCCCATTGTGGCCCACAGAGGCGGAGGCCCTCGTCCTCATCGCTGCCGACCCAAGGAGCCGGCCAGCCGCGCCGCCGCCGCCGCCGCCGCTCCACGACGCGACGGCTCCAACAAAAATGTCCACGCTTGTTTGATTTTTGCGAGATGTTCATGACACAGACGATAGCAGCTTAGATGAAACACTTAAAGCGCTAGTTCCTATACCCATACGTAAGCAGGATACTGTCCTGGAAGGATTTTTTGCAGCATCGACATTTTTGAAGTAAGCTACAAAATACCGATCGCCGAAGCGGTCGTTTTATTTCAAAGCGCATATTACGGAATTATAAATGAAATACGATATTCCTACGCGTAGTCGAGAAGTAATGGTGGCTTACTCGTATCATTTGTAGAAACAGACCAACAGACAGCTCATGCGGAGTCGCGCCACCATCCAGCAGAAAAGAACGCTTTGCTGCGTACGCTGACAGCCCGAGTTCAGCGGATTTGCGGCGATGGCAACCTCCAACATGAACTGAATGACCTCCAGACAATACTCCGTATGGCTGGATACAGCAACAAGAACATATAGCGAACTATGAGGTACGGTGAAGATTACACAGAAGAGCCTCTTCCTGTTCCTCGCTTACGTAAGAGGCGTCAGCGACCGTGTGGGCAAGGTGTTCAGCTGCGGAGGAATTGAACACTATTCCAGAGCGGCCGCAAGATAGAGACCTCTCGAGGCCCACGGAGGATTCCGTAGATGCTCTCCACAGTGCAGACGTCTACGAACTTCGATGTGAATGGCGAAGTCTACGCTGGTGAAACCGGGGAGACCACAATTAACACTTGAGTGTCGGAACAAGAATGCTACGTACGACTGGAGCAACACGACAAATCGGCGACAGTTGAACATCACCAGGACTGTAGTCGACCTATTAATTTTCGAGAACCTTGTGTGCTTGCTCGACAGCCGTGGTTGAAGAAGTAAAAAGTAAAAGATGCTATCGAAGCAATTAAATACCCTAATGAAAAGGGAGGTTGGGTGGGATGGCTACAAGTTCCGACGGCCTTGCTCCAGCAGTCACAGTCCAACGGGCCACTTGTGTTCGCCGGCTAGCACCTCCGCATGGTCCTGGTTCAACAGTACAAGCAATAGGCCGTAAAAGATCTGCCGTGCGGCATCAACGTCTTGCTGCAGGAAAGCAATATCCCTGGGTACAAGCTGTCGATTCGCCACGGCCTGTCACTCGTTTGCCAAAGTAGTACAAGCAATAGCCTACCGTACATCCATCCATCTTTACTTCGAATTGTCCAGTCGCATCCCAGGATGAGACATCGGTAGCCACCAAACAACCGACATGAAACAGTATATAGGAGAAGACATCACCAGAATATCGCAGTTCCAAACTTTGATATTTTAAGTATTTTAGTCTTACTTAAATCACACGACCTAATATCCAAAATGACTTCATTCACATTCACATTCACACCAAGAGAGTTTTGAAATACTGAGGCAAGCTAGACGTAACTGCCTTTTAGAACATTATCAAGAGCCAATACAAAACTTGTTTATTGACAGAGTAGTCAGTCGCATGGGTAACGTGTTGTTGGGATCTGTTTTGACAAAATTTCCTCATGGGACATTTTCTCAAATTTACCGCTCACAGCCGCCCTCTTGGTCGAGCGGTTCTAGGCGCTTCCGTCCCGGAACCGCGCTGCTGCTACGGTCGCAGGTTCGAACACTGCCTCGGGCATGGATGTGTGTGATGTCCTTAGGTTAGTTAGGTTTAAGTGGTTCTAAGTCTAGGGGACTGATGACCTCATATGTTGTCCCATAGTGCTTAGAGCCATTTGAACCATTTAACGCTCATATCGCGGGGCAAAGGAACCTAATTAACGAAGAGGATGTGCAACTGACGTCCGATAGCGTGTTGATTATCGCAAGAAATTGACCTCCAAAAGTCCGATCGGTATGTATCGAGATTCGTACATTCTACAAACCAATCTGAACAGTGGTTACCGCTTCCGCCAATGGCTTTAAAAATTACGGAGGACCGGTGTCTATGCCTTCCACCTTATTTTATAGCAAGTCTTCCAAAGCTCTATTAAACTCTGACACTAACGACGGATCCCCTGCGTTATCCATATTGACTCTCATATTTTCGTCTACAACACCATCAGACAGTTCCTTCTTCTCGTACAAGAATAATCTTAAGAAAATGCAGCTCATCTATAAAAGAAGTGGCATCTATTATTACTCACCAATAGCTGCGTGTTTCGACAATAGAACATCTAGTAAGTGCCAGCGAATAACGGAGATCCTCAACAAAGTCCAAGACAGAGGCTACAAGGCCGAAATGCTACTTTATCGCAAGTGACATACACAAAACTTTAAAATGTTATAGGAGCACTGCCTTTACTCTTTGACACAGGGAAAGTTGGCTACATTCGTTAATTTTGGGGGAAACGTTGCGCGAGTGACAGAAGGTAAAGCTTCAGCTTTTTAAAAGCAACAAGCTGCTAGACTGCGCGCAGAGTGCAAGGCAGTTTACTCCAGGGCGGACACAACAACAGCGATGGAGTTTGCGAACGTTTTTGTTTTATGAACGGACACAGCTAGGAAACTAGCTAAGTGGGATCTTGTGTTTACACAAGTTGAGATGGCAGGTATTTAATCTCCGATGCGAGGTGCTGGGGGATCCGATGACAGTGTGATGGTAGTCACGTTATCTGCCTGACCGCAACCACCCCAACTGGGCGTACGAAGCACTGACATGGCCATATCGACGAATGTTGCAGGTATAACGCGTACAAGTATTCACGGTTATTCTAATTATCCATTGTTTCCACTACTCGTGCCGTGTCAAATTATGTAGCCGGCCGGGGTGGTCGAGCGGTTCTAGGCGCTACAGTCGGGAACCGCGCGACCGCTACGGTCGCAGGTTCGAATCCTGCCTCGGGCATGGATGTGTGTGATGTCCTTAGGTTAGTTAGGTTTAAGTAGTTCTAAGTTCTTGGGGACTGATGACCTCAGAAGTTAAGTCCCATAGTTCTCAGATCCATTTGACTTGATCAAATTATGTAAGCAGGCTGTTTCGGTATTAAAATCGCTGACTGCGTTGTGAGCAGTCTGTGGCTGGTTGGACTCATTGTTGGAAGTTTTTCGCTAGTGTAGCGTTGGGCAGCAGGATGTGAACAGCCCGTAGCATTGGGCAGTTGGAGGTGAGCCGCCAGCAGTGGCGGATGTTGGGAGAGAGATGCCAGAGTTCTGCGATGTTAACATGAGCGGACGATCCTCACGTGTGTCAGTCAGAAAAAGGAATTTTTTAAACTGGATGTCACGAATATATGACTTTTGAGCACTATTAAGGTAACTTCATTGTTTGTTCTCTATCAAAATCTTTCATTTGCTAACTATATGCCTATATGTAGTTAGTGCCTTCAATAGTGAGAATCTTTTATTTAGCTGGCAGTATTGGCGCTCGCTGTATTGCAGTAGTTCGAGTAACGAAGATTTTTGTGAGGTAAAGTGATTCATGAAGGGTATAGGTTATTGTTAGTCAGGGCTATTCTTTCGTAGGGATTATAGAAAGTCAGAGCGCGTTGCGCTAAAATATTGCGTGTCAGTTTAGAAACGTTGAGAATAAGTGAGGCTCTGAGCACTATGGGGCTTAACATCTGAGGTCATCAGTCCATTAGAACTTAGAACTACTTAAACCTACCTAACCTAAGGACATCACACACATCCATGCCTGAGGCAGGATTCAAACCTGCGACCGTAGCGGTAGCGCGGTTCCAGACTGAAGCGCCTAGAACCGGCCGGCTGAGAATAAGTAAAGAGAAAACAATCTCAGTACGTTCAGTTTCACTCTGGAGTTTGAAAATGAAGTAACGTAGAAGTTTCACCAGCACAGTCATTCTTTTCATTCAAAGGGGAAGTTTCAATTATATGGTAGTACTGGACGTTCGGCAGAGCGAGTGATTGCACGAGTTTATGTTTCACATCCTGTGGAAACACGTTCCCAAACTTTCTGAGGGCACAATGGCAAGCAGAAGTCTTCTTCCAAATGGCGACAGTATTTTTCTGCCCTGCTGAGATAGGCATCCAGAGTTACAATCAGGTTTTCCACTACACTCTGATACGAGATTGGAGTACCATCGATAGTACGAGACTATTGTTCGCGAAATTCTGAACTTATTAATTTTTGATTAGAGACTGATATTACTTGTGGGTTTTTTTGCATTAAGTCCCAGTTTTACGTCCGCCTTACCACTGAAGGCAGATCATCGTTTATCTGGACGATCGCTGTATTGATATCTTCAGGTTTGGAGCATGGATAAAGTCGTCGGCACAGAAATAACATTTACAGAAGGACAGAACGAAGGAGATATTGACATACGAATTGTCAGGACTTCTCTTCTTTCCATTCAGGAATAGAGCGCGGGACGAATGACTGTTGAAACTCTTCTGTACGTCCTTTAATTAGCCTACTCTTGTCCGATGGAGACGGATTCATGTGTGTACTTACACCTATTACCGAGTTCTTGTCGCTCAAGACTGAGCCTTTTGGGTTCGTAATCGATAGGATTTTAGCGGGGAAACAATAAATACGGATAGAAGACAGAAAAAATTGGGACTAAATACTTTTACGTATATCCATTAAGTTCTTGGCATCCAATGTCCCCACCACCTTTAATCACTATGGAAGCAACTCTTGAACTAAGTTAGGTTCCGGCAGAGTATTATCAGCACTGAAGCAGTGCTGTCCCGTTAGCCTGCCTTCGAACGCACCGCCAGTGACCGATCGTGTTAGCCGGCCGACCGCTGCGCTTCTGTCGCATTATGCGGAGCGCGCACCGCCGGGCGACTGTCGGCTAATTGTTCACAGGCTATTGTTCGGCCGCCGAGCAGAATGTGATGAAGACAGCGCGCACCGCTCTCGCTGGAAGATGTTCCCCGATGCACAAAAACGTATTGTTCAGTGTCGTCGTGCAGGTAAGTAAGCCTGACTTAAGTAATCATTGCAGTCATTAAACCCCTGTCTTTCAACCACTCGTGATGTACTGATATTTTGACTTTCACGAGATTAACGCCGTCTCTTCCCCATGCGAAGAACACTGTTAACTGTCCGTTTCTGACTAGAAAAATAGAAAGTAAGCAAAGTGGAAGTTCATTTGTTTTATTCTAGGCGCTTCAGTCTGGAATCGCGCGACCGCTACGGTCGCAGGTTCGAATCCTGCCTCGGGCATGGATGTGTGTGATGTCCTTAGTTAGGTTTAAGTAGTTCTAAGTCTAGGGGACTGATGACCTCAGATGTTAAGTCCCATAGTGCTTACAGCCATTTGCAGGAGCATTCAAGAAATGGACTGCACAAGATCCTAGCACACGGTTCTTATAGCAGACGTGCTACACTTCTCCTGCTCCATCTCAACAAATCTACGTCGTTCTTTGCCTTTCGTATAACTGACTTTGTACCCCCGCCCCCGTTGTCAATTCGGTAACGTAACTTCAACGCATTTAACCAACGTGACCGACGCGATGCACTTACACTTACTTAGGCGCTTTGTCTTGTCCTTGTCGACACTTAGCGCATGCTGTAATTCCCGTGACTAAACTGCAGCCTGACTTGTGCGTAATAACCCCGTAGAGGTTGTTTTCGAAGGCTGTTGAGGACGGGTGAACCGACCGACGAGCCACACCGTTGGCCGCCTCTTGCTGCTCTCGCAAAAGCCGGCGCCGAGTTGCGTTGAGTCTGCACTGCCGAGTTGGCTCTGTGCAAACACAAAGCACGCCGGCCGGCCACGTCTGGGGCGCCCCGCTGCAACGCATGTGAAGCGCTTCCGCCGCAAAAGCCTACAGAACTGTTCTGCAACATTTCTACACTTTTATAATATCGGTTTCCACATCAGCAAAGATAACTAATGGGCCACGCAAAGGACACGTTGTTACACGTGTTTCGCAGTGCTGGGACCTCATGCGGAGGCTCAAGCGGCAGTCGCTGTGTCATGTTAAGTGCGGTACCCACAATTTTCAGGCTCTGGTAAGCGCTGGCTAAAGCCGTCGGCACACGGACCGTGCATCGGAACGTTGAGCGTGGCTAGTTTCTGACGTCATAGCGTGGAATAGCTGTTCGGGAGTCTTTCCGAACGTGCAGAGCAATATCTAGCATGTCGGATATTCAGAGAGTGAGTCTGAGCGTTGACCAATCAGATGGCACAACGCCACCTACGTCACATGCACGCCATCTCCCTTCAGCATTGAGCTGTGAGGCACCATACTAGCATTCAGTTCAAGCCTATACATATATATGTCGTTTCTGAGCACCAGCAAATTGAGAATCACTCGTTGTTAACTGCGTGATTCGTTGCAATAAAATAGTGAGAGACATCATATTCGTGGCAAAAGAAGTACTGTAACATGCGTATTATGAGAGTATGTCATTTGAAGGTAGCAACACACTGAGGATCCACCAAAAACACTTTGTTCTTGGTACAATTTATTATAATTAAATATAGTAACATAGCTACGATTAAAGCATGTAGCAAGTGGTAGCATCTTAGAATTTGGCCATAAATGAATTGTTGACACTATAGTGTAGTGAATAGCGTTGATGATTCATGACCAGATACGTGATCTGATGATGGTTCGCGTCTATGTAATAGGTTCTGATGCTTATTATTAGTTTAATGCAAGTACAAACTACAATATTTGATGTTATGTAAGGCTTAATCTACAGGACAGCTTGCGCTACTTGTATAAAGATATTTTGTTCCTGAGTTCGTAATTTACATGTTGTACAGATTCTGCAACTGGGTAGGAACAGTGAGCAACTAAGAATGACTTTAAATGCGAAAATTTTTAGATTAGGCTTTACCGTGACTGTTACTAACATTAAATGAAACAACACGTTTACTGTTACCAGTCACAGTTGTTGTTTCATTTAATTAACTAAGAATGACCTTAGGGTTTTACTAAAATGCGGGAAAGAGAAAATAGTGTTTATCTTATGTGGAGAACTAATGCAAATCTGTGTCGCACTGTTTGTAATGGAACTTTTATAAGTCTGTGTCCTCATTGATTAGACATGGTACTTTCCTTTTTGTCTTAAAACATGTACATCGATATTGAAGTTTTTATTTGTGTGTATTACATATAGATCGACGTGACTAGGATATGAACAATGGAGGAAATGTGCGTTTTAATGGAGCTAATGGAATTTTACGCGCGCCTGTTGAGTAAACCGTGTGACTTACGAACTAGAGACATTCCACAACTGCCGCTGGAGCGCGTTGCGATCGCGTGTACCACGTTGGGGCCCACGTACCGTATGCACAAATCGCATCGTTCCTGAGCGTTCAGCAGCACGTTGAACTTGGCACGCTCAACGTTAACGTTCGCCAGCACGGTCCGTGTGCCGACGGCTTATGTTACGAATAGTACGCAAGTACCCGATCGCGCAGAAGCGTATGTCTAGAATTCAGCAGACATCAGCTACTGACGAGATGGCCTTTCTGTAATTCTGTTAACAATGTATGCGAAGAATGAACATCACTATATTACTGCGAAACCTTTCGTATCACTTTGAGCCTGTGAAGAGAGAAGTGAGAAGATTGGCTACTGGTCGGGCCCGGGATCGTGACCCTGTCCGACACACAGTTTTAATCTGTCACGAAGATTCTGATGGTGGTATTTCGACTGGAAAATCTGATTTCATGTAAACGGTGCGAGCAGAAGACGTGCTGCTGTACGACGACAGAAAAACAAACCGTTCTTCCCGGACTACTATGCACGCTACAGAATTAAATTATACCTGCTACTTGCCCGTTCTGCGTAGTACGCCCATTCCACTTTGTTGGTTTATACCGGCAGAATAATTTCGCCAAACACGCGACCGTCACCCCTTCAGTCTGAGATATCCAGTTATGAGAATATTCGGAGTTTCCTTCATTTTAGGGTACATGCGAGGGAACTTAAAAAAATATTAAGTTACACATTATTGTAGATCACTAAATAAATTTTATTGCATGCTGCACTACACTTCAAAGCGACATAACGTGACAGTATTTTTCAAAACGTTCACTAAGTCCCCGTTAACAACAAACCGTTCAATCCCTCAACGACAGAAATCCACTCCTTGGTCCGGGGGCCACTCTAGAACCGCTGTGTTAAGATCCTCATCGTGTGAATCTTTCTCAACGCCCCAATATTCTTTCAACATACCAAACAGAGTGCCTGGACACTGCTTCTGTGCTGGATGTCGCCGGCTTCCATCCTGAACAGCATCACCCACGTCCGCGTGGCCTTTGTCATGATGAATCTCTGGGTAATTTAGACGTTATGCCCAAGGTTATCGTGCTATCCCGCGTACTTCGACTGCGGAATAAGTATCCAGTTACCGAGCCATTTCAGTAGCACACTGCGATGCAGATGTCACGCGTACCACAGCAGAACTGTATATGCAGGGAGCTTGGTACATGCACTCTCTTCTGACAAAGCGCCACGCTTGTTGCGCAATGCTCTTAGCATGGGACAGCACGTGGAACTTAACTTCCTAAAGTGCTCATCATTCTACTTGTTTTAGTTTCAAATTTTACCCCTCTTAGCCATAAGTGGAAATGGGAGATGCAATCCTTTCACCTCCATTACCCCCTTAAAATACCCGCATTTTTTCTCAGCCAGAAGCACTTTCTACAAGATGAAGCCGATCTCCACCGCTGTAATTTCGAAAAAGTTTAGAAAAACCTTTTCAATCCTTTGGTATAACGGACAGGTGGTAATTACGATTTATTCAATTTGTTACCACAATTACCTTCGTTCTTTTGAAAATATCTTCACAAGAGAACAAAAGCCTATAAAATACAAGCACCAAAACGTACGACATAACATTCAGACGAAGCACCTACACTTCTACGATAATGTGTTCAATGTGTTCTATCAATGTACAGTCAAGTGGAGTAATCCAACTATTCTTAATTACTGTTAACGGTCAACTAACACTGCGGAAAAAAAGAAACCCGCGACAGAACCAAGCAGTGGGCCTGCTGAATGCAAGCTTGACGGCGAATAAAAAAGTGGGCATTACTGTTGTCAAAAGCAAACGTCGGGATTGATTGGAACAGAAAATTGTTTCCAAACGTTGGAACAGCGCATAATATCGCCGGCATTTGACTGTTGTGCAAATATTTTCAGTGCAACACAAATAAAAATATACCTGGCGGTAGGAAATGAAAAGGAATGCAATTACTCTGTAACAAGTCATCGGGGACCATGCGTCCCTTACACCAAATTACCCACAAAAAGTCCCTGAACAACGCCGACATTCTGTCGGTGAAGTACGATTTTACCCTGTATATGTTTCCTTAAATCCACGAGCGATACAGGAAGGAAACATAATTAGTGACTGAGATTTCTGTAAGACGGAAGAGGACAAAGACAGGAACATTCTGTCGACAACGAGATCATTAGACATGAAGCTAAACGTTGGAATGGACATGGAGAAGAAATCAGTAGTGTCCTTTTAAAAGGATTTACAGCGGCTTTTACCTTCAGTGATTTGGGGGATTTACGCAAAATACGAATCTGAATGACCTGACGAGGTTCTGCTGAGAGACGGAATACATCGTGGTCATTCACCATTACTGATTTACGGAAATGACAGAAAATAGTCGCCGGCCGCGGCGGTCTCGCGGTTCTAGGCGCGCAGTCCGGAACCGTGGGACTGCTACGGTCGCAGGTTCGAATCCTGCCTCGGGCATGGATGTGTGTGATGTCCCTAGGTTAGTTAGGTTTAAGTAGTTCTAAGTTCTAGGGGACTAATGACCACAGCAGTTGAGTCCCATAGTGCTCAGAGCCATTTGAACCATTTTGAACAGAGAATAGTCAGATCGAAAATAATAATACATGACAAAATGTTATCACAAGTACCACACTTAAGTTATCTAGGATGTATTATTAGTTTTAACTATGGCAAAGACATTCAAAAGACGGTCAATAAATATCAGGCGATCTGTGGAACAATTCGGAAGAACTGTGGGAAGAAATACAAGAAGAGAAACACAAATGAAATTCTATGGAGTTATGGCTGTACCTAATCTTGTATGTGGTTCTGAATCATTGACACGAAAAAAATCAGTTATACTAGCAGCAGAGGTGAAGTTCATAAGATATGTGAGATGTAATAAAACGGATAAAATAAGGAACGAAAAAATGTAATCAGATATAAAAGTCTTTTCAGTTAATGACAAGCAAGACAGAAGAGAATGGAATGGAAAGACTGTTTGTTTTTTTTTTGCTTTTTTTTTTAGGAAAAATCCAGGATGGCATGTACAATATTATGAAAAGGATAATTGCTACTCATCATACAGCGCAGATGCTGACTCACAGATAGGCCTATCTGCGATCAGCGTCGCCGCTATATGGTGAGATTCAAAAAATGGTACAAATGGCTCTGAGCACTATGGGACTTAACATCTGAGGTCATCAGTCCCCTAGAACTTAGAACTACTTAAACCTAACTAACCTAAGGACATCACACACATCCATGCCAGAGGCAGGATTCGAACCTGCGACCGTAGCAGTCGCGCGATTCCGCACTGAAGCGCTTAGAACCGCTCGGCCACCGCGGCCGGCATGATGAGATTACCAGAAAAGATAATGAATTGTCGGCCGACTGGAAAGAGGGAATTAAGTAGACCTCGTAAAAGGTGCACGGACGGATGATAGAGATCGGAACAGGTGACTCGAACAGTGGGCGTGAATTTGAACTTCGCTCGTATCGAATAATCAATGTTTGACGATGGTGAGCAGTTCAGTGTTCGCAAGATTTCAGGAGCTGCTCCCCCTCTAGTTGTGACACCACTGGGAGATGGAGGGAGGGAGGCAGCTCTTCCTGGACAAGGGAGACAAAAAATGTGGGAATTCCGAGTCCTGGGCTGCCCCTAGAAACACCAACATGCAGACAATGGCGTGCAGCCGACGGAAGGCATGCGGCGCCGGCAACACTGCAGACGTAGCGCATAGCGAGCCCCAGAGCCAGCTAGACCCGTTGTGCCGGGCGTGGTTGCGGTTGGCACTGCGCCTGCACGCATGCTAGCCCTGGCCGGGTCAGTATTTGCCCCTCTCTCCAAAGCCTACGCCAGCAGGTGCCCGGCTAACGGCAACTGGCACCTGTCGCCACAGTTACTACTCGCCGGCCACCCACGAGTTCCCGACAACCGTCTAACTTCCTTGCCTTTCCCTTCTCCTTCCCCACTCAGTTAACTCTCCCTCCTCCCCCTTTCTTTTGACCTCCCTCACATATTTCGCTAGTCACAAAACTGCGCCACCACGGAAAACGCGCCCAAAGCACACGCCCCTGCTGCCACTGCAGCATGGCCTCAGAATCAGAAGCGTATAGAGTATGCATAAGACAGTGGGGGACAGCTATTGCAGCTCGCCGGCCGGGGTGGCCGAGCGGTTCTAGGCGCTATAGTCTGGAACCGCGCGACCGCTACGCTCGCAGGTTCGAATCCTGTCTCGGGCATGGATGTGTGTGCTGTCCTTAGGTGTTAGGTTTAAGTAGTTCTAAGTTCTAGGGGACTGATGACCTCAGAAGTTAAGTCCCATAGTGCTCAGAGCCATTTGAACGATTTTATTGCAGCTCATCGGCAGCCACCAAAGACCGCACTCCACTCGGCACTGGGACTGCAGGTAGAGTCCTTGGGACCTACAGCCAATATGGTCCTGGAACCCACTCATAGAGAGCGAAAGGAAGGAATTGCGTATTCTTCTTTACAAAAATTGCTTCATTCTGTTTAAAGCGAAAGATCTCAGCTGCGTCAACGGAACTGCCGAATAGAAAAAGAGTACCTTCAACTGGCTACCGTAATAAGTGCAGAGAAAAGCAGAGTGCAATTATTTATTGAGAAGGCAGGTGTTAAGCGACGTGTTGCGACTGCCGTACTGTAGTTACGCCACAGACCGCAACAAGCCTGATGAATACAACTCGCACAACGTGTATTTCATCCCCCTTGGTGTACCTGTGTATTAAGTAGATAACGCATATTATTAGCCTACGCTACAGTACTGCAATGCGCTATTACCGGTGAAGCTGTTTCTACACTACTGGCCATTAAAACTGCTACATCACGAAGATGACATGCTACAGGCGCAAAATTTAACCGACAGGCAAGAAGATGCTGTGGTACGCGAATGAAGAGCTTTTCAGAGCATTCACACAAGGTTGACGCTGTGGCGACACTTACAACTTGCTGACACGAGGAAAGTTTCCAACCGATTTCTCATACGCAAACAGCAGTTGACCGGCGTTGCCTGGTGAAACCTTGTTGTGATACCTAGTGCAAGGAGGAGAAATGCGTACCATCACGTTTCCGACTTTAAAGGTCGGATTGTAGCCTATCGCGATTGCGGTTTATCGTATCGCGACATTGCTGCTCGCGTTGGTCGAGACCCAATGACTATTAGCAGAATATGCAATCGGTGGGTTCAGGAGGGTAATACGGAACGCCGTGCTGGATCCCAGCGGCCTCGTATCACCAGCAGTCGACAGGCATCTTATCCGCATGGCTGTAACGGATCGTGCAGCCACGTCTCGGTCCCTGAGTCAACAGATGGGGACGTTTGCAAGACAACAACCATCTGCACGAACAGTTCGACGACGTTTGCTGTGGTTACCCTTGACGCTGCGGTTACCCCTGACGCTGCATCACAGACAGGAGCGCCTGCGATGGTGTACTCAAAGACGAACCTGGGTGCACGAATGGCAAAACGTCATTTTTTCGGATGAATCCAGGTTCTGTTTACAGCATCATGATGGTCGCGATCGTGTTTGGCGACATCGCAGTGAACGCACATTGGAAGCGTTTATTCGTCAACGCCATACTGGCGTATCGCCCGGCGTGATGTTACGGGGTGCCATTGGTTACACGTCTGGGTCATCTCTTGTTCGCACTGACGGCACTTTGAACAGTGGACGTTATATTTCAAATGTGTTACGACCCGTGGCTGTTACATTTCAGCAGGATAATGCACGACCGCATGTTGCAGGTCCTGTACGGGCCTTTCTGGATACAGAAAATGTTCTACTGCTGCCCTGGCCAGCACATTCTCCAGATCTCTCACGAACTGAAAACGTCTCGTCAATGGTGGCCGAGCAACTGGCTCGTCACAATACGCCAGTCGCTACTCTTGATGAACTGTGGTATCGTGTTGAAGCTGAATGGGTAGCTGTACCTGTACACGCCATCCAAGCTTTGTTTGACTCAATGCCCAGGCGTATCAAGGCCGTTATTACGGCCAGAGGTGGTTGTTCTGGGTACTGATTTCTAAGGATCTACGCACCCAAATTGCGTTAAAATGTAATCACATGTCGGTTCTAGTATAATATATTTCTCCAATGAATACCCGTTTATCATTTGCATTTCTTCTTGGTGTAGCAATTTTAATGGCCAGTAGTGTAATTCCAATGATGGATGATACTTTCATAATCGGAAAAGTCAGCAGTGTCTTTTTCCGGAAAACTAGACAAAGCACCATTGCACCGTGTTAAACCACAAATCTTTCCGCAGTGACAGGTGAAAGGAAGGAAGATAAAGATTCAATGTATGTGGTTAGATGGGGAAAGAAATTGGTACGGAACATTCAAAAGAAGCATTCCGGTATTTCCCTAGGCGATTTAGGGAAATCTGCGGAAACTCAAACCTGGATGGCCAGACAGTGTTTTAGACAGCTGAATACGACTCCGATGTCTTAACACAGTATTACTGCCGTGAGAATGTGTGATACTGCGTGGTGATCAGTATGCTTTGGCGCTACTCAATTAAATGACATGAGTAGAAAATTGGACGCCTCAACCTTTCCGAAAGTCTGCCATTCATAAACCAGTCCTTTTTTTTTAGTACAGAAGACAAGATGAAGCACGTATCATTGTACATTACTATCGCAAAATTTTGTACATGGCTGCATGTTCAGAGACCGTGAATAGTTACAGTTGAAAGAAAACAGCCCTCAGTCACTATTTTTAACGAATTAACCGGGTTTCAACACTGCTGGGAGTGTCTTCCTCACAATTTAAATCAAAGAATGGTCTATAACATGGTCACAGAAATGACTAAAAGCGTATGATACTGAGTATCGTGAAAGATTGGCGGTACTTATATGTCATTTATAATACAATAAATATGCCAAAAGGGCATAGTCACAAAGATATTTAAGATAAAAAATTGTGATGGCGAGCCACTAAGGGCTGCTCGTTACTTAGGCGGTTACAGGTTGCAAACTCAGTCCGTTTGCAACCACATGAAGACACCATGCCACAGTCTGAAGTTTTACTGCGCACGAACATTGAAAATGTATTGACGATAAACCGTTTTCCTTTCATCATTTTGTGGAGAGCATCAGGGAGAAAAAGTTTATCAGAAGTCTCAAAAACTGGATGAGTAAAGTCAGGATGTTTGCGAGCCATCAGTTACGCTGTCTCAAGACAAATACGCCGTTTCTAATTGCAATACTTGACTTTGTGTATCAAACTTTTAGCATATGACAATACATCTGTATTGAGTATATGGCAGCATTTTAAACTTTTAAACTCGCTCAACAATTACGCGAAATATTGGAAACAAAATTTTTGTTACTCCTGGAAGCCGTCAAATAGGCAACCTGCAGGTGGTTTCGGGATTACGGCTAAGTAATTTACGTGCTGAGTAAGGAGGTGCGGATGCGCGGAGGGCGCTGGCAGCTCCCAACGGCTGCGCTGCACCAACCGTCGAGCCGCCCCCTCCACGCCGCCCACCTGGCGACACCGGCTTTTAAACCGGACAAAGAACCCGGCCGCTCCGCCCACCAGTACGTGGCAGACCGCTAATGACGCCGTCGTCCTGCCAGACGCCAATCACCTGCCCTTTTTCTCATACGCACTTAGAACATTCCGAAGCTCTCTTCGATGATCGTGGCGCTTATTAACGTGAATGATTTTTACCTTCCCTTCCAGCTTCCTTAGTTTCGTTAGGTGGACGTACTGGATCTGTGTTCCTGTACTGCGAGTTTGGATCTAATAAAACTACAGTGAAATTTATAAACATTAAATATATAGGCGTAATTATGTAAGCGAGCTTCTTCATTTAATGTTATACAGATTCTTACAAAGGCGTCGGACATTTGCCAGTCTTATTCTAACCACAAATAGAAAGATATCTTTTTATAATCGCCTGTTCTTTCAGACATGCCCGATGGAACAGAAATTTCTCTTCAGTGCGCATGAGGCTCGAACTCTTACCGGGAATTGATGAAATGCCGCGCGCAATGGGCAAGAGGCACTACATGAAGTGGATAAGTTGAGAATTCGGTGCTGACATATAGCGTGGTAGGGTAGTCCTTGCAGTTGCGATGACCACAGTGCAGTTGCCCAGTAAGCAGGCGACGCGGGTTCGATCCCTGTCCAGCTTAGCTTTTCAATTTAAATCGAGGGCCGCTTGCAGCTGATATTTGTAATTCCTTTATATATACGGATGAGCTCATTAGGGCTACTCAAAGTACTTAGTGGCATGCATTTGCCTTTCTTTGTGCCCATGCTTCTTTATTCCTTTGCTGTGGGCTTCTTTTCTTTCTTGAGACCACGTTGTTCCCGTCTTCTTCTTTGGTTTCTCCTCTTGGTCAAGAGATATAGACACATGGTAGATATATGAGGAGAAAGTTGGGAAGGCGATATATATTGCATCGCCTTCACAAGTTTTCTCCTCTAAAATTATGAGAATTCAAGTCCGCCTGATGTACAACCAACAGTTCTTTTTTACGCCCAAACAAGTTTTGGTCCGTATTTGCCACCAACGTCGGATACTTCTGGTCGCATGTAAAGACTAATACTGACATCAAAGTTAGTGTCCAGCCACTCGCGGGCGGCACATGAACTGAAATTGATGGTACCAAATCAAAAACAAAAACCCTTAATTCTGTTTTGAAAATATGTTATTTTACACACGAAATCCCAGGCATACTGCTCCAATTTGATTCGTGTACCACGAAAAAGTTGGTGTCAATGGTAAAGTTTCAAACTACAAATCCAAAGATCTCTAGTTCAATCCCCACTAATCCTAGGATTTTTAACTGCCACTTATCACTTCTTTCATCTCTCACAATGTTTACTGATGAGAAAAATGCCGAGTTGTACCGTGGTTCGGAATCCACGTTAAACTGTAGTCCCCCTATAACTGGCTAGGATTGATGAGTGCTTTACTTTATCGCCGAAAAATGAGTGAAATAGATATTAGTGGCAGAGTCATTGAGAAACAGCTGAAATCATTAAAATTGCTTACAGCTCTAGGGCCCGATGGAATCCCTATCAGATTCTATTCATAATTTGAGACTGAGTTAACAACTCTTTTATTATCCACAATCTACAACTGTAAATCTCTCTAATAAAAAATCGTGTCCAGAAGTTCGAAGAAAGCACAGGTCACGACTGTCTACGAGAATGGTAGAAGAAGCAATCAACAGAATAACCGTCCAATATCCATCACATTTATTTGTTGTAGAATCTTGGAACATGTTATGAGTTCAAACGTAGAGTTGTCTCGAACAAAATGCCAACCAACAGGGATCCAGAAATTATAGATAATGCGAAACTTAACTCGCACTTACGTCACATGACATGCTGAAAGTCTTGGATCAAGGCAATCAGGTAGGCGTATTTTTCAATTTTCGACAAGCATTTGACTTAGTACTACATCAGCGCTTAATATGAAAAGTATGGGGTGTCAAGCGAAATATGTTACTGGGTTAACGATTTTTTGGAAGCGAGACGCAACAAATGATGTTTGACTGAGAGTCATCGACAGTTGGAGAAGTAGCTTCGGGTCTGCTTCAGGGGAATGTGCTGATACTCTCTCTGTTCATGTTATGTGTTAATACCCTTCGGGTCAATATTAATAGTGACCTCAACCTTTTCACAGATGACGGAACTGTCTGAAGTCACATCTTGATAAAAATTTCGAAGTGGCTGAAAGCTTGGCAATTTGCTTTAAATGTTCAGAAACGTAAAATCGCGAAAGAAAAAGTAGTAGCCCACGACTATATTATCAATGTCGCACAATTGGAATTTGTCAATTCATACAAATTATCTGGGTTAACAATTCGTAGGAATACAAAATGGACAGTCGAAGGTAAAGAAGGAAGTGCACTCAATCTATAAAGGAGATTGCCTTGAAAATAGACTTAGTTATAAAGTTTCAAGAACAGGCTTAATGTGATACGCTGGGTAAATTCTTCAAACCCCTACACATATTGATCCACAGTGATCGTCAGGAGGACATTAGATTAATTATAGATCGCATAGAGGCATTTAAAGTCATTTTTCCGGCACTTCGCACATTAATGAAACGGGAGAAAGTCCTAATGACTGCCACACTGGGACATACCCTCTGTGATGCACTTCATAGTCGTCTGCAAAGCGTGGATGTAGACGTACTTTTGTTCGGATCTGTAAAATGGAAACTTGTTTCTACTAATAATGGCGTTCGAAGTAATAATAATGCGTAATAATAATGTTTCCATTTTACTGAGCAACAATAAAAAGTAGCCACTGATGCGGGCGGGCTCAATCGTGTCGAAATAAGGTGGGGCATTAAAAAGAACAGTTGTTCGGTAATAGGCGGACCTAATTGCCCATTATTTAGTCTACAAACACGTTGCTGATTGAGCTTCGAAACACACCGGTAATTATAACGATAATTACTTCTACTTCCTCTTTTTTGATAAATTAAATTTAGTGGTAGCAGAGATATAAATGTAGCTCCTCGTCGGTATCAAAATACAAAATGGTTCAAATGGCTCTGAGCACTATGGGACTTAACATCTATGGTCATCAGTCCCCTAGAACTTAGAACTACTTAAACCTAACTAACCGAAGGACATCACACACATCCATGCCCGAGGCAGAATTCGAACCTGCGACCGTAGCAGACGCGCGGCTCCGGACTGAGCGCCTAGAATCAAAATACATCAAGGCGAAAGAAATATAAATGTTACTGTAAATAACGAAACTAAACGAATCAAAGGAGGTGTAATATGACACAGTGTCCCTAGACCGTCATGATAGTTTTCACTTTCGTGAATGGATTATAAACTATCTATACGTGGTTAAGACTGCGTCTTTATTTACTTTTCCGAAACGTAGGAAAGCAGGAACATTAGGGTTTAACGTCCTGTCGATGACGAAGTCATCAGAAACGGAGCAAGCGGGAAGGTTGGCGGGAAGTTTAGGGAATAAGGAACCGTCGGCTACGAGATTATTAGCAGATGGAGGACCAGCGCCGAGTGTGAAAGGAAAGGGAATCAGCCGTGCCCTTTCAAAGCAAACATACAGGCATTTAAGTGTTAAGCGATTTATGCAAATCACGGAAAACTTAACTCTGGATGATGAGAAGAGGATCTGAACGGCATTCCTTCCGAATGGGAATGCCGTTTCTTAACGACTGTGCCACGTCGCTCGGTATGTTTCCGAAAATCCGAGATCGACTGCTCAGCCAATGGTTCAGATGTTGTCCAACGAAGGGTCGTCCCTCCACTAACAACAAGTTTCTGCTCTATTGCGACAGTGCAACCGCAATTTCCCTAGGACACACTGCGCGATATGTTTCTGAACACTTGAGGTACAAAAAACCAAATCATTCAGGTTTCATTCGCTACAGTTAGATTGCAGCCATTTTTACGGTTACGTAACGCAACCGTTAGAACCGGAACACTTATAGGATTACTCTGTTGTCTGTCTGTCTATCTATCTATCTGTCCGTTCGACTGATAACACTGCTTTTTTCTAGGAACGGGTAGAAGTATCAAGTTGCAGTTTATGTCACATACTAGGGCGGAGTGAATATCTTAACTCTCTATGTCAACGAAATCAAAAGATACGGCTATTTATGTCACGTATATTGACACAAAAATACAATGAAAACACCATAAAATTAGCGCTAGAGAATAAAAGGAGCTGCAAGAAAGCTAAACAAAAGCTTATGATTGGTAAAAACGACATCATAGCAATCGACGGTGATAATGGGCGCATAATGGAAAAGGAAGAAATTCTAAAGCATGTAAAGAATTTCTATAGTAAATTGTACGAAAGAACACATGAACCACTCGGAAAACCTTACGCAGATGATGATGAAGTCCCCAAAATCCTCCCCGAAGGAATATGAAAAGCTATAAACGAGATGGAGAATGGCAAAGCAGGGGGTCATGATGGTCTGACAACTGACATACTGAAGCTTCCAGGGGAGGAAACAGAGAAACATCTGGCTAAAGTCTTTACTTCGTGTATATAGAATGGCAGCATCCCAACCTGCTGGACCAAAGCAAACATAATGTTATTACATAAGAAGAGAAAGTATTCACGATCTGAAGAACTACCGCTCCATTAGCTTACTTTCTGTTATGTATTAAGTGTTCACTAAATTCCTGATAAGTCGCATTAAAATGGAAGTGGAGACTGCACCGCCCATAGAACAAGCTGGATTCCGCAGTGGTTTCAGTACAATTGACCATATAAACACACTGCGTGAGGTAATTAGTCGAGCCAATGAGTATGAAATGCCACTATGCATAGCCTTCATTGACTTCGCAAAAGCCTTTCATTCTGACACCCACACTGCAGTCATACAAGCACTGGCTGAGCAAGGAGTCAAAACAAAATATATAAACATATTGTGCAACATCTATGACACGTCTGTAGCATCTATCAACATAGGAAAAAACAAGTGCGAATTTCCCATTGGAAAAGGGGTAAAGCAGGGCGATGCAATATCCCCGAAGTTATTTATAGCAGTTCTTGAGATGGCTTTGTCCAAAATTGTTTGGAACAACAGAGGAATAGGGATAAATGGTAAAAGGCTCACCAACCTGAGATTTGCTGACGATATAGTGGTCCTAGCAAACAGTAAGATGGAAATGCAGTCCTCTATGAAAGACTTAACAGATCCTTGTCAGGAAGTTGGACTTAAAATAAATCACTCTAAAACTAAGTTTACGCATAATACGTGGGTAGCTGCAGGACAAGTAACACTGAACAGCAAAATCCTAAATAATGTTACAGAATACGTTTATCTGGGACAATTAATTGACACAAAAGGGGATTTGAAACCTGAAATTTTTCGTCGAATTAAACTGGGTTGGAGGGCTTACGGAAGGAATGCAACAGTTTTCAAATCTAACATGCCAGTCTCTTTAAAGAAGACAGTTTTTGATCAGTGTGTCCTACCGGTTTTAACGTATGGGTGTGAAACTTGGACTTCAACTGAATTTTTCAAAAGGAAACTTAGAACTGCTCAGAGAGCTACGGAAGGGTTCAAAAATGGCTCTGAGCACTATGGGACTTAATTTCTGAGGTCATCAGTCCCCTAGAACTTAGAACTACTTAAACCTAACTAACCTAAGGACATCACACACATCCATGCCCGAGGCAGCAGTCGAACCTGCGACCTTAGCAGTCGCGTGGTTAGCTACGGAAAGGTCAATGTTAGGTCTCACTAAGAAAGATCGACAGAAAATAGAAGACATTCGAGCAATAACAGGAGTAAAAGATATTATAGAACGGGTTAAGACGCTAAAATGGCAGTGGGCAGGACATGCTGCAAGAACGAAGGATGGAAGATGGACAAAATCAGTTTTAGAGTGGAGTCCCAGAGAAAAACGAAGACCACCAGGGAGACCACCTGATCGCTGGGATAAGGAACTCAGAAAAGTTGCGGGCTTCAACTGGCAGAAGACAGCAGCGAACAGTGATGGATGGAAAAACCTCTTACAAATATATTTAATAACTTAAAGAGGCTACATCTTGTATAGATTGAATTAGCTGAACAATAAACATTGACACAAACTCACTCATCAAAACTATATCCATGTGAGGACTGTGGTCTAGTGGTAAAGCGCTCGCCTGGAACCTTGGTCGGCGTGAGGTCGAATATCGATCGACCACGTTTTTCGAGCTATCCTTCACCTCTCAACGATGTGAGGGGTTGCCAGAAACAACAGGTGGTTCGGATTCCACGTGAAACTGTAGGTCCCCTGTGCTTGGATAACTGGGAGTCGCCGGAGTGGCGTTCAGCAGAAAGACATAAACTGGCCACTGAGCCACACGAAGTTACTGTTATTATCTATATACGCAATCAAGTTCATACGGAGCGCGAGTCCTGCTCGCACCCGACCTGCTTTTTCCGTCCTGGTCTTTAATAATCGTGAAATTTGGACGTTGCTTCTGTGGTCGCATGCCCCTCCTGATGGCTTCTCACTTTAACCTCATGGGGCTGTGAACAGAGGAGAGAAAATTTAGATATCTTGTGGGAATCACACTGAGTGAAACTGAAAGCAGGTGAAACGTTGTAAACCGAGTAGCCAATTTCGCTGAGTGCATGGAAAGTCGAGGACAGTGGAACAATACGTGAGAACGGCTGAACGTCCAGTGGGAATAAGCGGAGAGGAGAACTGAAGAGTTACACTACTAGAACCCCGCATTATTTTATGGTTCAAATGGCTCTGAGCACTATGGGACTTAACATCTGAGGTCATCAGTCCCACCGAGCGAGGTGGCGCAGTGGTTAACACACTGGACTCGCATTCGGGAGGACGACGGTTCAATCCCGTCTCCAGCCATCCTGATTTAGGTTTTCCGTGATTTCCCTAAATCGCTTCAGGCAAATGCCGGGATGGTTCCTTTGATAGGGCACGGCCGATTTCCTTCCCAATCCTTCCCTAACCCGAGCATGAGCTCCGTCTCTAATGACCTCGTTGTCGACGGGACGTTAAACACTAACCATCACCACCATCATCAGTCCCCTACACTTAGAACTACTTAAACCTAACTAACCTAAGGACATCACACACATCCATGGCCGAGGCAGGATTCGAACCTGCCACCGTAGCAGCAGCGCGGTTCCGTACTGAAGCGCCTAGAACCGCTCGACCACAGCGGCCGGCAATACTGTAGATGGCTGCCATATTTTTGTGCATACATTAGTGTGTCACGCACGCAAAAAATGTGGCAATGGTGCCGCGTCCGTTGCATATCATTCAGGTGTCAGCAGTAGCCTATGTCTGTGTTCTTCAAGAGAGCAAATGTAAATCCTTTCTTCTGAGCAGTCAACAAGCCCCCACACCGTCTCTACTTGAATAACATAATGGAGCCTTCGCAGCACACTACGTGGTGTTTCAAAAAGGGCTTTACAACTTTGAAAATTCATATAAATTAGTTCACAGTGCCTACAGAGGTGATTGTAGTGTAAATTTGTGTGGAAATACATCAAGTTTTGTCTCGCTTAGTTTGCTAGTGCCGAATCGCACGGTAACGAGCGTTAGCGGCACCTGCGTTGAAGATGACTGCCTTCACTGGATCCGAGCGTGATGGCTGTGTGTTTTGGTTTGAAGAATCGAAGTCGGCGACAACAGTTCAGCGTAATTTCCGTACCAAGTATGCTAAAGATCCTCCTTGTAGGCCTACAATTTATGGGTGGCATAAATGTTTTGGAGAAACACGGTGCTCGGTGAGAAATGGGAACTCATCAGGTCGTCCAAACACATATGACGACGTCGTTGAGCGAGTGAAACAACGTTTTGTCAGCAACCCTACGAAATCGACCCGCCGTGCATTTCGCGAACCGCAAATCCCACATAGGACTGTTTGGCGTGTGTTGAGAAACCGTTTGCCTTCGAATCCGTACAGATTGACGATCGTACAAGCAATAAAAGACGCTGATAAAATTGCGAGTAAGAACTTGTGTGCTGATATGTTAAATCGATTACATGAGGATGAACATTTCTTGGCCAAAATCAAATTTTCTGACGAGTCGACTTTTCACTTATGGGGCAAGGTAACCGTAGGATTTGGGGCAGTCAAAATCCACATTAAAAAAATGAGCGTTTTTTGTGCACTGAGCAAGAGCAAAGGGTACGGCCCTTTTTTTTCCGCGAGAGAACCATCAACGGGTTAGTGCACCTGGATATGTTACAACAATTTATGGTACCACAGATCGATGATGATGACCAAGAACGAAATGTTTACTTCAAGCAAGATGCTGCACCATCCCACTACCTGTCTGACGTCCGGGATTTTCTCAGTGACCACTTTCCAGGTCAATGGATTGGCCGTGGTGCGCCAATTGTATGGCCCCCACGTTCCCCAGGGGATTCATCGACGATATCGTGTTTGTACCTTTCGTGCTGGTTTCTCTACCTGAACTTAGAGCAAGAATTTACGCCGCCACTGAGCAAGTTACACCTGCAATGCTACAGCGAGTTTGGGAAGCAATTGACTTCCGATGGGATGTGTGCAGGATAACCAACGGAAGCCACATGCAACTTGATGTGTTTACCTACAAAATAATCCTAAACCCAGCTCTATATCTTCTTTCAATAAATTTACATGAATTTTTAAAGTTGTAAAGTCCTTTTTGAAACATCCTGTACATACAGCTTTTCTCCTTGTCTTGGCTACTGCAGTAACATATCGTCGATTGGAAACGTGTGAGATCACGTTCGTTGCCAAGTTATCTAAAAGTATTCCGTAGCATTTTGTAGACTTGAATTGCAAGTAACGTAAGAGGCGATGCTTCTCGGATCAAATGCGTTGGCCAAAGGGCTGTCGAAACCGGCAACTCTGTAGTAATGTATACCGAGTGTCTGGCCTATTAGTCGTCAGGCGCATTTTCTCTAGTTTTCAGCAGATATTTGCAATTTCGTTTTTGCATTTTGTAGCTGGAGTCAGTTCAAACAATTACTGTTTGTCACGTGCATACGACGCCTAGTGTCAACATAAAGGGTCGGTTTGCTTCCTGTTACAAAGAAAATTAGTTTTATAGCTGAATTTTACGTGTCAGTTCGACAGAGCGATCCCAGATTACTCTAGTGCGATATTCGTTTTATCGGCATGTATTAACAGGGGCAGCAAAACCCTAAGAGTAACGAGTACTCCAGCAGCGGCAGCACTGCCCTGGCCTGAGTTGAATGCTTTACAGTCCTTGTTAATACATATCGATAAACAGACATCCCACAAGACTAATTTGGGACAGTTCTATCGAACTGGCATGTAAAATTCAGCCATAAAAGTAATTTCGTTTTTAACGGGAAACAAACCGACGCCTTCCGTCGACACAGCGCGTCGCATGACAGACCTAGTGAGTGTTTGTCTGACTCCAGCTACTCAGTGGGAAAACGAAATTCCAAATATCTGCTGAAAGACCACAGAAAATGCGCCCGACCATTCTCCTGTATACACTGGTGCGAAACTTACGCCGATTATTGTATCGCTACCAGTCAAATGTAACATAAAATCAAACTTTTCGCAAAATACATTCACAGTGTAGCTATCATTTTTTTTAACGCCGTAAATGTATATCCTTCGTTGCTATGTTGTTGGTTCAACGGAGTCCCCGCGGAAGAGCCATTCCGTGTGTGTTCAGTCTGATGCTCCCTTAAAAAGTGTTTGTTTGTTATGAACTCAGAGACTTCACGACAGAGCGATAACAAAACGTCGAGTCAACAGCCCACAACGGGCGCACAAGGACGTCTCATATCCAGCGAAACTTCATGCAGCGAGAGCTGCGCAACAATATTCAGAGACATGTAGCCCTAGCGGTGCCATTGTGAATTTCAAGACACTGAAAAATTAGCATACAAAACGACGCATTCCGCATCCCGTGTGGAGCAATGCCGGATGCGCTGTCCGGCCAGCTAGTCACGCTACTTGGCTGCCAACCGTGGTTGCTCGCTGCGCTGGACCACTGGTCGCTCAAATGGAAAGCGGATGTCGCGCTCCAGCGAAACGAATCTCTGTGAAAGCGAATAAGAATTGCAAGGCCTGCTGAATGGAATGAACAGTCTAATGAACACACACTACAGAGTGAAAGTAATAAGGAATAGCAGATTTAGGATCAGAGATAAACTTTAACGTCATCGTTGGGAACCACGGTGAAGAAATTCTGCTGGTTTGGATGCAAAGTAACATTACGGACGAAGCAAGGGCATAAAATGCAGACCAGAACAGTCAAAGAGGGCGCGTAAGGTCAAGGAAAGCCTACCAGTATCAAAAATATAGGATTTAATCTCAGAAAGAAATTTCTGAGAACGTACGTTTCGAACGCGGCAGTATATGGTAGTGAAACACGGACTGTGGGGAAACCAGAATAGAAGGGAATCGAAGCATATGAGATGTGGTGCTACAGAAGAATGCTGCACGTTAGATGGACTGATAACGCAAGGAATTATGAGATCCTCCGCAAGATCGATAGGGAAAGGAATATATGGAAAACACTGACAAGGAGATGGGACAGAATGATACATGTGTTATGGCATAAAGGATAACATCTATAGAGGGTAAAAACTGGAGAGGAAGACAGAGATTGGAATACAGTATATCCAAGAAATCATTCAGGATTTTGGGTGCAAGTGCTACTTTTAAGATGAAGAGATTGGTACAGGAGAGGAATTGGGCGCGGCCCACACCAAACCATTCAGAACATTGATGATGGGAAAAATACCCTCTCAAATGTACACTACTGGCCATTAAAATTGCTACACTCAGAAGAAATGTAGATGATAAACGGGTATTCACTGGACAAATATATTATACTAGAACTGACATGTGATTAAATTTTCACGCAATTTGGGTGCATAGATCCTGAGAAATCAGTGCCCAGAACAACCACCTCTGGCCGTAATAATGGCCTTGATACGCCTGGGCATTGAGTCAGAGCTTTGATGGTGTGTACAGGTACAGCTGCCCATGCTGCTTCAACACGATACCACAGTTCATCAAGCGTAGTGACTGGTGTATAGTGACGAGCCAGTTACTCGGCCACCATTGACTAGACGTTTCCAATTGGTGGGAGATCTCGAGAATGTGCTGGCCAGGGAAGAAGTCGAACATTTTCTGTATCCAGAAAGGCCCTAAGGACCTGCAACATGCGGTCGTGCATTATCCTGCTTAAATGTAACAGCCACGGGTCGTAACACATTTGAAATGTAACGTCCACTGTTCAAAGTGCCGTCAATGCGAACAAGAGGTGACCGAGTCGTGTAACCAATGGCACCCCATACCATCACGCCGGGTGATGCGTCAGTATGGCGATGACGAATACACGCTTTCAATGTGCGTTCACCGCGATGTCGCCAAACACGAATGCCACCATCTTGATGCAGTAAACGGAACCTGGATTCATCCGAAAAAATGACGTTTTGCCATTCGTGCACCCAGGTTCGTCGTTGAGTACACCATCGCAGGCGCTCCTGTCTGTGATGCAGCGTCAAGGGTAACCGCAGCCATGGTCTCCGAGCTGATAGTCCATGCTGCTGCAAACGTCGTCGAACTGTTCGTGCAGATGGCTGTTGTCTTGTATACGTCCCCATCTGTTGACTCAGGGATCGAGACGTGGCTGCACGATCCGTTGGGATCGAGCACGGCGTTCCGTATTACCTTCCTGAACCCACCGACCATATTCTACTAATAGTCATTGGATCTCGACCAATGCGAGCAGCAATGTCGTGACACGATAAACCGCAATCGCGATAGGCTACAATCCTACCTTTATCAAAGTCGGAAACGTGATGGTACGCATTTCTCCTCCTTACACGAGGCATCACAACAATGTTTCACCAGGCAACGCCGGTCAACTGCTGTCTGTGTATGGTAAATCGGTTGGAAACTTTCCTCGTGTCAGCACGTTGTAGGTGTCGCCACCGGCGCCAACCTTTTGTGAATGCTCTGAAAAGCCAATTATTTGCATATCACAGCATCTTCTTCCTGTCGGTTAAATTTCGCGTGTGTAGCACGTCATTTTCGTGGTTTAGCAATTTTAATGGCCAGTAGTGTAAGTTCTAGGGGACTGATGACCTCAGGACGTTAAGTCTCATAGTGCTCAGAGCCATTTGAACCATTTTTGTACAAGCGTTTCACGTAGTTTTCCATATTGGTAGGCGTCAGTCGAATGTAGAGACTGTTCTCATGCTTCTAGATCGAAGGGTTCACTTCTGTAGTACGTGCTACATACGCGATTAGCAGCACTGCCCAGATAATGATAGAATTAGTGTTGGAAACACGTTTGTGTCTAATGAATTTGCCACTGTGTTCAAGCGCACATAGTACTCTGAAATACGGATGCTCAAGGTCATGAACGAGCAATCGTTTACGTACTTCCAATGAAGGAGTCACGTGTCCTGGGACGCTGTTGGAGTGTAGCTGTTACTACAGTCCTAGGAATTATGCAACAAATCAGGAACAGCTACAACTGCGAGAAAGAGTGCGCTATATTCCTATTTGGTGTCAAGAGTGCCCTCAATAATCCTACCCTTTTGCAGGATGCCCAACGTGTCAGTGGTCTCTATCACTGACTTCACGCAGATCGCAACAGGCCAGCAGCCGAGTTGCCTTGAAAGTGGCGGGAGGTGGGAGAGGGTACAAGAACTGCAGAAGAGTCGGGCAGTGGGCAGGCAGAACCGCTGATGCACGGGTAACGGCCGCCTTCCGGGCCCCAGGGTACGACTAGGGCCACGAGCTACGCCCTCGTGTTCCCCTTTTTCTGCCGAACCCATCTGCACGATGCCGCTCACCGGATGTCGCCGCTCCAAAACGTCTCTCACAACCAACACAGGAATCCCGTCCGCGGACGGTAGAAGCCGTGCGGCATCCGCAATTACCGTGCCGCAAAAAGACGGTCTTTCCCCTTCGCAGTAATGACCGCGGGAATAATAGCTAATTATAATGATACATTTGTGAGATCTTCCGGCTTCCCATTAAGTTACCAGGTGACTGGTAACGAATAACAAAGTTGATGAAATATTATGAACTACAACCTAGGAGGCACATAGTTTCTTTCTCATCTGTCTTTAAAAGTCTGTTTTGAGGCAGGTGAAATGAACCAAAGAGCAAAGCTAAAGGAAGCGACTTCACTTTGGATGAATCGCTATGAACAGTTATAGACGCCGAAAACTGTATGGTTTTGGGACACTGCAAACTTGATTAAAGAGCGGATTTAAAGGAAGCGACTGCATCGTGGATAGGAGCAGGCTCGGATTCAGGACGGGGCGGGAGGGCCACAAAAACATAAATTAATTCCATAAAATCTTTAATTTATTATTATTAAAGTGCTAGGCAACTGGGGCACGAAAACTGTGGGTTAGATGAGGAGTGGGAGGGTCATTTGGAAGAGGGGTAAAACTCTGAGGACGCCCCACCCTCTTCCCGCTAGACCCGAAACCTGGACCGCGCATGGAGAGATTTGCTGTCGTAATTGTGACAGCGTACGTTCGGAGAACATTCGAACAACATACAATGAGACGACAAAAGTCATGGGATATCTCCTAATATCGTGTCGGACTTCCTTTTGGCCGGAGTAGTGCAGCAAAAAGCGAGGCATGAAAAAGTCGTTGGAAGTCCCCTGGAGAAATATTGAGCAGTGCTGCCTCTATTGCCGTCCATAATCGCGAAAGTGTGTCCGGTGCAGGATTTTGTGCACAAAGTGACTTCTTCATATGTCTTACAAATGTTCAATGTGTGGCCAAATCATTTGTTCGAATTGTCCGGAACGTTCTTCAATCGCCAAGAATTGTGGCCCGGTGACATAACGCATTACCAGCCATCAAAATCCCATCGTTGTTTCGGAACATGAAGTCCATGAACGGCTGCAGATGGTCTCCAAGTAGCCGAACATAACGATTTCCAGTCAATGATGGGTTCAGTTGGACACCAGGACTCATCCGAGCGGGCCACGGTTTTCCTGTCGTCTAGAGTCCAATTGACATGGTCATGAGTCCAGGAGACGCGCTGCAGGCTATGCCGTGCTCTTAGCAAAGGCACTTGTGTCGGTCGTCTGCTACCATATCCCATCAACGTCAAATTTCGTCGCCCTGTCCTAACTGCTACGTTCGTCGTATGTCCCACATTGATTTCTGCGGTTGCTTGTCTTTTAGTACTGACAACACAAACGCAGCTGCTCTCTGTCTTTAAGTAAAGTTCAAATGGATCTGAGCACTATGGGACTTAACATCTGAGGTCATCAGTCCCCTAGAATTTACAACTACTTAAACCTAACTAACCTAAGGACATCACACACGTCCATGCCCGAGGCAGGATTCGAACCTGCGACCGTAGCAGTCGCGCGGTTCCGGACTGAAGCGCCTAGAACCGCTCGGCCACAGCGGCCGGCTCGTTAAGTAAAGTTCGTCGGCCACTGCGTTATCCATGGCGAGAAGTAACACGTGAAATTTGGTATTCTCGACACACTCTTGACGCATTGGATTTCGAAATATTGAATTCTCTAAGACATTCCGAAACGGAATGTCACATGCGTCTGGCTCCAAATACCATTCCGCGTTCAAAGTCTGTTAATTCGCTTCGTGCAGCCATAATCACGTCGGGAACCTTTACACATGAACCGCCTGTGTACAAATGACAGCGCCGACAGCTCCGCATATTCTCTGCCCTTTTATACCTCGTGTACGCTACACTACCGCCATCTTCTAACAATACCACCACTTGCAAAGTACGTTAGAAATCAGATTAATAATGTTGCTCACGCAGCATATATTCGCTTTATCGGGCAACAACAAAGTTATTGACTGTGGATGGTATCGTCAGAATGTAAATAATGGGGTCACTGTAAAAAAGTCATTAATTTGGCACTTATCTTGAATGGATTCCCACGTGGATTTTGTCGAAGTTGTTATGGCTCATCTTGTTGATCCTAGGGTGATTCCACTTTGACTGCTAGAAGGTCCAGATCTGTATTTTAGCAATATTTGAAGACCTAACAAATCCGTTTTTCAGGAAATTCTTAATGATCAAACAATCCCAGATCAGAACAATGGTATGGTAGAAGTAATTTTTGACTTGGTGTTCACGATCCACATTTTTATTAAATGGTTCAGATGGCTTTGAGCACTATGGGACTTAACATCTTAGGTCATCACTCCCCTACAACTTTTTTTTTTTTTTTTTAAAAAAAAAAAACTCTTTATTGATACAACAACAACTACAACATTAAACTCAATTGAAAACATATTTGATACAATTACTCATAAAAAACAGCAAACATTGTTTGATACATATTGACCCGCCATCTTACAAAATTAGTGGGTCCTATTATGATAAATTTGAAAAATCATGCAGCTTATTATTATTATTTTTATTGTTAATTGGCACTAGCTACGGGCAGGGTTAATCTAGCTACGTGACTACTTGGTTAATCTACAATCCCCTACAACTTAGAACAACTTAAACCTAACTAACCCAAGGACATCATACACATCCATGCCCAAGGCAGGACTCGAACCCGCGACCGTAGCAGTCCCGCGGTTCCGGACTGCAGCGCCTAGAACCGCAAGGCCACCGCGGCCGGCCACATTTTTATTAAAATTCTTGTAAATTCACACTTACTTCTTCTTAATTGCCACATCATCAAGAAAACAATTTTGTATCAATCTTCATATATTTAATTTTCACTTTAACCAAACACAAGACTTGACTGTTCTTTTACAAAGCGAAATATCAACTTAACTTATGCCAAAGTGAAACAAAGACTGCTCTGTGCGCATTCACGCCAAAACGGTTACAAGTAAGTCAAAGATTATGACAGTCTCACAGAAATGAATACACACAAGAACCATATCACTGTAATATATCGATACATCGGAGTACCTACACATTACTAAAACCAAATGTGAATATTGTCACAAAAATATGTCTGTTACTTCGCAGAAAAGTGGTACGACATTACTGGTATCGAGAACTGCGGTTGGAGTGCCGTAATGGTCACGTAAATAGATAACCATTACAATCTCCATATGTGCATATCGCTATCCCATGAATTTTACCACCTCAGTGTATGTGTCTATGTCTCACGAAATCATCACGAAGAGAAAATGAGAGAAACCAGAGATCATAAACAGGGAAGGGGGAAGTGATAGCGGTACCAGAAGTATCTTCCGCAACAAACCGTAAAGCTGCTTGCGGAGTAAAGATGTAAAGGTAGACGTGTTTCCGTAGACTGTTGGCGGAAGCTGGGTGGGAGCCGGTCGCAGTGCGGGGGCGGCTCCCCGGCGCCTGGCGGAACAGCTAATGGACGGCGCGGCGCGGCGCGTCCGGCGGCTTCGGCCAATTAGCCCGCGTCCTCAAGTGGGCGTGCGGTTCAATTGTCCTGCGGGTTCCGCGCAGCTATTTACCTCCGCGGGCCACTTACATCTCATTAGCGCATCGGGCACGGGCCCGGGCCGTTAGGATCGCATCGCCGCCTTCCGGCCGCAGCATTAAGCGGTCGGCGGCGAATAATTAATTGCGCGACGCGACTCAGTCCGGTAATGACTGTGGGAAGCGCCGGCAATTACGCGCGAACAATACCGAAAACCCCGACTCTCGCACGCCCAAGCCGCGCTCCGCATTTTTATAATGGCTAATTAACGCCCTTGTTGCTTTTCCCCAGCTGTCTCCAATCACATCATTGAACAATACTCTCCCTCAATAAGCTGCAGTCGGTTTCCGAGCGTGGATAATCTGTTCCTGTTCGCAGCTGGGCGATGAATGGGGGAAACAAACCCGTAAATTTGGCATACAGCATTAGTAGTGTCACGCTTGACACAGTCAAACGTTTAAGTATCTGGGCGTAACGTTGAAAAGCTATATAAAATGGAACGAGAATGTCAGGATTGTGGTAGGGAAAGCGAATGGCCGACTTCGGTTTGTTGGGGGAATTTGTGGAAAGTATGGTTCATCTGTAAAGGAGTCCGCATATAATAGGACGCTGGTGCAACCTATTCTTGAGTACAGCCGAGCGTTTGGGATCCACACCAGGCCGGGGCGTTCAAGGAAGACATCGAAGCAATTCAGAGCCGGGCCGCTAGATTTATTACCAGTAGGTTCGACCTACATGCAAGTGTTGCGGAGATGCTCCGGGAACTCAAATCGGAATCCGTGAAGGGAAGACAACATTCTTTTCAAGGAACACTGCTGAGAAAATTTAGAGAACCAGCAGTTGGAACTGACTGCAAAGAGATCCTACTGCCGCCAACGTACATTTCGCGTAAGGTAAAAGAAGATAAGGTACGAAAAATTAAGGCATATAGACGGTCGTTTTCCTCTTGCTCTATCTGTGAGTGGAACAGAAAACGAAACAAATATTTACTATCAAAAACAGTCTTGATCACAAATTATTCCGGTGACCGGTTTCCATCACAACTGTTCAAATGGCTCTGAGCACTATGGGACTTCTGAGGTCATCAGTCCCCTAGAAAAAAAATGTGTGTGAAATCTTATGGGAGCTAACTGTTAAGGTCATCAGTCCCTAAGCTTACACACTACTTAACCTAAATTATCCTAAGGACAAACACACACACCCCTGCCCGAGGGAGGACTCGAACCTCCGCCGGGACCAGCTGCACAGTCCATGACTGTAGCGCCCGAGACCGCTCGGCTAATCCCGCGCGGCAGTCCCCTAGAACTTAGAATAACTTAAACCTAACTAACTTAAGGACATCACACACATCCATGCCCGAAGTAGGATTTGAACCTGCGACCGTAGCGCGTCCACAACTGTGGTCATCGTCACACCAATGAGTAAGAACCTCCTTCTGGTGGTAAATCAATAGTGATTTGTGATCCAGACTGTTTTTGATATTAAATATTTGCAACAACATTGATCACTGTTCACTCCCACAATGTATTCAAAAGTAAGAAAACGAAACGAACAGTTGCAGAAAAGGGTACCCTCTGCCACGCACCGTACGGTGGCTTCGTGAGTATGTATGTAGATATACCTAAGAAAGGCTGCCTCTCTCGTCCAAATCACTAACGACGCTACTTTGGTGGCGCAGGTTCTAATAATGCTGATAGGAAGAAAAAATTTCGTACCGGATTGTCGATTGGGTGCAGCGAGGAAAGGGTCGGCTACCCAACCGGAAAAAGATTTTTTTTCCCTCTGCACACAATGGCCCCTTTCCTGTGTGATATGGTTCAAATGGCTCTGAGCACAATGGAACTTAACTGCTGTGGTCATCAGTCCCCTAGAACTTAGAACTACTTAAACCTCACTAACCTAAGGACATCACACTTATCCATTCCTGAGGCAGGATTCGAACCCGCTACCGTAGCGGTCACGCGGTTCCAGACTGTAGCGCCTAGAACCGCTCGGCCACTCCGGCCGGCCCCTGTGTGATAGTTACTTCTTAAGATTATCTCTCAAGTGTAGGTGATTCTAATGGGTGTGTACAGTGTCGCGTTTCTTACGATGATGAGAGAAAGGAGAGATTGAAACTCAGTTTCCGCATATGGTCTACTCCCGAATAGCACCAAGGGGTCCACAGAGCTTTAATTTCCTCTTCCAAGACAGATCAGAATCAACCACACGCTTTAATGTTATAAGAATGGAGATACTCGATATTTAATCCATAATATAGGCGGAAAGTCTGATGGTCAACAACTTTACGCCACCCCCTCTCTCCCCTTGCTGCCTAAATATCGCCGGCGAAAATTTTTAGCATCGAGTCGAGCCCCACCGCACAGGTGTGCATCAGTGACCTCGGCGACAGATACGAATTACGGAGGTATAAAAAGATAAGAAGAGCATTCGCTCATCAAGAGAAGGTGAGGCGTTGGCGTACACTTTCTAATCACTAGACTCCGTAACAGCGTCCTTAGTTAAAATTCCAAACCACTCCACAAGGTCCCATTTAGTGAAGCCATGAGACATTGTTGACAATGATCGCTCGTTGGATGAGGATGTAATGATTGTATTCGAGAAAAACAGCCATTTGCCAGAATCAAGATACAGTCTCTTTTCATTTTAATACGTTTTTACTAGGTCGCTTTCCTGATTGTCTGCTCGGTGCAAATTTTGCAATTCATATTAAACTAACTACTCGGTGAGCTAGAGACTTGAAATTTTAAATACGAGGGCAGTTCAATAAGTAATGCAACAAATTTTTTTTCTGAAACAGGGGTTGTTTTATTCAGCATTGAAATACACCAGGTTATTCCCCAATCTTTTAGCTACACAACACTATTTTTCAACGTAATCTCCATTCAATGCTACGGCCTTACGCCACCTTGAAATGAGGGCCTGTATGCCTGCACGGTACCATTCCACTGGTCGATGCCCGAGCCAACGTCGTACTGCATCAATAACTTCATCATCCGCGTAGTGCCTCCCACGGATTGCGTCCTTCATTGGGCCAAACATATGGAAATCCGACGATGCGAGATCGGGGCTGTAGGGTGCATGAGGAAGAACAGTCCACTGAAGTTTTGTGAGCTCCTCTCGGGTGCGAAGACTTGTGTGAGGTCTTGCGTTGTCATGAAGAAGGAGAAGTTCGTTCAGATTTTTGTGCCTACGAACACGCTGAAGTCGTTTCTTCAATTTCTGAAGAGTAGCACAATACACTTCAGAGTTGATCGTGGGGAAGGACATCGAACAGAATACCCCCTTCAGCGTCCCAGAAGACTGTAACCATGACTTTACCGGCTGAGGGTATGGCTTTAAACTTTTTCTTGGTAGGGGAGTGGGTGTGGCGCCACTCCATTGATTGCCGTTTTGTTTCAGGTTCGAAGTGATGAACCCATGTTTCATCGCCTGTAACAATCTTTGACAAGATATTGTCACCCTCAGCCACATGACGAGCAAGCAATTCCGCAAAGATGGTTCTCCTTTGCTCTTTATGGTGTTCGGTTAGACAACGAGGGACCCAGCGGGAACAAACCTTTGAATATCCCAACTGGTGAACAATTGTGACAGCACTACCAACAGAGATGTCAAGTTGAGCACTGAGTTGTTTGATGGTGATCCGTCGATCATCTCGAACGAGTGTATTCGCACGCTCCGCCATTGCAGGAGTCACAGCTGTGCACGGCCGGCCCGCACGCGGGAGATCAGACAGTCTTGCTTGACCTTGCGGCGATGATGACACACGCTTTGCCCAACGACTCACCGTGCTTTTGTCCACTGCCAGATCACCGTAGACATTCTGGAAGCGCCTATGAATATCTGAGATGCCCTGGTTTTCCGCCAAAAGAAACTCGATCACTGCCCGTTGTTTGCAACGCACATCTGTTACAGACGCCATTTTAACAGCTCCGTACAGCGCTGCCACCTGTCGAAAGTCAATGAAACTATACGAGACGAAGCGGGAATGTTTGAAAATATTCCACAAGAAATTTCCGGTTTTTTCAACCAAAATTGGCCGAGAAAAAAAATGTGTTGCATTACTTATTGAACTGCCCTCGTATAGCTCAGAGCCGGATGACTATGCAATATTAACTCGCTTTCTTGTCGGTCTGTTCGGTGGGTATGGGGATGAAAAAGGTTGGAAACGCCTCCCTCGTATCGCAGCTGTCCAGCAGGACTGGCATGTTGTGCGGGTCGTATCGGAATGCGTTCCTGGCGGTATGCGAGCGGAGGGTACGACTGGGTAGAGAGGGGGGGCCAAGAGGAGGTGGCTGTGGAGAATGGGAGGACGAGATGTGTGTGGGTGAAAAGCTAGTATACAGGCTGAGTCCATGCTTGGAGGCGTGATAGTGATTCTGAACAAAACACTTCATACGGACGTATTCCCTATTCTGAATGGTTTAACCTCAGTTTTGTAGGTTTTTCTCGAATAGCTCGAAAACCGCACCATCTAGCAAATACGTGTCGCAGTACAGAATTAAATAACATTAAATTTTCTATAAATATTCATGCGCTGTAACTTAGGTAGTTTTTGTAGGCTGATGTGAGGTAGCTTTCCCACTTGGTGAACCAAAAATATCCTGTATCATATTGTTCGTCTTATTTTGCTTTACATTGCTGTGGTACATTATAAGCAATGTTTGAATAATAAAGAAAATAAATAACAATGTGCAATAAATGTGTTGTATCTCGGAAACCATTGAGAATAGGGGATATTTGTTCAGAATCACTAATACCATCGCCGGCCGGTGTGACCGAGCGGTTCTAGGCGCTTCAGTCTGGAACCGCGCGACCGCTACGGTCGCAGGTTCGAATCCTGCCTCGGGCATGGATGAGTGTGATGTCCTTAGGTTAGTTAGGTTTAAGTAGTTCTAAGTTCTAGGGGACTGATGACCTCAGATGTCCCATAGTGCTCAGAGCCATTTGAACCATTTGAACTAATACCATCTCCCCTCAAAGCTTGTACCTTTCCTCCTAACTCACTTTGTATATACAAACAATTATTTAGAATGTTTAAAATCTATTCAGAAATTTCACTCGCACAAGACTAAAAACGAGAAAATAATTGTTTAATTAAAAATACATATTTAATATAGCACGTATTTAAACTGGGCTAAAAAGTGTAAAATAATTCCTCCAAGCCCCCTACCCCTATACACATACACAAGAAAATTTGTACTGATGAATTTTTCATGGCTATGACAATACTGGTAGGATTTATAGTGTAAAACGTGGGATGCATATAATAGTTATAAATGAACTAATAATGCATTAATTATGTATTTTTCGTTGCAAATCATACAAGTATTGTCACTGTTATAAAAAATTCGCAAGCACAAAAGTTCTGGACTATCTGTATGAGGTTAGGTATCTGCCAGGACCTGGGAGAAATTATTTTTTACTTTTCAGTCCGATTTAAAAACGTGTTTTATTACATATGTATTTTATGTAAATGATAATTATCAACAACAGCACAATCATAAGGCCACAAGCACTCAAGGCAGTCGTCTGCACGGCACAGCCTCACAAACACGACGCTGTAGAATAGAAAGGAGGAAGGTATAGGCAAACTAAGACATTGTCCAGACTGGCAATAAAGTCTGTTATAAAAGCTGCTTTACTATCAGAGGTATCAGCAAATAAGCATGTCTGGCTAAAAAACAGAAATGGACAGCTAAACGCTTGTATGTTGGTGGGACTTTTTAAGCACATTAGGGTCTATTTAACTTCATGAGTCCTTGAGCCATGGCAGTCGGCTTATTCTTGAATGAATGAGATTATACTCAAAGAAGACGACACTGGGAACTTGTTCAAATGGTTCAAATGGCTCTGAGCACTATGGGACTTAACTTCTGAGGTTATTAGTCCCCTATAACTTAGAACTACTTAAACCTAACTAACCTAAAGACATCACAGACATCCAAGCCCGAGGTAGGATTCGAACCTGCGACCGTAGCGGTCGTGCGGTTCCAGACTGTAGCGCCTAGAACCGCTCGGCCACCATGGCCGGCTGGGAACTTGTCATTCTTCTTTTGACTTAAGAGCTAAACGAGCTTTATACGAACGTGTTGAAGCGCCAATGACGGCGTCTGTTTTGATGGATGTGGCAAACTCGGAAACATCAGGCAAATGACCATGGTTGACCATAAAACGAAACGTAGACCCAAAATAAATACATATCTCAGTCGTACTCATCCCATCACGAAGATCACGTGCATTGATTTCTTCGGTGTACTTCAGACTACAGTTTTAATCTGGCCATTGGGGAAATGAGTATTATTAGAAGCCCTAAAATTCCCTTCGTAGGCATAGCCAGGATGTGGCATGGAGATTTTATTTTCCTAAGACTCGAGAGCAGACGAAGTCATAAGCAGACGAGTCCCTGATTAATATTGAACGCCAGTGGGGTCGTCGGTGTCGCTCGTCCAATTACGGCTGACAAGGGGCAGGCCAACACATCACTTGCTGGCAGCAGATTTGTTTGCCGCCGCCCGCTCCTCCCGCCTCGGGTATATTAACTCAGCCTGCGGGCCTCATTCCCACCCAGTTTTCTTCACTTTACGCGCGCCCGCTGAGGAGAGCTCGGCCAGGGCTCGGTAAGAAAACTGGTGCTTCACAGGCTGGACCGAGGCAAATCTAGGCTCCTGGACATCTTGCAAAGTGCCTGCCGGCAGCAAGGACTTACCATTTGTCCTTCGACACTAGTAACAAAAATCGCAGTATCTTACGTCATTAAACTACCTCTAACTCACACCGTAGTGTTTCATGGCAACAAAACGCTGCATTCGCCCAGAAGTATTCATGGATCTGATTCCGCTGCAATCATAATAATTCGATGTTTTCTAGTTTCATAAAATATACGAACCTAAAAATAAAATCCCCCCTCCTGTACCTTTATGTTACTCCCTTATCGCTGCAGGTGAGACGGTGCTTTATGCGACGTCAGCTCTACCATACGAGGCATGATAAACTCGAAATACAGTGACAAAATTTCGAAGGTTGTTCAGGGTTACTTTCTCAGTATTGTGGTATATCGTTCTCCAGTGGCTCGCTGTAGAATAATTGAGTTTCAATTGATTTTTTAGCCGCGCGAGATTAGCCGAGCGGTCTTAGGCGCTGCAGTCATGGACTGTGCGGCTGGTGCCGGCGGAGGTTCGAGTCCTCCCTCGGGCATGGGTGTGTGTGTTTGTCCTTAGGATAATTTAGGTTAATTACTGTGTAAGCTTAGGGACTGATGACCTTAGCAGTTAAGTTCAGTAAAATTTCACACACATTTGAACATTTTTTACTTTTTACCCCGATTGATCTCTGCATCTATACTGCACTGAAACTATCTGCACATCAGTGCAAGGTGTGCCCAAAAGCCATGAAATCTATAAATATTTGTTGGCAACGTAAGTACAAAATTTTAAAATTCTTCAGGGTAGTTACCGTTATCATCTATAAATTTTTGCCAGCGCGTCACCCATGATTGGCAAGCCCCCTGGAAGGTCTTGACCGGAACCTCGAGTAAGGGCATTGTCATAGCCTTTTAGATCTCCTCAGTGCTCTCAAAACAGCGTCTTTTGAGCGCGGTTTTAATCAAAAATGGTTCAAATGGCTCTGAGCACTATGGGACTTAACTGCTGTGGTCATCAGTCCCCTAGAACTTAGAACTACTTAAACCTAACTAACCTAAAGACATCACAAACATCCATGCCCGAGGCAGGATTCGAACCTGCGACCGCAGCGGTCGCGCGGTTCCAGACTGTAGCGCCTAGAGCGGTTTTAATCCTGGGGAACAGGAACAACTACGCCGGAGAGGGACTGCAGAGCGGCTGCAGTAGCATTACCAAGTTGTGGTTGACCAGGAACTCGAGGACGCGCAAACGTGCGGCTGTGCGCGCTGTCGTAATGCAGTAGCCAGGTGCGGCGACGTCTTATCGCACTCAGAGGACCCTTCCTCTTAATTTTTCGAGGACATCGACATAGTAAAGAGCATTAACGGTCTGTCCTTGGGGTACAAACTCTTTGTGCACCACATCTTTGCTGTCGAAGAAGACAATCAGCATCGTTTTCACCTTGGACTTGCCCATCCTCGCCTTCTTGGGTTCTAGGGACGCTGAGGTGTGCCATATCGAACTCTGGCGCTTCGTTTCCAGGTCGTACACGAAAGCACATGTCTCGTCACCAATAATAATGTTGTCCAAATAACTCGGTTCAGTGTCCACACTTTCCAACCGTCCACTCGCGATCAACACTCGACTGGCATTTTGTTCGCCAGACAGAATTTTCCGTACCAGCTTGGCGCACATTTTTCTCATGTGCAACTCCTCCGTAACAATGTTGAACACGGAACTGTTTCGAATGTTGAGAGTGTCAGCTAAAAACCGAACACTCAATTGGCGGTCAAAATTCAACAATTCACGAACACGACTCACGTTCTCTTCGTTTCTGCTTGTTGATGGTCTTCTAGAAGGTCGTCGTTCAGCCCCTTCCTGGACGTCCTTAAACTTCTTCACCCACCTCGTAAGTTGCACGTAGCTCATCGTAGACTCTCCATAGGGTTGATTAAATATTTCGTGAGTGTCGAAAGGGTTTTTATCGACCTTTTGCAAAACGTGATCGCCCAACGCTGTTCGACTGAATCAACCAAAGCGCGCCGTGACAAGGTCGCGAAACAGATGTGTACTTATTCATCTATGCTGATGGTACGAGTGCTCGCTGCAGAGTGAGCTTTGGGCGCTGTAAAGCTAGGGTGTCCCCCCTCCCCCGCAACCGGTCCGAGCGCGCTGCGACCACTAGCACCGTGGTAAAAAATAATATTTCATCACTTTTTGGATACACGTTGTATGCTGTGTTCTTGTTTTGAGATAATCTTTTTCTATTTACTCACAGTATTTGCTGTTGCAAGGTTGTCACAACTTTCACCAAGTGGAATTCCCTGATTTCCAGAAAAGTTTTAGCATTTTTCCCTGACTAATTTTGAGATCTCAAGGGTAAGTAAAGACAATGCAAGGACTTCAAGAGTAGCTGGAGGAGGAGATTAGTGTTTAACGTCCCGTCGACAATGAGGTCATTAGAGACGGAGCACAAGCTCGGATTAGGGAAGGATGGGGAAGGAAATCGGAAGTGCCCTTTCAAAGGAACCATTCCGGCATTTGCCTGAAACGATTTAGGGAAA
This sequence comes from Schistocerca americana, assembly GCF_021461395.2. Classification (NCBI taxonomy): domain Eukaryota; kingdom Metazoa; phylum Arthropoda; class Insecta; order Orthoptera; family Acrididae; genus Schistocerca; species Schistocerca americana. The sequence goes on along the minus strand of NC_060119.1, from coordinate 892,600,302 downwards.
TCACGGAAAACCTAAACCAGGATGGCCGGAGACGGGTTTCAACCGTCGTCCTCCCCAATGCGAGTCCAGTGTGCTAAACTGCACCACCTTGCTCGCTCTAAGGACTTCAGTTTTTCGAAACGTGTGAGCAAAAGTCTTAAGTACTAACAACAACATTTTTTTATGAACTGTTTTTAGATGGAGAAAGGAAGCCAAATGGACAATGTTTTATTAAGACCAGTGATGTTATTTTATTTCACACAAAAATATGCATTTCGCTGGGGCCGCAAGACAGGATTAAAATATCTTCACTGATTTCAGAAATAACTAAAAAAAAAAAAAATTTCTTCAAAGAAGTATAAAAGGCAGGGAAGAATTGTGTAAACCAACACTATACGTGAGTGCCAATAAAATATTGGTTCTATTATGTTCGTCATTGTTGGTTATTATTTTACAGGTATTGTGTATTTTTCTTTCAAGCAATACGTGAGTACATAGCGTACAAACTGCCGGCGACTGCCACAGTTCTCTTCTTATCGTCCGTACTTTCTCATCTATAAACTACTTTCGAAGTGTCAAAATGTACTAGTATTTGTGGCCTCTAGCCTGCCGAGGAGCACTGCAGTCCTGGCTGCACGAATAAACCACGAAAATCCGCCACATTACGCCACACACAAACAGACCAGACCTGCCGGCAGATCGGTGAGACTAGATCCGACGGGCAGGGCCTGAACACGAGTGGGAAAGCATAGGCTTCAGATCGGCAAGGCCGATCCGTTAGAGATGGCCCTTGGTTTTGGCACGTCATGGAAGTCCACTCGTGTGGCCAGCTATTTGCATGTCACAGACACCATGTTGATGAAATGAGGCCGCGGTGATCAATCCATGCAACAAATAACTTGTGCGAATACTCTGAGAAGCAATGCTAATAAGGTTCGATAGCAACTCACCGTAAAGACGATCGCTGAGCCGAAGACAGGCACGTAGAAAAGGCAATCACACTCACTCAACTAAATTTTTGGCCTATAGCCTTCGTCAGAAAACGACAGCACACACACACATTCACACAATCACTCAGACTTAGCCGGCCGCTGTGGCCGAGCGGTTCTAGGCGCTTCAGTCCGGAACCGCGCTGCTGCTACGGTCGCAGGTTCGAATCCTGCCTCGGGCATGAATGTGTGTGATGTCCTTAGGTGAGTTAGGTTTAAGTAGTTCTAAGTCTAGGGGAAAGATGACCTCCGATGTTAAGTCCCATAGTGCTTAGAGCCATTTTTGAACTCAGACATAACTGATGCCCACATGACTGCCGTCTCCGGCCGCTGCACCCCGCGCACAGCTGTAACATAGAGGAATGAGCCGACCGCGCCTTGCCGCACCGCTCCGAGGCGCGCACTGCGTTCCAGTTGGAGCGCGTGCAAACGCGCCACTTCCTGTGATGTATCGACAACAGCCGGAAAACTGCGCAGCGCGGCGCGGCAACACGCAGCGCAGCGCGGATCGCGGTCCACATTGAGCGCGCAGAGCCGCGCAAGGCCGCTTCGCGCAGCGCAGCACGGCGCGGCACGGCGCGCGCTCAGTGTGAACCCGCCTTTAGATTCCAACAAACTACTCCTCCACCTCCCTGCCTCTCGTCGGCAGCTGCTAGGCTAGCCGCAAGAAGTGGTGGTAGCACTGACTGCAAGCTGAGGAGAGTGGTGGACATGGAAAGGATGAGGCCGTAGGAAAGCGGCGCACCCGGCCAGCGACGATGCATGACATCTCAGTAAACAAACAATTTCATCTACTGAGACAAAAATGAGATTTTTCCAGGGTTGTTTTTTTTTTTTTCAAATTTCCATGATACATTTGAAATTCCCTGAAATTTCCTGATTTCCAGAACCTGTGGCAACCCTGTGTTGACAACAGTGATGCTCACCTCTGTGCCCTCAAACTTGCATTCAGTCCTGCTCAGTTCTCCCTCGGGTTTGTTTTTCCGACTGTTAGTTGTAAGGTAATAGTGCTGTATGGATAGGTTTTGGTGATTGCATATTACAGGCTTTTTCACTGTTGTGCAGGTATTTAGGGTAATACGCCAAGCAAATCATTATTACGTTATCATTGTGTAACACGCCATCAGGCACCAGGAGTCCCTTGCACAAAGATACTCAGATAATATCCCTGAACAAGCTCTGAAATTTTATCGGTGCTGTTCGTGTTCAACCTTTATAACGTACAGGAGCACGCACGGAGACGGTGAAAAAGGGAGAGGATGCCGCCCTTGGTGTCCTAGTATGACGACCAGTTATGAATTGATAGCTCAGATTGGTACCTACTTCACAGTAGGAACGCAAAGCCTCATGTCGGTGCGTACGCTTAACACATTTAAAAGAAACGAGACAGTCGTTTGACGTTCCTAGGCGGAAACCTACCGCAACTGTTCGACCTTCTTTATTCTTTTACTATCAGTTCACACCGACTTTTTCTCCGCTCCGGGTCACTTATGTCTCAGGAGTATACGTTTAATGAAGACGACTTTTACTAATGCTTTTAGTGTGTACTGTTGACTAGTTTTTGGGGGTGAAGTTAGAGAACTGTATCCAGATGTCGCCACACAATTTTAATGTCGCCATATGACGAGCTGACTGTTACTAATGCTTATAGTGTGAATTGTTGACTGGTTTTTGCAGTTAGAGAACGGTATCCAGATGTCGCCACACAATTTTAATGTCGTCATATGACGGGCTGATATCCGTTAATAGTGTCGGACGTCATAAATCTTCCACTCCACCGCAGAGTGATGGCGGTTTTGAAAATTCCTTACAAATTAAAACTGCGTCAGACAAGGCCTCGAACCTGGAAGCTTGCTTTTAGATGGAAAATGGCCCTACCGAGTAAGCCATTCAGGCACGCCTCTTGGCTCATCCTTAAATCTTCATTCACAGTTTCCAGTCCCTGTCGGCACACAGTTTTTATCTGCCAGGAAACTGCAGCGTCATATTCTATTACTCCATGCAAAAATTCGGAGTCATTTAGGTTTCAACACTCGAGGATGGCGCACAATAATAGTACGACTACGGCAACTTTTCATCTTCAAAATTCAATCGCCATTCAATCTTCTAATATTTTTTCCTTGATTTATCGCTTCTTTCACTTCTGGTAATGTTTGGTTAATGTGAAAACGTCATGTTGCACGATGATTCGAAGTCAACAATGAATTGCGGGTTCGACTGTGGCTGGGCAAGTCTGTTCAAAGAACAGAAGAAAATCGAGGACATATCGCTTCCTATAGGACCATGCCCAATGAAACACTGGTGCTCAAGCCAACCTTCGTTACAAGCATCTACATCTAAATATACACTTTGCATACCATTGTGAAGTATGTAGCAGAAATTACTTAGCATGGTACTATTTGTACGCGTTTCTTCTCCTTCCAAACGCGTATGGAGTGCCGGAAAGTTACTTAAATGTCTCACGGCATGATGCAGAATGTTTCTTAGTTTCCTCGCATAACAACTGTTCTTCAAATATTATAAACAGGCTTTCGCATGAGAACTGGTATCCAATTTCAAGAGTCTTTCAACTTAGACTTTTCTTCATTTCGTGACACTCTCCCGTGAATCAAACAAACCTGTGACCATTCACGCCAGCCTTCTTTCTACACGTTCGGTTTCCCCTTTTAATCCGATCTGCTGTTGGTCCCACACACTACAGCAATATTGTAAGATGACACACTCAAGTCATTTGCAAGAAATCTCCCTAGTAGAATGAGTGCGTTTTCCCAGTATCTGCCAATGAACAATTGCGCCTATGTGATCGTTCCATTTCATATCCCTAACAAATAGATACGCCCAGGTAATTGTATGAGCTGACTGGTTCAAACTATGAATCACTGATAGCCTACTGCAGTCTTAGGATACGACATTTTTCGGTTAATTGTATGAGCTGACTGGTTCAAACTATGAATCACTGATAGCCTACTGCAGTCTTAGGATACGACATTTTTCGGTTTGTGAAGTGCATAACTTAACATTTCTGCACACTTTTACCCTGCCGTTACATGCCCTAGAGACGCTCCACTCACGTCAAGAATGCAACGGTCGGCAACATGCTTTGTTTTCCTTCCTTTCGTGGGTATCCTCATTATTCAGTATGCTGGCACGGTGCTAAATAACAATAAAGCAAACTTCCAGATAGAATGCGTTACACCAGAAGTTCACCACACCGACATAAAGATAAAGATTTGCGTTGATACGCCATATAACAGTTTAGAGCTGGGCCGTTCCGATGTTAAAACCAGAAAAGAAAAGATGCGGTAGATGACCTTGGTGACTGGCACGACTTACGAGTTCGTTGCGTAACCACCGCTTACAACTTGCAGCTCAGGCGAGAATAAAAGCGGAAGCTCTATTCCGCATGTCAGCGATCTCCTACAGTTGAAAATATCGTTGTTTTTTTTTATTGTGTTCCCTTTGTCAGAAAAGTTCCAGGACAGTTTTTTTTAAACAGGAAACTACACTTATCTAGCAATGATTCTAGGTCCTATCGAAGTAGTCCCCTTGGTTATCTATACAGCATTCCTGGAGGTCTTGGAAGCAACCAGGAAAATTTTCAACTGCCTTGTTCGTAAGCTCATTTGCCACAACTCGTTTGATATCTGCGATATCCTGAAGAAGCCTTCCTTTCAGTCGTCTTTTCACTTGAGGAAGCGAGAAAAAATCGCAAGGCGAGAGGTCGGCGAACATGGCGGATGTAGGGTGACAATAACAGTGTGTCTGGCCAGATATTCGGTAACAGATACAGCAGTATGGGGTCTTGCATTGCCAGGCAGTAAGAACCATTCCTGAGAATGCCACAAATCACGACGGCGACGTCGAATTGCTTATCGCACATGTTTCAAGACTTCGATGTAAAGAGTTTGGTTCACTGTTTGACCTGGAGGGACATACTCATTATGAACTAATCTTTTACTATCAAAGAAAGCTACCAACATTATCTTTGTTCTTGAAGGTTGTCGTTTGACTTTTTCCGTGGCTGACGTGATCCATGACGCCGCCATTCAGGACTTTGGCGCTTCGTGTGAGGGTCATAGTAGTAGCACCAACGTTCATCCTTAGCAATAAACTTTGACAGAAATGCGCGATCACGTCTGGCTCTATCCAGTAGTTCAGCAGAAATTCTTCGCCTTTCTTGTTTCTGTTCGTCTGTTAGAGTGTGAGGGACGTGCACTAAGTTTCTGTTTCCCTAAATCTTCGCGTAAAATTTTAATTCCACACACCACGACTCAAATTAACTTCTCCTGATACCACACGATCCGCGTTTGCATCGGTATGTGCTGTAGACGGGCAACCAGCTCAGGGATCGTCTTTTACTGAATCTCTGCCTTCACGAAATCTTTTGTGCCACTCGAAAACACGACTTACTGAAAGTGCCTCGCCTGCGTATGCTTGCTGAATCATTGTCCACGTTTCACTAGGGGTTTTCCCGAGCACAACGCAGAACTTAATATTCACTCTTTGTCGACAGTCAGCATCCTTTGTGCCCCGGAACTAATGTGCCAGGAACCCAAACAGTGTGTTGCTAAGCACGGCCCTGCTACCTACTTAGTTTGTACAGAAACACGGCCAATGTCATTTCAAGGACGTGTACATAACAGGTAACATAAAAGAACATTTGTTCCTTTTTAGTCTTGCAAACTCATAAATAAAACATAACTTGTCCTGGAACATTTATGACAAACGGAGTATTCATTGTCGATGCAACTGTGATTTTAGCTGTCTGTTTACGTCGATATAACAGGTACCCAGTCGCTTTAATTCAAGGATGGACAGACCGCGACCACATTGATCTGATGGTGGCCCACCTCTCACCGTTCGTTCTTGTAGTCGTTTCCCCCCCTTCCTCACGGAAACGAGAGGGTGGATCCTTACAGAATTGAAGTTCTTTTGAGCCACGCCGGTGTAGCTGGCACTGGGGCAGACGGATCCCAATTCAGAGTGATGACGTACTCGTTTATTTCCGTGAACGTGTAAGCATTTACTTCATGATCATCGGTCAACAACAATATAAGAAAATTTTACATGGTAATCATTTTTTGCGTACATACATTTTCGTTCTTCTCTTCTTAGGCGTTATTGCGAAGATTCACTGTTCCACGAGAAGAAAAATGCAAATGGCTCTGAGCACTATGGGATTTAACTACTGAGGTCATCAGTCCCCTAGAACTAAGAACTACTTAAACCTAACTAACTTAAGGACATCACACATATCCACGCCCGAGGCAGGATTCGAACCTGCGACCGTAGCAGCAGCGCGGTTACGGACTGTAGCGCCTAGAACCGCTCGGCCACTCCGGCCAGCCCATGTGGAGAAGATCTACAATTAAACCTACAATCGATAAACCAGGACCAAAGAGGAACGGCAAATTACAGGACTATAAATTACAGGATAGCTGGACCGCAAATTATTCTTTTGTGTAATCGCTGAATAATATCACTGCCCTATCAGCAAAAGTGCTGTAGCTAAGTGACGAAGGGTTATGTTACTCTGTATTTTTAGTGTTTGTTAACTGTAAATACCATATTTTGCGTGAGTGTAAGCTGGGTAAAATTCAGACTACCGAAATCAGTTTCTCACGTATACCACGATGCCATACAATGTTAATGCCCTAAAACATAACAATCTTTTCTTTTCGCGCCCATTTCTTTAAATTATGCCTAAATTTCCATTATTTTCGCTAGGATCACGACCTTAGCACCTAGCACATGGTCCAGAAAATAATGTTCTCGTAACACTTCCACCTGACGATGAGCTTGCAGTGGCTGTCGAATTAATTAACGGCAAAATAAATCGTATTAAATTCAAAAAGCGACAAATTGCATGTCATGACAACATAAACCGCTTATCAGTTTTCTTCCTTTGCATCACAATTTTAACATATACAGAATAAACGCAGTAGCTGAAGTCACCCATACCAGTCGACGTTTAAAGGGCGTGTGTATCAAACAGACCATTCACATTTCACTGTAAAGGCAATGAACTGTCCTATAAGTATGACCGCTTATGGCGATCATGTGGGTAGCGGTAGCTTGGTAATACGACACATGGTACTGCCGAGTGAGTGACGCGCTGTGCCAAATTTTGAAGCAAGGAAAGACGTTTTGGTATGAATCACTCAGTACTGTATGATGTACCATTAAGTCACTCTTCCTTTGAGATGGATTAATACATAATATGAAGTCACTTACCTTAATCCGAATCATTCATATGTGATCAGTCAACAGCGTTTATAAAGGACACAAGTTTTGTGGTATAACTCATCACTTTAACGGTTGACAAAGCAATAGATGAGGCACTATGCACTTCACAAGGAGGGTTCCATGCAACTAGTTTCCTGACAAGTGCGATCTTCTTTGAAAGTTACACGACAGGACACAAAATGAAAGAAGTATTCATTATTCTAGGTAAGCAGACAAGCGACAATTACAAAATGGCGCAGTTTAGAGGAGTAGCACATTCAAAACTTTATTTCTGAACGTAATGTGGCAGTAAGGATAAAATAAAAAAATTAAATGCTTCGTTAGCCTCGTTTTAGAATGATCAAAGCGCCGAACGATTCAGGAAGCTCTTTGGCGTCGTGCCTGGACCAACTGGTATTAACGGCTACTCGTTAAGGGGCTTAAATCTTCCTTTAGCAAAGTACCTTTTAATTACTCGAAATAATGTTTCGACTTCTGGAGTTTTGCACTCAACAGTCAACAACTGGCAGGGAGATTTACACTAGCCTGAGTACGCTTTGTGTCTGTAATAACTATAATCTTAGAATTAAGAATGGATCATGACCCCTATAATTAAGCTGAGAACGTGTCGCTGGCAGCAACATCTCATTATTTTTCTTCGTATCGCAAGTAACAAAGAGACAAACCTCTTTTAATGAGATATTATGAACTTTATTCTTTCTTTCCAGTACCTCCCATGTTCCCAATCTATCCCTCTGTCTTCTGTCTCTGCCACACTCATATATATATATATATATATATATATATATATATATATATATATATATATATATGTGTGTGTGTGTGTGTGTGTGTGTGTGTATGTGTGTGTGTGTGTGTGTGTGTGTGTGTGTGTGTGTTCAAATGGCTCTGAGCACTATGGGACTTAACAGCGGAGGTCATCAGTCCCCTAGAACTTAGAACTACTTAAACCTAACTAACCTAAGGACATCACACACATCCATGCCCGAGGCACCGTAACGGTCGCGCGGTTCCAGACAAGCGCCTAGAACTGCTCGGCCACTGCGGCCAGCTATGTGTGTGTGCGTGCGTGTGTGCGCGCATCAAGGGAGCTATGTGGCTTGCCTCGAGTGATCCAGGCGAACTTACAAGTCATACACATGACGCTTCGTCTGACAACTATCGCCAAAAGGGAACTAAATATTACGAAAAAACAATGTCACGAGACGACCCGGGATCTTTGACATCTGTCAGGTACTAAAGACAGTAATAGTCAACGTTAGTATAAATTCAAAACGAAAAAATAACTATATTACTTTTCAATTTTAAATAGTTCACTGGAATACTGTCGAGTATTTTACACAGAAGCAACATAATTATCATGATTTGTACAAGAAATATGCCAATACTGAAATGTGTAACAAAATCAGAAATCAATCTGGCGATTCAGCGGGGACCGCTTAGCTGCTGAACACACCCTCAGCATCCAAGTACACACCTGCTGTGCTGTTTTTGTGTCTGATCTGGCTCATAAATCATTCAACGTCCACTGAACCACCGGACAATTCTCCGCAGATGCTTGCTCGCCGCGGCTCTGGTTTCCCGCAGCATCTGTCAGCCGTCACGCATCGCTGGTGCCGCCGCATCCTCCACAGCCGAGCAGCAGTGCCACCTGCACCAGACGAAGGAAACGACCCGAGTTTCGTGCGGAGCTGCCATTGCAATCAACAGTACACCCACAGTGAACAACGTCTAGTGGCAGTTCCCAAACTCCGACGGCAGGATGCACGCCCAGGCACCCATTATCCTCCAATTCCGTTCTGTACAACGGACGGTACATTTCAACATCAATCGACTCTTACAGCGGCGATAGCAGTACGTGACACATTCAGTTTAGGTCACAGTATAGCACAGAAAAAAGTTTTGATAGTATTTCATTTCCAGAGTGGTGAAATATTGCGATATATAATAACCAAACACACAAAATAATGTACTGTGGAGGAAGGATGGCTCAGTAGGTTGACGGGACGTCACAATGTAAAAGCCGGATAGTCGCCAAATAGGAGTGCAGATCTGGATGAGATGGTTTCAAGTAAGTCCAAAGTAACTTCATTGAATAGCTAAAATCAAAGGACTGACAAATTCAACGATAAAACCGTAACACCAAGCCGGCCGAAGTGGCCGTGCGGTTAAAGGCGCTGCAGTCTGGAACCGCACGACCGCTACGGTCGCAGGTTCGAATCCTGCCTCGGGCATGGATGTTTGTGATGTCTTTAGGTTAGTTAGGTTTAACTAGTTCTAAGTTCTAGGGGACTAATGACCTCAGCAGTTGAGTCCCATAGTGCTCAGAGCCATTTGAACCATTTTTTAACACCAAGAGTGCGGTGGGATGGGTGGTTGGTTTGTGCCCACCTTTTGAAAGTACTGTAATGTAGACTGGTCTGTATTTTAAAATTTTGAAAAAATATTTATGGTTTTTAATTATTTCTTATATCAGATTCCGTAACTGTTTCAAATTTTTCAATAAAACTTGCCCCAAAAATTTAAGCCTTAGTAGTAAACGTGACTTTTTGCAACAAACGTAATATGCATATATTTAAATTCAGCACCCTTCTTACACATCTACGTATGTTGCGGATGAAAAATCAACAATTAACGATATCTGTATTTTCCGAATTTTTTGTGGTGGTCATAAAGTACCCTTCTACTAGGTGTAAACATCACGGAAAATGCAGATATTTTCAGGTTCTGCACCCTACCTATACGTCAACACCTATTTAAAAAGTATGTTGATAAAAGATAAACATATTTGCTAGGATTAGGAATTCGGGATTTTAGGACACACTTCTCTAAATTCGATATATTTCAGCGCCTAAAAGGGGAATAAAGAAGCCATAGCCACGAATGTTCAATGTTACGAACATCGCACGGAGAGAAATCAACAAGCATTCAGCTGGTACACTGTTCGGCAGTAGATGCCACCTTCTGCTTAAAGCCGCGATCAGCTGCAATACAACGTTTCGACATTTCGCTTCCTTTCTCCCTTTATAAAAACAGTGGGTTGGTTCTTTAAGGCAGTGGGCTGGTCGAATGAGGAAATGTTGGGTACTCACAGGACACTCTGAAATGCTGAGGTAGGTTCCCCACCTTTTCCGTGACAAGTGTGTGGCTGATATGTCTGAGAGTGTGCTTTGTGGTGTTTTTTATGCTGGAGGGATATAGAAATTAACCAAAGTGGGGATAAACCCAAATGGCACATAGTCTACCGCCCTCAGATATCCTAATAAGAAGGAAACCACAGGGTTAAACGTCATCACCCGACGGACGGATTATTTCTGATTTGATTCTCGTGGCATTTAAGATGTGCAACTGTGAGTTGACTCTCGCGGCATTTAAGCTGTGCAAGATGAAGTTCATGAGGACTGTTTAAGCACATTGTTGTTATCTCCAGACGTAAGAAACAAGCAACACACTTACGACGCGGTGACACCAAGTAGTACCACACTGATCGTCTTTCGCAAGGGGACAGATGTTTAGCGCTAGGTCAATCACTGTAGTAAGTCTGAGATAAGATTGCGTTGTCAATTGGTTGAGCACAACAAAACAACGGCGCCAGTCTCAGTTTCGGCTTCAAATCGCGGTCCACGTATCTACATCTATACACCATAATCCAAATCACTCCAGGGTAAGCCTGTTATAGGCGCTTCAGTCTGGAACCGCGCGGCCGCTACGGTCGCAGGTTCGAATCCCGCCTCGGGCACGGATGTGTGTGATGTCTTTAGGTTAGTTAGGTTTAATTAGTTCAAAGTTCTAGGGGAGTGATGACCTCAGATGTTAGGTCCCATAGTGCTCTGAACTATTTGAACTCCAGGGTACGTTTGCAACCACGAATACTTTCGCCCTTCCCTGTTGCATTTACGAATGGCACATGGGAAGAAATAACGGTCGATAAAATTCTGCATGAGCTATAATTTATCAGATTTTATCGTTGGGGTGATTTCACGAGACACTTGCAGGAGGAAATATCAGCTTGCCCGACTCGTCATAGAGTTTATGCCATCGGAATTTCAATAGTGAATCGCTCCGCGCACACAACGCCTAACGTCTCTTTTGTTGCATCTGCCACTGGAGTTTGTTGATAATCACCGGAATGTTCTCGTACTAACTAAATAGTCCCGTGAGATACGTGTCCTTCACTGAATTTTCTCTTTCCTTCTGTTAATCCTACTTGGTAAGTATGTCCAACAACACTCAAGAATCGATCGAGCACGGGTTTTGTAAGCCAATTCTTTCGTGTATGATTCAACTTTCCTTCAGATTTTTCCAATCCCTCTCAGTCTGGCATCTGCTTTATGTGGACATTCCTTTAAAAGTGCTGGAGTGTTTCACTTCTGTATTTTACCGTTGTTACGGTTTCCAATGATTTTTCACTAATAGCGTAACGGAACAGTTCTAGATCTCTTCCCCAACTGACGCGCAGTGTGTTACATCCATTTAAGTTCAGGGTACAATGCAGTTCCTGCACAGCCGGCCGCGGTGGTCTCGCGGTTCTAGGCGCGCAGTCCGGAACCGTGCGACTGCTACGGTCGCAGGTTCGAATCCTGCCTCGGGCATAGATGTGTGTGATGTCCTTAGGTTAGTTAGGTTTAAGTAGTTCTAAGCTCTAGGGGACTGATGACCACAGCAGTTGAGTCCCATAGTGCTCAGAGCCATTTGAACCAAGTTCCTGCACAGAGTTTCAAATTTCCACGACGTTCATTCTGTAAACAATGGATGGGTATCTTTAATTTCGGTTGTATCCTTCTTCAACTGCTAATACTGCTAGATTAACAGGTTAGGGGTTACGGAGTACAAGCAAACGGTAGGTTGCGGATGTATAAGAGACGCGCACAGATGGTTCAACCGCAAGAGCTTTGATCGCGAAACAGTCAGCAAGCGCACGAGCTGAGCATCTGAACCCAGTGTTGTTTCGCTACCCACCATTAAGTGTGGCAGGTACAGGAAACCAGTTAGTCCCGACAGAAAGAAGAAATTAAGGCAGTGCGGATACGTAAGTTGTGCAGCTGTGATTGGTAAAAGGGCGAGGGCGTTGCTGACGCAACGCGCGGCGCGGCCGGAGAAAGCGAGACGAGTCGCTGGCTGTGCCGGCACACAGCGGCGCCGCCAGCGGCTTTCGCTGCACCGGCGCGCGCGGCTCAGCCCGGGCACCCGGGAGGCCGCGTCTTCGCTGCCTGCCGCTGCACAAGTATTACGTAACGGCGCAGGTCGCGCCGGGTCCCACACGAGATGGGGGTCTACCTGCCTCTATCTAGCGACCTCTTCCACGCAGTACGGCTTCGCAGGGAAACCGTACACGTAGCTGCAGCCATGTCATGAATACCAGGCACCTTCTCTATCACAGGAAGGCAGCATTCGTGCTTTTGGTGAAATGACTAATATTTCTGGCGTTTGGTTAACTTGCAAGAAAAGAATGTCTACCGGATCTGTAGGTTTCGTTAGACAGTTTTAGCTTCAGCGCTGGTGGGAAAAACTGGTCGTATGTTGTAAAGCTCCCTTAGCGGCCATTCCCATTCATACGAAGAATCTACGTCGCAATATATATATTAACAAGCCGACAACTTGAAGATTCGGGGTTAATGTTAGGATAACTTTGTTACAAATTCATATATATATATATATATATATATATATATATATATATATATATATATGAATTTGTTACTAACGGCGAATAAATTCGCAGCAACATTTTTCGCCTCATTCCTTTTCCTAACATTATCCCCGAATCTTCAAGTTGTCGGCTAGTTAAATTTCGTACTTGCTCACGTTAGTGGTAGAGGATGCCGGTTGCCCCCCCTCCTCCCCCCCCCCCCCCGCCCCCAAGGGGCAGAATTAGTGTATCACAGCTGTCTGCGTCTAGTGTTATTCCACGAAAAAGTGTGCGAACGTCTTCCGAATGTCTGTGAATCGTGTGACTTTGGCGGCGCTTAGAGTACCAACCCACTATTCAACAAGTCGGGTGAGGTAAACCGCCTAAAAACCACATCTAGGCTGGCCGGCACGCCATCCCTCTCTTTGCTCATTCGCCGGGAAGATACGATCCGGGGCTGGCGCGCCTTCTCGAATTCACAAGTGGCGTGCTAACGCGCGCGGCCATCCGTGCGAGTATTTCGAAGAAACGTGCGCCCCTGTAGTTATTTCACTGCACCGATGTTGCGTGCTCAGGGGGGACATTTTTTATCTGCATTTTTCATGAACAACAATGTATTCATATCTACTTATAATAATATGCTTCTCTGGCCGATATGTCGGAAAACTACGGATTCGCTTTACCGCTCCGTTGGAGCTTAGCCGAACAGAAAAATGACTGCATCACTAGAAATACTTCAAAAGAATAGGAAAGGTCGATGGCTTGCACTTTCTAATGGCTAAATTGTGCAACATTATCGAATGCCTTAAGACAAATACCTACCGCAACGTCCCACGAATTGTGGATACTGGACGCAACTACTGTAAAAGCATGTTGTACAGAAAAACCAAACAATGTGCAATCTTCGGTAGTTGTAGACAGCACTAAAAATTCTGTTTCTACCTCAGTCCGCTTAGATCATAACCCAAAATACGAATTAAATTTACGAAATGGCTACAGGAAACATTCACTTAGAATCCATGTGGTGCGCAACTAAAACACAAAAGCCGTACTATGGACCGAGAAATAAGAAGACACTGTAACCGGGAAAAGCACGTTGAAATGCGCCTCCGGAAAATATTATAAACCATTTTCATCCCCACCTTTATCAGACTAAGACACCACTGTTTCTAAAATCGTCGATGTCAACACTATGTTGATTTTCAATCTATATTCAACTTTGTTCGATGTGTGAGAAACGATGGCCATTAGGTATCGTCATTCCTTGAATTTTTGCCTTCCGCGCTAAGAATTGCGATTCTCTTAACGTGTCTTCCGCTCTTTTTTTCCTGCTGTATCATCGCCAACTAAATTGTGCATACGCGCTCTTTAACCCCATAACCATCTCGCCTCCGTCATAAATAAAGTATGCCCATCTTGCCGCTGTCGTATATAAAGTATACCTAAAGGTAAAGAGTAAATAAGGACAACTGCACGAAGAAAAACCGCCACCTTCTCTGTGAGCTGAAGCAGCCTTCTCCGAGCATACCCTTCCAAGAGATTATATCTCCTCATCGTAGATTGGTACAGTAGCATTCATACATTATCGAGGAATTATTGTCGTCGACGTATTACGATACGCGCTCCGTCTTAAAATTATGAAAACGGAAAGATCGTGCATGTGTCATTTTCTACAGTTACTTTAGACACAGGCCGATAAGTCAGTCAATGAAATAATACTCCACTGTGACTGCCGATGGCACTGGCGATTACAGTTACGTCGCTTTACTCCAGCAGTAGAGCGAATCCCTTTTTAGTAACTTCATTTGCAGATATGTCACTACAATGAAAGATTTCTTACAAAAGTTCTTTGGCAAGCTATCAACAGTACAGCTAGATTAACACAGTAAGTGACGTGTAAACTGTGGTCAGGTCAACGGCAATCTGAACTCTATACTCGACACGGAAGGCCTATCAAAACCACGGGCTTTCAGCGGAAAATCTTGGTTCCACATGTTCGTTCATTATGCACCACACCCCACCGCTGCGCGGAAATTTTCGGAGGGCAATGGATTACGCAGTCTTCTTCGGTATCAGCCTGCTTTCGCCCTGAACAATTATCATATAAGATATCCCTAATCGCAAACACTGGGTGGCGCTAAGAGATCATTTACGACATATTAGCATAACATTTTTATCGGTAAGCGGCCACGCCTCTACGTCTACTGAAAGGCGCGATAAAACGCATAAATCTCTGGTTTATATTTAAATGTCTACTCTTGTACAGCCTGCGTGGCAGGAACAAATAAGTTCAGTCGTTTACACTGAAGTACAAAGAAGTATCAGTAGCAATAAGTAACGTATGAGCTCCGTGTATGAACGCTGACTACGTTCAGTTTGTATTGGTCGTATTACTGTGACAAGAATTGTCTAGTGGGTACGACAGCTTATTACATCAGTGTCTATCCCTAATCTCTTGGTATGTCAAAATGCCCACTCTGTGTCAATGTTGACTAGTTACAGTGGCCCAAATGAGCGTAACAGAGTTGGTGTACGGCAGGCAAAGATGTGATTAACAGTGGTCACGGTTTCTCATACTCAGTCCGTGAAATATCGAACCAGTTCCAGATACCACATTCAACGGTAGTGATGCATGTGGAAGCACCTGTGGCTTACACTGAGTTACGGAAGTACACCTGGTAAGTTTCATTCGAGAGTACAACCATACTCAGTTATTGTTATTTTTAGTTTAAATATTTGGAGCACCACAGATTTCCCGAAGATTTATCATGCCTGGTTTTCAGAAATGGGCTACAACATATAAATCAAGGATCATCAGCCTTTCTTGAAGAGAAATTGATTATACTGGCCCCGGATTGAAGGACAATACAAGGACACAGTATGAAGTTTCGAACCATGTGTGGTAGTCAGCGATGTGTTGGATGGATGAACTCTGCTAATCATGGGAACTTGATCCACAATGAGTTTTGACCAAAGCAGTCTTATAGAATGGACTTGTTTCCCATTGGCTGGCATTTGTCTACCAATTTTAACTCCGCTAATTATAAATGGCAAAGTGTGTACTTGCGAATTTTTTGCTAACCACACAGTACCAGCGATCTAAAACCGAATCATCGCATTTTTTATATAAAAATGTCAATTCACATAAAGGGATGCGTTTTTACGGTCGTTTCCAGGTGTGCAGGCTGATCATTCGAGTGCAGGCGGATCATTCGACAGTCTGCCGTGATATTTCGGCCCAGAGAAGTCCGGCTATCTTCAGGTGAGCAGAAAACTATTAAAGGGCCCAGATGCATTCAAAAATTTTAGCTCAAGTTTCCGGTTTCTGGATTCAGTAATCAAAGAATCGATGAGAATACGTGTTGTCGATAATCTTACAAATCATGATAGCGGCTTTCAACCGGATAAAAACTGGAATCCTATAATTAAAATTGGCCAGTCACCGCGGAATCGAGGGGGTCATTCGATACTCCATGATTAGACCATCTCCGATCGCCGAGGGCAGAACACACAAATCGACCGTAAAAAGAGAATAAATGAAATATAATTATTATTCTACAACTTTGATCTTAAACCGGCTGAACGTCTCCGACACTTCACTCACAACGCCCAAGGGGCTAGAGAACAGTTCCCCATACCGTAGAAATGCTGGAAGAAATTTACTGCAGATATCAATCGCAACTCCATTGAAAGTCTACCGGCAATGTCCCAGAACGTGACAGGAGCCATTGGTGCCATACTCAACCGGCAAAGCAGCTCAGCTCGTGAGTTTCCAATGTTTTTTACATCTAATGCAGGAAACTCGACAAGCATTCTACCAACAGCAAGCATATTACGTATTGTATCCGAGAAGGAATAGCTTGCCCCAGCTAATCCCTGTGGCCTAATGAATTGCTGATGTGAGTGATTTGGGTTGTTACAAAACTATACCGTCAGACAATCCCTGTGGCCTAATCAACTGCCGGTGCATTTTATTATATAGTGTGCCCCATAAAAACATTTAGAGACATCGGGGGCTTGCGGAGGGTGTGTTTAGCAACAAACTGAGGGTAGGAACTCATGTCCAAAGCAGCGTCCAAGTTATGAGGGAAAATACATGACACCAGTCAAACTTTCGGCGGAAATAATGAGTTTGTACATTGCGGACTGCAAGCGGAATTGTCGCGATTGTATACAACAGCATTAAGGACGTTAGACAACGGCGAATGCGTTCACGTCAACACTTCAGTGGCCACTAACCGCAATGTCAGCGTACTAACGTTTACTGCCGAAGAGATGGTCTAACGGCAGGCTTTGTCGTCTATAGATACGAAGCTGTGTAGCGTTGATGGGCGTTTCTGTTCCACGAGACACCATCTATAGCTCTTTGAAGTTTCTTGGCAGCCCTAAATATATTGTGCGTGTTTAGTGTTCCTCGTGTAGGTGTCTTCTCAGAATTTCAAGAACTGTTACGTCGTGAACAAAATAAGAAACTTCCCAATTCGATTAGTTGTTAACAACAAAGTTCGGAACCGTCTCGCTAAATCTGGAAAGAAATCTAAATTTCCCAAAATAGTGAGCACTGCTTTGCAGCACCTCCCCCCCCCCCCAAAAAAAAACAAACCGTTACAAGTAGTAAGTTACAGTAAAACTGCTTATGGCGCAGTCGTCCCTTTGTGTGGAGATGTTCCTCAAGGTAATCGTCCGGCCACTGCAATTTACTAGTGTCAATGGTATTCGAGTTTTCTACTGTCTCAACATGCAACATGTTTCATGGTAACATAATTTATTCTAAACACTGTACGAGCGAAATATCACGTACTATCTAGCACCGAAATGTAGTTTTAGCTGACGACTCCATGAAACCAGGAGTTAAATACACAAATAAAACTAGGCTGTAAAGTAGAGCCTTTCAAGGCTGCTTAACATCAATAACGGACATCACAGTGTTAACGAAGTCTATAAAAATATTTGGCTTTTACACAATTTTATCTGTTTCAAAAGACCTAATTACATCAAAGCAATCCACAAGGCAATAACTGTGACATGAACATAAGCTGAAACCATGGTCGCATATTACCTCATTGGCGTTCAATCTTTGAACAAAACGGCAATTGCATATTGATATGTACCATGTATACTAACAGGTTGTTCGCTTAAAAGTTTCTGCGTGGGTACATATTAAAAACTGTAACCTCTGTACATACTGTTTCTATCGAAATTCCGAGACTACGCAAGACGAGCTGTGTGCCGCACTGAAAGCTCTTTCTGAGAAGATATTCATGAATTCTTGAGAAGAGGAACACGAAGTTCTATTAACGTCGAGGGCAAGTTGGTCTGCAAAGTTTTCTGCGCGGAACACTGGCTGCGCAAGACTTACGATTCACGCTCGAATAGTCCAACACTTTGGGAAGAAATACACAGCCACTCATTAAGATTAAAATATGGCACCCTCTAAAAACGTTTCTCACTGGTTTTAAACGCTGCTAAGACATGTAGTAAAATATATGCCGTAAGTAGTTGCGGAACACTCGAGGGGCAGCTACTTTTTATTATTCCCAGTGCTTTGGATAATGCCTGTAACAAAGAGAAACAACCCGAAGGCACCCGATTAAGAAGATTGCAGACGAATGGCTTCAGCGCATCACATAGAGCTCATATTTAGTGGTTTTTTTAATAATAACCGACATGAGAAAGTAAAAGAACAAAATCTGAGTTTATGGGAGGTGAATGAAGGCTTCGATTTGTTGGGAAGATTCTCGAACAGTGCGGTGCATTTGTAAAGAAAATCGCAAAAGGCGATTATGCGATCAGTTCTCGAACACTGTTCCAGCTTATGCAGTCCGTACCAAGTAGGCACTAAACTAAATATCGTACGAATTTAGAAACGCTCTGCCAGGATCGTAACGGGTCGATCCAACAAGAAAATAGAACAGAGGTGATAAGGCATGTTAAACACGAATATTTGGAAGAAAGGTGGACATCTGGCTTGCGAAACCCTGTCGGGAAAAATTTAGAGAACCTGTATTTGAAAAAGAGAGTGAGACCAGAATGTTGCCACCATTGTATATCTCACCTAGGGATCACGAGAAAATGCCTGTTTTCCCCGGCTCAGTATGCAAATGGAACAGAAGAGAAAATCTCTTAATATTGGTACCAAGTACCCTTTGCTGCGTAACCTTCGCCACTCACAGTACAGCGACTTGCGAAGTATATTTGTAGAAGTAGAATACTTATATATTTATTTTACGTGTCCAGGACACAATACTTACAGTAAAATAAGAATGTCAGTGTCAGTTGCTATTGACGTTCAATAAAGAGCAGACAATAGTAACGATAATGAATACTTAGATTAATACGTACAGCAAGAATTTATAAAATACAGACAAGAATACATATTTAAAAAATAAAAACAAATAAAAAATAAAAAGCACCAGCGAGATAATTCTCCCAGTATTCTGTGGACAGCGCAGTATTGGCGGTTTTGACTGCCGTTACATTAGCTGCAACAAGATCATTACTCGTACTAGTATCCGGCTGGTTCCTGCAAACTAGCAAGGAAGGGAGATTGCATTTAACGTCCCGTCGACATAGAAGTCATTAGAGACGGAGCATTATCTCGGCTTGTGTCAAGGTTGGGCAACGAAATCGGCCGTGCACTTTCAAAGGAGCCATCACGGCATTTGCCTGGAGCGATTTAGATAAATCACGGAAAACGTAAATCTGGATGGCCGGACGCGGGTTTGAATCGCCGTCCTGTCGAAAACGAGTCCAGTGTGCTAACCATTGCGTCACCTCGCTCGGTTGCAGACTAGCACATGTTGTTGATCCTGCAGGTAAACATATCGGCAAATTTCATCATCTCTGCCGAAGCCCCATTTCCTGAGGTCGGATTTGCATCGTGACACCCCAGTCCTCAACCTGATCGGCGTATTCCATGTCACATAAGCCAGACGTGGACCTCTGGCTGGTTCCTCTTTGACGTAAGTTCGGTGTGCCTCAGGCAATGAATCTCAACGAGTTCCAGGGGGGCCGGCCGCTGTGGTCGAGCGGTTCTAGGCGCTTCAGTCCGGCGCCGCGCGGCTGCTACGGTCGCAGGTTCGAATCCTGCCTCGGGCATGGATGTGTGTGATATCCTTAGGTTAGTTAGATTTAGGTAGTTCTACGTCTAGGTGACTGATGACCTCAGATGTTAAGTCCCATAGTGCTTAGAGCCATTTGAACCATTTGAAGTTCCAGGGGATGAAGGACATGCTGTAGTTGTCTCTTTCTTGGCCTGAGTCGTGTCGTTGAGGCTCTTGTCCAACCAAGGGATGTCTGGGAACAGTTTCCTGTTTGCCGGCCAGGGTGGCCGAGCGGTTCTAGGCGCTACAGACTGGAACCGCGCGACCGCTACGGTCGCAGGTTCGAATCCTGCCTCGGGCTTGGATGTGTGTGATGTCCTTAGGTTGGTTAGGTTTAAGTTGTTCTAGGTTCTAGGGGACTGATGACCTGAGAAGTTAAGTCCCATGGTGCTCACAGCCATTTGAACCATTTTTTTTTTGTTATTTATCGTTGCGCCAACTTCTTCATTATGAGCAAATGAGTTGTTAGAGAAAGCTGTCAATTCCTAACCAGATTTCCCGATACTAAGCTACTGAGCATAGTCACGTAACGTATCAATGAAATTATTGATTCTAGATAGAGGGTGTTGAAACTGCACATGGGGCAAAGTTGGAAGACCATCCAAAATCCGTATACTCGCCGAAATCTTAGGAAATAGTTTATTAAATATTTACTTCTTCTCCCTTAAGGGGGAAGCTAACGAACAGGGAACTTTCTTTGCTTTTATTGTCACTGTGGATGTAACGCAAAAGCTACGCGTAGTAAGCCTGACTTAAAGTATAAGAATGCTGGTCGATAAGGTAAACTTTAATTTGAATTCTTGTGGGTTACACACCTACAGATATAATTTCAGGACAATTACCCACAGGAAATCTTTCCTCAGATAGTTTTCCGTAATGGAGAAGTTTATTTCAAGCTTTCACTAACTATGATTAAAGGTCATTGCCGGTAATTTAGAAATCGAGCTATTCCTAAAACTACAGACGCTACATAATGAATAACAATATTTTAAACTTCACGAATAACTGCGTAAATGTATTAACACTGGCAAACGGAGTACTGTGCAAATTAACACACTTCAGTAAATTATGGAGACGAAAGATCTCAGAAACAAGTTTTGACACAACGTTGAAAGAGATCATACATCATGCCTCACACACAGTCGACTAAATGTAATCGTTGCTGTTTTATCACGAATGTACCTGTCGCTGAGTTGCTGATGCGGCATAATCTTCACAAACATCAAGCCTGAGAAACGTATAAAAAGAATTTAAAATAGCGCGAACACAAAATGTGCTTTTCTCGCGATAGCCCAAGGCTTCCCTGCGTGCCACAGTGAGCTCTGACAACGCCGCTTGCCTACAATGCTCCGTCGGCAGATCCACGTGCAGATACCAATATCGCCGGTAGGCTGCCGACCGCGAACCATGGTGCCACTTTCCGTGTGCACATGTCGTTCTTGGATTGAGATAAAACACCAAATGAAGATAATAAAGTAGCGTTATGATATGCGCCGGAAAAAAATTCGGTCTGGTAACAGTTATAAATCTGCGGGCACATAAGAACAGAGATGTTCGTGTCGCGTGGCTTATGCTGTATTATGAAAAGATTTAAAATTGCGTTCCGCGCTCTTCCAATGAGCCACCCGAGTGGAAAAGACTCAAAGCTCCGATTCACCATCGGCTTTCTCCAGTCCGTCGATTGAAAAGAGGGCACTGCCCACGAAAGTCCGTCTCTAGTCCCGATACGGCATGGCTTTTAACTTCTCACTGTTTTGTGATGGCGAAGGAACTCTCACTCTCTCTCTCTCTCTCTCATACATCTACACACTCTACACACCGGAAGCTACCTGACGATGTGTGATAGAGCGTACTATCTTTTTCCCCACATCCCCGTTCCATTCGCGAATGGCGCGTGGGCAACTCCCGTAAGATACAATTGCGTGGTCTTTCGCGGCCTGGTTCAGTTGACCTAAAAGCTTTCTGAGTATCATACCGTATCATTATGTAAAAAAACTACACCAGAGAAACCAACTCTTCGGCCACTGTAATCTTGGCCTTCTTATGGGTCTGGGTCCGTAACCCTGGTCGAAACGTGCGTTTTTCCAGTGTAGTTTTTTTTTACGTTGTGACGCAGTATGATACTCGGAAAACTTTAACGTAAAATTCCGTACGAGATCTAATTTATCAGATTTTTCTCGTTGTTATCTGTGTCTCTCCGTAACTCACAAGGCCTCTCTTGTAGCGTTTGCCAGAGGAGTTTTCGGAAAATCTCCGTCACATACTCGCACCGCGACGAAACACGCCGTTCTTCGTTACTAGAAGGATGCATCAAAATAGCTGCTTATAATAGTTAACCTTTATAAACGGCAGACGGTTTCGATATTTTTCGCCATCATCAAGTTACTGCGAATACAATTTTGATGAGACTGTATATAAATGTGAATGTCATTTATATTAAAGTGACTAAATTTTACTCACGTCTAGAATGATGTGACACCCATATTACGTCGTTAGCGAACTATCTTATGACCGCCAATGTTTTTGGTAAATACATTGAAAATAGTACATCGATTATGATTTGATAGTAGTTTGTCAGTTTTACTCTTTTAGAACGCGAAAAAGGATACATAAGAAATAACATATGCAACAACCAAAGATGATCGTGACAAAATTTAGTTAATAAAATACTATAGCTGTTCATCTGTATAATCTTTGTGAACACTTAACGTCGTAAGAGTACAACTGTCAAAGCACTGTCAAACCACAGCTAATGTATTATTTTCAATATTTTTACGTCATTTACTATGTAATCAAAACATGACAGCTATAAGAAAGTTCACTAACGACGTAATATGAACGTCACATCGTTCTAGACGTGTGCTGAATATAGTCTGTTTAATATAAATGACATTGGCAGTAATACACAGTCTCACCAAAATTGTATTCGCAGGTACGGGACAGTGGCGATAATTGCCAAAAGAGTCGGTCATTAATAAAGATTAATTACTATAAGCAGCTATTCAGGTGCATCTTTTTAATAATGGTGTCATTCTCTGGCGTATATCATGCTGCTGACCCTAAAGAAGTGAAATTTTTGACGAAGTTCTTCGTTGGATCTTCTCTGTCTCTTTTGTTAAGCCAAACACGTAACGGTTCCAGACTTATGAACAATACGCAATCATCAGGAGACCAAGTGTTTTGCATGCTGCTTCTTTTAATTACTTAATGTTCTCCCAATGAATCTCTGCCTGGCATCTCCTTTTCATGCAATTCGTTCTATACGGTCGTACCATTTTACATCCCTGCGGATGTTACTCCTAGGTATTCTAAGGTAGTTACTGTTTCCAACGACTTTTCGCCAATAGTGTAATAGACCATTAGTGTATTTTTTATTTATGCGCAACACGTTACATGTATTTGCGTTCAGGGTCAACTGCGGTTTCTCGCGCCAATCTTCGATCGTCTGTAGGTCTTCTTAATAACTCGTATCAATGTAACTCCTTAAGAAACAGTGGCGTTTTCTTAAGTTTGTCCATATTATATGGATGTAATTTGAGAGCTGCGACTGTATTGTAAGATTTTTATGAACAAAATATATACTGCAACAGTCACTTGTTACTAACATTTTATTAGTATAACGCGTTGCAGCATGCTGCCATCACGAGGTGAATTTACAGTTACTTTTACATTGTAACTTATATGAAGTGACGTCAGTTTCCTTCGCTGTGTGTGCCAGTGCGATTATGTGCGGAAACACTCCTGTTCAGGAAGATAAATACGCATGTTATACTGCGTACATAATGTGATTAGTTACTTTGTTAGTGCATTTACTTACATTTTTGTTGGTAACATCGTTGTCTGGCACGCAGAGCACAGTAATAGACACATCACATCCTACCCTGTCATTTGTTTACTTCAATCCAAAGAGTAAATGCACTAACAAAATTACTAATCATGCTTAACACATAATGTACACACTGTTACATATTCAATTTCCTGAAGAGGTGTCTTTTTCGACACAACCTCAATGGCACACACAGAGAAGGAAACGAACCTCACTCCATATTAATTAAAGGGTAAAAGTAACTATAAATACTCCTGATATGGCAGCATGCTGCCCAAATGTGTCGTGCTAATAAGATACTAGTAACAAGCGACTGTTGCAGTATATATTCTTACATAAAAAATCAGTGGTTTATCTTTGGTACTATGTTCACACGATGGTTTTTAAGGTGCGTTGCGAGAAAGCTGTCGGAGGGAGAGGCGTACTCCGATAACGCATCACGGAAGACTAGCGGAGCTGTCAGCAGCTGGGGCAGGCGCCGCGGCGTCAGAGCATAACGCTGCCCGCCGGCGCGGAATGTCGAGCTCCCACGGCTGGAGGCGCTGCAGGCAGCCGAGATGCTCGTTCGACAGGCAAGGCGAAGCGTGACGGCGAGTGAGCGAGCAGGCAGGCAACCTGCCGAGATAACAATCCGGGGGCGCGCTGGCGCGTGAAACAGCCAGGCAGCGGCGGCGGCAGCAGCGCGCCCTGGAGGTGCCGATACGGCGAAACGCCCGCGCGTCGCCGCCGCGCGAAACGCGACCGAGTGGCAGGCGGGGCGCCGGCTTAGCCGGATCTGGGCTAAGCCCGCCTCTTCACCGCCTACAAAGGCGGCCGCCTGCCTCTGTTGCGTCTGCTGCGTTCCCTGCTATGACCTACTTATAACAAACTTACAAAATGCTCTCCGTATACACTTACAAGACCAGCAGTGCCTCTGGGCTCTCCAGCCCGGAATCGGATAAACTTACACGACAAAGGAAAAATAATGACTCACAGTCAACATCTGTAGAGCTTCCCGGTCAATGCAAAAGCCAGTTTCACTCGCTCTGTTTTTAGCTTCGCACATTCATAAAGTTCCAACATACATGAGTTGCCCCGAAAACCGTGCGCGTTAGCAGGTCTATACAACGTCGATCAGTTGTAGAGTTTTGGAACACGTATTATGTTCGAGTATAATGACTTTTCTGGAGACTAGAAATCTATTCTGTAGGAATCAGCATGGGTTTCGAAAAAGAAGATCGTGTGAAACCCAGCTCGCGCTATTCGTCTACGAGACTCAGAGGGCCATAGACATGGGTTCCCAGGTAGATGCCGTGTTTCCTGACTTCCGCAAGAGTGTTCGATACAGTTCCCCACAGTCGTTTAATGAACAAAGTAAGAGCATATGGACTATCAGACCGATTGTGTGATTGGATTGAAGAGTTCCTAGATAACAGAACGCAGCAAGCCATTCTTAATGGAGAGAAGTCTTCCGAAGTAAGAGTGATTTCAGGTGTACCGCAGGGAAGTTCAAAATGATTCAAATGGCACTGAACACTATGCGACTTAACTTCTGAGGTCATCAGTCGCCTAGAACTTAGAACTAATTAAACCTAACTAACCCAAGGACACCACACACATCCATGCCCGAGGCAGGATTGGAACCTGCGACCGGAGCGGTCGCTCGGCGCCAGACTGTAGCGCCTAGAACCGCACGGCCACATGGGCCGGCCGCAGGGAAGTGTCGTAGGACCTTTGCTATTCAATATACATAAATGACCTTGTGGATGACATCGGAAGTTCACTGAGGCTTTTTGCGGATGATGCTGTGGTATATCGAGAGGTTGTAACAATGGAAAATTGTACTGAAATGCAGGAGGACCTGCAGCGAATCGGCGCATGGTGCAGGGAATGGCAATTGAATCTCAACGTAGACAAGTGTAATGTGCTGCGAATACATAGAAAGAAAGATCCCTAATCATTTAGCTACAATACAGCAGGTCAGCAACTGGAAGAAGTTAATTCCATAAATTATCTGGGAGTACGCATTAGGAGTGATTTAAAATGGAATGATCATATAAAGTTGATTGTCAATAAAGCAGATGCCAGACTGAGATTCATTGGAAGAATCCTAAGGAAATGCAATCCGAAAACAAAGGAAGTAGGTTACAGTACGCTTGTTCCCCACTGCTTGAATACTGCTCAGCAGTGTGGGATTCGTACCACATAGGGTTGATAGAAGAGATAGAGAAGATCCAACGGAGAGCAGCGCGCTTCGTTACAGGATCATTCAGTAATCGCGAAAGCGTTACGGAGATGGTAGATAAACTCCAGTGGAAGACTCTGCAGAAGAGACGCTCAGTAGCTCGGTACGGGCTTTTGTTGGAGTTTCGAGAACATACCGTCACCGAGGAGTCAAGCGGTATATTGCTCCCTCCTACGTATATCTCGCGAAGAGACCACGAGGATAAAATCAGAGAGATTGGAGCCCACACAGAGGCATACCGACGATCCTTCTTTCCACGAACAATACGAGACTGGAATAGAAGGGAGGACCCATAGAAGGTACTCAGGGTACCCTCCGCCACACACCGTCAGGTGGCTTGCGGAGTATGGATGTAGATGTAGATGTAGAAGCCACGCCCACCTCGGTTCCAAGGCATCCGGTGGATTAACGACGACGACCTGTGTGCCGGCCACCATGTACGTGGTTTTCAGGCGGTTTTCCACATCCAGCTATGTGAATACTGGGCTAGTACCCAGGTACCGCATCAGTTACACGATTTCGCAAACACTTTGAAAAGGTTCTCACACTTTCACTAGACCG
Source organism: Schistocerca americana (assembly GCF_021461395.2). Lineage (NCBI taxonomy): Eukaryota > Metazoa > Arthropoda > Insecta > Orthoptera > Acrididae > Schistocerca > Schistocerca americana. Next base: position 892,573,745 of record NC_060119.1, on the reverse strand, counting down.
GGGGTCCCCACAGTTTTTGTTACTGTGTAGCACTTGTTCCTTTTAGAAGTTTGGGTGTACCACTAAAGAAGCGTGTTCACAGGGCTGAGCGACGACTGTCGCTGGTGCTAGAGCGACGTTCAGGTTCCTTCCGTCTGGTTACCTTCCAGTGGCACAGGGAGCCATTGCTGGTGAGCCCGACAGCCGGACGCGGTGCTCTCGCTTTCAGAGATGTGGCGGCGGCCACTTTCGCGGCCCGCGCCTTCTCGTCCCGTTACGGTGACTGGGTGCGACTCTCGCCGTCGCTGCCCCGGCCACACGCCCCACAGCAACAGCAACATCTGGGTCCCGATGCTAGCGGCACTCTTGCCACACTACGATCGTACAACGAGATGTCTGATAACCGAGGGACGAGGAGCGCGGTAAGAGGAGTGTCCTATGCGCATACGTAACACGAGTAACTAAGTGCTAGCGGCAAACACCAAACAACCGCCGCCTCGTTGGTAATGTGATAGGTGATGCACTGTTGGTAGTTGAGGCCGTAGCGACGGCGCCAGATGACTTGCCTACAAACTGTTGCGAGCCGGCCGGGGTGGCCGAGCGGTTCTAGGCTCTTCAGTCTGGAACCACGAGGCTACTACGGTCGCAGGTTCGAATCCTGCTTCGGGCATGGATGTGTGTGCTATCCTTAGGTTAGTTAGGTTTAAGTAGTTCTAAGTCTAGGGGACTGATGGCCTCAGATGTTAACTCCCTTAGTGCTTAGAATCATTTTTGAACCAAACTGTTGCGAGTTCTCCTCGTACCGCAACCGGCTCTACATTCCGGCCCGTGGCCGGCTCCAAGGCAAGTAACGAATCTGCACAGCAATTATGATGACGCCTCCAACAACGCCTGTCTTATTGTACCAACACAACAGCAGCGACGACCCGGGGAGCAGCAATAGAGTGGATGAAAAGCTTTGCTAATTGCCATGTGACACCGATGATCATTACTTTAACGATTCTTATCAACCTATATTTTGCAAAAAATGCCCACATGCACATGCATATGTAGTTCGTGGTTTGTAAATGTATAACGTAGGTGCTCTTGTCAGGCATCGGATGTCTCTGCGCCACCTTTCTCGACCGACTCCGAGACTACACCGATGAGGCTCTGAGCGCTATGGGACTCAACATCTGAGGTCATCGGTCCCCTAGAACTTAGAACTACTTAAACCTAACTAACCTAAGGACATCACACATATCCATGCCTGAGGCAGGATTCGAACCTGTGACCGTAGCAGTCACGTGGATCCGGACTGCAGCGCCTAGAACCGCTCGGCCACCGCGGCCGGCTACACCGATAAGGATCTGTAATTACGCAGGACAGATTCCCTGTATGGCAAAGCTGGGATACGACGTTTACTTACGCTGACCACCAACGTGGTAATTAGGACAAGCAAAGCTATTCCCTTGGAATAACGTGATGTTTCTTTATTATTCAATTCGTCGTTACTACTTTTCTGTGTTTATGCAAAAATGGTTCAAATGGCTCTAACCACTATGGCACTTAACATCTGAGGTCATCAGTCCCCTAGAACTTACAACTGCTTAAACCTAACTAACCTAAGGAAATCACACACATCCATGGCCGAGGCAGGATTCGAACCTGTGACCGTAGCGGTCGCGCGGTTCCAGACTGAAGCGCCTAGAACCGCTCGGCCACACCGGCCGGATGTGTTTATGCAGTTAAAGTAGTACACCGAAGTAACTTGTAAATTCCCACACGTTATTGACTTTTATTGCGAGCGGAATAGGCGTTATTCTGAATAGGAATTCGTAACCAGAAAAGTACTGTTTTCTTGATAAGCAAAACGCATAAAATAATGCGTTCGATTACCACGGGTTTTCTGGATGAAATAGCAATAATCGGTCACTGCTACCTTGGTAATTATATATTTTGCAGTCAACTAATGTGGTAATAATGCCCAATGCCAAGGGACAAACGAAACGCTTGGTATCTCTTCTTCTATCGATAGTCCGCATTCTGTACCACTACTGCAACTGCAGTTTGTAGTGAAAATCGCTATCACGATACCTAGTCGCTTATAATTTTAATGTTTCACAGCATCTCCGTGAACTACTGTCACTCTTTGATATGGACACTGCAGACGAGGACAAAACGGATGCGACATTCGTTCCTTGTAACGCAGTGTTCCGTACACACGTCACTCCCGCAGCAACAAGGAAATTTCATCGTATAATAAAAGCAATTTCTCGGAGACCAATCAATATGTATTTTCCAACTCATTCGCATTGCCACCTCCTTCCATGTTTCCACTACGCTTGCTGGCTCTTCACTAATTAAGTTTGGCGTAAGACTGATCTGACACTAGAGCTATACCATCCCAGATACTGTGATGAAGTCCATTTGGTCGCAATATGGATATTTCTTCTTTGATAGCATTTAAAGCTCCTTAGGTTATCTGATGGAGTAAAAAATGGTTCAAATGGCTCTGAGCACTATGGGACTCAACATCTGAGGTCATCAGTCCCCTAGACTTAGAACTACTTAAACCTAACTAACCTAAGGACATCACACACATCCATGCCCGAGGCAGGATTCGAACCTGCGACCGTAGCCGTCACGCGGTTCTAGACTGACGCGCCTAGAACCGCACGGCCACACCGGCCGGCTCTGATGGAGTATTAAATCAGTGAGGATACACAGAAAGGAACTGGACGCGGGCTCGTTGTATGGTCACTCTTGGTGGTTCTAGTATAGGTAAGATGACAGGAAACTATTTTCCCAACTGGCAGATCAAATTGAGTGATTCTGATTCCAAGTTCAGTTAACCAATGCGTCAACTCCTTCACAGGGATAATTTGCTGAGACTAAGCCATATTATTACGAGGGCAAGTCATCAGACACATCTGTGGAGTGATCAGCGGTCGATGGAATACCGGGTGAAAGTCTTATTCTGGCTGACTGGTAAGTGACAGCCCCTATTTGTCTATGGAGAATGAAGCACTTTCGGAGAAAACAGCAAACTAAGTCATCTCGCATCACACTGTACTTGCACCTTACGTTGTTGTACTGTCAGCATCCACAGTCTCTGATACCAATGGAACTAAAATTCGCGAGTGGTACAAATTCCGACGCAACGTTATTCCAGAGAGATATTCCTGATCGTCGTAGGTAAAGCGTTCCGTCCTTGGTAGCATAGAAAGACCGCCCATGCCATCGACATTTAGTAATCCTGCGGGTAGCAGTACAAATTTGTCTTCTAGGGAACCACTTCATTCTTTAATGTCGCCTTGAATCCAAGCGAGTCATAAGTACCCAAAAGCCCTTAGAGCCTTGAAGTACCGGTCCCATCAACGTATCCCTTACGGAAGGCTTTGAGAGAACCTCTTAGACACGATGTAATGCCAGACATATCTCCCGACATTCGGTGAGTCAGTTAAGTGCTTTCACTCGAAAGCGTAATCAAGAGCTAAAAAGCAAGTATAACAGCATCAAAGTGGTACCAGCCGAGGGTAAAAAGTACAGGGTTTCAGAGGGGCGTAGCTCAAGCTCAATCTTCCGTTTTTCAGCACACGTATAATATTTCCTTGTGCGTAGTATAGGCTGTATACATATTTCTTAGTCTTAACAGGCCGCTAGAACAATGGTCGCAAAAGATCAACGACATAGAAGAGCAGAGATAATACGCTTACTTTTATTTTGAATGGTCTGATCCGGTTTGTGTGAACACCATTATGGTTTTTATTTGCAATACTCTCCCTGAACTACACCAAGATCGCCGGCCGTTGTGGCCGAGCGGTTCTCTACGCCACAGTCTGGAACCGCGCGACCGCTACGTTGGCAGGTTCGAATCCTGCCTCGGGCATGGATGTGTGTGATGTCCTTAGGTTAGTTAGGTTTAAGTAGTTCTAAGTTCTAGGGGACTGATGAAGTCAGATGTTAAAGTCCCATAGTGCTCAGAGTCATTTGAACCATTTTACACCAAGATCCCCATATCCGTTCCTCACCCAATTCGAGAAACAGCTCATTCTCATACATTTCTCTATTACGTAAGTAGCTGTGCATTGCACGGCAGGTAGTTCTTCATTACTTATTAGTCCGCACTTCCGCCCTTACATTCGCGCATATGGCGATGGAAAAAGGATCCGAAACGTGCTGCTTGTCTTACTCATCCTTACGACCATTAAAAGAAGTATATCACTGAGACAGGAATAAGATTTTCGAGTCTTACTCCTAAATAGGAGTCTTACTCCTATTTTGTTTTTGTACGTAGTTTTAAGAAATTTCCCCTGGCTGCAAGGCGAATTTCCGAATTGACCCCAAAGTCCTCCATGCTACTTTCTAATTAGAAAACACAACAAAAGACCTGTATTGCTTTCCCAAGCAAAAGAAATAAGCAACGTCACAACAGAATTATCAGAAAACATTGGCGTCGTACGTCGTATTAATGAAGCCCTCACCTGACTTCTGATCAACTTCATGAGAATTTCCGTACTGATTATACTGGCACAACAACTATTTTTTCGATTCCTCCCATCTTTTCGACCACATCAGGTTGATTAGAAACGCAATATCGAGATGTTAAATGCAAGCAGTACAGACACGTATACGTACAATCAAAACATGATACTAAATACTACAGAGAATAAAAATAATGACTGGGTGTTGTGTGATGTCCTTAGGTTAGTTAGGTTTAAGTAGTTCTAAGTTCTAGGGGACTGATGACCATAGATGTTAAGTCCCATAGTGCTCAGAGCCATTTGAACCATTTTTGAATAAAAATATCTGTAAATCGCTTTTAATTGTAATCAGAATGTATAAAAATTCTCGGATTGAACACAACCATCTGTAATTGGATTCGATACAGCTGACTTGATTCTCCTAGAACTTCTTTTTCCTCAATTTCTCTTGTACTTATTCACCAGACACGATAAGTTGGACTCGGTGATCTGGTGGTAAAGCGCGCGCCTGGAAACAGAGCGGTCGCAGGAGCCAATCCTGGTCAAACAGTGCAAATTTTTCAGTCTGCCTTTAACGTAGACTTCACCTCTCAACAATGTGAAAATTCGCCAGAAAGACTTGTCGTTGGGATTCCACGTTAAACTGTAGGGGCCCTTTACCCGGTGGAATTACTGGGACGGATTAGGGTCGCTGAACTGGATTCCAATTGCAAGCCTTGCAGCAAACCGTTAAGCATACGAAATTATTATAACCACGATGGAAATCAATAGTGTTTGTCCAATACCATTTCATCGTCACTGAAATTAAATTATCATGTGTCAAGTTTAAAGAACACTGGTACACACACTACACAAATAAAAAATTCGTTTGGAGATAATTTTTTGTGCGCCCCTGGAATAATCTCACACCTTCGCGCTTATAACTGCCGTTCGAGTATTGTAGACAGATCTCGTAATCTCACTGTAGCAATCTGACAAACAGTGCTTCATTTCCAGAAGTGAAACTTATCCAACCACTACACGAGTTTCCCTTTTTTCTTTATTCAATTTAGCTTCACTCCTTACTATTGGTACTTTTTTATATCTTTTTGTGTATTCATAGCCACTAATCACTTACCAGGTCATTTTTTAAACTTTCAAGCGGATGATTCATATTCAGCGAAATTATAAAAAATCTGAGAACGCCAACAATCGTCAGCGATAGCGAGCCTCCTGCGAATACAAAAAAACAGGGAGCGCGTCTCATCAAAGAATCGTCAAGACTCCTAACTTCGCCATTTTATAGTACGTGCGTTATTTTTCTATCGCTTGTCCGCTCGATAACAGAATACTACTTCGCAACCCCACGCAGGAACGAGACATGAGCTTATTATCGCAGACTCTGCATTGCTCAAGTCTGTCTAACGAGCACTGGTGCTATCAAGCAACATTAAAGTAATGGCTGGCGGCTGTTTTTTGCTTACGAAGCGGATATGACCAAACATTCCATGAGCATTAGAAAACTAGCTTACGCAACTGATTTCCAAGTTTCCTCGAGCCATTACTCAACAAGCGAAGTAAAACCTCTGATTCTTATATGAATCTTCGTCTGTGCTATCTTTTGCAGTAGTTGGTAAGTGTGTAGCAGATTGCAGCACATGCAGCGACGTAACAATTTTCTTACTCAATAAGTCCGCAGTGTGGTCTGCAGCAATGCAGTTTGTCTTGAACTGTGACCTGTCCACGATTAATGTTAACTGCATTCAGGGGCACCGCCTTAAATGCACCACGTCGAGTGTAAAACCATGACTTGGCTCAGCCGAAACAGTGTCTTCGGTGAACACTCATTTTTCACATGAGGAGTATTACTTACACGAAATACGAAGTTTATCACAACCTATTTATGAATTCACAAAGAGGAAACTAAAGAAAATGAAACTCTTGTGCTCTACTTGGCCAAAAGACGTAAGGTTAGTCCAGACGCCCAAGGTTTTCTTAATTTGTACGGTTTGCCACCTTTTGTACAGTAATATTGGGTGTAGAGAACTACAGAAAGACGTATCGCATGTGTTGGTGGACATGAGGTTAGCAGAAAGGATACGGTGGAATCTGACACACAGCATGCTCCTCTTGGAAAACAACAGATCCATCAACTTTGAAGACCGCAACGGACGGACCGTTGCGGTCTGCAAATTTGGTGGTTCTGTTGTTTTCCAAGAGGAGGAACAACGGTATATTTGCGTCTTCGGTGGATCTGATGTTACGGAGCGGTTCAGAATGCATTCCAGGATCAAAAACTGAGCCAAAAGTAGGAGCTAAGCTTTTTCGTTCAATGTTCGCTATTTGGACGAACACTTTCTGATCTCCGGGAATTATACAGGATAAGTACTGGTTCCTCGTCAGCACATCAATGTGATACTGCGATTTTAGAGAGAAAGAGGGAGAGGGGGAGATAGAGAGAGAGATAGAGAGAGAGAGACAGAGAGAGAGAGAGAGAGAGTAAAGAGACTGCCACGTGATCGAGCACAGTGAGGCAGTCGTGGTAGCAGACCATAGGCTAGGGCATCACACTCAACAAACGGTAAAAGCAGGATTCAAGTCTGGTCATCTGAAACTGCGTCATGTGACCGACGAGTGGTTCTTCCATTTCTGTCCATGACCGCTACTGTTCCCCCTGTAACTCTTGCCATCTACCTGTCGTAAGATCGTGGAAACCGCAAAGTTGTTTTCAAAACACTAATTTTTTTAATTTTTATTTAAAGGAATCGTTTCAAAATCTGCTTCGGTGATCTATACTGAAAATTGCCAAAGCTGCATATTCTAAAAATGAACAGCACGTAAAACACTACAGCAACAATTGATTTAGAATCTTAAACAAGATAGTCACACGTCGTAACTTTTACTGATTCAACTACAACTACATTTACATATTCGACGTACGTCAGAAACACAAAGACTGTGTCCTGTCAACTGTTATTTACGGTATCACTAGCATTATTATTTTGAGATAGCGGTAGTATAAGCAATTACAAAGCAATAAATACACCAGAATGACTCCGTCTAGGAATAGAACACAAATGTTGTTATCAGTGTTGTCACACACTGCAAAGTCGAGTGTTTTCGCAACAGGTCCGAGAAAACTACGTTTTGATGTCTTAACAGAGAAAATAAACGAACGGGTGAAACGGTGACAAAGAACACATACAAATGAATCGGCAGGAAGATCTCGAAAAAGAACAGCCAATCTGAAATCAACTGTGGGAGAGCTGTAAATAAGGAGAACTGTTGGAACTGGCAGTTTCTCGTATTACTGTCCTTACCCACAATCTTTTTACAACGACCGGAGCAAGTCAGAAACATATCGCATGTCTCGTACGTTCCCACGCCGGTTGGGGAAATCAAGAGCAGTAAGATCGCGCGGTTCATGGAAATGCTGCGCCGACATTAGAAAGCACCAAAAGACTTTATCTGCCGGTTTGTATTTCGGAATATACAGGGTGTCCCAGCTATCTTGTCCACCCAAAATATCTCTGGAACAATAACAGCTATTGGAAAACGACTTTCACCGGTATCAATGTAGGGCTGGGGCCCATGAATGTTTATATTTGGAAACATTCTAAAACGAAAGCATATGTGTTTTTTAACATAAACTTATGTTTTTTTAAATGGACCTCCTATATTTTTTCTTCAGCAATCCGTAGCATGACAAAGCACATACACAATGGCGTTGATTGCATGGCAATATTCCCATTACACCCCGATATATTAAGACGCGAAGTTGACGTTTGAAACACCCGACATGCGCTGCTAGCGCACGTCCTGAGGCTCAGGCGTGAACCCCATGCTGCCCGTTGGTTGGTTGTTTTTGGGGAAGGAGACCAGACAGCGTGGTCATCGGTCTCATCGGATTAGGGAAGGATGGGGAAGGAAGTCGGCCGTGCCCTTTCAGAGGAACCATCCCGGCATTTGCCTGGAGTGATTTAGGGAAATCACGGAAAACCTAAATCAGGATGGCCGGACGCGGGATTGAACCGTCGTCCTCCCGAATGCTGCCCGTAATCGCGATGTGATTGACATGCGTAATCACACTTCCAAACTTATCAAGAGGTCCGAAACGAATAATACGGTCTGCTGCCATCCTGCTGCAATTACGGGCAGCATGGGGTTCACGCCTGAGCCTCAGGACGCGCTCTAGCAGCGCATGTCGGGTGTTTCAAGCGTCAACTTCGCGTCTTAATATCTCGGGATGTAATGGGAATATTGCGATGCAATCAATGCCATTGTGTATGTGCTTTGTCATGCTATGGATTGCTGAAGAAAAAATATAGGAGGTCAATTTAAAAAAACATAAGTTTGTGTTAACACATAGGTTTTCGTTTTAGAATGTTTCCAAATATGTACATTCATGGGCCCCAGCCCTACATTGATACCGGTGAAAGTCGTTTCCAATAGCTGTTATTGTTCCAGAGATATTTTGGGTGGACAAGATAGCTTGGACACCCTGTATAGGTCAGAATATTAATCACTAAATTATTTCTTCTTCAACCATTCTTGAATATCGTTTGTAGGACAAATCTGTTCTGTTCTACAATGCTTTATTTGTTTTTAGTTTAAGGATCAATGTCCGCCCCGATAGCTGAGTGGTGAGCGCGGCGGTCTGTCACGCCAAGGGGCCCGGGTTAGATTCCCGGCTAGGTTGGAAATTTTCTCCGCCCAGGGACTCCGCCCTCATTATCATTTCATCATCATCAGTGGAAGGCTGCGGTAAACCACCGCTGGAATCACTTCCGTAGACGCTCGTGCTGTGGACCTCTGCCGAGGCTTCCCCCATGACAAGACCTGCCGTAAGGCAGAACACAAAGTTAAGGATCAATTGCGCTAGTAAGAATTTTCAGCGGTCATCCTTTAAAAACTATCAATCCCATTTCAGGATATAAGCAGGGAAGCCTTCACAACAAGACGGCACTAGTTTTTTTTAATGATACAATTTGTATCGATTGAGTGTGTAGTTCTGTCTTCGTAGGACTGGGAGCGGGTACTGAGCAGCGTAGTTTCTAGTTTTTTAAGTTACTACTTTGTGTACGTCAGCAGCTGACTCCTTTGCTTCATTTTGTTAGAGGTGAGGCGCCGCCGCAACGCTGTGGCAGCCTGGAATCGACCACGACCGCGACGACGAGTCGACGACCCCGTGCGGGCGCGTGGCGCACAGCGGCGGCGGTGGCCGAGGCGCCGTGGGCGGCGGCAATTGGCGCTGCGAGCTAACCAGCCTCTCACGCCGGGCCGCCTGCTGCTCTGCCCACACGCGACGCCCATGCACACCACGTCCACGTATTAACAGCCACTGCCATGCACGTTCTCGAGCCGGAAGTACTCAGCGAACGGGCTGGTCTGTATTAAACTCCCCAACAAATTCGCAAGTGAAAGTCCAATTACACAAAAGATTGTAGTAGGCGGCAACGAGGCCTGATCTCAAGTTCCATCCACATACACATTCCGCAAGCTACCATACGGTGCACGGCGGAAGGACCCTTGCGCTACTGCTAGTTAGTAACTTTTTTTTTTAAATCTTTATATCCAAAATCTTAATAATTGTACAATTTTAACCCACTACCTTGTATGATTAGTGGGTCCAGATAATGATACAATGATTACAATTGCAGCTAAAGCCTAAGTTATATTTAAGTAACTAATTAGTAAACTAAGCTGCAGGATAATTGTAATGGGCAAAACTAGTTGATTTTAATTTTATAGGGATTACTTAATGAACTTATCTATTAACTAGTTACTACTGCCTACAGCGTTACAGATGTGTCAGTCAGATATAAACCTACTTGTAAAGCCTTGCTCATTGAGCTAAACCCAATGAGCGTGCCCCTGACACATGGCAGGCCAAGATGTTAGTCGCTGCAGGTTTCTAGAAACTAAGTACCTAAAATCTAAGTCCTACAACTAATTTTATCCTAAAGTCAAGTTCGGTGCTTGTCCTTGATCGGTAGTGTTGCACGCCACTCTCCCTGGTCCCGAACGCGGCGGATTCCAGACTGTGGAAGTCGGCCTGTCCACGCTCAGGCGGTATGGGAATAGGGTCCCGGACTCAGTAGGTGTTAAGTATCTCTCAAGTTCTTGTTAGTTTAAGTCTCTCAGATATTCCCTAAAAACTTTTTGTGATACCACGTTTGCCAGTTTGTTGATAGTCTGAAAAGTGTCGTGTTGTCTGAGTAAGCTGTATGTGTTATGGTGTGGCAGTTGGCCACGTTAACATTGAACCTACATCATTGAAAAGGGGGCACTCGTAAACAACGTGGTCAAGAGTACCCCCCGGAACGCCACAGTCACACGCGGGTGTAGCCTTCTTCCCAAATCGACATAAATACGTCGGGTAGGGTCCAGGACCAGTGAGAAAGTGGAATAGTCCCCGGGTTGGTTCGAAGTACTTCATACCCATCCGTTCCCTAATGTCCGGAAGAAGATCAAAAGTTCTACGTCCGGTTTCTTCAGCTTCCCAGGATTCTTGGCATAACTGATCTCCTCTTAGTCTGATCTCAACCCTGTTCCCAGCCCTGATGCCTAAAATCTCTTCTGTTTTCTGTATGTTCCCTTTCTTGGCCCAGTACCATGCGGCCTGTTCACGAATTTTGACGTCCAGGGGGCAGAGCCCCGTTATGACTAACAGGGCTCCTCCCGGCGTTGTCCTGTACGCCCCCACTGATCTCACTATCATATTCCACTGGACTCTTCTCACTGTCATGGCAGGCACCACCCTCGTGAGTGTGTGTGCCCAGACTCCCGAGCCGTAACTCACTATTGATGTAAATATGCTATTGTGGCATAATTTAATGAGATGTGGTGGGAGATGAGATCTTTTATGTCCAATGGAAATGAGGTTTTGAGTACTTGAAGGGCTCTCTGAGTTACGGTGTCAGTGTGCTTCCCAAAGGACCACCTTTCATCAATGATGATTCCAAGGTAGCAAGTCTCTCGTCGCCGGAGAACTGGTGAGCCCTCAATCCTCACTGTCGGGTTTCGAATTAACTGTCCTTTCAAAAGAAGGTAGGCGGACTTGCCTGGTGAAATTTTCATCTTCGTACTTTGGCACCAAAGTTGCAATATCTCTATAGCTCTTTCTATCTTGGGTTCTATATCTTCTCGGCTACGGCCGCCGACCAGTAGGAGGAGGTCATCTGCGTAGGCTATCACCTCTAGCACTACATCGCTTTGCTGCACTTTGTCCAGTAATGGCTCCATATGGATGTCCCAAACAGGGGACCCAGGACGGAGTCCTGGGGACATCCTTTAGTAATAGATTTTCCCACTCTTTCGCTACGGGATGATAGCCAGACCTCCCGATCCTTGCAGTATCTCCTCAGACACCCATGTAGCGGCCCTGGACACTCGTTATTAACTTTCCTGTTCCACTCGTAAATGGAGCGAGGAAAAAACGATTGTCCACATGCCTCCAAACGAATCCTGATTCCTCTTAATTTCTCTTCGCGGTCGTTACACGAGAAGTATGTTGCGGCCTCACGATCGTTTTGCAGTCTGTAGCAAAACCTGGTTCTCTAAACGTGCTCAACAGTACTCTTCCCTCCAGGAATTCCTACTTGTTAGATCTCCGTAACACTAGCATGCTGATCAATCCTACAGGTAACAAATCTAGCACATCTCTGGATTACTTCCATGTCTTCTGTTAATCCGACCTGGTGGAGATCGCATACTCGAGCAGTACTCAAGAATGGGTCGTACAAGTATACTACATACGCGATCTTTTCTACACAAGAGCAACAATAAACCGAAGTCGACCACTCCCCTTCCCTAGAACCAATCTTAAGCGTTTTTTCCATTTCACTTCGCTACGCGTCACGCCAAGATATTTAACCAACATGACTGTATCAAGAAGCACGTCACTAATACTGTATTCGAACAGTACGTGATTGTTTTTCCTACCTATCTGCATTAGCTTACGTTTTTATGCATTTAAAACAAGATGCCATTCATCACAACAAAGAGAAATTCTGTTATTCTGTATCCTCCTACAGCCACTCAAAAAGACGCCACTTTCCCGTACTCTACAGCGTCATTAGCAAACAGTCGCAGACTGATGATCACACTATCCGTCAGAATGTCTACACATACACGAGGATTATTCGGAAAATAAGGAACGATCGGTGGCGAAATGGAAAACACAGTGAAAATCAGATAAAGTTTTGCACAGATGTGTTGGACAGAGTCTCTAGTATGTCCGTTGAGAGCGTTACATCGCTCTTCTCAGTTCCGAGCGCAAAGTGAGCACGTAAAGATGCCTAGAAAATAGCGCCTCTCGCCAAGTGTGGGTGCCTGCCGACAGACTTCGCCTGTTTTCATGCAACACCGCTACGCCGCAACGTCTGATGCGCCTCGTCGCGGTCCTGGTGGCTTCCCACGTCGGGAGTTCGAGCCCTCACTCGGGCATGGGTGTGTGTGTGTGTGTTGTTCATAGGGTAAGTTAGTTTAGGCTAGATCAAGTAGTATGTAGCCTTAGGGACCGATGACCTCAGCAGTTTCGTCCCATAAGACCTTACCACAAATTTCCAAATGCAACAGCCGGCCGCGGTGGTCTAGCGGTTCTAGGCGCTCAGTCCGGAACCGCGCGACTGCTACGGTCGCAGGTTCGAATCCTGCCTCGGGCATGGATGTGTGTGATGTCCTTAGATTAGTTAGGTTGTTGTTGTTTTTTGGGGAAGGAGACCAGACAGCGAGGTCATCGGTCTCATCGGATTAGGGAAGGACGGTGAAGGAAGTCGGCCGTGCCCTTTGAAAGGAACCATCCCGGCATTTGCCTGGAGCGATTTAGGGAAATCACGGAAAACCTAAATCAGGACGGCCGGACGCGGGATTGAACCGTTGTCCTGGTTAGTTAGGTTTAAGTAGTTCTAAGTTCTAGGGGACTAATGACCTCAGAAGTTGAGTCCCATGTGCTCAGAGCCTTACTTTCAGGGCAACTGCGTTCCACTCACATAACTGGGAACCTACTCCGTATGCTCGAACCTTCGTTAAAGTATGGAACAGCGTCAGACCCTTTAGGAAGTATAGGAATATGGAATCTGTCTGTTGCCCTTCACCCACAGTTCGCAGGATATCGCGCGAGTAAAGTGTACGCTGAGTTTCGAACTAGCTGTTATGTTTTAAATCCGTGTTGACTTATGGGGAGACGCGTGTCTCCATCATGGAAATTTATTATATTCTAACTCACAATATTTCAAGAAATCCACGGCAAACTGACGGTATAGACACTCTTAAGTTATTCACTCACTCTTCCACTAAAGGCAAGGGAAAGGTTGTTCCCTATATAAAACGTGACCTGTTTGAAAGTTTCGGCTAGATGCTGCTTATGGCGGGAGCATATACACAATATCTGAGCAGTCCGCGGACTGTTAAAGGCAAGTGTCTAGTGAGCTTGTCAATCCCCCGCGAGTTAACCAATTCTGAACGTTGGATGATAATCGGTGCAATACAAGTGGCAAATAGCGTACAGGACATTACACAAGAGTTTGGGTTTCCGAAGTCAACAGCGTCCACTTCAATATCGCAAAGACATTATTTCAACGCGCGTTAACCATAACGCACGACGACCGCAAGTGTTCACGTGTTTGATCAACGTCGCCTCTGCAGAGCCATACGAGGAGATTGACGTTTTGCTGTGAAGCAGGTAACCGCCGATTTCAATGTAGAGAGCCAGCCATGAAGTGTAATATCCGATGTTCTGTTATACTTTTGAATGAAAAGATCACTTAACGAAAAACTTTATCGCACTGTTAGTTACGCAGGTACAGTAATGGTCAAGGCAAGCGTGCTATAACAGAGTCGGCGGAAGACTTTGTAGTGACTGGAATTTTCATCACTGGGTCCATGTGAGGCTGACTGAGATTTAAAAAATAAATGAAGGATGGTCTAACACGTTTTTCCTGTCAGACGTCTTCGTCACCTAATTGCAGGGGTTGGTTGTCCAATCGATGACATAAATAACAAAAAGGGGCAAGGGAAAGCTACAATACATGAAAGGCATTCAATTAAGTTTAACATGAAAGTATATTGTAAACCCAAAAGAAACATAAATTAAGGTCGCCCCGTCACACAATTATACTTGTCTACAAACGTTTACCAACGACTTGGCGAGCTGCCTTCCTGCTGTAGAGCCATGGCAACACATCATAAGTCCAACAAACAACAAAATTGAAAACCAGTACCCAGAAAGAGAGAGTGAGATACAATGTCGAGAATTGAAACTCGAAAATGAAAAATGCAAGCTAGGGGAAACTAGATACGTCAGCAGAAACTGGGGCGGCACGTTAAAGCTTACTACACTACTGCTGACGGACTCGTGGTGCCAAAGGCGAGCATCACTGCTGTTACTATAAGTTCCCGCCTATCACGTTATAGTCCGACCCACGAACGATGGCGGTTCGCGCATGTCGAGGCACGGATGAAGACTGCATTGTTGACGATTCCAGTTGCTGTACGCGCATGCGCGTGCTTTCCGCTAGAAGTACGCGTGTATTTTTCATATTATGTCTCTCGCTTGCTTATGCGGAATGTATCATGACAACTCGCAACACATGGAACAGAAGTACACTAAATAACAGAACGATCACGTTTGATGCTCGCATTACCTACGGCATTCAGAGCAGAGCACTCAGAACACTACTGAACTCTCATTGGCTGTCGGAGAATGCATGACGTAGATCCGCAGAACAAGCCTAAACTCGGCCGCCATCGTTCGTGACTCCAACTATAATCGACTGCTAGCTGTTACACACACGCAGCTGCTTCCACGGAGATGGCGTGACAGTCGTGTTAAAAGATGGCATTAACTTCCACGTTGCCGCTACTCATGGAGAGACACGTCCCACATCTTCAAACGAATGCAGTTCAAATGTGTGTGAAATCTTATGGTACATAATTGCTAATGTCGTCAGTCCCTAAGCTTACACACTACTTAACCTAAATTATTCGAAGGACAAACACACACATCCATGCCCGAGGGAGGACTCGAACCTCCGCCCAGACCAGCCGCACAGTCCAGAATCAAAAACTGAGCCAAAATACGGAGCGAAGCTTTTTCGTTCAATGTTCTCTGGGAATTATACAGGGTAAGTACTGGTTCCTCGTCAGCACATCACTGTGATACTGCGATTTTAGAGAGAGAGGAGAGAAGGAGGGAGGGAGGGAGGGAGGGAAAGAGAGAGAGAGAGAGAGAGAGAGAGAGAGAGAGAGAGAGAGAGAGAGAGAGAGAGAGAGAAAGTAGAAGAGCAATAAGTCCTGTCACGTGATCGAGCAGAGTGAGGCAGTCGTGGTAGCAGACCATAGGCTAGGGCATCATAGAGATCTCTGCCACACTCAACAAACGGAAGAGCGGGATTCAAGTCTGGTCACCTGAAACTGTGTTATGTGACCGACGAGTGGTTCTTCCATTTTGTCCATGACCGCTAGTGTTCCCCCTGTAACTCTTGCCATCTACCTGTCAGATCGCGGAAACCCCAAAGTTATTTTCGAAATACTAACTTTTTGTTTTTGTTTAGAGGAATGGTTTCAAAATCAGTTTCGATGATCTATAATGAAAATTGCCAAAGCTACATGTTCTAAAAGTGAACAGCACATACAACACTACAGCAACAATTGATTTAGAATCTTCAACAAGATATCCACACGTCGTCACTGTCGTTCTTTGTCTCTGCTTTTATTGATCCAAGTAAGGCTACATTTATATATTCGATGTACGTCAGAAACACCCAGAGTGAATCCTGTCAACTGTCATTTACGGTATCACTAGCATTTTTATTTTCAGATAGTGCTAGTATAAGCAATTACAAAGCAATAAGTACATCAGAATGACTCCGTCTACGAATAGAACACGACTTTTGTTCAAAAATGTTCAAATGTGTGTGAAATCTTATGGGACTTAACTGCTAAGGTCATCAGTCCCTAAGCTTACACACTACTTAACCTAAATTATCCTAAGGCCAAACACACACATCCAAGCCCAAGGGAGGACTCGAACCTCCGCCGAGACCAGCCGCACAGTCCATGACTGCAGCGCCCTAGACCGCTCGGCTAATCCCGTGAGCGCAGCCAAGTCGGTTCTCCATGCTTTTGTCACTTCGGGCGATACTCCACAGTATACATCCGTGGGTTGAGGTGCTAACGGTTAATATGGCCCCACACCAGCGAAACGGCTCGGCCGTTTGAAGTTAAGGTTACCGGGCCTGTTTGAGCGCCAATTCTGCGAACTCGCGGACAACTGGTATCCTTACGCGACGGCGCGCCCTCCGGCCAGGTTGGGAAGTAATGGCTCCAACTTTAAGGCCGCTACTTGTCGAGGGGCACTAATGGCGCCTCTCGTGACGTCATGAGTGGCACCGATAGCTGCCAGAGGTTTTATGAACTAAGCAAGTTGTGACGCCACTTTTTAGTAGCACCTCACTTCTCATCAGGAAATGATGTTGAAGAAGAACTACTTCTACTCACTCTTTCATTAAAAAAACAAAGGTCGAATGGATACGAACAGTGAGAGCACAACCAATGTATACTACTCGAGTGACCAAATGTATTACACGCTATTTGACGATCTAAGTGCGGACGACAGTATATTTTCCAGTTATCAATGTCGAAATCTTTTGTTTTATGAGCTGCTTGGATCATAAAAGAAGATATAACTGGAATCGCCACAGAACTAAACAAGTGTTTTCCAGCAGATGAGGGCTATTTCTATACTGAGATAGTGAAATTAGTGTAAAACTCACCTATAAAACGTTCTTCCGGCCCACAGATTTATCCTCGAATTCGGAATGAAATTATTTACAATGTTGTACCAAGAACCCAATTCCTCTGTTTTATCAGAGTATGCTTTGTTGTAGCATCCCAGACTGCAGATTTCCACTTTCGAAAACTTTACTTATTTTCCCCACTTATCGGTCTACCGTATTTGGTTCTTTCACATTTATTTACTTATTAAAAAAATAACTATGTTGTAACGCTTTGGAACAAACAGGATGTTCACTGTATTGTAACAGGTTACTGAAGGACTGCACGTTGCTCGAGTGACGTATCGTATGCGCGCGCAGGTCCATCGGGCGTAAAGTGTCCCGCGGCCTAAAGGCTCCACATACCGCAATGCCCCGTGGCTGTCTTGGGCAACTCCAAGTGGACAGACTGTCGCCGGGTCCATCAGCTAGTGGATCAGTGGCGCCAATAGTTGCCGTCCGCTCACAGGTTCCCGCCACTGCCCATTAAGACACAAGGCACCGAACCCTCTGGCGCAACTCTTGTCGTTGCGAGTGGCGCCACTAGTATCTCTCCACTTATAGCAGCCTAAAAAAACTCGTCATCTGCATCGATTTTAATATTAATTAAATAACGAATGGAAAACATGTTTAGCCCGTAATGAGATGTTCACTCTGCAGCGGAGTGTGCGCTGATATGAAACTTCCTGGCAGATTAAAACTGTGTACCGGACCGAGACTCGAACTCGGGACCTTTGCCTTTAGTGGGCAAGTGCTCTACCGTCTGAGCTACCTAAGCACGACTCACGACCCGTCCTCACAGCTTCAGTTCTGCCAGTACATCGTCTCCTACCTTCCAAACTTTCTTCCTGGAGTGCTAGTTCTGCAAGGTTCGCAGAAGAGCTTCAGTGAAGTTTGGAAGGTAGGAGACGAGGGACTGGCAGAATTGAAGCTGTGAGGACGGGTCGTGAGTCGTGCTTGCGTAGCTCAGACGGTAGAGCACTTGCGCGCGAAAGGCAAAGGTCCCGAGTTCGAGTCTCGGTCCGGTACACAGTTTTAATCTGCCAGGAAGTTTCATATCAACGCACACTCCGCTGCAGAGTGAAAATATCATTCTGGAAACATCCCCCAGGCATGGCTAAGCCATGTCTCCGCAATCTCCGCAATATCCTTTCTTCCAGGAGCGCTAGTTCTGCAAGGTTCGCAGAAGAGCTTCTGTGAAGTTTGGAAGGTAGAAGACGAGGTACTGGCAGAATTGAAGCTGTGAGGAGGAGTCGTGAGTCGTGCTTGGGTAGCTCAGACGGTAGAG
This sequence comes from Schistocerca americana, assembly GCF_021461395.2. Lineage (NCBI taxonomy): Eukaryota > Metazoa > Arthropoda > Insecta > Orthoptera > Acrididae > Schistocerca > Schistocerca americana. Next base: position 892,555,257 of record NC_060119.1, on the reverse strand, counting down.
CACTTGCCCGCGAAAGGCAAAGGTCCTGAATTCCAGTCTCGGTCCGACACATAGTTTTGATCTTCCAAGAAGTTTCATGTTTATCCCATACCAGCCAATAGACTACCATGGCGGTGTGACGTCGGTGGAGTTTGTTGGCAAGAGAAAAATTGTATACTCAAATTGATTGATTTAATTAGTGAGGAATAAATAGTTCCGAGCTCGTTGGCAATATACTTGTCATCTCCTCGGATTTATGAATCTGTAACCGCATTTTCTGTATTTATTTCACTCTCTCTTTCCTTCCTAGTAGTGGAAAGGTCTTCGACGCGTGCTTTGTCTGTCCACGGGAACACTATGGTTTACAACTTCCCTAAAGTTGCAGTAAGCTTGACGGAACTGTTCCGCGTGTCTACATCAGCCAATCACGTAACGCGATTTTGTATACGCTTCTATGGTATTCGACTCAATGTTTTCGCAGTTTAATAGACGACTACTGTTTTCGCCTTCGAACGTTCGGGCTTCGCAGTTGAGAAGTGGCAACAGCGCTGGCTTTGTCAGGGATCTTTCGCCGACTCAGTAGGAGTGTAGGCTGGTACAATTAACTTTGCAATCGTAATCGAGGCTGTCAAAAAGGCTTTCGAAGAAAGGGTGTGGACCAGCAGTCCGATGTTATGATTATGGGGTCGTACTGATCAACGGGCTGGCATCAGATAATTGGGTTCAACAAGAGTCACAGAAAACCGCTGTACTGAGGTGACAGTGCGTCATTATCCAGCCATGCCAAATAGTGGAAATTTGTTGAAAGTACCTCGGACCACTGCGTGCAATGTGAGGTTCAGGAAATTTGCGCCATTGGCTGTCACTCCGATACACACCATATAATGACAATGATACTTTTTTTCCATCGGCAGAATGCGAACGAGTTACATCAGACAAAACAAGGGCGGAAGAAGGAAAGCTATGTATGTTATAGTTGGCTGAGACACCACCGAGTTCATCCGCCTAATCGGAAGAAGTTTTCTTCTCCCGGCCACAATGTTCCCTTTGCACGTGGTGTGTGAGAGTTGTGTCTTAAGTGAGTCAGTTGATGGTGACAGCGATGAATGTGCGTGTAGTGTGGAGTCAAAGGGTTTCCTGCTGGGCATAACGTTGACGGCTGAAGACCAGATCACCGCCAACTACACTACACGCGTTCACTCTACGTGGAGAGTGGAGGGGCTTGGTATTTAATAGCGGCCTTTGTCGCTATATCTGTGATCAGGAATTTTACGTCAACGCCTCTTTTCTCCTAGTCGACCAAATAATTGTGGTGAAAAAATACCAAGATTCAAGTCTGCTAACTCCGAGTCGAATCCTTTCACACAGGCATGCGTTATCAATCTCGGCTTCCTGGGTTGGATTAACAGACAACGAATAATGAGTCCAGGAAATTCGCTGCACTGTGTGGTGTTCAGGAAATTTACGGCAGCCACCACCTCTCAAGCCAGTATTGACTATATACTGCTTATGACAGTTCCTTCCATTGCCATAAGTGTCACCGCACTTCCGCTACGAAGGCGGATAAAATGTCCTAGGGGCAACCTAGTGTTTTAAACCTTCAGGAGTCGGGAGTGGTCGGTGGATTTTTGCGCGGTGTGGCCGCGGAGGCGCCGGCGCCCAACTGCTCAGCCCGTCAGGGTGCACGGCTGCAGGGGCAGCGCGGCGCGCTCGAGCGGAAGCTGCCCTCGGCCGGGGGCGGTTTGAGTTGCCAACTCGAGCCATTCATTCGTAACAAGAGCGCAAGCTCGCCAGAGCGTGGCCCCGGCCCCAGGCTCGCGAATCAGTTACGGAACTTGGCCTTGCCGTCGCCCGCCCATAATTGCTGTTAACCTAAGCGCGCGCAGGAGAGCCCCACTGCAACGACTCGAATACCCGTGTTATTCGAAACGTAAATTCTACACGGGCAGGCGTTTGAACAACTTCACCTTCCTAACATACGTGCCACTCGATGAACGACAAGATTCGCTTTACATTTCTCGCCCATTTTAACGTCCCTTAGCAGCTACTGACAGCCTTGGGAGACCCAGTCCTGACAAAACTCTACCATCTGATGAGCAAAATGTATGAGACAGGCGAAATACCCTAAGACTTCAAGAAGAATATAATAATTCCAATCTCAAAGAAAGAAGGTGTTGACAGATGTGAAAATTACCGAACTATCAGTTTAATAAGTCACGGTTGCAAAATACTAATGCGAATTCTTTACAGACGAATGGAAAAACTGGTAGAAGCCGACCTCGGGGAAGATCAGTTTGGATTCCGTAGAAATGTTGGAACACGTGAGGCAATACTGACCTTACGACTTATCTTAGAAGAAAGATTAAGGAAAGACAAACCTACGTTTCTAGCATTTGTAGACTTAGAGAAAGCTTTTGACAATGTTGACTGGAATACTCCCTTTCAAATTCTAAAGGTGGCAGGGAACGGAAGGCCATTTACAATTTGTACAGAAACCAGATGGCAGTTATAAGATTCGAGGGGCATGAAAGGGAAGCAGTGGTTGGGAAAGGAGTGAGACAGGGTTGTATCCTTTCCCCGATGTTATTCAATCTGTATATTGAGCAAGCAGTAAAGGAAACAAAAGAAAAATTCGGAGTAGGTATTAAAATCCATGGAGAAGAAATAAAAACTTTGAGGTTCGCCGATGACATTGTAATACTGTCAGAGACCTGAAAGAGCAGTTGAACGGAATGGACAGTGTCTTGAAAGGAGGATATAAGATGAATATCAATAAAAGCAAAACGAGGATAATGGAATGTAGTCGAATTAAGTCGGGTGACGCTGAGGGAATTAGATTAGGAAATGAGACACTTAAAGTAGTAAATGAGTTTTGCTATTTGGGGAGAAAAATAACTGATGGTCGAAGTAGAGAGGATGTAAAATGTAGACTGGCAATGGCAAGGAAAGCGTTTCTGAAGAAGAGAAATTTGTTAACAGCGAGTATAGGTTTAAGTATTAGGAAGTCGTTTCTGGAAGTATTTGTATGGAGTGTAGCCATGTATGGAAGTGAAACATGGACGATAAATAGTTTGGACAAGAAGAGAACAGAAGCTTTGGAAATGTGGTGCTACAGAAGAATGCTGAAGATTAAATGGGTAGATCACATAACTAATTAGGAGGTATTGAATAGAACTGAGGAGTTTGTGGCACAACTTGACTAGAAGAAGGGATCGGTTGGTAGGATATGTTCTGAGGCATCAAGCGATCACCAATTTAGAATTGGAGGGCAGTGTGGAGGGTAAAAATCGTAGAGGGAGACCAAGAGATGAATACACTACGCAGATTCAGTAGGATGTAGGTTGCAGTAGGTACTGGGAGATAAAGAAGCTTGCACAGGATAGAGTAGCATGGAGAGCTGCATCAAAGGAGTCTCTGGACTGAAGCCACAACAACACCTACGCATAACTGAGTGGTCAGCTCGGCTTACTACCATGCGAAGGGCTCGGATTCGATTCCTGACCCTGTCGGAGTTTTTCTCCGCTCGGGTACTGAATGTTGCGTCGCCTTCATCATAATTTCCTTCCCACCGGCATACAAACCGCCGAAATGGCGTCGACTAAAAAGACTCGCACCAGGCGACCGGTCTAACGAACGTGAGACCCTAGCCAGCCACACGCACTTTTCATTTCATCGCTGAATTAGGGATGTTTCACTTGTGGATGTATGAACCCTTGCCTTACCTACTTCCAAGGGAAACCCCCCATCGCATCCCCCTCAGCATTAGTGGTAAGACAGTGGATAGCCCGTCAAGAACGGATCAAACATGAAAAAACGAAGAAGGTGTAGTGAACTGTGAAGAAAAGCAAAATAGAGACAGTGAACGTCGCAAGCCGGCCGAAGTGGCCGTGCGGTTAAAGGCGCTGCAGTCTGGAACCGCAGGACCGCTACGGTCGCAGGTTCGAATCCTGCCTCGGGCATGGATGTTTGTGATGTCCTTAGGTTAGTTAGGTTTAACTAGTTCTAAGTTCTAGGGGACTAATGACCTCAGCAGTTGAGTCCCATAGTGCTCAGAGCCATTTGAACCATTTTTTTGAACGTCGCAAGAACAAGAAGCGCAATGAAGAGCAGCCTGAAACAGTAACGGCGTCGTGGGTAAGTGGTCATGGTGTTGGACTACCAAGCGGAAGCCGTGCACTGTAGCTCAGCATGTTCGGCCAGACGGTTAAGTGCTCTCTGGTAATAATAATAATAACACTTGTGAGCTTTTTTTCTGCACAACTTTATAAACTGTCCGTCCGGTCACTGAAACATCTGTTCTACTCCTGTAGTCTTGGTAGTTACATACTATACTTTGGTTATAGAATATGTTGTAAGAATACCTCACCGTCGCATGTAAACGTGATGAATAGTGAGAGCAGGTGAGATACCAAATCGACGTCTCACAGAAATTAAAACAACAAATAAACGGGCATGAACTATGTTTCAACAAAGGAATTCAAGAATCAGGGCTTCCAAATCGGAACGCAACTTCAAAAACATCAAAAACGTATGTTTTGACAGAGCGCAGAGAAGCTCTGTTAGTGTGAAACAGTTGCGTTCATTTGTTGCAGCTTACGTGATGAACTATTATGTTTTCATTATTTCCTTCGGAGTGATCACATTCAAATCCATACAAATACCTATATTGGGCAAGAAAGCATATCTCACTCATTTACGAGTCGTACAAATTAGGTGCATCGATAAGCGATTCCTATCATACGACACACGTACTGCCACTAATGCCGCGTGTGACACACCAGACAGATTTTCCGATGGAGGATTCCGCTGACTTGTAGCCTTGTCATCAAACGTTTGCGGTTCCCATTCGAAACCCACTTCCTTCCGGCTGCTAATAAAGTACTTACGCAGAATCAAGTGTCATTTTAGGTTCCTACCTAGAAGAAAGAAAGGAAGGAAGGAAGGAAACGAAGGACGGAAAGTGCCACCGCCACTTTTGCCTCAAATAATAAAAAAAAAAAAACCACCACTTCGGGCGTTGGCATCTATATAATCTTACTCCCAGCACGACTAACCCAGAGGTATGAAGGGACGAGGAAGGATAGAGGGAAGGAAACCGCAGGGGAGCCATGAAAATTAAACATAATCAATTTTTTTAATTCGCTTTATTTTTTTGCATATTTTTTTATACACGAGCGCCTTGAGTAGCGGGTCCTGAATTGTACTCCCAGTACGACTAACCTAGACTTATGAGGGGGCGAGGAAGGAATAAGGGAAGGAAACCGCAGGGGAGCCGTGGATATTAAACATAATTAATTTTTTTAATTAGTTTTATTTTATTTTATTTTTGCATATTTTTTATTTTTGTTTTATGTATGAGCGCCTTGGGTCGGCCAGCACGGCCAAACGCGTCTTCTCGTTGAGCGGGTGTAGATATCGTTATCGGTTCTGTTCGGTTCGGTTAGGTTCAGATCAGTTTTCAGCTCCTCATGGCTTGGACGCTCCAGCTTCGAGGCGTATCATTAAAAGTGCTATCTAAGAAATTGGAGAAATATTGCTGATAGCGTGGGTTGCGTGTTAGGATGCAGTTGAGATAATTCCAATATACTAGCACTGAGTTATAGTGAAAATTAAATATATAACGGATCATGTGGCCACCGGTCCAGATCACAGAGTGAGTTTTGCTGGTGGGGAAAAAAGGTCGTCCTCCCCCCTCCCGGAATAAAAGTGTGTGAATGTCGATCTGAGCAGGTGTTTGATGTGTATGAAACGCCAAAACAGGCCGCAAAAGTGGTCAGACATCGGACGCTGGATCACAGTGGAACCGCTGATCGTCTTGTCGTCCACTTCATAGAGGGCGCAGAGGGACGAGTCGGCTAGATGGATGCGATGCAGTCCATGTCGGTTAACTTGTTTGCCATTCACTGTGATGTACCACGATGATTCGAGAAGGCGTGAGTGGACCGCTTTTCATATGTGCCGCCACAAATACTGGAGATACTTAATTTCGATGGGGTTGGGCGGGCGGTACTGTTGTAACAATTTGTACACTGGTTTCGTCTGAAGCGAACGTGTCAGTGGTAAAGACTGGTAGACATAAATGAAGTCCAGGAAAAATCGCCGGATGTGATAACAGGGGGATGGGATGCCCTCTGCGCAAAGTCTTGGAATAGGAATCCGGTGAGGCTCTGCGGGCAACGACGCCAGAGTTTAAGTTGGGAGCTGATGTACAGCGCCGTGACTCTGGTCGGCACATGTATTAGTCCCACATTAACCTCGACGCCATCTCTCTTGCGGGCTGCTCTATATTGCACTGTTATTTGTTGGACGTTCACTGTTTCTATTTTGCTTTTTCTTCGCAATTCTGTACATCTTCTTCCTGTTTTCATGCTTGATCCGTGTTCAGTTTTTGACGGGCCCTCTTACCACTAAATCTGACGGAGTTTCCCTTGTTGGACAAGTGCCGTATGCGGGAGCGTAACGTGGTTCGACACGCTGAAAATAGTGCACGAATATACTCTGTGTCTCGTTAAACATGAACGGGGCGCCGGCCGCGGTGGTCTAGCGGTTCTGGCGCTGCAGTCCGGAACCGCGCGACTGCTACGGTCGCAGGTTCGAATCCTGCCTCGGGCATGGGTGTGTGTGATGTCCTTAGGTTAGTTAGGTTTAAGTAGTTCTAAGTTCTAGGGGACTTATGACCTAAAATGTTGAGTCCCATAGTGCTCAGAGCCACTTGAATGAACGGGGCACCACCTTAGTATCGTATTTGCCGAACGAATCACAATCATTAGAATTTCAGGTACTTCGTGACAGTTTTTCAAGTTAGTTCTTCTTCAGAAACACATTACTACGGTTACAGAACGAATAATTTCACGACACTGCATGAAAGCTTCTGATTCAAACAAGGACTTTGCACACGACTTGGTGTGTGCAAGTAACAACTTCATCGCACCATTATACCTGTAAAATGACGGCTATAATTCTTTGTATCAGTAGGATTCTCTCACAAAACAATTATCTGAGATTCGACACCGTGACCTGACAATCGATTCAGCAACTTCGGTCAACCCTGTATCTGGAGTTAGGAGGGTCATTTCATAAGTTATGGCAACTGTGTTATATCGTGTGACTGTGTGGCATCGCCACAATCGCAGTAAATACATTTGAAAGCCCGCGGCAAACATTAGCGAATTCAACAAACAGATTGCGGCCGCTTGCGAGGAGGGCCCGGTACCGGCGACCGAAACATTCGCAGGCGCTTCAATCCGGAACCGCGCGACTGCTCCGGTCGCAGGTTCGAACACTGCCTCGGGCATGGATGTGTGTGATGTCCTTCGGTTAGTTAGGTTTAAGTAGTTCTAATGAGTAAATTATAGGGGTCTGATGACCTCAGATGTTAAGTCCCATAGCGCTCAGAGCCATTTCAACCGAAACATTCAGTGTTAGGTTGGCCGTGCGCACCCATACTACTCACAGACCTCAGTCCACTCGACTTCAGCCTCATTCCACAGCTGAGGAAACCACCGAATGGGAGGTGCTTTGCACACAGGACGAGTGCCTTCACGGCATCTCGGCGACAGGTGGCACACACTGGTGAAAATGCCAATGGCATTTAACATCTTCTCCACCATTGGCAACGTTATGTGTATCCACTGGGCCACTATTTTGAAGCACTGTAGTCGATTATGATTCTTTTTTGTTCCATTTGTACTCGTGCACAACGAATGTACACGAAGTTCCAATGTTTATGTTCCATTTCAATCTTTACCGTGACCTCCTGTACTGGAAACATATTCTACGCCGCGCCCGGGTTCCCGGGTTCGATTCCCGGCGGGGTCAGGGATTTTCTCTGCCTCGTGATGACTGGGTGTTGTGTGATGTCCTTAGGTTAGTTAGGTTTAAGTAGTTCTAAGTTCTAGGGGACTGATGACCATTGATGTTAAGCCCCTTAGTGCTCAGAGAGCCATAGTCTACGTTGGCATTCAGATACACACCGCCATACCATTCAAAGTGTATAGCTGCCAAGCCTTATGGAATGACCTTCAAAAATGGTTCAAATGGCTCTCAGTACTATGAGACTTAACATCTGAGGTCATCAGTCCCCTAGAACTTAGAACTACTTAAACGTAACTAAGCTAAGGACATCACAAACGTCCATGCCCGAGGCAGGATTCGAACCTGCGACCGTAGCAGTCGCGCGGTTCCAGACTGAAGCGCCTAGAACCGCTCGGCCACACCGGCCGGTGCGAATGACCTTCGTACTTCGCAAAAATAGTTAAAGCCTGCAATGTGAACTTCTGTCGGAATACTAGAATCACGTTCCGGGAGCCCTCTGATGCCAGAGTTTAGAATCGTCTAAGGTCAGCTACACTGAATAATGTTTTAAAAATTACTGATCGATTTTTTTTAAAACTAGATCTTAGCCCCTTGAATAGTTCTTTTTTTGCTAAATCTGTTTTTCACTTTATTTTTCTCTGAAAATGGACCTTATCAACGATCCCTTATGTTCTTGCGTGGTGTCCACAGCTACGAGAGACCAGAATGAATTCCATTTGCCGCAAACACGATTTTAATTAGTTACAAATGCCGTTTGAAATGATTCGGTAGAGTGGGACGGAGAGAGATGAACTGACCCCAGTAAAATCCGGCCATCAGACGCGCCAGCCAACCGAGACGACTTTTTCAATTGTTTTCCTACGAGGAGTGGAATGCTCGTTTGATCCTCCAGTTTCACTCGGTAATTACGCCACGGAGACACACAAAGCGACAGAACATTAAACAAAAGATTCCGCAATAAGCAAGCGTCGGTACGCACCTCTTTGCCCATTATTTCACCCGAAGTAGGCAAGTGCGGTGCGAATGCTGGGCTTCACGTGACCGTACCGCACACTTGACACGCCGCGAAAGGGAACGCCGTACAAAGGGAGAGAAAACGCGACGAGAAAGAGCGAATCTGTGTCCGCATTGCGGGCCTGACACGTGAGGCGGACAGAAGGCCGAAGCACTGCTGGGACGCACGCCATCGCCACGCCGCTGCGTGGGAGTGCGGCGTCGCGTGTTGCCCGCCGACCCGGCGGCCGCCCAAGCTTGCGGCCCAGTACTCCACATCACGTCACGCCGCCGAGTGCAGCGGTTCTGATATCCTGTCATAGGAAAGTTCTCGCCTTTTATTCAACAAAATTACAAAATTATCTCCTTTCGCATGAATACTCACTATCTAACCATATGCCTGTGACATTACCCCATCTGCGTAGCGGTCGTCTGGAAATGCTGCTAAATACTAATCAACAGCTGCAACTGCCTCTTCGTGTGTATCCCAGTTAAATCTGTGACGCTGACAGAAATTACATTAGCGAAAGCGACATCACTTTCAGCAAAACAGCTGACGATCGCAGAAATCTAACTAACCTAAGAACATCAGACACATCCATGCCCGAGGCAGGATTCGAACCTGCGACCGTAGCGGTCGTGCGGTTCCAGACTGTAGCGCCTAGAACCGCTCGGCCACCCCGGCCGGCCCACTGTCTTCGGATCTTAACACAACGTACGTGAATTTCCACCGGCTGACTGATCTCGACTTCAAAAATCTTATGCTCAAATAACTGGAGATTCTGCATATCGCGGAATGACACCAGAATAGCGTTTTCGAGAAAGTGATGTGTTTTGAACTTACCTAACTTGGGCGAGCGAACTTGTCCACGCTACCAGTATTCAGCTCAAAGCAGTGACAACACGTTTCTTTTCGTGGCGGTATGCGGAACATAAATTGTTCGCCCGCAATGTTACAGTACTTCAGATGCAGCAAACTCAGGCCCGTCTGGGCCGCAGCACAGGTTATGTGTTAGCGACGCACGAGACTACGCATCGAGCAGGTAGCATATGAACAAGACCCGTACATAGAGTCAGATCAGCACTATACAGTGCGGCTGCGCTGTGTGGTACAGCCGCGAATAAACTTCCAACTGACGAAATAGTTTATAACAAATTCCTCGGTACGAATGATTAACACTTACGTCATTCTCGAACATTTCTCACGAGACCAGATACTTCAATGTATAATTAAAAAAGCTTTACATAATACATTATTTCACATTCACACCTTCACACACTCACATAACTAAGCACAGTTATACTATAAGGACAGTATTTTGACTGGAGCTCAAACAATCTCCGTCTGCTAGTGATCTCTGCCAGATCGCACATAAACTACATACAATCGGGCATCTAAAGCCATCTGTCCTGCGTGTGACTCATACTGCACCTTTATTCACCGCTTCCTTGTCCGATCTCAACAGGCACAATGTAAGGCGCTATGTCTCAACCGCTCTTGAGTTTCTTTTGTTATGCACCCTTCTTCATCACTTATATTTGAAAAATAAGTGGTAAAACAATTTTGTGAAACAATTCAAATAAGCGAGAATTAAAGGTGCAAATCGACGAAGTGCCAATTAATGTTGAGTGCAAATTAATGCCGGCCGAAGTGGCCGTGCGGTTAAAGGCGCTGCAGTCTGGAACCGCAAGACCGCTACGGTCGCAGGTTCGAATCCTGCCTCGGGCATGGATGTTTGTGGTGTCCTTAGGTTAGTTAGGTTTAAGTAGTTCTAAGTTCTAGGGGACTAATGACCTCAGCAGTTGAGTCCCATAGTGCTCAGAGCCATTTTGCAAATTAATGTTGAGTGCATGTTAAGTTGGATTAGTATGATCAAAAGTATCCGGACACCCCCAAGAACACACGTTTTTCATGTTAGGTGCAGTGTGCTTCCAGCTACTGCCAGGTGCTCCATGTCAGTGACCTCAGCAGCATTAGACATCGTGAGAGAGCAGAATGGGGCGCTCCGCGGAACTCACAGACTTCGAACGTGGTCAGGTGATTGGGGGTGTCACTTGTGTCATATGTATCTACGCGAGATTTCCACACTCCTAAACATCCCTAGGTCCACTGTTTCCGATGTGATAGTGAAGTGCAAACGTGAAGGGGCACGTACAGCACAAAAGCGTACAGGTCGACCTCGCCTGTTGACTGACAGAGACCGCCGACGGTTGAAGAGGTCGTGATGTGTAATAGGGAGACATCTATCCAGACCATCACAAAGGAATTCCAAACTGCATCAGGATCCACTGCAAGTACTATGACAGTTGGGCGGGAGGTGAGAAAACTTGGACTTCACAGTCGAGCAGCTGCTCATAAGCCACACATTACGTTGGTACATGCCAAACGACGCCTCGCTTGCTGTACAGAGCGTAAACATTGGATGATTGAATAGTGGAAAAACGTTGTGTGGAGTGAGGAATCACGGTACACAATGTGGCGAAACGATGGCATGGTGTGAGTATGGCGAATGCCCGTTGAAATCATCTGCCAGAGTGTGTAGAGTCAACAGTAAAATTCGGAGGCGGTGGTGTTATGGTGTGGTCATGTTTTTCATGGAGGGGCTTGCACCCTTGTTGTTTTGCGTGGCACTATCACAGCACAGGCCTACACTGATGTTTTAAGCACCTTCTTGCTTCCCACTGTTGAAGAGCAATTCGGGTATGGCGATTGCATCTTTCAACGCGATCGGGCACCTGTTCATGATGCACGTCCTGTGGCGGAGTGGTTACACGACAATAACATCCCTGTAATGGACTCGCCTGCATAGAGTCCTGACCTGAATCCTACAGAACACCTTTGAGATGTTTTGGAACGGCGACTTCGTGTCAGGCCTCACCGACCGACATCGATACCTCTCCTCAGTACAACACTCCGTGAAGAATGTGCTGCCATTCCCCAAGAATCCTTCTAGCACCTGATTGAACGTATGCCTGCGAGAGTGAAAGCTGTCATCAAGGCTAACGGTGGGCCAACACCTTATTGAATTCCAGCATTACCGATGGAGGACGCCACGAACTTGTATGTCTTTTCAGCCAGGCGTGCGGATATTTTTGACCACATAGTGTATTAACGGCGGGCACGTCCCGTAAGAAGTGAGAAAGCGAGGAAAACCTTCTCTGATACTGCGAGTACGATCTAGCGAACAGTAACGTCTCACAATCGCATCACCGGAATAATGTAAGAAGGGAAATAGAAATTCGGGGTATTGTATTGTCCTAGTCAGGCTTCAGAAAAGACGTAAGTATTAGAAAAGTAACTATGATTTTGAGGTTAATAACGAAATAAAAAACAGAGACGCGAAAAGTACCAGTTGTCGACCTGGAGAAATACTTCTACAATTTAGGGTAAAATTGGGTAAAATACAGGCGACTATTCAAACAAGTTTCGGGCTTGCAACCGGTCGTCGTTCAATACAACGCACGGTATTTCAACTGGGCACCTGCCAGTCATCTTCAGGTGAGCCGTTGCAGACTAAATTGTAATACCTACAAAACCAAAAGGGAGAAATAAAAGTGGAATATCACTAAAAACAAGTTCGTGTTACAAATAATATAAGATTAGATTGTAGCTTAAGGTCGCAGTTGCTGAGCATGAATGTCGAAAGATATGTCAGTTTCCGAAGAAGAACAAGAGTACTTCGATAAGGTTCTCAGGCAGTACTATGATTTTGGTAGGAGGGAGAGAGGGAGAGAGAGAGGGGGGGGGGGGAGAGCGAGAGGGGTGAGAGGGGAGAGAGGAGAGGGGGGAGAGGAAAGATAGAGAGAGCAGTGTTATCCGTTTGGGTGCCGGCGAGGAATCAGGAAGCCCGGCGAGGCTGAGGCAGCCGCCAGCAAGGTCACTGACTCCTGCCGGCCCGCCGGCCAGGTGCGCGTCAAGGTCGGCCACGGAGATGGCGCGCGGCCGTGGCTCCAGCAGCAGCGCATCACGGCGCACTGCAAGTGCAGCAGGGGCAACGAGCGCAAGCGTGACACCTCTCTCTCTCTCTCTCTCTCTCTCTCTCTCTCTCGCGTAGTGCTGCCAGCAGAATAAATGGGACCTATGTTTTACACTATCCGAACAAAAGTATACGGATATTTCCATGTAATGCACAGCTGATCACTTCTACATCTACATCTACATTTATACTCCGCAAGCCACCCAACGGTGTGTGGCGGAGGGCACTTTACGTACTACTATCATTACCTCCCTTTCCTATTCCAGTCGCTTATGGTTCGCGGGAAGAACGATTGCCGGAAAGCCTCCGTGCGCGCTCGAATCTCTCTAATTTTACGTTCGTGCTCTCCTCGGCAATATATTCGATACCTCATCCAGAAACGCACCCTCTCGAAACCTGGACAGCAAGCTACACCGCGATGCAGAGCGCCTCTCTTCAGAGTCTGCCACTTCAGTTTGATAAACATCTCCGTAACGCAACCACGCTTACCAAATAACCCTGTGACGAAACGCGCCGCTCTTCTTTGGATCTTCTCTATCTCCTCTGTCAACCCGGCCTGGTACGGATCCCACACTGATGAGCAATACTCAAGTATAGGTCGAGCGAGTGTTTTGTAAGCCACATCCTTTGTTGATGGACTATATTTTCTAAGGACTCTCCCAATGAATCTCAACCTGGCACCCGCATTACCAACAATTAATTTTATATGATCATTTCACTTCAAATCGTTCCGTACGCATACTCCCAGACATTTTACAGAAGAAACTGCTACCAGCGTTTGTTCGGCTATCATGTAATCATAAAATAAAGGATCCTTCTTTCTATGTATTCGCAATACATTACATTTGTCTATGTTAAGGATCAGTTGCCACTCCCTGCACCAAGTGCCTATCCGCTGCAGATCATCCTGCATTTCGCTGCAACTTTCTAGTGCTGCAACTTCTCTGTATACTACAGCATCATCCGCGAAAAGCCGCATGGAACTTCCGACACTATCTACTAGGTTATTTATATATATTGTGAAAATCAATGGTCCTATAACACTCCCCTGTGGCACGTCAGAGGTTACTTTAACGTCTGTAGACGTCTCTCCGTTGAGAACAACATGCTGTGATCTGTTTGCTAAAAACTCTTCAATCCAGCCACACAGCTGGTCTGATATTCCGTAGGCTCTTACTTTGTTAATCAGGCGACAGTGCGGAACTGTATCGAACGCCTTCCGGAAGTCAAGGAAAATGGCATCTACCTGGGAGCCTGTATCTAATATTTTCTGGGTCTCATGAACAAATAAAGCGAGTTGGCTCTCACACGATCGCCGTTTCCGGAATTTGATTCCTACAGAGTAGATTCTGGGTATCCAAAAATGACATGATACGCGAGCAAAAAACACGTTCTAAAATGTTACAACAGATCGATGTCAGAGATATAGGCCATCTGCTCCACGACGCTTCTTGAAGACTGGGACTACCTGTGCTCTTCTCCAATCATTTGGAACCTTTCGTTTCTCTAGAGACTTGCGATACACGGCTGTTAGGAGGGAGCAAGTTCTTTCGCGTACTCTGTGTAGAATCGGATTGGTATCCCGTCAGGTCCAGTGGACTCCTCTGTTGAGTGATTTCAGTTGCTTTTCTATTCCTTGGACACTTATTTCGATGTCAGCCATTTTTTCGTTCGTGCCACGATATAGAGAAAGAACTGCAGTGCGGTCTTCCTCTGTGAAACAGCTTTGGATAAAGGTATTTAGTATTTCAGCTTTACGCGTGTCATCCTCTATTTCAATGCCATTATCACCCTAGAGTGTCTGGATATGCTGTTTCGATCCACTTACTGATTTAACGTTAGACCAGAACTTCCTAGGATTTTCTGTCAAGTTTGTACATAGAATTTTACTTTCAAATTCACTGAACGCTTCACGCATAGCCCTCCTTACGGTAACTTTGACATAGTTTAGCTTCTGTTTGTCTGAGAGATTTTGGCTGCGTTTAAATTTGCAGTGAAGCTCTCTTTGCTTTCGTAGTAGTTTCCTAACTTTGTTGTTGAACCACGGTGGGTCTTTCCCGTCCCTCGCGGTTTTACTCGGCACGTACCTGTCTAAAACGCATTTTACGATTGCCTTGAACATTTTCCATAAACACTCAAGAGGCCAGCATAAAAGGATGCGCGGTGCATTGTGTTGTCAGCAGAGAAGCAGTAACAGGAGAAAGGATCGGTCAGGAACGTTCAGTGACTTCGAACGTCGATTAGTCTTCAGACGTCACCTGACTAACAAACCACCGGCGACTTTTCAACGCTCTTACAGCTGCCCAATTCGACTGTTGGGTGACGTGACTGTGAAATGGAAACGCGAAGGAAGGAGCACAGCTAAACCAACAGCAGCCAGACCTCTTGTACTGATGGACGCGGACCGTCGGGCATGGCGGAGGATGGTTGTAAAAAAATCACATGAAATCGGAGGGCGGAATCACTCGTGATTTCCAAAGTGCTACCAGCAGTGCAGCCATCACAACAGTGCGCAGGGGGTTAAAAAGAACGCGGTGCAATGGTCGAGCAGATTCACAGAAGCCGCACATTTCTGTAGGCGGTGAGTGAAGAGCGCCGCCGCTAGATAATGGCTGACTGGAACTGTGGCAAAACGATAGAAGAGTCTGGATGCGACGAATGCCTGGAGGACGTTACCTGCCGTCAGGTATAGAGCCAGCACTGGAGTACGGAGCAGTTGGTGTTACGGAATGGGAGTGCTTTTCGTTGTTAGGGTGCGGTCCCCGTATTACGATTAAGAAACCGCTACAGCTTACAGCGTCGCATACAGCATTCAGTAGAAAACAGTTAGGAGACGATAGTTGTTTGTATCAACACGACGATGCACCTTGTCAAACAGCAGCATCTGTGAGGGGATGGTTTGTGGACAATAATATTCTTGAAATGGACTGACCTGCCCAGAGTCCCGGCCTGACAAAAATGGAACAATTCTGGGGTGATCAGAACGTCGACTTGGCTTTAGATCCCAGCGTCCGACATCACCAGTATCTTCTCTGGTTTCGGCTCTTGAGGAAGGATGGGCTGCCACTGCTCCAAATACATTCAGACATTTACTGGAAATGTCACTAGCACAGCTGAATCCCCCCCCCCCCCCGCGCTAAAGACAAAGCATGGACAGACCCCATATTATTGTCCACCCCATATTAGTGTTCTGGATACTTCTGATCCGACAACGTATGCTTCGTCGTCAGCACCAAAAATTCCAAACGACTTAGTCCTTTAGGTCGAATGGGAGAACGTCATATCACACATTTACATGTTTACCATCTTCTTCCGTATACATACACTGTACAGCTGGAAAAGTGATGAAGATGCAGGTCGAGAGTGCAAGCGTGGCGCAGTTTCATTCGACACAAAAATATTGGTTACCATAACCGCTTAACAGAACGGTTATTCCGCAAAGCCAACAGACAGCCTCTATATTCAGCAAATTCAATTTTTTGTTTTTCTTCTAAAGTTCTATTGCAAATGCCTAGCACAATACACATCGCTTTAGGATCATTCTAACGCAGTAACAAAGTACATAGTTCCACTTAAAAAAAAAAAAAGAACTGCCGGTATCTATAACCTTGGTGAATTTTGTTTGCCGGCCGAAGTGGCCGTGCGGTTAAAGGCGCTACGGTCGCAGGTTCGAATCCTGCCTCGGGCATGGATGTTTGCGATGTCCTTAGGTTAGTTAGGTTTAACTAGTTCTAAGTTCTAGGGGACTAATGACCTCAGCAGTTGAGTCCCATAGTGCTCAGAGCCAGCCAATTTTGTTTCGTGGGCATTAGGCCGAGGACTAAGGTATGTTTCTGTGCCAAACGTCTCGCCACCTACTGCTAAAAGAAGAACCAGCATCCGGCTTAAGGGAGGTAGGACGTCAAACGGGCTGACTTGGAGCAGGAGAGGCACTACAGGACATTTTAATTTCCACTGTCTATACTTTTACAAATAAATTTATTAAACTTCCTCAGCATGACCAGGAAGGATTCAGAATTCACACCCATAGCAGTGGAAGTTCAAAAACGAAACAAAATAATTTTTTCTTATGTCTGAAATTTCATCAGTTTTTCACTTATTATTGGCTGCATTTGTTCCTACAGGTACACTTTTCTTCACAACTAGGAGAGATTCTTCGATGAATTTTTCATAGCATACGAATCATAGTTACAGGTGTATGAAACTCTAGAATTTTCCAAATCTATTAAAAACTGCGGTAAAAATTGAGATAATTAACTATAAAATTTGAGTTTTTATAAACATGAAATTTAAAATGTAACAGCGTATTCATTTTTTCATAAATTAAATAAATTCTAGAGTTTTATACACCTGTAAGTATGGTTGATATGCTGTGCAAAATTCATGGAAGAGTCTCTCCTACTTATGAAGAAAAGTGTACCTATAGCAACAAATTTTGCCAACAGTAACTGAAAAAAATAATGAAATTTCACATGTAAAAAAAAATTATTTTGTCATGTATGTGAACTTCCACTGCTATGAGTGTGAATCCTGAATCCTTCCTGGTCATGCTGACAAAGTTTTATAAATTTATTGGTAAAAGTATAGACAGTGGAAACTAAAATGTCCTGTAGTGCCTCTCCTGCTCCAAGGCGGCCCGTTTGACGTCCTACCCCCCCCCCCCCCCCCCCCCTTAAAGAACACAAAAGCAACCGTCGTATGGGCAACACGGAAAACGCAGCTTTAGCAGATCATGCACTGGGACCAGGGAACCATCAAGTTTGTACCTTCGACACTATGGTACTATCAAAGGCAAATCATTGCTATTCTAGGATGTACAGTGAGGTCATTGGAATTTAAAAACAAAAAATCTTTTACAAAAAGGCGTTATAGTGCAAATCATAACTCCGCGATCTATAGCTGCGATCAGATGATGCCACGATCCGACCGTTGCGTGTTTACGCATAAATAGTTCAGCTTCATTAGCTTTTTCACTTTCGAAAATTAACTAACTGCATCTACGTAGCCTCTGACTATGTGTCCAGTATTACGAGACGAAACGTTGAGCACATAAATATGCCTTATATCATAGCCTAAAGCGCACAGAGCAAATGTCATCTGGGACAATAACCAGAAATAACCAGAATGAAGATGGAGGCACGGAGCAATTGTGGGGACCTCCCTGTGACTTACTATACCTGGGTCAAAATAACAAAGTCGTTGGCAGTATAGTAAGGGGCAATGTTGGCAGCCTGTAGTTACCAGCACACGGCCGTAGCAGCAACAGCTGTGTAATTCAGGAGTGAATTCTTTCGTACGTTTTCCGATTATCTTCGGTAGTGAGTTCGCACTGCAGGATAGTAAGAGACGTATCACTTCGCTGCTCACTTCCGCTATTAGCCGCAAAAATTATTTCGCGTATTATAAAAAAGTTAGCTCACTGAAACAATGGTTTGAATAGTCAAAACGAGCAATTACAGAGCACAGAAGGAAGTGTTTTTTGTATTACAAGTTTTTTCTTACAAGCAAAAGAACAGGAAAGAAAGAAGGAGGTATACATCCCACAGACGGTGAAGTTAGCCCGCGATGAAAGATTTCGATATGCCGTTAAAAACAAGGACATTGGACAGTAAGTCAAATGGTTCAAATGGCTCTGAGCACTATGGGACTTAACATCTATGGTCATCAGTCCCCTAGAACTTAGAACTAATTAAACCTAACTAACCTAAGGACAGCACACAACACCCAGCCATCACGAGGCAGAGAAAATCCCTGACCCCGCCGGGAATCGAACCCGGGAACCCGGGCGTGGGAAGTGAGAACGCTACCGCACGACCACGAGATGCGGGCAGACAGTAAGTCCACGGTCGGGTTGAAGGATGGGGCATGAAAAGCTTAGGTGGTTTAAAAGACCCTTGGTTGCGGCAGTCAGTCAGCTCCTGACGAAATCGACTTTTAACTCAAACATGATACACATCGAAAAACGAGAAAAATGTGGGTTCAGCCGCGAAAAGTATCCGAGGTCAGATCTCTTACTGATCTCGCAGCAGCTGTCAAACTGCACATTTCAACAGTTTTGGATATGGCCTACGCTAGCACAGACCAGGCATTGTAACAACGAAGTGGGCTTTAGCAAGTCACAGACGACAGAAGCAATGTACCATGTCAACGCAACTTCCTAGCATTGCAGCGGGGACACTACATGCCCTGTCGGACAGCACTGTACTGTAGTTTGTTGTGCGCTCGGCGCTCACGCCCCGGTTTTCCATTAGACAAATAAAACCATAAACAAGAGTCCCCGCTGTTGCTTCAGACAAACAAGAGCAGCGAGCCGATGTTTTTACGGCGCATTTCAGCTGTTTGGCAATAAACAGCGGCTGCAATAACAGCTTGAATATCGACGCTCCACTAGGCGCTGTGGGTCCGACTGGGTGCTTGCTGCGAGCACAGGGCGAGCCTCTTGGGGGACGTGCAGTTCTGGCTGCGGTCCCACACGTCGCGAGAGGCGCTGCCCAGCTAACGGCATGACGGCCAGCTTGCGCGTCGTTTTCGCTTGCTTTCCTACATGGAAATATGTATACTCGGTTCATTCTGTTAATGAGTATAGTACCATCACGATTTAACTATACAATTCTAAAATGTTATTGCAGTTATCGTGTTATTTTGAGCGAAAACTAGCAAGGATGTAAAATGATTTTCGTCTTTTCTTTTTAATTGGAGTTTATTAGCACGTAGAATTTACAGAACATGTTGTCGCCACCAGCTGCAGTCATAGCTGTTTTGGCCTCTTTCTTTGAGGTTATACCGCATTAAAGGAAATGGCTTTCGGCTACGAAAAACATTACTACGAAATCTACTTAATAGTCTTCACACAACTCTAGACTGATAGTTCTCATTAGGTGTTCTCATCGTCCGTATATGTCATGACGGGTCCTTTTTAACGTTGTCATAGACTGTTTGAGATCTGGAATGAGATTTTCACTCTGCAGCGGAGTGTGCGCTGATATGAAACTTCCTGGCAGATTAAAACTGTGAGCCGGACCGAGACTCGAACTCGGGACCTTTGCCTTTCGCGGGCAAGTGCTCTACCAACTGAGCTACCCAAGCATGACTCACGCCCCCTCCTTACCGCTTTACTTCTGCCAGATGGTAGAGCACTTGCCCGCGAAAGGCAAAGGTCCCGAGTTCGAGTCTCGGTCCGGCACACAGTTTTAATCTGCCAGGAAGTTTCATATTTGAGATCTGTACACCCGTCGCCGTGGCCATGTCACTAAGGCAGCCCCGTGCGGCGGCTCTCGACTCACTGGCATCCGGTTTGAACCCTGATGGCAGAAGAAAATTTCTCCCTTTAGTGCTATGCGAGAGGAATATCCTTAGTGACAGCACCTAGTCTCGCAAGTCTCCCTTATCTCATCATAAAACAAACGCGAGACCACACTATACACATAACCTGTAGAATCACACTCAACATAAACTATGTGATCAAAAGTATCCGGACACTCCCAAAAACACACGTTTTTCATATTAGGTGCATTGTGCTGCCACCTATTGCCAGATACTCCATATCAGCGGACTTAGAAGTCATTAGATATCGTGAGAGCAGAATGGAGCGCTTCGCGGAACTCACGTACTTCAAACGTGGTCAGGTGATTGGGTGTCACTTGTGTTATACGTCTACGCGATATTTCCACACTCCTAAACATCCCTAGGTCCACTGTTTCCGATGTGATAGTGAAGCGCAAACGTGAAGGGACACGTACAGCACAAAAGCGTACAGGCCGACTTCGTCTGCTGACTGACAGAGACCGCCGATAGTTGAAGAGGGTCGTAATGTGTAATATGCAGACATCTACCCAGACCATCACAAATGAATTCCAAACTGCATGAGGATCCACTGCAATCACTATGACTGTTAGACGGGAGGTGAGAAAACGTGGATTTCATAGTCGAGCGGCTGCTTATAAGCCGGTAAATGCCAAACGACGCCTCGCTTGGTGTAAGCAGCGTAAGCATTGGACGATTGAACAGTGGAAAAACATTGTGTGGAGTGACGAATCACGGTACACAATGAGGCGATCCGATGGCAGGGTGTGGGTATGGCGAATGCCCAGTGGACGTGATCTGCCAACGTGTGCAGTGTCAACAGTAAAATTAGGAGGCGGTGGTGTTAAGGTGTGGTCGTGTTTTTCATGGAGGGGCTTGCACCCCTTGTTGTTTTGCGTGGCACTACCACAGCATAGGCCTACATTGATGATTTAAGCACCTTCTTGGTTCCCACTGTTGAAGAGCAATTCGGGTATGGCGATTGCAGCTTCCAACACGATCGGGCACCTGTTCATAATGCATGGCCTGTGGCGGAGTCGTTACACGACAATAACATCCCTGTAATGGATCAGCCTGCACTGAGTCCTGACCTATAGAACACCTTTTGGATGTTTTGGAAATCCGGCCGGTGTGGCCGAGCGGTTCTAGGCGCTTAAGTCTGGAGCAGCGCGACCGCTACGTCGCAGGTTCGAATGCTGCCTCGGGCATGGATGTGTGTGATGTCCTTAGGTTAGTTAGGTTTAAGTAGTTCTAAGTTCTAGGGGACTGATGACCTCAGATATTAAGTCGCATAGTGCTCAGAGCCATTTGAACCATTTTGTTTTGGAAAGCCGACTTCATGTCAGGCCTCACCAACCGACATCGACGATACTTTTGATCAAATAATATATCCATTTAAAACACAACTCACATTCATTGCGTTAACGGGAGGAGGAGGAAGAGAAACCCTTTTCGGGAAGGAGGCTTGTTTCCTTCTTTTCTCACCCACACCTTCTTTTAGAAACATCAACTGCTTCGTTGCTGAGTTCGGCGTCAAGTAATTAACCCGGGCAAAAGCTAGAGTAATGACTGCAATGCCTGGTAAGATGACGGTACAGGACCTTTTTTTACATATAGCTGTGTATTCTACATATTTTGAATTATATTCAGTACGCGTAAGTTACATGTAGTACAAATCATAATAAAGCATTTAGTAGTTACAATAACGCAGAAAGAGAAAAAATACCGGACAATTGCGATTTGGACTATAGTAGTAATAACTTCATGTGGCTCAATGTGCTGGTGCAGGTCTTTCTACTGGACGCCACGTCGACGATTCGCGTGTCCAACCACTCTTATTATTTCTATACAGGGTGAGGCAACTAAGTCATAACACCCCTTGTATCTCGCCAACCGTAATAGATACAAAGATGCCGTTTGGACAGTGAATTGCAGGGACAGGGGCTACTTGAATACATCACACTTTATGTTTGTGCTATTTTTTATTACAGAGATGAGGCCATCTTTGGTTTTTTTAAAATGGTTCCATATGTTAAATTTTAGCGTAACATGACGGGCTTAAAAAGACAGTTTGAAATATGTGTATATCATAATATTTAGGCGAATAGTTTTTGAGACACAGATATGTTCTAGTATCGTGTTGGTCCTTCGAATCGGCGTTGTCCAATGCGACCTTTCCTGTTGTGTAGAGTACATGGTAAACGTCTCGAGTCCGTCCTTACACAAACACGCCCATTTACCCGACAATAGTAATACATACTGCGATATTGTGCGCAAAAATTAACTGATGATGTCACGCAAATATTATTCAGTTATTTGACAACTGTGATACCAAAATAGTAGACAACATATAATATTAAAATACTACAATATGTTAATACATTTTAAGTAACAAAAATACAAATGTAAATGAGGAGGCCCTTATTGGTCACAATTATTTCGTACGTATTGATTTTTATTTGAAAATATTTACTATTGATCACAATACGAAGCAAATACACACAAAGATGCAAAATACATACTGTACATGATACAAAACTTTACTGAAGCATGTGCTCAAAATGCTTCCCCTCTGCTGCAATGCACATTTGTAGTCGCCGTTCGAATGGTTTGTGAACGGCTGCGAGGGTGTCACGTGAGATATCAGCGCACGCTTCGATGATACATTGCTTCGTAGTGTCAGGCGTAATTGGTATTTGAGCATAAACTTTATGTTTGATTGACAATCCGGGAACTTTTCATTTAACAGCTGTGTTGTCACACGGGAAGAGTTAGCAGGACAGCCGTCATGTTGGAATCACATGCACTGACGCGTAGTTAGTGGTACCTCTTCCAGCAAAATGAGCAGAACGTTTCTCAGGAACTGTGCATAGTTATTGCCATTTAGTATACCCGGAATGACGTACGGCCCCACAATGACATTTCTGACGATGCCACACCACACTTTAACACTCCACGGTTGTTGATGCTGTACCTGTCGAAGACAATGAGGGTTCTCTATTGACCAGTAATACAAATTATGCAAATTCGCATTACCGTGGTTGGTGAAAGACTCTTCATCAGTAAAAAGCACCCGTTGAAAAAACGTTGGATCATCTTGTAGGCGCTGCAGAGCAAACCGGATAAATTCCTGGCGCCATTCGAAATCCACACCGCAGAGTGCTTAATGTATTGAGAGGTGAAACGAGTGAAATCTATGCCGGTGCAATATGCGTAGAACACTTCTCTGACTTATACCACATTCCGAGACGATACGTCGCGACGAAACAGTAGGGTCGTTATGCACCAACGCTAAAACGCCCTCTTCATATACCTCGCCAGTTGTAGTTTTCTGCCTTGTCCTCTGTATTGCGTTCCATGATCCCGATTCAAGTAGTTTCTTGCAAATACGTGCAAGAAGCTGGCGCGCAGGACGCCCACGATCAGGATACAGCTCTCCATATCGCTTTATTGCTCTAACAGCATTTCTTCTGCTTTCACCGTACACTAGAACCATATCTAATTTTTCTTCGTTGGTGTACATGTCTGCTCCAAGAAACTGTGACGGAAATGCGTTGTCTCAATACCCCAGCAGCACAGCTATACCCTTCTCTCCAGCTACCTAGTGCGTCAACTTGCGGCGTTATCGAGAAACAGGAAAACAACGCCTTCCCTGTTAAGTTCCTCAGTGGTCAACAGGAAAGGTCGCATTGGACAACGCCGATTCGAAGGACGAACACGATACGAGAACGTATCTGTGTCTCAAAAACTATTCGCCTAAATATTACGATGTACACATATTTGAAACTGTCTTTTTAAGCCCATCATTTACGCTAAAATTTAACATACGGTTCCTTTAAAAAAAATCAAAGATGGCCTCTGTAATAAAAAATAGCACAAACATGAAATGTATTCAAGTAGCCCCTGTCCCTGCAGTTCACTGTCCAAACGGCATCTTTGTGTCTATTACGGTTGGGAAGATACAAGGGGTGTTATGACTTAGCTGTCTCGCCCTGTGTAGCCCGCTCGGTTAGCCGTGCGATCTAACGTACTGCTTTCTGGGAGGGAAGGCGTGCCGGTCCTCGGCACGAATCCGCTCGGCGGATCAGTGTCGATGTCCGGTGTGCCGGCCAGTCGATGGTTTTTAAGGCGGTTTTCCGTCTGCCTCGGCGAGTGTGGGCTGGTTCCCCTTATTCCACCCCAGTTACACTATGTCAGCGATTGCTGTGCAAAGACTTTCTCCACGTACGCGTACACCATGGTTACTCTACCATGCAAACATTTGGGTTACACTCGTCTGGTGCGAGACGTTGCCGTGAGGGGGGGGGGAGGCGTGGGGGGGGGGGGGGGGGGGGATGGGGGGAGTCCATTGGGGACCGAACCGCACAATATCCCTGGGTTAGGTGTGGGGCGGCGGTTGGGTGAGTGAGCTGCTGTAGCATGTTGTGGGGTTGTGTACCACTTAAGGCTGAGGTGGGGACGACGCCTCTCCGTCGATTCTAGGTCACCAGTTCCGTAGAATACAATTCTCTATATGCATAATGGATTTGGCGTACGGGGTGGGCAGCAATCTGTGGTAGTTTGCTGATGGTACTGTGGTGGACGGTAAGGTGTCGAATGACTCTACAAGGATACATCACTTACACAAAATTTCTAGCTGTGTGACGAATGGCAGTCTAACGGCCTTGCCGCAGTGGTAATACCAGTTCTCGTCAGATCACCAAAGTTAAGCGCTGTCGGGCTGGGGTAGCACTTGGATAGGTGACCATCCGCTCTACCGAGCGCTGTTGGCAAGAGGGGTGAACTCAGTCCTTGCGATGGAATCTGAGGAGCTACATGATTGAAAAGAAGCGGCTCCTGTCTCGTAAACTGACATACAGCCGCGAGAGCAGTGTGCTGACCACATACTTCTCGATATCCGCATCCACTGACGCCTGCGGGCTGAGGATGACTCGGCGGCTGGTCGGTACCGTTGGGTCTTCATGGCCTCTTTGGGCAGAGTTTTAGTTTTTACTGATGAATGACAGCTAGATCTAAATGTAGAAAAAATGTAAATTATTGCGGATGAGTAGGAAAAGGAACCAGTAATATTCGGATACAGCATTAGTGGTGTCTGCCTGATACAGTCACGTAGCGATAACTGGGCGTCGCGTTGCAAAGCAATATGAAAGGATCGAGCAATTGAGAATCGTGGTAGGGAAGGCGAATGGTCGACTTCGCTTTACTGGGAGAATACCGGGAAAGTGTGGTTCATCTGTGAAGGAGGCCGCATATAGGACGCTTGTGGAGCCTATTTTTGAGTACTGCACCAGGTCTACAGGAAGACCTCGACGCAATTCAGAGGCGGTCTGCTACATTTGTTACTGATAAGTTCCAATAACACGCAAGTGTTACAGACACGTTTCGGTAACTCAAATGGGATTCTCTGGAGGGAAGGCGACATTCATTCGAGGAACAGTACTGAGAAAATTTAGGAAACCGGCATATGAAGTTGATTGCAGAACGATTCTACTACCTTTAGCATTGCGCGTAAGAACTACGAAGATAAGATACGAGAAGCTAGGACTCATACGGAGGCATATTGGCAGTCGTTTTTTCCTCCATCTATTTGCGATTGGGACAGGAAAGGAAATGACTGGCGCGCCGGACGGTGGATTGCGGAGTATCTATGCAGACGTACAACAGACTTATACTTCACACTAAAGTAGGTAAATGGCGCAGATAAATTATACCACGATGGCGTGCTAAAAAGCAATGCCTCAGAATTTTTATATAAAAACTGTTTAGAGCTCTTTAAATAAAACAAACATTATTAACATTCTACGTCTGATTCTTCATGTTTACATAGTTATTTCTCAACATCGTCTTCCTGACGGCGAATAAATTTCTCTCATCGAGAGACCAGTTAGTCGATAGCGTCACTGTAGAATGTCTGACTTTATCGACGTAGCCACAATCTCACGCCTGCTCGCGCCGCTTCATCACTATCAAAGTGGTGTTCTTTAAATTTTGGAAACGTGCGCGCTCGTGTGTGGTCTGGCTGGCACAATCACGCTGAAGGAGAGCTGCTCCATTTGGGGACGAACTGAATCCGAAACTCGATTGCAGCACACTGCCTGACACGCACCGACATGGTTACGTTACAAAAAAATGGTTCAAATGGCTCTGAGCACTATGGGACTTAACATCTGAGGTCATCAGTCCCCTAGAACTTAGAACTACTTAAACCTAACTAACCTAAGGACATCACACACATCCATGCCCGAGGCAGGATTCGAACCTGCGACCGTAGTAGTCGCGCGGTTCCGGACTGAGCGCCTGAACCGCTAGACCACCGCGGCCGGCAGGTTACGTTACACATCACCATGTTACACCCACAATTCGTTGGTTTTACCTATAAAGCTTTAAGTATTTTCACATAAAAAACATGAAGACGTTTCTTTTCAGCACGTCCTTGTATTTGCTAGGGTAAGCATACAGCATACAACAAGAGGAACGTTCATCTTAGAGAGTTCTTTTGCGCGCGCGAGAAGTGCCTCCAAGTAAACAGCGTGTGAGCAGCGGGGTTCGAATCGCGCCCTCGACTCAACTGCGCCCTGCTGAGCCCGCGCCTCCCCCGCCGCGCGCTAAACGAGCTCAGTAAACTCACTATCGACCCCTGAGGACGCGTGTGCACGTGTCCAACAGTTGGCACGCCAGCTGTGCACGTGCAGAAGGGGGTGGTTCCCCCCGCCTGGCAACGGCGCACAACACGGATGGCGGACACCTGCCCGACGTGCAACGGAAAGGCCTCGCCACCGCGTTTAGAGCTGGGCTGTACGCCAAGGCTGCGGCATTCTCATGCGAGTGGGTAGCAAAGTCTGGGATTCCATTCACACTACATTCCTAATGCTGTCAGTAAGTGCACGTGAGCCGCTATTTGTGTGGGACCTTATCGTTAGAACAGTGAAGCTTAGCGATACTCTTGGGTTCGATATAGTGCTGTCAATAATTCGGCAAGCCGGCCCGAGTGGCCGACAGGTTCTAGGCGCTACAGTCTGGAACCGCGCACCGCTACGGTAGCAGGTTCGAATCCTGCCTCGGGCATGGATGTGTGTGATGTCCTTAGGCTAATTAGGTTTAAGTAGTTCTAAGTTCTAGGGGACTGATGACCTCAGGAGTTGAGTCCCATAGTGCTCAGACCCATTTGAACCATTTGAATTCGGCAAACTGTTGATCTACACTCCTGGAAATGGAAAAAAGAACACATTGACACCGGTGTGTCAGACCCACCATACTTGCTCCGGACACTGCGAGAGGGCTGTACAAGCAATGATCACACGCACAGCACAGCGGACACACCAAGAACCGCGGTGTTGGCCGTCGAATGGCGCTAGCTGCGCAGCATTTGTGCACCGCCGCCGTCAGTGTCAGCCAGTTTGCCGTGGCATACGGAGCTCCATCGCAGTCTTTAACACTGGTAGCATGCCGCGACAGCGTGGACGTGAACCGTATGTGCAGTTGACGGACTTTGAGCGAGGGCGTATAGTGGGCATGCGGGAGGCCGGGTGGACGTACCGCCGAATTGCTCAACACGTGGGGCGTGAGGTCTCCACAGTACATCAATGTTGTCGCCAGTGGTCGGCGGAAGGTGCACGTGCCCGTCGACCTGGGACCGGACCGCAGCGACGCACGGATGCACGCCAAGACCGTAGGATCCTACGCAGTGCCGTAGGGGACCGCACCGCCACTTCCCAGCAAATTAGGGACACTGTTGCTCCTGGGGTATCGGCGAGAACCATTCGCAACCGTCTCCATGAAGCTGGGCTACGGTCCCGCACACCGTTAGGCCGTCTTCCGCTCACGCCCCAACATCGTGCAGCCCGCCTCCAGTGGTGTCGCGACAGGCGTGAATGGAGGGACGAATGGAGACGTGTCGTCTTCAGCGATGAGAGTCGCTTCTGCCTTGGTGCCAATGATGGTCGTATGCGTGTTTGGCGCCGTGCAGGTGAGTGCCACAATCAGAACTGCATACGGCCGAGGCACACAGGGCCAACACCCGGCATCATGGTGTGGGGAGCGATCTCCTACACTAGCCGTACACCACTGGTGATCGTCGAGGGGACACTGAATAGTGCACGGTACATCCAAACCGTCATCGAACCCATCGTTCTACCATTCCTAGACCGGCAAGGGAACTTGCTGTTCCAACAGGACAATGCACGTCCGCATGTATCCCGTGCCACCCAACGTGCCCTAGAAGGTGTAAGTCAACTACCCTGGCCAGCAAGATCTCCGGATCTGTCCCCCATTGAGCATGTTTGGGACTGGATGAAGCGTCGTCTCACGCGGTCTGCACGTCCAGCACGAACGCTGGTCCAACTGAGGCGCCAGGTGGAAATGGCATGGCAAGCCGTTCCACAGGACTACATCCAGCATCTCTACGATCGTCTCCATGGGAGAATAGCAGCCTGCATTGCTGCGAAAGGTGGATATACACTGTACTAGTGCCGACATTGTGCATGCTCTGTTGCCTGTGTCTATGTGCCTGTGGTTCTGTCAGTGTGATCATGTGATGTATCTGACCCCAGGAATGTGTCAATAAAGTTTCCCCTTCCTGGGACAATGAATTCACGGTGTTCTTATTTCAATTTCCAGGAGTGTATTTTATTGGGTGTAAATATCTGTGCAGCAACTGGCGCGAGAAGCCTGGCTGAGTACGTTTCTTTCACTTTGGAGAAGATTATAACACGTTACGAAACGTTTCCACAGATTTAAACTTTCTCAGCTCGGCCAGAGAAGATTCATGACAGTTAAAGTGGTTATAAAGCGCCTGTTTCGCGCGCTGCTACGAGTCGGTGACCATTCACAAAATGCACTTTTGTTTAAGTTAAAGTGACTTCTTTCGACCTATTGAGCATATGCATTTCGAATGCAATGCTCCGATCTTATCCATCTGCGCCTCTCGCACAGTACTTCGAACCTTCAGTTTGCTAGCACACTAATTCTATCTCACTTTCCAAGCTCCACGGCAGTTCCCCTGCGAAAGACAAGCTTCGCGCTCGACTGCCGGTCAGGCACATAGTTTCAATCTACCGGGAAGAACATCGATGCCACGAAGCTAAGGATCCGACTAATAGACGCATGCTGGATGGGTCCTTTAATTATACTGCATCCTGCAATACACACACCGAACGAGGTGATGCAGTGTTTAGCACACTGGCCTCGCATTCGGGAGGACGACGGTTCAAACCCGCGCCCGGCCAATCTGATTTAAGTTTTCCGTGATTTCCCTCAATCAAATGTTCAAATGTGTGTGAATTTCTAAGGGACCAAACTGCTGGGGTCATCGGACCCTAGATTTACACACTACTTAAACTAACATATGCTAAGAACAACACACACACCCATTCGTGAGGGAGAACTCTAACCTCCGACGGGAGGGGCCGCGCAGTCAGTGACATGGCGCCTCTAACCACGCGGCTTCCCTCTGTCGCTACAGGCAAGTGCCGGGATGGTTCCTTTGAAAGGGCACGGCCGATTTCCTTCCCCAACCTTCCCTCATCCCATGGGACTGACGACCTCGCTGTTTGGTCCCCTACCCCAAATCAACCAACCAACCAACGACATGCATTATGAACACCTGTTTAATACGGTATTTGTCCACCTTCGGAACGCAATCCCGCAACAAGTCTGTGTGGCGGTTTCGTTTCGTAAGTTTCCTGAGGTATATGGCACTTGATGTCTACGCACAGGACACGTAATTACCGCAAATTATACGACAGTGGTTTGCTGGTGCGGAGATGGAGTCCAGTAGCATCCCAAATGAGTTTCGACGTGTTCAGATGGGACAATGTTGATTGCCAATACATCATCGTTAATTCATTACTAGCGCCTCAAACCATTGTAGCACGATTCTGGCCTAGTAACATGGGCAGTTATCCTGCTGGAAGATTCCATCGCATTCGGGTAGAACACCAAGCGTGGAGAGATGCGGGTGGTCTGCAATATTATTCACGTAGTCCGCAGTTATTCTGTTTTCGATTACTACCACAGGTTCGCCGGCCGCTGTTCTAGGCGCTTCAGTCCGGAACCGTGCTGCTGCGTCGGTCGCAGGTTCGAATCCTGCCCCCGGCATGGATGTGTGTGATGTCCTAAGTCTCGGGGACTGATGCCCTCAGATGTTAAGTCTCATAGTGCTTAGAGCCATTTGAACCATTTGAACTACCACAGGTTCCGTGGAAACCCAGATGAAAGTCCCCCTTTAACATTATACTGCCCACATCTGCCTGCGTCCGTCGACCGGTGCATGTTTCTACCAGGCGCTCGCCTATATGGTGGCGTACCTGGACACGACTATGTAACGACTGGTGTAAAAAAGACACGTGACTCATTCGACCAGGCGACACGTCTTCATTGACCCACTGTCCAGACTCAAATGATACAGTGCCTATTGCAATCGTAATCTACGATATCGCTGAGTAAACTTGGCAAAACGTTGGCCGCATCTTGCGTAGACCGAAGTCAACAACATGCCATGAAAGTTGTGCTCCAAACACCTGCGCCTGTACCAGATGTTTCACAGCCTTCCTCATTTACAGAGCAGTCAAGCCTTCGACCACCACGTCCTGCAGGGAGATGTGGACATCCAACATCTGGCCGCACAGTCGTGGTTTCACCGTCCTTCAGCCACTTTCCAAAGACGCTTACGACAGGAGACGCGAACAGTCGACCAGCTTCGCTGGTTTCCTGACGTTCGTACGCAGGCGCCGGACCATAAGGTAAGTTATTTATTTTTCTGCGTTTAATTCAACAAAAATGAAAATAAAGCGCTGACGAGAACTACTTTCCTAACCCATGTTGCACGGGAACTTATGAAGTCCCAAATAGAAAGGGGAGATCAGAAGGCGTGGAGTTCCACGACGTGGAATGGAGGAGAATGTAAACAGGCCGCCAGAGGAAAAAGGGAGAAAGAGGAAAGTGTTACGAATGTGGAACAGCACCAGGAAGTGGTGTGTTAGGCGTGGTAAGTGGACATGCCCCGATCATTACAAGGAAGTTTGCGTCAATTGTATGAAAAGTGAGGATTGAAATAATACATGTGTCAAAAAGTAGTTATGGTAGCATTGGTGTAACTATTGTAGCCGGCCGAAGTGGCCGAACGGTTCTAGGGGCTACAATCTGGAACCGCGCAACCGCTACGGTCGCAGGTTCAAATCCTGCCTCGGGCATGGATGTGTGTGTTGTCCTTAGGTTAGTTAGGTTAAAGTAGTTCTAAGTTCTAGGGGACTGATGACCTCAGAAGTTAAGTCCCATAGTCCTGAGAGCCATTTGAACAATTTGAACTAGAGTTGTTATTCACTTTTACTGCAATATAAGTTCACCTTTGATTGTTTTCATTAAAATAAGTTACGTGTGGATCTTATAATAGGTGTAGCACGTTCGCGTGTGGAGTTAAGTAATTAACTGAATTCGACATCATTATAGATATGTACATTCTATTTCGTTTCACAGTTGTTATAATAACCTTGAAAATTATGGTGGGTGACAGCTGTCGGCAACGCGATCAGTAATGTGGCGGAAATTCACGCGACTATTGCAAGGTTAAAAATAACAAAACAAAGCGTTCTGTTCATTCACCGTTAAAGCTACTGGAAATGGAACTATCGAAGATGGCTCTGAGCACTACGAGACTTAACATCGGAGGTCATCAGTCCCCTAGAACTTAGAACTATTTAAACCTAACTAACCTAAGGACATGACACACATCCATGCCCGAGGCAGGATTCGAACCTGCGACCGTAGCGGTTCCAGACTGAAGCGCCTAGAACCGCTCGGTCACAGCGGCCGGAAACTATCGAAGAGAATGTGCAACACGTAAATTGTGTAAACAATATTGCCCTCACGAACGACGAAGTGTATCCCACCGTTAAATATGTTATCGTTTGTATGCTGCCAACTGTAACATATTAACATTAGTCACACAAGTAACACGCGGCAGAAGAGTCACAACTACTTTCGAAGAATGCCTTGCTTCTATTACGGAATCAATAGTGAATAAATGACAGACAACAAAAAGAGTTTGCGGAAGATGTGAAAATGACATATAACAAACAGCAATGTGCTGCAGGTTTTGCCTGGGATTTTTGGAAGGCGCCTCTGGACATGCAGGGCTGCGTCCGTTTACTGAGCTTCCCCAAGCGGAGCAGGCAGCCAACCAGCCAGCCGGCTGCACTCATAACATCGTTGCTGGAGCGCAACACCGCACGAGCTCCAGGGTAAGGGAGGGGGCACTTACTGTTAGCAGCGTGCGGCCCCGCTCAGTATAAAGGCGTCTCCAATAAACAATTCTCGTTCCGCTATAAAGGGACAGGTCGGAAAATCTGACTTAACCGGATTTTCTGTGGGGAGTGCGTTAGATGCGCGGAAAGAAAATATGAACACAGGTCCACTGTCTGTTCTTGAAATCTCGACAACACGCTTTTAAGTTACACACATCCACAGGCGTTTGCAACGGGTGGCTATTGCCCACGTCTGAAACCCTGGGGGTATAGGCTTAATATTTATTTCAGTTTTCTCGTGCAATTTTAGAAACGTTTGTCTGTGATCCTACTAAATAGTAGATTCAGCATTGCCACGATAGGAAATGCTGTTCCTTTTAAAGAAAGTTTACTTCCGTTTCTCCACTTTGAGAAGTATGAATTTCGCCATTTTCCACTACTTATTTTTGTCGTTACAGATTTTTAATTTTCAGTGAATGGTTCAAATGGCTCTGAGCACTATGGGACTTAACATCTATGGTCATCAGTCCCCTAGAACTTAGAACTACTTAAACCTAACTAACCTAAGGACAGCACACAACAGCCAGCCATCACGAGGCAGAGAAAATCCCTGACCCCACCGGGAATCGAACCCGGGAACCCGGGCGTGGGAAGCGAGAACGCTACCGCACGACCACGAGATGCGGTAATTTTCAGTGACAATCTGACATTATTTATGTACTAATAAAAATATTTCTAGTGAATAGTTAATTATTGAATTAATCATATAAAGTAATTTCAGACCGTTAAATCAAAACGTGGCTATTACATTCATTTTAACTCTTTGAACTCACGAAATGTGGTCTCTCACAACGCGCAAAAATTTTCGAATTCTGCTTACAAGATAACTTCTGGTGCAATGCTTCTACAGTTCCATCTAGCCACACTAAGTCACCAATCCTACAACGTTTTGCCGTCGGTGGCATTATCGCCTTCTTTGTTTTGTTGCTGACGCGTGTTATTGATACGTGTTGGTGTCTACCAGACCATGCCTCGTAAATACAGTACGTGCTGTAACTGTTTTCTTCTGTACAGTACAAAATGTGTTTGCAGGTACGTGTCAGTTTTAACGAAAGTTTGACGAAATTATTAGTAGCCGTCAGGGGAAGATCTGTGACGTTGGTCATGAAATACGAAAAAAATCGACGATTTTATAATAGCCAGTGACCACAGTTCTGTTAGCGGAGGGGCATTCAGAGGTAGAACTTCAGGGCTATCGTGGTG
Organism: Schistocerca americana; assembly: GCF_021461395.2. NCBI lineage: Eukaryota > Metazoa > Arthropoda > Insecta > Orthoptera > Acrididae > Schistocerca > Schistocerca americana. Next base: position 892,521,689 of record NC_060119.1, on the reverse strand, counting down.
GGGATCTTTCTGTGACTCCAATAAAAAATTTAAAGTGTTAGTTAAAATCAAATGTGTCCTGAGTGGTGATAAAGAAAAATGTAGAGCCCAGCACTGAATGTTAGCTTTGCAGACTTTCTTTTTGTATCTACAGAGAACAATTTTTATGTGCCAGTTTAAACCCTGGTATTTAGTTTTATGTGAAAATTTACTTGCTACAGAGATACTATAAAAATGTGTCTGAGCACTATGGGACTTAACAGCTGAGGTCATCAGTCCCCTAGAATTTAGAACTGCTTAAACCTAACTAACTTAAGGACATCACACACATCCATGCCCGAGGCAGGATTCGAACCTGTGACCGTAGCAGTCGCGCGGTTCCGGACTGAAGCGCCTAGAACCGCACGGCCACAGAGGCTGGCAGAGATAATATAATTTTTCAGAATGTAGAACTGAGTTATCCAACATTTCGTTTGTGTGTACCATTTAAAAAATCGTGGGTGATAGAAAGTAAAATACTGCAGACTTTACTTAATTCAACAAAATCCACTAGTATTTAAACAACAATTAAATAATTGTAAAAATGAACGCTAAATTAAAAATTTCTAATGATTTGCGCCTTAAATTTCTGTTTCAACATAAAGAGGTTCGAGAGACCACATCGCGTATGTAGTTTACATTACAGGAAAGTCACGTCGTGCGAGATGCGACGGTGCAACACAAACGCACTGTTTAAAGCCTAACCCGATTGTACACGAGATGGCACGAATTGTGTTCCCCAGGAAAGAGACTCCAGTGAGGTAACAAGAAACTCGAAGGAACACATAATGCAGTGTTTACTCCTGTGTATGGGGTGGGAGACGTGTGGAGGGAACAAGCTACGACTGCTCATCACAGTGTAGGCGGCGCACTAGAACGAACACAGGTTCACAATGATTAGTACAATTCTGTACTGCTACGGCACGCCTTATTGATTCCTAGCCATAAACTTCCACCACTTCCTGCTCTACCGGAAAGTATCAAGTTATACATGTACATCTACATTTATACTCTGCAAGCCACCCAACGGTGTGTGGTGGAGGGCACTTTACGTGCCACTGCCATTATCTCCCTTTCCTGCTCCAGTCGCGTATGGTTCGCGCAAAGAACGACTGCCGGAAAGCCTCTGTGTGCGCTCGAATCTCTCTAATTTTACATTCGTGATCTCTTCGGGAGTATAAGTAGGGGGAAGCAATATATTCGATACCTCATCCAGAAACGCACCCCCTCGAAACCTGGACAGCAAGCTGCACCGCGTTGCAGAGCGCCTCTCTTGCAGAGTCTGCCACTTGAGTTTGCTAAACATCTCCGTAATGCTATCACGCTTACCAAATAACCCAGTGACGAAACGCGCCGCTCTTCTTTGGATCTTGTCTATCTCCCCTGTCAACCCGACCTGGTACGGATCCCACACTGATGAGCAATACTCAAGTATAAGTCGAACGAGTGTTTTGTAAGCCACCTCCTTTGTTGATGGACTACATTTTCTAAGGACTCTCCCAATGAATTTCAACCTGGCACCCGCCTTACCAACAATTAATTTTATATGATCATTCCACTTCAAATCATTCCGTACGCATACTCCCAGATATTTTACAGAAGTAACTGCTACCAGTGTTTGTTCCGCTATCATATAATCATACAATAAAGGATCCTTCTTTCTATGTATTCGCAATACTTTACATTTGTCTATGTTAAGGGTCAGTTGCCACTCCTTGCACCAAGTGCCTATCCGCTGCAGATCTTCCTGCATTTCGCTGCAATTTTCTAATGCTGCAACTTCTCTGTATACTACAGCATCATCCGCGAAAAGCCGCTGGAACTTCCGACACTATCTACTAGGTCATTTATATATATTGTGAAAAGCAATGGTCCCATAACACTCCCCTGTGGCACGCCAGAGGTTACTTTAACGTCTGTAAACGTCTCTCCATTGAGAACAACGTGCTGTGTTCTGTTTGCTAAAAACTCTTCAATCCAGCCACACAGCTGGTCTGATATTCCGTAGGCTCCTACTTTGTTTATCAGGTGACAGTGCGGAACTGTATCGAACGCCTTCCGAAAGTCGAGGAAAATGGCATCTACCTGGGAGCCTGTATCTAATATTTTCTGGCTCTCATGAACAAATAAAGCGAGTTGGGTCTCACACGATCGCTGTTTCCGGAATCCATGATGATTCCTACACAGTAGATTCTGGGTTTCCGGAAATGACATGATACGCGAGCAAGAAACATATTCTAAAATTCTACAACAGATCGATGTCAGAGATATAGGCCTATAGTTTTGCGCATCTGCTCGACGACCCTTCTTGTAAACTGGGACTACCTGTGCTCTTTTCCAATCATTTGGAACCTTCCGTTCCTCTAGAGGTACTTGCGGTACACGGCTGTTAGAAGGGGGGGCCAAGTTCTTTCGCGTACTGTATGTACACTACTTCCAAAGCATATTGTACTATCGTCAGTCATAAACACAGCTATCCGGATTACGCTTAATAACAAAGGTTACTCGGCCGAAGCCTTTTGATCTCATACGGTTGTTTACCGGCTGTGAAAGGCCAGATTACGAATGATAACCTGGCAACAGCCCTTTGAGTTTCCGTCACAGAAACGTGAACTGTGGTGAGGAGCTAGTGCGGCCGTAATTGCACGGCTGACGGATGAGTGGTCCTGCTAGCCTGGGAGTAGAACGGGGCCGCTCCGTGTCTCTGGTTACGGCCTTGGCGCGGCGGGCTGTTTAGCACCCCGCCACGGCTCGGGTTCTCATGCTACAAGGAGCCACGGCGAAACCACTGCTGCCGGCACTGCGCAGGCACGTTTGCCGAACCCGGGATTACAGTGTGTCCACAGAGAAGGAGAAAGGCGCGAATAAAGCCACTGAAAACAGCCTATTTGTTTACGAATATAAAAAAAAAAATGTAGGGACGAAAAGCAAGTAAGGACCACCAAGGACTCGCGCAAAATTAAAACGGTTTTCATGTAGACACACGGAAAAAAGTATTCATACACCGTTTTTCATGTAGAGTAGCTTTATTTTTTAGAACTAAAGACCACAACCAGAGATATTATTTGTTAAACTAACAGGATGAGATTGATTTCCTTCCTCATCTGAGCAGATTAAAGGGTTAACAAAATTAGCCTTCTTCTGCAAAATGTAAATAAAAATACTGTACCAGCTGGCTTCACATAGTGGAGAAAAACTATTCATACGTACAAACAAAATTACAATATACATAAATATAATGACGATGTTAGTACTTTGTACGCGTTCCTCTTCTATGTGTCACTTCTCTTTGGTACGGAATGAACTAGATTTTTGTTAGTCTCTGAGGTAATATTTTGTCATTTTTGTTGTATAACGTAGTTTCTGAGCAGTCTTACCTCGTATTTCACGTTTTAAGACCATTCTTTCAGGACTACTCCAAATATTGGATTGAGGTCTGCACTCTGTGCTGGAAGTTTGAAAACATGGGAATGTGGTACAACGACCACAAACGAACAATTTCCGCTGTAAGCTTACGATCATTATTTTGTTGAAAGCAGTAATCTGTATCTGAACCCATGCTATCAACACTTTTTTTGCAGATTTTCCTTTATGGTATTTAAATACTGAAATCTATCCATAATCAAGTTACCTTCAACAACAACAAGTTCCCCTACTCAAGACGTAGCCATACATCCCCCACACCATAATTCCTCCACCACCGTGCTTTACTGTAGGTTGAGTGTCTTTGGGATACAGCTCAGTATCTGGTCGTCTCCGCACCAAAATACTGCCATCATTTGCATTTACTTTCGTCTGTAAACAGTACCTTGTCCTAGAAACTAGAATTCTTACTTATATGCTCTAGAGCAAATTCACATCTCAATTCCTTATTCTTCTTGCTGATGTATGCTTTCCTCTCAGTACCCTACATCCATAACCTGCAGTACTTAAAATACAGGAAACAGTCGATGGTGTGATTTCCTTCCCGAATTGATAACTAATGCATAAGCTGTCAATTTAGCAACTTTTTTACCATCCTTACTAACATAATTCGTTTCTCTGCGTTAGTTTCTGTGGTTGACCTCTTCTTTCGCTTTAATGAGAGTGTTTCTAGCTCCAAAACGCGTTATTACTGGATCGCACAGTTGCCCGGCTTCCGCCAATAATATCGGCTACTTCTGAAAATCATTTTCCCATTTTCATGTTGGGAGATGACTATTTGCCTTTCTCCTACAGTTGCATGCTCCCCTTCGCGGTTCATTCTGCTGTTGCACGGCACACCGCTTATCAGAACTAATTAGTGCCGCGCGGTTTAAGGATTGAGCGGCCGCTCCCGCCGGAGGTTCGAGTCCTCCCTCGGACACACGCACACACAACCAACATGCACCATGTGCAGCTTGCAAGTGGTTCGTTAGTCGTTTCAATGTTTACATTTCTAGAAGTGTGTGAAACCAGGTAGTACAGAATTTTTACTTACTTTTTGGAGAAGGCTTATTTAGTTAATCCTTTCAAATGTGGTGATTAGGAACGAAACCGCATACTCTTACTCTACCAAATGACTTCTCCGGTTGTGATCCTTAGTTCTAATAAATAAATTTATTCTACATGAACAAAAGGATATGAATTCTTTTTTCCATGACTGCGTTTCCACACTCGCTACAAAACGGTATGCTACTGTGGACGTAAAACATGTGCGTGTCACGATCACTGGTGAAATAACGTATATTTGTCGTAGTAATATTAGGGCGGGTCTTAATAATAACCGAGGGACGAAACTCGACGAGTGATGTATTGAATGAAACAGGAAAAATGATAACTCCTTCTCAGGAAGTGCGTCTAGTAGTTTTGCAAATGACGTTTTTGGCTGGATTAAAATGAGCGCTAACTTATACGCCACTCTGAATTTAGAACATTCTCAAGTGTGTGATACGAGACTGAATTAAAACGAAACAAAAGTGAAATCACCCAGAGTATGGGAACCAAAAAGTAAATATGCATCCCGAGTGAGGAAAACCCTGCCGACTGTACAACTGGACAAAGAAATAGTGTAATTTCCGACAACATTTCTCGCAGGGGAAAACAGCGGTCAAGCTAAAATACTTTTAAATGGATTACAAACATAACAATAACATAATGGAAACAAAACATTTCTTCGCCATGGTTACCTGTTTCTATCAGAATGCGACTATTTTCAGACGATTTATACTATGATGGTAGGCGGTACGTTAACATTAACATTAATCTTAATGCTTGGTGAGCTCAGTCAGCATTGCTAGTTTCTTGGTACACTATTTCTGTAAAAATAGATTAAAACACTCTTGAACGCAATAAAATATTTATTTGCAGTATTTCCGGTTTCGGTCAGATTGTGACCATCGTCAGACAACTTATATCATGGTGGTAGGCGGTGGCTGTGAACGGAGCCGGTGTAACTCCACGAACGTCAACTGTAGTGGTTGAAAACCACTTATACCATGATGGAAGGCGGTAGTGACTACAACTGACATTCGTGGTCACGCAACCTGACCACGGTTGGCGTTCGTGGAGTCACAACATCCGCTCCGTTCACCGCCACCACCTACCACCATGATACAAAAGGTCTGACGATGGTCACAGTATGACCGGAACCGGAACCACTGCAAATAAATATCTAATTGCTTTCGAGAAACTAGCAATGCTGACTGAGCTCACCAAGCATTAAGATGGCTATATTAACGCTAACGTACGCGTTGACGGCGGCAAGAAAGAGGCTGCAGGCTTTTGAGGGGGGAAAATGCCGAAGATTTCGTGGGCGAAACGGAAGAAGTGCTATGAAGGACGTGACAAAGGAAACCACATTTAAAAGTACCGCCACCAGAAGAAACAGCATGGACAGCCACTTACTGGGACACTAAAGACTGCATTTTGATTATAATAATAACGTCGTGTGACGAGGGCATCCCGGTCGGGTAGACCGTTCGCCTGGTGCAAGTCTTTCGATTTGACGCCACTTCGGCGACTTGCGCGTCGATGGGGATGAAATGATGATGATTAGGAAAACACAACACCCAGTCCCTGGGCGGAGAAAATCTCCGATCCAGCAGGGAATCGAACCCGGGTCCTTAGAATTGACATTCTTTCGCGCTGACCACTCAGTTACCGGGGGCGGACCTACATTTTGATTAAAATAACTTTATGATTGACGTTTCAGCGAGTCGAGTGGTAGAGGCCGGGCTCCAGCCAGTCGCAACTATTTCTTAGGCTCCACATGGCTATTGTCGAAGCGGCGCAAGAAGTTCCCTGATACCTCGAAGCGCTGTTGTCAGCTTTCAGCTGCGACGCGCTAATGGCCGCAGGCGGAAACAGTAGCCGTCCACTGAGCTGTGACAACAATGAGGCGTTGCCACTGGGACGTTTACAAAATCGCGTTTCTGTATTGGTTGATGTACCGGGTGATCAAAAAGTCAGTATAAATTTGAAAACTGAATAAATCACGGATGTAGATAGAGAGGTACAAATTGACACACATGCTTGGAATGACATGGGGTTTTATTAGAACCAAAAAAATACAAACGTTCAAAAAATGTCCGACAGATGGAGCTTCATCTGATCAGAATAACAATAATTAGTATAACAAAGTAAGACAAAGCAAAGATGATGTTCTTTACAGGAAATGCTCAATATGTTCACCATCATTCCTCAACAATAGCTGTAGTCGAGGAATAATGTTGTGAACAGCACTGTAAAGCATGTCCGGAGTTATGGTGAGGCATTGGCGTGGGATGTTGTCTTTCAGCATCCCTAGAGATGTCGGTCGATAACGATACACTTTCGACTTCAGGTAACCCCAAAGCCAATAATCGCACGGACTGAGGTCTGCGGTCCTGGGAGGCCAAGCATGACGATAGTGGCGGCTGAGCACACGCACACGATCATCACCAAACGACGCTCGCAAGAGACCTTTCACGCGTCTAGCAATATGGGGTGGTTCTAATGAAACCCCATGTCATTCCAAGCACGTGTGTCAATTTTTACCTCTCTATCTACATTATTCCGTGGTTTATTACGTTTTCAAACTTATACTGACTTTTTGATCACCCGGTACATCCACGAAGCTGCCTAGACCAGCCCACTGCAATTTTCAGGTATCAAGTAGCTGTACGTTGTTGTTGTGGTCTGACTGGTTTGATGCAGCTCTCCATGCTACTCTATCCTATGCAAGCTTCTTCATCTCCCAGTACCTACTGCAACCTACATCCTTCAGAATCTGCTTAGTGTATTCATCTCTTGGTCTCCCTCTGCAATTTTTACCCCTCCACGCTTCCCTCCAATACTAAATTGGTGATCCCTTGATGCCTGAGAACATGTCCTACCAACCGATCCCTTCTTCTAGTTAAGGTGTGCCACAAATTTCTCTTCTCCCCAATTCTATTCAATACCTCCTCATTAGTTATGTGATCTACCCATCTAATCTTCAGCGTTCTTCTGTAGCACCACATTTCGAAAACTTCTATTCTCTTCTCGTTTATCATCTACGAGCGCAATGCAGCGCATTGCCGGGCGAAGCAGACTCCAAGGGCCGGGCTGCGCAGACTGGCCGCGCGGTTTGAGGCGCCATGTCACGGACTGCGCGGCCCCTCCCGCCGGAGGTTCGAGTCCTCTCTCGAGCATGGGTGTGTGTGTTGTCCTTGGCGTAAGTTAGTTTAACTAGAGTGTAAGTCTAGGGACCGATGACCTCAAGCAATTTGGTCCCTTTGGAACTCGTGTACATTTGAACATTCCACGGGCCGGAAGGAGCCAGACTGTACACGAGTTCCAAAGGGAATATATATATATATATATATATATATATATATATATATATATATATATATTGTTTGGTGCACGCGCAATTATCGGACGCATGAGCACGTGGAATGTTGTGTACATGCCGCCAACTGTGCCCCCCACCACGGACGTCTTTCGGTCCAAGTCCTCACATAACCGTAAACCGCCATTGCTCGCCGGCCTTAAGAGAATGGAAGCACGAGGCCTCTTCACGGTGCTGGACATGCATCGACACTGCTGGCCTGGTGGTTGCTGCAGCAGCCATGCGGAAGGCCAGCCAAGGCCGGCACACCAAGCGTGACTGCCCGCTGCTACAGCGGCACACATTCCACACTGCTGGGATTTAAAGCAAAATTACTGATTCTCATTCACCTCACTTCAGGATACGGCGCTCCCATCTCTAAGGCCGGTATTACACTGTCAAATTTCTTTGTCAAAGATATTTGATGGTGTAATAGGGAACTTTGTCAAATGTCGTCCAATATTTGATCAAATCTAGGGCCTCGCTGTAGATTTGATCAAAGAAGTCGCTTGTCTTCTGTTCACTGCAATGTGACATGTTACCACATGGAGCGCTAGCATCGCTGCAACGTTCTGTCGTCTGTAATGTTTTTATAAACATTGCCGGTAAATACAACTGGTGTGTGCCGACAACTACAAAATTAATAGAGATGTACGAAGCTGATGAGGCGCTTTACAACGTGAGGCACCTTGAATACAAAAATAGATTAAGAAGATTGGAGACCTGACCTAACCTACCGCTCTCCTGTAGCAAGGAATCGGAGTGTTACAGTGGGCCTGTCTTCTGCAGATGTAGCAGTTCTTAAGTGAATATTGTGATTTGTGATATGAGGACACACTTCACTGAGCACATACAGAAATGTATGCTCATCTATTCTTAAGTAATTGATGTACGACTTGACGTCCTCCACTATAAGCTCACGTAACAAGTTTTGTTGAATGCTTTTATCGTGTCGCCGTAAAACCCACGGGTTCACCCAGGTATGTTTCCTTTTCTTCCCCCGCTTCTCTACCGCATGTGCACACAGTGCAATTGTGGTACATGCAACTGCTGCGGTTAATAACAAGTTGATGTTGTCAGCCATCTTGAACTTTGACGAAAAATATGATGACAGTGTAATACCCCTTCTAGCGCTACGTCAAAGATCTTTGTCAAATATATTTGACGGAATATTTGACCACATCTTTGATCAAATCTTAGACAAAAAAATTTGACAGTGTAATACCGGCCTAAGTAACGCCGTAGTCTCTTCTTAGGATTCTCCACTTCTCCCATTTGTTGTACGAGTTTGGACACTTTTTATCCAGTTGCTTCAATCTACAATTCGTATTTCACGGTTTCTCCTCTTCCGTCGTCAGTTTTAGTTCTCGTCAAATGGGCCATTTCCGTTCTCTGTATTCAGCATACGTTATTTTTACCGTTGCCAGCCATTAGAACTGTATAACTACAGGAGCTTTATTCTGTTTTCTTGCCCCTTCTTTCTTTTTAACGTATCACAGCCTTGTATTAAACGTTGTAAATCCGGCAAGCAGTATCTCTAGGAGCTATCGTGGCTAATTTCACAACCCAAGTAACAGAATGACTGAACTTTCTAAGAAGGCACCCAACGGAATAATATCTTTAGATCCTCTTTTGGTAATTTCACACACTTCGTCAGTTTTTATTTCATACGATTCTTAAACATAGTAGATGCAACTAGACATCCTTATTTTACCCCTTTCTTTATTAAAATTGCAGCAGGCTTTGTTTTCCCACATTTCTAACAAAATTTGAGACTTCTCATATCTTTACTTTTACTGTTAGGATAATCACTACCTTCTTATGCAAACAATAAGCATTTTTGAAATAAATATTAAGTTTTAGTCTTGCCCCTCAGATAGCACTTTGGTTTTTCCGAATGAGTATTTCTTAAATTCGTTGTGATTCTTTTTTCGTATTCTTATATGTGGTATTAATTCAATTATCGCAATCTACTTTCTAAAAAAAAAAAAAAAAAAAAAAAAAAAAAAAAAAAAAAAAAAAAAAAAAAATTACTTCAGGAGTTTTCCATTTATCTGTGTTTTAAAATGTAGAACCCTGCTATGGTACAGTATATCATTTTGCGTTTTCTTCATTCACTGTAAATGATTTTTTGTTCTTCGCGTATTTTGAAAATACTTGAAGCTGAACATCAACACACTTCTTTCAAAATTCCATACTAGTTCACCCTTGCTGTCTTTAATCCATCTATACACATGCTGTGCGCCTACTGCCTTGTTCTCCGTCTTATTAAGCCGTATTAAGAGTTTTAGGAAATTATGTCTGTCGCAAGCATTTATTAATACATCCCAAGCATGCATGCCGAGTGGCAGTATCTTCTTCTTTCCCCAATTTCTTTTTCCATTATATCTCTATTGTCGATTTCTATCTAAAGGAATTATTTTTATATCTCTTCAGTATCAGTTCTCAGTCGTGGTTTGCTTCCTGGTTTTAGCTAAGAGCTTCTGTTCTGTTACTCTTCTAGTAATTTTCCTCGCTGAATCATAAATATATCATGGCAAGTAATAAATGTAAGAAGCTGAAAGAACAGTGTCAAATGGCTCTGAGCACTATGGAACTTAACATCTATGGTCATCAGTCCCCTAGAACTTAGAACTACTTAAACCTAACTAACCAAAGGACAGCACACAACACCCAGTCATCACGAGGCAGAGAAAATCCCTGACCCCGCCGGGAATCGAACCCGGGAACCCGGGCGTGGGAAGCGAGAACGCTACCGCACGACCACGAGGTGTGGACGAAAGAACAGCGTCAGGCATCTTAAAACTGAGACAAGTCGGCCAAGGAAACAAACGCTGACAAACAGCCAAGTTCGTAGGCATTTATTTTGTCGTCCTGTGATGAGAGCTCTGGGAGACTCCCTCTAAATTAAACTTATGATTCTTCATGGAGTCCAGCCACATGGAAAGCAAAATTACTCATGTGTCATTAATTATAAACTACAGTAGGAGAATGCTCGTTACCTGACAAATACCTGAATCACCTGTTACGTGTAATGGAGACAAACCTCTGTCATGATCTACAGCGTATCACTGCTAGAACTAGTGCAAACACTCCACATTACATTGATACTTGTTTCCTTAATCTAAATTCTGCACCAGGATAAAATCTACCTCGAGGGACCGATACAGGATGCTATGACAGGCAAGTCGTGAAAGTAGCGTTCAAGGAATCTCAGATATAGTTACCTTTTTCCCCCCACATATATCACTGCTGTAGTTAGTTAAACAGCCGTCGGTGTCACCACCAATTCGTGAAGCTCCGAAAGGAAACATCATCTGCATTGTTCATCAACTGTATATCCCGTCGCTAGTACCTAACAGTTAAAATAGTCCAGACAGAGAAGGGGCGACATGTCTTAATCATACCTCGCATAATATAATTATAGGGCCCAAACTAAATGGCAAGAAGGCATTTTTCGAGCCCACATTTTACCCTATTTAAATTACTTGGCATTTGACAGTGAACGGTGTGAACCGGCAGTTCCCACACAGGAATGGTAGTATTGTCGGCTCGCACTGTGTTGCCACTTCTGTTGTACAAAGAAGCACTGTGCGTGACAGTTCTCAAGTAGCAAACTCTCCTGGACGCGAACACTTCGCCTATTTCCAGCCATAATTAAACTTAATTCTAGATATCTGATACGCTTAGAGGCACTATAGATACCTTTACCATATGTAAAATTTAGATTTTTCGCGCAGAATGGCTACTACTTTAAAAAAAAACCTGAGAATTCCACGTATAGAGAGGAAGATGGTATCATAAAAAGCTTCTGATAAATTAACGGAGGGGGAGGAGGAGGAGGGCATCTAGCAATAACGATTTTTCTTTCCTCTCGGCTGAGATACACTAGCCATAAGCATTTGTTTAACCGCGATTTTTGAAACATCGATAATTTAAATGGAATGATATTCATATAATAAACACACTTTGAAACATCAAGTATTTTAAAATATGAGATTTACAGGGCTCAGTAAAAATAAATTTCAATGCTAGGTTAAAAACACACAATTCCCTGATATTTTATGAAATTCCCTGAGGCGGCACTGATTTTTCCCGGTAAAATATAATCCTCTGAGAATTTAAGGTTTTCCTGAAGAAACGCCACCCTATCACGTTCTTTTTGTAGGAGATTCATACTTGCTACGAGTAAAATATTGGGAAAAAAGGTCGCTTCCTAAAGGTTATACATAGCAAAGAGGATGCGAAACGCAAATCCGGAAAGATCCATTGCCGAGCGAGATGTTTTGTTAATGCCAGAAGAAAAATATTTCAATGTGTCTAACAGCTTGCGAGGTATGATGTGATAAGTCTGAGGCTGTTTTCCCGACATAGAAATTTCACTCGTTTCATAAAAATTAACGCATCTCTAGCCTTAACTGAAATCAAGAACAGATTTTTACATGCTTAGAGATACTATAGAGACCTATGCCATAAGTGAACATCAGATCCCTTAGCTCCTTTGTGTAAGAGACAGAATATGCGTACTTAAAGTGATTTTCTATCGCCGTGACGAGCGGAGTGCTAGGCCCGCGTACAGTAAATAGTGTACTTGCGACAACGTCGCACCGATGGGACATAACGTCAAGTGCTTTTGACACTGTACCACACCGGCGGCTTGTAGTGAAATTGCGTGCTTATAGAATATTGTCTCAGTTATGTGACTGAATTTGTGATTTCCTGTCAGAGAGGTCACAGTTCGTATAATTGACGGAAAGCCATCCAGTAAAACAGAAGTGATTTCTGGCGTTCCCCAAGGTTGTGTTATAGGCCCTTTGCTGTTCCTTATCTATCTAAAAGGTTTGAGAGACAATCTTAGCAGCCGTCTTCGATTGTTTGCAGATGACGCTGTCGTTTATCGACCAATAAAGTCATCAGATCAATACAAATTGTAAAACGATTTAGAAAATATATCTGAATGGTGAGAAAATTGGCAGTTGACCCTAAATAACGAAAAGGGTGATATCATCCACACGAGTGCTAAAAGGAATTCGTTAAAGTTCGGTTACACGATAAGTCAGTGTAATCTAAAAGCCGTTCAATTTGAAAACCCTGATAGCACTCATTACTTCACGAGTACAAAGAGCTAGTCGTGTTTCACAAGAACGATATTTTCTGAATCCGTGCTGACTATGTGTCAATAAATCTTTTTCTTCGAGGTACTTCATGATGCTCGAACACAGTACATGTTCCAAAACCCTACTGAAAATAGACGTTAGTGATATTGGACTGTAATTCAGCAATTTACTCCTACTTTCCTTTTTGGGTATTGGTGTGACTTGAGCAATTTTCCAGTCTTTAGGTACGGATCCTCCTGTGAGAAAGCTGTTGTATATTACTACTAAATATGGAGCTATTGTGTCAGTATACTCTGAAAGGAACCTGACTGGTATATACAATCTGGACCAGATGTCTTGCCATCATTAAGTGATTTAAGTTGCTTTGCTACACCGAGGGTATCTACTTCAATGATTCTCATCTTGGCAGTTGTTCTTGATTGGAATTCAGTAATTAAAAGAAGTTGATATACAGTTATATAGTTTTAATTTTGGTACTGTCAGTGACCGTGGCTCAAGTAGTCTTATGGAGACAGCCAAGTTTACTGGCTGTTTGGTCAGAGCAAACCAATGCCAAAATGAATGAATATATAAATAAATAAAAAATAACTGGTAACAATGATAATGACTAAAGTATTGTCACGGTTTAGCAACCATAGACACAAATTTGGAAATAAATTAGACACTGTGTTGGAGATAAAGTGACTGAATAAAGTGAATGAATTACGTCCTTCAATTTTTTAATTTTTTCGATACTATTATTGAGCGTTTCGCAATGGGGTAGCAGGTCTGCCAGCTAATGATCATCTTCAGACTATCAACCGATAAAAAAAAGAGGTTATGAAGCATCAAACAAATGTACTGAGCAACTGTAATGATAAAAAATAATAAAATCATATCTAAAGGTATATGCTGAAAGTGATTTCTGTTGTCACCATGTTCCTTTCGATATGATTTTATTCTTTTTATCATTACGTACACAACTGCTCGGTATGTTTTACAGATTATACGATTATTTTCTGTATCCTCTTTTTACCTACTGACAGTGTGATGACAACTGGTTCGTCGAAATCGATTACAGTATTGCGAAATGTTCATGCGATTGTGTCCAAAAAAATATAAACAATAAAAGAGTAATCAGGAATTACAGTCTTACAGCCAGTAGACTATAAATAAACACCGCTGACAATCCTACCAACTACTAGTGTTTCACAATATTCAAGAGGAATAGTGTTCTTAAATAGGCCACGTCTGATACCTTTAGCTATCATGTTTCAACTGGGCTCGCACTCCATCCCAAACGGCGCCGAAGAGACGCAGTGCTCGTATAGTTCTTCCACGTTCCGAACTTACTAGTTGCAACATATAAAATAAGCTTCGACGCTAAACCCGGCAGAGTTAAACTGGGAACGTGACTGTTGATTCCCATGGAAATGACAGCTTGCGAATTGATAAGTGTGACTACTACCAACAATACTAAGAACAGCCGACCGCTGTGGAAGAGCGGTTCTAGGCGCTTCAGTCCAGGTTTACGTAATTCTAACAAGGGAACCTCCCCATCGCACCCCCCTCAGATTTAGTTATACGTTGCCACAGTGTATAGGCCTTGAAAAACTGAACAGAGATCAATCGAGAAAACGGGAAGAAGTTGTGTGGAACTACGAAAAAATAAGCAAAATATACAAACTGAGTAGTCCATGCGCAAGATAGGCAATATCAAGGATACACTGAATCCAGGAGCGCCGTGGTCCCGTGAGCAGCTGCGTAACGAGAGGTCCTTGGTTCAAATCTTCCTTCGAGCGAAAAGTTTGATTTTTTATTTTCAGACAATTATCAAAGTTCAGGCACTCACACATGATCAACTTCGCTCTCCAAAATTCCAGGACATGTTCGGATTTGCTTGGACATATGCAGGAATTGACGGTCTACACACGGAAAAATTTGAAAACGTTAAAAACATGTTTTGACAGAGCGCAGGGAAAAGTGTGCGACTGTGAAACTGTTGGATTCATTTGCTGCGTTTATGTGACAAACTCTTATGTTTTCATCACTTTTTTGGGAGTAATTATCACATCCACAAGAAAACCTAACTCGGGCAAGGTAGAAGAATCTTTTTACCCATTCGCCAAGTGTACAAGTTAGGCGGGTCGACAACATATTCCTGTCATGTGACGCACATGCCGTCACCAGTTTCGTATGGATCAGACGTCTTTTCCTGTGGAGGAATCGGTTGACCTATGACCTGGCGATCAAATGTTTTCGGTTCCCATTGGAGAGGCACGTCCTTTCGTCTACTAATCGCATGGTTTTGCGATGCGGTCGCAAAACACAGACACTAAACTTAATTACAGTGAACAGAGACGTCAATGAACGAATGGACAGATCATAACTTTGCGAAAATAAAGAAAAACTTTTCGCTCGAGGGGAGACTTGAACCAAGGACCTCTCGTTCCGCAGCTGTTCACACTAACCACGGGACCACGGCGCTCCTGAACTGAGATTATCCTTGATGTTGCCTATCTTCGCATGGACTACTCAGTTTGTATAGTTTGCTTATTTTTTCATAGTTTCACACAACTTCTTCCTGTTTTCTCGATTGATCTGTGTTCAGTTTTTCAAGGCCCATCCACTGTGGCAACTTATAACTAAATCTGAGGGGGGTGCGATGGGGAGGTTCCCTTGTAAGTCTAGGAGACTGATGACTTCAGATGTTAAGTCCCATAGTGCTCAGAGCTATTTGAACTAAGAACAAAATGAAAATTACTTGTGCAGAAGAGTTCCAACTGCCTCACATTCTCTCTTCCACGGAGTCAGCACCGGAAGACCTGCTTGCAAGACGTTAAAACGGAGCAGTTAGCGGCAGGACGCGTCAAGCACCGGAGCATGGTCAGAGAAAGCGGGGCTTGGGCTGACGCAGTCGTTCCGCGAACACTACGGGACTGCAACTTGAGCAATGACGTGACATCGACTATGTCGCTCGGCACGGATGACTTTTGGCGGAGTAACAAACGGCTATTTCGTGACAGCAGTGCCCACGTAAGAACAGATAAAAGGAAGTGACATATTTACATCGTGATGCTTACATTATGAACTGGATGTATTGCGGACTCCTTTGTACTGTTATCGTTCAAATATGCACTGCCAGCCAGTGTTTATTATGGCTTGGCAAGCACGTGTTCCACAGGGAAACAATTATAAACATAGACTATGTGATCAAAAGTATCCGGACACCCCCAAAAACATACGTTTTTCATTTTAGGTGCATTGTGCTGCCACCTGCTGCCAGGTACACTATATCAGCGACCTCCGTAGTCACGAGACATCATGAGAGAGCGTAATGGGGCGCTCCGCGGAACTCACGGACTTCGAACGTGTTCAGGTGATTGGGTGTCACTTGTGTTATACGTCTACGTGATATTTCCACACTCCTAAACATCCCTAGGTCCATTGTTTCCGATGTGATAGTGAAGTGGAAACGTGAAGGGACACGTACAGCACAGAAGCGTAAAGGCCGACCTCGTCTGTTGACCGACAGAGATCGCCGTCAGTTGAAGAGGGTCGTAATGTGTAATAGGCAGACATCTATCCAGACCATTAAACAGGAACTGCATCCGGATCCCGCCAATGACACTTAGGCGGGAGGTGAGAAAACTTGGATTTCATGTCGAGCGGCAGCTCATAAGCCACACATCACGCCGGTAAACGCCAACGGGGTGGCAACAGGAAGGGCACCCGACCACCCTTTAAACACTAAAAACCAGAAACCGTAAAATCCGTCCATATCCATACCGAATCTACGCCAATGACGGACAAAGGCAGAAGAAAAAGAATAAGGGTACTCGACGGCCTTTAGTGGAACGAGCACATAAAACTAATCGCAGGTATCGGAGATGTCAGACAGTTGGATTTGAAGAATCCACCGGAAGTGCAGTCCATCCACGAGGAAGGCAACTTACAAAACTGTCACTAGACCAATACTTGAGTACTGCTCCTTAGTCTGGAATCCCTATCAGATAGCAGTGATAACAAAAAAACATAGAAGACCTAAAGAAGAGCTGCGCCTTTCGTCACATTTTCCTTTAGTATGCACGGAAGTGTCACCGAGATAACACATCCAACTCCAGTAGCAGAAGCTACTGTGCAGTAACATGCGATGTACTGTAAAAATTTCGTAAGGGATAGTTGCTAGAAGAGTCAATAGATATATTGCTTCCTCCGTGATTATCTCGGGCAACGGCCTTGCCGCAGTGGTATCAGCGGTTCCCGTCAGATGACCGACGTTAAGCGCTGTCGGGCTTGGCTAGCAATTGGGTGGATGACCGACCGGTCTCCCAGCACTATTGGCGACCTGGTTGCTCTCAACCCTACTTTATTGAGGAGAAGTGGCAGCGGTCACGAAAACTGACAACGGCCAAGAGAGCGCTGTGCTGACCACACGTCCCTCCATATCCGCATCGAGTGACGCCTATAGGCTTAGGATGACACCTATTCGGGCGGAGTTTAGCTTTTTTTATATCTCGCGAAAAGACCATTAAGCTAAAATTCGTGAGATCCGACCTCATATGGAAGCTTACCAACAACCGTTCTACCCGCGGACCATTGGCGACTGGAACAAGAATGGCGGGATACGTGACAGTAGTACACAAGTACACCATAAGGTGGCATGCGGAGATGTACCATGGGCGTACACAGGGAGCAGGTGGGGCAGTTGCCTCCCCCCTTGAATATAGACAGAATTCGAAACCTGCGGCGCCATACAGCCAGACGTACCATTTCGTCAGTTCAGCATTAAGTTTGAAGTATCCTGGGTTCTAACTAGTGGCAAGTTTACCTAGAACCACTTGTCGTTAAATCTCAGAACTATTTCGTTCATTGCGAAAGCAATATGAGTTTCGACACTTAGATCAGAGGCAAATGTCGAATATTTTAAACTATACATTATAAATTAGCTGTATAAACATCCAAGCGTTAACGTAAAAAAATCACTAAATATAAAGCTATTCTATTAAAAATTTTCATAGCGCTATATGTCACGAGAACCGATTCATTGTACAGTGTTTCTGCAAAATTTGAAGTAATAATGATAGTAACTTGTCACCAGTTTAGTTCGCTAAATCAGTTCCGGGACTCACGCCTGCTTTAGTACCTCACAGCTTCTTTTTTAGTGAAATCTCGAAAAGAACAGCAACAGTCCAGAGTGGTATGCTTCTGTGGTGATGTACGCAGAATGTATGCAAATACCTGAAATGAATTTTTAGCTGGCAATGCACGAGTCGCTGCAGGGAGTTTTGTTTGCAACACACTTTAAGACGTTATAGGCGTTGCGAAACCAGTTTGGCGAAATAAAATTGTCGGTGATAATTACGTGCATGCTGTTACTTACTGCACTTGCTGTTGTTACTGCTTTAGTAACCCAGCAAAATAGGCATCCTTGCGTGTGTGACTGTAGTTGTGCTTATTTTAGTTCCTTTGCAAAACAAAAACTCTTAATCAACATATGAGAAACTTATTAGCTGGCCTGTAGTAAATGTTTGAATATTTACTTGCAGAAGGTTAAAAATCAAGGGAACGCGGGAACTAATTCTGGCTTTCTACTGTTCGAAGAGTAGACGTATTGTGCAGCCAAATTAATAGTTCGAAGACTATACGTACTAACACTTATGCGTCCACTTGCAACTACGTTGCTGTTAATCGCATACAAATGTTCGAATAAATTAAATCGTTTGCGCTGGTTCACTTATTTCCCTTTTCTACGACTTTATTAACACGAGGGACGTACTAAATATACTACTTCGCTGTCCACCGCTTCGGCGGATCAGAAAGCAGAAGCTCTCTGAACAAAGAAAGCAGAGGCGATAAAAATCGGGAGGCTTGCAATGGCAGAGAAGAATTTGCACTGATATTGCGAAGCCAACGCTAATCGAACTCGAAAGCGAGAAAATAAATTTAATTTGCATAAGAAATTCACCGTTGGCAAAATAACGCCAGCGAAATATTTACTGCCGGCCGAAGTGGCCGAGCGGTTCTAGGCGCTACAGTCTGGAACCCCGCGACCGCTACGGTCGCAGGTTCGAATCCTGCCTCGGGCATGGATGTGTGTGATGTCCTTAGGTTAGTTAGGTTTAAGTAGTTCTAAGTTCTAGGGGACTGATGACCTCAGAAGTTAAGTCCCATAGTGCTCAGAGCCATTTGAACCATTTTTCTGAAATATTTACTACACTCTTCACTGTGCAATTGTGTGACAAAAAAGGTCATCTATGAGAAAATAACATAGCATTTATATCGATTTGCTCAGCTTAACAAATTTACACGATAGGACGCTGGCAAAACAATCCAGGTGATGTATAGATCGAAAAAATTAAAATACTTGACAGGAGGAAACTAAAGATCACAACTATTTAGCTCAAGCGCAACGCGAACGGAAATGTGAGGCAAAGTGGTCGATTAATGTATAATAATAATACTTGTTATTATAAAAATAATAATAATTCTTTTTTGATATAACAACTGTATGCAATTTACACCGAGACTACGTAGTGGATGGTATTGCTGCACAACATCCTTTCGGGCACGTACAATGAAATAGTGTGACTCATGCTTACTGGTGACTCTCCTTGTAATCCCAAGACCATCTCGCACGTGAGACGAGCTCCGCCCAACAGCCTGTCCTAGTCGCGTCGATTTCACGCCAGTTCTTAGCGAAGGAGAGTAACGTCAAGCAATTCAGACGATTTCTGAGGATAGACTTTACGATCTGCAGTTGTTTGTTCCTCATTAAAAATAACGCAGTGTTTTTGTTTGTTCATCCACCTTGTTTCTCCTTTATAATCATACCGAGCGTGGTTGTTCTGTATTAAGACAATGGAACTGTATTCGCAAGTACGTCGGTTCAGTTCCAGCAATCCATATTTAGGTTTGTTGTGATTTCCCTAAATCGATTACGTCAAATGCCAGGATGGTACCTCTATAGCGCACACGGCTAAGTTCGTTTCCCATCCTTACCCAGTTTGGTCTTGTGCGATGTCTCTAATTACCAACACACATTTTCAACGTTCAATATAATGTCTCCGATAACTCCCAAAGTACCACCTTTCCTTGTTACTGAATAATCTGATGGGCCCTTCCCCAACGACACCTGCAGTCGTTATATGGTAAACTGATTCATTAACGTAGAATGGTTGGTTCAAAAAATGGTTCAAAAAGGCTCTGAGCACTATGGGACTTAACATTTGAGGTCATCAGTCCCCTAGAACTTAGAACTACTTAAACCTAACTAACCTAAGGATGTCACACACATCCATGCCCGAGGCAGGATTCGAACCTGCGACCGTAGCAGTCGCGCAGTTCCTGACTGAAGCTCCTAGAACCGTTTGGCCACCGCGGCCGGCGTTGGTTAATGTATAAGAAGCTTAAACTAAATATAACTCCGTCCTAACAGGTCTCGGAAGACCTAACGGTACTGACCGACCGCCGTGTCATCCTCAGTCAACAGGGATCACTGGATGCAGATATGGAGGGGTCGAATGGTCAGCACAGAGCTCTCCCAGCCATTGTCATTTTTCGTGACCGGATCCGCTATTCATTAATCAAGTAGCTCCTCAATTTGCCTCACAAAGACTGAGTGCACCCCGTTTGCCAACAGCGCTCGGCAGACCGGACGGTCACCCATCCAAGTGCTAGCCAAGTCCTACAGCGCTTAACTCCGATGATTTGATGGGAACCGGTGTTACCACTGTATTGGCAAGTACGTCGGTTCAGTTCCCAGCAAGCCATATTAAGGTTTGCTGTGATTTACCACAATACACTGGCAAGGTCGTTGGCGCCAAAGAGCTTTGGTTCTTCGGAAATTTATTGTTCAGTACATTGTCTGGTAAAGGTGCCGATATCAGGTAAAGTACTTAAAATGTTCAATCACATGTAGTTTTGGCACAAATTTAGAATTTATGTGAGGTATGCAAAATGTGTATATTTAGGCCTAATCGTTACAATAACGCCAACGGTATTGTTTTGTGAAGGTCTGAAACGTAATACGCTACAAAATGACGTTAATTTTAGTGTATAACACAGCTACATTTCGGTGATGTAACGCTGGGCCTATAAGTTTGTTTTACACACTATTTTCTACAAAAGTTTCAGCAACGAAATAAATCGACTGGTTCTTGCTTTTGCTTATTTCATGGCTTCACGAGGTTACATTATTTCTCCTGAACACTTCTGAAGCAAACACAGGCAGAAGAGCTTCAATCTCAAATGCTTACTTCTTATACATTTGTGGCACAGTTGTATTGAACAAACACCAGTAGACAATCTCAGACTTTGACAAAGGGGTTAATTTTACTTACTTTGGCATGAAGGTCGGGGATCAGATCAAGTCATTAGCCCAACACATCGAGTGTGTTCAAGTTGTGAGGGGCTGCCTGCTTCCTATGCAAACGAGGCAGTCATGCAGAAAATCTTACTAATAAGAACGCCAAGGCTGGAGGGAAAAGCATTATATTAGATTCAAAGGTGGTCCCAGGAAAAAAACTTCAGCCTCACCATAAATATTTACATTATGAAACAATTTATTAAAGCCCTGAAAAAGGACGGTGACACTCAAGTATATGGCAAGCAAGTTATCACAGCAATCAGAAGCTATGATTAAAAAAGGGGGCTTTCGTCAGCCCTGAAGTTGGGAAATTTATGAAAGACTAAACACTGAAGACAAAATGAACGAAGTTTAAATATCATCTTGGATATCACTTAAACAAGTTTCTTGGCGACTCCAAAAACCTTGATTAAGAGAATTAGTAAGAAACATGCTGGATATTTTCAAAGTAGCGGTATCGAATGGCTCAATGAGTACGAAGCTGTACTTTCTAGACCCCCTTGTCAGCATTTCCTAGAAACTCTACGTACTGTGACTGAGGAAGAGAAAGAAAAGGTTCCACCAAATCACTTTAAAAAATGGAACGGAAGTACCAGGACCAGTGGGATGTCAGCATGATGGCTGACTACTGCTGGATGCTGCACGCTGAGTGTCATCAGTTCAAAGAAGAAAAAAAGAGACATAAGGATTGACGCCTCTGTATTAGACCTGCCGAAATAATACTCTTAGGGTGCCTTATTTTATTGTGTTATCATGAAATTTTTTGAATTTATGATGAATTTTCTGAATCTTTATGTATCTACTTTGTGAAGAAACCTTAGTGATAGAGGAAAATCCTTAGCATTTCTGTACTTAGCATATCAAAATAATCTAAAATGATTATGAAAAATTGCGCAGTGTAAATTTGTAGACTAGTGTTATTGCCGGCCGAAGTGGCCGTGCGGTTAAAGGCACTGCAGTCTGGAACCGCAAGACCGCTACGGTCGCAGGTTCGAATCCTGCCTCGGGCATGGATGTTTGTGATGTCCTTAGGTTAGTTAGGTTGAAGTAGTTCTAAGTTCTAGGGGACTAATGACCTCAGCAGTTGAGTCCCATAGTGCTCAGAGCCATTTGAACCATTTGAACTAGTGTTATTAGTTATTCCTGACGAGATGTAAGCTAACTAGCGGAATTCCGTGGACCTTGAGTAACAGTGTTCCCGAAAGTGTAATCCTATTTATTACTAATACTGTATGAATCCTTGACAATAGCAAATAAACTGTTGTGTATCAGAAGCACCAAAAACAAATATGAAGCAAGTGTAGAATTCTAAAAAACCCAGTTGATTGAGCCAGACACAGATTATTATCGACAAACGTCATAAGACTTGTCGTACCATCCAATGTTCCGCAGCAACCAGTAACAAAAAAACCTGAATCAAGATTAAATCCTCCCCTAGACATATACAGATTCTCCTCAACTCAAATTTCTGAGGCTAAGAAAGAAGTTACTGGTAAAATGTTTATACTGTGTCGTGATAAAACAGTAAAACATACGTCAATTGCTAAATATGTCTAGAAGTACCGAGATGTCATTTTATTACAGCAGAGTTCGCCAAGACAGAAAAAAAACCTTTTTTAAGGCAGTGTCTGTTCACATAATATCATATTCGTCAATCGGGCAACAGGAAGAAAGAGCGCATGAAAATGCTTTTACTAAGAACCTCTTATCAATGCGTTTCACCAAATGATAGTTGGTGACAGCTGTGCGGAGATGGACTCTACTGAGATTTCTGTGGAGCTCTAGATACTTTTGGCAATTTTTTGCTTTAACATTTGTCGGCTACGCCAACTCACAACTAAAGTGTCACATTCCCAACTCACAACCAAACTGTCACATTCCTATTGAACGTAGACCTAGACCTCGTCTGAAGAAAGGCAAACCAGCATGAAACTGGTGCAAACAATTTATTATAAAATGTGACTGATCGCGGTTTTTTCAGCACATATAAAAACTAATTCCTAGTAACACGTGACGTAAACTACATTACGCTGCTAGGAAAGAAATAGTTTCTGTGTGTGCCTCTGTGTTCCCTGTGGAAAACCGCTTATCCCGGCAAGAGCCTCAGGCTCCGCAGAAATGTCACTCCGCGCTAGTGTTCCAAAGCCCCAGATGGATTGTTTTTCCTTTGTTTATGGTCACATATTGCTATTACGTAAAGAATTAATTACGAGTGTAAGCAAGAGCTGTTATTTAATATCAAGTCACAAACAACTCTGATCATAAACTTATGACTAGTAATATTTCTTTTGTCAGTTTACTCAACACGGAACATGGTTGACATTCAGCCTTACACTGTTTGCTCTCTCAGGAGTACACGCGCCAGACGGGCTTCACAGTGTTGCCGACGTTACTAAATTTCTTAATCTCGCTGTCCGTGATAACATTTGCCCCATATCAGCTGAAATCTATTTCCTTCATCTTTAAAAACAATAATTTACATTTCCGTGCAAAATCTAGGTGTTGAAATGTAACTAATCAACTATCTGACAGCTGATGAAAAGGTTTTCACGGATCTACCTGCCTAGCTTCCGAAGAAACGGAATTGCCCGCTTAATTATCTAACCATGGACATGCCACTGCTGCGTGGTGTTCAACAAAAGAATAACACAACGGGAAAGATGATTGTTTAGCGTCCCGTCGGCGACCACAACAATAGATCACTATGGTGAAAGACGATCATGAACTTACTTCATTGTCCTAAAACAACTTCCATTGTGACTCAGGCAGATAAGGTTTCATTAGAACACACACACACACACACACACACACACACACACACAAATGTCATGAGGTGTACTTACCTGCTGCGGCTGTAGCGGAGAATGTGAACAGCAGAAGAAAACTATGCACAGCCAAAGTCCGCATTTTGATTAGTTTGTCTGTCCAATTTTTTTGCTGTAAAAGATAATCCTTTATATAGTTGCCGCCTCCGTCCGACGCTGCTTGTCGCTGACAACGAAACATTGTTTTTAATGACACGCACGCAACACAGCTGCAGCGCACATAGTTATAGAAATTAACGTGAAAACGTGTTGCTTAACTAAGGCTACATGTAGTATAGTCTCATTACTTTATCTCACATTACACACGAATTCTTCTTCACTTTACCACCTGTTGCACACTGGGCTTCATGAGGTTTACCTACTCCAGTTAACAAATACCTCATCAGAAATCAGAATTTCTCATACTGTATTACTCTACGAGGCTAGATCTTCACAAACGGCACAATATAACTAATATTACAGTATCAGACAATCGCTTCCGAAAGAGAGCAGCACTTTCACCGACGCAACACCACTCCGCTCCCCGTTCTCGCCGCGGAATGTTGCAGCCGTGGTTCTTCGGCTTACCGTAGCTTGAGCACTGCGCATGCGCAGTGGCCAGCCAATCATGGTAGGGGGGCGGGCCGACTGCTTTTCCAGTTGATAGGTGCTTGCAGCGTACACGCTTTTCGAACTCCAGACGACTGTTAACAAATGTTGAGGTGTAAATATCGCCTGAAGACTTTCGTGATGATGTAGAGGTAATAGATAATCTCCGTTATTTGTTTTGTGGTTAACGGTTTCATTATCTCGTCAGATGTTTTACTCACCGATACAGCATTTAAGGGGATACGGAATCGGATTTTGGGTTAAAAAATCGAATTTTTTTTTATTGGCGTATTATATTCTGCCATGTTTCCTCTTTAAAATGACGTATCATACATAGCTCTACTACAATTATAACTATTTTATTTTTATATATTTGTGAGATCGGGTATTGCGCTTTAGTTATACACGTCTCTCGTGGCTGACCATGAACTTTTTGGCAGTACCTTTCAAGTGACATGAATTCAAATATCCCGGTTTCCAGCGACTATTTATACACTAGTTGCCCGAAAATGTTTCTCTCTGGTTTCCTCAAGTTACTCTTTGACTTTGTGGCGGGACTGTTTTGTAAACAGTGTGATATAAGAAAGTAGTTGTTGTTGAGTTATTTCGTATTTAGTGCTTCATTTTTAGCAGTGAAAATGCCTAGAGCTAAAGCAAAAGTATTTAAAAAGCGTGTGAACTGGCAAAAGAAAAGAAATAATGATTCATTAGCAAAGCAAAGCAGTTCATCATCATCACTGTTGGAAAATGTGAATCCACTTATTACTGATTTGCCGAACGAACTTACACCAAATGAAAACAGTGCTTCTCATAAAAAACTAAGAGATTTGGAAGAGAAATATAATTTACTTGATAGAGGGAATGAAGTTTTTGAACTCATTGATACGAATATATTGTGTGAAGCTCTTGAAAACAGTTTGTGCTGCAAAAAATGTCATGGAAACGTTTCTCTGAAAGTAGAATCCCATGTTGGCCTGGCTGCCCAGTTTAATTTAATATGCAGTGTTTGTAAATACAGCTGTAAGTTTCCAAGTTCGGTTTCAGTAACTGTAAATAATGGATACAAGAAAACTGAACTTTATAGTGTAAATATTAGGTTAGTTTATGGATTGCGAGCAATTGGTAAGGGCAAAGCAGCTGGTGATATGCTATGTGGTGTTCTAAATCTTCCAAGTGCACCTTCAAAGTTTGAAGCTTACAATTATGTACTAGGATCTGCAGTTGAAGATGTAGCACAGAAGTCAATGCAGGTTGCTGTGGAAGAAGCAGTGGAAGAAAATGACGGCAGTCGTGACCTCACAGTGGCGTTTGATGGCACGTGGCAGAAAAGGGGCCACACCTCCAACAATGGTGTTGTAACAGCAACTAGTGTTGATACTGGCAAGGTTATTGATGTTGCAATAATGTCTAAATACTGTAGGTGCACAGGCAGGCTGAAAAATGAACACAGTGATGACTGTATTGCTAATTATTATGGTAGTAGTGGTGGCATGGAGGTTGCTGGGGTGAAGAAAATTTTTCATCGCTCTTCACAGTGGTATAATGTTCGCTATGTCAAATATCTGGGAGATGGTGACTCTAAAGCATTCAAAGAAGTTTTGGAAAGCAAACCATATGGGAACAGTGTAAATATAAGCAAACTTGAATGTATAGGACATGTGCAGAAGAGAATGGGTGCCAGGCTGAGAAGGTTAAAATCAGTTATGAAAGGGAAAAAACTAGATGATGGGAAAACCTTGGATGGCAGAGGAAGATTGACTGATTCCATAATAGACCACATTCAGAACTGCTATGGCCTTGCAATCAGGCAAAATACAGGCAATCTTGAAGAAATGAGGAGAGCTATATGGGCTTTATATTTCCACACCGCATCCACGGATGAGCATCCACAACATGGTTTGTGCCCCAAAGGTGAAAACAGCTGGTGTAAATACAATAGGGGACTAACAACAGGAGAGAAATACATTCACCACCACAGTCTACCATCAGCCATCATGACAGAAATAAAGCCCATTTTCAGAGATCTGGCTGACAGAAGTCTTCTGATGAAATGTCTTCACGGAAAAACGCAGAACCCCAACGAGTGCTTGAATAGTGTGATATGGCATCGTCTCCCAAAAACAGTGTTTGTCGGAATTAATACACTACATTTTGGTGTGTATGATGCTGTGGCAACCTTCAATCTTGGAAATATAACTAAATGCAGGTCCTTCAAAAGTTGGGTATGTATGTTGGTTCCCGTACGGTACGTGCTATGTTCTTTTTAGATCAGCACAGACTAAGGCATGCTGATAATATAATCAAGACATTAGTGAAAAAAGCAAGACAGATGCAGAGGGGTGCCAAAAGAAGACTTGAAGATGATTATGAAGACTGTGAAGGGGGTATTAGCTACGGATCAGGAATGTTTTAATCTTCTTTCTCCGTTTCCCGTAAGTTTACTTTTTACTTCATCTAGGAACATTATCTCAGGTACTGGTCAACCTAGAAGTCTGAAATTTTTATGACGTAGTGACATAGGTCCCTATTACATACTGAAACAACGATTTTTTAATTACTTGATTTACAAAAGACTTAGGGGTGATAGTCTAGTAAAAAGCGATGGAAAAAATTTACTTAAAAATAAATGTACAATATCTCTGTAAGAAAATACTTTGACAATAAACTGTTGTTTCAGTATTGTTGTAACATATGAATGCACATACAGTAAAATTTTTACCTCTCTGTCTCCAGTAGTTTGTGAGAAAATGTTCCCTATAGTAGGCATATATTAACATTGCGGGGATAGGTGATTCCGTATCCCCTTAACTGAAAGCACTTCTGTTCCTGAGTTCCAGGACTGGTTTGATACAGCTTTGCGCGTTCCTTACAAGCCTCTTCGTGTCCGCTCTTGCAGACCACATTCATTTGAATCTTCTTAACGTACTGCTCCCTTGGTCTCCCTCAGCAATTTTACCCCCCCCCCCCTCCCCCTCCCCAGCCCCCATCTCCCAAACATTTACCTCCAATACTAAATTGAAGATTTCTTGACATCTCAGAATGTGTCATATCAACCGATTCCTTCTTTTAGTCAAGATATACCATAAATTTCTTTTCTCCTGAACTCTATTCAGTACGTCCTCATTAGCTACGTCGTCTGCCTATCTAACATTCAGTATCCTTCTGCAGCACCACTATCCTCAAAAGTTGTCTGAATTGCTTGATGCTACTCTCCGTTGCTAAGCACCTTCTGTAGCACAGCAACACACGGCCACTTGACAAAAACTGAAGTGTGCTATTAAGTCTAAACGCACAGGAGCTTTGGCGGATGGCATTATTCTGCTGCAGGATAATGTTCGACCAAATGATGCCAAGATCGTTTCGAGTACACTGCAGAAGCTTCGCTGGGAAGCCCTTACACATCCTCCATACAGTCCCAATCTCTCCCCATGCGACTTCAATATCTTTGGAGGCCTGAAGAAAGACATTCGTCGCCATCGATTTGCTTCGGACGAAATCGATTTGCCTGGGATCCGCAGGCAACCACAAACATTTTCCCATGAAGACACTGACCGTCTTGTCTCACAGTATTAAATAGTAACAGTCACGGCCTTTACTTCTGAAATAATAAACAGTTTACTTACTCTTTTCATGTCTCCTTTTCTTCAGACTGCCTAGTATAAATCTTTAGAACCACGCAGTAGCAATATAGGGCTGCGCAACGTGTGCTAATAATTTAGACACATTCATATGATTTGTTAAATTGTGTGAAAAATGCCCAGCAGCACTGTGGTTCGTAGTCCGAGTTATGCTGTTTTCCCCCCTGTGACTAGCTGTGTAAGTCAATTTATCGATTGGAGGCAGGCGAGGTCACATCATTCCAAACAGTATCATGCCTACTGAACCACTGCGGAGTTCAAACCAACCTTTGGATTGAAAACTGCTCACTTCTGAATTATTAACTTTCACATTATTTGTAAGTAGATTATTAACTTTCACATTATTTGTAAGTAGACACAGATCTACACTTCGTAAGACACCTTACGGTGTGTGATAGAGGGTGCTTCTGGTACGAATGTCTGATCCCCCCTCCCCTGTTCTATTTGCCAACGGTGTGTGGGAAGAACAACTTTCGATAAACGTACACCTGAGCTCTAATTTATTGAATTTTCTCACCGTGGTCTTTTTGCGAGGCATATGTGGGAGGAAGCAATGTTACCCGACCCTTGTTGGAATGTACACCTCGGAATTTTAACAATGAACCTCTCCATTACACAAGTCGTCTCAATTGTAGCGTTTGCCATTGAAGTTTGTTGAGCATTTCTCTTGCGCTGATTGAATTATTCCAAGACGATGATGCGCGCCGCTCACCGTTGGATCTTCTCTATCTCTTCTACTAATCCAACTTGGTGAGGGTTCCAGGCAGATGAGCAATATGCAAGAAACGGTGGAACTATTACTTTTTTCGTGAGTGAATCACATTTCCTTAAGACTCTTCCATTAAATCTTAGCCAGTCATCTGACTTACCCAGAATTGGTTTTCTGTGACCATTCTATTTCGGATCACTGTCGCTCCGGACGTTTAATCCTTGTTATTTTACTGTTACTACTGTTTTCAGTGAAGTTTCACCAACAGTATAATCGAAAATTGGTGGACCTCTTCGCTTACTGATACGCATACGTTACATTTATTTACGTTCAGGATCAACAGCCAGTCCTTTGCACAAACACAAGTAGAAATAAAGCCAAAATAATGTCTTCATACGCAAAGTCGCACATAATCTTATTTGGGTACGTAATACATATCATGAAATGACCAAACGAGAGAATTCGAGAAATTAGAGCTACTACAGAAGTTTACCAGAATCCATTCTTCCCACGCGCAATTCGCGAATGAAACCGGGGAGCAGGAATCAGATAGTCGTACCAGAATAACCTCCGCCATAAACCATCATGTGGCTTGTGGAGTACTCATGCAGACGTAGACTTATGGATATCTGTTCTGCAGACACTTCAGACTTCCCCGTGAAGATATCGAATATTTTTGTTGCTTTGCTGTGAACAGTAATCTAGGAGATTATTTTATACTACTCGCTTGTCTGTGTTGTTAGAATTTCATTCATTTTTTTTCACACTGGTTGCCCGACTCCGATTCTTATTACTCGAATGCTGAGTATTATTGACTCTTACCCATTATTAGCGGCCGAAAACGTCACTTTATTGCATCGAAAGCAATATGCGTAAAAATAGCCCGCCTTCAATTGTAAATATGGATATTTTATTGCAGTAGA
Organism: Schistocerca americana; assembly: GCF_021461395.2. Lineage (NCBI taxonomy): Eukaryota > Metazoa > Arthropoda > Insecta > Orthoptera > Acrididae > Schistocerca > Schistocerca americana. The sequence continues at coordinate 892,491,714 of NC_060119.1, read as the reverse complement.
CCATGAACTTCGGGCCCTGTGAGTCCAGGAATATTACATTTGTGTCCAGGGGTGGGCAAGAGTTTTGACTCGGGTGCCACCTTGTGGAAGACAGAGATTAAAATGATAGCATACATAAAAATTTGACTATCTTTGCGGGCTGCATAAAAACCACTAGTGGGCCGCATGCGGCACGGGATCGCTGTTGTCCACCCTTGCATCAGACAAACAACACCTGTGGTCCACTTAGCTGTATATTGCTGTATATTGGGATTATGAGTTCCACGCTTCCTGATATTAGTATCGGATCTTCTCTGTCCTAAAATTTACAGTGCAATCCTGTCAGTTCGTCCGGTATTTTTTGAATTACGTATCGTTTTAATATATACTACCAAAAAATACTGTCATTGAGTTGAATGTTGAAATTTTTACAGAAAGTTTAAAACACTTGAGTAAGCTACCGTACAAGTAACAACAACATATTGACACCTACACTCTATTGGTTGGGAAATGGGTAGCAGAACGGATTTTTTATTTTGTTTTTTTGTATTTTATGTTTAGTGCTGGCACGGTTCAGTTCAAATATCGGGAGTGAGAAAAAGCCGTCACCGCGGGAGCAGTGTGTGCAAGAAGGCCGCATATTGTCGGATCGTTAACGGAAAGTAGCTTCTTATGACGTAACAGGCGTCTTTCGTCTTCTTGGGGCATCTACCAGCTTTACTATATTACATTTTCCGGTGGTTCGAATAAGCATGTGTTTCCTGTGTGTTTCTTTCACAAATCCTAGACACTCCAGTATAAACTATACTTATTGTACAAAGATTTTGCAGGCACTCCCTTTGCAGATGAGCTGTAGTTGCTTGATATCTCATCAATGAACCGACACCTGCCATCCTATTTTACGGCAGTGAAACACGAATATGATCTTACGTTTCACACATCCGCAGACAGCTACTCCCAACTATTAGTACAACGATGCCGATTCCAGCTCTGGTTCGTCAATCCTTTAACGCAAGATTGCCACACGTTCCGTTCTACACTCCTGGAAATGGAAAAAAGAACACATTGACACCGGTGTGTCAGACCCACCATACTTGCTCCGGACACTGCGAGAGGGCTGTACAAGCAATGATCACACGCACGGCACAGCGGACACACCAGGAACCGCGGTGTTGGCCGTCGAATGGCGCTAGCTGCGCAGCATTTGTGCACCGCCGCCGTCAGTGTCAGCCAGTTTGCCGTGGCATACGGAGCTCCATCGCAGTCTTTAACACTGGTAGCATGCCGCGACAGCGTGGACGTGAACCGTATGTGCAGTTGACGGACTTTGAGCGAGGGCGCATAGTGGGCATGCGGGAGGCCGGATGGACGTACCGCCGAATTGCTCAACACGTGGGGCGTGAGGTCTGCACAGTACATCGATGTTGTCGCCAGTGGTCGGCGGAAGGTGCACGTGCCCGTCGACCTGGGACCGGACCGTAGCGACGCACGGATGCACGCCAAGACCGTAGGATCCTACACAGTGCCGTAGGGGACCGCACCGCCACTTCCCAGCAAATTAGGGACACTGTTGCTCCTGGGGTATCGGCGAGGACCATTCGCAACCGTCTCCATGAAGCTGGGCTACGGTCCCGCACACCGTTAGGCCGTCTTCCGCTCACGCCCCAACATCGTGCAGCCCGCCTCCAGTGGTGTCGCGACAGGCGTGAATGGAGGGACGAATGGAGACGTGTCGTCTTCAGCGATGAGAGTCGCTTCTACCTTGGTGCCAATGATGGTCGTATGCGTGTTTGGCGCCGTGCAGGTGAGCGCCACAATCAGGACTGCATACGACCGAGGCACACAGGGCCAACACCCGGCATCATGGTGTGGGGAGCGATCTCCCACACTGGCCGTACACCACTGGTGATCGTCGAGGGGACACTGAATAGTGCACGGTACATCCAAACCGTCATCGAACCCATCGTTCTACCATTCCTAGACCGGCAAGGGAACTTGCTGTTCCAACAGGACAATGCACGTCCGCATGTATCCCGTGCCACCCAACGTGCTCTAGAAGGTGTAAGTCAACTACCCTGGCCAGCAAGATCTCCGGATCTGTCCCCCATTGAGCATGTTTGGGACTGGATGAAGCGTCGTCTCACGCGGTCTGCACGTCCAGCACGAACGCTGGTCCAACTGAGGCGCCAGGTGGAAATGGCATGGCAAGCCGTTCCACAGGACTACATCCAGCATCTCTACGATCGTCTCCATGGGAGAATAGCAGCCTGCATTGCTGCGAAAGGTGGATATACACTGTACTAGTGCCGACATTGTGCATGCTCTGTTGCCTGTGTCTATGTGCCTGTGGTTCTGTCAGTGTGATCATGTGATGTATCTGACCCCAGGAATGTGTCAATAAAGTTTCCCCTTCCTGGAACAATGAATTCACGGTGTTCTTATTTCAATTTCCAGGAGTGTATATTGTGTGCATAAGGTCATGTTTCACAGAGTCACTCCTGGTCCCAGCACAAGATCGAAATAAATTTAAATCTGACGACGTATGTATATGGAATAACTTGATGCAACAAGTAACACAGTACGCCTATATCATCATATTCTTGGCATGATACGGAAAAGAGAGGACCAATAGGTCCGAGCAAATATGTGAGTTGGAGGAGGACCCCTAGCGCTGTCTAATACTCGTCCTCGGAGGTTCCTGACGCGTATGTATTGCGAGGGATTCCTGGGATTGAACGGGGTAAAATCCAACCCGCGAGGTCGGATGAGATGCTGCTTGAACTGAGAAGCAACAAAATGGCTCTGAGCACTATGGGACTTAACAGCTGTCGTCATCAGTCCCCTATAACTTAGAAATACTTAAACCTAACTAACCTAAGGACATCACACACATTCATGCCCGAGGCAGGATTCGAACCTGCGACCGTAGCAGTCGCGCGGGTCCGGACTGCGCGCCTAGATCCGCGAGACCACCACGGCCGTGAGAAGCAACATTCACATCTAAATTTTGGCAGTGCCATTGGTCTGTGAGAAACCATTTATTTATTTATTTAGCTAGAATATTAAACACATCTTGCTTTCTTGAAAAGGAAAAATCTGTAATTCCCGTGCAAATAAAATGTATGGTCACACACGTAGCGCCAGCAAAAATGTTGACAAGAAAGAGGAAAATCAAATGACGTAAAACTTGAAAGTCATGGGGGTGGCGGGGGGAGGGGGGGGGGGAGGGGGGGAAGGGAGTAGCTTACTGTTCCCTAGAACCGTTACGGGACAACGGAGATTAAAGAAACAAATCACTTTAATTGTTAGAAGTTGAGAGAAGGAGACATGGCTTGCAAATTGAACATGATGGCCGATGAAAATAAGGTCTCAGCATCAAAACAACTGAGGTCAAGCGGGATGTTCCAACGTTATTAAAAAAAAGAAGTCATAGCCTTAAATTTTGTGTTCACGAGCAACTTAGTATCAGTAATTTACTCTTATTAGTTCTTTTCTGTTCGAAATGCCTAAAATACCTTATCTCAAATCAGCAGAAGTGATTCATGAGACAGCTGTGTTAGATTCATTAACTTGTAATGAATATATCGATGGCAATAAAATTAATGACAATATAATGACTTCCTGATTTCTCCATCACAGAGCCCACACCTTTTTGCTATTTTATTTGGTTAGTATATCATATGAGACAGGTGAAATACTACCAGATTTCGAGAAGAGTGTAATAATTCCAATTCAAGAAATGACACGTGCTGGCCGGAGGTGTTCGAAGAGAGGGAGGGGTGGTTCAAATGGCTCTGAGCACTATGGGACTTAACATCTGAGGTCATCAGTCCCCTAGAACTTAGAACTACTTAAACCTAACTAACCTAAGGACATCACACACATCCATGCCCGAGGCAGGATTCGAACCTGCGACCGTAGCGGTCGGAGGGGTGGGGGTGGGGGGGTAGCAGTGGGACCACCCTCCTGAGAATTAATTTAGTTTATGATGTGAAAAAGAACATGGAGTTTATGACCTAAATTATCATCAAAAGTTCCTAAAATATGGATAAAATGGTGCAAAATTATATACAAATATAATTATTTATGAATAAAAATATTTTGAAAAAAATTTGGACAAATGTTTTGTGAAATATGTCTGAAACAAAGAAATAAAATAGAGTAGAGAAACATTTGACGCATTTTATTTTTCGTACATGATCTCGGGCATAATTAAAATATGCGTCAAATATTTATTTAATTATGTTTCTAACTGTTACATAAATCATTTCACAAAACATTTGATCGATTTTTCAATTTTTTTTATTTTCGAGTTTCGTCCTGGAAGCACAATCTTATTGACACCTCGTTTGCTTCCCCAGCGTCTCCTGTCCTTCAAATGTCATAACTATGATTTGAAGGAAACCATTTTAACAGTTACATATCACACGAATATTATTTCTTTTGCGTAAATAGCTGGGCCTTGAAAAGATTAACGTTCTGACGCCTCGTTTGTCCTCCTAGTTTCTGGTATTCTCGAAATGTTCTAAATTTAGTACTTGATTCTAAAGAATCCATTTTAAAAATCAAATATCATATCAATGTAACTCTGTTTAAGCAAAATTGATAGGCCTTGGAGGGATGAACTTTTTGACATTTACATAACAGCCACACGTGAAATATATCAGTTTTCCTCAAATCACTAATTAAGTTGTTCTTAATTGTCCTGATTACTTTCGTGCAAATAAACTATTTTTTGTAAAACTAGACCTGATGTTAGTCAGTTTTATATCCCATTCATCCGTTTCCACTCTTCGTTTGGCTATGAAAATTGGGAAAAAATAGGGTTTGTAATTTATGGGGACGCTTGACCAAAAAATGAACCTGAGCAATGAAAAATCTATGCAGCGAAAATCACCTGAAATTACAAAAAGGATAATTAATTTTAAAGCTCTGTGTTTTTCTTTAACTCATTCCTTGAAGATGTACGAAAATCGTTGTATATTCATAGATTGCAGTCTATGACAGCCAGAGTACAGAGGTCTCCAAAGTGAGGGTTCATTTGTTGTAGGACAACACGTGCTTGTAATGAGAAAATCTTTGTACGATTACTGAAACAAGTGGAGCCTGCACTTTAATATTTTCCTATAGTTTCAAAAACGAATCAAAAAAATGGACACACGAATATCAGCATTTCAGAAATGGACATAACATTTGGTATAATGGGAGGAGAAATTCCGCCTTATGCAAGACACCTTCTTTCTGTTTTGTTTCACCCATCCATGTTTCAGCACTATTGTGCTATCTTCTGTGGGTTTAATTTTTATTTTTTAGTAAAATTGATGTTACATATTAAGATTTGTGTTGTTTATAACATTATGTCGAAGTTCCATGTATAGTGGATGTATGCATTAGTTAACATACCTTATATGACGCTATTGTCCATTTATTTTGGTAGCTGTTCTGCTACAAAATATACAAATTGTCATCTGCAAACAGCAAAACGTAATTTATTTTTCTGTTTGTTATGCATTTACGAACGGAAATGAGTCGACCCGCGACGTATAGTGGCCAGCAATTTTCTCTCTGGCCCCGGCAGTGAAGATGCTGTCTCCGTTCGTTGCGCCGCCCTCTCCGTATATGAAACATAAAAAATAAATACAAAACTTTAGATAATTCACAACAATTACAAAGATTACAAAAATACATAAACCACTAAATTAAACTTATATTCACCTGCAAACTGGGCTGACACTAGTGGATGGGTGACGCTTCAATTTCATGTCCCACTGCAAGTGGGAACACGGTAGTTTCCACATAAATCGATTTGAAAATCGGCGTTGAAGCGTGTACTATTGGGTCAAGAGCACAGACTTCGAAGAATGATATCCATACGAATTTTTTAATAGTAACAAAACAACAAGCTGAGAGAATAGGCGTTACGACGCGATCAATAGAAAATAACGTAAATTGGCGGAAAACGTAAAATCTGAGAATGTAGAAACATGTTATAAACAGTTATTATACTGTTAGCTTGTTGATATTTATAATATTGACCAGATACTAAAAGTGCACTGTAGAAACTAAAGAAAAAAAAATTTCTAAATCACAGGTATGGAGGAAATGTTTGGCCCCTACTGACATGAAAACCTGCAGGCATCACTGCACCATTCGAATTTCTACCTGTATCCTTCACCGTACAAATAATCCCCTTCCTCTGGCCACCACAAAAACATCCCCGTTCGAATGTGTTGTCTGCGGTGGTAGCGCCTAGCCAAACGTGGGAGGAACTAACTTACAGACGGTGCAGAGGGATGGGTCTATACTAAACATTATCCGGTAATTGTAATGCAGATGGATCCACCCCAACGAATATTACCAGTTTTTGGATCCAGCGTGAACAGTCTTCCTGGGAGTACAACATGCTGGAGCCATCCTAAACAATATTCTCGGAGTTATTGCAGACGGATCCATCTTTCAGACGCTGCCTAGGATGACATCCAGAGTGGGTCCATTCTGAACATTATCCGGGATTATTAGATCGATGGATCCAACCCATCCACTATACACGTGTCTGTGTGGGTGAATCCGCCCACTGCAGTGCTGCGAGTGGATCCATATCTAATAATATTCTCGGACGTAGCGAAACGTGAGTCCAGTATTATCGACATCCTGTTCATAGAGCAGGCAGATCCACCCCGCCGTACGCACATTGGAAACCGCCCCAGGACGCTGCCATCAAAGCCAGCACATTCGGTGTCAGTGGAGTGAGGGGGAGAGGTTGTAGAGGTCCAGCCCGGGAATGTCGCACATCAACTAGCGTAATTACGTTGTGCGTGTTTACAACAGAATAACGACGCTCCTTTAACCCCTACCATCGACACATGTACATGTTTTTTATTGGCGGATTGTAGATACCCTGGGTGAGTTGTGGGACATGTATCAGAGTTGGATGGTATAAACAGAAATAGCAGACCATACATGGTAGGTAATATACTTACGGAAGATCGAGGCAGCAACAGGCGAAATCAGCTTCGTACACAGATCATCTCCCCGTTGCAGCTCCTTACAAGCTGGAGCGGAAACCAAGTCAACATGTAGAACTGTTTCCAGTATCCATCAACTGCACCACTACACGGGTCTGCTTACATGTTCTCTGATGCATCGGTGTGAGACATTGAATTGTTTCCACACTTCGATTGTTCGCTATATCCTTCGCATGCTGCACTTGCAGAGCCTCATGTAGCTACGAGACGAGTATTACTATACTTTCAACTATCTAGATCGATTACTTTCATGCTTGTCCCATCTCAAATGCAAGCATGTAGATCATCAGAAAGAGGGATATTCGCAGCAACTTTTTAGTAGACTGATGGATATTGCATATATAAAATCAAACCATACATGGTTATGTTAGCAAAATGTGCATAAACATATGGAAAAAATGACCTAAAAATCGGTAAAAAAATTACGAAATTTGACGGAAAAGATATATACATTGAGGAGAGATACGACAAAATGCGGGGAAATTGAGGGAGAATAAGAGAGTACTTACATGTCTGCTTAACACAGGAAAATTTTTGTACGTGGGAACGAGTGTGTGATAGCAAGAGAAATACGAGAAAAAAAAATCTAAATGGAAGCACTGGGACACAGGGAAACAGTAACGTGATCATGCACTATGATAAGACGCTGAAACAGATTGTTTAACGAGGATGACCTACAAATGTAGAATAATAAATTTGTATATGTCAGATCACAAGCTCAGGTGCGACCACAAAGTTATCTGTAACCGACCACCTCACACATTTTTATAAAGTGTCTGTACATGTGACTGCGAAAAACTTCTACATCCTCCTTAGGTAAAGAGTATTGTATAACCTGATTTGGGATTGAATGCCCAACTACTGAATGGATCGTTTGTTTGACCATGTGCAAGACTGCCAAAGTGTTGTAAGCTCTAACAAACAGTATTTACAATGCGCTTCTCTGTACTCTCTACCAATGACAATCAGGTGGTCCTAACAGTTACCTTACAGAACAGTTGCTGCATGGTGTTTTAAAATAACATTCTGCAATATGTTTACTGAGGTGGTAGGAATACTTACAAGATGACCGCTGTCTTGGATGATTTCTTAGAAAGTTGTTCTTGAGTTAGAACGCTATTTACCTGCAATCGTTAACAGCAAACCTCTCCATACCACAGCCAATAGAGGATTTCCAGCGGACGTGTGACAAATCATGTAAACCAAACTGATGGGAAACAAAACTCTTTTGGCACACTCCTTTACAAATATGCGTGCTAAGCACACCATTTCCCAGTCACATTTTGGACATGAATTGAGTCGCAAGTTTCATAGCTACTTCGATTCTAAGCCACTGAGATGGGTTTGTGAGGTACTGCAGACCTGTGTATACGTTTGCTTGACAGTTTCATGTTCGCAGAGTTAGAGCAGCATGGTATGTAATTTCAAATGTGAAACACTGCTGCATTTCTCTACTTTCTCATAAAATGCATTTTCCGTTGCTGGCGATCATTTTGTTAGACTGATGAGAGCATAAATTAATTGATGAAGAATAACTGGATGTGAGTGGGGGCGTCGTACACCTCCGGAAATCTACATTGTGCGTGTATCACAGAGAATCTTTGTTTTTCTTTGGTGTAGAAGAAAGTATTTTTATCATCTTAAAGTTTGACACCGTAGTGAGTGGGATAGAAACTTGCGGGGTGGATGTGCGCCAGATGTTGGATGTATACGTCCCGCATTAGAGTATTAAGAGCGTTGCATTGCGCATGACTAATGTTTCGGAAAATGCATGGCTTTAATAGTATAGCGTGTTTAAGTCCAGAAACGTATAGCCTTAGGACTGCATGTGTTATGTTCTACAATCGTTTTTCTCTTGCAAATAACTTCTTGGTACGGACTCCAGACACTAAAGCAATACTCCAGAATTGATAGAACAGTTGATTTACGTAAAATGTTTCAAACTCCATCCGTCTAGAGCTCCATCATTCATGAATCACACGTTTCTTCTAAACCGTGTGCCATATCACCATAACTGTCTCATACCTGCTATACACCGATAAGGGGCGCTAACCTCCTCAACAGGCACGCATCTTGAGAGATCTTGTGCACTTGGATGGGTGCGGTGGGAAGATTGGTGCGGAACAGCCTTCGCTGAAAGGCAGTTACGAACTCAGCTCGCTCTGTTCCTTCACGAGACGTGGAATGTAGCAGGCTTAGTATCCTCCTGTTTCTGGTCGGTTACAAATTTAATCGGCGACGGTGTTAGAGGGACGGCTGGCGAAAGACAATGCGGGGAGATCTTTCAATCTCCGACTTTACCCTACAAATGCGAGAATGCTTTGTGACTCTCATCCACATAGTGGGAGATGGCAAATCATAATAGAATCTTACCAAATTTATAAAGTGTTTCGGCTAAGGAATGTAGTTTTTGCACCTCCTCTCTACTGATGGCCATTTACTGCACTAAGAAAGCGGCAGCCGCCCAGCTGAGAGGACGCGCAGCAGCGCAGCCAGCAGCAGCAGCAGCAGTTGTCTGATAAACAGTAAATTAATTTAGTCTTTGTTCTTTTTTCACGTGCTTCTGCAAAGAAGTGAACTATACATGTGAATTATACTGTATAGACTAGTGGTTAGAAAATGAATCGTAGTTTTTGCTTTCGCGTTCAGTCTTATGAATATCCTTGTGTAGGGCGGCTTCCTAGTGTACATTTTCCCATCACCAGAAACTCCGTCACGCCACTAAGTTTTAATTTTGTGCTAGGAGACAGAATTCAGTTTAGATCAGTGCATTCTAGTTTGAATATTCTTCTCGTGCAGTAACTTTTCGGTAAACAGGGTTTCTGATAACATCTGTAAATACACCAACTTCAGTAGAGAACTTTATTTCTGTTTAATAGCTTGCGGTCTCAGAATACAGTGAGAAATCTGCACAGCAATTTTTAGTGTTACTTTATTGTCCTTTGGTATATCTTGTATACATTTCAAACTCAGTAGCGCCATTTCAGACCTTATATCTACAGTATGTGATCAAAAATATCCGGACACCTGGCTGAAAATAACTTACAAGTTCGTAGCGCCCTCCATCGGTAGTGTTGGGATTCAACATGGTGTTGACCCACCCTTAGCCTTGATGACAGCTTCCACTCTCGCAGGCATACGTTCAATCAGGTGCTGGAAGGTTTCTTGTGGAATGGCAGGTCATTGCTCACGGAGTGCTGTACTGAGGAGAGGTATCGATGTCAGTCGGTGAGCCCTGGCACGAAGTCGGCGTTCCAAAACAACCCAAATGTGTTCTATAGGATTCAGGTCAGGACTCTGTGCAGGCTAGTCCATTACAGGGATGTTACTGTCGTGTAACCACTGTGACACAGGACGTGCATTATGAACAGGGCCCGATCTCGTTGAAAGATGCAATCGCGATATCCGAATTGCTCTTCAACAGTTGGAAGCAAGAAGGTGCTTAAAACATCAATGTGGGCCTGTGCTGTGATAGTGCCAAACAACGAAGGGTGCAAGCCCCCTCCATGAAAAACACGACCACACCGCTACACCACCTCCCCGAATTTTATTGTTGACACTACACACGCTGGCAGATGACGTTCATCGGGCATTCGCCATACCCACACCCTGCCATCGGATCGCCACATTGTGCCCGTGATTCGTCATTCCACACAACGTTTTTCCACTGTTCAATCGTCCAATGTTTTCGCTCCTCCACTAAGCGAGGCGTCGTTTGGCATTTACAGGCGTGATGTGTGGCTTATGAACGGCCGCTCGATCATGAAATCCAAGTTTTCTCACCTCCCGCCTAACTGTTATAGTACTTACAGTGGATCCTGATGCAGTTAGGAATTCCTGTGTGTTGGTCTGGATAGATGTCTGCCTATCACACATTACGACCTTCAACTGTCTTGTTGTGAGCGGACACAACAAGAGTTGGCTAGAAAATGCGTTGGCTACCGTCGACAAGCTTGTAGCTAATGCTCAGAGTTGCAGTGACGTCCGAGCGCCAGTGACGACACCTGCGACACCTCACCTTTGGTGCCACTGGAATCCCCTGGTGACCCGGACGTCGCTGCAGCTTCTGATACGCAACATGTGACTGGTCCGTCCTCATGCCAAAGTGGGTGGTAGACAGTGGTGGGTTCGCGTGTCACTGGACAGAAGGCGAAAGAGGGAGCAGGCCGTGCGGCTGGCTTCCTACGTCTTAGCAACAGGTACGTGGTGCTACCCAGTGTTGATGATAACTCTGAGTCAGCACGGGATGCCTCTCCTACTGGGCCAGCGATCGATTTTCCTGCCCAATCCGGACAAGTACAGAGGGTGGGTATGCATGTCATTGGGAGGTCCAATGTTAGGCGGGTGATGGAGTACTCAGGGAGACAGCAGGCAAGGCGGGAAAGAATTCCAGCGTGTATTCGGCATGTTTGCCGGGAGTTCTCATCCGTGATGTGGAGGAGGCCCTGCCGGTGGCTATCGAGCGCACTGGGTGCAACCGGCTGCATATAATGGCACATGTCGGCACGAATGACACCTGCCGCTTGGGTTCTGAGCCCATCCTCGGCTCCTTTCGACGACTGGCTGGTTTGATGAAGGCAACTAGCAACGCACGCGGGGTACAGGCTAAGCTGTCTGTTTGTAGCATCGTACACATGGTTGATCGCGGTCCTGTGGTTTGGAGCAGAGTGGAAGGTCTAAACCAGAGGCTCAGACGACTCTGCGACGGGTCGGATGCGTTTTTCTCGACCTCCGCTATCAGGTGAGGAATTGTAGGGTTCCCCCTAATAGGTCACGCATGCACTACACGCAGGAAGCGGCTACTACGGTAGCGGAGTACGTGTGGCGTGCACAAGGAGCCTTTTTAGGTTAGAGAACCACTCGCTTGGGATCAAAAACGATTTGTCTTTTAAATTATCCACAGTGACCTCAAAGAATCTTGGTCCTCGCAGATCAGAGATAGAAAAGATTTTAGTAAACTGCTCCAATACTCCGTAAGCTCATATTTTTTTTCATTAAATGGCAATGCGGGACGGTGTCAAACCCCTTACTGAAATCAAGAACATTGCAAGGGGTTCACCACCCTCCTGGAGCAAATATAATCTCGATGTATTGCTCACTTGCTAGAACGACAATTCACAGGCACTACCTGAGACATAAAATATATTTGCCCCTGTTAAAAGAGAGCTGCAATAGAGTCGCAGGTCAGCACAGTCTCTGCCGCAGTTGCAGTCGCTCGCTGCTACAGTGTAGTTGTAGTCCGTTGCTGGTACAGCGTAGTTAATTGTAGTTGTTAAAGTCACAGTGCAGCACAAATTGTAAAATTTTATTACATCGAACTGAATAATAATTGTGATCAGCCGCAGAGCTAAATGATACCGTGGAATGAGATGATGATGAACAAATGAATAATTGTTAATATAATGAAAAATCAACAGTGTAATTAAATCAACCATCTATTGTAAGGCAAATTTTATTATTTTTATTGGCATGCGAGTAGTTAAGTCACTTGTCTGAGACGTTAATATGAATTTGATTCAATCTTTTCTTTTATGATTCGTCTGCACCAGTTGACCCAGATTTGTAATATATTCAATTTTCCCGTGTAATGGATTGTAGATCTTTATCAATAACGTAAAAAGTTTTCAGAATATAATCGGTTGTACCAGTACAAAAAAAGGCAAGTGTAACGTTCCCGTATAAATAAAAAAAATATAAAATAATGAAATGTGTGTAATTAAATTCTGACGTATGAAAACTGATTAATCTTAAGTATTGAAAAACTGATAAATTTTGACGTAAGCAGCGCTGCGCCATGGCTCTGTGAAATCAATCTGAATCTGTCCGTGAGAAACAAACTGAAAAATTCTTACCTTCTGATGGTGTCGCCGGATAACGCTGTCTATATATCTACTCGTAAATGGTAAAGCTTAGTGCAATGCTGGCCTATCTACTAATACTGGATAACATTTGTCTGAGATCTGAATCATTAGAAAAACTGACTACTTAGTGACACAGCTGCACAGCTGGTCGTCTGATTACTAAAGGGCACGTGACTATGATCTGACAAAAATTCGGGAATATTTCAATTTAGATAAATGACTGGATCGGGACTGGCAATGACTTAAGGAGAAATTATACTTTTGTAGTTGACTAGTAAAAACAATTATATTCTGAAATTTTTTTACGTTATTGATAAAGATCTAAAATCCGTTACACGGGAAAATTCAATACATTACAATCATAAAAGAAAAGATTGAAACAAATTCATAATAACATCTCAGACAAGTGACTTAACTACGCGCATGCCAATAAAAATAATAAAATTTACCTTACAATAGATGATTGATTTAATTACACTGTTGATTTTTCATTATATTAACAATTATTCATTTGTTCATCATCATCTCATTTCATGGTATCATTTAGCTCTGCGGCTGATCACAATTATTATTCAGTTCGATGTAATAAAATTTTACAATTTGTGCTGCACTGTGACTTTAACAACTACAATTAACTACGCTGTACCAGCAACGGACTACAACTACACTGTAGCAGCGAGCGACTGCAACTGTGGCAGAGACTGCGCTGACCTGCGACTCTATTGCAGCTCTCTTTTAACAGGGGCAAATATACACTCCTGGAAATTGAAATAAGAACACCGTGAATTCATTGTCCCAGGAAGGGGAAACTTTATTGACACATTCCTGGGGTCAGATACATCACATGATCACACTGACAGACCCACAGGCACATAGACACAGGCAACAGAGCATGCACAATGTCGGCACTAGTACAGTGTATATCCACCTTTCGCAGCAATGCAGGCTGCTATTCTCCCATGGAGACGATCGTAGAGATGCTGGATGTAGTCCTGTGGAACGGCTTGCCATGCCATTTCCACCTGGCGCCTCAGTTGGACCAGCGTTCGTGCTGGACGTGCAGACCGCGTGAGACGACGCTTCATCCAGTCCCAAACATGCTCAATGGGGGACAGATCCGGAGATCTTGCTGGCCAGGGTAGTTGCCTTACACCTTCTAGAGCACGTTGGGTGGCACGGGATACATGCGGACGTGCATTGTCCTGTTGGAACAGCAAGTTCCCTTGCCGGTCTAGGAATGGTAGAACGATGGGTTCGATGACGGTTTGGATGTACCGTGAACTATTCAGTGTCCCCTCGACGATCACCAGTGGTGTACGGCCAGTGTAGGAGATCGCTCCCCACACCATGATGCCGGGTGTTGACCCTGTGTGCCTCGGTCATATGCAGTCCTGATTGTGGCGCTCACCTGCACGGCGCCAAACACGCATGCGACCATCATTGGCACCAAGGCAGAAGCGACTCTCATCGCTGAAGACGACACATCTCCATTCGTCCCTCCATTCACGCCTGTCGCGACACCACTGGAGGCGGGCTGCACGATGTTGGGGCGTGAGCGGAAGACGGCCCAACGGTGTGCGGGACCGTAGCCCACCTTCATGGAGACGGTTGCGAATGGTCCTCGCCGATACCCCAGGAGCAACAGTGTCCCTAATTTGCTGGGAAGTGGCGGTGCGGTCCCCTACGGCACTGCGTAGGATCCTACGGTCTTGGCGTGCATCCGTGCGTCGCTGCGGTCCGGTCCCAGGTCGACGGGCACGTGCACCTTCCGCCGACCACTGGCGACAACATCGATGTACTGTGGAGACCTCACGCCCCACGTGTTGAGCAATTCGGCGGTACGTCCACACGGCCTTCCACATACCCACTATACGCCCTCGCTTAAAGTCCGTCAGTTGCACATACGGTTCACGTCCACGCTGTCGCGGCATGCTACCAGTGTTAAAGACTGCGATGGAGCTCCGTATGCCACGGCAAACTGGCTGACACTGACGGCGGCGGTGCACAAATGCTGCGCAGCTAGCGCCATTCGACGGCCAACACCGCGGTTCCTGGTGTGTCCGCTGTGCCGTGCGTGTGATCATTGCTTGTACAGCCCTCTTGCAGTGTCCGGAGCAAGTATGGTGGGTCTGACACACCGGTGTCAATGTGTTCTTTTTTCTATTTCCAGGAGTGTATTTTATGTCTCAGATAGTGCCTGTGAATTGTCGTTCTAGCAAGTGAGCAATACAACAAGATTACATTTGCCCCAGGAGGGTGGTGAACCCCTTACAATGTTCTTCGATTTCAGTAAGGGATTTGACGCCGTCCCGCATTGCCATTTAATGAAAAAAATACGAGCTTACGGAGCAGACATGCGGTTGGATTCAAGACTTTCTTGCAGATAGAAGTCAGCACGTCCCTCTTAACGGAACTAAATCGACAGATGTAAAGGTAATATCCGGAGTACCACAGGTAAGTGTGATAGGACCGTTGCTGTTTACAATAGATGTAAATTATCTAGTAGAAAGCGTCGGATGCTCTTTAAGGCTATTCACAGATGATGCAGTTGTCAATACCAAAGTAGCAACGCCAGAAGATAGTAAGAATTTGCAGAACGACCTGTTGATGACAAACAGCAGGAGACAGCGTCTGCCGTAAAATATCTAGGCGTAACTATCCAGAGCGACCGTAAGTGGAATGACCACATAAAACAGATAGTGGGAAAAGGAGATTCATCGGAAGAATCTAACGAAAATGTAGCTCATCCACGAAAGAAGTGGCTTATAAGGCGCTTGTTCGCCCGATTCTTGAGTATTGTTAATCTATCTGGCATCCCTTCCAGGTAGGACTGAGGAATAGTGAAGATCCAACGAAGAGTGGCGCGTTTTGTCACAGGATCGTTTAGCTGGCGAGAGAGCGTTACGGAGACGCTAAACAAACTCCACTGGCAGACGCTACAAGAGAGGCGTTGTGCATCACGGAGAGATTTAATACTGAAATTTCGGGACAGCACTTTTCAGGAGGAGTCCGACAACATATTACTCCCCCCCCCCCCCCCACACACACACACATATGTCTCGCTTATTGACCACGAGGAGAAAATTCGAGAAATTAGAGCCAATACAGCGGCTTACCGACAATTATTCTTCCCACGCACTTTTCGCGAGCGGAGCAGGGTTGGAGGGATCAGCTAGTGGTACCGACAGTACCCTCCGCCATACACCATTAGGTGGCGATGCAGATGCAGATGAAACAGTGATGCAGGCAGTGTAACAGTGTTCACAATATGACCCTCGCAAAGTAATTGATGGCGTGGTTTGGCAATGATACAGAGATTGAGAACTTTGCTGCAATGTCATTGACTCACAGCGTCACGAGATCGATGAGATTAGATGTTTTGTTGACGTGACAACTCGTTGAGATTGGTGGATTGGACCTTGAACAATTGGGTAGAATGCATTTAAATTGCCGAAAACCGGGTAAAATTACGGAAATTGATGGAAAATATGTAAAATTGATGAAAATACGCCGGCCGGGGAGGCCGAGCGGTTCTAGGCGCTACAGTCTGGAACCGCGCGACCGCTAGGGTATCAGGTTCGAATCCTGCCTCGGGCATGGATGAGTGTGATGTCCTTAGGTTAGTTAGGTTTAAGTAGTTCTAAGTTCTAGGGGATTGATGACCTTAGAAGTTAAGTCCCATAGTGCTCAGAGCCATTTTTTTCTTCTAATTATCATATGTTGCGATGTCTTTCACGTTTTTGTCAATTAGAAACACTGTCTCTGTGTTTTATTTCAACCATTCTGAGTGTTGTGGGAGCAGTCTAACTTACAAGATATGTCGTACGGCTTTCTGCGAGAGCCAATGGATCGAAAGATGTTAATGTCGGTTTAGCACCTAACACATACCTCGAAGTTATAGTAGAAAAATAAAATGTATGGCTGTGTACACAGCTGCAGTCATACACCCTTTCGATGTGCTACAGCAAAAAACTATGTATCAAACTGCTTATGAAACAACAACATAAGGATCCTCTCATTGTGATTCACAGTGTGCGGGATACGGTCATCCTCCAGTACAGGCGACAAAAATTTACATGGGTTCGTGGAAGCGGTTTCGATCACTGGCCGCCTGCTCCAGTAGACCAATACAAGTATATTTAATGGAATCACCACGTATGGTCGATGTCAACAAGCAGACGGTATTTGTTTCCGATACAACGGAAGAGAGAAACTTTTTATAGTTCGTAATTTTGGTCTGTTGTATGTTCCAAAAATAGTAAGAGGAGAGAGAGAGATAGAAAGGCTGTGCTGTCAACAAAGGCTTGGATACCATTACACTGTCGTATTTCTAGCGTGATAGTCATAGCAATAAGATAAAGGAAGTTAAGTTATGAACAGGGGGATATTTATAGAGTCATTCGATATCGATGAATTTTAGATGCTATGCTTCTGAATTTCTTTGTGCAGTCCATGTATACTCTGCATGTTTATAAATTTCCTCCTGTGCGCTTTCTCGTTGTGATAGCTCTCTCCGCAATCAATGAAGGGTGGAAGACTAAGGTAGCCTTCTAACTAATGGAACAGTGCTATCAGAATGAGGTGGGATTTTGAGGTAATTAGCAGAGGTCTGTAACTTGGCGGGGGACTCTCTTACTCATCGAAATCAGGTGGGTTCAAAAGCTGTATATCGAAGACTGGATGATTTGTGAGAAAACGGCAGGTTAGCGATACTCTGACGAAAGGGGACCTGAGAGGGGAGCTCTATATGGTTTCTTCTAAGTACTGTGGGCAAACATACCACGACCTCTCACACGGGCCTCGCGAATGACCGCAATGAGAAAATGGGCGCTAATATGAAGATTTCAAACTAAGGTGGCCAGCAGCAGAACTTCTGTCTTTGTTTTTTCAATAAATAAGAGACAACATTCTTCTGTGAGTTTTGTGTGCCTATAAATGGATGGACTGACATCTTCATAGGCAGACTAAATTTACATCTTGCATCTGTATCTATGCCCCGCAAGCCATCTTACGGTGCGTGGCGGAGAGTACCCTGTACCTCTGCTAGTCATTTCCTTTCCTATTCCACTCGCAGAGAGACCTAGGGAGAAAACGACTGTCTATATGCCTCCGCATGAGCACTAATTTCTTGTATCGTATCTTCGTGGGCCATACGGGACATGTATGTTGGCGGCAGTAGAATCCTTCTTCCTGTCAGCTTCAATTATCGGTTTTTAATTGTGTTTCTTGAAGAGAACATCGCATTCCCTCTCGGGACTCGTATTTGAGTTCGTGAAGCATCGGCCCACTAATTTGGCGGAGGCCAATAGGAACGCTTCTATACAGTTGTATTGTAAAGCAGAGCTAGATCTGCACACTCATACACGTTTGGAGTGTGCGGTCAGTAGACAGGTATTTTGCTATTGCTCACTGGGTCACCCTTTCTGGGCTCAAAAACTCATCTCAGAACGTTTCAGTTTGCAGGAAGGATGAGAGGAAGCGTATTGTTCAACATCTTGGAATTTATCCCAACGATATTTAAGGGCCCAGTCCTTCTGAAAAGGACGGGACAACTTTTGCTACTGTGTAGTCACTAACTGCCGTCTGGTATGGGGAGTGTTGGGTTCTAAGCTGGGAGCAGTTCAGCCCTGATGCACGGGTGGAGGCTCGCGACCTGGTGGTGGGCCGGCCGCGGTGGCGGAGCGGTTCTAGGCGCTTCAGTCTGGAACCGCGTGACTGCTACGGTCGCAGGTTCGAATCCTGCCTCGGGCACGGATGTGTGTGATGTCCTTAGGTTAGTTGGGTTTAAGTAGTTCTAAGTTCTAGGGGACTGATGACCTCAGATGTTAAGTCCCATAGTGCTCAGAGCCATTTGAACCATTTCAACCTTGTGGTGGTGCCAGCAGCTGTTCAAATTCGCACCGGTGGCGGAAGCGGGGAGGGGGCAGAGGCGTCACAGAGATGGAGAGATTAGTTAGAGAAGGATTAGTTAGGGCGCAGTAGATCAGAATTCTAAATGACTTACTTCCAGCAGCATGACAACGCAACCAAGAGACAGAACGCAATTAGATGTCTTCAGCTATTTGACGACGTATACCACCCATTTTGGTATCGGAGGAAGTGACTACCTAGCCTGTGGGAAGCCTCCGGAGACAGGACGGAAGCGTCTGTGATGGTTACCTGGCGAGTTTACCCGGTGCACAAGTATCAAACCGGAATTTCCCTGTAGATGGTGCTAGCCGCAAGTGTAGGGCCCGTGAGACCGCGTCTGCAGCGCTATCTGCTTCCTGTAACGGCTGATGACGAATGTCCAAGTTCCATTCATCGATACCTGTATCAAACCCATAAATATATCGAGTCTTCTGGCTACGAACTACGATTTGCAGACAACATTCGTTTTCTGTTGTCATTTGAAGAAAACTGCTGCAGAATCGCATCGAAAGCTTGTCGAATGCTCTTGGGAAAACACTGTGTTGCGAGTGATTCAAAAAATTTAAAAGTGGTGATTTTGACGTGAGAAACGACGAGCGCGGGAAACCACGAGAAAGTTCGAAGACAACGAATTGCACGTTTTATTAGGTGAAGATGATACTCAAACTCAACAGGAACTCGCGGAGCAATTGAATGTGAGACTAAATGCCGTTTCTTTTCGGTTGAAAGCTACGTGAAAGGTAGAGAAAGTGGGAAAATGAGTTCCACGTGAACTGAATGAAAGACAGCAAGCAAATGGAAAGACCACTTGTCAAATGCAGCTCGCCAGATACAAAAGAAAGTCGTTTCTCCATCAAATAGTGACAGGTGATGAAAAATGGACATACCGGGTGATCAAAAAGTCAGTATAAATTTGAAAACGTAATAAACCACGGAATAATGCAGATGGAGAGGTAAAAATTGACACACATGCTTGTAATGACATGGGGTTTTATTAGAACCACCCCATATTGCTAGACGCGTGAAAGATCTCTTGCGAGCGTCGTTTGGTGATGATCGTGTGCTCAGCCGCCACTTTCGTCATGCTTGACCTCCCAGGTCCCCAGACCTCAGTCCGTGCGGTTATTGGCTTTGGGGTTACCTGAAGTCGCAAGTGTACCGTGATCGACCGACATCTCTAGGGATGCTGAAAGACAACATCCGATGCCAATGCCTCACCATAACTCCGGACATGCTTTACAGTACTGTTCACAACATTATTCCTCGACTACAGCTATTGTTGAGGAATGATGGTGAACATATTGAGCATTTCCTGTAAAGAACATCATCTTTGCTTTGTCTTACTTTGTTATGCTAATTATTGCTACTCTGATCAGATGAAGCGCCATCTGTCGGATATTTTTTCAACTTTTGCATTTTTTTTGTTCTAATAAAACCCCATGTCATTCCAAGCATGTGTGTCAATTTGTACGTCTCTATCTACATTATTCCATGATTTATTCAGTTTTCAAGTTTATACTGACTTTTTGATCACCCGGTATTTTGAGACTCCTAAACGTCGTAAATCATGGCTGAATCCAGACAAACCATCGACATCCACTGCAAGATCAGATCGCTATGGAAAGAAGGCAATGTTGGATTAGAAGGGTGTCGTGTATTATGAGCTGCTTAAACCTGATGAAACCGTTAACATTGTCCGCTACCAACAGCAAATGATCGATTTAAATCGAGCATTACCTGAAAAACGACCGGAATATGGAAAAAGACAACAATGATAACGTCCCATCACACATAAGAAAAAGGGCCAGGGAAACGATCGAGGCGATCGGTTGGGAAATACAAGGGCATGGGGCTTATTCCCCAGACTTGGCTCCGTCCGATTATCATCTATTTGCATCATTGGGACACGTTCTTGCTGAACAACGCTTCAGTTCGTAGGAAAGTGTTCGCTTCAAAAGAAGAACTGACTTTTTGTCATGGCATTCATAGCCTGCCGGAGAGGTGGGAGAAATGTATAAATAGCAATGGATATTACTTTGAATAAAATATTGTTTATCAGTTCCAAGCAATAGACCTGTAATTATTGCAACCAAATTCCCGTTTCATACTTGAACACCTGGTAAGCCGACTACAGGAAAAAAAATTACTTATCACGTAAAGGGACTCTCATAATCAATGTAATTAATGTATCAATAAAATTGATATCAATAACGTGCGCCGTACGGGTGTAAGCGAGGGAGAGAGTTCCACGGATGTGATTTGAGAGTTGGAATGGTAATCAGGCTTTTTTCGTTGCGGCGAGATCTTTTATGGAATTTCGATTTCCCACCTAAAAAGGGAGAGATGATGATCGTACTAAAATCACCTATATTATCGAATTTATAAACTAATAATTAGTAAAAAGCTAATATTTACAACTCCTCCGTGCTGTTATCTTGAGGTACTTGATTGCTTTAAGAGAACTGGAAAGTGAGGAGGCATCCTGTGACGGCTCATTATCGATTCTTCCCTACCTTCGGAAGCTGTATGTAACTAAGGCACCACATTTCCATCTGTATATCGACTCCCTTAAGAAGCAACATCTCTGGCCGTACATCGAGGAGGAGGCAGAACGCGCAGGGAGTGAGTACAATGAGGGCAAGCGGACCAGGAGGACCAGCGGCCCGCACTACCGGCGGCAGCTGCACTTCTCGGGTACTTGGTTTGGTCACGGACTTGGCGTTTCTCACCTGCTGCAATTTTTGGGGAGACGGCGTCCTGTTGTATGAATTCCATTCGTCTTGATGTTTGACCCCGCATCCTCTTATTCCTGAAACCCAGCGAACCCCCTTGTGTCACCTCTTCCTATCGTTCCATCTTCCTCACCTCTGTCTTCAGTTATGTCTTCGAAGCCATCCTCTCCCATTGTATCCATCGGCACCTTAATCAGCACCACCTTATCTCCCTTATGCTGTGTGGTTTCCAACCCTCCTTCTTCGCCGAAGAGCAACTTCTTTAGCTTGTCCACCTTCTCTCCCTCCAGCTTAACTCCTGTCGCTTCACCATTTTTGTTTCCCTCGACCTCCAAAATGCCTACGACCACGTATGGTATCTCTGTCTCCTCTTTAAACTCCAAATCTGTGCCCTGCCTATCAATTTTGTCCGTCTGGTCGCTTCCTTCCTCTCATGCCACAAATCCCTCATCTGTTCTATCCTACATTATGCCAGTGTTGCCTGGATCTCGACCCCCCCCCCCCCCTCTCGCTTTTATAAGGCCCTCCAAATCCTAGAACGCCATGCACTACGCCCTGCCTTCCGTACCCGCCTTCCTTCTCCTGTATGACCTTATCCCCTTCCCCCACCTCCTCCTTCTCCTCCAACATCTCCGCATCCTTTACACTGTCCACAGGCTTCATCCCTCCCCACCCCCAGGTTTCCTCTTTGCTGTCCGCCCCCTGCCCGTTGTCGCACCTCTATCGCTGTATCCCTCCCTCTCTCTGCCTCCACACCCTCCATCTTCTTCTCATCAGGGCAATTTCCAGCACCTCCCCCTTCCGGATGTTGAACATCACCGGGACATCTACTCTTCCATCCAACTGTACCCTGGCCTTCTTCCGCCCCCTCCCCAGGGCCCCCCTTTTCCTCTCTCCTCCTCCTCCCAAAGCACATTTTCCTCCTTCCCCCCCCTGAGTCCCTACACCCCCTCCCTGATTGTTTCCCCTCCCACGTCTTCGCCTCTTCGGCGTGCTCCCCGCCCGTTTCCCCCTCTCCTCCCCTCCCTCCCTTCTTGCCCCTGGCAGATCCTCTCAGTTTGCTCATCATCATCAGTGTGCTATGTCAGTGTTGTGTTTGGTGCTGTTCTCCCATGCATCAAGAGCTGTGCTTTTAATTGTGTGCTAGGCTAGTACATGGTGTTACTGTCAGTGATAGTTATGTGCTACGCCATCCGTCGATACTTTTATGCTCCGGTCATACTTCGCCTTGTGTTCTTTAATTGTCCCAGTGTGTGGTTTCTTTTCTGTGCGCTACTTTTGCGGTTTTTACCCCGCCCTCCTTTTTGTCTGTTGTCTTCCATACTGTTCCCCCTTGTTATATATATTTACGCCATATTTACTCCTTTCTGTAATTTTAAATGTCTTCTATTGTATTATTACTGTCTTTTGGCCGAAGAGCAGTGCATGTGCTGCTGCCAGCCCGCCCGAGATGGGGCACTGAAATACAATAAAGAAAAAAAAAACCTAGTGTTATTACCAAAACTTCTGTTCCTCCCAGCAGCTATTCCCCTGCACTTCAGTGATAGCTTGCTGTCCTATCACTATCACCTATCGTTCCCACAGAGGGCTATCGGCTAGACTAACAGCGAAAATATCCTGTGTACATCCCACAGTTATTTAAGAAACTGGAAAGAGCTGCTGTCTAGTGCTCCCCAACCCCCATGCCTCACAGCCAGGGGACAGAATTTGGATTTGCCCGCCTATTTTTGAAATTCCTGTCAGTAGGAATAGCAGAGTTACAATGCCCCAGTATTCTGGGTCATCCATCTTGGATTGTGATGTCATAATTAGACTGTGTCAGTATTCAAAAGATGATACGAAAATTGAATTTTTTAAAATAAAGAATATATTATTATTATGAAGTCCTCTCAGTACAATATAATTAGCGTTTGAATTTACCTCCAAAATTCGAATTTACATGAAATTTTGTATTTCCCATCGAAATTTGAATTTCCCCTCCATTTTTTTCTGGGTGGGGGAGGGGAGCGGATGGGAGGGAAAGAGGGCAGGGATTTCCCAAGGGGAGGGGTGTGGGGAAGGGACCCATGTGCCAGCTGGGGGAAACCCATGATGTCAGCAGGGGGTGGGGGGTTATTAACTGATCAGTCAATTAATTTGTGGGGAAAAATAGATACTGTCTACAGGAAAATAAAAGAGGCCTTTGGGGAAAATAGAAGCAGCTGTATGAAGATCAGAAGCTCAGATTGTAAACCAGTCTTAAGCAAAGAAGGGAAAGCTGAAAGGTGGAAGGAGTATATAGAGGGTCCATGCACGGGAGATGAAGGCAGTGTTATAGAAAGGGAAGTGGATGTAAATGATGATGAGGTGTTAGATATGATACTGGGACAAGAATTTGACAGAGTTCTGAAAGGCCTAAGTAGAAACAGGCCCCAGTGGTAGGTGATACTACGCCAGAATTGCTGATGGCTTTGGAAGAACCAGCCATGTCAAAGCTCTTGCATCTGGTGAGCAAGATGTATGAGACAGGCAAAATGCCCTCAGACTTCAAGAAGAATGTAGTAATTCCAATTCCAATGAGAGGAGTTGCTGACATGTATGTAAATTACCGAAATGTCAGTTTAATAAGTCACGGCTGCAAAATACTAACACGAATTCTCTACAGACGAATGGAAAAACTGGTAGAAGCCGACTTCAGAGGAGGTCAGTTTGGATTCCAGAGAAATAAAGGAACACGCATGGCAATACTGACCCTACGACTTTTCTTATAAGATAGGCTAAAGAAAAACCTACGTTTACAACATTTGCAGACTTAGAGAAAGCTTTTGACCGTGTTGACTGGAATACTTTCTTTGAATTTCTGAAAGTAGAAGCGGTAAAATAGAGGGAGCGAAGGGCTGTTTACAACTTGCACAAAAATCAAACGGCACTTATAAGAGTCGAAGGGCATGAAAGGGAAGCATTGGTTGAGAAGGGAGTGAGACAGGGTTGTCGCCTTTCCCCGATGTTATTCAATCGGTACACTGAACAAGCAGTAACGGAAACAAAAGAAAAATTTGGAGTAGGGATTAAAGCCCAGGGAGAAGAAATGAAAACTTTGAGGTTTGCCAATGACATTGTATTTCTGTCAGATACAGCAAAGGACTTGGAAGAGCAGTTGAAGAGAATGGACAGTTTCTTGAAAGGCAAAACAAGAATAATGGAATATAGTCGAATTAAATGGAATTAGATCAGGAAACGAGACACTTAAAGTAATAGATGAGTTTTGGTATTTGGGCAGCAAAATAACTGATGATGGCAGAAGTAGAGAGGACATAAAGTATAGACTGGCAATGGTAAGAAAATCACTTGTTAACATCAAACCCCTATAGATTTATGTGTTAGAAAGTATTTTCTCAAGATATTTGTCTTAAATGTAGGCATGCATGCAAGTGAAACATTGACGAGAAACAATTTAGACATAAACAGAATAGAACCCTTCAAAATATGGTGCTACAGAAGAATTTTGAAGATTAGATGGTTCGATCACCTGACTAATGAGGAGGTACTGAATAGAATTGGGGAGACAAGAAATTTGTGGCACAACTTGACCAAAAGAAGGGATGATTGACAAGACACATTCTGAGACACCAAGGGATCACCAATTTAGTGTTGGGGGGGGGGGGGGAAGCGTGGGGGGTAAAAATCGTAGGTGGAGACCAAGAGATGAATACAGTATGCAGATTGAGAAGGATGTAGGTTGCAATAGTTATTCAGAGATGAAGAGGCTTGTACAGGACAGAGTAGCATGGAGAGCTGCATCAAACCAGTCTTCAGACTGAAGACCACAACAACAACAACAACAACAATTAATTTGAAATTAAAGGTGCACTCGTACCCCTATTACTCTACTACTGACAGGGAGTACTACCTCACCTTCAGCAAATATCTAAGTGTGAATAAACATAGGTGAGTTACAAGATTAAGTCCTTACATTACTGCACAAAATGCCTAAAAGTAGAATTATGAACATTCTTGAAGAAACAGAAACTTACAACGACATCAAAAATCACCCCAAAGTCTTGCTTAATGATCAAACTTATTTAAGAATATAATTGTTTAGATAACTTCCACTCTATTTGATACGCAAATGATACAACAAATTTCAATTGGGAATCAAAATTTCTCTTCATCTTTGTAAATTTTTTTTTTCAAAATTGCTTTCTTCTCTCCTTTGCTCCTTTCCTGTTTGCTTTGGCTTTTTTATCTCTTTCCTGTGCCCCGTTCCTGTCTGCTTCTGCTCTTATTCTGTCTGCTTCTGCTTCTGTATCCCCCTCCCGTACTTCTTTCCTTAATGCCACAGCCTTTACTAACATTTGTTTGAGTCATAGCGGAACGTCTCCCAGTATTCCAATACTTGAGCTGCTCTGTGCTACATTTGATTTCATTTCGCAAACAATGCTACTACTACGCTACTCGGTTATTGGTACGTTTTCCTGGGATTCAAGCAAAGCAACTACTGCTACTGCCACCCCCTATGGAAATTCTGACACAGTTTCCTCTGTTTCTGTTGAATTCTCCTTTCTGGTGATTCTTCTAGCCTTTTTACAACGCGCTTCACTAGTCTAAACTATTTCTTTATACCTGAAAACTAATACAATCCATGACTTAGCGAACACTAACATACAGGGTGTATCAAAAAGACTCAGCCGATTTGACACGTCTATGTTTTAATAAACGTATACAAAGAATTCTGTTTTTTGATGAACGGGAAACTCAAAAAAAATTTTTTCATAACTTTTCATGGGTGTTCAGTATGCCCCCCTTGAAATGGACAGCATATGTCAATGCGGACTCAAGTTGTTCCCACACAGCAGCGAACATGTCTCGAGTTACAGCTGCCACAGCTGCTGTTATGTGATGTCTCAGTTCATTCATTGTTGCTGATAACGGACGCATAAACAGAGTCTTTTATTAACCCCCAGAAGAAATAATCACATAGACTTCAGGTCCGGTGACCTTGGAGGCCAGTAATGTAAGGCTGAATCATTTGGTCCAGTGCAACTGATCCATCGTTCAGTAATCCTTTGCTTTAACAATTCCGCACTTCCAGATGCCAATGTGACGGTGCTCCAACCTGCTGGTAAATGAAGTCGTTTGAACAGTCTCCAACAGTGAGAAAACTTCTCGAGCATACGAGATATGTGCTTCCTGAACAGTGTTCTCGCCAAAGAAAAATTGACTCTACGCCGTTTCCCGTGAAACTGCACAGAACACATTAAATTTTGGAGAGTCCCTCTCACGTTGTACAACTTCATGTGGTTGTTCCGTACCCCATATTCTCACATTATGACGGTTCACCTTTCCATTTAAATGGAATGTTGCCTCGTCACTAAACACTAAGCGTGGAAGAAAATGGTCATTCTCCATCTTGCCAAGAACGAAATTACAGAACTCCACACGTTGTTGTTTTTCACCTTCACCAGTAGCTGAATTTTGTATAGTTTCACGTGTAAACGTCAACGCAACACACGCCAGACGGACGACGGGTGCATGTTGAGCTGTCGAGCTGTACCGTGAACGGATTTCTGCGGACTCTTTGTGAAAGTGTGGCGGACGCGTTTGACGTCTGTGTCAGACATTCGAGGACGGCCCGACGATTTGCCTTTACTCAAACAACGTGTTTCTCGGAATTGTTCATGCCATCGTCTAATGCTTTGTGCTGTAGGAGGATCCGCACCATACCTAGTACGAAAGTTACGCTGAACAGTTATTACTGACCCGCACTGCGCAAAACGTAGAACATAAAAACGCTTTCTGTTGTCCTGATACCCGCCGATGTGGCCGTGCGGTTAAAGGCGCTGCAGTCTGGAACCGCCAGACCGCTACGGTCGCAGGTTCGAATCCTGCCTCGGGCATGGATGTTTGTGATGTCCTTAGGTTAGTTAGGTTTAACCAGTTCTAAGTTCTAGGGGACTAATGACCTCAGCAGTTGAGTCCCATAGTGCTAAGAGCCATTTGAACCATTTTGTTGTCCTGACACCATTTTTATAGAACTGAAGTGAGCACACAGTGCTGCTACCTAGCGGGAATCATATAAAACTCGAGAGTTTGCTCTTTCCGGCAGTACGTTATTCACGCACTTATCTCAAATAACATAATAGTTATGATTTTTTTAAAAATCGGATGACTCTTTTTGACATATCCTGTAAATGAAACACAAGTAAAGAACGCAAACGGTATACAAAATTTTCTTACTCGCAAGTCAAAAACGTCTTCACACACAACTTACAGTAATTAAACGCCCCAAAATACAATGACATACCAGAACAAAAAAGTCTTAAGCCATATACACTGCACAAATGCCGCTTGACGTTATGCTGCAACTGCTGTTTAAAGTTCAAGGAAATAAAAACGGGACTCAAAGTGTGCGTTACAACTGATTTGCAGTCTAGGATGCGTCTCACTGTGCCGCTTTAACTGCAGGACGTCAGAACATTCCTTGGTGACCCTTAAAGCATGGTAGACGAGCGAATGCAATACTCGTTAAACATCGATTAAATCATGTCTGCGTATAAGTAGAATGATCAAAAGGTTTGGCCACTGTATTGCAACAAAACACTGTTACAATGACGCAAATTAGAAATGCAGATAAAAAGGTTCATTTATTATTATAGGGTTACGCAACCAAGATCAGTTGTAGGACAGAAGTTTGGTTGTGAGATTAAAATCATGCCTGAGTTTAAAAAGTCATTTATTTACTCTAAGATCTCGTCACGCACCACGTTAAAATGACAAAGAGTAAGTTCCCAACGAAACGAACATAAAGCCTTTTAAAATATGACTGAGAAGTTGTCTCAACAAAACTTGCACAAAATTACCTAAAGTTCTGAAACACAAAGCTCTCTAAAAGCTGTTTTATCAAGAATATCCCACTAATACTGTGGTAAGATTCCTCATTTACGTGGAATACTGCTTCGGAAAGGCTACAAGCTTTCCTAATCTGTGCAGCTCGCAAATGCAAAGAAAAACGAGTTCAAGACCCATGAAACAAAGCAAGTTGCGTAGCTAATCCCATAAATTGTGAGCTGCTCTGAAACTGGACAGCGGTAATGCGAAACGCGACACTTACTCCAAACTGAGCAAACACGCGCCAGACAGCGGCGATCGCCAGTGGCCAAAGGCTCGCCCCGTCGGTGCAGCAAGCGTGCACCTCGCTCGGGCCAGGACCAGAAGTCTGTCTCCCTCCACGACATCATCACAAGTATCCGAAATTATCCTCCGATAAACCTAACTCTCCATGTTTTAGAAAATTCTGTGTGGAATGAACAACTCTCTTGCTGCCAATGTGACAACCGAAATGTTGCTTTATTCACATGAGCTGCAGAAATTTCCCAATTTTGGCTTACAGAGCTCATCTTAATAAGTAGGAGGTTTGTATCAGCTGCTAACCACGTTCCATTGATTGGTCGATCCCTTCGTTCCGAGGAGATATGGTGGGTAAGACGCATTTTACTGGATAGCAAAATCTGGACTGTAAGGCTACGAATTTTCTCACGGTGGCTCAGCAGAGTTGCAGTGGCCCAATCTTACATCTGTGTACAGGGTGGTCAGTTTGTCGCGCTTAATGGTATATTAGCAGCATACAGTGGTTTAGCAGCAGACTGCCTTAGAAGGAACAAACCACATCCGCCGACGAAGTGCAAGCAGGGGCTTACTGCAACCGAGTTCCTCAAACTACCGTCGCCTGGGCGCTGCAGTTTATGGAAGTCGGTTGTGGTAAGCGTCTGCTCCGCGCTGGGGTCCCACGTGTTTTCTTTAGAGCCTTTATGGCTGACCGGTGGTCAAGCCAGGCCATGGGGCGAACACCTCGGCCCGCTCGTTTCTAACAAGGAAATCTGAAGTCTTCTCCTGAGTAAGCAAGCCATGTACTTTCCTCAAAAACAGCAAATAAACAAGCAGAAAAATAAGCAAATACGATACAACAATATGCGAATGTCACGTCACAGCGTGCTTCATTTGCAGCTGCCTTAGGACATCCCAAGAAAAAACCTACACAAACCATCCAAGATGCTGATCGTTTAAAACAGTTAAGCATGGCTGGCAGTCAAATAGCACAAATTCACCGTATATTAATGCCTTCTAACTAAAATCTGTGCCATGAATGGGTGGCTAAGTGGAAGACACAACGCCAAGAAACCGAGGAAAGAGATGTGCAACATCTTAGCAATGTTGCACATCTCTCAAAGCTGACGTCGTCCCTGCACATCTGCGTCTCACAAGAGCCCAGCAACAACTGATCTTCCAACTCCCCATCCCCATATAGGCTAGCACCGCCTGTGGTTGCGTTAGAAGAGAATAAAAAAATCTTCCTGAAGGGTCGTCGAGCAGATGCGCCTATAGGCCTATATCTCTGACATCGATCTGTGGAAGAATTTTAGAACATGTTTTTTGCTCGCGTATCATGTCATTTCTGGAAACCCAGAATCTACTCTGTAGGAATCAACATGGATTCCGGAAATAGCGATCGTGTGAGATCCAACTCGCTTAATTTGTTCATGAGACCCAGAAAATATTAGATACAGGCTCCCATGTAGATGCCACTTTCCTTGACTACCGGAAGGCGTTCGATACGGTTCCGCACTGTCGCCTGATAAACAAAGTAAGAGACTACGGAATATCAGACCAGCTGTGTGGCTGGATTGAAGAGTTGTTAGCAAACAGGACACAGCATGTTGTTCTCAATGGAGGGGCGTCTACAGACGTTAGAGTAACTTCTGGCGTGCCACAGGGGAGTGTTATGGGGCCGTTGCTTTTCACAATGTATATAAATTACCTAGTGGATAGTGTCGGAAGTTCCATGCGGCTTTTCGCGGATGATGCTGTAGTATACAGAGAAGTTGCAGCATTAGAAAATTGCAGCGAAATCCAGGAAGATCTGCAGCGTATAGGCACTTGGTGCAGGGAGTGGCATGAGTTTTGAGTTACATTGTTACATAATGTCTTCCTACATTTAATTAAGATTATGTCTGAAATGCGGTGTCGTGAACTTACCTTGGAAAATCTCGATGAATGTTACGTTCAACAATAAATTCATTTTTACTTGTTTATTTCTCACGATGTAAGCAACTCACTAATTTTTTGTATCTGCCTTTAGTCACTTGACTTGGCGTCTACAACTTATCGCCAAATTGGAAGTACTTTCATATATATCTGAAAGGACAGACACTGTGAACGATTCCACAATTATACGAAATGTAGATCTGCTACCCAAGAGTTTGAGTCGGCCTGGGGAACGTGTACAGATATCCGAAATTGTTAAGGGCGACTGCCCGCAATATGTGGGGAATATAGGTTCGTGTCCCGGTCCGGCAGAAATTTTCATATATCATTACTGGGTAGTAAATCTATGCTTAATACAGCTGATGTCAAGGAACTGGTAGTCAGCGAACTACTTTCGAAATTGCAGGCATCGCTGAAACGTGTCATTTCTTTAGGAAAGAAGCGATCTTCACTCTGTAATGAGATTTATAATTAATCAGCAACCAGCCACTCTGTTGCTAATTTTCGAACTTTCTCGGAAGATCGTTTGGTGTTACACTTCTTTTGTTTGCCGCCATATAACATTGTTTTAAGTCTCAAAATATTAAAGCGAACGCTGTGTTGAACATTATCGACATTTACTCCTTATCCAACCTGACGCGTTTGCAGTAACCGAGCATCGTATTAACATAAGGTTTCGTAGTTTTATAAGAAGACTGAAGTCATATTCTCGGCATCGTCGTTCTGGGAGTGTGGTGTGAAGGAAGCCGTACATATCCGTACAGTAGACAGTCTTATCAACAGGGATGTAGTATTTCAGCTCATTACCTACAATCCAGCGCTGGCTGCCAGCAAGGGGGTAACTCCCTTCGAAAATTAAAAAAAAATCGATTTTTTAGTTTAAAGTGTTTTTCGGGATGCATACTTTTTGCAGAGGTCATTCCAAGCTCGCCGAAAATCCCGTTGCTGGTCGGAGTGGCCGAGCGGCTCTAGGCGCTACAGTCTGGAACCGCGCGACCGCTACGATCGCAGGTTCGAATCCTGCCTCGGGCATGGATGTTTGTGATGTCCTTAGGTTAGTTAGGTTTAAGTAGTTCTAAGTTCTAGGGGACTGATGACCTCAGAAGTTAAGTCCCATAGTCCTCGGAGCCATTTTTTTTGAAATTCCGTTATCAGGTTACAAGGCGATTTGTTTGGATTAGATTAGATTAGATTTACTTTCATTCCAATTGATCCTTAGTGAGGAGGTCCTCCAGGATGTGGAACATGTAAGAAAAACAACAATACATGACAAATTACAACTAAAACAAATAAGCTAATGTACCATTCCACAGGTCTCAAGTGGAATGATCGTCATTTTTTAATGAACACTATATGAAAGAGTCATTTTACAAACACTAATGCACTGAATTCAAAATAAAAAAGTTTATTTATTTATTTATAAGGTAATAAACATGTAATAAACTACTATAATACTTATTTACAATGAACACATTACTGCACTGAAATGGTGCACACACACACACACACACACACGCACACACACACACACACACACACACACACACACACACACACACACACACACACACACATATTTACAATGAACACATTACTGCACTGAAATTGTGCAGAAGTTATATTGTACTTATATATATACACAAATCAGTTGGTTTTACTGAGAAATTCATCAATGGAGTAGAAGGAGTTGCCGGCCGAAGTGGCCGTGCGGTTAAAGGCGCTGCAGTCTGGGACCGCAAGACTGCTACGGTCGCAGGTTCGAATCCTGCCTCGGGCATGGATGTTTGTGATGTCCTTAGGTTAGTTAGGTTTAACTAGTTCTAAGTTCTAGGGGACTAATGACCTCAGCAGTTGAGTCCCATAGTGCTCAGAGCCAGTAGAAGGAGTTGGCCACCAATAAATCCTTTAGGCTTCTCTTAAAGTGAATTTCATTGGTTGTTAAGCTTTTTATGGCTGCTGGCAAGTTATTGAAAATGTGTGTTCCTGAATAATGCACACCTTTTTGTACAAGACTAAGTGACTTTAAATCCTTGTGAAGATTATTCTTATTTCTAATATTGATTCCATGAATTGAGCTGTTGGTTTGAAAAAGTGATATATTTTTAATGACAAATTTCATTAAGGAATAAATATATTGGGAAGCAATAGTTAGTATCCCTAGTTCCCTAAACAGGGTTCTGCAGGATGTTCTTGAGTTCACACCACATATAACTCTTACTGCACGTTTTTGTGCCCAGAAAACTTTAGCTTGGCTTGATGAATTACCCCAAAAAATAATCCCATATGACATTATGGAATGAAAGTAAGCATAGTGTGTCGGCTTTTTCATTTTTATATCCCCTATGTCTGACAAAATTCGCATTGAAACAGAGATTTGTTAAGGCGCTTCAGCAGTTCTGTGGTGTGCTCCTCCCAGTTGAATTTATTATAGAGCTGTAATCCCAAGAATTTAGCACTGTCCACTTCTTTTATCTTCTTGTCATCGTATGTTAGACATATACTTGTGGGACACCCCTTACAAGTTCTGAACTGCATGTAGTATCTTTTTTCAAAGTTTAGTGACAAAGAATTGGCTAGGAACCAGTAACTTTATTAGCTGATCTTTCTAAGACTACACTTGATTTGGTATTTATTGCAATGTTTGTATCATCGGCAAACAAAACGATCTTCGAATCTGGTAATGTTGCTGATGAAAGGTCATTGATATACACAAGAAAATGTAAGGGCCCTAAAGTGGAACCTTGTGGGACGCCACATGTAATTAGTTCCCAGTTGGATGATGCCTGATAGCTTGATACATGTCTCTTTCCTAATAACAACCTTTGTTTCCTGCCAGAGATATAAGATTTGAACCATTTTGCAGCATTTCCTGTTACACTATAATATTCTAATTTACTTAAAAGGATATTGTGATTTACACAGTCAAATGCCTTTGAGAGATCACAAAATATACCAGTTGCCTGCAATTTTTTGTCTAATGAATTAAGCACATTTTCACTGTAAGTGTAGATAGCTTTCTCAATATCGGAACCTTTTAGAAATCCAAACTGTGAGTTTGACAGTATGTTATTTGAAATAAGATGGTTATAAAGCCGACTGTACATTACTTTTTCTAAAATTTTTGAGTATGCTGGCAACAGTGAAATTGGACGGAAATTTGATGCTATTTCTTTATCTCCCTTCTTAAACAGGGAATATTCCACTGATAAAAGACTGGTTACACAGATAGCTTAATATGTTACTTAGCTCAGAATCACATTCTTTAATTAACTTTGTTGGTATTTTATCATACCCACTAGATGTTTTTGATTTTAAAGATTTTATGATGGACATTATTTCTGTTGGGGTAGTGAGGGTCAAATTCATATTATGGAAGTTACTTGAAATGTCTGGTCTGAGGTATTCCATAGCAGCATCTACCGAACCTGACAACCCCATCTTTTCAGTAACAGTTATAAAATGTTTGTTAAAAAGTTCTGCAACACTATACACATCTGTCACCAATGTATCATTTACTCTTAATGCTATTCGTTCCTCTTCATGTCTGGTTCTACAGGTCTCCTCCTTCACTATATCCCATATTGTCTTTATTTTGTTATCTGATATGACTATCTTTTCCTTGTAATATATTTGCTTTGATATCCGCATTACAGTCTTTAATATTTTGCAGTATTTCTTGTAATGTGCTATAGCATCAACATTGGAACTGTTTCGGATTGACAGATACAGTTTTCTTTTTGTTTTACAAGATACCCCTATTCCTTGATTAATCCATGGCTTCTTTGTAGTCTTTTCTCTAACCTTGGTAAGTTTTGGGGGAAAACAGTGTTCGAATAAGGTAAGCACTTTATTAGCAAAAGTGTTATATTTTTCATTCATGCTATGAGCACTGTAAACATCAGTCCACTGAATGTCTCTGAGGAGCTTATTGATTACCCTCTTGAGCGGAGATTTAACAGATTTTATATCCTGTCCAGTATTAACATTTAACAGAAGGAACTGCATGTCATGGTCTGAGAGGCCATTGACTATTGGTTTTGTAATATAATTTTGTTTATTGGACTTTTCTATAAAGATACTATCAATGGCTGTTTGTGAGCAAGTGACTACCCTAGTGGGGAACTTTACAGTGGGAATTAAGTAGAATGATAGTGTTACTAACTCAAATAAGTTCTCATTGGGAGAGTCTTTAAGGAAATCTACATTGAAATCACCAGCAACCACTATTTCTTTGTTTTTAGTTGTTAAATTGTGAAAATTGTCTCCGAAAACCACTCACAGCGGGACAAAAACAGGCGACCTATAATTTCAATGACGGCCTAATAGACATTATGGAAATTATGAAAGTGCTCGAATTTGTGATAGGGCCTGCCCGTTACAGAACAAAAACAGTCGAAAAGCGTATCGAGCGACCAGAGCATTTCGGTACACTGCAAGATGAGTGAAATGTGCCGGCAATTACGAAAACAGGGAATGCACGCAAGGCTATTCAAAGGAGAAACCGGAGTGTTCCAACTATGGCGGAGATAATGTTGCGAGCTGTAACGGCTGTGAGACCTACGAGAGCACTGGTCAAGCACCACAACTGGCACGAGAAATCAGCACAGAAAAACAGAAATCAGCTATGCAGCAACCGTTTCAAACGATACACAACCACCCTCACCCACTCTCAGCGAGACGATCAGTGAACTATGTTGAAACATAGCCTCATCGCCAAACCACTGAAATACACCCCAGGAACAAAAATCGCCTCAATCGAGATAGCAGTGTGACAAATAATCTCATTCAAGTAATAAAATGAAGGAAGACAAGCAAGGTAAACATTGCCTTTCTCACACCATTCACCGAACTGCCGGAGCTTCGAGGATAGAAAAGAACACTGACGTTCAGCAAGTATTCAACACACTAAACGATATGCTAAAAGTACTAAAGGACCTAGTATGTGACGTCGCATAGTAATCGTCGTTCGTACAACAGACGCCACAAGCTCGATCAAATTCGCCAATAACGGCGCTGGACATTATCTTGGGTTATCTGTCGTAACATGGATAGCCAATGGCGCATACAAGCAGGCTGGAGAATTCCGGGAATTTCTTGCCAGACAACAGGTAGATGTGTGTCTTGTCACAGAGATTCACTTAAAAACACGACGATAAGTCAGGGCAGCAAATTAGTGCTGTTATAGAAATCATAGTCCGACTGCAAGAGATGGAAAGTTGAAACGTTTGAACAATTATAAATGACTGTGCTTAAACTGACACACAATATTTTGTTAGCGCAACGCAATCTGACTTTCAAAATTCCCTACAAAAGAATGGCCCTGACTAACATTAAACTATACCTTTCACAAATCACTTACCTCAAAAAATCTTCGCTGCTCAAGCTACTGCAATACAGCGAGCGCCACTACTGCCAGCTAAATAAAAGATTCAAACTATGGAAGGCACTAACTACTGATAGGGATAGTTAGCAAATGAAAGATATTAATAGAGAACAAACAATGTATTTACCTTGACATCATCATATATAAATATAGCAGTTCATGACAAATTTCAAAACTCCGCCATCTCTCTCCCCACATCCACCACTGCTGGCGGCTCACCTCCAACTGCGAAATGCTACGTGCTGTTCACATCCAGCTGCCTAACACTACAATGGCGAGTATTACAACAATGCAAAGCAGCCACAGACTGCACACAGCACAGCCAGTGATTTTCATACAGAGGTGGCGTTACCAATAAAAAAACCTAAACAGCCTACTTAATAGAGAAAACATAAACAGCCTATTTACATAGCCCCCATGCACCCCACAAAAAATTTTACAAATTTTTTTTGGGCAGTGGCCAATAATGATTTGATAAAATTTTTCATAATTACAATAACAAAGAAATCAAATGCACACACTTATTGATACAATGTTGGTCAAAAGCTAAAATTTTCTCACAGTCCATAAAGATAGTCCAGATCATTCATCATAATAGTAATTACAGGTTTTTTTTCACAAAGTCTCATTAGTAAAAGAAATTGCACACAGAAGTAGTGGATTTCCATGCAGTCATGAAGAAGTAGTGTTGTCCTTCCAACGGAAAGACAGTGCTGACTCTTGACATGCAGACAGGCAATGGGCCACAACAGAGTAAACCCACAGCAGAGTCAATCGACGTTTTGAAGAATAATGGTAGTTAGGTCATCACAGGGCAGACCCACTGTAGTCCTGGTAGAAATTACGGTACTGGTGGGCCACCAGAGGTGCAGACCCACTGCAGTCCTTGTAGCAATTGGTGGGCCATCAAAGATGCAGACCCACTGTAGTCCTGGTAGAGACGGCCAGCAGCCATCTGTTACAAATGTGCAGGTGCACAATCACCATCGAAGAGTCTTGCGGACAATATAGCAAGTCCATAAACCACTACTTGTGCACTCACATAGTTTCTGGAATTGTCCTTAGATCCAGCAATGCTGTTATCCAGTCCCTTGCTGAATCATTAACACACGTGCAAACACTATCAGTCCCTACTTCTCACATATTGTCCATGTACTATGACCAACAGAAACGTGTGCAGTGAAATGTTACTTAATTTGAAGAACTGGTAACAATTACAATTTGGTAATATAAAAATACAATAACAAAGGTACAAAATACATCATTAAAGAACATAATAATACAGATAACATTTGTAGTACAGGCTTTACAAAAGAATCGAACTAACATATACATCAGTGGAATTATGACATGAGTACATACATAAAAGATCACAATAACTTTTGAAACATCAACTTCACACATGAGCATTAACACAAAACAGAGTAAATAATGTCTAAACATCTTTACAAAGTAAATAACACATTATTAATGCCAATTGTATTTGAGGATAACAGTATTCCTCATCATAGTGAATGTAACTTAGTATTAGAAGAGAAAAAAATTCTATGAAACAGTACACAGAGACAGGAAGAAAACAAATACACAAGGGTACACAAACATATAGTGGGATAACACCAATAGGAAAGGACAGGGTTCGTTTTCAGTGTAACATGTGGTACTGCAGTCCAACCCAAAACTTCATATATCTTTCCTCTTATTTCATCCTTTGTTTCCACCAAAAAAATCCTATCCAAGCATGCTTTCTGTATTTATTTCACATATTTCTTACCTCATTATTTATTTCCAAGAAAATCCTACCTATACCTGCTTTCTGTACGTTTTTCGTATAGATTCTCAATGCATTTCTTCCAATTCATCGCAACTCATTCTCTTCTATAGTCTACCCCCTCTTAAGCTAACTTAAATCTACTGAGC
The DNA here is from genome assembly GCF_021461395.2 of Schistocerca americana. Lineage (NCBI taxonomy): Eukaryota > Metazoa > Arthropoda > Insecta > Orthoptera > Acrididae > Schistocerca > Schistocerca americana. The sequence goes on along the minus strand of NC_060119.1, from coordinate 892,453,886 downwards.
TCAGATGCTAAACTAAGGGACGAGGCAATGCAGCAGCACAAAACAATTAACACAAACATCAATGACAAAAATACAAATGCCAAAGCAATTGCAATATTACAACTAATATAGGGCACTGTGCAGCAAACAAAAAAATAAATCTGGCTTAGCAGAGTAACACAAATTAAAGTTCAGTAGCACTATGCCTGGCAAACAGCAGCTTATATCGAAACATGACATAGCTCAAGCAGAAAAAATAGTACACTAAAGATAACAATGCAGATAAGGGAAATGTATAATCACATCTTAATGTCTAAGTAATTAAAGTGGTGCACCACAACAACTTATTGTAAAAGAAATATTACCATGTACTTGAAAAGAATATTATGTATGCAGTTACTGTTACTAGTCCCTTCTTATTGTTCTTTCCTTTCCAAGTGCTCCTTTTTTGACGAATGTGGATCACAAAATTATTATTTAATAGATCTGTTGACAGAAAGTGTTCACATTAGCAAATGCATTTAATTTTATTTTATGAAACCAATGCTGCAACACAGCTGGAAAACAGATGTCAAATGAAATAAGCAATTACGCAAACCAAAGCATAAAAACATCATTAATAGCTATGTGGCATTTCGTAAGTCAGTAGCTCTCAACTCTCGTAGAAAGACACTTGTCATTATCAGGTTTGCAGATGTAAGAATATTTCCCATCAATTCATAAGCATTTCAGTAAATATCATAAATTACGAGCTCCACAGTATGCTTTCGACAAGGAAATGTCAATAGCGAGTATAATGGCCCCCCCTTTTGTTTTTTTTTTTTTTTACCTGTGCCGCTGAAAGGCTAATGGCTTTTTTTCGGGCGGCTGTCGCCCAGGTGGGTGCCCCCGACGCATTACACGTGCAGGTGGTCACTTAACTTTCTTACGGAAATATTTACGACAGCAGTTTCCGCTACAGTGACAGTCATATATACAAAATTTCACAGGTCGAGAATTTACGTTGCAAATGTGTAGAAACAAAATCCTATGAATATAACAGTGTCCAAAAAAATTTTCAGTGGCATTGTGATACATTCACACATGATTCACACATGTACACACATTTCATAATTCTAAAGTATGATTCTTGGTTTCCAACATCCTTTTCCATAAGTCAGAGTCCCTAATCACTATTCATTATTCCTTACCTTATTACACATATACGTATCCATCGACACTCGTCAATATTTCGTCATTATAAATATGAAGCATAATCAAATAACTCATATAGCCTCAGCCTATTAATCATAAACATACCTCAGCAGCATAATACACATCGTCGTCGTAAAAATAACATCATAACACCTCAGTCAAATCTCAAAATCGTAGTAGCTTCCTCCAATAATTAAAAAAATTCTCTGCTCATGTCAAAAGTGTCATCTGCCACAAACGTACTTTAAAAATCATGAATCCATACCAAATACATCATTCAAAGCTCTCATAGTATCACAATGATTCCGAAAAAAATATGAAGAGTTCACACAGTACAGACAAAATACAATTTCGTAAGTGTGAAGTTATCCAACGGTGTAATTACGTAAACATGTGTCACTGATGTAGTAAAAAACATGTTTATCTCCCAGTTAAATGATCAGATCGCTGTGTAATCTATGTTTTAGAGAAATATGGTACCGATGTGTAAAGTTGTATAAGCAAATACCATATTAGCTAGGGTTCCTTGTGCTTGCCAAACACATGGTACACAAAGTAGGCGTATACCCCCCTGAGGATTAATGTAATTATACCCTCAGGTGTTACAGATTACAGCAATGGAATGAAATGTATCACGGAAAACTTTCTTTGTAATTCAAAAAATCTTTAAAAATAAATGTTTTAAGTACAAAATTAATCACTCAAATACGTGTACTGTAGCGCTAAATGTGCGTCTTGTTGCAACATAATCTGTGTGGAAGTGTCGTAGTTATCGTCCTCCGAAAGCTAAGTTCTGCAGAAGTCAATGTACTTACCTCATAATACACAAAAGTGAAATGCTTTGCGTATAAATGTCTTAGTTATTACGCTTATTGCCGTGATGAGGAAAGTACTGTGCTGTAACGTATTGTTGTGCTACGGAAAAGGCAGTCTCATTGTAGCTATACCACAAAAATTACTACTAAAACCTGTTTTACTTTCCAGAATAAAACAGAAAACTGTGCAGATATAAAACAGAAACACTGCAAAAGCAACATTGTAAATTTTCACTCATTAGTAGCGTCGTGATAAAACCGTGTAGTTGTCACATAAACTAACCACTGTGTCGTCTGGTATCTCACTGAAAGTACTTTAATTCAGAATGTATTTTCAAGTACACCAAAATGTTGCATTAAAATCTCATTAGCAGGACCAGATATAATGTTATTTTTCTCGGAGCCAGCCGGCGCACGTGTATGCCTGCGGTGCGAGTCATTGTCTGTTTCTTTGTTGCTGCGCGTCGTTACTGGGATTAGGAGGCCTAACTTCCACAAATTCGCCTTGCCGAGAGGGCCCAGCTCTGTTAGAAACCCGCCAGTTCTGATGAAATTCACGTCTGTCGTTTTGTCGGTAGTTTACATAGTTTCTTGTTTGTCGGTTAAGTGGTGGAGAATTTCTCCCTGAATCGTAACTGCGCGCTGGACCGTTGCGTCTAAAGTTATTCTGTCTCCCGTAATAATAATTATTTTCGTTCCCATATTGTCTGTTTCTCTGATTGTCTCTGTGATAGTCACTACCGTGGAGAGGTGATCTTTCCCTGTAATTATTACTACTCTGCCAACGGTTGTCGTACGGGTGGTGTCTATTTTGGTCACGATTTGCGTTGTAAGAATAGACCTGTCGTGTCCAGTTATTGTTTCTGTCGTCACGGAATTGTGACGGAAGTGACCTGTAGTGATTGTTTTCCTGTTTTCGCATCCCGCGACTGTCTGTGTCAATTTCCAGTTCTTGTAACAGTCCCTGAAAAGCCTCAATGTCTTCTTTACAACGTCCTGCTAAAATAATATGTTGTAAATGTTCAGGCAATTTGAGTAAGCAAATGCGGATGAGTTCTGAGGGGCTGTATGGGTTTGAAAGATACTGATTCTTATGCAACATGTCTTCAAAATATTTCACAAGACTGAAAAATTCAGATTGTTCGAAATGTTTCATCATTATGATGCCATGTTTTACTCGGTCTTGTGTGGCTTGAGACCAATATGCTGAGAGGAAGGCATGGTAAAACTCTCCTTCACTGTGGCAATCGTGAATTACCGATCGCATTCTTACAGCTGGTTCATTCTCCAAGTAGCCACACATAAATTCTAATCTGTGTTCTAACGACCAGTTGGGAGGAAAACAATGAGAGAATTGATGGAGCCATGCTTGTGGATGAATGTCGTTGCCAGAATTCTTAAATGTTTTGAATTTACGTGTAGTAATGAACAGCTTATAGTCAAAATCGTCATGTCGGCGAGTCGCATGTCGGTCATTGTTACTTCGTTTCGGCGGTTCCATCTCAAAATCCAATGCGCCTTGCCAATTTCTTTCATAATTTCCGAAGTGTCCTGTGTTATTATTTTGTGGTTGTTCCGTATTTCTATGTCCCTCTTCCCGTATTGGAGCGCGAGTGTCCTCTGAAATACGTAATTCTTGTATTACCTGCGTCAACTGATCTTGTACTTCCCGGATTTCTCTTTTGTACTGTGTATTGATTTGATTTTGATTTTGTTTGAATTTTCTTATTTGTTCATACTCTTCTGTGTCAGTGAAGGCTACGGGTCTTGTGTCATTCAGATCATCATCTACCTTTGTAGATAAGTTAGTGACCTGATCCGAAAGTTCGGCTACTTTCTCCGATAGTGTACTTATTTCCTCCATGTGTCTTTCTGAACCAATTTTCAGGGTACCTACTGTGTCCTTTAAGTTTTCCTGAGTTCTTGCAAGTTGCGTAACCGAATCGGTAGATGCAACTGAGTCAATTTTAGCTTGCAAGGTCTCATGATTTTCATGAACAATAGTTTGCAGTTCTTTTATGGCTGCTTCGTGATTCTGTAATACATTTTCATGACGCGAAAAAATAGGTTGGAAATGCTCACAAATTTGTGTTTTTACGTCATTACAGACCTTTTGACATTTCGATTCGATGTTATGTAACTCAGTGGTTAAATCTTCACGTGTTTGTTCAAGTGTAGGGTCTAACTTTTGAAGATTTTGTTCCATTGTGTCTAACTTTTTGAGATTTTGTTCCAGTGTGTCTAACTTTTTGAGATTTTGTTCCACTGTGTCTAACTTTTTAAGATTTTGTCCCATTTGTCTCTGATTTTGTTCCATTTGTTGCATTAATTGCAATAATAATGTATTAGTGTCTGGAATCTGTTTCTCTACGCTTTTCGGCAGTGCATTTGCACCGGCAACATTCACATTTTGACAAGCAGAAAATGCGTCTTGACTTATTTGAGAAAACGGTGATAACCCAAAACCTGAATCTACAGTATTTGCGAAATTGTGTCCTGTCATTTCGGATTCCTGAGGCGAGCTGTTGCCGACCGATCGATCGATAATGCTTCCCTGTTCACTACCTGTTTCACTGTCTACACCATTGTTTGCAGCCCGCTCCATTTCCCTATGCACAATTACCAAATTACTACTTTGAACATCAGTTAATTCATTACTCGGTGGCGCTAACACACTGCTTTCATTTTCACTGTCATTTCTCAGTTTACTTTGGAGCCTAGTATTACGTTTTTCACACGCCATTATTGTCACAATATTTCACACGACAACACAGAAAAGCACAATTTGAAGAGCAAAAATAAGAGAACACATTAACATAACACTGAAAATAATATCTAGTTAATTGCAGCTGCGAAATACTTGGTGCAAATCTACATGCATGCCACAACTGTTTTACTGTACAACAATGAAAGACTGCAACTACAAAGGAGATTTTCTCTACAATTACGCGCTAGCAATAAACAAAATCTACACTAATTACACAAACTACAACAAAAAATCAGAAGATTCCAGTGAGGTATCCTCGGCTAAGGGCCGACATATGAAACGTCCCCTTTGAACAATTATAAATGACTGTGCTTAAACTGATACACAATATTTTGTTAGCGCAACGCAATCTGACTTTCAAAATTCCCTACAAAAGAATGGCCCTGACTAACATTAAACTATACCTTTCACAAATCACTTACCTCAAAAAATCTTCGCTGCTCAAGCTACTGCAATACAGCGAGCGCCACTACTGCCAGCTAAATAAAAGATTCAAACTATGGAAGGCACTAACTACTGATAGGGATAGTTAGCAAATGAAAGATATTAATAGAGAACAAACAATGTATTTACCTTGACATCATCATATATAAATATAGCAGTTCATGACAAATTTCAAAACTCCGCCATCTCTCTCCCCACATCCACCACTGCTGGCGGCTCACCTCCAACTGCGCAATGCTACGCGCTGTTCACATCCAGCTGCCTAACACTACAATGGCGAGTATTACAACAATGCAAAGCAGCCACAGACTGCACACAGCACAGCCAGTGATTTTTCATACAGAGGTGGCGTTACCAATAAAAAAACCTAAACAGCCTACTTAATAGAGAAAACATAAACAGCCTATTTACAAAGTTGATCTACGGAAAGCAATCTTATCGTCATCAACTTCTAGAGTTATCGGCCCTGGAGACAACAGAAGCTGCGGGAGTAGCAACTGACATGGTGCAGGACAGGATCACGTTAATTAGCTGCCTACGGGTCACGAAGAGGAACCCTGGAACTCGCTAACTTTCCGTCCCGTGTTGCATTACGTGGCAGAATTTTTATTGGTGGAGGTTTCATCGCAAAAAAAGGAAAGGAAAACGGTAGCGTCCGCTGACTTCTGCGCGTCGTGGAAGGTAACGATGCCATGGACAACATTAGTCTTCCGTTTTACTCCAACTAGAGGAAGGCTAAATGTCTTATATACCGCAATCGAATATACACACTGAAGCGTCAAAGAAACTGGTATAGGCATGCGTATTCAAATGCAGAGATATGTAAACAGGCAGAATATGGCGCTGCGGTCGGCAACGCCTATTTAAGACAAGCGTCTGGCGCAGTTGTTGGATCGGTTACTGCTGCTACAATAGCTGGTTATCAATATTTAAGATAATTTGAATGTGATGTTATAGTTGGCGCACCAGCGTTGGGACACAGCATCTCCAAGGTAGCGATGACGTGAGAATCTTCCCGTATGAGCATTCCATGAGTGTACCGTGAATATCAGGAATCCGGTAAAACATCAAATCTCCAACGTCGCTGCGGCCGGAAATAGATCCAGCAAGAACGGGACCAACGACGATTGAAAAGAATCGTTGAAAGTGAAAGAAGTGCAACCCTTCCGCAAATTGCTGCAGGTTTCAATGCTCGGCCATCAACAAGTATCAGCGTGCGAACCATTCAACGAAACATCATCGAAGGCCCACTCGTTTATCCTTGATGACTGCACGACACAAAGTTTTACTCCTCGCCAGGGCCTGTCAGCACCGACATTGGACTGTTGATGATTGGAAACATTTCGCCTGGTGGGACGAGCCTCGTTTCAAATAGTATCGAGCAGATGGACATGTACGGGTATGGTGACAAACCTCATGTATCCATGGACCCTGTATGTCAGCAATGGACTGTTCAAGCTGGTGTAGGCTCTGTAATGGTTTGGGGCGTGTGCAGTTGGAGTGATATGGGAGCCCTGATACGTCTAGATACGACTCTGACAGGTGACACGTACGTGAGCATCCTGTCTGATCACCTGCATCCATTCACGTCCATTGTGCATTCCGACCGACTTGAGCAATTCCAGCAGGACAATGCGACGCTCCACACGTCCAGAATTGCTACAGAGTGGCTCCAGGAACACTCTTCTAAGTTTAAACAATTCCGCTGGCCACCAGACTCCCCAGACATGAATATTATTGAGCTTATCTGGGATGCCTTGAAATGCGCTGTTCAGAAACCTCCACCCCCTCGTACACTTAAGGATTTATGGACAGTCCTGCAGGATTCATGTCGTCATTTCCCTCCAGCATTACTTCAGACGTTAGTCGAGTCCATGCCACATCATGTTGCGACACTTTTGCGTGCCCGCGGGAGTCCTACAAGATATTAGGCATGTGTACCAGTTTCTTTGGCTCTTCAGTGAAGAACAGATTCAGTATAAATGTGAATTATACGCATTATTAAAGGAATAGCAAAAGTACTATTTTTTCAAAGCGCCAATATACTTCATATATGGATGAGAGCGAGAGAGCAAGGAGAAGCTTACCCGGACTGGTGTTAGGACAAAAATGCTCTGTTTATTAGAGTTATTCTATTTTCAGTTGATGCACTTTATTTATCAATGAACTGTGAATCTGGATGATCGTAAAACTCATTTGCGATTTCCAAAACCTGTTCGACGGTGCCGGAAAGCTTTCCAGTCACAATTTTTTTAAGATTTGGGAATAGATGGAAGTCGAAGGACGCTAAATTTGATGAATCGGGTGAATATTCCAAATGTTTGCACTTCAGGTCTTCCAGTTTTTCAGCTTACCATAAACAGTTGTGAACAAGTGAGCTGTCTTGATCAAAAAGTATTTCTTTCTTTAGAAATCCAAGCCTCTTATCGTAGACCAGTACCATATTGTGCACTTTTTGTTATTTTCATCTGTGGATGAAATTTATGATGTTCCGTTCAAGAGACACGGTTAACAAAACCAAGGGCACGCCTAAAATAAGATAGCCATTTCGTAAACACTGAAATGAAAGAGAAGAGTCCGTATTAACACTAATCAACATTCTTATTCTTATAGACCTAAAAAAACTTCAGTATTAATGTTTCACGATAATATTTATTTAATAGTTCGTTATAAAACGGCTTTCGGATTCCTAGGCCATCGTCAGATAACGTAGCTCAATTATCCGTCAAATTAAGGTTCATAATGAACCGTTAAATATATGTTATTGTGCAACATTAATACTGTGTATTAAAGTTCTTAATGTGTCTGTATTCCTCCAAGAATAGGAGGCCTATTCCATATATATTTTGCTAGACCGTTAATCGTTAATGGAAATTCATTAAAATACTTTCTTGTCAGAGTGGCATTCTATTTTATGCGTCTGAACGAAACAGACAGTACGACCGAAACGTGAACAGTCGAAACTAATACGCATGTGTCCGCAGCTTGTAGTCTCGCGGTAGCGTTCTCGCTTCCCGAGCAGGGGGTCCCGGGTTCGATTCCCGGCAGAGTCAGGGGATTTTCACATGCCCCGAGACGACTGGGTGTTGTTGTGTCATCTTCATCATCATCACTCATCTCCATTACGGTCGGAGGAAGGCAACGCCAAACCACCTCCATTAGGACCTTGCCTAGTACGGCGCTGCGGGTCTCCTGCATCGTTCCCCTACGCTCTGTCAAGAAGCATGAGACTTCATTTTCAGTCCGCATGTCTTGTTGACCATTGACTAAGGTGGCCCACTAAATACGCCTTGAGACCGGACATCCTGCGTGACATGTTCATATAGCTGGCTGCATACATGCAAGGCGTATAATTAATGAGCGCTGCTTCCGTCACTAAGTGCTTTTCCTTCATGATCAAACCAACTTTGTAGGATGTTGGAGTACGGCTAATGTACCAGCCTGAGGTAGGAAGCCCTTGTCCGCAAAGGACTGGTCGAAAGCTACGAAGTCACAAGTGTTGCGTGACACCACTGTCAATGGATTAAGAGAATGATGAATCGTTGTTTGTGCGAAGTAACTAACTGATTAGTTAGGTACGTGGTTGCTAACTACGTCTTCATCTATGCTTTGCAAGTTACCTTGTGGTGTGCAGAGGAGGGTACTTTGTGTACCTCTGTCACTTCTCCCCTTTCCCTGTTCAAGTCTCGAACGGTGCGTGGGAAGGAGGAATTTTGGTAAGCCTCTGTGCGAGCTCGATTCTCTCTAAACTTACCTTTACAGTCTTTTCGCGAAATATACATAGAAGGAAGCAACGTATTGACTGGCTCTTCTGGGAACATACGCTCTCGCTGTTAAAACAGTAAACCACAATCGTGAACCTTCTGCTGCTCTACTTCGGATCTTCTCTGTCATACAAGTATACAAGGGTGTTCGGAAATTCCCGTTACATACTTCTAGAGAGGAGTGAGTATATAGTACTTTGAATGGAAACCCATGTCAGGGAAAGTTTCCGTCCTTCAACCATTTGAAAACGTGTTAGCGCGACCAATTCTACAATTAGTTTATTAAGGCGTGACCCAATACATCAGTTGTTTTACAATCCCACTCATTAAGAACCATAGAAACAAACAAGAAGCTTTATCAGTTTCCACAAATATAACAAACACTCTTCTAATTCGGGTGTGCGGCGTCTCCTTGGAGCACAGAAATCACGGCTGCCGGCGTTGAAGGTATCCTTCTCGAAACCGTTGCGTTATTTAACTGTAGGTGAAAAGGGTATGAGCTGGAATCTAATGTTGTAGATAACGTTCTTGTTAAAGACGACGAGCAGCTCTTCCATTACCTTGAACTTTACTTCGCAGGCATGTGAAAGAGGCTCGAACCACGTCAGAAAGGTAAGGTTGACGTCAAATAACATCAGCCTATCCGACGTAAGCGCTCCCCATCATGACTATCCTGTTGCATGCCCACCTAGCAAAAATGTTTTCAAACGTGTGTAGCATGGAAACGATAAGTTTTCGGACATGGGTTCCAGTTCAAAATACCGTCTACTCACTCACCTCTACAACTCCTAGAAGTTTGTAAAGGGAACTTCCGAACACCCTGTATATTAACCTCTCTGGTAAGGGCCCCAGACTAACGAGAAATACTCAAGTGTCGGTCGAATAAAGCTTTTGTAAGCTGTACAGGTACAGCTGCCCATGCAGCTTCAACACGATACCACAGTTCATCCTGTCGGTTAAATTTCGCGTCTGTAACACGTCATCGTCGTGGTGTAGCAATTTTAATGGCCAGTAGTGTACTTTAAATCGCTCCGTGCTCATACCCCTATTAATTAATGGGTGTGACTGCTTCCAGTGTTTGTTCTGCAATTGTACAATAATACAATATAGGGCTTTTCTGCCTATTTATGGGTAATATCTTATATTTGTTTTGGTAGATGATCAACTGCTAATCGCTGCACCAAGCGTCGATTCTCTGCAAATTGCGGTACAATTTCCTGGCATTGTGGTTTCTCTATAGACAACATTATCACCTATGAACAGCCTCATGGACCTTTCGACGTCATCTAAAAGGACTTTAGCGTATATTATCGATAGTAATAGTCCTATAACACTTCCTTTGGATACGGCCGAAGAAATGTTTACGTCTGAAGATTTCTCGTCGTTAATAACGACATGTTGTATTCTACTGTAATTAAAAAGCTAATCTGATACTCCGTGGGCATGTATTTTATTCATTAGGTAAAAAAACTTCCGGAAGTCAAGAAACATTTTTGAATTTTTTCCTTGTTTTATTTGGTGCCGTTTACAAATGATCTGTCACTTAGCTGCTGAGACAGGTCGTGTTTTCACAGTATTCTACATGCAATACGAAGCGTATCTGATTTATTTTTATTTCAACAAAGCAGCTTTATAATTGTAAACTTAAAACTAATTACAAAACAAAAATACTTCTAATTAACAATTCATGTTCTAAGAAGATAAGAAAATAGGAAGATAGGAGAAAATTAGATTATAGAACGCCACCACCGATGCCGTCCAGAAGGAACACCTCAAAAAGCCATTGAGTCTCTCGCTCCTGGGAAGCCAACGCCCGATCTACTACTACTGGCCATCCACAGTCGAGGACCTCAGCAATATTATGAGGCCTCCGCACTCAGATGGCGTTTCCTAGATTAGGGTACTGTGTATAGTAGCGTGTGCAGTCCCCTTTTTTTTACACTGTCTTATGAACATGTGTTTTCGTGACACTTCAGTCATTATTCTATGTTTGTCGCCTGCGCCGCTGATCTGCTGCCGCTACAACTGTCATCTACCTGTGGAGTCATTTGTTACCTGTGCTCGTTGCTGCCCGTACTCGCCCCACTGCAACGCTCAAGATATTCCGCCTGCACAGTCGTTGAGGTCGGTCCACAAGGTCTGATCTCTATGTGATTACGTTAAATTGTCATGTGAGTGTGTTCGTCTTCTTACCAGCGGCCAACGGTCACAGTATAGAAGTAAATGTTCTGGTGCACCTCTCTCTCCACAGGCACAATCAGCCTCGTGACTGAGGTTCCACACAGCAAATGAGTGAGGTATGGCCCATCACCGGTTAAGAAATGAAATACCTCGGCTGGGATTAACATGTTCGATCCTCAGTCACTTCCTTTACTTTGGAGAAGGCCTTTCGCAGTTGTTCCATTCCCTTTGTCATAAATTCACTTTCCAGGTTTTGAGCTCTCCTCCCCCTAAAAGGTCGCTCGGTGTGGCTGGTCTACCCGTTTTCAGCCAATATGTTGCGGCATAATACTTAACAATTATGCCTTTCGGATATATCCTGAGCACTACGCATAGTTCCTCCACTGACATGGTGTCAAAGGCTCCCGACAGCTTCAGGAGCACACTTCTCTGTATGCGTTTTACAACATTTGCCGCATTGGTATTATCAGTGGTGCAGAGTCGAAGTGTCCCACATGTTGGAAACAAAACATATTGTTGATTCGAAGAGTGTGCAGTGATATATTCGCATTATAGTCATGAATAATCTATAATTCTCTGTGTTGACACTGACAAGCTTATGTAGCAACTTGCGGTTTTTGATATGTTCAAATTTTAATTTCTGGTATAGGTACATGCCCAAGTGTCTTGCAGATACGTTTATTTCTATGCTGTTTCAATCTACACATGTCAAAAAAAGTTTTGCATCACCTCGGTTCCGAGAGTTCCGGAACCTGTACAGAAAATTGGAATAGAGATCAACATAAACATCATTTCCACACTTTTTATTGCTCATGAAAACCACACTTTGCATGTTGTACCACCATACAGCGAGACCTTCAGAGGTGATGGTCCAGATTGCTGTACACACCGGTACCTCTAATACCCAGTAGCACGTCCTCTTGCATTGATGCATGCCTGCAGCCGTCGTGGCATACTATCCACAAGTTCATCAAGGCACTGTTGGTCCAGATTGTCCCACTCCTCGACGCCGATTCGGCGTAGATCCCTCAGAGTGGTTGGTGGGTCATGTCGTCCAAAACATCCCTTTTTCAATCTATCCCAGGCATGTTCGATAAGATTCATGTCTGGAGAACATGCTGGCCACTCTAGTCGAGCGATGTCATTATCCTGAAGGAGGTCCTTCACAAGATGTGCACGAGTGGGGGGCGCGAATTGTCGTCCATGAAGACGAATGCCTCGCCAATATGCTGCCGATATGGCTACACTATCGGTCGGAGGATGGCATTCACATATCGTATAGCTGTTACGGCGCCATCCATGGCCACCAGCGCCATACGTCGGCCCCACATAATTCCACCCCAAAACAGCAGGGAACCTCCACCTTGCTGCACTCGCTGGACAGTGTGTCAAAGGCGTTCAGCCTTACCGTGTTGCCTCCACATACGTCTCCGACGATTGTCTGGTTGAAGGCATATGCGACACTCATCGTTGAAGAGAACGTGATGCTAATCCTGAGCGGCCCATTCGACATGTTGTTGAGCCCATCTGTACCGCGCTGCATTGTGTCGTGGTTGCAAAGATGGACCTCGCCATGGACGTCGGGTAGTGAAGTTGCGCATCATGCAGCGTATTGCGCACAGTCTGAGTCATAACACGACGTCCTTTGGCTGCAGAAAAGCTTTATTCAACTTGGTGGCGTTGCTGTCAGGGTTCCTCCGAGTCATAACGCGTAGGTAGCGGTCATCCACTGCAGTAGTAGCCCTTGGGCGGCCTGAGCGAGGCATGTCATCGAGAGTTCCTGTCTCTCTGTATCTCCTCCATGTCCGAACAACATCGCTTTGGTTCACTCCGAGATGCCTGGACACTTCCCTTGTTGAGAGCCCTTCTTGGCACAAAATAACAATGCGGACGCGATCTAACCGCGGTATTGACCGTATAGGCGTGGTTGAACTATAGACAACACGAGCTGTATACCTCCTTCCTGGTGGAATGACTGGAACCGATCGGCTGTCGGAATCCCTGCGTCTATTAGGCGCTGCTCATGCATGGTTGTTTACATCTTTGGGCGGGTTTAATGTCATCTCTGAACAGTCAAAGGGACTGTGTCTGTGATACAATATCCACAGTCAACGTCTATCTTCAGGAGTGCTGGGAACCAGGTTGACACAAAACTTTTTTTGATGTGTGTAGTTTAGCTGTAGAATTCCTTTGTAAGTTTCAGTACAATTTAGAGGGTTTTACATCACGCGATGGTGAGTTTGTACTGCACAAGTTGCTCATAGATTGTAGTACTCCTGACGTTTCGCTTCAAAGTGCAGTTTCGAGTTGGCTGTTATCACAAGGACGATGTCGTCAGAATACGTGACTTCCCCTTTGTAGTAGTACTCCAACAGGAGTGCTGGGCCATTTTGTTTGTGCTGTTGCATATATTCAGAGGCAAGCTTAATTTATTTATGACCCCCTCCCCTCACTCAGTTGTTATGCTCACTGATTTATGTCCACCTGGGAGTTTGTTCAACTCCCTGGAGATAATCCATCCTCCTGAGAAACCCCCACCTGTCTGGGAAATCCCCAACCCTCTGCCTCCCCCTCGCTGATATAAGCACACATATGATATCAAATTAATTGGCTTATTAATTAAATTTATCAATTAATTACCCCCTCCCCCTCCTGGGAAACCCCCCAGACCTTCCCTTCACTTCTCCCCCTCACTACCTACAAAAAAATTGACGGAAAAATCGCTCAGTCTGTGAAAAGATGTTGATATAGAAGGTGCAAGTATTACCATGTCAAGCAACTACATGTCCTAATTATGTAATTACAGTGATGCAGATTGGAGGTGATGTCTTGTTGGAAAATTTTTGCGTGTGTGCTCACCTTGATATGCAGGGATCGACTGAGCTAGTCCACTAGTGCCCAACCCTCCCAGAAAAAATTGGCAGGAAAAACTGCTGACCTGCTTTACTGGAAGGATCCCACGACAGGAAATTCAATTACATAGCAAAGGTACACTGTTTATTTATAAAATTCAGTTTGCAGGGGTTGAATCTCTCTCTTATCTGGAAGAAAAAGCTCATCTTTCTCCAGTGTTCTGGAAGACGTGGGTGTTGTAAAATACATCGAAAAGAAGTAATTAATTAGATCGCTTTTGTCCGATTGCACAAGGAATACCATCACAAAATCAACAGCAACATACCTCAACACATGTAATTACTGTTAAAAATCTTCTGATCGCGTCTTCACAACGACCGCAGTGTAGACATGCCAGGAGACACACGCACACTGGCCACCTCGCATATCTCTACGTGTGCAGATCAGGAGAGTGTCCTACACACAGGGCCAGCCAATGGGCACATAGACTGGAAGTCACGCTAATCCCTGAACAAAGCATAGCGTGGTGGCAACTGCTTGATATTGATATCTGAGAAGTTTCTGTTGAAACGCACGCTCCCTCTCTCACCTCTCTTCATGCCCAATGAGTATCTGTCATTTGCCACACTAACCCCTCCTTTGCCCTGAACAAGTAGTGGATCCTCGTAAACCCCCAGCTGTGGATGTCTTGTAAATATTCTTCACTCTACCAGATAGATTGACTAATTAATTAAATCGATACCCTATGTGTGTAGGCAGTTTTTCCTTGTATCCTATTGGTGGAAACTAGGATTTGTTCAAAAATGTTCAAATGTGTGTGAAATCTTATGGGACTTAACTGCTAAGGTCATCAGTCCCTAAGCTTACACACTACTTAACCTAAATTATCCTAAGGACAAACACACACACCCATGCCCGAGGGAGGACTCGAACCTCTGCCGGGATCAGCCGCACAGTCCATGACTGCAGTGCCTTAGACTGCTCGGCTAATTCCGCACAGCAAACTAGGACATGTATTTGGCTGGGTTCGATCCTGTAACTGCCAAGTTTCATAACCCTACTTGTGCCCACTTCAGATTTCTTGTCCTTTGTATTAGTGGATACTGGCACAGTTACGTCATTTGCTAGGAAGTCTACTACGTTGGATGCAGGTGAAAATTTCAGATTTCAGCACAGTTGCAACCTGCATCCTTAAACAATCTGTGGAGGGATTGGACGGGCATGTGTGCTCACAATACCATTATAGGAAACAATAAATTGATCAGTTAGAAATTCGATCTTTCCATGGGAATTTAAAGCACTACCCCCATGAACCATGGACCTTGCCATTGGTGGGTAGGCTTGCGTGCCTCAACAATACACATGGCCGTACCATAGGTGCAACCACAATGGAGAGGTATCTGTTGAGAGGCCAGACAAACGTGTGGTTCCTGAAGAGGGGCAGCAGCCTTTTTAGTAGTTGCAGGGGCAACAGTCTGGATGATTGACTGATCTGGCCTTGTAACACTAACCAAAACGGCCTTGCTGTGCTGGTACTGCGAACGGCTGAAAGCAAGGGGGAACTACAGCCGTAATTTTTCCTGAGGGCATGCAGCTTTACTGTATAGTTAATAATGATGGCGTCCTCTTGGGTAAAATATTCCAGAGGTAAAATAGTCCCCCATTCAGATCTCCGTGCGGGGACTACTCAAGAGGATGTCATTATCAAGAAAAGAAAACTGGCGTTCTACGGATCAGAGCGTAGAATGTCAGATCCCTTAATCGGGCAGGTAGGTTAGAAAATTTAAAAAGGGAAATGGATAGGTTAAAGTTAGATATAGTGAGAATTAGTGAAGTTTGGTGGCAGGAACAACAAGACTTTTTGTCAGGTAAATACAGGGTTATAAATACAAAATCAAATAGGGGTAATGCAGGAGTAGGTTTAATAATGAATAAAAAAGATAGGAGTGTGGGTAAGCTACCACAAACAGCATAGTGAACGCCTTATTGTGGCCAAGATAGACACAAAGCCCATGCCTACTATGGTAGTTCAAGTTTATATGCCAACTGGCTCTGCAGATGATGAAGGAATTGATGAAATGTATGATGAGATGAAAGAAATTATTCAGGTAGTGAAGGGAGACGAAAATTTAATATGTCATGGGTGACTGGAATTCGAGAGTAGTAAAAGGGAGAGAAGGAAACATAGTGGGTGAATATGGATTGGGGGAGAGAAATGAAAGGGGAAACTGTCTGGTAGAATTTTGCACAGACCATAACTTAATCATAGCTAACACTTGGTTCAAGAATCATGATAGAAGGTTGTATACATGGAAGAATCCTGGAGATACTAGAAGCTATCAGATAGATTATATAATGGTAAGACAGAGATTTAGGAACCAGGTTTTAAATTGTAAGACATTTCCAGGGGCAGATGTGGACTCTGACCACAATCTATTGGTTATGAACTGTAGATTAAAACTGAAGAAACTGCAAAAAGGTGGGAATTTAAGGAGATGGGACCTGGATAAACTGAAAGAACCAGAGGTTGTACAGAGTTTCAGGGAGAGCATAAGGGAACAATTGACAGGCATGGGGGAAAGAAATACAGTAGAAGAAGAATGGGTAGCTCTGAGGGATGAAGTAGTGAAGGCAGCAGAAGATCAAGTGGGTAAAAAGACAAGGGTTAGTAGAAATCCTTGGGTAACAGAAGAAATATTGAATTTAATTGATGAAAGGAGAAAATATAAAAACGCAGTAAATGAAGCAGGCAAAAAGGAACACAAACGTCTCAAAAATGAGATCGACAGGGAGTGCAAAATGGCTAAGCAGGGATGGCTAGAGGACAAATGTAAGGATGTAGAGGCTTATCACACTAGGGGTAAGATAGATACTGCCTACAGGAAAATTAGAGAGACCTTTGGAGAAAAAAATATGTATGAATATCAAGAGCTCAGATGCCTCCCGCCATGCACATGTTTATCTAACATATGTTGCTGACACGATGATGCATAGTCTTTGTACCCGCGGGTCCAGTGAGATGTTTGTGTAGTGACTCACCTGTGCAGGCACAGCTAAAAGGTTGTCAGTGATATACTGACGTCACATGTCGTTGATTTTCAAGTTAACTACTGCTACTTGTGTGGTATAGACTTTAATTTTTAAGTACAATGTAGATTATTGTGAAAGTGAGTTCTGAATCAATTTTGTAATTTCTTACATTTTCTTAATTAATTTTTCACCTTGTAGTTTTAGTCAAGAAATGAAGGGAAGGGAAGAAGAGTGAGAGGAAGAAATTACCTGACAGTTTTGTTTAGAAGGACAGAATGTTTGGTTAGCTTAACAGAAAAGTTGTGGAGCTTTATTGTATTGCCTTCCAAATTAACTGACTAATTTTCCCAAGTTTTACAAAGAGAACTGCTGTATTATGAGTGCAATATTTGGGAAAGTTTAAAAATTTTTATTTGTGTATATTTGTAACATATATTGTTGTAATTCACATGAAATTTTAGTGCCCTTCTGTTTTCATATGGATTTCCCACCGTTTGCACACCTATAGAAAGCATTAACAAATAACCCCATTCAGTGTTCAATTAGTTAATTTTAAGATGTCCTCTGCACTATGTGTCTTGCCAAATCAAACAAAAGGAGAGTCAGGGAGAATGAATGTGTAACATAAATGTGTCCAGTTGTGTATTGGTGATAAAATACAGCAAGTGTCCCATTGGAGATCTGTGTCACATGCTAAGCTCCACCGTTTCTTTACAGTGAAACTGAGTGGCAATGCTCTAGAGTCTGATTGGGAGCTATGGCTACCTTTTATTCAATCCAGCTAACCTTGTTACTACTGCACATTTGCTAATATCTTCTGATCGAACTTTGTTTCTCGAAGTGCTGCAATTACTGTGGGAAGTTAGGATAAAATATCCAGTCCTGAAATAAATACAATACTTCTCAAAAACAACATATTGTATATTGTAATCTTGTTTATAGTGACCTGCATTTCAAAGTTACTTCATTATTCGGAACATCACAAATACATTGATAAGGATTGCATCCAAAAATGGAGTGCCTTAATTAACAATTCGGATTGAGTAACTAACTAACAAGTTTTCTCTTGTCCGTTGGACATCATAGGCATTGCTACGGGTGCTCTGCCTCCATGGCTCACAGCGTATCTCCAAGACAGGGCCCGGCAGGTACCACAAACATGGTAAGGTACCTATTGTCATTCCGGCTTGCAGATATGTTGCGTACTTTCCATAATGCACGCACTTTAATAAAACATATAAACTGTAGGTTATACTAATTACTTACCAAAATAAACTTTTTATAGTGGAAATCACCATTTGTGGTGTCGGTAAATGCTTGTGCAACACATCAATTCACCAAAGTTATATATTAGACTACAGATTCCATCCCTTGTGCAAAACATGATGTCACTACAGTGAAACACCAACAAACAATAAACACTCAAAGTTTGAAGCCAAGTTTAAACCTCCTTAACTAAAGGTATCAATCCAATAAACTCGGAAAATCATTCATTAGTCGAGAAATCCTTAATGCAGTGAAGGCAGTTAAGGACAAGAATAGCACGACCATACCACTTCCACCACCAAACACAGCAACTGAAAATTTCCAACAAGAAAATGAAACTGAATCACTGACAACAGGTCCAGCACTAGAATCTCCACTTTCTTCAAAAACAGCTGAGATAAATGATTCAACTAGGACAGAAGTTTCCAAAGCAGCTTCAGCAGAAGCAGCTACATACTACGCAACTGCATCATTAACAAGAAAAAAAACGCCTGATGTGCCAACAGCCAATGACCTTTCATCAGTATTGGCCGCTCCTCAGTCTTCAACAGTGAAAGACTTTTCACCAGCTTCACCATCATCAGCAGTAACAGAAGCAAACAGAAGCACAAGAACCAGGAAACTTTCAACTCTGCAGGATTTTTGGTACCCGGCCTCAGTTACAAGACTAACATAAGGCAGATACCTTCAGATACACCAACTTCCAAGTCAAACCGGCAACAGACTCACCTCCACTGTCATCGACAGAAGAATAACCATGCCACCAGCTCATCTAAAGGATTTTTTAGCATCAGGTCTAAAGGGAAAGGCGCCACCAAGATAAGTGAAAACAAATGCCTAACAGTGTTTCACCAAAACATTCAAGCCATAAAGAACAAAGCACAACAGCTAGAAGTAGAATTGGAAAAATTTGATAGCCAAATTTTGTGTATCACTGAACACTGGTCCAAAGGGAAGCAAATTGAACAGATTGCATTAGCCTCATTTGACCTTGCATGTTACTATAGCAGAATCTCAATGAATGGTGGAGGTTCATGTACCTATGTAAAAAAAGGTATGTCATTTAAAGTAAGATATGATCTTTTAGATCTAGGTGAGGACAAACATTTCGAACTTTCCACTGTTGAAATAATAGGACCTGGCATAGCAAAAAAATTAGTCATATTTTGTGTGTACCGCTCTCCCAGTGGAGACATTGATATATTCTCAAAACTGAATCAAAGCTTAGACAAGGTTTCTGGACCCAAAGCAAATGTAATTATCTGTGGTGACTTAAACATTAATATGATGAAGCCTGATAAGGCTAGCAACATATATGTGAATATTCTAAGCTGTTATGGAATATCCTCCCTTGTTAATTGTCCAACTAGAATAACGAAAGAATCCTCCTCATCTGTAGATCATGTAGCTACAGATATTGATAGTAAAAAATGTCATATTGTTGTCCAAAACCTGGGCCTAGCAGATCACCTCTGCCAGATCTTAAAAACTAACATTCATGTAGAAACTCCTCCTAAACTTTGTACATACAAAAGAATGTTTTCCAAATCAGCCCTGCATCAGTTTAAATCCCAGCTAGAATATGAAGATTGGAGGGAAGTCTATGCTGAAACCAACGCAAATCAGAAATTTATCAAGTTCATGTCAATTTTTAAACTCAGATTTGAAGAGATGTTTCCCAAAACTCTTTATCAAATTAAAACTACAAAGAGAAATCAGTGGGTGACTACAGGTATCAAAAAATCCTCAGAAACTCTTAGATATCTCAACTCCATAAAAAATAATCAATCTAACCCAGAAGTTCTGCAATCCTACAAAAAGTACAGGAAAATTTACAGAAAGGTGTTGCTAGCCGCAAAAAAACTTTCAAACAACAAAATATTACTTGAAGCTGAAAACAAGAGCAAAGCAGCCTGGAACATCGTCAAACAGGAAACATCTAACTCTGCTAAAAAGGACCTCAATTCACATATTAAAAACAAAGATGTACCAGTAGGTAACCCTAAAAAATTAGCTGATTTTGTAAAGTCATATTTCAGTAGTATTGCAAAAAAATTACAGCAGAAATTTCCAGATATGTATGATTTACCTACTCAGAACCAGCCAACAAACTCAATGGTGCTCTTGCCAACTACAGAAAGGGAAGTGGCACTAGTAGTACACCAACTAAAAAATAAAACTTCAGTAGGACTTGATGAAATCCCAGTCTGCGTAATTAAAGATTGTATAGACTCCATAAAGGGCCCATTAACAGACATAATTAATGAATCTTTTGAATCTGGATACTTTCCGGAGTACCTAAAACAAGCAAAAGTTATACCTATCCTTAAAAACGGAGATGTGGAAAATGTAGAGAACTACAGGCCGAGCTCTATACTGTCTATCATTTCTAAAATAATAGAAATACTAGTCAAAAAGAGACTGCTAAATTACCTGAATAAATATAATCTTCTTTCCAATGACCAATTTGGTTTTAGGCCCGGAAAAGGCACACAATATGCTATAGCACAGTTCACTGAAGTAATTTTAGAAGCACTGGACAAAGGTGAAAATGTAAGTGGTATCTTTTTAGACTTGTCCAAGGCCTTTGATACAGTTGACCACAAAATCTTACTTCATAAATTAGGGCAAATAGGAATAAGAGGTGTGACAAAGAAGTGGTTCAAATCATACTTGGAAAACAGAATTCAGTGAGTTGAGATATCACAAGTTTCAAACAATTCCCTTATAAAACACCTGTCTGTCCCAGAAAATGTGAATATAGGCGTCCCACAGGAAGTGTATTAGGCCCAATATTGTTTCTTATATACATTAACGACTTCCCACAAAGTATCAGACATGGCGAAAAAATACTTTTTGCTGGTGACAGCAACATAGTAATAACAGGTGAAAATCCAACACAACTGTCAGGAAGAGCAAACGAGGCTCTCAATGATGTCCACAACTGGTCATTAAAAAATAAAGTAACCCTAAATGTAAAGAAAACTAACTATATTAACTTCCAATTGAACAAAAAACACAATGCCACTAGAATAAAAGTTAATAATAATGAATTAGAATGTGTAACAAGTACCAAATTTTTAGGGATGAATGTAGACAGCCAACTGAAAGGGACAAACCATGTCAACATTTTGGCAAAGAAATTATCCTTATCCACAGCATGCTATGCTCTTAGAATCCTTGCACCGGTATGCAATAATACCTGTCTTAAAATAACATATTACGGATATCTACACTCAGTCCTCAGCTATGGGGTCATGTTTTGGGGAACAAGTGCCAGTAACATACAAACTGTGTTCAAAGTACAAAAAAGAGCCATAAGGATAATAACAAATAGCAACAACAGGGCCCACTGTCTAGAATTATTTAGAAAGCTAGGAATTCTAACTGTTTCTTGTGAGTATATCGTTCAGAACATAATGTTCATTAAGAAAAATCTCAACATGTACAACACAAACAGCCTAATACATGACCATGAAACAAGAGCTTGTTACCAACTCCATCTAGATAGAAAGAACAAGGCAAAGACGCAAAAAAGTATATTTTACAATGGGATAAATCTGTACAACAAATTACCACAAGAAATTAAAGAAATAAATGAGCCCCTCACTTTCAGACAAAAGCTTAAAACCTTTTTAGTAAGTAAAAGTTGTTATACTGTAAAAGAATATTTAAGGCCTTTGATACAGTTGACCACAAAATCTTACTTCATAAATTAGGGCAAATAGGAATAAGAGGTGTGACAAAGAAGTGGTTCAAATCATAGACATAGATTATTAGCAACATATGACATTATCACCAAAATATTATGTAATTATAAATATGTGTATGACTACAACATAATGGAAGGAAACATTCCACGTGGGAAAAATTATATATAAAAAACAAAGATGAGGTGACTTACCGAACAAAAGCGCTGGCAGGTCGATAGACACACAAACAAACACAAACATACACACAAAATTCAAGCTTTCGCAACAGACTGTTGCCTCATCAGGAAAGAGGGAAGGAGAGGGGAAGACGAAAGGAAGTGGGTTTTAAGGGAGAGGGTAAGGAGTCATTCCAATCCCGGGAGCGGAAAGACTTACCTTAGGGAGAAAAAAGGACAGGTATACACTCGCACACACGCACATATCCATCCACACATACAGACACAAGCCAAGCTTGTGTCTGTATGTGTGGATGGATATGTGCGTGTGTGCGAGTGTATACCTGTCCTTTTTTCCCCCTAAGGTAAGTCTTTCCGCTCCCGGGATTGGAATGACTCCTTACCCTCTCCCTTAAAACCCACTTCCTTTCGTCTTCCCCTCTCCTTCCCTCTTTCCTGATGAGGCAATAGTCTGTTGCGAAAGCTTGAATTTTGTGTGTATGTTTGTGTTTGTTTGTGTGTCTATCGACCTGCCAGCGCTTTTGTTCGGTAAGTCACCTCATCTTTGTTTTTTATATATGTGTATGACTAGTTATAAAAACTACACAAAACATGAGAAACCTGTTTAATTGTAAATGTAAATGTTTGCTCATGTGTTGTAATCTGACGACATCCATACAATATTTATTTTTCCATGGATGAATAAATAAATAAATAAATAAATAAACATTTATTACATGTGGAATGTGTCTCAATGAATTATAAACCATTAATTATAGGCTTGTATTTGCGTTAACTGCTCTTTCAGTTTCTTAACACCTCAACTAAGCAATTGTTCTTTCACCATAGATATGGAACCTCGGGTAAGCAATATGGACCATTGAACCATTTTAAAATATTTATTTGTTTTGCCACATGAAGTATTCATTTCTAGGACCTACAATGCAGAAGCCATTAGTCTAATCATCCAAATTTCATCTAACCATCCATATTTCATCTAATCAGATACATTTCTTCCAGAATTCAGGCTTGTATAGCCCAGCTCATAACCCTTTTGTAAATCACTGGATGTGTGCTACACTTCAGGCAAAGATTTTTTTTACCTGGGGACTGGGTGTCTATGTTGTCCTCATCATTTCATCCTCCTCCTCATCATCATTTGTGACAGTGGCTAGACTGGATTGTGTAACAACTGGGATTTTGTACAGGGGCTGATGACCGCGCAGTTGAGTACCCCACAAACCAAACATGATCATCACTTCTGGCAAGCATGTGAATATGGGTTATAATAAACAGATATAAGAAGGGCTGATAAAGAGGGAAGATAGCAAAGGTACTCTAAGAGGAGAAGAGAGAAAGGAAAAGAGAGACTAAGGATGTCAGAACCTAAGAAAGAAAGAAGGTATATCCCAAAGACTGATACCCATTTCACCTCCCCATCCCAGGGATCCCGCCCTGGGAGGTTCTTCACCTAAGCGGGTGGAGACTGAAGATGTTTGCCAGTTCGGCAGAACAAGCTCCAACGGCTTCTCATCACCAGGCCAGGCCACTGATGACAAGTTGAGAGGGTAGCTACAGAACACAGTAGTCACCTTTTCCTCCATAAACTCCTCATTTAAATTAAAACAGTTCCATTGACTTAATTACCCAAATCTTTCACAGTAAATATGTATAAACCTAACCGTATCTCTTACCGAGATTCGAGAGGGGCATATAAAACTCTACAAAACTTAAAAGGTAAACTGGGATACTGTCCTGTGTAATTGTTAACGAGAATGCATCATCTCTTGTTATGAAACCAGTATCCTTGTTAGACATTTTCAGCATTTCTAAAACTGCCAACAAACCAAAAGAAGAATCAGTGTTTTGAACAATTTACAACCCTTTGTTGTTTACAACCTTTTGTTGTCAGGCATTCTGTTATCAATTACCCATCTTTCCGATCCTGAAGAATAGCATACAAAGCTCTGACACTTGCCTCTTTCTTGTGTCATCTTTAAATTAACATATGGAACAGATTAACTGACTCAGGTAAATTCATGTTCTTTGCAGCTTTGGAGATACCTCGAAACAGCACCAACCTATGTACTAACCATCAAGATACACATTTTTCTGCAGAGAGATTATACAATCTTTTGATTTTTCACAGGTGTACACTAACTGAAATACCACATAAATTAACTTCAACGTAATAATGTAACAAGGCAAGCTGTGCTGCTGTGGTACGCCCACAAACTCTTGTTCAAAACAATTTGCAGTTTACCCCACAACATGAACAGTACCACCAGAAACATTTTCAAAACTAATTAATTTGGTTTTTACATGGCACACCTGAATCTTGCTGCTACTAGCTTCTGATAGGAATTTGAATTGGTGTGTAGATTGGGCTGTGTCACCGAGAGAGACAGAGAGAGAGAGAGAGAGAGAGAGAGAGAGAGAGAGTGGTGTGTGTGTGTGTGTGTGTGTGTGTGTGTGTGTGTGTGTGTGTGTGTGTGTGTGTGTGCCATTGACATTGCTGCTGCTGATTCATGATGGCTGCTGTAGACTCTTGGGATTGATAGTCGGAGTCCTGTGTAATTATAATGGAAAATCTTCCGACTCATGAACTAGTTAGTTTCTTCTCCATCGTAATTGTAGTTGAAGGATTTAATAATAGTCAGGCTACTCAAATCTTTCATAATTCTTATTTTGCAGTGCTGTTAATTGATTTTACACAGCAGCATAATCTTCTTTGCTATTGACCTTCATTGCTATGGACAACAGATATCAACTCCATCCTCCATAAGCTATGCGGAACTACCTGGGGATCTTCAGCAACCACCCTGCGATCTTCAGCTCTGGGCTTGGTGTACTCAAGTGCTGAGTATTGTGCTCCTGTTTGGATGAACAGTCATCATACAAGGCTTGTTGATACCCAGCTGAATACGACAATGCGCATAATATCTGGCGAAATCAGATCTACTCCACTTTGTTGGCTTCCACTGTTAACCGGTATAGTGCCTTCTGATCTATGCAGATGTACTACCCTTATGAGAGAATTCCACAAGATCTCCAGGAATTCTAACCTACCCGCACACAGCGACCTGCCACTTTTAAATCGTAAGAGACTGAAATCACGCCATCCAACTCTGTGCAATGCTGCTGACATGGTTGCTAAGGATTTCAAACCTCTTGAAGAGTGGAAAGGTCAGTGGGAAGCAGTGACAGATATGCACCTGCATAACATCTTCTCAGGTGCTAAACTTCCAAGTGGATTCGACCTACCATGCGAGACCTGGACTACTCTCAACAGAATCCGTACCGGCCATGGCCGGTGCAGGGATGCTCTTTTTAAGTGGAAGAAGCTGCCTGATCCAGCCTATGACTGCAGGGCTCCATACCAGACTGTTCACCACATTGTCAGTGAATGCAGGATTTGAGCCTATCGTGGCGCCAAAGAGGACTTCCTGCTGGCAACTCCAGATGCAGTGCGCTGGATTGAAGGACTGGATATTCAGTTGTAAAGACAAACTTAAGTTTCTTGTGTGTTAATGTGTACATATGTATATGTAATTTTATTTCATGATATGTCTGTATTAGCCATACGCTAAATAAAATAATCATCTCCACCAAATCTCTGAACCCAAAAATCACCAAATATCTTTTATTTTGACTATTATTTTTACTATTCTTGTTCTTCAGAAATTTTATTTATTCCCAGTTCTACTTGTTATAATTTATCACCAGTTGCCACATGCAATGTTCCACTGCTTCTTTACCATTATACATAAATAAATATGAAGCTTCTCATAAACAAGGTATCATATATTGTATTCTTGTTTACACTGACCATGTATTACAAAATTGCTTCATTATTCAGAACATCACAAATATGGTGACTGTATCCAAAGTTGGATTGTCTTATTTAACTGATTCCAATTGAATGATCATATAACAAATTTTCTCTTGTCCTTGTGACATCTTCGGCGTTTTCATGGCTGCCCTTCCTCCATGGCTTGCACCATATCTCCAAGTCAGGACCTGACGACACAGAGTAAACTGCCCAACCAGCATGTACCACAAACATGATAAGGTGACTTGTTGTCTCAGCTTACAGATACGCTGCATCTATTCATTCCATAATTATTATGCACAAATAAAACATACATCCAAAATGTGCATTATACTAACACATTACAGAAATAAACTTTTTGCAGTGGCAAACATCTTGCATTGGTGCAGTAAATGCTTGTGTGACATATGACTTCACCAAAGTGGTGTGTTACACTACACAAGAGGACTCAAAAGCAAACAGAAAAAAACAGATGCTCATGCAGAATAATAATCTCAAAATCAGTATTCATATGGACTCTGCATAAACCATTTAGGCTTCTACAAGGGAATGACTGCCGATCCAACACAATCCCAATAGCTGAATGAGACATATTTGGATAGTACTTCCATCACAGACTGAATGATATTCCCAAGACAGAAAGAATATTATACTGTATACTGAAAGAGTAGTTTCTATTTGTCAATATGAGCAGGCAAGGCTTACCCATATGTAATAGGAAAAATAACAATTTTCTAGCACAAAAAAGTTAAGTGAACATACACTTTAAGACAAAAAAATTGACTGTAGGAGTGTTAAGTGGTCATACAGGTATTGACAGAAATGTAAAACTGTAAACTCTGGTAGCTATCAGATGAACGTGTGATGCTGCAGCACAGATTCATGGGTCGGATGGCAAGGGTAGTTAACACGGGACATGTCGATACCAGTGCATAAAGTTACTGCAAATTTCATTCCATGTACCTAATTGGACAGTAACCATGCTGTGCACAGGTGCGTGAACAGTGTACACAAATGTCAGCCTTTGAGAGAGGACATGTAGTTGGGCTCAAAGAAGCTGGTTGGAGTAACTAATGAATCGCCCAACATCTGAATCAGAGCAATGCCACTATTTGATTATGTTGGTCGGAGTGGGTGAAACATGGCTGAATACAGTGTCGAGACGGAAGCAGTCGACCGCTCAGAGCCCCAGATTCATCATTATCATCGATCCACTGTGCAACTGGTGCTTCTGTGACGACAAGGACCATTAATAGGTGGCTCACAGAAAGGGCTGGAATCTCATTCACTGATGTGGAGTTGTCTTCTGTGATGAGCCCTGATGACCAGCAAAGATGATGTCTGGAGACACCCCAGACAGTGGTGGGATACCAGCTGACTGTCTCCTGCAATACAGCCTCCTGACAACCACGAGTAATGGTTTGTGGTGCCATTTCATTTCATCGCAGGACCCATTTGATTGTCATCCCCCGCACCCTTACAGCATAATGGTGTGATGACAATTATGTATGCACCGTTTTGTTGTAATTCATGGCAAGCCAGTCTGGGCTTATATTTCAGCAAGATAATGCCTGCCTGCACACGGCAAGAGTTTTTACTGCTTGTCTTCACGCTTGCCAAATGTTGCCTTGGTCAGCAGGGTCACTGGATCTCTCGCCAATTCAAAACGCCGGCCGGTGTGGCTGAGAGTTCTAGGCGCTTCAGTCTGGAACCACGCGACCGCAATGGTCGCAGGTTCAAATCTTGCCTCGGGCATGGATGTGTGTGATGTCCTTAGGTTAGTTAGGTTTAAGTAGTTCTAAGTTCGAGGGGACTGATGACCTCAGATGTTAAGTCCCATAGTGCTCAGAGCCAATTGAGAACATTTGCAGCATTATGGGCAGGACCGCTCTGACAGGGCGGGATTTTGATGACCTAACACATCAATTGGACAGAGCATGGCATGATATCCTTCAGAAAGACATTCAGCAAATATGTCAATCAATGCGAAGCTGAATAACAGTCAGAGGTGGATCAATACATAGCTGACTTCCTCAATTTGTGAAGCTCTTTCTCTTAAAGAGCTTCGTTCTTTCTGCGTGCTATACGAGATTGGAATAATAGATAATTGTGAAGGTGGTTCGATGAACCCTCTGCCAGGCACTTAAATGTGATTTGCAGAGTATCAATGTAGATGTAGATGTTAAATACATCATCACATTTTTCTGCAATTGTAATCATTTGTTCGTCTGTATACGTACATCATTTCTGTCTCATTCAGATAATACCTTTGCCTCTCTGTCTGTCTTTCACCTCTTCCCCCCTCTCTCTGTCCTGTTAGCCATGTTTATTATTGTTGATAATAACACCTTTGCTGGGAACTGAAGTCACTTAAAATAAATATGAAAATCGGTTGGGATCATTATTATATGAGCTATGACAGAAACAGCTCCAGCTGCTAGATCTGTGAGGACAGCCGCTTCAATGACAATATTTTGCAAAGTTTTAATCTGCGAATGAGTAGGATTACAAAGTTTCGGATGCTTCAGATTCTGTAGTAGTACTCTGATTGGAAACACATATTTCCTGTTTTCTGTAAAATGATGGCAAGCAAGAAAACAAAACAGCACATTGTTGTGCAGTTTTTAAATTATATATAAGGAGAAAAAAATACATATATGAGAAACAACTTATTTAATGATTGACATGCTTTGCTGTTATTGTTGAAACTGCAAGAAAGAAAATGAAACAACACATTTCACAGCACTGCTTTTTGTTCCCACAATCAGTTTTATCAGAAAACCTGCACGTTATCATTTGTTGAATGTTTAATAGTGAACTAAATCGCTCAAGAACTAAGAGATTTTTGCTAAAATTTCCCATTTATACATTACATACATTAAAAATATATAGCCTGTGCCTGTCTGAATGTTCATTAGAGTGTTATGTAAAAATTCAAAGTAAATCAGTCAAGTACTTTTCAAGAAATTTGGTAACAATGTTAAACAGTGATTTGTCTTTATGTACTGGTATTGATTGCAAGGATCATTAACATTATCAGGTAGTAACCCACCTGGATAGCAGAGTTTTTTATGGGGAGATGAGACAGCCCTAGATTGTACCTGCCTTGCAGCTTGATAATGCAAGCTGGTAAACTGACCAGCCTGGATGTGGTTTTTAGTTGGTTTTCTCCATCCATCTAGGTGGAGAGTACTGGGCTGGTACCCACATCCTGCCTCATATATACACTATGCAACTACTTCCTTCCAGGGGGGTGGGGCTCAAGAATGCATCTGGTCACCAAATGCCACTAACATGCCAAAACTGATATATAACAATGCCGACCCCATAGAGAAACAAGAAAAGGCAGCAAAAGAAGAATAATAATTAATTATAAGGTAGTCCAGATAATTCAGTGACTGATGAAATCGGAATTGTTCTGACATTTGTCTACAGAATCATGCAAAATGACCCCAACAGGTGTAATGTGAGTATTTCTTACATTGACTGTTAACTGCAAAGGCCAGTTTATTGAAACAAATCCCCCTCTTGACTACAAACACAACAATAACACAGAACATTTGATTTTGGTGGGCAAAAGCTGTATTGCTAGATATGCAGGAATTCCTTGGAAGCTTGGGGAGAGGTACTGTCAGAAGTAAATCTGTGAGGGAGTAGTGTGAATCATACCCGGATAGCACAGTTAAGTCTTTTCTTTGGGAATGTATGCCTCTTTCTCCCAGGTGTGGGTTGAGCTCTATAGTCTTCTGGATTGCCAGACATAAACAACCGTTCTTGGCCTCTTCCTTCATGGTGGTATTTGTTCCAGTGTGTCATTCCTTGCCGTATATCTTGCAACCCACTTTGCACCTGGCTACCTTTCAAACACTTATATAACAAGTTTAATACATCTCTTTATCTTTCAGCCCCTATGTCCCCATTATTAAATAATGAACCTTTCACTGACAAGAAAATGCTTCAGGCTCCTGAATCAATACTGTACAGCAGCAAGTCCTTGTCTGATTTACAATCACATGATCCAAAATCTGAATGTTAATCAAAGACTCCATCTACTCAGGGTCTTCAACAATATTGGGCTAGAATGTTGTTTCCCTTCACAATGCTGAAACAGTATTGTCATCTCAATCCTTAAACCAGAGAGAAACACAATGTCCATTGACAGCTACAACCTATTAGCCTCACCAAAGTGCTGTCTGAACTACTTGAGAGGATGATAGCCCAATGATTATGCTGGGATCTCAAATTGGGGACCGTTTTTCCCTGTGTCAGTACGGTTCCCAGGAGGGATGATCACAACTGACCATTTGGTAAGGTTGGAAACAGTAATCTCACAGGAATTTTCAAAGCACTGACATATTAATGCAGTCTTTTTACACCTACACAAACATAGGAAATCATTTGGTGCCATAAAATTTTACTTGCCCTTCATGAATGGGGCTTTTGAGGCTCCCCACTGGTCAATGTTCATCAATTTTTATCCCCTGAGTTGTTTTGGGGTAGAGTTGGTACACCACTTAAGCTCCCCATGCTGAGTGTTACACTCTTCTTCACCACCATAAATGTGATAGTGACCTCCATCTTATCACTGCTCACTCTCACGCGTATGATGATGAGTTTTGGATTCAGTGTAGCTCCTAATCTGTAGCCTTGTCTGAATGCCAACTTCAAGGCACAATCCAAAGGGCCTCCACTTGGATCCTTTCCAATGGCTTCCAGTTCTCTCTGGCAATGCATTTGTCATAGTAACATGGCCCATTCTAACCCAAAACTGTTGTTCATTCTGGTCTTGTCCTGATTGACTTATGATTGTCAGGTTTTAAGCTCAGCTGAATCTTTATCTTCGAAAATTGTCAGATCCAATACATCATCATAGGCAGGCCACAAACCCCTTCCGGACTAGCTGCGCAGACCGTCTCCTTGCCTGACAGATGATTTTCCTCTTCAGTTAGAATGGTACCAGTTCTTAAACTCTTGCTGCATTATGCAATAACCATCCAAGAATTTCCTAATAATCCAGTACACCAAATTATTTTTGCATACAAGAACCACCTCACAAAGTTCTCCTCATTCCTCCCCTCGTGAATGACACCCAGACCATGAATTGGGGCTGATATATTTCAAGAACATAAAGTTTCAGCCACACCCATGACCTTTAGGCACCTGTTCCTTCAGTTCTTAAAGAGTATCAGTGTGCTACTGTAATTTACGCTGACAGCTTTGAAAACATGGATAGGATGAGATACTCTTTTACGTCTACCACTGTTCAGGAACAGGGTTAATTGCAGGGAATGGGTAGTGTTTTTACAGTAGAGATTGTAGTTAATAACAGAGCCCTGGATTTTTTTTAAGCAGACGTCCTTTGACTGTACTTTAATATTTAGTGAGTCAATGAGCAGTCTGCAGGCTATTGATCAATGTTACTCATGTCAACATGTGATATCTGCTACTCATGACTTTCTTTGACTGTAGTCATACTACCTCCTCAGTTGTCTTTCTCAGGATCCCAAGTCATGTGGATACCTCAGGGAATGAACTGACTGACTATTTAGCTAGAGAAGCTATTATTCGCCAAACATTTGCTCTGAAAATATCAGGTGCATACTTGTGGGTAAAAATAAGGCCTCTATTCACTCGGAGATGGATTGTCATCTGGTGCGTTACTGCCACCCTAATAAACTCTGTACTATCAAGGAGACCACTGCCGCATGGCACTCTTCCTTCTGTTCCTCCCAGAAGGAATCCACTGCTCTATGTCACCTCCACATTGGTTAAACCACACTAACCCTTAGTTCTATTTTATGTAACGAGGCACCCCCACATTGTGGTTGCAGAGCCTTACAGATCATAGCTTGTTTCCTGGTGGAATTCCCCCTCCTTCCAGGTCTTCTGGATTCTTCCTCTAATATTGGTGGATGACTTACAAACAGTTGAGCTGGTTCCTTGTGAAAGTTGTTTCTGTTCTCAGATACAACATTTTAAACTAGTTTCAGAGTGGCAGTAGGTCGGTCAGAGGTGGGAAATCTCCTGCTGCATGCTGCGTCTTGGAGACACTTGACCATACCTATTTTGTCAGCTGCCTTGGTCATCCCTCTTTTAGTGTTGTAATTGCTTTTAAACTGCTTGACAAATGCAGGGAGTGGAAAGTGTCAAATGCAGCAAAGCCTGTGCATGAACACACTGTACACATTCAACAGTGCATGCAATATGGTGTTTGACGAAAGTTATTGCAGAACCGACCAGTGCAGCATTTCGTGTGGTATGGCAATATGTCTGCAAGCCATCATTTGAGTGCTTACAATCATGGATGAGCAGATAGAGAGCTTGAAGCCGGTCAGTGTGTCACTACTGTGGCCATGGTAACGGGTATTATGAAGCCCTAGTGATGAAAAGGAACAGACATCTCACGCCTAGGCAGCTTCCCAAAGATCTTGCAACCGCTATCAGTACATGCCTCTCTGCTGGAACCATTTTGTGGGGATTAAACGAGGCCAGTTTTTATGCTTGAAAGCTTGTTAAATGCATACCACTCAACCAAGCATGTTGAGAAAGAGTTTGTTGGTGAAGGGAGCATGTTAATTGGGGACAGCAACAGTGGTCCTACTTCAGTGTCGCAAGTGATTCTGGCCACCAGTTAGTGTGGAGAGGGAGGGAAACATGTTATGCACCACAGAATGTTCATGAAAGTCATTGTTATGGCTTAGACACTATGGCATGAGAAAACATTATGCACAGTGGCCGAACACTGCTACATATCTTTGCACAAGGTACTATTATGGTATGGTTGTATTCTAGGGAGGTTATTCTGAATCATGACTGTTAAGCGATGCAGTAGGTCCTGACTTTCTGTTTATGGATGACAATACCAACCCACACAGGACCGCTAAGGTGTGTGAAGTGAAGATATTGAACTTACGGAATGGCTGGCTTACTCCTCAGACATAAACCCTATAGAACATGCCTGGGATGCTCCCTCCTCGAACTGTGCAGTAACTAAAAACCGCCTTGAGAGAGAAGTGGGACAGTATCCCCAAGGATTCCTCAAACAGCTTGAATAATATGTGCAAAATATGCATTAGTGCCTGAGGAGGCATATTCCTAATTAAGAGTCCAATATCAACCATTGTGTTGGGTGATTGACCTGGGGGAAGCATCAGCATTATTTATGTCTGTGATCCTGCTTTCCCATGTGGTAAAAGCTGTACCATTTTATGTTATAAATATACTGCTCCACCTCTGTTATGTACGTGTTGTGTTTTTGTATTGTCCATCATTGCATGCAACTATTATTGTCCAACAATGTCTCTGTTACTTAGCAGTTGAGGATTAGCACTGTAATAAATAGTGGGGGCTATTCAGTGGTGCCCCCCCCCCCCCCTCTCCCCTTGTGGGGCCACCTGCATTGCCACCCGTGCCACCCCTGCCAGTCAGCCCACATGCTATTCGTTCATTTCTTCCATCAGTTGACTCGACTGAATCGAGTTTTTGTACTTTCCTATGTAGCACGCAAGTTCACGTCATCATATTTTATACGTTTCTGTCTGGCACATAGATAGCTAATACATACCTACGAGAAAAGTCATGGCCATTCTAGTGACCTCGATACGTTATGAAGGAGGATCCACTTAATGGCTTAGCTCTGTTGAACACTCACCCTGACACTGATTGTCCTATTGACGATGTAATTAACCAATTTTCCAGGAAGAACAGGTACATAGACTTCATCATTTAAGAACGAGAACCACAACTGTAACATTTTTATGAGATGGCATTGTGTTGTACATGTGACTTGATTATTTTTTATTACGGCAAAAGTAAAGGTAGCTCAAGATATCTTTAGTGCCCCCTCCTTGAGGTTTTTCTGTATCCGCCACTGGGGCTATTCCTCTCTTTAACACTTTCACTGTAATAGGCTATGTGTGTGGGGGGGGGGGGGGGGGGGGGGGAGGGGGCGGGGAGGGGGGGGAGGGGGAGGGAGAGTTGTGGACCAGACAGTCTCTGTCACATGGAGAGCTCCTTCAGGGGCACTTGCCTGAACCCACCCACATACTGACCTGATCATATCTCTTACCTTGTTTTGTTATTTTTGGTGTAACTGATGTCAGTTACGTTTTTTGCTTTCTTTCTTTTACTATTGCGAATCGTCTGGCTAGGAGGTATTATTAGCTCTGTAACTGTCTTGGATTGGGGAGGGTTTGGCTGTGGGTTGGGTTTTTTGTGCACAGTTGAGCCCTGGGAGACTCCTTGTCTGCTCTGATGTAGGTACTGGCCTGAGGTTACAGACTTTTATTTCTCTTCAAGTTCTTGCTTGCTGTGATTAGTGGCAGGACTGGCAGGACTGTAGACAACTAGTGAACTGAGCATAAGTGACACACACACACACACACACACACACGCACGCACGCACACACACACACACACACACACACACACACACACACACACACACGTAACATCATCCATGCAAATCTGTTATTGCAGACCATTGCCTCAGTACTAGTCATCCCATGGAATGAGGTACACTTCCGGCTATTGGGATATTGTTATTAAGAAAGTAGTTGAGATTAAATTAGCAAGTGATTGTATAAACAGAGTGGAAGCTTTTCCTTAAATTCTGGTTGGAGTCATTTTCTGTCCCTGTATAGGTGGGTGGATGCAGGCTGTCTTTCTGATGTACCATATTATGGTTTGTGGTTGTTGCTGTCCTGTGTACTCTCTCATTGCATTTGTGCCTTGAAAATGAGGGGTGTACGCCTGTTGAAATATGTTTGGTTGTCAAAGATGTGACCTGCCTGCATTCCTCTAAGTTGTTTGAACATTTTACATGCTGGCAGAAACTCAGGTTCTTTAGTTGTCAGCTAGTACAAATGTATTCAGACTTTGTCTCCTATTATCATGTTGTGTACAAATTTTTCATTTCTGTGGTCTTAATTTTTTGAGCAATTCCTTTCATCAATCGACACTAGCCTGTTTTTCAGTCGTAGTTGAAATGAGCAGAATCCATCAGGAACAGATCTCTTTCCTAGTCAAAATGTTCATGCTGTGCCTAAGCATGTGTCTACCTTACAGTAAGTCATTTGCTGATCCTGTATAATCATGATGTGCCCAGAATCATTGTTTTTAACAACCAATTTTGACCTACCTTCACAAATTTTTATGGGTTTGAAAGCACGACCACACTGTATTATTGCAAACCAGTTGCAGTCTTTTTTGAAGGTGATCGATGACAGAAAGTTGAACTGTGAATTGTTACACACATTTCCAAAAACTGTGAAAAGCTCCCAGTGAAAACCTTCGTGTGTCATTGCATTTTTTCTTAATAATGTTTCTTCATAAACTCACTGTAAACAAACTGCTCAGTCAGTTTTGAGCTGTCATTGTTTTAATGGCAGATGTCAAATGTTACAACAATAGTGTCATATCTCAACAGCACATTGTAGTGGTGGTTTATAAAAACTTAAAAGGCAGTCCTTTCAGTTAGCTTTTTACCATCCATATTCCACCTCTCTGGCAATGGCAGCACTACAATTAACACTAAAAAGGGGGCAACTATTGGTAGAAGTGGTAAGGCTTGATTTGAAAAATACTAACAGAAGAATTCAAAATCTTTGTCAGTTTTTTCCTTGTTTGCAAAGATGTTTGATTAATTTTGTAAGTTATTTATCCTGAGTGATGAATGATGGATATGTGCCATCATACTTTTTCTTTGCACTTACTATATTTTATAAGTTTATGTGAACGTGCTAATACATTTTTGTTTGGCAGGATCTGAAAGCAGTTGAAAATGTATATAAGCAGCATGTACCTTTACTTAAAGAAACTTTGGAAGACTTGGTGACAGGCAAGTTGAAAGAAAGTTCTTTTCCATATGTGGGAAAATGGCAGATAAACAAAGGTATGGGGAAGTTATTGCTGCTCTTTAATTTCTTTATTAAAACAACCATTTCGTGTGTGAAGTATTCTAAGGGGGACAGCGAAATATCGATTCCTATAAATGAAGAAAAAAATTGGGAACTCCAAAAGATATCATAAGTGATGAACCTTGGAAGGATAAGTTCTCAGCGGTGGAATTGACTTTCAGAAATCATATACAGTAATGCCCTGATTTATGCTCCCACTTTTACAGGAATCTGGAGCTATGCTATTTGTTTTTTGAGCACCACACACCTGTATTCCCCCACTCCGTGCACACAGTGTTTTGATTGTGATAGGTTTGTTTATGTTTCGTGCGGAATTGTTTTATTCAGGGAGCTGACTTGATTGATAGATTTTATGTCACCCAAACAAAGCATGACTGCTTCAGTTGCATCAGACAAGAAAAGAAAATTATCTTTGGAATGTAAACTTAATATTGTCAAAGATTTCAATTCAAAAATTAAAATTTTTGATTTGGCAAAGAAATTTGATCTATTGGACTCTATAGTCAGAACAATTATAATAGAGAAACAAAAAATTCTCACAGCTGTATAAATCGCAAATGTCATAGTATTATTGCTGAGATTGGAAAAAGTCTTAAAACTATGGTGTGATAATCAAGAAAGAGTGAAAAATTGTCCTGGTGGTCAGAACACAGTGTCCTCTCAAGCTAAGCTGATTTTTGAGAGACTGAAAGAAGCAGACGTAGAGGCAGCCAAAGATAAAATGTTTAAAACTACCAACAGTTAGTTTAGCCAACTGAAAAGTCATTGTAATTGGTATAGTGTTGCAGAAAGTGGACGGTGGTGGCAAGCATTTCTAGAGACTGCGTCACTCTATCCAGAGAAACTCAAGGCAATATACAAGAGCCAAACCACATTCATTGTAGATGACACTGGTCTGTTCTGGAAGAAGATTCTCAACAGAACTATTATCATGCATGAACCTTTCCATGTTTTAAAGCTACCAAAGATTCATTGACAAGAAAATGCAGCTGGTGATTGTAAATTAAAACCTCTTAGGTCATTGCTCATGAAGTCCAAGAGCTTTAAAAAATACAACCACAACTGCATTGCCCGTGATTTGGAAATTGAAAGCTGAAGTCTGGGTGATGGCTTCCCTTTTTTGGGGACTGATTTGTTCATCACTTTATACCTGAATTCAAATGTTATTGCCAACTAAAAATGGTGCTATTAATCAACAACACTCCAGGTCATCTTCCTGTTATTGTAATTTTGACCTATGTGTGAAAGTTTTATTTTTGCCACTGAATACAACCAGCTTTGTTCAAGCAATAGAGCAGGAATCATTAAGACATTTAAAGCCCACTAAACAAGTGGATGGTTTGGCACATCTATATGAAGCTATGAGACAAAACAATGGGCTCTGTGTTAAAGACTTTTGGAAGCACTTCATGTTTTAGATGCTGTTAGAATTACAGTAAAACTTTGGAGTGGTGTTACACAAAAAAACTGTTAAATGCAATCTAGAAAAAATTGTCAGTTTTTTTCACCACTCATATCCTGGGAGAATAAGTACAAGATTCTGATCACATGGATATTGTGATTGTAGAAGTGGTCGATCTTGCCATACAGTTAAATTTAGATTTGGATGGTGATGACTCAAGAATTGCTGGATTCACACTATCAGGAGCTGTCAATTGATGAGAGCTTATAGAAATGCATGAGCTAGAGCAAAACTTTGAACAACCTCATTCTTTAAACCACCTTGAGCCATAAGGTCAAATCACAGTTGCAAACTTGTCAGAAGGCATCAGTTCAATTGATAAAGGGTTGCAAATTTTAGAAAAAATATTCCAACGAAATGCACATTTCTGCGACAAAATGGAGAAAAAAATTTATTAGCATGCTATGAGGAAATTTTGCCTGAGAAGGAAAAACATTTGATTCGCCAGATGACATTGTTAAGATTTTACACTGAGGTGAGAAAAAGTCATGGGATACCTCCTAATATTGTGTCGGACCCTCTTTTGGCTGGTGTACTGCAGCAACTCGATGTGGCATGGACACAACAAGAGGCTGGAAGTCAACTGCAGAAATATTGAACCATGCTGCCTCTATAGGTGCCCATAATTGCAATAAGTGTTGTCAGTGCAGGACCTCTTGATTAAGGTTTCATGGGATTCATGTCAGGCGATCTGGGTGGCCAAATCATTCATTTGAATTGTCAAGAATGTTCTTCAAACCATTCACGAACAATTGTAGGCTGGTGACCTGGTGCATAGGATATTTGACTGTTTTCTGGTAACCGTCTTAAATGATTATGTCATTTTATGCTCCTAACATGATCTTTTTCCTCTTGAATTTAACTATTTTTCTTATAAAAACACTCCATTCGAGTCATGTGATGCCTGTGATGTCACTGGCTAGCTCGCTGCTTCTATTGTCATAATGCACATTTCTGCTGCAAAGACAGTGATGTCTTGTTTTGGAATTTACGTTTTGGAAAATGGGTTACAAATGGTGGGTAGTACTATACTGTACAAATACATCTATAAAAGCTCCTGAAAAGTTGTTTTTAAGTGTTCCAGAGAATGAGAAAATGTGCTTGCATTATACCGTCAAATTTATGCACAAGTTCACTAACTTAATTAAAAATTTGTTGCACAGTGAAGTTAACATTAACTTACCTCCAAGATATGCCCTCCCACTGTTACAATGAAGGAAAGCATCATTCAACAAAATTAAGCTCCGAGTGAAAATTGCAGTTTTACCCAACTTCACCTTAGTTATTAAGTAGTTCAGTCACTAGCGTCGTTGGCTGTTAAATTTTAAATGATGATGTCAATAGACCACTTTTTTTTAATCGGACCTGAAAAGACATTTTAACTTATTTGTAAGACGACTCGACAGCCCTCTCATAAGAAAACCAAAATTATAAAACTTCACCACAACAATCAGAAATGAATATTATTGTGTTTTCCATCCTGTTTACATGTGCTTAGATTTGCAATTGCTGTTCACACATTACATTTAAAAAGGTATTTTCTAGTTACACGCCTTTTACTTGATTAGAAACAATGTTTTTATCTTTGTACTGTCCAACTATGATCCTTTTTGTTTAAACTTGTGCAGTTTCACCATCTTACATGCAGATGAAGTAAGTTTACACTCTCAAATATCACAGCCCTTACGTTTGTGTCACCTGCATGTTGTACATGCTTCATATTTCTCCGTATAATCTCATCATCATACACCTTGTTGTACTGTGGGCATATGGTGATAATCTTCACTATTAGCAATGCTTTCCAAAAAAGTGAATTGTTTGTTGGCAAAACAAATGCATTTATCGTCTGTTGTCCATTTCTCGGACTAAGACTAATGTATCACTATATATAGTACATCCCACAATCGAAGCAACTGCTACTGTCAGTTCTTGCTAACGCTATTTTCGTTTTTTGTGTACAACTATTAAAAATATGTGACCTCCCAGAATTTGAATGTGTGACCCCTTCATCTGCAGTTGAATGGACTATCCATTGTGCCATCAAATGCCTGATGGATATGGTAGCTCTGCTGAGTGTCTTCTAGAAAGGAAATCAGCACTAAGTTTTGCCAAGAAGAGGTTTATTGTGCTTTGGGTATTAGCTCACGACAGACAGTTGACAATCTAGTTATAATATATGGACCCATTTTCAAGAGTTCTACAATTCCTTAGTTTTGAGCGAGTTTAATGATGATGCAGGGGGCAGGGAAAAAGAATGTCAGTCATACAAGATACTGCCGCTCTAAATGGATAGAACATAAACACATCAACTTTCACAATGCTTCCACTATAGGTGTTCATAAAATTCATTTCTATTGTTGTTTAAAAGTTGTAATTGCATTTTACATTACTAAATAGCTAAATTGTTTGCAGAAAAGTTACATAAAAACTGCGAACTTCAGCTGACCCTCCTATAACACACTCATAGCTTGAACTTGCTCCTAGTTTGTCATGTCTCAAGAGCATCAGCCAATAACAGAGCGTTTTCAAACACTTGACCAGATCTTGATACTTAATGATTTTTAAGTTTTAATTACATAAAAATAACAGATATTTTGTGAGAATGTTGACCATAAATGATATTTAAATGCTATAATCAATCAGAATAACAATAATCTGAACCATATTTTTAACTTAGGAAAAAAAATTCCATCATTGTTTGGGAACATGAAGTCCATGAATGGCTGCAAATGGTCTCCAAGTAGCTGAACACAACCATTTCCCGTCAGTGACTGGTTCAGTTGGACCAGGGGACCCAGTCCATTCCAAGTAAACACAGCCTACATCATTATGGAGCCATCACCAGCTTGCGCAGTATCTTGTTGACAGCTTGGGTCCACGGCTTCGCGATGTCTGCACCACACTTGAACCCTACAATCAACTGAAATCAGGACTCATCTGACCAGGTTATGGTTTTACACCATCTAGGATCCTATCAATATGGCCATGAGCCCAGGAGAGGTGATGCTGGTGGTGACGTGCAGTTAGCAAAGGCACTTGTGTCAGTCATCAGCTGCCATAGCCCGTTAATGCCAGATTTTGCCGCACTGTCCTAATCGATAATTTGTTGTACATCCCACAGTGATTTCTGTGGTTAATTCACACAGTGTTGCTGGTTTGTTAGCACAGACAACTCTATGCAAATGTCACTGCTTCAATCATTAAGTGAATGCCGTTGGCCACTGCATTATCTGTGGTGAGAGATAATACCTGAAATTTGGTATTTTCGACACACTCTTGGCCAGGGCATATATGCAGGCAAAAAGAAAAAAATCCCGGATTTTTCCCAGCTAAAAGTGTACTATATCCCTAGTGAAAGCACTTTTTTTCCATGATGTATGACAATATACTTTCCTTTGGAGCTGTAAAACTGATTAGCCATTGTAACAGATATTCGGGCATAGGACATGTGATG
The DNA here is from genome assembly GCF_021461395.2 of Schistocerca americana. Taxonomy (NCBI): domain Eukaryota; kingdom Metazoa; phylum Arthropoda; class Insecta; order Orthoptera; family Acrididae; genus Schistocerca; species Schistocerca americana. The sequence continues at coordinate 892,413,060 of NC_060119.1, read as the reverse complement.
AAGTCGGCCAATAGCATCCAGCCATTAGCCATTGTTTTGCTGCATGAACACACAAATTTGGAAAGAGAATGGTTTAAATTAATATATGTACGGTGTAGCTAAAAAAAAAAGACTAAGCTTTCACTTATTATATTGGTCACCAAAATTTTTTTTGCTGTTTTTTATGAGGACGTGGTTAGGCAGGATCCTAAGGGCACAGCTTAAATTGCAGCAGCTGAATATTTCCAACAAGCATGATCATAAATTTCACTGCTGTGCAACGAACATTTTGTGGGTTACCTGGCTAAGTACATGCTCTATTGAGCACGTCAACTTTTTGATAGAAAAGCCAATTACTTGTGAAACTGCTCAAGAACTCACTTTGCACCTTTGTTGGGCCAATTATGTTATCGCTATCATTATTGCATATGCAAGAATTAAAATACATATGAAAAACTAACCTTGAAACTTGGTCCTTTTTAGTGGGTGTTACTGTGTAAGGTATATCAAACACACATGTACCAGTATAACTTTAAATAATGGCATAAATGTCTGGTCTCTAGGGTCCGAAATTTTTCTAAGTGGCTGGTTCTCAGTGTTAAATTTTGAATGAGAGTCTAATGCTCTGTGATTTAAGAAATTCTCATATGTAACATAATTCATTATTCATAAAAGGAAATTTACTTTGAATGCAACACTTCTCTCAAATCACCATTCGCAATATTTTCCTGCGACTTGTTAGAAATGTTCACAGTTGTCACACTCATCAAAATAAGGCCCATGAGAAAGTGTAAGCAGTTTATTGTTACGAAGTATTGCATAGAGTCTGACATATTTTGCTGTCGGCAGATGCTTGTGCGTGCACTGTGTAAATAGCACATTTTATTTACAATTAAAATTCTTTTTTGGTGTTATTCTCTCATTTGATGCAGTATTATTCTGCAGTTAGTTGGCTAAAGTAAATTCCTTCATTAGAGTATCAGTTCTTACCAGTCAAAATTACAGACATTTAACTGAAAACTAAAACAATAAAAATTCCTGGAATTCTAAAAACTTCCTGGGTTTCTTCCAGAGTGTATACACCCTGTTGACACTGTGGATCTCAGAATATTTAATTTTCTAATGATTTCGAAATTGAATGTCCCATGCATCTGGCTCAAAGTACCATTCCATGTTCAAAGCCTGTTAATTCCTGTTGTGTGGCCATAGTCACATTGGAAACCTTTTTACATGAATTATCTGAGTAGAAATGACAGCTCCGCCAATACAGTGCCTATTTGTACCTTATGGACATGATACAACCACCATCTATATGTACAAATTGCAATCCCCTGACTTTTGTCACCTCAATGTACCTAGCCTTCTACGTCACAGTAAATTCGGCTTACATTGTCAGAATGCATAATACTGCACTGTAATGTAATATGCTGTATTGCTGAACATTTTTCTTCTAAATTACATTGTTTTCTTTAGCCTTTAGTCTGCGGTCTCAGTTGAACTTAATATGCAAAATTGCATCCTGACTTAAGCGAGTCCCAAGTACATGGTTATCGTTTGGTTCCACATATTGCATAGGTCTGTGGTATCACTGTATACGATCTATTACTGTATATGGTCATGTAGGTTACACCCCGCCATGTATTACACCCTGGAGCCATTCCTTTGGTGGCTCCTCATTTGCGAGTTACTGACTCAAAAGAAAGGGGGAAAAATATGTGAATTTAGCATGATGATTTAGAACCTTGCAAATAGTAGACTGTTGGTGTAACTTAGTGGATATGATACATTCCTGACATGCAAAACATTATGGGTTTGAATCCTATCAGATGCTTTGAAATTTTTGTTTCAGATATTTATATTAATGACTTTGATCACTATTTTCATTTAATTAATTAATTCAAATATAATCTTTGTATTTATAATGCTTTGTCATGCCATTTTAAACATCACTAGTGACACACCTGGCTCCACACAGGCAGACTAAGTATCCATGGCTTGTTAATTTAAGCGGCATATGACAGGAAAATTGTCAGGAGTTACAAATGTTACCTTTTTCGTCTATAACTGGCTTTTGGAGTGACATTTTGTGGCAATAGTGCGAGCTGTTAGCTATTGCACCATCCAACTACAGCCAGATCGACACAAGCTACAGCTGTTTCCCAGCCACACAACTGCACAACCAGTCTGGTGCAAGCTACATATTCTGTGTGACCTTTACCACCATTTTCTTATACACTCATTAAGAATTACCTCTGTACAAAAAAAAGCTATTATTATCAGATTAAAATCTGATACATCTTGCACTGCATTTCGTTAGGGAAGTCTGCAGTAACTTGCACTGGCATCCCAGTAATAGTAGCAGCTTGCATAGCCTATTGCTCCAACCTGAGATAGGGTTATCTATTTGTCTAAATTGTATCAAAATCCCTACAGTAGTACCTGAGATTAGCCTGGACATACAAACAGAAACCACCATAATGGGGTAAACAAGCCTGATGCTAGATTTTGGAACTGATATTCATAATAATGAAGAGGGGCAGCAACCTGTTCAGTAGTTGCAGGGACAACAGTCTGGTTAATTGACTGATCTGGCCTTGTAACGCTAACCAAAATGGCCTTTGTGTGCTGGTACTGTGAACGGCTGACAGTAAGGGGAAATTACAGCCGTAATTTTTCCCGAGGGCATGCGGCTTTACCGTATGGTTAAATGATGATGGCATCCTCGTGGGTAAAATATTCCAAAGGTAAATAGTCCCCCATTTGGATCTCCAGGCAGGGACTACTCAGGAGGACATCGTTATCAGGAGAAAGAAAACTGGCATTCTCTGGATCGAAATGTGGAATGTCAGATCCCTTAATCCGGCAGATAGGTTAGAAAATTTAAAAAGGGAAATGGGTAGGTTAAAGTTAGATATAGTGAGAATTAGTGAAGTTCGGTGGCAGGAAGAAAAGACTTCTGGTCAGGTGAATACAGGGTTATAAACACAAAATCAAATAGGGGTAATGCAGGAGCAGGTATAATAATGAATAAAAAAATACGAGTGCGGGTAAGCTACTACAAACAGCATAATGAATGTATTATTGTGGCCAAGATAGACACGAAGCCCATGCCTACCACAGTAGTACAAGTTTATATGCCAACTAGCTCTGCAGATGACAAAGAGATTGATGAAATGCATGATGAGATAAAAGAAATTATTCAGATAGTGAAGGGAGATGAAAATTTAATAGTCATGGGTGACTGGAATTCGACAGTAGGAAAAGGAAGAGAAGGAAACATAGTAGGTGAATATGGAATGGGGGTAAGAAATGAAGGAGGAAGCCGCCTGGTAGAATTTTGCACAGAGCATAACTTAATCATAGCTAACACTTGGTTCAAGAATCATAAAAGAAGGTTGCAGACATGGAAGAGGCCTGGAGATACTCGAAGGTTTCAGATAGATTATATAGTGGTAAGACAGAGATTTAGGAACCAGGTTTTAAATTGTAAGACATTTCCAGGGGCAGATGTGGACTCTGACCACAATCTATTGATTATGAACTGTAGGTTAAAACTGAAGAAACTGCAAAAAGGTGGGAATTTAAGGAGATGAGATCTGGATAAACTGACAGAACCAGGGGTAGTACAGAGTTTCAGGGAAAACATTAGGGAACGATTGACAGGTATGGAGGAAAGAAATACAGTAGAAGGGGAATGGGTAGCTTTGAGGTATGAAATAGTGAAGACAGCAGAGGATGAAGTAGGTAAAAAGATGAGAGCTAGTAGGAATCCTTGGGTAACAGGAGATATATTGAATTTAACTGATGAAAGGAGAAAATATAAAAATGCAGTAAATGAAGCAGGCAAAAAGGAATACAAACATCTAAAAAATGAGATCAACAGGAAGTGCAAAATGGATAAGCATGGTTGGCTAGAGGACAAACGTAAGGATGTAGAGGCATATCTCACTAGGGGTAAGGTAGACAGTGCCTACAGGAAAGTTAAAGAGACTTTTGGAGAAAAGAGAACCACTTGCATGAATATCAAGAGCTCAGATGGAAACCCAGTTCTAAGCAAAGAAGGGGAAGCAGGAAGGTGGAAGGTGGAAGGAGTCTATAGAAGGTCTGTATAAGGGCAATGTTCTTGAAGACAATATTATAGAATGTAGATGAAGATGAAATGGGAGATATGATATTGTGTGAAGAGTTTGACACAGCACTGAAAGACCTAAGTCGAAAGAAGGCCCTGGGAGTAGACAACATTCCATTAGAACTACTGATAGCCTTGGGAGAGCCAGCCCTGACAAAACTCTACCATCTGGTGAGCAAGATGTATGAGACAGGCGAAATACCCTCAGACTTCAAGAAGAATATAATAATTCCAATCCCAAAGAAAGCAGGTGTTGACAGATGTAAAAATTACCAAACTATCAGTTTAATAAGCCACAGCTGCAAAATACTAACACGAATTCTTTACATATGAATGAAAAAACCGGTAGAAGCCGACCTCGGGGAAGATCAGTTTGGATTCCGTAGAAATGTTGGAACACGTGAGGCAATACTGACCTATGACTTATCTTAGAAAATAGATTAAGGAAAGGTAAACCTACATTTCTAGAATTTGTAGACTTAGACAAAGCTTTTGACAATGTTTACTGGAATACTCTCTTTCAAATTCTGAAGGTGACAGGTGTAAACTACAGGGAGCGAAAGGCTATTTACAATTTGTGCAGAAGCCAGATGGCAGTTATAAGAGTCTAGGGGCATGAAAGGGAAGCAGTGGTTGGGAAGGGAATGAGACAGGATTGTAGCCTATCCCCGATGTTATTCAATCTGTATATTGAGCAAGTAGTAAAGGAAATAAAACAAAAAAATTCGGAGTAGGAATTAGAATCCATGGAGAAGAAATAAAAACTTTGAGGTTCACCGATGACATTGTAATTGTGTCAGAGACAGTAAAGGACCTGTAAGAGCAGCTGAACGGAATGAGGAGTGTTTTGAAAGGAGGATATAAGATGAACATCAACAAAAGCAAGACAAGGAAATGGAATGTAGTTGAATTAAGTCACGTGATTTTGCGGGAATTAGATCAGGAAATGAGAAACTTAAAGTAGTAAATGAGTTTTGCTATTTGAGGAGCAAAACAACTAATGATGTTCGAAGTAAAGAGGATATAAAATGTAGACTGTCCATGGCAAGGAAAGCGTTTCTGAAGAAGAGAAATTTGTTAACATCGAGTATAGATTTAAGTGTCAGGAAGTTGTTTCTGAAAGTATTTGTATGGCGTGGACAATAAAAAGTTTGAACAAAAAGGGAATAGAAGCTTTTGAAATGTGGTGCTACAGAAGAATGCTGAAGATTAGATGTGTAGATCACATAACTAATGAGGAGGCATTGAATAGAATTAGGGAGAAGAGAAATTTGTGACACACCTTGACTAGAAGAAGGGATCGGTTGGTAGGACATGTTCTGAGGCATCAAGGGATCACCAATTTAGTGTTGGATGGCAGCATGAAGGTTAAAAATCGTAGAGGGAGAGCAAGAGATGAATACACTAAGCAGATTCAGAAGGATGTAGGTTGCAGTAGGTACTGGGAAATGAAGAAGCTTGCACTGGATAGAGTAGCATAAATAGCTGCATCGAACCAATCTCTGGACTGAAAACCTAAACAACAACAACAACAACAGTTCATAATATTCCCCCCACCCCCTCCCCCCAGTGAACCAACAAATTACAAAACTGATTAGAGACCTTGTTGTACATCCTTAGGAGTGAAGTATATATTTTTTGAAGTAAAAAAACTTGCACCCAGAGCACACCACATGACATCAACAAAAGACTTTCATGAAGTGTGAGGGCTGTTGGTGGGAAATTTCAAAAACTGCTTCAAAACTATTGATATTGTCGAATGTAGTACCTGGTGGCATTAAAAACCAATTTTTCACAGAATGGCGGCACTCTAAAATAAAAATCCAAGTTTTTCAACATAAAGTTGTTATAAAAATGTGCACCAAAAATTGAAATTAAAATGTTACAACAATCCTGTGGACTACAGAAGGAAAAAAAAAAAAAAAACCAACTCACAAGTTAGAAAAAGGTGTAATGTATATTTTACAATTTATAAGTTGAGCCATTTGAAAAATGTTGTTTTGAAAAGACAAGTGTTTGAAGTTTCAACTTGTGTTTTTTAATGTGGAAACTGAACAAACCTTTAATAGGCAATACCAGCACCATACAGCTGGGCTTTCATTTGCCTGTGTAAAAACTCTCTCATTTTGATGAAATCAAAGCTTTTTTGCACAACTGGGATTACTTTACTACCCGTATAAATACATTTGTTTGTCATTTTCAAGCAGTCAAATATTATTATGGATGGAAGTATTATTTCATCTAAAAAACAGGTGAAATGACAAGTTAAGCAGATGTGAGATGAGCATGAGCTTTCAGACTGTTGACCATAAACAGATCATGTTATGAAGAAAAATCTTGGTGTGAGAATAGTATTTTAGTTGCTAGTAATGTCCTCTGTGATACTATCCAAAACTAACAGGAAGTTATTCTGCCTGTAACTAATATACTATTATTTGAATTAAAAATAGTCTTGGTTGCAGCTTATTCTTTTATTAACAACCCGTTTTGCCACTGTGGGACATCTTTAGATTATCTATAGGGATAACAAAATATGCATAAATTAGGATATGCTCTTGCTTGCATGATTCTAAATGTAAGGAATTGTTGCTTACCTGAAATTTTTCCTTTTACAGTATACTAAAAATAATAAAATGGCTTTATGCTAGACTGAAGCACTCTTCGAACTGGATAGACTTGGCCTTTTCCTTTTTCAACATTTTAAAAGCCATAAAATGGCTCTGTGCTAGATTGAAGCATGCATCAAATTGGAAGAACCCGCAGAGATCTAGTCAAAAGCAACTAATGTAATTGTGGGTAGAATGCTAAATAAATATTAACGATGAACGAGAGACCTAAATGCAGTCGTACTGGGAGGCCAGAATAGTACAATGGTAACACCACACTCACTATCAAATGTACACATTTAAAAGTAATACACAGTACTGTCACCATAACTTTACAGCAGGGATGTCATGTGGACCTACAGGGAAGCAATGGGATGAGGCTTGCATACAGTGTCTCCAGAGAAAGTACAAAGATGGCACTCAGAGCAGTTATGTGTCTGTCAGCATATTTAATGCTTACAAAAAAAATCTAGAACTGGTTGGTTCACTATAATGAAATTAAATGGTTACAATTAATCAGAACAGAGTTGTCCGTAAACAAACCTTTAAATTACTCAAGCAGGTAAAATAGTAACATCAGCCGTAACTATACAATATCGTAAGGTAACCGTCAAAAGTGGGTGTCATTCCAATAACTGGAGATAAAACAAATTCTTAAAACATCAGGTTCTGACTTGACTTTAAAAGTATAATCTCTAGGAATGAATCACTTGGGAGGAATTAATTTGTGTAGAAATTTAAAAAAACTGACGTCACTGAATCTGTTTGCCGATTGTACATCTATGCTTAAGGATTTTTAACTCTTCCAGTAAATCAAGATTTTTGCCTTTCTGAGCATAGTGTAAGATGCAGAGATCATGAAGTGTGGGTGGCTGATGCCCTGCAGTCTTTGAGTGTTCAGAAAATGTAGACTGCTGCTTTACTTGACCTTTTTGGATTAACAAATGGTTGCTAAATCTCATTCTAAACATTCTTACAGGTTCAAAAATATAGAATTTATGGCAGAAATTGCATTCCAATTTGTAAAGCCCAGAGGATGTGTGTACCAATCTTTAGTAGGCCACCCATTATGCATGTAAGACTTCTGAACTTTATGATGTGATGAAAAAGCTACACTACATCAAGATTTTTGGATAACTTAGCTGATTGATATGATAATTTCCCCACAAGCAGTCTTTGTGGTGGTGACAAAAGATTTGATTTTATCAAAATAATCAGCTACCAGTTGCATAAAGGAAATTTAATTTCTTTACCGGTTTCAGGCACTTACATGTCCTTCTTCAGAAGGTTATAACTATCACATTATTTGCGAGTGTCAACAATAAGATGCATGCAGCATATTTCTGTGGTCATATGGTTCATAGTGCCTGTACAAAATTTGTATAAAGACACCAAACAATAAAGTGCGGGCATCATGACAGAACTCGGAATGTAGAACTGGTGCTTTGGGCTTCATTAACGTCAATTTAGGTATAAGGTCAGGACTGATAATATTACTAAACTTCTCAAGGCACTCTTTAATTTATTCTAAACTTCTCAGGGCACACTTTAATTTCTTTGGCATAACCAGCTATAGGATCAACACTTATTCCTTGAATGTTATTTTCATGGAAAAATTTGATAGTTTTTGCAATATAATCCTTCTTATATAAAGCACCAGCTCTATCTGTTCAGAAAAGACTCATAAAGAAAACATTTTTCCATGCCCGATTGTTAATAGTATTGGGAACCATGGGGAATGATGTCTTCAAAATTCTTCCTGAAGCTTTTATTGAATTCCTTTGTATATGAAGAAAATTGTTCACTATCTAATAGGAAAGACCTAATTCAGCTCCTTAAGGACAGAATTTTCCCTTCCAGTTGTTACATGTTGTCCTTATACCAACATTCCGTTACATGATACTAATGCAATCATCAAGAAGAATCTTCTTATGCATGGTCGTCTCATACTGGTGAGACTACAGAGTTCATATCTTTACTTAGACTTCTTACTTCATATAACTATTTTACTTTTAACGAGCAGAATGTGACAGCTTGGCAATGGGGAACTGTTTGGCCGGCTGTCTTGCAGACATTTTTGTGAATTCCCTGGAACAAAAACACTTTAAGGGGATCTCCCAGTTAAGTGATAAAATACTTGTTTATCAGCAGTATGTACATGATGTATTTGTATTATTCGATGGATCTGACATGGATCTTTCCAGGTTAACACCTGAATTATAATGCTTTACATCCCAACATGTCCTCTATGCATGAAGTTATGTCTTCGTTATTTGGATTGACAGTTCCAGTCTGACAACAAAAATATTCATTTTGATATTTTTAGAAAGCCCACAACCAGTAATGCAATTATCCACGCTCATTATGTCACCCGTATCAGCACAAGCAATTTTTTTTTAGATCAATGATTGAGTACCTCTGCAACATCCCCCTCAGCTCTGCATCTATAAACAGAGAGCTTTATAGCTTGAAGTTTATTGCAGCTACTAATGGTTATAACCTATGGATGATAGAGTATATAAAAGGAAATTATTGGGTAACAAGAACAGTATGCAATCGAGTCTTTTGCCACCACCACAGAGATGTTTGTGGGGATATTATCATATCAATTAGCTACATTATTAAAAAATCTTAGCATCTATGTAGCTTTTTCACTGCATAATAAAGCTTAGAACTCTTATGAGCATAATGGGCAGCCTACTAAAGATTGGTACGTGTCTTCCGGGGTTTGGAATGCAATATCTGCCTTAAATTCTATATTGGTGAAACTGTACGAATGTTTAGAAAGAGATTTAGCGATGATTTGTTAACCCAAAAAGGTCAAGTAAAGCAGCACTCAACATTCACTGAACATCTGAAGACTACAGGGCACCAGTCACCCACACTTGATGACCCCTGCATCTTATATTGTGCTAGGAATGGGAAAAAGCTCGATTTATTGGAAGATTTGGAAATCCTTAAGCATATGTGTACAGTTGAGGAACAATTGCTGAACAATCAGTTCACTAGTAGGAACCAAGGCTATTATGATTCAGTGATATCAGTTTTTAAAAATTTTATGTAAACTTGGTTATGCTCTTCTAGTAGGTTCTATTTTGGTTTTGTTAATTCCCTCCAAGTGATTCATTCCTAGACATTAGTTATTTTTGTCTAAGTCTCGGTGGGTCCACCTGATTCGATTCTGATTTGATGCATGATTCAATCTAGCACAGAGCAGTTTCACTAGTTTTACTATGTTGCAAAAGGAAAATTTTAAGGTCTGTAACAATCCCTTATTCACTTATTCCTTAGAATCCTGCAAGCTAGGGCTGTATCCTCATTTTTGCTTATTTGTTACCCTTAAAGATAATCTGATGATGCCACATGAAGGTGAAACACGTCGTTAAAAAGAGAATAAGTTGCAACCAAGTTTTTATTAAAATGTTCTACATATGGTTGGTGTACTAGATGACCTAATGGACTGGGAGAAATTTTACCTCCATGCAGTGAATCGCAGTTTTAACACATTTTAACATTTACATGACAATTTATAGACTTTCAAAGAAACATTTTAAACCAATAATAAATTAGGCACAAAAAATTTCTACTCTGGTCTACCCCTCTTAAATTTGTAATATGTTTGTATGGTTCTACAGAAGAAGGGAATGGCATATTTACACCATCATGAGTGACTTTAAACTCATCATAGTTCAGCTAATTTGGATAAAATATTTGTAAATTATATGTATAGAAACCTTCCTCATTAATCAATGTATCTATTAGTGAAAACTATCAAAATCCGTACAGTAGTTTCTGACATTAACCTGAACATACAGACAGAAACGGCAGTGGTGACTTTAATTTGTATATAGATATTAACTTTTTCATTAGCTCTAATTTTTTCTTCCTGTCACTCTTCATTCGGTTGGAATCCTTGTGGATTTGATTTAATTTTTTTTATGTATCAACCTTGTTTTAATTTCTTCCATTTTATCGTCCCTCCTTCCATTTAAATCTTCATCTGCATTATTTTGTGCATAATGCAAGAAGAATTCATGTTTTAAATGTTTGTATGACAATTATCATCCAAAAAAATGTGCATCTTGTAACAAAAAATTTACTTTTGACCCTATTGTACAGCCACTAGAAGTAGATTATTTTGGCTTTTTGTTTTTTAAATGATAGATTAGCACTTCTAGACATTTAAATATTATGATAGTTAAAGAAAAATAATTTAAATCACAAGGACAAGGATTCCGAATGAAAAAAAAAGACAGGAGAAAAAATGAGTTGACAAAAAAGCTAATACAGTATTTAAAATGACATGACAAAGTGTTATAGATAAAAAAATTACATTTAAACTACTTAACTGAATAAAAATATTGATCAGTCATTTGATTAATGATTTGAAAACAAAAAAAATTCAAAGCACCTGATAGGATTCCTTTTGTATGTCAGGAATGCATTTTGACCACTGCACTACACCGCCAGTCCATATAATATTTGTAAGCCTATAGACCTCCACGCAAAATTTTTTCATCACTTACTGGCAAATGAGGGCCGATCTGGGTGAATGACCCAGGGTGTGATACCTGGCACCTTAACCTACACTGCTGTACACATGGTTTCAAAAAGTCGATTCCACCTCTGTAGAACTCTTTTCGTTAGCTGAAAACACAAATATGATAGATTACAACATTGGAAAGTCCTGGATGCAATAATACGTAGAATGAAGGAAAGGTCACCAACTCAGCTGACTGATGTGTCACTCATACAAACGCTCAACAGAATGCAGTATTTACACTAACTTTCAAGCTCTTGCTTTTTCTGTAGCAAAAGTCCATACAGCCACTTAACACTCAAATGCTCAAACCAGCAGCCACAGTGAGATTGATTGTTTATCAGTAATTGCATTAAGCTGGGTAGATGAAGGTAGGGAGGGGGGTAGGAAAGGATGCATGAGGTAAGGAGAGGTAATGTGATAGTATGAAACAAATCTCTTTAGACAGCTGAATCAGTGGCTACACAACAAAATGAAAGAATTTCAGAAGGTAGAGCATGTATGATGTAGAGAGAGAGAGAGAGAGAGAGAGAGAGAGAGAGAGAGAGAGAGAGAGAGAGAGAGAGAGAGGCAATACACAGTCTGGATGGGGAAGTGGGGAAGGAGTCGTGATGACAAGAGAGAAGGCAAAAGCTAAGGTGAGGAAATGGGAAACAGGTTAGCAGAGGTTTAGTCTAGGAGGACTGTGAGAGAGCATGATATGCTGGAGAGATAAGTCACCCCTGCATAGTTCAGAGAAACTAGTGATAGAAGGTAAAATCCAAGTGGATCACATAATGAGAGCTGTTTAAGTCATTAATTTGGTGGTGGCCATTCGAGAAAATTGTGGACAAGACAAGTAAACAACAGTGACTTGTACAGCATGTGTTACCAGTTTTGATTATGGCAGTGGGCCATGCAAAAACAGAGTGTTGCATAGTGAGCAGCTGAAATATTCATGTTGAGAATTACTAAGAGAGAGAAATGGACTGGCGAAAGGACTCGGGTGGAACACACACAGTTTAAATATAATGAAATGAGTGGCTGATGGTCCAAGGAAGTTCTTTTCAGGATTCCTAGAGATAACAAAAGAGATGAACTAGTGGAAGACTGTTAGATAACAGTGGAAAAGCTGCATGCATATAGCTTCAGACCGAAATGCTTGGAAAAATCGAGGGAAGGCCTTTATCCAGCAAAGGCTGTTAAATGGATGATGTTCTTAGTAAGTGTAGGTTGTCAGTTTGATCCTTTAGTGCCCTCATTGGCAAGTACATCAGGAATGTGCACTGTAGCCCTCAGCAATAACTTACCTGAAGATTTCAGATACAGATTCTGTGTTCATAAATTGTTACAAGTCTATGAGCGACATAGGGGTGAACAGTTGACCATGTGTCCAGCATTGTACTTGTGCTGACCTGCTATATACTGTTGGCACAGTGGGCCCTGTTGCTTTGTTTGTGGTGGTATTTATGTGGAGCTGCTATGGCAAACGTTTAATGTAAACTGATTTGTGTTTTCAAATTATTGCTGTTTTTGTGATTTTAGCCTGATGTAAGGACTATAGTAATTAGTGAGTGGATGTAAAAAATGTTCTCACCTTTATTTGTTCTGAAGAAAAGCATTCAGATGTATAATACTTGGCATCAAGAGCAACTGGAATAGAATGGCCATAAAAACATAATTGCATCTCTAAGCTATTGTCACTTTAGATGTTACTCTGGTGAAAGAAAGGGAACAGTATAAAATAGGAAAGGTGATGAAATCTGTAGGTACTGCCAGGAAGAAAAAGTTGTCAATTTTGAACCAAAAGAAAGGTGGAATCCAGGAAGGAGTTGAAAGTAACAATGGCCTAGCAGCCAAGATTAAAACTTTGTAATACCATTAAGTAAGAGCAGCTATACTCACATGACGTGGTTAAAATGGGGAAGAAAGTTGAAAGAATTCCAGAAAGATGAAAAGACAGAAATTTCAAGAAACATTCACATCAAAATGATGTTAGTTGTAGATTGTTAAGAGTTCATTGTTCACTCACGAAAGAATTCTTTACATGTAGGGGAGGGCATTCAGGGATATAGTAAGCGTCAGTATATAAGCCGTTTATTAAACATGTGCATTGCATATTTGCTGTTTACCTCCTATCAGTAACTTTCTGACCTTTGAGAAACTTTTTCTAGCTGACACCCCCACAAGAAGATGGAAGTAAAAAATTTTATCACCTATAACCTGTTCACTGTTCATGCAGTAAAATTGTCCCACCTGGTGTGATGTTTTAATTTGTTTCTTCCTTACTATTACGTACATTCACAACAGATTTTGCAGACAGTACCTACATATAGCACTGAACATTCCTGCAAAATTATTTTACTGCATGACACATGGTTCAGGAGATATGACATCATAAATACTGAGATGGGTGAAAAACTAGATTTTGATGAAAACAGAGTGCAAATTACCCAGAATACTGAGATGGGTGAAAAACTAGATTTTGATGAAAACAGAGTGCAAATTACCCAGAATACTCTTTCAGTGTTTGATAATGAAATCGCTAAGCAATTTCCAAGAAACTTTAAACACAGTTTCAAACCTTTCCTAAACTATGTGTAATCAGAAGTTTGAATCTGTTTTGTACAAGGAAGTTCAATTCTTTATCAAATTAGGGGTTTGCTGGTATGCTAATAAAGGAGTTGTTTGTTGAGGATGAAGTTTAGTTCGAAAATCATTTTCAAATAAGTAGAAGATCAATTTTGCTTTTCTTTTGAGCCACATTTCTGGCTCTTTAGAGAAGTCTGATACACATAAATGAGATTCTGTGCCACTTCATGTAAAATTATGTGTAACATTGAGATATGTGGCAACTAGAGATACTTTATCATCACTACAGTACATGTATCAGATTCCTAAGAACACTATTTCTAAATTTTTATGTGTAATACTGGATGCTCTCTACAATATGCTGAGGGTACATCAGAAAGTGAAGTTTTTTCTCAATAGTTCTGCTTTGTTTTTATTTTTGTAGTTACTTGAAGTTCTGCTGTAAATATAACATTTCCTTTACCGGACTGGTACCCAATTTTTCAACCAAACTTAACAATACTGTACAGAACAGTCATTACTCAGCTTATGTTCCTATAAGAACACTGTTGTATTTACATATGTTTTTAATGAGGGTCAAGAGTAGCTTTAAATCCATAAAGGCACAAATAAATTTATATTTTCACTCCACTGTAATATTTATGCTCAATAGCTAAATAAAAATAATCATTAAACTGAAATAAGAAGTACCTTCACAAAACTGACTGTTCTGCAATAATATTAAACTCAGTAATTCCATACTCTTAATGACACTTTTAGAATTCATTTTGTCATGTTAAACAATGCTGTATTACTTTGTTACAAACAAGTGATTATAGGGAAAAGGTGCATGCTGCAAAGAAACTCCTGTCACATGGCTTAACAACATTATGCCGCTTTACAATTTCTTTACCTAGTTAAAGACTAGCACATTGTTTTCCCACAAAACTAACATCTAAGGTATACAAACAAATAACTGAAGACCTGTGCTGTTGAATGAAACAAATCAGAATGAGAGCACATCAACCTAGTGGCTGTTGCTGCAGCTCATAGGTGTTGTTGGAGGAAGCGACTTCAACCCAGTAAGAAAGTGAATAATTGTTTTCGAAATTCAGTTTCCGTCATCCAGAAGTTGCTTGACATGTAAACATGGTTTATGTCAATTCACATACATGGAACAGAATGGGATAGAATGCCAAACATTCCGCAATACAACTGTTGTGAGTTTAGTGGCCAGTTGTTTACGTGTTGCCTGTTAGTGTTTTATCTTAGGATCTTCGGTTAACATTTTTGATGATTTTTCTGATATTTTTGCTAGTACAAGCTGCTGGCATTATCAAAGTTTTGCCCTCAATTACTGTTAGAAGACTGGAGTGGAGCTTGCAGTCAGAGATTATATGTACGAGCGCTATCCACAAAGTACATTACGTTTTGGAATTAAAAATAAATAAAGTATTGGAATTTTTTTATTATATACAGATGAAAGCCACACTTAAATACTACTTTTCTACATAGTTGCCATTTAAATTAAGGCGCTTATCGTAGCGATGGACGAGTTTGGAAATTCCTTCGTCGTAAAATTCGGCCGCCTGCACCCTCAACCACGTGGTTACCTCTTTTGGGACAGAAAAGGTGTGATTTTTGTGGATTTCCTGGAAAGAGGCACTACAATAAACTCTCAAAGGTATTGCCAAACTCTGCACAACCTCAGAAGAGCAATACAAAACAAGTGCAGAGGAAAGTTGGGCTCAAAGATCTTGCTGATTCACGACAATGCCCGGGCCAACACGGCAAATGCCACTCGTGAAGTTCTCGAATCTTTTAAGTGGGAGTTGTTTCCTCATCCACCGTACAGTCCTGACCTGGCACTGAGCGACTTCCACTTATTCCCAGCAATGAAGAAGTGGTTGGCTATGCAGCGTTTTGATGACGACGCACAGCTTCAAGAAGAGGTAACCACGTGGTTGAAGGCGCAGGCGGCTGAATTTTGCGACGAAGGAATTTCCAAGCTCGCCCATCGCTACAATAAGTGCCTTAATTTAAATGGCAACTATGTAGAAAAGTAGTATTTAAGTGTGGCTTTCATCTGTATATAATTAAAAAAAATCCAATACTTTATTTATTTTGAATTCCAAAACATAATGTACTTTGTGGATAGCCCTCGTATATACCTGTCTTGTCCCCCCCCCATGAACCATGGACCACAATGAAGGGGTATATGTTGAGAGACCAGACAAACATGTGGTTCCTGAAGAGGGGCAGCAGCCTTTTCAGTAGCTGCAGGGGCAACAGTCTGGATGATTGACTGATCTGGCCTTGTAACGCTAACCAAAATGTCCTTGCTGTGCTGGTACTGAGAACGACTGAAAGCAAGGTAAAACTACAGCTGTAATTTTTTCAGAGGGCCTGCAGCTTTACTGTATGGTTAAATGATGATGGCGTCCTCTTGGGTAAAATATTCCGGAGGTAAAATAGTCCCCCATTTGGATGTCCGGGCAGGGACTACTCAGGAGGATGTTGTTATCAGTAGAAAGAAAAATGGCGTTCGAAGCATCGGAGCATGGAATGTCAGATCCCTTAATCGGGCAGGTAGGTTAGAAAATTTAAAAGGGGAATGGATAAGTTAAAGTTAGATACAGTGGGAATTAGTGAAGTTCGGTGGCAGGAGGAACAAGACTTCTGGTCAGGTGAATACAAGGTTATAAATACAAAATCAAATAGGGGTAATGCAGGAGTAGGTTTAATAATGAATAGGAAAATAGGAATTCAGGTAAGCTACTACAAACAGCATAGTGAACACACTATTGTGGCCAAGACAGATACGAAGCTCACGCCTACCACAGTACTGTAAGTTTATATGCCAACTAGCTCTGCAGATGACGAAGAGATGGATGAAATGCATGATGAGATAAAAGAAATTATCCAGATAGTGAAGGGAGAGGAAAATTTAATGGTCTTGAGTGACTGGAACTCGATAGTAGGAAAAGGAAGAGAAGGAAACATAGTAGGTGAATATGGAATGGGAATAAGGAATGAAAGAGGAAGTCACCTGGTAGAATTTTGCACAGAGCATAACTTAATCATAGCTAACACTTGGTTCAAGAATCATAAAAGAAGGTTGTAGACATGGAAGAGGCCTGGAGATACTCGAAGGTTTCAGATAGATTATATATTAGGAACCAGGTTTTAAATTGTAAGACATTTCCAGGGGCAGATGTGGACTCTGACCACAATCTATTGATTATGAACTGTAGATTAAAACTGAAGAAACTGCAAAAACGTGGGAATTTAAGGATAAACTGAAAGAACCAGATGTTATAGAGAGCTCCAGGGAGAGCATTAGGGAACAATTGGCAAGAATGGGGAAAGAAATACAGCAGAAGAAGACTGGGTAGCTTTGACAGATGAAATAGTAAAGGTAGCAGAGGATCAAGTAAGTAAACAGACAAGGGCTTATAGAAATCCTTGAGTAACAGAAGAGATATTGAATTTAATTGATGGAAGGACAAAATACAAAAATGCAGTAAATGAAGCAGGCAAAAAGGAATACAAGCATCTCAAAAAATTAGATCAACAGGAAGTGCTAAATGGATAATCAGGGATGGCTAGAGGACAAATATAAGGATGTAGAGCCATGTCCCACTAGGGGAAAGGTAGACAGTGCCTACAGGAAAGTTAAAGAGACCTTTGGAGAAAAGAGAACCACTTGCATGAATATCAAGAGCTCAGATAGAAACCCAGTTCTAAGCAAAGAAGGGGAAGCAGGAAGGTGGAAGGAGTCTATAGAAGGTCTATATAAGGGCAATGTTCTTTAGGACAATATTATAGAAATGGAAGAGAATGTAGATGAAGATGAAATGGGAGATATGATATTGCATGAAGAGTTTGACACAGCACTGAAAGACCTAAGTCGAAAGAAGGCCCCGGGAGGAGACAACATTCCATTAGAACTACTGATAGCCTTGGGAGAGCCAGCCCTGACAAAACTCTACCATCTGGTGAGCAAGATGTATGAGACAGGCGAAATACCCTCAGACTTCAAGAAGAATATAATAATTCTAATCCCAAGAAAGCAGATGTTGACAGATGTAAAAATTGCTGAACTATCAGTTTAATAAGCCACAGCTGCAAAATACTAACAAGAATTCTTTACAGATGAATGGAAAAACTGTCGAAGCCAACCTCGGGGAAGATCAGTTTTGATTCTGTAGAAATGTTGGAACACATGAGGCAATACTGACCTATGACTTATCTTAGAAAATAGATTAAGGAAAGGTAAACCTACATTTCTAGCATTTGTAGACTTAGAGAAAGCTTTTGACAATGTTGACTGGAATACTCTCTTTCAAATTCTGAAGGTGGCAGGGGTAAAATACAGGGAGCGAAAGGCTATTTACAATTTGTACAAAAACCAGATGGCAGTTATAAGAGCCGAGGTGAAAGTGAAGCAGTGGTTGGGAAGGGAGTGAGACAGGGTTGTAGCCTATCCCCGATGTTATTCAATCTGTATATCGAGCAAGCAGTAAAGGAAACAAATTTGGAGTAGCAATTAAAATCCATGGAGAAGAAATAAAAACTTTGAGGTTTGCCGATGACATTGTAATTCTGTCAGGTGGCATTCTCTAGCGGTTTCAACAATATTTTTAATTTAGACAGTAGAAACTGTAGGTGGAATCATCTTTACAAAGACTGCTTATGGTGTGTTTTATATGAAGTCCAGTGTTTACAGAAAACTCTATTCTGGTTCTACTTGTAAACAACACATAATTTAAATGGTACTTTTGTGTATTTTCATCTCTCTCTCTCTCTCTCTCTTCTTTTCTCTTCTTGTTGGCTTTTCTTCCCGCTTCCTCTTGGCTTCTGCTTTAGTACCAATATTTCCTTATTTTCTTGAGGCACATGTGATAATACTAGTATAGCTGCAATGTATTTTGAATTTACTGTAACATCATGCAACATGTTGCAAAGGACACAAAATCATGTAGTAGAGCTCTAATTTTTCCTAGTAATTCATTTTTTATTAAGCTTGTACAGTTGTCTTACAGAATATCAAGAAATTAACATGCACTTATGCAATGGTGTCTGACTTCATTTAAGTGTGGACTCCAACAAATCTTGATACACAAAGCTTTCATCTTGACAGGTGGAGCTCAGGTGGTAGCAAAGACTTACCTGATCAAGTGATTTGCCAACCAATCACAAACAAATCCAAAAGCAAACAACTGAAATGCTGCCATGAATCATGTAACTAAACAGATTCATTTATGTCACAGCCTGGGGAGGTGTAATATCACAGTGACCAATCAATAGAACAACCTTAAGTCACTGTGATGTGACATTCAGATCAAGTTACGATATTTAGTTTTCCGAACAAAGTATTATGTGTGGGTACATCAATCGTAATTTGCACATCATCTAACTGCAATTATTGTCAAATATTTTTCTCTTTAACAATGTTCTGGTACGTACTTATGAGCAAATTTTGTTAACATGATCTTCTCATATCAAGTGTCAATCAAACACAACCATCCAGAATTTTAAATTGTCTTCCTCATTTGGAGTAGAAGCTCAAACCTTAAGCCAAATCCTTTTTTGACTTCCAAATTTTATTTCCGTTGAGCAACGTTTATCCAGTCTTGTTAGCCATTCAAAATAAATCAGTTTTATAGGAGGGTAAACTTTTTCAAGTTCCGATCGGTCGCAAAATGGGAACAACAGTGAAAAAAAAACAATGTTTTACTTGCAATATTTAGCTACACTTTCCATCTACTTCTCTACATAGTCGCCCCTCCTATTTAGAAATGTGACGTAGTGTTGTATCAACTTTCTACATCTATATCTACGTCAATACTGAGCAAGCCACTTGACGATGTGGGCAGAGGCTGCTTCTCGCACCACTAACCGATATACCACGGCCGCCTGTATTAGGCGGCCGTGGATATACCCATCCCCGTTTCACTCAGGAATGGCGCTTGGGAAGAACGATTGTCGACAAGCCTCTTAATTGGCTCTAATTTCTAGAACTTTCTCGTCTTGGTCATTTCACGAAATGTACGTGGGAGGAAGTAATACGTTGTTCGAATCTTCCCAGAAAGTACTCTCTCGAAATGTCAATAGCAAACCTCTCCGTGACGCACAATGCGTCTCTTGTAGGTCTTCCACAGGAGTTTGTCGAGTATATGTGAAACGCTCTCGCGGCGACTGAACCACCCTGTGACGAAACGTGCCGCTCTTCGTTAGATTTTCTTTATTTCTTCAATCAGTCCTTTCTAGTGAGGGTCCCAGATTGATGAACAATGGATGAGTTGCATTTCCTTAAGATTCTTCCTACGAACCTCAGCGTGGCATCTACTGTTCCTACTACCTGTTTTAAGTAGTCATTCCACTTAAGGTCGCTCTGGACAGTTACTCCTAGACATTGTACGTTACTGTTTCGAGCAATTTGTCATCGACAGTGTAGATTTACAGCAGTGGGTTTCTTTTACTATTATGCGCAATGCGTTAAATTTATTTACGTTCAGGGTCAACTGCCAGAGCCTGCACCATTCATCAATATTCTGTAGGTCACTCTGCAAATCGACTGTGTTTTCTGGCGTTGCTACTTTGTTATGGACAACCACACAATCTGAAACAGTCTTAAAGAGCTTGCAACACTTTGCATTAGATCATTTATATACAATGTAAACATTAATAATTGAGTCTGTGATGAATCTTTCTTTGCTTACGCAGCTGCTTCCTAACACTGCTATTAAATCACAGTGAGTTCTTCCCATCACTTAAGAGCTTTCCTGGAAAATGCTTGTTTAAGGCGTGTTAAACAATCCTTTTGAATTTTTCCATTGTGCTTCACATCTTCGTCCTCAACACTGAGTATTTAATGTTGACTACTCAAATACTCTGCAATTTGTATCCTATTACTCTTGTTAAGCAAAAATACCTTCCTCTATTTCTTAATATTCCTTGTGAAGACTGTGGTCATAGTTGCTATCACAGCCTCATGATCACAGGTATCTTCCCCTACGTTAAGTGACTCGATAAGTTCAGATCTGTTTGTTGGTAGGAGGTCTAACAGGTCTAGAACTGCTTGTTTAGCTATCGGCTCAACGTAGTTTTCTGACAAGACATTCAGAATAATGTCACACGAATCCCTGTCTCTAGCTCCAATATTCATAGCTCTCGCAGCTCATGCCTGGCAAGGTTATGGTACCTCCTATTACAACAGCATGATCAGGAAAATTATTAGCGACATTCTGCAAGTTCTTTCTGAAGCGCTGTATCACTAAAGCTCCTAAACTTTCTAATACCTTCGTGATAGGAGCCAGTCGCCAGTGCTTTCCGCCAAGTCTCTACACTGATCTGCAGCTCATTGTCTGTGCCAAAACCCTATCCTCATAGCCCGCTGTTCATAAAGAAACGAAATCAGAGGGAACCAAGTCCGGTCTATATGGTGGGTGATCAGAGGCTACTCATTAAAACGCTGCAGGAGCGTCATTGCTGCAGCTGCAATGTGCGGCCGAGCACTGTCATGAAGAAGGACGTTGCTGTCATGCGTTGCAGTTACGTTATGTGGGCTTTATGAAATCAGGCGGAATTCCTCAGTATGAAGACATCGAAAGACAGCACACACATCACACTTGGTGGGTGACTCTATTGTATTAGGCATCTTTACACGCTCACTGTGCTCTCGGAACAGAAAAGTGCAAATGAGGCGATCAACAGTCATACTAGAGAAACTGTACAACACATCTGCCCAAAGCTAATCGGATTTTATGTATGATTTTTAGTTTTGTGACCGATCTGACTCTGAAAAAAAAAACCGGCCTCGTAAACTACCTTAGTCAAAGTATGTGATACTATCTGTACATCTTATTACACTGGTGACTATTTATATGTGCTAGCTTAGCGCACACTGCTTCACTCATGTAGATTGTATGGCCTGCACAGATTTTTTTTTTTTTTGTTTTCCCTTAATCGAATTTTTATGTTGTTTACAAATTGCAAAATCTTCTACACTTTTCATGCAAAATAAAGCCATAGAAGCATGGTCTTTTCCGAATGTACTTCCGACTAAAAAGCGATTCTGATATCTGAAGTCCAAGGTTTTTGTTAATATGGCTTTTGTGTTATTGTGGTGGTTTTTCCATAGAATCTTCATCCCCTAACAAATATTTATTTATATCTAACCGAGAAGTAAAATACCTCATAGTTTTGCCTCTAAAATTTCATTTGACGAAAAATTTTCTTAAAAAATTTTTTAATTTCCGACCGAGAAACCAAGTACGAATTTTAGTAATTCTAGCTTCAAAATTGCCTTAAGTACGACATATTTTCAAAAAGACTTTCGTCTCCTATTTCACGCTCCTAGGAATGTAATTTCGAACATTCCCTTCTTAAACGATACCTACAACAGAAATACACTCTCTCTCCAAATTTCAAGTTTCTCTTTGTAGCAGTTTGCCCCCCCCCCCCCCAATCCCTTAGGGATACAATTTCTGTAAACAGTGGAACATAGGAAGACTTTTATAAAGCACTTCACCCTATTACGGGTTGAGTGTCCAAAAACAGTGAAATGTGTATTTTTTTTAATTTCTAACAGAGAAGCGAAATACAGATTTTGATAGATTTATCTGTAAAAATACCTGTATAGTGAAATATTTCCATAAAAACTTTCACCACCTATTTCATGCCCATAAGGCGTCAATTTACATAAACGGTGAAGCATATTTTTTATTTCTAACCAAGAAGCTAAATTCAGATTTACAAAGATCTACCTTTCAAAATGTTTCATAGAGAAATATTTCATAAAACACCCCCTTAGGGGTTGGATTTCCAAAAACAATGAAACATGTATTTTTTTTATTTCTAACTGAGAAGACAAATACCAATTTTCATAGATATAACTTTAAAAATACGTTAGTAATTCTTTAACAGTGATTTATTTTCAGAAAAACTTTCACCCGATATTTTACTTACATAAAGGTTAAATTCCAAAAACTGCTGAAACACATTTTTATTTATGTCTGACTGAGAAACCATATACCGATTTTCGTAAGTGTAGCTTCAAAATTGCCTTAATAATGGCATAATAACCCATTGCACCCCTTGGGGTGGAATTTGGAAAAATTCCTTCGTAGACGACACCTACAGAATAAGATCAACACCCTCTGCAAATAGCAAGTTTCTGTCGTTAGTGGCTTGGTCTGGCGATGATGAGTCGGTGAGTGAGTGTGTCGGTAAGTCGGGACATTGCCTTATGTATAGAGTATTGTTGTAGGCATGTGTTTATTTGGGACCTCACAAGTTCAGAATTATTGATAGAGCCAGCAATTAAGTTTGTGTAAAAGCTATTGTATGATATGTTTGCCTGTTCTTTTCTTATGATAAGAATGCCACTTTCTAGCCACCACTGCTTTCCTGGTATGAGAAGTCGACTATTGAATATTTTGATTATTTACAGGATCATGAATTTCATTACTGACAACTGATGCAAAGCTTTTATTAGTCTGCATTTTTCCATGAAATTCAATTAGGATATGTGATCGTTATGGATACTTAATAAGTGTACAAAATTTATGCAACCGCCATGCTGCCAGATATGATTTTTTTTATATTTGTTACACTTGTAAGCAAGTAGGGATCTTCCATTGACAGTTACAAAAAAGATCATACAAAACTTGGTACAAAAGGTGCAACGACAAGAAACAAAGAAACATTTGTACATAAGGTACGATACGAGGTAAAAGTAATTAACTAAAGCTGCTAAATACAAAGGAACATTGACTATACGTTTTGTCACAAGAAAACTATGATTTCCTTTAGAAAATTAATTACTTTTCTCTTATAATCAAATACCTTAGCGTCTGCTCATGAAGTAATCTTTTCTTGTTTTGGGTTTAGCTACGTGTCTCTTCTTACACTCGCATGACAGTGTTATCTGAACAATTGCGACGACATTCGCTATTGATTCATAATGTAGTAAAAGACTCAACTTTTAATAACCATCCTATCTACAAACAACTCATTCACGAAGTAGGACACTATAGATGGACCTTTCCCGACTGTGACTATGTGAGTGCAAAATTCCAGTAGACAGTCTCAGAGACAAAGTCGTTATGACTCTTGCCCACATTCAATACAGGCTAGACCGTGGACCTCAGTAAATGATGTTTTGCAGCACAAGTTTTGTTCTGCATAGTTTGTCATGTCCGTTAAACCAACTTTTTTATCAGCTAATTTGAAGAAAAAGGCGATCTTTGTATGTTAAACAATGATGCACAAAACAGAATGAGTTTTGTCCAAGAAGAGTTTGAGTAATCGTATAAATGTTTATTTTATTGCTTCTTAAACCGGAAACAAAAGAGAATATACCTTCTCCACTGGAACACCACTAGCTATGGAAGTAGCAGCTGTTAAGGCAATGGACAAGTATTTGGGAAAACGGATTGGTAACGGAAAAACTGAGACTCGAGTATATTATGATTCTCTAGATATTACGGAGGGGCGAAGTCCTGAACAAAAGTGCTATACAGTGATCAGGTGTGCCTGGTATTTATATCTTGCTAAGTCAGCAACAGCTTCGATGACGAGCCCATGTCAGACACATGGAGCTGTTCATAGGAAGGCCTGGCCATTTGCAAGATTTCATATTCGCAACAAAATCATTTTCAAGAGAGGACTGAAGCAAACTGATATAATCTGTAACAAATGAACTTATTGTCAACAGAGGTCCCTGTCAGCTGCTTGTGTAAATTGGAGCCCAACATGTAAAGGACAACATGACCATGAATTCGCTGCAAAGTGTTTGGGTATTTTCAAATGTTCTCTGTCTGAAGTATTCAAGGGACTATCACTGTACAGTGAGAGTCATTCAGTCAGTACTGGAAATCTATAAACTGGGTCACTCTCCTACACCATCATCCTCCAGTGACAGTGGATATCTATTATGTACTATTATTACAACTACTTCAGAACACTAACGGCAACTGCTTAAGTTCTGTAAGTAGTATAATAGAGCCTACTGTCACTGTTCGGCTGACAGAAAAGATGCATCGAAGCGCCCTGTATTTGGTCATAAGCAGCGACAGGAAAATTCCGAGAAAACGATAACGCAAAAAATAACGCGAAATCAGTGGTTTTTGGCTACACAATTCGAAATTGTCGACTTATAGAGACATCGTGAAATTTATAATTTTACCACATAGAAATGTTATAAATCTGAGAGCGGCAGTTTCCTAATATTCGAAGTGATAGTTATTGAATGTTAAAACTGCTGAATTCCGATTACACTATTAAACTGAGAGTCCATTTGCCGCATAACGATCTCTGATGTGACGACGAAATTATCACCGAAATTAGTAAAAGCAACATGAAATTTAGAAGAAAAACAAAATTTGGTAAAAAACAATATCATATCTGAAAACACCGAATTTGGTGAAACACACATAAAAAAAAGGGAATTTAGCGAAATAAACAAAATTTGGTGAAAATATAATTCCGGATTTGGCAAGAATATGACACCGAATTTGGCAAAAAAGTAACGTGAAGTTTTGCAAAAAAGTAACAAAGAATTTGGCACAAAAAACACCGAAATTGGCATAGAAGTAACATTGAATTTGACATAAAAATTAATCCGAAATTAGCAAAAAATGAAAAGAGTTTCGCTAAAAACGTCGAATGTGGCAGAAAAGAACACAGAATTTGGTAAAAAGGATAATAAGAACCGCCAAATTTGGCAAAAAGTAACACCGAATTTGGCAAAAAATAACACTGGATTTGACCAAAAAATAGCACCCAATGTGGCCTAAAAATAGCTCCGTATTCGGCAAAATGAACAACACCGAATTTGGCAAAAATATAACCCCGAATTCGGCCAAAAAATAGCACCGAATTTGGCCAAAAATCTAATTTGCAACATAAACAACTAAACTAGCAAAATAAACAAAACCAAATTTGGCAAAAATATAACAGCGAATTTAGCAAGAAATAACACCGAATTTGGCCAAAACATTACACCGAATATGGACAAAAATAACTACGAATTTGGCGAAAAAACAACAAATTTAGCAAAATATAGAAAACAGAATTTGGCAAAAATACGACACCTAATATGTCTTAAATGTTACACAGAATTTTGAAAAAAAGTAACATCTAATTTTGCAAAAACGTAGCAATGAATTTGGCACAAAGTAACACCGAATTTGGCATAGAAGTAACATCGAACTTGGCAAAAGATAGCACCGAGTTTGGCTAAAATAATATCAAATTAGACAAAAAATATAACTGAATGTGACAAAAATGACGCTGAATTTTACCATAAAATAAAACTATTTTTTCTTATCTCTAGTCACAAGAGATTGTAGCTTACTTGTATCAACATTTTAATAATAACATGGAAGTTCGTTGGCATGGCAACTTACAGAATGGCAACGATTGTCAGCAAATAAAAGCAATGCCGAAGGCAGCCCTCAGTCTCTTCAGCTATAATTAAGTCGGCCTAAGTTGATTTCTGACAGTTGCAATGAGCTGGGCGCGGAGCTTCGCGCGCCTATCTCAACCGACAACGTAACGCGATTTTGTAAACATCTCTATAGCAACGAAACAGCGTCGCCAAAGCCGTATAGATGACTATTGTTTTCGCTTACAGCCGTTGGCTACAGAGCCGCGAGCTGTCAGGGACCTTCTTATGCCCTCTTGCCTGAAGTCATTGTATTGGCAATGCAAGAAGCGATTCATCGGGTTGCTGCTCTCGCGTTGTTGCCGTTAGACTTGCTTCCAAGTCAACAGTTAGTTTCTGGAATTTATCGTCCAACGATTCAAGCCGCTTCAATATTTCAGAAAGGATACGCTGCTTATCACTGGGCTCTGCAGACGACACTGTTCGGTTTTTCACGATGTTTATCGCATTCTGCACAATGGGTGGCTTAAGTTTATGAGACAAGTCATGAGTTCCTGAAACGCGGATCCCTCCTACCCTGTTCGGCCATACTTCTATGTAGGCATCATTTGCAGGCACTCTGTGAAAAACCCAAAGCGTTTCAAGGTGTTCAGCAAGTCTACTATAGCCCCAGTGTTTAAGGAGACCGTGCGCGTTCATGGCCATCCCTTCCGTCTCCCACAAAAATTTCACTTGAATGACTAATTTCAAAGTGTCTGCCATACTTCTTATTCGTTGCTCATCCGATATGGCGAGTGCGGTGAGTAAATTTAGTAGCACCACAGGCAGTAAGAACAGAAAGAGAAGGAACACTATAGCGCCTGTCCAAAAATTCGATCTAAAGGGCAAATCACCAGCATCGTATTCACCGGTCATCATAATGACCGTTTTGAATAACGCTCTCATTGGGCTTTCAAAGAAGTTGTTTTCGGCACACTCGCTCGAGTTTTCGTGAGCCGGTTGGTTGACTACACGTTCCGAAATATTTTCTGGAAACTGGATTGAGGAATTCCTATTCGAAATGGGGACGTGAGAAAAGATAATGTAAAAGCTAAAGGCGAATGCGAAGAGTACGAAGATGTACGATCCGAGAAGACGTAAATAATTTGCGGAGACCGTTTTGAACATTTCAAAATTCTTGGAAAACAAATGGTGGCGACCTGTTAGCACGAAGAGGTGTAACCAGGAAGAGAGAACGGAGCCGGTGAGCGCAGCATCGGACCACGAGCCAAGTGAGCCAAATAGAACGAGTCCTGTGAAAATAATGACCAGGAAGGCAACAGCGTTCTCTAGGTTCTTGTAGCACGCCAGTGGGCTGAGAAGATATTGGAGCAGTACTCTGATTGACATAATTACTGCCAATATAATTACAACCACACGCAGAGAAAATTCGGTTACAGTTTCATCGTCACTGTCTCTGTTACTGATATGTACACCAATGAAGGTGTTGATCAAGATGGCAAATATCATAGAGAGGAAGAGATTAAGATGCAGAAGCCACCTTGCACGATCATATTTCAGTTTCAAAAAGCTTGAAATAACAGGATGGTGCAGTAATCTTGTATGCTGTTTCGAATTGATCAGACAGTTTAGGAAGTACATTTCTGAATATTCGGATTGTAGACCTGGTGCCGTTTGCACGCCACGTCGTGCTTTGCCAATTTTACAGGGCCTTCGAAATATCGAACTGAGGTTTGCGGTAGGGGGAGAACACTGCCTGTGACGTACCAAAAGGCGGTAATTGAAAACTACAACGTAATTCCTGTGAGAAGGTAAGCGATTTCCTTTAGTGTAGAGATTTTTATCCAGTATAGCTTCTAGCTGCTCTGCTGAAAACGGATACTTTCCCGTTTTGTTTCTCGCGCATACATCGGCACCGTGCCTCAACAGGATCAGAACGATTTCCAGATCTCCATTCTCGGCAGCAAAATGAAGTGCAGTGTTGTTCTTAGAATCGAATGCATTGACATTGCTGCTTCCTATGCCGTCTGCCTCTAATAAAAGTCGGACCATCTTACAATCATTTTGTACGCAGGCAAGCATAAGTGGCGTTCTTCCGTTTGCGTCGTAACTCATACTGAAATTAACTTTTTTCAGCAGTGCTTCGGCAACTTCGTAAAGTCCTTTCTCTGCCGCATACTGCAGTAATGTGTATCCGCAATAGTCTGTACAAGCGAGGTGCCAAGCGTTATTCTGCTCCAGCTCGTCGATCAGTTCTGAAAATTTATTGTTAATGATCATCTCGAAGAGGTTACGCACGTCGTCAGAGTAGTGCGTCTGTCGCCACTCGGGACGTGCACTGTTGGTGTGTTTCTGTATGAGGTTTTCGGCTGCTGCGCACCCAGAGACATCTAAGGCTGTTTCGCCCTGTGAGTTGTGCAGCCACGGGGCGACATCTTTGGCGGCCAGAAGTATTCGCAGGCAGTCCAACTTGTCTCCCGACGTAGCGCATCGAGCTGCCAAGTGCAGTGCGGTGTTTCCGTCTCGATCTCTCATGTTTATTAACGTCTTTTCTTCTGTCCTAGATTTAAACTTACCCGCTCTTTTCCCCACCGGAAAGCTCTGCGGAGGGTGGGAGAGCAGAAGCTCTGCTATCGCAGAGTTGCCTGTTGCAGCAACCACGTGGAGCGCCGTCCTGCGAAAATGGACACAGAAGAGTCAGACGTCTGAAGAATACAAAGTGGCAGGTACATCGTCTTCACATAGACTGACGACAAAATGTAGCAAGACCAAGAAGGAGCTGTGCGACATAAATGAAAGTTGGTAGTCGTGTTTCAAAGTATGAAAGATGATGTCTATTAAAATTCTGCGCCACTCGCATAAGAGTCACGCTAGTAGTGCGACTGTGAGAATTCAAATCAGTTTTGATTTAAATACACGCTGTATCGGCCGTGAACGTTAGTTACCTCTGAGACTGCACGTGGTGAGTTGATGTTAGTCAATAATGCCTTTAAGGCGACAAGAACGCCATTATAAACACCTCACTGAGTTTGAATGAGGTAGTGTAACAGGGCTATGAGCTGGCCGTAGTGGCCGAGCGGTTCTAGGCGCTACAGTCTGGAACCGCGCGACCGCTACGGTCGCAGGTTCGAATCCTGCCTCGGGCATGGATGTGTGTGATGTCCTTAGGTTAGTTAGGTTTAAGTAGTTCTAAGTTCTAGGGGACTGATGACCTCAGAAGTTAAGTCCCATAGTGCCCAGAGCCATTTTTTGAACAGGGCTATGAGAAGCTGGATGTTCCTTCTGTGATATTTCAGAAAGACTTGGCAGGAATATAGTCACTGTACGCGGTTGCTGGCAGTGGTGACCAGGAGAACGTATGGCCGCAAAAGGACCGGGCTTTGGACAGCCACGTGGCACTACCGTGAGGGAAGACCATCGTATGGGTCTGGTGCTTCACACTGCACCTGCTGCAGCGGTATGAGCGGCAGTTGGCACCACAGTGACACAATGAACTATTACAAATCGGTTCATTCAAGGACAGCTTCGAACTAGACGCCCTGTGCATACCACTAACCCGAAACACCATTTGTTTTGTCAGTGGTGTCAGGTGAGAGCTCACTGGAAGGTGGGGTGGAGGTCTGTTTCGTTTTCTGATGAAAGCTGGTTCTGCTTCGGTGCCATTGATGTCGGTTAGAAGGAGGCCAGTTGAGAACCTGCACCCAACCTGTCTGCGTGCTAGACAAACTGGACCTAGACCTGGGATTATGGTCTGGGGTGCGTTTTCGAATAACAGCTGGAGCACACGCATGGTTATCCCATACACCCTGATTTCAAATTTGTCCATCAGTCAGGTGATTCGACCTCTTGTGCTGCCATTCATGCATAGCGCTGCAAGAGTGTTTTACAACAGGATAACGCTTGCCCTCATACCGCTGTTGTATCCCAACGTGCGATTCACAGTGTCCACATTTTGTCTTGGTCTCCTTGATCACCAGATCTGTGTCCAACGGAGCACATATGAGACATCGTTGGACGGCAACTCCAGCATCATCCACGAACAGTATTAACCGTCCCTGTCTTGATCGACCATGTGCAACAGGCTTGGAACTCCATCCTGTAAACTGACATCCAGCACCTCTGCAACACAACGCATGCTCTTTTACCTGCTTCCATTCAACATTCTGGCGGTTACACCGGTTATTAATGTACCAGCGATTCATATTTGCAATAGGTTATCTCGCGCTTAATTAACCCTTGACCTTGTAATGTTAACCACTTAAATATGTTGCCTAGACGGATGTATTCCCAAAATTTCATTACTCTATGCTATTTTTCCTAACATTTTGAGAACCAATGTTTTCCGCTTGGAACCACATTTAGATACATGATGAATCACTTAAAACTTGCACCGCAGGTATTGTGCAAATGGTAAGTGTTGTTGAGGTGCTGTTTTTACAGAATGGTGTGTTAGTCAAGGGCTTTTATTGCTAGCCAATAGAGAGATTCTCATAATTCTTGGAAAGTTTACTTTTTGTGTAAACATACATTTCTTAAATGGAACAATGCCTATTGACATTAACAAACTAAAAGTAGGTTCAATTATGATGTCAGTGATGTCTGTCGCAGGATTCTAGTGCGAGTCGTTTACGAGATAAAGTATTTTGAAAAGTTCCCAAACCGACACTTGTACAATACTTGTGGTACCACACACCAAAGAACAACAGAAGTGCATACACTAGTTATGAGGATTCCGACCAGTAACGAGACAACTGAACATCACAGGTTGTGTTCAAAATGATCAAAGGCAGCTGTAATACACGCTTGCAGCCTGGTATGGAAGGACTGCCGTACACGTACTACCATTTCAGTGGACATGCCCGAGCACGCTGCAGTAATATGTCGTTGCATATCATCGGGTGTTGTTGGTATGTCCTTGTAGGCATCGCCTTTCAGCTTTCCCCACAGAAAAAAGTCTGCCAAGGTCAAGTCCAGGGGATGGGCCGACCAGGATATAGGTCCACTGCGTCCAACCCAAAGATTTGGGGACAATTCAATTCCTGAAGACATGCTGTAATACTTTGGGCACTATGAGCTGGAGAGCCATCATGTTGGTACCCGAGGTTCCTGATAATCTGCAGAGGAACGTCTTCTAGCGTCCGTGGATGATGGTCTATTAGGAGGCTGCGATATTTGTGCACATTTAGTGTTCTATCAAAAAGGGGCCTATGAGCTGACGGTTCACTATCCAACACTACACGGTCACACTCCATGAACGCTGACGTTCCACGTGACGAGGCCATTGGGGATTGTCATCAGACCAATAGTGCATGTTTCGCCAGTTTACCTGCCTATGATTGGTAAATGTGGCTTCATCAAACAAATGATTCAAATGGCTCTAAGCACTAAGGGACTTAACATCTGAGGTCATCAGTCCCCTAGATTTAGAACTACTTAAACCTAACTAACCTAAGGACATCACACACATCCATGCCCGAGGCAGGATTCGAACTTGCCACCGTAGCAGCAGCGCTGTTCCGGACTGAAGCACCTACAACTGCTCGGCCACAGCGGCCGGCTTGTGGCTTCATCACTAAACAAGATACATGATACATCTGGCATATCCTGTCTTAATGCCCACGTACGGAAGTTAACACGATTCTCCTAATCGTTTCCATGCAGCTCTTGATGGAGAGAGATGTAATAGGGACGGAGCCTGTGTTGATGCGCAGGACACATGCCTGACTCATGCCACTCCCTCATGTGCTGGCGCGGGTGCTAACGTGCGCATCAACTGCAACTGCAGCAAAAACACTAATGTCCGCTCTCCTGCCGTCATTTGTTTCCTTCTGTTACGTTGTCTAGATGTTAAACTGTCACTTTTACGTAACAGGTTGAAGAGGTTGATAAATAATTGCTGGGATGGTTGACGTCTTTTGGGGTATCTTGCCGCATACACCGTGCAAGAAGGAACTGCATTCTTCCTACTCTCTGCATACACCATGAGCACGTCGGCTTTTTCTGCATTGGTAAATCCCATCATCCGCTCACGACCTACTGCTGGACTGCCGCACAATAACTGATTAGCAAGTCACGATGCCCTCAAGAAACACTGACGCACACCGTAAGCAAACATGACAATATCATACCTAGCAACTACGCAGGTTGAATGACGCAAACAAGTGTCCGTGTTGAGAGTTTTCAAAATATGATATCCCGTACATGAATCTCACTAGAATTCTGGAACAAACATCATTGCCATTCTAATATACCCTATTTTTAATTTGTTAATGTGAATAGGTACTGTTCCATCTAAAAAAGTGGATGTTTCCAAAAAAATATGCTTTCTAAGTATTATTACAGCACAGTAGGTGCCCCTGTCTTCCAATCCATTCTGTGAAAAACGCATATGAATAGCACTTTCCATTTCCGCAATTTTTGCGGTACACGTTTTAGGTGCCTTTCGCATGAAACCACCGATGCTATTGCAAGACAAAGACATCAAGTGGTATAATAAGGTGCATCTAGAATGTAGTGGATTGTAGCTGTCACAGCGTTCAAATAAACAGTCGTCATGGAGACTGTGCTATACATAATTGTAGGAGTTGTGAAATGTGTTTTTTTTCCATAGTGATCATACTGATGACGTAACTGACGCCGGCCGCGGTGGCCATGCGGTTCTAGGCACTCAGTCCGGAACCGCGCGACTGCTACGGTCGCAGGTTCGAATCCTGCCTCGGGTATGGATGTCCTTAGGTTAGTTAGGTTTAAGTAGTTCTAAGTTCTAGGGGACTGATGACCACAGATGTTAAGTCCCATAGCGCTCAGAACCATTTGAACCATTTTTGAACGTAACTGACAATGAAAGTTAGTAAATCTAAAGTTATTGTAACGTAAATTTGAGTTTGTACCACAGCTATTATGAGTGTTTCGAAATGAAAGCACTGGAGCAGTTTGTGCTTTTGATACAAGTTTTTTA
Organism: Schistocerca americana; assembly: GCF_021461395.2. Lineage (NCBI taxonomy): Eukaryota > Metazoa > Arthropoda > Insecta > Orthoptera > Acrididae > Schistocerca > Schistocerca americana. Next base: position 892,379,904 of record NC_060119.1, on the reverse strand, counting down.
AATTTTGGGCCCATTATGCTTATTAGTTAGAACTATAATTTATTTTATATATTATGAGTTCGGCAAGTTTCGAGATATGGGACTGTGTCTAGGAAAGTTAGCGAACTCCTTTCAAATACACTCTAAGGGGGGAAAAACGTAGCAACACGAAAGAATTATCCGAATGGGGCAGAAATCGATAGATGTGATGTGTATGTACAGACAAACAAATGATAACAGTTTCGTAGAGCTTGGGTGATTTATCCAAGAGAAAGAGCTTTCACAAACTGAGGAAGTCAATAATGGATTGGTCCACTTCTGGTTCTTATGCAATCATCCGTTTGACACTGATTGATAGAATTGTTGGATGTCCTCCTGAGGGGTGTCGTGCCAAACTCTGTCTGACTGGCGCATTAGATCGTCAAAATTCCGAGCTGCTTGGAGGGCACTGTCCTTATGCTCCAAAGATTCTTAACAGGGAAGAGATCTGGTGACCTTGTTGGCCAAGGTAGGGTTCGGCAAGCAGTAAAACTTTCGCCGTGTGCGGGCAGACATTATCTTGCTAAAATGTAAACCCAGGATGGATTGCTATGAAGAGCAACAAACCGGGACGCAGAAAATCGTCGACGTACCACTATGCTATAAGGATGCCGTGGATGACAACCAAAGGAGATCTGTTATGAAATGGTACGGCAACCAAGACCATCACTCCTGCTTGTCGTACCATATGGCGGGCGACAGTCAGTTTGGTATCTCTCCACTGTCTGGGGTATCTCCAGACACATCTTCGTTGGTCACTGGCGCTCAGTTCGAAGCGGGACGTATCACTAATGACAATTCTTCTCCAGTCAATGAGTTTCCAGGCCGAAAATGCCCCACAACACTGGAAACGAGCTTGTTGGTGTACAGAGATCAATGGTAGTCGGCACAAGAGGCGTCGTGGGCTCAGCATCCTTTCTGTGAGCCGCCTATTATTGGTCCTTGTGGCCGCTGAAACACCAACTGCACATCGGAAAGATGATAATGATGAACTGGGTGCTCTGAGTGCCTGTCTGACGATTGCTCGGTTCTCACGTTCTATCGCCACTCTAGGTCGACGCTTCCTCCTTGACGCTGTGTTCGGCCGTGGTTCACCTATTCCTGCCAAGATCGTTGAGCAATGACATCGCTTCTATTCAGATGTCGAGCAATTCGCCGATTACACGAATCGGTTTCTCTGAGCCCAACTATACGTCCTCTCTCAAATGCTGACATTAGCGTATATTGTCGACGCGACTGTCTGGGAGGCACAATTTCTTTCCAATTGCGTACACTAAATGAAACTCGCAAAGATCTTATGCCCTGGTATCGACATGTTCCCTGTTTACTGTCCTGCCAGCTACGCGAGGAAATGTGCGCTGCAACGAACATATTCATCCACAGCTTGCTAAACTTTACGTTTTTCATTTTCGGTCGATACCTGTATGAATATAATTTGTCACCAGTTTGCATAACTCCTAAACTGTGTGCTCCAGTGTTTCCAAAGAGAAACAGCAACTTTAATACAATTGATTGTTTACTTTTTGCCAATTTACTATTGTGTCGGCACAAGATGCCGACAGATAACAGATCCCCCCCCATGAACCATGGACCTTGCCGTTGGTGGGGAGGCTTGCGTGCCTCAGCGATACAGATAGCCATACCGTAGGTGCAACCACAACGGAGGGGTATCTGTTGAGAGGTCAGACAAACGTGTGGTTCCTGAAGAGGGGCAGCAGCCTTTTCAGTAGTTGCAAGGGCAACAGTCTCGATGATTGACTGATCTGGCCTTGTAACAATAACCAAAACGGCCTTGCTGTGCTGGTACTGCGAACGGCTGAAAGCAAGGGGAAACTACGGCCGTAATTTTTCCCGAGGGCATGCAGCTTTACTGTATGATTAAATGATGATGGCGTCCTATTGGGTAAAATATTCCGGAGGTAAAATAGTCTCCCATTCGGATCTTCGGGCGGGGACTACTCAAGAGGATGTCGTTATCAGGAGAAAGAAAACTGGCGTTCTACGGATCGGAGCGTGGAATGTCAGATCCCTTAATCGGGCATGTAGGTTAGAAAATTTAAAAAAGGAAATGGATAGGTTAAAGTTAGATATAGTGGGAATTAGTGAAGTTCGGTGGCAGGAGGAACAAGACTTCTGGTCAGGTGGCTACAGGGTTATAAACACAAAGTCAAATAGGGGTAATGCAGGAGTAAGTTTAATAATGAATAGGAAAATAGGAATGCGGGTAAGCTACTACAAACAGCATAGTGAACGCATTATTGTGGCCAAGATAGATACGAAGCCCACATCTACTACAGTAGTACAAGTTTATATGCCAACTAGCTCTGCAGATGACGAAGAAATTGAAGAAATGTATGATGAAATAAAAGAAATTATTCAGATAGTGAAGGGAGACGAAAATTTAATAGTCATGGGTGACTGGAATTCGAGTGTAGGAAAAGGGAGAGAAGGAAACGTAGTAGGTGAATATGGATTGGAGCTAAGAAATGAAAGAGCAAGCCACCTGGTAGAATTTTGCACAGAGCACAACTTAATAATAGCTAACACTTGGTTTAAGAATCATGATAGAAGGTTGTATACATGGAAGAATCCTGGAGATACTAAAAGGTATCAGATAGATTATATAATGGTAAGACAGAGATTTAGGAACCAGGTTTTAAATTGTAAGACATTTCCAGGGGCAGATGTGAACTCTGATCACAATGTATTGGTTATGACCTGTAGATTAAAACTGAAGAAACTGCAAAAAGGTGGGAATTTAAAGAGATGGGACCTGGATAAACTGAAAGAACCAGAGGTTGTACAGAGTTTCAGGGAGAGCATAAGGGAACAATTGACAGGAATGGGGGAAAGAAATACAGTAGAAGTAGAATGGGTAGCTTTGAGGGATGAAGTAGTGAAGGCAGCAGAGGATTAAGTAGGTAAAAAGACTAGGGCTAGTAGAAATCCTTGGGTAACAGAAGAGATATTGAATTTAGTTGATGAAAGGAGAAAATATAAAAATGTAGTAAATGAAGCAGGCAAAAAGGAAAACAACCGTCTCAAAAATGAGATCGACAGGAAGTGCAAAATAGCTAAGCAGGGATGGCTAGAGGACAAATGTAAGGATGTAGAGGCTTATCTCACTAGGGGTAAGATAGATACTGCCTACAGGAAAATTAAAGAGACCTTTGGAGAAAAGAGAGCCACTTGCATGAATATCAAGAGCTCAGATGGAAACCCAGTTCTAAGCAAAGAGGGGTAAACAGAAAGGTGGAGGGAGTATATAGAGGGTCTACACAAGGGCGATGTACTTGAGGACAATATTATGGAAATGGAAGAGGATGTAGATGAAGATGAAATGGGAGATACGATACTGCGTGAAGAGTTTGACAGAGCACTGAAAGACCTGAGTCGAAACAAGGCCCCCGGAGTAGACAACATTCCATTGGAACTACTGACGGCCTTGGGAGAGCCAGTCCTGACAAAACTCTACCATCTGGTGAGCAAGATGTATGAAACAGGCGAAATACCCTCAGACTTCAAGAAGAATATAATAATTCCAATCCCAAAGAAAGCAGGTGTTGACAGATGTGAAAATTACCGAACAATCAGTTTAATAAGTCACAGCTGCAAAATACTAACACGAATTCTTTACAGACGAATGGAAAAACTAGTAGAAGCCGACCTCGGGGAAGATCAGTTTGGATTCCGTAGAAATACTGGAACTCGTGAGGCAATACTGACCTTACGACTTATCTTAGAAGAAAGATTAAGGAAAGGCAAACCTACGTTTCTAGCATTTGTAGACTTAGAGAAAGCTTTTGACAATGTTGACTGGAATACTCTCTTTCATATTCTAAAGGTGGCAGGGGTAAAATACAGGGAGCGAAAGGCTATTTACAATTTGTACAGAAACCAGATGGCAGTTGTAACAGTTGAGGGACATGAAAGGGAAGCAGTGGTTGGGAAGGGAGTGAGACAGGGTTGTAGCCTCTCCCCGATGTTATTCAATCTGTATATAGAGCAAGCAGTAAAGAAAACAAAAGAAAAATTCGGAGTAGGTGTTAAAATCCATGGAGAAGAAATAAAAACTTTGAGGTTCGCCGATGACATTGTAATTCTGTCAGAGACAGCAAAGGACCTGGAAGAACAGTTGAACGGAATGGATGGTGTCTTGAAGGGAGGATATAAGATGAACATCAACAAAAGCAAAACGAGGATAATGGAATGTAGTCGAATTAAGTCGGGTGATGTTGAGGGTATTAGATTAGGAATTGAGACACTTAAAGTAGTAAAGGAGTTTTGCTATTTGGGGAGCAAAATAACTGATGATGGTCGAAGTAGAGAGGATATAAAATGTAGACTGGCAATGGCAAGGAAAGCGTTTCTGAAGAAGAGAAATTTGTTAACATCGAGTATAGATTTAAGTGTCAGGAACTCATTTCTGAAAGTATTTGTATGGAGTGTAGCCATGTATGGAAGTGAAACATGGACGGTAAATAGTTTGGACAAGAAGAGAATAGAAGCTTTCGAAATGTGGTGCTACAGAAGAATGCTGAAGATTAGATGGGTAGATCACATAACTAATGAGGAAGTACTGAATAGGATTGGGGAGAAGGGAAGTTTGTGGCACAACTTGACCAGAAGAAGGGATCGGTTGGTAGGACATGTTCTGAGGCATCAAGGGATCACCAATTTAGTATTGGAGGGCAGCGTGGAGGGTAAAAATCGTAGGGGGAGACCAAGAGATGAATACACTAAGCAGATTCAAAAGGATGTAGGTTGCAGTAGGTACTGGGAGATGAAGAAGCTTGCACAGGATAAAGTAGCATGGAGAGCTGCATCAAACCAGTCTCAGGACTGAAGACCACAACAACAACAACTATTGTGTTCCTCGATTGCTACGATGATAAAGGTCAATTTTGTGAGAAAACTTAAAATTAATTTTTCTATATTGTTGTGGCTCAAAGGGTTAAGTATCACCTAAAAAAATTACAAATTTTTTGTCTTTTTGCAGGTACGTACCTGCAGTCCACGTACACACGGAAGTCGTCACACCGCAGTATCGTACAACTCCTCTTGAGGAACCAAAACAACACGCTGAAGAACATTGACAAAGTGGAGTATGGTGCGGCGATTTGCTTTCTGTATTTGAAGGGAACAACGCTGCAACATTCCATTCTGAGTTGGTGGAAGTGTATGGCAACCGCTATACACTTGTGATTACGTTGCGCATGCGCTTTCGGTGTGGTAAAACAACTCTGAATGGCGAAGAAAGACGTGCCAGACCATTTGTCCGTGAAAAATCGGAACTGCTAGAGAAACTGAGGCGATGGTGCTCAAAGACCGATCGAGGTGACTGTGGAAAAAATTAAAATCTGTCATGGATCAGGTTTTCAGATCCAGACAGCTTTCCGTTGTACCGCCTCCATAGAATTTACTCATTGCACAACTGTTTTCATGTCTGACGTAATTACTTGCACATTTGTGAGCAGTTATTATGAAATATTTAACTGTTCAGTGTTTGGTTAAGCTTATGATATTGCGTTGGTATCCTCCGTAAATTCCTTGTGCAGACAGATTCAATTATGGTTCTTGTGTTATATTTCGGAAACTGCCAGTCTTGAAATGAATTACTGAATTATTTGTTACTGCGGATTTAATTTAAATTGATGTTAATAGCGAAGCACGATTGGTAATTCTTGTATCCTCTCTTGTAAAGATTGTAAATTTTCCTCGGTTGCCTGGTAGTTTGTTCTCTAATCTGCTGCAGAGTTGACCTGTTATTTAGCGGTAAACTAGTTCTCTCTCTCTCTGGCAAGAGTAACTGCCTTAAAATTTATTTAAATTTACTGTAGCCTATTTGTGGGGAAATAAAATAAAAATTATTTTAGCATTGGGCAAAAACCAGTCCCAGCTCAACCCAGTCCTACCACTCCCCCTAGAAACACGCATCTATTAGTTAATTCCGCATTACATAGAGGTGTCCGACTACTTTTGATCAGATGGTATTGACCCATGCATGTTCACGTATACGGGGGCTAAAATCTGCATCGCAGCTATTGCAGAAATGGGAAGTGATATTGATGTGCGGTTTTCACAGAATGCATTGGTGGTCAGAGGCTTTTATTGCTAGCCAATAAACAGATAGTAATGATGTAAGAAAGTTTATTTTTTTGCGAACATAGGCTTTTTTAAATGGAACAGTACCTTTTGACATTAACAAATAAAACGTAGGGTATATTAGAATAGCAGTGAAGATTGTTGTAGGATTCTAGTGCAAATGGTTCACGAGATGTATTTTGAAAAGTTCCCAAACCGACACTTGTCTGTGACATTCAACCTTCGTATTTTCTAGATGCGATGTTGTCATGTTTGTGTACAGTGTGCTTGTGTGCTACTTGAGTGCTTTGCGACTAGCTAGCCAGTTAATGTGTGACAGTCCAAGTAGTAGGGGAACAGCCAGGGTAGCCGAGAGCGTCAGTCTGCGTTCGGCAGGGCAGCAGTGCGCACCGCGCTCGGCCGTCCACGCCGCTGCGCGCGCGGAGTGTTTTGTTTACTTCCTCGTCACAGCGCTTCTCAGTCGAACAAGCTGTAATGGCCAACTCTTACAGGAAGAACACTCTTAAGTTCACCTTCCCAAACGAATACGCACGACCCAAAGCACTGGCCGTCGAACGCTTCCTACGCGAAGACGTGAAGATCCCGCGTGACGAACTCATCGGCATACACCTATCGATCATTAGCAGCGTCGTTTATGTTAAGATGACTTCCGACGCTGCCTGCAACGAGATCATTCAAAGGACGCGACATGGACTAAAAATTTCGGCACTCCGACGGAAACGTCGGGCCTGTGGATGTCGACCATGCAGGACTTGGCCTTCGGACGATCCGTGTACTCGAACTGCCTTTCGAGGTGGCTGAAGATGAAGTCATCGCGGCGCTAAGTCCGTTCGGAAAAGTCCAGAGCCACGTAGCCGAGACATGGGCACAGTTTACGACGTATCCGGTGCTTAATGGTGTGAGACAAGTCCGAATCGATCTCAAACGGCACGTTCCATCGTACATTTCTATCGGCGGCTGCCGTGCGGTAGTCATTTACGACGGACAACCTCGAACATGTTCCGGTTGTGGCCAAGAAGGCCACGTCCGTAATGAATGCCTGCAACGCCGCATCACACAACTAAGGCCCGACGATACGAACACCGACAGAACCGTGACCACCCTTCCAGTCACCTATGCGGCGACACTGCACGTCCAGCCCTCACAAGACGCCGTTCATGAGCGTCTCTCTGGTCCGTTACACCCGGAGGCGTCCCAGCACCTTGACACCGGCGATGCCGCCCGTGAACATGTCCAACAGCCGGACACACCCACGCTAGAAGATCACAAGGATACCAATGAGAGTGTTCTGGAGAATGAAGACCGCATCATAGCACCCGCGGCTTTTGTACCGGAACGACGTGAATCTCTTCCTTCCTCAGACACCGAAACTCATTGCCGAAAGCAGAAGTCGCCCAAACGACGAAAAAAACGCCGCAAGACATCAGAATCGACCATTGAGCCCCCTCCGCAGGACGAAGAAATGCCACATCACTCCGACGGAGAACACGATAACACTTTCTCCTCTGCCACGGAGACGCGTCATCCACAAGACGGTGAACCGTCCGACAGAGATCGTGCGCAAGCCCCGCGCCCAGAAGCCATGGAACATAGCACGCCTGTTGTCACCGACGCCATTGAGCCGACTCGGCCAGCGCTGCCACCTCTCGCCGATGTCAAACCTGTCGGACACCTTTCATGGGCGGATGACACGGATTTCCCACCTCCATCTGATGCGGAAATGAGATCTGTTTCTCCGTTCGACCAAAACTAAAATGGGGGAAGTTTCTACGGCGAATCCTGCGACTTCTATGGACTTCCAGCATCCACAACAACAATCTTCACCAGCTACGACCCTATCAACAGCACGGATCTCCCATCAGGCGTACCGAATAGCTACTATCAATACTAATAATATCGGCTCCCATGCTAAACTTCAACTGCTCCGTGACACGCTAAGAGCAGCGGACATCGACATCGCCCTGTTACAAGAACTGAGGACAGCGACTTGGACTGGGTGTTATGGATATGAGACGTACGCCGCCCCTGCAGCTATGGAACACACAGGCGCAGCCATCCTCCTCCGAGAAGGAATTGCAGTTTCCGATGTCGCATACCTCCTAACAGCGCGAGGGGTGGCCATAACAGTTGAAGGACTCAAAATCATAAATCTCTACGCCCCATCGGGCACTGATAAACGGAGGGATCGCTCCCAGTTCTACGCAGAAGATATCACGCCTTTATTCCTCGGTCGATACGATCATCTCATCGTAGGTGGAGATTTCAACTGTGTTCTCGAGCGCACAGACCAATACCCCCATTTCACCACATGTCCCGAACTTCGCTTCCTCGTCCGCCGCCTTCGTCTCCTCGACACTTGGCGAGTTATACACGGCGACCGCCCGGGGTATACACACATCACGAGCCACTCCGCCAGCCGACTTGATAGAATATACATCTCTAACGCTCTAAAATCAGTACTCCTCGACGCGGAACGTTGGCCGTCTGCCTTTTCGGATCATGACATCTATATCTGTACCATGAACCTACGTCGACAATCTATATGGCGCAGTGCAGGACCCTGGAAACTCAATGTCGCGCTACTGCGGGACCCTGAATGTCGACAACAGGTCACCGACACATGGCACACCTGTGTTCAACGCATTATGCGTTACGAGACCACACTGCAGTGGTGGTTGCTGTGCGCCAAACCGGCCATCCGACGCACATTGACACACTATGGCAGAGCAAAAGCCAGGTGGAATCACCATACAACTGATTTCTACTATAGCGCTCTACGTGAACTCATGGATCATCCTCCATCCCCGGATCGCCTCAAAGAAGCTCAACGCATCAAGGCAAAGATTCTATCCTTGACCAGATGCCGTTTAGAGGGAGCCATTGTACGAGCCCGCAGCCAAGACAGGATTCATGGTGAAGAACCTTCTATGCATCATATTGTTCAAAATGTTCGTCGACGCCGACAGGCTTTAATGACAACTTTAGACTTACCTGATGGACGACGGCTGACTTCGCAAGCTACCATTGCGGATGCATTCACAACGCACTATAGACTTTTCTATCAAGAAGTACCTGCCGGTGCAGAGGCCATTGCTGAGGTTGCCCATGAGACACTTGGTACTCTAAACGCAGCAGCTGCAACCCTCCTGACTGCTGAAGTGACCACCGACGACGTCCAGGGCGCTGTGGCCAAGGGGTCTCTGAATCGATCTCCCGGCCCGGACGGTTTACCTCTCGAATTTTACAGAACCTTCCAAGATTTGATGATGCCACGATGGAGGGACATGTACTGGGAACTTTTGTCCGGCGCGGCGAACCCGCCACCAATGTTCATGGAAGGCTTACTTGTACCAGTCCCGAAACCCGCAGGAGGAACACGACTCGACAGTTATCGGCCGATCACGTTACTCAATTCGGACTTCAAGATTTTCACACGCCTTCTGGCAGTGCGACTCAAACATGTATTACGGGACATTGTCTCCCACGAACAAACATCCTTAGGCGGCGATCGTAATATACAGACGGCCCTCAGTGAATATCGAGATGTGATCGCTGTGGCAACACACTCGCGACTGCCAGGCGCTTTAATCTCCATCGACTTCAAACAAGCGTTTGACCGCGTAAATCATGCATTCCTCAACGCAGTGATGGACCGAATGGCAATTCCCCCGACGTTCACGCAAGTGATTATGCGGCTCCTTCGTGGAGCAACGTCCAGACTTCTCGTCAACGGCAGACTTACAGAACCTATACGGATTGAACGCTCAGTACGGCAGGGTTGCCCTTTGTCGACGGTACTTTATGCCATTGCGATGGAACCACTCATTTGCGGATTACGGCGACGTTTGACAGGTATTCCACTCCGGGATCATATGTTACGCTGCCGAGCTTACGCGGACGACTTGGCCCTCGTCGTACGTTCAGCGGCTGAAGTACAAGCTGCGATGCAGTGGATTACCCGTTACAGTGCAGGGGCAGGGAGCGCTATGAACGTGGCAAAATCATGCGCCATGAAGATCGGCCGCGGCCTTCCCGCAGACAGCGTAGCTCCATTTCAACTGGTAGACACCATTCGTTGTCTCGGATTGGTGTACACGCGAGACATTCGCCGCACCTCGGCGATCAATTTTCGTGCGCTGCTGCAACGCATCCGGGCCAACATACAAAATCACATACTACGCCCGCTGAATATGTGCCAGAGAGTCACCTTCGTCAATACCCATCTGGCAGCTCGGATACCGCATATAGCGCAGATTCTGCCCATCACTGCGACAATGGCGGCCAGGTTACAGGCGGCATTCGGCTATTTCATTTGTTCTGGACACATCTTCAAAGTCCAGTATGAAGCTCTCACCTTACCGAAGCGGGACGGTGGCCTCGATCTGGTTAATGTGAGAGCCAGGACAACGGCACTTTACACCAATACTATGATCCGGTTATGGAAAAGCCAAAATGCTAGTTTTACTGGAATGTTGACCACCGAGCTCGCGCCTGTTTCGAGATGCCCACCGACGTCTTTGGCACACATCCCACCTCCGATGTCACATATCGGCCGTTTCTTTTTGGAGTACAGCTACATATGCACCGAGCTCCCCAGGACCAGGAAGACGACCACCCGCGACATCTACCGCCTTCTCCGAAAGTCTCCACCCCGCAACCCCGTCGAAACACGTCACCCCTAGGTTTCACGGCCTACAGTTTGGAAAACGATCCACCAACCATATCACACCACTGACACCACCTCTATGTGGTACCTTCTCGTCAACGGCAAGTATACTACAAGACAGAAACTGCATCGCATCGCACTGGTGGACTCACCCCTGTGCCTCAAGTGCAATGTCGAAGATACAGATTTACATCGTTTTGAGTGTGGGCCAGCAGCAGCTGTCTGGACCCTCGTACAGAAGGTTGTGGCTTTCTACCTCCGAGTACCACCACATCACGTTTCTCCCACTATGATGATATATCCCGACACGACCTACAATCCATCGGCTAAGTGGCACGCCATCACATGGATCAGTGGCATGGCTGTCGACTACCTCTTCCGAGACGACATCGTCGATCCGGTGGACTTTTGGACACGCCTCCAAGTGTATCACCACACCCTTCGCCGGCATCGACACTATCGGGCCACTTTCGCGAACTATTTACAGAGCGTTTTCACGAACCCGTCTCAAAGCTGGAATCTCAACGAACTGTGCCAGCCAAGGCTGGACGATCCCACGTTCCACTTCAATGGTCAATGATAGAATGCATTTTGTTCTGCTGGCGCGCCAAAGTGGAGCATGGCGCGGAAAGTATTCCTATTTTATTTCAGTTCTCTTTCCTCCTCCTCTTCTAAGTTTTTTTTTCTCCTTACACATTTTATCCCTTTCACACATAGCTCTCTATCTGCAGCCTATTTGTTTTCTTTCTCTTGTGCTCCAAAAAAAAAAAAAAAACAAAAAAAAAAAAAAGAAATGCTGCTGATGGTGAGACTGTACACTCATTTATGTTACCAAAAAAAACATACAAATACAAAAGAAGGCCGTTGCGGAAATATAGCTACCTTTTATGTTTTACGTTTTCAAAGGATATTGTGTTATTTATGAAGAACGTCGTCTTTTATTTTCATACCCAAGAGGTTTTTATTTGTTTACTTAAAAAAAAGCGAAAAAAATAAAAAAAATTAAAAAAATTAAAAAAACAAAAGAAAAAAAACAAAAAAAACCAAAAAAGATAAACAAAAAAAAAAAGAGCGCTAACGCGCTGCTTCCTGGACTCGGGTAGACGCGCCGGCCACGGATCGAATCCGCCCGGCGGATGAACGAGGAGGGCCGATGTGCCGGCCAGCCTGGATGTGGTTTTTTGGCGGTTTTCCGCATCCCGCTAGGTGAATACCGGGCTGGTCCCCATGTTCCGCCTCAGTTACACGGCTCGCAGACATCTGAACACTTTCGCTCTATTCCGTGGATTACACTTGATACAGACAGTGGGGTACACTAATTCCATCCCAGGGGGTACGAGGTGGCGGCAGGAAGGGCATCTACATACATACTCCGCAATCCACCATACGGTGCGTGGCGGAGGGTACCTCATACCACAACTAGCATCTTCTCTCCCTGTTCCACTCCCAAACAGAACGAGGAAAAAATGACTGCCTATATGCCTCTGTACGAGTCCTAATCTCTCTTATCTTATCTTTGTGGTCTTTCCGCGAAATGTAAGTTGGCGGCAGTAAAATTGTACTGCAGTCAGCCTCAAATGCTGGTTCTCTAAATTTCCTCAGTAGCGACTCACGAAAAGAACGCCTCCTTTCCTCTAGAGACTCCCACCCGAGTTCCTGAAGCATTTCCGTAACACTCGCATGATGATCAAACCTACCAGTAACAATTCTAGCAGCCCGCCTCTGAATTACTTCATGTCCTCCCTCAATCCGACCTGATAGGGATCCCAAACGCTTGAGCAGTACTCAAGAATAGGTCGTATTAGTGTTTTATAAGTGGTCTCCTTTACATCCGGCCACCCCTTAAACATTAACATGCCAAATTCGATTAACGATGGCTGACCCTCCGTACCTGCAGGACAAGGCTCAAGCGATAGATCGATAGATAGTCCAAGCAGTAGGGGAGTGGTGGAGGGGATTTACCAGCGCAGAAAAAGCGGACAAGCTCACGGTGTATGGAGAGTGTAGGAAGAATGCAGTCCGTCCTTGGACGGTGTATGCGGCAAGATCTCCCAATAGACGTCAACCATGACAGCGATTATTTGTGAACCACTTCAACCAGTTACGTGAAAGTGATCTGTAACATCTAGACAACATAACAGAAGGAAACAAGTGATGACAGAAGAGGGGGAAATTAATGTTCTTATTGATGTAGCTGATCGCACGTTAGCTCCTGTGAAACCGCATGACGAAGTGGCACGAATCAGGCAAGTGCCCTGCACATTCTCCGACACATGTTCTATGCCTACCACATGTCTCTTCATCAAGAGCCGCGTGGAAACAATTAGGAGACTCGTGTTAACTTATGCACATGGGCGTTAAGACAGGATACTCAGGATGTATCATGTATCTTGTTTAGTGTTGAAGCCACATTTACCAATCATGGCCAGGTAAGCCGCCGAAACATGCACTATTAGTCTGATGATAATCCCCGTTGTCCTCGTCAGGTGGAACATTAGAGTCCATGGAGTGTAAAAGTGTGTTTTGGGATAGTGAGCCATCAGCTCATAGGCCCGTTTTTCACAGGCGGAATAATGAATGTGCAAAAGTATCGCAGCCGCCTAACAAACCATCTTCCACGGATGCTAGAACACGTTCCTTTGCAGACTAGCTGCGAATTGTGGTACCAACATGGTGGTTGTCCAGCCCATAGTACATGAAGTAGTGCAGCATGTCTTCACGAATTTTTCTCAAATTCTTGGACTGGACGTAAAGGACCTGTATCTTGACCAGCCTATTCCCTGGATTTAACGCTGTAGACTCTTTTTTGTGGGGAAAGCGAAATAAACCTATCTACAAGGCCATGCCAAGTATAATGCCGCCTGCTCGGACATCTCTGCCGAAATGCTAGCACGCGTGGAGAAGTCATTCCATACCAAACTGGAAGAAAGGATTGCTGCTGATGGTGGTCATTTTGCACAGAACCTGTATTGGTCAGTTGTCTCGTTACTGGTCAGAATCAACACAACCAGTGTACACAATTATGTTACTCTCCAGCATGTGCTATCACAGGTGTGGTATAATTGTTGGTGTGGGAACTTTTCAAAATACGATCTCCAGTGAACGACTCGCACTAGAATCCTGCAACAAACACCTCTAACATTCTAATTTACCCTATTTTTAGTGTGTTAATGTCAACAGGCACTGACCGAGTGAGGTGGCGTAGTGGTTAGCGCTCTAGATTCGCATGTGGGAGCGCGACAGTTCAAACCCACGTCCGGCAATCCAGATTCAGGTTTTCCGTGATTTCCCTAAATCGCTTCAGGCAAATACTAGGATGGTTCGTAGCTCACTGGTACCGCATTCGGGAGGACGACGGTTCAATCCCGCGCCTGGCCATCCTGATTTAGGTTTTCCGTAATTTCCCTACATCGCTCCACGCAAATGCCGGGATGGTTCCTTTGAAAGGGCATGGCCGACTTCCCTCCCCGTCCTTCCCTAATCCGATGAGACCGATGACCTCGCTATCTGGTCTCCTCCCCCAAACAACCCAACCCAACCCAACCTAGGAGGTTCCTTTGGAAGGACACGGTCAATTTCCCTCCCCATCCATGACACAGAGCTGGTGCTCTGTCTCTAATGACCTCGATGTCGACGGGACGTTAAACCCAATCTTCCTTCCTTCCTTCCAATAGGCACTGTCCTATTAAAGGAAGTGTATGATTGCTGGAAAACACACTTTGTAAGTATTATTACAATCTGTTGATTGGCTATCAATACGAGCCTCTGACTTCCAGTCCATTCTGTGAAATCAGCACATCAATAGCGTTTTCCATTTCCGCAATATTTGCGTTGGAAGCTCACGGAACAGCCTCATTCAGAGGCTCTGCAGCACAAACTGGGGAGCAGCAGCAGACACACTACGAACCTCTGCACTCGCCTTAGTGTACTCTGCAGCCGAGTACTGTGCACCAGCATGGTTAACCAGCAAGCATGTAAACAAGGTAGACACCCAGCTCAACGCTGTTATGAGAACCATAACTGGATGCATAAAGACTGTTCACCATATTGGCTTCCAACACTTATAGCTCCACCCTCCCTGCGAAGACAGGAAACTCTGATGAAGGAATACACAAAAATAATGCATAACCCCCCATTTCCTACCCATGAAGATGTCCCAACTTTGGAAAGAATACGACTCCACTCCAGAAATCCCCCTTTAAGACTGGCCCAACAACTGTCAGCTGCCAACTTCAGCATGGATACTAAATGGCACGAGAGCTGGAGTGATAGTGCCTCCCCTGACAACCGTGAACTTATCTGTCCATAAGAGAAACCTAAGGGCTTTGAACTTCCACGACAACTATGGAAAAGCCTAAACAGAATCCGAACAGGACGTGGACTATGTGCACACAATCTACACAAGTGGGGAAAGCTTCTCAGCCCTAGCTGTGACTGTGGGGCACCTAATCAAACAATACAGCACATCGCCCAGGACTGTAAATTAAGAGCCTACCAGGGTAGTCGGGCTGACTTCTTCAACGCCACACCGCCCTGCCTCGAATGGATCGCCAATTTGGACGTCAGAATTTGAAGACTTGTGTAACGCAAAATGTCTGCTGTGATGTTACTTTTTATTGTGTTTATGTAGTATATTTTATCTGAATATGTATGCTTCACTTATGTATTTTATAGTGTATTTTGTCATATAATTTCATAATGTAATAAGTGTAAACTATGTGCGTAGCGTCATACGCTAAATATAAATATATATATGCGCTGGAAGTTTTGGTGATTCACCCTTTATACGTGGTGTACAAATTTTCTGAGCAAGATTTATCGATGGTGCCGTAGGACTGTACGTTCACACCTGCTGTCGAGCAGGTTGGCGGCCGTCGGATCAGCGCCGAACTCGAGCGTGACGGAGGCGAAGCGCAGGGCGAGCTGCGACGCGTCGGCGCCGGCCGCGCCCCTGGGCGCCGGCGCCGGCGCCAGCTGGCGGTCGGCGTCCGACCAGGCGTCGCGCTCGCCGTGCGGGGGCGGCAGCTCCCACGCCAGGTCCGGCAGGTCGGCGGCCACTGCCTGGCGCGCCGTGCGCCCGCCCACCACTGCGCTGTCCACGTCCAGATCGCGGTGCGCGGACCTGCGGCAGAGCAGCCGGAGACAGTGCTGAGCTGTGGCGCCTCTGGTAGGTACCTCCGTGGCATTACTCTGCGGGCACAGGCGACAGTCGTGGCGACATCGCCGAAGAGCCGTGCTATTGTTAAAATGAGTGAATGACTCAGTAACTTGGCCTGTACCCTGATACATGGCAGTGAAATACCATTCAACTTCTGTGACTGGAACTGATCGACAGTCGTACACTACTGCCCATTAAAATCGCTACACCGCGAAGATGACGTGCTACAGTCGCGAAATTTAACCGACAGGAAGAAGATGCTGTGATATGCAAATGATTAGCTTTTCAGAGGATTCACACAAGGTTGGCGCCGGTGGCGACACCTACAACGTGCTGACATGAGGAAAGTTTCCAACCGATTTCTCATACACAAACAGCAATTGACCGGCGTTGCCTGGTGAAACGTTGTTGTGATGCCGCGTGTAAGGAGGAGAAATGCATACCATCACGTTTCCGACTTTGATAAAGGTCGGATTGTAGCTTATCGCGATTGCGGTTTATCGTATCGCGACATTGCTGCTCGCGGTAGTCGAGATCCAATGACTGTTAGTAGAATATGGAATCGGTGGGTTCAGGAGGGTCATACGGAACGCCGTGCTGGACCTCATCAGCCTCGTATCACTAGCAGTCGAGATGACAGGCATCTTATCCGCATGGCTGTAACGGATCGTGCAGCCACGTCTCGATCCCTTAGTCAACAGGTGAGGACGTTTGCAAGACAACAACCATCTGCACGAACAGTTCGACGACATTTGCAGCAGCATGGACTATCAGCTCGGAGACCGTGGCTGTGGCTACCCTTGACGCTGCATCACAGACAGGAGCACCTGCAATGGTGTACTCCACGACGAACCTGGGTGCCCGAATGGCAAAACGTCGTTTTTTCGGATGAATCCAAGTTCTGTTTACAGCGTCACGATGGTCGCATCCGTGTTTGGCGACATCGCGGTGAACGCACATTGGAAGCGTGTATTCGTCATCGCCATACTGGTGTATCACCCGGTCTGATGGTATGCGGTACCATTGGTCACACGTCTCGGTCACCTCTTGTTCTCATTGACGGCACTTTGAACAGTGGACGTTACATATCAGATATGTTACAACCTGTGGCTCTACCCTATCTTTCATTCGATCCATGCGAAACCCTACATTTCAGCAGGATAATGCGCGACTGCATGCTGCACGTCCTGTACGGGCGTTTCTGGGTACAGAAAATGTTCGACTGCTGCCCTGGCCAGCACATTCTCCAGATCTCTCACCAACTGAAAACGTCTGGTCAATGGTGGCCGAGCAACTGGCTCGTCACAATACGCCAGTCACTACTCTTGATGAACTGTGGTATCGTGTTGAAGCTGCATGGGCAGCTGTACCTATACACGCCATCCAAGCTCTGTTTGAGTCAATGCCCAGGCGTATCAAGGCCGTTATCACGGCCAGAGGTGGTTGTTCTGGGTACTGATTTCTCAGGATCTATGCACCCAAATTGCATGAAAATGTAATCACATGTCAGTTCTGGTATAATATGTTTGCCCAATGACTACCCGTTTATTATCTGCATTTCTTCTTGGTGTAGCAATTTTAATGGCCAGTAGTGTATTTTCGTTACGTTTTCAACTTACTGATATACAGGCTTAACATTAATAAAACTGACAAACTGCAGGTCTCATTCCTCACTAGAATTGGAGGAAAAAAGGTCCTATGAATATGTGTCCGGAAATAAATGAGAATGTCGTGTGACTAGGGCCTCCCGTCGGGTAGACCGTTCGCCGAGTGCAAGTCTTTCGATTTGACGCCACTTCGGTGACTTGGGGATGAAATGATGATGATTAGGACGACACAATACCCAGTCCCTGAGTGGAGAAAATCTCCGACCCACCGGGAATCGACCTCGGCCCCTTAGGATTGACATTCTGTCGCGCTGACCACTCGGCAACATCGCCACAGTAGATGGGGCTGACGAATGTCAGTTCCTCTGACGACATGCCGTGTGTTCCTTGTTTGTTGCAGGCGGTGTGATTGACGCAGCGTACTGTAAGCAGCAGAATGGTCCGGTATTCATGTCGGGAACAAGCCGAGATGGTGTTTGTGTATGGCCAAGCAGATAGAAACGATTGAGAGGCAGCCGGCCGGAGTGGCCGTGCTGTTCTGGGCGCTACAGTCTGGGGCTGAGCGACCGCTACGGTCGCAGGTTCGAATCCTGCCTCGGGCATGGATGTGTGTGATGTCCTTAGGTTAGTTAGGTTTATTTACTTCTAAGTTCTAGGCGACTGATGACCTCAGAAGTTAAGTCGCATAGTGCTCAGAGCCATTTGAACCGTTTGATTGAGAGGCAGCACGGCTATTCCAAACCAAGTACCCTCACAGACGCCAACAACACGGAACATTTCAAGCCCTTTTTGTGCTTTTGTGTGATCATGGGTCCTTTCAGACAGACGAAGGTGCAGGGAGGCGGCAGACTGCGTACACCAAATCTGGAAGGCCGGGTTCTAGAGGAACAGGTTCCACACGATATTGAGGCGAACCCTAGTACAAGTTCTATGCAAGTGGCCCGCCAACATGGTGTGAGCCAAAGTACGATTATGTGTATCCTGCATGACAACCCTTTCTTTCTTTCTTCTTTTGCTACCGCCTTTATCCCGCATTGTGCGCAGGGTCGGCAGGGTTAAGTACGGAATTGGCATGCTTAATTTTAAGGGGTGGTCGGATGCCCTTCCTGCCACCACCCCACAACCCCCGGGACGGAAGTAGTGTACCCCTGCTGTCTGCATCCAGTGTAAATCGTGAAATAGTGTGAATGTGTCGCAAATGTCTGCGAGTCGTGTAACTGAGGCGGGACGTGAGGACCAGCCCGGTATTCACCTAGTAAGATGTGGAAAACCGCCAAAAAGCCACATCCAGGCTGGCCGGCACACTGGCCGTATTTTATTTTTTTAAATGGAAATGAAATCCAAATAATCTGAAAGCCCGCTAAGACGCTCCATGTGAGTCTTGTGTAGCCTGTGACGTCAGTCCAGCATGATGCTGTCGCTGCCGTAACAGTCACTGTAGCAGTGATATATTGTTTGGGCATTCACGTTTTGGGAAATAGTCTAAAAATATTGCGTAGTACTGCACTGTACATCTACAAAAACTCCAGAAAATTGTTTTTGCGTGTTCCAAACAAAGAAAAGATGCGTAAAATGTGGTTGAAACAGGCTCGTATATCCCAAATATTTCTTTTCTTTCCTGAAGCACCCCTGTACTAAAGCGAACAAAACAAAACAAAAATTATTCAAATTGGTCAAGCCATTTCTTTGTTTTGGTGAGACTAACACACAACAATTGATTTTTATATATAGGAGGTAATATGTATAACGAGAAAACACTAATTTTGAATTGGCTACCATATTTTTATTGAATTTAATATAACTGTAAGCCATAAACCTATATTTTCTGTCAGTCATCTGAACACAAAACATATTACGCCTAATGAAAAACAATTATAAACAACTAAAATTTTACTTTTCTCGCTTTTCTGTCGGCAAAGTCTCTGATCAGATTAGCAAAGTCCAAGTTTTCTGCAACTTCATTTTCGATGGACAGTGAGGCCAAACTGGTTAGTCTTGTTTGAGACATTGTAGACCGCAAGTACGTTTTTATCAACTTCAGTTTGGAAAAACTGCGTTCGCCGCTTGCGACAGTCACTGGTATTGTTAGCAAAATACGTAACGTTATCCAGATGTTGGGATATAACTCTTGAAGATTATGCTCTTTTATGAAGTTTAAGGCTTCAATAGGCGTTGCCTGGCTGTCTTCGAGATAGTGTTGCAGGCCTAAAATTTCGTCGCACAGCAAATTTCCATCAATATCTGACTTCATGTTGACAGTTAACTTTTCTTGTAATTTAGAACAGCATTGTATGAGTTCTTCTTTATTTTGATTTTTTTTTAATGTCAAACAAGAAACTCCACGTCGCAGAAAATTCTTGCATCTGTTCAAATCTTTCTTTCATGGATATGTGCACGGTGTCCAACAGTGCATTGAAAAACTCTACTTTGAACTTCTTTTTTGGGTCAGTTATTTGATCATCAACAGCCTCTTCACCCGGCCTGCGTTTAATACGTCTTAATCGCATTTGTGGTTTAAATGATGGCTGCGTATCAAGATCCGAAGCCAGTTCAGTTGCTGTTACAATAGCTTGTTCGAAACCTGTTTGTCTATATGTTTCCAAATAAGAGCAACATTTGTCAAGGATTCCCATAAACTCGACAAAGTTGATTGTGGGTGACTGACTTGCTTTACTCACAACGTTAATTTGAAACAGAACATCATACCATGTCACGAGAGAAACAATGAAGCTGAAGTCTTTTAATTGTCCTCCTAGTGTTGTCGCTTCGTGTGACACCGCAGCATCGCTTTGTTCAGTAGCATCGGCCAAGGAAACCAAAGCGTCATGCATTTCGCATAATTGATAACGGACCGCTTTGACGCTATCAATTCGAGCTTCCCAGCGTGTGTCACTTACATTTTTCAGGGTGCATATCTTCAAATGGTCGGTCAAAATTTTCCATCTATTTACCGATCCAGCAAATAGATTAAACATTTTTTGTAACATTCCGAACAGTGCCACGGATTTTACTGATGATTTTGCCGCATCACACAATACCAAATTATAACTATGGCATCCACATGGCACAAAAAAAGCTAGTGGATTTAACTTCTTAACTCTGTTCTGGACGCCTTTATTTTTCCCCTTTATGTTCGCGCCGTTATCGTAGCCCTGTCCTCTGCAGTCATTAATGTTAAGGTAAGATCACTCAATGTTTTTAAAATGCGTTCTGTGAGACCTTCACCGGTTGTATCATCTACACTCCTGGAAATTGAAATAAGAACACCGTGAATTCATTGTCCCAGGAAGGGGAAACTTTATTGACGCATTCCTGGAGTCAGATACATCACATGATCACACTGACAGAACCACAGACACATAGACACAGGCAACAGAGCATGCACAATGTCGGCACTAGTACAGTGTATATCCACCTTTCGCAGCAATACAGGCTGCTATTCTACCATGGAGACGATCGTAGAGATGCTGGATGTAGTCCTGTGGAACGGCTTGCCATGCCATTTCCACATGGCGCCTCAGTTGGACCAGCGTTCGTGCTGGACGTGCAGACCGCGTGAGACGACGCTTCATCCAGTCCCAAACATGCTCAATGGGGGACAGATCCGGAGATCTTGCTGGCCAGGGTAGTTGACTTACACCTTCTAGAGCACGTTGGGTGGCACGGGATACATGCGGACGTGCATTGTCCTGTTGGAACAGCAAGTTCCCTTGCCGGTCTAGGAATGGTAGAACGATGGGTTCGATGACGGTTTGGATGTACCGTGCACTATTCAGTGTCCCCTCGACGATCACCAGTGGTGTACGGCCAGTGTAGGAGATCGCTCCCCACACCATGATGCCGGGTGTTGGCCCTGTGTGCCTCGGTCGTATGCAGTCCTGATTGTGGCGCTCACCTGCACGGCGCCAAACACGCATACGACCATCATTGGCACCAAGGCAGAAGCGACTCTCATCGCTGAAGACGACACGTCTCCATTCGTCCCTCCATTCACGCCTGTCGCGACACCACTGGAGGCGGGCTGCACGATGTTGGGGCGTGAGCGGAAGACGGCCTAACGGTGTGCGGGACCGTAGCCCAGCTTCATGGAGACGGTTGCGAATGGTCCTCGCCGATACCCCAGGAGCAACAGTGTCCCTAATTTGCTGGGAGTGGCGGTGCGGTCCCCTACGGCACTGCGTAGGATCCTACGGTCTTGGCGTGCATCCGTGCGTCGCTGCGGTCCGGTCCCAGGTCGACGGGCACGTGCACCTTCCGCCGACCACTGGCGACAACACCGATGTACTGTGGAGACCTCACGCCCCACGTGTTGAACAATTCGGCGGTACGTCCACCCGGCCTCCCGCATGCCCACTATACGCCCTCGCTCAAAGTCCGTCAACTGCACATACGGTTCACGTCCACGCTGTCGCGGCATGCTACCAGTGTTAAAGACTGCGATGGAGCTCCGTATGCCACGGCAAACTGGCTGACACTGACGGCGGCGGTGCACAAATGCTGCGCAGCTAGCGCCATTCGACGGCCAACACCGCGGTTCCTGGTGTGTCCGCTGTGCCGTGCGTGTGATCATTGCTTGTACAGCCCTCTCGCAGTGTCCGGAGCAAGTATGGTGGGTCTGACACACCGGTGTCATTGTGTTCTTTTTTCCATTTCCAGGAGTGTATTTGCAGAAATGAGATGAAATGTTCTTTTACACGTGCGCCATCCTCTGTTATGTCGGCGCATCTTAAAGTTATCGAAAGTTGTTCTTTGTGGCTTATATCTGGAGTACAGTCAGCTATGATTGCATAATACTTTGAACCCTTTATGCGGGACACGATTGTAGACATAACGTGTGATGCCATGAGTTCTATTAATTCATTTTGTATATTTTTGCCGCAATAATGGTCAGCCAAATCACCACTCAATGCCAGTCTGACGTGATCTTCCATGATTGGATCAAACTTTGCCAATAACTGTACAAGACCTAAGAATTTTCCATTATTTGGGGTAAATAATTTATCTGATAACCCTCTGAATGCCGTATTATTTTCAGCCAAATACAAAGTAATGTGCATCAATCTTTGAAGCACATTGCTCCATCGTAAACTTTCTTTAGAAATTAGCTTTTGTTCTTCCTTGTCAATAGTTAATCCAGCTTTAAACCTGATTTCAGCTTCAGTCCATTGAGTAAATGCTTTTTTGTGGTTAGGACTATTTTCATGCAGTTTCAGAGCTTCACTTAAATGTTTCCAATTTCTGAAACCCACAGTGGTAGTCAAATTAGTAGTTGATTTTAAATCAAACAGTCGGCAACAAAAGCAAAAGACACTGTCGTTTGATACAGAAGAAACTAGCCACCGTCGTCTGATAGTTTCTTCGTTTGATAGTTTTCTTGTGTAATGAGTTGAAGAGAAATGACGCCCATTTTCATCTTTTGGAAAGTTATTTAGACATACTTGTGAGGGTCCACATATTATAATGCGATCTATATCTCTAGCATTAAGTACTTTTGGCCACGTACCTACATCAGAAACATTGTATTCTTTTATTGCAAGAACGTTGATACTTTCATCGACCACAGATGTCATGTGTTCATTTGGACTTGGAGAAATATCAGAGGATTCATGCAAAGATGTACTGCGCTGGTCAATTTGATCACCTTCAATATGTGATTGTATATTTTTTGTGTATAATTGTTCACAGTCTGAAGAAATATTTATTGATACATGGACTTTTGATTCAATATCTGAAGTATTTGCCTTAGAATTTCCTTTAAGGTACTTATAAATATTCATGTGCTTTTTAGTTTCTTCAAGAACTTTTTCTTTTTCAGCTTTTCTTTTCCGATTTTCTGAACCAGAAAGCTTTTTTTTAATCATTTCCTTCTCTTCTGGCATGATTTAATAATTTGACAAATTATTGCTTGGACACTGCTCTATTTCGCGACCACAATATTCGATCTATAACAAATAAAGAAATTCACCTATCAGTAGACGTAACTAGAAAAAAACCTGAACTGAAAGATAAAAATGTTTTTCGCACTTACCAGAAAATTAAAATGTTGACAGTCACGACACTCGTTTCACTCACAATTATTCAGCCACGAAAACATGACCGCTGCCTCCGACTCTTACTGACAATTACTGACATGCGGGTGCAAATCGTAGCGCTGCCAACATATGCAGTCTAACAAACATTGTGTGGCGCTGTATTATTTCAGTACGTTAGGGGAGAATTCTCTATGAATGAAGTGCACGCATTGCATGATCTATTAATTAATGTACATGAGTCATTAAGTCACAAATATTCGATATAAATACATTCGTATTAATTAAATCATAATGTAATGTATATTTCACAGTGTATTTTCTTTTATTTGGAGCGACCGGTAGTTTCTGTTGTGAACGAGAGATGGTGCGGCTGCATGGGCTCTTCCTTGTTGCAGTTCTTGAAACAAATAAGAGAGGCGCTTTGGTAGAGCCCGTGCTAGCCCGCGTCAAACATGGATGGTTGCAGACAATACGAAGATTGCATTCAGCATGATTTCTCTTCTGCTACCCCGAATTCATCGCGCATTCGTGAGATTAGTGACGTATGTTGAATGAGACTGAATAATATTTTAGTTTCGCGAAATGGGTGATTGTAAATTGTAATTTATTTTTTTTACATGCGTTTAGTACGTGGCGCCCCTTGGGCCCCGGCGCCCTGGGCGACCGCCCGGGTCGCCCCACCCTAAAGCCGGCGCTGGCTATACCTTCCCTAATATGTAAGTTTTGAGTTCCCTCTTGAATGTTGAGTGGTTCTGGATAAGACGCAGATCACAGGGGAGCGCGTTCCATAGTCGTATGGCTGAGATGGAGAATGACACGGAGAAAGATTTTGTGTTATGTAAAGGTACAGCCAAGATGCTAGACGTATCCGATCTGGTATTGCGGTTGTGGAATGATGATAGGTGTTTAATGTGAGAAGATAAGTATTGGGGGCACCAGTGGCTAAGAAATCGATGAAGTAAGCACATCGTGTGGAGATCGCGTGCCTTATGTGGGCGTATCCAATGCACACGTATCTAACCCAAGCATTCATCACTAGCTCGAGGCATCCCGAATTTTCACTATTTGTGCCGTGTTGAACTACATCACAGTAGTAAAGATTAGGCAAGACTAGTGTTTGGACTAATTTTTGTTTAACATGGGTTGGAAATATTTTTCTAAATTTTTGAATTGCATGGAGGGAGGAGAGCGATTTCCGGCAAGCTGTAACTGTTTGTTCTTCCCAGTTTAGGTGTTCATCCAAGATTATTCCAAGGTCTTTCACTGTTTTTTGGTATGGTAGTTGGGTACCATTGAGGAGTATTTGAGGGACTGTTTCGTGAAAGTGCCGGCTGATTAACTTTGGATGAGATATAAGTATGACCTGGGATTTCTTGGGGTTTAGTTTCAGACCTAGGTTCTGTGCCCATCGAGAAACAGAGCAAAGATCTGCGTTCATACTCGCTACTGCGTCAGCAATGTTCTTGGGGCTTGCACTTATGTACAGTTGGATGTCGTCGGCATATAGATGGTAGTTGCAGGAGTGAATCACTGAAGAAATATCATTAATGTACAGTGAGAAGAGTAATGGACCAAGGACGGAGCCTTGGGGAACTCCAGAGCGCACGTTTTTCCATGATGCCTTTTCCGACCCACAAATGACTTGTTGACTTCTGTTTTTGAGGTAGCTGTCGAACCGGTGTATTGCGCTGTTTGAGAAATTCAGCTATTTCATTTTAATTAGTAATATATCAAAGTCAACTGTATCAAAAGCCTTGCTAAAGTCAAGCAGTGTTAGGATGGTAGCTTCACGTCTGTCCATAGCATGTTTAATGTCATCAGTTACTTTGATTAGTGCAGTTGCTGTACTATGGTGCTTTCGAAAGCCTGACTGATATTTGTCATGGATGTTATGAGTTTTGAGGTAATCCGTCAGCTGTTTGTGGCCGATGTATTCTAGGGCTTTAGATATTGCAGGTAGTATGCTGATTGGCCTGTAGTCATCTGGCGACTTAGGGTTGTCAGTCTTGGGTATAGGTTGAATTAAACTTTGCTTCCACTCAGTAGGGTATGTACTACTGACAAGAGACAGGTTGAAGATGTCTGTGATAACTGGAATAATAATGTCTACGACGTTCTTAATCATGCCAATGCTCACTCCATCATTTCCTACTGCCTCGGAAGAGATTCGCATAATTGCCTTGTGTACTGTGCCGGTAGTGACATGTTTTAGGAAATACTTGTCTCTCGAGAGACTGATATCTTGGGGCTGGTAATTTGTCGCTGCGTGGCAGTTTACAGCTGTTGAGAAGAAATCGTTTAATTCTTCTGCAGACGCTTGATAAACAGCGTCAGATCTTCGCTTCCCTATACCGAAACTGCGCAGCTTTTTCCACAGTGCAGCAGGTTTTGATATGCCGCATACGACAGAGCGGGCATGTCTGATTTTGGCATTCCTCACGCTTTGCTTGGTTCTGTTTCGGAGTTCCCTATAAGCTTCGTACGCCTCGGGAGTTGGGTTACAGTTGAAGGCCCTATGTGCAGCATCACGTTTATTCATTAACTGGCGTAATGCAGTGGTGAGCCACGGAGCGGGAGCTCTCTTTACCTTGACAGTGCGTTGAGGAGCATGTTTATCATACAGTGCAATAATTTTGCGACGTAATTCCCGAATTTTTCCGTCTAAAGTCGGTTCATTGCTTATATCATGCCAAGGGATGTCTGAGAAATCCTTTTGAAGAGCGCCATGGTTAACATTTTTTAGGTTTCTGTAGGTTACCGGGTGAGATTTTTCTTTGGTAGTATGCATTGAGTAATTTAAGAATATCACGTCATGAGCAGAGAGTCCCGGAGCGGAAGTCTGATTGGCGCGAATTATTTTATCTGGTCGCTTTGTTCCTATTCAATGTGAAATTTTGTCGTTATTAATATTTATGTAATTTATTTTAACAATATTTTAAAAAGAAACGACTAATCTTACATGAAAACTCTTTGATGTATAATCTATATACAGATTACCTGTTTATACGTCACATATATGTATGCAGCTCTTCTTGTCGGTTTCTAATACACTGTAATGTTATTTTTCAACCTGGGCCAGTGTGCCATTGAGGATCTTGTAAACGGCCAGATTGTAGCTATCCAATGAAACTAATGATTTATTCGTATCCTGTAGTCTGACTCGTTGCTCATCATTACAGTAAAAATAATCGTTCAAATTATCTACGGAACATATAACTAATTGTCGCATAGATCTGATGCAGTACCTGCATCTGCCATCCATGCTCAGTTCACTTCGAAGCCTAATCTGGCTACAACCGTTGCTTTTTCCAGAGGCGGCAGCTCTATGGACTGAATTTCACACCTCGCATATCCCCAAATCATCTACAAAAACGAGGGCACTCAATATGTAATGCAACACCTTTTTTTCTGAAAGAAAGTTGATTTTATCCAGGAGTCAAATAAACTATATTATTTCCCACTCGTTTGGCTACAAAAACCTAATTTTCAACATAATCTCCATTCAATGCGACGGACTTACACCACCTTATTTGGAAGGCTTCGGTGCCCGCATGGCACCACTCTACTGGTCGACATCGGACTAACGTCTTGTTGCATCACTAACCTCCCCATCATCCACGTACTGCTTCCTGCACAGTGCATACTTCGTTGGGCGAAACAGACGGAAGCCGGAAGGTGTGAGATCCGTGATGTAGGGTGGATGAGGAAGAACAGTCCAATCACATTTTCTGAACTCCTCCGGGTGCGCATTCTTGTGTGAGGCCCTGCATTGTCGTGGAGAAGGAGAAGTTCGTTTGAATTTTTGTGGCGACGAACACGTTGAAGTCGTTTCTTCAGTTTCATGAGGATAACAGAACACACTTCAGAGTTGACCGTTGCACCATGAGGGAGGACATTGAATAGAAGTCCCAGAAGACCGTCGCCATGACTATACCGGCTGAGAGTGTGGTTTCGATGTTTTTTCTTCGGAGGAACGGTAATGTGGGTTGCCTTTTTGTTTCCGGTTCGAAGTTATGAATCCATGTTTCACTGCCTGTGACTATGTTCAACAAAAAATTGTCACGATCAGTCACAAGCAATTCCGCACAGAGGGTCCTTCGTTGCTCTTTACGGTCTCCTGTTAGGCGGCGAGGAACCCAATGGTCGCACACCTCTGAGTAGCTCAGCTTGCGGACGAGTGGCAGCACTACCAACAGAGAGGTCGAGTTGAGCATTGAGGTGTTTGATTGTGACAGTTCCACACAGTAAATGGAATAACCCCATTAATAAATATAGACTTCGGTCAGAAATCGGTAGCTAAGGTAGAATATTCAAAATTTCTAGGTGTATGCATTGATGAGGGGTTGAACTGGAAAAAACACACTGAGGATTTGCTGAAACGTTTGAGTTATGCTATTAGGGTCATTGCAAATTTTGGCGATATACATCTGAGTAAATTAGCTTACCACGCCTATTTTCATTCTCTGCTTTCGTGTGGCATCATATTCTGGGGTAACTCATCATGAGTAAAAGAGTGTTCATTGCACAAAAGCGTATAATCAGAATAATTGCTGGAGCTCATCCAAGATCATCCTGCAGACACTTATTTCAAGAGCTAGAAATCTTCACTGTAGCCTCACTATATATATATTCACTTATGAAATTTCTTATTAACAATCTGAAAGAATTCAAAAGTAATAGCAGTGTACCTGGCTCCAACACTAGGAGAAAGGATGATCTTCACTACTCAAGGTTAAATCTAACTTTGGCTCTGAAGGGGGTAAATTACGTTGCCACAAAAGTCTTTGGTCACTTACCTAATAGCATCAAAAGTCTGACAGATAGCCATATAGCATTTACAAGGAAATTAAAAGAATTTCTTAATGGCAACTCCTTCTACTCATTAGATGAATTTTTGGATATAGTAAGTGGGTAATTTCCCAACACCCACAAAAAAAAAAATTAAAAATATTGAGTGTCATGTAATATTTTGTCTAATGTAATATCTTGTATAGACACCTTTTATTAACCTGACACGTTCCACATCATTACGAAGTGTCGTATTCATGATCTATGGACCAAGTACTAATCTAATCTAATCTAATCTAGCCATCCATCGTTTCGAATGAGAGTGTCCGCCCGATCCAAAATTGCAGGACTCACAGCTGTGTGCAGCTGGCCCACACGCGGGAGACCGCTGAGGTTTGCGCGGCCTTGCTGTGATGATGAGAGACGCCTCGCCCAACGACTCACCGTGCTTTTGTTCACTGCCAGGTCTCCACAGGCATTCTGCAAGCGCATATTAATATTCGCGATGCTTTGTGTGGTGTCACCGCCAGACACCACACTTGCTAGGTGGTAGCTTAAATCGGCCGCGGTCCATTTAGTACATGTCAGACCCGCGTGTCGCCACTGTGTGATCGCAGACCGAGCGCCACCACAAGGCAGGTCTCGAGATACGGACTAGCACTCGCCCCAGTTGTACGTCGACTTTGCTAGCGACTACACTGACGAAGCCTTTCTCTCATTTGCCGAGAGACAGTTAGAATAGCCTTCAGCTAAGTCAATGGCTACGACCTAGCAAGGCGCCATTGACCATTTTAAGATAGAGTCTCACTTGTATCATCCAGGAATGCTGTATTCACATGAAGAATTAAAAGTTAAGTATAATAGCAGCTACGTATTTTTCTTGTTACCATTCATTAAGTATCCTGTTTCAGACCTCACTCTAGCCTACGTAAGATTACGCATGCCTTTCGGCTACTTCAGTGTGGCGTAGCTGTCTTGTTACGCCACAACAGTTGGCACCGAGTTAACGGAAAGGGTCTTGTTCTTTCTAATTGCTTACATTTATGTGTGTCATGGCTTCGCCACAATCTCCAGATGTACTGGCCGAATTTTATCGCTTGCAGAATCAGCAGATGCAGGCGTTATTGGATGCCCTTGGACAGCTTGTCCAGGGTCAACGTGCCATTCAAACCGATGCGGCAGCTGCCGCTTCACCGCTACCGCAGCCACAACATGCAGTTGCACCGCTGTTTCGCAAGTTTGACCCAACCCAAGAGACATGGACTGAGTGGTCACGCAAGTTTGGATTTCATCTCGCCACCTACAGAATTCAAGGTAACGAGCGGCAGCCTCACTTATTGTCTTGTGTCGGCGTGCAAACGTACCGTGTGATAGTGAAATTGTTTCCCCGATGCGACGTAGCAACTCTGTCCTACGAAGAAATTTTGTCGGCATTGGACGCCTATTTCAAGGAAACAGTTAACGTAGTTGCAAAAAGGTATACTTTCTTTCGTACAAAACGTAAGGCCGGTCAAACTAATAGGGAGTGGGTAGCAACATTGCAAGGCCTTACACGGGATTGTGCTTTTGAGTGTGAATGTGGACTCCCTTATTCAGATACAATGGTACGTGATGCAATAGCACAGAACGTTTCTGATGTTCGCATACGGGAACAGATTTTGAAACTAGTTAATCCCTCCCTTCAGCAAATGATAGACATCTTGGATAGGCAAGACACGCTTGACTTTGCTCAGGACTCATTTGCAACTTCGCCAGCTGTGTGTAACATTAACCGGCCCACCGGGCGCGCTGCGCGGCCCGGTAAACTGCCCTCGCGCACGTCCGCGCAGCTGCCGCCACGCTCTAAACCAGGTGTGCCGCGCCAGCATACAAATGCAGTGAAATCATGCCCGCGGTGTGCTACTAGACATTCGCATGAAAATTGCCCGTCACGCCAAGCTATTTGCTTTTTCTGTAATAAGAAAGGACATGTTCAAAGTGTTTGCCAGAAAAAGCTCAGATCAGACACTCTTAATCATTCCAGGCCCTTTGCTTCGCGCCGGAATCGAACCAAGGACACTCAGGCTCGTGGACCTTCGCCCATGGACATTCATGTAGTTAATTCCACTTCGTCCAGTGCCACTGTCTCTAACTGTGACTGTGTTCGTCCCACGAAAAGTGTGCGTCGACGTCGCCGGAAATCACGTCAATTAGCAAGTGATGCTGTACCTGTATCAGTTCAAATTGCACAAAACAGTCGCTCTTGTCGTCAGCAGGACAATAAACTTTTTGTAGATTTGGACTTAAATGGCAAGGTCATACCATTCCAGCTCGATACCGGAGCTGCAGTTTCATTGCTCAATCACGACACGTACAAACAACTGGGCAAACCTCCGTTGCGTTCCGCAAATGTTAGGCTAACTACATATTCAGGACAGCAGATCCCTGTGTTAGGACAGTGCAGCCTTCTTGCAACATACAAGGGACAAACAAAACTTGTGTCATTTTACGTTCTTCGTTCTTCTACTGCAGTGAACTTGTTTGGTTTAGATTTATTTCAATTGTTTAACATGTCTATTGTAAATCAGGTCCTATCAGTTAATCAGACTGTGCCTTCAGACAGTGTTTCTCGGCTATGTGAAGAATTTGCAGACATTTTTGCACTGGGCTTAGGTTGCGCTAAGAATTATGAAGCACATTTGGAACTGAAAGTCAACGCGCAACCGAAATTTTTCAGAGCGCGCAATGTTCCTCACGCATTGCGTGATGAGGTCGCAAGAACATTACACGATTTAGAATCACAAGGTGTAATTGAACGTGTGCAAACTTCTCTCTGGGCCTCACCCTTAGTAATTTTGCCAAAACCTTCCGGAAAACGGAGACTTTGTGTGGACTTCAAGGCAACAGTGAATCCACAACTCGTGATTGTAACTTTTC
Organism: Schistocerca americana; assembly: GCF_021461395.2. NCBI lineage: Eukaryota > Metazoa > Arthropoda > Insecta > Orthoptera > Acrididae > Schistocerca > Schistocerca americana. The sequence goes on along the minus strand of NC_060119.1, from coordinate 892,348,614 downwards.
CCTTACCCCACCCGGAAGATCTTTTTGATAAACTGTGCCCGGGTAAATACTTTTCGAAGTTGGACCTAGCAGATCCCAGTGGACGCCGAATCCCAGCGCGTCTTGGTGGTTAACACGCATCTTGGTTTGTACCGATTCAAAAGACTGCCATTCGGGTGTGCATCCGCTCCTGCATTGTTTCAGCAATATTTACAAACTGTTTGTGCGTCGGTCCCTACTGCTGCGAACTATCTGGACGATATTGTGATCTCCGGAAAGACAGCCGACGAGCATTTAGCACACCTACGAACATTATTTCAGGTATTGCGACAAAATGGTCTTTGCTTGCGGAAGGACAAATGTGTGTTTTTTGCTTGTGACTTACCATACCTGGGACATGTCATCAATGCCCAAGGCATACATCCGAGTCCAGAGCACCTCCGTGCCATACAAGATTTGCCTTCGCCACAGACTGTGAAGCAGCTACAGAGTGTGTTGGGTAAAATTAACTATTATCATCGCTTTCTGCGCAATGCCTCTTCCATTTCAGCTCCGCTTCATCGATTACGCCGTAAGGGTGTTCCGTTCGTCTGGACGACGGAATGCGAACGCGCCTTTCGCCAGTTGAAATCGGCGTTGCTTTCTAATACTTGCCTTACGCCATTCGATCCCCAGAAACCCCTTTTGTTGATGGTAGATGCATCGGATTTCGGGATCGGTGCTGTGCTTGCGCACAAAGATGGGTCGCATGATCACCCTATTGCCTTTGCGTCCAAATTGCTCTTGTCTGCGCAAAGAAATTACTCACAGATAGAGAAAGAAGCTTTGGCTCTCGTCTTTGGTGTTACAAAGTTCCATGATTTCTTGTATGGTCGTCACTTTACCATTATCACAGACCACAAACCTTTGACTTCGCTTTTTCATCCGACCAAGCCTGTACCTCCACGTACAGCGCAGAAATTCATTCGCTGGTCTATTTTCCTCTCGCAGTACCGCTACGATATCTTGTATCGGTCCACTGCTAAGCACGGAAACGCCGATGCGTTGTCCCGTTTGCCTGTTGCTGAGGATAAAGCATTCGATTCTTTCGAACTTGCTTGCATGTTCATTGACTCGGAAACTGATGAAGTGGTCGAATCGTTTCCGATTGATTTTCGTCGTGTAGCTACAGCCACAGCTGCTGTCCCTGTCCTTGCTACCGTTCTGTGTTTTGTTGCCACGCAATGGCCCTTGTCAAAGTCACGGATCGAGGATCCGTTGGTTCGCCGATTTTTTGCTCATAAGGAGAGACTTTTTGTTCGACGTGGTGTCTTGTTGTTGCGTTCTGATAATGATCAGTCCAGAGTCGTGGTCCCACGTTCGTTACAGTCCTCTGTTTTACGGCTTCTTCACCAAGGACATTGGGGTATAGTGCGAATGAAACAACTTACTCGTCGGCACTGTACTTGGTTCGGAATCGATGCTGCGATTACGAATATGTGTTCTTCTTGCATGGCGTGTGCCGAACACCAATCCGCACCACCGCGGAAAGTCTTTGCATGGCCAAAAGCCACTTCCCCTTGGCAACGCTTGCACATCGATTTTGCTGGTCCATTCTGGAATGCTCGATGGTTGGTTCTGGTAGATGCCTTCAGTAATTTTCCTTTTGTTGTCCGGATGTCTTCCACGACGTCCTCCGCCACCATCCAAGCGTTGTCTGCTATCTTTTGCACTGAAGGTCTTCCGCAGACTATTGTTTCCGACAATGGCCCACAATTCATGTCCGCAGAATTTGTCTTTCTGCCAGGCCAATGGTATTCAACATCTGACATCCGCGCCGTTTTCGCCTCAGTCAAACGGTGCCGTTGAACGATTGGTCCGGACTTTCAAGTCACAGATGTTGAAGTTGAAAGAGTCGCATTCTCGGGAGGACGCGTTGTTGCTCTTTTTGTCATCGTATCGCTCTCAGCCCCGAAATGGTCGCTCGCCGGCTGAGTTGCTCCACGGTCGTCCTCATCGAACCTTGATGTCTTTGCTGCATCCGCCGCATCAGGTTCCTGTGCAGCGGCAGACTCCTGCTTTTGCTCCAGGCGACGTTGTATTTTATCGCAACTATCGAGGTTCACGGCGTTGGCTCGCAGGGCGCATTCTTCGCTGCCTCGGCCGCGCGATGTATTTGGTTTTGGGGGCCTCTGGTGAGGTGCGTCGGCATCTCAATCAGCTGCGCCTCTGTCGTCGCACGGGTTCTGCCGCTCCTCGTCTGCTTTCAGCGACGGTGCTGTCCGGTTAGCGCCCTGGGGACCCATCTACTGGCTCGCCTCATCCCCAGGTGTTACCGACGATGCCTTCCATTTTGCCCCATGGCGACGCGCCGCCGCAGCCGCCGCCGCCGCCGCCTGTTCTCCCGCCGGCGCCGCCCGCATTCGACGCTTCGCTGCAGCCGCCAAGCGCCTCCCTGGGTCACGCGCCGCCGATCGCTTCCCGTGATCAGCTGTCCTCCGCCATGGAACTCTTGCCCGCTCCGGACCACATGACGTCTTCGCGCGTCGGATACCCCGACGCAATTGAGGTCGACCCTTCGGCCCCTCCTGTCTCTCTACGGGCGCATACACCGCATGTTGACGTGCACCCTGGACTAGGTTTTCAGGCGTTTCCTAGATCCCCTCGGACCGAATGGCCGGGTGCGGGTGGCACAGCCTCGCTTGTTAGGCTCCCCACCTCATCGCATACGTCAACATGGGGTCCACCCCACGGCGTGCGGAAGCCTTATAACACGACCGTTCGCCGATTTGCGGGGGAGGAATGTGGTGTCACCGCCAGACACCACACTTGCTAGGTGGTAGCTTAAATCGGCCGCGGTCCATTTAGTACATGTCGGACCCGCGTGTCGCCACTGTGTGATCGCAGACCGAGCGCCACCACAAGGCAGGTCTCGAGATACGGATTAGCACTCGCCCCAGTTGTACGACGACTTTGCTAGCGACTACACTGACGAAGCCTTTCTCTCATATGCCGAGAGACAGTTAGAATAGCCTTCAGCTAAGTCAATGGCTACGACCTAGCAAGGCGCCATTAACCATTTTAAGATAGAGTCTCACTTGTATCATCCAGGAATGCTGTATTCACACGAAGAATTAAAAGTTAAGTATAATAGCAGCTACGTATTTTTCTTGTTGCCATTCATTACGTATCCTGTTTCAGACCTCACTCTAGCCTACGTAAGATTACGCGTGCCTTTCGGCTACTTCAGTGTGGCGTAGCTGTCTTGTTACGCCACAACACTTTGGTTTTCCGCTAAAAGAAACTCAATGATAGCTTTCTACTCGAAAAGCACCTCTGATACAGGCGCCATTTTGAAGGCTACTTATAGTGTCGCCACCTGTCGGAACTTCATGACACTACAGCGACTGGAGCAGGAGTATTCCGCGATGTTCCAAGACAAATTCCACATTTTTTCAATGAAGAAATGTGTTGCATTACTTATTGAACACCCCTTGTATAGAATGAGATTTTCACTCTGCAGCGGGGTGTGGACTGTTGTGAAAATTTCCTGGAAGATTAAATTTGTCTACCGGACCGAGACTCGAACTCGGGACCTTTGCCTTTCGCGGGCAAGTGCTCTACTAACTGAGCTACCCAAGCACGACTCACACCCCGTCCTCGCAGCTTTACTTCCACCAGTACCTCGTCTCCTACTTTCCAAACTTCACAGAAGCTCTTCTGTGAACCTAGCAGAACTAGCACTTGCCCGCAAAAGGCAAAAGTCCCGAGTTCGAGTCTCGGTCCGGCACACAGTTTTAATCTGCTAGGAAAGTTTCATAACAGTGCACACTCCGCTGCAGAGTGAAAATCTCATTCTGGAAACATCCCCCAGGCTGTGGCTAAGCCATGTCTCCGCAATATCCTTTCTTTCAGGAGTGAGGAGTGCTAGTTCTGCAAGGTTCGCAGGAGAGTTTCTGTAAAGTTTGGAAGGTAGGAGACGAGATACTGGCAGAAGTAAAGCTGTGGGGACGGGGCGTGAGTCGTGCTTGGGTAGCTGAGTTGGTAGAGCACTTGCCCGCGAAAGGCAAAGGTCCCGAGTTCGAGTCTCGGTCCGGCACACAGTTTTAATCTGCCAGGAAAGTTTCACCCCTCGTATAATCATGTGTTATATCCTACTACACTGTATCCGCCGGCTAAGTGAAATTTCATTATTTGCTACGATTCCTGGAGTTACAGAGCGTGAATGGAAAGCAAACCTGCACTTGTTGACGAGGACGGCGACGGCGCGGCGGCTGCGCTTCTGCGCCGCGAGGTGCAGCGCGGAGAAGCCGAGCGCGTCGCCGCAGTTGACGTCGAGCCGCGGGCAGCGCGCGAGCAGCTGCACGCAGCGCTCCAGTGCGTCCGCCACCTCTCCAGGTGCCTGTCCCACCAGCTTCAGCACCGCGCCGTGCAGCGCCGTCCGCCCCCCGGCGTCCGTCGCGTTGACGCGCGTCTCCGGATGCGACAGCAGCGCCGCCAGTGCGCCCGGATTGGCCCACCTGCGTGACACGACGAGCGTCGCTTCAACTGTCCAAAAAAGTGCTCTGCGCACTATGGGACTTAACATCTGAGGTCATCAGTCCCCTAGAACTTAGAACTACTTAAACCTAACCAACCTAAGGATATCACACACATCCATGCCCGAGGCAGGATTCGAACCTGCGACCGTAGCGATCGCGCGTTTCCAGTCTGAAGCGCCTAGTACCGCTCGGTCACACCGGCCGGCGAAGTCAACTGTCCACTTCTGCTTACTGTCAGAAAGTGTTTTCCTGTGTTGCTGCACCAGCTCGTAGTGGTTTTCCATAAGTTTAATAAACACGACACATGCACATAACAAAGACTTCAGTTATCAACCATATACACTACTGGCGACTAAAATTGGTACACCAAGAAGAAATGCAGATGATAAACTGGTATTCATTGGACAAATATATTATACTAGAACTGACATGTGATTACATTTTCACGCACTTTTGGTGCATAGATCATGAGAAATCAGTACCCAGGACAACCACCTCTGGCCGTAATAACGGCCTTGATTAGCCTGGGCATTGAGTCAAGCAGAGCTTGGTTGGCGTGTACAGGTACAGCTACCCATGCATCTTCAATACGATACCACAGTTCATCAGGAGTAGTGACTGGCGTATTGTGACGAGCCAGTTGCTCGGCAACCATTGACCAGACGTTTTCAGTTGATGAGAGATCTGGAGAATGTGCTGGCTAGGGCAGCAGTCGAACATTTTCTGTATACAGAAAGGCCCGTACAGGACCTGCAACACGCGGTCGTGCATTATCCTGCTGAAATGTAGGGTTTCGCAGGGATCGCATGAAGGGTAGAGCCACGGGTCGTAACACATCTGAATGTAGCGTCCACTGTTCAAAGTGCCGTCAATGCGGACAAGAGGTGACCGAGACGTGTAACCAATGGCACCCCATACCTTCACGCCCGGTGATGCGCCAGTATGGCGATGACGAATACACGCTACCAATGTGTGTTCACCGCGATGTCGCCAAACACGGATGCGACCATCATGATGCTGTAAACAGAACCTGGATTCATCCGAAAAAATGACGTTTTGCCATTCGTGCACCCAGGTTCGTCGTTGAGTACACCAACGCAGGCGCTCCTGCCTGTGATGCAGCGTCAAGGGTAACCGCAATCATAGTCTCCGAGCTGATAGTCCATGCTGATGCAAACGTCGTAGATCTGTTCGTGCAGATGGTTGTTGTCTTGCAAACATCCCTATCTGTTGACTCAGGGATCGAGACGTGGTTGCACGATCCGTTACAGCCATGCGGATAAGATGCCTGTCGTCTCGACTGCTAGTGATACGAGGCCGTTGGGATCCAGCACGGCGTTCCGTATTACCCTCCTGAACCCACCGATTCCATATTCTGCTAACGGTCATTGGATCTCGACCAACGTGAGCAGCAATGTCGGAAATCGATAAACCGCAATCGCGATAGGCTACAATCCGACCTTTATCAAAGCCGGAAACGTAATGGTACGCATTTCTTCTCCTTACACGAGGCATCACAACAACGTTTCACCAGGCAACGCCGGTCAACTGCTGTTCATGTATGAGAAATCGGTTGGAAACTTTCCTCATGTCAGCACGTTGTAGGCGTCGCCACCGGCACCAACCTTGCGTGAATGCTCTGAAAAGCTAATCATTTGCATATGACAGCATCTTCCTCCTGTTGGTTAAATTTCGCGACTGCTGCACGTCATCTTCGTGGTGTAGCAATTTTAATGGCCAGTAGTGTATTCTCCATCACTATCAACAACAGTCTTCCAACGCTGGGGTAACTTTTCGATTCAGCGGCTGTAGAAATGATATTGAGGCGAAGAACTCATCGAGACGCGTTCGGAGCGCATTTGCCTCAGCAGAGGTAGTTCCTTGAAAACTGTTCCTTAGAGACCAGAAAAGGTGCAAGATCAAGTGAGTATGTGGGTGCGGAATGACTTCCCAACCCAGCACCTGCATAGTGTTTTTGTGAGTTGCTTTTGTCAGTCTAGCGTAAAGCGGGCGAGCGTTATCGTGGGGTACCATCACTTCACGCAGCCCTCCTGGTTGTTGTTCTTGGGCTACGTCTGTAAGACATCTCAGTTGTTGGCAATAAATGTCAGCAGTGATGGTTACACCTCGGGCAAGCAATTCATAGTGCACCACACCGTCGCTGTTCCACCAGATGCATAACATTATCTTTTGTCGATGCGTGCAGGTCTTTGAATGGGTAGCTGCAGCTTCGTTTAGTCTCAACCATTTCTTTCTTTCCCTTACGTCAGCTTAAAGAGGCCAGTTTTCGTTACCAGTAACGATACAGGACAGGAATGTTTGGTGTTGTTCATGGGCCAATTTATGACGAGAAAACAGAGATGCAGATATGCCCACCTGATGATTTTTGTGATTTTTGGACCTTCCCCATTGCGTGCAAACGTATCACGATTGTGGAGTGCTCACAGTTCATCACATATGCCAGTTCCCGAGAACGATGACGTGGATCATTGTGGGTTAATGCGTTCAAACGATCTTCATCAAACCAAGAAGATCTTTCTGTATGTAGAGTGTCACTAAGGTCAAAACAATCCTCCTTAAAACGAGAACACGTTCTTGCCATGCTCTTTCCAGTGTCATTATCTCTGCACATGGCGCATATGTTTCTGCTACCTCCACTGCTGTCATCTCTCTACGGAACTCAAACAGAATAATATGTCGGAAATGTTCCAATTCCCCCATTTGCTACTCCATTTTCCAGCGCTGACAGCTCCACCTACTATCTCCAAATGACAATATGGAACACCAACATGCAAAACAAAAACGCTACGAACTTATCCACCAACCTATATAAGCAGGGCACCTGCAGCTGCTTAAGGCCATGATGAACGAAGACACGGCTGGCAGCTGGTAAAACTTGGTATTTATTGACCACACAACCAGTTTCACGGCTTAGAGCAGCTCATTCCGGTGCAACTCTACATATTTATGAACTGAAATACAACTGTAAACTGTATCGCAAATTTGCGCTATCTATAAGATTCTTTGAAGACTTACTCTCACAAAAATTATTACATTAATCTATTATACATCAACCCAACGTTCTCAGTCAAGGTACTGCCGTTGTGTGAATACTGTCAGTATTTCGAAAACTAGACGAACGAAGGATAATTGACAAGTTGGTCCATGTAACATTCTTTAACAATATTGCTGGATAGATCGAATCTATATACTGGTCATTCTTTGCACGTGCAAGTATATATAAGAAAATCAAACATTACTCATGGTTAAATCCACTTTCGAAGGTGCTGCTCATAACATAGTTAACGGTGGAAATAGTGCAAGACAGTAGTACTAAGCAAGACAACCTAGGCACTCTTAATTAAAATAGAGAATGGGAAACGAAGGGAAGAAATGGTTGGGAATTCGTAACTTCCAATAGCACAGGGCGTTGTGGTAAGTTATTATGGTGATGCAACGGACAAAGTTGAAAATTTTTGCTGGACTGGGACTCGGCCCCAGGTTTACTGTTTCTCATGAGGGGTTGCCTTAACCGTTTCGGCCGTCTGCACATGGTCCCTGACCAACTCAAATTTCCAACTTATTGCACGCTGCAACGCAGCGTCCGTCGTTCATTAACGTGCATACACAGGATTAAAAAAAAGGATAGTGGTCGTGGTGATAGGTTTTAACTTGCGTGAGTGAGTGAATTAGGCTGGGGGTGTTTTTGTTATAATTGGGGGGAGTGGGATGTCCTTAGTTGTACGCGCGCGCGCGCGCGCGCGCGTGTGTGTGTGTGTGTGTGTGTGTGTATGTATTTGGAGACAAAACATGTCCCAACTTCTGTGTGCACGGATAATGCTACTTTACTATGGTATTGTGGTGGGTGATCATGATTGGATATTTTGGCTGGTTATGTGATACTGTTTTTATTGCTAGTCATCTGCTACGTGTTTTATTACTTTAAATAACGCTGGTTGCTAATGTTTCTTCGGTCATTTCTTATATGTTTCTTTTCTGCGATTGCCTGTTGACTTTGGAAGTTTTCTTGTAGTGTCAGGAGATGTTTTTGTTACTAAATATGTTTATTTCGACCTCTGTTTCTATTGTGATTAGGTGGTGGTTTCCTAGTCAGAGGATGTTCTGCAAATGTTGAATTGCTGGTGCCTCATTTTCATGCTTTTGATGTTCTTTATAACTTATTTTTAAAGTTCTGCTGGTCTGTCATAAGCACAGAACATTACAGCAGTTGCACTGAAGTCTGTAAATGCCAGATTTTTAAACATACGTGAGTGTCATCCTGTTCTGCATTGATTTATTACTTTGGTTAGCTATTTTAACCCTTGCTTCTTTATTTTAACCCTTGCTTCTAATGTTACCAATTCTATGTGAAGTTTGTTTCTTTATGTGGGTGTGTACCAGCCTGACTGTTCAGTTTCAGTGTTGTGTCCTTGTGTAGTAGTGGCTTTGTTGTTTTGTGTGTTGGTGTTGAGTTTGTGGGTCCGTGGATTTGCGTTGTGTTTTGCTTTACTTGTTTAGCTTTTTTTGTGTCTTTCTGGATATTATTATTTAATTTCGTAACTAAAGATTCATGGTATTCATTGTTTTTTGCTATCTGCGTTATTGTGTCTAGCCCGTCATTGTAGCTGTGTTTGTCTAATGTCACTGCATTTGATCTGAGGATCATGTGTCTGACTGCTACCTCTTTTAGAAACTGTGGGTAGTTTGATCACTGATGTAGTATTGTGCCTATTGTGGTGGCTTTTCTGCATAAATTATAAGTGTGTTAAAGGAAGTTCATTTGCTTTGGTTGTGTTTCTCTAAAGCGAACTTTACAGTTTTGTGTAGTGTGTTTATCTGCGTGTGTAGTTGTTCTATCATCATTTCTGGTGTATCTACCAAATGTGTACATTCACCAGTATAGTAGATTGTTTTTTGCTGGTACTATTTTCTGAAGCATTCTTTCTTCTATTTTGTTAATGGAGATACTTCCTAAGTTTTGTGAAAATGGGATCCCATTGACAATCGTCCTCTTGTAAGTAAAAGAATATTTATTAAATTTAAAGTGGATGTTTTGGTCAGTAATAAAGTGTAGGAGTGTGCTTGTCTCTGAGATGTGTTCTAGTATAAACTGTAAGTTTCAAGGCCCCATTCTGTTATCTTAATTGCTTCTTTGACTGGGATTGTGGAGTACATGTTCTCTACATAAACTGAGATCAAAATAACTGTATCCAAAATATACATATATCTTATGTGGCAAACATATTTGCAAGGAAAACCATTTTGTTACAATGGCACTGAAGATGCTTTGAATAAAGCAAAGCTTCTATGGTCTAAATAAGACTACTACGACAGCCACAAAAGAAAATACATAACCTGATTTACTTGTGTAACTGTCAACGCATAAAGAATCCCTAACAGCAATCAAGCATTTTCCAGGGGTTTCTTCCTCTTAAGTACCAAAGTATCCACCTCAAGCTACATCAGACGAGTCACTACCTCAGTTTAAATAAATGTTTTAAATCTAATAAGCTAGTGCCTAAGTACATAGGTAGCCTACCAACTACTGTTTTTGTTGTTGTGGTCCTCACTGAGAAGATTGGTTTGATGCCACTCTCCATGCTTCTCTATCCTGTGCAAGCATTTTCATCTCCAAATAACTACTGCAACCTACATCCTTCAGAATCTACTTACTGTAGTCACCTCTTGCTCTCCCTTCACAATTTTTACCCTCCCCTCCCCCCACGCTTCTCTCCGATACTAAATTGATGATCCCTTGATATCTAGAATGTGTACTATTAACTGATCCCATTTTCTAGTCATGTTGGGCACAAATTTCTTTTCTCTGTCATTATATTCAGCACCTACTCATTAGTTAAATGATCCACCCACCTAATCTTCACCATTATTCTGTTGCACCACATTTCTTATCTAATTTTTTTTAGCATCCATGTTTCACTTCCATACATGGCTACAATCAAATATTTCCCAAATTTTGAATCTATATTCGACGTTAAAAATTTATTTTCATCAGAAAAGCTTTACTTGCTCACATTTTATATCCTGTCTACTTTGGCCATCATCTGTTATTTTTCTGCCCAATAACAAACTCATCTACTACTTTTATTTTCCTAATCCAATTTCCTCTTTTTAATTCAGCTACGTTCCATTATCCCTGTTTCGCTTTTGTTGATATTCATATAATATCCTCCTCTCAAGACACTGTCAGTTCCGTTAAAATGCTCTTTCAAGTCTTTTCCTGAATCTGATAGAATTACAATGTCACTGACAAACCTCAAAGTCTTTATTTCTTCTCCCTGAACTATAATTCCTATGCCACATTTTTCTTTGGTTTCCTTTATTACTTGCTCAATGTACGAACGCTGTGGATTGGCTAAAATCCTTCTCACTCCGTTCTCAACCACTGTTTCCCTTTCATGTTCTCATCTCTTATAACTGCCGTCTGATACTGAACGAGTTGTAGATAGCTTTTCGTTCCCTGCTTTTTACCCCTACTACCATCAGAATTTCAAACAGAGCGTTCCAGTCAACACTGACAAAAGCTTTCTCTAATTCCTACCTACCATTTAGTTAATGGTGAGTATAGCTTGTATGAACATGCAGTCAAAAGATTAGATTAGATGATGATGGCGACATGTATGATCGCCGAAATATTGTGCCCGTTGGACACTATAGACCGGCAGCACACCCGTGGATATTTTGATTAGATTAGATTAGATTAGATTAATACTAGTTCCATGGATCATGAATACGATATTTCGTAATGATGTGGAACGGAACCCCAGCTTTGTATACACTACTGGCCATTAAAATTGCTAAACCACGAAGATGACGTGTTACAGACGCGAAATTTAACCGACAGGAAGAAGATGCTGTGATATGCGAATGATTAGCTTTTCAGAGCATTCACACAAAGTTGGCACCGGTGGCGACACCTACGACGTGCTGACATGAGCAAAGTTTCCACCCGATTTCTCATACACAAACAGCAGTTGACCGACGTTGCCTGGTGAAACGTTGTTGTGATGCCTCGTGTAAGGAGGAGAAATGCATACCACCACGTTTCCGACTTTGATAAAGGTCGGATTGTAGCCTATCGCGATTACGGTTTATCGTATCGCGACATGGCTGCTCGCGTTGGTCGAGGTCCAATGACTGTTAGCAGAATATAGAATCGCTGCGTTCAGGAGGGTAATACGGAATGCCGTGCTGCATCCCAACGGCCTCGTATCACTAGCAGTCGAGATGACAGGCATCTTATCTGCATGGCTGTAACGGATCGTGCAGCTACGTCTCGATTCGTGAGTCAACAGATGGGGACGTTTGCAAGACAACAACCATCTGCACGAACAGTTCGACGACGTTTGCAGCAGCATAGACTATCGGCTCGGAGACAATGGCTGCAGTTACCCTTGAGCTGCATCACAGACAGGAGCGCCTGCAATGGTGTACTCAACGACGAACCTGGGTGCACGAATAGCAAACCGTCATTTTTTCGGGTGAATCCAGGTTCTGTTTACAGTATCATGATGGTCGCATCCGTGTTTGGCGACATCGCAGTGAACGCACATTGGAAGGGTGTTTCGTCATCGCCATACTGGCTTATCACCCGCCGTGATGGTATGGGGTGCCATTGGTTACACGTCTCGGTCATCTCTTGCCGCATTGACGGCACTTTGAACAGTGGACGTTACATTTCAGATGTGTTACGACCCGTGGCTCTACTCTTCATTCGATCCCTGCGAAACCCTACATTTCAGCAGGATAATGCATAGCCGCATGTTACAGGCCCTGTACAGGCCTTTCTGGATACAGAAAATGTTCGACTGCTGCCCTGGCCAGCACATTCTCCAGATCCCTCACCAAATGAAAACGTCTGGTGAATGGTGGCCGAGCAACTGGCTCGTCACAATATGCCAGTCACTACTCCTGATGAACTGTGGCATCGTGTTGAAGCTGCATGGGCAGCTCTACCTGTACATGCCATCCAAGCTCTGTTTGAATCAATGCCCAGGCGTATGAAGGCCGTTATTACGGCCAGAGGTGGTTGTTCTGGGTACTGATTTCTCAGGATCTATGCACCCAAATTTCGTGAAAATGTAATATGTCAGTTGTAGTATAATATATTTGTCCAATGAATACCCGTTTATCATCTGCATTTCTTCTTGGTGTAGCAATTTTAATGGCCAGGAGTGTAGTTTTGGATGACACCAGCCTTGACCCACGCAGGTGAGTTTGCAAACCATCAGAGATCACTGCTCGAATAAACGTACTATTGGATATGGTTGTACAGTACTTGAATTAAGTGGATGAGTAGAATAGAGAGTTTGTGTAAGTTTTGTACGGCACCGGTAATGAACCCTGAGGCACTCACCTGGCAGCAAAGTGTACTGGCTGTGGCACAGGGCTGTCGACGTTGGGCCTGGCGCCGCTGTCGAGCAGCTGCCGCACAAAGCACACTGGTACGTCGGGGTGCCGGCAGGCCAGCTCCAGGCACGTGCAGCCCCCAACAGCTTCATACTGCTCGTTGGGCCGTACATCGCGACTCTGCAGCAGACTGCAGAAGGCCCCGAAATCCTTCGCGAAGAGCGCCGCCACCAGCGGCGGGAGCCCAGTGCTGTTCTCTTCTCCCAGCCAACCCACTGGCTCCTCTTTCTGGGGACGGCTGTGGTCAACGATTCACACACACGAAATTAGGCAAAATACAATACTCCTGGGTTAGAATTGGCATCGGAGGCATGCCTTCGACATTGTACAATAATATGCTCTTGAAGGACCAGTTCATGCAAAGTACTTATAGCGTCCCCAGTGGTATATTACGAAAATACTTAAAAAACAGTATTTATAAAGAAGAGACATTTAAAATTTGAATAATAAGTGGACACTAGCCGCTCAGGCGAACATAAATTTTTCTCCGTATTATAATAATTTCTCTGTGTAAGTTTCGAGGGCAAAGAAATATAACAAAATGATCTAAAGAGACTGCAAGATACGCTCTTTTGCCAATTTTTTAGTCGTCTTCACTTCTTCTCTTGTCTTGGTTGCGTGTAGACGGACATCTTGCGAGTGCTGGCAAATGTAAGCATATTTGTGCTAATTAAGCAGATAATATAGTGATTTAATATTATTGTGCACTTTTAATTTGTAAGAGGTGATCCCGATTTCATATCAGCCTTCCTTGAATTAACCTGCATTCAAGTAATTTACAGTTCAACAATCGCAGCGGCCGATGCAGCCAACGACACCATTACGTGGCGATATTAACTTATAAAAAAAAATTTGCGGAAGCGAAAAACTCGCCCGCTATTAACATAATATCCATTTTTCTCCACAGCCGAACGAAGTTGCAGAAATACGTAGCTTTAAGATTCTTATTTTCAGTACCATAGCCGAGAGCCAGAGCCAGGACTCCGACTACAATGCAATGGTTAACGGAGGTAAGAAAAAATACTCTCGCGGGTGTGTGGGCAACAATTGTAATTAATAACTAAAGATTTTTTGTTTTAAAGTGAACTGACTAGCCGAGGAAATTAATATGAAAAGTTTATTGCATTGTTCAACTTATATCCTCATGTTTTAAGATTCAGCGAGTCTAACATTCATTAACGTAACAAATAATTTAAGATTAATATTGTTAAAAAGGAGAACATCACAGAAGCATTTAATCGTAAATCAAAATTGAATGAAATATCATTTTTATTAAGGCCCACCACGTAAGTCGGTAACAATCAAAATAATAATAATAATAATACACTCCTGGAAATGGAAAAAAGAACACATTGACACCGGTGTGTCAGACCCACCATACTTGCTCCGGACACTGCGAGAGGGCTGTACAAGCAATGATCACACGCACGGCACAGCGGACACACCAGGAACCGCGGTGTTGGCCGTCGAATGGCGCTAGCTGCGCAGCATTTGTGCACCGCCGCCGTCAGTGTCAGCCAGTTTGCCGTGGCATACGGAGCTCCATCGCAGTCTTTAACACTGGTAGCATGCCGCGACAGCGTGGACGTGAACCGTATGTGCAGTTGACGGACTTTGAGCGAGGGCGTATAGTGGGCATGCGGGAGGCCGGGTGGACGTACCGCCGAATTGCTCAACACGTGGGGCGTGAGGTCTCCACAGTACATCGATGTTCTCGCCAGTGGTCGGCGGAAGGTGCACGTGCCCGTCGACCTGGGACCGGACCGCAGCGACGCACGGATGCACGCCAAGACCGTAGGATCCTACGCAGTGCCGTAGGGGACCGCACCGCCACTTCCCAGCAAATTAGGGACACTGTTGCTCCTGGGGTATCGGCGAGGACCATTCGCAACCGGCTCCATGAAGCTGGGTTACGGTCCCGCACACCGTTAGGCCGTCTTCCGCTCACGCCCCAACATCGTGCAGCCCGCCTCCAGTGGTGTCGCGACAGGCGTGAATGGAGGGACGAATGGAGACGTGTCGTCTTCAGCGATGAGAGTCGCTTCTGCCTTGGTGCCAATGATGGTCATATGCGTGTTTGGCGCCGTGCAGGTGAGCGCCACAATCAGGACTGCATACGACCGAGGCACACAGGGCCAACACCCGGCATCATGGTGTGGGGAGCGATCTCCTACACTGGCCGTACACCACTGGTGATCGTCGAGGGGACACTGAATAGTGCACGGTACATCCAAACCGTCATCGAACCCATCGTTCTACCATTCCTAGACCGGCAGGGGAACTTGCTGTTCCAACAGGACAATGCACGTCCGCATGTATCCCGTGCCACCCAACGTGCTCTAGAAGGTGTAAGTCAACTACCCTGGCCAGCAAGATCTCCGGATCTGTCCCCCATTGAGCATGTTTGGGATTGGATGAAGCGTCGTCTCACGCGGTCTGCACGTCCAGCACGAACGCTGGTCCAACTGAGGCGCCAGGTGGAAATGGCATGGCAAGCCGTTCCACAGGACTACATCCATCATCTCTACGATCGTCTCCATGGGAGAATAGCAGCCTGCATTGCTGCGAAAGGTGGATATACACTGTACTAGTGCCGACATTGTGCATGCTCTGTTGCCTGTCTCTATGTGCCTGTGGTTCTGTCAGTGTGATCATGTGATGTATCTGACCCCAGGAATGTGTCAATAAAGTTTCCCCTTCCTGGGACAATGAATTCACGGTGTTCTTATTTCAATTTCCAGGAGTGTATATTAAATTACGACGTCCGACGGACGCGAGACAGTGTAGACATCCTACCGGCGCTCGACAGAGCATTTCAATTTCAGGTTGCAAATATCTCTACTTTTCTGGAACACTGAGGATAGTTGTGACTGTCATGTGTCGTCGAAAAGGTGTTCAGGACTTAGCCTGGGTTTCGTCCAATGTGGACGGGGAGTCAGTGTTAGGACTTTGTCATCGGCTGACGTGCATCGATTGAGCGAGCCACGATAGTAGTGAGCTGGCAGAAACGATTTCAGAGAACTGTTTTCAGTGTCAAGGACTGTAAAGTAATAAGTGAATTTATCGATGGCGTGATTTGTGAAAGTTACCATAGAGTAAATTGCTATCTCGGTGGTTCAATGGTAAAGGGACAAACTTCGAGGATGGTTAGCACTACTACGAACAACCATGTAAAACATGCCTTCCACCTGATGATAATTAACCATCAAAAAGTGTAGTGAATGAAATAAAACTTCGTGATTGGCACACAATTATATATTTCTTCTCATTCCATTTTTATGCAAAGTATTTCGACGAAAGATCCAATCGTCATCACGTGAAGCGAACTGTGTTGTTATGTGTAAAGTAATCAGCTCAGCTGAATAACCCAAAGCACACCATTAATCAGTAACATCGAGAAAAATTGAGATATCACATCAGCTTTATGTCCAGCAAGGTATTCAGCACTGCGTCTTTGGTGTTTTAAGATGTAGAGAATCGCTACAAGCAGAGTAACATTGTCAATGAGAACTTGAGGTGTTCACAGATAGTGCATTCAGTGAGACAAATTGCCCTTGAAAGGCAAGAACGCTGGTTTAAGTCCTCTCAAGTATAGTGTCAACAAGTCACGAAGTTTCTTTGCAGGTTCAAATGGCTCTGTGCACTATGGAACTTAACATCTGAGGTCATCGGTCCCCTAGAACTTAGAACTACTTAAACCTAACTAACCTAAGGACATCACACACATCCATGCCCGAGGCAGGTTTCGAACCTGCGACCGTAGTGGCCGCGCGGTTCCAGACTGAAGTGCCTAGAACCGCTCGGCCACACCGGCCGGCTTTCTATGCAGGGTACACTACACTGCACAGTGAAAAGATCCTAATGATAATGTAGGATTATTCAGCTCTAAAACCAGTGTTACAGTTGTGGCCACCGAGCAGAATTTCCTTTTCACTATATCTGTTAGTAAAAATAATGTAAGGGCTCCGGGCTATAGTGCTCGAGTTAGTGCGTTGACGAAAATTCCAAGACAGACAGACACCAGAAATATTCCGTACAGATTATGGCTTTCAGCAGCTTTAAAACAGGCGGTTTTCAAGAAACAAATGAAGAAAGATATTAAAGATATTCCAATGTGAAGCTATAACCAACAGTTCTACTTTACTGAAGTGCAAGGAAATGCAAGTGATCCTCTAGCTTTGGCTCACTGATGTCGGCGCTTAATTCAAAACATATGGCGATCGCAAAATGTGCTGCGAGCCCCGTCTCCCCTGTTGCTGAAGAGAACCAGCAGTTATTACTTGGTGTGATTTACAGACCTTGAATTTATGCAATGAAAAGCACAAAAATATCAAGAGAGGACTGAATATCACTAGTAATGGAAGTATTAGAAAACGCAGAGGACGACAGTCACATGTGATGGATGGAACTTTGCATGCCAAACAGTATGGAAGCTGGCGTGAAAGCCTACAGAGTGAAAGAGGCCACATTTCTTGAGTTCACCTCCGGACTTTGAATGGCACGAAACGAATATATTAATTACGCAACTTGATTTTTCTCAATATGATAAAGCTTTATGATTGTTCCTCATAGATATTCAACATAGTGTAGTTGTCCAGACAATTATTCTGAATGTTAAACTTAGGTGCAACTTACAAACTTATACAACTTATATAAAATAAACTTACATAGAATTCTCTAGAAACAGTTCTTGTTTTTAGTAACTCGGTTGCGGTAAAATAATTTTAATGTAAAATATATTTGAATTTACATACAAATACTATCAAACTAAGATTAATTTGTGGTAACGTAGCATTTTAATTTACGATGCTGAAATATGACAGCGTATATAATAATAGAGAGGGTATAAACAGGGATGTAGTCTTTGGCCTCTACTGTTCCATCTGTCACACGTATTAAAGAAGCAATGGTGGAAATAAAAAGGAAGTTCAAGAGCGGCATAAACTCAGAGTGAAATTATACCAATGACCAGATAAACTGATGACATTGGTATATCAGTGAAATAGAGGAAGAATCGCAGGACCTGTTGAATGGAATGAACAGTCTAATGTGAGAACACACTATGGACTGAGAGTAAACCTGAGGAAGATGAAAATAATAAAAATAATAAATAATCAAAACTGGGGATCATAAAGTACACGAAGTGAAGGAATTCTGCTACCTTGGAAGCAAAATACCACATGACAGGCGAAACAAAGAGGGCATAAAAAGCAGACTTGCAGAGGCAAAGAGGGCACTCCTAGACAAAAGAAGTCAATCAGTATCAAACACCGACCTTACCTTGAGGAAGAAATGCTTGAGGATGTATGTCTGGAACACGGGACAGTACTGAAGAGAATCATGGACTATGGAAAAAAACTGGAAACGAAAAGAACAGAAGCGCTTGCAGAAATATGATGCAAGTTAGCTGGGGTGATAAGACAAGGAATGAGGAGATTTTCTGTTGAATTGGCGAGGGGAGAAACGTGTGGAAAACAATGGGAAGAGACAAGATGACATGACATGTGTTAATACGTCAAGGAATAAGCTGCGTGTTAGTTAAGGGTGCAGTAGAGGTTTAAACTGTAGCGGAAGACAGAGATTGCAATGAAATGTTAAGGACGGTGGATGCAAATGATACTCTGTGATGAAGTGGTTGACACACGAGAGGAATTCATGCTGGACAGCATCAAACCAGTCAGATAATGATGACTCATTGTATGTATAGGGAATCCCAAGAGGAATGGTCAGTCTTCAGGGACATGGCACGAACTATCATTCGAAGCAAAAAAGGTCTAATAAACATGGGTTCTTAAATGCATACCTTAAGAGCTGTGAGCACTTCTTCGTCTTCGATAGTGTGAAACAAATTTATTCTACTGCAAGCTCTTTGATATCCATATTTGAGAGGCGATAGAAAAAAAAATGTCCAGTAAACATGGGCTCTCAAGTGCATACCTTAAGAGCTATGAATACTTTTTCGTCTTCACTACTATGAAATACATCTCTTCTACTGAAGAAGTGCCCTTAGCTCTTAAAGTATGCATCTGAGAGCCCATTTGTACTAGACTTTTTTTGCTTCGAATAAATGTTTGTGTCATTCTTCCTACGACACCCTACATGATATGTATATAATACATGCTTGCCACACAGGTAACACTGGTTACCGTCAGATCACCAATGTTAAGTGCTTTCGGTTGGATAAATGACCCTCGGCGTCTGTCGAGCAGAGGTGTTACTTGGTTGAGAAGCTGAAAGTTGCCAAGAGAGGAGTGTGCTGACCACACGACCCTCCATATCAGCATCCAATGACGCCTGTCGACTGAGGATGACACAGCGGTCAGTCGGTACCGTTAGACATTCAGAGTGCTGTTAGGTTTTATGTAGATGGGAATGGTCTTGCGGAGCTGCGGGCTGGTGAACTCTCAAAGCCCACTAGACAGCCAGTCCAGCAGTCTCAGTGTGCTCTCCTGCCAGAAGCTGCACAAGACATGGCCTGAGCCATATGAACAAATGACTAGCGACAAGTATCTTGCCACAGAAAAACGCCGCCCCTGGGTACAAGCTGCCGGTCACCTGATAGAATGGCACAGGCGATAGTCTACGGTACAACTAAACTGCCGCTGGCGTTCCGACTTCCAACAGTCCAACGACGTACCACTATGTAACGTCAGTTATCTGACAACCAAAGTAAGACTGTCCTCAGAATCTAGCAGCTTAATCGCCCTGAAGAGGTTTACTGAATAGACAGTCGAAACATGGAGTATATAATTACTTTAGTGTTTCTAGGGGTACGTCTTTGACTCACAATCAAAACGTCCTCGGCTCCAGGTTCGAAACCCCGTTGGTGGCCGAAGACTTCCAGCATAAGGAGTCACTCTCATTCTGCCAACGGCCTTGTAAAAGGGGGTGGAGGAGCGAACAGAGATTCAGGGCACTCTCTTGCCTTTGGCGTGGGAAGCTGCCACTAAAAGCGGAAGAATCAACAATGATGAACGGCATGAGGATGCAGAAGGCAGTGGTTCAAATGGTTCAAATGGCTCTGAGCACTATGGGACTTAACATCTGTGGTCATCAGTCCCCTAGAACTTAGAACTACTTAAACCTAACTAACCTAAGGACATCACACACATCCATGCCCGAGGCAGCATTCGAACCTGCGACCGTAGCAGTCGTGCGGTTCCGGACTGAGCGCCTTAACCGCGAGACCACCGCGGAAGGCAGTGGAAACTAATTGCATTAAAGACACGTAACGTGTATCCATAGGACATGTGGCCTGTAATTGAAAAAGTGTCATGATGATCTCTCCATTGGCAAAAGCTTCCGGAATAGTCTTCCATTCGGATCTCTGGGAGGGACTGACAAGGGGGAGGTGACCATGAGAAAAAGATTGAATAATCAACAAAAGGATAACGTTTTACGAATCGGGGCGTGGAATGTGAAGATTGAATGTGGTAGGAAAGCTAGAAAATCTGAAAAGAGAAATGGAAATGCTCAATCTAGATATAGTAGGTGTCAGTGAAGTGAAATGGGAAGAAGATAAGGATTTCTGGTCAGGTGAGTATAGGGTAATATCAACAGCAACGGAAAATGGTATTACGGGAGTGGGATTCGTTATGAAAAGGAAGGTAGGGCAGAAAGTGTGTTACTGTGAACAGTTCAGTGATAGGGTTATTCTTGTCAGAATCGACAGCAAACCAACACCGACAACTATAGTTCAGGTATACATGGCAATGTCGCAAGCTGAAGATGAAGAGATAAAGTATATGAGGGAGATGGAAGTCGAGTAGTCATGGGTGACTGGAATGCAGTTGTAGGAGAAGGAGTAGAAGAAAGGTTACAGGAGAATGTGAGCTGGGGACAGGGAATGAGAAAGGAGACAGACTAACTGATTTCTGCAATAAATTTCAACTAGTAAGCAAATACTCTGTTCAAGACTCACAAGAGAAGGAGGTATATTTGGAAAACGCCGGGTGATAGGGAAGATGTCAGTTAGATTGCATGATGGTCAGACAGAGATTCCGAAATCAGATTCTGGATTTTAAGGCGTACCCAGGAGCAGATGTAGACTCAGATCACAATATAGTAGTGATGAAGTTAAACAGAGTAGTCAGGAAGAATCAATACGCAAAGAAGTGGGATATGGAAGTACGAAGGAATGACGAGATACGCTTCCAGTTCTCTAAGGCTGCCGATGTAGCAATAGAGAGTAGTCCAGTAGGCAGTACAATTGAAGAGTAATGGAAATCTCTAAAAAGGGCAATCACAGAAGGTGGAAATAAAAAATAGCTACAAAGAAGGTAGCTGTAAAGAAGCAATGGGTAACAGAATAAATACTTCAGCTGATCGATGAAAGAAGGAAGTACACGAATGTTCAGAGAAATTCAGGAATACAGAAATACAAGAAGCTGAGGAATGTAATAAATGGGAGGTGAAGGAAACTAAGACTAAATGACTGCATGAAAAATGTGAAGAAATCGAAAAATGACTCAGCATATAGGAAAGTCAAAACAACCTTCAGTGAAATTAAAAGCAAGGGTGGTAACATTACGCGTACAACCGGAATTCCATTGGTAAATGCAGAGGAGAGAGCGGATAGGTGAAAAGAGTACACTGAAGGTGTCTATGAGGGGGAAGATTTGTCTGATGTGATAGAAGAAGAAACAGGAGTCGATTTAGAAGAGATAGGGGATCCACTATTAGAATCAGAATTTATTAGAGCTTTGGAGGGCTTAAGATCAAATATCGCAGAAGGGATCGATAAAATTCCATCGGAATTTCTAAAAGCATTAGGAGAAGTGGAAACTAAACGACAATTCACGTTGGTGTGTAGAATGTATGAGTCTGGCAATATACCGTCTCACTTTCGGAAAAATATCATACACACAATTCCGAAGACTGTAAGAGATGAAAAGTGCGAGAATTATCGCACGATCAGCTTAACAGCTCACTCATCCAAGTTAATGACCAGAATAATATACTGAAGAATGTAAAAGAAAGTTGAGGATGTGTTATATGACCATCAGTTTGGCTTTAACAAAGGTAAAGGCACCAGAGAGGTCATAGTGACGTTGCGGTTGATAATGGAAGCATGACAAAAGAAAAATCAAGACATGTTCATAGGATCTATAGACCTAGAAAAAGCGTTCGACAATGTAAAATGGTGCAAGATGTTCGAAATTCTGAGAATAATAGGGTAAGATATAGGGAGAGACGGGTATGTATAAGAACCAAGAGGGAATAATAAGAGCGAACGACAAAGGACGAAATGCTCGGTTTAAAAAGGATGTAAGACAGGGATGTAGTCTTTCAACCCTCTGTTCAATCTTTACATTGAAGAAGCAATGATGGAAATAAAAGAAAGGTTCAGGAGTGGAATTAAAATACAAGGTGAAAGGTATCAATGATACGATTCGCTAATGACATTGCTATCCTGAGTGAAAGTGAAGAAGAATTACATGATTTGCTGAATGGAATGGACAACCTAATGAGTTCGGTATATGGACTGAGAGTAAATCGAAGAAAGGCAAAGTAATGAGAATCAGCAGAAATGGGAACAGCGAGAAACTTAACGACAAGATTGATGGTCACGAATTACATTAAGTTAGGAATTTTGCTACCTAGGCAACAAAATAGCCAATGACAGTCAGAGCAAGGAGGACATCAAAAGCACACTAGCTCTAGCAAAATGGGCATTCCTGGCCAAGTACCACGGGTAGGCCTTAATTTGAGGAGGAAATTTCTGAGAATATGCGTTTGGAGCACAGCATTGTATGGTACTAAAACATGGACTGTGGGAAAACCGGAACAGAAGAGAATCGAAGTATTTGAGATTTTGTGCTCCAGACGGATGTTGAAAATTACACTACTAACGGTTAAAATTGCTACAGCACGAACATGACGTGCTACAGACGCGAAATTTAATCGACAGGAAGAAGATGCTGTAACATGCAAATGATTAGCTTTTCAGAGCATTCACACAAGGTTGGTGCCGGTGGCGACACCAACAACGTGCTGACATGAGGAAAGTTTTCAATCGATTTCTCATAAACAAACAGCAGTTGACCGGCGTTGCCTGGTGAAACGTTGTTGTGATGCCTCATGTAAGGAGGAGAAATGCGTACCATCACGTTTCCGACTTGGATAAATATCGTATTTTAGCCTATCGCGATTGCGGTTTAATGTATTACGACATTGCTGCTCGCTTTGGTCGAGATCCAATGACTGTTAGCAGAATATGGAATCGGTGGGTTCAGGAAGGTAATACGGAACGCCGTGCTAGATCCCAACGGCCTCGAATCACTAGCAGTCGAGATGACAGGCATCTTGTCCGCATGGCTGTAGCGGATCGTGCAGACACGTCTCGATCCCTGAGTCAACAGATGGGGACGTTTGCAAGACAAAAACCATCTGCACGAACAGTTCGACGACGTTTGCAGCAGCATGGACTATCAGCTCGGAGACCAAGGCTGCGGTTACCCTTGACGCTGCATCACAGACAGGAGCTGCCGATGGTGTTCTCAACGACGAACCTGGGCGCACGAATTGCAAAACGTCATTTTTTCGGATGAATCCAGGTGCTGTTTACAGCATCATGATGGTCGCATCCGTGTTTGGCGACATCGCGGTGAACGCACATTGGAAGGGTGTATTCATCATCGCCATAATGGCGCATCAGCCGGTGTAATGGTATGAGGTGTCACTGGTTACACATCTCGGTCACGTGTTACGACCCGTGGCTCTACCCTTTATTCGATCGCTGCGAAACCCTACGTTTCAGCAGGATAATGTACGACCGCATGCTGCAGGTCCTGTTCGGGCCTTTCTGGATACAGAAAATGTTCGACTGCTGCCCTGGCCAGCACATTCTCCAGATCTCTCACCAATTGAAAACGTCTGGTCAATGGTGGCCGAGCAACTGGCTCGTCAGAATTCGCCAGTCACTACTCTTGATGAACTGTGGTATCGTGTTGAAGCTGCACGGGCAGCTGTACCTGTACACGCCATGCAAGCTCTGACTCAATGCCCAGGCGTATGAAGGCCGTTATTACGGCCAGAGGTGGTGGTTCTGGGTACTGATTTCTCAAGATCTATGCTCCCAAATTGCGTGAAAATGTAATCACATGTAATATATTTGTCCAATGAATCCCCGTTTATCATCTGCATTTCTTCTTGGTTTAGCAGTTTTAATGGCCAGTAGTGTAGGTGGACTTATAAGATAAGAAACGTGGAGGTTTTGCGCAGAATCGGAGAGGAAAGGAATATGTGGGAAAGGCCGACAAGGAGAATGGGCAGGATGATAGGACATCTGTTAAGACATCAGGGAATGACTTCCATGGTTCTAGAGGGAGCTGTAGAGGGCAAACACTGCCAGTTGCAAGTGCTACTCTGAGATGAAGAGGTTGGTACAAGAGAGAAAATCGTGGCAGGGGACCGCATCCAACCAATCAGAAGACTGGTGAAAAGAGAGAGAGAGAGAGAGAGAGAGAGAGAGGGAGAGACGACCTGAAACCCAAAAGGATTTTGTTGCTTCTAGCAGATAGACCGTTAAGAGACCTAGACTGAGTGTGTTCCGCAAGTTGGCAGGCGTGGTGCAGCAGGCGCGTGTTGAATGGCTGCTCGATCCAGACGTCTGGGTCGAAGCCCTCCTTGTCGGCGGCGGCGTCCATGATGTGCTCGTAGCGCTGCGGGTCGCGGTCGTCCATGGCGCGCAGCAGCCGCACGTGCACCGTCTGAGCGCCGCCGTCCGCGGGTCGCGGCAACCGGCCACACAGCTGCGGCAGCGACGCCAGAACCGCCTGGCGGGCAGTCTGTCTACCGCCGAAGTAGTTGTCCACCTGCAGGCTCCGCCGCGATCGCCTGAGCACACACCGCAGAGGTAGAAAAGAGAACACGTGGAAGGGCGCGAGCTAGCCAGAGACAGCATGCAGGTAAATAAAACAGGGAGGTGGCACTACAGACTTACGTTGTATGTTCTTTTGAAGTAGAAAGGGCGCCATTTTAAGTAGCCCAAAACATTACCAGACGACTGCTTATGAGTGCTTATTGTGCATTATTTCTACCGTGTGAGCGCAATAACTGTCTTAAATATAAATGATCATAGAGCTTTAATGAAGGACATAGCGTCAGGAAGGCAATTTCGAACGTTTTTCTGTTCTTGATTGCATATTTGCCCTAGTAATACAGGGTGTCCGAAAAGACTTTTCCTGATTACATAAATTGATAACACAGGCTAGAAGTAAGATACAAATATGAAACTTGTGTCGAATTGTTTACAACTACCAAAGATTTTTTTTCTGTTTTAGGTTCGCAGTGCGTAAGTAGTGGATGAGGTGCAGTGCCCAAGAAGCCATGTTAACCAATCAGGAGAAGGCACAGTGTGTCCTGTGGTACCATGAGACACGATCACCAGCCACAGTGCAGAGACACTTCCAGACAACATTTGGAAGGAATCCACCTGATGTCAAGAGCATTAAAGCCTGGTATGAGAAGTTCAAGAACACAGGATCGGTTGCTGACCTTCCGAGGTCTGGTCGATCAAGAACCTCAGCAGACAGGGTGGAAGCTGTAAGGCAGTCTTTTCTGCGAAGTCCGAAGAAATCGGTGCGCAGGGCCTCACGTGAATTACAGATGCCAAAAAGCGCTCTCCATGACATTTTACACAAACGTTTATTGTTTCGTGCATACAAAGTGCAAACCGTTCAGGCCTTGTTGCCCAATGACAGTACACGTCAATATAACTTTACGGTCGAAATGCTATCACGTATTGAGGACGATGATGGTTATCTCAGACGAATTGCCTTTTCCGACAAAGCGACCTTTTTTGTCAGTGGAGTAGTGAATCGCCATAATGTGCGCATTTGGGGCTCACAACCCCCTGGCGAGGTCATGGAGTGTACCAGAGGCAGTCCAAAGGTGAATGTTTGGTGCGCGCTATTGCACGATCGAATTATCGGGCCATTCTTCTTCGCTGAGGCTACCATCACATCTGCAGTGTATCTGGACGTGTTGCAACTGTATGCTGTTCCTCAGCTGCTTCAGTATCACCCCGATGTCTTGTTTCAGCAAGACGGCGCACCACCTCATTGGGGTTTGGACGTCCGTGCCTATCCTAGGCTATGGATTGGTCGTGATGGGCCAACGGCTTGGCCTCCACGCTCTCCTGACATAACCCCATTAGACTTCTTCTTATGGGGTTATGTCAAGGACGAGGTCTACCAAACACGTGTATCAGATCTTGAAAGCCTGCGGCAACAGATAACCACAGTCGTTAAATCGATCCCTCCAGTGATGCTGGCTAATGTGTGGACGGAAATTGAATATCGCCTAGATGTACTACGAGCTACCAAGGGTGCTCACACGGAAGTTTACTGATGTGTGAAAAACTTTGATAGTTTGTAAACAATTAGACACCAGTTTCATATTTGTATCTTACTTTAGCCTGAGTTATCCATTTATGTAATCAGGAAAAGACTTTTCGGACACCCTGTACAACAGAGTCGCCGGCCGGTGTGGCCGAGCGGTTCTAGGCACTTCAGTCTGGGAACCCCGCGCGCAAGCTTCGGTCGCAGGTTCGAATCCTGCCTCGGGCTTGGATGTGTGTGATGTCCTTAGGTTCGTTAAATTTAAGTAGTTCTAAGTTCTAGGGGACTGATGACCTCAGATGTTAAGTCCCGTCGTGCTCAGAGCTATTTGAACCATTTGAACAACAGAGTCAGAGTGATGTCATGGGGAACTGTCACTGCGGTGAACTATGGGGGTATGAATGCGGTGAACATAACGTTTTGGGCTACTTAAGATGGCGAACATCGCCTTCAAGTAATGCCACCTCCCCTCTTTTTTTAACTCCATGAGAGACAGGCATTATGTTGAGGTCTTAGACCAAGTTCGTGCTGGCTGGTTGAACTTCATAAAGTCACAAGGACGTCTGCTTAGGCGGGATCCTGAACAGCTGCCTTTCGGACCGGTAGCCTTCAATTTACAAGACTTTGTGCAAACATGACATCATTTTGACATCACACGCTCTATCTAAGACGAAAAGGTCTACCAGCTTTCGTGATCGTTCATCTAAAACACGCGAGGTGAACATGACATTCAAAACTGTAACATTCAATTCAAGTAGAGAGAACTGGAGTTTATACTTTTTATTTACTGCAGGACTCGTTAAACTTGAAGTTATGTCGTTTGTAGATACGTAAAATTCTGCATTCATGTGGCCTAGGCTGTGGATAAGGAAGAAATTAAGCACTTAAGTCCCGAGTTCGAGTCTCGGTCTGGCACACAGTTTCAATCTGCCAGAAAGTTTCATACCAGCGCACACTCCGCTGCAGAGTGAAAATCTCATTCAAGAAATGAAATTGTTAGCAAGAATTAGATCCGAAATATAATGGAGAAGTTGTATCATTTTTCCTAATATGCTTTACTTCATCCCAAAAGTGAGACTACTTACTGAGTTTCAAGCAAAATAATGCTGAAGCCATCCAGCATTGAATGCAATAACGTATATATTCAACAGTGTTCGTTAACGTATCCCAGCAAAATAAACTTATTTTTAAAGACTCTGAATACCAGTTTCAGTAGTTGATCTGAAATTAGAAACGTGGATAGCCATTCCAGCAGACGAATTAACTTGGCAACTCATTTATCTTATGCTCAATGAATAAAAGCTGTTTCAGAACATTAAGGACCTCTAGAAAACGCATTAGTATTGGTTACATTTTTGTAACAAAATTACGAAAAACGCTGTATGTGTGGTTATTGATGTATTTCAGTTGAAGACATTTTTGTTTGGCAAAGAAATGTCCTAAAAGAACTAGCTCGTAAAGTTCCTTTTATACTTTACAGATGGCTGAAACTAAGTTACCTTTTAATTCCTTTTCAGATGTGTGTCACTCTATTATACGCTATTTATTCTGAGTGGTAGATTGTTTTACCAGATTATCAACGTGTTTTGGGAATTTATCCGCAATTACGTGTTCCATGCTTCATTTGTACGTTACTGACAATGACAAGTCACACTTGAAGAGAGAGAGAGAGAGAGAGAGAGAGAGAGAGAGAGAGAGAGAGAGAGAGCACACCGTACGCAAGATCGAATATTACAAAAGACACATACTTCTTTTATCTTAATAACGAAGTCCCAGAACCTTTCCGAATCGAAAAGGAGAAAAAAGGAATTCAGATATAGCAGGACGCAACCCGCTTTCTTAATTACCCTACAATTCGCTCATAACCACAACACCACGATAAACTAGCAGAATTCAACCCTTCGTACTATAACGTATACATAATGAAGGCTTGAACGGCCGATACCTCACTATGTGACGTTTAAGTATAACGAATCGTACCAAGAATGTGTTTTTATACATCTTCAATGTACCATTGCCTTGAAACGGCATACTTTCATAACACGCAGGTTACAATATGAAATTACGGAATCCAGTAGGTGTTTCCCAAGCACCCAGCATCGAATGTTAACGAAAGTCGATAGCGGTTGCTGCAGTCTTCAATAAGTGCGTCTGGCGTCAAAATAACGTTATCTTTGCACAAAGTCTTGTGAATGTAGGTTACTCCTTTCGGAGCAGACCGGCATGAGATTTGCTGATTGGATAAAGTTCACGATGTTATAAGAAAAGCAGCATGGTCCTGAAGCACAAAACGATAAATTCCTCAGCAGGTCAGCGTATCATGATGCTACACGGCAGTAGCTATTCTACCAGACGAACTAATGCAGCAGCCATTATACTCGTATGTGCTAGTGGCACTTTCACTGAAATTTTGGAAGCTATTCCTGCCCTTTCTTCTTGTGTACTGCCAAGTCGTTCTAGCGATTTACACGAGTTTTGTAGAAAGAAATAAGTTGCCCACCAGTAAAATACTGTTTGTGTACACTTAACTGGTACTGTCTAATGACTGTAGCAGCTCTTTCGTGAACACTGAACTAATAATCTAACGGTCTAGAGTTCAATTCCACACCAATACTACATTTTGTTCCTTTATCTATTGTTACACCGCTAGCAGAGAAGTGTCTCTTAATTTTACTAACTTACGACCAGCCATCAACTTCGTTGCATATTTGACTGGTTAGGTGGGTTAGATCATATTGCAACTGATAATACCGACTTTTCGTATTTGACCTACATGACACAAAGGTTATTTCTCTCATTTCAAATTAAAAAAAAGATAACTGAGCCGTGATAAATATAGCTGTTTTGAAGAGCGCGCCGCAGCGCGTGGTGTGAAGTAGTCGCCCTCCGTTTCTGGCGCTGGCGCCCCTGTGGCAATCGCAGCTTTGGTGGCTCCCTCTGGTGGGAAAGGGGAAAGGTTGCCTGTTCACGTGCATTTAAGGAGCGCTATAAGCTCGCCAGTTATGGCATTCGACCTTCCTTCTCTGATGATGACCAACTCCTCCGCCTCACTCATCTCCTCTCCCTCCAGCTTAACTCCCGTCGCTCCGCCATTTTTGTCTCCCTTGACCTCGAAAAGGCCTACGACCGTGTCTGGCATCCCGGTCTCCTGTTTAAACTCCAAACCTACGCCCTTCCTATCAACCACATCCGTCTGATCGCCTTCTTCCTCTCCCACCGCCCCTCTTATGTTACCATCCATAATGCCAATTCCCACACCTTCTACCCCTCTGCAGGTGTGCCCCAAGGCTCTGTCCTCTCCCCTCCCCTCTACCTCCTGTACACGGCAGATATGCCCAAACTCCCCCCTCCCCCCCTCCAGTACACCTCTTGCAATATGCTGATGACACCGCATTCCTCGCCCTCGCTCCTACCCTCCAACGGTCCCAACGCCTTCTCCAGAATCACCTTGACCTTTTTGCTGCATGCTGTAACCAGTGGCTCCTGAAAATCAATCCTTCCAAGACCCAGGCAATCATCGTAGGTCGTACCACTCACTCCTTCCGGCTCCTGGATTTCTCCCCTACTGTCTGCGCCCGTCCTGACCGCCTCACCCCCACCCTCACCTATCTTGGCCTCACCATTGACCGTCACCTCACATGGATCCCTCATCTCCGCTCCATCCAATCCAAAGCCCACAACCGCTTCCGACTCCTCAAACTCCTCTCTGGCTGGACATGGGGGTTGCACCCCTCTACCATCCTCCACACCTACAAATCCTTAATCCATCCCATCCTCTGTTATGCCAGTCCTGCCTGGATATCTGCCCCCCCCCCCCCCCCCAACTTCTATAAGTCCCTCCAGATCCTTGAGCGTCATGCACTCCGCCTCGCCTTTCGTATACGCCTCCCATCCCCCACGCAGATACTCTATGATCTTATTCCTTTCCCCCATTTGCTCCTATTCCTCGAACATATCCGCATCCTCTACACCTCCCGCCGCCTTGAACCCCCTCACCCCCTGGCTGCTCGTCTCCTCTCCCATCCCCGCCCCCTGCCACGTCTTCACTGTTGTATCCCCCCTACCCTCCATCTCTACACCCTACATCTCCTTTCCCAAGGTGGCTTCCATCAACTCCCCCTCCTGAATGATGCCCTCTCTCCCTCCATTCATCCCTCCTATCAACTCTGATCCTCACTCCCCTCCTTTCCTCCGTCCTCTCCCTGGGTTCCCTCTTCCTCCCCCTTCCATCCTGTGTTTTCTCCCCACCTAACCTCTCCCTATCTCCTTTCCCCCCCCCCCCTCCCTGAGTCCTTTTGTATTCCCCTCCTCTGCCTTCCCCTCCATGGCACGTCTGCTCAGCACCCCCCCACCCCTCTTATGGATCCTCATCTTCCATTGGCTCCTTTCCCCCCTCCCCCCTACACTTTTCCTCTCCTTCCCCCCTTTTTTTCCGTCATCTGTCCAGTTTCCCCCCACCTGCTCTCGGCTGTGGTATGTCATATTTGTGCCAACTTTTTAGTGCAGTGTTTAAGTGAGTGTTCAGTGTTGTGCGTCTTTCCACAGTGTTGCGAACAGAAATCATGCTGTCGCTGGGTGTGCATTTTATATCTCTTGCGAACAGAAACCAGACTGTCGCCGTGTTTTTTAATTGTCTGTCTATTATTTTTCTGCTTCCTGTGTATTTTATTAGCATCATCAACCCTGTGTTTTATGTTTTAAGTTCCAGAATTTTCTGCCATTTTACCTTTAAGCCACCGATTTTATCGCCAACAGTTATTTTTTATTATCTCCATCTTTTTAAAACAAATTCTGTAGGCTGAAGAGCGGCGTAATAAGCTGCTGCCAGCCCGCCCCCTTCAGGGGGAATCGAAACTCAATAAAGGGGGAAAAAAACCTCGCCAGTCGGTCAGTCGCGGTCAGTTTGGGTGAGTCTGGAGTCAGTCTGGGGTCAGTCTCTCGTCGCCAGCTTGCTAGTCTGTCTCTCGGCCGAATTTGTGGCGCAGTGAGAGAACTCAACGAGTGATCGCCCGGTCGGGGGCTTAGTTCCTGCATCTGAGTCTGCACGTTAGGCCGCCAGTCTGCTCGAGTTGCTCAGGCAACGGTCGTTGGCGGTTGGATCGGTCGGTTGGTCGGTCGCGCACTGAGACACAAGATTGCTTGTCCGTCTTGAGCGTCGGCTCATATGAGGTCGTCACGTGAGTCCAGTGGGCCGCGCAGTATAGCAAGGGGTAGTGGCTTCGCGGTCGACACGAGAGCAACAGGAGTCAACCGACAACATCAGTCTCGCCGGTGCGAGCTGCGATGCTGTGGTGTAACTGGTTCTCCGAGCGCTTCTGGGCCCCTTCAGTTACCATCTTGTGCAGCTTGGCTCGTTCCTTTCCTGGTGAAGGGATGTCGTTTTGCCAGTGGGCGTGTTTCCTCTGTATGGTTGGGTCCGAGCCAGTATTTCCGCCGTCGTGTGTCTGGAAGTGAGTGGGAGACGCACCAGCAGTGCAGTCGCGACGGAGCAGCAGTCGCGGACGGAGCAGCGGCCAGTCGGTCGGTTGGTGCGGACGAGGAAAGACGGGAGATCAGCGCGCCTTCCTGCGTCCGTTGAAGCGGCTGGCAGCGGACGGTTCGGGAGAGCGTTTTGGGAGTGCTGCGCCAGGTCTTCTCCAGAAATGACAGTTTATTAAAAGTTAAGTGATTGGTGATATGTGTTGTGATTTACTCTTGTTAAATTCCACTTGTCTTCTTGGTCAGTCTCTCGTTCCCAGCTTGCTCGTCTGTCTCTCGTCCGCATTTATTAGGCAGTTAGTGTCTGCCTGTCGTTCGGAGCAGCCTCTGTCATGTTTGTCGGATTCGGTGTGTTAACGAATTTATTGCTTGAAGTGTAACGGCCGAATTCCTGTAATATGTTTTTATCTTGCCTATCATCTTGAGAGGCGGTATATGTGTACTGTAGAGCATGTTTGGCCAACCTTGTATAATTTTATGTAAGACTGCATTTTATGGGCTTTTATTTAAATGGTCATTTTAGTATATAAAGTTGCCATCCTTCCACCGTAAGACCTTTCTTAGAAGCCAAAATCAAGTTGCACCTTCGGTGGCAAGTTAATCTTTTAATTTTAGTGTTTTGTACCATTTCCATCCCTCCTATGGAAGTGAAACATGGACGATAAATAGTTTGGACAAGAAGAGAATAGAAGCTTTCGAAATGTGGTGCTACAGAAGAATGCTGAATATTAGATGGGTAGATCACATAACTAATGAGGAAGTATTGAATAGGATTGGGGAGAAGAGAAGTTTGTGGCACAACTTGACCAGAAGAAGGGATCGGTTGGTAGGACATGTTCTGAGGCATCAAGGGATCACCAATTTAGTATTGGAGGGCAGCGTGGAGGGTAAAAATTGTAGAGGGAGACCAAGAGATGAATACACTAAACAGATTCAGAAGGATGTAGGTTGCAGTAGGTACTGGGAGATGAAGAAGCTTGCACAAGATAGAGTAGCATGGAGAGCTGCATCAAATCAGTCTCAGGACTGAAGATCACAACAACAACATATGGAGTGCATAGTTGTGTGCTTGTGTGAATTGTTAAAACTTTACTTTAAGGTAATCTGGTGTGTTGCAGATTTGCACCTGTGTAGTCTTTCAGAGGTTGTTGTGAGCGGTTGTGACCACGGCCGTGTCAAAAGGGAGCGGCAAGGTTCTCAGCTCGAAAGCTCATAGACTCAAAAATTTGTTTCTTTCTGCCTATGAATAAATTGTACCTTGGTATTTCGAGGGTGCTTTCTGCTTATAATTTTAAATCTGTTTCTTTAAAAAAAATGCTTTTAGGCACTATTAAAGTGAATTAAATTACCATTTTTTTTTGCTTATGATTTCATCAGTTACTCCCTGGCAGCTACTTCCACGCTCACATAGTGTGATTAAATGTGTTAATGTCCTTGATGAATCGCTAGTAAATAAAATAAATTTTTAGGAATATTCTTTGAAATTAAAACCACGGTTCATTAACTACATGCTACATACAATTTATATAAAAGTGAACATTTTGTAGAAAGTTTCTGAGTTCCCTGTCCTTCAAAAGTTGTGGATTACTCATATATCCCACACATTTCGTTATTTTTCTGTATTGGAAATTTATATTAGAAAAGGATGTATTTAACCATACATAAATTGACCCTAATCTGCATTTTCCAGACTGTGTCTTGTGTGTGTGTGTGTGTGTGTGTGTGTGTGTGTGTGTGTGTGTGTGTGTGTATGTTTGTATGTATGTATGTTAGGGTTTCTGCTAAGAGACGATGTATATCAAGCGTTCGTCCGTTAGAACCAGAGGTAATTTCGTTTATGGTTCTAAGTGCTGAACATTGTCCGCTCTTCGTGGTCTAGTGCTGCTGAGCGGTAGCCCAGCGTATTCGGTCCTGCAATTAAAAAGCTGAGTGAAGTATACACCGATGAACTTGAGGGGGTATTATGTGACGTCCGCCCAGACCAAATGATGAGAAGAATGACGAACAAAATGAAAAAAAATACTTGGTTAGCGCTGCCGCCTCTGGATTCTGCGGTTCGATTCCCAGCCAGATCGGAGATTCTCTCCACTAGGGGACTGGGTGTTTGCTGTTGCTGTCATCATTTCATCTCATCATTAATGACGCGCAACTCGCCGAAGTGATGTCAAATAGAAAGACTTACACTAGCTGGCTGAACTACTCCAAAGCCAATGGCCATTTAGGCCATACGATCATTTTATTTTTTTCCGAACGTTAATAGCTGGAAGTTATTTCGCAGTTACTTGGTTCATTCTATCCCATAGGCACCCCATTGTTTTGATGACATTATACATACAGAAGGTTTTGAATTTGGTTCACGGTTGTCGTGGTGTTGCCTCTCTATGGTATTGTGTCCATTTGGCGAAGACCGTCTGCTCACAAGCTAGAAGTAGTAGTAGGTTATATAGTGACGTCCGACTACATAATTTTCACTGTGATGCCTGTAACAAAATTAGCGATGAACTTTTAAGACTTCAAGAACAGTGGATGACAGAAGACAGTGTAGCTAACACTGTTTCCCAGCAACACAAAGGCCATTATGCCAGGCTAGAACACTTGTCAAATTTTCCACATTGTGCACAGCATAATCACAGCAGCGTGAATGTCAGTAACAACGCCAGTGAATTCAACTACTGCTTTGGAAGATTTGAATGTGAGTGTGTTGCTAGACAACACCTGTGTGTGCAAAGACGTCGCAGCACCACACCACACAGAATCGCTGTGTAGCTTGCTCGCCAGGTTTCGAGAGGGTGCGTTTCTGGATGAGGTATCGAATATACTGCTTCCCCCTACTTATACCTCCCGAGGAGATCACGAATGTAAAATTAGAGAGATTAGAGCGCGCACGGAGGCTTTCCGGCAGTCGTTCTTCCCGCGAAGCATACGCGACTGGAACAGGAAAGGGAGGTAATGAC
This sequence comes from Schistocerca americana, assembly GCF_021461395.2. NCBI lineage: Eukaryota > Metazoa > Arthropoda > Insecta > Orthoptera > Acrididae > Schistocerca > Schistocerca americana. The sequence continues at coordinate 892,313,913 of NC_060119.1, read as the reverse complement.
AGTGGCACGTAAAGTGCCCTCCGCCACACACCGTTGGGTGGCTTGCGGAGTATAAATGTAGATGTAGATGAACCCACAGTACCACACCAGTCCATTGCTGGCTCAACGTCTACACACATCAAGAAAAGTTTTGCATCACCTCGGTTCCGAGAGTTCCGGAACCTGTACAGAAAATTGGAATAGAGATCAACATAAACATCATTTCCGCTCTTTTTATTGCTCATGAAAACCACACATTGCATGTTGTAACATCATACAGCAAAACCTTCAGAGGTGATGGTCCAGATTGATGTATACACCGGTACCTCTAATACCCAGTACCACGTCCTCTTGCACTGATGCATGCCTGCAGTCGTCGTGGCATACTATCCACAAATTCATCAAGGCACTGTTGGTCCCGATTGTCCCACTCTTCAACGGCTATTCGGCGTAGATCCCTCAGAGTGGTTGGTGGGTCACGTCGTCCATAAACTGCCCTTTTTAATCTGTCCCAGGCATGTTCGATAGGGCTCATGTCTGGAGAACATGCTGGCCACTCTAGTCGAACGATGTCTTTATCCTGAAGGAAGTCCTTCACAAGATGTGCATGATGGGGGCGTGAATTGTCGGCCATGAAGACGAATGACTCGCATATGTGCCGCTGATATGGTTGCACTATCGGTCGGGGGATGGCGTTCACGTATCGTACAGCCGTTACGGCGCCTTCCATGACCACCAGCGGCGTACGTCGGCCCCACATAATGCCACCACAAAACAGCAGGGAACCCCAGCCTTTCTGCACTCGCTGGCCAGTGTATCTAAGGCGTTCAGCCTGACCAGGTTGCCTCCAAACACGTCCCCGACATTTGTCTGGTTGCAGGAATATACGACACTCGTCGGTGAAGAGAACGTGATGCCAGTCCTGAGCGGTCCATTCGACATGTTGTTGAGCCCGCCTGTACCGCGCTGCATGGTGTCGTGGTTGCAAAGATGGACCTCGCCATGGACGTCGGGAGTGAAGTTGCGCATCATGCAGCCTATTGCGCACAGTTTGAGGCGTAACACGACGTCCTGTGGCTGCACGAAAAGCATTTGTCAACAAGGTGGCGTTGCTGTCAGGGTTCCTCCGAGACAGAATCCGTAGGTAGCAGTCATCGACTGCAGTAGTAGCCCTTGGGCGGCCTGAGCGAGGCATGACATCGACAGTTCCTGTCTCTCTGTGCCTCATCCATGTCCGAACAACATCGCTTTGGTTCACTCCGAGATGCCTGGACACTTCCCTTGTTGAGAGCCCTTACTGGCACGAAGTAACAATGTGGACGCGATTGAACCGCGGTATTGACCGTCTAGGCATGATTGAACTACAGATAACATGAGCTGTGTACGTCTTTCCTGGAGGAATGACTGGAACTAATCGGCTGTCGGACCCCCTGCGTCTAATAGGCGCTACTCTTGCATAGTTGTTTACATCTTTGGGCGGGATTAGCGCCATCTCTATACAACACATCAGGCATTACAGTGCTATAAACAGCCCCTATGCCTTTCCATGTTAATTTTCGGTCACTAAAATTTAAGCTTGTTACAGCAGAGTAACATGTAATTGCTCTCAAACTACGATGAAAATTTTCTCTTTTAGAACTATAGTACTAGCTGTAGAATTTGGTAATAGTTCCATTTTAAAAAGTTAAATTGATACCGAAATCTCCGTAATTAATATAGGTATGGAAAGAGGCTATATATTATTCACTGAGGATTTTCTAAAAATTCATCTCGGTTTAAACAGAATTACACTATTTTAAACGGTTCTGAACCACGTCGCATAATCCGCTACCGCTTCGCGCGCAACATAAAGCAGTTACTGCTCCAGGTAGTGCACTGCGCACTGTGTACGCTGTGGTGACAAAAGTCATGAGATACGTCGTAATGTCGCGTTGGACCTCCTTTTTCCCGCATAGTACAGCAGCTCGGACATGCCATGGACAAGTCGCTGAAAGTCCCCTGCAGAAATAATGAGCCAGGCTACCTCTATAGGCGTCCATAATTGTGAAAGTGTAGCCGGTGCAGGCTTTTGTGCGCGAACTGACGTCTGGATTACGTCCCATAAATAATCTATGGATGGCCAAATCATTCGCTCGAACTGTCCAGAGTGTTCTTCAAACCAATAGCTAACAATTGTGGTCTGGTAGCATGGCACACTATCATCCACAAAAATTCAGTCATTGGGGGTGAAGCTGACTCCTGCACGTGGTGCCCCTGCATAGGTACTGGACTAGATTCTCCAGTACTGAACTGAACGTCAGCATTCCAAAAGCATTGCATTATAGGTTTCACTATGAATGGAAACCAAAGGTCTTTATCAAGACCTCACCTTGTGATTGTATCAATCAACATAGAAGGATTGTCTGTTGCCAAAGAAGAACTCCTGCAACATATTGCCAAGGAACCTAGGTGTGATATTTTATGTATACAAGAAACCCATCGAGATGACACCATGAGAAGACCAAAAATCCTTGGGATGAAACTGGCAGTTGAGCGACCCCATAGACAATATGGCAGTGCTATCTTTGTGAGGAACGATATAGCTGTTCTCTCTACCTCACTTACAGAATTCAACAATATTGAAATACTGTCTGTAGAACTGAATGGTTGTATTGTGTCGTCAATTTACAAACCCCCAGGAGCAGATTTCCAATTTTCACCTACAGACAACTACACCAATCAACAAGCTCACTTTATTGTTGGAGATTTCAATAGTCATAGCAGTGTTTGGGGTTATGCTGAGGACGACAGTAATGGTGAAGCAGTTTTGACTTGGGCTGATACCAACCATCTTAATCTTGTCCATGATAATAAACTCCCACCATCTTTTAACAGTGGGCGTTGGAAACGTGGGTATAACCCCGACTTAATTTTTGTTAGCGAGAACATAGCTCACCAATGCAGAAAAACTGTTCTAAATCCGATACCAAATACTCAACACCGCCCCATAGGCTGCCAAGTGTTTGCAGCCATTACTCCTAGAATTACATCATTCCGAAGGCGATACAATTTCAAGAAAGCAGACTGGCAGAAGTTTGCTGATCTCCTTGACTCAGAAGTTTCTCGCATAGAACCCTCAGTTTCCAACTATGATGAGTTTGTAGAAGCCGTGAAAAGATGCTCAAGACTCTCAACTCCCAGAGGCTGTCGAGTTAACTACATACCTGGCTTGACAGAAGAATCCGTGAAGCATCTACATAACTATATCCAACTTTTCAATGATAATCCTTACAGCATTGAAACCTTAACTGCTGGCCAAAATTTATCCTCAGCCTTAGCCAAATCCAAAAAAGAACGATGGATAGAGCTACTCGAGAACCTTGATATGTCTAAAAGCAGTCAGAAAGCCTGGCAGTTGCTGCGACGCCTGAACAACGACCCTGTCCACAATCATGGCCATGCAAACATTGCACCAGATCAAATTGCTCATCATCTAGTTCAGAATGGAAGGGTCAATTGTTCTAAAGATAGAACAAAACTCAAAAGAGAACCTGAACGTGAAAACAACCATATATCAAATGACTTCATCTTACAAGAACTCAGAACCGCAATTCAGAAATGCAAAAATGGTAAAGCGCCTGGTCTAGACGACCTAATGATTGAGCAAATTAAACATTTTGGTCCCATCACGGAAAGATGGCTTCTGCAATTCTATAATGGTTGTCTGAAGCGGAAACAGATCCCTGCCATCTGGAGGAAAACTAAAGTTATTCCCTTACTAAAACCTGGAAAGGGTGCAGCTGATCCCAAGAACTACCGACCGATTTCGCTCCTTTGCCATTTGTATAAAATCTATGAAAGAATGTTGCTAAATAGACTCACTCCCATTGTTGAAAAACAACTCATACCTCAACAAGCAGGTTTCCGACCTGGAAAGAATTGTACAGCACAAGTCCTTAATCTGACTGAACATATTGAAGAGGGATATGAAAAAGGATACATTTCCGGGGCTGTCTTCGTGGATCTCATAGCAGCATATGACACCATTCAACATCGACAATTATTGCACAAAGTCTACTACATCACTAGAGACATTAATTTCACCAGAACTGTGCAGACACTTTTGGAAAACCGGCGATTCTATGTGGAGTTCCAAGGAAGAAAGAGTAGATGGAGAAGTCAAAGGAATGGCTTGCCTCAGGGTAGTGTCCTTTCCCCCATATTGTTCAACATATTTACAAATGACCAGCCTCAACCTTCTCTTACAAAGAGTTTCATCTATGCAGATGATCTTGCCTTAGTCACACAAGCCAGAGATTTTGACACAGTAGAAAACCAGCTTACTGTTGCTCTCAAGGACCTATCTGAGTACTACAGAGTCAATAACTTAAGACCGAACCCTGCTAAAACTCAAGTTTGTGCTTTCCACCTACGCAATCGAGAGGCCTATAGAAAACTTACAGTGTTTTGGGAAGATCAAGAGCTTGAACATTGTTTCTACCCCAAATATCTGGGTGTCACCTTAGATCGAACGTTGACCTACAGAAAACACTGCACTAACACCAAGCAGAAAGTTGCTGCTCGTAACAACATCCTGCGGAAGCTCACTGGCAGCGTTTGGGGTGCAGATCCCAAACTACTAAGAACATCAGCCTTGGCCTTGTGTTATTCCGCAGCTGAATACGCATGTCCTGTATGGTACAAGTCATCTCATGCAAAGCAGGTTGATGTGGCCCTGAACGAAACCTGCAGGACAGTAACGGGATGCCTCAAAGCTACACCTATTGATAAACTCCATAAACTAGCAGGTATTGCTCCTCCAGACATAAGGCGTGAAGTCGCAGCCAAACTTGAGAGACATAAAGCAGATCATAACACCGATCACCTGCTACATGGATACCAGCTACCAATTAGTAGACTCAAATCTAGGAGGAGCTTCATGAGAACTACTACCCCCCTCACCGGTCGGACTGGAGCAGCCAGACTATCTCAGTGGACAGCAAAATCTGACAGTAACGATTGGATGACTCCTTCTGAGACCCTTCCTCCTGGTGGAAATCAAGTCTGGACAGTGTGGAAGTCTCTAAATCGGCTCAGGAGTGGCGTCGGACGAACTAAGGACAATCTGTTTAAATGGGGCTTCATGAAGGAATCTTCCACCTTGTGTGACTGCGGAGAAGAACAGACAACCAAACATTTAATTAACTGTCCTAGATGTCCTGTATCATGTTCCACACAAGAGCTTGTTGATGTTTCAGACAATGCTGCTGCCGTTGCACAATTTTGGGCTAATACCGTTTAGTTTGTTCTTTTATGATTTGACCTGATTTGTTATATTGTATATATTGTAAATATTGTTGTAATGTTTTTGACTCGAAATAAAATAGTCATTGTTTGGGAACTTGAAGTTCGCGAACGGCTGCAAATGGCCTCCAAGTAGCCGAACATGACCATTTCCAGTCAATGAGCGTTTCAGTTGGACCAGAGGGTCCAGTCCATTGCATGTAAACGCAGCCCACACCATTAAGGAGTAACTACCAGCTTGTGCAGCGTGTTGTTGACAACTTGAGTCCATGGATTCGGGTCTGCACCACCCTACCGTCAGCTCTTACTAACTGAATTCGGGCCTCATCTGACCAGGCCACAGTTTTATAGTCGTGTAGGGTCCAAGCGATACGATCACGAGCCCAGGAGAAGAGCTGCAGGCGATGTCGTGCTGTTTGCAAAGGCACTCGCGTCGGTCATCTACTTCCATGGTCCATTAACACCAAATGTCACCGCCCTGTCCTAACGGGTACGTTCGTCGTACGTCTCCCATCGTCTTCTGCGACTGCTTCACGTAGTGTTGCTTGTCTGTCAGCACTGACATCACTACGCAAAAGTCACTGCTCTCAGCTGTTAAGCGAAGGCCGTCGGCCACTGCGTTGCCTGTGGTGAGAGGTACCGACCGAAATGTGGTATTCTCTGCACACTCCTGACTCTGTGAATCTCGGGATATTGAATTCCCTAACGATTTCCGAAATGTAATTTCCCATGCGCCTAGCTCCAACTACCATTCCGCTTTCAAGGTTTGTTAATTCCCGTCTGGTGACCGTAATCGCATTGGAAACCTTCTATCACGACTAACCTGAGCACAAATGACACCTCCGCCTTTTATACCCTTTTTGCGATGCTACCGCAACCTGTATACTGTATATCTCTATCCCATGACTTTTGTCGCCTCAGTGTAAACCTGGTACTGCGCCGTACTATCCCTTACATACGGGTGGTACTCACAGAGTGCAGTCTCCCTCCCACCAACGTACTGTGTGCTTTAACCGTACAAATAACAATTTTTGACCAGCCACATTTTTGCTCCTAGCAGAGGTATTGATAAACTGGTAAAATCTTACAATACTATACTCAAATTCAGACTGCTTTGTTGTTGTTGTTGCAGAGACGAAAGGTGACTTGCAAGGAATAGTCTAGCAATCCGAAGACTGATTTGATAGAGTTCTCCGTGCTAGACTATTCCATGCAAGCCACTTTTAATCTCTGCATAAGTATCTCAACCGGTTGATTCTTCTACATGTTGTGTATTACCCATCTTTCCCTACACCCTACGCTAACGTTTCTCACCCTATACTAACGTTTCTTAGAATTTCAAACATTTATTCTCTACTCAATCAGAAATCCTAAAAGAATCTTTCATACCAACCAGTTTCGATTCAAAAGACAATGCTTTTGACAAAAAAATTTACAGATTTCGGCACAAAATTCGCTGATTTCGAGATAAAATTAAATGATTTAGCCTCAAAATTCAAACTCATCTTTCCCTATAGCTTGCATAGTTGTTTGTAATTCTGTATCTTCCTTAGTAAAGGGAGACTTGAAAACTGAGCTCAGTTTTTCTGCTTTTGCTTCATGTATAGCCCCCTTGTTAGAATCTGTGTCCCTCTAGGTATAGTCTGGCGCCTGTTATGCAGTAGCCATTGTTTCTTTCAGTGAATATATACCATACAGGGTTCTTACCATTATGAACTGTTCTACTAGGTACCTAGTTACTCTGCACATCTACATACATGCTCCGCAAACCACCGTAAACGACTATCTAGAAGCTTCATTACGATACCCAATTTCTCGCATGTTATCTTCGTGGACCTTACGCGAAATGTACGTTGACGGCAGAAGAGTCTTTCTGCAGTCGGCCTCAAATACCGGTTATCTAAATTTGCGCAATAGTGCCCTGCGGAAAGAGCATCGTCTTTCCTCCAGGGATCCCATTCGAGCTCACGGAGCACCTCCGTAATACTTGTGCGCTGATCGAACCTACCGGTAACAAATCTAGGACCCTGTCTCCAAGTTGCTTCGATGTCTTCCATTAATCCAACCACGTGAGGAACCCAAACACTCTACCGACAAGCTCACCAATCCATTTAAACTGGAAAAGATGATGAAATGGGTGCAGGACATTCATATGAGAGAACCGAAATTTTCTCTAGTATTTTCATTTACTTCAAAAAGTCATGATTACTGCTTTGAACTGCTGACAAAATTGCTCTGAGCACTATGGGACTTAACATCTATGGTCATCAGTCCCCTAGAACTTAGAACTACTTAAACCTAACTAACCTAAGAACAGCACACAAAACCCAGCCATCACGAGGCAGAGAAAATCCCTGACCCCGCCGGGAAAACTGCTGACAAAATTTTTATTTAAACAACCAGTTTTGGTCAGTATGCCATCATCAGGTTCTTGAAAGCATTTACAGCATCATATTAGGCGAATATACACTCCTGGAAATGGAAAAAAGAACACATTGACACCGGTGTGTCAGACCCACCATACTTGCTCCGGACACTGCGAGAGGGCTGTACAAGCAATGATCACACGCACGGCACAGCGGACACACCAGGAACCGCGGTGTTGGCCGTCGAATGGCGCTAGCTGCGCAGCATTTGTGCACCGCCGCCGTCAGTGTCAGCCAGTTTGCCGTGGCATACGGGGCTCCATCGCAGTCTTTAACACTGGTAGCATGCCGCGACAGCCTGGACGTGAACCATATGTGCAGTTGACGGACTTTGAGCGAGGGCGTATAGTGGGCATGCGGGAGGCCGGGTGGACGTACCGCCGAATTGCTCAACACGTGGGGCGTGAGGTCTCCACAGTACATCGATGTTGTCGCCAGTGGTCGGCGGAAGGTGCACGTGCCCGTCGACCTGGGACCGGACCGCAGCGACGCACGGATGCACGCCAAGACCGTAGGATCCTACGCAGTGCCGTAGGGGACCGCACCGCCACTTCCCAGCAAATTAGGGACACTGTTGCTCCTGGGGTATCGGCGAGGACCATTCGCAACCGTCTCCATGAAGCTGGGCTACGGTCCCGCACACCGTTAGGCCGTCTTCCGCTCACGCCCCAACATCGTGCAGCCCGCCTCCAGTGGTGTCGCGACAGGCGTGAATGGAGGGACGAATGGAGACGTGTCGTCTTCAGCGATGAGAGTCGCTTCTACCTTGGTGCCAATGATGGTCGTATGCGTGTTTGGCGCCGTGCAGGTGAGCGCCACAATCAGGACTGCATACGACCGAGGCGCACAGGGCCAACACCCGGCATCATGGTGTGGGGAGCGATCTCCTACACTGGCCGTACACCACTGGTGATCGTCGAGGAGACACTGAATAGTGCACGGTACATCCAAACCGTCATCGAACCCATCGTTCTACCATTCCTAGACCGGCAAGAGAACTTGCTGTTCCAACAGGACAATGCACGTCCGCATGTATCCCGTGCCACCCAACGTGCTCTAGAAGGTGTAAGTCAACTACCCTGGCCAGCAAGATCTCCGGATCTGTCCCCCATTGAGCATGTTTGGGACTGGATGAAGCGTCGTCTCACGCGGTCTGCACGTCCAGCACGAACGCTGGTCCAACTGAGGCGCCAGGTGGAAATGGCATGGCAAGCCGTTCCACAGGACTACATCCAGCATCTCTACGATCGTCTCCATGGGAGAATAGCAGCCTGCATTGCTGCGAAAGGTGGATATGCACTGTACTAGTGCCGACATTGTGCATGCTATGTTGCCTGTGTCTATGTGCCTGTGGTTCTGTCAGTGTGATCATGTGATGTATCTGACCCCAGGAATGTGTCAATAAAGTTTCCCCTTCCTGGGACAATGAATTCACGGTGTTCTTATTTCAATTTCCAGGAGTGTATAATCACTGACGGCAGATAATAAAAACACGAATTAGTCAGTGTTGCGACATTGTAATTTAAATTACATCATCTATATGTAAACTATTCTAGGCAGTGCATTCTTTCATGTTACATCAGCAGCCGGCATTAACGCTGTGGGAAGCACACCATATGGAGCTGTAAATGCTTTTAAGAATCTGATGATGGTCAGTCCACTAAAACTAGCTGTTTAAATAAAGATTTTGTCAGCGGCTTAAGGCGATATTCATGTCATCTTTCAAAAATCTACGAGATATGGGGCACCACGACAGTCTGTGTCACGTCTCCATGCCGGCCCATAAAAACGACTGACAAATACATAGTGCTATACGCTGTTGGAGGAGAGTCATATGACCGTCTGGTACATTCTACACCAACTACAGTGCTCGAAGGTGACTAGTGTTCTTTTTTACGCGGTGAGCTTAGGTGGATCATAAACACTCAATATTGACTTAGTTACAGGATGTTTGTATAACCACCTCGGTTGCACAAAATTATTGTCAAATTGACCATGGCTTCGACTGCATTAAGGCAGTCTTCATCAGAATACAAAATTACATAGGATTACATCTGGTGTGATTACGTGTAATTCTACGTATTATTTTTATTATGATCAAGACTGTCTTAGTGCAGTCGAAACCATGGTCAATTGCTGGCCGGAGTGGCCGAGCGGTTCTAGGCGCTACAGTCCGGAACCGCGCGACCGCTACGGTCGCAGGTTCGAGTCCTGCATCGGGCATGGATGTGTACGATGTCCTTAGGTTAGTTAGGTTTAAGTAGTTGTAAGTTCTGGGGGACTGATGACCACAGCAGTTAAGTCCCATAGCGCTCAGAGCCATTTGAACCATTTTGAACCATGGTCAATCTGACAATAATTTTGTGCAACCGAGTTAGCCACACATACATCCTGTAACTAAAAAACGTACGGTTGCTGGATCTCAGCCAATAAAAATGTTTATAATTTCAATATTAACTTAGTCTATAACAACCATTAATTACACATATCTTGCATTTTGACTGACTTATAATTATACAGCAAGCCATTCTATACATCTCTTTATAGTACACGTTTTGCAGACAAGCACGTGTCAAATTCGCTGAAAGTTGATTTTTGTGTTTAAAAACACACTATTTTAAGAAAAAAAAGACTCGCCATGAGGAATGATTCGAAGCGGACGAAAATCAGTAGATGTGATGGACATATACTGACAGATAAATGATTACAGTTTCAGAAAAAATTGGTGACTTCTTCAAGAGAAACAGCTTCAGAAATTCAGCAAGTAAACAACGTGTTGCTCCACCTCTGGCTTTTATGATAGCAGTTATTCGGCTTCACATTGGCTACCAGGACACGGTTTTAGTTTGGCAGAACGATTCGAAACGAATAACTAAGTTGTGCTCTTTGAGACTTTCCAGACGTAATAACTGTTACAGTGGTTCACGGCTGTAGCGTCGGATAATGTTGTGATAGCTGGATATCCTCCTGAGGGAAATCGTGCCAAGTTATGACCAATTGGCACGTTAGATGGTCAAAATCCCGAGATAGTTGGAGGACCGAGCCTATAGCGCTCATAACGTTATCAGTTGGGGAGAGATCTGGTGACCTTGCTCCCAAGCACGAAGACAAGCAGCAGAAGCTCTCGCTGTATGCAGGCGGGCATTATCTTGCTGAAATGTAAGGCCGGGATGACTTGCCATGGAGGTCAACAAAACGAGGCGTAGAATATCGTCGACGTAACACTACGCTGTAACTGTGCCGCGGATGGCACCAAAGAGTTCCTGATATGAAAAGAAAAGGCATCTCGGAGCATCACTCCTAGTTGTCGGGCAAAATGGTGGGCGATAGTTTGGTATCCCACCGCTGTCTGGGACGTCTCCAAACACATCTTCGCTCGTCATCAGGGCTCACTTCGAAGCGGGACCCATCACTGAAGACAATTCTACTCCAGTCAATGAGATTCCAGGCCGAGGACGTGTCTGGATACGCCCCAGGCAGCAGTGGGTTACCAACCTGACAGGACAGTGTTACATCAACGATATTCCACGCCCTCTTTTGTTGCCCTTCATGGCAAGCCATCCTGCGCTTACATTTCAGCAAGATAATGCTCGCCCACGCAGGGCAACAGTTTCTACTGCATGTCTTCGTGTTTGGCCAGCTAGATCACCGGATCTCTCCTCAATTGACAACGTGAAACACGTATGTATTCAGTAGCAGCGATGGCGAGGCATGACAGAATCTCTGACCAGAGAGTTATTTATCGTTGCTAGTCTGCGCTTGACCGCGCGTGAGTGCAGTTGTTGTACGTAGCGAGTCGCGAGAGCATGTAATTGCAGTTGCGAGTTAGCAGTTGCGAGTCGCAGCTGTGTGTGAGGAGTCGGCGGGCGTCGACATGGGTCTCTGGTCAAGGTTTGGGGACGAGGTATATTGTTAAGTAAGGTAATGAAGCAGCATTGCGCGCATCTGATAATGTAATGTATGTTAATTGTAATTAATTTGTTCAAGAAATGCCCCAATAATAATTTTGTTTTCAAAGCAATCATTTTAAAGAAAAGAATCATTCCAATTGAAACAATATTTCCTATGCTTTTCCTCCCAGAATCAATTTTTCAGGTTAATTATTGCACAGGGCCTAAGGTCAGCGATGCTGCCCTATTATTGCGGGTTTAAGGATTAATATTCATTTCTCAATTTTTGTGTCGAGTTTACATTGGGTCATTATTGTTCAGTAATTTTGTGGGGACTTAACATTTTTTGCACATTTTTATTATCATTGAGTTTTATTACTGTGGGAAGCTAACATTCGGCTCTATTTCATTATCATAGACTTTTCTTTTATTTCTGCTGGGAGGTTACGTGTAGCACGATGCCCATTTACATTTAATTATTGTCATTTCAAAATTTTGTGGGGAGGTTACAAACGTCATGAGCATTATCAGCAGGGTCCTCCATCTATCTCGGGATTTTGACCATCTAACGCACAATTGGACAGAATTTGGCACGACATCCCTCAGGAGTATATCCAACAATATTGTCAATCAATGCCAACACGAATTACTGCCTGCATGAGGGCTAGAGGTGGACAAACGCGTTATTGACTGGCTCAATTTATGAAACACTTTCTCTTGAATAATTTATGCAGTTTTTCAGAGACTGTAATCATTCTGTGCATGTACTTCAAATCTACCGATTTCTTTCCAATTCGGATAATTCCTTCGTGGTGCGTCATTTTTCATGTCTTAGAGTGAACCTTAAGAGTTAACCCTACATTACAACACTGAGAGAGTGAGTGGTAGATATATTTCATTTTCATTTTAAGCGATGGACTGGTACCTGCAGCTGTCGATTATGGCGGCAGCTGCGCGAGGCAGTGCGTAGAGCGCTGCTAGGTGCAGAGCGGTGAAGCCTTCGTCGTCGGCGCGGTTAACGTCGAACAGTGGGCAGTCGACGAGGGCGGCGACGCACGCCTCCAGCCGCACCGCCAGCTTCTTGTCTGCGGGCGCGTCGCGGAACCCCAGCACAGCCCAGTGCAGCGCCGTGCGGCCGCACGCCGTCTGCGCGCTCACCCGCGTCTTCTTGTGCGACAGCAGCTCCTGCAGCGCCGCCACGTTGCCGCTCCTGCAGATGACACCAGTTGTCATGGCCGCTGCTGACACTTACATCAGAAATGTATTCGACTATAATACCACAGTCTAACATGTATAGTCGCGAGGTTCACTGACATGAAATTTGAGTCAGTGACATCGATGCTCGGTTGGGTTGTGCTGAGTTTGGGGCTCTATAATCTTGAATATACTGCAAACTGCGAGCCTGACCTCCCTCCCCCCTCCACTCCCGAACTCACTGTCCCCGTCTGCCCTCTTGATGACCCCCCCCCCCCCTCTTCAGCGGAGGACATTATCCATGACGATTGTCCTCCAGAACGTCCATGCCTTTTAACGTTCCCATACCGTCCAACAGATCTCCCTGGCAGCCCGTTCCATCTTCCATCTCAATACCTTCGCCACCTACTCCCATAACCAGGCCCACATTACCTTCTCCCGTCTTGACACCCTCGTTTAAACCTCACCATGGCATGACAGCACCGTATCTTATTTAAAAACATCCGCTCCCTCCTTACCAACAAGAACCTCCTCATGCACACTCTCCTCACCCACTGCGTGGATGCCTTCCTCCTTAATGAAACCTTTCTCCAACTCACACGCATCGTCAGCACATCTCCCTACCTCCTCCACTATTCTGACAATCCCCACCCAATGGCGTGTGGCGACGTCGCCATTGGCTACCTTCGCCAGATCCCTGTTGGACTCCAACCTCTCCTCTCTGACCCCACTGAACACCTAATCCTTAGCCTCTTCTTCCCCGGCGTTACTGTTACCTGCGCCACCACCTAAGTCCGTCCTGCAGCCCCCATCCTGCTTGACTTCCTTTCTCACATTCACCATACCTTCTTCTCCTACGTGATTGCCGCCGACCTCCACATCGATAGTCATTCCACCATCCAGCTCCGGCGGTGGCATCGGTTCCTCTCCTCCCTGCAAGGTGATCTCCTCCCCCTTCCGCAACACACCCACTCTGAATCCAGTACCACTCCTGATGTGGTCCTGGCCTCCCCCAACCTCCTTGGACGCATAGTGGTGGAAGTACTAGACCCCATTGGTAGTGACCATCTCCCTGTCCTCCTTACCATGTCAGACAGATGTAACCCCCGTCTCGCTCCCTGCAACGACGCTCCCCCAAAATATGTCCATAACTATGTCCATAATTATTTTTCTGTGCAATTTTCGAAACATTTACCACACACTTGTTTGCAAAACTTAAGGACGAAAGTAAATTTCGAAAGATGTGTTACTTTCGGCCATACCTGGACGATACATAGAAAGAACTGGTACAGCATAGTACAGAAGGTAACTGAAAAAAATACGCAATGCGACGAACAGAAATGGCACTTTTATTGAAACACAATAGTTACACTGAAGTCACTGCGAAGTATGATGGTTCCTGGTCATTGGAAAAGGCAGAACACGGTTCTTAACAGGGTCTTTGATCATGACGGTCGGCAAAACATGCTCTGCAACGTGCACCCATGCTGGCCACCAGGTTGGTGAGGCGCTGTTAGTATAGGGTGTTCCATTTCTCCACCAGCGGGACAACTGCTGGATGGTCGCTGGTGCATGTGAGCGTGCTGCAAAACATTTCCTTAACGCATCCCACACGTGCTAGATGGGTTTTGAGTCGGAATAACGGGCAGGCCAGTCTCTTCGCCGAATATTCTCTCGTCACAAGAAATCCTCCACATGAGCCATTTGATGCGATCGATCATTATCATCCATAAAAATCAAGTCATGGCGGAATGCAACCCTGAAAAGACGCAGAGGAGGGAAGAGGTATCGTGTCACAACAACGCTAACAGGTTCCATGTACAAAGATTTGGTGGTTAGTAAACCCATGCAACATTATGCCTCTCCACACCATAGCACTTGGCAAAACCAAAACTATCACATTCAGCGATGCTCCTTGGCGTATTTTGCGTTCTCATCTCTCGCCTTAGGAGGTTACACCCAGAATCACCAGTCATGCTGTATCTGCTCTCATCCGAGAAGAGCACACGACCCCTCACCTCGTTGGTACATTCACTATGCTCTTGGCGCCATCACAAATGGTGCCGCCGATGCACAGGCGTCAGTGGAACGCAACGTCCTGGACGTCGGACAAAGAGACCACCACCATGCAGTCGACGTGCCACTATGGAGCATGACATCACGTAGCTTGCAGTTGTGTTAAATATCGTTGCAATTGCACCTACTGTTTGACGGGGCTCCCGTCTTGCCCGTTGCACAATGTAGCGGTCGTGTGCTGCAGTAGTTGACCGTGGTCGACTACCCCCTCTCCTTCGGACAGCAGCGCCAGTGGGTCGGAACACTCCCGAAGAACGTGAAATGATGCTGTACCACACTCCTGGGCTACAATAGTCGCACTCCGTCGTTGTAATCAGTTTCTCGATGGTTCTTCAGCGTGTGAAGTCATCCAGATGTTGTCTCCGGGCCGTGCTGTAATCGAAACCACTGATTGACACCCACCTTCTTCTCCCGTTCCTTTAACTGCCTTGTGTTGCAGAGCCAACCCCATTTGGCGCTAATGGTCACTCTGACCTCATGCCATCCGACGTCAAGCTTTCTGTGCTCGAGTGGGAGACCTCTGACTACGTGCTCCCGCAGTTTCATTCATTTCCACCGCTTAGTTAATATGTTATGTTACTTAATCTCTCGCCCTTCACTTTTGCACAGCTATGTATTACTAGCCTATTTTTCTCCATCCCGTATTTCATATAGTGAAAGCCGAATCCTGACAGCTGGCAGTGCTGTTGCCGTCTTTCAACAGCGGAACGCAAAAGCCTGCTGGAGATACCGAAGCTACGTAGCTGAAAGTAACGGTCGTCTATAGAGCTGTAATGTCACTGAGGCGTTTCCATTTTTACATATACAAAATCATGTGACGTGACTGACTGTGGTAGACGCGCCTTACGGACTGTATGTAGCTACTGCTGCTGCCACAGTCTTTGCCGACACCGGGCAAGCGACTTTCAATTAAAATATCTCCCCTGCACGGGAATACACATACTGGATGTGCGAGTGCAAGCTGTAGACAGATGGTTGGCGATATATGGAAGTTTCGGTGTGGCCGTTAAACGAGCTCAGTCTAATGATAAGGCGACCGCTCGCACTAAGCGGGAAATCCAGGTTCAAGCTCCGTGCCGGCACAAATTTATACTCTCGTCATTCCATTATACAGCTGATGGTTGTCCATATTCGCGACTGCGAATACATTTCATGTCTTTCATAATGGCTGTAGTCGCCGCACTGACTGTTCCTTCAAACACGCATGCACGCTCAAAGGAACATTGCGCTGTTCTTCTGGACAACGCAGGCGCTACAATATTGTATTTCTTTTATAGTTTGTAGTGTTTGTTGTGAACCGGATTTCGGTTTTTATGCCATCTTCAGGAAACTCAACACAATTGTAAGTAGATAGTCCACGCAATGTCACTGAGAGTCTTGAGCTGTCCTTCAGGATGTGTGGCTTTTTACGACTGTATATTTATACAAAACAAAAACATAGTGAAATTTACCAAGAAGTTAAAAGATCTTATATTACCTTGTACTAGAAGAGTAAAAGTGTAAGAATTTGCAGGCAAAAAACAGTACACAAGTGAGTTCTGGCACAGACTGCTAAGTTATGTTGACAACATAACTTAAGAATGTGAAGAATAATAGAGGAATGTGCCGCGTGCTATTAGCCGAGCGGTCTCAGGCGCTGCAGTCATGGACTGTGTGGCTGTCCTGGCGGAGGTTCGAGTCCTCCCTCGGGCATGGGTGTGTGTGTTAGTCCATAGGATAATTTAGGTTTTTTTTTTTGGTCATCAGTCTACTGACTGGTTTGATGCGGCCCGCCACGAATTCCTTTCCTGTGCTAACCTCTTCGTCTCAGAGTAGCACTTGCAACCTACGTCCTCAATTATTTGCTGTCTTCCTCTACAGTGTTTGCCCTCTACAGCTCCCTCTAGTACCATGGAAGTCATTCCCTCATGTCTTAGCAGATGTCCTATCATCCTATCCCTTCTCCTTATCAGTGTATTCCACATATTCCTTTCCTCTCCGATTCTGCGTAGAAACTCTTCATTCCTTACCTTATCAGTCCACCTAATTTTCAACATTCGTCTATAGCACCGCATCTCAAATGCTTCGGTTCTCTTCTGTTCCGGTTTTCCCACAGTCCATGTTTCACTACCATACAATGCTGTACTCCAGGCGTACATTCTGAGAAATTTCTTCCTCAAATTAAGGCCAATATTTGATATTAGTAGACTTCTCTTGGCCAGAAATGCCTTTCTTGCCATAGCGAGTCTGCTTTTGATGTCCTCCTTGCTCCGCCCGTCATTGGTTATTTTACTGCCTAGGTAGCAGAATTCCTTAACTTCAATGACTTCGTGACCATCAATCCTGATGTTAAGTTTCTCGCTGTTCTCATTTCTACTACTTCTCATTACCTTCGTCTTTCTCCGATTTACTCTCAAACCATGCTGTGTACTCATTAGACTGTTCATTCCGTTCAGCAGATCATTTAATTCTTCTTCACTTTCACTCAGGATAGCAATGTCATCAGCGAATCGTATCATTGATATCCTTTCACCTTGTATTTTAATTCCACTCCTGAACCTTTCTTTTATTTCCATCATTGCCTCCTCGATGTACAGATTGAAGAGTAGGGGCGAAAGGCTACAGCCTTGTCTCACACCCTTCTTAATACGAGCACTTCGTTCTTGATCGTCCACTCTTGGTTGTTGTACATACTGTATATGACCCGTCTCTCCCTATAGCTTACCCCTACTTTTTTCAGAATCTCGAACAGCTTCCACCATTTTATATTGTCGAACGCTTTTTCCAGGTCGACAAGTTCTATGAAAGTGTCTTGATTTTTCTTTAGCCTTGCTTCCATTATTAGCCGTAACGTCAGAATTGCCTCTCTCGTCCCTTTACTTTTCCTAAAGCCAAACTGATCGTCACCTAGCGCATTCTCAATTTTCTTTTCCATTCTTCTGTATATTATTCTTGTAAGCAGCTTCGATGCATGAGCTGCTAAGCTGATTGTGCGATAATTCTCGCACTTGTCAGCTCTTGCCGTCTTCGGAATTGTGTGGATGATGCTTTTCCGAAAGTCAGATGGTATGTCGCCAGACTCATATATTCTACACACCAACGTGAATAGTCGTTTTGTTGCCACTTCCCCCACTGAGTTTAGAAATTCTGATGGAATGTTATCTATCCCTTCTGCCTTATTTGACCGTAAGCCCTCCAAAGCTCTTTAAATTCCGATTCTAATACTGGATCCCCTATCTCTTCTAAATCGACTCCTGTTTCTTCTTCTGTCACATCAGGCAAATCTTCACCCTCATAGAGGCTTTCAATGTATTCTTTCCACCTATCTGCTCTCTCCTCTGCATTTAACAGTGGAATTCCCGTTGCACTCTTAATGTTACCACCGTTGCTTTTAATGTCACCAAAGGTTGTTTTGACTTTCCTGTATGCTGAGTCTGTCCTTCCGACAATCATATCTTTTTCGATGTCTTCACATTTTTCCTGCAGCCATTTCGTCTTAGCTTCCCTGCACTTCCTATTTATTTCATTCCTCAGCGACTTGTATTTCTGTATTCCTGATTTTCCCGGAACATGTTTGTACTTCCTCCTTTCATCACTCAACTGAAGTATTTCTTCTGTTACCCATGGTTTCTTCGCAGCTTCCTTCTTTGTACCTATGTTTTCCTTCCCAACTTCTGTGATGGTCCTTTTTAGAGATGTCCATTCCTCTTCAACTGTACTGCCTACTGCGCTATTCCTTATTGCTGTATCTATAACGTTAGACAACTTCAAACGTATCTCGTCATTCCTTAGTATTTCCGTATCCCACTTCTTTGCGTATTGATTCTTCCTGACTAATGTCTTGAACTTCAGCCTACTCTTCATCACTACTATATTGTGATCTGAGTGTATATCTAATCCTGGGTACGCCTTACAATCCAGTATCTGATTTCGGAATCTCTGTCTGACCATGATGTAATCTAATTGAAATCTTCCCGTATCTCCCGGCCTTTTCCAAGTATATCTCCTCCTCTTGTGATTCTTGAACAGGGTATTAGCTATTACTAGCTGAAACTTGTTACAGAACTCAATTACTCTTTCTCCTCTTTCATTCCTTGTCCCAAGCCCATATTCTCCTGTAACCTTTTCTTCTACTCCTTCCCCTACAACTGCATTCCAGTCGCCCACGACTATTAGATTTTCGTCCCCTTTTACATACTGCATTACCCTTTCAATATCCTGATACACTTTCTCTATCTGTTCATCTTCAGCTTGCGACGTCGGCATGTATACCTGAACTATCGTTGTCGGTGTTGTCTGCTGTCGATTCTGATTAGAATAACCCAGTCATTGAACTGTTCACAGTAACACACCCTCTGCCCTACCTTTCTATTCATAACGAATCCTACACCTGTTATACCATTTTCTGCTGCTGTTGATATTACCCGATACTCATCCGACCAGAAATCCTTGTCTTCCTTCCACTTCACTTCACTGACCCCTACTATATCTAGATTCTATCCGGCACGGTAGCTTAGCGTGTTCGGTCAGAGAGTTACGTGCTCTCTGTAATAAAAAAACTGAGTCAATCGATCAACAACGAACATAAATGGAAATGGATGTCTTACGACGTCCGCCCCGAGCAGATGCAACGAACAATAGCGAACAAAATGAGATTAAAAAAAAAAAGGGGGGGGGGTAGCGTCTTTGATTCATAATCAAAACGTCTTCGGTCCCGGGTTCGATCCCCCCCACTGCCTAAATTTTGATAAATAATCAGCATTGGCAGCCGAAGACTTCCGGCATAAGAAGTCAGCCTCATTCTGCCAACGGCCTTGTCAAAGAGGGCGGAGGAGCGGATAGAGGTTCAGGGCACACTCTTGTCCTAGGGGTGGGAAATTGCCCCTAAAGGCGGAAGAATCAGCAATGATCAACGACATGAGGATGCAGAAGGCAATGGAAACCACTGCATTAAAGACACGTAGCGTGTATCCACAGAACATGTGGCCTGTAATTGAAGAAAACCTTTAAGGGAATAAAATTACACAAGGATGTATTAAATTTTCCCAAGTTTGAGATATAAACCTCCTTTAAAAGATTAGCAGGAACCTAGAACTTCTTACCTTCAACGAGGATAATACGAGACAACACAAAAAGCTCTGAACATGCGCACGCTCAACTCTTTGGAACCAGTGAGAAGAAATTCATCTGATCCGCCGAAACTTGTTGCAACCGTCCATTGGCCGCAACTTGAACAGCTTTCACTCAGTCATAAACCACGGGAACCGGGAGAATGCCTGCGTAGAAAGCATTCGTGTGGTTGCAATGCTTGCAACTGTACCTCAAACGAACCTACTGTCACCCGAACGTTACTGGCACGCGACGTCTTTCTGACGTGCACATGTCCAGCACATTTGTCGACTTCGGTAGTTGCATCGGGTTTACAATATCAAACTTTTTCGATACTGTTTTTCGCTGCCAACCGCCACGAAATGATGAAAGGAAAAAAGTTTGTCGCTTACTACACATTCGCTATTCATGCAGTAAAGCTGCCGCATGAAGCATGATGTTTTAATTTGTTGCTTCTTTATTACTTACTGTATTCTCAATACCTTTTTCAGACAGTATTGTCATACATCACAGTAAGTACCAGCAAAATTATATAAGTGTACGAAACATATTTCAGGAGATATGACTTCATAAACACAGGGATGCGTCAAAAAATGCCGCATCATGCATGACGTTTAAATTTGTTACTTGTTTGCTACTAACTCTATTAGCAACACACTTCGCAGACTATATCCACCTATGACGCTGGATGGATCTACAAAAATATATGATTATGCGACACACATTTCAGAAGATATTACGTCAGATACTGAGATGGCTCGCAAACTTTTAGTTTCTTACGTCTTTGCTACGAAGTCAATTCGCAATAAATTTCGCATACACTATCCACACACACTGAGGAGACAAAAGTGACAGGATAGCGATATGCACATATACAGATTGCGGTAGCGTCGCGTGCACAAGGTAAAAAAGGGCAGTGAATTGGCGGAGCTCTTATTTATACTCTGGTGACTTATGCGAAAGGTTTTCCGACGTGATTAGCGGCGTTTGTGTAGAGTTGCGAGCGCTAAGAGTCAAGCAACATGGCGTGAATTAACCGAAGAAATCAAGGTGGGACGTACGACGAAAGTATCTGCTAGGATAGTGCGGCGAAATTTTGCATTAATGGACTATGGCAGACGGAAGTACGTACCTTTGGTAACAGCACGACATCGCCTGCATCGCATATACTGGACTCGTGACAGTATCGTTTGGACTCTAAGACGGCCGTGCCGGCCGCGGTGGACGTGCGGTTCTAGGCACTTCAGTCCGGAACCGCGTGACTGCTACGGTCGCAGGTTCGAATCCTGCCTCAGGCATGGATGTATGTGATGTCCTTAGGTTAGTTAGGTTTAAGTAGTTCTAAGTTCTAGGGGATTGATGAGCTCAGATGTTGAGTCCCATAGTGCTCAGAGCCATTTGAACCAATCTAGACGACCGTAAACACGTAACCGGGTCAGATAAGTCCAGATTTCAGTTGGTAAGAGCTGGTGGTGGGGGATCCAGTTGGGTGCAGATCCCACGAAGCCATGGGCCCAAGTTGTCAAGAAGGTACTGTGCAAGCCAGTGGTCACTCCATAATGGTGTGTTTATATGGAATGGATTGGGTCCCCTGGTGCAGCTGAACCGATCATTGACCCCAAACAACGATGGAATTTTTATGGATGGCAGTGCACTATGTCACCAGCCCCAAACTAGTCGCGACTGGTTTTAAGAAAATTCTGGACAATTCGAACGAATGATTTGGCCACGCGGATCGCCCAACATAAATCCCATCGAACATTTACTGGGTCAGTTCATGCACAGAGTCCCGCATCGGCAACACTTTTGCAATTATGGACGGTTGCAGAGGCAGTATGGCTCAACATTTCTGCAGGGGACTTCCAACGAGTTGTTGAGTCCACGCCACGCCGAGTTGCCGTAGTACACCGGACAAATGAGGTCCAACACTATATTAGGGAGATATCCCATGACTTTTTGTCACATGAATGTATGTCGCTGAATAACCTATAAAAGTACATCATTGTAAAAGACATACGAGGGGAGACCCAAAAATAACCGGAATTTCTTTGTAGAAAGCATATACTTTATTGTTTTCAAATAGACTCTTAATCTCCTTCGAAGTACTCTCCATTAACATTAATACACTTGCCCAAACGTTCATTCCAGTGTTCGAAGCACCTTTTAAATTCGTCCTCTTTGATACCTGCTAGCACTTTCATGACATTGCGTTTTACGTCTTCCAGATCCGCAAAACGCTTCCCTCTCAAGTATCTTTTCATCCTTGGGAATAGGAAGAAGTCTGAGGGTGCTAAATCCTACGAACAGGGTGCGTGGGTCAAGGTAGTCGTCTTCGTTGGGGCCAAAAACTGGCGAACGCTGAGAGTCGTGTGCGCGGGAGCGTTGTCGTGATGCAGGAACCACACGACAGAATCCCACAAAGCCAGACGTTCTCGCGACAAACTTCTGCGAAGCCATTTCATAAGCTCCAAATAGAATTGTTGGTTTACTGTCTGGTTTTCAGGGACAAATTCAGAGTGTATGATCCCTTTGATGCCAAAAAAAAAAAAACAGATCAACATCTTTTTCACGTTTGATTTCACTTGTCGAGCTTTTTTTGGTCGAGGTGAGCCAGGTGACTTCCATTGTGATGACTGTTGTTTACTTTCTGGATCATACCCATAGCACCATGACTCATCACCTGTAATAATTTTGTTGAAAAATGTGGATCATCTTTGAACGCGTCCCTCATTTCGAGACAGGCTTGAACGCGACGATCCCTTTGATCTCCGGTAAGAAGCTTCGGCACGAATTTTGCTGCCACTCTTCGCATCCCCAAATCGATGGTCTAGATGCGGTGAATTGAGCTCCAGGACAACCTGGACAAGTTCTCGAGTTGGTCGATTGTTCTGTGTCGATCTTCACTGATGAGATCACGGATTTTGTCGATGTTGTCTTCACTCCGAGCAGTTGAAGGTCGACCGGAACGGGGCTGATCTTTAACCACCATTTCTCGCTTTTTACACTTGCGTTTTACTAAGAGCATGGTCTTTGTAGGCTGTCTGAATCATCGCAACAGTTTCTGCTACGTCCTTGCCGAGCAAGAAACAAAACTTCACTGCCGCACATTGTTTGTAAGAACTAGCCATTTCCTCGTGTCACGTTTGTACTGTACGCACACTCAAAGAACTGCCAAAGAAACCACACTTCTCACTGTTGGGTGACGCCGCATGGCAGAATGACTCAGCAGAGCTCCTACTACAACGCTCTGGCGGCGCAACCTGCTACTACAAGTACACAATGTGCAGCATTACGATTCCGGTTACTTTTGGGTCCCTCCTCGTAGTTCAGGAGATACGACGACGAAATCACTGAGGTGGAGCGCGAAATTTGCTAGAGGTGCAAGTGGAATACATGTTCAAATACATGCGGTATGTGCTACATATATGTGAAATGTTTTTGTCGTGTGCATACCTGGGTAAAGATATGTATAAAAAGCTTATCTTAAATCCCTGGAATCATTTCAGGTAAATGTGGTGTACATACAGGGTGTTTCAAAAATGACCGGTATATTTGAAACGGCAATAAAAACTCAACGAGCAGCGATAGAAATACACCGTTTGTTGCAATATGCTTGGGACAACAGTACATTTTCAGGCGGACAAACTTTCGAAATTACAGTAGTTACAATTTTCAACAACAGATGGCGCTGCAAGTGATGTGAAAGATATAGAAGACAACGCAGTCTGTGGGTGCGCCATTCTGTATGTCGTCTTTCTGCTGTAAGGGTGTGCTGTTCACAACGTGCAAGTGTGCTGTGGACAACATGGTTTATTCCTTAGAACAGAGGATTTTTCTGGTGTTGGAATTCCACCGCCTAGAACACAGTGTTGTTGCAACAAGACGAAGTTTTCAACGGAGGTTTAATGTAACCAAAGGACCGAAAAGCGATACAATAAAGGATCTGTTTGTAAAATTTCAACAGACTGGGAACGTGACGGATGAACATGCTGGAAAGGTAGGGCGACCGCGTACGGCACCCACAGAGGGCAACGCGCAGCTAGTGCAGCAGGTGATCCAACAGCGGCCTCGGGTTTCCGTTCGCCATGTTGCAGCTGCGGTCCAAATGACGCTAACGTCCATGTATCGTCTCATGCGCCAGAGTTTACACCTCTATCCATACAAAATTCAAATGCGGCAACCCCTCAGCGCCGCTACCATTGCTGCACGAGAGACATTCGCTAACGATATAGTGCACAGGATTGATGACGGCGATATGCATGTGGGCAGCATTTGGTTTACTGACGAAGCTTATTTTTACCTGGACGGCTTCGTCAATAAGCAGAACTGGCGCATATGGGGAACCGAAAAGCCCCATGTTGCGGTCCCATCGTCCCTGCATCCTCAAAAAGTACTGGTCTGGGCCGCCATTTTTTCCAAAGGAATTATTGGCCCATTTTTCAGATCCGAAACGATTACTGCATCACGCTATCTGGACATTCTTCGTGAATTTGTGGCGGTACAAACTGCCTTAGACGACACTGCGAGCACCTCGTGGTTTATGCAAGATGGTGCCCGGCCACATCGCACAGCCGACGTTTTTAATTTCCTGAATGAATATTTCGATGATCGTGTGATTGCTTTCGGCTATCTGAAACATACAGGAGGCGGCGTGGATTGGCCTGCCTATCCGCCAGACATGAACCCCTGTGACTTCTTTCTGTGGGGACACTTGAAAGACCAGGTGTACCGCCAGAATCCAGAAACAATTGAACAGCTGAAGCAGTACATCTCATCTGCATGTGAAGCCATTACGCCAGACATGTTGTCGAACGTGTTGGGTAATTTCATTCAGAGACTACGCCATATTATTGCTACGCATGGTGGATATGTGGAAAATATCGTACTATAGAGTTTCCCAGACCGCAGCGCCATCTGTTGTTGACAATTGTAACTACTGTAATTTCGAAAGTTTGTCTGCCTGAAAATGTACTGTTGTCCCAAGCATATTGCAACAAACGGTGTATTTCTATCGCTGCTCGTTTAGTTTGTATTGCCGTTTCAAATATACCGGTCATTTTTGAAACACCCTGTATTAGCTACGACCTGGGAAGAAATACTGTTGGGGTAAGAACCACCAACCTCCTGTTGGGGTGAAGGTGGTAACGTGGAGGGGCAAGAGGGGACGATGAAATCCACAGACACAGAGAGGGAGGAGGAGGAGATGGATGGAGAAAGGAAAGAGTAGGAGGCGGACAGAGACAGGGGAGAAAAGAAAAGCAGAGGGAGAGGGGCAGAGGAGATGAACCAGAGAGAGAGAGAGGGGGGTGGGGATTAGAAGAGGTATAGAGAGAGAGGGCATTAGGAGATGAACAGAGAGAGGGGCAGAGGAAATGGACAGAGAAAGGGGGGAGAAGGAGATGAACACAGAGAGGGAGGAGGGGTAGATGTAATTAGAGGGGGAGGAGGAGACGGAGGGGGAGGAGACAAGAGAGAAGGGGAAGAAACAGAAGGACAGAGGTGGGAGGAGCAGATGGACAGAGAGAGGGGTTGGAGGTGACGGACAGGGGAAGCGGCAGGGGGAGATGGACAGAGAGCAGTGTGTGAAGGAGATGGAAAGAGAGAGGATGTAGGAGGAGACGGACAGAGAAAGCGGAAGGAGGGGATGGAACAAACTGAAATTAATACACGCGGGCCACGCCGGGCACATAAGCCTAAGTTTCAGTAGGCCCTACCTTGCGGCGTAGTGCACCGGCTCCGGCCTGGCCTCGTGCACATTGGGAGAGACGTCGCAGAGCAGCCGCTGGGCGAAGGTGGGCGGCAGCTCCCGGTGCCTGCAGGCGACCACGAGGGCGTTGCCGAAGTGCGGGCTGCCGTACAAGTGCGCCGCGTGCGCCGCGCCGCTCGCCAGCAGCTGCTCGAACCTGCCCAAGTCCCCTGCCAGCATCGCAGCCAGCAGCTCTGACTGCGGGTCGCTGGCGCCAGCGGTCTGACGCTGCTGCGAAGGAGCGCTCATGGTTGCGGCCGAAGTGCACACCTCGTCGGCAAGTTAGCTGAAGCGATGCTGAAAGACGTAAAGAACAAGCCTCAGACATCGTTTTCTGGGGAGTATGCTAGCTGACATTTCATTGGCTACTTATCCAACCGCCGCACATATCGAGTGCACACGATCTATAAATAGGTTCATATAAATGGATGTGTATGTAAATATATGTCTGTTCAAATGTGTGTGAAATCTTATGGGACTTAACTGCTAAGGTCATCAGTCCCTAAGCTTACACAATACTTAACCTAAATTATCCGAAGGACAAACACACACACACCCATGCTCGAGGGAGGAGTCAAACCTTCGCCGGGACCAGTCACACAGTCAATGACTGCAGCGCCCTAGACCACTCGGCTAATCCCTCGCGGCTATATGTGTGTATTAAGCTAATTGCACAAAATGTTAGTTTGCTCCTTAAAAGATTAAAATGGTCGCTTTGTAAAGCTGCAGATGTTTAGAAATGGTACCAGGCGGTCGTGTGGTCCTCCACCACTGACGTCGGTCATGACACTGAAATGCTGTGTACGTACTAGTTGGTTGTGTGGCACCAGCGAAATAAGATGGATCGACGAGGTGACGTGAAGGAACGCCAGAGAGAAGTTATTGTTACCGACAGAATAATTTCGTGAAAAGGATAACGCAAAAACACACGAAATAACGTTTTTTTTTAGCGAAATAACGCGAAATCGCCGACTTTTACGAGATATCGCGGAATTTTTAATATTGCCATATTAATATTCTGATTCCGTGATTCATAGTTATTGGATGTTAAATTGCATTTTGAGTTCTAATTTCCTCAAGGAACAATCTCAAAATAATAGTTTATTTGTGAGGATGAAAGAATTTGGCCAACGACAACAGCGAGTTTGGCAAAAGTAGGACGGAATTTGGCAAAAAATAGGATCAAATTTCGCAAAAAAATTAATTAGCAGAAAAACTCTGACTCTCGCAACAATTACATTCAATTTGACCAAAAATAACACCGAATTTGACGAAAGAAATACCGAATTTGAGGAAAAGAATAACACCGAATTTGGTGAAAAAATACATCAAATTCGCAAAAAAAGAACTGAAATTGGCTAAAATAACATCAACTTTGCCAAAATATAATACCGAATTTGGCGAGACAATCCTGGATTTCGCAAACAACAGCGAATATGGCAAAAAACGAATTTGGACAAACTCCGAATTTGGAAATACACCGTATCTGGCAAAAAATTACAATGAATTTGGCAACAAAACACCAGCTGTGGCAAAAAAATGGCACAATACGTGACAAAGAAAAGAGACAGAATCTGGCAAAAAGTACAGAATTTGGCCAAAAAGAGCAAATAATTTAGAAAAAAATAACAATAAATTTGGCAAAAGATAACACAGACTTTGGCAAAAAATAACATAGACTTTGGAAAAAATAACATCGGCTTTGCCAAAAACTAACACCGAATTTGGCCACAAAATGAAACGTTTTTTTCCTGTCCCTAGCTGTCACACTTAGACAGGCCCATGACCACACTGTGAATGAGGTTGCCCGATTTGTTGGTGTTAATGCGTGGACTCTCCAACGGGTCGACAAAAAATAGTGTACCATTCGCAGCCTTGCAACAAGACCATTGGTCTTATCGGATTCTAGCAGACAGGTACCGGAGACGAATGACACGCCTTGTCAAAGACAATCGGTTTTAAATCCGACAAGAACCGCTGCTGTCGGTGAAAAAACATCCATCTCAACCAGTTTACGAGCGAAAACTGCGAGGGAAACTCCATGAAGTGGATGTCTGAGGTCGAGTGCCTCGCAAAGAACCTCAGCGAAATGTAAAGTTGTACGTCTTTAGAGGCCGAAACAGCACACAAACTGGACGGTAACTGACTGTAGACGTGTAACGTGGGCCGACGAGTCGCGATTTTGCATCAAATGCGTCGAGTGCTCCGATGGCCTAATAAAACGTTTAACCTGCTATGTGTGGAATGTGTAGTTCAGGAAGGAGGTAGTTTTGTGCTCTATTGGGAAATTGTTTTCGTACCGTGTACTGGGACTACTCATTCGAGTTCCCATGAACATAGATCACGACTTTTATTTCAGCGTTATCGGAGATCAATATCCGCGCTTTATCCTACATCTTTCTGATGAGTATATTGTGGAGAATTCCGGCTTCCAAGACAACAGCTTTGTCCAAAAGGCTTGATACATGAGTTCCTGGTTTGAAGAACACTCGCGCGCTATATCGCACCTCAAACCGGCCCTCTGAATCACCCAGTCTTAATCCCGTAGAGAATGTCTGCATATATTTGGAGCAGTGGGCAAAACGTACCTGCCATCTTCACCATTTGGTAACTCTAATGCTGCGCGTAGTGGCCGCGCGGTTTGAGGCGTCATGTCACGGACTGCGCGGCCCCTCCCGCCGGAGGTTCGAGTCCTCCCTCGGGCATAGGTGTGTGTGTGTTGTTCTTAGCGTAAGATAGTTTAAGTCAGTTTAAGTAGTGTGTAAGTAAGTCTAAGGACTGATGACCTAAGCAGTTTGATGCCTTAGGAATTCACACAAATTTGAACATTTTTTTGTAACTCTAAAGGATATATTCCATGACAAGTGGCTTCAGTTGGATTTGGCGTACCCGAAGAGGCTGTTTGACTCTTTTCTTCATTTGCAACTCTATTCCAGGCGAAGTGAAGTCATTATTAGGCCAGAGGCGTCATTTGCGATATTAGTGTAATATCTTCTGGAGAGTGACTAATTATTTGTCCAACGTACGTATGCATCCATGTGTGTGCCGCTGTGAACAGTCAGAATGTGATGTTTCCTGTTTTGACGTCAGTAAGCTGTTTGTCGCATGGCGATGCATGTTGATTTCTTTTGTGAAGTGACTCTTGATGTAAAAGATTAAGGTTTTCCTGGTGAAACGCAATGGCTATTGAGAAGAAAGACCGTGGTAAAGTTGTTTCATCAGAACGGCAGCAGTAGTAGCGCTGCATGCTGGGAATATCGCCGACAGAAACAGCTGTGAATAGGCACCATGTCAATAAATGGGCTAGGTAACGTGATCAAGAAGTTTGACAACAGGTGAATTAGATGGTGCAGCAGGGAGAGGGAGGCGGTCTGTTGCCCTGGCAGTTATTGATGAAGTTGCTGTAGCTATAACCGACGGTGTAACACATGCCTCAAATTCTGCAGCCGGTGCTCGAGCTATGTCACTGGAATTCTCTCTCCTCTTAGGAAAGTTCAAAAGATTTTGCGTTGCATTTTTACACTAGTATACCTGCAAGATTCAGAATGTGCACCAAATGAAGCCGTTGCTTTGCACTTCGTTTTTTGGGCCCGCATAGAAATGGATGAGAAGTGGCCGGGGAATATTCTTTAGACAGATGAGGCACGTTTCACTCTTCACAATGCCGTGAATGCATACAACTGTCACATATTTGATTCTACTCCTACGCTAAATGTTGCATAGGAACATCCACTACACTCAGCTTATATGACTGCGTGGTGTGTTTCTACAAGCTACTTCATTTTCAATCCGCTTTTATTCGAGGAGTTGACTCCTGCACGTTATAAGGACCACCTTGTGCAACACGGGAGTCCAGCTTTGCAAGAACGGAACTGTGTTCACACCACTATTCTGTATCTCCCGACCTAAATCCGTATGACTTTTGGTTGTGGGGATATCTAAAAGGCTGTGTCTGTTAGGGATGTATCTGGACTCTTCCTGGTCTGAAGGACAGCATACGACGACATATGGCTCTGGTTACAGCGGATATACTGCGAGCAACTGTCGTCCCTGCTGTTTTACGCATGCAGTTTGTTAATGAGTCGAGAGATCATATTTAACACATTTTTAACTTGTGACTATATCCTAATAAACTTGCCAGAAGCACTGTTATCATGAGTTTGATTGTTCCTCCCCTTTTCCTGCACCCACATCACATTCTGACTGCTTACAACGCCATATTTTCACATGGTGGCAGAGAGTGGAACTACTATTTTTTTCAGCATATCCCGCCAGTGCATTAATAAAAAATTACGATGTTTCGGCTTCCTGCGATGTATACGAGGTGCGACAATAAAGTAATGAGACTGATGTGAAAACAAATGCTGCTTACCGTTTTAGTCAAGTTTAGTGTTGTCTCCTTCAAAGTAGTTCCCTTCTGATTGCACACACTTTTTCCAGCACTTCTGCCATTGATGGTAAAATTTCTGGAACTCATCTCCTGTAATATCCTCCAAGATCCTCGTCACAGCTTTTTGGACATCTTGTGTTGTTTGAAAATGGTATCCCTTGACCGCCGTTTTGACCCTTAGAAATAGAAAAAGGTCGCACCGAGCGATATCTGGTGAATAAGGTGTCTGTGGTAGTACTGAAATTTGTTTTGAGGTTAAAAACTGCTGTACTGACAGAGCAGTATGGGACGGCACATTATCATGATGCAGAAGCGAATTATAAGCAATGTTGGCACGAACACAAAGATCTCTTTTACGAAGTCTTTCTAAAATTTCTTGGTAGTAGTATTGGTTAACTGTTTGTCCAGGAGGCACCCACTATTTATGAACAATTGCCTTAGAATCAAAGAAGCACACAAGCATGCATTTTACTTTTGACTTTGAGATCATCTTCAACATTCGTTCTGCCTTCACTAAACATTTTATGCCAACGTTACCGTAAGTTGTCGTCGCGTTTTCACCCAATTTAACGCAAAAAGAAATGGCATACCATTGCACAATATTACGCTGTTCCATTTCTGTGACGAGAGACACAAACATGTGTTAACTTATTGCAGCACAACTCACGACTGAGCAGTTGCATCGATGTGCCGCTTGGACTAGAAGCAGCTTAGAGACCAAGGTCAAAGATATTGTGCCTATGCAAGCTGCAGGGTTGCCACATCTTGCAAAGAAAATCAGTCTCTTTACTTTATGGTCGCACCTTGTGTAGTCCACACTGCAGCATTCAGAACACAGTCAGTTTAATTATAACCACCTAGTATGTATGTATGAAAGTGTGTGTGAGTGGTGTGTCTGAGTGAGCACGCGGGCATTTCCTTAGAATCTCTCGAATGCCTAAAGCATTTTTAACCATACTTTATAGAAATTATTATTATCTGGGAGAAACTACTATGGGAGAGAAACATTACTAGGAGTGTGGGTTGAGGTCGGAGTGGAAAGGAGACAACATGTTGAAATAATCAGAAACGACATATACTACTGTCAAACTTATAGTATTCTGTATTCATAGGTTGAATGGTGGCAATCCTGACAGCATTTCACTCCTACTGGCGGAGTAGAAAAACGACAATGATGACATTGCACCACTACAGGTTTGGTGGGGAGCCACAAAGATGGTCGGAAATGATGAAAATATCGACGTGCGTGCATTCCTTGCTGCCAGGTTGAATTTAACACCCCAATAACAAGTGTCGGTCACTTTGATGTAACCTGCCCCCCACAAAACCTCTCGTGATGAAATGTTATCAGAACTGTCACCTGTCAGCGTAACATCACTGAAAACTGTAAATTTGACACTAATATTGGTCAATTACGATTATTTTAATAAACGACTTTCTTACCGGACTCGCACCCACTACCCCTCGTAGCGGTGCTAGGAATAATTTATTCTCTTTAAATTTTTTCTTTAAGGGAGTACTGAAGGACGATTTATTTTTATTCTTAAAAAACATTCAAGGGCCAAGATCACATTAAATATTTTTTGTTTAGACAACGGCTTTCAACAGTCTTAGCTGTCATCTTCACTTCTGAAACATTCTTTTATAGTGGAACATGTTCAGTTTACGCTGAATGTCATGCATAAGATGTCAATTGGATAAAACTCAGCACATTATTAACGTTTGGCATTGCTAAAATGTTTAAAAACACACAGCACCCTCTCCAAAAGGCCATGTCCAGCAAGATGCTGTGTGTTTTTAAATATTATTTATAATGTGCTGAGTTTTATGCACTTGCCATCTTGTGCATGAGGTTCAGCGTAAAATGAACATGTTTTACTACAGAAAGATGTTTAAGACCTGAAGATGACAGCTAAGACTGCTGAAAGCGGTTGTCTTGAATAAAAAGTATTTTGTGGGATCTAGGCTCTTGAATGGCTTTTGACTTTATTCTCCCTCTCCCATCCAGTATTTTTTACGGATACTAAGCCATTTTCGTAACAAGTTTTTGAAACTGCTACATTTGTTTCAGAGTTAAGCACACGCTTGGAAGTGGGTGATGTGTAAAGTTTAGGGCGGAATGTATAGAACCATCCGACCGTTCTTTTCACACATGCACTGACGAGGAAAACTATACGATCAACAGTTTAAAAGCGTGTTGGTTCACCTTTGAAAGGAACATAACAGTGAATGTCGTTGGCATAGACTGGACAAGTCCATTTTAAGTTTCCAGAGGTATATGGCGTCTACATAAGGGTCACGCTATTCCTGTAAATATTAGTGGTGGGTGGTTTGTGAGCGTGGAGCTGAAAGTGGACAACACTCCAGGTATGTTCCATCAGGTACTGGTCACACGAGTGTGATTGTCAATACATCAACGTGAACTCGCTATCCTGCTGCTACCATTGTAGCATGATTCTGGCCTTGTGACTTCGACAGTTATCCTGCTGGGAGATGCCATCACCATCGGAGAAGGCATCAAGCATGAAGGGATGCAGGTAGTGTACAATAACGTTCACGTAGGCCCTAACCATCTTGATGCCTTCGATTACTACCGCAGTTCTCAAGGAAGAACAGGTAAACGTCTCCCACAATATAATACGAGGTGCGACAATAAAGTAATGAGATTGATGTGAAAAAAAAATGTTATTTACCGATTTAGCCAAGTTTAGTGTTGTCTCCTTCATATTTGTTCCCTTGTGATTGCACACACTTTTTCCAGCGCTTCCGCCACTGATGATAACATTTCTGGAACTCATCTTCCGTAACATCCTCCAAGATCCTCGTCACAGCTTTTTGGACACATTGTGTTGTTTGAAAATGGGGTCCTGTGACTGCTGTTTTGACTCTTGGAAATAGGAAAAAGTCGCATGGAACGATATCTGGTGAATAAGGTGTCTGTGATAGTACTGAAATTTGTTTTGAAGTTAAAAATTGCTGTACTGACAGAGCAGTATGGGATGGCGCATTATCATGATGCAGAATCCATTTATCAGCAGTGTTGGCACAGACACGAAGAACTCTTTTACGATGTCTTTCTAAAATTTCTTTGTAGTAATATTGGTTAACTGTTTGTCCAGGACGCACACACTCTTCATGAACAATTCCCTTGGAATCAAAGAAACATGCATTTTCTTTTGACTTTGACATGCGAGCTTTTTTTGGTCTGGGTGATCCCTTTGAGCACAATTGCGAACTTTGGCGTTTTGTCTCTGGATCGCACTGAAAAAAAAAAAAAAAACTTTCGTCACCAGTGATAACATGGCTCAACAATTCTGGATTGATTTCCGTTTGCTCTAACAGATCGGCTGCCACATTTTCGTGACGAGAGACACAAACAGGTGTTAACTTGTTACAGTACATCTCACGACCGAGCAGTTGCATCGATGTGCCGCTTGGAGTAGAAGCAGCTTATAGACCAATGTCAAAGATATTGTGCCTACGTAACCCTGCAGGGTTGCCACATCTTGCAAAGAAAATCAGTCTAATTACTTTATTGTCGCACCTTGTACAACAGTCCCTCCCCCTCCTGCGTCCCGAGCCTGTGTCCATTTCGAGCCGCCACTCGCCTGGAAGACAATCTGTCTGGATACGAACTTTGACCTGATGTAAGAAGAAATGTGATCCAATGAGCAGGAGACACGTTTGCAACCTCGATAATTTAGGGTACACTACAATCATAATTGATGATGTTGTTGTGTCAACAAGGGACACCTTCTGCGGAGCGGCATGTTCAACAATGTGCACTGCTCCAAAACAGGTATCGCTGCACCAGCACAGTACTGCGCCGTTAGATCTGCCACAGATCGCCGCCTATACTGCTTTAAAGATGACCACACCTATTTAACTCCTAGTGCAATGATGATGCATGGGCGGACGTGCAACAAATTATCGCCTGCTACAGGTTTCATTGTCCTCCAATCACTTCCCACAGATGATCACGACAGTAACAGGGGAACTGTCACCCAGCTTCTCCGTTACCAAGACGTTCATTCCCAGGCGCGTGGTCATAACAATCTGCCCTTCGTCAGAGTCGCCTATGTCGGTGGATTTCCCCATTTGTGTGTCGTATTGTTGCTAGAACGATGCTTCAATCGCCTCTACTCTGTTTACATTCTTTCCAAGCTCATGGCATCCTTAGAAGGGAGTCTGGTAACAGAAAATGCTTTGCTCGGTGGATCACATGACGTGGCGTCACAGAACTTCCTTCCCAGAGCAAAGATGCTAACATTAGCAGACACTTGACGGCAACTTTGGAATGGGCCACACACGATCATGCAGCATGCAGTTACTTTTTATGTGATACTCCATATTGGCAATCGACATTAATCAATCTGAACTATGTGGTCTTGATTAAAGAATTCAACTCCGTTTGCACTTGAATCATGATTTTCACATTTACCGTCATTTGATCTTGATTTCAAATTCCGGCGATACGTGTCGCCAAGGCCGCAAAAACTGATCTATAGCTATCGACTTTACTCATATGCGAGTTTTGAGAACGTTCCAGTTCACAGTATCAGTTGCGAGTATGCTGTTACAAGTTTCGTAATCATATTGAGATTTTCGCGTTATCTGGTCTGTAACGATCTGTCCTACAAACTGGAATGAGCCAAAGAATTTTGCGTAATCTCATAACCAGTTCAGTTACGTTCTTACGTGCGTGTATAATACCCTTTTTATATAATTTAAGAGTTAGTTATGTGAGCCTTCTGTTAACATGGTTACCAGTTCAAGTCGCTGAACACCTTGTTGTCCGATTAATGTACGTTATCAGTTGCTGATCATACGGTTTTGTAATTTCTATCATGTCCATGTTCATCAGTACGTTACAAGGAAGTAAAGGCTAGTTCTTTGTTATCTTGGCCGCTCTCCATTACCTTTTCTAATTTCCAACGCTCCTATGTCCATTATCCTGTAGTCTTCCTTTCTTTATACGATAGTCTTTCAGGTCAAAATTGACTGCTCGTTGTGGGTATGTGTCACGAGTTTGCATGCAAACCAACCGCCAAGTATGTCACAAGTAGGACAGTGACATCAATGATCGGCTGACTACCGAGTGTGGCGTTCTAAAATCTTAAGTATGCTGCAAACTGCGCACGCGCAGTCAAGGGGACTGGGATATCGCCTGCTAACATAGGAAGTTAACCTGTTGTCGCCGAGGTCACTCCATTACAGAAATGTATTTTGTGCTTTTGTGTCTTCTTTATCATTATTCTGTGATTTTCTTTGTTTTCGTCACACATTTCAAAGGTTGCACAATGGTATTTCGAACAGATAAATGAAGATTTATGAAGTGTTTGGAAGAGACGTTTCCTATCCTATCAGCTCTCAGGGGCGTGCAGAATTTAGCAGAAGAACTTTGTCAAGATTATCCGCTAGTAATTTTGCTTTGTTCGTTATAAACTCCACTGTCATTGCTTGTTCCGACATTCTGTTTCTACAAGGTTGTCAGAGACAGTCTGAAAAGTTTGTGAGGGTGTTGCATGGTACGTTGTGATGAGAAATAACTGTTAAGAAAAAACAATCGGCACGTTGCGACATTTCCCAGTTAAAGTGCGCGTCATTTATGTTGGCGGCCGAGTTTAGGTTCGTTCTGCGCATCTGACGTCACAAAACACAGTCAGCCAATGAACAGAGAATGACGTTGCCATATCTCGAGTGCAGTGCAGAGCATGGACGAGTGTCTTCAGTTTTAGAAACGTTCAGTCATAAATAAAGTAATAGAACAAAAGCAATGTCTTGATAGCAGACATTCTTCTATAGAAAGTTTGGAAAAAGCATTCTTTATACCAATTGCTTCATATTCTATTAATTAATTAAACCAAACAAGCAATAAGACTCCTAATTCAGGCGATCGCAAGGAAAGGTGTTTGTATCACTCTCACGAACCGTTTTTTCGCAATAAATAACAGTGGTAATTGTTTATTTCCTATTGTACTTCGACGAAGGGTGAGTAATTCATAGTCATACCAACAGTGTTTGTCAGTATTCTGCGTGACGTCTTATACTCCTGCTGCATCTCTGGTACCTGTAGACAAATCACTGTGGCTGTGGCCTCCATTTGCGTAAGAGCTGTCATTTTGTTTTGCCAGAAAGATGATAAGTGTAATAACATAGCAACGAATTGTTGTGAAGTTTCGCATGAAACTTGGAAGAACTGTTACTAAAGCCTATCTTTAACAAAAAGAAGTGTATGGCGAAGACTGCTTATTACGCAAGCGAATTTTTGAGTGTTTGAAGTGTTTCCAAGGTCACCTAGAACACTTTGAAGATGACTCACGATAGGATGCCTTTCAGAAACAAAAACGGATGGAAATGTCGAAAAAGTAAGTAATCTGAATTGAGCTGATGGTCGGTCGAGTGTTCGATCGATTGCTGAAACTGTAAGAATAGACAAAGAATACGTAAGGCAAATTTTTCATAACAAATTTAACATTAAAAGAGTGTGTGCGAAACCGGTGCCAAAAATTCTCACGTTCGAACAAAAAGAAGTTCTTGGAAGTGTGGTTACTGACGCTTGAATAATATTGAAAATGATCCCAATTTCTTGAAAAGATTGATAACATGTAACGAATCTTCGTTTTTCAGTTATGATCCAGAAACTAAGCGCCAATCCATTCAATGGAAGCGCCCAACTTCACTGAGAGCGAAATAAGTTGGAATGAACAAATCAAGATTCAAATTGACGATTTTATTTCGATATTCGTCGAACTGCGTATCTTCACTGTGTTCCTGAAGGTAAACTATTAATCAAAATTACTACCTTGATGTTCTTGTTCAACTCCATAAGAAAATAAAAACGAAAGGACCGAAATTGTGCAAGAACAAGTCTTAGGTTCTGCATCAAGACAGCACACCAGCTCATGCTGTATTGTCTGTTAAGAGGTTCTAGTGAAGTACAGCATCCTAGTGTTAGACCACCCACGTTATTCGCCTGACCTAGCAGCAGATGACTTTTATATATTCTCCACAGTAAAACATGAATTAAAAGGAACAAGATCTTAGTCTGTCAAAGAAGTGAAAGAAAATGCAACATGTGTCATCAAGGAGCTCACAGAGGAAGACTTCTAGCTCTGTTTTCATCAATGGAAAATTCTTATGGAGCATTGTAGGAATAGAGGAAGGGAGTATATTGGGGGGGGGGGGGGAGAGAATGACTAAACATGTGTTTTGGAAATGACATGTTCTACAGCGGTAGTCCTATAATTTTATAGCCCCATCTTGTGTATGTAAAGCAGAGTGTATGTGTGTATGTCCAGGATCTCCTTCCAAACCGCTGGACTAATTGCAGCAGGCCTCTCTACTATCAGTACTGTGGGTTTTGCAAGCTCCTAGATCCAGTAGGAGCAGAGACACAGGCAAAATGCGTTTTTCACAGCCCCTGTTGTACAGGTTGCCTCACATGACAGGTGTGTTGTCTGGGAACAGTACTGGCCTGCCAAAGCAACCTGCTTTGCAGGGCAGCCTACATGTCAGGAGCAAGTAATGGTGGCTGCGCTGCACAACAGGCATGTTGTGTTGGAGTGGTCTCAGCCTGTATTATCGACCTTGCAGCCAGGACGTCAGGGTCAAATAAACTATTTTCAAGCCCTTACGTGTAACCTGCCCCGCATGACAAACATGTTGTTGGAGTAGTATCGGCCCACTTTATTGAACTGTTTTGCAGGGGTTACACATACCAATGAGCATGGATAGGGACAGGTTTAGATGGATAGACGAGGGTTGGACAGAGTGAGGGGGAAGAGGAAATAGACTGAGAGGGGAGGAGGGAGAGATGCATGACCCAGATGAAAGCTGTAGAGATGTGGGGGCAGAGATGCAAAGAGAGAGGGGGGGAGAGGATGTGATCAAAGGGGAAGAGGGGGGTAATATGGTCAGAGAGAAGGGATGTAGGAAATGGAAAAGGAGAGGGGGAGGGGAATATAAGAGAGAAAGAGTGGGGAGGAGGAGATAGACAGACTGAGGTGGAAGGATCAGATGGATAGACAGAGGGAGGAAGAGGTGGTCACAGCAGGTGAAGGAGAGTGTGTGCTCTATATGTGTGTCAAAGGCATACGTAGTCGAAGCTGTGGAGAAAAGGCTAATTATAGATAAGGAAATAATTATCACTGATCAAGGACTTACGTTTATGAAAGATTTGTGATTTCAATAGTGTGCATGGAAAAGCTAAAAGTCACAGCAACTGATATTTTATAGTAAATACCAAAAGCGTCTTGAAAGTTGTCTGTTATTATTCAGTACATTCCCAGTCATTAATAGTAGATACCCTTATCAGACGTGGTCATTATTAAATGTATCTCAAATGGATTTGAGTTTTGCTATTAATTAAACAGTTCGACTGCCGAAAATTAATTAAATCGTCATAAGAATTAACTGGTAGAGAGCTTCTTTTGGCGCGCTTATAGTACATGTACTGTACAACACACATTTCACGAAGAGAAGGTGTCAATAAAGCAGATATTTCCAATTCCATGGCTGAACCTACTCCTCGTGATGTTGCAGGCAACAATGCCATATGCCTATTCTTTATTGTAATATCCCCAAGACATAACTAATAATGAAGGTCACAAAAACAATACCTTCTGAAACAACTGGCAAAATGTGTAGTTATTTCCCTATGATTATCTATCATGAAGCACCCACAGAAATTGTCAACAGAAATTGGCTAAGAAGCCTTTCACGACTGTTTTGGCAGCAAAAGGTGTTCTGTCTGAAATCGTTTGAATAGACAACAATTCTTACGCTTCACCACTCTGGTGACGTCTCAATTAGAAAGTGCGTTTAGCACTTTGATAAAGGTGTGGGATGAGCACTTAGCAAGGAGTGGAATCTAGTGCTTGCTACCGACAGACGACAGAGACGTCGCCCTCATACTTGGTAGGTGGTAATCGGAACAATGGCGCCAAGGACGTCTTATCAACTCTGGCTCCGTGCAGTTTGTAGCACTGTTGTATAATTTGCATCTGCGGGTTTACTCTTTGTCAGTCACGTGCTTTCCCGACGAACACCATGGATGATATCATCGTAAGCTTCAATTTGATGCAACATCTTCACCGAGACCATTGTATTCATCAGAACGTGGCTGCTAAAGCGATAGCAGCTTACTTCCGTTCGCAGTGAGGTCCACTAGTCCCAACGGCGTTGCAGAATGCGTCCGCTGTTGCCCACTCTTGATTCTGAGCCACGGTACTGAACATGTTCTGTGCCCTATCAGCATTATTGTCATCTGCTCGCAGATAGCGCACCAGATGTGGGAAAGTTTGCTTTGATCATCACGCATCCGACGACTATTTTTACTAGGATCAGCGGAGGGATATGGACGGCCAGCATTACCCCAGACATCCACTTCACAGTTTTCGACCCATCGAGTGTACAACAGGTGATCATAATACCATTGCAGCACCACTAGATACGGCTGTAAATAGGAATGTAATAAAAAGTAGAATGACACGAAACAGATTTCGGATTATTTGAATGGCCAACATGAAAAATTATTTTCCAGGTCCGAAAATGTAGAGCATTTCTGGAGAAAGTTCTAAGAGTATTCAGCAATACGACTTAGACAGGTATGTGCGAGCGAAGTTGTGAGGGATGGGAAAGAACCGCTGTGGTGCGAGAGCCCTGTTATAGAACCGCCACAAAGTAGCTAAAATCTCACAGCCAAACAAAAACTGAACGAGACCATAATTAGCGTTAGGGGAGCCATGCGTGAAGCATTCAGCGAATTCGAAAGTAAAATTCTATATATCGACATGACAGAAAATCCTAAGAAGGTGTGGTCTTATGTTAATCAGTAAACGGATCGAAGCCTTCTGTACAGACACTGTGTGACCATAATGACATCGAAACCAAGGATGACAGAGGGAAAGTGAATATTCTAAACGTCTTATTCCCAAACTGTTTCATTGAGGGAGATCATACTGTGGTTCCTCCATTAAATCATCAGACGAACGTCAATATGATGAATATCGAAATAAGTTGACCGCGAGATAGAAAAGCAACTGAAATCGCTCGGCACAGGAAATGGCATTGGACCTGACGGGATAACAATGCGATTCCACATAGAGTATCCGAAAGTAATTGCTCCTCATCTCGCTGCAGTGTACCGCAGGTCGCTGCGTTCTAGTAATTTCATGCAAACACAGGTCACTCCGTGTCTTCGAGAAGGGTCGTCGAACAGACACACAGAACTATAGTGCTATATCGCTGACGACGGTGTGTTGTACATTTTCGAAGATGTTTTATGCATTCGTGTATGTCATTTCTTGAGACCTCCACTGCAGGCTTCAACACGTGTTTCGAAGGCAACGATCGTGTGAAACCCAGGTCGCTCTGTTCGTCCACGAGACCCAGAAAGCAATACGTATAGGCGCCTAGGAAGTTGCAGTGTTCCCTGAGAAGGTGTCCGATACAATACCTCACTGCCACCTAATGAACAAAGTACGAGCTTACGGAGGATCAGACAAACTGAGTGACTGTGTGACTGGATTGAAGAGTTTCTAACAAACAGTATACAGCATATTATTCTAAACGGTGAGAGATCTTAGGACGTAAAAGTAACTTCGGCGTGCACCAAGGGAGTGTCGGAGGACCATTACCTTTCTCAGTATACAGGGTGTTACAAAAAGGTACGGCCAAACTTTCAGGAAACATTCCTCACACACAAATAAAGAAAAGATGTTATGTGGACATGTGTCCGGAAACGCTTAATTTCCATGTTAGAGCTCATTTTAGTTTCGTCAGTATTTACTGTACTTCCTCGATTCACCGCCAGTTGGCCCAATTGAAGGAAGGTAATGTTGACTTCGGTGCTTGTGTTGACATGCGACACATTGCTCTACAGTACTACCATCAAGCACATCTTGATTGGGCCCCATGTTCTTCCACCTACGCTCAATGGAGTACGATATCATGATTTCATACGGGATACTCTACCTGTGCTGCTAGAACATGTGCCTTTACAAGTACGACACAACATGTGGTTCATGCACGATGGAGCTCCTGCACATTTCAGTCGAAGTGTTCGTACGCTTCTCAACAACAGATTCGGTGACCGATGGATTGGTAGAGGCGGACCAATTCCAAGGCCTCCACGCTCTCCTGACCTCAACCCTCTTGACTTTCATTTATGGGGGCATTTGAAAGCTCTTGTCTACGCAACCCCGGTACCAAATGTAGAGACTCTTCGTGCTCGTATTGTGGACGGCTGTGATACAATACGCCATTCTCCAGGGCTGCATCAGCGCATCAGGGATTCCATGCGACGGAGGGTGGATGCATGTATCCTCGCTAACGGAGGACATTTTGAACATTTCCTGTAACAAAGTGTTTGAAGTCACGCTGGTATGTTCTGTTGCTGTGTGTTTCCATTC
Source organism: Schistocerca americana (assembly GCF_021461395.2). Classification (NCBI taxonomy): domain Eukaryota; kingdom Metazoa; phylum Arthropoda; class Insecta; order Orthoptera; family Acrididae; genus Schistocerca; species Schistocerca americana. The sequence continues at coordinate 892,272,427 of NC_060119.1, read as the reverse complement.
CATGATTAATGTGGTTTGAAGAGAAGTAATAAAATGAGCTCTAACATGGAAAGTAAGCGTTTCCGGACGCATGTCCACATAACATATTTTCTTTCTTTGTGTGTGAGGAATGTTTCCTGAAAGTTTGGCCGTACCTTTTTGTAACACCCTGTATATAAATGACCTTGAGGATAACGTCGGAGCAGCCCGTGGTCGTGCGGTGGCGTTCTCGCTTCCCACGCCCGGGTTCCCGGGTTCGATTCCCGGCGGGGTCAGGGATTTTCTCTGCCTCGTGATGACTGGGTGTTGTGTGCTGTCCTTAGGTTAGTTAGGTTTAAGTAGTTCTAAGTTCTAGGGGACTGATGACCATAGATGTTAAGTCCCATAGTGCTCAGAGCCATTTGAACCATTTGATAACGTCGGAAGTACCATGAGACTTTTCACGGATGATGCTGTTGTACACAGAGAAGTCTCAATGTCAGAAAATTGTAGCGAACATAGAAAGACTCGTAGAGACTCGACGCTCAATGCAGGGTTTGGCAGTTGATCAAAAAAATGGTTCAAATGGCTCTGAGCACTATGGGACTCAACTGCCGTGGTCATAAGTCCCCTAGAACTTAGAACTACTTAAACCTAACTAACCTAAGGACATCACTCACATCCATGCCCGAGGCAGGATTCGAACCTGCGACCGTAGCGGTCGTGCGGTTCCAGACTGTAGCGCCTTTAACCGCTCAGCCACTCCGGCTGGCGGCAGTTGATCCTCAACATAAAGAAGTAAAACTTAATGCGTATACACAGACAAAGGATCCACTATTATATGATTACACGATTTCAGAACAGTCACTGCAAACAGCTACTTCCATAAAATATTATCAAATATTTAGGAGTATGCGTACGGAGTGACTAAAAGCTAATCGCAGGAACGGCAGCTGCCAGACTTAAATTAATATGAAGAATCCTAAGGAAGCTTAACCTACCCTAAAAGGAGGTAGCTTACAAAACCTTCGTTCGACCAATACTTGACTATTGCCCGTTAGTCTGGAATCCGTACCAGACAGAATTTATAAAGAAAATAGACAATATACAAAGAATTGTAGGCCCATTTAGTAAACGCTAAAGCGTCATGGATGTGCTCAGTCAGTACCAGCAGCGGAGGCTGCAAGAGAGGCGATCTTCATCACAGTGTGGTCTACTGTTACAATCCCAAGAGCATACGTTCCTAAACGAGTCAACCAATATATTGCTCTCTTCTACGAATACATCGAGAAAAGACGGCACACATACCATTACAAAGACTGGAGGTCGCACGGAGGTTTACGAACAATCATCCTTTCGGCGAACGATCTGCAACTGGACAGTGGTACATATACCGGAGTATAGATGCAGATGAAGAAGGAAAAAATCCTTTAAGGATATACATCCGTTACCAGCTATTTAGAATCTTTATTATATTCTCTTAGACCAGTTATGAGGGCTGAAGGGCATTCGTATACTGGAGACATTACAAGTGGTTTCATTCATTTCTTTATTCTAGTATCATGAAATTATCTATAAAGAGGGAGAGGTTTCTTCACATTCATTCATTTATATAGCCGTGCCACAGACCATTATTCTCCGATTTATTTCAAGACGTATGATCAATATATTAGTTTGAAATGCTACTTTTCTGCTCGTTAGTGCACTAGTGCTCGTTTTAATATGCCACAAATATTCAGTGTTTTAGATACTATAATAACTTTTTGTGCCAGACGGAAACCTCAAGTAGCATGGTCTAACAAGCGACTGTGCTTCTCAGATCAGTTTTGTTGTTGACAACGAGTTTCAAATGGTTCAAATGGCTCTGAGCACTATGGGACTCAACTGCTGTGGTCATAAGTCCCCTAGAACTTAGAACTACTTAAACCTAACTAACCTAAGGACATCACACACATCCATGCCCGAGGCAGGATTCGAACCTGCGACCGTAGCGGTCGTGCGGTTCCAGACTGTAGCGCCTTTAACCGCTCGGCCACTCCGGCCGGCGACAACGAGTTTATTTTCGTCATGATGTTTGCCGCAGCGTAGCACAAGAGTCTGTATGTACATTTATAATTTGTGACGCACTATAATGGGTTTATTGCAAAGTGTGCTAAAGTTTTTTCCCGTTGCATTCTGGAAGGGACTGGTTATTTGCCTCTTTGCAAACTGTTGTTAGTCTAATTTTTCTTCGCGGTCTCTATGTGATAGACAAGTAGCGACCTGAAGATTGCGGTAAACAGAGGTCCGAAGAATGCTCAAGATATTTCAACGCTGAAAGCTGGCTGTCTGAGTTTTGTAAGTAGACTTTCGCGAAGCGCACAGCGTCTTTCTTCCAAAGCCTGCCTGACAAGATTTGCCAATGCTTCTGCTACACGTCGTCATCATTCTGACAGACATATGGTCGATGTCCACTGTTGCCCAATTTATATGAATCCCACTCTCTAGAGCAATTTCCGACTCATTACTCAAGTAGTCGAAGACTACTACATTTATAATGGCTTGTGTAGTTTAACATTTCTATTAATTAAAAATGAAGTTAGCCAGTACGTGCACCAGGCTGACACTCTAAGATCTGTCGTCCTTCGCTGTTGTTGTTTTTCTTCGATTAAACTTCCTCGTAGATAAGTGCATTATCTGCGGAAACGCTAAGAGTGCAATTTACTCTGCCTGTTAAGCCACTGTGTATAGTAGTGGTCTATCACACTGCCGTGGACCAAACAAGACTTTACCCCAGTTTAATAGCAGTATGCGCATGCTACCTGCCCAGAAATTTTATGTTCAGTCGAAAACCTAGATGGATATAAAATAAGATCATATTTTCTTTTGTAGAGATTGGTGAGTTGTTAAATCGATGGATTTCCGAAACTCCAGGAACACCGAATCGGCCTAATTGCGTCTGTACATGGATAAAATACGTGAAGAACGTGAGACGTAATCATCATGCTAGACGTTTTCAAAATCCATTCTTTTTATCACATTCATCCATCTTGGTCCAGATGCGAGATCAGAGCTCAGGACATTTTGTACAATTTTGCCACAAATAGAGTTATACAGAATGGAAGTTCTGTGGATTAATTACGCTGCCCTTTTGTGTATAAGCATCACCAGACGGCGGATTCTAATACTTAGATAAAACAAAAAGCCAAGTAGCACTTACTTTTTATTAAGAAGTTACTTGTTTCGGGGCAATGACCTCCATAAGACCTATTTTTAAAACTCTAAGGTTCCATAAATATAAATGCGTGGTACTAATGCAAAAATTGAGAGAGCACATTTCCACCAGCACAAAGCAATCACAGAGCATGATACTTGATGTCTTCAAATGAAAGATGCCACTGGAATTACGTGACATTTACCTGTCAGGCATTGCAGTGCCGCAGTTGGCTGGTGAAATTGCATGAGTGGAACTAAAAACTTACATGTCCATTAATATTAAGACTTTTCCGGTATACAAACTGACTCGTTCCACATCATTTCGATAAAAGAATCGTTCACATGATCTATAGACCATGTAAACAACTAAGGGAACTCTGCCTTAACGTAACGCTGTTCGTGCAGGAGAGGGGAGTAAATCCCTATAAAAAAAAATATCAGGTGGTCTGGATGACCACGAAGTGGCAGCCCCACTATCCAACTACACTTTTCGCAGTCCTCGTAAGGCGGCCAGCTGAATTTCGTCAATTACTGCTAATACCAAAAACAGCCCAGACCATGGTCAGATATACCGATGACGAACCCGACGAATAGAAAGGTTAAGAGGAAATGGATGGTTCATTTAATTAAGGAGGCAGCATGGACTGTCAGAAGTTTAGCAAACAAAGAAGAAGAGTTAGCACAAATTTTAAAAAGGTCAAGGTAGACATAGCTTCCATCACAGAAACAAAGAAAAAGCTACAGGGTAACAAGCATGGAGGAGAATATTTGGTTTTATAGAGCGTAACACGAAAGCAGGAGAGAGCAATTCCCCAAATCATCCAAAAAATAAACAAAAAATATACCTATTCAAAATTCACTTGACGCCTTCCTGAGAGACAGTCTCCACTCCTTCCAAATTAATGAATAAGTGTAGACCAGATGTGGCTTGAATTCAAAGAAGTAGTATCGGCAGCAATGGAGAGATTTATACCAAATAAATTAACAAACGACGGAGCTGTTCCTCCTAGGTACACAAAACGCGTCAGAACAATGTTGCAGAAACAACGAAACAAACATGCCAAATTTAAACAGAATCAAAATCCCCAAGATTGGCGATATTTTACAGAAGCTCGAAATTTTGTAGCGGACTTCAATGCGTGATGCTTATAACAGTTTCTACAACGAAACTTTGTCTCGAAACCTGGCAGAAAATCCAAAGAGATTCTGGTCGTATGTGAAGTATGTTAGTGGCAAGAAACAATCAATGCCTTCTCTACGCGATAGCAATGGAGATACTATCGAAGACAGTGCTGCCAAAGCAGAGTTACTAAACACAGCCTTCCGAAATGCCTTCACAAAAGAAAACGAATTAAATATCCCATAATTCGAATCGAGAACAGCTGCCAACACGAGTAACGCAGAAGTAAATATCCTCGGAGTAGTGAAGCAACTTAAATCACTTAATAAAACCAAGTCTTCTGGTCCAGACTGTATACCAATTAGGTTCCTGTCGGAATATGCTGATGCATTAGCTCCATACTTGACAATCATATACAACCGTTCACTCGACGAAAAATCCGCAACCAAAGACTGGGTTGCAGAGGTCACTCCAATATTCAAGAAAGGTAGTAGGAGTAATCCACTAAATTACAGGCCCATATCATTAACGTCGATGTGCAGCGGGGTTTTCGACCATATATTGTGTTCGCACATTATGAATTACCTCGAAGGAAACGGCTATTGACACACAGTCAACATGGGTTTAGAAAACATCGTTCTTGTGAAACACAACTAGCTCTTTATTCGCATGAAGTGATGAGTGCTATTGACACGGGATTTCAGATCGATTCTGTACTTCTAGATTTCCGGAAGGCTTTTGACACTGTACCACACAAGCGGCTTGTAGTGAAACAGCGTGCTTATGGAATATCGTCTCAGTTATATGATTGGATTCGTGATTTCCTGTCAGAGAGGTCACAGTTCGTAGTAATTGACGGAAAATCATCGAGTAAAACAGAAGTGATTTCTGGCGTTCCCCAAGTTAGTGTTATAGGCCATTTGCTGTTCCTTATCTATATAAACGACATGGGAGACAATATGAGCAGCCGTCTTAGGTTGTTTGCAGATGACGCTGTCGTTTATCGGCTAATAAAGTCATCAGAAGACCAAAACAAATTGCAAAACGATTTAGAAAAGATATCTGAATGGTGCGAAATTGGCAATTGACCCTAAATAGCGAAAAGTGTGAGGTCATCTCACTCACATGAGTGCTAACAGGAATTCGTTAAACTTCGGTTACACGATAAATCAGTCAAATCTAAAATCCGTAAATGCAACTAAATACCTAGGAATTACAGTTACGAACAACTTAAATTGGAAGGAACACATAGCAAATGTTGTGGGGAAGGCTAACCAAAGACTGCGTTTTATTGGCAGGACATTTGGAAAATATAACAGATCTACTAAGGAGACCGCATACACTACGCTTGTCCGTGCTCTTTTAGAATACTGCTGTGTGGTGTGGGATCCTTACCAGATGAGACTGACGGAGTACATCGAAAAAGTTCAAAGAAGGGCAGCACCTTTTGTATTATAAGTTTACGCACATAATGAAGGGAAGAAAGAAGAGTCTATAGATTTCTATGACAAACTGCACACGGGTTTGGGCAAGCATAACAATACCCATCAAATAATAGTAATAGGAGATTAAACACAAGGGTAGGGAATAAACCTATCCCAAGGATTGTGGAACAATGGGACAAAATATCATAAATAACAATGGACGGTTGCTTAGAGATTTTGTTTCTTTTTACAAACATGATAGTAAGTACATTCTTCCGCAAAAAAAAATCACGAATATACATGGTAGGACTGTACTGGGCCCTACACATTGAAGTTTGCATAGTTTGGCTCGAGCCCCCACTTGCTATGGCACGAAAATATATATACTTGTTACACTCAGCTTAATTGAGCAGCCCAGAGGTGTGGCTACATTTTTCGTCATAGGGTGCCAGCTCACATCTGTCGTAAACTCAATTTTTAAGCTGAAATAAAGTATAAAAAAACAATGCAGGCAGGTACTGCGGTGAAATTTGAAACATTGCGTCACTCACACTGATTTATAACTTGAAAAAGTAGTTTATTTTTCTTCAGTATATTGACTAAACACTTAAAATGTAGTCTGGGGGGCTCTTACGTAAGGGCGGCCGTTAATAACTGATGCTACAACACTTCACTATAAAATTCATATGTCGCGATCACGGCACTCGACAGTCTGTTCACAATTAACAATATAAACTCTTGTCTGCTGTCCTAAACCACTGTATAACGGTGTCACATCGAAGCTAACAAGAATGTCAGCTGCAGATATCTTCAGTGTGCGTAAAATTAAAAAAAAAAATGTTTCGTATTTGTTTTACCAACTATATGTCTCAATTTATCAGATGAATGATGTGCTAAAAATCAGTCAGCGAGTTAATCCCGCTGACGACAAATCTCAATGGAGCCGATTCTTTATGAATCTTGGGTAGTCCATACATTCTGGGTGCGACAGGTATTCGAGGTGTTAGATTCTTAATAATAGAGCTGTCCAATCTGGAGTCTGATATTAGATTCACTTCTCCAGCAGAAACGCGGCAAAACTCTCTCAACTCTAGTCACTGACAGTGTTCTAACAATAGTGGACACCGGAAGATCCTGAAGATCTCAGTAGAGGGGTCGGAACGTCGATTATTTTAGAGGAAATATGACGCGGCCTAACGACCCAGAAGATTTCAACTTCGATAGGCATTGCTCCATTTAAAAAGTGTATGTTTGCACAAAAAATGTACTTTCGAAGCGTTAGTACAGTCTGTTGATGGGCTAACAGTACGAGCCCCTGACTACCAATACAGTCTGCGAAAACCGCACGTCAATAGGACTTTTCATTTCCGCAATATCTGCGGTCGACGTTTTAGGTGATTCACCCTGTATATTCATTTCTTAATGAAATTTGTCATTAATAAAATTTCTCTTTTCTAATCAACATTTCAGGTGACGAAACCTGTGCTGGAAATAAGAACAGTTTTAATAAAGGTTGAAACACGTATGTATTCAGTACCAGCGATGGCGAGGCATGACAGAATCTCTGACCAGAGAGTTATTTATCGTGTCTAGTCTGCGCTTGACTGCGTGAGAGTTCGGTTGCGAGTTGTCAGTTGCGTGTTGGACTCAGTCGGAAGTTGTGTGTGAGGAGTCGGCGGGCGTCGACATGGGTCTCTGGTCAAGATTCGGGACGAGGTATATTGTTAAATAAGGTAATGAAGCAGCATTGCACACATCTGATAATGTAATGTATGTCAATTGTGATTAATTTGTTCAAGAAATGCCCCAATAATAATTTTGTTTCAAAGCAATCATTTTTAAGAAAAGAATCATTCCAATTGAAACAATATTTCCTATGCGTTTCCTCCCAGAATCAATTTGTCAGATTAATTATTGCACAGGGCCTAAGGTCAGCGCAGCTACCCTTATAAAATTTATCAGGTTCACCATAACGTTAATTTTGTGGGGACTTAACATTTTTGCACATTGTTATTATCATTGAGTTTTATTACTGTGGGAGGCTAACATTTGGCACTATTTGCAATTCTACTCAATTCTTTTCATTTTCATATTTTTATGGGGAGGTTACACTTGGCTCCATTTACATTTAATTATTGTCTACCATTTCTTACAAATTTGCGGGGAGGTTACACTTGGCGACATCCGGACCAGGATCATATTTCTTTTAGAATCTTTTGAGAAGTAGCCAGATATCTGCTTTTATTTACTAAAATATAATTAGCATCTGGCGCAACGCTTTTACTAATTTTGTGACTTTCTTTCCTCAGATCATCGGCAATTCGTTGCTCTTTGTTGTACTTGTATTTGTTGGATTTTGCATTGTCTTTGTCTCATTTGTGAATAATTGTGACTTGTGTAAAAATGCCGCGAAAAACTATTAATAGTGTATCGCGAGGTATAATGAATGAAATTACCGACTTAAACAACTTCACCGTTAGTACTTGTGACACGCAGTGTAATGATGACAATCCTGCGTTCATTGACAATCAGTACGTTCCAACCACTAATAATGATTTTTGTCTTAATGATGAACATACGAACTCGGTTGTGTCTTCTGTTGATTTGACGACAATTGATGATGCGGGGCGTTCTGTTGTAATGAGCGCTGCCCAGCTTAACACAACCGGCTTGCTAAATTCATGTGACGAACAGACAAATTTTTCTAATGAAAATGAACAGTGTACTGAAAGTACGACGGATTCATTTAATTCGGAGGTAGTGACTAACAGTGCGCATCCGATTAGCAAACCTTTTTGTGAATCACAGAATGACCTAATGGTCACACAAAACGCGACAATTGCAGATACACCATCAAACAGCACAGAGAATAGAGTAGGTAATGTTACCTTGGAACAAATTATGGCAATATTGGTACAACAAGGTGACGACATTAAAGAAGATCTCAAACAAGAGTTTAATGAAAAATTAGACAACAATTCCAAACAACTTAAAGAAGATCTCAAACAACAGCTTAATGAAAAATTAGACAACAATTCCAGACAGTTAGATGAAAAATTAGACAACAATCCCAGACAGTTAAATGAAAAATTAGACAACAATTCCAGACAGTTAAATGAAAAATTAGACAACAATTCCAGACAGCTTAGTGAACAGATTAGAGCCATTGCCGCACAATGTCATGATACTAAGGAATAATTACGCATGGAAATTGAGGCTTGTGCTAGGAAAAGTAGCGAATAAATTAGATCTGTTGCTCAAGAATTAAGGGAAATGCAAAGAGCTGCAACAGAATCACTCAGAGACGAAATTAGTACAGTTGGTAAACAATGCTCTGAAAAGGCTACACACTTACGCGACGAGTTTAAACTAATGACAGCAGAACTTTCGCGCACAATGGATGCAAAGATAGACGCGAAATTCGACCAACAGAGCACTCAGATTGACGAACGTTTTAATCACCACATATAAAACAGTGATACGCGTTTCCGCAAATTTATACAGGATCAGAATAAAGTAAAACGACAAGTAATGGAAACAATCACAGCACAGAGACAAGAAGACAAACGTAATATGTTCGCGAAAGCAAAAACATACGTAGACAACAATATTGCTACAGTGTCCGACGAAATTAATACCATCAAACAGTTGAACATAGAATTACGTGATGAAATTTCTGATCTTAAATAAAAAACAGATACACACACAGCAGATATTCAGACAGTGACAGACAGATTCGAACAATTAGAACTAACACAGGATTCCGATGACATCAAAGCTGACGTTAAAAAATTGAACGAAACCACACGTAAATTACAAAAACAGATTAATGCTTCTGACAGTAAAAACGATGATCAGGCAAAAATACTGACTGAAAAATATGATGAATTGGCCAGTCGTGTTGATGTTATCGAAAGTAATAATGACAACAAATCAGATGATACTGCACCAATTTTGTTTAACCAAACACCTGAATTCCAAAATTTACAGCAGACAATCAATGAGATCGATTTGTCTAATAACACATTGCGTAGAAAATTGTCAAGTATACAGCAAGAGGTAACAGAGATAAAAAATATTTCAGTTAATAACACATCACAGCAGACGCCACTTTGCGAACATTTGTCAGACTCACGCAGCGCGTATAATTTAGGTAATCTACAGAGAGAACGTGACTTAGATTCCGAACAGTCACAGTCAAACAGATTTCCATACAATCCTGAACCTGTTCCGTCATACAGAGATGATAATTTTGATTACAAACATTTTCTATCAGTGAGAAAATTTAAAGTATTTATAAATGACAGAACACAGATTCACCCACTGGATTGGATACAACAATTTAGTTTTGCTTTTCCACCGACTTGGCCCATTACGCATAAACTTGAATTTATTTGCAGTTTTTTGGAAGGCGAACTGGCAACTCGTATGAGACCGATCGCGAGGCAATGATATTCAGTAGAAGAGTTTCAGAATGCTTTTCTGTTAGCGTATTGGTCGAAGACGACACAGCGCGGAATTAAGGATCAATTAATTAGTTTACCAGATTATGAGAACTCAAATTTTTCCACTGTCACACAATTTTTTGAGCACATGGTCCAACAAAACCAGTACTTAAGTGAACCATATAGTGAATCTGCACTCACACAATTATGCATTTCTAAATTACCACAATCATTAAGAGTGTCACTTCTAACGGGTCAGCAGAAGGAAAACATTTCAGCATTCAGAGATCTGTTGCAGCTTTTAGAAGTGCAGCAATTGGATTATTCCTTCGTAAACAAAAACTTTTCATATAATAACCAAGGTCAACAAACATACAGCAATTATGATCAGGCACGTAATTTCAATAGGAAAGATAACAGACGCTTTAGGAACGACAACCACCAGAACTTTAATAGCAGACAAAATTTTATTTATCAGTATCGTCAAAATTATCAGCAGCAGGAACCATATTTTAGTAACAATAGAGGTTTTTCACAACAACAGCAACAAAATCAGCCGGTTAGCATTCCTAACCAACAATGTAATGCACAAGGTCAACCTAACTTTAATGTTTCGCCGCGTGGACGTATAGTCCCTGGTACGATAAATAGTAACGCACGGCAGCAAAGGAACAACTACGTACAGAAAACCCAATATTTCAGTTCCTATCGCAATGCACCGTATAGGAATGACTATCACGATAGACGTGAAAACAATGAGCACAATTATCAGCGTACGTATAATAACAGTCGGTCTTACGAGCAGCAAAATAATCGACAGGAACATATTCTCATGAATGAACCAGATAGTAGATATCACCCCGAACGTAATACGTCAGGAAGGAATAACAGAACCGTACAAATAGTAGAAATGCCACAGAATTGTCCTGAAAATAATAACACGTCAGATAGAATCTGACTAGATACTGTACAGGTCGCATCTTCCAGTAACACAAGCACTACTTTAGACACGCAGAATGTTGTTTACGAAAATGTTATTACTTTTGACGACATCAGAGACACTCTTTTACAGGAAAGACCAGTTGTTCAGAAAACTATTTCACACCCTGTCATCGAAATTAAAATTGGTTCATCGAAATTTTCAGCAGTAATCGATTCTGGGTCACCTATGTCAGTAATAAATGAAGAAACTTTCAACGAGTGTAACAAAGAGAATACCTATCCTACATTACCTTTAGGCGAAACGAAAGTAAAAGGAGCAGTATCGAGTAAAGGAGTAGACGTTAAATTACAGACACATTTATGATTTTGCATTGCAGGTCACACATTTCACTCAAATTTTTGGATTATTCCGTTATTGACGACAGACATTATTTTAGGTACGAATTTTCTGGCACAACACGATGCCATTATTGACTTTCAAAATTCCTATTTAATGTTGAAGGATGAAAATGTACAATTGGCTTCAGAATTTCAGCATTCTTTATCTGCGGAAGAACAAACAATTAATCGCACAGAGGTCATAGACTGTAATTCCACTTTGTTCACGGATACGTACGTACATAACTATAACACTCCAGACGATACAGATGATTTCTGATAAAGTTAAACAAAGCAGTGCAAATACAGACGACGAACGCACGCAACTACACAAAATTCTTTTACAGCAAGCTTCAGTTTTCGACAACATTCCTGGTACTATGTCCGGTTTTATGTATGAATTTCAAGTCAAACAACACGACACATTTAAAGCAAAGCATTATCCCATTCCATATATCCACAGAGAACAAGTTAAGAAAGAATTGCAGGATATGCTTGACCAAGGAATTATTGAACCGGCAGTTAGTCCGTACATAAACCCGCTACATATTGTCAAGAAAAAGGATGGCTCACTTCGCCTTGTACTTGATTCGCGTCACATTAATGACATTATTATTAATGAAACAGATCGACCGCAGACACTAGAAGAACTACTACAGAAATTTCATGGTACGGCTATTTATTCCACACTAGATTTGAAATCGGGATTTTGGCAAATTCAGCTTCATCTGAATTGCAGAAAGTATACAGCTTTTCTCTGTTCTGGTGACTGTTATCAATTTTGTAAATTACCATTCGGTTTAACTATTTCTTCAGCAGCTTTTATTCGCGGTTTGAACACAATACTTTCGACAGAACTTAAAGACAGAATCACGACGTACGTAGATGACATTCTTATCGCAGAAGCTAACTGGTCTGAACACAATATGATTCTTGAACGTCTGTTACAAACTTTTCATGCACAAGGACTCACAGTTAATCTCAGTAAATCGCACTTTGGCAAAACTTCTATAAAATTTCTTGGACATGTAATTTCAGCAGAAGGCATTGCGCCTGATCCGGAAAAACTTCAAGCTTTACGTGACATTACTGTTCCTACAACGAAGAAACAATTACGCAGTTTTTTGGGTTTAATTAACTTTTTTCGTAAATTTATTCATCACTCTGCTTTAGACACACCTAGACTATGCCAATTGACAGGTAAAAACACTATTTGGTCCTGGGATAAGCAAGCACATTCTGAATTTATGAACCTGAAACATGCTCTGTTGAATGCACCACTTTTATCGCACCCAGATCTTACCAGAAATTTTTCCATTGCCACCGACAGTTCCAACACCGCTTTAGGCGTACATATTTTTCAGGAAATTGAAGAAGATGGCTCAACAGTAATTAAAAACATCGCATTTGCAAGTTGCATTCTGTCACCTGCTGAACGAAATTATTCCGTTACAGAACTGGAAACATTATGTGTTGTTTGGGCTTTTACGAGATTTCGACATTTTCCTTATGGAAGACATACCACTGGCTACACAGACCATAGAGCTATACAATTTTTACTTTCAGCTAAATTTACTCACGACAGATTAAGCAGATGGAAGCTTTATTTACAGGAATTTAATTTTACAATAGTTCACATTCCCGGCACACAAAATGTTGTAGCAGACGCACTATCCCGTGCTCTCAGCAACAATCAGCAAGATATCGCAACCAACTTCTGCAAAGCAAATTTCAGCGTCATGTACATTCAGCAAGTTGCATTTGAAAATTTTATTTCATCGTCATTACAGGACATAGGGAAAGAGCAAAATAAAGACAACGTGTGGAAAGAAATTAAACACCTTTGGCAAGATAGGAATAATGTTACCATTAGAAACCATTACACTGTATGCAATGACATCCTGTTTCGCCGCTCTCATCCTGACAGCAACAATTGGTTATTATGCATTCCTGATGAACTGGTTAACAAATTAATCTGGTATACTCATTTAAGTTACGCACATTACGGAGCCAGAAAATGTTTTCTTATACTGAGACAGAACTGTTATTTTACCAACATGGAAAAACGTATACGACGAGTTTTAGCGTCATGTAAAATCTGCCAGAAAGCTAAGTCAGACACAACTTCACATATTCCTCCATTACATCCAATTGTACCTGTTAAATTAAGACATATGGCCGCTGTAGACATTTTTGGTCCAATTCCGAGAACTAATAGAGGTTTTTGCTACATCTTTGTCGCTGTTGAACTCACTTCAAAATTTGTTACTTTCACTCCGTTATGCAAAGCTACTGCTAAAACTGTTTCGACAGCATTTGTAAAACATTTTCTATTTCATGTAGGGCATGTGTTGAAAGTAATTTCCGATAATGGATCACAATTTCGTTCTGCTATATGGACACGCATGTTACGAGCTAGAAACATTTCTCCAATCTATATATCCAAGAATAATGCTTCTTCGAACCCTTGTGAACGATTAATGAAAGAAATTGGTAAACTGTGTAGAATATACTGCCACAAAAGACATATTGATTGGGACACACACATATTCTCATTCCAAGATGTAATTAATTCCATACCAAATGAATCCACTATGCTATCTCCGTCTGTTATACTGAAAAATGTTGAACCACCTAACAAAATTACAGAATTAGTAAACTTTCCTACATCTCGTCGATTACGACACCACGAAATAATCGACATTGCGCTGAACAACATCAAACGTGCCGCAGAGCGCCGGAGGAGACAGCAAAAACAGGTTTGTACACGCCGTGACTTTCACATTGGACAGAAAATATTAGTACGTACACACTATTTATCCAACAAAGGAAAAGGTAGTTGCAGTAAATTTGAACTTCTATACGCAGGTCCATATCGGATTCGCAGCATTCCTCACCCCAATGTTGTACACGTCGAAACTTTGAGAACCAGAAAATCCAAAGGCACTCACCACTGGTCAAACATCAAACCTTTTATTGAATGAAGACACTTTATGATTTAACATGTTAAAATGCCATTTGCTAATTTTTGTGATCACCTATGCAATTATATTCACGTGACTACTTATTGATGATTATCGTTTTTTTTTTTTCTTGGCAAGTGCCCGGCAAGGTAAGGTTAGCAGGTCGCTCTTCTTGTCGTTACATATCAGACTGTGCACATTTTATTTTTCCAGAGAAACTTACGTATCTTATGAATAATTATGCAATGCTATTTAGTGACATATTAATTTTATTAAATTTTCTCTCCATTAAAGTCTTTAATTCTGGCCTCTATTAACTACACAACATACAAGCTGAACACAACGAACGTCACATTTTTTGTCTTTCTTAGGTATATACGATTGTTTCATGTTTTGTTTGTATGCACTATGAAATAGTTAAGATATAACACACACCAGTTGACTTTGACATTTTGCCTTATGATATCTCAACATCGTGACTACTTTACTGTTACATTGTGTTACACTGAGTACATTTTTGCCTCTGAACAATATCTATGTTTTTCACATATTACGTTTTCTGTCATGTTATGCTGTATGCTTAATTATCTTACCATAAACCAGTCATTATTTAATGAGTATATGATTTAAATGCAAGACATTAATCTCTGTTCATCAATTTCAGAAAGAAATGATGCGTGAAAGAAATAAATTAAACAGAAATGGGAATTTCACCTTCGAAATGATCAAAAGAAGATGCAAACCTCGTGAGGAAGAATAAATGAATCAGGATTAACAAGCATTAACAAGAATATACTATACACATAGTAGAATAGCAGTCTTAGCTAATTTTTTCTTTCAGAGTACAAGGCGATTGATGCAGGCTGTCAGACAGAACTACACATCTTAGTTTTAGTGATGGAATATGCTAGAGATAAGGAATAGTTACGTAATGAGTAATGAAGTTTTTTTTGCAGATGATAATGAATGCTGATGAATAATGATGAAGAATATGCTACTATGGATAATGAAGTTTTTCTTTACAGGTGATGATAATAATGGAGTTATGATAATATAGATAATGAAGTGATGGATAATGAAGTTTTTCTTTACAGATAAGGATAATGTGGAAGTTATGTATTCATGCTATGTAGTTATTTAAGTATTTGTTGCAGTTCGCTTTGACAGCAGGTGTTATATTGCGTAGTATAATGACTGAAGGTTTTGGAAAGGACAGCTATGGAACACATTTTTATACACATTTCACTACCTGTTAATTCGAAGTTCACTACTTTTCAGCATAAAATGCGTTTCTTCTTTCAGCTTAATAATCCATTTTTTATATATTTTTGCAGGAGAAATTATTTATGAAATTAATGTACAATAAGCAGTTGTTCATTAAATCTATGTCATTTATGAATGTGATTACATATACTCTACTTGTTTCATAACCTTGCTACAGCTGACTCATGACGAATGACGTTACACATTTTCATTTACAGGAACAACCCAGAAGCAAATTTTTTCTCTTTCTCTTCTTGCTTTCCCCTACAAATACCCAAAGCAATACATTGCTAACAAAAAAAAAAAGTATTACCAGTCCCAAATAATGATACCAGTTTAAGAGAGTTCTGAGTAATTCTGATTAGCTCTGAATAGTATGTCACTTGAATAATGAATGCATAAATACTATGCACATAATTTCATTACTCTATTGAGATGACCAATGATTAATTAATAATGCTTTGTAACTGGGAAATGAATACTACTGATTACTGTATTGAGATGACCAATGATTAATTAATAATGCTTTGTAACTGAGAAATGAATGCTACTGATTACTGTATTGGGATGACCAATGATTAATTAATAATGCTTTGTAACTGGGAAATGAATGCTACTGATTACTGTATTGGGATGACCAATGATTAATTATCAACATTATTCTGTAATACTATGTTATTGACTACCTCCTGTTTTAAGTAATGATTTCTGATGATTTGTAAGTAGGCAACGAATTTCAATGTTCTCTGTAAAACGAATGACTACTGATGATTTGTAATTAGGCAATGAATGCCAATGTTCTCTGTAAAACAATTTATGAACATTTTTCTGTAATACTACATACATGGTACAAAAATGTTCAATAACTGGGCGCTGAATGCCAGCAACTACTAATGTAATTCCGAATGAAGACTAGTATGTGACTTAATGTCATTCACCTTCTGACCTAATTATCCTGAATTACTGCAATATCCATTTGTCCTGTATATCCTCTTGATCATGGAGCACTATATTTGGTTTTGCACTAATTCTACGTTGGTGTGCCTTGTAAGAGCGTGGTGTTGACACGACATGCTGTCCACCACCGTGAGCGATGGAGACGTTATTATGGTCCCACTGTTTGGTGTACCTGATGTACTGCCAAAATGATTACATGGAATATTACTACGACATTTCAGTGTCTTGGCTACGCTGATAAACACCTCTGGGAAACGAACTTCAGATTGTCTCCCTTGGTGTTGCACTTCTGTGGAAAGATATGGACTTTCAGTGCAGCTGCATGCAACCTAAAGTGCTACAACCATGATGCAATCCTTCCCTTTCCTATCCTAATTCTTGTAACATAGTGAAAATCATTTTTTTGCTAACATGATTTCTATTCATGGCCTATACATTTTTCGATTTGCTGATATATTCTGAACTACAGTGCGTGTGCACTTTTGTCATTTTTCTAACATGATTTCTACTCATTGTATGTGCGTTTTGATTTGCTGATATGTTCTGAACTACAGTACATGTGCACTTATGTCATTTGTTAGTATGTTTTGTACTCACATTTTGTTATTGCCTGATATGTTTTGTACTCGATGCATGTGCACCATATTTACTTCATGTTCTACACCTGTATATTCTGTGAATGTAAAGTTAATTAGTTAAGAAAAAATTTGTTGCTCATGGCAAGTCCAAATGACTTACCATCGCTGCCAAATTTTTACTTCCCCCCCCCCCCCCACCCCACCCAGTGGAGGGTTATGAAACGCGTATGTATTCAGTGCCAGCGATGGCGAGGCATGACACAATCTCTTACCAGAGAGTTATTTATCGTGTCTAGTCTGCGCTTGACTGCGCGAGAGTTCGGTTGGGAGTTGTCAGTTGCGTGTTGGACTCAGTCGGAGCTTGTGTGTGAGGAGTCGGCGGGCGTCGACATGGGTCTCTGGTCAAGATTCGGGACGAGGTATATTGTTAAATAAGGTAATGAAGCAGCATTGCACACATCTGATAATGTAATGTATGTCAATTGTGATTAATTTGTTCAAGAAATGCCCCAATAATAATTTTGTTTTCAAAGCAATCATTTTTAAGAAAAGAATCATTCCAATTGAAACAATATTTCCTATGCTTTTCCTCCCAGAATCAATTTGTCAGATTAATTATTGCACAGGGCCTAAGGTCAGCGCAGCTACCCTTATTAAATTTATCAGGTTCACCATAACGTTAATTTTGTGGGGACTTAACATTTTTGCACATTGTTATTATCATTGAGTTTTATTACTATGGGAGGCTAACATTTGGCACTATTTGCAATTCTATTCAATTCTTTTCATTTTCATATTTTTATGGGGAGGTTACACTTGGCTCCATTTACATTTAATTATTATCTACCATTTCTTACAAATTTGCGGGGAGGTTACAAGGTTTCAGATCGCTCACTTTGACACAGAAAGATATTCATTATTCAGGACCGTATACTTTCAGTAATTTGACTACAGCCATAAACAGTTTAGCTACTAATGAAGTTCAGTTTAAGAGGAGCCTAACGGATACGTTGGGACCAACTTCTGCTACTTGACTGATGAATTTCTTAGCGGAAGCAGTTGATGTATAGTATGTAGCATTAATAATAACATATAACGTGAGTGTTTCGTAAAATCCGTGTTCTCCACATTTTCAATGCAGTAATTTGATCGATGTAAATTAGTGTTGTGAACTAATTATATGAATGCGTGGTGTCTGTTCTTTCAGACATGTCCGAAAGATCAGACAGCACGCAGATTCCGCAGCTGTGATACGAGGGTAGTTTGAAAAGTTCTCAGAACGGATAGAAAAAAAGTACTGAAATCTTTTTTATTTTTCAATGGAGTCTCTTTGTAGATTAATGCACTTGGTCCAACGATGTTCCAGTGCCTTGATCCCATCTCGAATTGAGTTTTCTCCAGGCCTGCAAAATAGCTTTCAACTCCGGGTATCAATTCTTCGTTTGAAGTGAATCTTCGTCCACCAAGAAAAATTTTCAGTTTTGGGAAGAGATGGAAGTCTGACGGAGCCATATCAGGTGAATAAGGAGGGTGTGGCAACAATTCGTACCTTAGTTCGTGTAATTTTGCCATGGCGACGGCGGATGTGTGCGGGAGCGGTTCAAGACTCGCAGCAACCATCTTGTAGATAATTCTTTCTGTGGTGTCACCGCCAGACACCACACTTGCTAGGTGGTAGCCTTTAAATCGGCCGCGGTCCGTTAGTATACGTCGGACCCCCGTGTCGCCACTATCAGTGATTGCAGACCGAGCGCCGCCACACAGCAGGTCTAGTCTAGAGAGACACCCTAGCACTCGCCCCAGTTGTACAGCCGACTTTGCTAGGGATGGTTCACTGTCTACATACGCTCTCATTTGCAGAGACGACAGTTTAGCATAGCCTTCAGCTACGTCATTTGCTACGACCTAGCAAGGCACCATAGTCAGTTAATATAAGTACTGTCTCAAGAATGTATTCTGAACAGATAATATTGTGAGTCATGTACCGTCAAGAGCGACGTTCATCATTAATGGATTAAAGTTAAGTATCAAACTAATTACGTCCGCTTTCTGAATTCTCATTCCTTGTCATGTTCCAGACCTCACGTCAATATAGTTCTTCCCTCTTCACGCCAGCCTGCATGAGCTAAAACGCGTGCATTTCGGCCTCCACTCGTAACACGGTGTTGGCTCTTCTGCTAACACAAAACTTTCATTTCTGATTCTTCAGTTAAAATGTGATATACCCTTTCAGATGCCGGCCGGGGTGGCCGAGCGGTTCTAGGCGCTACAGTCTGGAACCGTGCGACCGCTACGGTCGCAGGTTCGAATCCTGCCTCGGACATGGATGTTTGTGATGTCGTTAGGTTTAAGTAGTTCTAAGTTCTAGGGGACTGATGACCTCAGAAGTTAAGTCCCATAGTGCTCAGAGCCATTTTGAACCCTTTCAGATGATATCTGACAAGCCTGAGCAACGTCACGCACTTTCAATCGTCGATCCTCCATGACCATTTTGAGCCCTTTTGCAATGATTTCTGGAGTAGTGACACATCTTGGCCGACCACCGTGCGGATAATCATCTAAATTCTCCCGACCAAATTTAAATTGATTTGATCACTTGGCAACAGTTGAATATGATGGAGCAATCTCCCAGTGTATTATGGAAATCAGCGTGAATGTCCTTTGCTTTCATACCTTTCTTTACGAAGTACTTAATCACTGCTCGAATCTCGATTTTTTTCCATCTTCGCAAATCACTACGCGGGAACAACAACAGAGCCACGTCAACGCCACAGCTCTCTTCTAAGAACACTGACGTGGCAAGTGTTTACAGGCAACAGTCCAATGAATATTACGTGAACAACTCGTTGCGCTAGCGCTGACCTCCCGTGGTGATTCCGAGCACTTTTCAAACCACCCTCGTACATTATATGTAAATGGAAATTGGAAAGGGGAGAAAGGAAAGGGAAGGGAATGGAAGCGGAGGTTTTAATGACATCAGCTGCATTGGGACATAAGCAGAATCAGCAGCGACAAGAGAAAATATGTACCGGACTGGGATTCGAACCTGGGATTTCCTGCTTATGAGGCAGGTGCGTTAATCACTGCGCCAACAGGGACACAGTGATATGACAACTGCGCAGCCTCTCGGCAGACCTACACTAGAGAGCCTTTATAAGGAGAGAGTGGCCAACCGGACGATACGGCGGCCATTTTTCTGCCAAAAGGCGGGCGGGACTTTTGAATGGCCAGTAGTGGAGTACACACTCACCGAATCAAAAGCACAAGACAATATGGCGAAATCATTCGTTAAATGCCTTTCTTTACAGCTATAACGTATTCATAGTGGCCTACTACATACAGCACAGGAAAAGTTGATACAGTGGCTGTAAAAATTATTCGTTACTTGCAATTATCTCCTTTAAAGTTCGTTTACTAGACATACTGCAATGAAAGTGACGCAAATAAAAGAATATAGTGTATAGCATTTGTTTTGTATCGGAAGTGCATAACGCTAAAGATTTAACGTGCCTGTATTACGCCAGATGAATGAAAGTCGTAAGCAGTTGTTTACTTGTGACTTGCAAAAAGTGTGAGACGTATTAGTGCTTCTTGTCACTTCTTCAAACGTTTTTCATGTCGCAAGTAAACAACTGCTTACGACTTTCTTTCATATATATATATATATATATATATATATATATATATATATATATATATATACTGCAGTTAAATGTAGGCTACTGTAATAACGACCAAATATAACAAGAAAACTACCGTATCCCTTCTACCCCACAGTGAGTAGGCCTATTAAAAACTGTCTTTAAGAGTACCTACAACTATTTACTACGAATATTGTTTCAGCGACCACGACTACTGCGGATAACGTGCTTACAACGTGCCTGCGTCAACAGTCAGGCAATAATACTGAAACCAAAATAATGCCTAGTGTTCTGATTCGGAACGAAATAAAGTTTGCCGCTATAAAGTCGAATCAGCATGGCACAACAGTTACAGGAACTTTCCGTTTCCAGCAAGGACTGTCAGATATTGGCTTCAGAAAAGCTTGTGATGCTACCAGTATGCACGCAGACGCTAATTACGTACTAAAAACGATATACAACTAAATCTAACATGTACGCACAAGGCATAACAAGTCTCTCAATAATTCAAATACCTTTTAATCGTTTCCAAAAGTCCTCTGAACTTCAATTCAACTCAAAAGCACGGCGAACATAGGAAGCGCGAGAGACGTTTGGCAGAAAAATGGCGCCAAAGCTAATCAACCAATCACGGGCAACTTCACCTATGGCCACTCTTTCTGTATACAGGCTCTCAACCCACACTCCCACCGTGCGCCACCTATCCGCAGTCCATGCACACTGCCTCTATGCGCGCTACTCTGCCACATTCCCACAGGACGTCGGACGTACTTGTGCATCTGCACTGAACAAGGTGGATCCGTTGTCCATCTAGGCAGATCAGTTATGTTAATGCACGGTGTCTCTTCTTTCGGACATGTCCGAAAGAACAGGCACCACGCAGGATCCACAGCTGTGGTACATTATATGTAAACTGAAGGTGGAGAGGGGGAGAAAGGAAAGAAAAGGGAAATGTTTTACCGATCTGCTGCTCAGTGGGAGTGTGAATCGGCAGTGAGGCGTGTCTAGATAGTCCGTCCAATTTGCGATAACACTGTGTCCCGGATGGCGCAGTGGTTACCTGTATACTAAGCAGGAGATCCCGCGTTCGAATTCCGGTCCGTTACACAACTTCATTCGTCACCACTGAGTCCGTGTAATGTCCCGATGCAGCTGACATCTGTAAAACCTTTCCCTCTCCTTTCATTTCTCCCCCTCTCCACCTTCAACTAACTTTTGTAAGTAGGCTGTTTAGTTTTTTATGTTGGTAACGCCACGTAGCGCTCTGTGTGAAAATCACTGACTGTGCTGTGTGCAGTCTGTGGCTGGTTTGCATTGTTAGAATTTTTGCTATTGTAGTGTTGGGCAGTTGGATGTGAACAGCACGTAGCGTTGCACAGTTGGAGGTGAGCCACCAGCAGTGGTGGATGTGGGGAGAAAGATGGAAGAATTTTGA
The DNA here is from genome assembly GCF_021461395.2 of Schistocerca americana. Classification (NCBI taxonomy): domain Eukaryota; kingdom Metazoa; phylum Arthropoda; class Insecta; order Orthoptera; family Acrididae; genus Schistocerca; species Schistocerca americana. The sequence continues at coordinate 892,250,128 of NC_060119.1, read as the reverse complement.
GAGCGGACGATTTGGACGTGTGTCCATCAGAAAGACTAAATTTTAATCCTGTATATCATGAAATGATTTATGTATTAATAGTGTTCAAAAGTCATTATATATATAATGGCGTTATATATATAATGGCGTTTGAACACTAGGTAAACACATTATTTGTTCTCTATCAAAATTTTTCATTTGCTAACTATGCCTATCAGTAGTTAGTGCCTTCAGTAGTCAGAATCCTTTATCCTTTATTTAGCTGGCAGTATCGGCGCTCGCTGTATTGTAGTAGTTCGAGTAGCGAAGATTTTTGTGAGGTAAGTGATTCATGAAAGGCATAGGATATTGTTAGCCACGGCCATTCTTTTGTAGGGACTATTGAAAGTCAGGATGCGTTGCGCTAAAAATATTGTGTGTCAGTTTAGTGCTGATCAGAACAAGTAAAGAGAGAAATGTCTGAGTACGTTCAGTTTTGCTCAGCTGTTTGAAAATGAAATAACGTAAGGGGTTTACCAGCACAGTAATTCATAAATTTTTCTAAGGGGAAGTTTCACTTTTATTCTTTGGACACATAGCTACGACAGTCTAAAAGCTATCGTATCCACCTCAGTGTATTGTAAATTTTTCTGTTTTGTGATAAGTGCGTTATTATAAGCTTTTGTCTAGTTCCACGTCCATTAGAACATTTTCACTCAAGGTCTGCGGAATGAGCATTACAGCGTCTCTTTATTCTAAAATATATATTATGTATTCTTGTTTTATGACACGTTCTATATCCTTAAGGATCTTTTTTCTACATGGAACAAAAAGTGTATCTAGTCTAACCTGAACGCTACCTGTAGCCAGCAAGTCCCACTGGCCAGGTATAGGCCTGCAGACGTTTCCGTCACCAACAGCGCTGGAGATCACGCCGTGCTTCGTTTCAACTCTCTGATTCAAGTCTAGTGTGAGAATGGCTTTAACCACAACGTCACTCTGCCCGCTGACAAGGGAAGCATCCGCCCAGGGATGGGAGCGCTAATGACGCTTTAAGCTACCAGTAACGGTAGCAAGCGACCTTGGTTGGGTGGGGGGGGGGGGGGACAGCACTGCGCTATTTTTGGGCGTTCAGGAAAACCGGCGCTTCCGAGAACGGCACACGGAAAAAAAGACCATCGCTGCTGTGTTGGTTTTCGTTTTATGGGTACAATTACGTGGTCTAATGTGCGTGTCGCTCTAAGAATTTTGTTACGTCTCTTTCTGCTATTTCACATTAAGGAGGCATTTCATCGCGTGAAACACAAGTTTCGCGATATTTTGGCAACGTGCCACGCGAAGTAGAACTATAGGAAGCAAGAACGCCCGTTAGTCGCGGGGGTAGCCGCGCTGTCTTGGGCGCCTTGCCGCGGTTCGCGAGGCTCCCTTGGGCATGGCGTGTGTGTTGTCCTTAGCGTAATTAGTTTAAGTTACAGTAAGTAGTGTGTAAGGCTAGGGACCGATGACCTCCGCAGTTTGGTCCCATAGAACTTACCATAAATTTCCAACGCTCCTCAAGCCACAAGCAGAAAGCAAGACGCGTACTGTATTTGTGGTGTTCAGTATAACATCATATTCGGTGGGTTTTATATTGCGCACTACACTCTAAGAGTATATGCTATATCTAAGCACCAGCACACTGCCGCGCGGGATTAGCGGAGCGGTCTGAGGCGCTGCACTCATGGACTGTGCGGCTGGTCCCGGCGGATGTTCGAGTTCTCCCTCGGGCATGGGTGTGTGTGTTTGTCATTAGGATAATTTAGGTTAAGTAGTGTGTAAGCTTAGGGGCTGATGACCTTAGCAGTTAATTCCCATAAGATTTCACACACATTTGAAGATTTTTTAACCAGCACACTGAATGTCTCAAGAAAGAATCGTTATTGGTACCATTTGTTGCAATAAAATGAGGGAATTTCATATGGGTGGTTAAAGAATTTTAGTATGTAGTTACTTTCGCGTTAGTTTGCAGTTCGTGGTCTCGCAGTAGCATTCTCGCTCCTCGAGCACGGGGTCTCGGATTCGATTTCCGGCGGGGTCAGGGATTTTCACCTGCCTCGTGATTACTGGGTGTTGTGTCGTCTTTATCATCATTCATACCCGTTACGGTCGGAGAAAGGCAATGGCAAACCACCTCCACTAGGACCTTGCCTTGGACGGCGGTGCGGGTCTCCCGCATCGTTCCCCTACGCTCTGTCAAGGAGTCTGGGACTTCATCATTACTTTCGCGTTATAGCGCGGATGATCTGTTTTAAGGCAACGACCCATTAAAGATTCATGGAAACGTGACGTCCTTGTTGGAATTTGTTATAAATAAATGTCAATTATTAACATTTGAACGATTTTAGCCTTTAGAAAACTATAACATAAAATACGAGTTTCATTATAGCGCAGTTATTTGTGGTGCCATGCTATGAAACGGCAGACAGCTCGATAGAGGGTTCGTCTCGTGCTGTATATATGTTTTCACCTTTGTGTTTTCTAAAAGGTTGTGGGAGAATATAAATAATTTCTGTAATATTTGATTGAATTTTCTCATGCTGAGAAATTACAAGATGCTATCTGTTTTACTTGGTAAAAATTTTCTAAAGGCAAGATCGCATAAATAACTCTTATTTACAAAAACCGGTTTCGACAGACTTTGCTGTCATTTTCAGGTCTTCAGAAATTAATGTGTTCATTTTGGGTTCGACAACTTGGCGTGAGATCCAACTCAAAATGAACACATTTTATAACATTAATTTCTGAAAATGACAGCAAAGTCTGTCGAAACCGGTTTTTTTTGTAGATGGGAAACATTTATGCGATCTTGGCTTTAGGAAGTTTTTATCTGTAATACTTGACGTTATGTAAACGCATGTGCTGTCTCCGTCAGGAGTGGGTTTGTTCGATTTGTTGAACTTTTGTAAGCTGACGTCCGTACTGGCCGGACACGTATTTTTCGTTTTGTCTTTTTACGCGATCGTGGACATTGAAGTTTTTATGACGCTACAGATAGAACAACAGCGTGTGGTCAAGAGAAGAAATGTGCGTTTTAATAAACCTAATGTAGGAATTTTACGCGCATCCATTTTCATGAACAAACTGTATGGTTTGCGAGCCAAATAGAGCCTCCAACCGCAACTGGAGGGCGCTGAGACCGCAAAACCACGTTAACCAGCTCTTAACGATTCTGTTCGTCGGATCGTTTTTAAACTTGTGGTACGCAGGATCAGTTAATAGTTGTTCCATCTTCTAGTGTTATTCTACGCATTCATAACAACCGTAGCATTCTCCTTACCTGATTTCGTCAAAACGACGCTTTCGTTTCTCTTGAGTTCGTTAAGAGCTTTGGAAAGTGAAAAATCAGACTCCAGAATAGATAGCTCTATTACAAAGAATGTAAAGCCTCCCAGCTGCAGTCATGAACTGTACGGCTGGTCCCAGCGGAGGTTCGAGTCCTCCCTCGGGCATGGGTGTGTGTGTTTGTCCTTAGGATAATTTAGGTTAAGTAGTGTGTAAGCTTAGGGACTGATGACCTTAGCAGTTAAGTCCCATAAGATTTCACACACATTTGAACATAACGCCTCCCAGAACGCATGGACTACACAAGATACACAACGAATCGGTTCCTTTGAGACCTGTTGTGAATGGGATTAATCGCTAACTTACTTTTTAGCAGGTCATTTGTCTGGAAATTTCAGGCATCTAGTTGGAAAAATAAATACTTTCGTCAAAGATTCGAGACTTTTTTTAGAAATTACACGCACGTTGAAGATACATCAGGTGATATTGTTGTTATCTTTGATGTGACGTCGTTATTTACTAACATCCCATTATCAGATACAATGGAGATCATGAGGGAGAAAGTTACTCCAGATGTTTGTGACTTAACTGATTTATGTCTTCGATCGAACTATTTCAAATATAATGGTGAATTATATGAACAGGGTGACGGTTGTGCTGCGGAGTCACACTTGTCGCCAGTAGCAGCCGACATTTTTATGGAACATTTTGAGCAACAGGCAATAGGTAGTGCTTCTTTGAAGCTTTCCTGTTGGTTCCGCGATGTGGGTGAGCCGGCCGGAGTGGCCGTGCGGTTCTAGGTGCTACAGTCTGGAACCGGGCGACCGCTACGGTCGCAGGTTCGAATCCTGCCTCGGGCAAAGATGTGTGTGATGTCCTTAGGTTAGTTAGGTTTAATTAGTTCTAAGTTCTAGGCGACTGATGACCTCAGAAGTTAAGTCGCATAGTGCTCAGAGCCAATTTTGATGTGGGTGACGCATTTGTTACATAGCCACACAGCGAAGAAGAGCTTCATTGGTTCCACAATTTCTTAAATGGTATTCAACTCAAAATCAAGTTTACCTTGGAGGCTGAGAGTGAGGTCGGTCTCCCGTTCCAAGATGTGTTGATAAGTAGAAGAGCTGACAACTCTCTAGGACACAACCTACGAAAACAGTTAGATATTTAGAGGCCATATCGCACCACCAACCACCGCTTAAGGGGGGTAGGACGTCAAATGGGCCGACTTGGAGCAGGAGAGGCACCACACGACAGTTTAATTTCTGCTGTCTATACTTTTACAAATAAATTCATAAAACTTTGTCAACACGACCAGGAAGGATCCAGGATTCAAACTCATAGCAATGTAAGTTCAAAAGTATAACAATATAATTTTTTTTACGTGTGAAATTTCATCATTTTTTCACTTACTATTGGCTGCATTTGTTGCTATAGGTAAACTTTTCTTCACAAGAGAGATTCTTCGATGAATTTTGCACAGCATACAAATCATACTTACAGGTGTATGAAACTCTACAATTTATTTAATTAATGAAAAAATGAATGAGCTGTTACATTTTAAACTTCATGTTTAAAAAAACCCAAATTTTATGGTTAATTATCTCAATTTTTAGCACAGTTTTAAATAGATTTGGAAAATTCTAGAGTTTCATACACCTCCCTTACTTATGAAGAAAAGTGTTCCTATAGCAACGAATGCAGCCAATAGTAAAAGAAAAAATGATGACATTTCACATGTAAAAAAATATATTTTGTTATATTTTTGAACTTCCACTGCTATGAGCGTGAATCCTGAACCCTTCCTGGTCATGCTGACAAAGTTTTATGAATTTATTTGTAAAAGTATAGACAGTGGAAATTAAATTGTCCTGTGGTGCCTCTCCTGCTCCAAGTCGGCCAGTTTGACGTCCTACCCCCCTTAAGCAAGCACTGCTCAACATTGTCTTCACGTGCCTCCCGTATCAGTGATGAAAACAGCCTGGAATCAGAGTGGGCTTTTTGAAAGAAGACAATGAAGGTCTACAGCTATGATAGTTTGTCCATAGACTTTTAAGCGAAATATTAATTATGCTAATAGGAAGGACGAGGGATCGCCTTCTCACTCTGTTGAGTTACCGTGTGTTTCTGGGGTCACTGACCACATGAGCAGAATTCTAAGGAAAAGTGGTATTCAGACCACTTTCTTCAACAAAAAAAGTAAAAGACTTTTTCCGTCGGGAAGCTGATGCACCTGATTGCCTCCACACTGCCAGCGTCTACGAAATGACGTGTGGCTGAGGCGGAAGTGTGTATAGGCGAAGCGGGAAGGACAGTTACCGAATGTGCTATGGAACACGAACGCCACACGCGGCTGAAACGAAGTATGAAATCAGTGGTAGCAGAACATGGCGAGAACTGTTGCTGTGACATCGATTTCAATAACGTACGTGTGCTGGCTAAGGAAACCAACATTTATAGAAGAAAAGTCAGAGAATCCGTTGAAATTTGAAAGAACGCATTTAACTTCAATTCAGAGGACGGCTACAGGCTTCCGGCATCGTGGACGCCGCCGTCAAGGAAGTAAATACGCGTCCGCGACATGTGAGCAATACAAACAACGACCTGGAAGCTACCTCTGCGGACAATAACAATTTGCATAAACATTCTCCTCTCATATTCTGCCCGTTTCGGTTCTAGCCAAAGATATGGGCACACCAATAGCAGCAGCAATGATCTTCTCCAGCATAACTGAAGGACAAATCCCTTTGTGATCAATGTCTTTGGCCCACGAATGGTACCCACAGTAGTTTTAGCTAATAACCCCCCCTCCCCCATCCTTCGGCATCGGCGTAGGAAAACTTCTCTTACTATCAAATGACGACTGCCTAACAATGGTAGCCCACGATTTTTACCCAATAATCCCACTTCTCCAGCACAAGCACGGGGAAACTCCCCTTTATAAGAGAAGGTGATGCTGGTCCCTGACAGTGCTCAATCTACAGTGGACACTACAAGCTGCTGAAGAAGATCGCAGCGGAGGGGTCAAAACGTTGATTGTTTGAAGAAATATGAAGGAGCCAAACAATCCAGAAGATTTTAACTTCACTGACAGCGGACACGCAAGCTTACAGACTTACATATAATTCATTGCGTTGTAACTTCAATTAGAAGAGCGTTAGCGTTTCAGTAAGTGGTAGAGGCCAATCGCAAAACCAATCGTAGTCCTTTCTTGAGCGCTTCGTGCCCGCTGTTGATACATTTACACCCAACACAGCTTCCGGAAGACGAAAACCAAATGCCGGTAACCGGTTTGCTAGTGCACAGAATTACCGCGCGCTTCGGACTTCGTCCCTGATGCGAACGATGTATTTTGAGTGCTGTACATTCAATTTCGACCGCCAGAATATTGAGCCAAGACATTCTATTTTATCATTCCAATCAATTAGCAAACATTCGTTGTATGTGTGTGTGCATGTATGTATTGAACTGGGGACCTAGAAACGACGGAGAGGCTTCGTCCCCGCCGTAGCCCTCGGTGGTACACGACACCACAACAAGCTACAGCAGACCACTCACCCCACCGCCGCCCGACACCGAACCTAAGGTTATTGTGCGGTTCGGCCGCCAGAGAAACCCCCCGGGAACGTTTCATTCCAGACGAGTGTAACCCCAATGTTTGCATGGTACGGTTATTATGGTGTACGCGTAAGTGGAGACGGTGTTTGCGCAGCAACCGCCGACATAGTGTAACTGAGGCGGAATAAGGGGAACCAGCCCACGTTCGCCGAGGCAAATGGAAAACCTCCTTAAACGCCGTCCGCGGTGGTCTCGCGGTTCTAGGCGCGCAGTCCGGAACCGTGCGACTGCTACGGTCGCAGGTTCGAATCCTGCCTCGGGCATGGATGTGTGTGATGTCCTTAGGTTAGTTAGGTTTAAGTAGTTCTAAGTTCTAGGGGACTGGTGACCACAGCAGTTGAGTCCTATAGTGCTCAGAGCCATTTGAACCTCCTTAAACACCATCCACAGGCCGGCCGGCATACCGGATCTCGACACGCCTTCCCGCTCGGGAAGCTGTGCGTTAGACCGCACGGCTAGCCGGGCGGGCTTAAACATTCGTTACTCTCATGTTCTCGTAAGTTTTTCAGTGCTCAGTGGTCTTTCCTTCTTCAAACTTTACAACAAAACCATTTCCGTGTCTATAAGCTCACAGAAGGCAGCACATATGATTTCTCCGTCCAGGAAACACCAGAACATTCTTGAGAAAAGGAAACCAACACAGGGCCATATCAAAGAATCATTATTGTTTTTTATAGCTACTTCAGTGCCGCTAATTGTAAAAAACTCGCTCGCACTGCTTAGATTTTCTCTCTTGCTCGTAGATGTCAGTCTCGTCGACAGCTTATGTCGTCAGTATTGAGTCGCCTTTAAACCCAACAGATGGCAATACTCTCATCTGTCACAGATCGTCTCTATTTCTTTTCATCGATTCTGGAATCAAAAACGAAATAAAACCGATTTTAACTTCTGCTTCGTCTTTACCTACCTAATTTAAAACATTTTGTTTAAATTATATTCCATTTGTGTTCTGCAAGAAATTACGTGCACTTTATTGAGTATGAAATACACACTGCTTGTTAATGAGATTCGCCTGAAAAGTATATATGCGAAAAAGAGTTACTTTACAGGTTTTCGTTGACAAACTGATATACTTAACGATTTTGCCAGATCAGTCCAATTTTGGTTTTCAGATTGTCAGTGTTTTTAACGAATACCCTCTGAACGTCATTTATTCTGTTTTCCAATGTGATCAGCACAATAACCGTTTCTCTTCAATTAAAATAAACGCGGATGACCTCTAGCTCAGTCTAAAATTTCACATTCTCCTTTGCTGTACAAAAAGGAATTCCGTGTAGATTATCAGAAATTTTTATAAGCAAGTGGGAAAGTGAGAAGCCATGTACATTTAAACTAAATTGAGGCTTTAATAGAGACGGAATATCGATTTTGCAAGAGCAAATCTAGCAGCTAGAATTGCATATCCAAAATAGCTATTGGTGTGTTTAGATGATCAACCACAACCGGATGTGGAAAATCGGTTTACGAAACCGGGTCTCAGAGCCCAGTCGAGTTACAGTGTTTGTTGCCTGTTTCTTATGTTCATGCACAATTTTGTAAAGCGTTACTGGCTGCACGCGGGAAAACTTTCCACACCCCTTCCACCTGCTCCCCCCCCCCCCCCCCCCAGCCCCACTTCAATCTGTCAGTCATGAAGTTACTCTGTAAGACAAAAACAAAAAGAAAACGTCGCACCACGAAAGAATTATCCGAATGGGAAGAAAATCAGTAGATATGATGTACATGTACAAACAAATGATTACAATTTCAGAAAAATAGGATGATTTATTCAAGAGAATGAGTTTTGCCAATTTAGCAAGTCAATAACGCGTTAGTGCATTTCTGGCCCTTACATAAGCAATTATTCGGCTTGACATTGATTGATAGACTTACTGGAACTGCTCGGAAGGATACAGTGCCAATTTCTGTCCAAATGACGCGTTAGATCGTAAAAATCTCGCGCTGGTTGGAGTGCGCTGCCCTTGATGCGTTCTTAACTGGGAACAGATCTGACGACCTTACTGGACATGGCAGGATTTGAAAAGCACGAAGGAAAGCAGTAGAGACCTTCGCCATGTGAGGGCGTGTATTATCTTATTGAAATGTAAGCCCAGAATGGATTGCCATGAAGCACAACAAAACCGGCCGATGTACCACTCCGCTGTAAAGGTGCCTCGGATCAACCGAAATGGTCCTGCTATAAAATGAAATGGCATCTCAAACCATCGTCCCTGCCAGGCCGTAGCCCCTATAGTGCGTGACAGTCTGGGTGGTATCCTACCGGTGCACGTGGCGTCGCCTAGCGGTTCTAGGCGCTACAGTCTGGAACCGCGCGGCCGCTACGGTCGCAGGTTCGAATCCTGCCTCGGGCATGGATGTGTGTGATGTCCTTAGATTAGTTAGGTTTAAGTAGTTCTAAATTCTAGGGGACTGATGACCTCAGATGTTAAGTCCCATAGTGCTCAGAGCCATTTGAACCACATGACGTCTCCAGGCTGGTCATCGGGGCCCATTGCGAAGCGGAACTCATTACTGGAGACAACTGTTCAAATGGTCCAAATGGCTCTGAGCACTATGGGACTTAACTTCTGAGGTCAGCAGTCCCACAACACCCAGTCATCACGATTTACGAGCAGAAAAAAGCTCCTATTGGAGCACAAAAAAGGGCAGTATGGTCCTGTTTTAAAATACTGATTGAAAAGGTGCGGTACCTGCTGCCCCATTCTATTTTCCTCAGCACCTTTAACATTTTTTCCTAAAAATTTCGGCATGCGAACATGTTCGCGCTTTTCTTAACCTGCAGTTTACCTCAAACTCACACAAGCTCGCTTAACTGTAACTCGCTCACACCCTCTAGTCCATCGCTGTAAGTCGCACTTACCCCTCCACTCCCAGCTGCCCTTTCTCACTCTGTCATTCAGCCGAACTCACTGTCGTTATCTCCTTGTGTCTGTTATTTTCTCCTGTGTCACAGCCACAGTCTCCTTCATTCTCTTCTACTACTACAATCTCTTCTCACTGCTTTTCTTACTATTAGTGTGTCATTCTTTCCTTCCTACTGCTACTGTACCTTCTCACTGTCACTATCTCTCTCTTCCTCGTGCTCATTGTCACAGACTCTTTCATTATCACTGGCTCACTCACATCCACTTTCTCCTCTTTATTCCTCTCCCGCTTGCACTGTCTCCTTCACTCTTTTCCTAGCAATATTCTGTTACTGTCAACTATGTTATAGAGCCACAGTGTCTCTCTTTCACTCACATTGCTATTTCTTACTTATCCGTCTCTTTCCCACTACCACTGTGTCCTTCTCTCTCAGCATAAAGAAATGCAAAAATGTTCGCATGCCAAAATTTTTGGGAAACTTTTTAAAGATGTTGAGGAAGGTAGAAAGAAGCAACTGGTACCTCCTCCCCCTTTGTAAGTGAGGCTACTTTAATGCAGGAACATATTAGATTTTCTTGTTCTCTGATACCAGCATTTTTTCGCTAGTTCCCGGCTACAGCAGGGCATGTCAGTCATATGAAAAGAACTTTATGGATCAGTAAAATTTTACGCTTTAAACCGGATTTTGCTTGCACAAAAATTTTGCATGTGCTTCAAAACTACAACAAATGGGGTTCAAAGAACCCTTCTGATAATAATGGAGACACTTTACAGCACATTTATCTGTGCTACGTCACTTTACAAATTACGTTTTCCCCTCATACCGGATATTACGTACGCATTTTACAGCTAACTTTGAATCTCTGCACCTCGGAAACAGACAAAGATATTTAAAAAAATTTCAGTGTTTCTCGGGATCGGGATCTGAGGAATATATTGTAAAAATTACAGCCATTTTCTGTGCGTAGCGGTCTTGAAAAACCGCGGCTCGATTTTGGTCAGAAACCGTATTTCCTGGTTTCCTCAGGAACTGCCCATGAACAAAATGGTTTCTCTATAAGCACTTTAAGGTGCACTATAGACCACATATAATGCAAAAAGAACCAACCGATTTGCTCCATTCGCCTTATTTGGAGGAAGTTTGTAGTATTCAAACTTTGACCCTGTAGAGTAGGATAGCTACAGTAAGACGACCCTTGGTTGAGTACGCAAATGGTCCCTAGCCCAATGGGTATCCAAAACACTTGGGCCTACCTTTCTATGACCAATAGAACCCAAGTAGTAGCCCCGGAAAACGCTGTTTTTATGTGTGGCGTTTTGGAAGATGCTAGGTAGCGCGTGTGACGCGCGGCACACATTACGCAACATGTTGCGCCACAGAGTTCCTAGGAATGTTTGTTGGCGGACGCAGATTACTTCTATGCACTGCTACACATAAACACACAAAATGTCGGTTTGGTTTTCAGAAAGGCTTTTCAACCGAAAATGCTATATATGCTTTCACTGATCGAATTTAGGTGCTCTGAATAAGCGAACATCACCCATTGCGATTTTTTGTGATCTTTGAAAGGCTTTTGACTGTGTGAATCATGAAATTCTTCTAGATAAGCTTAAGTATTGTGGCATGAGTGTGACAGGTCACAGATGGTTTAATTCATATGTAACTGGAAGAATGCACAAGGTTGAAATTAGGAGCACAGATAGTCTTCAAAAATCAACAGTCCTATAACTGGCGAGGTATCACGAACGCTGCAGACAGGGTCCAGTTTTTGGTCCTTATTGTTCTTAATATATATTAATAACTTGTCACTCTGTATTCATGAAGACACAAAGCTGGTTCTTATTGCTGGTTGTACAGGTATAGTAATCACACCCAACAAACAAGAATTAATTGAGAAAACTGTAAATGTCTTTCAGAAAATTGTTAAGTGATTTTATGCAAATGGACCATCAATAAATTTTGAGAAAACACAGTATACACAGTTCTGTAGAGTAAGTGGCATGTTGTTGTTGTTGTGGTCTTCAGTCCTGAGACTGGTTTGATGCAGCTCTCCATGCTCCTTTATCCTGTGCAAGCATATTTATCTCCCAGTACCTACTGCAACCTACATCCTTCTGAGTCTGCTTAGTGTATTCATCTCTTGCTCTCCCTCTACGATTGTTACCCTCCACGCTGCCCTCCAATGCTAAATTTGTGATCCCTTGATGCCTCAGAACATGTCCTACCAACCGGTCCCTTCTTCTTGTCAAGTTGTGCCACAAATTCCTCTTCTCCCCAATTCTATTCAGTACCTCATTGGTTATGTGATCTACCTATCTAATCTCCAGCATTCTTCTGTAGCACCATATTTCGAAAACTTCTATTATCTTCTTGTCTAAACTATTTATCGTCCATGTTTCACTTCCATACATGGCTACACTCCATACAAATACTTTCAGAAACGACTTCCTCACACTTAAATCTATGCTCGATGTTAACAAATTTCTCTACTCCAGGAACGCTTTCCTTGCCCTTGCCAGTCTACATTTTATATCCCCTCTACTTCGACCATCGTCAGTTATTTTGCTCCCCAAATAGCAAAACTCCTTTACTACTTTAAGTGTCTCATTTCCTAATCTAATTCCCTCAGCATCACCCGACTACATTCCATTATCCTCGTTTTGCTTTAGTTGATGTTCATCTTATATCCTCCTTTCAAGACACTGTCCATTCCGTTCAACTGCTCTTCCAAGTCCTTTGCTGTCTCTGACAGAATTACAATGTCATCGGTAAACCTCAAAGTTTTTATTTCTTCTCCATGGATTTTAATACCTACTCCGAATTTTTCTTTTGTATCCTTTACTGCTTGCTCAACCGCTTCCCAACCGCTGCTTCCCTTTCATGCCTCTCGACTCTTATAACTGCCGTCTGGTTTCTGTACAAATTGTAAATAGCCTTTCGCTCCCTGTGTTTTACCCCTGCCACCTTTAGAATTTGAAAAAGAGTATTCCAGTCAACATTGTCAAAAGCTTTCTCTAAATCTACAAATGCTAGAAACGTGGGTTTGCCTTTCCTTAATCTTTCTTCTAAGATAAGTCGTAAGGTCAGTATTGCCTCACGTGTTCCAACATTTCTACGGAATCCAAACTGATCTTCCCCGAGGTCGGTTTCTACCAGTTTTTCCATTCGTCTGTAAAGAATTCGCGTTAGTATTTTGCAGCTGTGACTTATTAAACTGATAGTTCGGTAATTTTCACGTGTGTCAACACCTGCTTTCTTTGGGATTGGAATTATTATATTCTTAAAGTCTGGGGTATTTCGCCTGTCTCATACATCTTGCTCACCAGATGGTACAGTTTTTTCAGGACTGGCTCTCCCAAGGCCGTCAGTAGTTCTAATGGAATGTGGCATATCACAATTGATAAATACTGATTTTTAACAGAAATTTGTTGCTAAGGCAGAATATTCAAAATTTCTGGGTGTGTGTGTTGATGAGAAATTGAATTGTAAGAAACACACTGATGACCAGTTCAAAAGCTTGAGTTCAGCTACATGTGCTATTGAGGTTATTGCAAATTTTGGTGATAAATGTATCGGTAAATTAGCCTACTATGTCAATTTTCATTCACTGCTTTCACATGGCATTATATTTTGGTGTAATTCACCCTTCATTTAAAATAAGTGTGTGACCAGAATAATAGCTGGATCTCACTGGTGATCATTTTGCGGACATTTATTTGAGGAAGTAGGGATACTCACAGTACCTTCACAAAACATGTATACATTTCTCAAATTTGTTAAATACATGTATACACTTACCAAATTTGTTATTAATAGCCCATCCCAATTCAGAAATAACAGCACAGCGCACAGCTACAACATTAGGAGAAAGGATTATCTTCACTGTTCTGGGTTAAATCCGGCACAGAAAGGGTGTGAATTATGCTGCCTCACGAGTCACTGTTCATTTACAAAAAAGCATTAAAAGTTTGACAGATAACCATCCAACATTTAAAAACAAATTAAAATAATTGAGACCCCCATCTACTCAGTAGATGAATTTTTAGATATTAAGTAGTAAAAAAATAATTATATCGTGTAAATAAACCTTACGTTAAAATGACACGTTCCACGTTATTACGAAATGTGGTATTTATGCTCTATGGAGGAAGTAGTAATGTAATGTAAACCATTGGTGTAAATAGCCATTCCCCAGCCACGCTTACATCCGCGAGACGGGTTTAAAATAGTCCTTGCTCCGGTACTACTAACCAGGACTAACCCAGTACATACGCCAGTACATGGAAATGTACATCCGAACTTTTTCGAAACTTTCAACACCGTGAGAAATGACTTCACTGATCACTACCAACTCGCAAAATATATCCGTCCCAGAGGGCACAAAACTCCCCTCGTGCACGCAACGAGAGCTGTCGGCAGACTCCTCTGACTTCGTCAACTCGAAACCTCTTCACGAAATTATTTTAACATCAGACCTTTCTGCCAGCAAGGCCTCAGAGCAGAATGTACGCTCTTCAGTTGGCCTTTTCTGACTAACGCTCGTAGTACTTGCTGTAAAGTGCAGCTTTCCAGCAACCGTTAGGCAAGTTTCTTTTCCGAAGGATGCTAGCAGTCGGCGAACATCCCGTGGCAGTGACTCGCCTTTGAGAACAGCCGAGTGGGGAAGATCACCACGATTTAGCCGAATTACGAGAACATTGGTCCCTTTATCTCTAGACTGCAGAACAGTTCCAGTACCTGGAATACCGGCCCTGACGTTCACAATAGCGACCAGCACTAGCGACGGGCGCAGATCACAAATGAAAGTTGCTAGGCGTAATTAACTACTCTCATGTTAAGCTGTATATCAACACTGCGCTTCGCCTGTGGATCCTCTCTTAATAAATCAAATGCCATATCAAAAGATTTTATCATGTATAACTAGCAAACCCAACAGTTCAAGAAGAATGTAATAATTTCAAGCAGTATGAATATTACCGAACTATCAAGTTAATAAGAAATGGTTTCAAAGTAGTGAAACGAATTATTTACAGAAGAATGGGAAAAAATTCTAGAAACCGACCTCGGGGGAGATCAGTTTGGCTTAGGGAGAAATGTGGTGCACGCGAGCAATACTGACCCAGCGATTTGTCTTGGAAGATAGATTAAGGAAAGGCGAACGTACGTTTTGTCATTTGTAGATATGGAGAAATATTTTAGCAATGTTGACAGGGACACACTCTTTAAATTTTCGAACGTAGCAGGGGTAAAATACATGGAGCAAAGGTTATTTACGACTTGTCCAGAAACTAGGTGGCAATTCTTTCCAGCATCCAGCGAACGTTTTATTAAATAGGATAAATTAAGGTCGTAATTTCTTAGCAGCTATGGGAAGTAACTGATAGGTACAACTATTTCAGATAAAAAAATTTAGAGCTTCTGCATCTACATCTGCATCACCAGTCAGCAGTTCGCACTTAAGTTTCTGGCATAGTTTACATAGAATCACTTTCACATTATTTTTCGAACGTTCTTCTCTCGAACAGCTCTTGGAAAAAATGAGCACCTAAATATTTCCGAGAAGATCTGACTTATCTTATTCAAGAAAGGTTGTAGGAGTAAGCCACTTAATTACAGGCACATATCGTTAACGTCGATATGCAGTAGGATTTTGAAACATATATTTTGTTCGAACATTATGAATTACCTCGAAGAAAACGGTCTATTGACACACAGTCAACATGGGTTTAGAAAACATCGTTCTTGTGAAACACAACTAGCTCTTTATACGCATGAAGTGTTGAGTGCTACTGACAAGGCATTTCAGATTGATTCCGTATTTCTGGATTTTCGGAAGGCTTTTGACACCGTACCACACAAGCGGCTTGTAGTGAAATTGCATGCTTATGGAATATCGTCTCAGTTATGTGACTGAATGTGTGCTTTCCTGTCAGAGCCGGCCGAAGTGGCCGTGCGGTTAAAGGCGCTGCAGTCTGGAACCGCAAGACCGCTACGGTCGCAGGTTCGAATCCTGCCTCGGGCATGGATGTTTGTGATGTCCTTAGGTTAGTTAGGTTTAACTAGTTCTAAGTTCTAGGGGACTAATGACCTCAGCAGTTGAGTCCCATAGTGCTCAGAGCCATTTTTTCCTTTCAGAGAGGTCACAGTTCGTAGTAATTGACGGAAAGTCATCGAGTAAAACAGAAGTGATTTCTGGCGTTCCCAAAGGTAGTATGTTATAGGCCCTTTGCTGTTCCTTATCTATATAAACGATTTGGCAGACAATCTGAGCAGCTGTCTTCGGTTGTTTGTAGATGACGCTGTCGTTTATCGACTAATGAAGTCATCAGAAGATCAAAACAAACTGCAAAACGATTTAGAAAAGACATCTGAATGGTGCGAAAATACGCAGTTGACCCTAAATAACGAAAAGTGTGAGGTCATCCACGTGAGTGCTAAAAGGGATTCGTTAAACTTCGGTTACACAGTAAATCGGTCAAATCTAAAGGCCGTAAATTCAACTAATTACCTAAGAGTTACAATTACGAACAACTAAAATTGGAAGGAGCACTTAGAAAATGTTGTGGGGAAGGCTAACCAAAGACTGCGTTTTATTGGCAGGACACTTAGAAAATGTAACAGATCTACTAAGGAGATTGGCTACATTACGCTTGCCCGTCCTCTTTTAGAATAATGCTGCGCGGTGTGGGATCCTTACCAGATGGGACTGACGGAGTACATCGAAAAAGTTCAAAGAAGGGCAGCACGTTTTGTATTATCGCGAAATATGGGAGAGAGTGTCACAGAAATGGTGCAGGATTTGGACTGGACATCATTAAAAGAAAGGCGTTTTTCGTTGCGACGGAATCTTGTCACGACATTCCAATCATCAACTTCCTCCTCCGAATGGTAAAATATTTTGTTAACACCGACCTACACAGAGGAAAAGATCACCACGATAAAATAAGCGAAATCAGAGCTCGTACGGAGAGATATAGGAGTTCGTTCTTTCCGCGCGCTATACGAGATTAGAATAATAGAGAATTGTGAAGGTGATTCGATAAACCTTCTGCCAGGCAATGAAATGTGATTTGCAGAGAATCCATGTAGATCTAGATTGCGATGTCACTTATCCATAAGTAAGTGGGAATCAGCAAAAACTTTTGGCATTCGGAGTAGAAAGTTGTTGATTGAAATTTCGTGAAAAGGTCTCGCCACAGCGAAAAACGCTTTTGTTGTTTTGACTGGCGTCCCAACTAATTCATGATATCCGTAACCCACTCTCCTCTATTTCGCGATCGTACAAAATGAGCTGGCCTTGTTTGAATTTTTCCATTGTTCCATCAGTCCTATCTGGTAAGCATCCCATATTCTGAAACAATACTCCAGATGAGGACGGGGAGGCATATTGTCTCTTTGTTGTCTTGGCTCTTCTGTTTTGCCAATAAAGCATTTTTTGGCCAGCCTTCCCCACGCATTTTCTATGTAAAGGTTCCAATTTAAGTTTTTCGTAATTGTAATCCTTAGGAATTTAGTTGAATGAACAACCATTAATTCTTAAATTTAACTTATACTGTTTGGTACTCATATGGAGGACCTGACATTTTATATTGTTCAGTGTCAAATACCACTTTTCGCCATGCATATATCTTGTCTAAATCATTTTGGAATTTGCTTTGATATTCGGATGAATTTGCTGGACGGTAAACATCAGAATCATCTGCAAAAGTCAAAGAGAGCTGCTCAGATTATCTCACAAATCATTTATATGGATGAAGAATAACACAGGGCCTTCACCGCTTCCTTGTAGAGCTCCAGGTTTCACTTCGGGTTCACTAGATGACTTCCCATCCGTTACTACGGACCTTTGTGACTGGAATTCAACGAATCCGGTCGCACAACTAAGACGAAATTCCACAAACACACACTTAATTAGAAGCTGCTTGTCAGGAATCAGCGTCCACGTCGAGACTTTGCCAGACTCCTTGGTATGTGTGGCGGAGGGTACTTTGTGTATCAATGTTACTTACCCCTTTCCCTGTTCCAGTCGCGAATGGTTCGCAGGAAGAACGGTTGTTAGTAAATGTATATTCAAATCTCTATAATTTTCTCTTCGTGGTCTTTGCGCTAAATCTACAAAATAAACACATCAAACAAAGTCTTGCATCACTTCGGTTCCGAGAGTTCCGGAACCTGTACAAAAAATTGGAACATAGATCAACATAAACATCATTTCCGCCCTTTTTATTGCTCATGAAAAACGCATGCTGCATGTTGTTCCAACATACAGCGAGACCTTCAGAGGTGGTGGTCCAGATTGCTGTACACACCGGTACCTCTAATACCCAGTAGCACGTCCTCTTGCATTGATGCTTGCCTGTATTCGTCGAGGCATACTATATACAAGTTCATCAAGGCACTGTTGGTCCAGATTGTCTCACTCCTGCCAGCCGCGGTGGTCTAGCGCTTCAGGCGCTCAGTCCGGAACCGCGCGACTGCTACGGTCGCAGGTTCGAATCCTGCCTCGGGCATGGGTGTGTGTGATGTCCTTAGGGTAGTTAGGTTTAAGTAGTTCTAAGTTCTAGGGGACTGATGACCAGAGATGTTAAGTCCCATAGTGCTCAGAGCCATTTGAACCATTTTGTCTCACTCCTCAACGGCGATTCGGTGTAGATCCCTCAGAGTAGTTTGTGGGTCACGTCGTCTATAAACAGCCTTTTTCAATCTATCCCAGGCATGTTCGGTAGGGTTCATGTCTGGAGAACATGCTGGCCACTCTAGTCGAGCGATGTCGTTATCCTGAAGGAAGTCATTCACAAGATGTTCACGACGGGGGCGCGAATTGTCGTCCATGAAGACGAATGACTTGCCAATATGCTGCCGATATGGTTGCAGTATCAGTCAGAGGATGGCAGTCACGTATCGTACAACCGTTACGGCGCCTTCCATTACCACCAGCGGCGTACGTCGGCCCCAAATAATGCCACCACAAAACAGCAGGAACCTCCACCTTGCTCCACTCGCTGGACAGTGTGTCTAAGGCGTTCAGCCTGACCGGGTTGCTTCCAAACAAGTCTTCGACGATTGTCTGTTTGAAGGCATATGCGACACTCATCGGTGAAGAGAACATGATGCCAGTCCTGAGCGGTCCATTCAGCATGTTGTTGGCCACATCTGTACCGCGTTGCATGGTGTCGTGGTTGCAAAGATGGACCTCGCCATGGACGTCGGGAGTGAAGTTGCGCATAATGCAGCCTATTGCGCACAGTTTGAGGCGTAACACGACGTCCTGTGGCTGCACGAAAAGCATTTGTCAACAAGGTGGCGTTGCTGTCAGGGTTCCTCCGAGACAGAATCCGTAGGTAGCAGTCATCGACTGCAGTAGTAGCCCTTGGGCGGCCTGAGCGGGGCATGTCATCGACAGTTCCTGTTCAAAAATGGTTCAAATGGCTCTGAGCACTATGGGACTTAACTTCTAAGGTCATCAGTCCCCTAGAACTTAGAACTACTTAAACCTAACTAACCTAAGGACATCACACACATCCATGCCCGAGGCAGGATTCGAACCTGCGACCGTAGCGGTCGCGCGGTTCCAGACTGTAGCGCCTTTAACCGCTTGGCCACCCCGGCCGGCGACAGTTCCTGTCTCTCTGTGCCTCATCCATGTCCGAACAACATCGCTTTGGTTCACTCCGAGACGCCTGGACACTTCCGCTGTTGAGAGCCTTTCCCGGCACAAAGTAACAAGTGGACGCGATCGAACCGCGGTATTCACCGTCTAGGCGTGGTTGAACTACAGATAACACGAGCCGTGTACCTCCTTCCTGGTGAAATGACTGGAACTGATGGGCTATCGGGCCCCCTCCTTCTAATAAGCGCAGCTCATGCATGGTTGTTTACATCTTTGGGAGGGTTTAGTGACATCTCTGAAAAGTCAAAGCGACTGTGGTTCAAATGGCTCTGAGCACTATGGGACTTAACTGCTGAGGTCGTCAGTCCCCTAGAACTTAGAACTACTTAAACCTAACTAATCTAAGGACGTCACACACATCCATGACCGAGGCAGGATTCGAACCTGCGACCGTAGCGATCGCGCGGTTCCAGACTGTAGCGCCTAGATCCGCTCGGCCACCCCGGCCGGCCAAAGGGACTGTGTCTGTGATACAATACCCACAGTTAACGTCTATCTACAGGAGTTCTGGGAACTGGGGCATGCAAAACTTTTTTTGATGTGTGTATTTGATTACACGATTGGTGAACAGTCAGTGGAAGCAGTCTTATCCATTAACTGTCTGGGCGTATGGGCACGGAACGATTTAAAATGGAACCACCACACAAAACTAATCATAGGAACGCAAACGCCTTATTGAGATTCATTGGGAGAATCATTAGGAAGTGATGTACACACACAAAGGAGGTAACTTACAAAATCCTCATTCGACAAATGCTTGAGTATTGCTCATTAGTGTGGAACCCCTACGAGATAGGATTGGCAGAAGAAACAGAAAAGATCCAGAGAAGATAAGTGTATTTCGTCACAGATTAGTTTAATAAGCTGTAAAGCGTCAAAGAAATGCTCACCGAACTCCAGCGGTAGACATTAGAGGAGGGGTGATCTGCAGCACACTATAGTTTACTGTTTAAATTGCGAGAGTGTACGTTCCTAGAAGGATTAACCAATAAAACTGTATACTGTATCATCCTATGTATATCTCGAGAAAATTTGATTTTCCTCAGTACGATGGCATCTGCCAACACAGTGCAACGTCGTAGACAGCTGGCAGAGTACGTGCGTGGAGCGAAGGGCACTGGGAGGAGTCTACCGTTCTCCGCTGGTCACCAAACCCAATCGGGAATCTGTGGGACCACATCAGTAGTGGAGCAACCTATGCATCAATACACACGGCATTGTTGCCAAATTTATTCAAGATGGCGGCGATGACGTAATCCAAGATGGCGGCATGTAGACTTGGCAACAGCGCATGACGTCATCCAAGATGGCGGCTTTTGGCGGGAAAACAGGCCAATTGTGGTACGTCCACTAACCTAACCTCCAGAAAAATGGCGGGAATTTTGAATTTTGGTGGCAAAATAGCCCAACTGTGCGATGTCCACTAACCTAAGCCTCCAGAAGAAAAAATGGCGGGAAGTTTGAATTCCAACAGGATAAAGCATGAAAAACTGTACTTATCTTTATTATTATAGATTATCATTTATTAACATTCATTAAAATTTATTATTATTTATTATTATTTATTATTATTGACCTGCCTCCACTAGAAAATTCCCTCCAAATTCAAATTCCAACACGATAATGGCTGCAAAACCTTACTTTTGTTTATTATTATTCATTATTATTCATTATCATTTATTAACATTCACTATCATTCATTGTCATTTATTATCATTCATTATCATTTATTATCATTCATTATCATTTATTATCATTCATTACCATTTATTATTATTATGATTATTTATTATTATAGGCATACCTCAACTAGAAAATTGCGTCAAATTCAAATTCCGACACGATAATGTCTCCAAAACTATACTTCTATTTATTATTATCATTTATTATTTATTCAAGATGTCCGATTTTCTCGCCGAGAAAGCCATTTTCCTTACATCCATATCAAAAATCCGTCACAAGTTCAAATCCCAATACCATAATTGATCACACATACGAACTTTCTCCGTCACTTATTTTTTTCACTGGTAGCCTATCATAATCGCGTCAAATAATAAACTGCACTTATAGTAATGTAAGTCACGTTCTTTGATTTTGCAGGGGGGAAGGGACTGAAGACTTTATTTCAAGCAGTACAGTCATCACTTGTTCTCCAACACAGTCAGCACACACATCTTTGATATCACAGTGCAGTCGCCACGAATTAGTTCAAATCCTCGCCACCCCCTGGCCAGCGCGCGGAGACACTGCCTACGCCTGTCACGTGAGGCGGCTGGCCACTAGCGCTGGACTGCCGGTACGCTGGGGGTGAGCCCAGCGATCGCTCCCACGTCGTAAACATGTCTTCGCTGGGCACGCTGGAACTTGCCGAGTTTGACGTCACAGCGGTCCCTTGTCCACTCACCACGTGTATTCGTCGCCTCCACACGTTTCCCGCCAAAATTGTTTGCCTCTGATCTGAATCACACAACAGTCTGCCGTTCCCTGCCACACTTTTGACGCCAAAGTTGTTTTCCTGGGCACGTTCAAACCTGTCGATGCCGACCGCTCACCGTCCAACACGTGTCCTTGTGTGAGCGAGAACGCAGTGCTACACTTTTGGCGGCAAAGTTTGCTCGGCAATGGAATCCGCCATGACTATATAACAGCACCTTTGGTCCGCATAGAACACTCGCTAATTGGCTCTCTCTCGCTCGCGCGTAATAACTGTACAATCGCTGTGCCGCCGCCCCGCTTACGTCACACACCCTCCATACACGCAACGGACATAGTCTTCTGTAAATACCTAAGTACTTCATTCCATTTCGATTTTAATCATTTTAAATATTTCAATTTACAATTTCATATACGTATGCAAAGGTGTTCAACTACCTAATTTCAACTACTTTTCGATCCCAGACAGCCACATCTTCCTAGGAACCAGCGCCGAGTTTGAATTCTGGCAGTAAAGAAATGTCACTTCTGCTTTCTCTACGAACCTAACAAAATTGTTGGAAAGAAAGGGCACTTGCACTAACCACAACCGCCCGACCGCCACTTGCTCCTAGGAACCAGCGCTAAGTTTGAAATGTGCTAGTAAACAAACCTCACTTGCGCTCCCGCCACCAACCTAAGAAAATTGTTGCAAACGAAGCTCATCACCACTAAACTAAGCCACCAGCACTCAACCTCTTCCTACACGTTTTGGCTAAAAGGACTCACCCTCCACTAGGCCCGTGGATGGAGGAACAAATTTACTTTATTTAGGAATGGTATGTACCACACTGACATGTTCCACACCATACAGACCTGCAAAACACTCCTACATAACTCATTTATAATGCTCTAGACACACGCATGATAATTGTAAACAGTTAAAAATAACTCATAGCACACCCTACAGACATGCGAACCACTCGTAAATAACGCAAAACATTTACGTCCAAATAGCCAGACAAGTGCTAATTTTCCGCAATAATTTCAGTGCATAGGCTGATGGAAGGAGGAACGAGTGTACTTTACTTATTTGCGACATATCTTTTTGAAACTTTTGCTTCTCATAGGTTTCGATATGTAAGGCTGACCTAAGGCAAGTTCTGAACTCCCGTAGTGCACTACACTTGGCAACACAACCACACCCATCAAGATATTCATTCCAATCCAGACGTGTAACTCCTCTACAGATAAATTTGTCCAGTTGTTTGTCGATTGACTCACAGTCTGACCAGATTGCGGTTATTGCGCAAAAACAGCTCAGACTGCGCTGTGCTGCTCGGGGAAGTAAGGAAGGACTGCACTCTATTTATTTCAAGCCCTGTTATTTAGTAGTGGAGTATATTTGTCACAAAACACCCGCACTATTCCGACTGTGGTAATCTGACATAGGCCACAAACACCTAAACAGCTCCTAATTTCACCACACAATAGCAAACAGCTCTTAAACAGTGCAGTACACAATGTTAGCAGACGAGCTCTGTACTCTTAAACTCTCCAAATAAAGCACAGCACAGTGCACAGACATGCTCGCAAAATAGTGCAACAGACGCCCCCAAACACCCACAGCTGCCAAACCGACCAAAAGTCTCTGCTCGGCCTCCCCCCACACATGACTTCAACACAGTCGCATTCGCGCCTATCACCGGAGAAATTGATATCGCCCCTGCGCCTTAGATTACGCTCGAAAGCAGGCCCAGGCCGCGCGCGCCCGATCGCCTGGCAGAGGGCGTTCCAGAGCCTTCACTCAAGTACAGCTTCCGAGCGCTCCTGACAGCCGACCAGAAAGGGCACTCTCCTCCGACACATGTCAAAGCTGCATTGTTCTTCTCATGTATACCGCCGGCGTCTCAGGTCTGAACCTGCCTTCGCGTCTATTGTCAGAATAGCCCATAATTTGTTGACACACACGATTAACGCGACAGGGAAAACATTTACTACTCACACGCAACCGAGATGTTGACGGAAAACCAATCACTCTGATCTGTGCTGCAGGCGCGTGTAATCATTGAGAACATTCTATTTATTTTTTCGAACAGCTTATTTAACCATACAGTATATCTATCACGCTATCACAAAACACCCACCCAGGTGTGCCCTGGGCCATGTTGCACAGTCCACAGACACGCACACAATCATAATGTCAGTACACACTATAGCAAACTGCTACTAAATAATTCTTCACACAGATGTGTACACGCTCAGTACTGGTAAACTATCCTAATAACACATAGCAGGCCCTGCAGATCCGCTCCCAAAATAACTCATATAGGTACGAGAAAGGGTTCGCTACGGTTTCAACTACCTAGTTTCAACTACTTTTCAAGATCATCCAACGGCTCAGTTCCACATCCGAAATACAGGCTCATAGATCGTTGTATATGGGAAATATCTTACGATTTTCTCTAGCTTAGCAAATAAGAGAGGTCTAAATTCTCGTATAAAATATTTATTACCTTTTCATATTCATCTACACACAGAAAACAACTCTTTCTTTACTTTTCTTAGGTATAGTTTTAATAATGTGCAATTTTATTTTTAACTTATAACTTAAATCTACATCTGAATCATCTGTTTCTTCCTCCAACCGTAATTTGACAAATACAGAGAAGTTATATTCTCGAATTCCAATACATATCTAATTTTCTTCCTCTAAAATACTTGTTTTGTGGCTTTAACAATTAGCTCTGTTTCTTCCTGCAGCTCTTCTAGGCGAGAGCATTCGGGGATTTTAATTTTTCCTCGTATCTCCTCCATGACGCTACAGTTAAAGCGTTCCACGTCTTCCTGTTAGTATGTCGGCAACTCTTCTGCTCCACAATCTTGCGGGATTTCTGTGTAGAACATTAAGTTTACAACTTTTGCAAACAAGTGTTCATTAAATGTAGTTATTCAATCAGTTTTAAACTCGGCAAATGGCTGTTCTGTTGCTAGGTGGACAACATCTAGTTCGCCACACTTAGATATAATATAACCACCCTTTTTAAGCCGATCCAAATGGGAACAGAGCTTAATAAACACATTTTTCGTCTATCCCTTGATATATAGTAAACGTTCTCGACTCCACTAATTTCGGCCAGTACTCGAACACGTGACCAGTTTCCATGGTTGTTTACTGTAAATGCCAGTATTTTGTACTCCCCCTTCGTAGAGAGATTTCTACATACACTGTGTTTACCTGACCTGCACATCCGCAATAGCCTCCTCCTTTTCCATTTGCAGCTTATGTTCTTCCTTTATGGCAGCTGTCTTCTCTGTATACTCTAGTTTTCTTTTCTTTAGTTCGATGTCATCGATTTCCTGTTTCCTTTTTAGTGCACATAAAACATTAACTGCACTTAAAAGAGTAATTTCTTTAATGGGGAATGGTTTAAGTCTATGTGATACATTTACTCTTTTTCTTAAGACTTGGGGTACAACCAGCCCCAATTCGGCGATATCTATATCGTACGATATTGTGGAGAACAGCCGGCCAGTGTGGCCGAGGGGTTCTAGGCGCTACATTCTGGAACCGCGCGACCGCTACGGTCGCAGGTTCGAATCCTGCCTCGGGCATGGATGTGTGTGATGTCCTTAGGTTAGTTAGGTTTAAGTAGTTCTAAGTTCTAGGGGACTGATGACCACAGATGTTAAGTCCCATAGTGCTCAGAGCCATTTGAACCATTTTTTTGTGGAGAACAGGGTTCTAGATTGAGAAAAATACGTTTCTCCCGCTTTAACATAACATTTCTGCCTAATACTAATATTGTCTTTGTTGGAGTCTGTGTTAAGAACCTCTACGTAGTTTACAGGTAGATAATTAAAACTGTTTGCAGATTGGAATGAATATCTTGATGGGTGTGGTTGTGTTGCCAAGTGTAGTGCACTACGGGAGTTCAGAACTTGCCTTAGGTCAGCCTTACATATCGAAACCTATGAGAAGCAAAAGTTTCAAAAAGATATGTCGCAAATAAGTAAAGTACACTCGTTCCTCCTTCCATCAGCCTATGCACTGAAATTATTGCGGAAAATTAGCACTTGTCTGGCTATTTGGACGTAAATGTTTTGCGTTATTTACGAGTGGTTCGCATGTCTGTAGGGTGTGCTATGAGTTATTTTTAACTGTTTACAATTATCATGCGTGTGTCTAGAGCATTATAAATGAGTTATGTAGGAGTGTTTTGCAGGTCTGTATGGTGTGGAACATGTCAGTGTGGTACATACCATTCCTAAATAAAGTAAATTTGTTCCTCCATCCACGGGCCTAGTGGAGGGTGAGTCCTTTTAGCCAAAACGTGTAGGAAGAGGTTGAGTGCTGGTGGCTTAGTTTAGTGGTGATGAGCTTCGTTTGCAACAATTTTCTTAGGTTGGTGGCGGGAGCGCAAGTGAGGTTTGTTTACTAGCACATTTCAAACTTAGCGCTGGTTCCTAGGAGCAAGTGGCGGTCGGGCGGTTGTGGTTAGTGCAAGTGCCCTTTCTTTCCAACAATTTTGTTAGGTTCGTAGAGAAAGCAGAAGTGACATTTCTTTACTGCCAGAATTCAAACTCGGCGCTGGTTCCTAGGAAGATGTGGCTGTCTGGGATCGAAAAGTAGTTGAAATTAGGTAGTTGAACACCTTTGCATACGTATATGAAATTGTAAATTGAAATATTTAAAATGATTAAAATCGAAATGGAATGAAGTACTTAGGTATTTACAGAAGACTATGTCCGTTGCGTGTATGGAGGGTGTGTGACGTAAGCGGGGCGGCGGCACAGCGATTGTACAGTTATTACGCGCGAGCGAGAGAGAGCCAATTAGCGAGTGTTCTATGCGGACCAAAGGTGCTGTTATATAGTCATGGCGGATTCCATTGCCGAGCAAACTTTGCCGCCAAAAGTGTAGCACTGCGTTCTCGCTCACACAAGGACACGTGTTGGACGGTGAGCGGTCGGCATCGACAGGTTTGAACGTGCCCAGGAAAACAACTTTGGCGTCAAAAGTGTGGCAGGGAACGGCAGACTGTTGTGTGATTCAGATCAGAGGCAAACAATTTTGGCGGGAAACGTGTGGAGGCGACGAATACACGTGGTGAGTGGACAAGGGACCGCTGTGACGTCAAACTCGGCAAGTTCCAGCGTGCCCAGCGAAAACATGTTTACGACGTGGGATCGATCGCTGGGCTCACCCCCAGCGTACCGGCAGTCCAGCGCTAGTGGCCAGCCGCCTCACGTGACAGGCGTAGGCAGTGTCTCCGCGCGCTGGCCAGGGGGTGGCGAGGATTTGAACTAATTCGTGGCGACTGCACTGTGATATCAAAGATGTGTGTGCTGACTGTGTTGGAGAACAAGTGATGACTGTACTGCTTGAAATAAAGTCTTCAGTCCCTTCCCCCCTGCAAAATCAAAGAACGTGACTTACGTTACTATAAGTGCAGTTTATTATTTGGCGCGATTATGATAGGCTACCAGTGAAGAAAATAAGTGACGGAGAAAGTTCGTACGTGTGATCAATTATGGTGTTGGGATTTGAACTTGTGACGGATTTTTGATATGGATGTAAGGAAAATGGCTTTCTCGGCGAGAAAGTCGGACATCTTGAATAAATAATAAATGATAATAGTAAATAGAAGTACAGTTTTCGAGACAATATCGTGTCGGAATTTGAATTTGACGCAATTTTCTAGTGGAGGTAGGCCAATAATAATAAATAATCATAATAATAATAAATGATAATGAATGATAATAAATGATAATGAATGATAATAAATGACGATGAATGAGAATGAATGTTGATAGATGATAATGGATAATAATGAATAATAATAAACAAAAGCAAGGTTTTGCAGCCATTATCGTGTTGGAATTTGAATTTGGAGGGAATTTTCTAGTGGAGGCAGGTCAATAATAATAAATCGTGTTGGAATTCAAACTTCCCGCCATTTTTTCATCTGGAGGGTTAGGTTAGTGGACATCGCACAATTGGGCTATTTTTCCGCCAAAATTTAAAATTCCCGCCATTCTTCTGGAGGTTAGGTTAGGTGGACATAGCACAATTGGCCTAATTTCCCGCCAAAAGCCGCCATCTTGGATTTCGTCATGTGCTGTTGCCAAGTCTACATGCCGCCATCTTGGATTACGTCATTGCCGCCATCTTGAATAAATTTGGCAACAATGCCGCGTGTATTGACGCATAGGTTGCCCCACTACTCACCTCGATGGGCTACATGCGCCGTGGATCCTCGACCGAGAAACGTAGCGCAGCTTCCCATGGTACTTCAGTCGGCATGGCTCCAGTCCCTGTCGGTACCTTTCAGAACCGCATCGATTCTCTTCCTGCACGTTTTGCAGCGAATCGCGCTGTAAAAATGTGGTTATTCAGGTCTTCAAAAGGGGTCACATTAATGTAACTGGTCGGTGTAAAAGCAGTATCAGGGAAGGCGGCTGGAACACTTACCTTTGTTGGAAAGGTTCGCGAAGGACACATTGTATCTATAAAGGAAATCGCTTACAAGACGGTAGTGTGACCAGTTCCATAGCATTACACCATCTTTTGGGGTTCTCAGATCGGCATTAAGAATAGACATCGAAGAAACCCTGAGGCGAGCTGCTATCATCAGTATAGCATAGTAGAACAGATTTGATTGGGGAACGTAAACGGGAAACTTGGAAGAAAGGCGGCCCAGCTCTCGTGAAACATCCGTGTGTTCTCAGAGAGCCTGTATTCGAAGAAGAGCGTACGATCATGCAACTGTCACCGTCATATATCTCGCGTAAGTATCTCGATAATAGGAGTAGGGCGTTTAATCTGTCGACATCGATGTCGTATTAGTCTTGTATACAAGGATTAGGCATCTGCCTGATCCGCCATCACAAAGATCGTATACATCGTTTCCCTGGACGGCCTATGTCTCCCATTTTCGCATTGTATTTAAGGATTTTCGTAGGTGTCTTCGCTTTCTCGTTCTATTCGTATATTGTTTCCACCTCTTCTGCATTCAGTTCTTTCCTCATTAATAGCATGTACATTCAACTCATTTCGAATGTTTTCATATTATATCAAATCTCTTCCAGCGCAGCCCTTCGTTGTCTTCAACAATCTCACCTTTGTTACTTGTATTTTCCTGGCATGTTTCAAGCAGTAAAGGGTACAGCAATCAGTCGCAAATAATTCTTATTGCATACCAGGTTTCGATCACTTCATGGCCGTCTTTAGTGCTTAAGGACATATAATGAAGCAGTTACAATAAGGCAACATGTTTGCCTTATTAAATATACAGCTGTATAAGCTTTAAATGTGAGACTGTCACGCCGGCCGCGGTGGCCGTGCGGTTCTAGGCACTGCAGTCTGGAACCGCGGGACTGCTACGGTCGCAGATTCGAATCCTGCCTCGGGCATGGATGTGTGTGATGTCCTTAGGTTAGTTAGGTTTAAGTAGTTGTAAGTTCTAGGGGACTGATGCCCTAAGATGTTAAGTCCCATAGTGCTCAGAGCCATTTGAACTATTTGTGAGACTGTCACAATATACATACCAGTATCCGTAAGTTGAATATTAAAACCACTTATATATAAACATAGTCCCGACTGAACTACTCTTGTCAAATATTCAGTTCACACTGAGGCCGCACAGCTGTCTTCAGTCTACGTCATACCAGTCTATGGCCCTACAGCCTGTGATGCGTTGACAGTATTTATTTCATTTATCCAACTCTCGCTCCCAAAGAACAGTTATGGTGCCGCCATACTTTTAAAAAATTTAAATTTAGTATATTTTTGTGTTTTGCAGTTAAGTGCTCTATTTATAGTTCCACAGATAGTTTGAAGTGTACGCAGCTTCTTATCAACACCACTATCATAATTAATACAAGTGACACATCCCAGTGACATCGGTTTTATTCTTTCGTTATTAATACATGTTTTAGACCATACTAAATGTTTACAAGGGAATGGTATAACTTTCGTTTTTCGTAATGAAATTTTAAGATTGTTTTCAGTACATACTGGGTTAAGTGGATGAAACTGCTAGCTGGAGGCCATCATCGCTTTCTTGTATTTTTGGTGCATCGTCCGCAAATAGGAACACACTCGCTAAATACGGGAATGGAATTGGACAGAAATTCTTTGATATTTGTATGAAGTACCCTCCAGCAGTGTACCGTGGCTTGCGGAATAATCTTGTACGTGGAGACATACAACCACGACCGAAACGGTAGTGTTAGTAGCATACGGTTTCCTTCTGTAAAGCACGTACTGGAGCACTGTCAAGTGCTTCCTCGTTTCTCTTGCGCCACGCAATCACCACCAATGAGGCCCCGAGGTAGTCGTCGTCGTCGGCGACTGCTATGAATCAGAGTTCTGCTAAAGCTACGTAGGCCACACGTTAGCGCTCATCACCAGACAGCACATCTACATCTACAGTATTCTCCGCAAGCCACTACCCCCCTTTTCCTGTTCCAGTCGCGTAGGGTTCGTGGGAAGAAAGATTGCCGGCAAGCCACCGTGTGGGTTCGAAACTCTCCAGTTTTATCTTCATGGTCTTTCCCGAAGTATAGGTTGGAGGAAGCAATATACTGGTTGACTCTTCTGGGAAAATACACTCTCGGAATTTTGACAGTAAATCATAACGTGATGCAAGACGCCTCTCTTGCAGCCTCTGCCACTGGAGTCGGCTAAGCATCTCCGTGACGCTTTCGCGCTTACTAAATGAACCTGTAACGAAACATGCTGCTCTTCTCTGGATATTCTGTATTTCATCTCAGTCTTATCTGCTATGGAAACCACATCGTCGAACAATAACCAACTGCTATTCGAACGAGTGTTTTTTAAGTTAAGCCCTTTCTTGATGGACTACAGTTCCCGAGGATTCTTCCAGTGAATCTCAGTCTGGCATCTGCTTTACTCTCGATTAATTTTATGCGGTCGTTCCATTTCAAACCGCTCTCCACGCATACTCTTAGATATTTTATGGAAGTAAATGCTTCCAGTGATTGTTCTGCAATTTTGTAATAATATACTAAAGGGTTCCTCTGTCTATGTATTCGAAATACGTTATATTTCTTTGCTGTGGGTCAATGTCCACTCTCTGCAACAAGCGTCGATTCTCTGCACGTCTTCCTGCATTCCGATACTGTTTTCTAGCATCGAGGCTTCTTTGTATCCAACAGCATTTTCTACTAGGTCATTTACGTAGAGGGTGTTACAAAAAGGTACGGCCAAACTTTCAGGAAACATTCCTCACACACAAAGAAAGAAAATATGTTATGTGGACATGTGTCCGGAAACGCTTACTTTCCATGTTAGAGCTCATTTTATTACTTCTCTTCAAATCACATTAATCATGGAATGGAAACACACAGCAACAGAACGTACCAGCGTGACTTCAAACACTTTGTTACAGGAAATATTCAAAATGTCCTCCGTTAGCGAGGATACATGCATCCACCCTCCGTCGCATGGAATCCCTGATGCGCTGATGCAGTCCTGGAGAATGGCGTATTGTATCACAGCCGTCCACAATACGAGCACAAAGAGTCTCTACATTTGGTACCGGGGTTGCGTAGACAAGAGCTTTCAAATGCCCCCACAAATGAAAGTCAAGAGGGTTGAGGTCAGGAGAGCGTGGAGGCCATGGAATTGGTCCGCCTCTACCAATCCATCGGTCACCGAATCTGTTGTTGAGAAGCGTACGAACACTTCGACTGAAATGTGCAGGAGCTCCATCGTGCATGAACCACATGTTGTGTCGTATTTGTAAAGGCACATGTTCTAGCAGCACAGGTAGAGTATCTCGTATGAAATCATGATAACGTGCTCCATTGAGCGTAGGTGGACGAAAGTAAAATGAGCTCTAACATGGAAATTAAGCGTTTCCGGACACATGTCCACATAACATCTTTTCTTTATTTGTGTGTGAGGAATGTTTCCTGAAAGTTTGGCCGTACCTTTTTGTAACACCCTGTATATTGCGAAAAATAATGATCCTATAACACTCCTCTGGAACGCGCCTGAAGTTGCTTTTACGCCTCTCTCCGTTCAGTCGACCGATATGATTCCCGCATTTCAATATCTTGGCCGTACAGCTGTGTCAAACTATTGTTCTGGGTTATGGGGATCAGTCTGAAACATAGGAATAATAATAAAAAGAATCAACTTTGTATCTGGTATGACGTTGACACAACATCAGATAGAAAGAAGACGTTCGATTTTCACTGTTCAGTTGTATAAAATATTCTCCGACCTGTTATCTCGTCGCTTGTGAGTGAAACCTAGATTTTTCGACGATTACCACAATCGTCTTCGTCTGGGGCAACTGATTGCCAAAACTGCTGCTGCAGTGGCCTCTCATAGCCCATAGAAGGCTTCTGATTGGTCAGTAATTACCGTTCCCATCGTAGCGTATACATCCTGACGAATATCTGTGCCTCTACTCTGCATCAAGAGCTCGCTTCCATGCACCGCTAAGATTATGTCCGCTGTCGCGGTTGAAGTTCTTCTCGCACATTCTTATTACTACAGCCTCTTTAATTACAGAATCCCAGTATGTAGGGCCCGGGACAAAGCTTTTGTTTCGACAGTGTTTTGTGTGTGTTTGTGAGGCTGTCCTCAGTAACTGCAGATTTCTCCAGTTCTCGACTTTTAATATGCCGTTTATGTTCTATACAGCGGCCGGAAGCGATGCGTATGGACTGCCAGATGTAATTGTTTGCGCACTTACAAGCGATGTTATAAATCCCAGGGATGCAGAAGCCAAGACTTTCCTTAACAGGGAGTAGCCTCTCCTTTATCTTCTGAGAAGGTCGGGCAATAGGTCTTATATCTCCCAGGAGCTCTCGATGTAGAGAAGAGGCAGAGATATTTGTCGCAATGTTTACGCTACGACGGGAGCGCCACCTGCGCAGACGTTGACACCATTGCCAC
Organism: Schistocerca americana; assembly: GCF_021461395.2. Classification (NCBI taxonomy): domain Eukaryota; kingdom Metazoa; phylum Arthropoda; class Insecta; order Orthoptera; family Acrididae; genus Schistocerca; species Schistocerca americana. The sequence continues at coordinate 892,217,350 of NC_060119.1, read as the reverse complement.
AGCACTACGTAATTACCGTCCAATCTGAAGCCGTCTTCGGTATATGTAAGACCACCACAGCTGGAGTTTTGACAGTCAGTTGCTCCGGACGAAGACGACGGAGGTAATCGTCGAAAGCTCGGTATGGGCTTTTGTTAAAGTTTCGAGAACATACCTTCACCGAAGAGTCAAGCAGTATATTGCTCCCTCCTACGTATATCTCGCGAAGAGACCATGAGGATAAAATCAGAGAGATTAGAGCCCACACAGAAGCATACCGACAATCCTTCTTTCCACGAACAATACGAGACTGGAATAGAAGGAAGAACTGATAGAGGTACTCAGGGTACCCTCCGCCACGTACCGTCAGGTGGCTTGCGGAGTATGGATGTAGATGTAGATGTAGAAGCTCGAGGTTTTACCCTGAACTGAAGCGACAAGAAGCCCAAGAACATTTTTTACAACACTGCCGTCGCGAAAGACTTCGTTCTCATGTTGGCTGTTCAGCTTTCTCGACGAAGTGGTACCTTTAGTTATACCGTACAAATTTCAGTTAAAGTGTTGATTAGTGAACAATATGACACGAGCTACATCATTCATATAGCAACGAAAAATGAATGATGGTAACTTGGAGTGTAGCGTTCTACTGTATTGGCGGTGAGGTGACCACTAATTCACATCAGATGAGGAAGAAGGAAAAATTTGGCCAAGGTCTTGCTGAAATTATTATCCTGGTATTAGTTTCGTAATTGTTGTTAGGATAAACCCAAAGCAGGATGCCTAGATCATGCTCTGAAGACGAACCTTGAACGGAAACCGCAACCTTTTGAAATTATATGTGGTATAACCTATGGAAGGAGAAGAATTCAATTTGGTAGTGACTGACATTACGGAATTCATGCTTTTATCCCGGCAATGAGACGAGCACTCCTGAAAAGGAAGGAAGGACGATTGGTGTTTAACGCCCTGTCGACAATGAAGTCATTAGAGACGAAGCACAAGTCCATATCATGAAAGGATGAGGAAGGAAATTGCAGTTGCCCTAAGCAATTTAGGAATATCAAGGAAAACCTAATGTTCACGGTAAATGATAACAGCCAAACAGTTGCAGGATAAAGATTTACTGAAATCCTTGAACACGGTTTCGGTATATCTAAATATACGTTCATCAGAATCAAAAATACACCTGAGCAAGAAGACACCTTCATTAGCAAAAAAACTTAGCAACATAACTGAGATTGAAGAAAAAACAAACGCTTATAGCTTTAGGTAACCATGAAAATTACCAAAGTATTACAAGCACAAAAACTTTGAGTCACTTCTAAACTCACATCCTGCAGTGGAGATGCATAAAATAATCGTGTCAAAGGCGGCACCGGTAGTTAAAATTAAAATATCAACTCCATCTGCACAGCATAATTATGAAGAGATGCGAACGCAGCATACTAGGTGGTATAGCCCTTTGCAGCCCCATCAGTCAAACAAATCTGTAACAGCTTGCACTGTGCATGCTTGGGCATTGTTCTGCAAAATGATGGTCACGTCCTGCAGAAAGTGTCATCACTTCTGTCTCTAAGCTGGTCGTAGGTTGTGTTGGAAAAATGAACTAACTAAACTAAAGGAAACACTTCACGGCATTCGATTTAGAACTGCTACAAATTCGTCGGGCAATAGACCGCACCGCTCGAACTGTCAACACAACTGGCACTGCTAAGAGTATCCTACAACTTCCACATCGGTGGCAACGGGTTATACACAATGCTAGTGATGTATCTATTTTGTACAAGGTGTAAATAAATAGTTGCCACTAATACAGTTCCAACCCTCGTGTAATGGTAAGACAGAGATTTAGGAACCAGGTTTTAAATTGTAAGACATTTCCAGGGGCAGATGTGGACTCTGACCACAATCTATTGGTTATGAACTGTAGATTAAAACTGAAGAAGCTGCAAAAAGATTGGATTTAATGAGATGGGACCGGGATAGACTGAAACAACCAGAGGTTGTAGAGAGTTTCAGAGAGAGCGTCAGGGAACGATTGACAGGAACGGGGGAAAGAAATAAAGTAGAAGAAGAATGGATAGCTTTGACAGATGAAATAGTGAAGGCAGCAGAGGATCAAATAGGTAAAAAGACTAGGGCTAATAGAACTCCTTGGGTAACACTAGACATATTGAGTTTAATTGATGAAAGGAGAAAATATAAAAATGCAGTAAATGAAGCAGGCAAAAAGGAATACAAACGTCTCAAAAATGAGATCGACAGGAAGTGCAAAATGGCTAAGCAGGGATGACTAGAGGACAAATGTGAGGATGTAAAGGCATATATCACTAGATACTGCCTACAGGAAAATTAAAGAGACCTTTAGAGAGAAGAGAACCATCTGTATGAATATCAAAAACTCAGATGGAAACCCAGTTCTGAGCAAAGAAGGGAAAGCAGAAAGCTGGAAGGAGTATATAGAGGGTCTATACAAGGGCGATGTACCTGAGGACAATATTATGGAAATGTAAGAGGACGTAGGTGAAGATGAAATGGGAGATACGATACTGCGTGAAGAGTTTGACAGAGCACTGAAAGACCTAAGTCGAAACAAGACACCGGGAGCAGACAACATTCCATTAGAACTACTGATAGCCTTGGGAGAGCCAGCCCTGACAAAACTTACCATCTGGTGAGCAAGATGTATGAGACAGGCGAAATACCCTCAGAGCTCAAGCAGAAAATAATTCCAATCCCAAAGAAAGCAGGTTTGACAGGTGTTAAAATTACCAAATTATCAGTTTAATAAGTCACGGCTGCAAAACACTAACATGAATTCTTTAGAGACGAATGGAAAAACTGGTAGAAGCTGACCTCGGGGAAGATCATTTTGGATTCTGTAGAAACGTTGAAACACGTGAGGCAATACTGACCCTACGCCTTATCTTAGAAGATAGATTAACGAAAGGCAAACCTACGTTTCTAGCATTTTTAGACTTAGAGAAAGCTTTTGACAATGTTGACTGGAATACTCTCTCTCAAACTGTGAAGGTGGCAGGGGTAAAATACAGGGAGTGAAAGGCTATTTACAATTTGAACAGAAAGCAGATGGCAGTTATAAGAGTCGAGGGGCATGAAAGGGAAACAGCGGTTGGGAAGGGAGTGAGACAGGGTTGTAGCCTATCCCCGGTGTTATTCAATCTGTATATTGAGCAAGCAGTAAAGGAAACAAAAGAAAATTCGGAGTAGGAATTAAAATCCATGGAGAATAAATAATAACTTTAAGGTTTGCCGATGACATTGTAATTCTGTATGTAGCAGCAAAGGACTTTAAAGAACAGTTGAACGGAATGGACAGTGTCTTGAAAGGAGGATATAAGATGAACATCAACAAAAGCAAAATGAGGATAATGGAATGTAGTCGAATTAAATCGGGTGATGCTGAGGGAATTATATTAAGAAATGAGACACTTAAAGTAGTAGAAGAGTTTTCCTATTTGGGGAGCAAATAACTGATGATGGTCGAGGTAGAGAGGATATAAAATGTAGACTGGCAATGGCAAGGAAAGCTTTTCTGAAGAAGAGAAATTTGTTAACATCGAGTATAGATTTAAGAGTCAGGAAGTCGTTTCTGGAAGTATTTGTATGGAGTGTAGCCATGTATGCAAGTGAAACATGGACGATAAATGTTTTAGACAAGAAGATAATAGAAGCTTTCGAAATGTGGTGCTACAGGAGAATGCTGAAGATTAGATGGGTAGATCACATAATTAATGAGGAGGTACTAAATAGAATTGGGGAGAAGAGAAATTTGTGGCACAACTTGAGTAGTAGAAGGGATCGGTTGGTAGGACATGTTCTGAGGCATCAAGGGATCACCAGTTTAGTATTGGGGGACAGCGTGGAGGGTTAAAAAGTATATAGGGAGACCAAGAGATGAATACAGCAAGCAGATTCAGAAGGATATAGGTTGCAGTAGGTGAAGAAGCTTGCGCAGGATAGAGTAGCATGGAGAGCTGCATGGGACCATTCTCTGGACTGAAGACCACAACAACAACAACAGGTTAGCACACTGAACTCGCATTCGGGAGGACGACGGTTTCAAATCCGCGTCCGGCCATCCTGATTTAGGTTTTCAATGATTTCTCTAAATCGCTTCAGCCGAATGCCGGGATGGTTCCTTCGATAGGGCACGGCTGCTTTCCTTCTTCATCCTTCCCTTGTCCGAGCTTGTGCTCCATCTCTAATGACCTCGTTGTCGACGGGGCGTTAAACAGAAAAAACTCTACTTTATCCTACGTCATATTTTTAATTTTCTAGTTTTTTACGTTATTAATTCAAACATTGTAAGTCCTAAACATTGTTTTATCGTTGTAATTAACGGTTATGCGGTGGTACTCGCATATCTTAATCCACTTTCTCCTTTTTGGGCCCGCATCGCAAGCTATCGCGTGCTGCTATGGGAGCTGGCTATTCTTAATGTCTATCCTGTCGCACTCTTTATTTCATTATTGTTCTCTATCCGCGGTGCTTAAGCAGCTTAATTCTGGAATTTTTATTATAAATCTTAATTACAACGAGAAAACTGTTTATAAGTGCCACCTGTTTGTATTCCCGCTACTTAACTACACGCGGCGATCAGTCTAAAGCCCCGCTCTATAGATGCTCGACGTCTTCTTTTGTGACAGCTGGTTTTCATTGCACTATGCTTACCGAAAAAAGATGTGTGCAATTCTGTCAGTGAGGTTGTATCGCTGCACCACTGCAGCTGCCGTCATGACTGTATCGGAGGTATTGTTTCGCGTTTTAACACTTTATTGGACTTACCTTTATGTCAGGGATTCTTTCTTGTTTTTAATACTTGCTTATCAGTTCGTGTTCACTGCCTAGGCACATACGCCGCTTGGCTCGTACTGGACGTATGCTTGTTCCACAGCATAATATCTCTATGAATGTTCCTCAATCTATGGTTCGCAAAAAATTTGTCAGATATTTTTTACAGCCGTGCATGCTACGACCCAAACTTATTTGTTGTTTTTCATTTATTCTTTGTAGATAATCTGGTGATGCCCTACAAAGGCGAAGCGCTTCATTGAAACAATATTTTCGCAACTAAGAGTATTTTATTCAAGAATAATCGGTTGTTTGGTATTCATATATTGACATTAATTTCTCTGATAAGTATGAATACTTCTGTTTTGTTTCTAAGTCGCTAGATTTGAGATATCGGCGAACAAGTGAGTAATGGTATGAATATTTACCTATGGCCTTTGAGGCAGTCGTCTTCAGAGCTCGTTTTTTGTTCAGTTAGCTTTTGTCACTTGTGGATTTACTCTTCTGATATAAACGACAGGAAGTTCAATTCACAGTAACATTTCCTACTTTGTAAAGTGTTACTGATTATATGCTGTGAAATGCTTGTTATAATGAAGAATGAACATTTCAGATAATATTGTTGCACAGATTGTCACGAAAATATTATCCGGTGTGATGATATAAATAATTTCCGTTGACAGTGTACGCTGACTTGACAAATGTCGTGGGTACTTCTGTTGACGGTATTCACTGATCTCGCAAATGTCATGGGGTAGGCCACTTAATATTGTACAGACTGCAGTGAGATGCCGTGGAAGTGAGTGTACAGGTCCCTGACAAGTCCATGGTAATCCTCTGGAAGCAGCTGATACCAAATCGATTGCAGAGCAGCAGCCGATTCTGGTCTGTTCGTGGGTGCAGATTCCATGGCACGGAACCCGCGTTCCATGACATCGCCGATGTGCTAGATGGGCTTCAAATCTGGCCTCGGGGTGGCCATCTCTGTCTTTGGACTCCCCCTGGAACCCTCCCCGGGCGACATGGGAGCGATGAGGCGGCGCGTTGTCTTCAAACACCGTAGAACCGTTGGGTGTTGGAAGGCCAAAAATGGTTGGAGGTGGTACCCGAGTAACTCAACATACCGCGGACCGTTCAAAGTCCTTTCCACAACAACTAGGGAGCCCATTTCATACCACGAACATGCACCCCAGACCATAACAGAGACACCACCACCTTGGACCACACCTTCTTGGCAGGGGCAGGGTCCATTGATTCATGTGGTCTGCGCCACACACGGTGCCTCCGATCGGCATGGTGCAGTTGAAATCGTGATTCGTCCGGCCATATCACGTTACGCCTTAGTTCCAGTGTCCACCCTAATGAGTGGCGACACATGCAAACGATGTGCCCGATGACGTTGGGTTAACAGTGGCACCCTACGGAGTGTCCGCTGGGAGAGGTGCCTAGCAAGTCCGATGTTGAATTGAACCGTGATTTGTTGCACTGCTGCCGTTCTGTCACTATTGACGATCCGTTGCAGATGTCGCCGGTCACGGTCATCAAAGGTGGCTGGAAGGTTGGTAGTTCCTCTGTTGTAGACTGTGACATCCTCATTCAGCCATTCACGATACACTTTGAACATGGCAGAACGCGTGAATCCGAATTCCTGCACCAATGCCGAAATCGAAATTCCCATCCATCGAGCACCGTTGACCATACCCCATTCGAACGGCGTCAACTCACGACGACATTGCAAATGGTTGAAATGGCTCTGAGCACTATGGGACTTAACATCTGAGGTCATCAGTCCCCTAGCACTTAGAGCTAGTTAAACCTAACCTAAGGACATCACACACACCCATGCCCGAGGCAGGATTCGAACCTGCGACCGTAGCAGCAACGTGGCTCCGGACTGAAGCGCCTAGAACAGCTCGGTCACCTAGGCCGGCTGACGACGTTGCATGCTGCACAAACCACTTGCGCAGCCACTTCTCAGAACGTCTCCTATGCAACTGCAGCTGACACAGGGGGCTTGCAGTGCGCATAAAACACGCCTGCTCCCTTTGTGCCTCACTATCCCATGACGTTTGCAAAGTCATTGTACATGTATAATGGTTAGAGAAAATATGTATCATGACGAAAACAGTTTAAGCACGCACTTGACTGTAATATGCGTGCGATCTACTCATTTTTGGTTGCTTTTATAGTTAGAGGGGTCATACTGACATTAGAGACTACTTCTTTTAGCCCTATGGAGGTGGCATAGCTCCCTGGCAGATGAGGTTCTGCCTAATCGTGTGATGAACCGCTGGGAAGAAATTACAGAAGAACACGCAGACGATCCATAATTTGGAAGAGATTATCATGCAGATGATGTTGCTACTATTTCTACAATTTCAGCCACCACTAAAGTAACTAGGTAACACAGTGTCATGTGGACCACTGGGTGAAACGACTAGTAAAGACGCTACAGGTAGGGTCTGAAATTGCTGCAAATTTGGATTAACATGCACGGTGCCAACCAATCCTTTGGGGAATACATTCCTCCTGAGGGCGTATGTTTACTAACAATAGCTGAAACTGCTAACTTGCTCCAGAGTTTTTCAAACTTTTTCAGCAGAAATTTTGTGCTCCTGATTCACTGCTACGAATATTTACCACGGATTTAGAAATACAGACAAAAACTGAGGTGGGTTATAGATTACTATTCCCAAAGAGTACAGGGTGACCGAGAAGTCCGTTAACTTTTGAAAATGTATTAATTCACGGAATAATGTAGGTAGGGACATAAAAAATTAACACACATCCCTTAAATGACATGAGATTTTTATTGAAATCAAAAGTGAGTGCAAAAACTGGCAAACAGCAACATGTCAGTAGCGCCGCATGAGAATTGTGTATAAAATGAGCTATAGTGAGAGAGGGAGTCACATGCGCCACATGCGCAATCGCTGCATGTTGACTTTACCAGAAAATGCATTGTTAGTGAAGCTTTGCTACCGCAATGGCGAATACGCTACTGCAGCTTTACGATCCTATCGAAGGGTATTCGAACGGGTAAGGGTCCCGTGAAAAGTGTCACCGTGTCAGTATGTCACTATGAAGAAAATGAGTTTGAAGCCACTGGTTGTTTAGACGATCGGCTTCGTAGTGGGTGACCGGACACAAGTGCTGCTGCTGCACGGACATTTCAGGAAGGGATGGAGACTTCAGCGGGTTCATCTTTGCATCATTGTGGTGTCAGCGCTAGTGAAGTCGCACGTCGTACCGGCATTCCACGCTCTACTGTTTGGAGATCACTAATGTTTCCCTCCAGTGCTATCCGTACGAAATCTCGCCTCGTCATGAAGTGTTAGCCTCCGATTTTGTGACGTGGAGAGCATCCGCGGTGTGGGCGCTTCGAAAGATGGCGGAAGATGATGATTGGTTGTCTAACGTGTTGTGCACCGACGAAGCCCATTTCAAACTCCGAGAGTCTGTCAGCGTCCATAACTGCAGAATTTCAGAATTCGGAACACCGAAAATACTACAACTGTCGCGGAAACCCCAGTGCATGAGAAAGTCACGGTGTGGTGTCAATGTACCACGTCAGTCGTGTTCGGATCCCTGAGAAAATCTGGAGTACTGCTTTTCAAGCTGTCAACGTGACAGGTGCGAGGTAAGCCGATATGTTACAGAATCACACCATCCCTAGCCTGGCTGATACTTGCCGGAAGGCACGACCTTTACGCAGGATGACCTTCCACCCCATATTGCAACACACTTGAAAGATCTCTTGCACACATCGTTTGGTGAAGATGGCGTGCTGAGCCGCTACCTCCGTCATGTCTGGCCTCTCAGGTCCCTAGACCTCAGTCCTTGTGATTACTGATTGTGCCGTTAGCTGAAGTCGCAGGTCTACCGCAAGTCGTATGCCTACAGCGATCGTTCGACTTCCTTAGGGATGTTAAAAGACAACATCCGACGGCAGTTTCTCACCGTACTTACTGATATGCTCTACAGCATCGTCCCTCGAGTACAAGTATTGTTCAGAAATAACGGTCGACGTGTTGAGCATTTGTTATAAGGAACATCATCTTTGCTGAAAATCAGTTGTTATGCTAATTCTTGGTTTTGTATCACATGTTTGTCATTTTGTGCACTTTTTTGGTTTCAATAAAACCCCGTGTCATTTCAGGCAAGTGTGTGAAATTTTACCTCTCTACCTACATTATTGGTTGCTTGAAGTAAGTAATTTTCAAATGTTAACGGACTTTTGGGTCACCTTGTATATGTATATACTACCCATGTATTTCACTGTTATAATACACTCCTGGAAATGGAAAAAAGAACACATTGACACCGGTGTGTCAGACCCACCATACTTGCTCCGGACACTGCGAGAGGGCTGTACAAGCAATGATCACACGCACGGCACAGCGGACACACCAGGAACCGCGGTGTTGGCCGTCGAATGGCGCTAGCTGCGCAGCATTTGTGCACCGCCGCCGTCAGTGTCAGCCAGTTTGCCGTGGCATACGGAGCTCCATCGCAGTCTTTAACACTGGTAGCATGCCGCGACAGCGTGGACGTGAACCGTATGTGCAGTTGACGGACTTTGAGCGAGGGCGTATAGTGGGCATGCGGGAGGCCGGGTGGACGTACCGCCGAATTGCTCAACACGTGGGGCGTGAGGTCTCCACAGTACATCGATGTTGTCGCCAGTGGTCGGCGGAAGGTGCACGTGCCCGTCGACCTGGGACCGGACCGCAGCGACGCACGGATGCACGCCAAGACCGTAGGATCCTACGCAGTGCCGTAGGGGACCGCACCGCCACTTCCCAGCAAATTAGGGACACTGTTGCTCCTGGGGTATCGGCGAGGACCATTCGCAACCGTCTCCATGAAGCTGGGCTATGGTCCCGCACACCGTTAGGCCGTCTTCCGCTCACGCCCCAACATTGTGCAGCCCGCCTCCAGTGGTGTCGCGACAGGCGTGAATGGAGGGACGAATGGAGACGTGTCGTCTTCAGCGATGAGAGTCGCTTCTGCCTTGGTGCCAATGATGGTCGTATGCGTGTTTGGCGCCGTGCAGGTGAGCGCCACAATCAGGACTGCATACGACCGAGGCACACAGGGCCAACACCCGGCATCATGGTGTGGGGAGCGATCTCCTACACTGGCCGTACACCACTGGTGATCGTCGAGGGGACACTGAATAGTGCACGGTACATCCAAACCGTCATCGAACCCATCGTTCTACCATTCCTAGACCGGCAAGGGAACTTGCTGTTCCAACAGGACAATGCACGTCCGCATGTATCCCGTGCCACCCAACGTGCTCTAGAAGGTGTAAGTCAACTACCCTGGCCAGCAAGATCTCCGGATCTGTCCCCCATTGAGCATGTTTGGGACTGGATGAAGCGTCGTCTCACGCGGTCTGCACGTCCAGCACGAACGCTGGTCCAACTGAGGCGCCAGGTGGAAATGGCATGGCAAGCCGTTCCACAGGACTACATCCAGCATCTCTACGATCGTCTCCATGGGAGAATAGCAGCCTGCATTGCTGCGAAAGGTGGATATACACTGTACTAGTGCCGACATTGTGCATGCTCTGTTGCCTGTGTCTATGTGCCTGTGGTTCTGTCAGTGTGATCATGTGATGTATCTGACCCCAGGAATGTGTCAATAAAGTTTCCCCTTCCTGGGACAATGAATTCACGGTGTTCTTATTTTAATTTCCAGGAGTGCAGATAAAACATTTTGTCACTTACAGGAATTTGTAAATATTAATAAGATATTAATTTACAACAAAAAGCGTTTTCCGCAATGAGCCCCCTACAGTGTTCCTTTCATGGGCATAACTCGAGAATATGACCATATGCTGTATGAAACGAAAGTTGTGACTAGATTGAGGATATCTCGATAGGAAGGATGCGGAATGTCATCTTAGATGGAGTCATCGAGAGAAGTGGATGTCAGCAGTGCTACAGGGAAGCGTTTTAGGATCCTTGTTGTTCATGTTTCATATTAGTGACCACAGTGATCATTTTAATAGAACCTCAGACTTTTGCAGAAGATATTATTATCAACAATGGCGCTGACAAAAGCTGCACAAATATCCAGGGAGAACTTGATAAAATTTCAGAGTGGTGATAAAGTCGAGAACCTACTTTAAACGTTCAGAAATATACAATATTTCACTTTAAAAACCTCAGAAACACAGCAACATGTGACCATAACATCAGTGAGTCACAATCGGATCCAGCGAACTTACACAGAGTGTTCGGAAATTCCTGTTACAAACATCTAGCGCTTGTAGAGGGGAATGAGTACATTATATTTTGATCAGGAACCCATGCCCAGATACGTACCGTTTCCGTTGTACGACAGTTTCAATTCAGATGTGTAACGCGTCCTCGTCTGCTGAGGGAAAGAGAAAAATCTAGAGGTGCTTGTTCTGGTATGCAATTGCGTAGACAACATGACGATCCCCTGATGTCACTTAACGTCTGCCTTGCTGCGAGACCTGTTCAATGCCTGTGCGTCTCCTATACGGTAAACATGGTTCGGTACGCGTTTTCGGAATATACACACATACTCCTTACGTATGGTGAAGCTCGAGGTAACGGAGGAGCGGCTAGTCGGCTGTAACGCGGACGTTTTCCGCAACGTGGCACGCCATCGCACAAACATTTTGGCCAAGCTATGCAGCGGCTTCGAGAAACAGGCACCTTTAACGTGAGGAGCCAGGACTGTGGTGCTCCACGGCAACGTCGCACACCCAAATTAGAAGAAGACGCACTGCGTCGCGTTGAAGAGAACCCGTCAACGAGTTCTCGAACAACTGCGCGTGCAGTGGGTGTTAGTCACAGTATGTATACGCCTTGGGTTCAAAATGGTTCAAATAGCTCTGAGCACTATGGGACTTAACATCTGAGGTCATCAGTCCCCTAGACTTAGAACTACTTAAACCTAACTAACCTAAGGACATCACACACACCCATGCCCGAGGCAGGATTCGAACCTGCGACCGTAGCAGCAACGCGGTTCCGGACTGAAGCGCCTAGAACGGCTCGGCCACAGCACGCTGATTTTTCGCAACGCGTTGCCTAAGGCACCGCAGCATCGACAAACCGCTCTTCCCACGTAAAGTTCTGTTCACATATGAATGTAAGTTCGCTCGGGTCTGTGTTTTGAATTCGCGGAATAGTCATGTCTGGACAGACGAAAGCCCTCGTGGAACGACTGTTCAGGGATGTCAGCACTGGTTTAGTATCAACGTGTGGACAGGTATTCTGGACGGTCATCTAATTGGGTCATAATTCCTTCCACTCAGTGTAACTGGTCCTGCGTTCTTGATCTTCCTACAAAACGTATTGGTTCCGTTCTTTGAAGGAAGCTATGCCAGTGAGTGTCTGTCATGAAATGTGGTTTCAGCATGATGTGATTTCAGCACCTCACTTCTTACGTGCGGCTCGCAGACATCTCGACAGACGAGGAGGATGAATAGGCCAAGGTGGTACAACCACGTGACCGCCGCGAACGCCGGATTTAGCTCCTATGGACTACTTCTTGTGGGGTCGTAAGCGAAGTTTAATTTACGAGACTGCTATAGTGACAGAGGAAGGCCAGTTGGTACGAGGAGAGTGTGTACCAGAACAAGCTTCGTAGGTACAATGTCTCTAACGACGTTGGTGGTAGCCACACCGAGCCGCTATTGCAATGCAGCAGTACTGCTCTGTACGCACAGTAAGCTGGCGTCTTTTCTGTTTTGGAATAAAGTAAACACGTAGTGTTTGAGTGTTAACACAAAGAAATGTTCTTAAGTGATAAATGGATGTTTCGATGTGTTTACTTTCAACTTGTTACCAAATAATTATAGTGTTTCACGCCTAATGCAATTGGAAATTGGAAATTTGTCGTAAGGTCTTATGGGACCAAACTGCTGAGGTCATCGGTCCCTAAGCTTGCACACTGTTTAATCTAACTTAAGCTAACTTACGCTAACGACGACACACACATCCATGCCTGAGGGAGGACTCGAACTCTGACGGGGGCAGCCGCGCGGACCTTGACAAGACGCCCCAGACCGCGGCTAGCCCGCGCGGCCTTAATTCAATTCCTCAAGCAGAAGTGGATGAGTTAAACATTTGAATTGAAATCATCGTAGAACGGAAGCGATACGTTTCCGGACATGGGTTCCTATTCAAAATATTATGTACTCATTCCCCTAGATGTCCTAGAAGTCTGTAATGGGAATCACCGAACATCCTGTGTAAATAGCTGGGCGTAACACCTTCTGGGGGCATGAAATAGAATGATCACGTAGGTTCAGTCGTAAGTAAAGCAAGTGGAAGATTTGGATTAATTGGTGGAACAGTGTGAAATTGCAATCAGTACAGAAAGGAGTCTGCTCACAAGGAACTTGTGGGACTCATCCTTGACAATTGGCCATTTGTGTCGAACTGATACCAGTTGGACTAACAGGGGATACTGAACGTATACAAAGAACGGCAGGACAAACTGTCACAGGTTTGTTTGAACCGCGGGAGAATGTCACTAAACACTGAAAAATCAGAAGTGGCGGACGCTTGAGGATAGACAACTGCCCCCGCCAAATCCAAGGGACATGCAAGGGACATGCAAGGGACAGTTCTGAGTCAGGAATCTAGGAATATACCGTAGCCCCTATGTTTCGCTACCGCAGGGACTGCGAATACTTATTACCCCAAGCACAGAGGCACCTACGCACTCATTCTTGCCTCTTTCCACAGGCGGATAGTCGGTCTGAAAACATAAACGCGACCCAGTGTCAATTGCACTTCACAGTTGTTTGTAGAGTATGGTTGAAGATGTAGATTGCTCCACACACTAGAATCCTGTATCATTTTTAGGAGTCCGCAGCTCGTGGTCGTGCGGTAGCGTTCTCGCTTCCCCCACCCGGGTTCCCAGATTCGATTCCCGGCGGGGTCAGGGATTTTCTCTGCCTCGTGATGACTGGGTGTTGTGTGCTGTCCTTAGGTTAGTTAGGTTTAAGTAGTTCTAAGTTCTAGGGGGCTGATGACCATAGATGTTAAGTCCCATAGTGCTCAGGGCCCCCCCCCCCCCCCTCATTTTTAGGGGCCCTTTTATTCTCTTGAAGTAACGTGCGAGGACAGCTTATACGCCAAAGGGCGAACGTAATTAGTTCTGGGCAGAACGTAGCACTGCTCAGACGATAAGACTTTGCTGTGTCGTATAGAGTGTCGCGTCCGTTGCGCTGCATCCGTTCTGAGCCAGGGACGAACACAGTGTGCTGAGGAGCGCAGCTGGTGTACTTACGGCACTGAAGCGACGCCACGCCCCGCCACTCGGCGCGTTTCCTGTGTAGCTGGCAGACTGCTGTACGCTGGGCCAGAGCTCGCGCCGCTGCGACTGATCTGGCAAGTCGCCCTACACAGGCCGCGTTGCGCGCTCCGTGACGTCACGCCGAGGCGGCGGCGGCGGCGGCGGCGGGCACCGGATGCGTGCGCAGCGCTGCTTCGTCTCATCTGCTGTGCGTCTGCTTGCGGCTCCGCGTGCGACTGCTGTTGGACACTTGCGAAACCGCAGTTGCGCAGGGAGCATAAAGCCTGGTTTACACGACGACACTAGGTTGCAGGCAACTGCGCTACCGGCCACTGCGCATGCGCTCCGCGCGTTTGCGCAACTCACCGGTGAAACTAAACACTTTCGGCGTGTTCCAGCTTGGGCGACACAAGTTGCATGAGTTTTGAGGTTATGTGTGTTCGCAGAGTGTAGACAAACTGAAATATGAAATGGGGTACGGAGAATAATGTTCGCTTTTTGGAGGTCTATGCTTCCCATAGAAGTGTGTGGGATTTCGGTGACGCTGATTACAAAAATAAGCAACATATTGCTGCTCCTGAGACCATCGCGTTGTGACGGTACAAACCCCCGTTACTAGATGGATATTTCTAGGATACAAGGATTGCTTTGTGGAGAGCGAGCGCGCTACATGGCGCGCGATTCGCGGAAGCGCGTGGCGCGCCCGCGCGAGATTTGCAAGGGTCTGGCGGATGGTCTCTGCCGCCGGGCGGCCACGTGGACTGCAGCTTGGGGCATTGTTTTTCGCGCATTACGTGAAAACTATGTAACTTACGGTGAAGAGCGATCCGGCAGTGGATTGCGGTCAGCAATATGCACCTTCTGAAAGATCGATCTTTATTTCAAGTCACGAGACGCAAAAGTTATAGTAACCTCAAAATCGGTTAATATTACGAATACTGAAAGAAAAAAATGGCTCTGAGCACTATGGGACTTAACATCTGTAGTCATCAGTCCCCTAGAACTTAGAACTACTTAAAGCTAACTAACCTAAGGACATCACACACATCCATGCCCGAGGCTGGATTCGAACCTGCGACCGTAGCAGTCGCGCGGTTCCGGACTGAGCGCCTAGAACCGCTAGACCACTGCGGCCGGCAATACTGAAAGATTAATAAAATAGTAAATAGCAACTTACCGGGATGAGCGAGCACTCATTAAAAACGTTTGTCATAGCGGATCGAGTGCCGTAGTCGTATGTTAAGATTCATAAATAATTAAGCCCGTAAAGAGCAATAAACAAAGTTTGAGGGAAAATTGTTTATAAAATTCGGTAGAAAATTCATTACGTATAGAACGGAACTATATAATATTTTGGGTGGCATCACACGTATTTTAAACTAGTTAAGCTATACTATACATTTAACTTGCAATAGTTTTCATTGTTTGCAAATTATTATTAACATTTATCGCCCATAATTAATTAATTATTATAGATATGAAGATTTTGAGCAGTGCAACGTGTAGATAGCTATAGATTACGTCTAAAAACGGTGCTATATGCAGTTCTATGTTAAAACTTTGCAGCACAGATGTCAACAAACAAAGTTGTGCTAAGTGGTGACATTTTGCAAAAACTAAAACTTGATTTACGGGAGATAGAATAATCCTAGAAATTAATGTAACGAAGTAAATAAGATGTACTTTTTAGCGTGGTTCCGATGGTGTACTTATATCCGTCGAGGGATGTATGTATCAAAATTTGTAACCTTAACTGGTGAGATTGGTACTTGCGTAACCAGGGGGGGGGGGGGGGGGGGTTGACGTCCGAACCTATATAAGCGAGCGGCCATCTTGGCCAGGGCACAGTCGTTGGTCAGTCGTTTTGGAGAGTGGGTGGCGAGCAAGCCCACTTGAGGGTGGCCCATGTGGTCTTTAGAGAATTTCTTCTCGCGCCGATTTATTTCGACAAAGAGTATTGTTTAATAGTGCAAGTGTGCAATCATATATTTGGTGAGCTGGAAGTGCTACGATTATTTGTGTGAGTGCGAATTACGAGGTGTACATCGGCGTAAGTGAACATATGGCGATCTGTGATTTCGCGCCAAAACTGCCAGAACAAAGAGGACATTGGGACTTGTGGTTCTGTTCGAATTATTTGAATAAGTTTCGTTTATAGCAGCCTACATTACTGCTATTGGGGGCTCGGAGTCAAATTATTATTAAAGTAAAGCTTTAAACCGTCCCACCAGTGCTAATTTGGTTGTATGAAAGAAAAGAACAACGCCAATAAATAGTGATTGAACTGTGTCGTGAAAAATTGATTTTAGTATAATAATAGCCTAATTCTTGTTCCCTGGCATAAACTGCACTTATGTCTGAGTGAATAATAATAAAGCTATAAGAAATGCGCGGGTGTGGAAGTGTACTAATGCACGTGAGAGCAAAAATTTGCAATAACATTTTTAACCAACATTTGTATATGCACATTCGTGTGAACTCTGCAACCGCACTTCTTTATTTTACCACCCCGTCGCAACGTGCGATCAGAACACGGATAGTTTGACAATATCGGAGCTGCAGGGCAAAATTTATTGAATTAGGAGCACATATACAACTGAATTAAGAAAAATACAAGCAAATGTAATTCTAGATGTGGAAATGCTCTCGTCTACAAGACTAAAATCCCATCGTTCCAGTTGGCCGACTTTTATTTTTTTTTAAGGGATGTTGTTGACAGGAGGGAATGCTACAAAAATAAAGCAGCTGCCGACAGCCTCTAGGCGCTTCAGTCCGGAACCGCGCGACTGCTACGGTCGCAGGTTCGAATCCTGCCTCGGGCATGGATGTGTGTGATGTTCTTAGGTTAGTTAGGTTTAAGTAGTTTTGAGTTCTAGGGGATTTATGACCTCAGATGTTAAGTCCCAGTCCGCAGCTCGTGGTCGTGCGGTAGCGTTCTCGCTTCCCGCACCCGGGTTCCCGGGTTCGATTCCCGGCGGGGTCAGGGATTTTCTCTGCCTCGTGATGATTGGGTGTTGTGTGATGTCCTTAGGTTAGTTAGGTTTAAGTAGTTCTAAGTTCTAGGGGACTGATGACCATAGATGTTAAGTCCCATAGTTCTCAGAGCCATTTTTTGTTAAGTCCCATAGCGCTCACAGCCATTTGAACCATTTGAACAACTCATGCGACGTGCAGCTGCCAAACCTTTCATTTCAGACACGATTCAGGGACCCACAAAACGACGAAACTGAAGTGTATACTGGTTTCGCCCTGTCTACAGTTACATATGAAACCATTTGCGTGCAACTCAATTCACGCGCAACCCAATGTCGTCGTGTGAACTAGGCTTAAGGCCGCCCTACACGGGACGAGAAAGTGTTTGTGGACGAGCAGCTGGTTGAGTTATGTGAAGCTACAGTCAACGGGAAAGAACGTGCAAAGCCGTGGCCAGACAGAACGAGGCCTGGTGATAAGCTCTGCGGCCTTGAACCGCTGCCGCCGGGCCGCATCGTTGAAATGCTCGCTACTGCATCGTGCCGGCCACACGAAGTGCGGCCTTCACGCAGCGGCAACCGCCCTGCCGCGTCATTAGGCGCCAACTTGTCA
This sequence comes from Schistocerca americana, assembly GCF_021461395.2. Classification (NCBI taxonomy): domain Eukaryota; kingdom Metazoa; phylum Arthropoda; class Insecta; order Orthoptera; family Acrididae; genus Schistocerca; species Schistocerca americana. The sequence goes on along the minus strand of NC_060119.1, from coordinate 892,199,680 downwards.
CAAGGCGCCAACATAATACGCCAACGAACGACAGACACTGGATTCGGTCGAACGTTGGTCGCCAATGCATTAGCGTTCGGTTTCTCTTCCTCACCATCGAAGGGCTTGGAGCCAAGGGATTTGGTCATGTGGAATCGCAGTTGCGTTTGTATCACTGGCCGACGTTGCTCCCGTTTAGTTAGTGTTATAAAGTAGCATTCTATCTATCTATCGCTTGGTCCCTGTCCCGCAGTTACGCAGGGTCAAAAATGGTTCAAATGGCTCTGAGAACTATGGGACTCAACTTCTGAGGTCATCAGTCCACTAGAACTTAGAACTATTTAAACCTAACTAACCTATGGACATCACACATATCCATGCCCGAGGCAGGATTCGAATGCAGGGTCAGCCATCGTTAATCGGATTTGGCACGTTAACGTTTAAGGGGTGGCCGGATGCCCTTCCTGCTGCCATCCCGTACCCCCTGGGACGGAATTACTGTACCCCAACTGTCTGCGTCGAGTGTAATTCATGGAATAGTGCGAATGTAGTCAGACGCCCGTGAGCCGTGTAACTGAGCCGGAACATGGGGACCAACCTGGTATTCACCTAGCGGGACGTGGAAAACCGCCTAAAAACCACATCCAGGCTGGCCGGCACATCGGCCCTCGTCGTTAATCCGCCGGGCGGATTCGATCCGGGGCCGGCGCGCCTACCCGAGTCCAGGAAGCAGCGCGTTAGGGCTCTCGGCTACCCTGGCGGGTAGTGTTATAAAGTAGCATCTTAATTCCAGTTTTACCAACCGATATTAAGAGAGAAGAACAGGTCGTAGAAGTCATCGCATGCCCAGCATTTGTTTTACTGCAAGAAGCTGATCATCAGAAAAAGAACAAGAAGGAACGACGCTGGTGGATGACCACTGTTTTAAAAAGGAGGACCAGTGTGGTGGGACAAAACTAATGGCTACCTTAAAGTAGAATTGGAATACACTATTTCATAATTTTTTCCGACTGAAAGCTACAGATATCGAATTGTTACTGAATTATGTAGGCCCTAAAATTTCCAAAGGTGATACCAGTTTTACTAGAGCTGTGCCTGCAATAGAAAGATTAACGGTCACTCCCAGTTTTGTTTGTTCTTCTTTGTCGTTCATGGCGGAAAGATGTCAGTATAGAGCCCATATTCTTTTCCACATCGTGCAAATGTCTTTATACTGTCTCAGTTATTTTCCTCCAAGCCTCTAACCTTTTCAGTTAGTTTTTGTAATCGCAGTTCGAATGGACCGATAAACATCCCCGTTCACAATAAAGCTCTATCAGCTTTAATGCTCTCTCCATATTCCACTCTACACTCTAATATCTTAAACACAATAGACCACACTTAAGGAGAGTAGGCATTGCCTGCCAGTGGAACAACCGACTTTACAAGTTTTTAAGGACACCTCAAGTCGTTCTCAGTATGTTTTAATGACTGGTTCCGCTCTTTATCTTAACAGCCAATTACTGTACATTAAATTGTTATTTCTAGAGTTTCTGACGATGTTCTTCTTAAATTATAGAGCGAAACATGTTAATAAAACATACTAAGTGTGACTTGTGGGTCTCATGAAAACCTTAAATGCAAATCTGTTCTAGAGACACTGCAACTTGCTACTGAACCAACGAACACTCGAGTTGGTGTTCACACTAAGTCCTAAGAGATGGGTCCCAACGCCAACCTACCGCCATCGCTTTGATGTTAGCACCAGCGGACTGAACCGCAACCAAGGCCAACCGCTTCATTGGCTCCAATTTGACGCCCGTACTCACTAAGTAAATCTCGGCCAACGAAGCGGTTGGGTGTCTTTCGTCGGCCTTCGTTGGCCTAGTGTACACGCGCCTCTTGACGCAGCGGCAAGTATGCCGCACCTGCCAGCGTCGAGTTGTCTCACAACACAGAGATTCGCCTGAAATAGGATATAATGCAAAAGTAAAATAAAACGTTTTCAATTATCTCTGTGTTGCCATTTTTTTACTGTGACTTTATCCTGCTAGAAACACCCACGTCGATTTGTAGACTTCATCAGCGCCAGTCTCACTTTTGTTCGTTTGTCTTTGTCGTTCACGGCGAAAAGATTTCAACAACGACTCCGTTTTCTTTTTAACGTCGTGCCCATTACTATGCAATAGCTCACTTATTTCTCTTCAAGCGTCTAATCCTCTCTATTTGTTTTTATATTTACAGTTCGTAATGTCTCATACACATTCCTGTTCACGATCAAAATCAAACGGCTTCAACGCTGCCTCCATGTTCTACTCAATTTTCCAGTATTTCTGGACACAAAAAATTCTCAGCTCTTCGAAAGACGCAGAAAATAGCATCTGATCCAACGCACATTCCACCTGAGCCCGGGACCAACACACCCCCAACGCTTTGATATTACCGCAGTAAGTTCGAACCGCAACCAAGGCCAACCGCTTCGTTGGCTTAGATTTGCTGCGCGTTCACACTGAAGCTTCGTATACACGTGAGGGTTTCTTACTGTCAGCTTTTGAGAGTAATACGTGTGGTGTAAACGGCGCCGACAGTCAGTTCGCCGGCAGTGTCCGAGAGAGTTTAAACCTCTCTTTAGATGGCAACCTCCGAGAGGTGCTCGCCGTAGCTCTCAGACAAGAAAAACTATACGGGCATTGTCGGGAGAGCTGAGACTGTATTGTATGTTAACCGGGACCTAAAAACGACAGAGAGGCTCCGTCCCCGCCGCAGCCGCAGTGGTCCACAACCCCACTACGACTACTGCAGTCAATTTCACCCCTCCGCCGCCGCACGCCGAACCCAGGGTTATTGTGCAATTCGGCCCCCTGTGTTCGGCTGTCTTATGTGCGTTGCCGATCGCAGCGTGTATTCTGCTTGTTTACTTATATCGGTATTTGAATACGCATGCCTATACCAGTTTCTTTGGAGCGTCAGTGTGGTATGTAAGTCATACTATTTTAGGTTAAAAGAGTAGAGAGTCTTGATTCCACTGGACCCATCCACCCACAGCTTTGATAAATTAACTTGTTGCCTAAAATTTTTTTCTCCTCAGTCATTTGGCTTAAATACATTTTGGAACTGTGTTTTCCTTAAAGTTTCCCTTTTCAGACAGGTGGTTGAATCTCTGAGAGGTGGATGAATCTTTTGTGCTTATTCTGCTTAGGATTCCTGAAATGGTTATTATTGGAATAATTGAAAAGCCACGATCGCTTCAATATCGTTTAATAGAAGGTATAACATAACAGGTTTGAGGGGGGGGGGCCTTACATGAGTTAACTATATACATTACAATTATTACAGAACCACATACCTGAAACGTGGATTAACATTTATAAGACCTTATGGGCATCATGGCACATGAGGCAGACCATCTGATAAACATCATTGTCACAACCAATAAAAATTTACACAAACAGAAAGAGGTTTCCGAGCAAATTGTTGAACGACCAGTTAGAATCGGCGGATCATAATTTCTTTGACATATTTGATGCGGTGCTCTAGAGACCCTGTGCGACCTATTCACATATTGCGATGGGTGCTGTGAATCTATTACGCTCGGAAAGCCACCTTTAGAATACTGCTAATGTTATTTATATGTTTTTAGAAGGGCCTACCTTGATAAAGTAAATACTTGTTATAAGGCTTGAAGTGTAGTTGGCCAGCTTCGCCAGTAAAACTTTACCCGATGATTACCATTGCTCGCCAAGCGTGTCTTCGTTAAGTTCTTATTTTATTTATTTTTATATTTTACAGACATATTTGTGTATGGAGCCAGAACGCTTGCGTTTTTGGTATCATAGTAATGTGGTTTATCTTATTCCCCATTCGGTGAGGCCCATGGACGGAACGAGTACCATGCCGATGGGAGCGTACGTGGAGTCACTGTGCATCTTGGTCCGCATATCATTTTCCCCCCTGTTCTTGTGCCCTTCGGTTTGCTTCTGACGTGGCATTCCTTAATTCCATGTGCTTAAGCAGGTTTTCGTAGTTGATTCGTACCTTGCTCATAACGAGTGTATAGATGGTGAGAGACTTTATAGCAGGTTAATACGTTCTTTTTTAGCGCTTACAATACCTAAGACCATAGTGTATAGACAGGTAAAGCCCGGCATACAGGTTTTAATCGCTCGTCACATTGTACCTAAGTCGCGTTATGAACAGCTTTCTGTGTGCATGTTCCTGACGTCCTTATATGAATAAAGGTAAATTATAATATGTAGTTTTGTAAGGCGCTAATGGATAATGTCTGTGCCTCAGAAGCTTTTACTTTGTAATTGACGTACTTTACAGTGATTATAGTACGTACAGGAAATGTATGCGCAGATGTGGGCTTTGCATGGGTATGTGACAAGCAGTTATAGTAAAGTTGTGTTTTAGAAGTAATGAGTGGTTATACCGTGGGACTGTGTGTGCGCTGCTTGGACAGCGCTGCCTGGCGGCCGGTTGTGAACCGCTAGAATCACAGCAGGCAAGCCTGCGCGGAATAGGGCAGTGATGATGCCGACCGGTGTTAGGCGAGCAGTGGTAGTTTTATCTGGTGACTTCAGTTTTATATTTTATGGAAAGAACGACCATGAGAGCAGTTTTTTTATTATTTTTTATTGGTTGCGACAATGATTTTTATCAGATGGTCTGCCTCATGTGCCTTGATGTTCATATGGTTTTATAAATGTTAATCCACGTGTCAGGTATGTGGTTCTGTAATAATTGTAATGTATATAGTTAACTCATGTAAGCCCCCCCCCCCCCCCCCACAAACCTGTTATGTTATACCTTTACAGATCCGATGATGGCACCTTCAGAGTGCTGAAACCGGTCATCTAGTAAATGATATTGAAGCGATCGTGACTTTTCAATTGTTTTAAAAACAGAGTGATCGCCCCACGACACACCATGTGTTCACTACAAAATGTTATTATCGGACTTAAATTCTAAATTTAGCTTTGAAATATCGTTCTATTTGCGGTACCTCCCAGATCGCATTAAAATGATTGTCTACTTGTTTTGAACTCACGCCGGTAAGCGTGCAGTGCTGTTACTTATTGGTAAATAAAGAATGTTGTTATATTGTATCCTAAATTGGGTTCAGCCATTACACTTCAGCGGCCCTGTGCCCTGCTGTCGAACGACCGTACTGCATCACACATTTGTGCCGTATTTCACAGTTTGTACACTATCGCATCTTGGTGACATATTTTGCGGTACTCGTGCACACATTAAATAAAAGAACCCACAAAACAGCGTATTTTGACGCACAATATGTTGCCGCAATATGTTTCTGAGCGAAGAAATCTCCCGTTTTACTGCCTAAATGAACAGTACGAACTGTTAGTCTAATTTGAAAGTTGTAGACCTAAACAATGCTACACAGCAAATTACGTTTAAAAACATCGTAGACATATTATACAGAATTAACAAGCGAAAATAGAAAATGTTGTCTCTGAGTAGAGTCTATCCCACGTTACGATGAAACTATGAATGAAAGACTAGCGCTCTACTGACTGCGGCAGACCAACTTCGCAACAAGCTGCTCTGTAATTTTATATTGACATTGTCGGAGCAGTTGAGAATGCTGTCGCGATGGATACGCACAGCAGATGAATGTCAGCGATGCGTAATGAAGAGAATTGCCAGGAAGTGGTCTCGGGATTAAATTGTCCATTTACTTAGTTAGTGCAAGGAAAGACCAACGTTGTGAAATGTACAGTTTCTGGATTACACTTCGTTGAGTGAAGTGGCTGTAGTTCTTAATACTTCCACAGAAGAAATATACCAGAATATCCACTATTGAAGGACTCAGGCAAAGTAGTTTTATAACATAGATTAATCAAAATGGAGAAAAAAGTGAACTTATCTTTGAAACTAATCGTTTTGGAAGTTGGGAAATTGCCGTTTAGCTTCAAATAATACAGCTGCATCTATAATTTTATGTGACGTGATATTCATTGATTACATTATTGTATTGGGTGTTGAAGAACAAATCTTCAGGAATTTCCTTAAGTCAATACAAGTGTAAACGTTCAAATTAGTGGGTGTCCGGAAGTACTTCATTTATCAGACGCCCATCCAATTTGGCTTTTGAACGTTGTTATGTTATTTCATTCTAATTGTCGGCTTTTCCATCACAATCTCTACAATGAGATTCTAGCATGCTACAAAATCATCCCGACGCCTAATCCGGCGTTTAGGTATTTTTCTTTGCCACTAACAACAATAAAGTGCAATTGCCGCCCAATGCTCGCGAGTCGCAACCTCTTCTTCCACACACAGACCTATGACATTAAAATCACGCAGAGAGTGATCTCTCGGCTCTCACAGTCACCCTTACCCAGCTGTGTGTAAACGCTTCCAACATCCTGCTCTCGCAAGACTCTCAGACATTACAGGAAGTACTCGCAAGGAACTGTCGGATTATCGCCCCAAAATATTGTAAATTATTCTGCGAGTACTATCCAAGATTAGCAGACTGTTTGAGAACAAAAAAACTCATTTGTATCTCAGTCCTAAGCAAATGTCGATCGACGAAGAGGTTGGCTGTCATTCGTTGGCACAGCAGCCCCCGCGGCCAGTCGCTCTTGCCTGTGTGGCGTCGCTCTAACGCCGCGGCCATCGTCTGCGGCGTGAACCGCACCGCCAGGCCGCGCTCTGTCTGGCCACACCTTAAGGGGACCACACCGTGATTCAGGTAAAAAAAATAAAAAAAATCGATTTTCGGTTTTCATCATATTTCGATAGATTAAGGTTTTATTTAAGTACTCTGAAAAGGATTTGGCTGAAAACAATTTTTTTCGAGCATTTAAAGAGTATTTTCCTACCACGTGTGTTTATGTGCCACGTCCACTTTTCTGTCACCCACTTTTCTGCATATATTTTAGATCTTTATATCCCCTACATTGCACATTAGGGATTTTTTTTTTTACCCCCGAGTGTGTTGACTATCCTTCGAATGCAACGGTCGGTATTCTTTTGTTTCTGCTGTTTGTAAACAACACGCTTTCAAACACGCGGTTATTTTTGTTCAGGTGTGATTGAAAACTTGCAGGCAGGCAATTAGGAGAAATAAAGAAAATCTGGAGGCAATGAAGAGAGATGTTTGGGCCACATTCTTCCATAAGTCCTCTACTGATGATAGCCATGTCATGGATTGTGTCCATCAGGAGAAAATTCGTGGTGCAAATACAATAGGGCTCAGGCAACTGGAGAATCTTATTCTCACCAGCATTCTCTTCCTGCTGCTGTTATTACAGCAATTAAACCTATTTTCAGAGACTTGGCTCGTCCTGACCTTCTAAGGAAATGTCTGCACGGGCAGACACAGAAGCCACATGAGTGTTTCAACAGCATAATTTGGAACCGCATTCCTAAAACTGTATTTGTAGGCGTGCATACAATGAAACTAGGAGTTCATGATGCTGTTATTACATTCAACTGTGGTAATATTGGAAACTGTTGGCTACTGAAAAAGCTGGGAATTAATCCTGGTGAAAATATGATCACTGGGCTGCAACATTGCGATAAAATGAGGATAGCTGATGCAGACAGGTCTGCATCTAATATGGCCAAGAAACATCCAGGAAGGTGAAAAAGAATCTGGAAGACCTGTTAGAGGCCAAAGAAGGGCCATCATATGCAGCAGGACAGTTTTAATTAACTGTAAGTAACAAATTTCAAAAGTTTTTTCTTTAAACTCAATTTCCCGCAAACTAAAATTTTCAGTACATGTGCCCCATTATATCAGAAACTATAATAGATAAATGAATGAAATTTTCAGAGACTCTGCATAACATAAAAAGCCACCCAGAGGTATTACATTCATTAATATTCCCCCATTAGGAAATTCATAAAAAATATTTTCTGCAGAAAAAACATAACATTTTCTGTTAATAAATGTAAAAAAGTATTTCTTAAAAACTATAAAATGGGTGAAGTAGATTTTAGTTCAGTTGACTATATTAGCATCATGTAACATACAGTAAAAATATTAAGGTCCTGCATCAAATAGTTTTTTTTTCAGAAATGGGTCAAATACTTGCCTAAATTAACATGGGTTAGATAGGCAGGGTGTGGTCCCCTTAAATATGTTAGATTTTTGCTTCGCGGAGAGAAATATGACCAGTGGAATGCAAGATCACGTCCTACATCATGAGCAGAACTTGTGAGGCCCCATATCGGATTTCTCCATTTTAAGTCGAAGCCTATGATTAGCAGGTTTTATACACTGCTGAAAAAAAATAGTACGTCTGGAAAGATGACGACTATTATGATTCTATGGCGGCATATGCCACCTGGAGGATAGCAGACGTACTGATTATCGTTTCAACATCGCCGCCAACAGATAGCGATAGGGCATGCTCAGTCAGAAGGCTCAGTGTAATGTAGACGTGTGAACCAAGCACGCAACCATACTACGGAGACACACTCATGCTTCATACAGCCAAATGAGCGAATTTGCTAGGGGTCGCATTGTGGCCTGTCGAGTGGTGGGATGGTTCTTTTGGAGAACTGTCAGACAAGTTGGAGGTGCTGCGTCAGTTGTGCGACGATGCTGGTATCGGTGATCACGTGAACATTCTCACACAGACGAGGTTCTACGTTCACGCAGAACAGACGCCCTCCAGGATAGCCGTAAGGGCAGCAGTGACAGATCGTACAGCTACCACATCACAGATTGAGGGCTTGTGAGCCCACACATGTCAACACAAACTGCTACGAACGGGTTTCTATCAGTGAGACTACGGGCACGCACACATCTAACCCTTATTCCACTCAGGCCACAGCATCGACGTGCACGGCTCGACTGGTGGCGTCAGAGGATCACTTGGAAGATGCAATAGGTCGCCATAGTCTTCAGCAATGAAAGCAGATTCTGCCTGCACGCAAGTGACAGTCGTTCGCGCGGTACGACATAGACCTGGTGAGCGCTGTCTCGTAGCGTGCATTCGTCCAGAACACACTGGACTCATCCCTGGTCTTATGGTATGGGGCGCTATAACAACTCTCGTTCTCCTTTGGTGTTTCTCGACGGGACGCTAACCAGTGCTAGGTAGGTGCAGAATGTTTTTAGATCCATTCTTTTGCCGTTCTTGCAACAGGAAGGTGATGCGTTGTTCCAACAGGATAGTGCTCGCCCACACACTGCCCGTGAAACTCAACGTGTTCCGCAAGACGTGCAGCAACTTCCCTGGCCAGCATGATCCCCAGACTAGTGTCCAATCGAGCATGTGTGAGATATGATGGAACGAAAAGTGACTCGTGCCACTCAGCAACCAACAAGTTTAACAAATCATGTACCACATACGCACTGTTGCAACAGTAAATCTCTAATAGGAGATCCTAAATTTTTTTCGGCGGTGTATTATAACTTATATGTTGTTTCAGAGCAGTAGGCCATTAAAGATCTCCCGAAAGGGCGCTGTTATTGGTACGATTTCTTGTAACAAAAAGACGGGAAACATCATATTAGCGATTAAAGAATTGCGCGTTATGAAAGTATGTTGTGTTATCGATAGCTACGATGCCACGGCGTAGGTGCAAGTTCTTAGGTTGGCACTACGACGGACACTGATGACAGCGCCCTCTAGCTGGCGCTGTGCAGCTCTACGAGCGCCGCTCCAGATTCTGCCCATTTGATGCCGAGCAGACGACCAAGCAACATCGTTCCTATTTCATTGTGGGCTAGCCACTACAGATTTTGCCTGTGTAACTTCTGTGACTTTGAGATATCTGGCTTCGCACCTATGTGCTCCTCAGTGCAAAGTTGTATTCAGCTTCTTGCTAAAGGAAAGGTGATTTAAATTCACACTGCAGTACCAAGTGTTCTGCCTCATCTGCTCCTCCTAGCTTCCTACATTCGGCCTACCCTTCAGTTTACGAGAGCAGGCCCACGCGCCGCAGACCCACTGAGACGGAACGTGGGGACAAATCCGGTATTCATATTATGGGATGTGGAAAACCGCCTAAAAACCACATCCAGGCTGGCCGGCATACCAGCCCTTGCCGTTTATCCTCCGGGCGGATTCGATCCGGGGCTGGCGCGCCTACCTGAGTCCAGGAAGCAGCGTGTTAGTGCTCTCAGCTACCCTGGAGGGTTTTAAAACATAGAGGATATACTTTATTATATCCAAAAATACATTAATTTTCAAAGATAACTTGGTCCTTGAGTGTGGAATATATTGTACATAATTATACAGTCGTATCACTCACTATGAAACATGTCTCTAATTTTTAACCCTCGCAATGATGATACGCGACGGTGGCATGCTTTACTAGCATTACATCGGTACTGTATGTATCTGGTTGTTGCATAATGCACTCCAGGAAGACCTTGGCAGCTTCAGCACCAGCAGTGCGAGAAATCTTCATGCTCTCTCCTCCTGTGTCCTCTTCTTCATCACTTCCATCATTACTTTCTTGCACGCTTCTGATTATGTCTTCATCTGTTAAAGTTTGGTCTGTATCACAATTTTCCTCATTCAGCCACTTCATCTTCATCATCAATTTCTTGTCCTCCTGGAAGGTTGTAGAACATATCAGTGTAGAAAGTAATTGGTAATTTCAAACTGACTGGCTCATCGCTGTAACTCACTACTGGATCCAACTCAGCATCAATGAATAGCCATAATTTTCTCCAGTTCTTCATTGTGGTAGCACTCTCCATTTTATCCCCTACTTTTGCTGCTTGGAAAACATCATCACGTAAGTCAATTGCTTTCGGCGCATTCAGCATAGTCTCAATAGTCGTTTTCACTTTCGTTCAGCAAGGAAACGAGAAGTGAATGTCGATAATAACTTATTGATTCCAAAATTCCCTGTTCCATCGGCTGATTTAGGGCTGTCACATTGGGTGGGAGAAAGAGTGCTTGTATACCATCGGACTTTAGAGAAACATCTGAAGGATGGCTGGGAGCACTGTCAATTATAAGGATAGCTTTCACTGGAAGCTTTTTCTTCTTCAGGTCTTTTCTCACTGCTGGTGGAAACGTTTCATGAAAGCACCGAGAGAATATTTGTCTGTCCATTCACGTTTTCTTCAGAGTGCAATACTGCGCAGTTAGAGTATTTATGTCAGTGTGTTGAAAACAACGTGGATGTTGGGGTTTTCCAGTTACCATAAGCGGTAGCTTATGACTCCCATCTGCATTACAACACGCCATTAGTGTTACGCACTGTTTCTGTTGCTTGTAACCACGAGCTTCCTTCTCGTGGTTGGCAACTAATGTTTTTGAAGGAATCATCATTATACAGGGCGTCAGCAGTTAAATTTTCTTCCTCTATTATCTTCCGCATCTCGCTTATAAACTCATCAGCATCCTTCTCGTTAGCTGAGCGACTTTCCCCGGTGACTGTCAGCTGCCGAATGCGATGTCGTTTTTTCCAGTTTGATAGCCAACTTTCGCTCGCTGCAAACAAGTTACTACCGCCAAGTTGTTTGTTAATTGCAGCTGCTGTTTCCTTTATAATCGGGTCACTCAATGGAATTCCTTTACTGCGTTGTTGTAAGAAACATTTATAAACAGCTACGTCCAGTTCATCATTCTCACTCTTTCGTATAACCTTCCGTTTTCCCAACTCACTATCCATTTATGTCGTGTATTGTCGAATAACATCTTTCTTTTTGATGTCATAAATAGCTGCTCATCCAACATTGAACTCAACAGCAATAGCTTTCTCCAAAGAACCTCGATTTAACTTATCCAAAATTTCGAGTTTCTGCTTGAGGTCTAGCGTAACGTGTTTCCTTTTAGAAGACATAACTCCGAACTGTAAAGAAAGGCCGGCCGGGGTGGCCGAGCGGTTCTAGGCGCTACAGTCTGGAACAGCGCGACCGCTACGGTCGCAGGTTCGAATCTTGCCTCGGGCATGGATGTGTGTGATGTCCTTAGTTAGGTTTAAGTAGTTCTAAGTTCTAGGAGACTGATGACCTCAGACCAGACGTTAAGTCTGAGCCATTTGAACCATTTTTGTAAAGAAAGCTACAATTTCAAATACAGTATATAAAGCGTTGTTTAACTAAGCATTGTTGCGCACGATAATTCATTGTCCACGTGTTTTTGGATGTGTGCCGGATTACTGGGGGGCCGGACTACTGAGGACCGGATTAGCGAGACTCTAGTGTGCTAGTGTCATGACTTGCCCGTAGGCGCTGGTACTGACACGGTGACGTACGAGGAACAAGGACATGCGGCGTGAATGGCACACGTTACTGTGACCTGCTTCACCAACTTGTGATCCCGCTGTACGGCAGAGAGGTGCTTTGGACTCAACTGTTCTGATGCACGATGGAGCTCCACCTCACATTGCTCTTCAGATCACTGTGTTACTTCGTAACACGTTTGGAGAAAACCGAATCGTTGGTGGATCGTTTCAAACTCGCGTGGCCACTAACATCACCAGATGTGAGTCTGTGTAATTTATGGCTATGGGGTTATCTGAACTACGGGGTTTATCAGTGGGACACTAACACACGTTGGCGGTTGGAGACGAACATAACGAGGAAGGAAACCAACTTTTCATCATATTTCGGGCAGCAGCAGCGCAATCTCTTAGGCAGTTCCGGGCCGTCGTGGACTCAGATGGTCATCGCACTGAGCAAAGTTTGTAACCTGCAATGTAAAACTGGTACGCATTTAAAAAATTTTACCCTTTCATGTGGAAATTACTCTGTGTTTCTTTCAGTGGTTCATTCGTTATTTCTCCTCCACATGTTCTTACAAATGTTTTCACAAAGTTTCATTATCCTACGACCACTCGTTTTTCTTGGGGCCCTCTCACGTAGCGAAAGTTTAGTTATAACTACCTTATATATGGAGATCTCTGCCACAGTCTCTTTATTTGGCTCCAAGAGTATTGAGTACCTTCTGTGCTTCGTGCATCTCTCATGGACTGACAACGTCGTCTCTTCAATGGATGAAGGTAGCAGTGAAAATTCGTTTAGCAAAGGATTAAATTAACAGGTTTCAGCCTTATCAAAGCATGGAATCCAGCGCTTTCTTTGAGCAACTTTCGAAGACGTCACTTCAGTGCAGTTATTTTTGATGAATCGGTATCCCGACATGGATCGAGCGTCTAACCATAGATTCAGTTCATGTAACGCTACTTACCGTCAAACAACATATACTGGTGTCCAGAATCCAAGCAACAAACGTTTCGCAACGTTGCTTTTATTTTGCCTCAAAACGGTACAAACAGGTGATAATAAAGCAGAAACATTGCAATGAACTCAGAACGTAAACAACTGCAACATGCATAACGGTAAAGAAAAATGTTATTCGTTTTTTCCAACTTAACGGATTTGCACACACATTCCGCAACTAGTTAATGTGGTCATTATGGGGTGCAACCCAGTCTGGCAGCAATACAGGCCTGACAACGACGGGGCATTCTGTGAATGATGTCATCAGTCTCGAATTGAGCCAATAACGCCCATTCTTCCGGCAAAGCTGTCGCAGTCTTGGAGAGTTGTTGGTGGATGCTGACGTGATGCAAGCCATCTCCCTAGTGCATCCCAGACATGCTTTACGGGATTCAAATCGGGAGAGCGAGCAGGCCACCTCATGCGTGCGACATCTTCCGTTTCTAAGAAAACATGAACCATCCTTGCTCTATAAGGTCGAGTATTATCGTCCATCAGTTCGAAGTCTGGGCCCACAGCACCTCGCAACAGCCGCAAATAAGGCCCCAAGATCTCGTCACGATGCCTAACGGCAGTCAAACCTTGTCGATTCACCAGTACAATGTCATGAAGAGGTGTTCGAGTGGCAAACATAATCCCTGCCCACACCATTAGGGATCCTTCTCGATATCGGTTTCATTCACAATGTTTGTGTTGCGAAATCGTGTTCCACTGCCCTCCAGATGCGAATCCATCGAGAATCACTCTCCAGACTAAATTAGGTTTCATCTGTGAAAAGAACGTTAGTCCACTGTTCGACCGTCCAGGTAGCGTGTTGGCGACTCCACTCTACACGTTCTCTAATGTGATGACGCGTCAGAGGTGCACATACAGCAGGTCTCCGATAATAAAGACCACTCTGCCGAAGCCTTCTGCACACAGTTTGCCTCGATACGACGTGTCCAGTGGATGCTGCGAGGTCAGATACCAGTTGGCTTGCACTTCTAAGGCGGCACCGTTGTCTCCCTACAGCTAAGTAACGGTCCTCTCTGTTGAAGTCACACGTGGGCGGCCATGTCCTGGTCTTCGCTCTTCAAATCGCTACCCTCACTCGCGTTTCGTCCACTATCTATCACCTGATGGACCGTGTTAATGCGTAGCCTTACCCAGACGCACGGACAACATCACAGCCCAGCATCCTGTGATCCACATACTAGACAACTAACATGTTTACGGAGGTGACAGTAGAACTTTTGGTTTGGTCACCACGTTGGTGCGGGCGTGGAGGGGCCCCATCTTAAGGGGGATACAGTTTCGGTCTCTATAAACTGTCGCTACATCCGAGAAACAACAGAACGGTTCGCACTAAGCCATCGGGCCGCATCAGTTTGCTACCGTCCTGCTTCCGTTCTTTCTGCGGCCCTCCACCGCAGAGAGTCTGGTAGGCATCTTCTCTGTGCCATACTGCACCATCTGTGACACTGTATACAGCGATTGTGGATGTGGGACTACCCGTCAAACACTACCTCGTTTCATAGGTGCCCTGACGTCATCGTTGGCATCGTTGTCCGTTGGCTGGAATGTCATCTTCCGTGCAGAACGAGTTCGTACGGGCACATGGTTGAATTAGACACAGTACGGGGAAACAGCGGCTTATTGCTTTAATTTTGAACACCAGTGTATCGGACTTTTGTGTATTCTGTGATAGCAAGCACAGTGATACGGTTCTCGTGTTTAAAATAACTGCTGCAGCTTCAGTCTCTCAGCTGTCGCGGAATATAGCCGGAAGGTGTACTGCCGAAATATCAGTTCAAGGAACGGAGTTTCTGTGGATGCACGCCAGTAATTTAGTTGATTGGTGTAGACACTGTTTTGAAACAGGTTTATAAGACGAATATCAACACGACTAAAATAAGGGTATCACACTGTATTCGAATTAAATCCGCTGACGCTGAGGGAATTAGATCGGGAAATGAGAAATTAACTGCACTTCTTGATTTTTGCTATTTGAGAAGAAAGACAACTGATGATGACCGAAGTAGAGAGGATATAAAATACCGATTTTCAATAGTAAGAATAGCTCTTATGAAAAACATAAATATGCCACATCATATACCAGGTTAGTGTAAGCACTGCAAAGTCTTCTCTGAAATTTTTTTGTGGATTGCACGGAAGTAAAATGTGGGCGATATGCAGCACAAATGAGAGGAGAATAAAAGCTTTTGAAATGTTGTGCTACGAGTAATGCTTGAGTTAGGTGGGCAGCCCGAGTAGCCAATGAAGAGGCACTGCATTGATCTGGGGAAAAAAGAGCTTCATGACACAATTCGATTAAAATAAGCTGGTACGACACATCATGGGGCAACAAAGAATAGTTAATTTGGCGATGAGGGGTCTATTTGGGGGGGGGGGGGGAGGGGGAATGGCGGGGTAGTTAAGAACTGTAGAGGTATATCAAGACCTGAGTACTCTAAGCAGATTCAGATAGATAGTGATTGAGACGCTTGTACCACATACACTAGGGTGGACAGCTGCAACAGTCCAGTCTTCGGACTTGCGGCACTCACACTCAAACAGATCAGACACTTATGGGGAGTTTCTGATGAAAAAAATGAATTTCTCACTTAATCAACGTCGCTGAAATGTATAGATTATGCCTGCAAATGGACATTTGGATTGTGAAAGTATTTTAGAAGTTACAGCGAATGGAACGGAACCGTGCGTCGACTGAAATGTAGACAGCTGTAGGCGCTCGATGATTTAATTCAAGGAAAAATTTGACTAGTATACGAATTTCTGCACATTGAGGATTGGCTTAAAAAATGTACCGTAGCCAGTACTCAAAATGACAATGAGAGCTTATATGCTTGTATTTGGTAGCGAAACCTCTTCATTGTGGGGTAAAAACTGTAGAAATAGCAACCTATATAGCTTCAGCTATATTCAATGAAGGTTATTCGTCTGCTCTGAAGACTATGAACGTGTTAGGAATCGTCACAGGGAAGAAGAGCAAAAGCTTCACGGAGTTATCTGACCTTAAGCGCGTGGCTGCCGCGGAGCAAACAATGTCTCACTTTGCTAGAAGAGCCAGGATTGAAAAAATGCAGCACCAGATTCAGAACCAGAGCTTCTTTGACGAAGAGGAAGGATGCCTCTATAAGATCCTCGGATCGCACACTAGTCCTAAGTTTTGAAACAGTATTTTTTTAACCCCAAACTTGAAACCCATTTTCCTCGAAACATTTTTCAGAGGGCAAATCACGCTAGAATCTCGACAGATTAACTGATTCATCTAATTTTTAAATGAAAGATTAGGGGGTCTTAGCGAGAGATTTTTACATTCGAATTTTAAATATTTTTTAAAAATATTTGCCAAAAAATTGACATGTTGCCATTTTTTAGAGGGACTTTTCAAACCCCTATCATGATGGCTCTCGAAATCATTCCAATCTAAGAATTTTCTATTTCTATGGGTCTCAGAATCGGCCACGAGTCTGTAGAATGCTTCGCGCAAACCAGGGCGTGCCGTGAGGCGCCTACTTTGACAAGGGCTGCAGCCGCCATTTTTAACTCGTTGCGAGGTAAAAAAACTGTTTTTCATACACGACTTTATGTATAATAAAGTGGTAAAACTACCAAATTAATGAGAGCAATCCTTACATGAAAAAGATTCTATACGCCACCCACTTTTCGTGCCCATCGACCAGAACCTACCCTTCACTAGTCTTCTTACTAATGTCCGCAGATGATGATCACATGTCTCTCAAGAATGGCATCTATCTGAAAACTGTATAAATTAACATTTATTTGTTTGTTTCTTAAGAATGGGAACAAGACTAGCGTTTCCCCAGAGGCGCGCGCAAAACAATCTAAATACCACACTCAGACTCGTTCGTGTATCGTTTAGCGGTCGGTAAATGTTGTACGCATGTTCTTCCCGGCAGTATTTCCCTCCCTATCGCGCAGTCTAACGCTCCCCACGCTAAGCTGTACAAGTAGCAAACAAAATACGGAGTTACTACGCCCTTGGAATACTTGTAAATTGAGCAGTGTAATCAGTAATAACAACCCTACGACGACGGCAAGAATTTCTCATTACGTGTTTACACACAGAGAAATAATTTTTTTTCCAGCAAGATAGACCCAATAATCCTCAGTTGTCTAACCAACAAACTAAGAATGAGATTTTCACTCTGCAGCGGAGTGTGCGCTGATATGAAACTTCCTGGCAGATTAAAACTGCCCGCGAAAGGCAAAGGTCCCGAGTTCGAGTCTCGGTCCGGCACAGAGTTTTAATCTGCCAGGAAGTTTCAACAAACTAAGAGTTAAAAGTGAACAATTGTTACACAAGATAGCCGAAGAGTTGCACGATAGAGGAGACTGCCACGACAAACAAACATTCTTGGAAGTAACAGCGATGCAGTTGTTAAATACCGACAATAAATGAGAAACAAGTTTTGGAAAAAGCAAGTCCAGAGTACAGTAACGTATGGAAATAAAATACAGGGTTTGGAGGTAAAGAGGTGACTGGAAGCTACCGAAATCCTATGCTACACAGATACGTTAAGGAGTAAGAGGACAAGTAAGGTAGGAAATTAAGAGGCCTTGGAGGTAAATGAGGGAAGAGGAAGGTCTGTGTCAAACATCCATGATAACACGAAACAAGTTACTGCGACATGTGCTGTGCCAGCAGGAATAGTCGTGACGTCGCGTGGACCATAGAGCGTTTTTTGTGCTTGCCTCCGTTTCTGTTTAAATTAGAACACTGGAAGACATTCATCACCGCCTGTGTGGTCTTATGACAGGTGGTAAGCACTGAAGGTGTAGGCATTTGATCGTACTAGCAGAACTGACACGACCATTGTCTCCGAAGAAACAGTACGAGTAAGATACCTTTAATGTCACCTAGTGATTAAATATGGAAAAAAGTGAGATTTATAGCCGTGAGGCTAATCAACGGGAAGGGACGGTAAGGCTAAACAAGCGTTGTATCATTATAAGAGATACAGAGGCGAGAGATTGTGCTAGGGCTTACTCCTGTACACTATTACCAGCGCCGCATCACCAGAACCGCCTGTGCTTAACTTACAAAGGATTGTACTATAATCTAAGAGTGAAATTAAAAATTAAAATAATTTTTCCAGGCTTACGTATATTAATGTTAACGTTGTAAAGCCTCAGAATGATCAAATGAATGTGTTAGGAAAAATATACGATGTTGAGAAAATATAAGTGGCACTAAATAATAAAACTAGAAAACTAAAAATTGGTCAGAATATGCAAATGTATGTCACAATTAAAACCTACAGCCTCAGCTTGATCAGAGCAATATTTTGGTCAAGATCGGCGTTTTTACGAAAAATTGAAGGCGCTAAATATTAGACTCAGAATGATGAAAATTCGTATGTAGCCTAATATTTCATATAAACACAGTAATTATCCGACACCAATAAGCTACCTGTCTTAGTTTTGAAGTTATTTACTAAAAATCAAATTTGGAACGAAAATGTCCTTATTCGTGGTAGATTAAGTATCAGTTGTATTTATAATGGAAAGTTCTAATTACAGCACTCCATTGCATTCATGTAATAATACAGCTGTATCAAGTTTTAAGACTGTATTGTAAATAACTACAGTTAAAGGAATCTTAAAGAGGCAGCTCAGAGGTCATGTTCCACTGTCGGTATCAAAAAATGGCTCTGAGCACTATGGGACTCAACTGCTGAGGTCATTAGTCCCCTAGAACTGAGAACTAGTTAAACCTAACTAACCTAAGGACATCACAAACATCCATGCCCGAGGCAGGATTCGAACCTGCGACCGTAGCGGTCTTGCGGTTCCAGACTGCAGCGCCTTTAACCGCACGGCCACTTCGGCCGGCTGTCGGTATCGTTCTAAAAATTCTAGCTGGCAAGGTTTAAATTATGTCGAGCTAAAACTTGTCAGTAACTAAAGGAAACTTTAACTCTATTTATATAAAAATTAAGAAAATTATAAACTGTTAAACGACAGAGAGATTATACGTGTCCGAGAAAGGGGCCATTTAGATACTGCTACTTGTGTCTAGGACGGTTGATAACAACTGTTCCGTTTGGCGGTGCGCTGCGCCTATATGTAAATACGGCCAGAGAGGAAGTGAAAACACACGCTTCGCACCGAGATATCAATCTGTTTGCGTCAGTCAAACGCCTGCGTGTATAAGGTCAGAGCTGGGCAGACTTGAATGTGTTTTCCTTAAAAGTAGGGAGGACTGTACACCGACCTGGTGTGCTTAGATTTCACGGTAGTAACTGTTTGTGTGCCGCCCACAATGTTGATAAAACCCTGTGGGAAGTGGCGAGATTATTTTCCACTTTTGAGGCCGGCAACTGACTTTAGGTGAGTAGAAGTCAGGACGACAGACCATTTTACTTGGAACTTCCCGTAGAGGTCGCAGCTGAACTGTTAATGGTGCTGTTTCCGACAGAGATATTATTATTATGAAAGAAGGTTGTATACCTGGAAGAATCCCGGAGATACTAAAAGGTATCAGATAGATTACATAATGGTAAGACAGAGATTTAGGAACCAGGTTTTAAATTGTAAGACATTTCCAGGGGCAGATGTGGACTCTGACCACAATCTATTGGTTATGAACTGCAGATTGAAACTGAAGAAACTGCAAAAAGGCGGGAATTTAAGGAGATGGGACCTGGATAAACTGAAAGAACGAGAGGTTGTACAGAGTTTCAGGGAGAGCATAAGGGAACAATTGACAGGAATGGGGGAAAGAAATACAGTAGAAGAAGAATGGGTAGCTCTGAGGGATGAAGTAGTGAAGGCAGCAGAGGATCAAGTAGGTAAAAAGACGAGGGCTAATAGAAATCTTTGGGTAACAGATGAAATATTGAATTTAATTGATGAAAGGAGAAAATATAAAAATGCAGTAAATGAAGCAGGCAAAAAGGAATACAAACGTCTCAAAAATGAGATCGACAGGAAGTGCAAAATGGCTAAGCAGGGATGGCTAGAGGACAAATGTAAGGATGTAGAGGCTTGTCTCACTAGGGGTAAGATAGATACTGCCTACAGGAAAATTAAAGAGACCTTTGGAGAGAAGAGAACCACTTGTATGAATATCAAGAGCTCAGATGGCAACCCAGTTCTAAGCAAAGAAGGGAAGGCAGAAAGGTGGAAGGAGTATATAGAGGGTTTATACAAGGGCGATGTACTTGAGGACAATATTATGGAAATGGAAGAGGATGTAGATGAAGATGAAATGGGAGATAAGATACTGCGTGAAGAGTTTGACAGAGCACTGAAAGACCTGAGTCGAAACAAGGCCCCGGGAGTAGACAACATTCCATTAGAACTACTGATGGCCTTGGGAGAGCCAGTCATGACAAAACTCTACCATCTGGTGAGCAAGATGTATGAGACAGGCGAAATACCCTCAGACTTCAAGAAGAATATAATAATTCCAATCCCAAAGAAAGCAGGTGTTGACAGATGTGAAAATTACCGAACTATCAGTTTAATAAGTCACAGCTGCAAAATACTAATGCGAATTCTTTACAGACGAATGGAAAAACTGGTAGAAGCGGACCTCGGGGAAGATCAGTTTGGATTCCGTAGAAATGTTGGAACACGTGAGGCAATACTAACCTTACGACTTATCTTAGAAGAAAGATTAAGAAAAGGCAAACCTACGTTTCTAGCATTTGTAGACTTAGAGAAAGCTTTTGACAACGTTAACTGGAATACTCTCTTTCAAATTCTGAAGGTGGCAGGGGTAAAATACAGGGAGCGAAAGGCTATTTACAATTTGTACAGAAACCAGATGGCACTTATAAGAGTCGAGGGGCATGAAAGAGAAGCAGTGGCTGGGAAAGGAGTGAGACAGGGTTGTAGCCTCTCCCCGATGTTATTCAATCTGTATATTGAGCAAGCAGTAAAGGAAACAAAAGAAAAATTCGGAGTAGATATTAAAATCCATGGAGAAGAAGTAAAAACTTTGAGGTTCGCCGATGACATTGTAATTCTGTCAGAGACAGCAAAGGACTTGGAAGAGCAGTTGAACGGAATGGACAGTGTCTTGAGAGGAGGATATAAGATGAACATCAACAAAAGCAAAACGAGGATAATGGAATGTAGTCAAATTAAGTCGGGTGATGCTGAGGGGATTAGATTAGGAAATGAGACACTTAAAGTAGTAAAGGAGTTTTGCTATTTAGGGAGTAAAATAACTGATGATGGTCGAAGTAGAGAGGATATAAAATGTAGACTGGCAATGGCAAGGAAATCGTTTCTGAAGAAGAGAAATTTGTTAACATCGAGTATAGATTTAAGTGTCAGAAAGTCGTTTCTGAAAGTATTTGTATGGAGTGTAGCCATGTATGGAAGTGAAACATGGACGATAACCAGTTTGGACAAGAAGAGAATAGAAGCTTTCGAAATGTGGTACTACAGAAGAATGCTGAAGATAAGGTGGGTAGATCACGTAACGAATGAGGAGGTATTGAATAGGATTGGGGAGAAGAGAAGTTTGTGGCACAACTTGACTAGAAGAAGGGATCGGTTGGTAGGACATGTTTTGAGGCATCAAGGGATCACAAATTTAGCATTGGAGGGCAGCGTGGAGGGTAAAAATCGTAGAGGGAGACCAAGAGATCAATACACTAAGCAGATTCAGAAAGATGTAGGTTGCAGTAGGTACTGGGAGATGAAGAAGCTTGCACAGGATAGAGTAGCATGGAGAGCTGCATCAAACCAGTCTCAGGACTGAAGACCACAACAACAACATTAGGGATATTATTATATTTTGTGCTTGTGGACTTTTATAGAATATATCAATCAGTTACAAATCAAAACTTTTATTTATAGTCATAGTTCCTGTTCCCGCTGAGTAAACAGCAAGTGGGAATATTTTCTTTCAATGAGCACAAAGAGTAATGTGCACATGCAGACTGGAAATTATGGTATGTTCCCAGACCTTTCTGCCTGACCGCAATAATAGTTTTCAGGCTCTGGTAAACAGCGAAGGTGGATGTAAAGCACGTACAGACAGTTTAAGTGTCTTTTCATACATACATACAAAACACCGACCATTTGGTCATTCACCCCCTCCCCCCCCCCCCCTCACCTCACAACGTCCAACAAAGTAACAGAAGGCAAGAATCCACATGTCGAGTTACTGATGTACACCAAACAGCTACCGTAGCCGTAGGTACTATTAAATAGTAAGTAGTACTGAAACAGCGAGTTCTTAGGATATTTCTGTCAATCATAATCCCTAATAGTCACATCATTAACTTTCTGTCAAAAGGATTTCTATATTGGAAGAAGATGTATAAATATGAGAAGTATGACCTAACAATGTGTGTATATGTGTGTTTGTTTGTGTGTGTGTTTGTTTGTGCGTGTGTGTGTGTGAGAGAGAGAGAGAGAGAGAGAGAGAGAGAGAGAGGACGAACGTCTTACATTGCGGCTTTGGTGACATATTCTTACAGTCTCCGTGTTAAACTAGGTGATTCATATTCTGCTAATTTTCCGCACTGTAATGCGTGAAACACGTTTGAAATTCACATTATGATGGATATATAGTTTTGTAATTTCACTGCAGTTCATTGAGGACATGCCTGGACCCGTTTCAGAGTTAATCACATCTTTCTATGTTCTCCTATCTATCTTGATCAATTATCATCATCAATCAGTTATCAAGTCATATATAAACTGAAGGCTCCTTGTACCGATACTGACCCGGTTTTCGTCGTCTGTTCCTCAGCAGCACCACTCTCGACCACGGTGAAGCAGTACTTCTAAATGAGTGTCGGATGGTGTTTGCGCACAAATGTACACCACACCGCTATTTAGACTGCAGTAACACAAAAGTTTATTCTTCACGAAATTTGATTGTTAGGAACAGTGTCCACTCTGTCAACTACGAAAATATATTAGCGCACTGGACCAGATCAGCACCTACTGTACCTAAATATCACTGTCTAGTGGGGAAGATAATTACCTATTTCAGTGTGTTACAGAAGAAAGTTCACAGTCACGCGAAAAGTCATGGTTGGAAATCAATATTGCCTGATAAGCTTACCAAAGAAGAATACAGTTCTGTAAATCAGTTAATCCAGTCCATAATGAGTATCTCCATGTTCAACAATCGTCCGTTTTGATGACAATGATTTTCTACACCACTTGTTAATCAAAACATTGTTCAGTTAAAACGTTCCTTAATTTGAGGTAGAGTAACCACTTGAAAGTCTTTAAACATTAATACTAATGAGTCTCGTCGTTGTATGTGCGCGTATTTTCGCATACAGAACGTGCATGATTGTGGCGTGAGGGAACGTTGAGAGTGCAACCGACGTTTTGTGACGGACAGATTTTGGCGCTTTGGTGTTCCTGTGACAATGTTTCACAAAGTCAATACCTCGTAATGGGCAACAGAAAGAAACTGCATATATTTTCTTTACTTTAATCTTCATCAGTTATCTTGTAATTTATGTGTACTAACATGTAATATGAAAGTGTTATGTAAACTGATGTTATTATTTTGAGTTACAATATTATTCACACGGTGCTTGTGTGTTTTGTCTAAGTGTTTCTGGAAGCTTAGACCCAGTTGACAAAAATATACCTGCGTAAAAGTTTTGACGAGCGGAAAGGAGACAATTGATGAGCTGTGGGGGTTCTGGGATGTGTAAGACGGGAAGTCGGGAGTGTGGAGCAATTTTGAGAAAAGTTTTTTTGATTGTGAAAAGAAGAGTTGTTTTAAAAGTGTGGCTATAAGGAACAGTTTGGAGATCACTATTTTACCGTGATTTATACTTTGCAGCCAACCAAGATAAATTCTTGTCATATATAAGACGAGTTCGAGACTGTGATCTTAGTTGTTTCTCCTTACCGACGGGTGGAAATTTCACTAAACTAATTCTGTGCAACGGATTGTCGTTTACTTTGCACAAAACTACGCTTAGAAGTGTGAAGGCCAAGCTTCCACTATTCCACTTTTGAGTGGAGTAATAAACTGGTAGCTGTATATCGGAAATGGTGGATGGAGGGTGGTGAATACTCGGAGTTTTTCGACGTGACAAATGGAGTCAGACAAGGTTGTACACTGTCACCCAAGCTCTACATCTATGTAGAGTATGTCATCAGGGGAGCACAGGATGGCTTGGATGGTGGAATTCCAATTGGTGGGAGGGAAATCAACGCTCTACGCTTTGCACATGACACCACGCTCATTGCAGGAAGTGAGGAGGAACTTAGAGATTTCGTCTCCAGAGTGAAAACTAGTAGTTTAAGTTTCGGTCTAGAGATAAATATGAACAAACGCCAAACTAATGGTCATTAATCATTAAGGTTTATATCAAATTCAACTTCCAAGATGCTTAAAGGATTCGGAGGTAGTGAATGATTAATGTACACTTATCAGCCAGAACATCGTTACCACCGACCTAGTGTCGATATAAACCAGTACAGGCGAGAGCAGCGTCACCTGGGGACAAATGATTGCTAGTCAGAGACAGGCGCGGTGCATATAGTATCAGTGAACGTGCTGTCCGCGTGTAGTATGGCGAAAGCGCGCGGTCTGAGTTTGACTGGGGGCAGACTGTCACGGTACTGATTTGCTGCACGAGCATTTCGGAAACTGCACGACTTGTCGGGTGTTCGAGGACTGCTATGGTGAGCATCTCCATCATGTGGCGAAACCAAGAAGAAACAACCAAGTGGAGTTGGCGGCCAATCCTCAATACGGACGTCAGACGTCGTAGGCTGGGCAGACTGGTAAAACAGGACAGGCGACGAAATGTGCCGGAGCAAGCGTGAGATTTTAATGCCGGACAGAGTAAAAGTGTGTAAAAACACAGATTGCACCGAACACTCATAACGATGGGCCCCGCAGGCGATGACCCATGCGTATGCCAATGGTAACTCCACGACATCGGCGACTGAAATGGGCACGTGGCCATCGGCATGGGACGTTGGCGCAGTGGTGGAGCGTTGCATGTTCTGATGAATCCCGATACTTCTTCATCATGCCGGTGGGAGGGCACGAATCCATCATCTTCCAGGGAAACAGCTCCTTAACATCTGTACTGCGGAATGGAGACAAGTTGGTGGGGGCTCCGTATGCTCTGGGGAACATTCACGTGGGCATCATTGGGTCCACTGGAGTTCGTACATGGCAACATGATGCCCGAGGTGTATCGTACATTGATTGCAGACCACGTACACCCCTTCAAGACGACCAAGACAGAGTGGCTCGAGAAATACAGTGGCGCGTTCTGATTGATGTGTTGGTCCCCCATCCCGCCAGTCTGTACTTGATCGATCTGGGAGAGACTGAACGTGGCGTCAGAGTTCAACGTCCTCTCCCTGAAATTAACAGAAATTAGGTGACTCGTGTGTGTAGATGGAGTACCATCTCCGTCCAGCGATGTACCAAGCCCTCACTGCTTCCAAGCCACGACGCATCGCTGCCGTTATCCATGCCAAAGGTGGACACACCGGCTATTAGGTAGATGGTCATAATATTCTGGGTGATCAGCGTAAATCTAGGATCTCTGATAAGTGACACAGGAAAGTGTGATAAAGAAATAAAACGAAGAATCGCCGAGCCGCAGTGCTTAAATTCACTAACAAGGGGACCCTCCATACAGTAAATCTCGGATTTTGATGCGCTTCAAATATGTTGTAGAGGCACTTACCCTGGGTACCTGGCTATCCAGTTTTTTAGCGACGGTCCTTGGTTTTTGAGAAAATCGATTTCGAAGTTCATTGCGCGCTTTGTATATCCGTAACATTACACATATTCCGAGCAAGTCACCGTAGCGCTGGAGGTACCGTGTTCGTATCCTGCTGTCATATGTTTTTTTCTATGTATGCATGCACAGTCCGGAAAATTTGGTCCTAAAGTTCAAAAACGAGTAGACGAATTAACTGGGAAATACAGAAATTTAGTCGTCTCCTGCACGAAATCCGGGAAGTTCACGAAACTGGTGTACGAAGAATTTTTGCGTTCTCTAATTCTTCCGTACGTGGGACAGAAATTTCTATACATTATTGATTCGTGAGGAGGGCAAACCGATTCAACTTAATACGATCATCTATTCACTAATGAAAGGAAAGCGAGTACCTGCACCCTAAAAGTGGTCCCACCAAAGTGCACTCCTTATTGCCAACCCTGCGATGTTTATTTTTACCAACAGGTGAAAATCTTCACGAAAATTATTCAGAATGCTCCCGACTTGATGAAAGACAATAGAGAGGTCGCTTCTAGGGAAGATTCGATAAAATCACATTCGCTAATCCTACATCAATTCAGCGCACCTAATTCTGAAAGCATGATTAGATACGCATGGTTCGCACCGAAATTAACGGATGAAAGAGAAATCTTTTTGATTGCAAAAGAATTGTGTTTCCCGGTATCGCGCATGAAGAAACCATGCGCCTGCAAGACGGTTGCTTTCATAAAATGGATGACTGGGTGTTGTCTGATGTCCTTAGGTTAGTTAGGTTTAAGTAGTTCTAAGTTCTAGGGGACTGATGACCATAGCTGTTAAGTCTCATAGTGCTCAGAGCCATTTGAACCATTTTGACCCTTTCATGAAATGTGCGTGGTGCTGCCAAAATTTGTGCTTAGATTGTTTCTATGATAAGTATCATCCACAATATTGTTCAGGCACATCAAGCAATGTGGACGATGAAAAATAAGATTTTGTAATATTGTATGACATAAAAAATTAATAACTGAATATATCTTTATAACTTCGCACACCTTACACTTTGTTGATATTCTTTGAAATAAAATTGAAAAATTCGGTCGATTTTGGAAAAAAAAGTACACGAGCAGGATTCGGACACGGTACCTCCATCGCGGTAGAAGTGAACCTTTCCCGCTGCGCCACGCTGACTTGCTCGGAATATACTTAATGTTACGGGTATACAAACCGCGCAATGAACTTCGAAATCGATTTTCTCAAAAGCCAAGGCCCGTTGCGAAAAAACCGGATAGCCAGGTACACAGGATAAGCGCCTCTACAACATATTTGAAGTGCATCAAAATCGGTGATTTACAGTATGGAGGGTCCTCTTGTAAGATCTGGTTGCGACTTAACTTCCTTGAGCTAATGTACGACTCTATTCGCTAAAACTTTGCTCGTGGATGTCTCAGGATCGAGCCATGCACAGTCTGCTTTACGCCCTGATACGTCAGTGACCAGCCAGTCCACTGCACTGGTTATCATGCAGTCAAACGGTTGAGGACAGACGCGTAATGCGAGTTAGAGATTATTATTAAACATAAAAGATCAGGGAAGTCACATTAATAACGTACTCCACCCTCCAGATTTATATATTATGTAACTGTTTTATTCAGCAAGATATGCTTCCCAATGAATGCTGGTTCTTAATGAAATAAAATGTCTGTCCCGTTTGAAATTTAACTAGCAGCATGCGAGTAATGGTAGTCTCCATTCAATATGCTCAAATTACTAAGGGCGTTTCTTCTAACCCGACACTCAGATGTGCAAACAAATTTCCGCATATAACGAAGTATAGTCTCATGCCCCGACAGCCGAAGCACAAGTCTCTGATCGCTCAGCTCCACTCCCGATAGCGAAAAACACAGGTCTACATTGGTCTTAACTGAATATCCACTCGCAATCAAAAAACCAAAATCAGCTCTCTGTTTTCAAGGGTCGTAACATATTCGAGCCGGCCGAAGTGGCCGTGCGGTTAAAGGCGCTGCAGTCTGGAACCGCAAGACTGCTACGGTCGCAGGTTCGAATCCTGCCTCGGTCATGGGTGTTTGTGATGTCCTTAGGTTAGTTAGGTTTAACTAGTTCTAAGTTCTAGGGGACTAATGACCTCAGAAGTTGAGTCCCATAGTGCTCAGAGCCATTTTTTTGAACATATTCTTTTTCCTTGCAGTTTCCAGAAGCTCCCACTCCCACGTCCACAAACATCCCCAAACTTTAGCCAATCGGATCTCAAGTAACTTCCCACCACATAACGCACTTCTATCAACACTTTGATGTATCGTGTACAGTTGAAATGGAATAAAAATGAACTGGAAATGTGAATGTAAATGGAATTAGGCCAGAATTCCTACAGTAATAATTGCACAATTAACTTACATATGTTACATGAAACAGTATTTTCTAGTGTTTCTACTGACACTAATTACTGTTTGTTTAAAAATAGATGTGTGATTTACATTGACAAGACCGTGCGTTTATCACCCTTTCAATAAAATAGCGCCGATAAGGCTAATACGTTAAATTAATCTGATATACTAATAACTAGATGTTGCTTCATTTATAAGTATATGTGTGGAGCACTTTCTGGTATGACTCGTTTTTGATGTAAGCGCTTATCATCACAGTATATTTAATAATAATGTAATCAGCGCTGTTACTCGTGATAATGGCTACCTTGTAAGCTAACTTTGTTTGTTATTGCAGTGTGTAAACCTGTATAGTGTACATGTATATATTGTAATCACAGTTGGTGCTTGTGTACATAGCATTGCCTTTCTTGGCCTCATATATAACCCTTAAGCTTACTGCATCAACATTACTTTTCTCATTCTAAGTTATTAGAGTGTTCGTTCTGTTCAGAGTTTTGGTATTTCCAAACAACACTTAGCTTGAGTCATCTGCAGCTGCTGGTGGCCTTCTCGGCTTTTACCTCTTAAGTGCCTACCACATAAGGCTACACGCTCACTCCTGCTAATCCCTCCGTTGCCCGTAGTCCCTCATCATGCCCATCTCGGCGGAATCCATTGCCGTTTGCCCAGCCTCCTTTTGTATATATACAGCACAATGAACAGTTTTCTATAGTAATTCTCTGTTGAACACTTTCCGGAAAGGGAACCATTCCTGGTGTTCCTCAACAGCTTAAACTAATTGTTATGCTCCTCGTCACAGATCGCCTGTTACCACGCTTCTGGACGTTCCCGCAGCAGCGGAACCTTACCTGGAATCTCCAACTTTAACGAATAACTCTCAACGGCAACCTGAAACTTCCTCTCCAGCCTTGTCACGTTAATGGCAGAACCGGGAAATTTAAAAAACAATGAAGATGTGGCTGATGGGATCTTCGGTGTTTCCTGTGTTCTGGGTACGGCTCTGAGACCTGGACCGTGAAGGCTAGAGACAAGAGCTGAATTGACGCATTCGAGACGTGGTGTTGGCGGAATATATTGCGTTTACCACGGCAGAAAGAAAAATGAATCTTTCCATTATAGAGGAATTTAGCATCACAAGAACTTTATCTTCCCATGTCAGCCAAAGATACTTCCAGTTCCTTGCCCACTTTAAGAAGAAAAGAGGATAATTTAGAAAAAAACAATCCGGCAAGGCAAAGTCGAAGGAAGAATACGGGGGAGACTAGCCAGGAGATGGTTGCATCAAGCGAAGAAGATTACAAGCCTACCTCTTCATATTACATTAAGAAGCGCTGAAGATTGCTGTAGATGAAGACAGCTAGTCGAATCTTCGGTTATTTAAGAAATGAATGAAGAAATTAGGTCGAGTTAACTGATCAATGATGATGATGATGACATATTTGGAAACTTAATTAAGCTGCCAGGATTGTTAAAGTGCAATGTATTTCTTTTAGTTTTTTTATTTTATTTATTTATTTTATTTTTTATCAGCTGCTAACTCAATACGATCCAGTCCCGCATATATCCTGAAAGCAGTTTACGTTCATTTATTGCTTTCTGCCAGTAATCGATGCGATGAGGCAGCTGTAAAATTGTATTTCAGGTTTGGTCATTATTTTAATAATTATAAAAACCGTTACGCCATCATGCAGCAGATCAGCGGTCTTCGAGAATAGTAGAGTGTCGGATCCAGAGTACATCCTTACGGCAGTGACGACACAGGTTAGATGGCCGAATACAACCACAAACAAAACAAACAAACACCATCCGAACAGGCCTTGGAGGCCCAAGGGTACCGACCGGCCGCCGTGTCATCCTCAGCCCTTAGGTGTCATCGCATGCAGATACAGAGGAGCGTGTGTTCAGACCAACGCTCTCCCGGCCACTGTCAGTTTTCGTGACGGGTGTGGCCACTTCGCAGTCAAGTACCTCCTCAAATGGCCTTGGAAGGGCTGAGTGCACCCCGCTTGCCAGACCTGAATGGTGACCCATCCAAGTGTTAGAAAAGCCCAACAGTGCTTAATTTCGGTGATGTGACGGGAACGCTATAGGGGAAAATATGCAAGCTTTTGAGTTGTATTACTACATGCCAGTTACTTCAGCTGTCAAAAGTTTTACCGGCTGAAGCGCTGCTAGTGTTTTCAAACGACTGGTGTGTAATGACAGAAGAATGGAATGACATAAACGGAGAACTTGATATTTTAATGGTATTACTTCCGTATTTTCCAGTCACTAAACGTGGCAATGACTTCTCTAGCACAAAAAGAAAAATGCAATTGCAGTAATATTCCGTCTCCTGTTTGTGTCAACATTGATAATGAAATGTCACTGCAGTGTAACCGAAAATAGACAAGAAATAAATTGTGATACTGCAAGAAGAATTTAACAGACCACTGAAAGACCTAACAAGGGGACTGGGACTACTCGTCATCACCGACTCGCCCTTATTTATATGAAGGGTAATCAGAGCGACAAGATTGGGAAGTCCAGATGGCCGAAGATTTAGAATAATAACATTTTTTGCACGTATCGGGAGAGACATGAGCCATTGAATCTAGCATAGTTTCCAGACAACGGAAAGAGTACAGAACAGTAATCTGGAAGTCGTGATGTCCTTAGGCTAGTTAGGTTTAAGTAGTTCTAAGTTCCAGGGGACTGATGACCATAGATGTTAAGTCCCATAGTGCTCAGAGCCATTTGAACCATTTGGAAGTCGTGGGATTGAGTTCCTACGCGGAAACATTTTCTTTTCCAATTTTTGCATTACTTATACCTTATATAAACCGAAATAATGCTAATCGTATTTTATTTACCAATATTTTAATATACAGCATGAAAATGAAAGGCAAGGGAAAGTTGAAATCGCAAACAACTTCTCAGGGAGGGACTGTACAGCGTGTATGAGAACTTCGTATATAAAATTAGATACTTTCATTAATAACAGGTTATGATTTTCACATGCTGAGGTGATATTAGTTGTAGCACAAAGTTCGTTTTGGGATGTTTTGTTAGTAATGGTTGCCCACATCAGGAGCAAGTATACATTCAGTGGCAAATCTATTGTTCTTTTTTGACTGACTTGTCCTCAACCTATAGTTCTGCTAAGAAGATTATGACCCGCTGGCGGTAATCAGTCCTTTGGATTGGCAAGTTCTTATCCTATTGTTCGATTAAGTGGTTTTTCATGTCAGCCTTACCCCTCCCACACTCTCAGAAACCTGGCACCACTTCTCATATCAAATTAATTGACTATTTAATTAAATTGATTGAAAAAATTGGCGGGAAATAGCTCAATTGTACCATTTTCGGCATTCACGAGCTACTTCAGATTACTCGAATACCCCACCCTTGCACTGTATCAAATTGATGGACTAATGAATTAATTCATTAATTAAATCTATATCCTTCAGTTTCCCTCACCCCCTCCCTGTTCTGGAAATACTGATTGATTGATTGCATTGTATAGAATACTGGTTATTTAAACAATGTACGTGATACGAGGTGGTGTACTGAAAATTGTTTATTTAAAGAATTAGTCAGGAAATCGATTGCAGTATGTGGAATATTTAAACAACTGGGCCACTTTTTTCAGCTCGATCGTGTAGGGAAACTCGTAATGACACCTTCACAGATCGCTTAACCATACCTGAAAAACTTTCTCGCGGCTCGCCACCCGTGCAGGCTACCCGGCCGCGCACCCCGGGGTCCGCGACAACTGTCGGCTGCCCCACTGTGCAGGCCCGTGCAACAGGGCGCTGTGGCTTACGCGCGGGACACCGGCGTTCGTGAGGGCCGCTACAATTAGCAGCGAGCCAAGCCCTCCCCGAACAAAAACACATTTCCTGTCGGTGTCTATTGCCATCTCAAGTGGTCTGTATGCGTGAACCAACCTGTCGGACACCGGCGCATGCGAGTAATGGACTACCTGCAACATTATCTCGCCCCATCGGTCAGAGACAAGCTGCAGCCGGACTAGGGATTTATCGTTCCATGCATAGGCTGCTGCTAACATCGTAATACAAACGTCTGCATTTGGAGTGATGTCATGACCAGAAAGCAGGGACTGCTGATGAATGACGTCGTATTATGTTCAGTGATGAATTGCGATTCTGCTCTATCCCAGATGATAATCGTTAGCAAATATGGTGGCGACTTGGTATGACGTCCCACTCTTCCAGTGCTTTGGAGTGGCATAGCGGTGTTACTCTCTGTATTAGGGAACCATTGGGTATGACTTCAGGTCGGACCTGGTAGTGATATAGAGAACTCTGACGACACAACTATAAGACTCGGATATCCTAAGTCCTCATGTGTTGTCTCTCATGCGTCAGTACCGTGGAGCCATTTTTCAGCAGCACAATGCTCGTACACACATGGCACATGTCTTAGGAACTGTCTGCGTAATGTTTCGGAGCAGACCTCCTATTCGATTCAAGACTTTGTTACAGACAGAAGTCAACACATCACTCTTAACGGAGCTAAATCGACAGATGTAAAGGTAACCCCTAAAGCCGGAGACCTAGTACGTACTCACGCGCTGCGAATGTCCGCACTGGCGGTTTCCCGACCACGTACTCGCCAGTTGCAGTCTCGTAGGTAAAACTGTATTGCTCTCCCATCTGTTGACGACAGCCGATACTACTTCGTCAGCTAACTACAGACATATCTGTGCTGCTCTGCTTCAAAGATCTTTGTCATGAAGTGAGGCAGTCGGGAGAAATAACGTGTTGTATCTTACAGTCCGAGCGACACTCTCGAATGCAAAACGATGCAGCCAAACACTTCTCGTGGTCTTACTTCAGAGCAAACTCTCGCAATTCTCAATGAACCGACGAATGGTTTTGGCAGTATAGATGACAGCGGGAGTGATCTAGATGTTGACAATGAAAGTGATTTTGACTGTCTGGAAGAAACACCCGAAAGAAGTGGAGAAGAAACGGCGGATTGTGACGGTGACATCGAACAAGTTGCACCAGTGAAACGCGCACGGAATCAAGAAGACTGGAAATGGCAAGAAGTTGACAGCTCTTATGTCTCTTTGAAAACACCATTCGTTGGTAAATGTGGACCTGTGATACAGGTAAATTCTGCAGCTGAAGCGTCCAAGCTGTATTTCGGGGAAACTATCGTAGAAACAATCGTGTGTGAAACTAACCGTTATGCTGCAGATTATATACAAAAACATACTGTTCTACAACGTCGTTTCAGGCTACGTAACTGAGTAGATACTGACAAAGATGAGCTTTATGTGTTTCTCGCACTGCAGATGTTGATGGGAATTATTCAGAAGCCATCCATAAAGTCGTATTTCAGCAAGCATCCGCTTTTGAACACGCCGATTTTTTTACCAGAGTATGCAATAATACAGGTTTGAGCTACTTTGCAGATTCTTTCACTTTGTAAACAATAAAGAACTGAATACATTTGGAGGCAATAAGAGATTGTTCAAGTTGGGTTCCGCCATTCAGCACTTGAATGATACGTTTAGAAATACATACAACATGGGAGAAAACATTTCTGTTGATGAATCTCTAACTTATGGAACGGAAGGCTGGCAATAAAAACGTATCGGCCTCTACAATCAGCGAAGTTTGGCATAGCCGGCCGTGGTGGCCTCGCGGTTCTAGGCGCTCAGTCCGGGTCCGCGCGACTGCTACGGTCGCAGGTTCGAATCCTGCCTCGGGCATGGATGTGTGTGATGTCCTTAGGTTAGTTAGGTTTGATTAGTTCTAAGTTCTAGGGGACTGATGACCTAATATGTTAAGTCCCATAGTGCTCAGAGCTATTTGAACCATTTTGAGTTTGGCATAAAGTCCTATGAGATCTGCGAATCTTCCACAGGTTACTTATGGCAATTTATTATTTATGCAGGAAGTTCCACAGAAACAGAAACGAATTTTTTTCTGCAGATACCCTGAAAACCAGTCAGATTGTAGTGAAGCTTGTTGAGCCTCTTTTCAACGTAGGCCATACGCTCTGGATGGACAATAATTATAATAGCGTCCTTTTGTGCCACTTCCTGAAGGAAAGAGGTATGAATGTAGCTGGCACACTTCGACTGAATAGGAAGAATATACCTGATGCCTTGAGACGTGCAAAACTGAAGAAAGGTGAAACGTAGCATATCATTCACATGGCGTAATGGTAATGAAATGGATGGATAAAAAGCAGGCTGCCTTTATTTCTACATTTCATAATGATGCAGTTGTTACGGCAACCAAAAGAGGCAACGAGATAAGAAAGCCTCAGTGCATAAAAGAGTACAATAGTTTTATAGGTGGTGTAGATTTGAAGGATCAGAAACTACAACCTTTTCTCATGGAAAGGAAGAAAGGTGTGAATGGTATATGAAAATGTTTAGAAGGCTGATGAATGTTGCAGTGCACAATGCTTTTATTGTTTACGCTGCTAGCGAAAAAACAACGGAAAAAACGCATCTAAATTTCAGGCTTCTGCTCATAACACAATTGCTGGAAATTCACGGGAAGAATGTAACTTCACCTAGATGTGCGCGACCTTCAAAAACTCCTGTGTCTGAACGGTTCACAGCAAGACATTTTATTGAGAAGATCCCACCCACAGAGAAGAAGAGTAAGCCTACAAAGAAATGTGCAGTCTGCTGTAAGAAGACAGGGAAACGTAAGGAAACATCGTTCTGGTGCAAGGACTGTGGTGTAGGACTTTGTCTCGAAGATTGTTTCAAAATATGCTACACTCAAAATTCATTTTAAGTGACAATGTATGTTTTAATCGGAATAAATATGTATTAATACCAATTCCTGAAATTTTGGTAACATTTGAACAAGTAATCCCCAACCTAGAGCAATTTCACTGAAACGCTGCATTATGGGGTCAGGCAGCCATATAAACTACCGCCAGTAGGCTAGGCACGCGCCCGGAAACTACCGGCTTGAAGGGACCTCAAGTGGTCTGTATGTGTGAACCAACCTGTCGGACACCGGCGCATGCGAGTAATGGACTACCTGCAACATTATCTCGCCCCATCAGTCAGAGACAAGCTGCAGCCGGACTAGGGATTTATCGTTCCATGCATAGGATGCCGCTAACTTCGTAATACAAACGTCTGCATTTGGAGTGATGTTGTGACCAGAAAGCACGGACTGCCGATGAATGACGTCGTATTATGTTCAGTGATGAATTGCGATTCTGCTCTATCCCAGATGATAATCGTTGGCAAATATGGTGGTGACTTGGTGTGACGTCCCACTCTTCCAGTGCTTTGGAGAGGCATAGCGGTGTTACTCTCTGGATTAGGGAACCATTGGGTATGACTTCAGGTCGGACCTGGTAGTGATATAGAGAACTCTGATGACACAACTATATGACTCGGATATCCTAAGTCCTAATGTGTTTTCTCTCATGCGTCAGTACCTTGGTGCCATTTTTCAGCAGCACAATGCTCGTACACACATGGCACGTATCTTAGGAACTGTCTGCGTAATGTTTCGGAGCAGACCTCCTATTCGATTCAAGACTTTGTTACAGACAGAAGTGAACACATCACTCTTAACGGAACTAAATCGACAGATGTAAAGGTAATATCCGGAGTACCACAGGTAAGTGTGATAGGACCGTTGCTGTTTACAATATATGTAAATTATCTAGTAGAAAGCGTCAGATGCTCTTTAAGGCTATTCACAGATGATGCAGTTGTTTATACCAAAGTAGCAATGCCAGAAGACAGTAAGAATTTGCAGAACGACCTGCAGAGAATTTACGAATGGTGCAGACTCTGGCAGTTCAGCCCGATCGTATATAAATGTAACGTACTTCTCATAGACAGGAAAAGAAATCCACTACGTACAGCTGCACTATTGATGACAAACAGCTTGAGGCAGCGTCTGCCGTAGTTACTATCCAGAGCGACCTTACATGGAATGACCATATAAAACAGATAGTGGGTAAAGCAGGTACCAGACTCAGATTCATCGGAAGAATCTTAAGGAAATGTAGCTCATCCACGAAACAAGTGGCTTATAAGGCGCTTGTTAGCCCGATTCTTGAGTATTGTTCATCTATCTGGGATCCCTATCATGATAGAGGAGATCCAGCGAAGAGCGGCGCGTTTCGTCACAGGATCGTTTAGATGGCGAGAGACGCTAAACAGACTGCACTGGAAGACGTTACAAGAGAGGAGTTGTGCATCACGGAGAGATTTACTATCGAAATTTCGGGACAGCACGTTTCAGAAGAAGTCAGACAACACATTACTTCCCCCCCTCATACATCTCGCGTATTGACCACGAGGAAAAAATTCGAGAAATTAGAGCCAATACAGAGGCTTGCCGACAACCATTCTTCCCACGCGCTAGTCGCGAGTGGAACATGGTTGGAGGGATCAGATAGTGGTACCGAAAGTACCATCCACCACACACCATTAGGTGGCTTGTAGGGTATAATGTAGATGTAGATGTTGAGGTACCCCCGTTACCAACAAGATCTCCAGATCTGCCCCCAAACAGATGATGTGTGAGACCAGCCTGGACGACAACTCACACACGACGCCAGTATGCAGGATATTAAGAACTGCTACAACAGTTGTGGGCCAGCTTGCCTCAGGAGGGGATGCAACAGGTTTATGACAGCTTCCTCAACCGAAGCAGTGCACGCACCCTGGCCGGAGGGCGAGCAACGTTATACTGGTAAGTGGGGTCATACTGCCAAGTCCTTCGTAAATCTGACCCGATTTTGCAATCACCTCCCCCTCAACCCGTTTAGTTCCATTCCATTTCCATCTTCCGTTGCAGTTGCTTCACTTTTGTTGTTAGGCACAAACAACTCCAGAAAGAATAGTTAAACTAACTCTTGACAAGCCGAGAAACATGAAAAAATATTTACTGTTTCGATGAGTGGGACTATGTATCCAAATAAAACACTTCCAGAGATTAGATTAGATTAGATTCAGTTTTCGTTCCATAGACCCACAAAATGAAATGATTCTCGTTGGTGTGGAACATGTCAGAAAGTATGACATAAAAACATTTGAATATAATACTTACTACCTTGATCATTTGTCAGGAGATTGTCGAAATAGGTGAATACAATGCGGTAAACTGGAACAGCTAACATTTACAGAATTAACACGCCGTCAGAATCAAACATTGATATGCACTATTAATAAATTTGTCATACACAAAATACGTAATCTTGAATGTTCTGACCAAGTACTGTCAAAACTGAAATCTAATAGACATTTTTACTTAAGCTTGCTTAACAGTCTCTGTTAAGATATTCATGTATAGGATAGGAGCTGCCTATCAAAAAGTCTTTCAAACTTTGTTTAAACCGTGCTTTATCTGAAACCAAGTTTTTAATGGTTGCTGGCAATTTATTGAAAATGTGTGTTCCCGAATATTGGATCCCTTTTTGGACAAAGGTAAGTGTTTTTAGGTCTTTATGTAGATTGTTCTTAT
This sequence comes from Schistocerca americana, assembly GCF_021461395.2. NCBI lineage: Eukaryota > Metazoa > Arthropoda > Insecta > Orthoptera > Acrididae > Schistocerca > Schistocerca americana. Next base: position 892,161,981 of record NC_060119.1, on the reverse strand, counting down.
TGCTAGCATTGATACTATGTATTGAGCTATTGGCTGGAAATAGAGGTATATTACTTGCAACAAATTTCATTAAGGAATAATGTTTGTTCAAGAGCCTAGCCATAACTGCCAACGTTTTTACTCCAGAAGAGAGAATTTATTGGTCGAATTTTTTGATAAACACGGAGGAAAGGTTATTTGGTTTGACATCATATAACCTCAGAAGACTTGTCTTTCGACAGGCAAAGAATCTGTGTAAGAAACACATATTTTCACAAGCAAACCAAATAGCTGGAAAAGACTGGTCGATTGTGTTCAAAGACAAAGTCCATAAGTGCGGTACTAGCAACAAACTGAATGTGAATAACTTCTTTTGAGCCACAGCGCCAGAGAGTTTTGTTTCGCCGCCTCCACTGGTAGTGATTATTGAGAAGTAGCGGAGGGCAGTGCTTGTTGAGAACTCGTAGTAGTAGGTAGAGTGCTTGCTGAGATGTCGTAGTGAAGAGTGCTTGTCCAGAGGTCGTAGTAGGGAGTTCTTGTTGAGATGTGGTAGTAGCGAGTCGGTGTGGAGATATTGTAATGATTAGAGTGCTTTTCATCAATATAAATGAAGGTAACAAACTCCTTTTCTTTTTTTTCTCATTATTTCAATGTCCTGAATAATGCGTCATTACATGTTCAGTCAACAAAGCATCTGGCTTGTGTTCTTGTATTAGAGTGTAATTCTGGTTTTCTTGCGCAATTATAGTATTTCTATTTTTTTTTATCACGTCAGTATCAATGGTATTTGAAATTTCTTGTCTTATTGAAGAAGAACCGTGCCAGATGTATACGTTGAGTCATACTTCCACACACAGAACAGTTATACTTGTGCTTTGGTTTCGTAGGTTTTATAGTTGCTGGGGACTTAATTAATTAATTGTGTTAACGAAAATTTTCATTTCATTCTTTGTTGTTGTTCTATGCAGTCAGATTGCGTAATAATACTAGTCAGGGCCAACCGTTTACGAGACACAGCGTAATCGGACATACAGCTACCAAAAATAAAAAATGATTTTCAAGTTTAATAAATAAGCCCCCATGCAATACACACAAATTTACCCCTGACAGAATTTTTCATTGTGATGAGTACGGAGTAATCGTAGTACAAAAACAAAGATTAGAAAATCCTCCTCCTAAAAGGCAGGAAACAATGTGAGGCGTTATCATCTGCTGAAAGAGGTAACACTGTAACAAAAGAAATATGTTTCAATGCTTCCTGGTAACATACACATCCTCTACTCATTTTTTCAAGAGTTTAAGCTAACGATGACTGTTCTCCTGGAAACTGGGTGGAATATCACCCAAGTGGTTTTACGCAATTCAGTATTCTTTTGTCAGTGATTTAAACAATTTGTCAATGATTTAAACAATTTGGAAATTGGAGCCGAGCAACTAGAGGCCAGTTCACCTTCTTGCCGACGGGAATTTTACGTACACTAAAAACATGGTGTTAGCAACTTCTCAAAGAAAAATGATGTAGTACTGCTATGCATCCCACCCCATTGGCCTCACCGCTTACAGGCTCTACATGAAGACTTTGAGTGTGTTTTAAGCCTGGGATCTTTCACGCTGGGTAAGGTCAAATCCAGGCTGTGTTGTGTCTATATTTCAAATATGTAAAGGCTACACGGAAGGCTTTTGTAAAAACAGGAACTATGTCCACAACGATTAATGGATTTCGCAAGATTGGCATTTGACCTGTCAACCAAGGGGTTTCCAGCGACCATGATTATATTGTATTTGAGACTACAGACAGGCCACTAACTGTCACAGATATTGAACCCTCAACCTCTGGAGCTACAAAGATCCACCATTTTTTCTGCTGCTTTCAATTTGTCTCAGCCTCTTCAGGCCGGAACCGCGCTGCTGCTACAGTCGCAGGTTCGAATCCTGCCTCGGGCATGGATGTGTGCGATGTGCTTAGGTTAGTTAGTTTTAAGTAGTTCTAAGTCTAGGGGCCCGATGACCTCAGATGTTACGTCCAATAGCGCTTAGAGCCATTTGAAGCATTTTTTTTTGTCTCAGCCTGCTGCTGCTTTCAGCTCTGTTTAGCCTGCTGACAAAACCAATATGACTTCTCCAGCTGTTGCCTCCAACATTCTCCAGGCTGATGCTGCAGATAAAATACTTCAGCCCACTACTCCGATCGAGAATCTCCATCATAGTTATATACAAACTAATATAGTGTTACTACCTACTTCTAATGTATGCCCCCGGTAGCTGAGTGGTCACCGGCACGGTAGCTCAGCGTGTTCGGTCAGAGGGTTAGCTGCCCTCTGTAATAAAAAAACTGAGTTAATGGAACAACGACGAACTACAATGGGTGTCTTGCGACGTCCGCCCCGAGCAGATGCAACGAAAGAAAATGAACAAAATGAGATTTTAAAAAAAAATGTGGTCAGCGCGACAGTCTGTCAGTCCTAAGGGACCGGGTTCGATTCCCGGCTGGGTCGGAGATTTTCTCCACTCAGGGACTGGGTGTTATGTTGTCATAATCATCATCATTTCATTCCCATCGACGCGCAAGTCGCCGAAGTGGCGTCAAATCGAAAGACTTGCACCAGGCGAACGGTCTCCCCGACGGGAGGCCCTCGTCTACATCTACATCTACATCTACATTAATACTCCGCAAGCCACCTGACGGTGTGTGGCGGAGGGTACCTTGAGTACCTCTATCGGTTCTCCCTTCTATTCCAGTCTCGTATTGTTCGTGGAAAGGATTGTCGGTATGTCTCTGTGTGGGACCTAATCTCTCTTATTTTATCATCATGGTCTCTTCGCGAGATATACATAGGAGGGAGCAATATACCGCTTGACTCTTCGGTGAAGGTATGTTCTCGAAACTTTAACCAAAGCCCTTACCGAGCTACTGAGCGTCTTTCCTGCAGAGTCTTCCACTGGAGTTTATCTATCATCTCCGTAATGCTTTCGCGACTACTAAATGCTCCTGTAACGAAGCGCGCTGCTCTCCGTTGGATCTTCTCTATCTCTTCTATCAACCCTATCTGGTACGGATCCCACACTGCTGAGCAGTATTCAAGCAGTGGGCGAACAAGCGTACTGTAACCTACTTCCTTTGTTTTCGGATTGCATTTCCTTAGGATTCTTCCAATGAATGTCAGTCTGGCATCTGCTTTACCAACGACCAACTTTATATAATCATTCCATTTTAAATCACTCCTAATGCATACTCCCAGATAATTTATGGAATTAACTGCTTCCAGCTGCTGACCTGCTATTTTGTTGCTAAATGATAAGGGATCTATCTTTCTATGCATTCGCAGCACGTTACACTTGTCTACATTGAGATTCAATTGCCATTCCCTGCACCATGCGTCAATTCGCTGCAGATACTCCTGCATTTCAGTACAATTTTCCATTGTTACAACCTCTCGATACACCACAGCATCATCTGCAAAAAGCCTCAGTGAACTTACGATGTCATCCACAAGGTCATTTATGTATATTGTGAATAGCAACGGCACACCTGAAATCACTCTTACTTCGGAAGACTTCTCTCCATTGAGAATGACATGCTGCGTTATGTTATCTAGGAACTCTTCAATCCAATCACACAATTGGTCTGATAGTCCATATGCTCTTACTTCGTTCATTAAACGACTGTGAGGAACTGTACCGAACGCCTTGCGGAAATCAAGAAACACGGCATCTGCTTGGGAACCCGTGTCTATGGCCCTCTGAGTCTCGTGGACGAATAGCGCGAGCTGGGTTTCACACGATCGTCTTTTTGGAAACCCATGCTGATTCCTACAGAGTAGATTCCTAGTCTCCAGAAAAGTCCCGAACATAATACGTGTTCCAAAATTCTACAAATGATCGACGTTAGAGATATAGGTCTATAGTTCTGCACATCTGTTCGACGTCCCTTGTTGAAAACGGGGATGACCTGTGCCCTTTTCAAATGCTTTGGAACGCTACGCTCTTCTAGAGACCTACGGTACACCGCTGCAAGAAGGGGGGCAAGTTCCTTCGCGTACTCTGTGTAAAATCGAACTGGTATCCCATCAGGTCCAGCGGCCTTTCCTCTTTTGAGCGATTTTAATTGTTTCTCTATCCCTCTGTCGTCTATTTCGATATCTACGATTCTGTCATCTGTACGACAATCTAGAGAAGGAACTACAGTGCAGTCTTCCTCTGTGAAACAGGTCTGGAAAAAGACATTTAGTATTTCGGCCTTTAGTTTATCATCCTCTGTTTCAGTACCATTTTGGTCACAGAGTGTCTGGTCATTTTGTTTTGATCCATCTACCGCTTTGACATAAGACCAAAATTTCTTAGGATTTTCTGCCAAGTCAGTACATAGAACTTTACTTTCGAATTCACTGAACGCCTCTCGCATAGCCTTCATCACGCTACATTTCGCTTCGCGTAATTTTTATTTGTCTGCAAGGCTTTGGCTATGTTTATGTTTGCTGTGAAGTTCCCTTTGCTTCCGCAGCAGTTTTCTAACTCGGTTGTTGTGCCATGATGGCTCTTTTCCATCTCTTACACGACATTATTACCTACTTCTAATGGAACTTGGGATAATTTGTAAGGAGCCATGAAGTAACACTGCGTCAAGCTGCCACTGGGAAGTAACCATAGTGTGACATCGTATGGATCACAGCAGCATGTACGCAAAAGGATGGTGAAATGCGCAAGCTGTACTCAGTAGAAAACTGCACTGTGCAGCGGTAATAGCTGGAGTGGGCCGCACACATTCACCGCACCAGGGAAACACTTTTGTTATGAGCTACGTGATTGGGTGTGGGTTTCAGTGGAACAAATGTGCACTGGAGCCAAGTAAATAGTAGCGGATTTTGAGGTAGAGGCATTTGGAGTTCAGGGCACGACCACGATGCCATGGCCATTGGCAGACTATGAGACGAACGAACATTGCCAGCTGCAGCCATGGGTTCGAGACTGGGTCGGGCCAGCCGCCATCTGCACTGAGTCTTCTTGTGGGACTTGGTACTATAGCGCCGCTGACCTGCCATCTGCGCCTGCCACCATCTGACTCCTCCCAGGGGGCAGCAGGTCAGGTCCCATGCATGGGTGTCTTCCTTTGCCTTCGCAGTGGACATCATTGAGCCTGAGCCCCGTAAGTGTATGTGTCCGCCACTGCAGAACACCGTCACCACACAGCACAGAGTCCCACTGATGCCAAGGGCATGGCCCGAGGGCATTCTGCTCTTATCCTGCATTTTGGTCATATGGCTAGGCAATGTAGGAAGTCCATGTGGCTCAATATTAGACAGAGGAAGTGAACAGGGTAGCGTTACTTGCTGACAAGCGTAGTGTTCATTTCATTTTCGAGTTATTTCTGGATCTTAAATATGAGTAAGACTGATGCAGTGGGGAAATCAGAGACACAAGGGTCAGTGGAGAGGAAGTTATGCAATCGTTAATTAAACAGGTAACGAATTTAACCCTTTGTTGCCTGACGGTACTTAAAAGTACCAGTAAGTTTTGACTTTCATTATTTTCTCGTGGTGCAGTTTCGTGATCTGAGAGCCTGTCGGTACGTAACAGTAACTCTGCTCTACTGTTTCATAGATGTTATTGTGCAATACATAGACCTCTCTGGCGGTCAGAGCTTGAAATTGTTTTTCGCGCGCTGCTGTGAAAGCAGAAGATTGTATGTGCTTGTTTCCATGGTGTTGCCTGAATTTGTGCGCAATTTATTGAAACTTCCGTTGAGTTTTCCATTGTACGTACTTACCTTCTTTGTTTTTTTATAATAGTTTGAAGCATTACGTTACATGTGAACGAGATAAAGTGGAAAATATAAGGCGGACTTATTAGTACCGTCAGGTTGTGTGAACACTTTATTGTAGCAACAATGCATTACCTCTCACTAGTTGTTCTGTCCACTTTTTCTCACACAGAAATCGGTAAATACATTTTCCTGTGGAACAATTAGAACAAACAGGAAAGGTTTGCCAGGGAATTTACCTAAAGAAAAATGTCTAAATCAAATCACAGAGAGTCATCTTTAGACCTAACAGTATTTCAATGGAAGGAAAATAAAGTAGTGTATTTTGCGTCAAACTTCCATGGCACTGAACAAAGGGTAGTGACAAAAAATCAGAAAGATGGAACTAAGATGACTATACCATGTCCAGTTATTGTATGTGATTACAATAAAAACATGGGTGGTGTGGATCATGCAGACAGATTACGTTCAGCTTATGGTTTTGACAAGCGATGAAAGAAATGGTGGCACCGTCTCTTCTGTGGAGCAATAGAAATTGCTTTTGTCAATGCTTACGTCATTTTCAGTGATATACATGAGGCACTGCCACTGCTGGAATTCAGGCGTGCTGTGGCACTAGGGCTAATGAATGAACAGCAAGTGCCAAATCTCAAAAAGAGAAACTCTGGTAAAGATGAAATAACTCTCCCAAAGAGAACGAAGGATAACTTTTCTGTTCCGAAGGATGTACGTCTTGGCAACCGAGGAAACCATTTTGTAGTTGTTCAGTTGTAAAAGAGGACGATGCGAAATGTGTGCGAAAAATAAAATTCAGTCGAGACCACATTCACAATGTAGTACATGTAAAGTATATTTGTGCTGCAATGAAAAAAAGAACTGTTTCCTACGATTTCATGAGGTATCACTAAATATGTGATATGTATACACTGCCAAAAATGTATAGCTAAGTTACTATGCATTGTGAAGTTGCTCTAGAATAAATTTATGCGAAATTTAAAAAAATTCAGAAATATCATATTTCTGTTAATTAATTTTCTAATGTAAAAATATTTAATATTTACATGGAATAAAGTACAAGTTATAAAAATTGGAGCATTTTTCTGCGCATGTTGTGATTCTGTCCATGGAGTCTGACGGTACTTCTGAGTACCAGGAGAGAAAAAAGTTGTGCAAAATAAAAAAATTTTTACAAAAAATTCTACTGTCATTTGAGGCCACAATAGCATAAATTCTGCAAAGAAAATGTTAAAAAGCAAATTTTTTCTTATGTCAGGAAACAAAGGGTTAAGGGAAGAAAATATGTTTGTAATTAATAAATTGGCAAAGAAGGATGAAGAATTAGGATTGTTGAAACACCGAATCTGGGAGTTTATCCACTTGTTGCAAACCTTGTTTCTCCCTTTACCGGCAAGTCGTCTGAGGAGGAGATTAGTGTTTAACGTTTCGTCGACACCGAGGTCGTTAGAGAGGGGCACAAACTTAGGGAAGGATGGAGAAGGAAAACAGCGGTGCCCTTTCAAAGAAACCATCCCAGCATTTTCCTCAAGCAATTTTTGAAATCACGTAAAATCGAAATCAGGATAGCCAGATGCGGGTTTGGACCATCGTCCTCCAGAATCCAATGTGGTAATAGGTCGTCTAAGAACGTGTTATCATTTGTAGAGAATATCATGTCATCTTCCAGAATAGGTGGTTGGTCGGACAAACATTTGCTAAGGATAGCAAGATCGCGCCTATCGGGGGAAGCAAAGTTATTCACACTTGGGTAATACAGAGGCACTGGACAAAGCAGAAACTTTGAACAATTCAGGCAGAAATTGGTACAAAGATACAGGAAGCAAAAGAGAGAACGATTTTTCCGTGAAAAATTGAGGGTATTTCTAGGAGACCATGGAGGATTTTGCGGATAGAATTAGAAAGCTTAATGTACATACATCTGAGTTAACATGTAACGAGGAGGTAAATAAGAAGCCGAGCAATGCGCCCTTGTGTCTTGAGGGAATTCGCACCAGAGACCTCGTTATAAGTTGCTTGGGGTAAGGCACAGTGATACATGACCACTAGGGTCGATAATGACGAATTTGCAGTTAGAGACAACCAAGTTTCGGCAGTGTGTGGAATTGATTTCTCATGTAAACGACGGCTAAAACATGATCCTGGGGTTAGACTTTCTGTATCAACGTCATGCCTTAATTGACCTTCAACGACATATGGTAGAACTTATTGGGCAAACATTCCGGTAAATGGGAAGCTGTCGTCAATCTTGATCTGTCACAAGGAGTGTCCTTTGTACAAGGCAATCCAATCAAACCATGAACTATAACATTAAGACTTAATTCACATGACTGTGTGTCAAATGGCACTGGGAAATCGCTATGGGTGAATGTGGAGCCTGACTTACCAGAAGTATGTCACGTTTAGTGGAACTGTTGGAAGATAGAGTGATATATGTTGTTTGGTAAGGTGAAGCATCGTATGCATACAGGACAAGGATGGAGGTAAGGTAGTACCCATCAATGTGGATAACTTTTGGTGGAATGGAGGTTAAGCTGTTAAGGGGCTCCGGAAAGGCTCAAAATCATGAAAAGTTCAATTTTTACTTTTTTGCGTTTTCTGAATCTGCAGATTATTACCTTTTAATAGATATATAATTTATTCAATTCTGAAAACTACAACTATTTTTAAATTTTTTTTGAAATGTGTTCTACATGGGCGTGACCCACTGTGGCGCTGTTAAACTGCTGTCAAATGGTGTTGTTATTAACGTCCGTGTTCATCAGGTACATTTTAGTGATGTGAGATAAAGTATGTGTTGTGGCTAACCTGTGATGGTTCAATATATATCGCTGGTGTGATTGTCGATTGTTTCATGTTTATTTACTCTGTCGTTATCTCGAAAATATTCGTAATTAATTCTGTTTCTTGAGTCTCTGTTTTGTTGAAGTATAATAATGAGTAAAAGTAAAGTTATTAGAAATCCTCTGAAGGCTTTTAAGAAAAGGAGAAATGTTGGAAAGCCAAAGGCATGTGTTATTACTGTAAACAATAAAGACGATAACCAAGTGAGTGAACCTAACCTCTCAAGTACACCTGCCCATAGCAGTCAAAGTGGGAAAGAAAATACTTCACAGAAGAAGCTTGGTTCAATGAGTGAAAACTATGAATGTTTTATGGGCGAATCGGATGTGAATGAAATATTTGATATGTCGGTTCTCAAAGGAATTTTTTCAAACTGTGTAAGATGTATTCATTGTAGTGAAGTTGGTCTGGAACTCTCCATAATAAAGCATGTAGGACTTGCTAGTGAAATACAACTGAAATGTGATAAGTGTTCATACATGACCACCTTTTGGAACAGTGTTGCAGTAACTGCAACTGAAGAAAATGGTAGCAAAATCTACGAACACAACAACGAGCGATGCTTGCTTTAGACAAGGAACGCCTTTGGGCTGCAGACAGGGCTGTAAAGAGTCTAGAAATACAAGCAAGAGTAAACAGGAGGAGGAACAAGAGGAAGCTGGAGGAGGAGTTTGCAGAGGATGAAGATAATCCATCCTATGGACCTGGAATGCACTAAAAAGTTAATCCAATCTTTATCGCTCGATTCCCAAAACTTTTATTTTCTCATACTAATTACATGTTTTCTAAGGATCTTCCAAACATATTTGTTTCAAACTTTCAGAAAATGTTACACAGTACCTTCTGCATAATTTAACACAGCCTTTTTCCAAAAAAACTGTATATTTTTGAATATATAAATAAAAAATTGCAAAAAAATGTCAATTTTCATTACAATTGAAAAAAAAACATCTTTAATAACTGAACTAAAATTTTGTAAAATCCCTGTGTTAAGTTGTAGCCCATATTCCAATAAATAATCTGTAAGAAGTTCAACTTCCTACCTCAAATACTTTGTGAGGAAAGATGTAATTTATAAGCGTTATTTTAACATTGCAAGTATAGGGCGTTCCAGAGTCCCTTAAAGGGAAAATTAGTGTCAATGTTAGAAATTCCGGAGGATGAGGATTGCTGCACAGAAGGTGTAGGTTATAAGAGGGCACAAAATGCTGCTAAGATGGAATTTCGTGAAAAGGTAGAGCATTTAAAAGAAGTACGTAGGGCACAAATGGAACAGTTATCGTTAGAGTTTCAGGACATGTTTTTTTTTCTGAGAGGGCAATTGCCTGCAATATCCCTGATGCAACACAAGATTCCGACAGGGAATGAAGTACCAGTGACCAGAGACTAATAGTCTGTGCAGCTGATTTTGGAGGAGTTTATCAATCAATAGTTGACAGACAGCATAACAGAACAGAGTAGTAGCCCTGACGGGGAGGAGGGGCAGGAATTACAATTGTGCTGAAGAAGTCTGTGGACGATATGAGAAAATATTGATACTGTTGTGATTAACACTATTTGAATAGTAAGACTATACGTACCCAATTCCAGACATCATGATAACATTCATAACTTTGGACAGTGTCCGTATTTCTCAACACTGGACCATCAGTTAGAAGTGAGTACAGAGGAAAGAGTGAAGACTACGTTTTCGGCACCTTGGGGAAATTACCAGTACAGATGAATGTCATTTGGTTTAAAGAATGTACCAGGTACACCCCAGTGTTTTTTTGGCAGGGTGCTGAAAGGATTGAAGCCTCACAAATGTATAGTGTATATAGATAACATGTGATATGCAGGACTGAGGGAGGTGTTCAAGAGGTTATGAGCTGCATGCCTAACACTGACCATGTAAAAATGTCACTTTCCATTGCAAGAAGTAAATTACTTGCGTCTCATAACTAGTGAATTTGATGTGATGACTGATCCAAGATTGAAATACGTTGTATGAGATTTTCTAGTACCACGAACGAGCAAGGAGTTACACTCTTTTGTGGTCCTCATGAATTATTATGGAAAGTACATGGGGAAACTACAGCCGTAATTTTTCCCGAGGACATGCAGCTTTACTGTATGATTAAATGATGATGGCGTCCTCTTGGGTAAAATATTCCGGAGGTAAAATAGTCCCCCATTCGCATCTCCAGGCGGGGACTACTCAAGAGGACGTCGTTATCAGGAGAAAGAAAACTGGCGTTCTACGGATCGGAGCTTGGAATGTCAGATCCCTTAATCGGGTAGGTAGGTTAGAAAATTTAAAAAGGGAAATGGATAGCTTAAAGTTAGATATAGTGGGAATTAGTGAAGTTCGGTGGCTGGAGGAACAAGACTTTTGGTCAGGTGATTACAGGGTTATAAATACAAAATCAAATAGGGGTAATGCAGGAGTAGGTTTAATAATGAATAAAAAAAATAGGAGTGCGGGTTAGCTACTACAAACAGCATAGTGAACGCATTATTGTGGCCAAGATAGACACAAAGCCCATGCCTACTACAGTAGTACAAGTTTATATGCCAACTAGCTCTGCAGATGATGAAGAAATAGATGAAATGTATGACGAGATAAAAGAAATTATTCAGGTAGTGAAGGGAGACGAAAATTTAATGGTCTTGGGTGACTGGAATTCGTCAGTAGGAAAAGGGAGAGAAGGAAACATAGTAGGTGAATATGGATTGGGGGGAAGAAATGAAAGAGGAAGCCGCCTTGTAGAATTTTGCACAGAGCATAACTTAATCATAGCTAACACTTGGTTCAAGAATCATAAAAGAAGGTTGTATACCTGGAAGAATTCTGGAGATACTAAAAAGTATGAGATAGATTATATAATGGTAAGACAGAGATTTAGGAACCAGGTTTTAAATTGCAAGACATTTCCAGGGGCAGATGTGGATTCTGACCACAATCTATTGGTTATGAACTGCAGATTGAAACTGAAGAAACTGCAAAAAGGTGGGAATTTAAGGAGATGGGACCTGGCTAAACTGAAAGAACCAGAGGTTGTAGAGAGTTTCAGGGAGAGCATAAGGGAACAATTGACAGGAATGGGGGAAGGAAATACAGTAGAAGAAGAATGGGTAGCTCTGAGGGATGAAGTAGTGAAGGCACCAGACGATCAAGTAAGTAAAAAGACGAGGGCTAATAGAAATCATTGGGTAACAGAAGAAATATTGAATTTAATTGATGAAAGGAGAAAATATAGAAATGCAGTAAATGAAGCAGGCAAAAAGGAATACAAACGTCTCAAAAATGAGATCGACAGGAAGTGCAAAATGGCTAAGCATGGATGGCTAGAGGGCAAATGTAAGGATGTAGAGGCTTGTCTCACTAGGGGTAAGATAGATACTGCCTACAGGAAAATTAAAGAGATCTTTGGAGAGAAGAGAACCACTTGTATGAATATCAAGAGCTCAAATGGCAACCCAGTTCCAAGCAAAGAAGGGAAGGCAGGAAGGTGGAAGGAGTATATAGAGGGTTTATACAAGGGCGATGTACTTCAGGACAATATTATGGAAATGGAAGAGGATGTAGATGAAGACGAAATGGGAGATAAGATACTGCGTGAAGAGTTTGACAGGGCACTGAAAGACCTGAGTCGAAACAAGGCCCCGGTAGTAGACAACATTCCATTAGAACTACTGATGGCCTTGGGAGAGCCAGTCCTGACAAAACTCTACCATCTGGTGAGCAAGATGTATGAGACAGGCGAAATACCCTCAGACTTCAAGAAGAATATAATAATTCCAATTCAAAAGAAAGCAGGTGTTGATAGATGTGAAAATTACCGAACTATCAGTTTAATAAGTCACAGCTGTAAAATACTAACGCGAATTCTTTACAGACGAATGGAAAAACTGGTAGAAGCAGACCTTGGGGAAGATCAGTTTGGATTCCGTAGAAATGTTGGAACACATGAGGCAATACTTATCTTAGAAGAAAGATTAAGAAAAGGCAAACCTACGTTTCTAGCATTTGTAGACTTAGAGAAAGCTTTTGACAATGTTAACTGGAATACTCTCTTCCAAATTCTGAAGGTGGCAGGGGTAAAATACAGGGAGCGAAAGGCTATTTACAATTTGTACAGAAACCAGATGGCAGTTATAAGAGTTGAGGGGCATGAAAGGGAAGCAGTGGTTGGGAAAGGAGTGAGACAGGGTTGTAGCCTCTCCCCGATGTTATTCATTCTGTATATTGAGCAAGCAGTAAAGGAAACAAAAGAAAAATTCGGAGTAGGTATTAAAATTCATGGAGAAGAAGTAAAAACTTTGGGGTTCGCCGATGACATTGTAATTCTGTCAGAGAGAGCAAAGGACTTGGAAGAGCAGTTGAACGGAATGGACAGTGTCTTGAAAGTGTAACGCCGGAAATGCATATACTCCTATTTCCATCTATTGTACTATTTTTTTTTCCTTGTTTTGTTACCTCAAGATATGACATTTCTGTCTCTTTATATATTGTAATTGTTTTACTGTTTGTATATATATATTTATGCACTCATGTCGATGTATAATTGGTTTGTTTCGTAAATATTATTTGTATTTTTACGCTGGGTCTTGCCTAGGGAAAACTGCTATCGAACGATTACGTCGATAGGTCGTGTGACGAATCAAAGTGTGTAGGATCTTTGGTAGTGTTAACTCTGCCGCGTGGAGCGCGGGCAGAACAGTCGGAGTCTGGCGGGAGTAGCGAGTGGAGCAGGTGTTGTGTGACGCTCCCGCGAGTTGCCGCGCTTTCGGGGTTTGGCAGCATGTAATTGCGCTCGACTCGCGATGATAGTTTCTGACATGGTGTCGCGGACGGGAAGCATTAGCTGGCGCACATCAAGAGCCGTTTCGCCTGGTGACCGTGTCGAGAAGAAGGCGCGCCAACATCCAGCTTCTGCAACAGCGACGGCCGACAATGAGTGACTGTCGCCACCTCCTCGATCGACGGCTTCAAACCTTCAATCAACCAACAAGGAAGACTAAAAGCACGTAAAGTTTCAGAACTGTATGGCAGACCTCAGCTTTTCAAATTGTTCCATGTGCCTCGCAAAATTACAGCAACTTAGCATGAACCTTTGTTGCTCATTGTCCCAATTGCATTGCCAAGCAGGGTCCCTTCCTTTTCCGAAATGAACCCGAGTGTCGTTGAAATTCAAACGCCAGCATTAAAATAATATAATTAGATTTCACTGCTTTAATTTCAAAGTTCAGCTGGCTACAATATTTAGGTTACACGAGCACGAATTAAGAGTGCGAGTTTTGTTAGCATATTTTAGCTTACCTGTGACTGCAGCTCAGCTTGGTACGTGCTAAATTTTACTATTGTTAATAGTTCAGAATCAGTTAATTCAAGTTCAAAGTTAAATCTCTTGTTTCTAAATTGCGTAGAGTCAAGTTGTTTTTGAAATGATTGTTGAGGTAGTCCAAGACTAACCGTATTGTACTGGATTCCGATGTGCTTAAGAAAGAAAGCTTCTTATTAATTTCAGTCACTAAATTAACTTTCAGTTTTCTGGTTTTATTAATTCTTTTGCTAAATTAAGTCAGAGTGTAGCGAAATTTATTACTTCTGACAAACTTTCAGTTTTCACACTACACGTGTCAACCTTCAGTTGCCACGCTTCTAGTGTTAATTGTATGTGTAATAACCTTTCTTTTTCAGTTACTATAGTAATTGTCCTTAGGACTGGCGACCATGATTTCCCCCAAATCTCAAATATCTAATTACCGCTAGTTAATTGTTAACGTAACGGCCGCACATTTACTTTCTTTATTATCTTTACCCCTTTTCAAAATTAATTTCCACCAGTTTCATTTGCATTTTTCCTTTCATTTAGATGTAACCCTTTCCTCCCTCTTTACCGACAGATTAACTTCGGTGACGATTGCTTTTCCCAAATTTCCATTAGGTACACGCGGTTTAAATTTTCACTGTCATTAAGGTCGATAAGTGAGGGGGAGGTTACACGTGGCGACCGTGACAGGACAATCTTCAAATTTGAGGTTGTTCTGGACACGAATTTTGCATTGTGCAAATCTCGTAACAAAGTACTGGTTACGAAATGGTCGATACGTCAGCGAGAATATTAGTGTGAGGAATCCTAATTAGAGTTGAGATTTGGCAGTTATATTGAAAATTATTAAAATGAGTGAAGGCAACAATTGCCAAAATTTGGTAGACTTGGATACGGAACAATCGGTCGAACAGTGGGAAACGCGCACCGCGGTACCCATTGTTCAGGGGCAGGCGGCTAGCATGAAAGACGCGACCGCCGAAACGCAACAAGGAGCAGAAATGGAATTCCACACTTTAGAAAATGTTTCGGAGTCGGAAGTGAAAACCAAATGCGAATCCCTTGATGACGAATACGGGGGGACAATTAAAGAGGAAGCCGCTACGGAAGTAAAACCGGTAGTTTCCGGGAATTTAACTGATTTATTGAACGTTTTGATTAACGAAATCAAGAGTCAATCGGTCAAACAAGAAGCTCAGTCTGAAAAATTTGAACGGATGCTAGACAATCAGAACAAAGCTATTAACGTTGTTAACAACAATGTTGGAGTTGTTAACACAAAAGTTGATAAAATCAAAGAAGATATTGTTGTAATTAATACCGAAATCGGTAATCTTAAACAGGAAATGATAGGCGTTCAGGCGGAAATTGCGAGCATAAATACTCGTTTTAATTCTGAAATTAGCAGAATCGAGAAAAGTGTAGGAGACGCAGTTGCTCCGATCATCGAGAAAAAGGTGACGGAACAAATTCAATTAGTGAAAAAAGAGGATCAAAAGAAGGTGGAAACTTTAAAGGCTTTAGTATCCGAAGTAGATACCAAAGTGACGAAGCAGGCTAATACCTGCGAAGAGAAAAAGAGGGAAGTGGAAACGCTTGCGACAACCACTTGCCAAGTGATTACGAGGGTGTCGGAATTAGAAAGCAAACTTGACGAAAAACAGAGCTATGTGCCAATCTGTGCACATAGTTCGGAGTTGTTGACGAAAGAGGAGCGGTTCGACCCCTTGAAAAAAGGCGGTATACACCCGACGGATTTCATTAAAAATTGTGAAAGAGTTTTACCCAGAGCATGGAAAAAAAAAAAAAAAAAAAAAATATGGTGAAAACCCGATATGATGAAAAGAGTCCAGAAGGAGAGAAATTAAGGAAGTATTACAAGATATACGATCATATCTTGTACATACGTAAGGGTGAAGATAGTAATATTTGGCGGGTATGCTGGCCCACCAAATACGTCACGGAAATAATAGACTACTACCATTTGGCGTATGGTCACTGTGGACCAAAGAAATGTACGGAAAAGCTGAGTGAAGTAGTGCATTTCAACAACATGTTAAAACGAGTTACTGACAGAGTGAAAACTTGCGATTTATGTCAGAAGGTGAAGGTTACCAACTGTACGAGTCGTGGTCCTATGCAAAGTATAAGGCCTAACGACACCTTTGAGTTACTGTGCGTGGACTTGTACGGACCTTTGCCCAAGTCATCAGGAAACTTTGCTTACATTTTAGTAGTGCTAGAAGCTTTTTCCAAGTTCATCAAACTATACCCGATTAGGAAAGCTACAGCCAAAGCGGTCTACAGCAAGCTTGTGAACGATTATTTTGTTCATATTGGTAAGCCCAAGGCGATTCTATCAGACAATGGGGCACAATTTACTTCTAAGTTGTGGAATGAAGGCTTGGAAAGTAATGGGGTCGAGGTGATCCATATTTCAGCTTATTGTCCGGCTGGGAATCCCGCTGAGAGGTATATGCGCGAGCTAGGCCGACTGTGCCGTACCTATTGCCATCACAACCATAGGGCATGGGGCAAATATGTAGCAGTATTTGAGAGAATTATGAACACCTTGAGACATGAATCGACGGGATTTTCTCCAGAGGAAATCCTGTTGGATGACAGAAGTAAAAGTTTAGTGGAAGAGATAATCAAATTCCCTCCACGGATTGACATTAGTATTGGTGTGAAAAAAGATCGTTTGCGAGAAGTAATGAAGCTTAAAGCCGATGCTCGCATACGTCGTCATGACGCTAAAGCGCGTTTTGCTAAGTTTGCGATCGGAGACTTAGTACTTGTAAAAGCTCATGAGAAATCGAGCGAGATAGACAATGAAATCTCTAAATTTAAGTTTGTTTATAATGGACCATATAAAGTCATTGGTATACCTCACACAAATGCTTATTGCTTAGAGTATCCAAGCTCTGGAAAGCTATTAGGTACACGAAATATAGTAGATTTGAAATTGTACCAACCTAGGATCGATTAATACCACACAATGGGTAATTTGTACAATATGTAAATATAGAGTGTAAGATTTAAGGTTTACTAGATTGCCATGCTTTTGACTGACCAAGAGGACATTAAAGAAGTTGTAATTAATAAGTAATTAATTTTGACTAAATGATTTAAGAGAGAGTGATTATTTATCAATTGAAAAATCCAAGCTGCTAATTTAAGTTTTCAGCTGAGTCACAGTAGATTAAGCAACGTAAATATGATTTTGTAACTAGCTGTAAGATTTCATGAATATGTGTTTTACTAGTCATTGCCGATGTACTTAGACGCTGTTTTAAGTTTCAGGCTAGTACATGCGTGTGATGATGGACAGTGTTGAGTTATCCACTGTGATAGTATTAAGGGACTCCTTGAGATTACTCGGGAGTGAATTTTTCCCAAAGAATTCAGTGAAACGGACGTTCTGGAAACGCCGTCACAAGGGCGAGTGAGATCAAGGGTGCCGCACACGTGGGCGCAACAATACTGGCGAGGCGAGCCGCTGTCGGCTCTTGTGCCGCTGCTGGCTCTTGTGCCGCTGTCGGCATTCTTTGTACTTGCGAGTACGAAAGGCGGAATAGTTTTTCTTCCCGGACAGCTGATGTGAAAGAATTCTGCTGTCAATATTTATGTTTTTTTCGATCTACTGAATATTATTTTCTTGTTTAGCGTTAAGTGGAATCTCATGACGAGATATTAATTATGAAAAGGTTATGTAAAAATGTGTATTCTATGTAATTAATTATTAATTTGCGTATTTTGATCTACCTGTTTTTATGACCATGTACTCTTATTAATTTTGCAAATAGTATTCCATTTCTCATAGTGTTACGAATTTTAATGATTTTGGAATAGCTAAACCATTTTCTATATCTTCTATGAATTTTAATATGTTGTCAACCTGTTTTATTTTGTGCAAGATGACAGAGTGGAATAAGGTTAGGAGTGTCCCCACTCAATTATTATGGTCTAAAAATTGATTTATGATTAATTAGACGAATGCTAAATTTTGTCGATGTTTTGAGCATATGCATTTCCGCTGTTTCTTTTTTGGGACATTTTCTGAGTCTGTTTACGTTACACGAACATCCTCAGACAATGTGGGGCACGTGTAACGCCGGAAATGCATATACTCCTATTTCCATCTATTGTACTATTTTTTTTTTTCCTTGTTTTGTTACCTCAAGATATGACATTTCTGTCTCTTTATATATTGTAATTGTTTTACTGTTTGTATATATATATTTATGCACTCATGTCGATGTATAATTGGTTTGTTTCGTAAATATTATTTGTATTTTTACGCTGGGTCTTGCCTAGGGAAAACTGCTATCGAACGATTACGTCGATAGGTCGTGTGACGAATCAAAGTGTGTAGGATCTTTGGTAGTGTTAACTCTGCCGCGTGGAGCGCGGGCAGAACAGTCGGAGTCTGGCGGGAGTAGCGAGTGGAGCAGGTGTTGTGTGACGCTCCCGCGAGTTGCCGCGCTTTCGGGGTTTGGCAGCATGTAATTGCGCTCGACTCGCGATGATAGTTTCTGACATGGTGTCGTGGACGGGAAGCATTAGCTGGCGCACATCAAGAGCCGTTTCGCCTGGTGACCGTGTCGAGAAGAAGGCGCGCCAACATCCAGCTTCTGCAACAGCGACGGCCGACAATGAGTGACTGTCGCCACCTCCTCGATCGACGGCTTCAAACCTTCAATCAACCAACAAGGAAGACTAAAAGCACGTAAAGTTTCAGAACTGTATGGCAGACCTCAGCTTTTCAAATTGTTCCATGTGCCTCGCAAAATTACAGCAACTTAGCATGAACCTTTGTTGCTCATTGTCCCAATTGCATTGCCAAGCAGGATCCCTTCCTTTTCCGAAATGAACCCGAGTGTCGTTGAAATTCAAACGCCAGCATTAAAATAATATAATTAGATTTCACTGCTTTAATTTCAAAGTTCAGCTGGCTACAATATTTAGGTTACACGAGCACGAATTAAGAGTGCGAGTTTTGTTAGCATATTTTAGCTTACCTGTGACTGCAGCTCAGCTTGGTACGTGCTAAATTTTACTATTGTTAATAGTTCAGAATCAGTTAATTCAAGTTCAAAGTTAAATCTCTTGTTTCTAAATTGCGTAGAGTCAAGTTGTTTTTGAAATGATTGTTGAGGTAGTCCAAGACTAACCGTATTGTACTGGATTCCGATGTGCTTAAGAAAGAAAGCTTCTTATTAATTTCAGTCACTAAATTAACTTTCAGTTTTCTGGTTTTATTAATTCTTTTGCTAAATTAAGTCAGAGTGTAGCGAAATTTATTACTTCTGACAAACTTTCAGTTTTCACACTACACGTGTCAACCTTCAGTTGCCATGCTTCTAGTGTTAATTGTATGTGTAATAACCTTTCTTTTTCAGTTACTATAGTAATTGTCCTTAGGACTGGCGACCGTGATTTCCCCCAAATCTCAAATATCTAATTACCGCTAGTTAATTGTTAACGTAACGGCCGCACATTTACTTTCTTTATTATCTTTACCCCTTTTCAAAATTAATTTCCACCAGTTTCATTTGCATTTTTCCTTTCATTTAGATGTAACCCTTTCCTCCCTCTTTACCGACAGATTAACTTCGGTGACGATTGCTTTTCCCAAATTTCCATTAGGTACACGCGGTTTAAATTTTCACTGTCATTAAGGTCGATAAGTGAGGGGGAGGTTACAAAAGGAGGATATGAGATGAACATCAACAAAAGCAAAACGAGGATAATAGAATGTAGTCAAATTAAATGGGGTGATCCTGAGGGAATTAGATTAGGAAATGAGACACTTAAAGTAGTAAAGGAGTTTTGCTATTTAGGGAGTAAAATAACTGATGATGGTCGAAGTAGAGAGGATATAAAATGTAGACTGGCAATGGCAAGGAAATCGGCTCTGAAGAAGAGAAATCTGTTAACATCGAGTATAGATTTAAGTGTCAGGAAGTCGTTTCTGAAAGTATTTGTATGGAGTGTAGCCATGTGTGGAAGTGAAACATGGACGATAAATAGTTTGGACAAGAAGAGAATAGAAGCTTTCAAATGTGGTGCTACAGAAGAATGCTGAAGATAAGGTGGGTAGATCACGTAACTAATGAGGAGGTATTGAATAGGATTGAGGAGAAGAGAAGTTTGTGGCACAACTTGACTAGAAGAAGGGATCGGTTGGTAGGACATGTTTTGAGGCATCAAGGGATCACAAATTTAGCATTGGAGGGCAGCGCAGAGGGTAAAAATCGTAGAGGGAGACCAAGAGATGAATACACTAAGCAGATTCAGAAGGATGTTTGTTGCAGTAAGTACTGGGAGATGAAGAAGCCTGCACAGCATAGAGTAGCATGGAGAGCTGCATCAAACCAGTCTCAGGACTGAAGACCACAACAACAACAACATGGGAGAATTGGCAGACGTAGTGGGGCAACAAGGAGGCCAATGCGTTTTGATAGTGCAGGTTGCCTTCATCACTCAGGGGCAAACCTATTGTTTTCCTTTGATTGATAGGCACTTAAACTATTGTTCTCCTTTGATTAACAGGTCCTTAACCTTTTGTTCTGTTAAGTGGTATTCCAGGTCACCGCACTTAACCTATTGTTCCCCCATCCCTTCACACTCCCCTCCCCCTCATGAAACCCCCAACCACTCACTGCTACAGGTATGCTCTCAGGTCTGAGTTAACCTATTGTTCTGTTAAGTGCTTTTCCATTCCCTCCCATTTCCTTTTGATTGACAGGCACTTTACCTATTGTCCACAGGCTGCTCACAGTGACCCAATTCTGCAGAATCTCCTCCTCTGCTGTCACGTCCTCGCCAATCACGTGAGGTATGGAACACACCCCTACCACCTCGACACAGAACTCCGAGCCGCGCTCACACCGATTCCATATCCGAAACAGCTCCGAGCAGCACATGTGTTTACCGTTGCTGACACTATACCTATGGATACTGACATCACAGACCTCACTATAGGAATCTGTTCCAGAATAGCACAGGCTGCTTTCTCCCTAGTGATCCTAACAGAACATATGACATGCGTCCAGTCATGCGTACCTGCCCGAGCGAAACATCCACTTGGCGACTCACCATCTAAAAGGTTCTCAATGTTATTCTGACGTCACATAGCTATGTCAAATGAGAACCGAGTCGACCTCTCGGAAATAGTTAACGCTCGCTTTCTTGATGTCTCAGCTTTCATGCACGGAAATTCTTGTCCTAACAGAACCTGTTTACGAAAATAGCGCGGAATAACCTGAATGCTTTCTTCCTCGGCGTCCCAACGTGGCACCCTGTCCATCACGTGTTACCCTTCCTGCTTTCAACATACACAAACGTTCTCACCACTAAAAGCCTGTGCATGCTCGCGAAAACACCATCAATCATAAAAGCATTCTTGTTGTTTGGAAAGAGAGCACTCTCTAAGCACACATGGGGTGCGATTCTGAACAATTACACAACCAGAATTCGAAGAACTGTCATACAGAAGAGACGAAAATGGCTGGAATTTTCGGTATCCTAAAGCTACAGGTATGGAGATGTCCTATCACAGTGGCGGGTGAGTGACGGCATACCCGCCAAAGATGGATGGTCTGCTTCATCCTGCCTTTGAACACTCGCTTTCTCAGAACTTTCGATACATACCTTGCCCCCCCCCCCCCATCTTGTTCTAATCAGTGTGTACATGCTCCTACATCCTGGCACAAAAGATGTCTTGTGAATGAATAGAGCATTATGATTGTCTTTTGTACAGATCACCATATTGCACCAGCACTTAAACTCTGCAATGTGCCCTACATATAGTCAAATATGGAAAGACTGTTACTCAATTCCATTGCTCTCCAACTGAGGACAGGAGCTTGAATATTAGAACGTGAAATCAATCTCCAACCCAGCAATATATCACCATGTACCGAATCGAAGTAGTAAACATACAAAATCGCCCCTTTTACATCATTCATATATATACCAGAAAGACAGACAGCATCATATATGCTTCTCGCAGCACCAGCACTAGATATCCAGCTGTGAGGTTGGTGGTCATCCACCCCCGGCGGGTGACCAGAGTGCCCTCAGTGGGCGGAAGTCACTCTCAGAACTGTTCTACAAATTCAGGCTTGTTCCCCCTGGCACAAACACATTACTGTTTCTGGTCTGGACATGCTTCCCTGCTTGCTTGCTTTTCTACACCCATCTGTATCTAGTTTGGAGACGCACCACAATGCACAAATTCCCACCGAATGGACGAAACACAGTCCTATTGCACTAACTCAGGTCGTTCTGTTTCTACATGGGTTGCAGAAGGTTCCGGATATGGCTTTTTCCGGCTTATGCTCAGTTCTGACTTAAATTGGAACGATCACATGTGCAAAGCTGCAGAAATGAGAGCAGTTGCAGGATGCGTAAGGACTGACTAAAGCCATGTTGGAATTTTACTGTAGCAGATAGGGTCGAGAAAGGTGACATGTTTCAAGATATGCGAGTGCCAGAAATATGATATGGCATCGAGACAGAATGCATTACAAATACTGGAGAAATATCTAGTGGCATTGGTGCGAGGGGGGTTGCAAATACCTGTTTCATACCACGCTCCTTAGCCGAATCACTTTCAAAATTCGATAATTTTATTATGAGGCTGCATCATGGGCTATGTGTAACCACACTGCTGGTGTGATAATACACACTCCTATGGTCACTGTCTCGGTATTTGTCCAGAACAACCAATTCATTCAGAGGTAATGCCATACCTCGATTTATAAAGCCAGTATAGCTTTTAACATGGATACTTGTGTGCACCTGTAGAACGAAGACCGCTTGTGACAGTAACATACAGTAGTTGTTGCCATCTGGTTTTTTAACATCTGGTCGAATACGTCTCTCTTTCTAAGACACAGTGGTAGCACTCGCAAGAAAAATGTATGAGACATGTCCACCCATCGCTGATGTTTTCTCAGTATTATTTTGTATCGTCTGGAATCATTTATTGGTCAAGTACTCTACTTATTAGTAGTAGGGGATGTGTGATAGGTTCACCTTGAGCACCAGGCTTATAAAGTATGTGTTTGTGTTCCCACATGTGCAAAGGAGATGACTGTGGAATACTGTGATAGCAGAGGGAAGAGTATCTAAAGTGATAACGATGATACGGATATTTCTGTTTCCAGAGCCACTGCCCTCAGCAGGTTGTATTTCTGATACTCTGCTCATTGTCGAATGTCATTCAATTGAGACCACAATCCTAACTTTTAGTAGTAAGTACAGGCATAAAATATATATGAGGATCGTTTCTTAGGATGATCATTCTGCCTATGAGTGCTGCGTAGGTGACCTGTGTGCGAATGATTCACGTTTCCCGTCAACGGTAGGAGCTGTCAGGCTGGGGAGGGCTGTTGGAGTGTAGGAATGTAGATGAATTAACTGTGTTGTCCTCTAGACGACCGAATAGCGGACTAATACTTAGTACCTGTTGGATAGCTTTCGTGATCGCATGGAAATCTGAGATGACTGAATATGGAGGTGCGTTTGCACTGGACTGTTATTCCCTCCCATGTAAATTGTTCAGTTGACTGCTTCTGCACATTTCGCGCCTTTATTTAGTTGAGAGAAGATCGATTGTGGTGTGTGTATCTAGCATGTGGAAGACACGTTTGTCGGTTCTCTAGACATGAGAAACAACTTAGTTCACCTTGTAAATTATAGGGACGATTTGGAATCTGGTACATCACCGACATCGGTATTCGCGAGTGGAAATATCAGTTTTCTCTATTTGTTTTTCGTGTTTCCGAGTAAATGTCTTTGCACATGGTACAAGATTCTAGTTAGTTAGTGGTTTAAGCATGGCCCACCTAGCTAAAGTTTCGGGTTTCAAGAGAAATAATTTCCAGTCTATATCAGGGAATTATGTTGTGTGAGCGATCAGTAGGATACTGCTGTGTGTGAAACATGTAAAAAAATATTTTTTTTCTTGTAACCCCAGAATCAGGAGATGGGGGTAGAAAAGCAAGCAAGCAGGGAAGCATGTCCAGACCAGAAACAGTAACGCATTTGTGCCAGGGGAGGTGGCCCCAATTTGTAGAACAGTTCTGAGAGTGACTTCCGTCTGCTGAGGGCACTCTGATCACCTGCCAGGGGGATATCTAGTGCTGGTGCTGCGAGGAATGTATATGATGCTGTCTGTCTTCATGGTATATGTACAGATGATGTAAAACGGGCGATCTTGTATGTTTACTACTTCGATACCGTACATGGTGATATATTGCTGGGTTTAAGATTGGTTTCACGCTCTACTATTCAAGCTCCTGTGCTCAGTGGGAGAGCATTGGAATTGAGTAAGAATCTTTCCGTATTTGACTATATGTAGGGCACATTGCAGAGTTTAAGTGCTGGTGCAATATGGTGATCTGTACAAAAGACAATCATAATGCTCTATTCATTCACAAGACATCTTTTGTGCCAGGATGTAGGAGCATGTACACACTGATTAGAACAAGATGGGGGGGGGGGGGGGGGGGCAAGGTATGTATCGAAAGTTCTGAGAAAGCGAGTGTTCAAAGGCAGGATGAAGCAGACCATCCATCTCTGGCGGGTATGCCGTCACTCACCCGCCACTGTGGCATTAGGACATCTCCATACCTGTAGCTTTAGGATACCGAAAATTCCAGCCATTTTCATCTCTTCTGTATGACAGTTCTTCGAATTCTGGTTGTGTAATTGTTCAGAATCGCACCCCATGTGTGCTTAGAGAGTGCTCTCTTTCCAAACAACAAGAATGCTTTTATGATTAATGGTGTTTTCGCGAGCATGCACAGGCTTTTAGTGGTGAGAACGTTTGTGTATGTTGAAAGCAGGAAGGGTAACACGTCATGGACAGGGTGCCACATTGGGACGCCGAGGAAGAAAGCATTCGGGGTTATTCCGCGCTATTTTCGTAAACAGGTTCTGTTAGGACAAGAATTTCCGTGCATGCAAGCTGAGACATCAAGAAAGCGAGCGTTAACTATTTCCGAGAGGTCGACTCGGTTCTCATTTGACATAGCTATGTGATGTCAGAATAACATTGAGAACCTTTTAGATGGTGAGTCGCCAAGTGGATGTTTCGCTCGGGCAGGTATGCATGACTGGACGCATGTCATATGTCCTGTTAGGATCACTAGGGAGAAAGCAGCCTGTGATGTCAGTATCCATAGGTATAGTGTCAGCAACGGTAAACACATATGCTGCTCGGAGCTGTTTTGCATATGGAATGGGTGTGAGGGCGCCTTGGAGTTCTGTGTCGAGGTGGTAGGGGTGTGTTCCATACCTCACGTGATTGGCGAGGACGTGACAGCAGAGGAGGAGATTCTGCGGAATCGGGTCACTGTGAGCAGCCTGGTTGCTGCAGCCTTAACCCGCTAGCCTGACCGAGCGCGGTCTATGGACACCAGAGCGATGCTGTGGCGGCTGTGGCCAGGGTGGGGTCAGGGCCAGGGGCAGTGGCGGCGGCAGGCGTAAAGAGGCGAGACGTGTATTTTATTAGCAATCTTTTGTTTGTATTCCATCGATTTCACCGACCAATAGGATGCTGCGAATTAATAAAAACTACCCCATACATATGAAAAATATCGATTTAATTAATCTGCATAAATTTGTTATATCAACATGGTGTTCGGAGTAGATTACTTATGTCCAGCACAGGTTGAGTCCTTCCCCGCCATTCCCTAGGAAGAGGTGGCAGTCGGGTGACTTAGGTTAGTGGACGTAGCTCAAGTGCCCTTTCTTTCCCGCCATTTTCTTAAGTCAGCTGGAGTCTGGAGCCCATGGCGACTACACTGGGTGGCTGTACTGTATCAAATTGTTTAAGTGACGACTGGTGCATGCAAAATAAAAGATTTATGTCCAGCACAGGTCGACTCCTTCCACGCCAATCCCTAGGAAGAGGTAGCAGCCAGACGACTTAGATTAGTAGCCCAAGTGACCTATCTTCCTGCCATTTTCCTAAGTTAGTAGAGGTTTCACTGTCCTGATGGAAATTGAACTTCCTGCCAGGGGGGCATGGCAGGGGAACGTAGCACTTATCCACCAGAGAGGTTAACTGATTGATCAATTTAATTAAGTAGTGAATAAAATTTATAAGAGTGAGAGGGGACCTATTCCAGTAACTCAGACCTGAAAGAGTACCTGTAGCAGAGAGGGGGGAGGGGGTTGGGGGAGGGAGAGGGGGTGTGGGGGACAATAGTTTAAGTGCCTGTCAATCAAAAGGAAATGGGGGTGACATGGAAAAGCACTTAACAGAATAATAAGTTAACTCAGACTTGAAAGTGTACCTGTAGCATCAAGGGGTAGGGGGTTTCGTGAGGTGGGAGGGGAGTGGGATGGGGTGGAAAACAATTGGTTAAGTGTGGTGACATGGAAAACCACTTAACAGAACGATAGGTTAAGGACCTGTTAATCAATGGGAAACAGTAGGGTAAGTACCTGTCAATCAAAGGAGGAAATAGGTTTTCCCCCGAGTGCATACCTGCCCCTGATGTAGGCATCCCGCACTAACGAAATGCACTGGCGTTCTTGTTGTCCCACTACTGGCGAATATAGCATTAGGGCTTAACCAATTATTAAAGAAAGGTATCGATTTCATATGTCTGAAGAGTGTCAGAGAGTGTTCATCGACTTAAAGGAGGCACTAACGTCGATTCCATTGTTGGTGCTCTCAGATTTTCGTAAGACGTTTATATTATCATGTGATGTACCAAAACTTGCTCTTAGGTGCGTTTTGAGTCAGGAGGTCGACAGAGAGGAACATTGTATTGCATTTACGTCAAAACAATTTAATGGAGTGGAGAGAAATTATTCTGTGATAGAGAGACAGGTGCACGCTACTTTGAAGTTGTCGCTATGTTTGAAGGAACCATTTAGTATACTGAAAAGACAGGTAATAAAGCTCAGTGAATTTGAATACGAAGTAATCCACAAACTAGGGAAGAAACAAGAAACACAGACCCACTATGCAGGAAAACAGCAGTGGTAGAAGCCCTAGGTCAAAGACTTGCTGAACAGCAAGCAGCAAAGAACGCTGATGGCAAGTGTTAGCAGTATAGGAAGCAGCAGTGGTTTAGTGTGTATCATGGATTATTGTATAAGGAGACATTAGGACCATGAATAGTTGTACCAGGTAAGCTGAGGGAATAAATACTAAGAGATATGCACGATCTCGTTCTATCTGGACATGTAGGGTGCAGAGCAACGTATCGGAGTGTAGTGTAGAAGCACAATGGAGAGCACGGAAAAATGAGGTCAATTAGTACGTCAGGAATTGTGCACAGTATTCGAATTTCTACTGGAAACAGATACTATTACAGGGGTTGCCAGAAACGAAGGAAACTTTGAGTGTTATTGGGATGGATGTGTTAGGACTGTTCAACCGAACGCCAGCAGGAAATCTTTTGTGTTAACCATCACAGATCATTTTTCTCGTTATATCGAGACGATGCATCTGCCAGATCAGCACGCAGTCACAGTTGTGCAAGAGTTGATGAGTAGACGGGTACTGAAATTTGGAGTGCCAAAAGCAATAATAACAAACTTCATATCAAACTTGGTAAAGGAATTTTGTCAAATGTTGAAGGTGAAGAAAGTAAGAGCTTTTTCACCTCATTCTCAATCCAATGGAAGGACGGAGTGAGTTCACTAGATGATTTGAAGGACACTTAGTTACTACATGAACTCCATAGAAAAGATACAAATTCTTCCTCAGTGTTAGAGAAAGAGTAAAAAAACCTGTATAAATTACAAAATATTACAAACTTAAAAGTGACACAAAATTTTTTTCTGTTCTGACGACACATTAGTACGTCTAGCTTAATGTTCTAGATTATCTGGCTCTTTAGCGGTAGAAGTTTCATAGATAAGTGATTGTGGAAATGTTAAAGTTCTATCTATGTTCATTGCTCACAATTTTAATGACCGTTCTTGTATTCCTTGTTACCAAGATCTTTTCTATCAACACCTACATTCAACACCATACCCACACCTTTATTCTTCATGCAAGGATGACAGGTTCAAAATATTTCAACACCATGGACAGCCTCTCTTCCAAGTGTTTCTGTCTACATGTGCGTTTGAACTTACGCCCAATCATTATTTTTCGGGAACACCAATCGTTTTAAACCAAACTTTAAAACAAACTCAATTAGTTCGCTTCCCAACACAATACAACATTTGAAAATTGCCTACAAACAACCACATTCACACCTTTAACACTGTAAGCATACAGAACATGCTGCACTTTTCCCAGAACGTCCTTTTGAAACATTCTACTCCATAACCCTGCAATGGTGCCAATGGTCCTCTTATAATTCCTTACTGCAAAACGTAAGAATATTTACGATCTCGCACAAACTTTTGAATTGGCTAAATAGTAGGTACATACTTCCATAATTAATAATCTTCTGAGGTTTTGCAACATACAAATTATAGTACACAATTCTGAAACTACGTGGATTGTTATTACTCTTATTCACAAATGAATGGTTTTGAGTCTTGAACACTGCACAGAAATGTACATACCTTTAATATTCCCCAGATATGTTCAGTTAATATGGTTGTTTTTACGTGCAATGTTTTAGTTATTAAAAATGGCTCTCAACAAAGGATGAAACTTACTTACAACTTTTTCTCTTTTTTCACTCTTTTTGTGTCTCTTAACTAAAAGTAAATCCCCTACCTATACTATGCCGGTGTACTTTACTCCCATCTATTTCTCGTTCTCTCAGCCTTTCTCATTAGCAAATTATTCACATCATTACCCAGTAACTCCTGTGCACCAACATCCCACTTCATCATTTGACGAACTTCAGGAGTGATGCTCCTTCTATTTGCTCTCGTACTACTTCTACTGGTGAAACCTCTGTAACTGAATGTGACAGCTCATTTAATACCTTTTCAAATTCTATCACCATGTCTGTCCACTTAGACTATATATCTGCACAAGTCCGACAAAGCCTGCCCAGTTCACCCATGACCTGTTCTACTACATTAGTTTGAGGATGAAATTTAGAAACTAAGGTATGGCTCACACCTTCCCATACCAAAAATTCTTTAAACTGAGTGGGTATCCGAAAGCAAATTTTTCAGTTTACCCACATGTTTTAAATCTACATCTACATCTTCATGGATACTGAGCAAATCACACTTAAGTGCCTGCAGAGGGTTCATCAAACCACTTTCACAATAATTCTCTATTATTCCACTCTCAAACAGTGTGCAGAAAAACCGAACACTTATATCTTTACTTGCGAGCTCTGATTTCCCATTTTTCAGTATGATGATAGTTTCTTCCTACAGATGTCGGCATTAACAAAATATCTTCGCATTCGGAGGACAAAGTTGGTGATTGAAATTTTGTAAGAGCTCGACGCAACGAGAAACGCCTTCGTTTTAATTATGTCCACCCCATCCTGTATTATGTATGTGATGCTCTCCCCCCTATTTCTTGATAATACTTGATAATAATCTTTGGTTCGCCTTCCTCACAACATTTTTTATATGTTCTTTCCAATTTAAGTTGTTCATGACTGGAATTCCTAGATATATTGTTGAATTTACGACCTTTAGATTTGATTGATTTGAAGTGTAACCGAAGTTTAACGGATTTCTTTTAGCACTCATGTGGATGACCTCACACTTTTCATTATTATTTAGGGTCGACTACCAATTTTCGCACCATACAAATATCTTTTCTACATCGTTTTACAATTTATTTCGATCTTCTGATGACTCTGCTAGATGATAAATGACAGTATCGTTTGCCAGCAGCCTAAGATGGCTACTCAGATTGTCTCCTAAATCATTTATATAGATAAAAAACAGGAGAGGTCTTAAACACTACCTTGGGGAACGCCAGAAATCACTTCTGTTTTACTCGACGGCTTTCCGTCAATTACTATGAGCTGTAACCACTCTGACAGGAAAACACAAATCCAACCACACAACTGAGACGCTATTCCATAAGCACGCAATTTGATTACGAGCCCCTTGTGTGGTACATTGTTAAAAACCCTCTGGACATCCTTTGTCAATAGCACTCAACAGTTCGCGTCCACGTTTTCTAAATCCTTGTGACTGTGTGTCAATAGACCGTTCTATTCGGTGTAATTCATAATGTTCGGACACAATATATGTCCCAAAATCCTGCTGCACATCGACGTTAGTGATTTGGCCCTATAATTTAGTGGATTACTTCTATTGTCTTTCTTGAATATAAGGGTGACCTGAGCAAGTTTCCAGTCTTTGGGTACAGATCTTTCTTCGAGCGATCAGTTGTAAATAATTGCTAAGTTTGGAGCTATTGCATCAGTACACACTGAAAGGAACCTAATTAGTATACAATCTGGACTGGAAGACTTGCTTTTATTAAGTGATTTAAGTTGCTTCACTACTCCGAGATTGTTTACTTCTAAGTTTCTCATGTTGGCAGCTGTTCTTGATTCGAATTCTGGAATATTTACGTCGTCTTCTTTTGTGAAGGGATTTCGGAAGGCTGCGTTTAGTAACTGCACTTCAGCAGCACTGTCATCGATAGTATTTCCATTGCTATCGCGAAGAGAAAGCTTCGATTGTGTCTTGGCGGTAGTATCTCTTTGTCATCAGACTATCTTTGCATTTTCTGCTGGGTTTCGAGACAAATTATCGTTGTAGAAACTATTATATGCTTCACGCATTGAAGACCGCGTTAAATTTCTAGCTCCTGTGAAAGATCTTCAGTCTTAGAGAGTTTGGGTTCACTTAAATTTGTTCTGCTTTTTTCCTTGTTTTCACAACAGTGTCCTGGCTCGTTTTGTGTACGAAGGGGGACAGGGGAATCAGCTCCGTCGTTTGTTAATTTACTTGGCATAAATCTCTAAACTGCTGTTGATACAATTTCTTTGAATTCAGGTCACATCTGGTCCACATTTAATTGTTAATGTGGAAGCAGTGGAGACTGTCTCTCAGGAAGTCGTCAGGCGAATTTTTATCTGCCTTTTTTGAGAAGGTATATCTCCCGTATATTT
This sequence comes from Schistocerca americana, assembly GCF_021461395.2. Lineage (NCBI taxonomy): Eukaryota > Metazoa > Arthropoda > Insecta > Orthoptera > Acrididae > Schistocerca > Schistocerca americana. The sequence continues at coordinate 892,131,034 of NC_060119.1, read as the reverse complement.
TTAGAGAATTTGGGGGTCACGGTATTCAGTTTCGTTACGACAACCCTGTGTTCATTAATTTCTGTATCTGTTTTGATGCTCAGGATTATTTGTTGCTAAGAGGTAAAGTGTGTTTTCACAACAGTTTACTATTTGAGTGGGTTCATTAACTAATTGCTCGAAATAATTTTCAGAGAATGCTTCTAACACAATTACGATGATGTTTCATTCGTACCTCAAGTATTAAAAACGTATTTTCACCAACATAGCGAGGGAAATTGAAGTCAACACAAACTGTAATCGTATGAGTCGGGTACGTTTTTGAAATCAGGCTCAAGTTTTTCTTGAACCTTTCAGCAATTGTATCATCTGAGTTGGAAGGTCCGTAAAAGTATCAGGTTATTATTTTATTCTGGTTGCCAGGAATGACCTCTACGCATACTGACTACAGGAACTATCGACTTAAATTTCGCTACGATATAAATTACTGCTAACAGCAACAGAAACGCCACTGCCAACTGTGTTTAGTCTATCCTTCCTGAACACCGTTAAGTCCCTCGCAAAAATTTCGGCTGAACTCATTTTCGCCTTTAGCCAGCTTTCATTGCCTATAACCATTTGAGAATCAGTGCTTCCTGTTAGCTCTTGGAGCTATGGTACTTTCCCAGCACAGCTACAACATTTTACAACTGTTAGGCCTATATCGATGGTTCCTAGATCTACATTCTTCCTGCTTTCGACCCACACCCGTTGAGACTGAAGCCCTTTTTGTGTTTCCCCTAGGCACACTAACCTAAAAAGCAGCTCAGTCCATGCCACACAGTCCTTCCTCCAGTGTAGCCGCCTCCTGCGTGTAATAGTCTCCTGACCTATTTATGACTTTACGATCTCTCAACTTCATTATAACATTAGTTGTTGTCTTCCTTAATGGCTGTAATTTTGTTACTTTGGCCCAGCATTCCAAATATATGCACATTATTCCTCCCTGGCCGCTAGTCAGAGGACCATAGAAGTTCACAGCTGATAAATCCCACAAATTACGTGGAATGATGGGATAGAATGTAGTGTGCACACCAATAGTTTGTACCTAACTTACTGACACATTTCACAGGATCTCAGGATTTTTCTAACTAGAGAGTTCATATTCTCAAAGTAATAAAATATGTTGATGTGTTGGTTGTAAGGCCTGCCACTTATACAAAACACCGTTTTTTTTTCAAAGTTCCCAAAACGGTGTTTTGCATAACTGGCAGATCTTACATCCAACAATTCTAACTGCAAACACGGAAGATATAAGAGCTTCGAATCCACATGATGAATATTTAATCATGCGAAAGATACACATTTTAGGCCAAAATAGGCATATCCTGTATATGCAGACCAAGTAATTAAATTAATGCTGTTTCGTGGGATTAATAATAAGCACCTCTGCGAGTTGTGTTTCCTATGACATAAAAGTCGTTTATACAATTTCCAGCTGTCAGTAGTATTAGTACGAATTTATTATAAGATGGTTGTTGTTGTGGTCTTCAGTCCTGAGACTGGTTTGATGCAGCTCTCCATGCTACTCTATCCTGTGCAAGCTTCTTTATCTCCCAGTACTTACTGCAACCTACATCCTTCTGAATCTGCTTAGTGTACTCATCTCTTGGTCTCCCTCTACGATTTTTACCCTCCACACTGCCGTCCAATACTAAATTGGTGATCCCTTGATACCTCAGAACATGTCCTACCAATCGATCCCTTCTTCTAGTCGCCGGCCGCGGTGGTCTCGCGGTTCTAGGCGCGCAGTCCGGAACCGTGCGACTGCTACGGTCGCAGGTTCGAATCCTGCCTCGGGCATGGATGTGTGTGATGTCCTTAGGTTATTTAGGTTTAAGTAGTTCTACGTTCTAGGGGACTGATGACCACAGCAGTTGAGTCCCATAGTGCTCAGAGCCATTTGAACCATTTGAACTTTCTTCTAGTCAAGTTGTGCCACAAACTCCTCTTCTCCCCTATTCTATTCAGTACCTCCTCATTAGTTATGTGATCTACCCATTTAATCTTCAGCATTCTTCTGTAGCACCACATTTTGAAAGCTTCTATTCTCTTCTTGTTCAAACTATTTATCGTCCACGTTCCACTTCCATACATGGCTACACTCCATAGAAATACTTTCAGAAACGACTTCCTGATACTTAAATCTATAATCGATGTTAAGAAATTTCTCTTCTTCAGAAACGCTTTCCTTGCCACTGCCAGTCTACATTTTATATCCTCTCTACTTCGACCATCATCAGTTATTTTGCTCCCCAAATAGCAAAACTCCTTTATTACTTTAAGTGTCTCATTTCTTAATCTAATTTCCTCAGCATCACCCGACTGAATATGACTACATTCCATTATCCTCGTTTTGCTTTTGTTGATGTTCATCTTATATCCTTTCAAAACACTGTCCATTCCATTTAACTGCTCTTCCGAGTCCTTTGCTGCCTCTGACAGAATTACGATGTCATCGGCGAACCTCACAGTTTTTATTTCTTCTCCGTGGATTTTAATACCCACTCCGAATTTTTCTTTTGTTTCCTTTATTGCTTGCTCAATATGCAGATTGAATAACATCGGGGAGAGGCTACAACCCTGTCTCACTCCTTTCCCAACCACTGCTTCCCTTTTATGTCCCTCGACTCTTATAACCGCCACCTGGTTTCTATACAAATTGGAAATAGCCTTTCGCTTCTTGTATTTTACCCTTGCCACCTTCAGAATTTGAGAGTATTCCAGTCAACATTGTCAAAAGCTTTCTCTAAATCTATAAATGCTAGAAACGTAGGTTTGCCTTTCCTTAATCTATCTTCTAAGATAAGTCATAGGGTCAGTATTGCTTCACGTGTTCCAATATTTCTACGGAATCTAAACTGATCTTCCCCGAGGTCGGCTTCTGCCAGTTTTTCCATTCGTCTGTAAAGAAATACTGTTAGTATTTTGCAGCTGTTACTTATTAAACTGATAGTTCGGTAATTTTCACATCTGTCAACACCCGCTTTCTTTGGGATTGGAATTATTATATTCTTCTTGAAGTCTGAGGGTATTTCGTCTGTCTCATACATCTTGCTCACCAGATGGTAGAGTTCATGCAGTATGATATCTCCCATTTCATCTTCATCTACATCCTCTTCCATTTCCATAATGTTGTCCTCAAGTTCATCGCCCTTGTATAGACCCTCTATATACTCCTTCCACCTTTCTGCTTTCCCTTCTTTGCTGCTGAGAACTGGGTTTTCATCTGAGCTCTTGATATTCATACAAGTGGTTTTCTTTTCTCCAAAGGTCTCTTTAATTTTCCTGTAGGCAGTATCTATCTTACCCCTAGTGAGATAAGCCTATACAGTCTTACATTTGTCCTCTAGTCATCCCTGCTTAGCCATTTTGCACTTCCTGTCGATCTCATTTTTGAGACGTTTGTATTCCTTTTTGCCTGCTTCATTTACTGCATTTTTATATTTTCTCGTTTCATCAGTTAAATTCAATATTTCTTCTGTTACCCAAGGATTTCTACTAGCCCTCGTCTTTTTATCTACTTGATCCTCTGCTGCAACCACTACTTCATCCCTCAAAGCTACCCATTCTTCTTCTTCTTCTGTATTTCTATCCCCCATTCCTGTCAATTGTTCCCTTATGCTCTCCCTGGAACTCTGTACAACCTCTGGTTTAGTCAGATTATCCAGATCCCATCTCCTTAAATTCCCACCTTTTGGTGTTTCTTCAGTTTTAATCTACAGCTCATAACCGATAGATTGTGGTCAGAGTCCACATCTGCCCCTGGAAATGCCTTACAATTTAAAACCTGGTTCCTAAATCTCTGTCTTACCATTATATGATCTATCTGATAACTTTTAGTATCTCCAGGCTTCTTCCAGGTATACAACCTTCTTCCATGATTCTTGAACCAAATGTTAGCTATGATTAAGTTATGCTCTGTGCAAAATTCTATCGGACGGCTTCCTCTTTCATTCCTTACCCCCAATCCATATTCACCTACTATATTTCCTTCCCTCCCTTTTCCTACTCTCGAATTCCTGTCACCCATGACTATTAAATTTTCGTCTCCCTTCACTACCTGAATAATTTCTTTTACCTCATCATATATTTCATCAATTTCTTCATCATCTGCAGAGCTAGTTGGCATATAAACTTGTACTTCTGTAGTGGGCATGGGCTTTGGGGCTATATTGGCCACAATATTGTGTTCACTATGCTGTTTGTAGTAGGTTATCTGCAATCCTATTTTTTTCTTCATTATTAAATTTATTCCTGTATTACCCCTATTTGATTTTTTATTGATAACTCTGTATTCACCTGACCAAAAGTCTTGTTCCTCCTGTCACTGAACTTCACTGATTGCTACTATATCTAACTTTAACCTACCCACTTCCCTTTTTAAATTTTCTAACCTACCTACCCGATTAAGGGATCTGACATTCCACGCTCTGATACATAGAATGCCAGTTTTCTTTCTCCTGATAACAACGTCCTCTTGAGTAGTCCCCACCCGAGATCTGAATGAGGGAATATTTTACCGCTGGAATATTTTACCCAAGAGGACGCCATCATCATTTAATCATACAATAAAGCTGCATGGCTTCGGAAAATATTACGGCTGTAGTTTCCCCTTGCTTTCAGCCGTTCGCAGTACCAGCACAGCAAGGCCGTTTTGGTTAGTGTTACAAACTGATGCCCCTGCAACTACTGAAACGGCTGCTGCCCCTCTTCAGGAACCACACCTTTCTCTGGCCTCTCAATAAATACCCCTCCACTGTGGTTGCACCTACGGTATGGCTATCTGTATCGTTGTGGCACGCAAGCCTCCCCACCAACTGCAAGGTCCACGGTTCATGGGGGGGGGGGGGGGGGGGGTATTAATTTGCAAATTCAAGTGTCTATCTTTTTTTCAGTTTCTACAAAAAAATCTTCATCTTTCTCACGTTTCAGCAAGGTCCGAGCAGGCACATGGTGGGAGGAGTTTATTAGTGATTGGGAGCTCCAATGTTAGGTGGGTGATGGAGCCCCTTAGGGAAATAGCAGAAAGGTCGGGGAAGAAGGCCAGTGTTCACTCTGTCTGCTTTCCGGGGGGGTCTCATCCGAGATGTGGAGGAGGCCCTGTCAGCGGCGATAGAATGCACTGTGTGCACTCGACTGCAAATTGTTGCTCATGTCGGCACCAATGACTCTGGGTTCAGAGGTCATCCTCAGCTCATACAGGCGCTTGGGGTGGAATCTGAGCTAACTATATGTAGTATCGTTCCCAGAACTGATCGCGGTCCTCTGGTTTGGAGCCGAGTGGGAGGCTTAAACCAGAGGCTCAGACGATTCTGCGGAGATCTGGGGTGCAAATTTCTCGACCTCCGCTATTGGGTGGAGAAACATACGGTCCTCTGAATAGGTCAGGCGTACACTACACGCAGGAAGCGGCTACAAGGGTAGCGGACTACGTGTGGAGTGCACATGTGAGTGTTTTAGGTTAGAGAATTCCCTCCCTAGGCCCTACAAGACTGCTCCTGAGATGCGACAAGGTAGCAGTAGGCAAAAAGCAACGGGGAATAACAATATTAATGCGGTAATAGTAAACTGCAGGAGCGTCTATAGAAAGGTCCCAGAACTGCTCTCATTAATAAATGGTCACAATGCCCACATAGTACTAGGGACAGAAAGTTGGCTGAAAGCAGATGTAAACAGTAATGAAATTCTAAACTCAGATTGGACTGTATACTGCAGAGACAGGCTGGACAGTGAAGGGGGAGGCGTGTTTATAGCGATAAAAAGTGCAATAGTATAGAAGGAAATTGACGGAGATCCGAAATGTGAGATAATTTGGGTGAAGGTCACAGTTAAAGCAGGCTCAAACGTGGTAATTGGATATCTCTATAGGCCCCCTGGCTCAGCAGCTGTTGTGGCAGAGCACCTGAAGGAAAATTTGGAAAATATTTCGAGTAGATTTCCGGACCATGTTATGGTTCTGGGTGGAGATTTTAATTTGCCAGATATAGATTGAGAGACTCAAGCGTTTAGAATGGGTGGCAGGGACAAAGAATCCAGTGAAATTTTTTAAGTGCATTATCTGAAAACTACCTTGAGCAGTTAAACAGAGAACTGACTCGTGGCAATAATATATTAGACCTTCTGGTGACAAACAGACCGGAACTATTTGAAATAGTTAATGCAGAACAGGGAATCAGCGATCATAAAGTGGTTACTGCATCGATGATTTCAGCCATAAATAGAAATATTAAAAAAGGTAGGAAGATTTTTCTGTTTAGCAAAAGTGACAGCAGATTTCAGACTTGAAGGCTCAACACAAAAGTTTTGTCTCAAGTACAGATAGCGTTGAGGATCAGTGGACAAAGTTCAAAACCGTCGCACAATATGCATTAGATGAGTATGTGCCAAGCAAGATCGTAAGAGATGGAAAAGAGCCACCGTGGTACAACAACCGAGTTAGAAAACTGCTGCAGAAGCAAAGGGAACTTCACAGCAAACATAAACATAGCCAAAGCCTTGCAGACAAACAAAAATTACATGAAGCGAAATGTAGTGCGAGGAGAGCTATGCGAGAGGCGTTCAATGAATTCGAAAGTAAAGTTTTATGTACTGACTTGGCAGAAAACCCTAAGAAATTTTGGTCTTCTGTCAAAGCAGTAGGTGGATCAAAACAAAACGTCCAGACACTCTGTGACCAAAATGGTACTTAAACAGAGGATGACAGTTTAAAGGCCAAAATACTAAATGTCTTTTTCCAAATCTGTTTCACAGAGGAAGACTTCACTGTAGTTCCTTCTCTAGATTGTCGCACAGATGACAAAATGGTAGGTATCGAAATACATGACAGAGGTATAGAAAAACAATTAAAATCTCTCAAAAGAGGAAAGGCCGCTGGACCTGATGGGATACCAGTTCGATTTTACACAGAGTACGCGAAGGAACTTGCCCCCCTTCTATCAGCAGTGTACCGTAGGTCTCTAGAAGAGTGTAGCGTTCCAAATGATTGGAGAAGGGCACAGTTCATCCCAGTTTTCAAGAAGGGACGTCAAACAGATGTGCAGAACTATTGCCCTATATCTCTAACGTCGATCAGTTGTAGAATTTTCAAAAACGTGTTATGTTCGAGTATAATGACTTTTTTGGAGACTAGAAATCTACTCTGTAGGAATCAGCATGGGTTTCGAAAAAGACGATCGTGTGAAACCCAGCTCGCGCTATTCGTCCACGAGACTCAGAGGGCCATAGACACGGGTTCACAGGTAGATGTCGTGTCTCTTTACTTCTGCAAGGCGTTTGATGCAGTTACCCACAGTCGTTTAAGAACAGAGTAAGAGTATATGGACTATCAGACCAATTGTGTGATCGGATTGAACAGTTCCTAGATAACAGGACGCAGCATGTCGTTCTGAATGGAGAGAAGTCATCTGAAGCAAGAGCGATTTCAGGTGTGCCGCAGGAGAGTGTTGTAGGACCATTGCTATTCACGATGTACATAAATGACCTTGTGGATAACATAGGAAGTTCACTGAAACTTTTTGCGGATGATGCTGTAGTATATCGAGAGGTTGTAACAATGGAAAATTGTACTGAAATGCAGGAGGATCTGAACCGAATCGCCGCATGGTGCAGGGAATGGCAATTGAATCTCAATGTAGACAAGTGTAATGTTCTGCAAAAACATAGAAAGAAAGATCCTTTATCATTTAGCTACAATATAGCAGGTCAGCAACTGGAAACAGTTAATTCCATAAATTATCTGGGAGTAGACGTTAGGAATGATTTAAAATGGAATGACCATATAAAATTAATCGTCGGTAAAGCAGATGCCAGACTGAGATTCATTGGAAGAATCCTAAGGAAATGCAATCCGAAAACAAAGGAAGTAGGTTACAGTACACTTGTTCACCCACTGCTTGAATATTGCTCACCAGTGTGGGATCCTTGTCAGATAGGGTTGATAGAAGAGATAGAGAAGATCCAACGGAGAGCAGGGCACTTTGTTACAGGATCATTTAGTAATCTGAAAGCATTGTGGAGATGATAGATATACTCCAGTGGAAGACTCTGCAAGAGAGACGCTCAGTAGCTCGGTACGGGCTTTTGTTGACGTTTCGAGAACATACCATCACCGAGGAGTCAAGCAGTATATTGCTCCCTCCTACATATATCTCACGAAGAGACCATGACGATAAAATCAGAGAGATTACAGTCTATTCACCGAGAGCTGGAACGAAACATAAGCAGTGTCACGTGAGCGACTACGCTCGTTTCTAGAGAAAGCATTCGGTGTTCACGTGATACGTAGGGGTGTGGAAAATCCTTGGCGCACGCTTTGCAGCTGGCGGCGTTCGGCTGGCTGCCGAGCTGTCACAGCGGACCGTGAGAAACCTGGGCAACAATGTACGAAATAAATTTAACAATAATGTTAAAATAATGTTAAACTATGTTCATTCTGTCGAAGCAGATTTATTTTCATTCAGGTTGCTAACAAAACGCTCCATTCAAACACAATTAATTGTTAATTTTAATAACAATATCAGTAATAATAATGATAAAGAACGAAACAAGGTTAACTCTGTCGAACTTGAGCTGTTTTCATTGAGGTTTCTAACAAACCGCTCCTCTCTCTCCTCTATAACACAGTCTAATTTTCACATTTGAGTTTCCACTTTTTCAACGACATGGAGGACGCACTTGTTCCAATCCTCTGCAGTCACTGTTCTTGCTGCTTCTTCTAGCAGTACTTTAACATGCGGCAATTTGTATGTTTTGTGTTTCGCTGCAACATAGCCTTTGATTCTGGCCCACACTAACTCTATGGCGTTTAATTCACAGTGGTACGGAGGAATTCTGAGAACAGTTTTCCCTGCATTCTTCGCCATTTCATCTATTGCGCATTCGTTGTCCGCTGTTCTGTGATTTTTAACTATATCTAAAAGTTCTTTCTTCAACATACCGTCTTCGAAATCGATGTTTCCAGATTTTAGCCACTCTGATATTTCGTGCTTATTGGAATTCGCATTGGGAACTTTTTCTTTTCTCCGAGAATGGTACAGCGCGTTATCAAGAACAATAACTGCATTTTCCTGAAGCCGAGGAAGAACTTCTTGAAACCACTTCTCGGAGGTTTCGGCGCACATCTCCTCATAATAATCTCCACTTTTCTCGGATTCGTAAGTCCACAAACATCCTTCAACGATCCCTGCTTTGCTGCCAATGTGTGCGATAATCAGACGTTTCCCTTTACCAAATGGGCCCTTGCTTCCGGTGAATAATGCGGACAGAAACGCTTGTTTTGAGGAATTTATAGTGTCATCTATCCAGACGCAACTTCGGGTATGTGCTGCGTTCACCCACGTCTCGTCCAAATAGTAAATGGGTCTGCCTCATCTCTCAACCGTTTAATGGTGCGAAGATAACGCCGCCTCCATAAAATGATGTCATCCCCGTCTATTAGCATGCTATCGTGCCCACGCCGGACATATTTGAAATTCATTTCTCTCAATAACTTATAAAATGTAGTTCTCCGAAAATTGCCCAGATCTGCATCTTCGTTCACTACTGTAAGCGCTTCGTCAGTTGTTGGCAATTCGTTACGAAAAAAAAAAAAAAAAATCGTGTACTTTCCTTTGTTCGCATTTCTATCGAAGTCATCAACACTTTCTAAAGTTTCTGTCGTAATTTTCCTTTCTTGGGAGACGTCAAAGAGTGTGCGGCCTTGTACTCACTTATCACACGATACGCTGAAGAACGTCCAACACCAGTAGCTGCAGCTGTTTTCGAGACAATGTCTCTCATCGACTGCTCTGGATCTAACATTTCCGTTTTATACACATTAAGCACCATGTGTTTCCCAAAAGAACTTAATGATTTCTTCTTTGCTCGCTTCTTTGGTGGACTCAGAGCTGACACGTCGACCTCGCTCGCTGAATCCGTGGATGACATAATGAGGACAGCCGCATGTGATGCTAATGAAATAAGTGAATATATAAAATAAGAAACCATGCGATGCTATCGGATGCGCAGATAAACAGTGAATGCTCAGCGTGTCTACAAACACATATACTTACTCTAATAATCAACAACTAGTCTTTCAAGTGTCTTTACAGATGAACTTAAGATATCCTGAAATCGCCGATGTACAACACCCACTAACGAGCTCACACCTGCAACTGAGACGGCCACACTGACTGAGCGGCGCGCCTGCGAACCGCACAATGCATCGCTCATAAAGAGCAAACGGTTGCACCCATCGCATTCGAACAAACTACAAAATTAAATTCAAACCTTTCTGAAACTTTTCTCGCTTACACCTCCACAAAAAAATTTAAAGGAGAAACGTTTGTCGCTTACTATATTTCGGATGATGATTTGGTAAAAGTTCTGCATCAGACGTGAGATTTTAATTTATTACTTCACTATTACTGACTCTATTGGGCAGAAAATTTACAGACGTCATCAACATATAGTACTGAAGGCAATTATAAAATTATTTTGCTGTGCGACACACAGTTTAGGAGATATGGCGTGATAAATATAGGGTAACCCGAAAAAGAACTTTTCCTAAAAGCTTGAATATTTCTCTTTTTCAGTGACAATAAATTTTAATGTAATGTAAAAAAAGGTGTCAGAAGGTAGTTCTCGGATCACTTTATCATGTTCAGGTGCCAAATTATAAAAAACACGACTTTCATTTTTTAAATTTCTGACGCCCCTGCCTTGTACACCCCACGACGTCAGCGCTGTGGTCACGCGCCTTGCCGTGTTTACAGTACCCCTCCTGTTCCAGTGAATGGAGTATAGAGCCCACACAGAGGCATACTGATAATCTTCTTCCCACGAACAATACGAGACTGGAATAGAAGGGAGAACCGATAGAGGTACTCGAAGTACCCTCGCCACACACCGTCAGGTGGCTTGCGAAGTATGGATGTAGATGCAGAGTTGTAGATATTTACCTTCAGAAAATAATGAGTAAACTTGTCCATTTCCTTTACAGTTTGATCTGAATGAAGACCAATGGGCAGCTGTGATATTGCATCGGGTATCATCTTCCCCCTTTACATATTTAATAGTAAAGCGGAGTGCCCAGCATGTTACCCCTCTGTATTGAAGTTTGCTCTTTATCCCTTTCGGGGTTGTTGGGGCACATTAACTTCGGGCATCATGAACACTGATAGAAGAGTTGCATACGTGTGCATAGTGCTGCCATCTATTGGCAGCTCTTCTGAACTCTGAGATTTCCAATGTCTCGATTTCTTTTTTCATTGTATAGAAGGTTGTGACTGTTTAAATGGTCTGCCGCGTTGAGTTTTCGTGCTGTAACCATTGTTTCCTGCGTCTCGAAACGGTTTTCCTCGTTTTCTTGCTACAAAAAATGTCGGAAGCGGTCGACTGGTAGGAGACCGGGGGGTGAAACCCAGTACGTCGACGGCGAAGTCAGCAAGCGATGCTGGCTGCTGAAGACGACGTACCGTCCTGGAGTGGAGGTGTAGCACTTCGTCAGCCAGCAGGTGGAGAATCACCTTGCCAGAAGGCCTAACAAAGGCACGCAAATTGCCACACGCAGCACTTCTGCTCAATTTAAAGCGGAGCACCACGAGATTCTGCACTTGCTCCCTCAACATTGTCACACGCGAGTACAACACACACTGTATCGCCATCTACGACAACAGATAATTTATGTATGTAATTAGGGTGTACATGTGTTGTGAATTCTTGGGTGGCACCTGTACGAGCAATGGTAGGGAGGCAGGGAGGTGTGGGAAAGCCATGGCAGGGGGAAGCATCTGCTAAGAAGGGGGTGGCAGGTGCACTGGACTGCGCAGGAGACAACCTCAGGCGATCAGCTGACAGACGAGGGAGCGTGACCGAAGGCAACAAGGAGCCAGCGTGGATTGAACGGCGTAACAAAGAGCTGTCACATGAGGATGGTAACACAATGGTAGAATCCGAGTGGTTGGCAGTTCGACTGCGAGCGCTGTGAGGAGTGAAGCCCCGAAAAGATTGGCCACTCAAATTAGATGAACGCGGAGAAGGAGCAGTGTTCGGCAGAGAAGCACGCTGTGGAGAATCAATACCTGAATGCATGGTATGGGAAGATGGATGGCCGCTCGAAGCAGGAGTGGGAGAAATAGGGGCAGAATCAGGGAGGTTCACCTGAGGCTCAATGAAAGCTGGTTTCACTCGGTTGAGTGAGACCGTGGTTACAGAGTCTTTTATGAGGAGATCCATGTTATTCTCAGAGCGTTTGACGACCTTGTAAGGACCTGTGTAAGGCGACTGAAGCGGGGCTTTGACTGAGTCGTCTCTGAGAAACACGTACTCACAAGAGTCTAGCGTGCGTGGTACGTACATGCGCGGAGGTGTATGAGCAGCCGGAGGTGGCGACTGAATTTTGCTGCAGTGCAAGCGCACTCGCTCGAGAAGTGAAGGGAGTTCAGAGGGCTGTGGAAGTGGGGTGGGAGTGACTAATTCTCCAGGCCAAACCAGAGGTTGGCCATACACAAACTCGGCTACTGAACCCTTGAGGTCTTCCTTGAAAGTCGCACGAAGGCCAAGAAGCATGAAGGGCAGTGCCTCTGTCCATAGTGAGTCATGGCAATGCAGGGCAGACCTTAAGGTGCGATGCCATCGCTCGACAAGCCCATTGCTTTGGGGGTGGTATGCAGAAGTATGAATTTTGACAATACCACACATTTTACATAAGTCAGAGAAAACTGAAGACTCGAATTGTCGCCCCTGGTCAGTGGTGAGGTAAACAGATGAGCCAAATCTAGAGATCCACGAATCTAAGAATGCTCGACTTACTGTCTCAGAGGTAATGTTCGGAATAGGTACAGCCTCAGCCCACCAAGTCATCCTGTCAATAGCTGTAAACAAGTAACGGAAACCCTCGGACGGGGGCAAAGGGCCTACGAGGTCGACATGAACATGGTGAAACCGGCCTGGCGGTTGGCCAAAACAGCCAAGGGGTGGGGAAGTGAGCCTGGAAACTTTGTTCTGTTGACACAACATGCATGCCCTTGCCCAAGACTGACAGTCGCGACGCATGTCTCTCCAGACAAACCATTCAGCTACCAGATGGGTGGAAGCTTTGACACTGGGGTGTGCTAATGTGTGTAGTTTGTCAAAGACCTGGCATTCAAGGGGCTTAGGAATGAATGGCCACATCGTACCAGTCGATTCATCACACCACACTAAGTCAGATATGCCAGGGAAAGTAGGGCGTACCAGTTGGAGAGAGGAGCTGTGGTCCGAAATTAACTGCGTGGTATCGGGGTCTGCCGATTGCAACTGAGGCAGGTCCGTTAGGTCAATTAAGGTTGTGACTGCACCAACACCCAAGAGAAAATCAGCAACCACATTGTCCACTCCTCGGATGTAGCGAATGTCATTTGTAAACTGCAAGATGTAATCGATGTGACGAAAACGTCGTGGGGGCGGATCAGCAGCAGGATTTTTTATGGCAGGAACCAACAGCTTGTGATCAGTGAGCACATAGAAATCTCGTCCCTCAACATCAGTTCTGAAGTGTCTTATGGCCTCGTAAACTGCAAGTAATTCTCTGTCGAATGCTGAGTATTTCTTCTGCGCGTTGTTTAGCTTTTTTGAGAAAAACTGCAGGGGGGTCATAACATCGTTGTATGTCTGACTCAGTACTGCGCCGATAGCATTGTCACTAGCGTCAGTAGTGATAAACATTGTGGCGTCCGCACGTGGGTGAGCAATAGTGACAGCGGAGGCCAACAGCTGTTTGAGTTCGTTAAATGCCTTGTCCATGTCTGGTGTCCATGGTACCTGGCGGGTGCCAGAAGTTTGTGGGCCAGCGAGAGCATCTGTGAGAGGAGCCTGCACCGCAGAAGCGGCTGGCAAATGTTTCCGGTAATAATTAACTGTTCCGATGAACCTGCGTAATTCCCTATAGGTCTGAGGGCGTAGCATCTCGAGAACAGGCTTGATCTTGTCCTGCGGTGGTGTCAGACTGTCCGATGACACAACATAACTTAAGAATGTGACGGATGACTGGTGCAGTTGAGTCTTTTTATTGTTCAGTTCAATACCACTGGCTGCTAAAATATCTGTCACGACTTGAACACGCTCCTCACTCTGTTCCAAAGTAGAAGCAAAAACCAATATGTCGACCATGTATACGAAACAAAAGTCTAGATGGAATAAAGTTTGATTGATGAAACGCTGCCACGTTTGGGGGGCGTTTTTCAACCCAAACGGCATAAATTTGTATTGGAACAGCCCGAAGGGAGTGGTTATGGCAGCCTTTTCAATATCCTCTGGAGCCATAGGAATCTGATGAAATGCGTGCTTACAGTCCAAAACAGAGAAGTACTTTGCATCTGCGAGCGCATGATTGAAGTCTGCAATGTGTGGGACTGGATATTTATCAATGATGGTGCAGGCATTTAAACGCCTATAGTCTCCGACCATACGCGAAGTACAGTCTTTCTTTTGGTCAAACAGGATAGGACTAGCCCAGCAACCCGAAAAAGGTTCAATTATTCCCTTTTGTAATAGATCATCCAATTGTTCTTTTGCAATTTTCATAAATTCCGGCTTGAGGCGGCGTGGGCGTTGCGATATGGGCGGCCCATCAGTTAGGCATAACCGATGAACTGTGCCTTTAGTGACCACTGCAATACATGGCGCGGCACGACAGTCAGATGTCCGTGAAGCAGAGCAGGCAGTGGCGGACGGGCAAACCTGTGGTGCTGAGGACAAGGAAGTACAGGTGTGCCAACCGCTCGTAGGCTGCGTAAAGGCCGCACGCGTGTTAACGTGGGCGAGGTTGGTACGCTGGTTCTTGGTAGCGGGCCGTGCCACTACGAGCGCTGTAGGCACGAGTGGGCGTGGCCGAAAAGCAGATGGCCGTAGTTCATTGCCACGAGCTTGGCAAGTTAATTGTCCATTCGGAACGCAAGGAGCATGAGCACTCGGGCATACACTATCATTACAAAAGGGGGTGCTGACACAGTTTAGAGAGTTCACAACATTGTCGTTAAGTTGCGCGGGCACGGGAACACCAGATTGGCACGGACTGACCTTGTCTGTAGCCGACGAGTCATCTGCTTGTAGTGCCGTGAGGCGTTGTTGTGTGGAGGCCAACTCATGGTGTATGTTGCGGAGATGCAGCAGCCTTTCCGTACGTTCCATCCCAACTTCGAAGACTTGGCACACTCCACTAGCCACTTGTTTGTCCAAGATTGCAGCTCCAAGGATAGGTTTACACACTTCTTAGCACAGCACACATGTTAGGTGTTAGCCAAACTGTCACTCGGCGGAGCGAAAGGAATATGTTTGTTAAGGGGGGGGGGGGGGGTAAAACACAGTATTTTGCACAAAATCTAGTGACAACTGATAGTGCTTGAGGAAATCAATTCCGAGAATACGTTCTTCAATTGTTGACACTAGAAACGTCCACTCCAGCTTGCACTCGGGCGAAAGTTTCACTGTATACAAAGTGGAACCCGAACACTGTAGGGTAGACAAGTTCACTGCACGAAGTACTGTTTTGTGTGGTTGCACTTTATTGGTTGCTAGGCGAACCGGCAGCAAAGAGACGTCTGCGCCAGTGTCTACCAGAAAACATACACCTGATTGTAAATCGTGAACATAGACTCGACCACACTTACTGTTGTTGTCCGAAACTGAGTGCATTGTGGGATGGTGCCCGTTGTTTACATCGCAGGAGGTGGCACCGTAGCCTACCTGCAGTTGGAGTTTGGGTAAGAACACGGTGACTGGCATTTGCGAGCTTGCTCCCCGAATCTCGCGTGGAAGAAACAGTAAGGTTGGGCGGGCCTGTGCTCCTGTGGGTAGTTGCTAGGTGACAGAGTATGTGCCCCAGAGTCATCCACAGAGGCCGATGCACTGTCGTTGCGGGGAGTTGAAGGTGCAGGCAGGGCGGCTAGTTTAACAAACTTGTTATTAGCAGCACCAGACAAGGGCGTGGCGTCACGTCCAGAATGCAGTGCACGGAGCTCACGTCGCTTGGCGGAGTATGCTCTGTCGGCGGCACGTAAACGTTCATTTACTGGCCTATCTTCATACGCAGAGATTGCAGGCTGGACAGGCAAAGGCAGCTTTTCAGTCCAGATTTCTGCGAGCGTGTCATCAGGCATAACTTGCTCATCGACGAGAAGATGGATGCACCTCCACAGCTGGGACGGAGACCTGTCGCCGAGACGCTCTTCGAGATGAGCTGTCGCACATTTTCTCTCCTGGTTTTAGAGACGCGTTCCAGTATCATCTGTTTTGCCACAGCATACTTCCCTGCCAGGGGGGGTGCTTTGACCAGATCGTAAATTAAATCGACGCGGTCGTGAAGATGGTTCATGAGGCAGGCGAAGCGTGCGTCGTCGTCCAAAGCACAGACAGTGAATGTTTGCTCAACCAGGTTAAACCAGAACTCCGGGTGAGCGGTTTGAAGTCTGGTAGTTTCGGCAGATTCGGCACTGCAGTCACTGCGGAGGTGCGCCTATTACTTCGGACGAAGTAGAGCATGCAGAAGATAGCGAGTCCAAATTATTAGCGTCCCGTAATGCGGGAATAGCGAAATTCACTTGAAACCGGGGGGGGGGGGGGGGCTGAGAAGCGACGGACGCTCGAACGGTGTGAGGATCGTAGTCAAAACGTGCATTCTCATTGACGTAGTAGTAGCTCGGAGAGAAGCCACAAGTACTTAAGTACGCCGGTGAATGTCCGTTATGCACACAGTATCCACTCGACCGTGAGTGGTGGGGCTGGTTGTAGATGTCGGAGTAATTACTGTCCAGCACAGAATTGTTGACTTGATTAGAAGCAACACAAGGATCCCACACACGTCCACTAGGATGCACACTCGGTGTGATATTTGCTGTTTGGCGAGCATTGAACACCTGTTGACTAGCCGGCGCGGAAGGATACACACGTGGCGAGAACTGATTGGAGTTTGAATTTACTACTGGATTTTCCAAAGTAGCAAAACTTCGCTCGTCACCACAAACTGTATTGAATTGTGCGTTCGACACAGGAGTAGGAATGTTCCGACCAACACTCTGTGGAGAACACGTGGGAAGGTCTAGGCTAACAAAGCCAGAGTCCATGACCGTTGGCGGTTGGAAGAAACTGGCGGCACTCAATGAATTCCACTGCATGTTCTGGCTGAAGGATTCCGAAGATTCTTGCGGCATGTCCACTACGACGGCAGGAGTGCTGGAGAGATGTTGCTGAAATCCAGGCGGCGGTGAGTGCTGAAAGGCCATTGTCTGGAGCTGAACAAAGGCCCTCGCGATCGCGGAGAAACCTGATGCGGTAGGCACGTAAATAATCTTCTGGCAGTAACTCGGACGGGTATTACACAAAAAACGGGTTCACCAGTGAGGGAATATGGAATAGTTGTAGGTAAACAACTAGAATTCTCTCAGATACAGATTTATTCACACTTAGCTTCTACACAGATACAAATCTGGAGGCTAACTGCCGTTAGCGTCCAACATCCTGCCCCAAAGCCCTCTCCTCAAAGATAGCACACTTACGCACTGAACAAATATCGATATTTATGGCGCTCTACGCCACAAATCTATCTTAAATAAAACAATAAAGGAGGCAAAGAAACGAGACAATGACAAATACATAGAAGATGCTTCAAACAGAACCAAAGCAATCTGGCAAGTTGTAAAAAAAGAAACCAAATCTTACAAAAGTAGAGTTAATAATATAGTATTAAAGGCTGGCTTGGAAAACATTAATAACCCACAGGAAGTAGCTAATATGTTTAATAACTATTTTATAAATGTAACAGAGAAACTATTACAACAGACTTCTAATAGAAAACAGCATATAGAAACAGGGAAAAAAGTCTCAAGCAGATCAATGTTTCTGTACCCAACAAATGTAGAAGTAGTTCAGGTTACAATAAAAAGTCTCAAAATGAAACACTCTGCAGGTATAGATAATATACCTGATTTCATTATAAAGAAGTGTGGGGACTTGATTACTGAACCCTCAACCCATCTATGTAACCTATCTTTTGCTACAGGAATTTTTCCTTCATGTTTGAAAATAGCAAAAGTAAAGCCATTATACAAGAAAGGAAACAAAGATGATGTTTCCAACTACAGACCCCTGGCACTTCTTTCTGTTTTCTCAAAAATATTAGAAAGACTTTTCAATAAGAGACTAACAGACTTCTTAGAGGTAAATAGCATTCTGTCAGAATCTCAACATGGATTTAGAGCAAACCGCTCAACCGAATCTGCAGTTCACTTCTTTCTATTAGAGGCACTGATAGCTTTAGACAACAAAAAACTTACCGTGGGCATATTTTTACATTTGTCAAAGGCATTTGACACCATAAATCATGAGAAATTGCTACACAAGCTAGAAAATCTTGGCATTAGGAGAACAGCTAACAACTGGCTCAGCTCTTATCTTAAAAACAGGGAACAATATGTGGAAATAGATCAAGAAAGGGACAATGTCATTAGGAAATATAATTCCAAGCTACTGACTGTTAAATATGGAGTGCCACAAGGATCAGTAATGGGTCCTGTTCTGTTCTTACTCTATGTAAATGACCTAAACATAAGCAATGACAGCAGTAAAATATTTCAATTTGCTGATGATACAAGTGTTCTAATTACAGGAAACTCAGAAGAAACTCTTGTAAAAAACATAAAAGAAACCACTGACAGGCTAACATGTTACTTTGATGACAATGACTTAATAATAAACACTGAAAAAACTGTAGCTATGGATACACACACAGCACAAACAAAAAATCTGATATCACCCAATCTAGAACTATACAGACAGACAATTGCCAAAACAGCCAGTACTAAATTTCTTGGACTTCATATACAAGACAACTTGAAATGGAAAGCACATATTGAGCAAATGAACAAAAAATTAAGTACTTCTTGTTTTGTGTTGTGTACATTAAAAAATTGTACCAGCTACAACACACCTCAGTGTGTATATTATGCAGTTGTACACTCTCACCTCTGGTATGGGATTATGTTCTGGGGAAATTCTGGAGATGCCATCAAAACATTCAAAATTTAAAAAAAAAAATTTAAGAATGATGGAAGGGATAGATAATCGCAAATCATGTAGACCATTGTTTCAAAAAACGATGATCCTGCCACTTCCTTGAATATATATACTTGAAAATATAATGTATTTAAAGAAAAACTTACATACAAAAAGACCACTCATCACTCAAAATCACACAATACACAGCTATGATATGAGACAAAAATTGGATGTACATGTTCAAAGCGCCAACACAAAGTTATTTCAAAACGGCCTTATCCATCCTAGTATCAAACTATACAATGCCTTACCAGATACCATTAAACACATACAAAACATTGGTCACTTCAAATCTAAACTGAAGTCGTACTTGGTTGATCACTGCTTTTACACAGTAAATGAATACCTACAAAAGTAAATTTTTGTGTGTTTACCCAATGTAGTCTCATTCAGAAGATCATTTGTATTTTATCTCTCTGTATATAGCGTAACAACATTTATTTAAGTATTCATCATTAACTGATATATTAATGTGTGTTATTATGTACAAAGGTATATTATATGTAAAATTGTTAATATTAACAAACAATCCAAATATCTCTTGCACATTGTGCAGCTGTAGATGAAATGGATCAATAAATCAAATCAATAAATCATCTCCGAGTAACTATTGCAACCTACATTCTTCTGACTGTTTGCTCAGCGTTGCTGCCTCTGGATGATGGGGTCCTGGGTCCGATACCCAGTCCGGACTTTGTAAGGGCTCTGATGTCTGCGCAGTTGAGCACCCCACAAAACAAACATGTGTCTACTGTATTCATCTCTTCGCCTCCCTCTACGATTTTTACCCACCAACTAAATTGAGTGATCTCTTGATGCCTCAGAATGCGTCCTACCAACCGATTCCCTCTTCTAGTAAGGTTGTGCCACAATTTTCTCTGCTTCCAATTGTATTCAGTATCTTGTCACTAGTTACGTGATCTACCAATCTAACCTTCAGCATTCTTCTGTAGCACCACATTTCAAAAGCTTCTATTCTCTTCCTGCCGAAACTGTTTATCGTCCATATTTCATTTCAATACATGGCTACACTTCATACAAATATTTTCAGAAAAGACATGCTGACACTTAAATCTATGTTAACAAAATCTCCTTTTTAGAAACGCTTTTCTTACCATTGCCAGTCTACATTTTATATCCTCCCTACTTCGACCTTCATCAGTTATTTTGCTTCCCAGACAGCAAAAATCATCTACTACTTAAAGTATCTCATTTCCTAATCCAATTCCCTCAGCATCATCTGATTTAATTCGACTACATTCCATTATCCTAGTTTCACTTTTGTTGATGTTAATTTATATCCTCCCTTCAAGACATTGTCCATTCTGTTCAGCTGCTCTTCCAAGTCCTTTACTGTCTCTGACAGAATTACAATGTCATCAGCAAACCTCAAGGTTTTTATTTCTTCTCCCTAGACTTTTATTTCCTACTCCAAATTTATCTTTTGTTTCCTTTACTGCTTCCTAAACATACAATTTGAATGACATTGGGGTAAATAGCATTTGACTCCTAGGATTTTACCCCTACCACCTTTAGAATTTGAACAAGAGTATTCCAGTCAACATCATCAAAAGCTGTCTCTAAGTCTACAAATGCTATAAACACAGGTTTATCTTTCGTCTATGAGAAGTCCTAGGGTCAGTATTGCCTCACATGTTCCTACATCTCTCCAGAATCCAAACTGATCTTCCCCAAGCCTACCAGCTTTCCCAATCTTCTGTAAAGGATTCATGTTAGTAATTTGCAGCCATGATTAATTAAACTGGTAGGTCGGCAATTTTCGTGCTTGTCAGCACCTGCTTTGTTTGGAATCTAAATCACTATATTCTTCTTGAAGTCTGTTGGTATTTCACCTGTCTCATACATCTTGCTCACCGCGTGAAGAGTATTGTCATGGCTCGCTCTCCCAAGGCTATCAATAGCTCTAGCAGAATGTTGTCTACTCACAGGGCCTTGTTTTAACTTAATACTTTCAGAGCTCTATCAAATTCTTCATGCAGTATCATATGTCCTTCCATCTTCATTTACGTCATCTTCCATTTCCATAATGTTGCCCTGAAGTACAACTTCCTTGTATAGATCCTCTAAATACTCTTTCCATCTTTTTGCTTTCCCTTATTTGCATAGGACTGGTTTTCTATCCAAGCCCTTGATATTCATACAGGTGGTCCTCTTTTCTTCAAAAGCCTTTAAATCTCCTGTGTGCGAGATCTATCTTACCACTGGTGATATATGCTTGTACATCCTTACATTTGTGCTCTAGCCATTCCTGTGTAGCCATTTTGCACTTCCTGTCGATCTCATGCTTTTGACGTTTGTATTCCCTTTCATCTACCTCATTTATTGCATTTTTTATATTTTATATTTCCATCAATTAAATCCCCCCATAGACTATGGACCTTGCCGTTGGTGGGGAGGCTTGCGTGCCTCAGCGATACAGATGGCCATACCGTACTTGCAGCCACAATGGAGGGGTATCTGTGGAGAGGCCAGACAAACTTGTGGTTCCTGAAGAGGGGCAGCAGCCTTTTCAGTAGTTGCAGGGGCAACAGTTTGGATGATTGACATATCTGGCCTTGTAGTACTAACCAAACGGCCTTACTGTGCTGGTACTGCGAACGGCTGAAAGCAAGGGGAAACTACAGCCATAATTTTTCCCGAGGGCATGCAGCTTTACTGTATGGTTAAATGATGATGGCGTCCTCTTGGGTAAAATATTCCGAAGGTAAAACAGTCCCTCATTTGGACCTCGGGGTGGGGACTACTCAAGAGGACATCATTATCAGGAGAAAGGAAACTGACGTTCTACGGATCAGAGCGTGGAATGTCATATCCCTTAATCGGGCAGGTAGGTTAGAAAATTTAAAAAGGGAAATGGGTAGGTTAAAGTTAGATATAGTGGGAATTAGTGAAGTTCGGTGGCAGGAGGAACAAGACTTTTGGTCAGGTGATTACAGGGTTATAAATACAAAATCAAATAGGAATAATGCAGGAGTAGGTTTAATGATGAATAAAAAAATAGGAGTGCGGGTAAGATACTACAAACAGCAGTGCCAACTAGCTCTGCAGATGATGAAGAAATAGATGAAATATATGATGAGATAAAAGAAATTATTCAGGTAGTAAACGGAGACAAAAATTTAATAGTCATGGTTGACTGGAATTCGTCAGTAGGAAAAGGGAGAGAAGGAAACATAGTAGGTGAATATGGACTGGGGGGAAGAAATGAAAGAGGAAGCCGCCTTGTAGAATTTTGCACAGAGCATAACTTAATCATAGCTAACACTTGGTTCAAGAATCATAAAAGAAGGTTGTATACCTGGAAGAATCCTGGAGATACTAAAAAGTATCAGATAGATTATATAATGGTAAGACAGAGATTTAGGAACCAGGTTTTAAATTGTAGGACATTTCCAGGGGCAGATGTGGATTCTGACCACAATCTATTGGTTATGAACTGCAGATTGAAACTGAAGAAACTGCAAAAAGGTGGGAATTTAAGGAGATGGGACCTGGATAAACTGAAAGAACCAGAGGTTGTACAGAGTTTCAGGGAGAGCATAAGGGAACAATTGACAGGAATGGGGGAAGGAAATACAGTAGAAGAAGAATGGGTAGCTCGCAGGGATGAAGTAGTGAAGGCAGCAGAGGATCAAGTAGGTAAAAAGACGAGGGCTAGTAGAAATCCTTGGGTAACAGAAGAAATATTGAATTTAATTGATGAAAGGAAAAAATATAAAAATGCAGTAAATGAAGCAGGCAAAAATGAATACAAACGTCTCAAAAATGAGATCGATAGGAAGTGCAAAATGGCTAAGCAGGGATGGCTAGGGGACAAATGTAAGGATGTAGAGGCATATATCACTAGGGATAAGATACATACTGCCTACATGAAAATTAAAGAGACCTTTGGAAAAAAGAGAGCCACTTGTATGAATATGAAGAGCTCAGATGGCAACCCAGTTCTAAGCAAAGAAGGGAAAGCAGAAAGGTGGAAGGAGTATAAAGAGGGTCTATACAAGGGCGATGTACTTGAGGACAATATTATGGAAATGGAAGAGGATGCAGATGAAGATGAAATGGGAGATACGATACTGCGTGAAGAGTTTGACAGAGCACTGAAACACCTGAGTCAAAACAAAGCCCCAGGAGTAGACAACATTCCATTGGAACTACTGACGGCCTTGGGAGAGGCAGTCCTGACAAACATCTACCATCTGGTGAGCAAGATGTATGAGACAGGCGAAATACCGTCAGACTTCAAGAAGAATATAATAATTCCAATCCCAAAGAAAGCAGGTGTTGAGAGATGTGAAAATTACCAAACTATCAGTTTAATAAGCCACGGCTGCAAAATACTAATGTGAATTCTTTACAGACAAATGGAAAAACTGGTAGAAGCTGAGCTCGGGGAAGATCAGTTTAGATTCCATAGAAATATTGGAACACGTGAGGCAATACTGACCCTATGACTTATCTTAGAAGATAGATTAAGGAAAGGCAAACCTACGTTTCTAGCATTTATAGATTTAGAGAAAGCTTTTGACAATGTTGACTGGAATACTCTTTTTCAAATTCTAAAGGTGGCAGGGGTAAAACACAGGGAGCGAAAGGCTATTTACAATTTGTACAGAAAGCAGATGGCAGTTATATAAGAGTCGAGAGGCATGAAAGGGAAGCAGCGATTGGGAAGGGAGTGAGACAGGGTTGTAGCCTATCCCCGATGTTATTCAATCTATATATTGAGCAAGCAGTACAGGAAACAAAAGAAAAATTCGGAGTGGGTATTAAAATTCACAGAGAAGAAATAAAAACTGTGAGGTTCGCCGATGATATTACAATTCTGTCAGAGAGAGCAAAGGACTTGGAAGAGCAGTTGAACAGAATGGACAGTGTCTTGAAAGGAGGATATAAGATGAACATCAATAAAAGCAAAACGAGGATAATGGAATGTAGTCGTATTCAGTCGGGTGATGCTGAGGGAATTAGATTAGGAAATGAGACACTTAAAGTAGTAAAGGAGTTTTGCTATTTGGGGAGCAAAGTAACTGATGGTGGTCAAAGTAGAGAGGATATAAAATGTAGACTGGCAATGGCAAGGAAGGCGTTTCTGAAGAAGAGAAATTTGTTAACATCGAGTATAGATTGACGTATCAGGAAGTCGTTGCTGAAAGTATTTGTATGCAGTGTAGCCATGTATGGAAGTGAAATGTGGACGATAAATAGTTTGGACAAGAAGAGAATAGAAGCTTTCAAATGTGGTGCTACAGAAAAATGCTGAAGATTAGATGGGTAGATCACATAACTAATGAGGTGGTGTTGAAGAGGATTGGGGAGAAGAGAAGTTTGTGGCACAACTTGACTAGAAGAAGGGACCAGTTGGTAGGACATATTCTGAGGCATCAAGGGATCACCAATTTAGTATTGGAGGGAATTGTGGAGGGTAAAAATCATAGAGGGAGACCAAGAGATGAATACACTAAGCAGATTCAGATGGATGTAGGTTGCAGTAAGTACTGGGGGATGAAGCAGCTTGCACAGGATAGGGTAGCATGGAAAGCTGCATCAAACCAGTCTCAGGACTGAAGACCACAACAACAAAATCAATTAAATTTAATATCTCTTGTGTTACTCTAGGATTTCTACCAGCCCTAAGCTTTTTATCTACTTGTTCCTCTGTTGCCTTCACTATTTCATCTCTCAAAGCTACCCATTACTCTTCTACTGTGTTCTATTTCCCCGTTCTTATCAGTTGTTCACTACTGCTCCTGGTGAAACCCTCTACAACCTCCAATTCTTTCAGTTTATCCAGGTCCCATCTTCTTAAATTCTTGCCTTTTTGCAGTTTCTTCCATTTCAATCTGCAGTTCATAAACAATAAATTGTGGTCAGAGTCCAATCTGCCCCTGGAAATGTCTTACAATTTAAAACCTGGTTCTGAAATCTCTATCTTAATATTATATAATCAATCTAAAACCTTCTGGTGTCTCCAGGTACACAAACTTTTTTCATCATTCTTAAACCAGGTGTTAGCTATGATTAAATTATGATCTGTGCAAAATTTTACCTGATGGATTCCCCTTTCATTCCTTTCCCCCAGCCCACATTCACCTACTATTTTCCCCTCTTCCTTTTCATACTATCGAATTCCAGTCCCCGATGACTATTAAATTTTCATCTCCGTTAACTATCTGAATAATTTCTTTTATCTCATCATACATTTCCTCGACCTCCTCTTCTTCTTCGAAGCCAGTTGGCATATAAACTTGTATTACTATGGTAGGTGTGGGTTTCATGTCTACCTTGTCTAAAATAATGCATTGATTATGCTTTTCATAGCACCTTACGCGTTTCTTTTTGTTATTCATTATTAAACCTACTCCTGAATTGCCCCTATTTGACTTTGTGTGTATAGCCCTGTATTCACTTGACCAGAAGTCCTGTTTCTCCTGCCACTGGACTTCACTAATAGCCCACCATATCTAACTTTAACCTATCCACTTCCCTTTTTAAATTTTCTAACCTACCTGCCCGATTAAGGGATCTGACATTCCACAGTTCCCATCCGTAGAATGCCAGTTTTGTTTCTCTTGATAATGACATCCTCCTGAGTATTCCCTGTCTGGAGATCCAAATTGGGGGACTATTTTACCTCTGGAATATTTTACCCAAGAGGATGCCATCATCATTTGAACATACAGTAGAGCTGTATGTCCTTAGGAAAAAGTACAAGTATAGTTTCCTCTTGCTTTTGGCAGGTCCCAGTACCAGCACAGCAAGGCCGCTTTGGTTAATGTTATACGGCCAGATCAGCCAATCATCCAGACTCTTGCCCCTGCATCTACTGAAAAGGCTGCTGTCCCTCTTCAGGAACCACATGTTTGTCTGGCAGATACCCCTTGTGGTTTCACGTACTGTACCGCTATATGTTTCACTGAGGCAAGCCAGCTTCCCTGCCAATAGCAAGGTCCATGGTTGATGTGGGAAGGATAGTGCCTTTATGTTGCAATATTGTTGTACTCGTATTTCAAAGAAATGTAGTTTTTTCTGTAAATTTTTGTGTTAATAAAGGCAGAGCATTTGGTTTACAACAATTACCTATCAATTTCATTACAGAAGCTGCGAGACAGCGAAAGCCTCGATTTTTTGTTTTCACTACCAGACATTTAATTTGTAATCATTTGTCTACTCCAAGCACCTCACTAGAAACATTTTATGGAACAAATTAGTACAATGATGTATTACATCCTGATTTGTTGATAGATTAAAACATCAGTGTTGCGAATTATGAACAAAACGATGAAACTGCTGAATCTATAGATTCTGACTGGGATGATGAAGTAACACTTTGTGAAATACTAAACTTACCTTCAGCGCTTGAATCAAAACGAACAACAAACTTCATTTTGGCAGACAATGAATTTGTGTATTTTGACAAATTATTTGATGATTCTATGATGCAGCAGATCTGCTTTCACATAAATCTGTATGAACAACAGAAGAATAGTGCACAGTGGAAAGAGCTCTCAATTCTGGAACTAAAGTTTTTCAGGGCATGATAATAATATTGGGCACTCATCAGTTACCTGAAGCAGTCAGTTACTGGAGCTCAGATGCATATCTAAATGTAAATGCAATATCCAATGTTATGCCACTTACTATATGAAAATAATAGAGAACCTACACTGCAATGGTAATTTGTTTCAGGCAGCAAAAAATGTTTCAAGTTATGACAAGTTGCATAAAATCAGACCACGTATATCAGCACTAAATGAAAACTGCTTGAAAGTCTATCAACCTTCTCCTTCACTGGCTGTTGATGGTAGCATTCAAAAGTAGAGCAAGTCTTAAAACAGTACATGCCCATGAAATCCATAAAAAGAGGTTACAAAATTTGGTCTGCTGATTCAGACACAGGTTTCATTTCAAATTCTTAAGTTTACACAGGCAAACCTGATACCAGTAGAAGGGAATTCAAAGACTACCAGACGTGCAAGAGTTGTGTTGGAATTGTGTAAACCTTTTTTCAATTCCAATGGAATTGTTGTTTCTGACAATGTCTTTACAACATGTGGATTAATCGAAGTATTGAGAAAAAAAGGGCTTTACTAGTGTGGTATTGTCGGAGGAAACAGGAGAGGACTACCTAAAATTTTGTCTTACAAATTACCTCATCTAACCCACAGAGAATTCACATTTGCTGTCAAATCTGGTATTTCTGCTGTTAAGTGGCAAGATAGCAAACCAGTCTGTCTCCTTCCCACTGCACATAAAAATTCGAAATATGTTGTATTCATCAGAAGAAAACTAAAGGATGGATCAACAATTAGCATTTCATGTCCTGAAGAAGTATGTGTTTATAACAGTACTATGGGTAGATTGGATTATTTTTACTAGCTAAGAGAAAGACACATGACTGGCATGCGATCAGTGAAATAGTGGCACCGACTATTTTATTTTTTTGTTGACTTAACCATTGTCATCTCTTATATAGTATTTAAACTCTCAAGACGAAAAACAGACCAGATGTCTTTTCGAATGAGCTTATTTTCATCCAGAGTGAAGAAGGGTCCATTGCCTGCTGTCTGCTCCAGCAAAAGAAGTGTCACTCCCATGGCAGAGAAAGTCAAGCTTGTGAATGTTGGAAGTCACATTCCAAAGGAACTAAAGACCAGGTGGTGGTGTAGGTTTTGCAGCACAAAAGAGAATTTAAAAAAGGACAAAACATGTTTATTCTTCCTGCAATGTATGATTTGCTTCTTGCTTTCACAAATTTCGTGCAAAGTACCTAATGTTGACTAACTTGAAAAATGTACTTTTGTTGAAAATAATAATGGATTCAACATGGACATGTAATGAGAAATGTGACAAATTTATTACTCCATTGAATAATGTTAAATACTGGAGCCAGTGAGCCCTGTTTGTAAGTGTTGTATTTAGTTGTAGTAATTTCATTCTGATGAAATTCAGTCCCAGAAATGATCAGTGGAACATGTGTTTCCCACATTTTTGTTTTTCGAAATATGGTATATGTTAAGAATTTTTGAATAACATATTTGTAATTCTGACCTGAACCAGACTCTGTAATAGCTGAGGTAACTTAAGAAATTCTAAACAATCAGTAAAAACCACGAAATTGTTAATAGAAATGTCAATACACTGTGTTCTGTACATGTTACTGTCTTCTGTCCTGCTAGTAGGTATTTAAATTTCTTGGACGGTCACACTACTGATATTTCCTTTTCTGTAATACTATAATTTCTTTCAAGTTGCATGAGCATTCTACTAGAAAAAGCTATTGGTCTTTTCTCTAATGTGTGATCAGTCACATACTTCTGAAATATGCGACAGCCCAACCCATAATGTGGCACATCCACCAACATGTGAAAAGAAATAGCAACATTCGAGTGAACCAGCAGTTGGCATGCTGCCAGTGATTTCATTTATGAAAATTCTTCATGGCAATTTTTATACCATCTCCATACTGAGTTCTGTTTTAATAACCTCATAAGACTTGGTGCTTAAAGCACTGAATTGTCAAGTGATTTTCTGTAGAATTCTGCCATCCTGAAAAATGACCGAGTTCTTTTTTAATCTGATTCTGGATACTGTTGTATCACACCCAATTTGTGTAGATCAGACTTAATGTCCAAAGTATTTACAATAAGTCTCAAGAACTTAACTTCGTTTCTCCCAAACTGCAATTTTGACAGTTTAATGACGGCATCTTGGGAACCTAATCACACGAAAAATTAATCCAGAGTTCACAGGTGTTCTTTCCATGTTGTGGATATTACCACTATATTGAGGACATATAACAACATTTTCCTTTATAACTCATTGCCTCTTGCCTGCCAGTAACCTTTCATGAGGTCCGGTGTGCCGATATGCTTTACTCCTTCAAATTTTGCAGCAGCTCCTCTATTATAGGGGGCTTGTCCCTTTCTGGCTCTATTATTTTATTTACAGTTCATGCATCGAACACTGTATGCTCATTACCATCTGTTTTTTAACAACTGATGTATTATTGTAACAGCTATCAGACATTTTTATAATGTTCCACAGTAACATTCTTTCAGTTTCTTTCTGTACTAATAGTTTCATCGATACTGGAATGGAGTAGGTTATGACATAAAATTTATTGTGAGATTCAATCTTCAACCTAAAACTTTAATAATACTTGGGTGTGCTTAAAACATTTTTACATGTCTACTTAATATATAAATCATATCCTTTTCATCGATACTTAGATTATTTGATTTGATAATAATGTCAGTTATATCTGTTTCATTCACTTGTTCCACATCTGCTCCTGATTGGCGCCTGTCATTCTGTTCTCGTGTAGCTTCTGTAATTAAACAGAGTCTTAATGTGGCTGTGTTGTTTTGCTCATATATGACAGGTAAGTCCTCTTGCTGTTCATATATGAATGTCGCTGTCCCATTCAGCAAGTTAAATGATACACTATTGTCCAACAACCAATCTGGTACATTTAAACCTTCCACTACAAATATTGCTTGTTGAAACACGTAAGTGTCTAACATAAATTTTACGAACAATTCTGCATATACTGTGTTGCCTTTATTCCTGTGACTGGTAACTAAGGAAAAGCATCAAACTATTTATTTTTCTGCAACAAGTAGTAATCTACCACTAATATATCACTACAAAAATCTAAAATAACTTACACAGTTATGTTACTTACAATGAATGTCAATTTTGGTTTCATATATTCTCTGGTTCACGCGTTACGTTCATGTAGGAAGACACCTGTTAAACTTTGGTTGTAATCATATCTCATTAAGCTGCAAGATAATTCATTTTGTATTGCTTCAGAGCACCGAGCCTCTCCCCAAAAGCTTATCAGTTTTCCCTCTCCATGGTAGCAATGCTGTTAAATATGTTATTACATTAATTTCTGTTGTTCTCATTTATGTATCTATTCCCTGAAAGATTATTATAACGTCCGTTTTGTACCCTGTTTCCTCCATATGTAGCATCCTCTCTAGTGGGATGAGACCTTCTGTCAACATTACTAGTTTATTATTATTAGTGCTGCCTGTGTGTCATCTTTCCACTGTATCTACTGGGTCTAGATATTCCAGTAAGTTTTTCCCTTTCCCCAACCATTTCCTAACAATTTGTCCCTCGCACACCACAGCAATTAGCTAACGATAAACTTCCAATAAATGTTACCCAAGGATTTCTACTAGCTGTCATCTGTGTACATACTTAATCCTCTGCTGTCTTCGCTATTTCATCTATTCATCTGCACAGCTAGTTGGTATATAAACTTGTACTAGTGAGTAGGCATGGACAGCATGTCTATCTTGGCTACAACAATGTGTTCACTGCACTGTTCATAGTAACTTACCCGTGTTCCTTTTTTTAAATTTATTTTTAAACCGACTCCTGCATTATCCCTATTTGATTTTGTATTTATAACACTGTACTCACCTGACCAGAAGTCATGTTACTCCTGCCACAAGACTTCACAAATTCTCACCATATCTAATTTTAACTTATCCATTTCCCTTTTTAAATTTTCTAACCAACCTGCTCGATTAAGGGATCTGACATTCCACAGTTCCGATCTGTAGAATGCCAGTTTTGTTTCTCCTAATAACGACATCCTCCTGAGTGGTCCCTACCTGATGATATGAGTGGGGGACTGTTTTACATCTGGAATATTTTACCCAAGAGGATGCCATCATCATTTAACGATAGAGTAGAGCTGCATGCCATCAGCAAAAATTACAGGTGTAGTTTCCCCTTGCTTTCAGCTGGCCCCAATACCAGAACAGCAATGCCATTTTGGTTGATGTTACAAGGCCAGATCAGTGATCCAGACTGTTGCCCCTGCATCTACTGAAAAGACTAGTGCCCCTCTTCAGGAACCACATGTTTGTTTAGCCTCTCAATAGATACCCATCCATTGTGGTTGCATGTACAGTATGGCTATCAGTATCCCTGAGGCATGCAAGCCCCCCCCCCCCCTCCCCCAATGCCAAAGTCCATGGTTTAGTGGGGGGATTAATACGATATATAGTTATAAATTTGTTTTAATTTGGGAATAATAGAATGGCCCACATAAACCACAGCATGATCATGGAAGAGTCAATGCAGTCAGTTGTAGAACAGTTGTCTCAAATAATACTGTATAGTTACACATATGGATGAAAAGTTCACCCAAGTTGAAAACATATTGACACAAATTGACATCAGACTCTCAAATTTAGAAGACGTGGTTTAATGAATTCACTACCCAATCTAATGGTAGAATAGATACATTGGAATCAAGATTGAACACGAGCTTTGATCATGTTTCCAAAACAGACACGTAGTTAGAGATAGTAGAAACTAAACAAGATAATAAATGGAGCAGGTACATGTTATCAAAGCAGAAAATGACAACTGTGAAGAATTCAGATGTTAGAAATAGAACTGGGAGATGCTAAACAGTGTTACTTATATCAACAAAAATATTGTTTTGTCAGTAATAATTAACACATTGTAAATGAGGTTACAAAAACTTGAATTAAGTATGGCTGTACAGTGTTTAGCAGAACATACTAAAACTACCAAATCAGTAGACACAAATATACATCTACAATGATAATGTGTGCATTGTCAGGAACACAAACAGCTCACAGCAGGGACAGTTTTAATACAGACACAAACACAGAGATACTAAAGAGGCAGAAAGATAATAAAAGAGGTAGAAGACCTGTTATTAAAAGAACAGGATAGTACCTAGTAACTGAAGATTTTACCACAACACTAAGCAAAGAAGCAAACCAAAAATTTCCTAAGTTCTCACCTTCAGGTGATATTCACCCAGTTTTATTTGTAAAGTTATTTAAGGGCATGTTACTTGATTCTTGGTCAGATTCCAATAACATACAATTTATGAAAAGCCACATTATGGGTGACATGTCACAGTGGTGTATATTACAGCTAGAAGAATTCACAACTTATACACTGATGTCGAATCAGCATTTAAGTCTTAATTACTGGAGTGAGGGAGCTCAAAAGAAACAGAGATTAGAGCTATCAGGATCAAAACTTTGCAACTGTTCGTGGAACAGATGAGATTTTGGGGAGTGACACCTCAACAAAGCACAATATCTAGACGAGAAACAAAGGATTGGAGGAGCAGTTGAACAGAATGGACAGTGTCTTGAAAGGAGGATGTAAGACGAACATAAACAAATGCAAAACAAGGATAACGTAATGCAGTCAAATTAAGTCAGGTGATGCTGAGGGCATTAAGATTAGAAAATGTGAGACAAAGTAGTAGACGAGTTTTGCTATTTGGGCAGCAAAGTAACTGATGATGGTCGAAATAGAGAGGATACAGAATGTAGACTGGCCATGGCAAAGAAAGCAATTCTGAAGAAGAGAAATTTGTTTACATTGAGTGTCAACAAATCTTTTCTGAAAGTATTTGTATGGAAAACGGCCATGTAGGAAGTGAAGCATGGGCGATAAAACATTTTAGACAAGAAGAGAATAGGAGATTATGAAATGGGATGCTAAAGAAGAATGCTGATTATTATATGGGCAGATCACATAACTAATGATGTGGAACTAAATAGAATTGGGGAGAAGAGGCATTTGTGGCACAACTTGACTAGAAGAAGGAATCAGTTGGTAGGACACGTTCTGAGGCATCAAGGGATTACCAATTTAGTATCTGAGGGCAGTGTGCAGGATAAAAATCGTAGAGGGAGACCAAGACATAAATAACCTAAGCAGATTTAGAAGGATGTAGGCTGCAATAATTACTCAGAGATGAAGCGGTTTGCACAGGATAGTAGCATCAAATCTGTTTTTAGACTGGAGACACAACAACAACAACAACCAATGCAGCTGTAGTGAACTATTCCAATGTAAGTTGTAATGGCGGAGTGTGTGTGTGTAATTGCAGTTTGGACCTAACTGTAATTTACTGTATATAACAGCACTTGTTATAACAGAACATATGAATGTCAAAGTGACCTGATCCTTGACTTTCAAAATAAGAAAAAAATCTGAACCCACCAAGTTACAGTGTTTTGCATCCCATTATAGACAGATGTAATACTGCTTGTTGTTGGGCATTGTGTCTACTGTTGGTAATGTGTGCTGCCTGGCAGCCGTTTGTTGAACTGCAACACCTTGTGGACAGCTGCTGACCTGTGTTCTGAACGAAACATAAGGCCGCTCGTTTTTGGTGCAAAATTTTTGCTCAACGCCGGATAACTAGATTGAAATTGTCATCGGAACCACTCTGAACGTGTATTACTTGTTGTAGTTCAATTTTGTCTTCTCTTTTGATCTATTGACCCTGACTGTATGATGTATTCTCTTAATTCCATGGCTGTTTAATGGCTTAGCAACTCAAGTCCAATCGTGCTGCTATAAACATATTTATTGATGAACAGAGGTTTCAATAGTTAAAAAACAGCTTAAAAGCTTATATTATTCAAATTTGTTATATTTCACTTTTTGAGCCTTTGGCTGTACTGTTTCTAAATGTTCCTGCATTATACAGTCATTTGTCTTTGACACTGAATAGTAACATCAGTACTGCCAGTTACTCCTAATTATAGAAGCATTACTCAAAAAAGAATATGTTCCTCTACTATTTCAGTCTTGCCTGGTTAATAGCAACTTATCATAAGAGTGCTTTCTTTTTGTGTCAAAATCTTGCTCACTGATGTTGAACCTTGTTGTTCAATTCTCGATTTGATGTACTGGTATTGCTTAATCATCTTCATCTCGCACCTGGATCACCACATGCCCAGGTTTGTCATTGATAAATTACATTGTCACTGATCTTCAGCACTGAAAAGTTTGCAAATTCCTGACTCATTGATAATTCTTCTTATGCCTGTAGAAGAATTCAACTTCTACCAAAAGCAGGGCTCATTAACTATGATTTACAAAAAGGCTTGTATCACACATTTAATTACAAAATGTGATCAGATATTAATCAACTTGGTACATCTTGTTTTTAACAAACTCTTCTGAAGAAAAAACAAGAGTATCAATAAATCTGTATTTACTTTATTATAATAGTCACCTGGTCATCGGTAATCTTTCACAACATGGTTCGTTGCGAAGATTTTTTGCTGCCTCCAATTACTTAGCATGCCACAATGCCAAGTGCATGTTTAATGTAATGTTTTTTGGACAGCATGGAGCTCACACCAAACAAGACTTGCTCCTTAATAAACCCTTTCACATAATAATTAAACTTGTAAAGTTCTGGATGATTGCTTTGGATAAACAAACACATCTTCTGTTAATAAAGCTTGTTAATTTATATTCAAAATTTGTACGATATTTCATTCACAATATGATTATTTCCAAAAAGCTTTGACTATAAAACATCTGGGGAATCTTGTGCTCTCCCAACCTCCAATGCACTCCCTGAATGATTTAACTTTTTGTCTTTGCACCCCACAGTTTGAACACATCGATGTTTAACTTTAAAAGTGTACCTGAAAAACAGCATAACATTTTCAGGATTGTTTCCTACATATTATGTAGTGTCAGCCTATTGTCATTATAACTCTTCTTCATGTCACATCTTCAGACCTGTTGCCCCCCCCCTCCCCCCCCCCCCCCCACACAAACCCTCTTAACTAAAAATATCTACAATTAGTTTCAGCATAGTATTGCCACATTGTCTACTTTCCTCTGCCTGGTTCAACTTCTCAATTTAACTGCTATACATGATGCACTGCATTTAATATATGTGGGCGAGACTTATTTGTAATTTACTAATGAAGTGTTATCAATTTTTGAGGTAAGTCGTCTTGCAATCAGAGTACAGGTTTTTGTTCTGAGATCATTTTCCTGAATCAAGTCTAACAGTATCACAGGTATATTTATAATGGGACAAAATTATCGTCTCAAGTATTATTCATGCACTACACTCATGGTAACAGAGAATGGCCAGAAATATTCTTTTACTGAAATGTGTTCTTTTCCATTGGTATACCTCTGTTATTTCGTACACAATGTATTTCCCTGTTCTTTCAAACGCCCACTTTTCTGTCCAGCTTATCATGTATCTGGTAAGTAAATTGTTTTAGATTCTGGGACTACTACACCTTTGTTATATTAAACCCCCTCCCCAAAAACATAAATTGATATATTTTAATTTCATGATTTACAGTATCATTTATAATTTTTTTTTCGCCATCAGTTGGGAGCTGACTGTAACACCAATCACTCTACTGCTGCATCAACTTAATTTATCATCAAAGGAGGAAAATGACATATGGCAGTGATACATGAGAGAGAGGGAAGAGAGAGACCCTCTGGTCAACTAGAAGTCCAGCAAGAACTTACAGCCTTTGTAAACAGTATATTTGTGAAGGAGGAAACTGATGAATTAAGAAAAAAATTTAGATCTACCTATGTTATTTCTTGACAATGTGTAACAATTTCGCTGCAGTTTCATCAGATAAAGTTGTATATCTGTCTAGAGAATATAAGTCATTTTCATTACTAAACACCATGGCACCTAAGGGAAGCAACAAAACAATGTACCTCCCAATGATGCATTTAAATCTTAGTTCCAACTTATTTTTCACTTTCTTTTAAATGAGATAAATCTTTAAATTTCAAATGCATTGAAATGAATGAAAACTGCAGAAATTTATGGGAACAAATTTATTGACACAAGTCACAGTTCATTAAAAAAAGAAACCCAATATCTTCCCTCCAAGATGTTTTCTCCTCGCTTCTTCATGATCCATTATTCCTCCACTAGTAGTTAGTACCACATACCTGAAAAAGGAACAGTTATTTAGAAGTACATTTTTGTGTGGTAACTATAAAGTAACAACACCAGCAACTATTAAGTAATAACACTGTGCAGACAGTCTAATCCAACTCAGCCAAAATAGGTAAACTATTGACTGTACAAGCAAATGCATCACCAACTTATTAACAGATACATCTACAAAAGCTATCTGCAATTACTGTATAACAGAGGGGGGAATGAACCAAACTATTGTTTGTTTTTCATGTCCACCTATCAAACTGTATCTTTGGAGAGAGACTGCAGTCAGCTATGTATTACTTTTTAGTTGTGGACTACTTGTGTACACAGGACATGCTGGTGTCTGCTATTGGCCTGACTCAGCATTCCAATTGTTTCAAGTCCATCAATTGCTATGCATTAACTGAACACTGCAAGCACACTGACACTGGCTTAGTACAATGGCATCTAGCAACTTCCACATGAAATTGAGAACCCTGATTAGATGAACTCTGTTCCCAAGAATAAATGTATTAACACGAGCTCGGGCTAACATGGAACATTTTTCTGGGCCGCATTACACCACAGGCAGTGAATCAGATGAGTTAAAACTAACTGGATAAAACAATGTGATGGACAAGCGGAAATAGGGCAACAGCTGTGCAGTTAGTGTACATGATGGTAAGAAGTCTTCAAGTTAATAACAGAATAATCAAAACAAAACCCTGCCAAAAAGATCAAAGCGACAACAAAGGTATCTTAAATTAGTTTTATACCCAGAATAAATTGTAACACTAGCCTTTTACCCACAGCTGCATCCATGTACTTGTACAGCACTTGCTCTGTACTCATCCCTGACTACACCCTCCTCATTTTTTAAGCACAATCCCATCCAACCATCTCCATTTCACTTCGCATCCCAACCCCTCTCACTATCCACTTCCTCCTTTCTCTCTCTCTCTCCTGAGACATGCCCATCTGTACATTTTCTTCAACCTACACATTTGTCCTATGAATAAATAACAACTAATCTCTTCAAGTCTGCATATTCACACAGGAATAAAATTGCTCGGTCAAAGAGTTCCAAAATGTACATCGCTGCCTTGCTAAGAATCTCAGAGGCAAATGTATTAACATACATTGTAATACAACCACTTTTCCTACACCAGGGTCTTTCAACATGTTATGTTACAATTGTCAGATGGGTACAGGACTATAAATTTAAAAGCAAAGAGGGGTAATATAGGAGTAGGTCTGATACTGAGTAAGACAACAGGAATGCAGGTAAGCGACTATGAATTGCATAACGAACACATTTTGTAGCCAAGGTAGACAGGATGCCAACACCCCACAAAGTTTGTATCTCAATTAGCTCTGCAGATGATGAATAGATTGAAAAAAGGTCTGATGAGGTAATAAAAGACATTACTCAGATAGTTAGGGACAGGAATATTTAATTGTGATAGGGGAGTGGAATTCGAAAGTATGAAAAGGAAAAATAGTAAGTAAATATGGACTGGGGGATAGGAATGAAAGCAGAAGCTACCTGATAAAATTTTGCACAGAGCATAATTTTATCACTACAACTTGGTTAAAGAATCACAAAAGCAGGTTGTATATATGGAAGAGATCTAGATATAATGGAAGGTTTCAAATTAATTATAAAATGGTAAGACAGATTTCAGAACTGGATTTTAAACCACAAATAATTTCCAGGGGCAGATGTGGACCCTGACTACAATTTATTGGTTATAAACTGTAAATTAAAACTGAAGAAACTGCAAAAATTTAGAAAATTAAGGGGATGGGGGCTGGATAAGTTGAAAGAACCACAGCTTTTTGAGAGTTTCACAAGTAGCATGAGGCAATAATTGGCTGAAATGGGGGGAAAGGAATGCAGTAGAAAACAAAGGGAAGCTTTGAGAGATGATCTGATTAATACTTGTACCATAGAGCATGAATATGGGACTTTGTAGCATTGTGGAATGTGTCAGTTTAACAAAAGATTTCTTTATATGCCATAATTCAAACTTTTTTAGTTGCAAGATTATTAATTTATATCTAAAAATTCATCTACTGAGTGGAAGTTGTCATTCAGAAATTATTTTAATTTGTTTTTAAACGTTCGTTGGCTAGCCGTCAAATTTTGGATGCTATTTGATAAGTGACCAAAGATTTGCGACAGCATAGTTCACCCCTTTCTGTGCCAAAGTTATATTTAACCCAAAGTAGTGAAGATCAGCTTTTCTCTTAGTGTTTTAGCTATGTACATTTCTACTGCTTTTGAAGTAGGATGGGT
This sequence comes from Schistocerca americana, assembly GCF_021461395.2. Taxonomy (NCBI): domain Eukaryota; kingdom Metazoa; phylum Arthropoda; class Insecta; order Orthoptera; family Acrididae; genus Schistocerca; species Schistocerca americana. The sequence goes on along the minus strand of NC_060119.1, from coordinate 892,092,887 downwards.
TATTAGTTTTAACTATGTACATTTCTACTGCTTTTGAAGTAGGATGGGTTATTAATACCAAATTTCATAAGCAAATATTTTGGAAGTTTGTGTGAATATCCCCAGTTCCTTATATAAATGTCTTCAAGATGATCTTGGCTAGGTTCTATCTATTATTCTGATAACATACTTTTGTCAATGAATACATTTTTCCTTAACGATGAACTACACAAACTATGTTGCCATATGAAAATCGTGAACGAAAATAGACCTAGTAAGCTAATTATGTTTGATCACCAAAATTTGCAATAACCATAAAGCAGATTTACTACACAGAACTGTATATACTGTTATCAAAATTTAATGACAGTCAATTTGCAGAGAACCACTTAATTTTCTGAGAGACATGATTTACAATTTCCTCAGCTAATTCTTTTATTTATTTTTTTTTTTTTTTGGGTATGAATACTGTACTTGTAGCATCAGCAAAAACAACTAGCTTTGCATCTTCATGAATTGAATATAGAGTGGCATACATTAAGAACAATAAGGGACCAAAGAATTTTAGAAAAAGCTGTCAGAAGTGAGACTGGGTGGTAGTTGTCAGCACCAGAATTACCCCCGCCCCCCTTTTTTGTGCAATAGCATATTTCAATTTATCAGAAAAAAATGCCGTTTCAGTGAGCTATTACATATGTGACTGAGAATGCTACTTATCTGTTGGAAACAAGTTAGTACTTTGTTGGTAATGCCACCAATTCCAAGCAAGATTTACTTTACTAAAGTGGGCTTCACAGATGCTCCACACATTTTCCACAGCAAAGTCTCAGTGTAGGCGCAGTTCCATACAGCTACCCAACACTGAACAGAGCTTAGGGTAAACTGAAAGACAAGTCTTGTTTTGAGTTGAAGCCAACAGATGCAGTGAGAATTTTACACACATTGGACTCAAATGGTCAATTTGTGTTCCCTATTTTGACATCGTGCGTCAAAGAAGATAGATGGTATCAGCAGTGCAAGTTTTAGCACATTCTGCACACCTTCCATATTTTAAAACATCTGCTAGCTTAGTATTTAGTTTAAGTACACCAAGGAAAAACTTTCAACCTTATTCCTGCAGTATTGTGAGTAATCGTTTGATGAGGACCTCTGCACCATGCACCCTAAAGATACATGAATGTTTATAAACTTCAACACAAGCCATTCACCAACTCTATAATTATCATATAACAGTGTGCTCATTGTGATGTTATACAATAACAATGAAAGAAGAAACGCAGAGACTGACACCAAACAAAGGCAATGAGTCATAGAAAGACAATGAAAAGACTGCCTGGTTTTCGACTACCTCTCCTCCTGCCCAGACATGTGGATTATATCCTACCCATTATCCTCCTTGCCCCTCCCACAGTGGGCAAGACTCAAGTTTCACACGGAATTTGCAGACTCCCCTCCACAACGGCCAAAGGCCGGTCACGTGATTCCACCTCCACACGGACAGGAGGCGGGGCGTGACTGCCAGCGCTCCTGGTTTTACTTGAGTGTACTATGTTGCCTTTCCCGCTGGAAAACAAACACACTCTCACCTGCTTTGTGTCTGTAAACAAAACCAGCAAAGTGCACTTCAGCCAGGTTGCACAGATTTTTTTCAGGTTTTTGCTAAGAGTTGTTTAAAAACATACAGCCCAAAAAGAGCCTAGAAGATTAAGTGACCCAACAAAAGTTTGCACTCTTTTTCCGTTTTATTTCACAAAATAAATATTTTTCTTATTAACTTTCGTGTGTAGCGAACATGAGTTTCTAATGTGATGTTTTTATTGCTCAAAATAAAATGTCTGTCACAAAATTGACGAAGGAGTCGGCTTCAATTTCGTGTACGGCAATTAAAAAGGCTTAAGTTCGTGAAATTTCCACTTTAACGTGCTGTAACAAGTTGGCTATTTCTTTGTACACAAACATTTAGCAGATGCAAACCGTTCATTGTTTGTTTCGGTTCTTTATTAAAGTTGCTGTCTACTGGTGTTCTTGTGAGATTTTATTTCGCATACTTCAAGCATTATGTTCATAATATATCCATGTCTTAGGCTGATATAATATTTAATGCATAGTTTGGCAATACATGGGATATGACTTTTCAGAGTTTTACAGGCGGCTGAAGAATGAGTTTCCAACATTTTATCCATTTGCTGCTCAAATAGGATACAATAATTATTGAACTGTCAATATTTTCCATACAGTCGTCCTCAGCAAACTGCTGAATGGTTTAAAGTTTTGTACAATAACCACATATATTTGCTGCCATGACAAACTCTGTTGCCATTATTATGAATTACCTTATGTATCTATTGCATATCCAAAATATGTGTGTGTTATTAGTTTCGGAAACTTGTTCTTTTGAATAACATTGCACAGAAGGTTTGTTTCTAGTACATACTTATGTTTATCTAAAGACATTGAAAATGCCTTGTAAGCAACATTTTCAAAAATTGTAGACTTTGACAATTTTAATTTCAGTTATTAAAGCCCAGGTAAAACCATGATGAAGGCAAATAACACCTGTTGGTAGTAGGCCTAAGACTGAGCGCTGGCAGTCACGCCCCGCCTCCTGTCCGTGTGGAGGTGGAATCACAGGACCGGCCTGTGGCCGTTGTGGGCGGAGACTGCAAATTCCATGTAAAACTTGAGTCTTGCCCCACAGTGGTATTCCATTGCCCACCAAACATACACAAGTATCTCTTTTTGTCCCTAGTCCATACATGCTCCAAACTCCTTGCACCTCATGGTTCATATCCCTGCAATAGATCTAGACACAAAACAAGTTGCATACATCCATCACCACGAGTCCGATCACAGGCATCTATTATCCCATCAAAGGCAAGGCTACCTATGAAAGCAGCCATGTCATCTACTAACTTGACTGCAACCACTGTGCTGCTTTCTATGTGGGCACGCCAAACACAACCACATGAATGGATGTTGACAAACTGTAGCCAAGACAGGTAGACTGCCAATAGCTTGACAAGTTACCAAACTTTATGTGCTCCACTTCAATGGCTGCTTCACAGCCTGCACTATCCGGATCCTTTCTACCAACATCAGCTTTTCTGAATTTCGCAGACAGGAACTCTCCCTACAACATATCCTTCATTCTCTAACACCCCTGGCCTCACCTTTCAACAAGACCCCATTCTCCCCCCATACCCGCTCCCACTAACACTATGCACACCTACTCAACTAATGCATGTATTCACTTTTCCCTTTCTCCACAATTCTCTTCCACCTTTCCCACTCCTCCAGTGCAGCCTTTCGACTCTGCATCTAGTGGCAATATAATGCCCCATCACATCCTTGCGCACTCCCACAGCAGCACAACTCTCTACCTCCATCCCTCACCTCAACATCCCCTGCTGCCTCCTCAGCTGCACCACCCACCCTGGGTGCCTTGCCCTCATCAGATAAAGGTGCAGCTTACAGCTGTACCTCACAACTATAGAAAGTAGGCTGTGCTTTCTGCTTCTGAAGGATCTTTTTTTGTCCAAAAGCGAAAAGTTTAGCAGTCCCTTCATTGTAGCTGTCTGTGACTTGATGTCTCTTCTATGTGGTGAGTAGCAATCCATCCTTTTCACAATCTTAGTCCATCATCATGGACTTTCCACTGTTTAAATTTATACCACAGTTAGTCACCTTGTGCATCTTGTTCTGTCATTCTAAAGCGAGATTTTGTACGGATCAGGAACTTAAACACGAGGGTTTGTATTCCTAACCTTTTCGACCACTACTGAATTTCACAGAATCTATAAGCCACTACCTTTAACCGAACAATCTAATAAGCATTTGAATTAAGCCTCAGACCATTACACATAACCAACATTATTTTCTTCAGAAAAATCATCCACGTACAAATCAAATGTCTGTACAAACATTCACTATACCACTTCACCAAAACTAACAATACACTGGAGAGCTCAATACTATTGAGACTGAACAATCTTGTGACATTTGATTCACATGCTAGGATAGCAAGTGATTTACAAGAAAGTAAAGGACTGCACCAAGGACAAGCTATAGCTCTCAGAGAAACTTGAAAGTTTTGTGAAACGCAGGTGAAAATGGTGATAATTCCTACAACTGTACAACTTCAACTGTATTTGAACTTGTTTACAGTAATAGTTTTTACAGTATTTATGGATACTGAATAAACATGTCATAGGCAAAAGCATTGCCCTTCAAAAATATTACTTGGCTCTGAACCCAACATGATGTATAATTGACTATCAGGAACTAATTACCAAGTGAGTTGCGAACGAGCATTTTAGTCCCTGTTCACATATTAGAATGACATGTACGAAAGTTACTAGTTTTTAATCAGCTTTGGGACAACACGGTAACATACAGATGAGATAAGGAAGAAAAGTATCCTGGAATTGAATGCCTGACAAATGAAAAATCACATTAAACTGACTGACTGTGGTAACAATAAACAACAGCAACAAGACCTGCTGAAGAGATAATATCAACAGATACCACCAGATTACATCTTATCATGATTTTGACTATTAATTTAGAAGCAACTTTATTTATAACCTGCATGTGTTACAGATTTTTTTTTAATGATCAAAATCCCTAATAAGTTAATAATGCAATGATGGATAGCATCAGTAGAACTCAGTACATATGGTGGCCATTGAAAAATCAATATTTCTAGAGCTATGATGTAAACTGGTGGAACAGTTTAACGAACAGCAGTACCTAACTGACTCACCAGCCACGGCAAATAAACACTTCATTGTGGCCAGAGATGCAGTTTTACTTATTCTTGCCTCCCACAACTATTGGTCACAATATATGCAAATAAATACAGATGAGTCATGAGAACTACCACCTTATAAATTTAATGCCAAGTAAGATAAACTAATTATTCATGCCAGGCAAAACAGTGTATAACTTATCAAGGCTATTCGTAAAAAGAAAGCAAATAAACTATAGCCACGCTACACTTTCTCTATGTGTTAAGTTATTGCCACTGAGGCATAAACAAGGGCTGCACCATAATACAACAAGGGGCAAATACGACAAACATCATTTCACAGTTTAAAGGTATTCACAAAATTCACGAACTATGTAGAGACTGTTTTCTAATCTGGGTTTATTGAATTTTCCGGGTAGTTTTCGTTTCTAAAGCAAGAAGTGTGTTACATAGGAGAAAGTATGTCAAATATTAACAAACTTAGGCAAGAGGGTATGTAACAGAGAAGTGACAAACTGCCTATTGGCTTCTGTCTCGGGTACTTCGGCCGACGTTCATCTAATGATTTTTCTGAACTCTTGCAAACTTGGAGTAGCACCCCAGATACAGGACAGATTGGAAGGTTAAATTTCTGTAATGAGCTGCCATACTACTAAGTACTTCCCACAAAAACATGCTACACAAACCAACAAATATATCAAGTAATTGTATGGTACATCAAATTTGAAAAAGGCATTGGGAGACGCCCTATGTACCATGAGCTACTGGTTGTGTGACTGATCAGGGTACGATTTAACTAAAGCGAGGAGTCCACGTATGTTCAGCTTACCTTCACCAACGATGGCTTACAATAAGTCAACAGCGAATCAAAAAATCAGCTACTAATATTTTTCTTTTGTTGGAAGTTCACAATTCCTACAATCATTTGGGACATTGGTGTCTCAAACTAAAAAACTACTAAAAACCTGAACTTACCCGAACTGTCGAGATGGGAGCAGATTATTCGTCCACTTCTCAATATCATTGATTGGTACGTCAAACCTAGGCGATATGACACCACATTTATTTAATCTTCCAGTAAGATTAACTACAATTTTCCCAGCGCGATGGTCATCCACTATTTCAAATTCTCCAATGTAACCTACAAGATAAGTTTCGCATGAACATTTGATATGCATCACTTCATTAACCAGTTAACTAAATCAAGAGTCCGTAATTCACTGCTTACCATGCTTCATCATGACAGTCAAGAACTTCACTATGACTTTGGAGCAAGGCCTGATTAAGACCTGCCTTTTACCTCTCTTCTCAGCATTATTGATTGACTTGAGAGCATCACTCAAAACATTCATGCGCACCATTGCTGAAAATTTAAGTGTATAAGAAAATAAACATACAGTAAACTTAGAATTATTACCTCTAACCTCTGTTACACACTGTAAACACAAGCTGCAGCACAAAGTATTGACACCGTTGAGATTACAAACGTAGAATATTATGATATAACTATTCAGATCTTCCCGCGAAACAATGTACATCTACCATTAACAACACAAAAAGATACAATTAACATCGCCTGATCGATTACCTCCGATATAAACTTCACCATTCAACGTGTTTCACACGCACTTTCGCTACATACACAGGAAAAAGGAAGTTCAGGAGTCTAGATACCAAAGACACAACACTTTCCCATAGTCAAAGATAACAATTATTTAGTCGGAGCGTAATCGATGTAAAGTTCTAACAGAGCATATAAATAATTTGGAACCCTGTTAAGGCTGATTCACAATGGCCGTCACGTCATATCACATTAAAATATTCCAAAATGCATTTCAAATGACGACATCCACACTGACACTCAACGAGTCGTCGCGTCACCGCAAGCCTTCCCGCGAAGTAACCTTTGGCGTCATCGTCTGCCTACATCGATAGTTAACTTGCATTCGGCACTCTCACTCCTGATATATCTTGCGTTTATATCCTGTTAGTCTTCGTTTTATAATTGTGCTTTCTTTCCATGTCAGATTGCAAATGTTCAATGTTGACTTGAATACCTTTCTGTACTGTGTATCAGTGAGCACTGGCTTCGGGACACTCAGATTTGTGCAGCAAATAAACCAAACTTGATTTAATAAGTAGCTTTTGCAGGTAAACTAATAAATGCGGAGGTGTATGCATCTATGTTAGAAGTAATGTTGAATCTAAGGAGATAATACTTAGCAAGGTGAAGTGCGCAGAAAAAGATTTTGAATGTTGTATTTGTGAACTTACAGACTGTCAGACTATCATTGTTTGCATCTATAGGTCGCCATCAGGTGACTTTACTCAATTCTTATATTATATAGATGATCTTTCAAATGAATTGAGAGGCAAGTCAAACTGCACAATAGTTCTTCGTGACTTTAACATTAATTTTAACAAAAGTAATAAGAACAAGGTCCAATTATTTAATCTGTTTAACACATACAACATGCAACCTACAGTGCAGGAAATTACGAGATATGGAGATGGATCTGAAACAACACTTGATCAGATATTTACCAACAAACAAAGCTGTGAGTACAATGTTGAAGTAACAGATAAGGTTTTTCTGACAATATGGCTTTAAAAATGATGATAAGGAATGAGAAAAATAAGAAATACACAGTCACTGAAAAATATGTACAAAGAAGACTTATTAATGCAAACAACATAAGGGTATTTAATAGTATGCTAAAAAGGGGGCATGGAACAAACTGATGATGCAGATAAAGAGCATGACAGTTTTCTCACTGATTATAAATCTTACTTCGATGTAGAATTCCCGTTAAAATGAATGAAAATCAGTGAGAATACAAACACATGGGTAACACAAGGGATTAAAAAATCAGCAACCATCCTTTGAAACCTAAAAAAACAGGCTAAAATAAATACAACAATAAAACCATACTATAGGAAATATAGAAGGGTCTATGGGAAAGGTTTTCAGGCAGCAAAAACGCTCAGCAATGATTCGTACATTAGTAAGGGACGCAATAAATCAAAATCGATTTGGAAGGTTATAAACAATAGCATAGGAAAATGAAAACAGAGACCCATAATTTCAAAATTATAAGTGAGGGCAAAGTGATAGAAGATGCTAAACAGGTAGCCAATATATTCAATGAACATTATGTGAACATTGCACCAAACCTAATTAAAAGTCTGTGCAATTAAAAAACCAAAAACATAAAAGTACCAACTGGTGAAAAGACAATGTTTCTGTACCCAACAACAGAATGTGAAGCTTCAAATGCTATTAATAAACTAAAAAATAAAATGTCTTGTGGTATTGACAGAATTCCAGACAAGGTAACCAAACAGTTCTACCAGTACAGATACTCACCTAACTAACACTATTAATACTTCTTTCATGACAGGGGGTATCCCATCAAAACTAAAACTCTCCTTGATAAAGCAAATTCACAAAAATAATACTACAGCTGACATAAATAATTATAGGCCAGTATCATTATTGTCAGGTTTCTCTAAAGTAATTGAAAGAGTAATGAATGAAAGGCTAGCTGACTTCCTGAATAAAAATAAAATCCTGACTAATGCACAAAATGGGTTTAGAAAGAACAGATCTGCAGAAATGCCAGTCTTCCAATTCATGAGAATGGTTCTAAATGCCTTGAACAAAAACGAATTAAGCTGTGGGATATTCTTACATTTATCTAAAGCATTTGATTTAATCAGTCATGACTTATTGCTTATGCAACTAGAATTTTATGAAGTCCAGGGACTTGCCTTCAAATGGTTCAAGTCCTATCTCTCTGATAGACAACAAATGTACAAATATGTCATGAAGGCAAAGAGTATCTATCACTTAAAAAAAAAAATAGCTATGGAGTGCCCCAGGGCTCCATGTAGGGCCCTCTGTTGCTCTTGGTGTACATAAATGCTTTGCCAAACCATCTGACAGTTGCAGAAATGGTGATGTTCGCTGATGACACTAGCATTTTTATAAAAGGATTCACTGAGGATAATCTACAGCAGAATGTCTCTAGGACAATAAATGAGAAAGGAAAATGGTTTAGCAATAATCCTCTGATCACAAATAAGTATAAAATGGCATTGATGAATTTCAGTAATATTAAAAGTAAAGCTAGAAGAAGAGTAAAAGCTGAGTTAGGGAACTATGTTATTGGACAAGTTCCATACACAAAATTCCTCGGTATATGGGTAAATGAGCACTTGAGATGGGAAAAGTATCTAGAAGTTTTGAGTAAAAAATTAAGTAAATGCTGCCATGTGCTAAGAATGCTTTGGGAATGTTGCAACACTGAATCATTGCTGTGTGCCTATTATTCTTACATGAACAGTTTGCTTAGATATGGTGTGATCTTCTGGGGAAATACAGGTATGGCAAAACAAGCTTTCAAATTTCAAAAAAGGGCTATTAGAATAATGAAAGGGGTTCCCTGCAGAGTGTCATGCTGCGAAATATTTAAAGAATTTAAAATAAAGACTCTTCCTAGCTTATACATCTATGAATGTGTATGTTTTCAGAAAACTCACCAGGAATTTTCAACATTAAATAATCAGGTTCATAACCATGATGATTTTCACAGAGACAGCCACAAAGCAGCACTCTACGAAAAAAGTGCAAACTAGCAGCCCAAAATACTTTTTAATGCATTGCCTTCTACAATAAAGAAAATTAAAGACTTTCATAAATTCAAGGTAGATCTTAAACAATTTTTACCAACACATAGTTTTTATAACATTGAAGAATATCTGAATATGGAAAAGTAATATTATTTATATATACTGATATAAAATACTTGTATTTATTATCCAAGTTTTTGAAACAAATTAAAGGTAAGAAACTATATTGTAATTTACTACATCCATACAATGTATATTGTTAATGCATGAATAAAGAAAAGCAGAAGCAAGAGTGTCCTGTGAGGTCTGATATCTAGAGACGAAAAGCAATTACGTTTTACAATGACAGAAAAGAACTGACACCCACACTGTATACAAATAACAAATTAAGTTGATGAAGACTTTTTCATTAAATAGCATTTAAAGTGAAAAGGCACCTCTAATGAAGAAGACACTCACAGTTGTTCATGACATTACAAGTTATGTAAGGAAAAAATACCTAATGAGTGAGGTAAAGTGGGCCTGTTTATTCCCTTACAAATATTGTTTAATATGTTTGTATGTGTATTTTGGATAGCAAATAACTGTCGATGTTTTGAAATGGTATTTCATTCTCACCAATTTACCACAAATAAATTGATCAAGAACATACATTATGAAGCTTGCTTTGGCTCTTGAAAACTTTATCGTTGTTAATGCATCAATTCCGATCCAATATTCCGACTTAATGTATTATGAATGGCATCTCGTAACCTCGATTTTATCGTTTAGTGCTGGGCTACACTAAATCACACGAAGTGTAATGACAGACAGTGTGAATATCCCTGAGAGAACAGTGACGTTTATTTATTCATACATTCTTTGACCATGGGCTGTAGCTGAGAGTATAGGATGTGTCATACAATTTTACATATGCAATAAATCTGCAATAAAGAAAATAAGATTACATTTTATAGACACAGATGAGGTTATTAGATATTTTCTGTGACAATATAACAAATATTTAATTTGATGTTTATTACTCACTCATACTGCATATACTGTTCTCTGTAAGAATCACTCTTAAACGTTTCTCAAATAAAGTTAATTCTTTACTTCCTTAATTCAGTTCTGTAGCTTGTTAAAAAAGCATCTTTAACCTGCTTCATCAGGAGCACTGAAAGTCAGTTTGGTATTTTACTGTTTTGTGTAATAATTTTCTTTTCCTCTTATTATATTGTCATATATGTCTTTATTTCAGAATTGTTTATCACTTAGTGTCACTGCCATAATATATCTGCCCCTGCTAGCTGAGCGGTCAGTGTGACGGAATGTCATACCTAACACCCCAGGTTCGATTCCTGACTGGGTCAGAGATATTCTCCACTCAGGGACTGGGTGTTGTCTTGTTCTTATTATCATCATTTCATCTCCAATATACATTGTTTATTTTCTTTTCTTTTAATTACATCAGAGAACTGAGATAACTAAAAAAAATGTCTCTTGTGCATGGCATCAACTGTCATACACATCCTTTTAATAATTGTGCCGTCTGTCCCATCTCCAATACCAATGAAGTTTCCAATGAACAGAAAGAAATCTCCAGAGGCAAGATACTCGTGTGTATGTAGTAACTGGTTCATTGGTGGACCAGAGTCGTTTCTGGAAGAAAGAAAAGAATGACATGAGACAATTCAAGAGAATTTTGAATACACAATTTGCCAGAAATGGCTTTCAATGTTATGATTATGTAGATTCAATAACTAAAGATGCCTGTTAGCTGCATGACAATTACCTGTGTTCTTATAAGACAGAGAGAATTGCTTTATAATAAATGTGGATGTTGCTTGTGAATAATAAAAAATAACCAAGAAATCCATCAGCTATCTGCTACAACTTTCTTTAAAAAACTGACTTTTCTATTAATTTTCCTGTGTTAAACTTATATTGAGTAAGCACAAATAATTTACACATTTATGGGAATAATGCTAGGTGGTGGACAATTTTGTTGCTCTGAAGCATTCAGTAGAAGATGGAAAGTTAGTGTCCCAATGAGAGATATGAGTGAACAGTATTTTCTGCGATGATTTGGCTGAGTGAACTAGGGACATCAGTGTACTAGAAAACTTCATCCTACAGTAAACAATCATAATAAGCCATCAATTTCAGAAAAATGGTACTTCACACAAGTACAATATAAGATATTTCAATTTAAGCTAAAATTTGACATATAGGAGAACATTAAAACTAACTTGATATCAAGGAAACTCATGAAACATAGCATTCTATAGAACGCCTTCAACATGCTAGAACTATGTAGATTCAGTAACTAGATTCCGGTTCTGCTCTTACAACATACAAATATAGCTATCATTTTATGATAAATATGGGTGACCTTATGTGGATAATACTAATAATTTTTTAAAGAAAAATAGCCAATGTCCTCTTCATCTTACAGCATTAAAGTTAGCCCGAGTACAAACAGCCTTTTGTCTGGCTTCAGTGAATACTGTAGGTGGGAGACAGTGTTCTTGCCCTCAAATATTAATGGGCCTGTGATTGTAATAGTTTCACTAAAAGACAGAAAGTTGTTCTGACACTGCTGTGGTATTTACAAAAATGGGCATTCCTAGTAGAAAATAGAATGGGACAATATTTTCTGCTCTAGCTGAAATGGGAACACTACTGTTTTTTCAAAACGTTTTGCAGCACAAAAAATCGATGTTTCATCGAAAACATAAAAAAAACTGTTAATACAAACAGTACACATAAATTGTGTGGTTTTTGATTCGGTTAAGTTTATTATGACACTATCTGTTAAATAATACGAAACAGTCCTTTTCGGTACTGCAGCAAGTGCAAGACATGCCAGATAAACAAGACTATATTTTTTATGGGTCGTCATTTTAATGTGTCTGATTTACGTAAATAACACGATGGAATCCGCGAGGTACTCAATTCGAATAAATATTACTACAAATAAACAGCATTATGTAAGAAAACAGAGAAATAGTCTCTCATATGCTCCAGTTTCTCATGTACAAGATTGACAAGACGAAGTACAGCTTCCGCTGATAAGCTAAATCTGGATATAAATTTGGAATCAGCGATGTCTCTCTTTCTTGTCCTTCCTCATTCTCATGAACAGTTCATCAAAAATCTCAACATCGCTGTTTACATCTGTCACTATCTCTGCCATCTTGAAAAGTTATTCCTTTGTTAAGCTAGCTAACCAGACAGAAATATCCAGTTAAGTTACGTCAAGTTTATTCCCGGTTAGGCGCTACTCTGGGTTCGTTCAACGCGTTTCTCGCGTTATTCCGAGAATAGAACTTAACCGGCTGCTAAATGGAGATTGTACAACTGGCCTGTGGAGAATAAAAAGTACTGGCCTGAACACGGAGCCTTGTGGCACACCATGTCTGACATTGTGTAATCCAGATCTCCAATTAACTGTATTTACCCCACTATTAGTCTGAATTCTGTGTGCTGTTTCGTATTCATTACATATCACTTGACTGTGTCATAGCATTTCCCTCAATCCCATGCTGATAGAGTTTTCCATTAACCTGGAATGGTATGTATAGTCAAATGCGGTAGATAGGTCTATGAAAATCCCGTAAATCTTTTGTTACCTATCAAGTAAACTCAGAATATGTACTGCTAAATCTATTGATGTCATTATTGTTGATTTCCCCTCTTTGAAACCATTTTGTGATAACTGCAGTATTTTAAATTAAATTATTATTATTTAATAAATTTTAGCAAAAGTGGAGGTCAGTGATATTGGCTTGTAATTTCCGAATTCACCTCTGTTTCCATCCTTAAAGACTGTATTCACTTTACTTGCCTTTAGCGAATCTGGAAATATAGAAGGTCTGTCTGAAAAGTTCAGTGAATGATTTCAGAAAATAAAGAAAACAGCAGCTACAAACAAAATACCTTAACTGGCCTTCAAAGTAACCATAATTAGGTACAAGTTACATCTGGTGTTGATTGTAAGGCTGTTGGGAACCGTCAGCACATACATTTTGTGGACTCACTCGAAGCACCGTGGTCATTCGTTGTTGTATATCTGGTTCATTACAGGAGTTGAAACCTGGAGCTTCCAACACAATTTAGAGACCCAGCGGCCTTCAGAGGCATGGGTCTTCCCCACCTGCCAAAACATGTTAGCTCTTATAAAATCCAAGATTAAGACGATGTTGATCGCATTTTTCGACAACAAGGACTTGATCCATCACGAATTTCTACCCAAAGGAGACATGGGAGAAGATGAACACCTTGCCACAGACTGTGGCTTGGTGACTGTATGGTATTGGTAGCACCAGATCTCATCTCCTTTAACAATACTGTTATCCAACAACGAGTGACTACAGTGCTTTGAGCGATTCCATAAGATGAGTTTGCTGACAATTCCCAACAGCCTTACAATTGATGTCGGAAGTAATTTGTAGCTATTAGTGATTACTTTGAAGGCCAGGTAGGGTATTTTGTTTGTTAACATTTGTTTCCTTTATTTTCTGAGACCATTCACCCAACTTTTCAGATGCACCTTGTATTCTCCTCTATTGCAGCACTCAGTACATGTGTTACAATTTTTAGTATACTTTCACTTTATGTGGTGTTATGTCACACCGAGCAAGATAAAGCTTGACTTTTAGTTTCTTTATTAGGTTTCAATCCTCTACATCAGTCGCTGCAACAAATACAATGGTATGGTATATACCTGGGATTTTTGGCACTGTACTTTCTTTGTCTGTTTCTGATACAGTTGCGTAGTATCAATTAAAGGAGTTTGCTGTTTCTAGAGGATATAATAACTTCTGCCATCTTTCAGTTGGCAGTTGTCTGCAGTCAATATTGTTACTTTTCCTCTCTTTTCATTTATGAATGGTCATATATCGTTTGGGTAATGCTGTTCTTTATCTACAGCTTTCTTATAGAATGAATCGTTTGTTTCTCTAATGAGACTGCAGTACACTTTCTTTTTTGTTTTGTGCAAAATGTCATATTCCTCACTGTTAATTTTCTTGTAAGGGTTATAACACATTTTCAATTTATTTCTTGCATGGAGTACTTCTCCAAACACCCAGTTTATCTTTTTTTGCTGTTTGCTGACAGGACATATAAGATTATAATGATAATAATTAAATAAAGATAAAAACTGGTTCCATTTAGTATTTGCATCATTGTCTGCATCATTGTTTCCTATTTTCTACCATTAACATATTTTTAATTGAATTAGATTTTTGAGTTTATCTGACTTTATTGCTCCTATATCTTCTGGACAGTTCCAGCAGAACTTGTGCAAGAGTCTGTCATGATGGCAAAATGGTCCACTAGTGTGAAGTTTATTACCAAGGTGTCACAGTAGAATGAAGAACTAATTGTTATTATGTAGTCAATAGCAGTGTCATTGTGCTGATTTACCATGTTGAAGTGGTCTATTGTTATCTTTAGGTTGAAACTATGCAACAATTTCAGTAGGGGCTTAGCGTTTGCTGTTTTTCCTGGTATGTATCTTCAAATATCCAATAATTCTTAAAGAAGTATATTTTTTAAAGTTTTTGGATTGTATCTTTCAGCTGTTCGAAGAACGTCTTTGTCTCACTGTTTGGTGATTGGTATAGACCCAATATGCAGCATAACTTCACTCCAACTTTTATTTCCACTGCTGTAGCTTCAAGGCTCATTCTTCTAGCTCATTTTGTGGTATTTTGTATGGCTTTAATTGATTTGAAGCTAGAGAAAATTCCAACCACACGACCTTTATGCAATGATGTGCAAAATTTTTTTGGAGTTGCATACCTCTACTTGATTTTCTTTTAGCCCATTTTCTGTGACTACTAGAATGTTTGGCTTGTATGACTGCAACATTAACCTCTAATCTACTTGCTCTGTTGTTATATACTGTATATTTTGGGAAAATATTCTGAGTGTTGTCTTTAATTTGAAAGATTCTTCTTCCTGTGATACGCTAAGCATTTCACTTTCTGTGTGTGCTTTAGTTACACTGCATTGATTTTTTTTCAGGTTGTGGCACTACAACTGGCTCATCCCTTTGTATTGTGTTTAAATTACTGGGAGTATCTCCGCCATTGTAACTGAGATGAGTATTTTCGCTTATGTATTTTTCTTAGGCCTTTCTCTGCTTATATAATGCCATAAAAATCCTCACCTAGGTCCCAGACCACTACCTTCTGCTGCGTGGTCACTGCTGCTGATGGCTCCGGTGATCTTTGTCTTAGTTGCTGCCCTTGTTTGGTTCCTGCTGCAGCTGATGAGTCTTCTGTGTTTACTTTAGATAACTGAACATCATATTTGCTCTTCTGTGCAGGTGAGGGAGATCTGATGAAAGGATTGCAGGCCAGTTTCTTGTATTTTGAAGCATTTTCAGTAGTTTGAGGTAATGTTTTGGTGTCTGTGGAGTGGGATAGAGTGATTATAGTTTATATACTCCCAATTTTTTTACTTATGGAAGATTTTTCCTTTCCACTTAAGTGCATGTGATATGTTGCATAAAAAGTTCACTGTGCTGATAATTTTTATTTTGGGGCCATCCAAAATCAAAACATAAGTTCAAAACGAGTGTTCAGTTCCTAGTACTGTGAAGAATGAAAATAAAACTTCAAATTATGCTTATAAGAAGCAGAATAGCGATAACAGAGGAACAAAAAGCGCAACATCCACGAAATCTGCTACTGAAGATGCCTTGCAAACAATAAAGGCGAAATGTGTACCGGTATGGCACAAAAATTGTTCCAGTCAGTTGTAATTAGATGGTCCCAAAATAAAAATTATCAGCATACCGCAGTGACTGGCTTTATTGAGTTCGTTTTGGTAGATATAATTTGATCCTGCTACTAATAAAATGCAATGTGAATGTGGCTCATTGATGGGTAAATAATTTCTATTTTGTCCATGGAGGGTCCTGGTTTCACGTAACTCGTCGTCTTAACATTTTCTCCATACAATAACGTTTCAGCACCTTTTCTGCCACGGTTGTCTGGATATATTATTATGTAACAACTATTTTGCACCGTTTTCTTTGAGGATATTTTTGCACTTTTTCCTGATTTATCGATGTACTGGCCTACTATCATCTCTCTATTATCTTTTATGCATTACTTATTTCACATTCCTATCAGTTTTTAGAAATAATTTTTTCTTTCCATTTGAATTCTCTTCTTTTTCTGTTTGTAATTGTGATGCATATTTTGCTTTTGATATCTTTACATATTCGTATATTTTACCTTGTATCTTCTCTATAGGTTTCAAGTTTACTTCTTTTAACTCGGATCTCCTTTCTGTTTTTTTCTGTAGGGTGAATGTAGATATTTTTTAATCTCTTGACTATTGCATTTAAATATCGGTTATTCTTCACCATCATATATATTTGTCTTTCAGACCCTTTGTCTCATCAAGTAACTGACTTCATTCTTCTTCATAACAATTTCGACACAGCCAAATTTTTACCTTGGGCTAGCACCAGCACAACTGCTGTAGGCCTACTAATTGCAATCGATACACATCACACCTTTTGTGGCTTGTTTTCTGCAGTAGAAGTTGGTGTAGTTTATTATTTGTGTCACTGTTTTGGCTAATAACAATAGAATGTGATCATTCCACATGCTATCTCTTGACTGTAGTTAACCATTGTCAAACTAGTTTGAGTACCTATATTTTGCATCATTACAACTAAACGAACTACACTTTTTAACAGGCTGATTTGTTGGAATTGGTGCATAGTTCTTACTTATTTTCACAAATTTAACTTACCTTCACCAGATTTTCACGTTAAGTGTTTGCACTTAGCATCTAGATTTGTTCCACTATGGTTCACTGTTTCAACTTTCCTTCCTTCCGCTATTGTTGTGACACACAATACACATAAGAACATGTAAATACTCAGTTTTCTGTATATTACACATATTTTTCACTGTTACGTTTGTATCTGAAGAGATGATGCACTCACCATTATAATGACTGACACTGCAGTGACTACAAATGTTACGAAATGCATGAAATATGTTTGCAGTTGCGAATATGGTCAATCATCAGCTGTATAATGGAATGATGACAATAAAGATTTGTTGTGGGCTTGGACTCTAACCTGCAATTCCCGCTTATTGCAAGTGGTCGCCGCACCATTAGGCCATCCAAGCATGACCCACAGTCAGACTTAAACTTCTGAATGTTGTCAGCCATGTGTCTACCACGCGTACTTGTTCAACCATTATGTTTATTCCGAGTCAGGGGAAACATTTAAATTGAAAGTGCATGCCTTTGTCGACAGATAATACGATGTTGCAGTACCTGTGTTGTTCTGAAGTATGGTGAAATATTACTTCAAACATGTATGAATGCCCAAAAGACATCACTGTGGCAACAATAGACATTAAAAAGCATGAAATATATTCACAGTTGCGAATATGGATAACCGTCAGCTGTATAATGGAATGATGACAATGAAAATTTGTGCTGGGTATAGTTGCTGGAGTGTCTGTTCCGTCACACATCCATGCATTTCTAAAGGACTATTGAATCGTACTTCAGAACAACAAAAGCACTTCAATGCCATACTTAACTGCTGACATTGGGAAAGTGACATTCAATTTAAATGTCTCCCCCGTACAGGAATGTACATAATGGATGTAAAGGAGCGACTGTAGACACATGGTTGACAACATATGGAAGTTTGAATCTTGCCTTGAGTTGTGCTTGGATAGCCTAATGGTAAGACGACCACTCACAATATGAGGGAAATCCGAGTTTGAGTTCTGGTCTGGCACAAATTTTCATTGTCATCATTTCATTATGCAGCTGATGGCTGTCCATATTCGCAACCGCAAATACCTTTCATGCATGTGAGAAGAAAGTCCACTTGAATTGGATTCGAATACACTCTGAAATATTTCATTCAGTTGTGGAGCATGCACAGTTACTTTAGCTAATAAGTAGAAATAATATGCAAAGTTTAAAATAGCTCATTGTAACATAATTTGTGTCATTTAGTCTTTATTTTTCTGCTGAGAGGAAGCTGTGCACTCTATGTCAAATTGCCTTGTAGCTTGTGCTGTCAAATTACTTACCCATTCTTTTCACATCTGTGTATAATTTTTATGTGGTGGCACTGCATTTCGTTATTCAAATGTAACAGGCAAGTATGCTTACTGATTTGACTGTGGTAGAATGAGCACAGGAAGAATAAAGTTTTTTAAAGAACTTCATGGTGCCTTATGGGGTTTCCTTTGTGATCTTTAAAACGCATTTTTACTTGCTCGCAATCCATTTGTATAGTCATAGAAACCATAACATAGAAAAGGAAAAGAGGTTTTCCTGTGTGTAGCGAAAAACCGACTACTTAAATGTATAACAAAGGCTGCTGCTTCTAGAAAGTAGTTTAGCAATTAACTGAGAAGACTGTAGAAGGGATTAAGTAACTTTCTGTCAGGCATAAAAAATATATAAATGTGACAACAGAAGGATCAGGTTTTTGTAGACCAATATTTATTTACAACTACATTGGAATTGTATGTTCTCCAGCAAATAAAAATTAACTGCCTTACGACATCACTCTTCTTATAAATTAATTGTACTTTTTCTGAAGATGAGCTGTGTACTCAACAACAAATTACTACTTTTCATTTGTAATGGCAGTATTAGCAACTTTCTGTGGTTCTACATAATGTTTTAAGCAATTTGTAAAGGTAATAATGCACTTATTACTTAAGTACATATGTTAAGTACACATTATGCTATGTATTCGGTCCTTGAAGGAATAAACAGATCACTCAAAACAGGATAAAAAGAACAGGTAAAATCCAATAAGATATCACATGATGTATTCACTTGTAAGCAATCTACAAATTATGTTTCCATTTCTTTGCTACAGTATATGTTCAACAAGTACACACGAGCACAACAAGTCATACTTCCTTCACACTATACTCACAATTGGTGAATCATAGGGCTGGGAGAACGATGTACGTGTTCGAACAGGCTCGAGATTTCCCAATACACCAATGCGTTCGATACAGGATCGAGTTTGTTCGAACAATCATACGCCATTTGACTTGCGCGGCGTGTTTGCAAGGGATAAGCAAGAAACTACTAACTAGCCACAACAATAAGCTCTACATAAATTTGACAATTTCGTGAAATAGTGCAAGAAATAGTATTAAATTCTGTCTATGCACAAACTCCTATTGTTTTTCAACTCATTTACAGCATGAGCTCTCATACAGTACTGGTTGTAAGGATATGTAAACATTTATGGTGAATTTTAAGTAAAGGTAACAGATAAAGACGTAAATGTCATTCTCCAAAAGTGCGGCTTGACTTAACCCAGTATAACTTTTCATTCGTTTATGAGAGGTGGTAATGATTTGCCAAGTAGGTTGAAAATGAGCAATTCAATTGCTGTTCACATATTAGAATAGCAGATAAAATTTTTCCAGACTTTAATCAGTTTGAAAACAATATGACAACTTTTAGATAAAACACTCAAGACATTTAATCAATAATTAAATTTTGAACAAACGAAATGTATCGTAACATAGTGATTGCAATTTTTATCATGGGAATAAATTACAGGGGGTTGACCTGTCTTGGAGACCACCAAATCTCACTAGATCGCAGGACGAGCGAAAGCTCGGAAATTAGACAGAATCATGATTGCAATATTTTATTTATTTAATAGCTGCTGTTGTTATTCGTATCCTGCACCCTACAAGATATGTCAGTCATTCTTTCAGTTATTTCCATTGTTAAAATCCATAGTGTATTAATATGCCAAGACAGGCCATTGTGATAGTACCAACAAAGGTCACTAGATCGCAGACTGATCAAACAAGCAGCAGAACCTGAGATTTCGCGAACTTTGACGTAAACTACTCGAACAGTTTGAGTCATGTTCAAACATAGCCCTAGAATCAGACTCGTTTCTACAACAGTCAGGGATTTTCACAAACATAGTCCCAGCTCCTGTGATTCGACCAAAAACTCGATAACAGTCGACAAGCGTGCAACGCGGGATGTGCGCTCATTTCCTGGACTAAAATATATACACTCCATTCGAAAGATAGGTGTCAACAGTGCAGTCAACCAATGAGAACGAAGTCACCATCAATCACTGAAAACATTCAGCATGAATCGACTGGAAATTATTATAATTTCTGATGTTTACAAAACATTTGTGTGCCAGTAAATGATTGATGAAACGAAAGAAATATTCGCTACAAAATGGCTGGGAGCTGCAAGAGCCACAAACAGTACCAGTTCGGCAAACTTTGTATGGTGCCGTGCGTCCTTTTATCCCCATAAAGCCTTGATTCACCTTGGCATTTAATATTTCGTGGTCGTTAATGTTGTGATGTATAGTTCATTGAATCTGTAAAGATGAAGTCTATGGCAGCTTAAACACTGTGCACCAGTGAAATATGAAATGAACATTCATACTCCACAAAACCAATATTGGCCACGAAATTTTGTGTTTTGTGAACCTAGGCCTAATTTGATTTTGTAACGTAGAAATCCTTAAAGCCTTGGATTAGAGTAGTTGCAATGTAGTGTTCTTTTATTGCTCATACTGAAATGTTTAATTTGATCTCTGTTTGTAGCTTTGTTGAATATTATAAAAAGCAGCCAATGATAAAAAATGTCATGTATTGATACTTAGTTCATTGCAATTGTTGTGAAATGTGAATTATTAATGCTAGGAATTACCAGGTATTTAGATAAGTAATTCCAACGTATTACTTAACAAAATTCCAACCATAGTACAACCATCATTTGATTTGATTTGGATTATTGGTCCTTGTTTAAGCATTTTCTGTGCAACTGGTGTTGTCATTTTATATAGTTACATAATAAGTCTTATATTTTTAATGTGTTCAAGGGATATATTTGGTTTATACTTTACACATTCAGTAATCATTAAATATAAATGCGTCATGCGGAATTACAAAAGGAGAAACAGTAAGTGTAACACAGTACACATGCTGAGAAACCATTTTAAGAAATATGATTGAGGTACGCTTGATGCATGTTAATCATGAAGTATAAGTGCATTATAAAAATAAAACGCAGTAGTATGATACAATAACATTTTTGGAATTGCTCAAGTAATATAGTAGTCATATCATACAGCAGCTTTAGTATAGTAGATAACTTTTGTTAGATAGTTTTAATTCTTCTGTTGCATAGAAGGCGTTTTGTTCAAGTCAAGTTTTTGGGTATTACAGAAGACATTCAATGATAATTTGTGTGTTGTAGGCGGTAACATATTAAACAATTGTGTTCCTATGTAAGTGTAACTGTTTTGGGTATCCACATGTGCAATAACTGGGATGTCCATCATCTGCCTTTGATGTGTGTCATGTTTCTGTATAGACTCTCATAGTTTATGGCTGTCTTGGTTTTCCTTTATCTGCGCCAAGCAGCTAAGAATAAACAGTGATGCAACTGTCAGTGTTCTGAGCTCTTTAAAGTATTCTCTGCATGATACATCATTCGTTACTGTAGCAACGCAACTAATGGTCTTTTTCTGTCAAATAAAAATTCTTTTTCTCCACAGTTGTTGCCTCATCACAGCACTGCATACATAAAGTGGCTGTGAAAAAGGCACACAAGTTCTAAGTTTAGTTAGCAGATAGAACACTCAGGCTAAATTTAACATACATAGTTAGTGTGAGTTTTCCAAGTTAATTTTGGATCAAGACGAATGCCAAAGAGTGTAGTTGTTGTCGTTCCATAGACTGAAAAGAATATTAATGTTTTAGGATGGTTAATTTGTAATTCATTTGTTCTGAGCAATATGCAGGATATTCTGAGTTCTTCTGCACTTTTCAGATTGAGTGTGTCCAAGGCACAATCAGTTGTAACAAAGATGCCGTCATCTGAATATAGTATGGACTTATAAGGTATTATATTGGACAAATCCCTATATAAATTATGGAAAGTGTGAGTCCAAACATGGAAACTTGTGGAAGCCCTCGTGTTACACCCAGTGTGTCTGATTTCGTTTTGTTAAAATGTAAAATTTGTCTTCTCACACTCAGATAAGATGTAATCAGAGACAGTAATTCACCTTCCCTCCATCTTTGCATGTAGCTCCGAAAATCACATGATTCAGACAATGCACGTTCTTGAAGGTTACGCACTGTCTACCAGTCGCTGGCCATTATTGGAGAGGAACTGTTGAGTGTGACGCAATAAAATGTGTTTCCAGTAAATTTTCTTAACTCTCATCAATTTGTGATAAGGGCAACGGGATGCTGTAATCATAAGTCTACTATAATATTTTAACTATGTAAAACTCTCAGTTTTATGCCACTGTTATCAATGTTTTTATTATTTGTATAGATTGTGCCAAAAGTACGAATTTAACAGATAAGTATGGTAGGGGACAAAAGAAACACTGCTGCTGGGGACGACAGTAACACTGCTACTTTCGTCCCTGTCACTGCGAGAATAGTATTAGAGACGCAGATCCGCTGTTTTTCTCTTTAGCATAAGTAAATTACGTATAATACGTTTAGGAGACATTGCTACAATGTTTTAGTCAACAAATTCGTTATTTAGTTATTTTATCACAGGAAATGATGCCACGAAAATGAGTTATGATGGCTACAACAGGACTGACTCCTACATTATGTATCAAATTGCGCAAATGATGTTAAAAATCATAACATAAATGTTAGAGCAACATCAAAGAAACAAAAGAAGTGCCATGTCAAGAAAGATAAGTGTGTAAGTGATGGCAGCACATTGATGTCTCATGTCGGACACAGAAGTGTAAAACGAGTGTTCTCTGATGAAGAAGATGAAATAATATCTGAATATGTTACTAGAACTTTCTCCTAAGAATATGCATCTATTAGCTCATGAACTGACAGCAATAAACAAAATACCAATTCCATCGACTTGGGTAGATAACCAAGCTATTGGTTCCAACTGGTATTTAGCATTCAGGAAGAGGAATCCGCCATTGCCTATTGGGTCGCCTCAAGCCAAAAATCTCGTTCGACCAACGAATTTTAATCCAACAAATGGTGATAGCTTTTATTGAAAACCAGATTAAAGCAATGGAGAGATACAAGTTTGAGCCCATGGGCATCTGGAATATAGATAAGACAGGTCTCACCACTGTCCAGAAGCCAAACAGTATTGCCCCTAAAAGGGGAATAAAGCATGTAGGAGCTATCACTTCAGCAGAAACGGGCACCCCTGTCACAGTCGCTATTGCTATCCATAGCCAGGGAAGCAGCACTCCCTCTTTATTTCTTAAGATAACATGACCATTTTGTTTGAGATGGTCCTATTGGTTGCACTGGAGCATGAAATGCGAGTGGTTGGATACAGGAAGAAGAATTCTTGGTGTTCTTGCACCATTTTGCAAATTTTCTAAACCAACTCCTCAGCACAATTGTTTGCTGCTTCTTGGCAGTCACAAATCTCACATATCCATCACAAGCCTGAAGTTTTGCAAAAGCAAGGGGATTTTTATATTGCCATTCCAACTGTATGCACACGATGCAGGCTCTAGAGCATTCAGTTTTGGGCCATTTAAAAAGATGGTCAATGCTTTTGCCGAGAGATGGATCACAAATCATCCAGGAAAAACCATGTCAATTTACGACATCCCTTCAATTGTAAGGGTTCCACTTGCTGTAACTTCCAAAAATATTGCAGCAGGCTTTCACTGCACAATCATAGTACCATTCAATAGGAGTGTGTTCTGTGAAAACGATTTTACCCCATCTGCCATCACTGATCGCCAGCGCCACAAGCTTCTGATCATAAAAGCAAACCATGTCCTTGGCAGAGGCATTAGCGATTTTCAGCGGACCATCAGAAGCTGTGAGCATATCTAATGCTGATCCAGCAGCAAGACGAGAGGAATCACTTCCAGGTATCATAGCCTGTGATGCCAGGCCTAGTGGTGAACAGTCATCTCCTTCAGTTCGCCTAACCTTTTCACCTGAAGCTATTCTTCAATTCCCAAAAGCAGGTACGAGGCAAAGCACAAGAAAAGGGAGGAAGAGGAAAAAATCTTCAATTTTGATCGATGCTCCAGAGAAACTGGATTTAGAAGAAGAGCTGAGAGCCAATTCAGAGATGAAGAAACTGAAGGAGACGCTAAATTTAAAAAGCAGCAGACCAAGAGCACAACAGCAGAAAAACCTAAAGAAACGTCATCAGAAGATGAAGATAGTTACTGCCTTGTATGTCTCGAACCTTACCACCACAGTCATCTCAAAGAGTAGTGGATTCAATGTTTTGAATATAAGTCTTGGTCTCATGTTTCTAGTACCAAAGCGGACGTTATGTATGTGTGTCACAACTGCGAATCTGAATAGGACATTAAGATATTCATTACTGTTCTGATTCATTGTCTCAGGAACATTTAATCATAATCCATGGATTCATTCAGTATTATTAACAATTATTTCAGTTAATTTGAAAATTGCAAATATAACTGAAGTTTTATGTTTTTCTGCTGTTTATTTATGTTTGTTTAATGTTTTTTAATGGCAATTTACTTTAAGTTACTCAATAAATCATTTAGTTGACAAAATGAAGTTTTACTTCTTATGTTACTTTTTTACCCTACCAGTGTTACTATCGTCCCCAGTGACAGGGACAAAACTAAGACATATATTGATGCCAAAAAATTAATTTCACAAATATAAATTATATGTAATTTTAGGGAAACCAAATTTAATTGTGATAGGAAAATCCCACAGAACACACACGATAATCCACTTTGCTTCATACGTTTACAAGGAGCTAATAAAATAATACGATGTGCAAAATGTTGCTTTTGTCCCCGCTCAGATAAGATGTAAAGAAAGATGTAACTTCGCATCTAAGACTATGGCAGTATAGCTTTTGTAATAGACTTGAACAAGTGTGGCATTGACAGAAAGTTTGGATTCAAAGACAGACAAGGTTAAAGAAACAATATTTTGCACTGCTTTCACAGTTGATAATCAAAGTCTAAATCCACACTGAGAATCACTAAGGACGTCGCTGGCAGATAGATGCTTATGGATTTGAAGTTGAGTGCGGTGTTCTGCTACTTCTGATAGAATGGGTATTAGAGAAATTGGTCAGTAATTACTTGGACATGACTTATCTTTTTTTCTGTGTAGCGGAGTGACCACTGGCATTTTTAAACCTGATTGTAAGCAACAACTACCAAACATCCGGTTTACAAGTAAACTGAGTGGGTATGCTATTATGTCTCTTACTTCTTCAATTACAATATTAGAGAAAACATAAATGTGCTCTGCTTTTGAGCTGGTTAAGTTTGCAACTGAGAGAGAGAGAGAGAGAGAGTGGGAGAGGGTGGGGGAGAGAGAGAGAGAGAGAGAGAGAGGGAGAGGGTGGGAGAGAGAGAGAGAGAGGGAGAGGGTGGGAGAGAGAGAGAGAGAGAGAGAGAGAGAGAGAGAGAGAGAGAGATGAAAGTACATATAAAAACAAATAGGAAATGAGTGAAGCATAATTATTAAATTATCATTACTTGAACATATGTGCTACCTATTCATTACTGAAAGGAATTTCACAAATTTCTAAATCAAATAAATGAACAGCTAATGTTTGTCCAGTAGAAAACTGAATTGTTCATTGGAGGCATGATATCTGCAACACTTGAATACTTTTTATGATGATGTCATTTGGCTATATTAGACAAAAAACAAACAAAATTAAAATGTTATAGTGTACACAACATACATACCTACTTTACTTTACATCCCATATCCCTTGTGTGTTTTCCACTGGACTGAATCATTTTACACATGCAACTGTCAGTCTATCTTTCTCCTTTTTCCTCTGTGCTTGTATTATGGAGAACAACCTCTCAACACCAGCGTTATGAGCTGGCACTTCAAAGAAAAATGTGCAATTTTAATTAATTCACTAAACTGCTTTGCACTACTTAACAGCTCAATGTATTTGCATCATTTCTTCTAGCTTGGTTCAGATTTTCTATCATAAGTAGACATGATTTCTATTTAAATTTGAAAACTAATCAAAACACTGTTCATCATTTTTATCAGATGAAGATTTGATAGATTCTTTCAGATACGTCCATGATGATGTAAGTCAATAACTGAAGTAAAAAGCATATAAACTGTTGATGATGTGTGATGAAAATAAAAATTAAAAGATCCTTATTCCCAAACCTAAAAAAATATGGGGATTTGCAAAAAACGTAAAAATTGTTGTGGGCACTACACTAAATGTCGAAAACGCATACATGTCTGCCTGAATGCAGATGAATGCTAACTTCTGATGTAGCAATACATTTACAAATATTTGATGTGCCGCTATGGGCAACAATGGAGTTACTTATGTAGTTTTGTGTTTCATTGCTGAAGTTGTGGGACTTTTCAGTAGCAGTAGCTGTTATTTGTACACTCAGTTGTTGCATTTCAGTCTTGTGAATTCCTCTTGATGTTTTATAAATCTGATCAATAACACAACCTCTAGCCTTGGCTATAGTGTGGAAAACAAGAAGTGTCTGTAAGAGACAGTTGAGAAATGTAAGAGTTCAAATTAGTGTGTTTTGCTGCTTTAGGCCCAGCCCTGTTCTGCAGTTGTAACTAAGTGAAGGCAGCAGTCACAAGGCAGTGACTGTTTTAATTATATGTCAAAAAATATGATCAGTAGGCCTGTAATCCCTGTTCCACAATCTGTGCCATTCTGCTACAGATAAATTTATCTGTGCTGTGTCATGTTATCTCCTGAAGTGCGTGGGTCACTGTCTTTTGTGGATTACACCCTCGTCATCTACACTGAGGCTAGCTGTAAAGAAAGAAAAAGAAAAATTCATTTTACAGTACTTAGTGAAGAAATGTATGTTGAAATAAAAGAAATTATTCAGATAGTGAAGGGAGACGAAAATTTAATAGTCATGGGTGACTGGAATTCGAGTGTAGGAAAAGGGAGAGAAAGAAACGTAGTAGATGAATATGGATGGGGTGTAAGAAATGAAAGAGGAAACCGCCTGGTACAATTTTGCACAGAGCACAACTTAATCATAGCTAACACTATGTTCAAGAATGATAAATGAAGGTTGTATACATGGAAGAAGCCTGGAGATACTGACAGGTTTCAGACAGATTTTATAATGGTAAGACAGAGATTCAGGAACCAGGTTTTAAATTGTAAGACATTTCCAGGGGCAGATGTGGACTCTGACCACAATCTATTGGTTATGAACTGTAGATTAAAACTGAAGAAACTGCAAAAATAGGGGAATTTAAGGAGATGGGACCTGGATAAACTAACTAAACCAGAAGTTGTACAGAGTTTCAGGGAGAGCATAAGGGAAGAATTGACACGAATGGGGGAAGGAAATACAGTAGAAGACGAATGGATAGCTCTCAGGGATGAAGTAGTGAAGGCAGCAGAAGATCAAGTAGGTAAAAAGACGAGGGCTAGTAGAAATCCTTGGGTAACAGAAGAAATATTGAATTTAATTGATGCAAGGAGAAAATATAAAAATGCAGTAAATGAAGCAGGCAAAAAGGAATACAAACGTCTCAAAAATGAGATCGACAGGAAGTGCAAAATGGCTAAGCAGGGATGGCTACAGGGCAAATGTAAGGATGTAGAGGATTATCTCACTAGGGGTAAGATAGATACTGTCTACAGGAAAATTAAAGAGAACCACTTGTATGAATATTAAGAGCTCAGATGGAAATCCAGTTCTAAGCAAAGAAGGGAAAGCAGAAAGGTGGAAGGAGTATAAAGGGGGTCTTTACAAGGTCGATGTACTTGAGGACAATATTATGGAAATGGAAGAGGATGTAGATGAAGATGAAATGGGAGATACGATACTGCGTGAAGAGTTTGACAGAGCACTGAAAGACCTGAGTAGAAACAAGGCCCTGGAAGTAGACAACATTCCATTAGAACTACTGACAGCCTTGGGAGAACCAGTCCTGACAAAACTCTACCATCTGGTGAGCAAGATGTATGAGACAGGCGAGATACCCTCAGACTTCAAGAAGAATATAATAATTCCAATCCCAAGGAAAGCAGGTGTTTACAGATGCGAAAATTACCGAACTATCAGTTAATAAGTCACGGCTGCAAAATACTAACACGAATTCTTTACAGACGAATGGAAAAACTGGTAGAAGCCGACCTCGAGGAAGATCAATTTAGATTCTGTAGAAATATTGGAACACGTGAGGCAATACTGACCCTTCGACATATCTTAGAGGCTAGATTAAGGAAAGGCAAACCTACATTTCTAGCATTTGTAGACTTGGAGAAAGCTTTTGACAAAGTGGAATACTCTCTTTCAAATTCTGAAGGTGGCAGGGGTAAAATGCAGGGAGCGAAAGACTATTTACAATTTGTATAGAAACAAGATAGCAGTTATAAGAGTCGAGGGACTTGAAAGGGAAGCAGTGGTTGGGAAGGGAGTGAGATAGGGTTGTAGCCTCTCTCCGATGTTATTAAATCTGTATATTGAGCAAACAGTGAAGGAAACAAAAGAAAAATTCGGAGTAGGTATCAAAATCCATGGAGAAGAAATAAAAACTTTGAGGTTCGCCAATGACATTGTAATTCTGTCAGAGACAGCAAAGGACTTGGAAGAGAAGTTGAACGGAATGGATAGTGTCTTGAAAGGACGATATAAGATGAACATCAACAAGAGCAAAACGAGGATAATGGAATGTAGTCGAATTAAATCGGGTGACGCTGAGGGAATTAGACTAGGAAATGAGACACTTAAAGTAGTAAAGGAGTTTTGCTATTTGGGGAGCAAAATAAGTGCTGATGGTCGAAGTAGAGAGGATATAAAATGTAGACTGGCAATGGCAAGGAAATCGTTTCTGAAGAAGAAAAATCTGTTAACATCGAGTATAGATTTAAGTGTCAGGAAGTTGTTTCTGAAAGTATTTGTATGGAGTGTAGCCATGTATGGAAGTGAAACATGGATGATAAATAGTTTGGACAAGAAGAGAATAGAAGCTTTTAAAATGGGATGCTACAGAAGAATGCTGAAGATTAGATGGATAGATCATATAACTAATGAGGAGGTAATGAATAGGATTGGGGAGAAGATAAGTTTGTGGCACAACTTGACTATAAGAAGGGATCGGTTGGTAGGACACGTTCTGAGGCATCAAGGGATCACGTATTTAGTATTGGAGGGCAGTGTGGAGGGTAAAAATCGTAGAGGGAGACCAAGAGATGAATACACTAAGTAGATTCAGAAGGATGTATGTCGCAGTAGGTACTGGGAGATGAAGAAGCTTGCACAGGATAGAGTAGCATGGAGAGCTGCATCAAACCAGTCTCAGGACTGAAGACCACAAGAACAGTGCACAGACAATTTCGGTCAATGTTTCTGTGCTGCCTTCTTGCAGCCTCTGATCTCATTCCTGCTTTTGGTACCCAAAACAGGTAACTTCATATTTCAGTCTAGGTGTGCATATGCAAATCTCACCTAGAGCCTGCATGCTACAAACACTACTATAGCTCAAAAACTTGAGAAATTAGAATTTTTTAGTGGTGCACCACGAATCAGTTATCCACAGACGAGTAAATGCCTGTTTTCAATTTTTGTTTTTATCGTAATTGTTTGCGTATTTAAGTAAGAGACGAGGAACTAACGAACATCATATGTGGGTGGAAGAATAAGGATGTGTTGGTGGCAATTGCAGGTAGAGGAGACATGGGTATAGCGGCTGCTTTCAAATACTTGAGGTCACAGTATTTTCTGTTGGAACTGAGGCACCACTTGATAGCAGATTCACATGTAGGACAATCCTCCCCGTGGGATCGAACCTGATTAAGGTTCATGTTGTTGTTGTTGTTGTGGTCTTCAGTCCTGAGACTGGTTTGATGCAGCTCTCCATGCTACTCTATCCTGTGCAAGCTTTTTCATCTCCCAGTACCTACTGCAACCTACATCCTTCTGAATTTGCTTAGTGTATTCATCTCTTGGTCTCCCTCAACGATTTTTACCCTCCACGCTACCCTCCAGTACTAAATTGGTGATCCCTTGATGCCTCAGAACATGTCCTACCAACCGATCCCTTCTTCTGGTCAAGTTGTGCCACAAACTTCTCTTCTCCCCAATCCTATTCAATACTTCCTCATTAGTTATGTGATCTACCCATCTAATCTTCAGCATTCTTCTGTAGCACCACATTTCGAAAGCTTCTATTCTCTTCTTGTCCAAACTATTTATCGTCCATGTTTCACTTCCATACATGGCTACACTCCATACGAATACTTTCAGAAATGACTTCCTGACACTTAAATCTATACTGGATGTTAACAAATTTCTCTTCTTCAGAAACGCTTTCCTTGCCATTGCCAGCCTACATTTTATATCCTCTCTACTTCGACCATCATCAGTTATTTTGCTCCCCAAAGAGCAAAACTCCTTTACTACTTTAAGTGCCTCATTTCCTAATCTAATTCCCTCAGCATCACCCGACTTAATTAGACTACATTCCATTATCCTTGTTTTGCTTTTGTTGATGTTCATCTTATATCCTCCTTTCAAGACACTGTCCATTCCATTCAACTGCTCTTCCAAGTCCTTTGCTGTCTCTGACAGAATTACAATGTCATCGGCGAACCTCAAAGTTTTTATTTCTTCTCCATGAATTTTAATACCTACTCCGAATTTTTCTTTTGTTTCCTTTACTGCTTGCTCAATATACAGATTGAACAACATCGGGGAGAGGCTACAACCCTGTCTTACTCCCTTCCCAACCACTGCTTCCCTTTCATGTCCCTCGACTCTTATAACTGCCATCTGGTTTCTGTACAAATTGTAAATAGCCTTTCGCTCCCTGTATTTTACCCCTGCCACCTTTAGAATTTGAAAGAGAGTATTCCAGTCAACATTGTCAAAAGCTTTCTCTAAGTCTACAAATGCTAGAAACGTAGGTTTGCCTTTCCTTAATCTTTCTTCTAAGATAAGTCGTAAGGTCAGTATTGCCTCACGTGTTCCAGTGTTTCTACGGAATCCAAACTGATCTCCCCCGAGGTTGGCTTCTACTAGTTTTTCCATTCGTCTGTAAATAATTCGTGTTAGTATTTTGCAGCTGTGACTTATTAAGCTGATAGTTCGGTAATTTTCACATCTGTCAACACCTGCTTTCTTTGGGATTGGAATTATTATATTCTTCTTGAAGTCTGAGGGTATTTCGCCTGTTTCATACATCTTGCTCACCAGATGGTAGAGTTTTGTCAGGACTGGCTCTCCCACGGCTCATATGTGTTAGAAAGTGTGTGCATCAGCAAGTTTTCATGCAATGGTAGGCTATCACTTCTTTGCCGTTACGTTTGGTTGGTTCTACGTAGCTCCACTGTAAAGATGATGTAATGTACAGTTGTTGTGTTAGTTTAAATGGAAAGCTTGCTAAGCACAGGTCACAAATTATATCAAAAGTCAGAAATTGATGAGACACAGTTTGTCAGTAGCTGTGGATCTTACCATTAAACGTTGCCTTAGAAGCAACAATGAAACTCTACAAAATGCCAAAAGCCTGATGTGTGTTGTTTTAGGTCATAAACAATGCACTCATGCCATATTTGATGTTTACTCTGCCACTTAAATGAAAGTTTTTACAGATTTCAGTGTGCAGTTTTGTGACATGTCTATGTTGTGGGCACATTAGCTGGTGGCAATTTATGTCGACATAATGTATCCTCATTATATAGCTCTAATTGCAAAAGAACTATTGTAATGCTATCTCACCTAATCCTGATGTCACAATTTGCTTTAAACATGGTTGGCAGAGAATGCGTTGTTGAGATTTTCAGACCTTATCCTCCATAAGAAAAAGCACATAGTTTATAAATTTTTGGCTACAAATTACTGTATACTCCACCTCACAAAGTCTGAGAAGGCTTTTTAAGCTTTTTCCTTAGACTGGAAAACAATTACACATCCGTGTGTTGGTCAAATTTTGTAGCAGTATAGGCTAAGTAAAATTCCTTCTGATGCAGATAACAAACTGATAAGTAATGCAGGTACTGTGCATAAAAAATGTCAGCAGTGAATAGCCTGAATAGATGGAAGTGTCAGAAAAATGTTCAGTTTCAGAAATTTATATTACCATTAAAAGTGCTTGTTAGTCTTTTCTACAATAAGAAAGGCCATTATGTGCTACTCCTCTCAAAATACAACTGAAATTGAATGTGCTGACAATCGCGAAGTATGTGAACAACCACAGTAATTGTATAGGTGTTAAGAAGGCCTTCACGTGATAGTGCAAAATGCGCCTTGTGTAGGTACATGTTGAAAGACCCCCGATACTGTAAAGTTAAAATTTATTAAAAACAATGAAACAGCGATAATGACAGAAGCAAGGACCAACCATAAGCTTTGGCAAAGACATTAATTATGAATGTGTGGTGAGGCTCAGGCAAATGAATAAAAAACATCATTCATTTTTCTTTGTACATGATTTTGTTTCACTCTCTCATATGTAAAAGGATTGTTAAGATGTATTGCTCGAAGTATGATGTGCTATGAGTGTTTTGTATTGTATGTGATTCAGAATAAGAGAAGACTTAAGAACAGCATTAAGTATTTTTATTGAAGTGAAGAGGAGCCAAGTTGGGAGTATTTCCTTCATCTTGAGAGGCACTGGTGTCCTTGGAGTCAGCTGCCTGCATCTACAATTGAAATGTAAGAGAGGAAGTCCGTGGTCCTATTTCATAAGATGAACAGAAGTACAAGAGCTTTCAGAATATGATGGACATACACACACAGAAAAAAAGAACAGACACAAAGTAAAGTGAATAAAGAATAGCACAATTTCGTACACACAGAACATTTACTAATAATGCAATTGTACTGTCCTTTAATTTTTTCCATTTTAATTATATATTTTTTAATTATTGTTATAATACAGTCTCCAGAGGATCGAAATACGAAAATAGTAAGTATTTTGTTCTCAGAGAGAGAGAGGAAGGTGAATGATTTTCCCAGGAGAATAAAGCATGGGAAAATGTCTTGCATATCCAATTTAGTCTACTAGATTATGCAGAGTTTTATTCATCTTATCCCAACAGTATCTTCTTATGTACATAATCGTTAGAAATTCCTCTGGATGTTTCAGAGTTTGGCTTACATGTTGCTCTTTTTACACCTGCTTTCCTAAGGGTGCCATACCCCACAACTGATTGTGTTCCCAAATAGGAAGTGGTCTATTGATGAAGCTGACCAAGTGCTCCAGATGATGCCTACCTGCATTATCCGTTAAGCCCTCTGACTCCTGACGATCAAAGTCTCGTAGAATATCTGTAAACTGATTTATAGGAATTATGCAAGTGATGCACACTACACCATTTCCAAATAACATGATTTTTTTTCCACATTTATTACCACTGAAAAATATTATGATGAGCAAATTTGATTTCATATCAATATGTTTCTATGCAAACAGACAGCCTCACTCTCTCATCACACAGGATTACAGTGGCAAATACAATGACTATCCGAAGTTACAGCCGTTTTTAGACATAATATTTCCAGTACACAGTTCCTCAAACAGTTACATGCTTTGTGTAGCAAACACTTACCGCTGTGTAAAAGAGTCAGCGGTTCCAAACGTTCCTTACTAGATACTTCATGCAAAATATTTGTTGAATCACAGTCCCCAATTCAAGTATTGTATTGCATTCAGTTGGTGAGTAAATAGATGTAGGTTCTAATTTCCTCACATGTGTTTCCCTGAACTCACCTCTAACTTTTTAATATGGGTGTATGTGTACTCAACACCAATAGTTGGGCTTTTTGAGTGGATGTGTGCATCTTTCATAAACTTGTTCTATAATGAAACATAATACTTTTAGCAACAGTTATATGGCATCAATAATGTTTTATTAGGACTTGATGGCATTGTTAGGTTTATATTTGAGTATAGTGTAAACCATGAAGACTGATAACCACCATTTACTTATTACAAATGGATCATTCTTCGTTGCAAAAAGTTTTCTTTGGATACACGTTACCAGTGGAACATTAGTCTCTATGTTTACTACAACACTCAAATAAACTATTGCCACCAAACCTCCCTTCATTTTAACCTGTAGGATGATTATTACTCCATATCTGAATGAAGCTGGTTGGTTGGTTGATTGATTTGAGGGAGGGGATCAAACAGTGAGGTCATAGGTCCCATAGAAATAGGGAAGGAAGTTGACTGTGCCCTTTGAAAGGGACCAACATGCCATTTGCCTGAAGCGATTTAGGGAAATCACAGAAAACCAAAATCAGGATGGCCAGGTGTGGATTTGAACTGTCATCCTCCTGAACGCAAGTCCAATGTGCTGACCACTGCGCCATTATTCTCAGTGAACAAAGTAAGAATGTGCATAACGTTTATTTAGCACAAACAGAACAGTTGATCAACAGCTTGAAACCTACTTTATCAAACACAAAAAATTGATTTTCACACTCTTTGTAATCTTATCACATTTATTGTACCAATAATTGAACACACAACAATTACATTATAATATATAATTTTAACAAGAAGACATCTAATACGTGGACTCTTTCCAAAAGTATCAACATTTCATTTCAATTTTTATTAAATACAACAACTACTTTATTTGTACACAAGACACTGCCTTGCTTCTACCAATTGCATTGTTACAACATGAGACATGAGAGTTTTAACATTAATGATGTTTCTAACAAGCCTAATCATGCATAGTTTCATGCAGGGAGCAATTCCAACATAAAATAATCTCCAGTGTTCTTAAAAAACATAATAATATTTCATAGCATTAATTAATTGATCATAATGGAGTGATTTGGTTCCTGAGTTTGAAATAGAAAGTCAGCAATGGGATATACAATAAATAATATGTGTACCGCATACACTGAATTAATACAAAATTTTGATACATGTTTTTTTTTAGAGTGTCAGGAATTTCTTTCGATTTGGCTTCTGTTGGAATGAGTGACAAACCTTTACACTGCTTTGCCCTGGCAGTTGGTCACTGGTCATTGGGAAAATGTTGCCTTCAGAAAAGCAATGACAGGACAATATCTGGCATCTTTCTTTCATCTGATTTATAATGCAATGTCTTGAGGACATCTTCAGGTCGATAACTACCGTAGATTGACAATTACAGCGGGTTGGTAACAGCAGTGGGTCAGTAAGAGCAATAAATCATTGACAGCATTGAGTTGGCAATAGGAAAATGCCTCTCCATACTCTTCAGGATCTCGTGATGGTGATCATGCACATACAACAGATTGTACAACATATATTAGTTTCATGCTACTGTAAACAACAGGGTCCTGGAAGTATTCACAGACCTGTACAAAAGTAACTTTTGCATGATGTAGAACTGCCAAGTAACATAGCTTGATAAAACTATACATAGAAATAACGACTTGAATATAGTGTAGAAGGTGATGAAGAAATACACTATGATAAACAGAAATGATGTTTTCATTGAAAAACAATAATTACCCTGAAGTCACCATGATTTATGATGGGCACCTTGACATTACAAAAGGCAGGATGTGGTTCTTAATAGGGTGTGTGATCACCAAAGATGTCAATGCATGCTCTGCAACA
The DNA here is from genome assembly GCF_021461395.2 of Schistocerca americana. Lineage (NCBI taxonomy): Eukaryota > Metazoa > Arthropoda > Insecta > Orthoptera > Acrididae > Schistocerca > Schistocerca americana. Next base: position 892,056,953 of record NC_060119.1, on the reverse strand, counting down.
TGCTCCCATGTTGGTCTTAAGGTCTGTAAGGAGGTCTTGTGGTAGGGTGTTCCATTCCTTCGCCAGTGGAGTTGACAAAAGCTGGATGGTATTGGTGCATGTGACCATGTTGCAATGAATCTCAGTATGAGGACAAGGCCGTTTCTGATGCCTTTCATTAGTGCGGGCTGCCTTCATCCGGGAGTAAGTATGCACTCAAGGGCAAACCTATTGTTCTCCATTGATTGACAAGTTCTTAACCTACTGTTCTGCTTAGGGGATGAAGACCCGTGTGGATAATTCATCCTTTTGATGGACAGGTTATGATCCCCTGGGGATAATCCATCCTTTCGAATGACTGGTCCTTAACCTCTTGTTCCCCACCCCTCCCCCTTTTCCTCATCCCTCTCCACTTCCTCCTTCCTCATCCCTCACTGAACTCCCCTCGCTGATACAAGCACACTTTTGATATGCATTTGATTGACTTATTAATTAAATCGATCAATTAATGAAATCCACCCTCTGGGAAACCCCCCAACCCTCCCCCTCCCGGAAGTTGGCAGGAAAAAGACTCAATCGATTGGTCATTAGGAGGGAAATCGAGTCAGTGTATGGAATATAGTTTAAACAATTTCGAGAATGTGTGGAATATAATTTTTTTAAATGGTGTATGGGATGCAATGTGTTGCATGGAATATCATTCATTTATCTAGTGAAGGAATTTGTCAGGATGTCGATTGCAGTGTATGGAATATTGTTTAAACAGTTTAGGCAATTTACGGAATATTGTTTATTTAAACACTTTATGGGATACAAGGCAGTGTTTGGAATATAGTTTATTTATTTAGTTGAAGAATTTGTTGGACAATTGACTGCACTCTAAGGAATACTGTTTATTTAAACAATTTACAAGATAAAAGATGGAGTATGGAATATAGTTAATTTAAGGAATTTGTCAGGAAATCGATCACAGTATGGAATATTTAAACAACTGCAGCACTTTTTTATTCTGATGACACTTGGGAACGATGAGAAGGAGTAGTTTATATTTGCTCCCAGAATCAGGAATGTTATGGCTCTTTTTATTTATTTCCCTCACTTTTAGAAGAAAATGGTGTCTAAGCGTAGATAGGAAAATTAGAACAATTACATATTTTAAAGTTAATGACATATTTCGAAACTCACCATCACTTTCCGCAGGTGGATGAATTACTAGAATCTCAGTGGCAAATTTTGTACAGATCGAGAAACACATAGTGTCATTGCACTGACGGGTAAATCCTGCAAAAGTAGTCTACAGATCATTACTGGAATGAAGTGTGATATTGTAGACGCCGTGTGGGGTCTCCCATGCGTGTGTCTATCGTCAGGGCACCGCAACAAAGGTCAAAACCACCCAATGTTCTAATTACAGATCATGTTACTAAATACCACACCACCATGTATAGGCCTCCTTTGATCTCTCAGCCCCCAAACAAAGCATCAAGAGGTGCCATCTTTTGATTGGGGAAACCCAACTCGTTTCTTGTCTCTGACTTCCTCAACAGTCCACTCCCTGACTGTCTGTGTGAACCAACTCCGTGAAACATGCAGTCGGAGGTTTACCTCTCTCCTCAGAATACAGTGTTCCCATTGCCTAATGCTGGAGACAAAGGGAGGGCTGACACAGTTTCGAATTAAAAATAGAGTCAAATAAGCCATTTGCACTGTCCTCTCGAATTAAGTGTTTAACAATTTACAGCAGTCAAATAGGTCGCTTAAAACACTCACCTCTACCTTACGATAATCCTTCGTCACAATAAAACATATTTTCAACATTTGAGTATCACGCACAAACATTATGCAAATCAAGTAATGAAATTTCCACCACAAATAGATCGTAGCGCTAAATATATCCAAGGTCTTGTATGAACCAAAGTTTGAGAGCACTAACACCCTACTCCACCACAGTGTTCTACTAAACATATCTGATGAAAAAAAATTCTACCGGTCACACAAACTAGCGATCGCGAGGCGCGCACCATTTGCTGTCTACAGCGTAGCACCTGTCTGCACCGTCTGGGAGAGACCCACCCCTGAATGCATACGTGCACGCAGTACAACTATCGGTAACAATAAGTTGATCAATCGGGGATTTGACGTCACTATTGGCTTTTTAAAAGTACTATGGGATTCCTAAATCGATTCTTTGCAATACTTCTGGAAGGAGGGCAGAAGGTGCGTGATACAATAGAGTCAACAGCAAATTCCACTGCAAGACAGAGTCCATTGTGATGTATTGAGAAGAACTAAACATCACATACTTAAACCACGCTCCAATCGGTAGTAATAAGCTGTTCAAGGCTAAATGTCATAAATCGCTATCAACTGGATATCTGACGTCGCAACTGTTTTTTTAAAAGCACTATATAACCACTAAGCTGCTTCTCTCGGCTACATTTGCAACACGAAGAAGGTGGAAGGCCTACTGCATGATAGGGTTAGAGACAAGAGGAAATACCACTGCGAGACAGAGTTCTCGTCAATGTATTGAGCGGGACTAAACACAACACACTGAAACCATGATCCAGTCCATAGTGACAAGTAGCCATGGCTACATGTCAGAGGTCTCTATCAATCGGGAATCTGGCGTCGCGATTGGGTTTTTAAAGCACTTTAGAATTCCCAAACTGGTTCTCTCTGCTACATTCGGAAGGAAAAAAGCCCTATCGCATGGCTGGCCGGCGTGACCGAGCGGTTCTAGGCCCTTCAGTCTTGGACCGCGTGACCGTTGCGGCAGCAGGTTCGAATGCTGCCTCGGGCATGGATGTGTGTGATGTCCTTAGGTTAGTTAGGTTCAAGTAGTCCTAAGTTCTAGGGGACTGATGACCTTAGATGTTAAGTCCCATAGTGCTCAGAGCCATTTGAACCTATCGCATGCTAGGCTACAGACGACAAGTAGCCACGGCTACATGGCAGAGGTCTCTATCAATCGGGAATCTGGCGTCGCGACTGGGTTCTTAAAGCACTTTAGAATTCCCAAACTGGTTTTCTCTGCTACATTCGGAACGAAAAAGGCACTAACGCATGGGCATGGCTGGCCGGTGTGACCGAACGGTTCTATGCCCTTCAGTCTTGGACCGCGCCACGGTTGCGGTAGCAGGTTCGAATGCTGCCTAGGGCATGGATGTGTGTGATGTCCTTAGGTTAGTTAGATTTAAGTAGTCCTAACTTCTAGGGGACTGATGACCTTAGATGTTAAGTCCCATAGTGCTCAGAGCCATTTGAACCTATCGCAAGCTAGGCTACAGACGACAGCAAATACCACTATAAGGCAGCGTCCACTGCAATGTATTGAGAAGCACTAAACATGACACACTTAAATCACGACCCAGTCCATAGCAGTAGTTGCAATGGGTCGGAGATCGCTGAAGCATTCGCACATCCCGTGCACTCACTTCCCAGACGTCCACATTCAGCGCACCAAACCTCTTAAACGCCGCCGGCGCCGACGTAAAAAGTCACAGAAAATTTCCGCCGCGGCCGCAGCCGCAATCGTGGACGCGTGTGCACGCCAGAGTGCACCACCCTCGGCCATGGAGGGCATGTATGGCGAGTAATTTTTCTTTTTTAGTAGTCGGATTAGACTCACCAGGTAGTTCAAATGGGAATCCCTGGATGGTAGACGATGTCCGTTACGAGGAACACTATTGGGCACAGACATTTAAAGCTGATCACAGAAGGACTTCACCACCAGCAACATACATTACGCATAAGGACCGCGCTATTAAAAACACCATCACAACGACTATGTTACCGTCACCCTGCATAAAAATTCGGTCTTGATTCTACAGGCCCACACAAGAGCCGCTGATAGTGTAACGCTTTCTGGTAGAAATGCTGTCAGCGATTTGGAATCTAGTCTCTCCATTCAACCACAAACATGCTTTGGGTCTTTTAATGACTACAGCCACTGGTGAATAATATTCACACTCTCCTATCTCGAAATGTGTCACCTTTTTTGAACCTATTTGCTACAGCAAAACTCCAACGTCGTTTTAGACTATCCCTCTGCATCTTGCAACTGTTCCTCAGTCTCTGCCCCACCATCCCTGCTGCTTTGTGCATGTGATCGTTCCAATTTAGGACGGAACTAGGGCAAAAGTCGGAGAGCTATATATCTACCACCTTCTGCAAACCATGTAGAAACTGGTTGAGCTGAGTTGATGCACCAGGATCATCTTTTGACCACTCGGTGGAAATGAGAGCATGTTATTGTAGCACCACCATCTGTGTACAATGTGCAAGATCAGCGCCAAACGAAGCTTTCTCCTGCAACATGAGGTAGTACAAAAGCAGTTACAGTAACTAGGAGAAGAGTGGGGATTTTGCTACTGCACTGCAGTGCATCTCCAAACTACATACAGGCACGGCAGTCCAAAGCACATCTAAATCACACAAATCTGGAGACTGTAAATTCAAGTAAATACTTAGGGATAACAATTACAAATAACCTAAACTGGAATGATCACACAGATAATGTTGTGGGTAGAGTAAACCAAAGACTGCGATTCATTGGCAGAAAACGTAGAAGGTGCAACAGGTATACTACAGAGACTGCATGCTTGCTGCTCTATTCTGGAGTATTGCTGTGCAGTGAGGGATCTGCATCAGGTGGGACTGATGGATGACATCAAAATCGTTCAAAGAAGGGCAGCTCGTTTTGTGTTATTGCGAAGTAGGGAGATAGTACCACAGACACGATATATGAATTGGAGTGGAAATCATTAAAACAAAGGCGTTTTTCGTTGCGACGGGATCTTTTCAAGAAAATTCAATCACTAGTTTTCTCCTCTGATTGTGAAAACTTTCTGTTGGTACCCGCCTATATAGGGAGAAATGATCATTACGATAACATACGAGAAATCATAGCTCACACAGAAAAATTTAAGTGCTTATTTTCCCGAACGTTGTTCGAGGATGGAATGGTAGAGAGTCAGCTTGAAGGTGGTTCATTGTCCCCTCTGCCAGGCACTTTATTGTGAATAGCAGAGTAGTTACGTAGATGTAGCTGTAGATGTAGAGTCTTTCAGGGTCCATTCACATCAGTCCTCCAAACAATCTATCACGTACCACCCAACAGAGAATAAAAAACTAGAAACTATAAAAGCTCCGCTAATTTCGTCTGATAGAGAACTCGACATCTTAGCTCTCTAACATGAGCCGTGAATGAGTTTAATATTCTCGTCGTGTGATGCATGACGTGACAGACACGGAAAATATTTTTCTACCTGATGAAAGAATACTTAGAGGGAATAGAACCCATGCCATAGTCCTGTACAGGATTTTCACAATAAGTAACGACACTTTGGTTATGTGAAAACGTGTGTATTGTCCAATTTCCACTATTTTCGAAAATAACTCGTATAAACAGGAGGAATCTACAATTCGCGTGAGAAATTTGATGCGTATGGTCAACAACATCTTTGCCTTGGATTGGGTGAAGTAGGTTTCTTAAACTGGTGGGTATATGTAGGGCTAGGATTGTTCAGAACTACTGCATACGTCCAAGCTGCTGCTGCTTGTTTCACAGTGCACCACAGCTGCCTACAAGGGCGGTCATGAGGAGTCAGCAACCAGAAGTAACAGATTAGCTCAGCCTTTGATGGGTACAAAGAATGCGGCTACCTGTCTGATCTTGCCTGCAGCAGTGAGGACTGGCTAAGTGACCAGTGAGCTGGCTGAACGTGGCATAAGCAGAAGTGTGTGTGTTGCATGAGAGAAGATTCAAAATGTTGGACATTTGCGCTGGACATATTGATAACATCCGATTTCATACCATTCCAATCATCCCCGGATGCCCTCCATGGCCGAGGGTGGTGCACTCTGGCATACACACGCGTCCACGATTGCGGCTGCACCAGCGGCGGATTTTTTCTGTGATTGTTTACGTCGGCGCTGGCAGCGTTTAAGGGGTTTGGTGCGCTGAATGTGGACGTCTGGGAGGTGAGTTATCCCCAGGGGGTCTTCATTCTCTTAACAGAACACTAGGTTAAGGAACTGTCAGTCAGAGGAGAGGAATAGGTTTGCCCTTGAGTGCATACTTACCACTGAATGTAGGCAACCTGCACTACCGTAATGCACCAAAAACGACCTTGTCCCCCTACTGATCTCGCCACTATGCTGGATAGAATTGAAACAGGGGAACAGCAGGTAAGACCATTCACTGAATATCCTCACGTTCCAAGAGCTCCTCAACTTGCATTATCATCCATAAAAATTAATTCATAGCCGAATGTGCTCCTGAAAAATCAAAATTTGGATGACGTAGCATCACAATGCTGTTGGTCGGTGATTGTACTGTGTTCAAAGATTTGAAGGCAGTATGTCCTCGCAACATTGTGCTTCCATACATTGTAACAAATAGACCACCAAAACTATCATGTAAGGCAACATTGTTTGGGTGCATTTCGTGCTTCCAACATGAGGCTACTCATAATGCACCCAGGAACATTGTGAAACACGATAATTTTGATGGTCCAGGTGTTATAGTGTGGAGAGACATAATGTTGCATGGGTGTACTGCCTCCAAATTTTTGAACACAGTACACTTACAGGTTAGCATCATTGTGACTCTGCACTCAATCCTGATATTTGGTTTCTCAGGACTACATTCAGACGAGACTTTATTTTTACATATAACAATTCGTAACTGCATCAAACACCGCAGCTGGAGCTGCACTTATAACATGAGGATATTCAGCGAATGGACTGGCCTGCCCATTCCCATGCCTTAATTCCCATCTAGCATGGTTGGGTGTGTTGGGGGGGGGGGAGATGTAGTACAGCACGTCCACATGCTCTAGCAACCATCCTGCAATTGTCAACTATGCTTGTGAATGGAAAGTCCTATTGCAAGAACTACATACAAAACTTGTGGCCGGCATTGAAGGACATTACAGAGCATGCATTGCCATCCACGGTGACCCAAGAGCCATACTTGCCTTTTGTAATGTCCAACTTGCAACTCTAAATATATAAATATCAATTATGATAAATTAATGGTCACTTAACAATTTTGTAAAATTTCTTTCTTAACACGAAAACAAATTTAATCCTGAACTAAAATCAGTGTAATCCCACCTCACAACTGGGCAAAGACTTTATACCATAATGAGAACACGTGTTTGATTCTTCAACCTAACAACCATACCTGACTCAAGATTTTGTGTGTGGAGGGGAGCGAGGTGGGAGGGTGGCAATGCGCTGTCAATACCACACAGACTCTTAAAGGGGTGAAAATTTACAACAGCGAAGATTGTAAGCAATGAAATAAGCTAAATACAAGGAACAAACAATTACTGGTATTTACAAACACTCCTCTTGCCTTTCTTTTATTCTGTAAAATATGAGTAGTGTGTGATAGTGCCCACCATCATCCAATGGAATACTGGCTGAGGTGACAGACTTATCTGTAGCGTACTCTGTGATCTAAGTGAGGTTGATATATGGCAGTCTGTTTACGAGTCTGTGAATGCCATCTAAGCAAAACACTGATTTATTGGATAGCACAATATTGAATTTTCCGACCGCAAAGGTACGAACCATTACAACAAAACACACTGTAAATATGTTTTCTTACCTGCCATTTTTTTCCATTGCAAATTTTCCAAATGGGATCTTAAATCCTGCCATTACGAGTATGTGTAAGCTTCACACTCCTTGCGTGACACTTTAAGGAAGAAACAGGATATGTGGTATGCATTTTCATAAAGCAAAGCAACTAATAAATTATCAACAAAGGAACGGGATACATGGTAAGCATGTTCTTAAAGAAACTATTACATTAGTCCAGAGGTTGAAAATACCGCTTCAGTTGTAAATTTCTTTTATTTTCACACGACCGGTTTCTGGCTGTTATAAGCCCATCTTCAGGTGTCGTAGCTGTGCTGTGGCCCCCATCACGGCGGTGGATGTATACTAGGCTCGGTGTGCTACCTACGAGCGCAGAACAGGGAGTTATAACAGCCCGAAACCGGTCGTGTGAAAATAAAAGACATTTACAACTGAAGCGGTATTTTCAACCTCTGGTATAATGCTCAGTTGCGGATGTTCTTCCAACAGGATTTTTTGTAATACATTACTGTTGTACAAACAGCACAACATTACATTATATTGAATACTTTCCTTACTTGTCCTTTTGTGTTTTCATGTGTTTTGAGAGAGACACAAATCTGACATTGTTCTTTCTCTATCTTGCTGTCGCTGTGGCAAACGCACGTTCCGATAAATTATGACTGTGGACAAAAATCTTCCCGCAAACACTGCAGAACACTGCACTTATGATATGTATTTAAACCATCTTAACCAAAATGATCTACAAAGTACGCCACTCGCATCGGAATGTTTTAATTGGCTGATTGTAACTTCTGTCATCATTGGCTGACTGCGAAATGGAGCAAATATCTTTGGAATGGAATATATTACGAATACGTATTTAGGTCGGGGAAATAAGAATTCATCAGTGCATGGGGCCAACGAGATGTCACGTGCTCTGACGTACACGCCATGGCCTGTCTTTCTCGAGGGCCTCGGCCGCGCATTGTGACTTCACTAATGAGTGATTCTCTGTGTTACCAATTGAAGGGTAATTACCCAATTTTCGGGTAAACCCTTGGTCGGTGGGAATTTTAGAGATAAATATGAATTGGTGGGTATTTTACTGGTAATTTACTAATTTTGACACCAAACATTTTTGTTTGTGTTCAAATGGTTCTTTAACTTTTTAAAATGTGAGTACAGACGTGGTATGAGAATATCAGAATTGTGATACCTGTTATATTTTGCAATGAACCTGGGAATTCCCCACTTTCTCTGCTCTTGCTTCCGCTGTTTGTTGAACTGGTATGTGTCATAACTCGTAGGCCTACTAGTCAGGTTGTTGTTCCTGTGATAGTAGCATCTCAATTTTTACCAGACTACTAAATTGAATGATCTGGTACAGTTATGAAGCTGTAGTGCTTTAATTTCTCTAAAATGGATAAATGGTTGGGCAAAGCAAGTGCAGACAATCTGCATGCTCTTCCTGACTTTCCTTTCTCACCTAATTTACCTGACACTCCTAATTTACGAAGTGAGATTACAGAAAAGGACCATAATGTTACCTCTAACTCGACATCGTGTTTGAATGGGAAATCAAGGAAATTGAAAATAAATATAGTTTGTGGTTTCTGGTTAAGCTTGTCGGAGTATGCTGCTTGATTGCAGAACAGTAACAAACGAAGGGATGGACATGATTTGGCGGACTGCGATATGTGTGATAGTGTTGTAACAGCCATAAATCTGAAATTTTGAGACACGCAGTCTCCCAAACATATTGATGAAACGAAAACTGTTGGAACTACTTCTAATAAATCTTCAGTGCTAAATAGCAATACCGATGACGTAACAAGAGAAGAAATAAAATTAACAGCACTTGCCGCTGCCAATAATTTACCACTCAGTACCTTGGACACTTTGATTCCTGTTTGTAAGAATGTGTTTCTGATCCAACAACCTCTCAGAAGATTGTTCTAAAGCATATGAAATCACAAGTGTTATTAAGTTTGTGTTTCACTGATCACGGACAAAACTACTGATCTAACTGTTACTAAACAATGTGCATTAAAGGCGTGTATTTTGTATGGATTCAGGCCACACCTTGTACAAGGTAATGATAGATTCTTTAAAATCAAGGAGCATTAATCTTGATAATCTCGTTGGTTTTAGCTTATACACAATAAATGTTATGGTTGGAGAGAGTATCATTCATGTTTTCGAGCCTAAAAAGAGACTTCCCACTTATAGCATATATTAGATGCTCATGTCATATGATTCATCTTTGTGCTTCAAAAGCATGCTTAAAACTTCCAAGAGGTGTCGAGGACCTGCTGAGAAACGTCGGTTCTCATTTAAGTTAAATTCTCATTTCAGTAGAAGTTTTGGTAGCAGAGAGACGTATAAAGAACTCCAAGTATTTTTCGTACTGAAATACACAATAGTTTATGTCCTCACGCAACTCAATGGTCGTCTATCAAATCATGTGTGGATAGTACTGGAACAGTATGACGCCCTTAATGCCTATCTTCGAAATGTTAGCACAGAAGATCCATCTTCAGCTACAGAATAAATGCTTTAGCTACGGATAAAGCATTTAATTTGGCATATTTGGAATTCAGGTCGTCTCTTCTGTCTTCCCTTTAACAACGCCTTGGTGCAACGAATGTTTCGTATCCTTAAAACTTGAAAACAGCTCAAAGGGACAGAGTGAAAACTGAAACAATAGAAGTATTGATGGGTGCAAAAGCTGTAACAGAAAGTGGAGGATATGGTTCTTTCGAGCTGACAAGAGACATGATGAGAAGCAGAAGGAAACATTTCTGCAATTATTTTTGAAATGGAGGGTATTTGAAGTAAACTGGTAATTTGATGATCCTGAGTAAGTAATTTAATTGATATGCATTGGTAACACTGGTGATTCTGGACAACACGGGAGTGTGTGTAATACTTCCCAGTTTACAACAGTAGTGTTTTGGTCAGACGTAAATGGCTACACACCAAATTTCTTGGCTTCACAGTTGTGATGTAAGGGCCTCTCCACTTATTTTATAGTTCCATGAATTTAGTGTTTGTGGCCAATAATAAATAGAGGTGGATATTATTAACGTGCTGTCAGCAAGATGGACTTATAGCCAACAATCCTATTCAAGGAAGATTTGTTGACCTGTTGTTCAATGTTAGGTGAAAGAGTGCTGTTTTTTGAAGAAAATATCTGAACATTCTGTTGCTGACATTGGAATAAAGTGCTACTTTCTATGTGAATAATTGAAATGAATGTTTGTCTCGATTAGGTAATGAACTAATATTTTAGTGGAAACTTGCTTTCTTGTTTATATGAAAGGACTTCAAATGTTTTCATAACGTATAATAATATTTTTTGTGCGATTAATTAATGTATAATGCAAAAGTTTATTCACCATTTCGTTAGTAAAACAATTACTACTTCGTTAACACAACTCTGTAGCCTACTGTATTTAATAGCATGTTTGAAATTGAGATTCTCATTTTACAAACATTCTAAGAGAGAGTAGGTAAGACAGTGCCTCAATGATTGTCTACATCTACATTTAGTAATATTTGTTTTACTATTTCAGGATGCTACACTGTTGTAGTGTAGCTAAACGTAAAAGCAACTATAAATCACAATATGAAAAACTTAGTTACTTTTCTCTGTCAAAAAATACAGAATTAAGAGAAAATGACTGAGGGAAATCTCAATACATTTAACAATAGTTAAGCAACCAGTCATGAATGCAAAGCACTTCTGAGAAAATAACATAACTGCAACAGAGAAGTTCATAATTGGGAAGATGAAGATATTCAACAGGACCTATCCCTAGTTATGTCGTGATGTTGTGTGATCAATGTTTTCAAACTTAACAAGTTACCTAAGATTTGATGGATTTTTTCATAGAAGATGCAGAATAGGAAAACATAGAAAAAAGCGTCATAAAATCAGTTTGAAAAAGTAAATACTTTAAAATCTTCATCTGAAGTGAAGGTGTATTTCTCAGTGGTGAAGGAAGAATTTAAAGGACAGTGGTGCTGTCTTTTTAGTGCTGAAAAAGTAATGGTGTGTTGGATGGATATTGCTGATAGCATTCCCATAGCTCTTGGTGCTTTGTGCATAGTAAATTATTTGAGTGTTAAGCTGTCAGTAAATAATCAGAAGGTCCCTCATCAAATGGTCCAAAAAATACCACAATATAAAAACTAAAATTATATTTTAGGAAGTGATAGACTATATTGCATGACAGGTGTCCATTGAAGAACTGAGCAGAACTCTAGCAACCCAACTTGTAACTGGAATTAGCTGTGTTATTTTTGTAGTAAAGAGAGTCCAAATAAATTTGTGGAATGTTGGTGGTAATTTATTACTGTTAGTTTTTTTGTTTTGTTTACATTCATTATCTGGCAGCATATTTCACTCTGCATAAAATAGGATATTCGTTTCTGCCATATGCCAGTAATCTGCAAAAACTGATCTGTAAGTTTAAACTGAGGAAATGCAATATTGATCGTAGCACCGAATATCTTAAACTTACGAAACAGTTTCTGAAAGAATGCAAAAAAAGAGTGAACGTTCTACTTGATGAAATTTATATTGATTTACGTTTGTCACTCAAATGAGATATGTGTGGTGTTAGTAACACTGAATCTCTAGGTATTGCTAAAACTACTCAAGTGTTCCTCATTGCCAGCATTTTTTCCACTTACTGAGATGATATCAGTGTTATTTCTATTGGCACTGTAAAAGCTGGTCATTTGTAGTCCATATTAAGGCATGTAATTAAGGAAGTAGAAAATCTCGGATTTACAGTGGTGTCTGTTGATGATTATGCAGTGACTGGGAAATGTTATGAGCTGCTGACCTCTACTACCATGTATTGAGCACCCATTCAGTACTTACAGGAAACTGTTCCTTATTTTTGAAAATGTGCACATTAAAATGTATTTGTAAAAACTGAATTATCAAATGCCATGCAGTATTGAAATTTCGAGATTTTTATAATTTTGACATGATAGTTACTGCAGATTTTAAGTGTTTGGAGTTGACGTATAGGATGGAACAAAACTCATTATTGAAATTCGATCATTTACTGCCTTAAAGGTATTGTACCCATCAAACATTCAGAAACAGAATGTGAACCCAACTCTCAGGTTATCTGACATGAAAAATGTAGCTGTGCTTAACTTCTAGAGACACAAGATCTGCAGGAACTGAACGTACAGTATCATTTATGAAAATTATTGGGAACTGGTGACATATTTTTAATGTAAAGGATCCATTTGAAGGGGAAAGGCTTTATAATATAAACAGAAATACTATTAGAGAAAACAGTTTTGTTCAAATAATTTTTTTACAAATCTCATACATTAAGTTCACAAATATTCCAGATTCTCATAATACTTTAGAAGAATTTTTACTCATGTTACCATCTGTGTTTCTGTATCACAAAACGGGTTACAATCTGTAGAGCAGATTTCAAAATGATATCTTGAAAGGGAGATTCAGCATTCATCACCAGCTCAGTGGAGTAAATTGTTATATCAGCTATGTACAAATACTTGAAAGTGAGAGAATGTTAAAGTTTGAAGAGACACTGCTGCTACATTTTAATGAATGTAACACTGAACACATTACTTTCTTGATGAAATAATTTTGAACATTCAGTGGATACTTCAGAATATTTGGCACTTTTGCTGTACATTTTTGAAATCTGTGAAGTTTCTCAGAGTGTCCTCTCAGTTCTGATGTGTGGATATGCAGTAAAAATGGAACGTATTTTGAACAAATGTGTTGTCTGTAAACCATGGTTACAATGTAACAAAGAAACTGAAGTTTCTGTTCCAAATGAGTTCATTCTGGAATAAGATTAGGGGAAATTAACCATTACCACAGAAAAAGCTGTTAAGGCTAATGGTCTGGCTTTGTTCACGCTACAAAAAATTCTTGAAACTTATGATGACAGTTTTCTTGCTAACTCACATCAGTTCTCAATTTTACTTAAGATATATTGAAGAAAAGTTGAGGATTTTGAGTTTAAGGGCTGTAATGTCGAGGAACAGTGTAAATGCGAGAGAACACTGAGGGATATGCTGCAAAAATTGATTTTATATCTTGTGTGGCATAATGTTGAATAGCTTGACAAAAGAATATAATGACTCCACTAACATCAAAACATGTGGCTCAAAATTGAAAAAAACGAACAGTGTATAGCCTGTGTTACTAATAAATATCTAACTGCAATGACATTTTTGTTTAAAGTTTATTGCTTCCCAATGTTTCTTTCTTTCAAAAAGTAATAAATAAATAAACAAATATGCAGCAGTGAACTGATGGCAAAAATTTCTTGCAAAGTTACATTGTTTAAGCCTCCATACAACAATCATATGATGAACTTTTAATGTATGTAAATTACAGGAGGTATGACTGTGAAACAGTTGCAAAAACTTGTCGTATGTTGTGTGTCAGATAGAAAGAAAACAGTATTGATATATGGTGACTTCAATGTAAGGTGTTAAATAATTGCAGCAAAATGACTTACACATATTATTGACAATTTATGACATACTGTTGTGTCAGTGTGGGATAGCTGAGGGGATTTTGTTTCATTTCATTTATCTGCATCCTTTGAAGATTTAGCTTAAAAATATTGAATCCTCCATTTATTACATTTTTGAATTACCCAGGTATCACAAATATATTAGTGACATTCTAACAGACTTAAGACTGCCAGGGGTACATCAGAGTCTCTTGGCAGTGTACGTGATAACGTGTATTGCAGCAGTAATAAACAAAAAATTGAAGAGAAGGAATAAAAAGCACATATAAGATTCTGTACAACAGCATACAGAATACTGTTCAGATAGCAATGTTGGTGGTCAAGTTGTAGTATGTTTGCCCAGGTTCAGTTCCCAGCTAACGCATTTTTTTCCATTTAATTGTGAAATATTTCAGATTGTTTCAGTATACCAGCACTCAAGGTACAGCTAGGACAAAGCAAAAAAAAAAAAAAAAAATTCTGAGTGAGTAACACTATACCCAATGACCAGAACTCAATGTCCAGAAAAACCAATTTACACAGTGCTGGTAATATGAGTGAAAGATGGAAGTATGTCTTACTAAACTGTTACTGTGTATGTACAAATCAGGTTAATTTTTTCTTCACATGAAATATTATGAAACATCCAGAGTTTTTTCATTCAGTGTATCAGCAGTGCTCACGCCCCTCCACACTGTAAAAACCTATGATAAAGATATTTTATTAGAGCCCTTTGGTCAAATCTTTGACAGTGTAATAAGGAAGATCTTTGGTAAAAGTTAGAGCAAAGGCCTAACTCTGATCAAAGTTTACCATTGTATACATGTCGTAGCTGTCGCTGTAACTTGCTTGCGTTAGTGGTTTAAGCTATAAAATCTCAAAGCATATTTCGTGAAGGTAAATTGACATATTTGTTCGCCCATTCTCAAATGATTTTTGTTGTTCTTTGACCAGAACAGAGCATGTTCTGATAAACATTTCGAGATTCTCTTCTCGCTATCCATGGTTTTACCCACAATCGTCTCAGTTTCTCCTTCTTTTCAAGCAATGCACTCGCCACCATCATATAGGCTATTAACTCTTCAGCATTCGTTCCTGAACAACTACGACGAAAAATTTTACAATCGTGTAATACTTCCAGCGATGTAGTTTGACAAAACCTTTCATCAAAGATTTTTTACAGTGTAATATGGGTCTCCGTCTCAGGCTTCACGTATTAAGCCTAGTTTACACGACGACATTGAGTTGCGCCACTTGTTGCGTGGAATGAATTACACGCAAGTGCCTTCATATGTGACTGTAGACACGGCGACACTATACACTTCAGCTTCGTCGTTTTGCGGGTCCCTGAGACGTGTCTGAAATGAAACTTTTGGCAGCTGTACGTCGCACGATTTGTGATGTAGTTAAAGCTTGTTGCATAGAATCGCTGCATAGGAAAAAAATAGGAAACGTGTTTCGATTCGCGACTGGATGAAGAAAAGACGTCAGCTCGGTTGCTCAGCATCCTTGCTGAAATAATTTACAACGGAAGACCCCAAGAAGTTCTTTTAATTATCTTAAAATGTCACCAGAACTGTTCACATTTCGTCTACATAGAGTTAGTTATGCGATAAGGAATAAAGGTATTGTAATACATGAAGCACTGTCGCCAGAACTGAAATAACATATCACATTGCGTGCATTACAATCATGAACACTCGGCATGCTGTAAGATACCGTTTTAGTTCGTGATGACGCTTTTTCATTGACACCAATAATTATTAACACTAACACTATTAATTATTAACATAATTATTCGAAACAGGTCGCATTAAGAAGAGAATGGTTTGCAAACTACTCTCTTGAAGATAGATCTGTACAATGGCAATATTTCAAAATTCTAACATATGTGAATGGGGAGCACCGCAACGACGTTCAAACAGATGACTACTGAATAAGAATGCAGCTTCTTGAATTTGTATAGCCTTCCCTCCTGCCAACAAAATTCCTTAGCAAGAATTGGCCAACTCGAACGATGGGATTTTAGTCTTGTAGACGACAGCTTTGCCACAGCTAGAATTACACTCGATCGCACGTGAAGGTCTCAGCCATGGAGGTAAGAATAAGTTACCTCCATGGTCTCAGAGGCAGTAATATCTTGCTTATTTTTGTAATCAGCGTCACTGAAATCCCACAAACACCTATGCAAAGCATAGATATCCAAAAAGCGAGCATTATTCTCCGCTCCCCATTTCATATTTCAGTTTGTCTACACTCTACGAACACACATAACCTCAAAACTCATGCAACTAGCGTCGCCAAAGTTGGAACACGCCGAAAGTGTTTAGTTTCACCAACGAGTTGCACAGACGCGCGGTGCGCATACGCAGTAGCCTACAACCTAGTGTCGTCGTGTAAACTAGTCTTTAGTGTCAGCTCATTCAGCTGGCAGTAACACTACATTGCTGGTATCGCAGATGTGCGATTAGACCTGTATTTATCGTCACATACACTATCGAAGACAGCAGGAATTGTTGCCGACTTTCATTAGCATTCGATGCGGGATGCTTGGGAGTTGCCATAATGGGCTTCGTGTCATAAGTTGCGTATTATGAAAGTATGCCAAGAGCACAGACAAGATTCATAAAAACACGTCTTTCTTGCTACTGTTTGTATATTTAATCGTCACATAATGCCGTAACGGCAGTTAAAGCTTTAATGAGATAAAAGCTACAGCATAAGTATAATATAATATAATAGGTTTGTTTCCAGACATTTTCAACGTGTTTTTCACCTTCGCCTTTCTGAAAGGTTTTGGGACTTCCTTATTAATTTTGTAGAAATATGCTCTGTACTTGTCGGTGTGGTTCTGCCGAATCGTCATCTATGCTCTGTCAAGGAGTATGGGACTTCATCATTCATCATTTGATGTCATATACATGTAAGAGTGCTCTCTCAGGAGTGAATTGTCATTGTCAATAATTTACAAATTTAGCATGACACGCAAATGCGAGTAAATATTCAAAACGTACGGATATTTGGTTAAATGCGAACCTCTCCGAATGAAAGGCATAGAAAAGACTGACAAATCTGCAAAAGAATTAAAAGGTAATTTAGCCCCAAACATCTATAAAGTACACTACTGGCCATTAAAATTGCTACACCAAGAAGAAATGCAGATGATACACGGGTATTCATTGGAAAAATATATTATACTCAAACTGACATGTGATTACATTTTCATGCAAATTGGGTGCATAGATCCTGAGAAATCAGTACCCAGAACAACCACCTCTGACCTACAACATGCGGTCGTGCATTATCCTGCTGAAATGTAGGGTTTCGCACAGATCAAATGAAGGACTGGAAACGTCATCGAACTGTTCGTGCTGATGGTTGTTGTCTTGCAAACGTCCCCATCTGTTGACTCAGGGATCGATAAGTGGCTGTACGATCCGTTACAGCGATGCGCATAAGATGCCTGTCATCTCGACTGCTAGTGATATGAGGCCGTTGGGATCCAGCACGGCGTGACGTATTACCCTCCTAAACCCACCGATTCCATATTCTGCTAACAGCCACTGGATCTCGACCAACGCGAGCAGCAGTGTCGCGATACGATAAAACGCAATTGCGATAGGCTACAATCCGACCTTTATCAAAGTCGGAAACATGATGGTACACATTTCTCCTCCTTACACGAGGCATCACAACAACGTTTCACCAGGCAACGCCGGTCAACTGCTGTTTGTGTACGAGAAATCGGTTGGAAACTTTCCTCATGTCAGCATGTTGTAGGTGTCGCCACCGGCGCCAACCTTGTGTGAATGCTCTGAAAAGCTAATCATTTGCATATCACAGCATCTTTTTCCTGTCTGTTAAATTTCGCGTCCATAGAAAGTCATCTTTGTGGTGTAGCAATTTTAATGGCCAGTATTGTATAAAAGAATTATGAGCTAGTTCTTTTAGGACGCTTCTTTGCCAAACAATTTCTGGCCACCCACTGCCTCCATATTCCTTCCCCCACCCTAATACTCCAGCAGCAGCCACTACAGCAGCAGAACAGAAAACAAAATATTTCTAGATTAATTTAGGTTAAGACATTTTATCTTTCAGTAACATCTGTATGCATGAAAACCTGATGATGAGCAAAACATGCTTGAAATATGTTCCCGCATATTGAATCAAGCATAAAATAAGTAAATGGGATTGGTAGAAGAAAAATACAAATAATTATTCCATACAGTCAGGATTCCTAAATTTTTAACTTCCCCTTACCACTGCCCTTACATGCCGGTTAACATTTAGAACTTCAGAGTTTCCACATGCTGAAGTTCAAAACGCTACTTATTCAACTCCAAGATGGCAAGAAAAGAAATTATTCAAGTTGCGCTGACTTTAACCAAAGAGCTTATAGGGATTATATTGATTTATGGACCTACATTATTGGATGGAGGATTATAGGGCTCCCCTTGATGATCAGGGGTACCCTACACAAAGGTAGCATCTACTTGGTTAACGGACTACTTGTGGAGCATACATTTTTTTTTTTTTTTTTTTTTTTTAAGCTAGGTGGTAGTTTGCAGATATTCCGATGATCACTTGCCAATTAACAAACAGATAATGAACTCAGGCTGCGATCAGCGTAAAGACACTTCGAATGTCATAATTTTACCAGTAAATTGTCAAAGTATTCGAAACAAAGTTCCTGCCAGGAAATTTGTCACACTCAAATTAATATTTAACTGACAGCTGGCTGAAACTTGAACATTTTCTCTATCCAGAAAGGCCCGTACAGGACCTACAACATGCAGTCATGCATTATCCTGCTGAAATGTAGGGTTTCGCAGGGATCAAATGAAGGGTAGAGCCACAGGTCGTAACACATCTGAAATGTAATGTCCACTGTTCAAAGTGCCGCCAATGCGAATAAGAGGTGACTGAGACGTGTAACCAATGGGAAATAATTTAACAGTTCATGGAACTTATATCGGAAAGACAGATTGGATGCCATTGGAGGGGAGTGTACATTGCAGTCAACAAAAATATTGTCTCTATTGAGGTCTAAAGTCACCATAAGAGCTGACCTAATGGAAAAACTAGTACACATTATGTAATTGCTATCTCCACCACAGCAGATTGCATGGGAAACCCCAGCATAAATACTACGCAATTCTTAACAAATGATCTCTGTTGTAGCTGTACTGTGGAGGCAGCAGGCTATGTCAATTGACTCTCTCTGCACATAGTTGTCTCTGATCATCGATGGAGATGCAAGATTTGCTGGAGAGACTCTGGCACTGCACGCTGTGGTGCCAACTGCTGGGTCATCACTTGTGGGGTGCAAAGATCGTCATCAACCTGCTGACTTACTGGAGACTTGACCAGTGGACCATGAAGCCTTCCACCATCCATCATAATGAGGAGGAGCCACTGTTGTTGTCTGTTGCCCCATTCCTGCAGCCATAGAACCTGCTAGCTTACGGGAGGCTTTACCAGTGGGCCAGGAAGTTGTTCATCATCAACCATCGTGATGACGAGCCACCCCATTCCTGAAGCTATAGAACCTGCTGGACAACTGGAGGCTGACTAGTATGTCCAAGAAGTTGTTTGCCGTGTGCCATTGTGAAGAGAAGCCACTGTTGTTCCACACCTCATTCCAGTAGCCAACACTGACACCGCTGGCCACTGTCTCCTAACTGAAGATGGAGACCACAGGTCGAACTCTGCATGGCAACAACTAGTTCAGGCTGAGCTAGACGACGAGTTTCCTGGGCACAGGTCTTTGATGTCAATGAGTACACTTCAGAGAGCTACTCACAGAGCTGCTGTATTTATGAACAAAAAATTTGTCACTGTGTATAAGACTCCCACAAAGGAACTATCGGATGGAAATCAATGGATGTGATATACGTGTACAGACAAACAAATGATTAAAATTTCAGAAAAGTTTGATGATTTATTCAACAGAAAGAGCTTCACAGATTGGGCATGTCAATAATGTGTTTGGTCCATCTCTGGCTTTTTTACGAGCGTTATTCGTCTAAGTATTGACTGACAGAGTTGCTGGATGTCAAATTGATACATCGGATAATGAAAATCTCGAGCTGGTTGGAGGGCCCTGTGCATAGTGCTCCACACGTTCTCAACTGGAGAGAGATCCAGCGATCTTGCTGGTGGCCAAGGTAGGGTTTGGCAAGCATGAAGACTAGCAGCAGCCACTCTCGCTGTATATGGTGGGCATTATCTTGCTGAAATGCAATTGCAGGATGGCTTGCCATGAAGGGCAACAAATATCATCAACATACCACTGTGCTGTAAGGGTGCTGCAGATGACAACCAAAGGGGTCCTGATATGAAAAGAAATGCCACTCTAGACCATCACTCCTTGTTTTCAGGCAGTATCATGCGCGACAGTCAAGTTGGTGTCCCACGGCTGTATGGGATGTTTCCGGACATGTCTTCAGCCTGGAATCTCATTGACTGGAGTACAATTGTTTTCCGTGATGAGTCACACTTCAAATTGGGCTCCAATAACCAGAAAGATGTGTTTGGGATGTCATCCTGACTGCCATCTGCCAATGGCATGACAACCAGGAGTCATTTCTTTTCATAGCAGGACCCCTTTTGTTGTCATCCGCAGCATCCATACAGCACAGTGGTATGACTACGATTTTTATGCACTCTTTTGTTATCCTTCATGGCAAGCCATCCATAGCCCACATTTCAGCAAGATAATACCGGCCTGCACACGGTGATTGTTCCTACTGCTTGTCTTCATGCTTGGCAGACCCTGTCTTTCCTAAAAAGATCACTGGATGTTTTCTCAGTTGAGAACATTTGAGGCACTAGGGGCGGGCCCTCCAACCAACTCAAGATTTTCACGATCTAATGAGCCAAATAGACAGAATTTGGCACAGTATCTCTCAGAATGACATCTAGTAACTGTTTCAGTCAATGGAAAGCCGAATAACTGCTTGCATAAGGGCCAGAGGTGGACCAACACATTATTGACTTGCTCAACATGTGAAGCTGTTTCTCTTGAATAAATTACCAAATTTTTCTGAAATTTTAATCATTTGTTTTTTAATATATGTGCATCACATCCACCAGTT
The DNA here is from genome assembly GCF_021461395.2 of Schistocerca americana. NCBI lineage: Eukaryota > Metazoa > Arthropoda > Insecta > Orthoptera > Acrididae > Schistocerca > Schistocerca americana. The sequence continues at coordinate 892,035,754 of NC_060119.1, read as the reverse complement.
TTTGTCCCATTCAGATAATCCTTCCGTGATGCGTCTTTTTTTGTGTCTTAGAGTGTATTTCTTGGCACTCTCGAGCGTAAACAGATCCTCATCATCGCATCTTGCCAAAACACCTAACAACTGTAGGTATCTTGGTTGGACTCCTATATCTGACATCAACAAACGGTAGCCAACAGTAGAGACATCTGTGCCGCACTCATACGTCAGCAGCAGCAGCAGCAGCTGACATCAGCTGCACAGGTCCACCGTGAGGTCAATGGCTATGAAATGCAGTTCGGTATGATATTCGTTGGCTTCTATCTTGTGTCTTTTGTAGCAGCCAGGTTGAGCTGTATGAACCTCCACAGTGTTTTAAAAGTGTCTTTTGTTAGGGCCTCAAGAACCTGTGGATTTGTCTTTGTTTGGTGAGAATACTAGAGAGGTTTACATGCAGTGAGTGAGATGTCCTTATGGTAATTTGTCTGAGCATGACTTATCATTTGTCCAGGTTGTCAGTTACATGTAGCATGTGTACAAAATTTAGTCACAATAGAGAGTAGTGCCATGATACAGTGTAAAGATTAAGTCCAATTTTGTTCTTATTAGTGTATTGGTTGTACTGTTTCCTTAGTTTTCTTGTATAATGGCAGGTGGAGGTTGCATAAATGCCAAACACATGGGCAGCCACTTTGAACGAAATGGTGGAAGCCCTCAAGGAATAAAGAGCTGTGTTGCTGGAGACTACAGCCCAAGATTAGGAGGGTGGGAAGCATTATGTAGGAGGGTAAAGGAATGGAAACTGCTTGTGGGCAAGTACGTTCTGATTCAGGGGAGATCAAAACTGTATTGGATGTATCTGGCCCTTCTGTTTATTCTGCAGCAGCTGACATTGTAACGCCACTTTAAGTTAAAGAAGCCAAGAATGTATCTGATTTTATTGCTGACATGAAGTCTGCCGCCGAATTGGGAAAATAGTTGGAGGAAACAGCCTTGAAGTGATTAGTAGTTGATGCGAATAAATATGTTACGAACTATGAGGCTCTTAGTAAGGTCTCCATGTTTGGTGAGCTGGCTAACGCTTTCATCCAGTGCTATTTTAAGCAGAATAGCGTAAGGTTTTCAGAGACAAAGTCAGTGGACTGCCGCAGAAACATGCCAAATCAGCTGAAACTTTCTCTGTCAGAATGAAGAAACTGAATGCGCAAATGTACAAAATCAAGAATCATAAAAGAAGGTTGTATACATGGAAGAACCCTGGAGATACTAGAAGGTATCAGATAGATTATATAATGGTAAGACAGAGATTCAGGAACCAGGTTTTAAAATGTAAGACATTTCTAGTGGCAGATGTGGACTCTGACCACAATCTATTGGTTATGAACTGTAGATTAAAACTGAAGAAACTGTGAAAAGGTGGGAATTTGAGGAGATGGGACCTGGATAAACGGAAAGAATCAGAGGTTGTAGAGAGCTTCAGGGAGAGCATTAGGGAACAATTGACAAGAATGGGGGAAAGAAATAAAGTAGAAGAAGAATGGGTAGCTTTGAGAGATGGAATAGTGAAGGCAGCAGAGGATAAAGCAGGTAAAAAGACGAGGGCTAGTAGAAATCCTTGGGTAACAGAAGAAATATTGAATTTAATTGATGCAAGGAGAAAATATAAAAATGCAGTAAATGAAGAAGGCAAAAAGGAATACAAACGTCTCAAAAATGAGATCGACAGGAAGTGCAAAATGGCTAAGCAGGGATGGCTACAGGGCAAATGTAAGGATGTAGAGGATTATCTCACTAGGGGTAAGATAGATACTGTCTACAGGAAAATTAAAGAGAACCACTTGTATGAATATTAAGAGCTCAGATGGAAATCCAGTTCTAAGCAAAGAAGGGAAAGCAGAAAGGTGGAAGGAGTATAAAGGGGGTCTTTACAAGGTCGATGTACTTGAGGACAATATTATGGAAATGGAAGAGGATGTAGATGAAGATGAAATGGGAGATACGATACTGCGTGAAGAGTTTGACAGAGCACTGAAAGACCTGAGTAGAAACAAGGCCCTGGAAGTAGACAACATTCCATTAGAACTACTGACAGCCTTGGGAGAGCCAGGCCTAACAAAATTCTACCATCTAGTGAGCAAGATCAATGAGACAGGCGAAATACCCTCAGACTTCAAGAAGAATATAATAATTCCAATCCCAAAGAAAGCAGGTGTTGACAGATGTGAAAATTACCGAACTATCAGTTTAATAAGTCATGGCTGCAAAATACTAACACGAATTCTTTACAGACGAATGGAAAAACTGGTAGAAGCCGATCTCGGTGAAGTTCAGTTTGAATTCCGTAGAAATGATGCAACACATGAGGCAAAACTGACCCTACGACGAAAATAGATTAAGGAAAGGTAAACCTACGTTTCTAGAATTTGTAGACTTAGAGAAAGCTTTTGACAATGTTGAGTGGAATACTCTCTTTCAAATTCTGAAGGTGGCAGGGGTAAACTACAGGGAGCGAAAGGCTGTTTACAATTTGTACAGAAACCAGATGGCAGTTATAAGAGTCCAGGGACATGAAAGGGAAGCAGTGGTTGGGAAGGGTGTGAGGCAGGGTTGTAGCCTATCCCCGATGTTATTCAATCTGTATATTGAGCAAGCACTGAAGGACACAAAACTTTGAGGTTCGCCGATGACATTGTAATTCTGTCAGAGACAGCAAAGGACCTGGAAGAGCAGTTGAACAGAATGGACAGTGTCTTGAAAGGAGGATATAAGATGAACATTAACAAAAGCAAAACGAGAATAATGGAATGTAGTCGAATTAAATCCGGAGATGCTGCGGGAATTAGATAAAGAAATGAGATGCTTAAAGTAGTAAATGAGTTTTGCTATTTGGGAAGCAAAATAACTGATGATGGTCGAAATAGAGAGGATATAAAATGTAGACTGGCAATGGCAAAGAAAGCGTTTCTGAAGAAGAGAAATTGGTAACATGGAGTATAGATTTAAGTGTCAGGAAGTCATTTCTGAAAGTTTTTGTATGGAGTATAGCCATGTATGGAAGTGAAACATGGACGATAAATAGTTTAGACAAGAGGAGAATAGAAGGTTTCGAAATGTGGAGCTACAGAAGACTGCTGAAGCTTAGATGGGTAGATCACATAAATAATGAGGAGGTATTGAATAGAATTGGGGAGAAGAGGAGTTTGTGGCACAACTTGACTAGATGAAGGGACTGGTTGGTAGGGCATATTTTGAAGCATCAAGGGATCAACAATTTAGTATTGGAGGGCAGCATGGAGGGTAAAAATCATAGACGGAGACCAAGAGAAGAATACACTAAGCAGATTCAGAAGGATGTAGGTTGCAATAGGTACTGGGAGATGAAGAACCTTGCACAGGATAGAGTAGCATGGAGAGCAGGACTGAAGACCACAACAACAACAACAACAACATTTCTGCTGTCGTGTCAAGTAAGATCAGAATGGAGAACTCATCATGTTTATCTGCAGCTATTAGAATTGACACATAATTTGAAGAAATTAACATTGCTACACTAAGGCCGAGGTACCGCAATGTTTTCTCCTCTGAGGTGTAGTGTTACAGATGCGGGCTTACGGGCTCCATCAGGAAGTAATGTCGTCAGCTTGAATGTTATAAACTTGGGGAGGTGGGCAATAAGGTGTGTGACTGCCAGAAGAAAACACAGGACAAGCAACATCCGAATAAATGGTCGTTAAACGGGAATGGGGGTGCCTAATCTATCAGACGGCATTCACTGTAGAGCATGAGACTACAATAAAGTATGCATGACAGGTGCTGCTTACTAGGAAAAGTGGCGATAAGGAACATAAATTTCTATTGTACACAGGGGCTCGCATCAGTCATCAGTCTGCATCTCTTGGGCAGAAAGAGACGAGGTCTCCATGGTATAGGTTGCGTTGAGTATGTGCTAATGATGTGAGGTCATCGGGGACAACTCTGCTTAGTGTCAGTGTGGGAACTAAGCATTTTTGGGATCATATGGAAATGTTGTCATGTGTTGGGGAGGGGTACTATGTGATCCTGGGATTCGACTTTCTTGTTAAACATCACACAAAAATAGACCTTGCGCAGTCTACAGCTGAATTTGGTGGAACATTTTTTCCTCTAGGAACAACAGAGCAAGTGTTACAATGTTACAAGATTCACCAGTCGTGAAGGTGGTCAAAAATAAACTGTGGACACAGGCACTAAAGACCAATTTACATGATACAACACTGCAAGGTACAGCGACGTTGATCTGGGTTAACATAGGTACAGACTTACTCTAGGGTTTAGTACGTATTGTAGAGCTACTGGAGATTAATGAAGAATTTGATAAGTCACACTGTTCATATGTAGAAGTATAGCACACATCAGTGGCATGGATGGAAACTTTATGGCTCCAGTCAATCTTGATAATTTTGGCATGGACGAAGTAATTGTTGGTGGCTAATTTGGATGTTTTAGAGGAAGACAACACAGATAGGTCAAGTGAGGGCCTCCGCCACAACCAAAACATCAACACACCTGCAGTATGTGAAAAAGCAAAACATTTACGAGGACTGACAGGAAAGTGATGGAAACCTTGTTACTGTAGTTCACAGATTTATAATCTGAGTGGTCCAATACCAGTAAGCCAGTCATGCAGCACAGGATACCAACTGGAAATAATGCTCCAGTGTACAATAGACTATGCAGAACTCCGAAATATACTCAAAGGGTAATGGAAGGTAATAAAAGACATCATATTTACGCCCGTGACTATGTCACTTTCTTTATTTCGCAATTGCAGTTTCAGCCTTAGGCCATTGACAAGTGCAGCTGAAAAATATAGAATGTTTATAAATTATTTAACAAAATCGTTGTGTATCTTGATATTCGGCCGATTATACAGAATGAAAAATGCAATTGCATAACCATGTTACTTACATGTTTGTGGCTTTAAGCCATGTCAACTTAAAATGAACTGACACATTTATATGTCGTTGTCATTTCTAGCATGCTACCACCCAGCTAAGCACGCGGACCTTTCCCCCTATGGCCCATCTTGTTCAGTCTGCGGATGACACAGCCATCTTTGTGCAAGATTGGAAACCGTCGAACATTAAATCACGAATACAGACGGCACTCAGAACTGCCGAGCCTAGGTTGGAATGATGGCGTACTAAAGTAAATGTCGGCAAGTGCGAAGCAGTTCTGTTTACATGCAGACTGAAACTACTGCGCAAATATCAACACAGTAGACAGATAAAACTACATACACGCCCAATACGTTTCCGACAGAAAGTGAGATATCTCGGTGTCTGACTGGACCGGAAACTTACATGGGGGGATCACATCGAATACGTTGCCAACAGAGCGCACTTGTGCCTCAAACAACTCTACTTAATGCCCAACAGGGAAAGCACACTGAATAGGAGGGTGTCGAGGTCTATATACATGACACTGATTAGACCTCTGATGAAGTACGCAGCTCCTGTCTGGGGATATGCAGCTCCTACATGACTGCGCCGCCTGCAGATCATACAGAACAAAGTGGTACAAATTGTTAGGAATGCTCCACGATACACGCGCACCGTGGATCTTCACAATGAATACCGCCTTGAAACCCTCAATGAAGTATTCAAAAAACTCGCCACACGACTATACAGGAACTCGAACAATCCTTTCATCCTTACTCTTGGAAACTACGATCACAACCATAGGTGGAAGCATAAGCGGCCAAAGACACCACTAGCTAGGGCATAACCACCTATGGCAAGCTAACATACAGCAAAAAGCGACAAACGTCGGAAAGCCCCTGCGTATCAGTAACGTTGGCTGGAGATATCAGCTGCTATTAAAGCTTACCAACAGGCTACAGCAGGGAAACCAAAGAGCTCACCCACTGACGCACAAACAAATCGCCGACATCACCCTGCACTGTGAATCTGATATATGACCTATCGGACACAAAACGATGATAAACATAGCTGTTGCAGGTTGCTTACGCTGACCGAGAGTTCAACACCGTCACCCAGCAGTAGCCACCAAGCAACAGCACTGCACAACGTCAAAGGTATCGACATGCATGATACCCACTACTAACAAAGCCTACCCTTGCATGACCAATCGCAGGCAGCAAGACATCCGCTACTGCTCTTACCACCCGACCTGACTATCGCAGAGGCTTATTTCCCTTGGCTCTTACCTTGGCACTTTTTTTCCTCTGCCCTTCAAACCGCTACCCTTAGTTCGACTTTCGACCCACTCTGTCTCCAGATGAGCACGTATTAATGGTTAACCTTAACCAGACGTACGCAAACATTGCAGTACCCACATCCTGCAACACCTCACTTTAGTGAAAACTAACCCTTATGCAAAGATGGCAGTTGACCTTTGGAGTTGGCCATCAAGCCGGTATGGGTGTGGAGAGGCTCCACCTCTTTTTTAAAAAAATATATTAACTTAGCATAACCAAAATCACAGAGGTGGCCACATGTCACACACAACCTCAAGCACTTTCCAAATCAGCAGCACACTCCCATAGAACCAGCCTCATTCAATCAAAACACAGCTGGCATGGCATTTCGCCAACGTTACATAACTTATAAGCACATGAATTGATCGTCGACATAGCATACGAAAACGACGTACAATATTTTAAATTTAAAAATTTGGTATTTTTTGATTATATTAACGATATTCTATACAATGGACACAGAAAATACTTATTACATTTTCATATCATTTTATTGACATATACCCTTCCTTCCAATTGTAACCTGGCCTTGTTCCCCTCCCCCCCGTCCCAGGGGGCCCCCTTTTCCTTTCCCCTCCTTCCCCACCCCCACCCCCCGAGTCCCCGCGCCCCATCCTCAACTCTTTCCCTCCCACATCCTCCTCCCCCCCCCGGCCTTCTTTGGTGTGCCCCCCACCTGTCTCCCCCATCTCCTCCCCTCCAACTCTCCTTCCTTCCTCCCTCATCTCCATGCGCCAGGCAGATCCTCTGTTTGCTAATCATCATCAGTGTTGTGTTTGGTGCTGTTCTCCTGTGTGTTGAGAGCTGTCATTTTAATTGTGTGCTGGACTTGTACATGGTGTTACTTTCAGTGATTGTTATGTGCCATGCCGTCCTTTGATACCTTCATGCTCCGGTCATGTTTCGCCTTGTAATCTTTAATTGTCCCAGTGTGTGGTTTTCTTGCGTGTGCTAATTTTTTATGGTTTTTACCTCCATTTTACAGTACCCCTTTTTGTCTATTGTCTTCATAATGTTCCCCCTTTTTTTCATATCTCTGTACACCGTATTTTCTCCTTTGTTATTTTTAATGTCTTCTATTGTGTGATCTATATCTTTCAGCTGAAGAGCAGCGCATATGCTGCTGACAGCCCACCCAGATGGGGAATTGAAATACAATAAAGAAAAGAAAAAAAAGACATATAAAATCGCTCCACTATCTTTCTCTCTCTCGACCCCATGTCTCCTCTTCAAGCTCCAAACCTTCGCCCTTCCTATCAATTACGTACATCTGATCACCTCCTTCCTCTCTCATCGCCCTTCCTATGTTACCGTCCACAACACCGATTCCTATACTTTCTACCCCTCCGCTGGTGTGCTCCAAGGTTCTGTCCTCTCCCCTCTTTACCTTCCCTATACTGCGGACATGCCGTCGCCCCAACCCCCCATCAACCTCCTTCAATATGCTGATGACACCACCTTCCTTGCCCTCGCCCCCAACTTTCAACGCCTTCTCCAATCCCATCTTGACCTGTTCACTGTTTGGTGCAACCAGTGGCTGCTCTAGGTCAATCCTTCCAAAACCAAGGCAATTATCACAGGCAACACCACCCCTTCCTTCTGTCTCCTGGATTTTTACATCACCATCTACGGCTGTCCCATTGCCCTCACTCCCACCCTCAAGTACCTTTGTGTCACCCTCGACCGCCACCTTTCCTAGACCCCCCCCCCCCCCCCCCCCCCCATCTCTGGACAGTCCAAGCCAAGGCACACACTCATCCCCGCCTCCTCAAAGTCCTCTCCAGTTGCACATGGGGTATGGGGTTTGAACCCGTCCACTATCCTCCACACTTATAAGTCCCTCATCCGCCCCATCCCTTGTTATGCCCACCCCGCCTAGACATCCACCCCTACCACCTACTATAAGTCCTTTCAAATCCTTGAACGCCATGTGCTCTGCCTCACCTATCGCATCCATCTCCCATCCCCCATGCAAATCCTTTATGACTTGATTCCGTTCCTGCACCTTTTCCTTTTCCACAAATGGATACGGATCCTTTACACCTCCCACAAGTTTGATCCTCCCCATCCGATTGTCTGTCCCATCCTTTCCCACCCCACCCGCACCTGTACCATTGCATCCCAACTGCTCTCCATCTTCACACCCTCCATACCCTTGCCCAAGGTGGCTTCCGCCAACTCCCCCTTCCTGATGATGTCCTTGTTCCCTCCATACAACCCTCCTATCAGATCTAATTCTCCCCTTCTCTTCCTTCCCCCTTTTCCTCCAGGGCTCCTTCCTCACCTTCCTCTCTCCCTGCCCCCCTCCTCTCTCCCAGTTTCCCACTCCCTCCCCCTCCTCCCTCCCCGAGCTTCCACACCCGCCCTCTACCCTCTCCCCTCCCCTCATCCTCCCTTTCTCCCTCTGGCTTCCTCCCCCCTGCCTGTCCCCTCCCCCCAGTGGCAGCCCCCCCCCCCCCCTTGTGTACAGTGTTATTAGCACTGAAGCTCGTCGCCAGTGTTTTGTGCAAGAGTGTTTTTCATCGTGACTGTCATCAGCATTCTCTTCGGTGTGCTCTTTCGTTCGGTGGACAACTGAGTGCATTCATTTCTACATCTACATTTATACTCCGCAAGCCACCCAACGGTGTGTGGTGGAGGGCACTTTACGTGCCACGGTCATTACCTCCCTTTTCTGTTCCAGTCGCATATGGTTCGCGGGAAGAACGACTGTCTGAAAGCCTCCGTGTGCGCTCTAATCTCTCTAATTTTACATTCGTGATCTCCTCGGGAGGTATAAGTAGGGGGAAGCAATATATCTGATACCTCATCTAGAAACGCTCCCTCTCGAAACCTGGCGAGCAAGCTACACCGCGATGCAGAGCGCCTCTCTTGCAGAGTCTGGCACTTGAGTTTGCTTAACATCTCCGTAACGCTATCACGGTTACCAAATAACCCTGTGACGGAACACGCCGCTCTTCTTTGGATCTTCTCTATCTCCTCCGTCAACCCGATCTGGTACGGATCCCACACTGATGAGCAATACTCAAGTATAGATCGAACGAGTGTTTTGTAAGCCACCTCCTTTGTTGATGGACTACATTTTCTAAGGACTCTCCCAATGAATCTCAACCTGTCACCCGCCTTACCAACAATTAATTTTATATGATCATTCCACTTCAAATCGTCCCGCACGCATACTCCCAGATATTTTACAGAAGTAACTGCTACCAGTGTTTGTTCCGCTATCATATAATCATACAATAAAGGATCCTTCTTTCTGTTCCTGCATTTCACTACAATTTTCTAATGCTGCAACTTCTCTGTATACTACAGCATTATCCACGAAAAGCCGCATGGAACTTCTGACACTATCTACTAGGTCATTTACATATATTGTGAAAAGCAATGGTCCCATAACACTCCCCTGTGGCACGCCAGAGATTACTTTAACGTCTGTAGATGTCTCCCCATTGATAACAACATGCTGTGTTCTGTTTGCTAAAAACTCTTCAATCTAGCCACACAGCTGGTCTGATATTCTGTAGGCTCTTACTTTGTTTATCAGGCGACAGTGCGGAACTGTATCGAACGCCTTCCGGAAGTCAAGGAAAATAGCATCTACCTGGGAGCCTGTATCTAATATTTTCTGGGTCTCATGAACAAATAAAGTGAGTTGGGTCTCACACGATCGCTGTTTCCGGAATCCATGTTGATTCCTACAGAGTAGATTCTGGGTTTCCAAAAACGACATGATACGCAAGCAAAAAACATGTTCTAAAATTCTACAACAGATCGACGTCAGAGATATAGGTCTATAGTTTTGCGCATCTGCTCGATGACCCTTCTTGAAGACTGGGACTACCTGTGCTCTTTTCCAATCATTTGGAACCTTCCGTTCCTCTAGAGACTTGCGGTACACGGCTGTTAGAAGGGGGGCAAGTTCTTTCGCGTACTCTGTGTAGAATCGAATTGGTATCCCGTCAGGTCCAATGGACTTTCCTCTGTTGAGTGATTCCAGTTGCTTTTCTATTCCTTGGACACTTATTTCGATGTCGGCCATTTTTTCGTTTGTGCGAGGATTTAGAGAAGGACTGCAGTGCAGTCTTCCTCTGTGAAACAGCTTTGGAAAAAGGTGTTTAGTATTTCAGCTTTACGTGTGTCATCCTCTGTTTCAATGCCATCATCATCCCGGAGTGTCTGGATATGCTGTTTCGAGCCACTTACTGATTTAACCTCAGACCAGAACTTCCTAGGATTTTCTGTCAAGTCGGGTCATAGAATTTTACTTTCGAACACTTCACGCATAGCCCTCCTTACGCTAACTTTGACATCTTTTAGCTTCTGTTTGTCTGAGAGGTTTTGGCTGCGTTTACACTTGGAGTGAAGCTCTCTTTGCTTTCGCAGTAGTTTCCTAACTTTGTTGTTGTACCACGGTGGGTTTTTCCCATCCCTCACAGTTTTACTCGGCACGTACCTGTCTAAAATGCATTTTACGATTGCCTTGAACTTTTTCCATAAACACTCAGCATTGTCAGTGTCGGAACAGAAATTTTCGTTTTGATCTGTTAGGTAGTCTGAAATCTGCCTTCTATTACTCTTGCTAAACAGATAAACCTTCCTCCCTTTTTTTATATTCCTATTAACTTCCATATTAAGGGATGCTGCAACGGCCTTGTGATCACTGATTCCCTGTTCTGCACTTACAGAGTCGAAAAGTTCAGGTCTGTTTGTTATCAGTTGGTCCAAGATGTTATCTCCATGAGTCGGTTCTCTGTTTAATTGCTCGAGGTAATTTTCGGATAGTGCACTCAGTATAATGTCACTCGATGCTCTGTGCCTACCACCTGTCCTAAACATTTGAGTGTCCCAGTCTATATCTGGTAAATTGAAATCTCCACCTAAGACTATAACATGCTGAGAAAATTTATGTGAAATGTATTCCAAATTTTCTCTCAGTTGTTCTGCCACTAATGCTGCTGAGTCAGGAGGTCGGTAAAAGGAGTCAACTCTTAACCTAGCTCGGTTGTTGAGTGTAACCTCCACCCATAATAGTTCACAGAAAGTATCCACTTCTACTTCACTACAGGATAAACTACTACTAACAGCGACAAACACGCCACCACCAGTTGCATGCAATCTATCCTTTCTAAACACCGTCTGTGCCTTTGTAAAAATTTCGGCAGAATTTATCTCTGGCTTCAACCAGCTTTCTGTACCGATAACGATTTCAGCTTCGGTGCTTTCTATGAGCACTTGAAGTTCTGGTACTTTACCAATGCAGCTTCAACAGTTTACAATTACAATACCGATTGCTGCTTGGCCCCCGCATGTCCTGACTTTGCCCCGCACCCTTTGAGGCTGCTGCCCTTTCTGTACTTGCCCGAGGCCATCTAACCTAAAAAACCGCCCAGTCCACGCCACACAACCCCTGCTACCCGTGGAGCCGCTTGTGTGCTCTGTCGACCTTACTTGCGTATGTGTCATGTGCCTCCCACCGAATGCCTCCGTCACATTCTTATGTATACCACCTGTTTCTAACATTCATGTCTATCTGTATTCATGTCTTCCTGTACAATTTCTGTTATTCTATTGGCCAAAGAGCAGCATCTGCAATCTGCTGCCCCCCCCCCCCCCCTATGTATCAAAGGGATTTACAATAAAGGAAAAAAAGACATATAAAATCTCCCTCCTCAGCCCTCGTAGGGACTTCGTCCTCATTTCTTCTCCTAGCCCCACCCTACACACAGACATCCACTTCAAGATTCCAATTATACACTTTGGACCTTGCGCCTCCCTCACCCTTGTTCCTTCCCCTTCTTCCTCCCGCCAACCTCAACCCCAACACTGTCCACCGACCCTCACCACTGTGATCATTCGGCTTAGCATGGTGATTACGGAGGAGGAGGTGTTGGCGGAGCTCCGAACGCATCCTTACCTCGAGATCTGTGCCGCCCACCCCATCTGCAACCCTACCAGCCCCACTTGCCTCGTGTGGGTATTTTCCAAGCACGCCCCCTCCATAGACCTTCTCCTCAAAGAGGGCGTCCTACTCTTCAACAAGAGTTATCAAGTCGACCCTTCCCATTCCCCTACCCAGTCCGTTCGCTGCCAGAGATGCTTGCAATACCACGTGCACCACACCTCCGAGTATTGTGAGGCTCCCATTTGCGCCCATTGCAAACAGACACACTTCCACCAGCAGTATCCTAACCTGGAATCTCCCCGCCCCCATCCTGCAACGCCTGTAGCCTTGTAGCCTTCCCCACCCTACCTACTCGCAAAAATGCTGATTACGGAGAAGACTATCTGTTGGCAGGCTAAGGTTGGGCACAAAGCAGCTGACCAGATTGCTGAAAAATTTTGGTGGAGAACAGGAAACGAGAAGTCGAATAATATGTTTGAAACTGTGTACCATGTGCACAATGGGCTGTTCCATTAAAAAGGCTACCAGAAGCATCTCGACCATTTCAAATGATAGGGATGGGTATTTTAAGCACATTTAACATGACACCAGCAAGAAATAAGTACATATTGACCAAATAGACCATTTCTCATGGTTTATGCCAATGATTGCAATCCTTGAATAACAAGCAATATAGTTTCCTAAGCAATGGTGAACCAATAGTTGCTCACATTTGGCATTCTGGATACTCTAATCAAAGATCAGGGCACTAATTTTATGTCAGTTGTGTTGACTGCTCCATATTTGAAATTTGCGCACATGCGCCTTTCACCCCCGAGCCAATGGGAGTTCAGTGCACAGTTTCAAAGATGTTGAGCTCTCATATCAGTAGTAATCATGACAACTGGGATGTATACATAAATTATTTGGCTGCTCCATACAATTCTAAAATACACAAGGTCACTGGTCTTTAGCTGTACGAGGTAATAAGTGGAAGAAAAATGCCTTCACCTTTCAAAGTGATGAAATTGAAACTTCATACTGACACTGAATCAGTGAAAAGAAGTGTGGAAAGGTTGTGAGATGTTTGGCAAGACGTGAAACGCACTAATATGAAAGCTTTAGAATGCCAGGAGCAGATAGGACAACGCATGAGGAAGCTGCTGCAATATAGGATTGGCCAGTGGTTATTTGCAACAAATCCATACAAGCCCAGGCCAAAGTAAAAAAATAAAAAAAATAAAATTTAAAAAAATTCTGACTCAGTGTCACGGACTGTACCAAGTGGTGAAAATGACATCACTTGTCAATGTTAAGATACAAGTGACAACAAAACTTTGATTATTCATGTAAGCCACATTATGCAATCTAAGAAGTTATGGATGCCTTGTTGCAAACACCCTCACCATGCACAGTGAAGAATACAAAATGTAGCAAAGTGTAGAAGGAAAAGATAACTTCTGAACTGACTATGCCCAGCAAGCCTGATACACTTCAGCCGTATTGATAGATAGGCTAAGAGGTTACTGTTTTATTATATTTTATTGTTTTTTTTATCTAAATTACTGGGGCATATTGAAATTTTTGTTCTATTTATAGTGTGTTTTGAGGTTTTTGTGTACTTTTCATTCTTTGTTTGTAACTTATATTGAGGTGTAGATTCAACACTTCTTGCGTATGTGAAGGTCCTGTAGTGTTGTCTGAGTGCCCTCATCTTTCACAGGAGGAAGGGGAAGTGATAAAGATTCCTTTCCCTCAGGTGGCATAACGGAATGAGGGTCCAGGAGGAATGTTGTATTTCTACTGATACTGCACGTCATCAGGAGAGTGGCAACAGCATTACATATCCAACCTCTAGTATGGAGTACTGTTCTCCAGGCAACTGGACATCCTACTGACAAACTGTCGGTTGGTACTTGGATTGACTTTCAATGCATGGGAAAATAGGAAGTGCATAAATTGCAGGATGTATTTGTGGAGCTGCATCAAGAGGTGCAGAAGGAAGGAGTACAATTGAAGTACAAGGGGAATGACAAGGTTTACAATTCTCATATGCAAAACTAAGGGCACAGCTGACCCAAGTGTGGTGTCAGTTTGATGCTAGTGTGAAGCTGTTGAAAATGGTGTTTGCTACAGATGACAACAAAAGCATCAAGAATTTGAACAACACGATAGAGCAGATACAAGGAGTAGTGGATGCTACGGTAGAATGGCATACCACCCAACTGTCAAACATGGAGCAACATGTGCTGAATAATACCAGGATAGTATTAGAATTAACTGCTGAACTAGTGCAAAGTACACAAAATATGATAAGAACTTTAAACAGAGACTTCAAAGCAGTGCATAATCAAATTGAGCTGGACAGAAGAAAGGCCGGGGCCAGGTTGTTTTGAGCATTAAAATACAGTCTGAACGATGCAAGGATGGGAGTAACTACATTACAAGTGGCAGTACACCACGTCATCTATGGACAACTAAGTTCTACATAGTTGCCACCACAGTGATTGTTAACCAGACTATGCAAAGTGGGAAAGGAATTCACACTAGAGTTAGGGCACATAGTGGAACCAACCAAATTAAGTATGGCACTATTGTACCACATGTCCACAGTTGAAATGAGTACTGATGGTGCAAGGTCACATTTGTTAATTTCATTCCCAGTAGCAGGCATGAACGTGAGGTACGAATGATTTACATTACACCCCTATCCAATGAAGTGGGAAATGGCAGAGAAATGGATACAGCTACAAACCAAGGAAGTGCTAATAATTTTGGAGCAAAGGGACCATTACATTCTGACATTGTTGAATGACCTATAGGAATGTCAGAGGAAAAACACAGGGTAGTTATAAATTAGTTATACACAAAAATAACTTTTAAGGGGAGATACCAGTGAACTTTCAACCTGGTCCTAAAAAAATCATAGGGGCCTGAAAGTTTGTTTCATAACATGTCTAGGCATGCAGAATTAGGTGGGCAAAGCCAATTTGCTAAACAAAACTTTTTTCATATTTCTCAATTTCTGAGTTAAAAAAAAAATTATTTTTTCAAACCCATACATGAAGTTCTTGGGCCGGTCGCGGTGGCCGTGCGGTTCTGGCGCTGCAGTCCGAAACCGCAGGACTGCTACGGTCGCAGGTTCGAATCCTGCCTCGGGCATGGGTGTGTGTGATGTCCTTAGGTTAGTTAGGTTTAAGTAGTTCTAATTTCTAGGGGACTTATGACCTAAGATGTTGAGTCCCATAGTGCTCAGAGCCATTTTTGAAGTTCTTGGTTATCACGGAATGCATTAAAAAAAAAAAAAGTCTGAGCCAAAAATGCTTAAGAATTTAGCATAAAATAGAATTACTATGACATTATACAATGTTTGGTTCATATGAAGGAAAAGATAAATAAAATACAACTTGATACATTTGCAAATTGTATTCTTTATTTTCAATTTACATATTACACACATGGCCGCTGCATATGTGAGATTACCAAGCAATTACATCAAAACATCTCGCGATTGTAGGTTACACCATCTCTTTTGAATAAGGCTTCTTCTCTTGGATGTTTTACAAAATCAATCTTTCGATTAAATTCTTTGTATTTTTTCAAATTTTTCACTTTTACATACTTTGATAGAAGCTGTTCCTTTTACCCTCCTTGCAGAAACATACATGTCTTTAGGACACCTATTCCATATTATGCTGTGTAAACTCTCATTAGCATTTTGTATTAGACATCAGGCACACCATGTTAATAGTGATTCATCAGTCAAGCAAGAATAAAGAGGCAGTATTTTATCAAAACAAAGTTGGTTTATAGGTGTTTTTGCTTTAGAAGCAGAAGATCCAGGCTCAATTTCTTTTGACAATGCTGACTCATAAAATCACCATGATGGCTCTCCTTTGGGGCAGTGATAATGAGGAGGATTTTTGTCAGTAGAAGAGCAGTGATATAGTGACGCATATATTGCATCTTTCATATTCTGTAAATAATAAATTTGTTGACACTATTGTAGCTGTAAAGTGTCAATCATATCAAAAAGTATGTTTGTACATACTTTTATATGACCTTGATTTCTGTATATTGCTTTTTTGTAATATTCTGCACATATTTCTTTATTGTAGTGTCCTTCATTTCTCCACAACCCTTGCCACCCAACGTAATTCTTCTGCTTCTTTATTCTTCCACAATTTGCATTACATCTGTGTACACCCTGCAAAAAATATGAGTTGTAAATGTATCCTATCCGAATTTTGTGATAAATATTGAAAATAAAACAGTCATGAAGTAGATATGTGTACATGTCTATGTATACACAAGAGATTTTGTGTAGACATACTGACATACACTATCTTTTTGCGACATGATTCACACATTCTTCCTTGTGTATTTCATGATTATCTCCACAAACACTCATGAGGGGACATGACTGAAAGTTTTCGAACCATCATATGAAAGTGTTTTGGTGTTTCAAAATCAATAGCTATCGGATAGTTTCCATATGTTTTCAGCAATCGTAGGTTCCATTGAACCAGAGGATCCCAAACGATTCATGGAACATTGACTGGCATGCCCTTTCAACCGAAAATGAAATTCCAATGAATCTTCACCTGCCTGAGTTGCTGTAGCCACACAAGTTTGACAAAACTTGCAATATCAAACTCGATAATGTATCCTGTGACCAAATCAATACCCTGCCAAAATCAACTTCTGATCGGAAACCTCTGGTTGGCCACAAACCATCGTGACTCATGCCTAAATCCATTTTGTCATCTGAACTTTGCAGTATTTTATCATTTTCACAATGTTATCATCACTAAGCTCACAATCAGAATCCACAGACGAATTATGCTCACAATTAATATCAATAAGCTAATTTTGGTATGCAATCATACATTTTCCTCAAGGTCACTTGAAAAGCTCGTTCTCAAAATCCAGTTTTGATTTTTCATCAGACTCACTTTCAATAAACTCATGATCACTGTTCAGTTCAAACTTCTTATGCATAATTTTTACTGTTACATTCATAAAAAATGGCTTTCACTGATTCATCAACAGCAGTTCCTAAACATCACACATACTGCTGACAAGTATCACAAGAGGAAGATTGCATGTCCATAATCATTGCAAAATCTTGAGTGCTCAAATATCCTCTTCCTGCAAACATAAAAGCCAAGCACAGATGCATATTTACATCAAAACAAGCTCTGCTTGAACAGGGTGTATCAAAAAGAATCATCCAATTTTAGAAAATCATAAGTTTTGTGGTATTTGACATATGTGTGTGAACAACACGTTTTTGGAAAGAGCAGACCCTCGAGTTTTACATGGTTCCCGGTAGGTAGCAGCAGTATGTGTCCACTTCAGTTCTAGTAAACATGGTGTTGGGACAAGAGAAAGTGTTTTGTGTTCTATGTTCTGCACAGTAAGTGTGTCAGTAACAATGGTTCAGCGTAACTTTCGTACTAGGTATGGCATGGATCCTCCGACAGCACAGAACATTAGATGATGGCATGAACAACTCTGAGAAACAGTTTGTTTGTGTAAAAGCAAATTATTGGGATGTCCCTGAGTGTCTGACACATAAGTCAAATGCATCTGCCATAGATTCACAAGGAGTCTGCAGAAATCCGTTCGCCATGCAGCTCGACAGTTCAACATGCCCCTGATGTCCGTATGCATGTGTTGCGTAGATGTTTACATGTGGAAACAAACAAACAGGTTATCAAAATTTAAGTGAGTCTGAAGGTGGTGTTGTAGTCGGCACACAAATGATGGGACACAGCATCTCTGAGGTAGTGATGAAGTGGGGATTTTCCCGTATGACCATTTCACTAGTGTACCATGAATATCAGGAATCCGGAAAAACATCAAATCTCTGACATGATTACAGTGGGAAAAAGATCCTTTAGGAAGGAAATCAACGATGACTGGAGAGAATCATTCAACATGACAGAAGTGCAACCCCTCTGCAAATTGCTGCAGATTTCACTGCTGGGCCATTAACAAGTGTCAGCGTGCGAACCATTCAACGAAACATCATCAATATGGACTTTCGGAGCTTTACGCCTCACCTGGGCCTGTCAACACCGACATTGGACTATTGATGACTGGAAACATGTTACCTGGTCAGACGAAACTCGTTTCAAATTGTATTGAGCAGATGGATGTGTACGGGTATGGGGACAACCTCATGAATCCATGGACCCTGCATGTCAGCAGGGGACTGTTCATGCTCATGAAGGCTCTGTAATAGTGTGAGGCATGTGCAGCTGAAGTGATATGGGACCCCTGATACGTCTAGATACAACTCTGACAGGTGACACGTACATAAGCATTCTGTCTGATCACCTGCATCCATTCATGTCCATTGTGCATTCTGATGGGCTTGGGCAATTCCAGCAGGACAATGTGACACCTCACACATCCAGAATTGCTACAGATGGCTCCAGGAACACTCTTCTAAGTTTAAACACATCCGCTGGCCACTAAACTCCCCAGATGTCACCATTATTGAGCATATCCGGGATGCCTTGCAACGTGCTGTTCAGAAGAGGTCTCCACCTTCTCGTACTCTTATGGATTAATAGACAGCCCTGCAGGATTCATGGTGTTCCCTCCAGCACTACTTCAAACATTAAACGAGTCCACGCTACATTAGTCGGGTCCATGCTACATCAAGTTGCGGCACTTCTGCATGCTTATGGGGGCCCTACGCAGTATTAGGCGGGTGTACCAGTTTCTTTGGCTCTTCAGTGTAAAAGACTTTGCTTATGTGCCTCCATTACCAACAACAATGAATGAACTGAGAAATCCATAACAGCTGCTGTGGAAGCTCTAACTCAAGACATGCTCACTGCAGTGTGGGAACAGTTTGAATACCACATTGACGTATGCCGTGCATCTCAGGGGCGGGGCGGGGGGCAGGGGGGGGGGGGGTGCACATATTGAAAACCTATGAAAAGGAATGAAAAAAAACCTTTTTAAGTTTCCTGTTCATCAAAAAAATTCATTGTATATGTTTATTAGTTTCAGAAATATGGAGATGCCTAATCAGATGATTCTTTTTTACACACCCGTATTTTGCTTGAAACACCGTCTCAGCGTATAAATGTGTGATTTGGAAGACTCATTTCCAGTCAATTTGCAACAAGGACATTTTAGTGTGATTCTATGCAAAAACCCTCCACATGTTGGATCTAACTGAAAATTCAATGTACTTTGGTCGCAATTAATGCACTTCATTTTGGATAATAATGATAACAGTGAAAAATCAAGTAGAATATACTCAGAGTAATCTGCGTATTCTTCAGTGTGTTTTTTCATTGCTAGAACTAGCAACATTGTTTTCCTGAACGCTATTGCTATCAATACTGTCAAATTTCACTTGAATACATATGCTTTTCTCATATGATATATTTTCATAGACACTTTTACTACTGTCACCGACACTTTCGTTTCCTTTGCTTTTCACATTTTCCATCTCTTCTTCACTACCTCACTACAATTTACCGAGTGTCTCTTATGTTGAGGTACGTTTGATACTACTAGTTACTCATATTCCATCCTGTCAAAGAATGTGTAAGGAAACAATGAACTAGTGCATGCGAACACTCACCGTCCAACACAGAAAGCACATTCTTGTCTCCACTGCGTCCGCAAGGGCGGATCATTGGTCGCGGGTATAGCTGGCCCCACAGTATAAAAGTGGATCTTTACTGGCCGCCAGCCATTGTGCTGTCATCAATTGCCTGGTTTCCACGTCATGTTAAAGTTGGTAGACGGCAGGAGACATTGACTGCTAGGGTACATGTATGTATTGTGACATGAATAAAGCTGTGTAAAGTAACTGGTCCGTGTTTGAGTATTGATCACCTGCTCACTCTAAGTATCTCAACCCTGCCACCACCCATCCTGGACCAGAAACCTTTATAAATATTTACTTTCCTGTTCACAACTGAGTCTGCCACGAACATAAATGTCTGGAAATTGCAAAAGAATGTGAATTATACACTCCTGGAAATGGAAAAAAGAACACATTGACACCGGTGTGTCAGACCCACCATACTTGCTCCGGACACTGCGAGAGGGCTGTACAAGCAATGATCACACGCATGGCACAGCGGACACACCAGGAACCGCGGTGTTGGCCGTCGAATGGCGCTAGCTGCGCAGCATTTGTGCACCGCCGCCGTCAGTGTCAGCCAGTTTGCCGTGGCATACGGAGCTCCATCGCAGTCTTTAACACTGGTAGCATGCCGCGACAGCGTGGACGTGAACCGTATGTGCAGTTGACGGACTTTGAGCGAGGGCGTATAGTGGGCATGCGGGAGGCCGGGTGGACGTACCGCCGAATTGCTCAACACGTGGGGCGTGAGGTCTCCACAGTACATCGATGTTGTCGCCAGTGGTCGGCGGAAGGTGCACATGCCCGTCGACCTGGGACCGGACCGCAGCGACGCACGGATGCACGCCAAGACCGTAGGATCCTACGCAGTGCCGTAGGGGACCGCACCGCCACTTCCCAGCAAATTAGGGACACTGTTGCTCCTGGGGTATCGGCGAGGACCATTCGCAACCATCTCCATGAAGCTGGGCTACGGTCCCGCACACCGTTAGGCCGACTTCCGCTCACGCCCCAACATCGTGCAGCCCGCCTCCAGTGGTGTCGCGACAGGCGTGAATGTAGGGACGAATGGAGACGTGTCGTCTTCAGCGATGAGAGTCGCTTCTGCCTTGGTGCCAATGATGGTCGTATGCGTGTTTGGCGCCGTGTAGGTGAGCGCCACAATCAGGACTGCATACGACCGAGGCACACAGGGCCAACACCCGGCATCATGGTGTGGGGAGCGATCTCCTACACTGGCCGTACACCACTGGTGATCGTCGAGGGGACACTGAATAGTGCACGGTACATCCAAACCGTCATCGAACCCATCGTTCTACCATTCCTAGACCGGCAAGGGAACTTGCTGTTCCAACAGGACAATGCACGTCCGCATGTATCCCGTGCCACCCAACGTGCTCTAGAAGGTGTAAGTCAACTACCCTGGCCAGCAAGATCTCCGGATCTGTCCCCCATTGAGCATGTTTGGGACTGGATGAAGCGTCGTCTCACGCGGTCTGCACGTCCAGCACGAACGCTGGTCCAACTGAGGCGCCAGGTGGAAATGGCATGGCAAGCCGTTCCACAGGACTACATCCAGCATCTCTACGATCGTCTCCGTGGGAGAATAGCAGCCTGCATTGCTGCGAAAGGTGGATATACACTGTACTAGTGCCGACATTGTGCATGCTCTGTTGCCTGTGTCTATGTGCCTGTGGTTCTGTCAGTGTGATCATGTGATGTATCTGACCCCAGGAATGTGTCAATAAAGTTTCCCCTTCCTGGGACAATGAATTCACGGTGTTCTTATTTCAATTTCCAGGAGTGTAGTTACATTGATTTCAGCTGTATTTATAGATTAGACACACATACATACATGATCATGGATGTACATACAGGTTATGTACATATATAGAAATATTCCTACAAAATCAATGTTTCAATTAAATTTATGTACTATCTGCATCTATCTAGTGATAGAAAACTAACTGCACTTACCAACAACTCTACATATGGGTTGCAAAAATAATGAGTTTTTCAAAATTCAAAACTCCAAAAGTATGAAAAAAACTCTGCTTGACAAATTTGATTTACCCACTTAATTCAGCATGCCAAGATATGCTACAGAACAAATTTTGAGCCCCCTACTATTTTTTTACGATCTTGTTGGAATTTCACCGGTATCTCCCCATAATTGTGAAAAGGTTAGTAACTTACAGAAGTGTTTGACACAGCGCTGAATGCAGTATATCTTGGAGTTTTATTCACAAATATTTTGTAGCATGATAAATGTCTCATCTGTAATAAGTTTCATGCCAAATCCTTTCAGGCATGTCTTGATGTAAGGTAGCAACTGCTTGTGTTCTCCATTGTCAGGACTCATCGGCATTTCCCAGAAGCAAAGGAATAAACATTCTGTCTTTAATGTAACCCCATACACAGAATTCCAGTGAGGTTAAACCAAGTGATGTGGTGGGCAGGATATTGTTCCACCATGTCCAATCCAAGTTGGCACATTCTTATGGAGGAATGCGACAACTTCATGATGATAGTGTGGTGGTGTGTCATCATGCTGGAAAACAAATTCTATATCTATTTTCTGTTTTAATTGAGGCATTAGATAATGTTCAAGCATGTCCGGGTACAATATACCAGTTACAGTTGACTTGGCAACAACAGAAAGGACTGTAAATCTCGTTACAGCTTACAGTGCAAGGAAGTGCTAATAGTTTAGGAGCAAAGGGGGAGCTACATTCTGATACTGTTGAATGACCTATAGGGTACATGTTCAATTACATGACATGGTTTCTGCTCACCCTATATCCAGACATTATGCTGAATCACTTTAGCACAGGTATGGAAGGTGCCTTCATCACTGAACACAATTTCACTAAGAAAATCGCCTTCGGTATGCATTTTGTTAAACATTTCTACCCAAAACACAACTCATTTTTCTTTGTCACTTTTTCTTAAAGCTTGCAACAGTTCCAATTAGCAGGGTTTCAATAACAGGCATTTTCATAATTTCTGCCACACGGTCAACACTAGGCATATTCAATTCTAAGCTGGCACAACTCGTTGATTCACCTGAAATACGTATGTAAGACTGCTGAACTTGATCAATGGCTGCATCAAAGACTGCTTGTCGACACCATCAATGTGCCCTATGTGATACGCAGCCAGTTTTGGTGAAAAGAAGTTTGACTTTGAGGAGATGGATTGCAATATTTAGACCTGAATTGTCTCTGAACTGTAATAGCAGATTTGGACTCACTCTGCAACATTATGTGACTCCATGATGACTGTTGGAATAATTCATATGCACATGCCAAAGAGTGGCAACATGGGAACTAGATGTACTGCATTCAGTGCTGTATCAAACATACCTGTCAGTTATTCACCCATTTCACAATTAAAGTAATGTTTGTATAACTAATTTATAAACATCCTGTATTACAATCTGCCTGAGTAGGATAATACAGACTGGCATACAGACAAGCAAGGAACAGCTATTTTTACGACAAACTGAAATGAGGGAATGTCGAATGGAAGTCTTAATGCTGCCTCCTCATTTCCAGAGGGTAGGTACCCACTCAGTCTACACAGTTTTTTTGCCAGAAATAGTAATTGCAAATTATTATGAACACAGAAAACCAAAGGGCATGACTAGAACAGAATTGTGGAATACTAATAAATTGTACGGTTTGTGACATAGCAGGCTGACATTTCATCTACCAGCTACCGTCATTGGTACAAACACATTAAAGCGGACACAATCTATGTTGTACTGACCCAAGAAGCCACTAGAGATGCAGCCTATCCAAAAATTAACTTTGCAACACAACACCCTAAACCCGGTCTCCTATGCTCACTCAATTAACTGGTAATAACACAGAAATTGAGAATTACAGCAGAGCATATGTTCCAAGACATACAGCCACTGGCACAGCAGAAAAGAGCATCCAAAAGATGAAGTTATGAATAGTCTGAAGCCACCAGGAGAGCTGAACAAACAGGAAAATTAATATCCATGATGTCATTACTACCTTCACTGCAGCTGGGCACACCTGGCGTGCCAGCATAAATACTAATCTTTCGTTAATCAATTATCTCAATTGCATAAGTCCTGTGGAGGGGAAGACTATGTCAATCAACCCTCTGCACACCTAGTCAGCTGCAATCATTGATGGAGCCACAAGTCTTGCTGGGCTGGGGACCACGAGTCCTGGGCACACGTCTACAACGTCAACGAGAGCACTTCGGAGATCAACTCTTGGAGCTGCTGTCCATCATCATCCAGTGTGGGCTGCACCGGCTATGACATTGGGGGCCACCTACTGGCCAGGACAATAACAGCTGTCACACGAGCTGTCCAATATGCAGCCTACTATGCCAGATGGACATGTGCCTGCTACTGCTGACAAAGTCCACATGCCAGCAGCCTGAATGAGCCTCCAGTGTACAGAGAAGACAATTCTGTGCCTCTAAATAATAAATATGACACTATGAATAATATTTTCTTTGCACTCTTGAGTGTAAACAGATCATCACCGTACCATTTGGCACAATTCTTATGACTTTAGGGTTCTTGGACGGATCTTTATAACTGTGAAATCTGGCAACTGGAAATACTGCAATAAACTTATCACATTCCAAAGAGCACTATTTCTAATTTTTTTTTCAAAAAGTAAGGTTTATGCTGAAACTTTCTGGCAGATTCAAACTGTGCACTGGATCGAGACTCAAACTTTGGACCTTTGCCTTTCACAGGCAAGTGCTTTACCGACTGAGGTACCCAAGCACGACTCACGACCCATCCTCACAGCCTTACTTCCAACAGTACCTCATCTCCTACCATACAAACTTCACAGAAGTTCTCCTGTGAAACTTGCAATACTAGCACTCCTGGAAGGACGGATATTGCAGGCGCATGGCTTAGCCACAGCTGAGGGGATGTCTGCAGAATGAAATATTCACTCTGCAGTGGAGTGTGCACTGATATGAAACTTCCTGGTAGATTAAAACTGTGTGCCGGACCGAGACTCAAGCTTGGGACCTTTGCCTTTCACAGGCAAGTACTCTACTGAAGTAAGGCTGTAAGGACAGGACGTCATGAGTTGTGCTTGGGTAGTTTAGTTGGTAGAACACTCACCCACTAAAGCCAAAGGTTCAGAGTTTGAGTCTCAGCCCAGCACACAGTTTCAACCTGCCAGGAAGTTTCATGCCAGTGCAGAGTGAAAATTTCATTCTGGAAGTTTTATGATATCAACAGTACTATGCCATCTACAATACAATGAACATACATCAAAAAGTAATATTTCTGTCTCAATAGTTCTGCTTTGTTTTTAACAGTAGAGTTAGTCAGGATTTTGATAGGTCACAGGTGCTGTAAATGTTTCCCTTACCCATTTAGTACTTAATTTTGTAAATAATCTTTGTACTCAAAGTGATAGAATACCACAGAGAGGCAACACCATGACCAAAGTAAAGAAAATCCCAAAGTAAAGAAAATCCTCCACCATGTCAATGTTTACCAGTTGCAGCCAGAACTAAAATTACTCCTGATAATGTGATGAACATTTGATGATCTTTCAACAATGACTGTAAAACATAAATATAAATACAGCAGTCCCAGAGATCTACTGTGTAACATTCAGAATATGAAGTCATGCTCTGGAAAAACAATTTAGGACTAGTCTTTGTGTTGTTTAATACATCTTCCACTATAGATAAGAAACATTCAATACAGAAAAATTCCAAAATCAGTTGGATATGTGTAACCTACAAATTTTGGAGAACTGAGCTGAGAGAAAACGTCCTCGAAAAGGCTTGCTTTTATATAAATTGTATGTAGCATATGGTTACATTTGTATTTGAAATAAGTGAAATTCCCCCCCCCCCTCCCCCTCCCCCCCCTGAACCACGGACCTTGCCGTTGGTGGGAGGCTTGCGTGCTACTACAAACAGCATAGTGAACGCATTATTGTGGCCAAGATACACATGAAGCCCATGCCTACTAAAGTAGTACAAGTTTATATGCCAACTAGCTCTGCATATGATGAAGAAATTGATGAAATGAATAAGGTAGTGAAGGGAGACGAAAATTTAATAGTCATGGGTGACTGGAATTCGAGAGTAGGAAAAGGGAGAGAAAGAAATATAGTAAGTGAATACGGATAGGGAGTAAGAAATGAAAGAGAAAGCCGTCTGGTAGAATTCTGCACAAAGCATAACTTAATCATAGCTAACACTTGGTTCAAGAATCATAAAAGAAGGTTGTATACATGGAAGAATCCTGGAGATACTAGAAGGTATCAGATAGATTATATAACGGTAAGACAGAGATTTAGGAACCAGGTTTTTAATTGTAAGACATTTCCAGGGGCAGATGTGGACTCTGACCACAATCTATTGGTTATGAACTGTAGATTAAAACTGATGAAACTGCAAAAAGGTGGGAATTTAAGGAGACGGGACCTGAATAAACTGACTAAACCAGAGGTTGTACAGAGTGTCAGTGAGAGCATAAGGGAACAATTGACAAGAATGGGGGAAAGAAATACAGTAGAAGAAGAATGGGTAGCTCTGAGAAATGAAGTAGTGAAGGCAGCAGAGGATCAAGTAGTTAAAAGACGAGGGCTAGTAGAAATCCTTGGGTAACAAAAGAAATATTGAATTTAATTGATGAAAGGAGAAAATATAAAAATGCAATAAAAGATGCAGGCAAAAAGGAATACAAACGTCTCAAAAATTAGATCGACAGGAAGTGCAAAATGGCTAAGCAGGGATG
Organism: Schistocerca americana; assembly: GCF_021461395.2. NCBI lineage: Eukaryota > Metazoa > Arthropoda > Insecta > Orthoptera > Acrididae > Schistocerca > Schistocerca americana. The sequence continues at coordinate 892,009,245 of NC_060119.1, read as the reverse complement.
GCTAGAGGACAAATGTAAGGATGTAGAGGCTTATCTCACTAGGGGTAAGATAGATACTGCCTACAGGAAAATTAAAGAGACTTTTGGAGAAAAGAGAGCCACTTGTATGAATATCAAGAGCTCAGATGGAATCCCAGTTCTAAGCAAAGAAGGGAAAACAGAAAGGTGGAAGGAGTATACAGAGGGTCTATACAAGGGCAATGTACTTGAGGACAATATTATGGAAATGGAAGACGAAGAGGATGTAGATGCAGATGAAATGGGAGATACAATATTGCGTGAAGAGTTTGACAGAGCACTGAAAGACCTGAGTCGAAACAAGGCCCCGGAGTAGACAACATTCCATTAGAACTACTGACGGCTTTGGGAGAGCCAGTCCTGACAAAACTCAACCACCTGGTGAGCAAGACCTATGAGACAGGCAAAATACCCTCGCACTTCAAGAAGAATATAATAATTCGAACCCCAAAGAAAGCAGGTGTTGACAGATGTGAAAATTACTGAACTATCAGTTTAATAAGTCACAGCCACAAAATACTCACGCGAATTCTTTACAGACAAATGGAAAAACTGGTAGAAGCCGACCTCTGGGAAGATCAGTTTGGATTCCGTAGAAATGTTGGAACACGTGAGGCAATACTGACGTTACAACTTATCTTGGACAAAAGATTAAGGAAAGGCAAACCTACATATCTAGCATTTGTAGACTTAGAGAAAGCTTTTGACAATGTTAACTGGAATCTTCTCTTTCAAATTCTAAAGGAGGCAGGGGTAAAATATAGGGAGCAAAGGGCTATTTACAATTTGTACAGTGACCAAATGGCAATTATAAGAGTCAACGGGCATGAAAGGGAAGCAGTGGTTGCAAAGGGAGTGAGACAGGGTTGTAGCCTCTCCCCGATGTTATTCAATCGGTATATTGAGCAAGCAGTAAAGGAAACAAAAGAAAAATTCAGAGTAGGTAGTAAAATCCATGGAGAAGAAATAAAAACTTTTGAGGTTCACTGATGACATTGTAATTCTGTCAGAGACAGCAAAGGACTTGGAAGAGCAGTTGAACGGAATGGACAGTGTCCTGAAAGGAGGATATAAGATGAACATCAACAAAACCAAAACGAGGATAATGGAATGTAGTCGAATTAAGTCGGGTGATGCTGAGGGAATTAGATTTGGAAATGAGACACTTAAAGTAGTAAAGGAGTTTTGCTCTTTGGGGAGCAAAATAACTGATGATGGTCGAAGTAGAGAAGATATAAAATGTAGACTGGCAATGGCAAGGAAAGCGTTTCTGAAGACGAGAAATTTGTTAACATTGAGTATAGATTTAAGTGTCAGGAAGTTGTTTCTGGAAGTATTTGTTTGGAGTGTAGCCATGTATGGAAGTGAAACATGGACGATAAATAGTTTGGACAAGAAGAGAATAGAAGCTTTTGAAATGTGGTGCTACAGAAGGATGCTGAAGATTAGATGGGTAGATCACATAACTAATGAGGAGGTATTCAATAGAATTGGGGAGAAGAGGAGTTTGTGGCACAACTTGACAAGAAGAAGGGACCGGTTGGTAGGACATGTTCTGAGACATCAAGGGGTCTCAAATTTAGCATTGGAGGGCAGTGTGGAGGGTAAAAATCGTTGAGGGAGACCAAGAGATGAATACACTAAGCAGATTCAGAAGGATGTAGGTTGCAGTAAGAACTGGGAGATGAAGAAGCTTGCACAGGATAGAGTAGCATGGAGAGCTGCATCAAACCAGTCTCAGGACTGAAGACCACAACAACAACAACAACAACAACATAAGTGAAATAAACTGTGTGTTACATGGATAAAATATGTAAACTCTGACCTACAGATCAGGTACATTATAAACTAACCCATCCAGCCAGTTGAAAATACAACAAAGTTGTTGTTGATCTAGCTAAACTATATTTGACATGAATTATTTTATCAGTTGTTCATCATAGAATCCAAACTTTGTAAAATGACTACCAATGTAAAATGTGCCAAGAGTGTCTCATTATGCATTTTTTTACTTTGCATGCAGTGGGCTCCTACTGTAATTTCAGGTTTTAATTAAAACTAGTAACTATCTGTTCACATGACATTATTGGCCCACCTATCTATAATTTTTATTTTCTACTGTGAAAACTTAAAATTTCCAGGGAGCAACTGTCAGAAACTGACTAATCCACTTACTTTATGATACTCATTCCAACCAGCAACCATGTTTTCAGTCACAACAAAAACTTATGATCTTATGCAAATGATATTTTGGAAATGTTTACGAGGTATGATGCAAACCTTTGTCAGGCTTCTCTAGCGTCACAAAATTTTTGGAATATCATACAGCTCAAAGTATGTGCCATAGAGAACTGGGATGAAACAAGCTTTATTACACATGTAAACTAATTTGCCAATGTACACAAAACACAGCACAGTTACAGAACATTGTAAAAATGTACAGAAATCTCCAACCATTTCTCAAGATATGTGTGTACATGTATGCTTTGAGCACACAGCAGGCATGATTCTGCGAAGAAATTCAGCAATTGTTTATCTTAGAAAGCAATGCATGAACTCTCTTGTTTTCAAAACAACTGCAGAAAGACTTCCCAATACAAGGTGGCTAATAGTATGGCATGTAACCGCAGGTAGCTGAATAACATTCCACAGCTTCTATTAGTATTTTCTACATCTTCGTTGTAGTACTGTGCAGAACAGTCATTACTCAGTGCTGCACCAACAAGAACATTGTTGTATTTATATAGGATTTTTAGGATAAGGAGTAGCTTTAAATTTCTGAAGTCACAATTAAATTTCCATTTCAACACAATACCCACACTCAATGACTAAAGCAAATAATTACCGTCATGAAACTGAAATAAAAAATACTTTTACAATATTGACTTTTTCGGAGTAATATGTACCTCACCAAGTTCTCACTCTCAGTTACACGTTTTTATAATCAGTTATCACTTCAAATGAGGGTGTGTTACTTTATTACAATAAGTGATTATAAGGAATTGATAAATGATAGATTGAGATCCCTATCATATGGTTTAAAAATATTTTGCTACTTTAGAAAGTTTTTATTTACTTAGTTGAAGATGAAACCCATTATTCTGGCATGATGCCAAATTTTCATGTGCACAAACAAATGATTCAAGATCTGTGCATCCAAACGAACCAGAGCAAACCAAAAGCAGATCCATTTACGTCAAAGGACATGGTGGGGGAAGCAACATCATGCAAGAAAGATAAATGCCTTGTAACTTTCGTAACTTATTTGTACATTTGCGTGACAGTGAGCAAGTAAGGTGTTTCTACATATCCTTATGTCTGTGGAAACCTGGCTTTAGCCGACATGGCCACACAGATAGCTTCGATCAAAAATCTTCAATAGAAGTTAAGAATGTGGTCTTGGCCTGAGAGAAGCTTACAGGAACTGTTATCAAAATAAGATGACTCACCATGACCATGAAACTTGATAGCACTCAAAATGAAGAACTTTGGAGATGCCACATTAGATTTTGTAGCATTTACTGTGTTTGTATTATAAGTTGCATGTATGGCAGTGCGTCATTTCATGGCAGTGGCTCATAGATGATTTATCACAAAAACGCCACTGTTGGTATGATCTCTTACAGTTCAATTTCAGTTAGTGACGTATCAGTGGTAAAAGCCTTGAGAAGATCCTAAGATGAATTAACTGTTGTTGAGAGTTGCTTTATTCACCATGGATTTGTTGTTAGAGACGTGGAGTTACTGACTTAATAAAAATATATTCACATCTTGTTTATGTTAATCTTCTTTTTCAACTTGACATCTGTAATGGATTCTGCGACATTCTTATTAATGTAATACAAGTATGTTATGCAATATCTGATGTTATTTACATATAAGAGTGTGTGTTCTCTCAGGGTGACTTTCCTCGTTTTGTGATTTCTGTCTGACTAAAAACTTAAGATGAAATTGCTGTGAGTGAAACAAGCAGCAATAACATTCATCTTCTTACTTATCACAAACATTTGGCTGTTATTACCAAATACGTTGCAATTTCTGAGAGTGTGGTGAGGCAAGAACCTAAGAGGACAGCTTAAATTGCTGTGAGTGAAGCGAGCAGCAGTGAGATTTACATTCTTCATTGTCGCAAATGAGCTGTTCTTTCTGTAAATATGTCACAATTTCTGAGGGTCCACTCACATATGGAAGGAGCTGGTGCCACTCACAGTTTTGTGGTGGCAGTAAGTGACACTTATGAGTAGGCCGGGAATGAAACGAATGTCTCCCACCTAATTTTGATCAAAGTCTGCCATATTGTATTCTTGTTTGATTCACTTTGCTCTGTTTCTAACCTGTGAAATGATATTAGGATTATCAGTATGTGGCAAATGTAGTGTTCTACTTTAGAGTAGTAATAACTTCCTAGTTTCAGACTTCATTTCTTCACTTGGATGTTCAAGAAAGTTTCATGTGGGTTTGTCTTTACAGCATGAGTAGTCAGTAACTTAGTGAGAGAAGTTGCAGGGCGAGTGGAAGTGCTGGAGATAAATGCCAACTGTTCAATAATTTTCACTGTAGATAAAATCATTTGTCCTTATCCAAGAAAATTAAACATCCACAACCAATCTCCCCTTGCAAATATTATCTTGAATAAGTTCCTAGAGATTCTTGATTTAGGAAAATCCTAAATGTCCCTTAGTGGTTAATTAAAAGTTAGGCACAAATCACACAATTACTGCAGTGTGCGCCAGCACTGATCATCAGGATTGACTCCGTCCAAAATATAGACTGTACCAACCACAAACATGTTAATACCTGTAACCTTAAATCATGATCTCTGTTCTGGCAGTTATTTTCTTGGGTTGTGAGTTTCACAGTAACATGCTCTGTTTCTGACTAGTGTATAATAGTGAATGAAGTGTAGAATTCTTAGCCATAGTGTCAGTACATTATTCTACAGACCTCTGACTACCAAGGATTCCCACACTGGTGACCCCACACCCCATCCAGCCGTCACACACCATACCTGGTGAACTAAATCAGTTTTTCTCGCACAACTGTTGGCAACAACTCCTAGATCTTTGTCAATGATCATCACACCAAACCACACTTCTTGGTGGATTCGGGATCCAGAATCAGTATGGTTCCGAACACCACTTTTCTCCTCTCATGTCCTCGACATTGCACCTACACTAAAATTGACAAACGGATATATCATTGCAACTTACGGAACCATCAACTGCAACACTGACTTTGACAGTGGCTGAAACTTCATGTGGACATTCCCACACACCAATGTGAATGACCTATGTTTGATTCCAATTTTCTACACCACTTCCATCTGTGCCTGGATTTATGGGAAGGGGTACTACTAGTCTACAGATCAAATGGTATCACCATCAGTAGCACGATCGGACAACCAACAACATCACAACATGAGGACCTCTACCTTTCATCAGTATGCAGGCACCAACTGCTATGCTCCTCCACCAAGAATCAACTGACAGCAACCAATAAAGCGTACATCAATAACAGGAAAGAACACCTTGCTTTATAACAGGAAAATTCATCCTTTCAGAGGTTACTGCACAAGCGACAAAACCATTTAGCAGATGCAAAACTGCAACTTAGGTTTCTTCAAGCTTCACCTATCACCACTGAGGAGCAACTACTGCCACAGGACATATAACCTGTGGACATATGGTGGAGGACTGTGGTACCGGAGTGCAGAAATCCGCTGCCAGTTCTTGTGACGACAACAAATAAAGTAACCTTTATGAGTTACTGACCACAGTATTACTCACCTTAGACTCCATTGATGCCAATGGTGACATACATCACACCACTGCTGCAAAGAAACAGTGGACGCCATTCAGCATTGCACTGATCTGTTCGAGACTTTGACAACATTGCCTCCCACCATCAGCTAACACCTCCCTTCTGTTGCCACTAAGCACTGACAGGTTAGTGCTTGTGAAACAAGTGACAGTGCAACCAGTGTCTGTGCAAGTGACTATGATAACCAGTTTTGACCCCTCCCCCCCCCGCCCCTCCCCATTCCAGGTACTACTCAACTTCCACCTTGCCACAGCATAATGGGCAACACACAGGATCGAAACAGAGGGATCTCCTATCTCTCACAATGCACGCCGCCTCTCCCCTGACAAATTACAAATCATCAAAGCTGCAATAGATGAGTTGCTTAACAATGACATTATGCATCCTTCAAACAGCCCTTGAGCTTCACCAATACATTTGGCCCACAAAGAAGATGGTACATTCCAAATACGCAAATGTGCAGGAACTATAGGGCATGCCGACACTCAGATGATACCTGATTGTTATTCAGTACCTAATATTCAGGACTTCGTGCACTCATTATTGGGCACAACAACTTTCAGTAACAAAGATTGCTGAAAAGCATAATTGCAAATACCAAAGGTAACTGAAGTCATTGCTAAAACTTCCATTATCAACCCCTTCTCATTATCTGAACATCAATTCATGCCATTCAGATTAAAAATTGCAGCTCAAATGCAGCAGAGATTCATTGACTCAGTCCTATTTAAACTCTCATTTTTTCCCATTCCTGGACAACATACTGATCTTTTCTCCTACACCCTAAGGGTAAGATGACCACATCTAACAGGTTTTCCATACCTTATAACATCTAGACATTGTTAAAAATACTGAGAAAGTCATGTCATCAGAGCACAACATTTGTAGGACATTCCATTTTGTCAGTAGGGGTCAGGCCAATGGAAGAGAGGACAAAACTTGTGCAGCTCACTCCCACGCCCACTACCTAAGGACCTACACAGATCCCTAGGAATGACCAATATCTACTGGTTTCACATCCTGATGGCAGCCGAAATTCAAGCACTCCTCACCACCACCCTTTCCAATAACAATATCAAAGGAAATCGAACTGTTTCACAGTTGGAAGAAACGTCTCAAGGTTTCATATCCATCAGAAGGGCTGTGACCATGGCTTACTCTCACCAATGGCCCACTTGTCAGTCGTTGTTGACACTAGTGACATCGCCACAACGAATGGTGTACACGAGTCCTTACATTTTTCTTACATAAATTAAAAGGGGCCGAAATGTTGTGGTCAGTATACGACTACGAACTACTTGTGCTTTACAAAACAGTAAAATACAAATGCGCGCTGAAAAGTTATGCCTCAGATTTTTTATGTAAAAAGTCGTTAAGGCTTTTACAATAAAACCAATGTTGTTCACATTGTACATTTTTATAATTCATGTCCACATATTTGCAGCCCTCTGCTGGTACAGGTCTCTGAACTGTAGCATGTGACTTGGGGGTGTGTAATATGTTGTGCATGAGAAACAGATTTCTATAATCAAGTTTTGAATTCGAAGAGTTCGTCCACATATGGAACACCTCTCCTTCAGCATAATTAGACCTTCATGGACTTTAATTTGATAGTGATGAAGCAGTGCAAGCACACGTGAGGTATCAACAAACTGGTCTCTCACTGCGAAAAAAGAGATCTTTGTCGTGAGGGTGACTATGTTGAGAAATTCATATGCAGACATGAAGGATAAAGACACACAATGTTAATCAAATTTGTTTTCTTTAAAAAGATTTAAGAGTTACATTGAAAATTCGGAGGCATTACTTTTCAGCATGCCCTCATGTTTCAAGGAAGGACACTGAGGGTTACCCTCTGATACTTTTCACTGACCACTACTCCTTGATACACTTCATTAGTAACCATATTTAGGATATATAAGGGACATTCAAATGAAACCCGGTCACTAGTGTAAAGTAACAGTAATGATTTTATTAACTTTAAAATGTAGTTATACACAATACATATACTCAAAAAGTAGTTCGTAGTCGTATACACCAAAACTGTTGGCGCATTTATCCCAATGCGACACTAGCCAGACAGTTCCATCCTTGAAGAAGCTAGTAGGCTGCTGTCGGATCCAGGCCTGGACCCAGTCACACACTTCGTCATCCATTGTGAACCGATGTCCGCAAATAGTTTGTTTTAGAGATCCAAACACATGAAAGTTTGGGACTGTATGGTAAATGTTCCAGCATTTCCCACTGAAACTGTTGCAAAGTCATCTTCACCTCATTGGTTGTGTGTGGGCGAGCATTATCATGCGGAGTATAATGCCACTGGGCAACATGCCTTGGGATTTCAACTCGATGGCTCGTCTAAGGTTCTGCAAAGTGGCTTGATAACGCTGGGCATTGATGGTGGTTCCCTGTTCCAGGAACTCGACAAGCAATGGGCCCTTGTGGTCAAAAAAGAACATCATGACCTTACCACAACTGGTGTGCATGGCCTTTGATTTCTTTGGAGGTGGTGAAGTTACATGTTTCCTCTGCTTGCTCCAATGCTTGCTTTCCGGTTCTAAATGGTGACACCATGTTCCGTCACCTGTGACAATATGCGACAGAAAGCCATATTCCTCCTCATGATAATGTTGCGGATGACTCACAGGCAGCACCATTCATGTATTGCGCTGTTCGATGGTCAGTTTGTGGGGAACCCACTGCTCACAGATTTTTCGAAAGTTCAGGTGTTGGTGCATTATGGTGTGGGTGGTGCCTGTGCTAATACCCAGTAACTAATGGCTCTTGTCCACGGCGATTCTGCAGTTGTCCAAGACTAAAGCATTCACTTCCACAACCATTTCCAGAATGATGACATGATGAGTCTGTCCTGGACGAGCATTGTCTTCCAGTGATTCGCGTCTCTCAAGAAATCGCCATTCCACAATACTTGAATGACAGACTGCACTCACCATATACAGCCTTCATCCACTGATACATTTCACGGTCTCCAACTCCCTCTGCTGCCAAAAATCGAATCACTCCTCACTGTTCCTGCTTCTCGCCTGCATGTTCGGTAGTGGCCAATAACTTGTGTTACCACCTTCTCTTCACCGTGAAACCACACTGGCACTAGGCAACATCAAACGGAGTGCACGCAACAGTCTCTCTACCAATAGATGGCGCCACCATGCCCGCAGTTACATGGTGTCACCTTAAATGTAAGACAAAGGTAGATGCACTGACCAGATTACATGTGAATGAACCTCATATCATCTCACCATTTCCAACATTTTGGCTTTATCGCACAGTTCTCAGCAGACATACTCCACATGAATGGGGTGAAAATGTGGTGGCGAATTACATATCCTGCATCCATGCCATCAGACATTATCAACTATGAGAATCTGGTAAACGTACAAGAACAAGATGATCATTAACGTGAACTTGTAGATGACCCCAAAACAGGCCTATGGCTTGAACAAATAAGAAAACCAAACTCTGAAGTTAAACAATGGTGTGACACATCACAAGGCAGACTGTGCCTACTGATGTTTACCACATTTAGGAAACCAATTTTTGACAGCCTTCACATCTTTCACACCCTGTGGTTCACCCCACCATGAGGCTCATTACAGAATATTTTATTTGGCCACGGCCGAAGCAGACTGCAGGAAATGGGTGCGTGCCTGTGTTCCTTGGCAGCATACCAAGACTGTATGGCATGCATTCCCCCCAAAAGTCACTTTCACTGTACTGAAAGGTCAGTTCCAGCTTGTTCACCTGGACTGAGAGGGGGCATTACCAGAGTCCAAAGGTTAAAAATACATTCTATCAACCACTGACTGCACAACCTTTTGGGTAGAAGCCCTCTCTCTACAGGATATTATAGGTAAATCAATGGCATCAACTTTCATGAACACCTGGATTTCCCATTTTGGTTGCCCCTTATCTATAACAACTGAACAGGATTGGCAATTCGAAACCCTTCTTTTTGCTGAGTTGTGCACATTATGCAATGTGCAACAATTTCACACAATGGTCTACCAACCACAGGACAATGCATTAGTAGAAAGATGACAGTTGATGTTGAAGGCTGCTTTAATGTGCCATGACACCCAATGGACAGATGCTTTACCCTAGGTCCACCAAGGTACGCAGGCTGCTTAAAAAGATGACCTGAAGTCATCACTAGTGGAGATGCTGTACAGTGAATGCCTCGAACTCCCAGCAGACTTTCTCTCACCTTCCTCACCATTGGCGCCTCAGAACTACCATCACACGCTTATGGTTTACTATCAATTTTTGTCCACAAGAGGCTAAGCAATTGCCCCCAAGTCATGATAAATGACTGCACAGCCTGCGCACACTCCAGCTACAATATGCTGGGCTGCAAAAAGTACTCCGATGGGGGCAACAAACAGTCTCAATTCTAGTGAAAGACAAACCTACAACAGTATCTCTACACCAGCTCAAACCTGTTTGGATGTTAACAGCATAGGGTGACAACAATATTCCCCATCCCCAGCCCTTCTGATGTGGACCTCCAATATTACAACTTTGACGTAAGGACTGGAGGTGCAACAACATGCCTCAAACATCCCTAATGATGACCCTCCTCACTCCCACTGTGGCAGACCCCTCCACACTCCATCATTTCTAGAAGACTATCTATTGGCTACGTGGTGCTCCGCCATTAACAGGAGAGGGGTCTCTGTGGTGTCATCGATTGACATGGTTGACTCTGTCCAACATGTCAAGTGTAGCAACCACAAATGTGTTTTTATCTGCAAGCTTAAATCATGATCTATATTCTGGCATTTTTTGCTTGCTTCTCAAGTTGTGTATAACATGCTCTGTATCTGATTGGAGTATAATAGTGACAATGACAATGGCTGAATATGATATGACCAGATCCAAGAAATGATCCAATTTCAATATAGTGTTGATATAAAAAATCATGTTATATTTTCTTTTGTAGCAACATCGATCTTGTGGACCATGTATTTCATGCTTTGCTAATGATTATGTCACGAGCTGCTATTTTTTCATAGAGTGTACAATGGTATCAGTTAATTTACGATGTACACTGCACAACAAATTACTTACTGAGTGATAGCCACAGATACCATCAAGGAGGAGACTTTTCACAGATGTGGGATGAGCCAGGATGTACAGAATCATAGATAGTAAAAATCTAATAACAATTAGTATTTGCCTGATTATGCTATCAAGAAAGGTATTAATAATACTCCACCGATGTTCAAATATTTATAAACAAACATTTTAATCAGCAGAAAACATTGCTTTAAAAGATGTTACTGTTCAGTTTTCATGTGTCAAAGGATATGTTACATTTATGAGACTATATTAATAGAAGAGGCTACTATGTACTAAAAGTGTATATAACATGCATTTACAATGGCAGAATCCAATTAGTATCTAGGAGTTAATGACAATATATTTATTAATTTTCTGAATTTTGAGGTTTTCTTCCATTTTCTTTGTGCAAGTATTCAGTGCTCTTATATACTAACTTCATTAATTTTCTTCTCTTTAGAGAAAACCTCAGTTTGACTGTATGTAAGTTATCCAATCATACTGTAATCATCGCTTGAAACTAATCATGACTAAGGATGACAACAATCTTCCCCATCCCCAGCCCTTCTGATGTGGACCTCCAATATTACAACTTTGACGTAAGGACTGGAGGTGCATCCACATGCCTCAAACATCCCTAATGATGACCCTTCTCTCTCCCACTGTGGCAGACCCCTCCACACTCCATCATTTCTAGAAGACGCTTATGGTTTACGATCAATTTTTGTCCACAAGAGGCTAAGAAATTGCCCCCAAGTCATGATAAATGACTGCACAGCCTGCGCACACTCCAGCTACAATATGGTGGGCGTGATGACATCCTGTGGAACATTATAGTTTTGAACCTCACTAATGATGGAAATGTATTGTGTCTAATAGCAACAAATAGACATGACCCCTCTGAGGGTGTCCACATCGAAACTGGTATCAGTGAGCATGACACAGTTGTGGCAACCATGATTACCAAAGTACAACTAAAGAAAGCAAATCTGTAGTGTCATATCTCAATGAGGAACTTGAAACTTTCAGCACAGGACAGGAGCATGTAGAGGAACTATGGTTCAAGTTTAAAAGAATAGTTGACCATGCACTGGATATGTATGTACCCAATAGAACAGTTCATAATGGGCGGGATCTCCGTGGTATACAGTCCTTGTAAGGAAATTCTAAAGAAACAGAGACTGCTGCATAACTGGTGTAAAACAAACAAAGCACAGGACTATAGACAGAGATATGCTGAATAAAAAGCATTTGGGAGTCATGATAGTGGTATGTGAAGCCTTCAATAACAACCATAGCAGAATATTGTCAAACGATCTATGACAAAACACAAAGAAACTGTGGTCGAAAGTAAAAGCTGTTAGTGGCATCAAAGTTAAGAGTCCAGTTCCTACCAAATGAGGCACGAATTGAAATTGGGGGTAGCTAAGCAAAAGCTGGTATGCTTAACTGTTTTCAAATGTTCCTTTACAAAGGAAAACCAAGGAGAATTTGCACAATGTAATCCTTGTACAACTGAAAAGATGAATGAAGTAAGTATTAATGTCAGTGGTATTGAGAAACAGCTGAAATTGTTAAATTCAACAAAGCTCCAGAACCAATGGAATCTCTATTAGATTCTATACGGAATTTGTGGTTGAGTTAGCCCCTCTTCTAACTATAATCTATCATAAATCCCTTGAGGGGGAAAAAAAAAATTCCCAGTAGTTGGAAGAAAGAAAATGACACACTGTCTACGAGAAGGACAGCAGAAGTGATAAATAAAATGACCCTCCAATACATTTGACATAAATTTGTTGTATACTCTTAGAACATATTCTTAGCTCAAACATAATGAGGTATCTTGAACAGAATGACCTCCTCCATGCCAACCAGCACAGATCCTGAAGTCATCGATCATCTGAAACCCATCTCGCACTCTTTTCACACGACATACTGAAAGCTTTGGATCAAAGCAATCACACTAATGTAGTATTTCCTTTTTTCAAAAGAGCATTTGACTCAATACCATACCTATGTTTACTGTAAAAAGTTTGATCATATGGGATATCAAACGAAATTTTTGACTGGATTTAGGACTTTTTGATAGGGAGGACACAGCATGTTATCTTGGATGACAAGTCATCGTCAGATGTAGAAGTAACTTCAGGTGTGACCCAGAAGTGTGTTGGGACCCCTGCTGCTCATGTTGTACATTAATGACCTTGCAGACAGTATTAATAGTAACCTCAGACTTTTTCAGATGATGCAGTTATCTATGAAGAAGTACTGTCTGAAGGAAGCTGGATAAATATTCAGTCAGATATTGGTAAGAGTTCAAAGTGATGCAAAGATTGACATCTTGTTTCAATCTGGGAAGTGTAAAATTATGCACTTCACAGAACGAAAAAACATAGTATCTTGTGACTATATCAGTCAGTCACTGTTGGAATCGTATAACTCATATCCAGGTGTAACACGTGTAGGGATACGAAATGGAATAATTACACATGCTCAGTTGTGGGTAAAGCAAGTGGTAGACTTCAGTTTTTTGGTAGAAGACTGGGGAAGTGTAATCAGTCTACAAAGGAGATTGCTTACAAATCTCTCATCAAACCCATTCTAGAATATTGCTCAAGTGTGTGGGACCTGTACCAAATATATCTAATAGGGGATATTGAATGTATACAGAAAAGGTAAGCACAAATGGTCACAGATTTTTTGATCCATGAGATGGTGTCATACAGATGCTGAAGAAAATGAACTGGCAGACTCTTGAAGACAGACACAAACTATCCAAAGAAAGAACCAAGTTTAAAACTAGGAATATACTAAAGTCCCTATGTACTGCTCACATGAGGACTGTGAGTATAAGTTCAGAATAATTACAGCATGCACAGAGGCATTCAATCATTCTTACCATGCTCCAGATGTGAATGGAATAGGAAGAAACCATAATAACTGGAACAATGGGATGTATCCTCTGGCATGCACTTAATGATGGTTTGCAGAGGAGAGATGTAGATGTCTTTATCAGACTATGGGGCAATTCTTCACCATAAAGAGTTTTGACGTCTCCTATCACACATTTTCCATTACTTGTTGTTTTATGACTTACACTACACTTTTTACTATCCTGAAATAACTTTTAATATTCTTACAACTAGTACCAATTTTTTTGAAAGCTTTATTTTTAAATTTTTGTCCTATTATCTATTCTAATTTCCAAAAGTTCTATACTGCTAGTTTCACATACTTGTATTTATCCTCATCCATTGATATAATTTTATAAGGCATTCACACCTTTATCGTCCTTATAAGGGCCATCAAGTTTTAATTATTTACTTCTTTGTTAATATTTCACTCCTCTTTTACTGACCTAGCTTAATTCTTTTACTTAATGCAATGATTGAGGCCTCAGAATATTTCAACTTCATTCATGCACCATTGATATTCATATGAGCCTCCTTTTTACTTATTCCCCGAATTTCTGCATGCTGTCCACTACTCTTACACATGAGCGACCCCCACACCTTTCACATATTTTATTATTTTCTCACTTAATACAAGGAGCAGCAGGGAGACATAGAAAAGAATGGTAACTGACTTAACTTTTGGGGGTTGTTTCTCCGACAGCTAAAACATGCATTCTCAGCTATTTCCAATCCTTTTTCTCCAGCTTGTTCGCTCTTCACAGATCTCTGGTGAACAGTGACAAATTTTCAATTAGATATTTATATTCTGTCCATACCTTCCCATTGATTCATCAATTCCTCAAATATTCTCTCTGTTTCATCATCAGCATGTGATGTACTACATAATTACATATTGTTCCTCTGCAAACTTGACATGCTTCAAAAACCCTCCCAAGCCACATCATTACTTGCATGTTTTCGACTTCATATGAATTTACAGACTTCACTACCCTCTATGACCACTTGTAGTGTTGTCCTTTGGGAAAGTGGTTACAATACGTGAATTGGAAAAATTAAAAAAATAACTAAAATAACAACAAATAAATTTTGGAATTACTGACAGAAGAAAGGAATGAGACTGTGGGGCAGAGAAATTCTAGTGGCAACACATGGGACGTTACGAAGGGGTATGGAGATTGGAGGGAGGGGTAAGGGGGTAAAATAAACTCTGTTGAATCTGATTAAGCCTTAATTTATTTTTTAAAATAATCATATTGTGATAAATGAACACACAGGTACAGTTTAGGCAAATCTGTATATTACTTTGTTTAGACTTCATTCAACAGATTTACCAGGATAAATGAAACCACCCAGCAATGTTAATGACAATGCCAAATTCCCCTTCAAAAACCATCACAAACACAGACATATTTAAAGACATTAGAGATGTGACTAAAGTACGTTTATATTTGAGGGAACAAAGCAGAGCTGAAAAAATTTTAAAGTAGAGCCTGAGATTATACATATAAATCTCAATCAATAGAAATTAAAACTGGAATAAATGCATTAAGTGAAACAGACTGTGGCCTTTTTTTCTTACTAGTAAAAACATGCATGACACTCAAGAATACATTTCAAAAGATCAAGGCTGTAACAATTACAGTGGAAATCATATAAAAGAAAGACATTTAAATGCATAGAACACCACAAAAAACTTAAAAAAAACAATGATTTACTTAAATCACACAACACATTAATGAAGAAGACAAAATTACATAAACAAGTAAACAATATCCTGTATTTATAGGTTTTAGGAAGTACAAATAAGCAGCACAACAAATTAGAGAGTATACAAAGTAATAAATATGACAGCAGCATCGCAGTCAACAACAATACTGATAACACCATGATCATTTTGATGAATGGCAGAAGGTAAGTAGAACTCTTACACTGACAGGCCACAAACTGCATGACAATACAGTGAGAAGCAGTGTTTCTCACAATATTACAAATCTAACTGTTATTAAGGTCCATCATTGCAGTGAGAAAAATACTTACAATGTTCCTACAGGCTAATTAGACATATGTTACTAATTTTTAAGCAACAAATTATTACTTTCAAGGCTGGCACTGTTCTCGTAGGCTGAAAGTCATTTTCACTTATGCTCTGCTATTTTCTCTGGTTCCTTCCTTGTCTAACTTTAAAAGGAATGAAATGCATTCGCTTACATTTGCCACTGTTCAAAATGTCTGTCTTTGATGCAAGTGCGTTCAGATAGTATTCTTATTTTCACAGCTCTTCCTGCATACATTTAACTGATTGTCATTATCACAAATACTACCGTAGGACATGAATTTTCTAGTAATATTGAATGTGTCAATAGCTCTATTCCTTAGTGTGACAATTAATCAGGATATGAATTTACACTGGATTAAATAAAAGTAAAAACAGAAGAATGCTTCTCTGGAGGCCTTTTCAAATTTCCCAAACAAATTTTTCTGGGCTCTGTGTGAATGTTTAACAGCAGCAAGTTCAGTGGAAAATAGTCATGTGTACATAAATATTACATGAATTGGCATTCTGGGACAGCAACTGCAAACAAAAATGAGAAAACCCCAAAATTCACTTGCAGATATCTGATGAACAGACACATGTAAAAGATCAGAAAATCACACTAGCTTTCACGTTTGTTTCTAGTCTAAGTAGTTCCCCCCCCCCCCCCTCACACACACACACACACACACACACACACACGCACAGTGTACTACTTCTTAGACAAGCAGAAACACTGAATTTTCAAAAGCTAATTCGAGTTTCTGATTTGGTTGCATGTGCCTACGTAAAATCCACTGATCATCTGTACATGAGTGTTTGGCTTTCCTTAACTACAATTGTTGTAAACAGTATGTAAAATAGGATTTCAGCAGTAATAGCACCTTGAAATATCAAGGGGTGCATATTAATAAGCCATGATTCAGTGTAATCTACAAGTAGTAAAAACAAAGCTGTAATAAACTCCAAGGTTGTTCTGAATGGTACGGTGTATTATTAGGCATAGTCCTGTTTGCCTGTCACAGCTTTCTTTCAAATTGGTTAACCTATCCGGTATAAGTGTCCTACAACTATCATAAAATCTTTACCACAGCATGATTTTTTTCACATAAACAAATCGCTGTCTCAGAAGTCAAGTTATGTAAAAAAAAAAAAAAGTTCTAGAAAGAACTGAGTGTTGAAAAATGGATCTCGTTTTGTACGATGACAAATACCAGGTCAGCCAACACAAACAGTAAATAACTAATACAATAGTTATTGATGTTAACAATAATTATACATTGTTAACAAATCATGTACAACCAGCTCTTGGTCTGTTGCAAGCAACCCAATACAAAGGCAAAACGAAGAGGCTTATAATGTTACATTCAGATATATATATTTCTCAGTAAATACTTGTACTTGTCTACTTTGCACCCAGTCTGCATTACAGTTTCCAGGCCAAATGTGTAACAAACTCAAAGAAGTCAAGTAAATTAGATTGAGTGAAATCTCCATGGAGCTGTTTTAACCCAAGGCGATCATAATGTAAGTAGTGTTAAACATAGTTTAATTAGTGCTTACATATGATGAACCTGTGATATCTGGTAGTGCTTGGCAATGGAAATACTTTTCAGCATGAAAGAAATTAAGAACAGAATATTCTATAAGTGATGGCAAGGCATAGTGTGGCTTTTGTGTTCTGCCTGCCGAACAAAATTCCTAATTTTTTTGACTGCAGGAGGCAATGTGATAGCATATCCCACAATTACTATATAAAAAATACTTGACACAACAGTGAATAAACAGTTACATTAGTCATTCACATGATACAGTTACAAAGACAAACAAAATTATGCACCACAAAGGACTTATCTGAATTGGATGAAAATCAGTGGGACTGATGTACATGTACAGACAAACGAAGGATTGTAATTCAGAAAAATTGGACAACTTATTTAAGAGAAAGAGGGTCACAAACTCAGGAAGTCATTAGCACATTGATCAACCTCTAGCCCTTACGCAAGCATTTGTTTGGCTTGGCACTGATTTATAAGGAGTTATATAGGTTCAATGATCTTGTTGGTGGGCCCTTCCCATGATACTCCAAACGTTCTCAACTGGGGAGATATTTAGAAACCTTGCTAGCCAAGGTAGGGTTCGGCAAGCACAAAGACAAGCAGTAGAAACTCTCGCCGTGCATGAGCAGGCATTACTTTGCTGGAATTTAAGCTCAGGGTGGCTTGTCGTGAAGGGCAACAAAACACGATGTAGAAAATCAACAACATACCACAGTGCTGTACGGATGCTGCAGATAACAGCCAAAGGGATCCTGCAACGAAATGAAATAGCCCCCCCACACCATCACTCCTGACTGTTGCACTGTATGGCTGGTATTCCACTGCTGTGCAGGGTGTCTCCAGACATGTCTTCAGCCTGGAATCTCCTTGACTGGAATAAAATTGTCTTCAGTGATGAGTTGCACTTTGAACTGAGCCCCGACAACCAGCAAAGGCATGCCTGGAGACACCCTGGACAGTGGTGGAACACCAACCCAACTGTTGTCCGCCATACAGCCCAACAACCTGGGGTGGTATTTCTTTTCATGTCAAGACTCCTTTAGTCTGTCATCTGCAGAAACCTTACAGCACAGCAGTATGTTGACAACATTCTATGCCCCTATGGTTGCCCTTCATTGCAAGTCATCCTGGGCTCACATTCCAGCAAGATAATGCCTGCCCATCCGTGGCAAGGGTCTCTACAATTTATCTTCGTGCTCATCAAAACCTACCCAGATCAGCAAGGTTGCTGACACTCTACCCAACTGAAAACATTTGGAGCATTATGGGTATGGCCTCTAACCATTTCGGGATTCTGATGATTGAATGTGCCAATTGGGCAGAATGTGGCACAATATCCTTCAGGAGGACATCCAACAACTGTATCAATCAATACCAAGCTGAATAACTCCTTGCATAAGGGCAAGAGATGGACCACTGCATCGCTGACTTGCTCAATTTGTGAAGCTTTTTCTCTTGAACAAATCACCCAATTTTTCTGATATTGTGATCATTCGTTTGCCTGTAAATATGTATACCATCTACTGATTTTTGTCCCATTTGGATAATTCCTCCACCTTGTCTCTCTCTTTTTGCATTAGAGTGTATTTATTTCACCATCCAAACACACAACAGGAATACAATGATTAATCACTTTCAGTGAGAATTAAAGTGCAGAATTATATAACTACCCAACAATGTCATCATTTAGAGTTACCCAACAATATTATTAGATGCTTTGAAATATCTGTTCTTTTCAACACCACCTTCGACATCTACATTCCACAAGTTTATGCATAACCTGTAAAATTTGCATATTTTAATTGAGAGGGAAGCACTATATGTTTTCCCCTATGACTGTAACGAATAATAAGTACTGTGTCAAAAGGAAAATTTAATTCAGAAAAATATGATGATTACAGAGACATATTGGCCAGCCAAGCTATCTCTTTATACGAGGGCTTTTCAGAAAGTAGGGAATGTTTCCATCTAACATGCTAGGCACACGCCGATTGCGTATATTTTGGTATGTGCGTGCTCGGCAGCTCAGTCAGCATCCATCTGTGACAATGGACACATCTCTGCACGTCTGGTTCTTTTTATATTCGAATTTGAAAAGTACGCTGCAATTGAAAATCCCACCAGTTGTGAGGTGCTGTCTGTGATATGGTTTTTGTTGGCAAAAAACCTAAAACCTATAGAAATTCATCGTGAACTGTGTGAAGTGTATGGAAACAATGTAATGAACAAAAGTTCCATCTGGAAATGGTGCTTTCAGTTTAATAATGGCCAAACCAACGTTCATGATGAAGAGAAGAGTGGACACCTGAGCATTGTGACTGATGAACTTGTCGTTAAAGTTGATGAAATGATTAGTGAAAACCCTCGCTTCACAATAATGGAGCTTTCGCTTTCTTTTCCACAAGTTTCACGGACTTTGTTGTCTGAAATTGTTACTAAAAGCTAGGCTACCACAAATTTTATGCATGATGGGTGCCAAAAATGCTAACAGAGCACCATAAAGAACAGCGAATGGGGGCAACGTTATCATTTCTGGAGGCCCACCACATACGTGGTGATTCATTACAGGACTTAATCGTAACCGGTGATGAGACTTGGGTGAAACACGTCAACTGCGAGACAAAATTACAGTCCATGGAGTGGGGGCACCCAAGGCCCCCTAAAAACCAAGAAAATGTTTGCAAATCTTGTTGGTAAGGAAGTTGACGGCGACAGTGTTTTGGGATAGGCAAGGTGTGCTTCTTATTGATTTTCTCGAATGTAGAGCAACCATAAATTTTGCTCGGTACTGTCAAACTTTGCACAGCCTTAGAAGAGCAGTTCAGAACAAATGCTGAGGAACATCCAAAATCTTGTTTTTGCACGACAATGCCCGACCTCACATGGCAAACCACACTAAAGAACTCCTTATTCATTCAAATGGGAAAATTTCCCTCAACTGCCCTACAGCCCCAATCTTGCACCAACCAATTTTCATTTATTTCCCAAGATGAAGAACTGGCTTGCAACGCAGCACTCCGATGACGACGTGGAACTCCAGGCGGGCGTGACTCAATGGCTGCTCAGGCAGCAAAATTTTATGAAGAACGTCTTTGAAAACTTGTCCACGACTATGATAAGTGCCTCAATGTGTTCGATGACTATGTGGAAAAGTAGTACGTCAGTTGCTCTTTCAGATGTATATAATAAAATGTATTTCTTGTACTTAGCTTTTTTTTAAATGTCAAAACGTTCCCTACTTTCTGAATAGCCCTTGTAATAACCAAACTAACAGTTTGTCACAACTAACTGTTTTACAAGAGCATTGTTGTGTCATTAAAACAGGTAATAACACATTGTGGAGCAGATGCCATGTCAAATGCTACAAAAACAAGGAAGGGGAAGGTTGGAGTCACACACCAGAAAAGCCGATGCCTGCGATATTGAAACTTAGCCACTACTTCAAATGTGGAAGTCCCTCTTTCTATCGAAATTGAAATTAAGAAGGCAGAAGGTCCTGCACAAAGTTTACTCCTCCATAACCACATCAACTGTTACTGACAAGTACACAGAAAAAAGAAACATGTTGAAAAGACAAAGGAAAGGAAAGGAGAAGGACTAGGGGAAGGGAAGAGAGAAAAACAGTTTATGTGTTAATCCCATTCACATGACCAAAAAGTCAATAAGACTACAAATACAATAATGATTATGAGTTATTTCCTTGTTGACTGGTTTCTCAGTGATCTGATGCTCGTGATATGAGCACTCTGTCAAGTACATGAGAATGTCCCCCCAAACACAAAACAATAATGTCATTACGCATAAAACTTGGCAGTTCTAAGATATGTATCTAAAAAACACCTTTGTTGTCCGATATGTTGCTTATTCTAACCGTTTATCCCCATCTCAAAATGCCATTCATCCTCAATGAATTCAGCAATGTAATGATTAATGTCACCAAGTCATTGTCATTTCTGTTTCCTAAATGCCCGCTTCTCACTGATTACACCATAACAACACACATGGGTTTGTAAGCAATTTTATTCTCTGCTTTCACTGCACTGCTACACAAGTAACTTTTATAATTTTTTTCTTCCCAAACTGTAGCAACTAATCACCTCACCATAGGGAAATGGTTTTTGAAGAATATGGAGACATACATGGATTCACTACATGGATACCATACGTGACAGATTTTTACCATTACTTACGCATATCCCTTTGTTATTATCTATGCTTTCCTCATAAACAAAAATCTTAGAACAAATGTTCATGCAGTCTTCACCATAACTGCGCAGTACATTAACTTTTACATTGCAAACATACTATAAATGTCAGTTGTGTTAACAGACACTTATCTATACGTGTAAACTGACCCTTGAAATAACGACCCCTAGCTGACAGATAAACATCTGTCGTTGCACAGGTTCGTAAATCACTAGATTATCTTGTCAGTATTGTTAACAATAACACTTAGAATTGATATTTGTTATAATACTCCACACTGGATGAACATATTTCTTCACTAGCACCATTGTAACTAAAATGCATAATTAACCTGAAAGAGCTGCAGTATCTTTTATGCTGCTAGACAAGAAAGAATTGAAAGTCAGTCAGTCTCTGCCTCTTGCCACAAGTTTATATTTTCTTAACCACTATATATAAAATAATTTACCCATAAAAATTTAACAACAAATTATGAACATAATTTTATAGACTGAAACTACTAGATATATGCAAATAATTTAAATAATAAATTATAAATAAATATAACCTACACAACATTCTCATTAAGTGACTAGTATGGGAAAAACAGTATTACTTTTGTTGTTACATTCAATACTACACCAAACACAAATTAACTACATATTAAGTACAACTGCTGTAGATGTGCATGTCCCTCATAAATACCAGAAAACTGTGACTTGAGCATAATAATTAAAATATGAGTCCTCTGAGCATTAATTGCGTACTATACTATCATCAGCAAGGGTAAAGTTTTACTGGATTAATTTAGCACCTATTGTTTTACACATCTCCGATGCATATATACATATCATACATTGAGAAATAAAATGTTTAAAGGAGGATTTGAGTGTATGCTTAAGTTTCAATTCCAAGCAAGGTAGACTTATACTCCTTTTTAGAGCTCAAGGTACAGTGTGTAATGCAGTGGTATATGCATACAATTATGAAATACAGAAAAAATTAAACTATTTCAGTGTCTGGTTTGATTTAAAACCTATCTTACAAAACTGTAAGACTACACATGAATGCAAACACAAGTAATAGTGGCTAGTGAACTTTTCACTCGTGTTACATTTATCATTTAGTTACCTATACTGAATGTACACAGTATGTCAAGATCATGTGCTTCAGAGGGGTCATCTACCCTATTGTGTGAAGAATGAAAATCTCTAGAATTTTGTCGTTTTATCACATATACAAAAAAAGTATAGCACTCATATTGCCATCAGCATATTAAATAAACAAACAAAACCTCAGATAAGAAAAGTTATACTCAGAAAAACAACTGCTGTGGTGTAACTAGCAAAAGAACTACACAGAAAAAATTGTCTTTCACATTTTGAGAAAATGGGCTCTCTTCTCTGAAAGACAGAAACCAGATAACATCAAATACTGTTATTGGATAGAAAGGCCACGGAATAAAGAAAGGACAGTAAAAAGTGAACCAGCATCCAATGTAACTAAGGCAGGGACAAAGTTTTCCTTTCTGCTGCTAATTATTACTCATCATCCACATATTATTCTGTATACCACAACAGATTCTATGATACCAGTCTCAGGTTACATTATTTCTGAGGTCCGTATCTACTTTCCAGTGTTTTTGTTAGTTGTACTACAACTGTTGTAATTTCAGTGAGTATTTTACTCATACACTTTGACTCCAAGTTCTGTAGCTAGATTCTTCATTTATAATACTCATTTACGGACACTGCAGCATCCACTTATAACTGAAAATGACTTACCTTTTTAGCAAAAAACAACACAATATGCCTTGAAAACAGTATTCAGTCACTTAAAGTGAATGAGCACTTACTTGTTTGATAGCTACTTTCTAAAAGTCCAAAAAACCATATTCACAATGATGATGAATTGACATATTTGTCATACACACATGCCATAAATTATTTACTCATGAAAATGTTAATGATTTTAATAAAATACACACAGCATGTTAATAATATTGATGACTTCTGATATTTGTATTAAATATGTACAAAAACTAAAAATCAATTGCAGCAGCCAGATAATCTTTACACCAAATTTACAGGTGCAATAATTATGAGCTTTGTACTCTTGAAAGGTAGTGTTTTCTTCCCCTTTGCATATTTGGCCCAGCATATTTATAATATGAATGTACAAAAATATATGCACAGTATAAATTACTGTTAAATAATGATTATAGAAAATTTATTGCACAAAGAGAATTTTCTCCATTATTGTATCTGCAACTGGAAGACTATCTTCGTTCAGCTTTGAGAACTTTAACGACAAGCAGTCCCACAGCAGTAGCTGCAGCAATCCCAAGTCCTGCCTTCCACCAAACGGCTGAATCACCGTTGAATATATTCAAATGTTTCAAATGCCTGCAAGGTCATTAACAGGTGTTAGTGGTATGCTCCAGAAATAACAATTAATTACAGTTATTTTTGTTACAAGTATATTAAGTAGCATTCAGTGATCTTGAATATTTTGTAAAGTCATTGAGGGAATATACATTGCATTAACTCAGTTACTATAATTAATGTGTGATGAAGTTACCACAATACAAGAAACATAATGCTATTTGAGGATCAATCTGCTTGGTTAATTTTCTGCTCCAATAATAATAAATAGTAACGCAAGTACCATTTGAAATTTACACTAAGATGGCAAAAAAATCAGATACTTTTAGGAGACTGAGTAGTAAAGTTATCTTATAAATAATTACAAATTGCTTATGTCTATTTTTGCTTGCAGTTATTTCAGAAAAACCGATTGTTAGCTCAAAGTGAAATGATTAATCTTGACATTCATGCTATGACAGAGTGCCATGTTAAAAATAAAGTTTGGCACCCAAAGAAACTTTTAGTTCACACAGTATTAAATAACAAAGCAGCTGATTTCCTACAGGCAATTCTGTTTGGAAATAAGAGATTGTAAGACAGGCAAAGACCAAGAGTATACAATGCGCTGAGTTAATGAAAATACCAAAATTCCAAGAATAAAAGCAGTAACTGTTCTGTGCTAACCATGTACATAAATTCATATTTGTGTGTGTGTGTGTGTGTGTGTGTGTGTGGTGTAAGAACTGTTTAAGCAACAAAATTTGCTACATATTGGTCATTATTGTAATCAGTAGTATGTTTCAAAAAGGGGGAGGGGCAATTAGATCTCAAAAAGTTGTCAATACAAATGAGAGTCGACTCTTCAGTGCATGTTATGAAAAGAGATGTGAAAACATTTTAACAATGTAGGAAAAGACAGACTGCTACTTACCATAAAGAAGACTCATTAAGTTGCAGACAGACGCAAATGAAACACACTTACATAAAGCTTCCGGCCACAGCCTTCACCAGCAAAAGACAAACACACACCATTCATACACATAACCAAGCACACATGACCGGTAACTCCAGCACCTCGAGCTGGAGTGTGTGTGTGTGAGTGTGTGTGTGTGTGTGTGTGTGTGTGTGTGTGTGTGTGTGTGTGTGTGTGGTGAGGGGGAGATGGGGGACGTGCGTGTCAACAATTTTGAACAACAGAATTTGCTACTTGCTGATCTTGTGCCTGTCTGCAAATTAACATGTGTTCTTTATAGTATGAAGCAATCTGTCTTGTTCTACATTGCTGATATTCCTATCTGGAGTTTCCATTGTTAGAAAACAGTTTAAGACATTCTTGCATTGCAGAACTGTTGGCTGGATTGTCTAGCAGTAACTAAAAGAAAGCAGGTAATTGATTATCTTTAGTAATCTACTTTTTTCCTTCTTATGAGGAACATGTTATCTTATAACTATTATTTCATGGGCAAGAAACAGTTTAAACGTTAGAATGACTACAAATGTTTTTGAACACATTGAACGTATCTCCGAATCACAACACATTCAACAAATATTTTTTAAATGTAAATTCAATTGAGAAAACTATAAAATTAAAATGAAAAACAGAATGGCTCATCAGTACTTAACTTCATGAGGATTAGGTCTGAAGCAATACGTAGCCTATCCTGACTTTGGAAACTGTTAGTTACTTCCTTATCAAGCAACGAGGTATCAGCCAGAGAAGGTTACAAAGTAGGAGCAGATTACTCAGATTTCTGATTGAGAGATGACTACTCCCCTCAGCAGCAACTTCCCTAAATAGCACAGGTGAGAAATAGCTTCTACCCTACCCTCTGTCTGTGCAGTCCCCTTGACCTAGCTTGTGGTAGCCTCATCCTTGGCAGTGTCCTTCCTCTCCGAACTCATGTCTCCTTTCCACTCCGTTGCTCTAACCCTTTAATCTTTTCATTTTCTACCTCATTCCTTACCTCCTCTCCTATAAAGAGATTGTAGCCCCCTCCTTCTTACCTTATGTTCATAACAACCAGTTTTTGTGATTTTTACCCCGATTAATTAATGTGTTCCATAACTACCAGAGAAAGTCATATGTATTTCCCTCAGTTGCCCACAATAGTTCACCACCCACTCCATGACCCAGTTACCTCCTAAGCCTTTCTGTTCTTTCAAGCCCTCCTCCCCTTAAATCCAGAAAAAAACAGCTAGATAGAAAAAGAAATAATTTAAAAAGCAAGTGAATGATTATCAGAGAAAGATAAAACTTACACAACAAATGTAAACTCACTCTCAAGTCCAATGTCACACAGTTATAAGCATTTCCATTACAAAATTCAATCTGCATAGATTTCAAATCCACCTCCAGATACAATATGAGCTTCTCAGGAACCAACAACTGACATGATATGTTCTACATTTTGAATATCTAAGAGTTAGAACTTGACATAGTCTTTGGGTACATACTGCATAGAACCATTTTTTTAAGGTGCAAATTTCTCTTGGTGAACATGAAACTATTTACTACATGGTCAACATATAACACTGTTTCAGTTATCTATCATAATTTTCCTACAATCTTACAGAAAAAGCACCACCACATTTATTGCATCGGTCTCAACAAAAATGTTTTCTACAGGAAAGATAAATAATATTTTTCAAGATGGGACAAAAGGTAGATGTGTGACGTGGAATGATAGATGATAGCTGGCTGGAAGTATACTGGCACAGATTAAATGTTAATTGTTCGTCTCCTATTAGTACTATTACTACTGCTGCCTGCTGCATATTTACAATTTTCATATAGGTTCAGTATTTTTTACTGACCAACAATAGTACTACACTTTGTGTTTTGAGCAAAACATTCATCTTAATGCCATTACATTGGTTTGCCTTAATTGTAGAAGACTTAAATTGGAAAGGAAAGTTTCCAGCAGAAGAATGAACTATGGCAGGAAGAACAACAGAGCAAAATTTTCTCAAGTCACTCTTTTAGCTGGTAATATGATTAACGCGTTCTTTCTGGGAAAGGAAGGACCAGAATCTAACTGCAGAATAGATAAATAATGGAAGCAGAAAAACCGAAAGCTCACCATATAGTTGAGAGTTTGAGTGGTTGGTAGACACGTGAGCAACAAGACAGAAAACTTTGCTAAGCTTTTGAATGATGTTTTTCTTTAAAGCCAATTAGCACAAATACATCTGCATTGTTAAATTTTCCTGCCTGATTACAATGTACCAGCAGAGGTGTATGCATATTCTGTTCTATACTAGGAATGGGCAAGAGTGACGGCTGAGAGGAGTATGTCAGTTCTCCCACCAATTGTCTTCCCTACGTTTCTAAGTGCCAATGAGAAGCCTTTGGCTTGGTCTGCGATTCGAAGCACATAATGTTGCCACAGAGCCATTTCCACCATGAGTGCATCCAGGTAGCATTGTAAGAAGCAATGGCTACCAAATGCATACCTACCATTGACAAGAGTTTGTGGGAAACATTGCACTTCATGCTTGCAGTTGCTGGCACGACAAGTTGCCACTCACAATCCAACATTTGTTTATGTGTGTGCTGAATGGAAGTGTACACTTGTGAAGAGGACATTGATTTGCATCAGGAAATATTGTGTTTGTGAGTTAAGATGACTGATAAGACAGTAAGAGTGAAACAAGGTATACAAATTTCTTCATGACCTTAAAGACAAAGGCAGAAGAGATCAAATCTTATTGGCACCAGTGATTGCAGCAGCACAGGCGTGTAGTATATCCCTACAAATCATATTGCGAACAATTACATAAGCATGGGCAATGGACACCTATGGCCAGGAAATGAAGTTTCAGTTTCTGAGAAAATGTATTAGTGGAAGAAGAACTGTCACTGATTTGCACGATTTCTAAATATACATTGTTCATTATGCTATATTAGAATTTTATGATCATAGCAAGTATTGTATAAGGCGAAAGGTAGCAGATGCTTTAAATGACAAGATTTATTGCTTGCACAGGTGCCCGCCACTCTAGTGAAATTCTGAAACATTTGGGATTTAGGTAAAGAAAATTCAATGATGGAAGGCACATTCAGATGGAGAGATTCAATACTGAAGCGGATAGGGCTAATATTGTGAGACACACACACATATCAGGAAAGAAAATCACCATTGGCCTATTACTTATCTTGATGAGATCTGGCTGACTCAAAATCATTGCAGAAAGCACATCTTGCAAGATTCAAACGGCACTGGTTAGTTAAAAGCATTGACTGGTAAAGGAAACAGACTTAATCTCTGTCATTTGGGATGGATGAATATGGCTTTATCAAAAGTGGAAAGCTAATATTCACATATCGCAAATCCAGTGATTTATCATAAAGAAATGAACAGTGATTTATCTAAACACTAGTTTTTAGATTTATTACCTAGTTTAGAAGAGGGCTGTGTGATCGTCAAGGATAATGTCAGTTATCACTCAAGGGGAAAAAAAAAAAAAAAAAAAAAAAAAAAAAAAAAAAAAAAAAAAAAAAAAAAGAGAGAGAAAATTTCTAATTCAACTACAGAGAAGGAATAAATAGCACAGTGGCGAGAAGAAAGTATTTCAGTTTCAGACCACTATACAAAAGCGGAAATGTTGGAGAAATTCAGGCACCACCAACACCTGGACCATGTGCTTGCGAGTCTGCCCCCTTACCACTGCTAATATAACCCCACAAACCACAGCTAATACAATCCAACAGAAAATGTTTAAGTCCTACTGAAAGAAAAGTCCACATCCACAAATTTCCATCCAGAATTAATGTTGTGCAGAATTTCCTTGAGGAAGTAACTGATGATGAGATAGCGGAAGACTGGATTAAGTTTGTTCGCACGGATGAAATTCCACAAGGAAACATCCTTCTGGAGGGAGGAATCTGAGGAAAGTTCACTGAAAGCTTTGTCACTGCTCCAAATGACTCCTCGGATAGTGAGTCTCCAGAATAGGGCAATCAAAGAGCAATGAATTGCATTAAATGTTGTGTTTGTTGTTGCTTTCCCTCACCGAAGTTGTGAATGCTGTTCCCTCTCTCCACTCCCTTTTGATCTAACTTTCTCCCCCCCCCCCCCCCCCCCCATCTCCAAAAATTATTAATACAAGACAGATTAATTGCCTGGCATACACTGCCTACTAGTATGTTCATCAGTTTTACTTGTGGGGAGCAGAAGACCCATGTTTTCTGCTTTGCACCAAGGTTAAAACTAAAATGCAAAGTTAAGGAGTGCTTAAATGTTTAAATTATCAAGACGGAAATAGCTTTATAATTTAACACATTTGTGGAAATAATGTATTTGGCTCCTACCTTCTAAAACGCATGAGAATCCATTAATATGAAGAGGCTGCTGTTTCACTACAGTATTTTCAAAACATAGTTGGTGAATACTGACTGGGGGCAAGAAACGAAAGATGAAGCCACCTGCTAGAACTTTGCACAGAGCATAATTTTATCATTGAAATATCACTGAAAATTAAATAGGCCTTTGGAGAAAAGAGAACCACTTGTATGGATATCATGAGCTCAGCTTGGTTCAAGAATCATGAAAGAGGACTATATATGTGGAATAGACCTGGAGACACCAGAAGGTTTCAGATTGATTATAATGGTAAGAGATTTCATAGCCAGATTTTAAATTATAAGATATTCCCAGTGACAGGTGTGAACTGACCACAATTTACTGGTTGCGAACTGTAGATTAAAACTGAAGAAATTGCAAAAAAGGTAGGAAATTAAGGGGATGGGACCGGATAAACTGAAAGAACCGGAGGTTGTTGAGTGTTTCAGAGGTAGAATTAGGGAATGATTGACAAGAACAGGGAAAATGAAAACACCAGGTGAAGAATGGGTAGCTTTGACAGATGAAATAGTGAAGGCAGCAGAGGACTGAGTAGGTAAAAGGATGAGGACTCACAGAAATCCTTGGGTAACACAAGAGATACTGAATTTAACTGATGGAAGGAGAAAATATAAAAATGCAGTAAGAAAAAGGGATTACAAAGTCTACAAAATAAGATTGACAGAAAGAAAAAAATGGCTACACAGGAGTGGTTAGAGGACAAATATAAGAATGTAGAGGCATTTATCACTAGGGGAATGATAGATACTGCCTACAGGAAAATTAAATAGGCCTTTGGAGAAAAGAGAACCACTTGTATGAGTAGGTTAGGTTAGGTTAGTGTTGTTATACTGCCTACAGAAAAATTAAATAGGCCTTTGGAGAAAAGAGAACCACTTGTATGAGTAGGTTAGGTTAGGTTAGTGTTGTTTAATGTCCCGTCGACAACGAGGTCATTAGAGACGGAGTGCAAGCTCGGGTTGGGGAAGGATGGGGAAGGAAATCGGCCGTGCCCTTTCAAAGGAACCATCCCGGCATTTGCCTGAAACGATTTAGGGAAATCACGGAAAACCTAAATCAGGATGGCTGGAGACGGGATTGAACCGTCGTCCTCCCGAATGCGAGTCCAGTGTGCTAACCACTGCGCCACCTCACTCGGTTCTTGTATGAGTATCAAGAGCTCACATGGAAAAACAGTCTTAAGCAAAGAAGGGGCAGCTGAAAAGTGGAAGAAGTATATAGAGGGTCTATACAAGGGAGGTGAACTTGAAGGCAATATTAACAGAAATGGAAGATGACACAGAGAAGAATTTGACAGAGCACTCAAAGACCTAAGTCTAAACAAGGCTACAGGAGTAGACAACATTCCTTAGAGATACTGATAGCCTTGGAACAGCCGGCCATGACAATACTCTTCCATCTGGTGAGCAAGTTGTATGAGACAGGCAAAATACTCTCAGAATTCAAGAAGAATATAATAATTCCAATTCCAAAGAAAGTAGGTTCTGACAGGAGTGAATACTACAGAAATATAAGTTTAATAAGTTGTGGTTGCGAAATACTAACACAAATTCTTTACAAAAGAACGGAAAAACTGGTGGAAGCCATCTCGGAGAAGATCACTAGGGATTCTGGAGAAATGTAGGAACACATGAGGCAATACTGGCCCTAGGACTACTCTTCGAAGACAGATTAAGGAAAGGCAAACTTATGTTTATATCATTTGTAGACATAGAGAAAGCTTTGAGAAGGTTGACTGGAATACTGTCTTTGAACTTCTGAAGGTAGCATGAAGTAAAGTACATGGAGTGAAAGGATATTTACAACCTGAACAGAAACCATATGGTAGTTATAAGGGTCAAGGGGGGTATGAAAGGGATGCAGTGGTTGAGAAGGGAGTGAAACAGGATTGCAACCTATCCCCAATAAGATGAACATCGACAAAAGCAAACTGTAGATAATGGAATGTCATTGAATTAAATCAGGTGATGCTGAGGGAATTATATTAGGAAACGAGACATTTAAAGTAGTAGATGAGTTTTACTATCAGAGCAGCAAAAAACTGACATTCCCAAAGTAGAGAGGATACAAAATTCAGACTAGCAATGACAAGAAAAGCATTTCTGATGAAAAGAAATTTGTTGATATTGAGTAAAGAGTTAAGCATCAGGAAGTCTTTTCTGAAAGTAGCTATAGTAGCCATATACGGAAGTGAAACATGGGCAATACACAATTTAGACTTGAAGAGAACAGAAGATTTTGAATGTGGTGCTACAGAAGAATGCTGAGAATTAGATATGTAGATCACATAACTACTGTAATGAGAAGGAACTGAATAGAATTGGTGTGCAAAGAAGTTTATAAACAACCTGACTAAAAGAAGGGATTGGTTGATAGAACACATTCTGAGACATCATGGGTCAGGAGTTTAGTCCTAAAGGGAAATGTGGAATGTAAAATCTTAAAAGGAGACCAATAGACGAATACAGTAAGCAGATTCAGAAGGATGTAGGTTGCAGTAGTAACCTGAAGAGGAAGAGGCTTGCACAGGATACGGTAGCATGGAGAACTGCATCAAAACAGTCTTTGGACTGAAGACCACAATACCAATAACAATAACATGATTTTGCTGCCATAATAAATTATTTAAAACAAGCCATTGCCCCTTCTGATTCTAAACCATTATCGTAATGGGCTGTGTGTTAATTTCAGGAATCTTATCACTTTCAAGTGAGACCTACATAATGTATGAAGCATAGAGACAGCATTGTCCGATGGCATAAACATTGCTGTGACTGGTTTGATGTGTACGGGCTGAAGGCTTCCAAATGGTGGTAACTGAGGTGTGCAGCTAGAACATGAATGGGGTAGTGTGAAGAAATTGTCTAGGGGGTGCCTTCTACACTTACCCCTCTAGCCGCCACTTTAGCTGCTCCCTACAATAGTTAGCTCTGAAGGAGGACATTTTCCAAAAGCTTACAATGACACTGTTTTGTTCATATGTCTACTGACCAATGGATGCTTCAGCTACATGGTGAATATGTTATCTTGCAAAAGTTAACTTTTTGAGAAATGTGGCTGTAATACAACTATAAGATTTTGATGTTACAACTTAGTTTTATCACTGTAACAAAAAATATATCTTATTGTGCTTTTGACATGTACACACTGTTGGCTATCTAATGCCCATGTTCATCAAACTAACATTACACCTATCTCTTACGTTATAACTGAGTAACCAGTATTTAAAAAAAAATCATAATAGTATTTATATTATACAATGGACTTTTAGATTCGATATTCATTTTTCAATGTACAAATCCCTTATCTTTTCACAATGTAACACAAAATTCTGGTTAGATAGTTCACACCTATAAACCTTTCAACAGAATTCCATGTTGGAATTTATTGTGCATAATTTTACTTCCCTTTTTGAGTTTCAAATTAATTTCCTCGTTCTAGGTAAGATGCATTTTCCTGTGCCCATTACTTTATGCAGCATCTGTAACATAACATCCTTACTACTTAACATCATTGAAACTAGTGTTTTTGTTATGTCAGTTGGACCACATTTCATGTAAATGTTGAGTGTGTGTGCTGCCATAGAACATAATGGTCACAAAGTGCAGGTGCAAAAATGGAGTAAATTTAATTTGGCCTTTATGCATTATAGTCACACAGAGGTATACAATGTTCAAGTTTTCACCACACTTCACATTATATTAACTTTAAAATAATTTCACGAATGTCTCTGTGAAGCTAAAAAACTTCTAAGATTACCAATTGTGAACAAAAAATTTGCTGTTTATCTTTGTGCACAAAACCAGTACTGGGTAAAAAACAAGGCCCCAGCAGGAAAGCAAGGATACCTGGAATACATCATCAAAACCAGTAACAGTTTGTTTTAAATAAACTTTTTAAACCATACTTGTGACTGGTCCTTGATTATATCAAAACCTTACAAAAATATGTGGTACGTTGTTACCTTTATTTCTTCCAAAGGACATATTCCACCTACGACTTCTCCTTATCATTTTCACAAAAGAGTTAAAATCTGTCCTACTACAGTGATATTGGTGCTCTACATCCTAAAATCATTTAAGAAGAATGCTAGTATAATCCCTTACAGTGGATGCAAGCTGTATTCTTGCTCTCCTTATCTAACTGAGGTCCATCTCTTGTGACCTCTGTAGGTTGTATGTTAAATTCTAACATCTTCATCCTCTTTCTATTACATTCATATGAAATCTGGGTTCATGTCTTCCTAGGAAGATTAACAGCAGCCCCCCCCCCCCCTCCCCAAATGTGAGGATAAGCTGAAGAGTATTCAAATTTTTGGTAGCTATGAGAAATCTGACAGACAAATTTGCTAAAGGGCTATAGGTGACATAACACTGAACTACAAACACTAAAGTCAAAGCAGAACTCATTGCAAATGGAAGCATTTACTCTGTATAACTTTCTAAGTTCAAATACATATTAAAGCAATAAGCATTTAACAAAGATGCAAGATAAATTTATATGAAGAGAGAAGGAAAAATGTTAATTTTTCTCTGAGCAGTGGCCAATACTGCACATTTCTATTATATTTACAAACAAGCAACACATGCTTGTTGTGTCTTCATATTCTACAAAATTAGAGATTTAATTATTATGCATGCAACACAAGCAGAGGAGAGCATGCCATGTTACTTCTCAAATTCATTAGTAAATGCTGAGATACGTAAAATGTTGTGCACAAATATTCAAATATAAAATTATAACCTGAAGTATTGATTGAACCATTCACTGGGTTGTGATCGCAATAAAAGAACATGAACCAAGCGACGTAGGTTGCTGAAAAATTTAATAAATATAGCAACAGAAATTAAAGAAATGAAAATAATGAGAAAATATAACAAAGATTTACGCTGGTGGAACAACACAGCCAAACAAACCTTGTCTTGTAGAATAATATCCAAGCTGCCTGAAATCGACTGAAAGAGACATTAAGTATTAGAAATAATACTGTTAAGAGTGATCCAATATAATTTACCCCAACAAAAGAAATTTAAAAATTCCATATATTCATCAAAATATGTAAAAAATGTAAACAGACATTAACAATCTGTACAGTGGGATACTTTTATGATGCACAGCACACTGCTTATGACA
The DNA here is from genome assembly GCF_021461395.2 of Schistocerca americana. Lineage (NCBI taxonomy): Eukaryota > Metazoa > Arthropoda > Insecta > Orthoptera > Acrididae > Schistocerca > Schistocerca americana. The sequence goes on along the minus strand of NC_060119.1, from coordinate 891,974,775 downwards.
TATGGAATTAAACTAAATGAAATACATGAATTATATTTTTAAATACACTTTCTTTAACTCTGAATATTAACAGTTCACAAAATGGGCTGTATCTGGATGAAATATAGCTTTCATTACTGTGTAGTTTCTGGTGCAAAGCAATTTTAAAACACATGTCAGGAATACATATCAACAAAATACTATTTAAGTATAAAACAGATGGATAAAGTACTTATATCTGTTATGCAGGTGTGGATCCGGCATGAACTCCATGAGGAGTCCAGTGAAAAATTTTTCAAATAATCTAAAGCTCTTGTACATCATTACCTGATTAAACTGTTAATGGTGCTTTTCATTAACAATATCAAATTTAGGGCATTTAGGGCTGTTGGAGAAATTTTTAGTAATAAAACTATTAATCTGAGAAATAGTAATTCTTCAGGATTTGAATAAAAGACTGTTGAATAAAAACACCAGAAATTTCTTCTGCCTAAATTCTAGAAGAATGGCAAGCAAATGATTGTCTTACTGATTAATGTGATGCGTTCCTTTTTTACTTTTGGCAAATCTCTCAGTTATTATTAAGCATTAATATCTTTGTGAATGTAGAGCACAGCTAAGCTAAGCCAAGCCATGGCCCATTCTTGACCATATAGAAGTATTTTGCCTACAGGGAGAAGAAAATGACATCTCAGCTGAAGCGTTGCTATGTGGTAGCATCAATAACAAATGAAGGAATCACATACAAGCTGGCAGACATCTCTGCTGCAGGACTGCAGTGTATCAACAGGTGGTGACAGAAACTTCTCAATGGGGTGACCATTCATCCATTTCTGTTGCCACAAGATGGCTTCAGGATTCTCAAACGCTGTTGTTGTCCATAATTACCAGGATACTGGAAAAGGTTGATGAGAGCCCCATACTGTTTTAGTATAGCTCCTCTTCTGACAACAAAATGGTTACATTGAATGTTCTAAAGTTAAAAAATTGAAATATCTACACAATGTCATCCAGCGCATTGTCAGGTATGTATAAAGGTATTCCAAAGTAGCCACATGGTTAGACATCTGGGTCCGATGACTACAAAGATGTCCTGCAGTGATTACAGCCCTGTGACAAGAAGCCTTCCTTTTAGCTTTGTGAATTGATGAACAGCTTCATCACACTACACCCACCTGTGTTCATACAAAGACTTCAGAGAAGCACGTAACTTTGACAGCAGTGGAGTTCGAGGTTTTTGGTGTTTGCCAAAAAAAGGCTGCTGCAGCTTTGATTGTGCCAATGACATTTCTCAATTGGGGCACCTTGTTTGAAGAAGATAACAAATGTTCAACTTGCATTTGAAACATGAATTTCGCAATGCATACAGGACCTCGAACTGGATTTCCTTGAAGGGACATTCATTAATTACATAAGGGGTTTCCTCTAAAATGTTGACTCCCCCTTGGTGAGATTTGGATGGCTATTATCCCCCCCCCCCCCCCCCCCCCCCAAACCCTTGTCGGGTAAAAATACATAACACTGAATTCTTTTTTATTTTTTTACACATGATTAAAACTAAAAAACTGGCCAATCTTGAGTAACATTCTGACAAACAGATGCACACAGACTGATGGACAAAAAGGCTCAATGAAAATATTATTAATAATTTTGACAGCTCCTTTAAAAATTGACCCTTTATTGGTATGTTATAGACATTAAATGTTCTTGACACTTAAGTTACTTTGCGGATAAAGAGAACATTGTCTGTACCTTCCTTTGAACCTTACGATTAAACAGCTTTTTCAATCTCTTGATTTATATGGTCACTACAAGAATTCTTGTCGGTGAACATCAGCTTAACTACCCTCCACAAAATAAACTTTTTGCTTGCATGTGGGTTTCGACTTATTAGCCTGTGCATTTTGCACACAAACAGCTTCCATCTCTATCACGTGTCACTTCACTAGTAGCAAGTGGGTCTGCAGAAGGACGCATCAAATTTTATCACTAGGTTCTGATGGGTCATTAGGACCATAGGGTCTTCTTTCAAAGAAATCTCTTCACCAATCACACCTTTACAAATAACGGAAAATGAATGAAAGAAATATGCATTACTGGGCTGCTGAGAATTCGCACTGGATGAGACAAGTTGAACGTCAGACGCAGTGTAGTGTGAGCATGTGGTAAGGGATTGTTGGAGAATATGTGATTGGTCCTTATTTCATTGAAGAAACTTTAATGGATAAAGGATATATACCATTTCTTAGCAAATTACTACCAGCTCTCAGAGGACACACCACTTGAAATGGCCCAATGGACGCCCCACTTACTACTAACCTGTGGCTATGAGGGTGCGCACTAAACTCTTTCCTTGTTGCTGTATACAATGTGAAAGCATTGTAAGTTGGCTAGCATGTTTGCCTGATTTGATGCCAGTAGACTTTTTTTTCATGGGCTGAACTCAAAGACTAAGCCTAAGCACAAGTTCCTATGAGCCGAGAAAACTTTTAAAAAATCATTGTTGCAACATGTGTAGTGATATTGAAGGAGTCTCTTCAGTCTGTCCAGAAGTCCTTGCATCAGTGACTGCAAATATGTATTGCTGTACTGATTTATTCCAGAGGCACTTGCATTTTCTCTGGAGCTAACAAATGGATTATAAATATAAACAGCTGCCAGAATGTCTACTTCACTTGCTGTGTACATTACAGACTTGTTTCTTACCTACTGTTTGTATTTCAAACACTTTGATAACATAAATGCAATTTTAAGTGAGTATTTATGACCACATTCTTTGGCAATTCATTTCTACAGCTCACAAGATTTTGCAATGTGGGTACGTACAGGGTTGGCACAAGTTTTCCCAAGTGAAATTCCCTGATATTTCCCTGATTTCCAGACAAGTTTTAGCATTTTTACCTGACAAATTTTGAGATCTCAAGTGTGGATAAAGACTTAGATTGACAAAAAATGTAGGGGCTTCTGTATTTCTATATCTGTGAGCAAAAATCTTAAGTACTAACATAAACGTCTTTTGTAATGAACTGGTTTTAGATGGAGAAAGCAAACCAAATGGTACACGTTTTTCATTAAGACCACTGATGTTAGTTTATTTCTATAAAACGAAACACATTTGGTGACAAAAATACGCATTTCCTTGGAGTCACAAGAAATATTTTAAATGCCTTCACTGATTTCAGAAATAATCTCAGAAAAAAGTAGGCCTCTTGAAAGAAGTGTATAAGGCGGGGAAGAGTTGTGTAACCCAACACTATACGTGACCGCCAATAAAATGTTGGTTATTACTCAGTGTGTTATGTCTATTATTTTAGGGGTATTGTGTGTCCGCCTGCTTAGCTGAGTGGTAATGTGTTTGCTTAACACGCAGCGGGCCTGGGTTCCCAGCCAGGTTGTAGATTTCTCCGCTCATGAACTGGGTGTTGTGTTGTTCTCACCATCATTTCATGATCACTGACTTGCAAGTTGCCCAATGTGGCATCACCTGAACGAAGACTTGCAACCCGGTGGCCAAACTTACCTGAACTGGGCCTTCCGGCCATCAATGGCTCACAATCATTCCATTTTACAGGTATTGGGTGATTTTTCTTTCGAGAAATATGTAAGTACATTATGTACAAACCGAAAGTGTGTGCCACAATTTTCTTCTGCTTATCATCCATACTTTCTAATATATGAACTACTTTCAAAATGCCAAAATGTACTAGAATAAATAAAATGTCTATCAAACACTGCACTGTACAGTGTACTTGCGGTGAGACAGTGAGATGAAATTCATCACCCATGGCCTCTGGCTTCCTGAGCGGCACCAAAGGCCTGGGTCCATTGATAAACCACGAAATCCATCGCATTATGCCACACACGAACAGACCCAGCCTGTGGGGAGATCGATGAGGCTAGATCCGACAGGCAGAGCCTGTACATTAGCAGGAAACAATGGGTTTCAGATTGGCAGGCCCGATCTGTAAGAGATACACGCAGAAATGGCCTGCGGTTTTGGCCCATCGTTGAAGTCCACTCATGTGGCCAGCTATTCAAGTGTCACAAACAACATGTTGATAAAATGAGACCGTGGTGATCAATCCATGCAACAGATAACTTGCGCGAATACACTGAGAATCAATACTAATGAGGATAGGTAACAACTCACCAGGAAGATGATCACTGAGCCACAGACAGGCACGTAGGTAAGACAATCACACTATCACAACTAAATTTGCAGCCAGAGCCTTTGTCAGAAAATGAGAGCACACGCAGTTTCACATAAATCACTCACACACATATCATGCACACGTGACAGCCGTCTCCAGCCGCTGCATCACCAGTCTCTGAGAATCAGATTCATACAAACCACTCTTCACACCTCCATGCCTCTTGTTGGCAGCTGCTAGGTTAGCAGCAAGAAATGGTGGAAGCACTGACTGCAAGCTGAGGAGAATAGTACGAAGGGGAGAAATGGTAACAATGAGGGACTAGGGAAGCAGCACACGTACTCGGCTGCACCCACCCAGCAACAATGCATTACATCTCAGCAAATGAACCATTTCATCTACTGAGACAAAAATGAGATTTTTACAGTGTTTTCTTCCAATTTCCCTGGTATTTCCCTGACACATTTGAAATTTCCTGATATTTCCCGATTTCCAGAACTTGTGTCAATCCTGGTGTATCTTAACATTACATTCATGACACATAGTTATTATTTAATAATTTTTGTACCTCAAATCCCCCTTTCAAAGATGCACTGAATATTTAACTTGCACCTTTTTTCCAAGACTCTTTTCTGCAGTTAACTGATAAATCACCCTTAGGTACCACATCATTCAGTTTCCAGTTGATGTGCTGGTTCAATGACACACAGCCATGCCTGAGCGTCCCATCAGCTGGACACGATAAGTTTCGTACAACACGAACTTTCACGTAAGACAGCTATTGGTTTCATGTTCAAAACACACAAATCCTAAGTTCTTAATATTGTAATTACTCCAAAACTACTAATTGGATTTTGAAGAATGAAATGACACTGAAATTCTCTCTTTTAGTAAGGGCTTTTTCACAATTCAATTGGGTTTCACAATTCAATTGGGTAAAACCAGAATTATGATCTTTTAAATGATCAGGAAATGTCTGAGGTGAACAGCTCATGAGAATTATGATCTCTTAAATGATCAGGAAATATCTGAGGTGAAGAGCTTAGATGAATCACCATGAACATTCTAGATTTTAAAACTTGTTTTGATCCTGCCTGTATAAAACAGATTACTGTCAATGTTATCCTTTATGTCCTTAATCCAAAACTGCCTACTGTTCGAACAACCTCACGGCTATGACTTTGATAATACACTGCATGACAAAAAAGTGAAGCACCAGAAGAAGTGGTTCGATGTCACTGTAACTTCATATTTGTAAGCGCCATCAGCAGATATGCAAACGAAAAATTGCAATTCTCTGCAACAGGTAGAGTGGCCACCAGAGTGTACTACTGTCATTCCTCTTTAACATCATTAACAGGCCTGTCAGCATATATGTAAGGGATGTGAACAGCATCAGATGTTGTGTGATCACTGTGAAGAACACGGAGACACCAAGTACTTGTGTAGTACAGTGTTATCAACACCCGACAAGATTTGAAAAGGACCTAACCGTAGATCTCCATTTGGCCATCTGATCGAATTATGCAATATCCAGATTTGTGGGGCTTTTGGATGTAATAGTGGTCCAATGTTGGATTGCACGAGAAGAAAGCAAGCTAACTCATCGTCACACTTCAGGTCAAACATGTCTGAGCACTGCAAGGGTGGGATGCCATATTGTGCACCAAGCACATTGTATCTCCTTCACATTTCCACCTGCCATCCAAGAACAAGTAACGGACTCCCTGCAACATTCTGTGTCATCCTACATTATTGGTTGAAGACCACCAGCAGCTAGACAAGAGAATTACTGCCCCATGCATAGGCCGCCATTAACACCATAACACAAATGGCAGAGTTTGAAATGGTATAGTGGCCGGGAAGCATGGACTGCTGATGAATGATACTGCATTGAATTCAGCAAAGAATCACAGTTCTGCACTACCCTGAATGATCTTAGTTTGCAAGTAAAGCAGCAACTTGGGGAGAGGTCCCATTCCTTCTATGTTTTGGAGAGGCACAACAGTGTTATGCCTAGTGTCACAGTGTGCGGCAGCATTGCGTATGACTTCAGGTCATTGTTATTAGTGATTGAGAGAACTTCGGTGTCACAATGATATGACATGGATATTATGTATCCTCTTGTGTTACTCTGATGTCACATGTGACAGTATCATGCTGCTATTTTTCAACAGGGTAGTGCTTGGCCAAACATGGAACATGTCTTTATGAATTTTCTGCATGATGTTCAGGTATTCACGTGGCCAGCAAGACCCCCAGCTCTCTTCTTGTTAGAACTTGTGGGGGGTCAACTCTGATGTCAACTCAATCCCAGTGCCAGTATCCAGGGCCAGTTACCACAGCTGTGGGCCAGCTTACCTCAGAAGAGGATACAATGGCTTTATGACACTTCTCCCAACCAAAGGAAGTGATCCAGACAAGAGGGGGTGCAACATCATATGACAAGTGGACTGGTATATTACTATTACACGATTTTTTTGTCACTGAAACACCACCACATGCCCACTCATCCCAAGAAGTTTCATTTGTCTTCTCCTCCCTTTTTGAATGCTTCACTGTTTTGCTGGGCAGTATATCTGGTAAGAGATCAGAGCTAAAGTGTAAGATTTATTCCAGAAAGAGATCATGGCAAAACCCATCTTCATTATACATTTTCATACACGGGTATACGAGGTCCGCCCAAAAAATTCCAAACTTTGTCCAAAAACTTTCTCTACACTTACCTTTTACTTATTGAGCATGGTCTCCTTCGTAATACTCTCCTCCACAATTGATACACAGCTCCTAATGCCATTTCCGCTTCTGGAAGCAGTCTTGGTATGCCTCTTGCTAGATTGTGTGAAGTGCCATCTGTGAATTTTCTTTTATCTCATCTATCATTGCAAATCTAATCCCTTTCAACAAGGATTTCAACTTTGGAAATAAGAATAAGTCTGCAGCGGCCAGGTCTGGAGAGTATGGAGGATGAGTCACCGTAGTGCATAGTGATTTCGTATTTTTGAGTGATATCACACACCAACAGGGATGAATGTGTGAGTGCATTATGTTGCAAGAGCCACGAATTATCTTGCCACATTTCAGGCCTTTGTCATCTAAAATTTTCTCGCAGGCATCGCCAACACATCCCAATAGTACCATTGATTAATGGTTTGTCCCTGTGGCAAGAATTCACGATTAATTAATCCTTCAAAGTCAAAGAAAACAATCAGCATAGCTCTGGCATTTGACCTGATGAACTTTCTTTGGTCTTGGAGAACCTTTTCTGACCCATTGTGAAGATTGTACCTTAAGTCTTTACACCATAACTGTAGACCCATGTCTCATCACCAGTAATGATTCCCTTAAGGTACATCTAGTTGTCATCTGTGTGATCCAAAATCTCTTCACAGATTGGGAGATGAAGGTTTTTCTGGTCTTGATCCACGAGGCGTGGGACGAACCTAGTGGCAATACAATGTATTCCAAGATGCTGTGACAAGATTTCATGACATGATCCAACTGAAATGTTACATTCTTATGCTATCTCTCAGTCAGTCTGTCTTCGATTGACATGCACAATTTTGTTGAAACTTCTGACACGAGCATCGTGGGTAGATTTCAAAGGGCGCCCTGAACAAGGATCACCACCAACTTCTGCGTGGCCATTTCTAAACTGCGTGAACCATTCGTAACACCAAGTATGGTTTAAGCACTCATTAACTGCTTCCTGCATCATTTGGTGTGTCTCTGTACAGGTTTTCTCGAGTTTCACGCAAAATTTAATGCAGACACTGCTCCTCTAACTCCGCCATCTCGAAATTCAAAAACTGTGCAACACAACATTCTACTCAATGTAACAGTGAACAATAACTAACAGACATACAACAACGAAACTTCTGGCAGTTATACATTAAACACTGGCATATGCAGGGATGGCAACCAATTTTGCTCCAGTACACCACTGGCGTTGAACTATAAATGTTCTGGAATTTTTTGAACAGACCTCGTATGTCCATTATGAGGTCTAAGACAGCCTCTGGTAAGTTTGAGAAGTACAAAGAGGTGCAGGCAGCTTGTAGTCACACCATGAGGTATGCTGAAAGAGCTCTGTTTTGTCCCTTAAGGCATTGGTCTAGTTTGAAATTCTAACCCGGTATACAGTTTGAAGCTGCCAGAATCTGTCGAACAAATGACTGTGAGTGTAAGTATGCTGATATATGCCTAAAATTATGAGGAAAAAATTATACAAAATGTACATCAGATTGACTGCATGACACGCAAGCATAATTGCTTGAGCACACTACCCTGATAGCTGTGTTCTGTATCCCAGTTCTTCCTGTCACTCTTCACTGTTTTCTACAGCTTCATAGTCCTCAGCTAATGACCTTTCCTGAACACCTATTTTCTATGCAGTGTAATTTGCTGCAGAAGTAGTTCCTGTATCTTTCTTTTTCTCTCTTTCACACCCCAATATTCACTTCTTCTTTCATGTTTCACGCAAAGAAAAGTACCTGCATACCAGTTCCTTACATTCTCATGTAATTCTTAGTTTTTCTGATGCAAATTTAACAGGCACTTGGTCTAGATACAGGATTTACTGTAAAAATTACACTACACTGTCAATGGAAAGGTACTCGTTTTGTCTGACCCTAGAAACCACAACCAGTTTAAATTACGTGACATGGCCTAATAGAGCAATCTTCCAAACTACATACAGTTAACAAGATCTTCTCGGGCCTCCATCTGCACGGATGTGTCGAAATTCTGCTACATTTCAAAGAGTGGCACTTTCATCATATTTGCTAGAAGATGTAAATCCAAGAATTCGTCAGCAGTATACACTTTGGCAGTCTACATTCACATACATAAAATGCTACTACATTAAGGCTATCAAAGCCAAGTGACAAGGTTTGCTAAGATTGAGGTTCAAATATCCATTAATGGTATTGTTTGCCATATATATTCAATAAATGTCTATTTTGAAACCAGATAAATGTCATTTAATGACAATGTGAAATATTGTAGTTTTCTTATCTACCAGTAACCAAACATAATTCTTTAAAGAATGAAACTCTCATGAATAAAACAGCCACAAATGTCTGACTACTTTAAAAATGCATTAATGTGTCAAGTATATGACATTAAGCAAGTAAAACATTTACAGCTGAAGGTACAAATTCCTAATTTTTCATGCCTCTCGAAGTTTATGACTTTGCAATATCTCCTGAATTGTGTGTTTTGCAAGATATACTTCTGCAGGGACACACAACAGTATATGCAAATATACATAGTGGTAAAAAAGTAATAAATTTAAACTTCATGCCTGCTGCCTATGTTCCACAGCATGAATAGAAAAATGTGGTAGGCGATACACTTTTTTCCTTTAATTATTGTGTGGCGAGACTCAGCAAGAAAAAGATTGAAACTGTCTGATATTTGTTGGAATTCACTGACTCCTCTCATTCTCAAATACTGGCTGAAATTCGGGGAGTTAGAACGGAAAAAAAATTTTTTTTTCACATTTTCGGATTTTTATCTCATTATAAAATTTGCAATTTCCCAAATAAAATGATATATATACTGCTTATAAACTCACATGAGAAATACTTTATTTTATTTTTTAAAATATAATCTACACCCGTTGGAAATGTTACAACTTTTACGTGCATTACTTCACGATCTAATAAAATCAGTAATTTTTTTATATATAAGGCTGTGGATTGATGTGTTATTAAAGTTAAATTACATGTTTGTAGTGGTAGCACTGTCAAAAACAGTATCATGTCATTTCATAGTATGAACATGCGTTGTATGTCGAAGTGCTAACATTTTCCTGTGGAAAGTAACAAATAGATTGGTAAATCTCTCAAAAAGTTAAGTATGACGCCAAAACGAAGTGTTTTTACAAAACGTGGGTTTCATGGTAATAGATTTGTGAATAAAGGAAACATTGTGTTCAACATCTGGCGTGTGAAGTTACAGGCAGTGAAATACAGGCAAACTCATCAGTATCTAGAGAAACACCCATTAGTGCTACGAAGATTATTGTGATATACAGTTTTCTCAAAACAAAAGTGATGTAAATGGTAGGTTAGGTTATATTCTGATAGATTTACACATCCTAAAAAGGGTGTTAGGCGAATGTGTGTGTTGTAAAATATGTGGAGGGCCAATTAGTTTACATGAAGACAGTGAGGTATCAAATGAACTAGCCAGGAAACTTATCATTAATTGTGCCAGTTGTAAATATACTCATTCATTTTGGAATTCTGATAAGTGTAAAGATAATTATTTTGAAGTAAATGTTAGGTGGTTTTATGGATTAAGAGCTGTTGGCAAAGCACACACTGCAGCAGAAACAATGTGTGCTGTGATGAATATACCACGCCCACCTTGTAAAATCGACAAGTATGCAGGATTTATTGGAGCTGCTGTGGAATCTGAAACTTCCTGGCAGATTAAAACTGTGTGCCCAACTGAGACTCGAACTCGGGACCTTTGCCTTTCGCGGGCAAGTGCTCTACCATCTGAGCTACCGAAGCACGACTCATGCCCGGTACTCACAGCTTTACTTCTGCCAGTATCTCGTCTCCTAGCTTCCAAACTTGGTCGTGTCCAGAAGAGGATGGGCACCAGGTTGAGGAAGTTGAAACAAAGTTTGAGAGACAAGAAAGTTTCTGATGGTGAAACCATAAGAAGCAGGTTGACAGACAAAATGATTGATGAACTACAGCAGTATTATGGGTGGCCATTAGAAATAACACTGAGGATTTGTTGAAAATGAAGCAGGCAGTATGGGCTATCTTCTTCCACAGATTGGCAACTGATGAAAAAGCAGTAAACCATTTTTGCCCTCCTGGACCTGATTCATGGTGCAATTACCGCAATGGTCAGTAATCAAAGAGTTCATACAGCCATAAACATTCCATCCAAGCAGCAGTCATGGATATCATAAAACCTATTTGCAGAGACCTGGCAAATACCAAATTACTGAAGAAGTGTCTGCATGGTCAGACTCAAAATCCCAATGAGTCATTCAATAAATGTTTTTGTTGATATGAAGACACTCAAGTGGGGGGCGTCAGTGATGCTGTTATTGCTTTTAATGATGGCAACATTCGTAGTGTGAAAGTGCTACAGCATATGGGAATTAATCCTGGAGCAAACTGCATCACAGAACCTGAACGGATGGACATCGTTTGCATTGATAAAGCAGAGTACAGCATAGTTGGCCACTAAGGAGTCCAGAAAGAAGGAAAAACTTGGAAAAAGATCAAGAGGATGATATACAGTATGGTGAAGGGTGCTTCCGAGTGACTAAAAATAAAAAATTAAGCATACATTAAGTGAGTTACAGTCTTTTGAAACTTTAGAAGCTGTTCCTGAAAATTTACATTTTCTGTTGTATTTTTCCCTAAATCTCACAAACCACTTCGAGTAGAGTATTCAAATTTTCATAATGTTATGGACAATTAAAATGATAACGTACAAAAAAGTACACAAAATTTTAATCATGTAATGAAAAAGTTGTATTTCCCAAAGCTGTGGATGAAATGCAATTATTGTATTTCAGTAGACTCAGAACATACAGTTTAATGTCCTGTAAAAGTTTCATGCCAATGGTTACAGTGGTTCCTGAAATACAGGGAAGCCAAGTCACTAAATTTAACATTGTTGGAATAGGGCATTTCATTAATCTGGCTAACTTGAACATAATGAGTTATGTATGCTACCTTAAAACACATACACACTTTCTGACTTAAATACTTTACTTACTGTATTAAACTTTTACTTTAAGATTATACCTCTAAATGAGTGTATTATGAGAGCCTTTACCATTTTATATTTTGCCAGTAATTATATGAAATCTTGTACATGAAATATTTGATGTCCCTGTAGGCTGTTAGACAGACACCCTGCAACTAACTATTTAGCAATATAGATATATCTCATTTACTTTTGAAGCAAGATACAGAAGTCCTAAGATTTGAGGGGTGGGGGACGAACTTCCTACACTGTTTTGAATAGTTCCTATAAAGCTGATCAGAACTGACATCAATGAATCTTATAAATTCATCTAACTATTAAAATTCACACAAATCAGTGCCCACATTTTTCTGTTGTTCTCTACACAACTTCAATTTTTGTGCAAGTCCCAGTTACACTGCTTATGATTTGCATCAATGTTCATATTTCAAAAATGTGTCTTCTTATGTGAATAAAAATTCAAAATTTAAATAAAGCAAAGTCACTGAATTTAGATTTTCTCACAATCAATAATGTCACAAGATGGTACCATACTCCAGAATCATTCTGTGGTAGTGTTCTATCAACAAATCATGTGCAAACTACAGATATTATGCTTCCTTACTTCAAGTATTTGGTTCTATATTGTGAATATATTTTCTAATTTTAATGAGCTCGATTTTGGAAGCTAGCCGCAATTTTACATGTACAATAAAATGTGTGTAAAACTTACGGAAATGCTGCCATTGTTGCCAGTTTAACATAGATGTCTCGTTTAATTTTCTTTGATGCTGTGAATGGATGGGGAGGCGGTAATTTATATCGACTGCAGAAGCTGGAGGGCTGTAGTAAATAATCTTGATGTACCTCCTCCAAATCACTTTTGTTAGCAACTATCAGAACTGGGATCTTTGTATCGATGAAATATTTCTGAATAACAAAATATCAAACCATGAGCCAAGTTAAATTTTCCTTCAAAATGTTACAGTTGTATTTTACGTGCTGGTAACTTACCAAAAATAATCGGGCAATGTATTCAAAGGACTTTGGATCACTGACATCATAAACAAGGCAGGCTACATCACATTGTACTTCCGATGGTGTTAATGGTTCAGAAACATTCCGCACATCAATATCACGCAGCATTAAGTACTTCTCTTGCCCATATACCTGCACAGTGTTTATTGTGCATTGTGGATTATCAAGCAACGCTGTCTCAGTAACTGTCTGTAAATAAAGATGTAATCAGATAGATCTAAATTAAATGTCACTAAACATTTAAAATATAATCTACTATTTTCTTACCTCAACTGTTTGTCCTATAAAGCTTCGGCAAAACATCGATTTCCCTGATCCTTTCGGACCGATTACGTGACACTGGTACACATTGCGTCCAGATTGCTTCTTCAGTAGATCTAGACGTTTCTCTCTTGTAACTGAAAACAAGAGAAAGAGAGGAGAGCTTAAATGCTGCAATACATAATTATAATACTTGCAAGAGGGGAGCTGCATTGGAATACATTACTATAACCACTTTTGGAATACATATCTCTCTCTCTCTCTCTCTCTCTCTCTCTCTCTCTCTCTCTCTCTCTGTGTGTGTGTGTCTGTAAGTGGCAGAGCAATGATCTGAACTTTTCTCAAATATATGATTTTATAATGTTCATATGTTGATGTGACCAAGCCGAACAAGAATTATTTTTTCACTGAATAGATTCGAAAGAAGTAATGAAGGGCAGCAAGCCTGGTATTATTAGGATGGGATGTCATTTGAAATTGTTTCTCAAAGGGAAAGTGTGCATTATGTAACCATACTCTAATGAACTATATGTGCTGAGGTGCCATCCTGTTGAAATCAGATGTTATGCAACTGAATTTCCAACAAAAGAGCTATGTGAATAGAAATTCCTGTAATATAAACACCATAAACAAATATTTCACACATTGCTCTAAAAAAGGATAGGTTGCTACTCACCATAAAGATGAATTCTTGAGTTGCAAAGAGGCACAACAAAAAAACTGTTACACGTTGAGCTTTTGGCCAAAGCCTTCTTCAGAACGGAAACACTCAAGCAACCATGACATATGACCTTTATCGTCAGCTGTTTGGTCCAGAAAGCAGCAGTCCAGAGTGAGGCAGGGAAGGGAGAGGCAAAGCGGAGTACGAGTGGGGACAAAGAAGAGAGTGCTGCATGGTGGAGCTTGCAGGGACTAGACAGTGGCAGGATTAGACTGCCAGGTGCAGTGTCGGGAGGCTGGGGAAAAATGTGAAGAGCAGAGAAGGGGAAAAGACTGGTGGGTTTGTTGCCAATGAGTGGTGCAAAATGAGGGTGAGGGGACTTGAACTGGGAGGAGACGATGCGAAAAATGGGGCAGAAATTGCTGGGTGGAGGGTACGGGAACAATGGGTTATGTAGGTTGCAGCTGGCATTATTCTGGGACTGGAGAATGTGTTCAACGATACATCTAGTCTGTGCAGGTCAGAAAACCTGGTGGTGGAGAGGAGGATCCATATGGCCCAAGTTGTGGAGCAGCCACTGAAATCAAAGGCACAACAAAAACACATGGCTGATGCATGTCATTATTCCATTCTGGATTTCCCATTGTTTGATTTAACCATTGAAATCAAGTGTGTTATGTTCAGCTGGATGTTACACTACCGGGTGGTCCACTTCACTCTTGGTCACAGTGATGGTGGTGGCCATTCACCTTGGTGAACAGTTGCTTAGTGGTCATGCAAATATAAGAAGCTGTGCAATGATTGCAACAGAGCTGGTATATGACATGGCTACTTTTACCAATGGGTTGCTTTTGACAGGTGTGCCTGGGACACATGTGAAAGCAACCATGTCATATACCAGTTTTGCTGCAATCACTGCACAGTTTCCTAGCCTCCAAAAGCACCAAAACCTTGGTTTGGTTCCAGTTCACAGACAGTATATTCATGATCTGGACTCAGGGCCAAAACATCATATCCTCATTCCTTCACCAATCTCAACACATTCTCTCCCAGCCATGTCACCTGATCTTCCGCAACCCAGCATGCCACCTACCTGGATGTTGACTTCCAGATGGTAGTCTGGTTTAATGTCTACCAGATGGCTCTAACCACAACTATGTCCACATTTAACCCACCAACTGTACCTGCTTTTTGACAGCTGCCATCCCTTCCATGTACAAAAATCCCTTTTATACAGTCTAGGCAAACTGAGATGATGTACCTGCAGTGACAAGAACTGCCTTGCCCAGTATATATAAGGTTTCACAAAGGCCTCCACAGACAGGCAATTCCCCCCCCCCCCCCCCTCCCTCCACCTAGCCCTCAAACAGATTTCCCATACCATATCCCTACAAAATCCCAATCCTCACACCACCCTCAAAAATCAAATACAAAAGAGCGCCTGCTTTGTCACCTAATACCACCCCTCCTAAGGCGGCGGTCCATTGTCTACCCAACCTCCATAACATCCTAGTCCCTCACTATGTCACTCCCAATCTCATCATCTTGCCACAGGAATCATATCCTTGTGGAATATCCAGGTGCAAGACCTGCCCAATCCACTCACGCAACAATTCCTATTCCAGTCCTGTGACAGGCTTATCTTACACCGCCTGTGAAAGCAGCCATGTCATATACCAGCTATGCTGCAAACAATGCACAGCTTTTTATACTGGTTTGACTACCAACGTTCTTGTGAAACAAAACTAGCTCTTTATTCACATGAAGTGCTGAGTGCTATTGAGAAGGGATTTCAGATTGATTCTATATTTCTGGATTTCTGGCTTGTAGAGAAATTGCTTGCTTATGGAATATTGCCTCAGTTATGTGACTGAATTTGTGATTTCCTGACAGAGAGGTCACAGTTCGTAGTAACTGATGGAAAGTCATCGAGTAAAACAGAAGTGATTTCTGGCATTCCTCAAGGTAGTGTTATAGTCCCTTTGCTGTTCCTTGTCTATATAAACAATTTGGGAGACAATCTAAGCACCCGTCTTAGGTTGTTTGCAGATGACGCTGTCGTTTATCAACTAATAAAGTCATCAGAAGATCAAAACAAAT
Organism: Schistocerca americana; assembly: GCF_021461395.2. Taxonomy (NCBI): domain Eukaryota; kingdom Metazoa; phylum Arthropoda; class Insecta; order Orthoptera; family Acrididae; genus Schistocerca; species Schistocerca americana. The sequence continues at coordinate 891,958,857 of NC_060119.1, read as the reverse complement.
TGCAGAATGACTTAGAAAAGATATCTGAATGGAACGAAAATAGACAGTTGACCCTAAATAGCGAAAAGTGTGGGGTCATCCACGTGAGTGCTAGAAGGAATTTGTTAAACTTCGGTTACATGATAAATCAGTCTAATCTAAAAGCCGTGAATTCAACTAAATACCTAGGTATTTCAATTATGAGACTGCCTACACCACATATTTTGTTATCTTTTAGAATACTGCTGTGCAGTGTGGGATCCTTACCAGACAGGACTGGTGGAGTACATCGAAAAAGTTCAAAGAAGGGCAGCACATTTTCTATTATAGCGAAATATGGGAGAGAGTGTCACAGAAATGATACAGAATTTGGGGTGGACATCATTAAAAGGAAAGCGTTTTTCGTTGCGATAGAATCTTCTCAGAAAATTGCAATCACAAACGAAAATATTTTGTTGACACTGACCTACATAGGGGAAACGATCACCACAATAAAATAAGTGTAATCAGAGCTCGTACGGAAAGATATAGATGTTCGTGCTTTCTGTGCGCTATACAAGATTGGAATAATAGGGAATTGTGAAGGTGGTTCAATGAACCCTCTGCCAGGCACTTAAATGTGAATTGCAGAGTGTCCATGTAGAACATGCAGCTGAACATAGTATGCTTGATTTCAATCGCTGTTTCACAACCCGGATCACCTGGCTCCTCCCTTCCACCACCAGCTTTTCTGAACTGTGCAGATGCGAAGCATCCTTACAAAACACTTTCCACTTTCAAAATTATCCCAGACTCAATTTATGTTACCCTATTGTCCCCACATTCTCCACCCAACAATTTCTGCCCCCTCTGTCCTATCACCTCTTCCCAATTCAAGTCCCCTCACCCTCTTTGTGCAGCACTCTCTGCCAATGCACCCACCAGTCTTTTCCCCTTCTCTGCTCTTCTCCTTTTCCATTCTCCACTTTGCCTCTTCCCCCCCACGCAGCTCCCAATGTTGCACCTGGCAGTCTTGTCCCACAACCATCTAGTCTATTTCTTCATGCTCTGCCACACAGTGCTTACTTCTCTCCCCCTACCCATACCCTGTTATCCCTCCCCTTTCCCCACCCCATATCAGATTGTTGCTGCCATTCAACGCAGTTCATTCTGACAGCTGGAAATAATAGTTATGTGTGCGTAATGTGTGCTTGCTTGTCTGTTTCCCTTCTTTCTGAAGAAGGCTTTGGCCTAAGGCTCCTGTTGTAGTGCCTGACTGCAACTCAATGTGTCATCTTTACAGTGACTAGCAATCTACCTTTTTCCAGTACTTTCCATTGCTTGACACATTAATCTAGCACTGTCTCCAGCCCAATATTGGAAGTTTTGTTCATTAACATGACTATTAAGGAGGAAGAAGAAAATGGAAAATTGGTTTCATTTACAAAGATAACAACTGTTTCGAATAATGTGATATAATGTTTCACAAGACTGTATATGTTCTTGTTCAATTCACTTAATTCTTAAATGATTTTACAATTAGGTAGGAAAGAGACTAAACTGTCATGCAAACATGTAAGGAAAATAACAACATTAGGTTGGACAATACTCAGAGTACGCTGGACTCTACTGTCCATGTTAGTCGGTTTATGTTCTCACACCTATAGTGCGTACTTGTGGGTTATTTGCTATTGATGAACTTTCTAAATACCCATAGTTTTATCCATTACCCTACATCTTTGTGAGAAAGACTTCTCCATCATCCTAGTATCTCCGAACACACGAAAGACAACACCAACAGAAATAGCTTTGATAAACTCCTCTAAGCGTAATACTTCTCGCTGCACAAATCATTTGTCCATGGTTAGTAACTTTGAATATTATAATGTACATAGAAATGAGCTGTAATTTCTGCTAACTTAATCCACGGATTCACAATACTAACTCTTAAATGGATAAAAAATAAATTTCTTATTACCCTAAAACAAAGCAGAAACTACAGTTCTTTCACAGATTTTTCTGAACAGCGCAATTTAGCATTTGATTATTTTAGACTGCACAGAGGCAAAATATTTTAACATAAGCAATGAAGAAAAAGAAGTACAAAGTATGTATGAATCAAAGTCTTTTAGTAATGTATTGTTAAGTTGGTTATGGACTTACAGCACACTGTAAACCAAGACGGACAGAAGTGAATCACTACAAAACGGCATTTTCTATTAAAAGAAGTATTTCTTATATGATATTGGGTGGATGACATCTACCCCGTCTGTCCAAAAAGTTTCAAGAATACTTCCTTGTACATCGACACCGGGATAGCGAGTTTTGATTAAAATATCTACCCTGTACAGGACTTACAGTACGTGCACGAATGCAGGTTAATGACATATGGAAGTTTGGGTCTGGCTGTGAAGTGTGCTGAAACGGTTATGGTAAGTGCTAGTGACAAGCATGAAATACGGGTTTGAGTGCCAGCTTGGCACAAATTTTCAATGTCTTCATTCCATTGCACAGTTGGAGGTTATCCACGGAAAAATGTGAAGTACACAGCACCATGTAGAACGCAAGTCTCGAAACTCTAACAAGTTAAAGCTTGGCTCTATGTGAGACTCACTTATCACCCTTTTGAATCTTAAACGTGTGTTTGAACCTACTATCAAGTCAAAGTCTTAATGTATGTGAGAATTATTTGTGTTGTTGTTGTTGTTGTTGTTGTTGTGGTCTTCAGTCCTGAGACTGGTTTGATGCAGCTCTCCATGCTACTCTATCCTGTGCAAGCTTCTTCATCTCCCAGTACCTACTGCAACCTACATCCTTCTGAATCTGCTTAGTGTATTCATCTCTTGGTCTCCCTCAACGATTTTTACCCTCCACACTGCCCTCCAATACTAAATTGGTGATCCCTTGATGCCTCAGAACATGTCCTACCAACCGATCCCTTCTTCTGGTCAAGTTGTGCCACAAACTTCTCCCCAATCCTATTCAATACTTCCTCATTAGTTATGTGATCTACCCATCTAATCTTCAGCATTCTTCTGTAGCACCACATTTCAAAAGCTTCTATTCTCTTCTTGTCCAAACTATTTATCGTCCATGTTTCACTTCCATACATGGCTACACTCCATAAAAATACTTTCAGAAATGACTTCCTGACACTTAAATCTATACTCGATGTTAACAAATTTCTCTTCTTCAGAAACGCTTTCCTTGCCATTGCCACTCTACATTTTATATCCTCTCTACTTTGACCATCATCACAGTTATTTTGCTCCCCAAATAGCGAAACTCCTTTACTATTTTAAGTGTCTCATTTCCTAATCTAAATCCCTCAGCATCACTCGACTTAATCCGACTACATTCCATTATCCTCGTTTTGCTTTTGTTGATGTTCACCTTATATCCTCCTTTCAAGACACTGTCCATTCCGTTCAACTGCTCTTCCAAGTCCTTTGCTGTCTCTGACAGAATTACAATGTCATCGGCGAACCTCAAAGTTTTTACTTCTTCTCCATGGATTTTAATACCTACTCCGAATTTTTCTTTTGTTTCCTTTACTGCTTGCTCAATACACAGATTGAATAACATCGGGGAGAGGCTACAACCCTGTCTTACTCCCTTCCCAACCACTGCTTCCCTTTCATGTCCCTCGACTCTTGTAACTGCCATCTGGTTTCTGTACAAATTGTAAATAGCCTTTCGCTCCCTGTATTTTACCCCTGCCACCTTTAGAATTTGAAAGAGAGTATTCCAGTTAACATTGTCAAAAGCTTTCTCTAAGTCTACAAATGCTAGAAACGTAGGTTTGCCTTTCCTTATTCTTTCTTCTAAGATAAGTCGTAAGGTCAGTATTGCCTCACGCGTTCCAGAATTTCTACGGAATCCAAATTGATCTTCCCCGAGGTCGGCTTCTACTAGTTTTTCCATTCGTCTGTAAAGAATTCGCATTAGTATTTTGCAGCTGTGGCTTATTAAACTGATTGTTCGGTAATTTTCACATCTGTCAACACCTGCTTTCTTTGGGATTGGAATTATTATATCCTTCTTGAAGTCTGAGGGTATTTCGCCTGTTTCATACATCTTGCTCACCAGATGGTAGAATTTTGTCAGGACTGGTTCTCCCAAGGCCGTCAGTAGTTCCAATGGAATGTTGTCTACTCCGGGGGCCTTGTTTCGACTCAGGTCTTTCAGTGCTCTGTCAAACTCTTCATGCAGTATCGTATCTCCCATTTCCTCTTCATCTACATCCTCTTCCATTTCCATAATATTGTCCTCAAGTACATCGCCCTTGTATAGACCCTCTATATACTCCTTCCACCTTTCTGCTTTCCCTTCTTTGCTTAGAACTGGGTTTCCATCTGAGCTCTTGATATTCATACAAGTGGTTCTCTTTTCTCCAAAGGTCTGTTTAGTTTTCCTGTAGGCAGTATCTTTCTTACCCCTAGTGAGACAAGCATCTACATCCTTACATTTGTCCTGTAACCATCCCTGCTTAGCCATTTTGCACTTCCTGTCGATCTCATTTTTCAGACGTTTGTATTCCTTTTTGGCTGCTTCATTTACTGCATTTTTATATTTTCTCCTTTCATCAATTAAATTCAATATTTCTTCTGTTACCCAAGGATTTCTAGTAGCCCTCGTCTTTTTACCTACTTGATCCTCTGCTGCCTGCACTACTTCATCCCTCAAAGCTATCCATTCTTCTTCTACTGTATTTCTTTCCCCCATTCTTGTCAATTGTTCCTTTATGCTTTCCTTGAAACGCTGTACAACCTCTGGTTTAGTCAGTTTATCCAGGTTCCATCTCCTTAAATTCCCACCTTTTTGCAGTTTCTTCAGTTTTAATCTACAGTTCATAACCAATAGATTGTGGTCAGAATCCAGATCCGTCCCTGGAAAAGTCTTACAATTTAAAACCTGGTTCCTAAATCTCTGTCTTACCATTATATAATCTATCTGATACCTTTTAGTATCTCCAGGGTTCTTCCATGTATACAATCTTCTTTCATGATTCTTAAACCATGTGTTAGCTATGATTAAGTTGTGCTCTGTGCAAAATTCTACCAGGCGGCTTCCTCTTTCATTTCTTAGCCCCAATCCATATTCACCTACTACATGTGAACCATTTCCGCACATTCAATGCACGTAAGAATGAAATTTATGTGCTACCTAAAGCTCAAATTTAGACTATTATATCCTGGCAATGGATAAAGATTACTGGATTTTTTTAAAAAAAAAAAAAAAAAACCACACACACAAAATCGTTTTGACTTTATTGAATTGTCTACCTTCACGTAAAGTTTGAACCAATTCATAAATGTTGAAAGCATAGAAGGGGCACATTTCAAAAACTACCCAGAGGCCTGTTTTTCACATGTAAAATGATTAGTGTTATTATTATCATCTATTCTTGATACCACCAGTTAAGATTGTGTATTATTGGGGAAGATCGGAAAGTAAAGGCCAATTCACATTGGCTGTCATGGCACCATCACGTTGTGGTGTATTCACTCTCCATTACATCACAGTACATCAAGTCAATTCGTGTCTCTTGATTTCAACTCGCAGCATAAAACATTAAGTTGTGGTTGTCTGTCAGGTTCTAAGGCACCCAGCGAGCACCAACTTTATTTAATAATTTATAAATTTTAGAGCGTAGCAATCAGTCATCTTTTTTTTTGTATGTTTTATTTGGCAAATCCAGATTTCGGTTAGATAGTGCCTAGCCATTATCAATGAGATACTTTTTTTCTAGTCTCGGTACATGTCAGTTCCCTGTTGTTCGAGCATCAGTCACAGTTCTTTGAAATTTCAACATGTCATGAACAGTACTATACCCTGCACCATGGGACTGCTGAGATAAGGTGCGCAGTTACACATGCTGGTTGTTTAAACTTGCTGCTTCAATGGCTCTGACAATCTGCGGGGTTGCAATGAAAGAATGCACGCCACATGGAGACATTGCTATGGTTCATAATCATCCCACACACACGCCACACGTCCCTGTGAATTTCACCCAGTTTATGCCCTTTGGCCCACAAATATCGACCTACACTTCACTGCTCTCCACAAGCTGAGGACAGTAACATGCGCCATGTTTGTTTTGTAGTTCAGGCTTCTCTTGATAGAGTTGCACATGAAAACAAAAATACCCTCAGCAGTGCAAACTTCAAATTATATCATCGTGAAATTTCAACATTCCAGCTGCAATAACCGGGGGGAAAAATATATATAGCCCATTACTTTCCGATCCTTCCTCATAATTCTTTTTCTCCCTTGTAAATTATTTTAGTTATTACCTCTGTTACTTATGACAAATTCTTCCCACTTTCTTTCAAAATTATTGGCAAAAAGTTTATTTTCTGAATTTGTATTTCCCCTATTATCTCCTTGAACATCTGCATTACATTCTTTATTTAAAGTGTGTAATCCTTTCATGCAGGTCAATAAATAGTCAACAGTCATCCTTCCTCTGCACCAGATTTCCTTTCTTGCATAATGTATTAAAATCTTCTGTCGGACTGTCTAAATATTTAGATCTAGGTAAACTCCATATATTTCTTATAACTATCCCATGAGCTATTAGAATATTTAAGATCTAAAAATTGTAGCATTAGTTTCTCTTGCATAATAGTTGACCAATATTTCATTTTAATTTTTTCTTGGAAATGTCCCAATATATGAATTCCTCTCAATAGCCTGTTCCCCATTCTGCAGCATCCCCTACCAGACAACTAAGTACAAAATCTATTTTCTTAAAATCCATCATTTCTTTGTTAATGGCTGGAAAATCCCCTTAGAAAATAAGTAGGGTGTATCTTCAACTTTTGTAGTCCTGTCTTCCTTACTGTATATTGTTAATTTTTACTTGTTGACCATTTAACTACAACTGAATGAAACACAATTTTTGTACCATACGTGTTTCCCCTTCATTCTCTGCAAGGCATCTTCAGTGGCCTGGAATATGTACATTTTGTTACTATTTGGTTTACATTTTGGAACAATGTATATATAGGTTATAACAGTTCCGGTGGTTGGTTTTTTTATGGTATAGTAATATTTTAAATTCTACTTACAGGTTCTGTGGATGATTTTCTACAAGTTGTGTTTTAGTTCTGGGTTTGGCACTGTTGTTCTTCTTATAACCGCCATTTGAGTTTTTGTTTTCCACACTTCACAGCACTACGAACTGAACACTTACTTTGATGCTACATTTTGGTTTGTGCTGCCGACTGTCGGATGTCATCGCCGAAGATTGAACATTATTGTCAACTTTCAAGTGAAATTTTTTTAAAATATCGTTGGTCTGATTGTGTATGCATGTATATGTATGTGAACGTGAAATGATGTGTGTGTGTGTGTGTGTGTGTGTGTGTGAGAGAGAGAGAGAGAGAGAGAGAGAGAGAGAGAGAGAGAGAGAGAGAGAGAGAGAGAGACCGGGATAATTTTTTATCTTATTATTATTTCTTTTATTAAGTGTAGTAGGGAGTCTGTACCGGTGTGTGTTTGCTCATTTATCACATATTTGTTTTGAGCAATGGCTTTCTGAATATGAAAATTTTCTTGCATTTGTATAACGTTTTTGTCATGTTTGTTTATTCTCATTATTTTCATTTCTTGTTCCCTGCTTGTAGGATAATGTATATGGTGTTTAAAGTGTTTTGCAAATGTGGAATGGTTTGTTTCATAGTTCCAACACCTGATGTGTTCTTTGTATCGTGTTTTAAAATTCCTGCATGTCATGCCTATGTATAATGCATCACAACTTTTGACAGTTTGTATGTTCCTTATCCCTGGAATTTATCCCTCTTGGTTGTTGGTTGGCTTAAGTTTGATTGGAGAGTTTGCACAGTTTCATATACTATTTGGAAGCCCTGTTTCTTTAGTATTTTTGCACCCTTAGTGTTAATTTATGTGTGTAAGTTCATCTGCTTCTTTTCTACGTGATGTTGTCATTGTGTGTCTGTTTTGAGTGTGTTCATGAGTTTGAACCTTGTGAGTTACCTTGTATTCTGAAAATGTCTTGTTTGTTTTGTATTTGTGATTTTATTTTCTGATTGAGTCTGTGTACTACATGTATGTCAGACCCCTTGTTCCTAGCTATTTGTCTGACTGTACTCATTTCCTTTTCATAGTTTCTCTTGTTGAGTGGGATCCAATTTAATCTATACAACAAAATGTCTTAACACAGCAAGTTTCTGGTTATAGGGATGATTAGAGAAGGAATGTATTACTGTGTCTATAGCTGTTGGTTCTCTGAAGATCTGTATCAATACATGATTTATATCTATCATTAGTGGTTATCTTTTCAAATATCTGATTTTCTAGCTGACCGATAAAAATGTTTGTTAATGTTCCTGATGTTGTGGATCCCATGGGCAGTCCATCACTTTGCAGATAATATTCATTCTCAAACTGGAAGTAGTTTTGTTCAGTTGCCAGTCTGAGCAAATTTGATATTTCTGTTATTGTTTCTGTAGTGAGGTTGTTGTGGGATGTGAGATTTGGTCTATGATTTCTTTGTTTCTGTGACATGGATGGAGGTACACATGTTTTCTATGTCGAATAAAATCAGTGATGCTGGGTGTGGTACCTGTATGTTCTGGATGTGTTCCATTAGGTTTCCAGTGTTTACCACTGTTCTGTTGTTTTCTGTTTTATAGCATTTTGTGGTTAACTTTTGCAGATGTTTGGCTATGTGGTATGTTGGGGCTTTCCTCAAGTTAATAATGGATATCATAGGTGTACATCTTTATGTATTTTTAGTTGGCTGCTTGCAGGTGTTCATGTGTTAGTAGTATTTCTGTTTATCTGTGTGTACATGTTCAATGTTTTTCAGTGTTCATTTCAGGTTTGCTTGAAATCGTGCAGTTGGGTCTGCCATCAGTTTCTGCATGGTGTTGGCATTTACATATTCCTTGGTTTTTGTGGTGTAGTATTCTTTGTCCATAAGTACTGTTAAATTTCTCTTGTCTGCTCTTGCTATTACAAAGTTATTGTCTATTGTTTTAACGTTTTCATAGTAGCTGTTTCTGTTTGGTTATTCCTATTATGTGTCTTACATCTTTGTTTTATTACCCTTCATTACCTTTTTTACTAATTCTCTTGTCAGTCTTATGTTTATTTCACAATTATTTTGTTGTTCTTCATGTGTGAGGGTGTGTTCTGTTTCTACTATGAGATTTTCCATGTACTGGTTGTTTAATTTGCTGTTGGTGCAATGTTTCCAACCCTTTTTCCAAGTTATATTAATGTAAAGGTTAAAAACATTTCTACAGTTGCACAATCAACTGCAGAATGATACTGGTTACTAAATGAAATTAAGGTGCTATATTCGAAACAATATTACTTAAACATGACACACTATGAGATTCACCTAGAATTAGCACAGAGCATAGGAAACCCCGCAGTTCTCACGGAAATGATAGAAAAAAATTAACACAACACATACACAGCAGTGAAACATTTAGAACACAAGCATAAACAGAAAATAATAACACTAACATTAAAAAAGACAAAAAATACATTTACATTTGGAATGTGAAATCATGAGAACACCAATATACGTTCCACCCGCATTCATTAACCAGACAGAGACAGAACTACATGAAAAAGAAAAAAAAATGCTCTTGGAACGTGTTGGAAGTGGCATTCCACATTTGCAGAACGCTTAAAACACCATAGCCATCATCCTAGAAACACGGAACAAGATATGAAAATAATGAGAATAAACAACCACGACAAATATTTTACACAAATGCAAGAAAACTTCCACATCCAGAAAGCCACTGCTGGAAACAAACATGTAATAAATGAGGAAACACAGATCGATACAGACTCCCTACCACACTTAATAAAAGAAGTGACAAGATAAAAATTATCACTCTGACACATGCAGCGAAATTAAAACAAATACGTACTTTACTCTGTCTCTCACCCTCCTGCCTTCTGGTCGCAAGTGTGCGCGCGCGCCCACACACACACACACACACACACACACACACACACACAGATCACAGGTATCTCAGCAGTCGAAGACACAAACCAAAACACAACATCAAAACAAGCATTCACAGTTCCTACTACTGCAAAGAGTGGAAAACAAAAACTCAAATGGCAATTATAAGAAGAAGAACAACGCCAAAACCGGAACTAAAATACAACATGTACAAAGAACTAAAATACAACATGTAGAAAATCATCCACGGAACCTGTAAGTAGAATTTAAACTATTACTATGCCATAGACAAACCAACCACCAAAACTATTTATAATCTATACATACATTGTTCCAGAATGTAAACTAAACAGCAAAAATGTGTACATATTCCAGGCCACTGAAGATGCCATACACAGAATAAAGGTGAAATGCATATGCCATGAAAATTGTGTTTGATCCAGTCGTAGTTACATGGTCAACAAGCAAAAATTAACAATATACTATAATGAGTAGGATGCACTTCCCCATCAGGCTTGAGCTTAGGAAACTGTTTCGCCATGTTCATGCCTTTTCCTAATTGGAAGTCTTCTAACCAGTCACTTGCTGTCCCTGTATTACTTGTATCTAACTTTTCTGCTGCTTGTGAATTTCCTCTTAGCTAACTATTGTGTGGTCCATGGAATTAAGTGCAGCACTAGCTGATTCTACCTTTCCTTGTACTTTTACTTCAACAATTTCCTTTAATCTTTATTCCCAATGAGTCAAAGCCTTTTGATCGTTAGTGATGTTATCAGTTTTCTCTTCTGTTCTAATGCATTTACTCGGCCCTGTGTTTCTGCGATTTGATTGTGTGTATCTTCTAATTCTTGAGTGACTACTCCCACCAGTATTTCTTGCATTACCATCTACTTCTTTGAATATTTTAATAATTTCCTTTCTAATTATTTCACAATAGTTATTTATTTCCAACTGTAAATCCTTAGGCAATTTTGCTAAAGTAGCTTCCACACTAGAAATCTTGTTGACTTTGTTGACTTTTGTGGATACCTCTTTCAATGTCTGTCCCTGGGTACGGATGCTACTTTTTATTCTTTCCCTTCGGTTTACAGGCTGTTAAACATTTCCTCTACCTTCTTTAACATTTCTGACGTATTGCTATTCCGGCTGCATGTATGATCTAATTAGCAATAATTTCACTCAACAACATTTCTCTACCTATAAAAATGTATTAACAGCATCACAGTATGACATTTTGGCAAACTGTTACAAAATGACTCACTACAAAATCAGTGATGTCTTGATGAGACACTGTGTAGCCGATGCATAGTCAGCTAACCACCTGCAGCAAGCAACGCGTAATGGCACTGCTGTTGCACAGTCTGACAGCTACCAATGGTGTCGGAAATGGCAGTTGTACTCATAGGCTCAAGAACAGCAAACAGAAATCTTACATTTCATCACCACAACATTTCCCCCGAGTTACAAGCTGAGAGGTTACTCAACTACATAAATAGTCTTGGTTGGTGGCTGGTTTAGTACGGTAAACTGATTTTCTTTATGTCCAAAGTTCCGGTAATTCACAAATATATGATTTTCATTAAATCGCAAAATAACTTCTTCTTGAGTATAGCAATTATATTAGACAACACTACAGTGTGTGTTCGCCTGTATCTTCTTCATTGTTTATCTCAGTTGCTGTACGTAGCATTGCACATTTTTCTGCGATTTCATAAAATTTCTTCTTATTTTCTGTTGAAGCTCTCTTATTTTAGCACCTCTCATCCATGTCCTTCACTTAGGGTACAAATGAATTGTTTTAATAGAGGGTTCTTCTGGCAGAGCTGTTAGTAATAAAACTTACCTTCTTATATCCTGACAGTCAGCTTTTTGTATTTTCTTGATGCTGTAGTCCTGCTAAGTGGAGCCAAAAATTTTGACCACTTAACTTTGTCTCCATCTGCAGATGGTTGAGGGCTGTAAGAGAGCTCATACTTTCTAGCAACTTGATATGAAATCACATAACCTAGACTTATAGAACTCTGCTGTATTCTACTATTTTCATAACTCATTACAACACAGAGTGAACAGATCAATTATTACAATAAGCTCATAGCTAGGCTCTACATGATACTTCATCGTATGATACATAGTTGGTGAGACAGTAAGTCAGTCCAAGATTATTTTAACAAGCTTGTTCTGTTCCGGTGCAAAAACATTAACATCCAGACCACCTCTTCTCTCGAGTTCACAGCACCTCAAGCTGTGACGGCAAAGTGTAAACAACTTCTGACAAAGCAAGCTCTGATAATTCTACTTCCCCTGTTTTGCCATCTGCCTCCTTATATTCGTTTCTTCACTAATTACCACTAACATACGTGAATATAATCCGCATTTTCATAAAAGAGAAAGACTGGCCCTCAGTTTTAAAGAATATAACACAAGATCTAATTTTCTGCTTAGTTTTATGTATGTAATTGATTTTATAATGTATTTTGACTATTCCCACTTAGTATCTTTTGTTACAGGGTGAAATCAGTAACTGTTTCGCAACGTAAATTCTATTGTTGACTTATAAACAAATATAAATTCTGTACTAATTACAAACATTTGGAGGAACAACTAATTCTATTCTTAAGTGATCTATTTGGCTCCATTCAAAAACATGTTAGCAAAGCCAGCCCTTAATTAATTCCAAAGTAATTAACAGTTTTGTCAAAGTATTGTTTGCGTAACTATATATGTTAATTTCATGATTTAAACAAATAATTCGGCTTAGCCATTGAAGGAGAAGAAACTGTTAAAAAGAAACAATTTTTCGATGTATTCAGTTAATTTAATGAATTTAAATTTAACTTCAAGCAATGTGTAGTTTCAGTACCTATTATTGTGAGGATATAAAAGGGCCCCAATTTTTGGTCCCGAGACAGTCAGTCCATGGCTGAGTTTCAGACGAAAAGCCTGTGTTGGTTAAAACAAGAACAATGCTTCAACTTAACTGTGAAATAAGTGTTACACAATTAGGTCATGCGTTAAAACAATGACACTGTCTGCTCCATATGTACCTTCCTATTCTTCAAGAACTGTGAACTTAGTGGTTAGGTTTTTAGTGCTCATAGATGTTCAATAGTTAACTATTGTAGCAGCACGTGGATGTTCGCCTCAAAACTATTAATGAGGCTTTTCGAAAGTTAAACAATAGTGCACTGGCCATATTAAATGTGTAGGGGGGTGGGGGGGGGGGGGTGGGGGGGTAGTTGTGGCTACATCATTTACAGCAAACAGTACTGCTCTTCCAGCCCCCTATTTGTTTTCAGCCAGTATGTCAACACCGAGGACAACAAACGAAGAAATAAAGAAGGTGAACCACCACATTTGGTGCCCTGATGTGAGGTCTATTGTACGTGGGTACAATAAACTAGAACTCACGAACTTTGAAAGTGAAGTGTGAACTTGAGTGGTTTACAGTACAATTTTAAATGGAAGAGATGCTACAGCCACTCAGTGCTGGGGTTTCATGGCCACCGTAGGACAGCAGCGAATCAGCAAGCAGGTTCTATGGAAGCAGCCACTGAGTACAGGAGCAGCCAAGCACAACACAGGTGCACACAGCTGACCGAGATAAACAAGATGCCTCGCTGAGATGACAATCACAGTAAACCAGCACCAGATGAGTGATTAAAAACAAGGTAATTTATTGTAAAAGCTATTTTGTATCAAGTGCTACATAAAGAGTGACCTTAACAAACAAGACAGTGTGATGGGAGACAAGGGACAACAGCAGACTGGGTCTGTAGACGACAGTAATTATAAATCAAACATGAATGTAACTTTGAATGATGGGGACAAAAAAACCTACTCTAGATGGAATGATGAAAGCATCATCTACATTGTGTGGTGATGTGAGCGAAATGGACAAAAACAGTACTGAAGTGGGTGAGATCATTAAGGTTAAGGAGGAGGAATCTAGTAGCGAAAGTCAGCAAGGGCAATAGTTTATGGCAGATGGAAATTTGGAAGGGATGTTAAGGCAAATTATGAGTAGTTTGAGTTGCTTGAGTAATATGAGTACGAAAGTATAAATTAGTAGAATTAAAATTGACATGACAAGCCTAAAAGATGAACTGACAAAAGAAATTAAAAAGGAAATTAAGGTAGTTAGCTCTAGCTTTTCAGAATTAAATACGGAGGAGCAGAATACTAATGAGAAATTAACATTAATGAGTAGTAAACGTGTAGAAGAGAGAAAGAAACTTTGTGATGAGTATAGTAGGAGGGTGGAGGCATCTGAAAAACAATGTAAACATGAAGTCAAAGTTGCCAGGAACTTTTGTGCTGAAAACAGGGTTAAACTTGAGAATCAAATCAATCAGATTAAAAATGATTTAGAAACAGAGGTAAAAACCAAGTGTGCAGTAGTGGTAGAGAAAAAACTGGTAAAAGTAAATAAAAATGAAGATTCCAAATTGGATGAAATGGAGAAAGATGGAAGAGGTACAAAATCAAAAGCATAGAGTATGTTGTGTCCCAAACAGTTCTTCATTTGTTAGTTGTAAGAAATTTAATAATTTTGAACCATGTGGGGAAGTGCATCCAATGGATTTCATTAGCGAATTTAATAATTTACCAGAAACATGGAATGACAATGAGAAAATGTCATCTGTGAGAGGTTTTTTGAAAGGTGATGCTTATAGATGGGCAACTCAGGCAACTGATGGTTTTACTTCGTAGCAAAGCTTTGAGAAAGAATCTTTAGGCAAATATTAGTCCAAAGAGAAAAAGCAGAGAATTTTGAGTGAATTTTGGGGAGGAGAGAGATTTGACTCTAGGAAGGGTACTGTGAAGGCTCTCTGTCAGCTTTGCATAAACAAACTGAAATATTTGGACAAAGAGCTAGGTAGTGAATCAATAATTATGGGTTTAGAAACTAAGTTGCCTCAGAAAGTTAGAGATCTGCTTCTACTTGCCCCTAGGGGCAATGTTAGTGTCATCGTAACTGCCATCTGCTTCACATCTGCTGTGCAGCGAGCTACGTTAATTTAAGTATTAACTGTATTTTTCTTACTTGTCACTTCTTCTTCCGCGTGTTTTTGCTTTTAGGAAGCTTTAATTTTCGAGTATTAGTAATAGTGTTCCATAGATTTCGTGTTTGTTTTGAATACAGTCAGAGAGAGTCCTTTTAGTCAGCTGTAGTGCCAGTAGTCTTAGTTCGTTTTGAATACAGTCCAGAGACAGGTAGTGCTTATTGTCATTGTTTTCAACAAGAAGTGTCTACTAACCACAGTTTAGTCAGCTATCAGCCGCCTTTAGTGAATTAGCAGTCTAGTTAAAAGTTGATTAACTCTCTACAGTAAATTGTTGATTTCTTAGGATGGATAGGATGTGTGACTGATGTGTACGGACGCAGGAGGAGCTGGCCACTGTTCGCGAACAGCTGAAAGTGTTGATGGCCGCAGTCTGTCGTCTTCAGGCTGCTGCCTTGGGTGTAACGGCAGTGGGGAGTCCGGTGGGTCGCATGGTATACCCCAGGTGTTACATGCTTCACCCACGGTCCCTGCTGTCGAGACATCTTCGCGGGTACCGGGCACAGTTGGGCCACCCTCTCCCCAAGGGCAGTGGCAGGTTCAGCAGTGTTCGCGGCGCACGAGGCGGAGGGTCAATGTGGAGGCTGGCCATGTGGCATCGCCCGCTCTGCCTGTGAGTGGACAACATGTGGCCACTCCTTCAGCAAGGTCCGAGCAGGCACATGGGGGGGGGGGGGGGGGGGGGGGGGTTTATTAGTGATTGGGCGCTCCAACGTTAGGCATATGATGGAGCCCCTTAGGGAAATAGCGGAAAGGTCGGGGAAGAAGGCCAGTGTTCACTCTGTCTGCTTGCCGGGGGTCTCATCCGAGACGTGGAGGCGGCCCTGCCAGTGGCAATAGAGAGCACTGGGTGCACCCGACTGCAAATTGTTGCTCATGTCGGCACCAATGACTCCTGCCGTCTGGGTTCAGAGGTCATCCTCAGTTCATACAGGCGGATGGCGGAGTTGGTGAGGGCGGAAAGCCTCGCTTGTGGGGTGGAATCTGAGCTATTTGTGGTATCGTTCCCAGAACTGATCTCGGTCCTCTGGTTTGCAGCCGAGTGGAAGGCTTAAACCAGAAGCTCAGACGATTCTGCAGAGATCTGGGGTGCAAATTTCTCAACCTCCGCTATCGGGAGGAGAAATGTAGCATCCCCCTGAATAGGTCAGGCATGCACTACATGCAGGAAGCAGCTACAAGGGTAGCGGAGTACGTGTGGAGTGCACATGTGTGTTTTTTTAGTTTAGAGAATTCCCTCCCTAGGCCAGACAAGACGCCTCCTCAGACGCGACAAGGTAGTAGTAGGCAAAATGCAACAGGGAATAACAATGGTAATGTGGTAATAGTAAACTGCAGGAGCGTCTACAGAAAAGCTCCCAGAACTGCTCTCATTAATAAATGGTCACAGTGCCCACATAGTACTAGGGACAGAAAGTTGGTTGAAACCAGATGTAAACAGTAATGAAATTCTAAACTCAGATTGGAATGTATACCACAGAGACAGGCTGGACAGTGAAGGGGGAGGCGTGTTTATAGCGATAAAAAGTGCAATAGCATCAAAGGAAATTGACGGAGATTCGAAATGCGAAATAATTCGGGTGAGGGTCATGGTTAAAGCAGGCTCAAACATGGTAACTGGATGTACCTATAGGCCCCCTGGCTCAGGAGCTGTTGTGGCAGAGCAGTTGAAGGAAAATTTGGAAAATATTTCGAATAGATTTCCCAACCATGTTCTAGTTCTGGGTGGAGATTTTAATTTGCCAGATATAGAATGGGAGACTTAAACATGACAGGAACAAAGAATCCAGTGAAATTTTTTAAAGTGCATTATCTGAAAACTACCTTGAGCAGTTAAACAGAGAACTGACTCGTGGCGATAACATATTAGACCTTCTGGTGACAAACAGACCCGAACTATTTGAAACAGTTAACGCAGAACAGGGAATCAGCGGTCATAAAGCGGTTACTGCATCAATGATTTCAGCCGTAAATAGAAATATTAAAAAAGGTAGGGAGATATATTCTGTTTAGCAAAAGTGACAAAAAGCAGATTTCAGAGTACTTGATGGCTCAACACAAAAGTTTTGTCTCAAGTACAGATAGTGTTGAGGATCAGTGGACAAAGTTCAAAACCATCGTACAATATACATAAGATGAGTATGTGCCAAGCAAGATCATAAGAGATGGAAAATAGCCACCTTGCTACAACAACCACGTTAGAAAACTGCTGTGGAAGCAAAGGGAACTTCACAGCAAACATAAACACAGTCAAAGGCTTGCAGACAAACAAAAATTAGGTGAAGCGAAATGTAGTGTGAGGGGGCTATGCGAGAGGCGTTCAATGAATTCGAAAGTAAAGTTCTATGTACTGACTTGGCAGAAAATCCTAAGAAATTTTGGTCTTATGTCAAAGCAGTAGGTGGATCAAAACAAAATGTCCAGACACTCTGTGACCAAAATGGTACTGAAACAGAGGATGACAGTTTAAAGGCCGAAATACTAAATGTCTTTTTCCAAAGCTGTTTCACAGAGGAAGACTGCACTGTAGTTCCTTCTCTAGATTGTGGCGCAGATGACAAAATGATAGATATCGAAATAGATGACAGAGGGATAGAAAAACAACTAAAATCGCTCAAAAGAGGAAAGGCCGTTGGACCTGATAGGATACCAGTTCAATTTTACGCAGAGTACGTGAAGGAACTTGCCCCCCTTCTTGCAGCGGTGTACTGTAGGTCTCTAGAAGGGCGCAGCGTTCCAAAGGACTGGAAAAGGGCACAGGTCATCCCTGTTTTCAAGAAGGGACGTCAAACAGATGTGTAGAACTATAGACCTATATCTCTAATGTCGATCAGTTGTAGAAATTTGGAACACGTATTACGTTTGAGTATAATGACTTTTCTGGAAACTAGAAATCTACTCTGTAGGAATCTGCATGGGTTTCGAAAAAGACGATTGTGTGAAACCCAGCTCGCGCTATTCATCCACAATACTCAGAGGGCCATAGACACGGATTCGGATTCCCAGGTAGATGCCGTGTTTCTTGACTTCCGCAAGGCATTCGATACAGTTCCCCACAGTCATTTAATGAGCAAAGTAAGAGCATATGGACTATCAGACCAATTGTGTGATTGGATTGAAGAGTTCCTAGATAACAGAACGCAGCATGTCATTCTCAATGGAGAGAAGTCATCCGAAGTAAGAGTGATCTCAGATGTGCCAGCAGGAGAGTGTCGTAGGACCGTTGCTATTCACGATATACATAAATAACCTTGTGGATAACATTGGAAGTTCACTGAGGCTTTTTGCGGATGATGCTGTAGTATATCGAGAGGTAGTAACAATGGAAAATTGTACTGAAATGCAGGAGGATCCGCAACGAATTGACGCATGGTGCAGGGAATGGCAATTGAATCTCAATGTAGACAAGTGTAATGTGCTGCGAATGCATAGAAAGAAAGGTCCTTTATCATTTAGCTACAATATAGCAGATCAGCGACTGGAAGCAGTTAATTCCATAAATTATCTGGGAGTAGGCATTAGGAGTGATTTACAATGGAATGATCATATAAAGTTGATTGTCGATAAAGCAGATGCCAGACGAGATTCATTGGAAGAATCTTAAAGAAATGCAATCTGAAAACAAAGGAAGTAGGTTACAGTACACTTGTTCACCCACTGTTTGAATATTGCTCACCAGTGCAGCAGCAGCGTGCTTCGTTACAGGATCATTTAGTAATTGTGAAAGCGTTACAGAGATGATAGATAAACTCCAGGCGAAGACCCTGCAAGAGAGATGCTCAGTAGCTCGGTGTGGGCTTTTGTTGAAGTTTCGAGAACATACCTTCACCGAGGAGCCAAGCAGTATATTGCTCCCTCCTATGTATATCTCGCGAAGATACCATGAGGATAAAATCAGAGAGATTAGAGCTCACACAGGGGCATACCGACAATCTTTCTTTCCATGAACAATACGACACTGGAATAGAAGGGAGAACTGATAGAGGTACTCGAAGTACCCTCCACCACACACCGTCGGGTGCCTTGCGCAGTATGGATATGGATGTAGATGTAGTGATTCCTTGAATTGTGATGATAAAATGGAGAGGGTCAAGGCCTCAGTGGAAGATCATAGGAGGAATTTTGATGACAATAATCAACTTGGGAGAGAATTTCAGGTAAATAGGACGAACAGGACTAATTATAGTAGAAATTCAAGGAATGGTTGGGTGGAGGATTGCCATAATGGGCATGAAAATGCTAGGAGAAATCCAAGTAAAAGAAAGGGAGGAGATGACTTTATTTCTGGATCAAACCATTTAAACTACCTAATGCTCCAGTTTTGGCTTGCACTCGAGAAGGTAGTGGTGAAGAACCACTTTTATGTAAATGTGCTGTAATCACAGGTAAGGGTAATGTAAATGATAGTAGTAAGACGAGTGTAATTTCTAATTCTAGTGAGATGTTGAATGATGGTGTGGGTAGCAATGTTTATCCCATAAAAGGAGAGGAGGGACTTGCTATAATAAAATTAAGTGATGAAACAAAGTGTGTTGCTTTTGCTCAGGATGGCCAAATTGTCAAAATGGATAGTAGATTTTTAAGGGAACATAAGGAATTCAGGTGTTTTGCTTTGTGGTCTAATACTGGAGACAAGGATCAACCAATTAGCAAAGTATTTGAAGACAGTGAAAGTGACAGTGGATCTGATTCTGACAGTAGTTGTAATGATGATAGCAGTGACAAATCCAGTAGTGATGAGGACGAGGTAATTGAATTCATAATTGATCATGATGGCCAAGTGGTAAGTAAAGGAAGAATAAAGGAGAATAATATTAGGCCTAGTGAAGAGTTAAGAGTCTGAGAGTGGTAATGAGGAAGAGGACCATGCTATCTGTCATTTGACTTTGTCTGATAATCATTTTGATAAGCAGGATGACAGTTTTTCCAGGGAAATGATTAATGAGGATTTGTTGTGTGAAGGAGATCATATGGTAAGTAAAAAGGAAGTGTGGCACCCTGTAATAACAGCAAGTGTACAAGGTAAACACGTTAAGTGTTTATTGGGCAGTGTTGATTTGAATGGCATTTCACAGGCATTTTTTGGATCTATTAAGAACACAGATGGTATAGTAGTGATGCACGTTTCTGGAATAAAAATTGTTGGTGCTATTGTTAAGCTATCAAAGAGTGTGAAACAAGAGGTAATATTAACTGTGAAATTAGCAGGACAGCTGTTGGAGTGCAATTTCTTGGTGATCAAAAATCTCAGCATTGGTGTAATATTTGGGACTAATTCCTTGTGCAATTAGCAAGTAGGGGGTTCAACATTCTGTGTTGGATTCATTATGTGATGTAAATGCTTACTCCAGCTGTCTGTCTCATTTTTCATGTTTCCTGAGGCAGTCAAACTCTTCTCCTATCCTATCTGTAATTTGTAAGTGAATCAGAATTATTATACAATAGGATGCTTTAGTATAGGAATATTTTAGAAAAGGTTTCTCCAGTGTCCCTATGTTATATATGTTTTATGTTGTGTTAGTGATAAGTAATGTAATCATAAGAGGATGGAAGAAAGTAAATTGGAACCGTGGTTAAAGAATTTCTGTCAGACAAAGAGGTAAGGTAAACTGAAAATGAAAGGTGGTATGTGGAGGATAATTAACATCTGAAGTAATCAGCTCATGGGTGTAGCAGCGGTAGCAATGTGCAGTAACTATCATCTTGAATACAAGATCTTAATATTAATTGTGGTATAATAGAAGCATTTGTGTTCAATGCCATCAGTATATTGAGGTAACTAACTATCTGTGTCATGGTACAGCCATTTCTAATATTAAGGACTTAAAACTTCAAACATAGTTGCCTGGAGTAATGTGTGGAAAGAATACGCAATATTTGTATGTACATCGCCCATCACGCTAGACTGTCAAGCAAGTAACAGTTTTTCTAAGTGATTATTTTGTGGGCAGTAAGTTTGGCTTAGCCTAAGGATCTGGTACTGTGGAGTGTTTCTCTGTAGAATCAATTTTGCATTACATAAGCAGAGCAGGTGTTTATATATTAGATAATGAAATACTAAAATAATGAGTAATGTTAGGGTCTTAATGGTTAGGGAACCTGTCTCTGCAGTAGGAATATTTTTTGAGAATGCACACGCCACTGGCTAAAAAGGTATGAAATGTAAGTGAAATAATGGTGCTGACAGACATGTTTAATGCAAAAGATAACGGTATACAAACAAATATGGTGTAACTGTATTGATGATCTAATTGTGAACTAGGCAACATTGGGTACTGTTTATATTGTGCAATTCATGATACTGCAGCTGGAATGAGAGATTAACAGAAAGAGCAATATTTACAAGTCATATAATGCTGCATCATTGGATCTATAGGTTATCTAAAAACTGATGTTTGTGATCTGAGGAATTATGAGCTTAAAGTGGTAATACTGGTATTAAGAAAAGTAATTTTGCTGATTAACTGATAACTGTGATGCTAGAGTGATTTGAATATTCTGACAGGTCAACTATTTGGTAACATTTTGTGATTTTGTGAGGATTTAAGTTTCTGGTTGAACGAGAATAGTGCTCAGAGTTGAGTACAGAAATAGGGCAATGATTTGGTACAACTTCCATCCCCTTAATCTTGATTTGAATAGTAATTAAGTTATCTGATGGTGACTCTTTTCCTTCTTCACAACCTAATGATGCTATGCTACTGCAAATCTTGAGTTTTTGCTATTTTGCAAATGGGAAAGAAAAGTCTTTCAAGTTTAACCGGTTTCAGACAGTTACGACTTAGAGTAATGTTTTGTAGTGTAATGTGCACTTGATTTAAAATTTTTTTAGTCCTCCTCTTTCATACTATATTCAATTTTAGTGCTAATTATTGTAATGTTATGAGAACTGTGTAATATATCTATTTACAAAGTAATGACTGTCATTTGCCATTAACGTTAAACTTTTTTTTTCTTAGACTCAAGTCAGAAGTAAAAGTAAATGTACCAAAGTAGGGTATTTTGTATAATTTTTTCATGTACTGTGGTGGAGGAGAACCACCTCCAAGGAACCTGATAGCAGTGCATTGCCTAACTGACACTTAAATGTGTATATGGAGGGTTGTGAAAAGTGAAAGTAAACAACTGAGAAATGCAAATGTGCACCTGTAGGCTACATCATTTACTGTAGACAGTACTGCACTTCCAGACCCATTTTTTTTTTTTTTTTTTAGCCAGTACATCGACACTGAGGACAACAAAGAAATAATGAAGGCAAACCACCACAAACTTCCCTATTGCAAGTACAACCACTCGTTTCTCATCACGTCTCGTTAATAAACTGTGCTCATCTTTCTTCCTTCATATCTGCAGTACGTTACTTAAGAGATATTAAAATATGTTTTCAGCTCCCACAAACATCTTTTGCCAGCCTAAGAGGATAACAGTGGAAAATGCTATTCCATAAACTCTCACATTTCACTACATAGAGAGTCAAGGTGTGTTGGACAAACTTTGCACACCACTTTTCTCTTCTTCAAAACGTTCTGGAGAATGTCTGGAACACTTTACTTTGAGATGTTGCTCCACTGCAAATTGCAACACAAGAGTGATGACATCCACTACTTAACATTGCCTGCTCATAATTGACTGGTCAAATGCACTTCTGTTGTGTACAGTTGTTAGTTGGAGCTGCCATCACAGTTACTGCACTGGCACTGCTTATAAAATAAAATAAAATAATCTTGGAACTTTCTGGATGGACAGTGTATACCACTATTGCCCTCCCCCATGTATATGTTATACTTGCGTTAGTGAAATTTCTTAAGATCTGAGGAATCAATTGTATCTAGAAATGCTGGGAAGTTAGTATATCAACCCACAATTTATTATTTTGCAGGTACAATCAATTCTCTGGGCTTGACAAGGTGTTCCTACTCGATAGCAAAGGTAAGCCCCATCTTTACATGGTGTACATCCTGCAGGCATCCTTTAACACTTTTGTCAGCATTCTTGTTTTACATGTATTGCAATACAGCTATGTATCCAACTCAATAAGATATTCTTGTCCGACACTGGCTTTGTATCACTGGCCATAATTAACGTACTCTGTCAAAGAAGCAAAAATATCAGGACTTAATGTCCCATCAAGGATGATGTCAGCAGAGATGGACCACAGTCATTGATCAGACAAGACTCGGAGCACACAATCTGCTATGGCTTTTTCATGAAAATCACACATACCACTCAAGAGGTTTAAGAAAACTATGAAATAACTTAAGCTGGGTGGCCAGACAGTGATTTGAAGCTCACGTCTCCAAAATTTGGTTCTGACTTTATCACTGTCCCTCAATGTTTGGTGAGATACTCTCTGGATCCCCCCAACTAAATATTTGAGTCCTGGTTGGAAACGCAAGATCTTCTCTTACAGTCTCCTGCTGATATAAGATCTGGCTCTTCCTGAGCCAAGATACTGAAACAGTAGTACACTGCCCTCATGAAGCAAGGTTGCTGCTTTGTGTCCCGTTAACATCAAGATATTAGCAAACAAAGGCTAGTATATGAGTGTTTAAGGTACAGTAGACTTTAAGATCCTCAGGGGGGCGCAATTAAGCTCAGACTGGACAAGAACTAAGCACGAAATCTATCATGTGCATTTCTCCCTCAATTAGCGGTAAATGGCACTGAACTTCCTTCACTACACTCTCTAATACTACAGTAGTTACTGTGGAACAACTGATTGTTTGCATGAACTCTTGGCATAACTCTCTCTTATTTTATTTAATTAACATCTGATCTTTTATTCTAGTGTAGTTTTCAAAGCAGGTATTTGCACTGGAAGCCACCCTTGATATCTGGCCAATCCTACAGTTAACAGTTCCAAATCCATGCGATATATTGCCTTCTAGCATGGCCAAAACACTTTGGAATGAATGCTTTGGTTTAGTGAATCACATTAGTAATCTGGTCTGCTGTGCTCTGCATGTTGTGAAAATGAAAGACAGGGCTTTACAGTACCCAATTAGCCACACTGAATGCCCATATATGCAACTTGCTTTTGAAGAAAAAAAGGAAGGAAGATTAAGGGTTAAATTCCCCTTCAGGTCGATGTCATTAGAGATAGAAAACAGGCTCAGAGTAGGGAAGGAAGTTGGCCATGTCCTTTCAAAGACATCATCCTGGCATTTGTTTTAAGGCATTTCGGGCAGACATGGAAAAACTAACTCTGGGTATGAATCCAGTATCTTACCACTGTGCCACCACATCTGGTAGTTTGCTTTAGAGTGTGCTCTTCTTCAGGTGATTATATTTTAAGAAGTGATTACTGTAATGGGATTCATTACCATCTTGCCACTGAGCATTGTCTGAAAAGAAAGGAAGATTAGAGAGTATTGTCCCATGGACACTGTTCTTTATAGATACAGAACAAGCTCAGAGTGGAGAGACTGACACAGGAAACTGAAGACAGTCTTCTCAATAGATCCAACTGTGCAGTACAGAAAGCCTAACCTGTATGATCAGATTACAATTTGAAACGTATCTGCTAAGAGCAATGCCTGATGCAGCAATCATGGGGAGAGGCCAACAGCTAATGCCACTATGTATCTCTTGCTCCTTGTTCAAAAGACAAAAGTTCTGCTTGAGGCAGTTATCCCAAGGTAGGTCTCCACACCTGCTTTCACACTTCCACCAAATCAATCCTTTTCTCAAAAATTTTCATCTCATATTAATATACATTTTTTTCCAACTTCATGGTATACAACCTTTTACAACAGTGGTTGTGCTACATAGGACTATTACTTTCTATTATGAACTTGACATTCTTCTTGCCTTCACAGTGAGGTGGTGAACAATTAACTAACCTGCAACTCTGCCACACAATTCACCTCCTTTCACTTTTACCATTTCTTACTACTACAGCTGTTCTTGAGTAGAAACATCTTTTGATTAGCAGCAACAACTAATCTTGTTACATAGTAATACCTAAATAACTGTCTATGTTCTCAAATATTGTAACACCAATGACGATTTGAATCAAGTTGTAATTAAATACCATTTATGACAGATGCACATATAAATAACTGCTATTGTAAAAAAAGATACTGAACAGTATTCCCCTCCCAGTAGAGAGCTAATGCTATGTCCAATCTAAAGACAATCTGTTACCTCCAAGTGGCTTTTCTTTCTACGATGCCCACTCACCACAACTGTGACACTACAGTGTGTTAGTGTGCAATGGTAGAAATCTCAATGAGTACAACAGAGAGCGAGAGCCACAGCCAGCGCGCACGCATGAACTCATGCGCGCGCCCACACACACACACACACACACACACACACACACACACACACCGACTGACCCCCCCCCCCCCCCCCCCAAACAAACACATGTTGACATAAAAGGGCAGGAGAAAAAAGATAACACCTACTTTGGTTTGGTGTCACGTGTTGGACTGCTGTTCAAATCACTCGCCAATATTTTATAAAGTTTTAAAGATTATTTGTGTTAAAATTAGATTTAAAAGTAACTTATTAGTGAATTTTCATTCATCTCAATCTTTCTCTCTGTGTTGTTGATTTGAGTGGTCTGTTATTTGTGAGTGTCCTTATGACATTCATCCAAGTCACAGCATTATGTTTACATTTCTCAGTGTGCAGTTGCAGCTGTAACAGTTGTAAGGCTAAGTACTGACAAAGTTGTTTGTACACTGTATACGAATATTAAATTTAGCAGTTTTCAATTCATCCAGACATTAGCAGTGTGTTTACATTTTGCGAAGTGCAGTTGCAACTGTAGAGATTCGTAAGTTCTGACAAAGTTGTTTGTGCACTATTATTCAGTTATTAAATTTAATAGTTTTCAATGGTGTCTCATGCTGTTTTTTGTGAAATAACAGTTTAAAAAACTTTCAGAAACTTTCGCCTACTGAGTGTATAGAATTGTTTGTGCGCTGAAGTCATTTATTGAATTTAGTATGGTAGTTTTCTGCTGATGTTTCTTATTGTTTGTAGTGAAATATTTCGGTAAAACTTTCGTTCACTGTATCTAATTTTGTTGAGTGTTCCAGTGGTCACTTGGATTTCGGTTTTAGATAAGAAATTGTGTGAAGTTTTTGTGGTATTGGTATTAATTGTGGTTTAGTAGTATTAATAAAAGTAGTTGCTTTCTTAGTAGAGAGTGAAACTCAAGATCAGTATTATTCGTTCTTTAAATAGTTCTATACCATTGTTTACTTTTAGTGTTTTCAGTAGCTGTTAATATTTTACCAAGAGTCAGAAGTGTGGGCTCTGTCGTACGTTTGAGAGAAGTGGGTTATGGTGTGAGATTTGTTCAAAGTATTTTCATGGGGGGCAGTGCAGTGGGGAAGCCAGTGGGTATTCTAATGGGATCCTCTCCTGGAAATGCAGAATTTGTAGCAGAAATAAGCTGATAGAGGAGCAGGAGGGTAAGATATGTGTCCCTCTGGTGCAGTTACAGAAGGCAGAGGAAGAATTAGGTAGGATGAGGAGCGTGAAGGGTGCTCGGGAATGGGAACTAGCAGTTGTTAAGACGGCAGCTTTGAGGAGGAGATATTCAGACAATTTTACTTTGTGTACAACCAATAGATTTGACTAACTGTCAGAGCTTAGTGGAGAGGAGCCTCCTGTAGCTGTAGGTGTAGGAAACATGCAACAGTCCTCGGTAGTTAGGAAGCCTAAATCAGTTACAAATTCTAACAGAAAGACAAAGGTTCTGCTGTTAGGTAGCTCGCACGGCATAGGTGTGGACCAGCAGTTGCAGGAAGTGTTGGGGAGTGAGTACCAGGTCACCAGCATTGTGAAGCCTAGTGCAGGGTTTGCTCTGGTGACTAACAACATAGGGGAGTTATGTAGGGTGACCTGGTAAAGATAGCTACTCAAACTGGAGGCACTATTGTGCACTTCGTGCAACTGTTTCAGGGTCATGATCAGCCTCATCTTAATGCTTCTGTTAGGTGTGTTAACATAGGGCTGGAGAAGGCACTGAGGGCGAAGTCCATGGCTCACACTGCAGTGGTGCCAATTGAGTGTGTGAACAGATCGGGTTTCACTAGGCATGGCCTGGACCTCAATAGATATGGAAAGGGGAGGCTGGCAAAGCTTATAGGCGACAGCATAGCAGGTGGTGGTGGTATCATTTGTTGGAAAATTCCTGAACAGTATAACCTCTCTTTTACGTTCCCAGAGTTAATGTTTTCCCACCGTTTACAATGTTAATTCACACTCAATTTTGCGTCAACATATTTATAATTTTTCCGTAGTTTATGCTTTATCAAAAAATGTTTTTGGAAAAAAAAAACTGATGTAAAATGAGCTGGCATGATGTTGGCCATCAAGTAGTGTTTACAAACATTATGTGGTTAAGTTTCTTGACACCAGGGTGCTCTACTTAGCAGATTTAAACTGGTAAACATATAAAAGTTGGAACAATTCATGCTGAATCTCCTGCCGCTGCCAAACTTTACTCTGCATGGTGGCCGACAGGAGTAACTACATTCTCTACAGCGCATGCGCAGTTTTGTGATTGTCGTAATCAGTCACACCTTTGTTGAACCATATTTAGTGTGTTTTGTCTTTTGGCTGCTTGTAGCTCTAGTTGACACCTTTATTCAGTTTGCATTGCTCAAATGTTTTTGGTTAAAACACTACATGAATTATGTATACTCTCATGCTGAGAAAAACGTGTTTCAAGGATTTATTCTGATTGTTAAGTGCAATATTTATGTATACATTTTTGTCATGTAACAAAAAAAACCAACACAAGTGATAGTTCGCATGTGTGTTGTTTTCTTCATAACTGAGGAAGCACAGTACTGGATAACTTCAAAAAGACTACTACAGTTCAAGAGATGCAGAACAACACATATGCAAACACAACACAAAAAACTTATGTAAATATTTGCACTTGATATCAAGAAAAAATTCTCAAAACGCACTGTGCTAAGCATGAAAAAATATCAACTGAAGCAGCATTTCATTATTTAAATAATGAATGATAGCTGCAGACGTTCCAAAAACACCGATAATGACTCTGACTTCACAGCATTTCTGCTCCAGCTAGAGATGATTCTTGGTTCACTTTATAGGACGTACCAAAAATTAGTTATTTGTGGTGACTTCAATTTTAATTTTGTACGTGACTGTGCTAGAAAAAGGATATTGGAAGGGCACCTAAATTCATATTATCTGATGCAGATTGTGTTGTTTGCCAACCAGAGTGCAGCGGAACAGTAGCACAACCGTAGACAATAATTTTATTCATTCTTCATTATTAGACTGTCGTTCTGTTAGTAAAAGGGTGAATGGCCTTTCAGACCATGATGCACAAATTTTAACGCTAAAAAGTTTTAGTACTCAAACAAATTTTATATATAATTACAAAATATGTAGAAAAGCTAATCCAATGGCAATAGAGAGTTTTTTGAGACATTGTTAAGAAACAAGAGGGGCAGGATGTTTATAGTGCCAATAACATAGATGACAAATATAATGCTTTGCTTACACATTTCTCATGCTCTTTGAAAGCTGCTTTCTTAATAATGTTCTAAACAGGGTACTCGCAATAAAAGGCAGCCTGGGTAGCTGATTAATGGGATAAGGATATCATGTAGAACAAAATGGAAATTATATCAATATGTTAGAAATAGTCACAATCGAGTTACAGTAGCCCATTACAAACAGTATTGTAAGGTGCTTAAAAATGTCATTAGGAAGGCAAAAAGTATGTGGTATGCAAATAGAACAGCTAATTCATAGGATATGGTCAGTTGTGAAGGAAGTGTCTGGTTAGTATCACAAGGTCGACGATATAAAGTCATTTCAAAATAAAAATATTTCTGTTACTGTGTTACTGGTAAGTCAGATATATGTACATCATTTAACAATCACTTTCTGAGCATTGCTGGTGAATTAAATAAAAACTTAGTTTCTAAATGTTATATGTGGTGAGTTCAATATTAATTTTGTATGTGACTGTGCTAGAAAAAGGATATTGGAAGAGCACCTAAAATCATATTATCTGATGCAGATTGTGTTTTTTTCCAACCAGAGTGCAGTGGAAAATGCCTTTCTGAGACTGAAGTCGGAAATACTCCTCTGTGATAGTGATAAGTGGGAGATTGAGTCAATAATTAAATCACTGAAGACTAGGAACTCTCGCGGACATGATGGAGTACCTAGTAGAACATTAAAGTACTGTGCTGCACATGTTAGCCCTGTACGTAGCTATATTCCTTTAAGAATGATCAGTTTTCTGAACGATTTAAGTACTCAGTAGTAAAGCCTCCTTATAAAACGGGACAAAGGGATAATGTAGACAATTTTAGACCTATTTCTATGCCATCAGCATTTGCTAAAGTTACTGAAAGAGCTGTATATGTAAGAATAACTGATCATTTTCTTTCACATCATTTGCTATCAAATATACAATTCTGTTTTAGAAGTAGTTTAACAACTGAAAATGCTATATTTTCTTTTCTCTGCGAAGTACTGGATGGATTAAACAAAAGGTTTCGAACACTACACATCTTTTTTATTTAAATAAGGCATTTGATTGTGTTGATCACAAAATATTGCTCCAGAAGTTAGACCATTATAGAACACAGTGAGTAGCTCACAACTGGTTCACCTCTTACTTTTACAACAGGCAGCAAAAGGTCATTATCCACAGTGTTGAGAATAACTGTGATATTATGTAGGGTCTGAGTGGAACATGGACAATTGTAGAACGCTGCAGGGATCAGTGGTGGGGTGACTCTTGTTCCTTATTTATATAACTTATACGCCCTCTAGTATCACAGGTGATTCTAAAATATTTTTGTTTTTCTGATGGCACTAGCTTGGTAGTAAAGGATGTTGTGCGTGGCATTGGCACTATTTCAAACAGCTCAGTTCATGACATAAGTTCATGGCTTGTAGAAAATAGATTAACGCTAATTCATGGAAAGACTCAGTTTTTACATTTTCTAACACACAATTCAACAAAATCTAAAGTTTTAATTTCACAGAAAGGGCATATGATTAGTGAAACTGAATGGTTCAAATTTCTTGGTGTTCAGATGGATAGTAAACTGTCATGGAAAGGCCCCATTCAGGATCATGTTCAAAGACTTAATGCTGCCATTTTTACTATTCAAATGGTGTCTGAAGTAAACGATAGTTCAACATGAAAAGTAGTTTACTTTGCCTATTTTCGTTCACTTATGATATATGGTGTTATATTTTGGGGTAACTCTTGCCATTCTCAAAGGATATTTTTCACAGAAATGGATGGTTCTTGCAATAAGTGGCGTAAGTTCATGAACCTCTTGTTGACCCCTGTTCACTAGTCTGGGTATTCTGACATGGGCTCTTAATATTCTTTACTGTCATTTCTTGTTAACAATATCATCATATTCCCAAGAATTAGCAATTTTCACTCAGTTAATACTAAGCAGAAATCCAATCTGCTTTTGGATCGCACTTTCTTGACTCTTGTGCAGAATCCATTTTCAATAAGCTACTGCAGGAATTCAAAAAACTTAACAGTAATCCATGCACTTTCAAATCAAAGCTGAAGAGTTTCCTCATAGGTCACTCTTTGTATGTCGAAGAGTTCCTTGAACTTGAAAAATTAAGCTGATTCCTGTGTTATATTGTTGACAGCATTTACACAAACTTATGGCTTGTACTTTTTTAGGTTCATAAACATTTTGTTTTATCCGTTAT
Organism: Schistocerca americana; assembly: GCF_021461395.2. Taxonomy (NCBI): domain Eukaryota; kingdom Metazoa; phylum Arthropoda; class Insecta; order Orthoptera; family Acrididae; genus Schistocerca; species Schistocerca americana. The sequence goes on along the minus strand of NC_060119.1, from coordinate 891,928,176 downwards.
TACTTGTGTTGTAATTTCATGTACTGACACATTTCATGACCTTGGAGATTTGTTCCTCAATTATGTCCTACAAAACTAGACGTGTAAAATAATAATAATAATAATATATTGCTTACCTATTACAGCAGACAGCTGGCTTTCATTTTCAATAATGTTGTATCCAAGATAAGCCAAGTATTCAAATGTTTTTTGCACATCAAGCAATGTGATCAATGTCCACTGACACATGTAACCTTGCAAGGTAATCCAACCCTGTAAGAAAATTCGAAATTATTAACTGTGATGTAGAATCACATAAACTTAGTTTATTGTCAGGAAATGTACTACTGATGACCATCAAAAGGAAACTTCACTTAAATGTGAATAGAAAGAAGCTTGTCTACCCAGTGGCAGTGACTACCACAAACAAAGTGACTAAGAAAGCTACCTTCAGGTGCCACAGACTCCTTCATCAGCCAAAGGAAGGAAAGGGTTTGAGAAAACAAGAACAAACATGGATTAGGAGAAAATGTCAGCTGGGCTCTGTGGTTAAAGAAGACAGAAGAAAAAGAAGCTCAACAACAGCTGATTAATTTCTATCTATACTTCATAAAAACATATGGCTGGAGATTGTGAGGAGATTTTGCAGCAGTTTTAAGAAAGTAAACAAAACAAAAATGACAAAAGCTAATGCTCCAACAGAAATTTGAAATTAACGATTATAGAAAATATAGATTGCTACCATAAAGACAACACATTAAGTTGCAGACAGGTATGGTGAAAAGACTGTTACATACTAAGGTTTTGGCCAAAGCCTTCATTCACATAAGCAAGCACACCTCAGACACAAGAGTCCTATCTCTGGCTGCTCTGGCCAGAGATAGCAGTTTTTGTTTTTCTTTTCTGATGAAGGCTTTGTCCACCTTTCTGCAGCTCAACATGTCATCTTTACGGAGAGAGCAATCTATCCTTTGCAGAACTGTATATATTCCAACCTGGATTTTTGACTGTTTGGAACTGACTTATAAACTGACACGTTCATGATGTTATGTGCCATTACAGTAAATTTCTTGGAGAAATATACATTAAGAAACATGAAGGTTCTGTAATGGCACTAAATTAAGAATAAAGTATGTGAGATAAGTCTTCAAAACTATTTCCAACAAAGATATAAACATGTTAACGTTTCTGAAGTGTTAATGTTACATACTAAGTACACAAGGTTATCATCATATAGTCCTTGCAGATAGATATTAGGCCTGTTATAGTAGAAGTAGGCTATAGGCTGCTCAGTCTGTTCTTCACATCACCTTTTAAGTGTGACGATAATGATCACTTACTGCTATGGTTGCAATACAGTAAACAAAGGTCACCTCGTGAATGGGATAGTTTTTACAATGTAAGTCCATTGCATATTGAAAGGGAATATGATGCATAGCTGCAGCCATAATTTTGAAAAGTTTGGCATCCTTTATATATATATACATAAAATAGAAAGAAACATTCCACATGGGAAAAATATAATAAAATATATTAAAAACAAAGATTCCATGACTTACCAAACGGGAAAGTGCTGGTAGATAGGCACAATAAAAAAAAAAAAAAAAAAAAAAAAAAAACACACACACACACACACAAACACACACACAAAATTTCAAGCTTTCGCAACCAACGGTTGCTTCGTCAGGAAAGAGGGAAGGAGAGGGAAAGATGAAAGGATGTGGGTTTTAAGGGAGAGGGTAAGAAGTCATTCCAATCCTGGGAGCACGTGTGTGTGTGCGCGAGTGTATACCTGTCCTTTTTTCCCCCAAGGTAAGTCTTTCCCCGCTCCCGGGATTGGAATGACTCCTTACCCTCTCCCTTAAAACCCACATCCTTTCATCTTTCCCTCTCCTTCCCTCTTTCCTGACGAGGCAACCATTGGTTGCGAAAGCTTGAAATTCTGTGTGTGTGTGTGTGTGTGTTTTTTTTTTATTGTGCCTATCTACCAGCGCTTTCCCGTTTGGTAAGTCATGGAATCTTTATATATATATAAACATATATATGAATACACTTTTGTCCAAAATTAAAGTGACAAACTGCAATTTCCCCATACTGTGTATAATTCATGATAGACTCATGCAAACTGCCGACAGATATTCATATGCTTGTGTTCTGACGGAAGATGGCATTCCAGTTAACAGACAACCACGCCAACGATGATGTCGGGGCATCTATCAAAGGGGGTAGTGTTTGGCAGGTAGTCCCACATCCACAATCACTGCATACACAGTCAAAGACAGTGCAGTATGGTATAGAGAGGAAGCCTAACAGACGCTCTGCAGTGGAGGGCCATGTGAAGAATGGAAGTTGGACAGTAGGAAACTGATGTAGCCCGATGTTGAATCGCTCTTATTTCTCAGATGTGGCAACAGTTTATAGAGACCGAAACTGTATCCCTAAGACCTGGACAGGGACCACTACATGTGAAATCAGGAAGGGAAGACCATTTTTGGCTGTAAGGGCACGACGGTACTGCCTTAGTACTGCACGGCAACTGGAATCTGACATCGCAGCATCCACTGGGCATGTTTTATAAGAGGCAAACAGTACAAAAGTCTTCAGCAGAGTGGCCTTTATTGCCAGAGACCTGCTATATGTGTACTTCTGACGTGTCTTCACATAAGAGAACATGTACAGTGGAGTTGTCAACATGCTGCCTGGATATCCTACAGTGGGCCAATGTTCTTTTTACAGATGACTCCCAATTTGGTCTTGAGAATGATTCTCGATGGATTTCATCTGGAGCTGTCAAGTATCGTGACGAGATCTTGGGATCTCATGTTCAGTTGTTGGAAGGTGCTGCGGGCCCAGTCTTCGCACTGATGGATGATAATGCTCGACCTCATAGAGCACGGGTGATTGATGTATTCTTGGAAATGGAAAAAATTGCATGCATGAGGTGGCCTGCTCACTCTCCCGATCTGAATCCCATAGAACATGTTGGAGACGCATTAGAGAAATGGGTTGCATCACATAAGCATCCACCAACCACCCTCCAAGACATGTGAGCACCTCTACAGGAAGAATGGGTGTTATTGCCTCATCATGAGAGTGATGGAATCATTCACAGCATACCCCGTCGTCGTCAGGCCTGTGCTGCTACCACAGATGGTCGCACGGATACTGAGCACATTAGCCAGTTGTTGGAATATGAGTGCAAATCTGTTAAGTTGGAACAAATGAAGAACAGTTTTGTCTAGCTTTATGCATATTGCAGCTGTTTATGTTCTGTATTCTTTACACTGTTTCTACTTATTACCACTAGTTTGTACTGTTTTGTGGCAAAATAAATGCAACGTTGCAAAATTTCCATTAATTGCTTTAATTTTGGATACCAGTGCAGTAAGCCTGACAGCAACACATACAATGTCATAACTTTGATCGTTATTAAACCTCCACTTTTTCAAAAGTTACAAAGAAAAAGTAACACAGAGCTATAGCTAATTGTACACACAGCACAACATATTTAGTCAGAAATGTGGGTAATATGGTAAAGCTAAATATAATATGTTTGGTTTTGAAAATCTGAACAATAAGTTTTTTTTTCTGATGATAATCCTTGCTTTACTGTCAACAGACAAAGGATTAACAATAAAGAGGGAAAAGTCATATTATTTCTATGGCTGAAAAAAGAGAAAAAAGAAATAATTTTATAGCACTGACCTGAGAATTTGTTATAACAGTGTTGCACATGTCATTGCCCCAAAGGGGAACAGGACACGCTGAAAAGAGACTTTCAGATTCTTTGGGTGAAAGGGCTCCATCTTTGTCCTTGTCATGATGATTGAATAATGTGGAAAGAAACTGTTGACCCTTGTGACTCAGTTCCGTAGTACAGCCACTGTGCACTCGAAGACTGATAAAATAAAACTGAAAGTATAAGCTTTAGCATACAACACTTTTAGCTGATAAAAACTTTTCATTCACTTGAAAATCAAACATTAAGTAATCACGCAACAAATGAAATATGAAGCAGCAACTCCAAACAAGTAAATGAAATAATTTAAATTCCAAATATTCCAAAAACTTATCTGGAGCTCTCCTGAAAGAGCTCTCCTCCAAGTTTTATGCACTGCTGACCTCTCTCAAACCATGACAAATCTGTGTCATATAACATATGCCAATATGTATGAATGAGAGTTTACTGTTAAGAAACACTTGTGTTTTAGACTACTGTGAGCAGAGATAAAGACACTGTGAAAGAAGATTATTTGAGATTTAAAGCAGCTTCACGTTTCACACACAAACGTTTGAGCTTCTGTCTAAAAATGCACCTCTGATACTGCCATTGGCTCCAATAGTTATGCAAAATAGGCTTTACCAAAGATGAATATTCAAAGTCTGAATGTAAAAAGTAAAAATGTCAAATAGTAGCAACAACATTTCCAGATGTATATTCAGGGCAGTCAAGTACAATAGCTGTCTGCTGTGCTGCGTCAGCCCATAACAAAGGAATTAAATTGTTATAAATCACTTGGGTATATCTACTGTGGAGAGGATTAGTGAAATTTCCCACTTATCGGTCACTCTTGAGCCATAAATGTGATTGTAATGAAGCCTAAGAATTAGATTTTCTTAACCGAAGTTTATGCAAACACACTGAAGTGAAAAATTAGTGAAAAATGTTATTCAGTTGAAAGGGGAAATTAAAATCATTACACGCTGTTGAATATGAATTGAGGGAACTCAAACATGGAATAAATGTTACTTCAGTAGTCTCCATTTCAGCTGTGCTACAAGAAACTGCGATGCTGATTTCTGAAATGACTGCCCTTCAAGATCTCTTGTTTAATTTTGTGGAGGGGCTCAAGTTTCAATGTTTAATGTAATTTGTTGTTCATTTTCAATACATTTATTTTCATGATATCTTGTAATCATTAATTACATAAGATGTTGAGTCGCAGATAGGCACAACAAAATGACAGTCACAAATATAGCATTCAGCCAGTAAGGGCTTCGTCAAAATATAGATGACAAACACACACATACATACTCACACAAATGCAACTCACACACACATGACTGCTGTCTCAGAGGAGGAGGCTGGGGCGGGGAAGGGGAGGAGTAGTAGGGTGGGGGTGGCGGACAGTGATGTGCTGTTGGGGAGCACGCAGGGACGAGATGGAAAGAGGGTAGGGCTGCTATGTGCAGCTGAAAGGTTAGGTGGAGGGCAGTGGGGAGGTGGGGGGGGGGGGGGGGGGGGGAGAGATAGCGGAAAAGGAGAGAAGTAAAAAGACTGGGTGCAATGGAGGATGTGGGCTGTATCGTGCTGGAAAGGGAACAGAGAAGGGGTCGGTTGGGAGAGGACAGTCACTAACGAAGGTTGAGCCCAGGAGGGTTACAGGAACGTAGGATATATTGCACGGAAAGTTCCCACCTGCGCAATTCAGAAAAGCTGGTGTTGGTGGGAAGGATCCGCATAGCACAGGCTGTGTTGCAATCACTGAAATGAAGGATGTCATGTTTGACAGCGTGCTCAGCAACAGTGTGGTCCACTTGATTGTTGGCACTACCTACAAGCCACACTGTATCAACCATCTCGGCCGTATGGAACAGATGGCTACAAGACCACATTGATTGTTAGTGCAGCATCTTATGTCACACATCACTCCCACTGATATCATTAATCCATACCTTCTAACTGATCACTCTCCCTGCACCACTCTCCTGTATTTTTGCATGTTATTTGCTGCACCTTTCTGGTGCCACACGATCTTGGATCTCATCCTATGAACCCCTCCTCACTCCACACTCTTTCTCTGTTCCATCCCAAACCGCACCCACTAATTCAACCTCATCCAGGCACATCTGCCAGCCCCCTTCTTCATACTTATCCGGCCTCAAACCTGCCACCCACAGTAAAATACATATTTATTATTTATATCTTTTTTTGATCTCACTGTGACTTCTCACCAACTTTAGTCAGTTTTCACCTTTTGCTATCATTGACTCCCTCAAATTCCATCTTTTTTCCCCCTCTCGCCTCCATTTCATCCTTCTCATGATTTTTCACTCATATTTGGTGTATTTTTGTGATTTTTTTTGGGTGTAATTTTTCACATTTTTTCCACCACCACGGATCCTTGCTCCTTCCATCTGCATCAATACAGAGAAGTTTCCTTATCTCTAGCCAGAACCCAGCCCCACATACTGTTCCTTTGTTGTTGCTCGGCTCATGGAATCCCCCCAAATGGCCTTACAAGCAAATTACCCATCTCCGGCTGCCAGAATGGCCTCCACCTATTCAGATTAGGCCAATCATTAACCCACACCAACATAGTCCTGTAAAACAATATCAACCAAGCCCAAACCTTCTCTCCACACACAAAATTCTCCTGCTATGCAATCCAAAATAGCTGAAACCCATAACACACATCGAAACTCTTGCCCTCCAGGAACTAGAGCAACATGCACAACACTACCTCAAAAAGCTCTCTATCCTGCTCACTTCCTACTCCTGCCTTGAAGTACAACTGTCCAACCCCTCTACAACAATCTTCAAACCTCCTCCACACCTCCTCATAGCTGACAAACCTTATAACGAGTCACCCTCCTCTAACATTACCCTCCTCTAACATACACCCCCCCCCCCCCCCCCATATATATAAAACTTACCAAACGAAAGCGTCGGTATGTTGATAGGAGACAATAAAAAAAAACACACACACACACACACACAAATTTCAGGCTTTCGCAACCCAAGGTTGCCTCATCAGGAAAGAGGGAAGGAGAGGAAAAGACGAAAGGATGTGGGTTTTAAGGGAGAGGGTAAGGAGTCATTCCAATCCCGGGAGTGGAAAGACTTACCTCAGGGGGGGAAAAAGGACAGATATACAACCGCGCGCGCGCGCCCACACACACACACACACACACACACACACACACACACACACACACATCCATCCGCACATATACAGACACAGGCACACATATGAATATGCAAAGAGGTTGGGCAGAGATGTCAGTCGAGGCGGATGTACAGAGGCAAAGATGTTGTTGAATGACAGGTGAGGTACGAGGGGCAGCAAATTGAAATTAGCAGAGGTTGACGCCTGGTGGGTAACGGGAGGAGAGAACATATTGAATGGAAAGTTCCCATCTCCGGAGTTCTGGTAGGTTGGTGTCAGTGGGAAGTATCCAGATAACCCAGACGGTGTAACACTGTGCCAAGATGTGCTGGCAGTGCACCAAGGCATGTTTAGCCACAGAGTGATCCTCATTATCAACAAACACAGTCTGCCTGTGTCCGTTCATGCGAATGGACAGTTTGTTGCTGGTCATTCCCACATAGAACGCTTCACAGTGTAAACATGTCTGCCTTTGATCGTGTACAACTTCCTGGTTACAGGACTGGAGTAGGTGGTGGTGGGAGGGTGCATGGGGCAGGTCTTACACCGGGGGCAGTTACAAGGGTAGGAGCCAGAGGGTAGGGATGGTGGTTTGAGGATTTCATAGGAATGAACTAAGAGGTTACAAAGGTTAGGTGGATGGCAGAAGACGCTCTTGGTGGAGCAGGGAGGATTTCATGAAGGAGAGTGTCTTTCCATCTTTCCGCCATCCACCTAACCTTCGTACATGTGTGTGTGTGTGTGTGTGTGTGTGTGTGTGTGTGTGTGTGTCTGTCCTTTTTTCCCCCTAACGTAAGTCTTTCCACTCCTGGGATTGGAATGACTCCTTACCCTCTCCCTTAAAACCCACATCCTTTCGTCTTTCCCTCTCCTTCCCTCTTTCCTGATGAAGCAACCACGGGTTGCGAAAGCTTGAAATTTGTGTGTGTGTGTGTGTGTGTGTGTGTGTGTGTGTGTGTGTGTGTGTTTGTGTTTGTGTTTGTTATTGTTTCTATCAACGTACCAACGCTTTCGTTTAGTAAGTTACAGAATCTTTGTTTATATATAAACAAAGATGATGAGACTTACCAAACAAAAGCGCTGGCAGGTCGATAGACACACAAAAAAACACAAACATACACACAAAATTCAAGATTTCGCAACAAACGGTTGCTTCATCAGGAAAGAGGGAAGGAGAGGGAAAGACGAAAGGATGTGGGTTTTAAGGGAGAGGGTAAGGAGTCATGCCAATCCCGGGAGCGGAAAGACTTACCTTAGGGGGAGAAAAGGACAGGTATACACTTGCACACACACACATATCCATCCGCACATACACAGACACAAGCAGACATTTACCCTCTCCCTTAAAACCCACATCCATTCGTCTTTCCCTTTCCTTCCCTCTTTCCTGATGAAGCAACCGTTGGTTGAGAAAGCTAGAATTTTGTGTGTATGTTTGTGTGTCTATCGACCTGCCAGCACTTTCGTTTGGTAAGTCACATCATCTTTGTTTTTAGATATATTTTTTCCACGTGGAATGTTTCCCAATAGAGGGAACCATTCCACACGGGAAAAATATACTTAAAAACAAAGATGACGTGACTTACCATACGAAAGCGCTGGCAGGTCGATAGAAACACAGACACATACATACACACAAAATTCAAGCTTTCACAACAAACTGTTGCCTCATCAGGAAAGAGGGAAGGAGAGGGAAAGACGAAAGGAAGTGGGTTTTAAGGGAGAGGGTAAGGAGTCTTTCCAATCCCAGGAGCGGAAAGACTTACCTTAGGGGGGAAAAAAGGACGGTTATACACTCACACGCACACACGCACACACACACACACACATATCCATCCAAACATATACAGACACAAGGAGACATATTTAAAGACAAAGAGTTTGGGCAGAGATGTCAGTTGAGGCGGAAGTGCAGAGGCAAAGATGATGTTGAATGACAGATGAGGTATGAGTGGCGGCAACTTGAAATTAGCGGAGATTGAGGCCTGGTGGGTAACGGGAAGAGAGGATATATTGAAGAGCAAGTTCCCATCTCCGGAGTTCAGATAGGTTGGTGTTGGTGGGAAGTATCCAGATAACCCGGACGGTGTAACACTGTGCCAAGATGTGCTGGCCGTGCACCAAGGCATGTTTAGCCACAGGGTGATCCACATTACCAACAAACACTGTCTGCCTGTGTCCATTCATGCGAATGGACAGTTTGTTGCTGGTCATTCCCACATAGAATGCATCACAGTGTAGGCAGGTCAGTTGGTAAATCACGTGGGTGCTTTCACATGTGGCTCTGCCTTTGATTGTGTACACCTTCCGGGTTACAGGACTGGAGTAGGTGGTGGTTGGAGGTTGCATGGGACAGGTTTTACACCGGGGGTGGTTACAAGGATAGGAGCCAGAGGGTAGGGAAGGTGGTTTGGGGATTTCATAGGGATGAACTAACAGGTTACGAAGGTTAGGTGGACGGCGGAAAGACACTCTTGGCGGAGTGGGGAGGATTTCATGAAGGATGGATCTCATTTCAGGGCAGGATTTGAGGAAGTCGTATCCCTGCTGGAGAGCCACATTCAGAGTCTGGTCCAGTCCCAGAAAGTATCCTGTCACAAGTGGGGCACTTTTGTGGTTCTTCTGTGGGGGATTCTGGGATTGAGGGGATGAGGAAGTGGCTCTGGTTCCATCGGATTCACCTGGTCCTACTCCAAATCCCATGCCACTTTCCTTGACGTTGACCTCCACCTGTCAAACGGCCAGCTTCACACGTCCGTCCACATCAAACCCACCAACAAGCAACAGTACCTCCATTATGACAGCTGCAACCTATTCCACATCAAACGGTCCCTTCCCTACAGCCTAGGTCTTCATGGCAAATGAATCTGCTACAGTCCGGAATCCCTGAACCATTACACCAACAACCTGACAACAGCTTTCGCATCCCACAACTACCCTCCCGACCTGGTACAGAAGCAAATAACCAGAGCCACTTCCTCATCCCCTCAAACCCAGAATCCCCCACAGAAGAACCACAAAAGTGCCCCACTTGTGACAGGATACTTTCCGGGACTGGACCAGACTCTGAATGTGGCTCTCCAGCAGGGATACGACTTCCTCAAATCCTGCCCTGAAATGAGATCCATCCTTCATGAAATCCTCCCCACTCCACCAAGAGTGTCTTTCCGCCGTCCACCTAACCTTCGTAACCTGTTAGTTCATCCCTATGAAATCCCCAAAACACCTTCCCTACCCTCTGGCTCCTATCCTTGTAACCGCCCCCGGTGTAAAACCTGTCCCATGCACCCTCCCACCACCACCTACTCCAGTCCTGTAACCCGGAAGGTGTACACAATCAAAGGCAGAGCCACATGTGAAAGCACCCACGTGATTTACCAACTGACCTGCCTACACTGTGATGCATTCTATGTGGGAATGACCAGCAACAAACTGTCCATTCGCATGAATGGACACAGGCAGACAGTGTTTGTTGGTAATGAGGATCACCCTGTGGCTAAACATGCCTTGGTGCACGGCCAGCACATCTTGGCACAGTGTTACACCGTCCGGGTTATCTGGATACTTCCCACCAACACCAACCTATCTGAACTCCGGAGATGGGAACTTGCTCTTCAATATATCCTCTCTTCCCGTTACCCACCAGGCCTCAATCTCCGCTAATTTCAAGTTGCCGCCACTCATACCTCATCTGTCATTCAACATCATCTTTGCCTCTGCACTTCCGCCTCGACTGACATCTCTGCCCAAACTCTTTGTCTTTAAATATGTCTGCTTGTGTCTGTATGTGTGTGTGTGTGTGTGTGTGTGTGTGTGTGTGTGTGTGTGTGTGTGTGTGTGTGTGCGCGCGAGTGTATACCCGTCCTTTTTTCCCCCCTAAGGTAAGTCTTTCCGCTCCCGGGATTAGAATGACTCCTTACCCTCTCCCTTAAAACCCACTTCCTTTCGTCTTTCCCTCTCCTTCCCTCTTTCCTGATGAGGCAACAGTTTGTTGCGAAAGCTTGAATTTTGTGTGTATGCATGTGTCTGTTTGTGTTTCTATCGACCTGCCAGCGCTTTCGTATGGTAAGTCACGTCATCTTTGTTTATATATATATATATATATATATATATATATACATAGAGAGAGAGAGAGAGAGAGAGAGAGAGAGAGAGAGAGAGAGAGATTTCAGCTTTTTCACTAAAAGAATTGATATGTTTTGTACACGACGTATTACGTTTCAGGCTAAACTGCATAAAAAAGAAATTAATGTGTTACAATCAATATGTACCAACAGCTAAAATTACTCTTCTTTTAAAAATAATTGAAATTACAAAATTTCTGGAATACTTAAAATTCATATTATTAATTGCACAATCCAATGCTAATTTTTAAATTTATTTCTAGATTAATTTACAAAATAATGATATATTTTAGTGAAGATTCCTCTCCAGTCGAGAAAGTTTATAAACTCTTTGGAAATTCTGAGTACTGCAGAATAAAAGTAGACTGGAAGTAGACTTTTTCTAAATTTGTCAACAACAATTAATTACTGGTTTTTTTATTGTGGAAAATGTAAAAACAGTGTCATGTTGGAAGAAGTGACAAAGAATAAAATTCAAGAATAATACAGAAAAATTTTCATCAGTTATTTAGTCATCAAGAACCTAAGAAATCGAAATTTCAGTTGCAAGAATTTACCCCTAGACAATACTTTGTGCCATCGACAGTAACAACGAGATAATGAACATAAGCAAAAAATTAATATTTTGTATATCATACACCTCTCAAAGCTTTTGAAAATATGAAGATACAAAGACAATGAATTTAATGGTGATGTGTGTGAGAGTAAGATTACAACCTACTACATTTACCCCACCCTCCAAAACTCCCTTCCACCACCGAACAGAATCCAGAACCTGAACTGACCTGAAACACAGTCATCAACCTTTCCTCCAGAAGCCTTATCCCCCGAAGAAATATCAGTGTTTTCCAAAGGCCTCACTTATTGCCCCACTCCCGAATTCAATCACGCAGGACTTATTAAAGACCTTCTCTCCTTCTCCCAGTCCCTACAGTGGACACACTTTTTCGCCACCAACCCTACCAATCAGACTCAACCAAAGATCAATGTTGAACCCTGCCTCACTCAGTTCACTGTTCCATCCAACCATGACCCACTGCCACTACCCACAAATCACCCCCTGTTAACTTTCCAGAATTTCTAAACCTCGAACCTTCCCTCACTGTCATTCCCCAAATCCCTCAACATGCAAACTAACCTTACATTCACAAAAAGAACCGCAGTCCATCACTTAAAAACTTATCCCAATCTTGTAACCCTATCTGCGGATAAAGGATCCACCACTGTTGTTTTGAACCGCAAAGATTATCTGGCAGAAGCACTCTGGCAGCTGTCAGATACATCCATCTACAAACCTGGCCACAGTGACCCCATTCCAGGAATCCAGCACGATCTCAGTCACTCCTCAAATCCTTAGGCTCATCCCACAACCTCTCCCCAGAGTCCATCTCTCTGCTCATCCCTACCACTCCCCGCAGTCCTACCTACTACATGACTCCTTAAGTCCATAAACCCAACCATCCAGGACGCCCCATTGTGGCCAGTTACTGTGCCCCCACTGACAGAATCTCTGCTCTCGTATACCAACACCTTAAACCCGTTATCCAGAACCTACCCTTCTTCATAAAAGATACCAACCATTTCCTCCACTGACTCTCCACAGTTCCTGTCCCTTTACCACACGGTGCCCTGCTCATCCCTTTACACTAACATCCCTAATGCCCATGGCCTTACTGTTATTGAACACCATCTTTCGCAACACCCGATGGATTCCACCCGATGGATTCCAAACCAACAACCTCCTTCCTAGCCACCATGACCAGCTATATCCTCACCCACAATTACTTCTCCTTTGAAGGCATTACCTACGAAGAAATCTGGGGTACAGCTATGGGCAACCACATGGTACCAACCTATGCTAACCCATTCATGGGTCATTTAAAGGAATCTTTTCTAAACACCCAAAATCCTAAATGTCTGACCTGGTTCAGATTCATTGATGACATCTTTGCGATTTGGATCGAGAGTGAGGACACCCTATCTACATTCCTCCAGAACCTCTACAACTTCTCCCCCATATGCTCCACCTGATCCTCTTCAACCCAACAAGTCACCTTCCTATACCTTGCCATCCACCTCCACAGATGGCTACATCAGTAACTCTGTCAATATCAAACCTACTAACCACCAGCAATACCTCCACTTTGATAGTCATCACCCGTTCCATAACAAGAAATCCCTTCGATACAGCGTAGCCAACCGTGGTCATCGCATTTGCAGTGACGAGCAGTCCCTCTGGAAATATTCTGAGGGCCTCATTGAAGCCTTCAGAAACCGCAATTACTCTCCCAACCTTGTACAAAAACAAATCTCCCATGCCTTATCTTTACAGTCTCCCACCACCGCACCAAGTCCCACCGTCCAGCCACAGAGGAGCATTCCCCCCGTAACTCAGTACCACCCTGGACTGGAGTAACTGAATTACATTCTCCATCAAGGTTTTTGACTACCTGTGCCCTGACATGAGAAATATCCTGCCCCTTAGCCTTCCCACCACTCCCACAGTGGTATTCCGCCTTCCACTGAACTTGCACAATATACTTGTCCATCCCTACACAACCCCTGTTCCCAACCCCTTACCTCATGGTTCATACCCTTCAACAGACCCAGAGGCAAGACTTGTCCTATACATCCTCCCACCACCATCTACTCCAGTCCAGTCACAAACATCACCTATCCCATCAAAGGCAGGGCTACCTGTGAAACCAGTCATGTGATCAACAAGCTAAGCTGCAACCACTGTACTGCATTCTATGTAGGTATGACAACCAACAAGCTGTCTGTCCACATGAATGGCCACCGACAAATTGTGGCCAAGAAACAAGTGGACCACCCTGTTGCTGAGCACGCTGCCAAACATGACATCCTTCATTTTGGTGATTGTTTCACTGCATATACCATATGGATCCTTCCCACCAACACTAGCTTTTCTGAACTGCTCAGATGGGGACTTTCTTGCAATATACCCTACGTTCCCATATCCCTCCTGGCCTCAACCTTCATTAGTCACTGTCCTCTCCCATCTAGCCTCTTCTCTGTTCCCTTTCCAGCACTAAACAGCACACATCCTCCATCGCACCAAGTCTTTATACTTTTTTCCTTTTCCGCTATCCACCCCTGATTTCCTGGACACACAGAACATGGACATACGATGGCATCCCTTCAAGATGGAGGCATGGCTTATTCCCCACACAGGTGTAGAAAGTTTATCTGAAAGTAGCTGCTCATAAACACCCTTGACCCGACTTTTATGAATATATCCCATTGCATGAAAATATGGCTGCACTCATAAAATTATATTATGGTAAACTACAACAACTGTTGGTACTCTGGTTGCGACAACAGTTTTAAGCTAGCAACAATTTACAGTGCTATAAGGCATCATGTCTCACATGCTTATAAAAGTGAACATAAGCAATGAACATTAATGACTCACTGAGCTGCAATCCATGGTCCATCCTACAACACTTAAGAGTCCAAGTGACATGTCTATGTGACTTTAATGTCTCTTATCATCTTCCTTATATCAAAGTGATTATGAGAGGGAGGAGGAGGGGGAGGGGTAGATGTAGAGGGAAGGGGAGGGGGAGACATATGAGGAGAGACATATGGACAGGGGGAGGGAGGGAGAGACATATGGGGAGGGGGAGAGGGAGAGGGAGGAGGAGAGGGAGGGGGAGGGGGAGAGGGAGGGAGGAGAGGGAGGGGGGAGAGGGAGGGGGGGAGAGGGAGGGGTAGAGGGAGGGGGAGAGGGAGGGGGAGAGGGAGGGGGAGAGGGAGGGGGAGAGGGAGGGGGAGAGGGAGGGGGAGAGGGAGGGGGAGAGGGAGGGGGAGAGGGAGGGGGAGAGGGAGGGGGGACAGGGAGGGGGAGAGGGAGGGGGGACAGGGAGGGGGAAGAGAGAGGGGGGAGAGGGAGGGGGTGGGGTGTTGAGGGGGCTAGATGTTTTGGGTGATGATTCAAAAGGGAAAAGTAGAGCTGCTCAAGGGGGAGGAAAGGGGAAAAGACATAGAAAATGCGATCAACTTACGGTGGATGCAAGAATTCTTGCGCTATTTGAAGATTATCATTATATCCAAATTTGCGTAGCACAGTCCAAGTTGTTTCATTTCTTCCCCTCTGAATAAAGAGGCAATGAAGAAACAGAAAACCTAAAAGAGTGATAGAATTTTTTTATACAAAATGTATTCAAGGACATCAAGATATACTTAGCACATGAAATAAATATTTTTAACGAGTATCTGCATATCACATAAATGGAATTTCATTTATCTTAAGTAGACCTTAGATATCATAAATTTACCATTTTTTGTGATTGCATTTCCTGAAACTCCATTTGATAAATTGCGTCTTAAGACAGATTTTACATCTTCTAATGCCTGTGGCTGCAATGGGGCATTGAAACACCGTTTTTGGAAAAAATTCAGCTCCTCATCATTTAGTAACTCGTCATTGTCCACGTCACAGATCTGCGATTGAAGAACTAAGCATTAAAAAATGAAAGCACCAAATTAACAGAAAGCTACATGATTTTATGTAATGTTAAACCCAATTATTTGAAATATGTACCTTAAAAATTCTTGTTAGTGCTGCCTTACATTCTTCTGTGAGCTGCAAAGAAAAGATACACAATTAAATAAAGTTTATACCATCACAAATAGCTTCTCTTGGTGGCTACTTAAAAAAATAGCTTAGAGAGAAAAAGGAGTATAAGACAGTGCATCCTCCAGTTTCGAGAAGACTTACAAATATTAACTGTACAGATGTTTGTTGCAAATTATGTACATATGAGAATATACTGTTGGACACATTTTACATAATGTTAATTGAATAGTAGCCAATGTTCAATCCATGACAAAGTGCCCCAATGGCAAAACTGAATGGAATGCATCTCAGTCTACAGTGAAATTAAATTTTTAGATTTCTGAAAACCAATGGAGTGAGCAACCGGGAACTTTCATCTCAAATTAGTTAAGTCCTTACAAAAGATAGTAACTCCTTACAAAAGAGACAGATGAAACTCACTTTCCCTTTTTTAAAAAAAAGGAATGAATTGTTTTAAGTAAATACTAGCAACTGAATTAATGTTAAGACACCTGCATCATAAGACATTAGTATGGGTTTCATTGTTATTAAATATTATGATAACCGGTCTCTTGGCAAGAAAAATTATATAGAGGTTTATACATTCATTTGCAGATGTTATTTGTTGGGGGTCATCATCTGCCTGAAGACTGGTTTGATGCAGCTCTCCATGTTACTCTATCCCGTGCAAGCCTCTTCATCTCGGACGGCAACATGCATCCTTATGACTCTGCTTACTGTATTCATCTCTTAGTCTCCCTCTATGATTTTTATCCGCCCCCCCCCCTTTTTACCCCCCCTCCCCCTACACTGCCACTTCCCCCCAACACTTAATTGGTGATACCTTGATGTTTCAGAATGTGTCCTACCAACAGAATCCTTCTTCTGGTCAGATTGTGTCACAATTTCTTTTCTCCCCAATTCTATTCAGTACCTCCACTTTAGTTAGGTGATTTTCATTCTTCTGTAGCACAACATTTCAAAAGCTGCTTCTATTTTCTTGTCTAAACTGTTTATCCTCCATGTTTCACTTCCATACATGGCTACAATCCACACAAATACTTTCAGAAAAGACTTCCTAACACTTACATTTATATTGAATGTTAACAAATTTTTCTTCAGAAATGCTTTCCTTTCCATTGCCAGTCTACACTTTATGTCCTCTCTGTATCAACAGTTATTTTGCTTCCCAAATAACAAAAATCATCAACTACATTAAGTGTCTCATTTCCTGATCTAACAACAGCATCACCTAATTTAATGTGACTACATTCAATTATCCTTGTTTTGCTTTTGTTAATGTTTATCTTATATCCTCCTTTCAAGATACTGTCCAACTGCTCTTCCAAGTCCTTTGCTGTCTCTGACAGAATAGGGTATTTTCACCATTTTGCAGAAATCATCTTAAGTGGTCAGTTATGCTGTTTTATGGTTATGACATGCTTTTGCCCCTCATGAATTTCAGCATTTAAAACAAAATGGAAATGATACTCAAATTATTTGAAAACTTGCTAAAATACTCCATTTGAGTCATGTGAAGCCTGTGACATCACTGGTTTGGATCCTGCCTGTAGTATCGTAAAGGACACTCACAGTGATATCTTGTTATTCTGCAATTCATGTTTCGCATAAAGGGTTACAAATGGTGAGTAGTATGACACTGTACAAATACAGCTATCAAAACCACAGAAAATTTGTTTTTCACTGTTCCAAAGAATGAAAGGATGTGTAAAATGTTGTTGCAACTTTAGCTCATAAATATCCAAATGAGATAGTGGTCTCTTTATGTATTTATTTCTGTGAGGATCATTTTGATGTAAGTAAACACTCTGTATGACCACGCTGTTGCTTCTAGCGTTAATAGATAGCTTGTTGGACTCGCAAGGCCGAACCTCATCAAGAACGAGGTTCCTTCTCCCCCCCCCCCCCCCCTCCCATTTTTCATACTACTATCTTCTTTACATTTACTTTCCTTTCCTCACAATACAGTTATTTCGGAGATTTAATTTCTATAGCATATTACACTCTAATAAATATTTTTATTTGTTAGCTTCATTTTACACTTAATCAGTTTAGGATGAATCACAAGGATGATGTTAAGAAACCATTTCATACCTGATGTAGCTCTCATTCTGAAGCATCTGAGAAACCCTTTGACAATTTCTGAGCACATTATTCTTCCCAAACGAGTTATTAAAGATAGTTGCCACTATTTTTTATTGTACAGCATTTCACGTGTTTCCATGGAAAGACTCGTGGTCCAAGCAAATAATCTAGTTCCAGATTTCCTCAGTTTTTATAAAATTCTGTGAGTTATTGTTATGTCACACTACTGCTATTCCAGTCACCATGAAATGAAGTTTTCACGCTTCTTATTTCCAGAACATCTAAGTTGTTTTTGAAGAAGGGATCATAAGTGCATCAACATTCAGAAGGTTTCCACAATAAGCCTTCAAAAAATTCCTTTCTATTATTACTTAAAAGGTGTACATGCATTTTCCATCATTAAATAGCTAAACTGTTAGTACAAAAAGTACGAAAAACATTCATAACTTATGCTAACTCTCCTAAAACATATGTTTAACACAGGAAAATGGCCTACTACAGTGTCTTCTTCCTGAACTTTAATTGCTACACAAAATTTTTCTTTGGTTCCTTTCCTGTTTGCTCAACGTATAGATTGAATAACATTGGAGATACGCTACAACCCTGTCTCACTCCCCTCACAACCACAGCTTCCTTTCCATGCCCCTTGATCCTTGTTAACTGCCATCTGGTTTCTGTACAAGTTGTACATAGCCATTTGCTCTCTGTATTTTATCCTGTTACCTTCAGAATTTCGAAGGGAATATTTCAGTCAAGACTGTCAAAAGCTTTCTCTAAGTCTATAAATGCTGTGAATGTAGTCTTGCCTTTCCTTAACCTATCTTCTAAAATGTGTTCCTACATTTCACTGGGGTCCAAAATGATTTTCCCCAAAATTGGCTCCTACTAGTTTCCCATTCTTCTGTAAAGGATGTGCATTAGTATTTTGCGAACATGATTTATTACACTGGTAGTTCAGTAATATTCACATCTGTCAGTACCTTCTTTCTTTGGAATTGGAATTACTATATTCTTGAAGTCTGCTTGTCTCATACAACTTGCACACCAGATAAAGAGTTTTGCCATGGCTGGCTCTCCCAAGGCTATCAGTAGTTCTGACTGAATGTCATTTACTCCCAGGGAATTGTTTTGATTTAGGTCTTCAAACTGCTCTACCAAATTCTTCTCGCAGTATCATATCTCCCCTCTGATCCTCATCTATGTTCTCTTTCATTTCTATGACACTGCTTTCAAGTTCATCTCCCTTGTATAAACTCTCTATATACTCCTTCCACCTTTCCCTTCTTTGCTTAGGAGTGATTATCCGTCTGAGCTCTTTAATATTCAAACAGGTGCTTCTCTCTTCTCGAAAGGTCTCTTTAATTTTCTTATAGGCAGTATCTATCTTTCCCCTACCGATATAGGCTTCTAAATCCCTACATCTGTCCTCTAACCATCCCTGTTTACCTATTTTGCACTTCCTAATAACCTCATTTTTTAGACATTTGTATTCCCTTTCTCCTGTTTCATTTGCTGCATTTTTATATTTTTCTCCTTTCATCAACTAAATTCAATATCTGTTATCCGTGGACAACCTTATCCTTTTATCTATCTGATCCTCTGATACATTCACTATTTACTCTTTACAAATTACCAAACTTGTCTTTATCGCATCCCTTTCCACTGTTCAATCAATACCTAATGCTCCCTCTCAAGCTCTCCTTAGGTTAGGTTTGGTTCGGTTAGAACAACCTACCTATCCTACCTTTTTGCAATTTCCTCAGTTTTAATCTACAGTTCATAAACAACAAATTATTGTCTGCACCCACATCTGTCCTTGGAAATGTCTTAAAATTTAGAATCTGGTTCCAATATCTCTGTCTTACCATTTTATAAACAATCTGAAACTTTCTGGTGTCTCCAGGTCTCTTCAACATATCAACCTTCTTTTGTGATTCTTAAGCCAAGTGTTAGCGATGATTAAATTATGCTTTGTACAGAACTCTAGCAGGCAGCTTCCTCTTTATTTCCTTTCCTCTATCATATGCAGATAAAGCAGATTACATACAGAGTATATTGGTCCTTAGCTTGGAAACATTATGGATTTATCCAAACATTTACAAATAAATGCCACTCATAGGAGTCATACAAATTTTCTATCACCTGCCTGTAGAAAGTCAGTTGTATTCTGTGTTTAGCTAGTAGCTTGCATTTTACTTGCTTGTAAGAGTTTAATCACTGTGCATGGTGAACTACAAGGCACCAGTGCTAATTTTTTTCTCCCATATTCATCGTCTGTAGTTTGTATTCTATGTAAAGAAGCTTGTAATGCCTAAAGCACTTGTTTTGTAGCCCAATATATTGTCAAAACTGTCTCACTGTACCTTTCTGATTGTATACAGGTTACTACTTTCTTTTGTATTGTTATATAGTTGTATTTGGTGAGATGAGGATGTGGACTGTGTCCATTATGCGAGGATTTTGAGGGTTGATTGATCACTGGCATCGGCTAGAAAAGGCCTTTGTTAGACATGGTTCACATGCTTTAGCTTGCTGTCCTGCGCAGTGGCAGCACTGTGGCAAAGGCTGTTGTACACTGAGGTGATAAAAATCATGGGATAGCAAAAAGCACATATACAGATGGTGATAGAATCGAGCACACAAGGTGCATTGGCGGAGCTGTCATTTTTACTCGGGATGATTCATGTTAAAAGATTCCCAACGTGATTATAGCCACTGGCTTTGAATGCAGAAAGGCAGCTGGAGCTAAATACATGGGACATTCCATTTCAGAAATCATTAGGGAATTCAATACTCTAAGATCCACAGTGTCAAGAATGCACTGAGAATACCACATTTCAGGCATTACCTCCCACCACGGACAACACAGGCGCCAAAGACCTTTATTTAACAACCAAGAGCAGCAGTGTTTGTGTAGTGTTGTCGGTGCAAAAAGACAAGCAACACTGCATGAAATAACTGTAGAAACTAATGTGGGAATACCATGAACTTATCTATTATGACAGCACAGTGAAAACTAGTGTTAATGAGCTATGGCAGCAAACAACCGACACAAGTGCCTTTGTTAACAGCATGGCGTTGCCTGCAGCGCCTCTCCTGGGCTCGTCAGAATATCAGTTTAGCCCTAAACAACTGGAGAACTGTGGTCTGGTCAGATGAGTCCTGATTTCAGTTGGTGCTGATGCTAGACTTCGAGTGCCGTGCAGAACCCACGAAGCTACGGACTCAAGTTGTCGACAAGGCACTGGGCAAGCTGGTGGTGGCTCCACAATGGTGTGGGCTGTATTTACATGGAGTGGAACCTATCACTGACTGGAAATGGTTATGTTCAGCTACTCGGAGACTATTTGCAGCCATCCATATTCCAAAACAATGATGGGATGACAATGCACCACGTCATTGGGTCACAATTATTCACGATTGTTTTGAAGAATGTTCTGGACAATTCAAGTAAATGATTTGACTGCCCATGCCGCCTGACATGAATCCCATTGAACATTTATGGGACATAATAGAGAGGTGTCAGATTGTGCACAAAATCCTGCACCAGCTACACTTTTGCAATTATGGACACCTATAGCAGCAGCATGGCTCAGTATTTTTGCAAGGTACTTCAATGACTTGTCAAGTCCATGCCATGTCAGGTTGCTGCACTACGCCCTGCAAGAGGAGGTCTGACAGAATATTAAGAGGTATCCCATGACTTTTTATCACTTCACTGTACACTTGAAGCCTCTGGCGTTAACTTATTCCTTGACATGACAGTGTTTTCCACAGTACCTGGCCTGTCCAGTTCATCCTCACCAAAGGGTGAATGGTGAACTGTATCAAGTTTATAATCTCAGGGTGCACAGCAAATATGGATATTAGTCCCATAGTTACCTAATTATATCTTAATGACAGACATGAGATGCTACCCATTGCTGTAAGTTTTTCTCACTAGCATGGTTCACCTTCTCAAAGTTCCGCAAACAGCTGTAAGATCAGAAAACAAAGCCACTGTGCACACAGAATATTTGTTGGGGAGCTTAGGACAGAGATATGGACAATGCTTTGTTAGCTGTTACTGAAAAGACTGGGTGAAACCACTTGTTAATAATGGTACAAATGACACGTTACCTAAGTTGAGCGCTTAGACAAATATGGACAATTCTGCAGCTACCCTGGTGTGTATCTTGCTTGTACTTCATTTTCAGGACGATGACTGCTGTTGTATTGTGGAATGGGGCACAAGGGAACATGGTAATTAAAGCATATACATGATTATAATATAATCATTATAGATTAATTCAATGGATATCCAAAGGAATTGTTTTGATGAGTTCAGATAATTATAATTAGAAGGCTTGGGTGGTGGGGGAAGAGGGGAAATAGGGGTTATAGCGAGACAAGAATTTCAAAAGAAATTTTAAAAGTTCCTGAACAGCTTAGAGACATAAGGTCATCTGCCAAAATAAAGAAATAAACAGCAAGTCCTCAGACAAACCTTGAACAACATGGCAAACAATTTATATAGGATGAGTTCACCTCACCATAGTAGCTGCAAGAAAGAACTAAGCCACAGCCAGAAAGTCAGCTACAATAATTCTAACTTTTCAACCCTCTCTTCCTGCCACACTTCCTCCCCAGGATGCATGATCCTGTACCTTGAAAGCAAGCTGATGGGACCAAGGCTGATCACACATTATGTCACTATGTTTCTATTACAGGCATTTTCTACATCTGCATCTACATAGGTACTTCACAAGACACTGTACAGCATGTTGTGGACAGTACACCGTACCACTACTAGCGATTCCATTTCCTGTTCCACCTGCAAATGAGTTAGGGAAAATGACTATCTATATGTCGCTGTACAAGACCTAATTTCTTGAATCTTATCATCATGGTCCATATGCACAATATAGGTTGACGACAGTAGAATCGTAAGGCAGCCACTTCAAATGCTGGTTCTCTAAATTTTCTCAATAGTGTTTCTCAAAAATGAACATCACCTTTCCTCCAGGGATTCTCATCTGAATTCTCGAAGCATCTCTGTAACACTTACGTGTTGTCTGAACCTACCACTAACAAATCTAGCACCTGCCTCTGAATTGCTTCAATGTTTTCCACCAATCCGACTCTAAACACTTGAACAGTACTCAATAATAGGTCACAGCAGCATTCTATATGTGATCTCCTTTACAGGTGAACCACTTTTTCCTACAATTCTCCCAATAAACCGAAGTCGGCCATTTGCCTCCTTTATCACAGCTCTCACATGCTTGTTCCACTTCATATAATTCTGCTCATTATGTCCAGATATTTAAAAGACTTGACTGTGTCAAGCAGGACACTAATAATAGAAACTGAATATTAAAGGTTTGTTCTTCCTACTCATCTGTATTAACTTCCATTTATCACACCAACTGTAAATTTTGTCTAAGTCATCTTGTATCTTCCTATAGTCACTCAACGTCGAAACATTACAGTGCACAACAGCATCATCAGCAAACAACCGCAGACTGCTGCCCACCCTGTTCGCCAAATAATTTATGTATACAGAGAACAACAACAGTCCCATCGTATTTCCCTGGGGCACCTCTGACAATACCCTTGTCTCCGATGAACATTCGCCATCAAGGACAACATACCGGGTTCAATTACTTAAGAAGCCGTTGAGCCAACTGCCTTAGTTAACAGCCTGCAATGGGGCACCGTGTCAAATACTTTCTGGAAATCTAGAAATATGGAATCTGCCTGTTGCCCTTCATCCATAGTCCACAGTATACCATGTGAGAAAAGGGGGAAGCTGAGTTTCGCACGAGTGATGCTTTCTAAAACCATGCTGATTTGTGAACAGGAGCTTCTCAGTCTCAAGAAGTTTATTGTATTCAAACTGAGAATATGTTCAAGGATTCTGCAGCAAACATAAGTTAGGGATAGTGGACCGTAATTTTGCAGGTCCAGTCTTTTACGCTTCTTATACACTCAAGTCACCTATGCTTTTTTCCAGTCACTTGGAACTTTGTACTGGGTGAGAGATTCACGATAAATGTAAGTTAGGTAAGGAGCCAAGACTGTAGAGTACTCATCGTAAAACTGAATTGAGATCCATCTGGACCTTGTGATTTATTTGCTTTCAAATTTTCAGTTGTTTATCTATGCCAGGGATTCTTATTACCATGTCATCCATACGGCAGTCTGACCGATGGTCAAATGATGGTATGTTTGTATGATTCTCCTGTGTGAATGACTTCTTGAACGTGAAATTTAAAACTTAGCCTTTCGTTTTGCTGTCTTTAACTACCACACCAGACCGGACAAGGGCTGAATGGAAGCCTCATACCCACTTAGTGATTTTACATAGGACCAAACTTTGCTCTGGTTCGCTGCCAGATCCTCTGCTAATGAGTGACAGTGGTAGTTATTGTATGCGTCGTGCATAGATTTTTTTCATACACGCATGAGCCTCTACTAACTTTTGCTTGTCATCTTTTGTACACACTCTTTTGAACCAAGAGTGCAACAACCTCTGCTTCCTCAGCATCTTTCGAATTTCATTATTAAACCATGGTGGACCTTTTCCAGCCTTTATCCATTTACTAGGCATAAACTCCCCAGACCACAATTTACAATCAGCTTAAATTTTGCCCATAATTCCTCTATGTTCATCTTCCTGGAACTAAGTGATGTCAATTCACTGTCTAAGTGAGATGCTAACAACTGTTTACCTGCTCTATCTAGCAGAAGCACTCTCCTAGCTTTCTTGACTAATTTATTAAGTTTCATAACCATAGTTGCTGTAATGACATCACAATCACTAATCCCCCATTTATATATTGACATTGCCGATATGGTCCGGCCTATAAGTATATACAAGACCTAAGATATTTGGATTTCGTGCAGCTGCTCAAGACAGTTTTCAGAAAATGTGTTCAAAAGTATTTCACATGACTGTCATTCTATAACCCCGTAATGAATCCACAGACTTCCCAGTCTACATTCCACAGGTTAAAGTCGCCTCCAACTAGTGTTGGATGATCTGGTACTTCCACGTTGCTGACCTCTGACTTTCTTTGAGTGACTATATAACTGTAGCAGTGGAGTCAGGTGGTCGGTAAAAACATCATCTACACCTGTTATACATGACCTAATAACTTCACTGTCACACTCAACTTTGATCTCAATAGAGACAATATTTTGTCAACTGCAATGAATGCTCCCCTTCCTATGGCCTCTAATCTTTCTTTCCAATACACATTCCACAACTTGCTAAATATCTCAGAGCTTTTCATTTCGAGTTTCAGCCAGCTCTCAGTGCCAAGAATAATCTGAGCATAAGAACTTTCCTCAAGGGCACTAAATCTGAGAACTTTATTATTAATATTTCAACAGTTTACTGACAAAATTTTTACAGTCGAAGTGTCTTTACTCTGAATGCCATCTGACTTACCATGCTGCGTACTGACTGACAAGTGTTCATCAGGGCATCCCAAACTACCTAGTCTAAAAAACCATCATATGCACTCCACAAATACTCTGCTGTGAGAGTAGCTGCTTCCGTTGTGTAATGCATCCCTGGCCTATCGAGGAGAGCCCTACAAATACCCACACGGAAACAAAGATCTAGGAATCTGCAGCCAAGACCATCACAGAGTAGACGAAGCCTTTGGTTGAGACCCTCCACTTGGCTCCAAACCATACGACCCTGATCAACTCTGGGAACAATGCTGCAAATAGCAAGCTCAGCTTGCACCCTGCACGCAAGGCCAGCAGTCTTCACCACCTCCTCCAGTTGCCTGTAGGAACTGAAATGACCTCAGAACCAATGTGACACACACTGATGGTGCCAACATGAGCCACAACTTGCAGACAACTGCACACTGTACACTCAATAGCTGCACACAAGACCACCTCCTCATCTCAGATGAGCCTCCCAGCAGACATACAGAGTGCACATTGGCTTTCTTTCCAGCCCAGAATGCTATTTACCTATGGGGCTCCATAATGCGCCTAACATTGCAGCTCCCAATAACTACGAAATCCCCCTGCTCCTCCGAGTGCCTGCTTGGACCCTGCTGCAGGAGCGGCCACCTGTCCATTCACATGGTGAATGGGCAAGGCCTGGCGGCCAGTCTTCACATTGGCCCTCTGCCTTGAATGATGCGAACGTATTACCACCATCACTCACCTTGCTGTGAGGGCTGATCCACCATGTCATGTACACTACAAGATGCCTCAGAAGCAGAGCCCATGGGCAAAACAAGCAACACCTGAGGTGTCCCATCTGATGTGTCAGCACCTTCTCCACCACTACACCCCAAGGCAGCAGCCTGAAGGTGATTGATCATAGCCAAAAGCACTTTCAGCTGCAGCCAGCTCCTCCCAGATTCACACATAGCATTCACACATCCTAACCATCCTAGCAAGGCTAACTGAAGAAGTAGACTAGAAAAGCAGATAGAATCCTAGATACGCAACCTGCTATCCTCCTGATGTGTCACCAATGGATGCTGATGCATTAATGAGCTATGTAGCTGGCTGTTCAGGAGCAACTATTGTGCTACACAAAGAATGAATTCATCCTTTCAAAAATGTGAGTTTAAACCTCATAAACAGAAACAAAACAAATACGCATGAAATTTAGTAGATATACTATGAGGAAAACACAGATAAAGAAAAACACTTAACTTGCCGCTCCGTAAATATATATCAGGCAACATCTGCGGCCTGACTGACTTGTTTTTCTAAACTGCACTGTAGAGTGAATGAATTTACATTTACAAAAAAAGAGATATTAAACCTCTTGGACACAAACACACACATGAAATGCAATAAATATACTACAACGAAAACACAGAAAAAGATAACTTTTAACTTTCTACTCTGTAGATATATATCAGCCACGAACTGGTGCTCCCAAATCAACTAGCTCACTTCCTTGAATTCTTAAACACTCAGGTACCCCACCTCTAAGGAAAGGAGGAGGGAATCCTGTATGTTCTGTAATTGTTTTTCTTCTGTATACAAACACGGTATCAGCTTAATGTACTCAGGAAAATGGAGCAGACGAAGAATTTCTTGGCATAGTGTCATCTCATCTGTTTCAATGGCCTTACAATCGCATATCACGTAGTATTACGGGCTGTAAATCACTCTGGTATAAAAATCTTGATGACATATTCAGAGACTGCAGCTGAGTAGACAATAGAATCCCTCAGTTTCCACCCATTAATGTACACAACGACAAAGTTGCAGTGTTCACTTAAAATATGGATGAAGGAATCTAAAATATATTCTGATATGCTGCTAATAATGAAAACAAAAGTCTACACTTTGTCAAAAAACTACAATTTTCCCTATACCTACTGCCAATAACACTTAGTGAAATGTAATGAAATTTTTGACACTAGCACTCATACTCCTGCTGCTCATGAAATTGCAGGTAATACCTAATTTGATTAGACCGAGCGAGGTGGCGCAGTGGTTAGCACACTGGACTCGCATTCGGGAGGACGACGGTTCAATCCCGTCTCCGGCTATCCTGATTTAGGTTTTCCGTGATTTCCCTAAATCGTTTCAGGCAAATGCCGGGATGGTTCCTTCGAAAGGGCACGGCCGATTTCCTTCCCAATCCTTCCCTAACCCGAGCTTGCACTCCGTCTCTAATGACCTCGTTGTCGACAGGACGTTAAACACTACCCACCACCACCTAATTTGATTATGTTTCGTTTAAGGGTTGATTCCGCCCAAAAAAATTTCTTCTACTTTGTCGTTAAATCAGCATGTCACGTAAAGATGTAGCAATATCCAAGCTTTGAAGTCAAAACTTCATTGGTTTTTTTAGTTTTGAATTTTTAACATTATTTTTCATCGTATTTTTGAAAAATCATCTTTTGGTGATGTAATCCACAAACTGGTATTAAATACACAAATGCTAACGCACTTAGTAAGAAGATTAGGGAATTGTGTGTCTCTGTCTTGTATCTCAAAGATCAAAGGAAGTGGAAGCAAATAATAAAAGAGTTTCAGGTGTATTGCAAACAGCCACAGTTTGTCATACAACATGGGATATTGTTTTGCTCAACCATGTGTTGTTAAGCAGCTTTGCAGACAGAAATATTACAGCAAGCACATGATCATATGTTATCAGGTCATGAGAGTAAGAGAACAATGGGTAGAAGAGCAGCAGAAAGGTTCTTAGAGAACCAGGCATGCCAATGTTCAACAGTAGGTCAGTCAATACCTGTATTCCACGTACGGAATGTGCCGATTTATGCCATCAAAAGTTACAATTACAAACACTACTGGAGCCCTGCTACCCATTTAAAATGATAGGAGCCAATATTTTGGAACCACTTCAGAGGAGACAATCGGGGGAAAAGTGTATATTAACAATTATTGCTCACTTCTCAAGGTATTCAGTAACAACAGCAATACTAGATCAGAAACCAGGGACAGTAGCTCATGCTATGGTAAATCACTGGATACTTAAATTCAGGGTATTGCAAATGATTAGGAACAAGGGACAAATTTCATGTCTAATCTCATTAAGCACTTGTATCTGTTAAGAAATTACGTACAAGTCCATTCTACCCACAGGCAAATGATCGCACGGAAAGATTTCATATGACTATATCAAAGATGCCAAGCCATTACGAGAATTCTCAACTCCTGGACTGGGACACACATTTAGATTTTGGAGTTAGTCCTTGAAATTCAAAAACTCTTACAGGAACAGGGTTATCACTAGATCTACATGAAATTAGCACTTAAACTTTGAAAATTTAGCATTTTGAAATTCGAATTTAGCATTTATATTTCTCAGTGTGTATGCATTAAAGCGACCCTAAACAGCATATACATCCAAAATTCTTATCTTATAGTTTGACTTTTTTCCTGTTTCACTATTCAGTTTTCTAAAAAAACCAGGAAACTGATTGTTTATGTAACACAACACCATAGTGTTAGTTTTCATTCTAACACACGTTATAGGCCTACACACAAATGTTTATCTACTGAATGCAATCACTGAAGTTGTTCAATGGTGTCTGGCTTCAATGACCACCTGTCACTTACAACTAAATTGTATGTTGAGAAGTTTCTCTCTGCATACACACTACTGACAGATGCCCAAATTGCAGATAAAGCAGCTCTTCCAAATTCTACATCTACATCTACACTCCGCAAACCACTGTAAGGTGCACACCAAAGTGTACACCCAGTTCCATTCACTCCATTCACATACAGAGTGTAGTAAGAATGACTGACTGACTGAATGCCTCTGTCATGTAGTAATTATCCTAATCTTATCCTCATGATCCCTATGTGAGTGATACGTAGGGGATTGTAGTGTAGTCCTAGAATCATTGTTTAAAGCCTTGAAACTTTGCTAGTAGACTTTCTCAGGATAGTTTACGCCCATCTTCAAGAATCTTCCAGTTCAGTTCCTTCAGTATTTCTGTGGCACTCTCCCACAGACTGAACAAACATGTGATCATTCATGCTGCCCTTCTCTGTATACATTCAATATCCCCTGTTAGTCCTATTTGGTATGGGTCCCACACACTTGAGCAATATTCTAGAACATGTCACATGATTGATTTGTAAGCAATATCCTTTGTAGACTGATTGCACTTCTCCAGTATTCTACCAATAAACCGAAGTCTACTATCTGCTTTACTCATGACTGGGCCTAGGTGATACTTGCATTTCACATCCCTACGAAGTGTCACACCCAGGTATTTGTACGAGTTGGCAAATCGCAAAAGTGACTCACTGATATTATAGTCATAGGATATATTACAGTCAGGATATATTATAGCCATAGGATTTCGTTTTGTGAGGCGCACGATTTTACACTTCTGAACATTTAAAGGAAGCTGCCCATCTTTGCACGGCTTTCAAATCTTATCCAGATCTGACTGAATATTTATACAGCTTCTCTCAGATAGTACTTCATTACAGATAATTGCATCATCTGCAAAAAGCCTCATTTTATTATTAATATTGTCTGCAAGGTCATAAATATACAGTGTGAACAGCAAGGGTCCCACCACACTTCACTGGGGCACATCTGAAGTTAGTTCTACATCTGATGACGACTCTCCATCCGAGGTAACATATTGTTATCATAATGAACCAATGCGATGCAGAAATCCCTTCCGTTTTTGCCTCTGAAGCAACTGTTCACAAACACACAAACGCCGTTCAATGTCTCTTGGTTTCAGCTCACTCGGGACGCAAGTATCTTCTTTCTGAATCAGGTCCATAGCCTTGAGACGTTTTGAAATGGCTTGCTTTGTCACTCCCACTAATCATGCCAATTCTTCTTGAGTTTGACGCAAGTCTTCACTCGGAAATGTCTCCAATTCTGCATCTTCGAAAACATTCTCTCTTCCACCACTATGCCGGCCTACCAAGTTAAAATCACTGTTCTTGAAGAGTTGAAACCACTCACAACACGTTCTTTCACTAATAGCATCCTTCGCATATGTACTTGAGAGCATTTGATGAGACTAAGCCGCTGTTTTCTTCATATTGAAACAAAACAATAACGTCTCCCGCAAATGAAGAGAATTAGGTTCGTAAACTGACATTTTCAATCAAGAATAACTTTATGATGCAGCGCAAATGTACTTATGTTTGAATGAGGTTATGCTGACCGAGGTCCAAGCTAACTGCCCGATGTCTGTGATCTGTTTCTTTCTATCGCTACTTACCATTGTCGCCACTTATAGGCAAACAGCAGAAACAAAGTTGTACACCTTATATATTGTAGCACAGATTCATTCTTCAATTTTTTTTTAAATTTTTGTTTGTTTATTTATTTATTTATTTATTTATTTGCGTCATCTAGCAGCTCACCAATAGCAGCTTGCGTTTTAAATGAAGTTCCTGCAGCCAAAGAAGACACTCTTTTTGCCTTGTGACTAGCACTTTTAATGTGTTTTTCTAATTTGTCCTTCCTCCTCTCAGCTGGGTTTCACATAAAAAAAACAGCCAAAGAACAGCCAAACCAAACTTGTGAACTAAAACTTGGCATCCCGCTATCAGGGAGTGTGGGGAGGAGAGAGAGCAGAGAGAATTTGCTATGGGGAGTGGTGGGATGTGGGGGTAAGAAGCAGGTAACACAAACCTGTGTTTTGAGTTTCCATGAGCTCCTGATAACTGGCTTCCTTTTCCAAACTGAAGCTGAAGATAACTCCACAGTGGGCCAACATCCACAACATCACTCATTTTCAAACACACACACACACACACACACACACACACACACACACACACACAAAGTGCTGCAAAACACAGGCAGCGACATCACAGCTCAGTGACAAAACCAGATGACAATGCAGTCAGCACCAGCTAACAGTACACTGCACACTTGGCAGCCAACATCTGCATATCACTATGGCACAAAGTTGCCGATTGCTATTTATCACAACTGGGGAGTCCCCAACGCCAAGCCATAATTCCCAAGAAGTTTGTTTGCTGCTTTCCTCACCAACATTTCCGTGTTTTGTGCAAGGAGCTGTATTTACGAGGGTGAGTCAAATGAAAACCTTAAATATTTTTTTAAATATTATTTACTGTGCAGAAGTGGTACAAAGCTGTATCACTTTTCAACACAATCTCCCCCACACTCGTTGCAAGTCCTCCAGCACATACAAAGTGCATAAATTCCTTTAGAAAAAAATTCTTTTGGTAGCTCGCGCAACTACTCATGCACCGCATGGCGTACCTCTTCATCAGAACACTTTCCTCCCATTGCGTCCAAACATATGGAAATCACTGGGAGGCAAGGTCTGGTGAGTATGGTGGATGAGGAAGACACTCAAAATGCAGGTCTGTGATTGTTGCAACTGTTATATGGGCAGTGTGGGGCCTTGCATTGTCATGTTGCAAAAGGACACCTGCTGACAGCAATCCACGTCGCTTTGATTTGATTGCAGGCCACAGATGATTTTTTAGGAGATCTGTGTGTGATGCACTGGTGACAGTTATCCCTCTAGGCATGTAATGCTCCAAAATGACGCCTTTTCGCCCCAAAAGAGAGTCAGCATAACCTTCCCTGCTGATGGTTCTGTTCAAAACTTCTTTGGTTTTGGTGATGAGGAATGGCGCCATTCCTTGCTTGCTCTCTTTGTTTCCGGTTGGTGGAAGTGAACCCAGGTTTCGTCCCCAGTAACGAATCTTGCAAGGAAGCCATCACCTTCTCATTCAAAGTGCTGAAGAAGTTCTTCACAAGCATCAACAAGTCGTTCTCTCATTTCAGAAGTCAGCTGCCGTGGCACCCATCTTGCAGACACTTTGTGATACTGGAGCACATCATGTACAAAATGGTGTGCTGACCCATGACTAATCTGTAAACATGCTGCAATGTCATTAAGTGTCACTCAGTGGTTTTCCTTCACTATGGCTTCAACTGCTGCAACGCTCTGTGGAGTCACAACTCATTGTGCCTGACCTGGACGAGGAGCATCTTCCACTGAAGTCACATCATTTGCATTCTTCCTACTCCATTCGTAGACTTCTTGCTGTGACAAACATGCATCACCGTACTGAACCTTCATTCGTTGATGAATTTCAATAGGTTTCACACCATCACTATTCAAAAACCAAATAACAGAACACTGTTCTTCCCTGGTACAAGTGGGGCAGGCACCTTTATACTGATACTGCGACAGTATGTGTGCATCTGCACTATGCTGCCACCTGCAGGTCATTCTGCACGCTGTCTGTAGCACGCTTACCAACTTATAGGATAACGGCGCGAAATTTCGATTTGTTATTACAAATTTAAAGTTTTCATCTGACTCACCCTCGTATATGGGTAGGGAACAAAGCGAATAAAAGTTAAGAAAAAAATCTCATAAGAATCAAATTCAAAAAGTCTACATGACTATATTTTCACATGCAAGAAAGCAAGAAAATGTACTCTTCGAAATCATCTAGTAAAGTTTTGTAAGCTGCAGATGGTGATTTTTTTATGTATCTTAACTTTGATGTTTGTTGCTTGCCTCACTTTTATTGGTTCATTATTCTATCCTGGTATAAATAAAACATCCTTGGTTTAGTGTTCACTTTTCAATTATGTATCTTGTTTTATCTACTCATAGTAACCCTGTAGTGCATAAATGTGTGTGTTCTACAGGTTAGCAGTAAGTCATATCTTGCACATAAATAGCTATGCAACAAGTGTTTGTTTATGATTGTAATTTTCACTCTTTTGTATCTTTATGTACTGATATCACATACAGTCATAGATACAGGGTGTTTCAAAAATGACCGGTATATTTGAAACGGCAATAAAAACTAAACGAGCAGCGATAGAAATACACCGTTTGTTGCAATATGCTTGGGACAACAGTACATTTTCAGGCGGACAAACTTTCGAAATTACAGTAGTTACAATTTTCAACAACAAATGGCGCTGCAAGTGATGTGAAAGATATAGAAGACAACGCAGTCTGTGGGTGCGCCATTCTGTACGTCGTCTTTCTGCTGTAAGCGTGTGCTGTTCACAACATGCAAGTGTGCTGTAGACAACATGGTTTATTCCTTAGAACAGAGGATTTTTCTGGTGTTGGAATTCCACCGCCTAGAACACAGTGTTGTTGCAACAAGACGAAGTTTTCAACGGAGGTTTAATGTAACCAAAGGACCAAAAAGCGATACAATAAAGGATCTGTTTGAAAAATTTCAACGGACTGGGAACGTGACGGATGAACGTGCTGGAAAGGTAGGGCGACCGCGTACGGCAACCACAGAGGGCAACGCGCAGCTAATGCAGCAGGTGATCCAACGGCGGCCTCGGGTTTCCTTTCGCCGTGTTGCAGCTGCGGTCCAAATGACGCCAACGTCCATGTATCGTCTCATGCGCCAGAGTTTACACCTCTATCCATACAAAATTCAAACGCGGCAACCCCTCAGCGCCGCTACCATTGCTGCACGAGAGACATTCGCTAACGATATAGTGCACAGGATTGATGACGGCGATATGCATGTGGGCAGCATTTGGTTTACTGACGAAGCTTATTTTTACCTGGACGGCTTCGTCAATAAACAGAACTGGCGCATATGGGGAACCGAAAAGCTCCATGTTGCGGTCCCATCGTCCCTGCATCCTCAAAAAGTACTGGTCTGGGCCGCCATTTCTTCCAAAGGAATCATTGGCCCATTTTTCAGATCCGAAACGATTACTGCATCACGCTATCTGGACATTCTTCGTGAATTTGTGGCAGTACAAACTGCCTTAGAGGACACTGCGAACACCTCGTGGTTTATGCAAGATTTCCTGAATGAATATTTCGATGATCGTGTGATTGCTTTGGGCTATCCGAAACATACAGGAGGCGGCGTGGATTGGCCTCCCTATTCGCCAGACATGAACCCCTGTGACTTCTTTCTGTGGGGACACTTGAAAGACCAGGTGTACCGCCAGAATCCAGAAACAATTGAACAGCTGAAGCAGTACATCTCATCTGCATGTGAAGCCATTCCGCCAGACACGTTGTCAAAGGTTTCGGGTAATTTCATTCAGAGACTACGCCATATTATTGCTACGCATGGTGGATATTTGGAAAATATCGTACTATAGAGTTTCCCAGACCGCAGCGCCATCTGTTGTTGAAAATTGTAACTACTGTAATTTCGAAAGTTTGTCTGCCTGAAAATGTACTGTTGTCCCAAGCATATTGCAACAAATGGTGTATTTCTATCGCTGCTCGTTTAGTTTTTATTGCCGTTTCAAATATACCGGTCATTTTTGAAACACCCTGTATATTATAAACAGTACAAGTCTAGTGCCTGTATATTCAACTTTTAGCAATTTCACTGAAATTATTAATTTTATTAAATTTAACTGAAATATGTTGTTTTCACATTTTATTGCACTTTGAAGTTGACTGAGATCATCGTGGATTATACTCAGGCAGTGTTGGAGTATCATTTTTTTCACTTTCAAAACTTTGCATTTGCAGCACGTGAATTTCGCATAACTCTAGTTATCACCTTAGTTACAAGGTTGTATTTGGTTGCAAAATTCCATAGCCATTTGATACAATTCAACCAAAGGTGTGAAGAGAAGGTGAACACGTTAAGCTATTTGTAAAAACTCTAAAGGAAGTCTGGCAAAAAGTAAAACTGTTCAACAAGAAAGCACAAAAACGTCAAGAGTGTCTGAAATTAAGTATGAGGAATTTAGCACAGTATTGGACAGGTCAGTGGAACTACTTGCAAACCCCTACACTCTGAAACCTAAGATAAAGTTTTTGATGAAGTTTCAGGGTATTGACCAAGAGATTTAGGTAAAATTGCCTGTAAATGTAAAACTACAATTACCAGAATGAACTTCTGTAGTTCATATCAGTAGAATTAAATACAAATTTCTTTCCACAAGCATCCGCACAAACGCCATGTACTGGAATGACAAAGCAAAAGGGTAAAGAAATAGCACAGAATAGGCCATATTAGTTGAGACCAAGGAATACATAGTCAGAGATGGAGAAATACATGAGTACTAGTAGGATTTTTGCTTTATTTTCATTGATTCATGTAGTGTACTTAAGAAAATAGGTACTTTTTGTTGTATTCCTGCCCCCCCCCCCTTTTTTGGGGGAGGATAGGAATACATGTACAGGATTTCCTCTAGGTGATGGCGAGGATCATGTCTAGACAGAGTTCGATGTGTGCTGCGATTTTGGCCATCTTCACAGCAGAACAATGTGTCAACCAACCTTTTCAGAATGGGGTTTTGTTTGCGCAGCAGCCAGATGTAGTCGTCACGAATCGCAGCTGGTCGTTGAGACTAACCTTCGACATCTGGGAGCTAAGGAAAGAAGTGAGAGGTTTGCAAGATATGTTCTTAGAAGTGCTAAAGGAAGCAAAGTGGGGCTATACAATACAGAATATATGGAGTGAACATTATGAACTTAAGTTTTCCTATGATAAGCTGAGAAAACAGCTGCAGCAAGTAACAGGTACAATCCCATATTCTCTAGGATGGAGCAAGAGAAGATACCTGAGTGTGGGTGGTAAGCTACTAAAAACTGTGTTTGACACAGAAAATAATGATGATCTCAGATCTGAATAGTACAATACGTCAAGTGCAAGAAGTAGCAAGACATACAGAAACAATAGTGGACCAGCATACAATCCAAATTACAGGTATGGAGCACAGATTGTTAAATATAAGTAAAATGATGAATAAAATAACAACTGAATTACAGAAATACGCTAATAATAGTTACCATGATTAAGAATTTATGTATAATGCACACTCATCCAAAAACATTCGGCAACGAAGTATGGAGAGAAAATTAGTGGACAGTTTAAAGTAGTGCTAGAATAGAATCAGGAGGATTCAAAAGTTGTCCACCATGCTACGCTTAAACAATGAAGCACTATGCCGTTAACACCAAAAAGGTTTCTTCAAGAATTACTGCAAGCAGAAAAGCAATTTCCTGCAGGTCTGCAGCATGTTATTTCCATAAACAAGAGGATTACAGCATTTTACTATCATGTTTCCATAGTTAAAAGTTTACCCAGATAAAGAACACATATATATTAATGTACAGTTGCCAGGGACTAGCTTTAAGTCACAATTTGAATGTTATACGATACATGCATATTTAATTGGATGGAGTCTTATTGACAGATGGATTAAATTCTCAGTTAATGAAGTATTAGTTGCATCTAAACAACGGGAAATGCACATATTTCTGTCAGGAGAAGATCTTTGGAATCATATTAACAAAATTATTACTATTTGTCTTGCATGAGTAATTCAAATGCATAAATGATCAAGTGAAGTACACTATTTTTGGGGGAATATGAATACATCAGAGTGTAAGAAGGAAGTCATGTAGCCACAAACACATTTACAGTGCGTCAGAAATCATTGTATTTATTGGTGGGTACAAGCCACAAATGATGGTAATGAACTGTTACAAAAACAAGACTTTTACACGAATGGCAAGAGTAGAATTGCAGCTTAGTGGTATATTAATCAAAAGAACAGAATGTAATAAAGCAGGAGTAAACCTTCATCTACCACCAACAATCACAGGTACTACAGTAATTCTTAGTGTACAACTAGCACTGTATTGTCCAGAAAATTCCTTCAGCATTTTACCAATTTAGAATATTTCTTTTCTAAATTATACAGTAGACACTACGGTTCTAAAGGTCATAATAAATTAACTGATGCAGAAAATGGGCAAATTGTTCTGATCGAATGTTAAGACATGGTCAGGAACATCATCATCATCACGAATGAAATCAGAACACGATTACCATTAGTGTACCAGCCACTATCATACCCACAGTACTAGCAGCCACTTGTGCAGTTTATCCTTTCCTAAGACACAAAATAATGCAATCAGACAACCATATGAGATCCCTGTGTAATGAGTTGTACCAGAGAGAGAAACAGAAATTGTGACACAGAATTTTGTAAGCGGAGTAAGTTTTTCTTACTACAGGTTAAGATTTTTTCCTTTTTGATTTTTCTAAACTTCAGGACGAATTTTTTTAGAGGAGAGGGATATGTTGTATGTCAATCTTGTGCAAGACAGCAAACAGTTAAAATCTTCAAAGTCCCAGAGCGAAGGGCGGTGCCAACATGAAGCAGGCATGAAAGGTAACATTTCACCATTGAGAGGGTCAGGGTAAAAAACAACCTGCTGCTTCTGGCAAATGAGGCAGCAGACCTTGGCAGAAATGTAATATGGCAAGGCAGCTAGACAGTATCACATCACCTTTATAAAGGGTCACACCACCTTTATTATGCAATGAAAGAATGGCTATTGCTAATGCAACAATGCATACCAAGAGCTTTTATGACTAGGCCTGTACTATAAAAAACCTGTTTAACAAGCAAGGCAGAGTGAAAATCGTTGACACCATCAGAACAGCAAGACCTATGTGGTCACGGCAAGTGATGTCGTGTAAACATTAGCCACTACTTTACTCCATAAATACCCTTGCATTTTAGCTCGTAAGGCAGTCTGTCAGATGGATTGATGGTGTACATGACATTCACACTTGATTCCCTGATTACAGGGAAGTGACATACGGGACAAGTCTTGTGTAGATTTCCTGCACGCTAATGAGCAACAACAGTTGCTACTAAGTGAGATGGCTACCTCGCCATAATCACCTGTTGCTGAGTTCAGCAGCACAGCCTGCTGCTGTTGCAGATAGGGGGACCCGGGGATCTCCCTTTTGTCCCAGGTCAGGACACCAACCTTTCTGATACTTTGGCAAACTGACCACTGCCTACCTGAGCAGCAGGCCAAGACTATCATACTACATGACTACACAGCAACAGTTTTGACAGTTCAACTGATAAAGAAGGGCAGCGGTGAGCAGGAGGGGATGGAGCACCTCCCAAATCTATTGTGTTAAGTAAAATCCAACACATGTGCCACCTTCACTTACTGCAGCAGTGCATCCAGCACTGGAGCCACCCGGGTGGCAAACCACCACAGCAGTGGCTGGCCAGGAACAACAAGTGTGGCTTGAGCTACCTCGAGTGGGCTCAAGGTCATTTACAGCGCCACTCTCCAATGGGCATCGATAGCTGATGTCAACAGCGAGTCAAAGCACTGTTTATAACTTACTGGAACAAACAACTAACTCTGTATCTTCTTTCACTGCGCCTAGGGTGATAACAGGTCTTAGTATAAAAAAGTTGGCATTTAACTTAAAAAAAGAAACTTACAGGAAAATCATTTTCAAAATTTTATTAAAGAATAAATACTAGTACAAGGCATAAATCCATTAAAATTCACCAACATCATATGTTTTCCCTTCCTGCTCCTGTAAGGCTTCTTCTTCTTCTTCTTCGACAAATTTCAAGACCAAGGTATCTAGGTAGCATCTTGAGAACTGCTTGATTCATTGTTTACCTCAAAATAAGCAAATCATCTTCTGAGAGGGTGATGAAGGTGTTTTGGGACTACTGCTTTCTCCAATCTTCAAAAATGTCATTCTGAACTGAGACACAGTCCTTACTAGACCCAAAATTATCTTTTTCCCAGGTTGTTTTTTTTTTTTTTTTTTTTTTTTTTTTTTTTTTTTTTTTTTTTTTTTTTGACCAAATGACACTGTGATAACTATCATTTGCACTTTGTGTCCTGATATCTGTGCAGCCCGCCAGTAGTACATCAGAGGCAAGTCTCTGATAGACAGGTACTATCTTGATCACTTTGTTTTGAAAATACCAGAAGTTTTAAGTTGGAGTCTGCTCTTAATGGACTATTATAAATTTGATGTTTTCTTCCCCAAGGTATTGGTTATTGTTATTTTTTTATTTTGTGTGACGTGAGAAAGTGCTGCAGCCGACTGGGGTTTTACCGCCATGTAATAGAGACAGACCACTTTTTTGCCTGCCATGCAGGCCAATGACATTGAGTGGACAGCTCCATGATGCCTCACAGACACTTTCTATAAGACGCAATTTTATCTTCGAAAAATTACCTCCAAATTCAGGTGCATTTTATACTTGAAATTGATATAAAATGTCCAGTGTTTGATTTAAAATGCCCACCCGACTTAAAAATGGCCATATATTCAATCCCATGGGAGACCTATCTCTGTCTGGCAACACTGGATTCAACTGGCAGCAGCAGTACATTAATGCAACAAAGATGAGTTATGGGGATTCATAAGCTTGCTAACACTGTCTCCCTTTTGCCATGCCGTCACAAACCCAGAACACTGTCTAGCCTATCATGCATCATTGCAGTCCACGGTGCCAGTGAACTCGAAAGTGATTTGTGTTATCGGTCACAGTACAATATTTTTGTTAGTAGCTACTTTCATAATGGAAAAAATAAGACATATTCATATGTTGTGGGCTATAAATTGAAAGTAATGGCATATGCACAAGAACATAAAACAGTGCAACTGAGCGGCATTTCGATCCTCCACCAACAGAAAAAGCCATTCACGATTGACGAGCTGGGAAAGAAGAGCTGAAAAAAATAGAGGACTGAAAACAAAATGGCCAAAACTAGAAGATCACATATTGAAATGGATTTAAGGACACCATCAAAATGGCACTGGAATCAATAAAAAACTGATTCAAATACATGCTCGCAAGCTAACACTACAGTGGAACTTAACAGACTATAAGGGTGGAGTTCATTGGTGCTATAGGTTTACAAAGCACCGTGGACTTAGCATGCACATCAAAATAAAAATATCCCACAAAATGCCACAAGTGTATGAACAGAAAATATTATCTCTCCAACGCTTTATTATTCAACATCGAAAGAAAACCAGTGAGGAACTAAGCCTAATAGCAAATATGGAAGAAACTCCTCTGACATTTGATGTGCAGGGTAACAGAACTATTGCCATGAAAGGTGCTAAAACTGTAACTATAAAAACAAGTGGACTACACTGTTGTCCTTACATGTCCTTACGGTACTAAATATAATCCAATATCATTTTCAAGTGCAAACAATGCCAAAACCTTCTAAAATACTACCAGGTTGTTCACATACATGACAAAGGTTAGATGGACAAGGCTGGTATGAAATTATGGATTAACAAAGTGTGGGAGAGAAGGAAAGATGCTTTACTGAAGAAGAGTTCTCTTCTTGTGGTAGATCAGTTCAGCAGTCATCTGAAAAAGTCTGTGAAAGGGAAACAGACACGGAAATACAGAGCTTGCTTATATATGAAGAGGACAATGATGATGACAAAGAGAAAGAGGAAGAAGAAGAAGAAGAAGAAGAAGAAGAAGAAAAGTTCATACGATGATCTTCGAGGATTTTAAAGGTCAGTTCGGTCTTATAGACAAAAAAATCAGTCTTGCT
Organism: Schistocerca americana; assembly: GCF_021461395.2. Taxonomy (NCBI): domain Eukaryota; kingdom Metazoa; phylum Arthropoda; class Insecta; order Orthoptera; family Acrididae; genus Schistocerca; species Schistocerca americana. The sequence goes on along the minus strand of NC_060119.1, from coordinate 891,887,687 downwards.
TTGCAATGTAATAATGAAAATGGTAATTTTTTTTTTAAGGGATTGGTACTATGCCTGGTCTTTTTACCTGTATGAACCTCTGCTGCCTTCCCTGTTTCATCTCTCAATGCTACTCACTCATCTTCTATTGCATTCTTTTCCCCTGTTGGTCTAATGTTTTTTTCCTCTGTTTCAGTCCAATGTTGCCTAGTGCTCCCAAAACTCCAAACAACTTGAGGTTCCTTCAGTTTACCCAGGTCGCATATCCTTCACTTCTTGCCTGTTTGCAGTTTCCTTTGTTTTAATCGGCAGTTCATAACCAACATATTATAATCAAGAGTCCACATCTGTCCATGGAAATGACTTGCAGTTTAAAATCTAGCTTCACAATCTTGTTCTTACCATTATGTAATCAGTCCGAAAACTTGCAGTGTCCTCATGTATCTTCCACATATACAAACTCCTTTCACAATTTTTAAATGAACTGTTAGTGATGATTAAACTATGCTCTGTGCAAAATACTACTAGGGAGGCTCTCTCTTTTTCCCTTTCTTCAGTCCATGTTCTCCTACCATTTTTCCTCCTCTTCCCTTTTCTACTAGTGAATTCCAGTCTCTTATAACAAATTTCAAATAATTTTCCTATTTAAATTCTCTAACCTACCTTCCCTACAACCCATACAATGTTAGTTTTGTTTTCATGTTCCTGACATTGCCCCTCAGCAGTTCTCATCCGGATATTCAAATGGGAGACTATTTTAGCTCTAGAGTATTTTACACAAGAGGATGCCATCATCGTTTAACTATACAGTAGAGCTGCATGCCCTCCAGAAAAATAACAGCTCTAGTTTCCCCTTCAGCTGTTCATAGTACCAGTATAGCAAGTCAATGTTCACTAATGTTACACCACCAGATCAGACTGATGCCACTGCAACTACTGAAAAAGCAGTGAATCTGAAAATATTACTTGAAGGGAAGAAAAATAAAGAACAAAGTGGTCACCTCAATAAGGGAGGATTTTGAAAAGTTTCAAGAAGACCTACATTACTGAAGGGATAAAAAAATCTGGAAAGTCACTGGACCAACTGTATAGCTACGGTGTAATACTGTTTGAGAGATAAAACTAGCATTTCAAAAGTGAAGATAAAAATAAAATTACATTTATCCGAACTTGTAAAACTACCTCATACTCTTTGTTACTTACTCAGTTAACCATCTCAACATACTATTCCATTATTACAATGTGTTACTTTCTAATGATCACTTTTTCCCTCTCTCTTGCCCTCATTGCAATCTACAAAAGCCTATTTTTATTTCAGCTTGTACTTCTCTATTAGTGAATTATGTTCCTTCCCTGACACTGCAATAATCTTCATGCATTTCTCTCTTACTATCAACTTCTGTGTTCATCTTTCCTTCTCATGTCACTCACAAAGTTGTGACTCCAAATACATTTTCTTATTCTACCAATATTCCTTAGGGTGTGTGTGTGTGTGTGTGTGTGTGTGTGTGTGTGTGTGTGTGTGTGTAAAATACTGACTCTTACACAGTAGGATGTTAATATCAAGTTCTTAACTACGTGCTCTATCACTCACATCTTGGCGCTCCACGGTGTAAAGTGGAGCAGTTGGATGCAGGACGGCCTTCTGTGCATAGTAAAACATCTCCGAGATATTCTTCAGGGTCTTTGCCGAGCACTAAAACAAGTTAGAGAAGAAACATAGCTAAATAAAAAGCATACCTAGATTCACATTGCTGTTATGGTGACTTACATACTGTACACATATATTCATAGTTCAAACATCTGTCAAGCCTACAAATATGGACACTTATTATTATATTAGCATCATCAGTTACATCTATTACCTTGCTAATGATAATTGTATGGAAGAACAAACTGCTTGCATTTTAAAAGTCATGGTTTATTTATAATTTCCACATGATTACTGCCGTCTGCCTCTGCAGCTAGAGGGGCACCAAGTCTGGTTATCATTTGAAGAATACGGGTTCAATTATCAGTATTATCAAGGAACAGCCCACAAAGGGATAAGTTTATTGTTCTGTAATTAACTACATGAAGATGAACACCAGTGTTTGAATATCTATCCACAGCGGTCATTTTGCATACTGCACAATAAAAACCATTAACTGCTTATATTCAGCTGATAAAAAGAAAATACAACCTAAAATCGGTCCAAATGTCAGGGAACAGGCACCTGATATATACCACACCCCCTCCTACGCACGCACCCCCCCTCCCCCCCCCCCCCCTTTACACTTGGCAAAACTGGTCACAACAGACAGGATAAATAGAATGAAGGGGGGAGGAGAAGGCCTGTGTCATTATGATTTATACCTATAACAAGTCATAGCTAGTCCCCAATACACTCAATAAATTTGTATAATTGTACTTAGCTTGGTTCCATTCTTAAGACATATGCAAATGCATGTGACAGTATAAGGTTATCAATGCACTTCATGTCTTAGGTACTGGAGATGTTATACATTTGGTCATTTATTGAGCATTGCAAGTGTAACAGAAGAATATGGGATTATTCAACTTGCTCTTATACTACTCCAGAGATTAATATTACAGCTTTTCCATTTCTTAACTATTTTCATTAGTAATGCATATTACACAAAATTAACAATTCTTATTCAAGCAGTATTTCAATAGATTTTATTAGTCACAATATATTTTACCAATAGCTGATGACAATAGCATATTTAGTTCATGTGGAAACATTTTCATAAATTTTGACAACACAGTCCACGGAGAGCATGTACAATCGTGGTATGACGAAAAATCTGAGCAGCTGCTGGCACCAGCCATAGCAGGCCAAAAAATTCTGAAGATGATTTGTGGATAAGTCGAAACTGATTAATAAAGAATATTTTTGCAAACTCGAATGTTCATTTTTAAAAATGGAAACATTTTATTTAAAAAGAACATTCATAATTTATGATACCTGTAAACCATTTGCACATCAAAATTCTACCCTGCTAAAACTTGTTGGTTTTAAGATTAATACTTTCGAGGCAGCAGAGTCTCACAGTCTTAACTACTAACTCTATTTGCATCAAATTTTCTAGACAGTAGACACATTTACTACTGAGTGTACCTGAAAAATTATCAGTATACAACACATAGTTCTGCAGATATGACATCTACAGTTATGAGCCAGAGTCCACATGAGATTTGGGCCCATCCCAAAATTGTTAACATAGCTTATTTGAAAGCCCTCATTATCTGCTTTTAGGAAAACATTCTACTTTTTCTGGAAACTGAATACTTCAAAAGCTATCAGTATTCAAAATTTTTGTGTTCCAGAATGCTCTAATCTTAAATGAATTCTTTCCAGATCCAGTGTTATAACATGAGCTCCAATTCTTCTGTTTTCAAAAGTGGACACTTTTACTAAAGTAATATGTTAGTTTATCAATTGTTCCAAGTATAAAATTTCCACTTTCTCGAAGATTCTTAGCAGACTTTGGGAACCTCCATACACATCAGAGCTTACCATCCATAAAGTAGTATCTACTATTTTATCATGTTCTAATTATAGTATACAATTTCTGACTGATAAAATTTCAGGGTGTACATGTGGACAAGAAAAAAAAATTCCCGGATTTTCCGGTTAAAAATACACTTTATCCCGGATGAAAATACACTTTTTCCGTGTTAAGTAACAGTATACTTTTTCCGTGTTAAGTAACAGTATACTTTTCCTCGGAACTGTAAAACTTATCAATCCTTTCAATGGTTGTGGTTTTATACACCGGCGTAGAATTTCCCAGCACTTTAGAAAACGAAACTCGGGGAAAAAACACGTTTCAGAAAGATGTCTGATGCACAGCAACATGTACACTGCACATTTTCGTATTACGAAAGTATAAATTCGAATCCCATCAAACACTGCATGTTACTTTCCGAAGGATTGAAATCAAGATTGCGATGCACTTTTGTAAGCTAGTCGTAGCTCATATCAAGCGATCTCGCCAACCGATGACAGCGGATATTCAGAGCATGGGACACGTGATGTAGTCAGCCAATAGCAATATCACTGTTAAGCAGCACGAACATACAAATAGGAAAAGTTAATGGTTTAAATCACTATACATAGTGTAGCTACAAGAAAAGAAAAGCTTTCACCTATAATATTGGTCTCTAAGATTAATAAGCTGCAAGAGAAGCTAAGCTTTCACACATAATGTTGATCTTTTTTGCACGTGTTACACTTTAAGATACATCACACAAATGTGCCAGTAAAATTTTTAACAACGTCATAAATGTCTGATCTTCTGAGCTGGAAAATATTCTAAATGGTTGTCCTCAAAGCTTTGATTTTTGAATGAGAGTCAAACGCTCTGTGATTTAAGAAACTTATCGGACAGTCACGCACAGAGTTCATCTTGTGTAAAAGGAAATTTACTTTACTTGACAATAACGCTTTTCAAACAACCATAGAAATAGATTCGTTTCAGCAGTTGCACCAGATGACAGGTGTCACCGCGTTTGCACAGCTACGATGACGCAGGAAGCCCGTATGTTTGTACGTGTAAAACATTGGAAGATCTTACACTGTGTCATAAAAGAAACAAGACAGAGGATACTCCAAGAGCAACGGAATTTTGTGAGCCATACTAAAATGCATAATTCAGCTTAAAGTGTACATTTGTATGTCCAGATTCAGATGTAAATTTTCTTGGAGTACCAGTACCGCGCTGATGACCTCGATGTTGAGCGCCCATAAACCCCCCCCCCAACCAGTACCGTATTATCTCAAGTTTGGTCCTTTTTTATGGCATAATACCATATGTGCTAGAAGATGAAAATGTGAACTTGAAATGCAGCGAACAGGTGGAACTAGCAAATAGTGTGGAATTAAACACATTGTTTTAAATAAATTGGCCTCAGTAGAAAAAAATTAATAGAAGTCCAATTTCTTTAACAAACCGACAAAAATAACTTCATTGTTCTGCAAGGCAATTAACGCTTGACTGTCACACGGGTCACGTGGAGACTGCCACCTTCCCACTACAACTCAGACTGCTCTGTGCAGCAGGTCCGGATCTACGATATTTCCGAACCGGGACAATATTAGATAGTGGCGCTCCTCCTCCCTCGAGCATTTGAGGTAGGACGCCAAAAATTTAAAAAATCAACTTCTCAAAAATATCTTCAATTTGTAGCGTACATCTTTCTGAAGAGTCTGATACATAAAACATATATGTTCGAGGGAACGTAAGACATGTTACTTGGTCTTAAAGTGTGCCGAAGTGCAGTGCCACGCCTCTTCGCACAGCATTCTTCCATTGCACGTCTCTGTATTTCGCTCTGTGGAATTCAAACTTGTAGTATTTTGTAAAGGGTGCCATCAAACTATATTCAGGCTGGAGGAAATTAAAATGTCCTGTGGTGCCTCTCCTGCTCCCAGATGGTTGGTTTGACATCCTGCCCCTCTTAAAAAAATTTCTCAATTAATACTGGATGGAATTATTTGTAACCGGCAGAACAAGAACAATTCAGAAAATTTGCAGTCTTTACTGCCTATTAGCTAATAACTTGCTGCTTTTGTGTGGCATAAAATTAAATATGATACATAAAACGAGTAAAGACAAGAGACAAGCAAGACAGTACACATTTCTTCAGTCCTTAAGTCCTAGTTTTTTTTTCCTCTCTAATCTTGCCACAGCTTTATATGGCGTACTTTCCTTTCTGGGAAAGAATCTATTACCTCATCAAAGTTCGGCAATGTTTTGCTACATGAAAAAACGAAATGTCATTGTCTAATACTAGAAAAGCTGTTAATACAAACAGAATCCAAGACTGGTGTTGTTTCTATATCTGATTATGTGTATTTTGTCACTGTCTGCTAGATAAAACGAAATAGGTCTGCCTAATATTGCAGCAGTTGTTACACACACCAAATAAACGAGACTGTTTTGGCACAAATGTTCATTTTTATAACACGACAGAATATAATTCATGAAGTACCAATATCAAATTCCTATTAGGCCTACTACAAGCAAAAAGTTTTATGTTAGAAAATAGTTTCACATTTCATTCATACTCTCTAGGTTCTGAAGCATGAGATCGAAAAGCAATAGTACGAAATTTTTATATAAATTTGCAATCATCATATTCTTCCGTAATTTGTGAGAGTCCCTGTTTCTTCTTATTCCTCATTTTAATAAACAATCTTGTCATCACTAATTCTGTAACTATTCCTGCCAGTGTCTACTTTTATTCTCTGGTTAACTTCACTAACCCAGCCACAATCACCGGTTTAGTTATCCCACATTCATTCTCTGGTTACACGTTATTACGTGTTCGTACAACGCATTTTCCACGCTACTTCCAGAATAGAACTTTAGCAGCTGCTAGGCGTGGATTGTTCAACTGCCCTTAGTAGTGTGGCAGTCTGGCCAAAAATTTTCTGTCAAAATTTCATTTTCTTGGATACACGGAGAAGACAATACGTAATCTTTGTTGCCTGTTATTCCTGTTAGTCGTTTATTTCCACTCTGGTAGTCTGAATCTATGGAATTCGCTAGTAATTATAACAACGCTGATGATTTGCGAACCCAGTCAAGCACATAAACAGTGATTGTCATTCACCCTTTCGGCTTTATTCGCTCAGCTCGTATAGACCCGTCCCCTTTTGTTTGCACAAAAGTTTATTTCTAGATGTGACGGGGATTCCCCTGGCAGAGACATCACGTACACTATGCACACACTCAAAAATCAACTTATGATTCATTAAGAAATCAACTTAGAATTTGACCAAAAATGTTCAAAAACCAAGAGGGATGCATTCAAAATCATATGAGTAATCAATAGACCAACATGCGCTGGATGCTTGCCGCTTTCTGAAACAAGGTCTTTTCCTTAATAATATGAATTTGGTGCCTGTGTCTGTATATGTGCAGATGGATGAGTGTGTGTGCGCGAGTGTATACCTGTCCTTTTTGCCCCCCTAAGGTAAGTCTTTCCGCTCCCGGGATTGGAATGACTCTTTATCCTCTCCCTTAAAACCCACATCCTTTCATCTTTCCCTCTCCGTCCCTCTTTCCTGATGAAGCAACCGTAGATTGGTAGATTGCGAAAGTTTGAAATTTGTGTGTGTGTGTGTGTGTGTGTGTGTGTGTGTTTTTTTTGTCGCTATCAACATACCAACGCTTTTGTTTGGTAAGTTACAGCATCTTTGTTTTTAGATATATTTTTCCCACGTGGAATGTTTCCCTCTATTATATTCATATATATAGTCATTCTCACTTATTTTTATGTTAATATTTATTTTATTCTCTTCTTGTCCAGACAATACAAGAAGAGAATAGAAGCTTTCAAAATGTGGTGCTACAGAAGAATGCTGAAGATTAGATGGGTAGATCACATAACTAATGAGGAAGTATTGAATAGGATTGGGGAGAAGAGAAGTTTGTGGCACAACTTGACCAGAAGAAGGGATCGGTTGGTAGGGCATGTTCTGAGGCATCAAGGGATCACCAATTTAGTATTGGAGTGCAGCGTGGAGGGTAAAAATCGTAGAGGGAGACCAAGAGATGAATACACTAAGCAGATTCAGAAGGATGTAGGTTGCAGTAGGTACTGGGAGATGAAAAAGCTTGCACAGGATAGAGTAGCATGGAGAGCTGCATCAAACCAGTCTCAGGACTGAAGACCACAACAACAGCAACATTTATTTTATTTATTTGTTCAGCATTTAAAAGGCAAATATTGAAAAAAGAGATTAAAACATAAAAGGACACACATTCAGCATTGCATAATATAAAACTTTACTCACTAATACTTATTTTTTAACACTCCGATGCTGGTGCTGGATAGCACAGACCCACTAGGTAGTGTTTCTGTGCCTATGTCACACCACCTGCGGTGTTATTTACCCCATCTCATCCATCCCCCTGACTTGGGCATTCACGACAGGCAATAGTTGTTTACCCCCGCAAGAGCAACACCTTAGCTACAGAGGAGCGGCGGATCGCACAAATACCATCCCCGTAAGTATTCTTGATTCATCAAATTTTCCTCAATGTAATGTCTTCTTGTGTTTTACATTCAAGCATTCTGTATGTGAAGTGTAAATTATTACTGTGCACTTATATAATAGAAACTGGTGCAGGATCTCTTCGATCCAGTGCCAGCATTTACATTCTAGTCTTCCTCATTTCTTTACAATGGTCTTGACTACTCTTTTATTTTTATTTTGTTTTGCGACTATAGAATATTAACATTGTTTACAGGTCAGTTGTTCGTCTGGATACGGGCTCAAATGAAATTCATGATACACACAATCCAGAAGTTACACATTTTCAACAAATTTTGTTTGATGACAGCGACGACGAGGGAGAACATGCTGCACCCAGGGTTCCTACTCTCGATATGGGAGATGAAGAGATTGATATTGATGCCTCAGAAAGCATAGAAGAAAGAGACAACTCAGATATCAAACAGACTGACACAGACGTAAGTTCAGGTGAGGAATATGGCGACATGTATCATTGTTATAGGAAGAGAGGAAAGAAAATAATCGAATTATTCGATTGGAAAAAGACACCATATAAAAACCACAGGAAAAACCAAAAACACAATATTCTCCACTTACGGGTTCCTGGTGTCACTGGGTAAGCAAAAAAATATTGAAGAATTCCAAAAACATGGGAATCCTTATTTGACCAGGAAATGCCGGAAATGACTTAAGTACACGAACTGATGCATTGAAATTATCCAAAGCAATTACCAGAAAGAACGAAACACTCACCCAATGGACATGGTCGAGATAAAAGCCTTCATTGGACTTCTATACATAGCTGGAATGCACAAGGTGGGAAGGAAAAGTCTTTAAGATTTGTGGGATTCCAAGGGGTTCGGAATAGAGATATTTTGATTGACCATGAGCGAGTACAGGTTTCATTTTCTGTTACAAGCTCTGTGAATTTATGATAGACAATCACTTAGAGAACGCAGAGTAGTGGACCACCCGGCACCAATTTGAGACTCATTTTACAAGTTTGTGAAGAGCTGCCAATCTTGTTACATTGTAGGCCTAAACATCACCACTGACAAGAAATTCGAGGCCTTCAGAGGATATTGCTCTTTTATCCAATACATACTGTCTAAGCCGGCAAAATATGGAATAATAATTTTTGCTACAGTTGGGCCCAAACTGTTTTACACCAGCAACATGGAGATCTATGCTGGCAGACAGCCAGATGGCCCTTTTCAGGTTAGTAATAAAAGCAGTGACGCAGTCGAACATTTGGTGACCCCTCTCACTAATTCAGGACGCAATGTCTGTGCTCACAACTGGTTCAGCGATGTAAATCTGCTCCGTGATTTGTCAGAGAAGCACTGGCTGTCAGATGTTGGAACCCTGAGAAAAAAATAAATGGCAGATCCCGAAAGAAATGAAGGATGTGAAAAGCAGAGCTGCTAATTCTAGCATATTTGTTTCCAGAAAAGAAGGTATGATCGTTTCTTATGGCCCACAAAATAAAAATAACAAAAAAATGCATTATGATGCTGAAATGGACTAAACACAGGAGATAAAAGAAAACCTATTATAATAACTTATTATAACAAACACCAAATTGCAGTTGATATGGTTGACAAAGTGTGCTCTGCTTACAACGTTCAGAGGGGTACACGACGATGGCCCATGGTCATATTTTATTCAATATTAAATGTTGCTGGCATAAATTCCCAAATAATTTATATGGGAAATGGCAACGAAAGTCTCTGCCAACGGCTGTTTCTTCGTCAGCTCGGATGGGACCTATTGGAAGATCAATTGGTAAAACAAAGCCTGATTTCCACTCTACCTCAGACCCTGGCTACACGCTTTATTGAAATTCTGCCGCAAAATCGTCAACCTTTAGGTCTTTTTGGAGAGAGAGGCGACAATGCCGACACCAATCAAGGAAGAAGGAAGTTTGCAAACCCTGCCTCACAACTAGTACAAGAAAACTGATGAAATACTCGTGTAAATCGTGCGGACAATATCTGTCTCTTCAACACTGTGATTTTGTTTGCCGTGAAGGACATGAATTGGGTGCTTCTCCAGAAGAAACATGAAAACGTCTCTTATTTGTTATCCACTGACTGGTCAAGTCCACACTCTCACTGAGAGTCATTCGAGAGGCCCCACTGTTGTCATCATCCACCTACATCTTCTGACATTTGTCCTCACACAATTTGGGGTATTCCATATTCTTCTCAAAAGTTTAAAGTTTGCTATTGATATATCTGGATCATCAATGAGGCTTCTATTCTTGACTTCACCTCCACTCCAAGATCTTTCCCTTTCCTCTCCACCCGTTTACCACAGGGGTGGCTTTAATTTAGGCTGTTTCTTCGTGTCAGGTCCTGATTTACAGGAATATTTGTATTTGACAGTATTTTACTATTCTCTCTGAATAGTAACTGATTTCTTCCAATTTCAGGTGACACTATATTAGTTAATACGGATAGCTAATCACTATATAGTATGTGCTGCTGCGGTGATTAGACCTGCACATCAGTTGCACTTTCTCATTAAAACAATCGATCAAACATCTGTGAATGTATAGTATTACACCATTCAAAGGAAATATGGTATCAGTTTTGCATTTTCTTTACTTTAGTGTGATCACTTAAAGTGCAGTTTTATATACTGATTGTTCCCATACCAAATATGCTTTTTCTGTTTCTGATTAGGGATACCACTACACATCGATGTAGCCTATTACAAAATTCCATGTGACTCAAGATATGCTGACAAATTGGAGCACATAATGTACATTCTAAGAAGAAGAAGAAGAAGAAGGTAGAAAGAAAGAAAGAAAGAAAGGGAATTATCCGAATGGGACATAAATCAGAAAAAATGATGTACAAGTACAGACAAAAAACAATCATTATTTCAGAAAAAATGGATGATTTATTCAAGAGAAAGAGCTTCACAAATTGAGCATGTCAATAATGTGTTGGTCCACCTCTGGCCCTTATGCAAGCAGTTATTTGGCTTTGCACTGATTGACAGAGTGAAATACTGTCCCACAATATACCCCGACAACCAGGAGTGATGATGTTCCTTGGTGTCACTTCATTTTGTAGTGCGATTCCTTTGGTTGTCATCCACAGCATCCTTACATCACAGCAGTACATCAACAATATTCTATGCCTCGTTTTGTTGCCCTTCATGGCAAGCCATTCTGACCTTACATTTCAGCAAGATAACATCCACCTGCACATGGTGAGAGTTTCAACTGCTCACCTTAAAGGTGCTTGCCAAACCCTTCCTTGGCCAGCATGGTCACCAGATCGCTCCCCAGCTGAATATATTCAAAACATTAAGGGTAGGGTCCTCCAACCAGCTCCGAATTTTGACAATCCAATGTGCCAATTGGACAGAATTTGGCATGATATCCCCAAGGAGGGCATGCAACAACTCTGTCAATCAATGCCAAGCCAAAGAACTGCTTGCATAAGGGCCAGAGGTGGACCAACGTGTTACCGACTTGCTCAATTTGTGAAGCTCTTTCGAAAAAATCATCAAATTTTTCTGAAACTGTAACCATGTATTTGTCTGTGCATCGATATCACATCTATCAATTTTTGCCCGTTTCGATAATTTCTTCATGGTGCATCTATTTTTTTTCTTTTTTTTTTTGTCATATCGTGTATTTTTGTGTGATCCAGATAACTGAGGCATTCATTTTGTTAATTCTTGTTTTCTGGAAGCTGCTAACAGCTTTTATGATTATTCTTACAACAAGGTTGTCTGACACTGTCCATGGGGGTTAAAATTAGTTAATCGAAAATGAAATTAAATCCTAGATGAAAAAATAAGTCTGAAGCAGGGAAATGACTTCATCATGTGCTCAAGAGGAGGAATGAAGAGGATGGAAATTGGCCATGTCTTCGTGGTATAACCAATCTGGTATTTGCTTAAACAATTTCGGGAAACTAAAGAATACCAAATCAGGCTGGCCAGATGGAAATTTGAATGTCATCCTCCCAAATGTGAATCCCATGTTTTACCCACTGCAGCTCCTCATTCAGTTCTTCTGTCATACAGAAGTTTATTATATGATTAGCTGAGAAACATGGCATTGCCCAGATATTTATTTATGGCTGAGCCCAAAACTTCATACGCTCAGAATTTAGTTCTGACTTTATCAATATTCTTTGTACAAAACATTTGAAGTAGTATAATTGGGTACACAAATGAAGAGCTTGTTTTCTTCATTAACACAGGAATGAGCCAAGTAGAAATGGCTGTGCAAAAAGCAACGAACTAAGGTCCACGCCCGTAACACACAGCTTCTGGCCTTGTGCTCTGTTTATCGCCACGGCATAACATAACCTCACTAGGAATTGTACACAATTTAGCGAAATCGTAAATTGTTACAAATAAGTTGGATCTGGAGCACAAAAACTCACTTGTCTGCACTACTTTCCATCAAAATTTCTGCTTCCATGATAATACATTGGAAAGTAGTAACTTCAAGCCTCTGTGAGTGAAGTGTTCTGAGGAGCAAGATAATGTGGCACATTCCAAAGGGCGAATTAAGACCTGAAGTTCTCGAGCCACAGCAAGTCTTGCCTCACGATCTTCTTCAGATTCTTGAGACCGCATAGTCCTCAGTCTTTTAGCTCTTCTGGTGTATTAAGGAAGACTCTAACATTTTCCACACATTTTTATTCATAAACAAAAATGAAATTAAAATGTAATCATTAGGCACCCAAATCACAAAGCAAACTTAATAAATTCGTTTTTCCTAGAAAAGAATATAGATAAAACGTACTGAAAGAAGCAAAGCAAGATCATTAAGATTTTAATCTTCTTCTTTCCTTCTTCTTTTGCTACTGCCTGTGTCTCGCATCATGCGCAGGGTCGGCAGGGTTAAGTATGGATGTGGTATGGTTAATTATAAGGGGTGGCCAGATGCCCTTCCTGCCGCCACCCCATAACCCCCGGGTCGGAATGAGTGTACCCCACCTGTCTGCGTCTAGTGTAAATAATCATGAAATAGTGCAAATGTGTTACAAATGTCTGCAAGTCGTGTAACTTTGAGGCAGGATGTGGGGACCAGCCTGGGATTCACCTGGGGGATGTGGAAAACTGCCTAAAAACCACATCCAGGATGGGCGGCACACTGGCCCTCAGCGTTAATCCCCCGGGCAGATTCGATCCTGGGCCGACGCGCCTAGCTGAGTTCAGCAAGCAGTGCATTACTGCTCATCAAGTTCTTAATACACAAAGCACACTCAGTTAATCCATATAACCTAGACAAGTAAATAGCTGTTAGTTTTTATTCGTAAATATTATGGCACGTAATTCTGCACCAACATAAACTTCCAAAAATACATCTGTCACTGAGTGGGGGGAAAAAAAAGAAAAAGGAAAAACCAATGGCACCATATTTCAGTTCTTTGGTGTACTATGAAACAAACAGCACCTCCTATTGGTTCTTTGGTACACTACACCTTCATGAATAAACATGCAAACCACTAAACTGACCAGACCATTTTAGACAAAAACTTTAAATCACGATACCTGTTTTTTCCAAGATCCCATTATGATGAAACAGAGCCTATACGTTGCCCATGAAAACTCATCTAATAATTTTGGAGATCTGAGGGTTCAAACAGATGGATATGATGATTATATTATTGGTATAGATAGCAGCAGACCTAAACAGGTTTTATTATACGATGAAAGTTGATCTAAATGTATGCAATGCTTTGATTTAAGCCTAGATAGTTTAATACAAAAAGATTTATTAAAAATAAAATCTGAGAGCAAAACATTAAAGCTTCTTAATCCATAGTGTGGTCATTGTGCAATTCCACTTATTAAGTCACAGTCAAGTCTCCCCTTAATTGAAATTGTGACACAAATTTAAGATTTTATTTTCATTTGTATTTGAATAATAGATGTATAATTAAAAAGGCACTCACCTCAACACAGCTTTCAATTTCTGGGAATTCATCCATAACACCGATACCACTCTGGAAAAAGAGACAGTAAGAACTAATTAAGAAAAATACATGAGTGGAACATCAACTCAGCTGAGGCACGACATAGTCATTATGTGAATTATACACACACATTTTGCAATGTCACAGTAAATGAACTGTACAACTAGCATTAAAACAATTTTAACTTCTATTCCCCCATACTTTCTGGCACAGTATGCTAGAAATTAAGAGGATTTCATTTGTTTTGTTTTGTTTTATCAGATAAAAGTAGATTAGGGCTACTGAGTGAGGCTGAATAAGGTAAACAGGGCAACAGACTAGAGCAATAGGTCATCTTGACCGCCAGTCCCAGTTGTCAGTACAATGAAAAGTGACAGATGAAGTAAGTTGCTCTACTAGCAGATTTTTAATGTCACCTGTTTCTATTGCTACATGGGATAATGTGTAATTTTCCTTTTTGCCGATTTAGTGTGCCGTACAATACTGAGCTACACCAAGAAACTCAGTTTGCAGTGGCATTATGCTATAAAACATGGAACAGAATATGACTGTGTTGATGGTGAGTGCTAAGCAGTAATTTTTTTTATCTAAAAGCACACCTGTCAAACAAAATACGTTATTTCATCAGGTTGTCTTCCATTCAGAAAGTTGTTGCACTCAGTGACTGTTATTGACTTGTAAATTATAGATTGCAGCGATCAGTCATCCTTTTTAATTTTTTTTTATTTTTATTTTATTGTACAGATCTAGATTTTGGCTAAAAGCTAGCCATTCTCAATGTACTATGATTTTCACTCAATGCATGTAATTCCCTGTTGGTCAGGCTTCATCCACAGTTTACTGAATACTCAGTCAGTATTCAATGAACTGTGGATGAAGCCCGACCAACAGGGAATTACATGCACTGAGCAAAAATAATAATGCATTGATAATGGCTAGCTTCTTAGCCGAAATCTAGACCTGCACAATAAAATTTAAAAAGGACGACTGATCGCTGCAATCTATAATTTACAAATACGTTATTTCATTTACCCGTGTGGAGTTGCTAGTCTCCCATTGGGCACCTCCCCAGGTGGAGGATTGGGAATGTTCACCAGATATGGTGGACAATGGGGAAATAAAATACCCAGGGCAGACCAAAACTAGCAAAGCAATAACTGTTGCCTTGCAGTTGGGTCTCCAAACGCTAAAGGAAGAAAACCCTGATTAAAACTCACCCATCCCCCAGTAGGGGTTGGACACAGGGTTGACACTGCTCTGTAAAAAACAATTGTGGCGAAACTTCTACAAAGTAAAGTCGGACGGATGAAGGAAGACAGGCCTGGCATGGAAGAGGTCAAAGAGGATGGAATACAAGTAAATAAAGAGGGAAAATAAGGAAGAAGAGAAATATAAGGCGTAAATCAGATCTATATACTGCTACTTGGAATGTGAGATCCCTATATCGACCAGGAGCACTGAAAGTAATGCTGGATCAAATAATGAATCTGAAGCAAAATATAATAGCACTACAAGAAATTAGGTGGACAGGGAGTGAAGTTTTAGAGAAGAAAGAGGCGATTATATTCTATAGCTGCAGCGAAAGAAATCATGAGCTGGGGACAGGATTTGTTGTACACCATCAATTAAAGCATTTGGTAATAGTGTTTACACCCATTAGTCCAAGATTGGGCATTAATTATGGAGTAGTTACAGAATTTCCCCTTTATCCCGAGTGTTGACTCAGGATAATGTGGAAATTCTTTAACTACTCCATAATTAATGCCCATGCACCAGCAGAAGAATCCGAAGAAGAAGAAGAAGAAGAAGAAGAAGAAGAAGAAGAAGAAGTATTCCATGAATCTTTGGAAAGAGTATATGATGAGTACCCAGGGAATAATATTAAAATAATAGCCGGAGACTTAAATGCTCAGGTGGGGAAAGAACAGATTTATAGACCGATAATTGGCCCCCACAGCAAACACGCAACAAGTAATGAGAACGGAACAAGGCTTATGCTGTTCACAGAATCTATAAATATGGTAATAGGATCAACACTGTTCCCACATAAAGAAATACATAAGGGAACATGGAACTTACAGGATGGAAACAAAGTAAAACAGATCGACTATGTGTTGATAGATTTGAGACACAAATCGGACCTATTGGACGTGAGGAATCCCAGAGGCCCAAACATAGATACAGATCATTTTCTGGTATGGGCACGGGTGAGGGCAAGGATATCTAACACAGAAATATAATATAACAACTTTAGAATCAGTGGAAGTTAGAGAACAGTATCAAGAGAAGATAGCTCTGATTCTGGAAAATGCTGGAGAATATAACAATATCGAGGATCAGTGGGAAGCTATAAAAAAGACAGTGGAGACATCGGCGAGAGAGATACTTGGAATTGTGACAAGATAAGTAAGACTATCATGGTTTGATACTGAATGCGAAATAGTAACTGAAGAGAAGAACAAAGCATATAGAAGGACACTGCGATCACAATGTACGAGGAGGATAGTAGAAGAATACAAAGAAAAACGGAGGATTGAAAAGAGGACTCACCAAAGAAAAAAAGAGAGAATGGATGAAAGCAAGTGTCCAAAAAATGGAGCTCATGAGAAGCAAAAATTATATAAGAAAATTCTATAGAGAGGTGAATGCGGCACGGAAGCCTTTTGCTAGTAAAACAAGATTAATAAAAGATGAGACAGGGAATATAATAAGTGAAGAGAAGGGAATATGCAAAAGATGGCACAGGTATTTTGATAGTCTCCTCAACCCTAGAATAACTATACCAGAGAATCCAATTGACAAGAATGGTAAAGAGGACCCAGACAGCAACACTACCCTATCAAATATAGAAGAAGTGAAAACTGCCATGAAGAAATTGAAAAACAACAAGGCGGCAGGGACAGATGGTATTTCAGCAGAATTGTTTAAGCAAGGAGGCAGAGAACTGGAACAAAGCCTTCTGAAAATGGTCAACAGAACATGGGAAGAGGAGAAAATGCCCCAACAATGGAAAGATGGTGTCATATGTCCCATATATAAGAAAGGAGATAAGATGGAGAGTGGCAATTAGAGAGGGATCACACTACTTAATTTGAGATTTTAAATATTCTCTAATATACTATTCTACAGAATACTCCTGATCATACAGAGGAAGACGGGGCCATACCAATGCGGATTCCTTCCTGGAAAGTCAACTATGGATCAAATATTCACCTTAAGACAAATCCTGGAAAAACAAACGAATATGGGGTTGGCTCGCATCACCTCTTTATAGTCATGATAGCATAAATAGAGAGCAGTTATATCAAGCTCTAGATGAACTGGGAATCTCGAGAAAGTTGGTAAGGCTGGTGAGGATGACAATGAGCGAAACAAGGTAGTGTAAAAATGGTTCAAATGGCTCTGAGCACTAGGCGACTTAACTTCTGAGGTCATCAGTCGCCTAGAACTTAGAACTAATTAAACCTAACTAACCTAAGGACGTCACACACATCCATGCCCGAGGCAGGATTCGAACCTGCGACCGCAGCGGTCTCTCGGTTCCGGACTGTAGCGCCTAGAACCGCACGGCCACTCCGGCCGGCAAGGTAGTGTAAGAATAGGAGGAATGTTGTCATGCATTGGCATATCTTCTCTTTAATGCTGCCCTGGAAAAGGTGATGAGAAATGCACACCTTCTGAATACAGGAACGATCTTCTATAAATCAGTGCAGATACTGGCCTATGCAAATGACAGATATAATAGCAAGAACCCAAAAAGCAATGGAAGAGACATTTACAGCTCTTGAACAGGCTAGTAGGAACATGGGGTTAATTATTAATGAACAAAAAACAAAACGTATGGCAGCTGGAACAGCACACAGAGAAATTATTCCAAATGCAATAACAATGGGCGATTATACATTTGAGAGAGTTGAACATTTCAAGTACCTGGGCTCAACAGTTATGCATCTAAATGATACCTCCTATGAAATTAAGCAGAGATAAATACGAGCCAATAGAGCCTATTTTACCCATGATAGCTTTCATTACTGGCTGGAATCTTTATGAGTACAACAGAGTGGCGTTCGGGTTTTCCATAAGTGCCACAGTCCTATCTAGAATTTTAGGTCATGTGTTTGCCGGGTTAAAATTTATATGTATTTATCATTGCTTTGATGACCTAGTGATCTTTAGTGAGAATATCAAATGACATCTTGAGCATATTAGGGAGGTTTGGAGTGTCTAAGGAAGGCTGGGTTCACTGTTTAGCTGGTCAAAGTCAAGTTTGCCCAACCTGAAATTTCCATTTTAGGACACCTAGTTTCCAGCTAGAGGGTAGAGGCAGATAAAAGCTGTACGGAAGCCATTGGCTCATTTCTTCCTCCAAAGGATACAAAAGGAGTAGCATGTTATATTGGGATGCTAAATTATTTTTAGGAAATGCATATCTAACTTTACCCAGTTGGTGGCTCCCTTAAATGATCTTAGGAAGAAAGGGAGAAAATTTGAGTGGGTCCCATCCCAAGAAGCTGCGAGTGAGGTGTTAGAAAGCCACTTTATTGAGCGCTCCAGTATTGGTAATTCCTGGTTTTAACAAGGAGTTCATGGTGTTGACTGATGCTTTAATGTCAGGTGTCGCTGCTGTCCTTTTGCACGAGGAGGACAGAGGGTGCTGCGCTACTCTGTACACTTCACGTGCTCTCTCCCTGCTAGAAACAAAGTACTCCACGTATGAGTTTGAGGCACTGGCAGTGTTATCTGCATTTGAATAATTAGAATCTATCTCTAACACCGTCCATTCGTATTGGAAATGAATAACCAGGCCCTAAGCTGGATGTTGGCATGACCAAGGCGTATTGGGTGCATCGCTAGATGGGCAGTGAGAATTTTGGCGTTCCTGTTCCGAGTAAGGCACATACGAGGCACAGAGAATATCGTTGTGGACAGTGAGCAGTGTGGTCGGAGATGAGCAAGATCGGTTCCCAGTTGAGGAAGTAGGTGGATCAGATGAATCTGATCATATAATTTGTCTGATCTTAAGTGGTGTTCACTTCTCTTTAAAGAGAAAGGGAAATCGATTAAGCTACACTCTCTGAGAGGGAACATTCTGTGTGACACGGTACGACGGAGCAGACATAAAATTGTCTTGCCCAAGAATTTGGTACCTCTGGTTTTTCAGTACTTTCGTGAACACCCGGTGGGCAGTCGTCTCAGTGTTTTCAAGACCAGAAAGAAGATTAGGGAGCATTTTATTTGGAAGTCCATGTACAAAGAGATAAGGGCCCTGGTGGCATGTTGTAAGACATGCACCATTAAGAAACCAGCATTGAATACCCCCTAAGGGTTCCTGGCATCTGATTTAATAAATTGGCCTATAGAGAGGATGCACGGAGACTATGTTGGGACATTCCCATGGTCATGAGATGGGAACCGCTATATGTTAGTAAGCGTAGGCGCATTTTTGCGATTTTTTTGGTTCATCCTGACGCATGGCACGACATCCCAGATTACTTCGGATGCCTTTAGTCAATATTTGGCAACTTTGGGCTATGCATCATACAAGTTACGGATAATGCTCCTAACTTTACTTCAGTGGCCTACCACAATTTTTGTTTTGAGGCTGGAATCAGTCATATTACTAGAACGGCATACTACCCCAATCCCTCATTTGCAGAGAGTAAACCAAAATTTGCAGGTGGCCCTTATCGTCTTCCATAATGCAGACAGTACCTAGTGGGACAGCTCACTGCCCTGATTGGGGTATACTTTTAATACAGCTGCACATGAAGCTCACAAGCAAACCCCAATGGCCCTGGTGTTCACGTTCAAGCCCACTTCTCCCTTATCTAATTTGTGGTTGTTGGATGGCCTACTGCGGGAGAAAGCTGATGCTGCACAAATACAGGTGAATTGGAAACGTGGCAAGAGAAATCTTAAGGTAGCACATAAGAGGTTAGAGTGCCGCTACAATGTTGGAAAATGGCCAATCTCAGTAAGCCAGGTGACAAGATTTGGGTTAAAAACTTTGTAGCAGTGAGTTGGGAAGAGGCGCGATAAGATATAGGGTGATGGGAAAACTCTTACCCAGATTTGTGGATTTTTGAGCCGTGTCTGAACCCCTTGCTCTGTAACACTGGTCATCTTGCTCATTGAAAACCCAAAGACCAAGTGAATTTTTAGGGTCCATATTTCTCAGAT
This sequence comes from Schistocerca americana, assembly GCF_021461395.2. NCBI lineage: Eukaryota > Metazoa > Arthropoda > Insecta > Orthoptera > Acrididae > Schistocerca > Schistocerca americana. The sequence goes on along the minus strand of NC_060119.1, from coordinate 891,867,545 downwards.
TAAACTTTTCCATGAGGATGATGTCCCCAGTAATAGCTAGTCTGTTTAATGTCACTCACTGCAAAGATTTTTAATAAACTTTTTCATCTTATGTCCGTGTTTGTGAAATTACTTTCAAGAGTCTTAATAGTATGGTACTACAGTGCCGTGGCCACGTGACTAATGCCAGTGTACGTGTTTCAGTATTCTGCACCCTAAGAGGGGGGGCGGGGGGGGTTGCAGTTGGATTCCAGCACCAATGGCCACCCCTTGGAATTCCTGCTGAGTGGTGCCTCCGGCAGTCGCAACGTCATAGAGGGTGCTCCCGGGATCAGTCATGTCTGTGCTGCTGGAGTGACAGAAACTTCTGGAGTGGGATGACAAAAACTTCCACTGCAACAGACAGTGGATGAATTTTGGCTGCACTCTTTGCCTTGGTGATTTGTTGGACTAGTCGGGGCACATGGTTGGTCATCCGGAGTTTCCAAGCCATTATTGGATCGAGTGGGCATGAAGAATTTCATTGGAACTGCTGTTTACTGCCATTTGCCTATTTGTGGACTGAGTGACGTTAAACAGCCACATAAAAAAAAGATGATGTTGGTCGAGATGGCCATTTGCAACTGTTAGCCTATGTGGAATCACATGGTTGTTACAGCTTGTAAAAGTGCATTTACTGCTCACACAATTAAGCGACTTCATTGTAGTAAAATACATTATGTTGAGTACTCTGTATCTTGTTATTCATTTGATTGTTTTGAAAAAGGTGTCGTTCACATTTTGGAAGGAGGGCTGTATATAAATAATGCTAATGTGTGAGCTATCAGTTCGGAGTAATATTAGACTTGTCTATTGTGTAAGGATTACCTGTGGTCGTTGGGTATTATTATTCCGGAATTATTTATTCTGGAATGCAGGACGGTGAACTCAGTGCGTAAATTTTAATCTTTCTTGTAAATTGCTGGTGAGATCCCTGCTCAATGCTCTTAAAAGCTGTACTAAAAATAAATAAATAAATTGTGCGGCAAAATTATTTTATCGATTCTCTTCTAAGGCTAAATGGGGGTTCAGCTCCTGAGTTTTCTGTTAAAATATTTGTGTCCAATAAAAGCATGAAACTTTGTTCTCTAGAATGTCATTATGTATGTTTGTAAACCCCAGCACCACCACTCAATTGCAATGTCACAATGCGGAAGTTATTTCTCATGCTCCACATTTATAATGAGGACATCCATTTTCAGGTCAACATCTGGGAATTTATTCAGGTCTGGGCCCAAGTTGTCTCTGCCACTGAGGTGTCTGATGACCTATGGGGACACTTCTAGTCACTCTCTGTGGGCAGTTCTTGTTCACAGCAGCCTTCAATCTTGTTACGCAGCTCATTGCATTATTTGTTGTCGAGCTTAAATTTTTGGCCTTGATGTCTACACACCTTTTGAGTTTCCTATCTCCAATAAAATTAAGATTGTATCCACCACAGTCCTTTTCCAGAAACTGGACAATATTTGCTTGACTTCTGCATTTCTATTTAAGCTGGATCCGAGGTGTGCTTCAGATATGCAGGTGCACCTCACCCTTCAGCCAGACACCACATCTCATTTTTATCATGCCAAACCCATTCAAGTGGTGTGGCGTTGAAGTAAGTGTTTGATTGTATCCCGGATGCTTGAGTTACTGAGCCTGTGAAAACTAGTGTATGGGTCGTCCCACTTGTCATAATCGGGAAGACTGATGATTCTCTTCAATTACGAGGTGATTTCAAGGCTCCCATCAATGCTCAATCACCGGTCAAAACTTATTTTATTCCCCAGACAGAAGACCTCCAGACTAAACTTGCTGATGGGGAATACTACACAATGGTTGCCCTAGCCACTGCTTACTTTCAGTTGCCCTTAGATGAGGAATCTCAGAACATTTTTGTCATTCACACACTCTTTAGATTATACAAGTATGATGACTCATTTGGCACTACTTCGGCCCCACAATTTTCTAATGGTATCTGGAACAACAGAGACAGCAGATTCCACATTGTAGGAATTATCTGGATGATCTCATCGTTATGGGAACCTGTACACCCTCTTTACAACTGTGCATACATCTGTCTGCATTGCCATGTGGAGAAGTGTCAATTTTTTCAACCAGAAGTGGAATATTTGGGGTATTGACCCACCACAGACAGAATCAGGCCAACTGACTGGAATGTTGCTGTCATCAGTTCCCTTTCCCATCCAATGAAATTACTCAAACTGCTGGTGTTCTTGGGAAAAGTCAACTATTGCTCTAGTTCCTACCCCAAGCAGCCCACATTGTGCAGTGCCTGTCTCTTGCATAGAAAGCTAGTACAACTGGACCCCTGCCTATGACGAGGGTTTTACCCAACTAAAAACCATGCCGAATTCTGCCCTTTGCATCACTTGCCTTGTGCCTTTCTTTCCCAAACATCTGTTGGTTGTGGCAGCTGACCCATCTGCCTATGTCACAGGGGTGGTTCTCGCGCACAATAATGAGCGTGGCTCCAAACAGCCAACTGTATATGCATCCAAGATGCTACACCTGCACAGTATAACTACTCACAGATTGAAAAGGAGGTACTGACAATAGTGTTTGATGTTAAATTTCTTGTCTACTTTTTTAGGGCAAAGTTCTCATTAAGGATAGCTAGCCCTTGGTTACTAATTCAGACCCACAATCCAGCCGTCCGAAGCGAATGGCTCAATGCCTGCAGTGATGGGCATAATTCTTGACCCCATTTAATAATACCATGTAGTTTAAGCCCATGCACAACATTCTAAAGCTGATGCCTTGTCGTGCCTATCCTGATTTCGACCAACAGGGGGTCCTCTGCTTCCACGTTGATACTGCATGACAACAAACATTTGACAGTTTCCCTATAATGGCCACATGTTGCCCATGCCACACGCCGTGACCCCACCCTGCAGCAAGTCCTCTGGTACGTGACCCGTGGCTGGCCGACCTACCATCTCACCCAATGGTTGGCAACCACGATCAATACCTGGAAACACATTTCTCACTGACTCTAGGTTGTCGATGAAATCATTCTCTTGGATACTAGGACTGAGATGCAGTGCATGATAATTCCCTGAGCTTATTGCACCAGGGATACTGGGGATGTCCTGCATGAAGGTATCGGCTCATCAATATGTGTATTGTCTGGATATCAATAGCAACATCGAGAGAATTGTCTGTGGCTGCACGGTGTGTGTCGGCACCCCCAAATCATTTTCTCCCTGGCCTACAGCCCATCGTTCTTGGCACTGCATCCACCTTGATTTTCACAGGCACCTTTTTGGGATCGGTGTGGTTGCTCGTCATAGATGCCTACTCAAAGTACCCATATGTGGTACGCATGGTGTTCACCACGACCAACACCACCATCATTAATCTGGCCCATGTTTTGACTGTCAAAGGGTTATCTCCTACTATGGTCTCTGATACTGGGCCCCAATTCACAGATTCTGATTTCAAAGAGTTCTCTGTGACCAATGACATAAAACATTCTCAGCCCTCTGTTCCATTCTCCCTCTGCTGAAGTGGAAGGATTTGTTCGGACCTTTAAGTAACAAACAAAGAAGGCTATTGAATCTTCTGAGCCTACTTTGTTGTTCACCCTGTTTTTGAGCACCTATCACACAACGCTCAATGGCAGTCGTAGTCCCGCTGAGCTGCTGTACAGGTGGCAATGGTGGATTCTGCTTCATCTTGTGACACTGCCCCCTCCTGTACTCCACTCTTGGCCACCTTAGTGTTACACACCTGGTGCAGCCATGTGGGACTCTCTCCTAGGGACTCCTAAGGGAGTACTGTGATTTGGATGCCAGTGATGATAGTAGAGACCCAGATGTGACAGTTTATGTTGGTTAAAACACAGAAGAGGCTCGAGTGCCGCCACCAAAACCAGCTCCAGTCCTGAGTACAGGCGGCACACCTGCTGTCACCCTTCCCCCTCTGCTTTTCAGTAACCATGAAATCCAAGGGTTGGCACTACTGGCAACTGCCAATGACTCCCCATGGACATGTCAGCGCTACCTTCTGCACCCACAAGAATCAGCAGAACCTTCCGGCGATGTCACTACAGACACAGCGAACCGCCCTCCATTCCCTCAAGTGGCAGTCAAAGGGACTGAGTCTTCACCAAACCTCATACCTACTTCATGCCCCTTATGCACAGTCTAGGTTGTTTCCACCTGTGTGCATTTGTTTCAGTGGGAGGGGCAAATTTGGCACCGGGCACTGCAGAAGTTGAATACCTGTCTGCGGAGACTGACTTAAATAGCTGTTAGGTGACACCATGGCCACACTGCGCTGTGCTTGCATTGCAAGAGCTTCACCATCTTGCCATATGAGTGTGGTGACCAAGGGCTTTTCACGCGGCCGGTATATAGGTACAGCACACAGCTGGTCAGTTTAGTGCTCATGCTTGATACTTCTGGATCTATCCTTGCTGTGCTAGGCTGTTTAATTGCCACCTTGCTGGTTATCCAGTTACTCTCTTTCGCTGCATCTCAGATTTATCTCTCTGTTGCTCTTGGCCTTCTTGTTATCGTTGTGATGATGGCTTCATGTAGCACTTCATTGTCATCCTTATCTTGGTCTGTCGTCTTGTCTGCAGCCTGTCTGTCATATTTTGTTTGCCTACCATTAGTTTGAGTAGTAACATTAGGTGTGCAATGGGAATTCCTCTGTTAAATTCAGAGGCGAGAGCAGATAGGTGGAAAGATTACATTGAAATCCTCTTATGAGGGGGAGGACTTGTCTGATGATGTGACAGAAGAAGATAGGAGTCAACAGGGAGGAGATAGGGGGTCAAGTACTTGAGTCAGAATTTACAAGAGCTTTGGAAGATTTAATATTAAATAAGGCATAACAAATAGATAACATTTCATAAAAATTTCTAAAATCTTTGTGGGAAAGTGGCAAGAAAATGACTATTCATGTTGGTGTGTACAATGTATGAGACTGGTGATATATCATTCAACTTTCTGAAAAAACATCATTCACACAATCCCAAAGAGTTCAAGAGCCAACAAATGCAACAATTATCACATAATTAGCTTAACAGCTCTAGCATCCAAGTTGCTGATAAGAATAGTATACAGAAGAATGGAAAAGACAATGAAGAATATGTTAGATGACGATCAGTTTGGCTTTAGGAAAAGTAAAGGCACCAGGGAGGTAGTACTGATGTTGTAGTTGATAATAGAAGCAACACTTGAAGAAAAATCAAAACATGTCCAAAGGATTTGCCAACCTGGAAAATGCATTTGGCAAATGGTGCAAGATGTTCAAAATTCTGAGAAAAATAGGGGTAAGCTACAAGCAAAGATGGATAATATACAGTACGAATAAGAACCAAGAGAGAACATAAGACAAGATGACAAAGAACAAAGTCCTCTTATTAAAAAGGGTGTAAGAAAGGATTTAGTCTTCTGCCACTACTGTTCAATTTATTCATCAAAGAAGTAATGATGGAAATAGAAGAAGGGTTCAAGAGTGGAATTAAAATTCAAGGTGAAAGGATATCAATGATAAGATTCACTGACGACATTGCCATCATTCGTGAAAGTGAAGAAGAATTACACGATATGTTGAATGGAATGAACGGTCTAATGAGTAGAGAATATGGATTGAGAGTAAATCAAAGAAAGATGAAAGTAATGAGAAAAAGCAGAAATGAGACCAATGAGCAGTGAGAAACCATACATTAGGAATAGTGATCACAAAGTAGATGAAGTTAGGAATTCTGCTACATAGGCAGTGAAATAATTCATAATGGACAGCAGAAGAAGGGCATAAAAAGCATACTAGCACTGGCAAAAAGGCACTCCTGGCCAAGACAAGTCTACTCGTATAAAACATAGGCTTTAGTTTGAGGAAGAAATTTCTGAGAATGAGCTTTCAGAGCACAGTATTGCAGTGATACATGGACTGTGGGAGAAGTGGAACAGAAGAGAATTGAAGGTTTTGACATGTGGTGCTACAGAAGAATGCTGAACTATGTGGACTGATAAGGTAACGAATAAGGAGGTTCTCTGCAGAATTGGCAAGGAGAAAAATATATGGAAAACACTGACAAAAATAAGGGAGAGGACATCTGCTAAGACATCAGGGAATAACCTCCATGGTGCTAGAGAAAGCTGTAGAGGGTAAAAACTGTAGAGGAAGACAGAGAATGGAATATATTCAGTAAATAATTGAGGACATCGTTTGTAAGTGTTACTCTGAGGTGAAGAGGTTGGCACGGGATAGGAATTTGTGGCAGGCTGCATCAAAACTGTCAGAAGAATGATGAATAACAAAATAAATGAAAAGAGGGTTACTCTTCTGAACGCAGCTCTCCCATCTGGCAGCTTCCTCCGTTTCTCCATTTCTTCCAGAATTCTGACATGCGCACCAATAGCCAGCTACCTGCGGAAATAGCAACACCGATGTTTAACACAGCAATCTGTAATAGTCTTTATAGATTGCCATAGAAGGAATGGATATTCTGTCCCTGAGATTAGGTCAACACTGTCAAGAGAACTGAGATATGATGCCTTTCAACCAAACCAGGAGGGTCAACACACAGCACAGTTTTCATTCTGTACTGCAACAATTAGTGAAATAGGCAGACCCCTAAACAGACAAGGAATCAGAGCAGTCTTCTGGGCATACAGGAAAAGTGATGTTGCAACCTGCTTAAGATAATATGACCTGAGTGTACCATGGATTTTTGTCACCTATGCAGACAAATGGCAAATGCTGTATTGAACATCACCACCTAAAGCACACAAATTTTAAATAAATAATCAGTAATGACCAAAAGCAGCCATATGAATAAAACACAAGATTATATTTGAAGACATGAGAATTCTGGCTCATGCTTTGAACTACTGGGACTATGATCATGGAACTAGTGGACATTAGATAATGTAATAACAGCTTCAACCGAGACACTGGCTATTCACTTAGCAATGCATGGAAGTGTGTACTTGACAAAGAAGGATCACAAAGGAAAGCTTAAATAGGTTGCTGTCTGAAATGTGTAGCGGCACTCCAAGAAACATTGGACAGCAACCAGGAATGTAATCTATGAACGCAGAGGATGCCACCTTGGCATTTGCCATCTCCATGATGTCACTGTAACGTAATCTAGCCAATCAGATACCACTGGTTAGACGTAAAAGTGGGTACCTTACCAGTTTTGTGACAATCAGACTTAGCTCATGATGAGGATGATGATAAAGAAAGCTCGAGATTTTATCCAGACTTGACATGGCAAGTTCACCGAGAACTTTTCATTCATGGTCTCCATCGCAAAAGACTTCATATCCAAGGTGAATAACAAACAGAAGACCAATCAAAAAGCCTTTCTTCAAAATTTCTGTGAATAGCTACACAACTATGTTCTAAATACTCACTTTGTAAAAGTGAAATACATGTTTTACAATGGAAACAGAACCAGTATGTATTTTTCACATTACTTTCATAATAACTGATGAGTGCACTATTTGTTCTTGATCATGGACACTGTTTCCGCATCAAGAATGAAAATCACTTGATTAATATCAGATACATCCAAATATTTTTAACATTCTAATTCATTGAATTTATACCAGTTTCTAATAACCAGGATTTCAATGAATTATGATCATCTTCAGAACAGCCAGTATCGATGAAAAAGTTTAAAAAATATATTTTTTAAATATCATTTTACTAACACAAACTGAGCTGAAGCTGATCATAACTGATCAAGACTATTTAAAAAAAATAAATAAATAAAAAATAAAAATAAAAGCTTTGCAATTAGAGAGTAATACAAATGCTACAAAATCAAACAGTGGACCACCACACCCTTCAATGTGACAATCTCAAATAATATTAAAAAATTAATTCTGCAAATTTCTCAAGTAAACAACTTACTTCAATAGTGGAATAGTCTACCAAATCAACTTTGTTTCCAACAAGAACCACAGGGCAGCGACGATCTGGATTACATTCTCTTATGAGTGGTAGCCAATATGTAGTTATTTTCTCAAATGATATTTCATCCTCCACGGAATACACAATACATATGACATGGGCGCGTTGAATTTCATCAGTTAACATTTCTTCTGACTGTTCAGCAGCTGGAAAGTAAAAAGGAAATTTAATATAATACTGATGCAAGGATAATACTAGCACTGAGTAGCACACTGTTACATCGAAAAGACTTGATTTAAAACCAGAGCATTGGGTTAAAGTTTCTCATCAGAGAGTTAACAAACAAGCCAGGCTCTTGGGCCGCTATGAACATCTGTTATGTTGTTTGTCAGTCCACATTTGAATAATCTTTCCTAACCTTCCAAACTGCCTAAAATGTCCCCACTATCTTTCATGCCCTCCCCTCCTCAGCCAACATTCTTTCAAATATATAGGGAGAGATGGGATGTGGAAGCTTAAGTTAGTTGCAAGTACAAGCATACTATAGTACAACAACTGCAGTCTGGTCTCAGCAACCAGAGACTGTGGTCATGCATGTGTGAGTTGTATTTGCGTGAATGTGCAGGCGTATGATGTCTATTTCCGATGAAGGTCCTGCTGGCGAAAAGCTCATTTTCTGAAAGTCTTTTTGTTGTGCCTATCTGCGAATCAGCATCACAGCTATATAGTGAGTAGCAACTATTCTTTTCATAATATTGATACTTTCCATCCTGGAGTTTCCATTGTTTAATGCGATAGGACAAGTTTATATGCCTATTAGACCCAAGATGATGAACTTAGTTGTAATGGGTGGACTGAAATGCAATAGTAGAAAACTGGGGAGAAGGAAAAACTGTGGGAGAACATAAACTGGGGAAAGGAATCAAAGGGGATGCCACCTGGTACAATTTTGCACAAAGCACAATTTAATCATTCCTAAAACCTGATTTAATGACCATTTAACATTAGTGTTTGTGGAATGGACATGAAGACAATGGAAGAGTTCAGAAAAATGACATAATAATTAGAAATAGATTCAGAAACAATATTTTAAACTCAGAAACACTGCCAGGAGCTGATGCTGACCACAATTTATTGGTTACAATCTGTAGATTAAAGTCGAATAAATTGAAGGAAGGTAAGAAATTAAGGAGATTAATCTGGATAAACTGAAAACTGATTGACTGAAACAGGAAAAGGAATCCAAGAGAAAACAAATGGGTAGCTTTGAGAGATGAAATAGTGAAGGCAGCACAGGATTCAATCACCAAGGCCAAGTAGAAACCCCTGAATAGCGTACAAGATATTGAATTTAAATGATGAAAAGAGAAAATATAAAAATGCCTCAAGTGAGGCAGGCAAATGGGATTACAGACATCTAAAAATTAGACTGACAGGAAGCGCAACATGGCAAAGTAGGTATGGTTAGGGGACAAATGCACAGCTGCAGAAGTATGCATAATGAGGGCAATGATAGGTGTCGAACATACGAAAATTAAAGAGATCTCTGCAGAAAAGAAAAGCAGATGTATGAATAACAAGGGCTCAGATGGCAAACCAGTACTACGCAAAGAAGAAAATGCTGAAAGGTGGAAGGGATATGTAGAAGGGTCATACAAGGGAAGTGGAATGAAGACAATATTATGGGGAGAGATGATGACATGGATGAAGATAAGATGGGAGGGATGATGTAATTGACAAAGCACTGAAAGACGCAAGTCAAAACAAGGTACCAGGAAGAGACAACATTCCTTCGGTATTATTGATATCCTTATAACATACTGTGAGAAAACTATTCCACATGGTACAGAAGACATAAAAGAATGTTCAGATTTCAAGAAAGATGTAATAAAAGTTTTATCCATTATGGATGAGGAACACTGTGACAATGATGAGGAAAAGTTTTCAGAAGATGTAACATATTCTAAAACACATGGAAGTTGATGCTTGTGGCGAAGTTTGGGTTGTGTTGTGACATGAATGGAAAACATAAATTATCTTTTCCACAGTAATGTGTACACCAGGATTAAACCCATGGATACTAATAACTCTACACCCCCCCCTCCCCCCCCAAATTGCACAATCAAGAAAATTGCGAAATTGCGTACCATATGAAGAAAAGTCACTATGTATCTCTGAACTGGCTACAGTGTAATAAAAATTGAACCACACTAAACATGACTGGTTGTAGTTATTTATGGAAAACTGTAGCAGCTCATGGTCTTGTGGTTAGCGTTGCTGCCTCTTGATCCCCGGCTTCGATTCCAGACCAAGTCAGCGATTTTCTCCACTCGGGACTGACTCTTGTGTGTCGTCGTCGTCATCCTCCTCCTCCTCATCATCATCATCATCATCATCATCATCATCATCATCATCATCATTTCACTTCATTTTTCTGGAAATCTTTAGAATGTCATAATTCCTACTCTACAGGAGGCAGGTACAGACAAGTGTGAATATTACCAAGCCATTTGCTTGATAAGATTACTGAGTTATTTTCACAATGGAAAAATTGGTAGACAATGACCTCAGAGAAGATCAGATGAGTTCCAGAAAAATGTAGGAATGAAGGAGGCCAGAGGCACCCTAAGCTTTACCTAAGACGATTGTCTCAAGAAAGGCAAACCTACATTCATAGTATTTGCAGATTGAGTGAATGCTTTCGACAATGTTGACTGGAATACACTTTAAAATTCTGCAGATAACAGGGAGTAGAAGATTATCTACAACTTGCACAGAAACTAGAGTGCAATTGTAAGACTTGAAGGGCTTTAAATGGAAGCGGTAGTGAACAAGCACGAATGACAGGATTGTAGACTAATGCTGATGTAATTCACTCTTTACATTGAGCAAGCAGTATACAAAACAAAATAAAAATTTGGAAACGAAGCAAAGTTCTGGGAGATGAAATAAAAACTTTGAAGTTTGCTGATTATATCGTAATTCTGTCAGAGATCACAGAGGACTTTGAAGATCAACTGAACGAAATGGATAATAGAAAACTTTCTATAGCCAAGATCACATAAATACTTAGTTATTTTTGACAACCAGTTTCAACAGGCTTTGCTGTCATCTTGTGAGCTTCAAATATTTTTGCTACAAGTCGTGTTCATTGTTAGTTGCATCTTATGCCATGTGGTCATTTTAGTAGATAAAATGTAGCACATTATGCAAAGTTTTATCAAAAATAAAATGTTTACAATCAAAAAACAACTTGTGCACGTGGCCATGTCTGTATGTGTAGTGCTTACAAAACACAGCATACAGTACACTAGCATATAAGTTTACATTAGCTTGACAATGTTTCAATCATTGATGAATTACCTTGGACAGCATACATGATACAACTTCTAACCACTCAATTGTACCATATACACCATCTACAGTGGTTCATCAATGAATGAAACAAGTCAAATTAACGTAAATATATGTGGTATTATACACTACTGGCCATTAAAATTGCTACACTACGAAGATGTGCTACAGACGTGAAATTTAACCGACAGGAAGAAGATGCTGTGATATGCTAATGATTAGCTTTTCACAGCATTCACACAAGGTTGGCACCGGCGGCGACACCTACAACATGCTGACATGAGGAAAGTTTCCAACTGATTTCTCATACACAAACAGCAGTTGCTGGAGTTGCCTGGTGAAACATTGTTGTGATGCCTCGTGTAAGGAGGAGAAATGCGTACCATCATGTTTCAGACTTTGATAAAGGTTGGATTGTAGCCTATCGCGATTGTGGTTTATAAGTATCGCAACATTGCTGCTTGCACTGGTCAAGATCCAATGACTGTCAGAAGAATATGGAATCGATGGGTTCACGAGCGTAATACGGAACGCCATGCTGGATCCCAACGGCCTTGTATCACCAGCAGTCGAAATAACAGGCATCTTATCCGCATGGCTGTAACGGATCGTGCAGCCACGTCTCAATCCCTGAGTCAACAAATTGGGACGTTTGCAAGACAACAACCATCTGCACGAACAGTTCGACGATGTTTGCAGCAGCATGGACTATCAGCTCAGAGACCATGGCTGTGGTTACCCTTGATGCTGCATCACAGACAGGAGCGCTTGCGTGGTGTACTCAACGACGAACCTGGGTGCACGAATGGCAAAATGTCATTTTTTTGGATGAATCCAGGTTCTGTTTACAGCATCATGATGGTCACATCCATGTTTGGCGACACTGCGGTGAACCCACATTGGAAGCATGTATTTGTCAGCGCCATACTGGCGTATCACCCGGCGTGATGGTCTTGGGTGCCATTGGTTACACGTCTCAGTCACCTCTTCTTCGCATTGACGGCACTTTGAACAGTGGACATTACGTTTCAGATGTGTTACGACCTGTGGCTCTACCCTTCATTCGATCCCTGCGAAACCCTACATTTCAGCAGGATAATGCACGACCACATGTTGCAGGTCATGTATGGGCCTTTCTGGATACAGAAAATGTTCGACTGCTGCCCTGGCCAGCACATTCTCCAGATCTCTCACCAATTGAAAACATCAGGTCAATGGTAGCCGAGCAACTGGCTCGTCACAATAAGCCAGTCACTACTCTTGATGAACTGTGGTATCGTGTTGAAGCTGCATGGGCAGCTGTACCTGTACACGCCATCCAAGCTCTGTTTGACTCAATGCCCAGGCATATCAAGGCCGTTATTACAGCCAGAGGTGGTTGTTCTGGTTACTGATTTTTCAGGATCTATGCACCCAAATTGTGTGAAAATGTAATCACATGTCAGTTCTAGTATAATATATTTGTCCAATGAATACTCGTTTATCATCGGCATTTCTTCTTGGTGTAGCAATTTTAATGGCCAGTAGTGCACATTGTATTGTATATTGTGGTTTTTTTTTTTAAGATTTAAGAATCATCTGTCAGTGTTACATATATAGACATGCTCACATGCACAAGGCGCTTTTTGATTGTAAATGCTTTATTTTTGTCAAACGTTTGCATAATGTGCTACATTTTATCTACTAACACAACAACTTGGCTTGAGGTTTCAACTCACAATGTGCACGTCTTTCAATAAAAATTTTTGAAGATAGCAGAGACTGTCAACACTGTTTGCTGGGGAAAATAAATAAGTATTTACTCGGTCTTGGCCTTAGAAAATTTTTTACCAAGAAAAGTAGATTTGTCGTTCACAATTCTCAAAACGAGAAATTTCAGTCAAAACAGACAGTGTACTGAAAAAGAGATTATATCATGAGTATCAACAAAAGTAAACAAGGATATTGCAATGTAACAAATTAAATCAGACAATGCTGAATGAATCAGATAAGGAAAAGAGACACTCAAAGTAGTACATTGGTTTTGCTACTTGGGCAGCAAAATTAGTTACAGTGGCCTTAACAATGAGTATATGAACAGCATTGTAGCGACTGCAAAAAAAGCGTTTCTGAAAAAGAGAAAACTGTTAACACCGAATATAAATTCATATATTAGGAAGTTCATTCTGAAGGTGTTAGTCTGGATCGTGCCATTGCACAAATGTGAAATGTGAGCAATGAACAGAATAGAAGCCTTTTAAATGTGGTGCTGCAGAAGAATGCTGAAACAGAGACAGGTAGACCAGATAATTAATAAATAGGCACTGAATCAAAATGTGGAAATTTATGGCACAACTTGTCTAAAAGCAGAGAGATACTGACAGGATACATTCAGAGATATCAGGAAATAGTCAATTTGGTACTGAAAGACGGGGTGTGGGGTGCAATTGTAGAGATAGGCAAAGGCTTGACTATAGCAAGCAGGTTCAAATGTATTTAAGCGGCAGCACCAGCTAAGTACAGATGAAGTGGGTTGCACAGGATAGATTAGCGTGGAGAGCTGCATTAAACCAACATTTAGGGCGAAGACCACAACAACAACTTCCTGACATATTAAAAGTATGTGCTGGACCTCGACCTGAACCTGAGACCACTGCTTTCCGCAAGGTGCTCTAAGAAATGAACTATTCAATTATAAATCACAGCTGGCAGAAGTAAGGCTGTGAGGGCAGGTCATGGATCGTGCATGGACAGCTCTGTCAGAAGAGCACTTGTCTGTCAAAAGCAAAGGTCCCACCGTCAAGTCCTGGTTTGGCACACAGTTTTAATCTACTAGAGAGTTTCAAATCAGTGCATACTCTACTGCAGACTGAAAATTCATTCTAGAAACAACAACAACAAAGTATTTCCTACTATACTGATTTAGGAAATGGCAATAAAATCTAAAGTGGAGAATGTCATGTGCTACAAAGAGCATACAAAAGTTAGAATAGTGACAGAGAAAACACTAATTTAAAACTGTCTTTTGCCTCCCAGCTAAAACCATGGCACTTCTGTGTCTGGCAAACAGCAAATGAGCCCTACATAAGTTGTTGCTTATAGGATTTCATGTGAATGAGGCAACTTTTACATGGGGGTGAATACTATGCACTATTTAGAAGTGTGCTACCTATGGAAGACCAGCAACAATCACATCATTCACGGAAATAAACCCACTAATGAAAAAAAAAATCACAATTCTACAAATTATTTGATGAACAACGATAAAATGAAATTTGATGCCCACACAGATACATGTCGAGACTTTATCATTATGCAATTAAGGGAAATTCATTTGTAAGTTGATATCTCCAATCACAACACCAGTCTCTAGTTCTATATCACACAGAATCCTGTCATTAGGAAACTCTATTCTCCATGTAATCGGCCATATACTTCTAGTTCAATGAACAAAGATGATTACTCTGGTACTGAAAAGGTGAGTCTTTACCACAGAGGGTTCCTGGAGCAACCTACCAACTTATAGTAATAGTGCACAAACTCAAGTACGGCTTGTGCAGCATTGTGGGAGAACACCCCGAACATTTCTGTGGGAGCTTAAATAGAACAACTCAGTGTATTTCACCAGTGAACATCGGAAAAAAGTGAAAAGATTGTGGACTGAAGCACGTAACTGACTGCTGACAGTGTTTCCAATTTTTTTCAGAACAATAAATATGCCAGATGAGGTTGAAAAGTTTCACTAAATTTCATCCATTACATGATCAATGATACACATATGTCTATGAATCTTGTAATAGTCATTATTAGTTTTAAACTGTATAAATGAGTTTTTGTGAGATTGAAAGTTAAGCTGTTGGCTGAAAACAAATTCTAAGTGTGCCAATTAATACTCTGGCTGTACTTGGTATTGTTAGCTTGAAAAGTTTTCATATGCTTGTGACACCATCACCTCTATATTCTAGGAGCCTGTTAAGAATGTCCTTTACAATGCTTTGTCACAGCACAATTCTTGTTTTTATAACCGATGCCAGCTGAGGTTCCCAGTTTTGAGATTCTTGAAGATCTCATCCCAATTATCAAGAGGTCTTCCTCTTGGTCCCTTCTCAGCAACATTTCCATCACACAAACTCAAGGGGTACTGCAGGAACACTTTCTCTACATAAAAATTATACCTTTTTTTAATGAAAATGCTAAATCTCTATTTCATTCATTTTTTTCCTTTTGTTTGCAAGAATGGAGAAATTTCATTTCTGTTACCTGGAAATGGCTCTTTGCTGGTTCAGTAATCAATGATACCCCATAGGAACAAAATGTATTTCACACAACATAAAGCTGGAAATCTGTGGAAATTTTTCATCCTGAAGTATCAAAAACATACGAAGTAAAATGTAACTTTTTTGTATTCTACTTGGTGAATGGTATTACCTGAAGAGATGTATGGTATTACCTGAAGAGAGAAAAAGTACCCGAGTACTAGAAGTTTCCCACAACGTCCACATTTTCATTTTCCATTTGTAAGACTACTGGAATTTTTTGGCTCAACACTAAACCTATTGTTTTGGTTCTGCTGATTTTTTGAGTGCAACCTATTATTCAAACTGTGGGAGACAGAGTAAGGAAACATGAAATGCGGGGTCATCTGAAAAGAGATGACTGATGGAGCTCTCAGGATACCACATTTGTTGTAGGCGGCCAAAGCTCGATGAAAATGTGCTTTCAAGACAAAAATAAAGGATCTCAGATTGATTACAGTGTTTGAAGTAAAACTTTATTGTGTTTGCAAAGTTCCAGAAAATCCTAAAAGAACAATTTCTCTTTTTTAAGTTGTTCATTAATGGCCAATGCTGTAAGACAAGATCAACAGGTAAAAAATTTGAAGAGTAGTTGAATTTCAACTTCAAGAGATTTTACGAAATTCTTTCAGCAGACAAAACATCTGAACAGGGAAAGAATAGGTGGTGGTGGTGGTGGTGGTGGTGGTGGTGGTTAGTGTTCAACGTCCCGTCGACAACGAGGTCATTAGAGACGGAGCGCAAGCTCGGATTAGGGAAGGATTGGGAAGGAAATCGGCCGTGCCCTTTCAAAGGAACCATCCCGGCATTTGCCTGAAACGATTTAGGGAAATCACAGAAAACCTAAATCAGGATGGCCGGAGACGGGATTGAACCGTCGTCCTCCCGAATGCGAGTCCAGTGGGAAAGAATAGGTACTTTACATTCAGAAGTGAAGAAGAAAAAGAAAAGTTACTCCAACTACTGTATCACCAAAATACAGAAGACTGAAAAATAAAGGAAATAACTTTATCTGATCTGAGACCCTGTGAAGGCAATCACTCAGCAAGGCTGACACTCAAAACAACAAGTCCAAATTATAAAGTTATACATCCTCCCCTTCTTCTACACTACACAGTAGTGTGTGATGCATTTCAGAGGAAATCAAACAGTGATGTTATACAAATACATGTGTATCAAGATTTTTACACACCAAACTCTGAAATACTACATTATTATCCAAAAGAAATAAAAACCTTAAATCTAAGTTTATACTGCTAAAGTTAATGTCTGAGAATAACTGACATAGCTACGCTTTCATGTGCAATAGACAGATGTATCACATGTTAATGTTTGAACACCACAAAGCCAATATATAAAAGCCCATGAGAATGAACTCCAATGAGACCAACTGGCCTGTCAAGTATCATATTGCCTTAATTAAATCCACTTACCTGAATAATCTACAATGTGTGTAGGTACTTGTTCAGGTGTAACATCTGGTGGGATTATAATTTCTTCCGCCTTGCTAGGTACGTCTTCAGGAAATTCTTCACTGACGAGTGAGAGGATAAGCGATGTTTTTCCTACACCTCTTTCACCGACAAGAAGCATTCTAACATTCCGACGCATCCCAGAGCGGAACATCCTGCAGGCACAAATTTCAAATAACTCTGACAAATTCAAAATTATTTGAAGTCCAGTCATTCCATTCCATGAGTAACATACACCAAATTACTGAATAGCAGAAGCACTGAGACATTGACAGGCACATCAAAAAGAGAAAGGAAACTTTGCACACGCACGCACGCACGCACACACACACACACACACACACACACACACACACACACACAGTGACCCTATATTGTGTGCCAGTTGGACACACAATGCCAGGATTGCATGTCGGCAGGTGGGGTATGGTGGGATGGGGTTTATGTTGGATGGAGTGGTAGGGGAGGGAGGGAGGGAGGGAGGGAGGGAGGGAGGGAGGGAGGGAGGGAGGGAGGGAGGGAGGGAGAGAGAAGCTGGAAGGGGGGTAGCTAGCCATTCACAGGGAGGCAGCAAGTTTGTTGGCTAGGAATGTGGAGGGAGGGAGGGAGGGAGGGAGGGAGGGAAGGAGGGATGGCAGGTGCACAGGCTGGGCACGTGATGCACAGGTACTAGAGTCGGCAGGGTGTGGCACACGATTAAGGTGATTCGGAGGTAGGATGGTTGGTTGGTTGACTGACTGACTGACTGACTGAGGGGGAGGGAGTGGGGGTGGGAAGTGACCATACAAAAGGTCATCAGTCCCCCGATACGAGAATGATGCATCCAGAAATAGAGACATCTGCTGAGAACCTTTCCTGATCTAGTCAGGAGATTCATAACAGCAAAAGCGGAAAAGCTAAAAACATAATACGCATTTCTTGTTCTGCCAAGAACAGAAGGAAGATTAAGGAAATAAGGAAGTCAGCAGGTGAGCACCCCGGGGTCAGCATGCGACAAGAAATGTCTCACCCACAGCAGTCCCACACCTAATCTATTACAGGCAAGAGCACCCACTATTCAATAGAGTGTGACAACTAGAATAGAAAACTGTATGCAGCAGAAAGAATGCAAACCAAATCTAAAAGCAATTACAACAGAGTAAAAGGGATGAAAGAGTAGCCTGCTCAAGGAAATGGTTAAGGGAACCCACAGAGCTAGCACAGAGCGGGAGATACCCCATCCCCAATCACCCTGCCCCTGCTCTGGAGGTAAAATAAAACCTTATAGCTGAGAATAAAATCCACTTTCTTGGAGAAAACCGAGAACCAGGTCAACGATCCATGAATCACCCCCCAATATTAGAGGCAATGCGTCCTGAGGTCCATACTTGACGTGAGGGGCCAAAAACAAAGGGGTGTTCCACCAAGATATGAGCTATCGTCTGCAAGGCTCCAAAACCACAATATCAGGGTGGCTAGTTACAGAAAATAAAACTATTGGTTGACTTGGTATGACTGATGCCAAGACAACAAAGGACTGTGGATTCCTTCCTTACAGTAGTCTCCACGATTGTGCTGGATATATTAGATGGGGGCAGTAGAACACCAAATGTAAATCCATTTCTGGGTGAACAGAAATCTCATGTACACCTGCAAATCCTCACTTGGGATTAGTGAAGCGAATAGGGAGCAAGTAAGTGCTCTTCCAGCCAAACAGTCGGTCAGTTCATTCCTTGAAAAATGCACATGAGTTGGGATGCAAGAAATGCAACTGAGAAGGCAGCACAATGAAGCTCACTGAGATAATCACAAATAGCGGAGACCAAATGGTGGCAACAACCACATCAGTCAATAACTTGAAGACTTTTAAGCTGCATTATGACTACTAGGGACTGCAAATTATTACTTTATGCGGGCTATAGTGCTCCACACAGACCTCTTAGCCAATACCCATGGCCACCACTGCACAGCAAAATTGTGCTAAGCAGTTGTGGCCATGGGCATTGTTGCCCATGCAGCACTCCATACAGATGGAGCTGCGTGCATTTCTTTTGTCTGCATTTTCATGTTATCCTCTATGTACTTACAGCAATTAAACTTATTTTTTAAAGAAAAATGCATGAGTTTGGAAGTAGGCAATTACAAATTTATGATATAATTTAAGAAGAGAATAAAAGGAAACAGGAATAAGTAGATATAGATAACCCTTCACCACCACCACCTCAGGAAGGGAACTTGGTATTGAACTTCAAATCTAGCGTCCACATGTGGTCTACCCATTTTAGCATTATGCACATGAACATCTCTCTTCGGGAATACTCAATTTGTTCATTCAATGTGGATATAATTTTTTTTTTGTTACAGTGCTGTGTGAGTTGATGCTTGTTAAGTTACATAACAGCTACTTCCACTAGGTTAGTTAGTAAACAAATTCTGCATGGCTTTGGAACAATATCCTGCCTCAATGTAACCTAATTAAGTTGTACACTGTTCCTACATAGCTGAAGGAGATATAACAAACCACCACTAATCTATTATTACTCTTGTAAAGACATTTTTGTAGAATAAAACTGGACTTTGTGGATAGTGGACCCTCTAATTTTGTATAACCCTTTAGTGACCAAATTATTTCCAGAAGTTGTAGACTTTTTATGAATACCTTATTGGGCTAGGAAACCATTCATAAAATCATAGTTTAAATCTTGAAAGTGAGAGTTTAGCCCGAGAGTACAAAAAAATTAGTGGGAACTACTGTTCCCACCGAACTCCGGAGTAACTTCACTTGCTAATTTCAAAAAATGTATATCCTTTATTTTTTAGTACAAAAAACATGTCAAACATTACATTTATATTTGTATATCTAAAAACAAAGATGATGTGACTTACCAAATGAAAGCACTGGCAGGTCGATAGACACACAAACAAACACACGAAATTCAAACTTTCGTAACCAACGGCTGCTTCATCAGGAAAGAGGGAAGGAGAGGGAGAGGGTAAGGAGTCATTCCAATCCCGGGAGCGGAAAGACTTACCTTAGGGGGAAAAAAGGACAGGTATACACTCGCACACACACACATATCCAACCGCACATACACAGACACAAGCAGACATCTGTAAAGGCAAAGAGTTTGGGCAGAGATGTCAGTCAAGGCGGAAGTACAGAGGCAAAGATGTTGTTGAAAGACAGGTGAGGTATGGGCGGTGGCAACTTGAAATTGGCGGAGGTTGAGGCCTGGCGGATAACGAGAAGAGAGGATATACTGAAGGGCAAGTTCCCATCTCCGGAGTTCTGACAGGTTGGTGTTAATGGGAAGTATCCAGATAACCCGGACTGTGTAACACTGTGCCAAGATGTGCTGGCCGTGCACCAAGGCATGTTTAGCCACAGGGTGATCCTTATTACCAACAAACACTGTCTGCCTGTGTCCATTCATGCGAATGGACAGTTTGTTGCTGGTCATTCCCACATAGAAAGCTTCACAGTGTAGGCAGGTCAGTTGGTAAATCACGTGGGTGCTTTCACATGTGACTCTGCCTTTGATCGTGTACACCTTCCGGGTTACAGGACTGGAGTAGGTAGTGGTGGGAGGGTGCATGGGACAGGTTTTACAACGGCAGCAGTTACAAGGGTAGGAGCCAGAGGGTAGGGAAGGTGGTTTGGGGATTTCATAGGGATGAACTAAGAGGTTACGAAGGTTATGTGGACGGCAGAAAGACACTCTTGGTGGAGTGGGGAGGATTTCATGAAGGATGGATCTCATTTCAGGGCAGGATTTGAGGAAGTCGTATCCCTGCTGGAGAGCCACATTCAGAGTCTGATCCAGTCCCGGAAAGTATCCTGTCAAAAGTGGGGCACTTTTGTGGATCTTCTGTGGGAGGTTCTCGGTTTGAGGGGATGAGGAAGTGGCTCTGATTATTTGCTTCTGTACCAGGTCAGGAGGGTAGTTGCGGGATGCGAAAGCTGCTTTCAGGTTGTTGGTGTAATGGTTCAGGGATTCCGGACTGGAGCAGATTCGTTTGCCACGAAGACCTAGGCTGTAGGGAAGGGACCGTTTGATGTGGAATGGGTGGCAGCTGTCATAATGGAGGTACTGTTGCTTGGTTTGATGTGGACGGACGTGTGAAGCTGGCCATCGGACAGATGGAGGTCAACGTCAAGGAAAGTGGCACGGGATTTGGAGTAGGACCAGGTGAATCTGATGGAACCAAAGGAGTTGAGGTTGGAGAGGAAATTCTGGAGTTCTTCTTCACTGTGAGTCCAGATCATGAAGATGTCATCAATAAATCTGTACCAAACTTTGGGTTGGCAGGCCTGGGTAACAAGAAGGCTTCCTCTAAGCGACCCATGAATAGGTTGGCGTACGAGGGGACCATCCTGGTACCCATGGCTGTTCCCTTTAATTGCTGGTATGTCTGGCCTTCAAAAGTGAAGAAGTTGTGGGTCAGGATGAAGCTGGCTAAGGTAATGAGGAAAGAGGTTTTAGGTAGGGTGGTAGGTGATCGGCGTGAAAGGAAGTGCTCCATCGCAGCGAGGCCCTGGACATGCGGAATATTTGTGTATAAGGAAGTGGCATCAATGGTTACAAGGATGGTTTCCGGGGGTAACAGATTGGGTAAGGATTCCAGGCATTCGAGAAAGTGGTTGGTGTCTTTGATGATGGATGGGAGACTGCATGTAATGGGTTGAAGGTGTTGATCTACGTAGGCAGAGATACGTTCTGTGGGGGCTTGGTAACCAGCTACTATGGGGCAGCCGGGATGATTGGGTTTGTGAATTTTAGGAAGAAGGTAGAAGGTAGGGGTGCGGGGTGTCGGTGGTGTCAAGAGGCTGATGGAGTCAGGTGAAAGGTTTTGTAGGTGGCCTAAGGTTCTGAAGATTCCTTGAAGCTCTGCCTGGACATCAGGAATGGGATTACCTTGGCAAACTTTGTATGTGGTCTTGTCTGAAAGCTGACGCAGTCCCTCAGCCACATACTCCCGACAATCAAGTACCACGGTCGTGGAACCCTTGTCCGTCGGAAGAATGACGATGGATCGGTCAGCCTTATGATGCAACTCCCCAAGACACTATCCAAATTGAACCCTGCCTGGAACAGTTCCGTCCTCCGTCACAGCGGGACCCACCTCCTCTTCCTCAAAATCACCCTCTCCAAACCTTCCAGGAATTTCTGACTTCCAGCCTTGCCTCTCAATCCTTCTTAAAAAACCTTAATCCTACTCCCAACATCACCACTGCTGAAGCCCAGACTATCCGTGATCTGAAGGCTGACCAAAAATTGGGAATGACCAGCAACAAACTGTCCATTCGCATGAATGGACACAGGCAGACAGTGTTTGTTGGTAATGAGGATCACCCTGTGTCTAAACATGCCTTGGTGCACGGCCAGCACATCTTGGCACAGTGTTACACCGTCCGGGTTATCTGGATACTTCCCACTAACACCAACCTGTCAGAACTCCGGAGATGGGAACTTGCCCTTCAGTATATCCTCTCTTCTCGTTATCCACCAGGCCTCAATCTCTGCTAATTTCAAGTTGCCACCGCCCATACCTCACCTGTCTTTCAACAACATCTTTGCCTCTGTACTTCCGCCTCGACTGACACCTCTGCCCAAACTCTTTGCCTTTACAGATGTCTACTTGTGTCTGTATGTGCGGATGGATATGTGTGTGTGTGCGCGAGTGCATACCTGTCCTTTTTTCCCCCTAAGGTAAGTCTTTCCGCTCCCGGGATTGGAATGACTCCTTACCCTCTCCCTTAAAACCCACATCCTTTGGTCTTTCCCTCTCCTTCCCTCTTTCCTGATGAAGCAGCAGTTGGTTGCGAAAGCTTGAATTTCGTGTTTATGTTTGTGTTTGCTTGTGTGTCTATCGACCTGCCAGTGCTTTCATTTGGTAAGTCACATCACCTTTGTTTTTAGATATATTTTTTCCCACGTGGAATGTTTCCCTCTATTATATTCATTTATATTTGTATTCGTTCATATTGTCCTTTGAGTTCACTAAGGTTTAGAGAAGCATGGTGCTACACACAAAGGTACACAACAGTTGCTACACATTACTTTTGTTCTCCTTTCTTTGTTCTTGGTGCTACATTGGCTGCATCTTCTGTTTGTTGTACCTGTTGTAGGCAAATAAGTTCCAACTTTCTCCAGACGAACTTCATCTGGTACTCCAGACACACTTCTTTTTGATGTTTCAAAATGAATGGGCCTTCCTCTTCGCTTACAACTTGAAAAGCCAGAGAGATAAGCTGCCTTGCCAAGTGCAATCTAAATGTTAGCTGGTCTGCTTCTGTCTTCTGTAGCTTCCACATAATGTAGGAATTGACAACATTGAGCTGATCAAATCTATCCACTCCTCCCATTATTTTATTATACTCTGCCACAGCCAGTGGGCAGAATACTTCACTTCTGCTTCCATCTTTGTTTCTTCTCAAAACAGTCGTAATGTGTTTGGGATTGTGGTAATTTGATAGTATACAAACAAGTTTACTATCCTGCCACTTCACTGCTGCAACACATGACCTGACAGCAAATTCGAATTCTCCTCTGCTAAGTCTAGAATTTTTTTTCAGCATATCAGGCAAATCCTTCCTGTTTGAAACGAACAGTTCCAATGCCATAAAGTCCACGAGACTGTAGCTCTTCCATTATTCGTACTGTTGTAAAATAATTGTCAAATGCTACCCGTGTTTTGCTGCAAGCCATTGCCTTTGTTAGAATAAGCACAACTTCTTCACCCAAAGAAAATTCAGACTTATCATTTGTATTTCTTTTTCCAGTGTAGTTATCAAAATTTATTGATGTACCCAGTACTAGCATCAGCCACGCATCACACTTTATATCCACACTTCACTGGTTTCATTGGCATATATTGTTTGAGTGTTGGCCGTCCTCTGAAGGCCACCATACATTCGTCAACTGCTAAAACAGAAGATGGTTTGTACACTTTACAAAGCTTATTTGATATTGCACTGATGATAGGTAGAATTCTGTGTAACTTGTCATAACCTGGTTTTCCCTTTTTGACACATATGCTATTGTCACTGCAATGAAGGTTCTCAACAATTTTTTTGTATCAAAGCTTTGTCATGAGTGGTTAGATAGCAGTTACTCCAAGAATAGGATCACTGCTCCAATAACTTCCGAGTTGTGGAAGTTGATGAACACCCATCAAAATATGCATTCCCAAAAAAGCTTTTAGCTCAGGAACAGTAATGTCCTGCCAGCTGGAAGATACTTTAGTTGTTTTCTTCCCTGACTTCACAACACACCTTTCCTGCCTTGCATGTAAGTTCGTCTGATTGCAAATATGAAGCAACAGCTCTTCTGGAAATATAGACTCGAAACATTTTATTTCTTTATCAGACTTTGAGAAATTTGCAATATTTTCTGCACTTTCTTCTAATTTCAGTGGAAGATTTTCAAAATAAGAAATATTCTCATTCCACATTTTATCACTAGAAGAAAATGTTGCAGCAGCTGTTTCTGGGGTTAAATCAGATACACTTGCCTAACAAGGAGACATGTTCCCAATTTCACTAGTGTCTATTGTCAAATTGAAACAGTTGTCTTCATTTGAAACAATTAGTTATCACCATTTTTGTTCAAAATCTATGAAGTATTTCGTGACTCAAAATCATCATCAGAGTCAGCATCAATATCTGAATCTTCTACATCTTCTGGTAACGCATACAAAATTCTGAAAACTTCTTCTGGCATCAGTCCAGGCATTCTAAACAATAACAAACAAACAATAACTATGATGCCGATTGCGCAGCCATATGCATTGCACTTCACACAAGTTCCGTGGGAAGAATAGTTTCCACTAACTTACCTTGTAATATTTATGTAATTTTCAGACAAATCCAGCAAGTATACGCGAATACTATCTTCCTCGTAAATATAAAAGTAGATAAATACAACACAAGTCACTTCACACCCAAAAGGAAAGCACACTACACAAAAAATGCTGTAGCGGTCGAAACAGTGGCTCGTTTTCAGGGGGGATCTGCGCTTCTCCATTGATTGACTGACAAGATAGGAATACAACCGCTTTTGCGCTCCCATTGACAATCTACATGCAGTTAGCACACTCTAACAGAGATGGCAGCAAAATTAGAAGTGGGAACACAGATTACCACTGAACTTACAGTGAAAACAAATAAGTGGGAACTATAGTTCCCACTGGTCACTAAAGGGATAATTGTGTAATACACAAAATCTGTTTATATCATGTATTTACAATCTTTGTTTTTGTTTGCTTACTTTATATTAAATTTATATTGCATTCATATTATTACATTTACAATTGTGTGTTAATTTGTAACAATGCTGGGTACAGGTGTAATGTGGATTCTACAACAATATCTACCCATGGACTATTCTAATTACTCCTACTTTTAATTAGATTATTTCACAATAAGATTAATGTTCATATGAGTAGATGTGCATGTTTCACGTGTTTTACATTATGTGTTTTTTGTGTGAGAATGTTATGTCAGTGTTGTCACTGTCACTCGTATGACGGTCAGTACATGTGCTACTCGAGCTATCTATGTCGGCCTGTCTTCCACTTCTGCGCCTTCTGTATATGTCATATTCTGCTTTTGAGATGATGATATAGTGTTGTTTCCATTATGTTATTGCATTAGTGCCTGTATGTAATGCATTTCAAAAGGAAGTGTTCTGGGGAACCAATTTCCCCACATGTGCAACGATCACTTCCTGAAAGTGACCTGCGGTGCAAGTCCGTGGGATAAGAGCCATGTCCAGTGACGAAATGAACCATGCCTTGGCTGGGGTTGACATGGTGCAACCACAACTGCTCCCTGCTATGGGGCATAAATGAACACTCGACGGCCCTTATCACTCTCGTTCCATGCTTTTTGCCAAGTGTCCGCCCATTGGCACCTGTCTTCTATGGGCTGCCTCATGTTCTGCAACACTCTCTCAGGTCTACTTGTCTTCAGCCAGTATGCTGCAGCGAAATATCTGATGGTTATATTGATCAGACATATTCAAAGCACCACATACAGCCAATCGACTGATGCTCCAGATAGTCTAAGTAACAAACTCCTCTGTTCCTGTCTAACAATTATCCTGTTCATGACGAGAGCGAGTCTATGTGTCCACCTACTAGCTGCAAAGCTTAACCGACTCAAAAAGTGCACAGGGTACATTCTTATGTATGTGAGTGGTAGTCTGTATCATGTCGAATTTACTGTCACTAGTTTGTGAAGTATACTTTCACCTTTGTGATTAGTCATGCATGTTCATTGAAGCTATGTCGTTTGTCAATGTGTATCCCAAGATATCTAGTTACTGCTTCGCATTTTATGTTAGTGTTGTTTATTTTAATTGTCACGTGTCTTTGTAATGATCCTTAAAGCATTATGTACACTTTTTTGTGCTGCTATGGATAATTTGTTTTGATGCACCATTGTTGTACTGTGTGTAGCATACCACTGGCCTTGTTTACCAACCGTGCTCTTGTGTTGGCTGATATCACAAATAACTGGTCATCAGCATAAACAACAATCCCTTCTGAACATCCATCTCCCTAGATTAAATTCAAGAGTGGTTCAATCGTGATATTCCAGAAGATGAGTCCGCAGATAGTGCCTTGTGGACATTCTTCGGTAATCCATTTTACAACCTTGTGGTTGCCGTCTTGCCACTCAGCCACTCTGTTCCTACAATAGTCTCAAAAACTACAGGGATCCTGTAGTTCTCGAAATCATGCAAACATTGCTGGCCACCAAAGATTATCAATGGTGCCAGCAATGTTAATAAGAATCACAACTGTGTACTTCTGCAATGTCTTTTCTACAATTTGAAAGCCCAATTAATCACATCATTAATAGATTTTCCCCTTCTAAAGCCAAATTGGTACTGATTAAGGCCATAGAGTTTCCTGTGAGCTTGGAGGCGGTTACATAGAAGTATCTCATGGACCTTAGCCATTGTATTTAACAATGAAATTGGTTGGTATGATTTTGTTTCTGATGGATCCCTATCTGTGACTTTTTTAATAATTACTGTGTTCGCTGTTTCCCGGACTAGAGAACCCCGTCCCAGCCTCAGGGCACCATTTAATAGATTTGGTAAATATGGAGTTATCTGCAGTGAGACCTGGCACAATGTTTCCGATGGATATGGTCTATGTGTCATAGTTCCATCATCCTGCCTTAACATAGTCAGGACAAGGGGGGACTTAATTTTCTCAGCATGAAGACTGCTCATTGAGCCAATACTAAGAACAACACAGTCAAGGGAGACCCGTTTAATAAAATGGGGGGGGGGGGGGGGGGCTCTGCTAATTGCTGTCAGCTCTGCCATAAACACATTACTTGTTCCCAGCTGCGAATGGCATTCCATGTAGGCAGGAGGTGTAAAAGCATATCCCATCTGGTACACACTTTTATGGCTGTTGAAGTAAAAGATGGCACTCTTGACGAACTGGACATAACAAGGGCCGCAACTTCATAGAGGTGACCAAGAGTTTAGAACCTCGGAAGAGATCTGTCCTAATCTGTGGCTGGACACCATCGAAAGGGGAATACAAGAGAAAATACAGAGAGCACATCCAGAGAGGAGAGATGGAGATCTTGGCAGAGGGAAACGGGACCCATTTCAACTGGTAATCCCACTTGAGTGTATCGGGACGATGACACCCATCGCATGCTAAGAGAATTGGATATGTGAATGATGTCAAATGGTGGTTGCATAGGTGACCAAGAGCTGGTACCATCAAATCTGAAGATGGAAGGTCACCACTTAGGCAAGGAGACTGTCTATGGAAGTAGGCGGAAAGTCACCAGTGGCCTATATGCACACTACGATCCTGAATGGGGTGTTAGTTTCAAAGCTGAAGGAGCTGCCGAGTTGTAAATATGGCAACCAAAGTAGAGTAGCGACGAAAACAGGGTCCTGTAAACATGGATAAGAGTAGAACAATCTGCATCCCAAGATGTGTGGACGAGGAAGCAGAAAGTGTTAAGCTTCTGCATGCATCTAGCCTTTAGGTGACGAATATAGGACAGCCAAGTCAGCTTTCTATCAAAAAGGAGGCCCAAGAAATGGGACTGAGCTATAATATCCAGGTGCTAAGCAGAGTTCCAAGTCAGGATGGACTGTGATATAAAGGGAGAAATATGTGACCATTGTTTTTTCAGGAGAGGCTTGGAAACCATGGGAAAGAGCCCACGCAGTGGCCCACTGGAGTCAGCACAAGCTACTGAGTGGGAGATGTACCAGAAGCAAAATTGGTCGACATACGACATAGGGCTGACCAGCAGCCCAACAGCGATCACTAACCAATTGATGGTGATGAGGAAAAGAGTGACACTCAACACAGAGGCTTGCGGGACCCCCAACAACTGGTGGGATAAAAACTGCTGAGTAAAAATATGTAGGGTCGCTCAAAAGCCCCAGTCATGGAGGATAAATAAAACTTTATAATGCCAAGAGGTGTTCTACACCTTACACAAGTCAACACAGACTGCAATAAGGTGTTGGCATTTAGAAAAATGCCTGTCACACTGACGCGTCCATCCTAAGCACATAGTTGGTTGTGGACTGTCAATCCTTGAAACCACACTGTTGGGGGGGGGGGGGGGGGGGGGATGGGGGGGGGGGGGGGGCAAAACGCCCCAAGATTCAAGAACACAGCAACTTACAGACTACATTGGTAAGGTTAATCAGCCAGTAACTGTTGAGAGATGATGGTTTCTTGCCTAGCTTAAGAATTGGGACAACTATGATATCCCAAAATTGCAAGAGGCACCTTGGAGCCAAGTATGGCTGAAGATGCTGAAGAGATGTGCTTCTGGGGAACATTCATGTATTGGATCATCTGACTGTGAACTGAATCAGGCTCTGGGACTGTGTCCTGGGATGAGGCAACAGCCTGCAGTAGTTCTCACTCAGTGAAGGGCTCATTATGGGGTTCAGCTTCATGGGGAGTGAAACGTAAGGGGATGTCTTCAACTTGTCACTTCTACAGTAGAAGGGTGGCCAAATAGGAAGAGGACGCCAATGCAGTCGCAAAGTGGGTCGCAAGGCATTCTTCAAGAACGGATGAAATGGTACAAAGACCACCCCTAGGGCAAGACCCAGAACAGCTGTTAATTGGTGGTGGCCATAAGACAACGGAGCTTGGTCCATACATGAGATGAAGAGGGATACGTCACCACACAAAAATCGCCTGAAAGTGATAAGGTTGGTCTCTGAAAGATATTGTTGAATCACTGCAGGGCTTATCGGCGATCCTGAATAGCTGTTTCAGTGTTTATGGTCCACCGTGGCACTGGCCGACAAGGGTACCTGTAAAAAGGGGAATAGCAGTTCCAGCAGCATGGACGATAACATCTGAGATTCCTCGTACACCTTCATCAATATAATCTGACAGAGAGGCAGCAGATGTAACAGCAGAGGCATACATGTTGGCTACGTGAAGTGCCCAACATGGTAGTTGGTCTGTCAGCAGTGGCAAGGAAACGACACGATCATCAGAAAGTGGTCACTGTCAAAATGGTCGTCATGTAATGACAAATGCAGCAAAGCTGCAATATTAAGGGAAGAGACTATTAGATTGATAACTGTAAAGGCGCCATGGGCAGCACTGAAGTGCATAGGAGAACCATCACTGAGGAGGCACAGATTATGATTCATGAGAAGTTGGTCATTTAGAAGGCCCCTACCAGATAAAGTTGTACTCTTTCACAGGAAACGTGCTTTGAAGGCACCAAGCAGGAAAAAAGGAGGGGGGGAGGGGGGGGGGGAGGCGAGCTGTCAGATTAATGTGGTCCATTCAACAGAAGTAAGTGGCCTGCCTGGAGGTATGTAAAAACTGCAGATGGTAATCGCTGAGGTCATTTGCACTCACATTGCCACTGCCTCCAATGAGGTAGGAAGAGCTATTCACTAATGATATCTGTACGAATCAAAGTACAAACTCCTCCAGACATTCTCTTGGGACCAGCATGGTTTCGGCAGAAAGCAGGATAACCCCAATGCATTGGAGAAATGTCATCAATGAAGTGCCTTTCTTGGAGAGCAATGCAAACTGCAGAAGAAGTGGAAATAAGCTGTAGTTGTGGCAAGTGACAGTAGTAACCATTATGATTCCACTCAATGATCAAATGACTCGTGGCCAGGTTAGGTGTGCAAAGGCAGGAGGACCAGTAAAGCTGCAGGGTCACAAGTGGGGATGGAACGACATCTACAAACATCAGCTCAAAATCCAAATATGTCGGGGGATCTAGCATCTCTGGAATCACTGGAGGAGCCTTGTCCCGACACACATTCTTCTTTTTATTTTCCTTCATTACCTTTGGTGGGAATGGTTCGTTCAAGGGTGCTATCTGCATTGAGCGCAGGGGTAGATGATGAGCGGACAGCCCTGAGACCTGCAGGCTGTTGCTCCTTCAGCCACTGTTTGTGTCGGGCCTCTGGTCTGCAGGTTGCCAGTGAGGGGGATCCCGAGAGGCAGTCCTGTCATCAGTAGAGGTTGAAGAAGAAGAACAGACCAGGTGCAGAAAGTGGTTCCTGAAGAAGGTACAGCATGAACCAGAACCACACTTGAGGAGGCTGGTAAGAGATCTGGTTTGGGGAAGGTAGAGGTAGGGGAGGTGATGGTAATGATGTTAG
Organism: Schistocerca americana; assembly: GCF_021461395.2. Lineage (NCBI taxonomy): Eukaryota > Metazoa > Arthropoda > Insecta > Orthoptera > Acrididae > Schistocerca > Schistocerca americana. The sequence goes on along the minus strand of NC_060119.1, from coordinate 891,836,912 downwards.
GGTAATTGTATATGTCAGATAAAATGTACGCCTCACTGCTGGAGATTAGTCCACAACTCCTCATATGTTTTGACCCATAAGATCTCTGTGGAAGATGATTCCTCAGACCACATTCAAAGCTTTATGCAGGGCAATGGTCACAGGTATGTCACCTAGATGATCACATGCCTCAAGAGCTATAAATTGGACAGGAGAGAAAGTTTTAATTAATAATGAATTATTTCATATTTTCCCAAAATCTGTCATCAATGTTTTTGACAAAAGATAATGGTTTCATTGTGGTGAAAAAATGCCCATCAATCCAAATACATACCAAGTACTGGGTGAATTGTTTTGCACTACGACATCTGGCTTGTCCCTCCTCCCAGCAGCATAGCCAGGGAAGGAAACATAGTGACGCCTTATCTCTCTGCATTACAATAATCTTCCCCATCTGAAGAGACTTCAGTGGCCTTTCAGCCACCACTGGAAGAAAATTTAATTCACTTCATGTGCAAAACTTTTGCTGTGGTACCACCCACTCAGAATGGGGGCTCTCCCACAGATGCCACAGCAATGAGGGTTGGCACGTAAACTGTTGCCCAGAGTCCCCGTGTCCTAGGCATGAAGAGCACATACAGCAAGTTTTCTTTCTCTTTTGTGTGTGGCTGCTGAGGACTCAACCCATCAGCTCTTTGGTGAGTGGTCTCCTTTACTCCTAAATTATTCACATTCTATGTGACTTTCCTACATATTTGTACATCAAATTATTAACTTTATCCTGTTGTCTTCAATGTTACTTTTTTCACATCTGAACATACGCTGCTACTGCTTACACAGAAGAGATTAAATCGAAGAGCGCACAGATAAATGTGGCTACGTTTGAAGTATTGACAGTAAGTAAATCAATGCTTGGATCACAATTTTCAAGTTTTTTGAGGCTTCCATTGGTTCTTCAATCAATAAATTTAGAAAGGAAACAATGGATGATTAGTTCCATAGTTCTTTCAGCATTCAACATCTGTCTTGATTGCTACATTAATTATGTAGAATCAGTTAATCGGCATAGCTTGGTTTGCTATCAGTGTGTTAGTCTGATGGTGACAGAGAAATACATTTCTTTTAGGTGTAAAATTCTTAATACATTTATAATTGGCAGCAGAGCATAAGTAAACTCTGGTGGCCAATCAAGTGAGAAACTATTATGGTGTCACAATGAAATGTGTAAACTACATGGCACATGATCGTGATGGTGTCAAGTCTCCTACTGACGATCAGAGTGAAAGTTCAACGCAGGATAGGCAAGATATAAAATTTCAGTGCCTTTGGCCCAGACAATATCCCTCTCTAGGAGACAATGCCTTATAGAAACACTGTCACTGCAGGCAGAGAGGGGTTGCATGTTCAGAATAAGCTGAGGACTATGTCGGCAATAGCACAGCTATTGGCAGGGTCTTCCATGCCGGACAGGCCTCTATGTATAAATCAGGTGAAGTTTCCCCAAAAAGCCCCATCTCTCTCCTATTCAGCCCCACAGTCATTCCCCAATCCCCCAGATACCCAACCCAAGGTGTGTCGAGTGATGCATGGCACACGGGAAGATGTATCATTAACAGAGTCTCCGGTAAACTGGGCGACCTCCCTCAGTAGCTAGCCTTGCACTGCATGGGAGCCCTTTGTGCCAGCCAAACTGATCCCTAATTCTTGTGTGTCCAAAATGGTCAACACAGAAAACAAAACAAAAAACTGAGGGATTTGATGAGATGTCATACACCCTAGCATCAGGGATGGAACAGGTGAAAGCTGTTCCTGCAACTGTACTGGGCAATAATACATTTTTAGAAGTGGAAACTGTCACTGAGAACTTGGATCAAGTCAAGATCAAATCCTTGTCTGGGGCTCAGTGGAGGAAACTCCTCAAAGAACAAGAAGAAAAGGAAGCTAAAGAATGGCTTCCTAAAAGTAAAAGGAACTAAAATATCTTGAAACTAAGACCTGAAAAAAAAACTATCTCAGAGTGAGGGAGTAATCAGACCCCTTCTACCTCTACAACAGGGAACACAAGGACAAGGAAGAAGTTTAATGCTATCACTTCTCAGGCTAAACAGACCCACAAAAAACTGAGACAGGAAAAAGGGAAATAGACTTTTCGTACTGCAGCCTCAGTTTTCAGGATGGTGGTTATCCAACACGGACATCCATGGTCAACATCACCTCACAGCAGATGGAGTTTGTTCATATGACTCTCTTCCAGGAGATTGGGGGGAGGGGGAGACAAATCCAGGACCCAAATTCAGGAAGGTCTATCTGGACAAACATTCTCTTACCTTTGTCTGTGAGGGGTTGGGAACAATGGAGTGGATTAAGGAGATGGTACCCACAATATCTCTGAGGAATGATGCGAAACTGCTGGTAAAGACACAGGCTGAGCTTTTTAAGATCTCAAAGGTGTCAATTTGAATACCTAAACTTCTTATGAATACTCCTCCAAAGACTCAGTTTGAGAAAATAATGCACAGAACAAGAAGATCTCAACATAGGATTGGAGGTTAATCAACTAAAAAGATGTATCAGATGGCCAAACCCTTATGGGGGATGTTGGTGAAAAATCCCCGGTGGCAGTGCAGGAATAGGACCTAAAACTGTACTTACGATTCTCACAGGTTGCCATCAGAATAATCGAGGACATCAGAAGTGAACATGTGAAAAGTTGGAGGCTGCAACTGTTGGGAGATAAACCTGCAACACAGTAAAGGGACAACTGGCACCCTGAGTCGTCATCTGGGAAGACAGGAGGTGGACACAGCCCTGATCAAGGAACCCTATCTACATAAATGTGGTGTTTCAGGCCTCGGAAGTATCTGGAGGTAAGTTGATTTATGATAGGAATCTAAAGAACTTCAGAAAACAAATTTATGTTAAGAAAGGAATTTCATTCAAAACAATGGCGGACTTCTGTTCTAGGGACTTTGTGACAATCAGGATGAAAAAACAGGAGGAATGAAGCAAGAATGAAATTTGATTGGCCTCAGCTTACCTTCCTTAGGAAGACATTACCCCTCCTTCCCAGGAAGTGAGGAGACTCATAGATAGCTGCTCAGAGCAGACTGAACAACTGATGTTTGGCTGTGATGCCAATGCCCCAAACCTGGCGTGGGGAGGCACTGACACCAACAGCAGAGGTGAGCATCTACTCAAGTGTCTACCACAAAATAGCCTGGAAATCTTGAACAGGGTAGGGAACCTACCTTCAGGAACAGATGAAGGGAAAATGTAATTCATATAACTCTCAGGTCCAGTCTAATGGGTAATTATGTCAAAAAAACAGCATGTGGCGTAGGAGCCACATGTAACTGACCATATCTACTTTCCTAAACGGCTGTGTCACATCCTACATGTCTTGCTTGTTTTCATTGGCACAGGAAACAGTGCTAGTATTAGGGGGCCTGCAACCTTGAATTATCCTATCAGGTAGCAGTTCACAAGACACCAGCTTGGAAAGGTACATCATTGGCATTCAATTTGTCCCATGATTTAGGAACAATTAGGGAGCACTACACCTCAGTGTCGGTTATGACACTTTGGTGTGACCTACATTACCACTTTTTCATCATGTAGGAAAAGCCTAAAGAACTATTTCATGATTATTTACTGTTGTTTTAAAGGTTACTATGGCAGAATAACAATGGTTTACTACAGAATACGAAATTTGTCAAGAACTGTTGCAGCAAACAGCTGAAGATACAGATAACAAATGCAAAAGTGTCACAAGTCATGTAGTGAAATGACTGATGTAATCTTATAAAATAATAATGATGATGATGATGATAATATGGAAGACACTGCTTCACTCTCCGATGGCACTATGTCAGATTTTTCTACAGATAAAATTTTTCCACTAATGACATGGGAAACATTGAATTTGGGTGAGATTACGAAACTATTTGGTAAGATAAGCCTGCTGTACGTTTCCACACATTCAATGAAAAACAATTATGCATCTTCCAGGACCTAAAGGGAGGAGGGTAAAAGGCCTTGTCAAAGAGCGTGAATTATTTCCGCTATTTACCACTGATGGAATAATTGACCTATTGGTGAAATAACCCAATGAAGAAATTGACTGTAAAGCAGAAAAGAAAAGTACATGTCAACACAATGGTGCACCAGGAAAATTGTTTCAACAGAGATCAAAGCTGTTATAGGTCTGTTGTTCCTGTCTGGGGTCCTAAAAACTCTGGATTGACCATAACAGACATGTTTTCTCACATTTACAGCCCACTTTTGTTTCAGTGTATGATGAAAAAAACAGATTTTAATTTCTACGGAGTACAGTACATTTTCATACAAGTACAAAGGGTCATAGAAAAGAAAGCGATAAATCTGCGACATTCGGGGAATTTTGGGATGTGTTTGGAATAGTACAGCCCTTCAGAATATGTCACTGTTGATGAGATCCTTTTGAGCTTTAGGGGCAGACTCCCTTTTCATACATATATAGCCTAAAATCAGATATGTATGGCCCCAAGGTAATTGCAATGATTTATTTTTGTGATGGGGTTCCTTATGTTGGCAGAAAGAATAGACACGGAAGTATCTTACTCCTGCCAACAAGGTATGTTTTAAATCACACTGAGCCACTGAGAGGAACCAACACTCACATTTACAGCCCACTTTTGTTTCAGTGTATGATGAAAAAAACAGATTTTAATTTCTACGGAGTACAGTACATTTTCATACAAGTACAAAGGGTCATAGAAAAGAAAGCAATAAATCTGCGACATTCGGGGAATTTTGGGATGTGTTTGGAATAGTACAGCCCTTCAGAATATGTCACTGTTGACGAGATCCTTTTGAGCTTTAGGGGCAGACTCCCTTTTCATACATATATAGCCTAAAATCAGATATGTATGGCCCCAAGGTAATTGCAATGATTTATTTTTGTGATGGGATTCCTTATGTTGGCAGAAAGAATAGACACGGAAGTATCTTACTCCTGCCAACACGGTATGTTTTAAATCACACTGAGCCACTGAGAGGAACCAACACAAATGTGATGACTGGCTACTTGTTATGCTCCTGTGACTTAATTGAAAAATTAAATGAAAGAAAACTCACTTTACTCAGTACCTCCAGAAGAACCAAAAAGAGCTTCCTCCATCCATGGTAAACCCCAAAGGTTGTAATATGAATTATTTAAAATTTCTGTATGATGATCTGAAGATGCTCGTTTCTTTCTGTCCTCCTATCATTCGTGCATTTCACTGGCGAAATTGATCAAATCACCCAAAAACCTGTCTTAGTCGAATTCTATAATCTGACTGAAGGGGGTTTGAATGTTTCCCAGACGTTACATCTTGCAAAGTCTGTCAAAATAATGAAATATCGCTGGGCTGTGCAATACTTCTATGGCATTTTAGATGCAGTCACAGTAAATGCCTAGGTAATCTAAAAGCTAAATATGATACACAAAAATGAAAGCAACATCTGTCAGGTCGAGTTTTTGAATAAATTTTCTTTTGAATTGGTTACACCACAAATGAAGAATAGGGGAACAAACCCTCACATTAGTAAAACATCAAGAGAAGAAATATGAAACATCCTAGGAATAGAAATACCTGAAAATGCACAATCACTAACTCTTTCAACGTCAGAAAGGCCAGGAAAATGTTCCTTTTAAAGACTCAAAGAGTGAATCACTATGTGCCAAGTGCAAGAAAAGTGTTTGTGGGGAACACAAGAAAGTGACTTGTCCATAATATTATTAAATAAACAAACCTAATTCATAAAGGGAAAAACAGTTTTTAGCTAAGTGTCGTATTCAATGCAGCCTTGTGACACGAGTCCTGATATTTCATCTTGTGGCAGGAAGAGGTTACCTGAGGTTCCTCTACATGTAAACCAACATGCATATCAACCAGGTAAGTGATGCGAAACACCACAAACTTATTAGAAAGGTGTAAAAGCTCTACACTTTCAGGATACACAAGGTGTACAACTTTGCTTCCACCATTTGCCGATAGGTGACGACAACGATAAGTAGCAGTTGAAAGAAACAGATTGCAGACGCCAGGCAGTTAGCTTGGACCTCGGTCAACATAGCTCATTCAAACATTAGTCGATTTGGGTCTGCATCATAAAGTTGTTCTTGATTGAAAATGACAGTTTACGAGCCTAATTCTCGTCATTTGCGGGAGGTGTTAGTGTTTTGTTTCAATATGAAGAAAACAGCAGCTTAGTCTCATCCAATGCTTTCAAGCACGTATGCTAAGGACACCATTAGTGAAAGAACATGTCGTGAGTGGTTTCAACACTTCAAGAAAGGTGATTTTAACATCTTAAACCAGCATAGTGGTGGAAGAGAGAATGTGTTCAAAGATGCAGAATTGGAGACATTGCTGAGTGAAGACTTGCGTCAAACTCAAGAAGAATTGGCACAATTAGTGGGAGTGACACAGCAAGCCATTTCAAAATGTCTCAAGGATATGGGCATGATTCAGAAAGAAGGAACTTGGGTTATGATAACCCTAAATGCAAAAAATCGTGGGGATATCCTGGCCATGTCTCCATGTCAACGGCCAAACCGAATATTCACAGCACCAAGATCATGCTCTGCATTTGGTGAGACCAGTTCGGCATTGTGTACTATAATGTGTTAAAATCAAGTGAAACAATCACAGGTACTTGTTATTGAACGCAATTAATGCGTCTGAGTTGAGCATTAAAAGACAAATGGCCACAATACAGCAAGAGGCATGATAAAGTGATTTTGCTGCACGACAATGCTCGACCCTACATTACGAAAGAGGTCAACGCACACTTGGAAACGTTAAAATGGGAAGCCCTACCCCACCTGCCGTATTCTCCCAACATTACTCCCTCTGACTATCACCTGTTTAGATCAATGACGCAAAGCCTGGTTGACTAACATTTCCGATCTCATGAAGAAGTCACAAATTGGATTGATTCGTGGATTGCTTCAAAAGATGAACAATTTTTTTGATGCGAGATTCTTACACTGCCCAAAAGATGGGAGAAAGTAGTGGCCAGGGGTGGAAAATACTCTGAATGATACATGTGTAACCAATTTGTTTAATTAAAGCCTCAAATGTAGGGGAAAAACGGCAGAAGCAAAGTTGTATACCTTGTACCTCTCTACGTCTTCCTGGACATCAAGGGGGCTTTAAGCAATATAACCTCCAAATCCATGGTTAGAACTACAGAAGAGCATGGCACTGGGATCACCATATGCAGATGGACTAAGACGATGCTAAGTAGGAGAAAGGTAGACGCCAAAATGATGAATGAGAAAATGGTTATCAATACCACCAGCTGGTTTCCACAGGGGGGGGGGCGGGGGGGGGATCTTGCCCCACTACTGTCGAACCTAGTGGTGAAAGAACTCATTAGAGTTAAATACTACAGGTTACTTTTACCAAGGATATATAGATGATTTCGTCATAGTACTGCCTGGCAAATTTGCTAGTGTTGTTGGAACACAGCCACAATGTGCTCAAAACACTGTGGAAAACTGGTGCAAAAAGCAGGCTATAAGGGTTGGTCCCAAGGGAACTGTTGTAGTACCATCTACAAGGAAGCAAATTCAGCACACATACTGGAATGTCATGCTCTTCAATTATACTCTACCAGTAGAAGGGGCAGTGAAATATCCAGGGATAATCCTGGTTGTGAAACTGTCATAAATTTATCATATATGAAGAACACATGTTCCAGGGCAGAAAGTACTCTTACGAGCACTAGATGGGCCTGTGGTAAAAACTGCGATCCAAACCCCAGGGGTATGTACCAGATATACACTGCTATAATAAGACCTATGATAATTTATAAGACTAAATTATGGTGGAATAAATTAGAACAGAAGGTGGCTGCTAAGGGGCTCAGCACGGTGCACAGATTGGCCTGCTTACCCATAACTGGCAGAATAAGCAGCACATCTGATGATGGTATGGACACCACACTGGACATGACCCCATTACACCTTTGGATTACAATGGAGGCAGCAGCATGGACACACAAGTTAAAAACTGGAAAGAACTGAATTCCTTTAGGATAGACAGAATCTCGCATTCATTCATACAGTGAGGGTATAAGAATGGTCAGAAAAATGCCGCATGACCATACAATAAGTTCCAACTGCTTCAATAAACCATACATGTAACAATTTGAAAAAGGGGCAGTGGACGAATGAACCACGACAGCTTTCAGGAGACATGGTCTGATTTACTGACTGGTCGAAAACAGATGAAGGTACTGGAGTAATTCTGTCAAATATCTACACTGAATATCTCAGATGAGGTAAATCACCTGTCAAGAGGCTTCATGATCATAGCAACAAATAAAATACTGCACCTGCTGATAGATAGCGGGCAAAGCTACTCATCAAAATCAAATATGTAGAATGTACTCCACAAGAATTATAGCTGTTATCAGGTTGTATTGCCAACTCACAACCATGCTGTCACCTTCTCAGTTATTCTCAACCTCAGGCTACATTATAATCAGTAAATCACCACCACTAAGGTTTTGTATTCACATTTGTTGGATTCAGCATCTTATCTCACAACGAACTGCCATCTTCTAACCTATGCTACACCTTAGGTGTACTACAGATAGGTTTGGGATCACAATCTACATTCCAAAAAAATAATGTAGAAGCAAAGTAAATATTTTTAGTGTTCTGTTCTATTTCTGTTTGGCAAATATGGCATCACATGGCACAACATCAACATATCAGGCTGCTGTCTGGTACTGGTAGATTTAGGTAACTCATCAGTAGATTTCAGGCAATATGACTGGCTACATAGAATTGTAAAAGCAGATAGACAGGCTAAAAATCAGAATGTCATATGTTAAATCCAATATTATGTTTGTGAACATCCACGACACCCAACATCATCTCCTCACTACAGAGGGCATAAGCTACCATCCCATACCAATCCATCTTCTAACTGCATGTCACAGTCTGCATACAGCAGCAAAAGTACAGAACCAAAACTATTATATTCAATGTCTTTTTTTTTTATTAAATACAAACAAGTTGCCTGGAATGCTGAATTACAGTCCATGTATGTAAATGGTGCACCATAAACATCATGGTAATTAGAGAGAGAACACAAATATGGACCAATAGTGCCTTGGTGAACTTGGGGGTAGTATGCCAAGACATAAACATGCATGCATCAATGCAAGAGGGCATGCTACAGGGTATTAGATGTACCGGTGTGTGCATCAATCTGGGCCACCACCTCTGAAGTTCTCACTGTATGGTGGTACAACATGCAATGTGTGGTTTTCATGAGCAATAAAAAGGGCAGAAATGATGTTTATGTTGATCTCTATTCCAATTTTCTGTACAGGATCCAGAACTCTCAGAACCGAGGCGACGCAAAACTTTTTTTTATGTGTGTATTCTGTCATGTTTGAATCCAAAGAGCCATCAGAAAGAGAATTATGCTGTATGATACTACACGCCCAATATGAAATTCAGTTATATGAAATTTTTGGCTAGTATTCTCTCTCTAATGACAACGATGTTTACTGTGCACCATTTATACAGGGTGGAGAAAAACTGTGCCACCCAATTTTAACCCTGGATGGTTGATGCCAGTAGGAACCAAAATTACTAATGTTGTACAGGTTCACAACGCACAGTTTTTAAACTACGGAAACTTGGCACAATGCACTCCGATTGGCGGTGGGATTGCCCTGTTGCCGGATGCTCTAGGCAACACATGACCACAAATGCTTTGCCTGCCGGAGATCGCGATGTGCCCCAAGGCGGCCCGCACGCTCTGTGGTAGTGCGCTAACCTTCCACTCTGGGGGCAAATCTGCTGGGGTCCTGACACATCCATTGTACTTTCATGATAAAACGTACCAGGAACAAAGCCGTCAACAACTGTTAGTTTGCATACAGGAAGTGTTTTACAAATTGTGTCGGCCCTGAAAAGGGCCTTTTTTGTAGTTAGGTCATTGTTTACTTAAAGCAGGTGCTCAAACTGACGACCCTCTGACATGCAAACAGCGTTTTGCCGAACTACTTCGAAGATTCCTGGCATTGCTCTGTTGTGACTAGCGGCACGATAAACGCGATCCATTAATTCCTCTTCATTTCTAGGTGGTTTGCATCCGGGTGGGTGAACTAGAACCTTGAAGAATCCGCAAGGGAAAAAATCCTGTGGCGTGAAGTCTGGTGATCTTGGGGGCCACGCCCTGCGAGCACCTTTGCCAATTACCTGGCCGTTGAAGAGTTCATTTGAATATCCATGCACAGCATGACTGTTATGTGCGGGCGCTCTATCATGCTGTAACCACATGTGTAGCCGTATGTCCATATCTTCCAGCAGGCCGGGTAGAGTTTCTTGCAAAAAGTGAAGGTAATTTGCCCTGGTAAGTTGGACCTGCCCAATTAGATGGTCACCCACAATGCCTGCCAAAATGTTGAGCGAAAATCGTTCCTGGTGTCTGTGGACATACGTGATGTGAGGATTTCCCCTTGCCCATGAATAAACGTTTCGAGTGTTGTAAAGGCTATCCAGATGAAAGGTGCACTCGTCGGTAAACAACACAATGGCAGGGAAGTTGGGATCTCTTGCAACACATAACAGAAACCACCAGCAAAACACTAGCCTCTGTTCATAGTCTGCCACAGGATTTAGGTCTTGAACAGAGTATAAACTAAATAGATGCTGGCCGTCATCCCTCAAAACCTCCCAGACTAACCAACGAGTGACCCCTATGTCGTGTCCAACCGCTCGAGTACTTGTCATAGGTGCTTCCTTGAAGTGCTCAAGAACAGCCTCTTCAAATGCAGGATCCCGTTGTGTTCAAAGTCTTCCGGCATCACCACGATACCCCACTAACAAGCCTGTTTCGCCAAGTCACTGGTGAATTGCTGCAAAAATTTGCAGGTGCAGGTGGTGTCTTGCTGGATACTGTTCCTCATGCAACCATCGAGCTTCATGTGCATTACTGCCGGCTAGTCCATAAACAAAACCATAATTCGTTGTTCTTCAAAAGAATATTGTGCTGCCACGCTTACTGTATGACTAAATCGCAGGTGACGTGTGCATGCTCTGAAGAAAAGCTTGTGTGTGAATACCTCCGACATGAGGTGGATACAAACAGCAAGACCTATTCGACACGTGTGCATATCACATTGGGGCAGTGATGGGGGTGAGGGACGTTTGTATGCATGAACCAACAACCATAGCACTGCCCGTCAACCGACAAACAGCAACAGGGCAATCCCACAGCCAATCGGAGCGCATAGTTTCCATAGTTAAAAAATGGTGTGTTGTCGACCTACACAATATTAATAATTTTGGTTCCTACTGGCATCAGCTATTGAGGGTTAAAATTTCGTAACAATTTTTCTCCACTCAGTAAACATGGACTGTGACTCATTTTGGTTCTGTTCTTTTGCTGTGCACACTGTGATATGCAATTAGCTTTTTTCCTCTGTAGTGACGAGATGATATTGGGTGTTGTGGTAGTTCACAAATGTAAAACTGGATCTGAATATGACGTTCTGATTTCCAGCCTGTCCATCTGTTGCTACAATTCACACAAATAACATATTTAATCACGAATACTTGAATGTCCATTCATTCATGGGTAAATATCTTATTTACGTGAACTGGAACCAAGGAAACTTCAGAAAGCAAATGAAATCAATTGCATGCACATGTGCAACTCCCCCCCCCCCCCCCCCCCCACACACACACACACACTTTGCCAGAAGATGGTGGGTACGAAACTCATTGAAACATTGCGACAAGACGACGCCACCACTCGGCTGATAACCCAAGAAGAATTCATCAGAAAAATTTTGTGTGTATAGGGTGGGTGGCGGGATATTACTGTGAGGAGGATGTATCTAACTTCAGAGCATGACAAGTGGTGATCAAAACCCTGTCAAAGAATGTGACTCCTAAAACACACAAACCAAACCACTCAAGACTCCCATTGTGGCTGGATACTGCAACATCACAGAGAGAATCTTGGCCCTTGTGGGCCAACACCCTCAGCCTATTACCAGTGACCTATCCCCCTATTAAAAACACACTAATCATTTTATCTATCTCCTCTCCACAATTCCTGTATCTTAAAGACCTAGCATCCTGCCTGTTACTGTTGATGCCACTTCCCATTACACTTCCTGGACACCAGGACCAACTATATCCTTACCTGTAACTGCTTCCCTTTTAAGGTACCACTGACAAGCAAATCCGTGGAACAACCATGGGCAGTTGCATGGTGCAAAGCTGTACCAAAATACTATTATGCGACATAGAGAAATCCTTCCTATTCCTAGCCACCCACAATCCAAAATTTCCTGTTTCAGTTTCTTTGGTGACATCATCTTGATCAAAACTATGAGTGAGAACATCCTATGCACAATCATTCAGATTCTCAACACCTTCTCTTCCATTTTGTTCACCTGGTCCTCCTCAAACCCAACAAGCCACCCCCCTCAGTGTCAGTCTCCACCTCACATACGGCTCATTCAGTACCCCCAAGCACATCTAACCTGTCAACCAACAACAACTCCATTTCAACATCTGCCACCTATACCACATTGGTAAGTCCCTTCCAACAGTCCGGCTACAAGTGGTCATCACATCTGCAGTGAATAAATGCTGAGGCTCTGACTGAGGCCTTGGCAGATGGAAATTACACTCTCCATCTTGTCCCTTTCTCACATGTCAGCTATAATTCTCCAGATACCCAGTGACTGGACACAAAGGACAGGAGCAAGTGAGTTATGCTCTCTGCCCTGAAATGACAACTGTCCTCTCCACTCCTCTCACAGTGGCATTCCACTGCCCACCCAACCCAAGCAATATCCCTGTCTATTCCTGTTTTGTCCTTGCTTCCTACCCCTTGCCTTATTGCTCATGTCCTTATAAAAGACCTAGTTTAAAAACCTGTCCCATACATCCATCTACTACTAGCTACTCTAATCCTGTCACAGGAATTTCCTACCCTCTCAACGACAGAGCCACCTTTGAAAGCAGCCATGTAATCTGCCAACTTCGCTGCAATCATTACACAGCATTCTGTGTGTGCATAACCACTAAGAAGCTGTCCATATGAATGGCCACTGCGAACTGTGGCCAGAGACTGCTGACCCACCCACTTGCTGAGCATGCCACACAACACCGTGTGATCAAGTTCAATTGGCTGCTTCACAGCCCATGTCAATGTGGATTCTTCCCACCAACACTAGCTTTTCTGAACTGTGTTGGTGGGAACTTTCCCTGCAACATATCCTTCACTCTCATACATCCTATGGGTTCACCCTTTGTTAGTCACTGTCCTCCTCCCACCTCTATCCCCTTGCCTTCTCCCACTTCAGCCTTGCACACACCATCTATCCCCTGCATAGGCATTTATCTTTCTCTGCCTATCTTCTATCCCTCCCCTTCCACCCCAGAATAGTCTCCTGATGCCGCACCTAACAAACCACCATCCAGTCTCAACCATGACCTACACACTCCCACAGGGAGCACTACATCATCTTCCTTCTCCTCTAGTCTGCTATCCTTCCCCTTCTCCATTACACACCTCTTCTGTAACCCTAACAGCCACCCCAACCAAGACTGTTACACACCCCAGCAGCTGGGCTACAGTGCCTGGAGAGGATAGTGGCCATGTGTGAGCAAGTTCCACATGAGTGAATGCAAGTGTGTCTTCCTTCATATACAAAGTGAGCTATATTTGTGTGAGTGAAGTATTATTTGACTGATCATCATGTTATTTATTAATGGCACAATAATTAATGTTGCATACTTTCACTGAAGAAACTGCATAAAGGTGGGAATTTAAGGAGATGGGAGCTGGATAAACTGACAGAACCAGAGGTTGTAGACAGTTTCCGGGAGAGCATTAGGGAACAATTGAGAGGTATGGGGGAAAGAAATACAGTAGAAGAAGAATGGATAGCTTTGAGGGATGAAATAGTGAAGGCAGCAGAGGATCACTTAGGTAAAACAATGAGGGCTAGTAGAAATCCTTGGGTAACAGAAGATATATTGAATTTAATTGGTGAAAGGAGAAAGTATAGAAATGCAGTAAATGAAGCAGGCAGAAAGGAATACAAACATCTCAAAAATGAGATCGACAGGAAGTGCAAAATGGCTACGCAGGGATGGCTAGAGGACAAATGGGAAATACAGAAGCGTCCGATCCCACCCGTCTGCTTTGACCCATGACGTCACAAATATGGCGGAAACGACCATAAACCACAAATCCAATATGGCGCATATAAAGTTGGTACGTACACACTATGAGGACGAAAATACATCAAAAAACAAACACACACACACACTTTCCACAAAAAACCTAATGACACTAACGGGACAAATGTGGGAAATGGGGCGTTTTTGGGTGGGGGCAAACTAAATATAAACAAATTTAGACACCCACCCCCATACAAAATCACACAAATCGACAAAAAAAACTGACATCACAAAATTCCCCAAATACCATTAAACACAATATCATCTGGAATCGGACACTTCCCTTGACATATACAGCTCAACAGCAGCTCCCGATCCAATAAATTACGATCAAACACTTCCCTTGGCCAATACAGCTCAAAAACATCTCCCAATACCAATATCAACATACACAGCCACACACTGAGATGGAACACTTCCCTTGACCTACGCACTGTTAATTTTATCCGTCATACCCATTCCAGAAAAAAAAACCAACCGATTAATTTTACTAAAATTACCACACGATGTACAGCGAACAACACTAAATTAACCTTCACACAAAATCGTTAACTCACTGAAATGAATTCCGCTACAAACACAGCTGACACTCGAACAATTCTGGAAAATGAGCAAAAGCAAACTGAGCCCATTACACCACACAAATGAAAACCCTGAAAATACATCCTTACGTCACGGGTCAAAGCCGACGTGTGTGATTGGACGCTTCTGTCGACCCGACAAACGTAAGGATGTAGAGGCATATCTCACTACAGGTAAGATAGATACTGCCTACAGGAAAATTAAAGATACTTTTGGAGAAAGGAGAACCACTTGTATGAATATCAAGAGCTCAGCTGGAAACCCAGTTCTAAGCAAAGAAGGGAAAGCAGAAAGGTGAAAGGAGTATACAGAGGGTCTATACAAGGGTGATGTACTTGAGGACAATATTATGGAAATGGAAGAGGATGTAGATGAAGATGAAATGGGAGATATGATACTGCATGAAGAGTTTCACAGAGCACTGAAAGACCTAAGTGGAAACAAGAGCCCGGGAGTAGACAATATTCCATTAGAACTACTGAGCCTTGGGAGAGCCAGTCCTGACAAAACTCCACCATCTGGTGAGCAAGATGTATGGACAGGCGAAATACCCTCAGACTTCAAGAAGAATATAATAATTACAATTCCAAATAAAGCAGGTGTTGACAGATGTGAAAATTACCGAACTTTCAGTTTAATAAGCCACGGCTGCAAAATACTAATGCGAATTCCTTACAGACGGATGGAAAAACTGGTAGAAGCTGACCTCGGGGAAGATCAGTTTGGATTCTGTAGTAATATTGGAACATGTGAGGCAATACTGACCCTACGACTTACCTTAGAAGATAGATTAAGGAAAGGCAAACCTACATTTCTAGCATTTGTAGACTTAGAGAAAGCTTTTGACAATGTTGACTGGAATACTATCTTTCAAATTCCAAAGGTGGCAGGGGTAAAATACAGGGAGCGAGAGGCTATTTACAATTTGTACAGAAACCAGATGGCAGTTATAAGAGTCGAGGGACATGAAAGGGAAGCAGTGGTTGGGAAGGGAGTGAGACAGGGTTGTAGCCTCTCCCCGATGTTATTCAATCTGCATATTGAGCAAGCAGTAAAGGAAACAAAAGAAAAATTCGTAGTTGGAATTAAAATCCATGGAGAAAAAATAAAAACTTTGAGGTTCACCGATGACATTGTAATTCTGTCAGAGACAGCAAAGGACCTGGAAGAGCAGCTAAACGGAATGGACAGTGCCTTGAAAGGAGGATATAAGATGAACATCAACAAAAGCAAAATGAGGATAATGGAATGTAGTCGAATTAAATCAAGTGACGCTGAGGGTATTAGATTAGCAAATGAGGCGCTTAAAGTAGTAAATGAGTTTTGCTATTTGGGGAGCAAAATATCTGATGATGGTTGAAGTAGAGAGATATAAAATGTAGACTGGCAATGGCAAAGAAAGCGTTTCTGAAGAAGAGAAATTTGTTAACATTGAGTATAGATTTAAGTGTGAGGAAGTCATTCCTGAAAGTATATCTATGGAGTGTGGCCATGTATGGAAGTGAAACGTGGACAATAAATAGTTTGGACAAGAAGAGAATAGAAGCGCACACTCTGCAGCAGAGTGTGCGCTAATATGAAACTTCCTTCATATCAGCGCACACTCCGCTGCAGAGCAAAAATCTCATTCTAGAAACATCCCCTAGGCTGTGGCTAAGCCATGTCTCTGCAATATCCTTTCTTTCAGGAGTGCTAGTTCTGCAAGGATCGCAGGAGAGCTTCTGTAAAGTTTGGAAGGTAGGAGACGAGGTACTGGCAGAAGTAAAGCTGCGAGGACGGGACATGAGTCGTGCTTGGGTAGCTCAGTTGGTAGAGCAGTTGCCCGCAAAAGGCAAAGGTCCCGAGTTCGAGTCTCTGTCCTGCACACAGTTTTAATCTGCCAGGAAGTTTCATATCAGCACACACTCCGCTGCAGAGTGAAAATCTCATTCTGTAAATCAGATATGTCTGGACTAACGACTACAACCACTTCACCACCATTGAGGTCTGTAGCAGAAAAAAAACTAAAGCCCCTTAGTCTTCTACATTATCTCTAAGAAACTGAAATAAATTTTTTGTAAAGAATGGTATAATATTTACTGAGAATATTTCTTCAAGACCATGCAAATAATTCATTTGACACCCTAAAAATCATTGAGATTTTGAAGTGCTGCCATATTTGATCAGCCTACTGATAAAAAAATCAGCAGCAGAAGTGTTAATCATTTGTTTACAGGAATGGTGTGTGATGTGACAACAGGTGTCAGTCCAAGGACAGAACAAGTAGGTACTGTAGTAAAAATAGTCTATCTTACTCAGGAAACTAAAGAAACTAAATGTATTTCTACAGGTGTAGTACACATAACAGAAAATGATTTGGAATTCACAAATTTTGAATGGACACAATTGAAACCCATTACTGTGATCATATTACAAGATGTCCAGGCTAGATGTATTCACAAATAAATTCTTATAACGAAAGAACTCAACATTTTATGTTGTTGTGTAAACATACAGCTGATAGGGATACTTCCAAGATCTGATCCTCATGATTTCATGGGCACCACTGAGACACATGCACACTAGTGGTAGGGCATACCTGCCTTGACATGGGAAATACGGAAGCATCCGATCCCGCCCGTCTGCTTTGACCCATGACGTCACAAATATGGCGGAAACAAAAACAAACACACACACTTTCCACAAGAAGCCTAATGACACTAACGGGACAAGCGCGGGAAATGGGGTGTTCTGGGTGGGGGGCAAACTAAATGTAAACAAATTTAGACGCCTTGCGTAGCTACAACGTGTAAGTGAAGACAGCCATGCATGAATACCCACCCACCTCCCCAGGGGTCGTAACCCCTGCAACCCATAGAAGATAAAGATGCTTCAGTAGCTGATTAGTGTTTTTTGTCTTTTTAAAAAACAAATCTCACGGGATAGAACGAACAGATCAGAAAGATAAATATAATAAACTAAAACAGAAATTGGAGGAAACAGATAATTAAAATAAGTAATAAGTGTTTTTAAATTAAAAAAAAAAAATCTCCCGAGATAGAACGAACAGATCCGAAAAGTAAATAAAATAAGATAAAACAGAACTGGAGACAGCCACACTCAAACCAAACTCCGCGCCGTCATGACGTCACACACGACAACACCCTTACGCCACGAGTCAAAGCCGACGCGTGGGATCGGACGCTTCTGTCGACACTTGACATGTTTGCAAACTAGCCAGTTCCACAAATGCCTCCAGACATCATTTTCCAGAAAAATGGTGGACCCCCCCCCCCCCCTCATTCATGAGGATGTTACCAGATTTCTCCACAAGACGTTTCTTGAACACTGGATCAGAAGGGAGGGGGTGGGGGGGGGGGGGGGAGGAGGTCCTATTGCCTGGCCCTCTTGGTATCCTGGTCTGACACTCGATTTTATTTAGTGAATGGAGGTATATCAAGGGCACTGTTTACAGAACAAGGGTTCTGTGATCTGGTAGACTTAAGACAACAGACCTATACTGCAGTACAGACCATGACACATGCAATGCTTATGAATATGTGGCGAGAAGTGGAGTACCTTTTTGATACCTGTCAAACTACAATCAAGCCCAACATTGAACTGTACCAACAAGCATAAAAATGTTTGAGCTCTTGTGTACTATGTTGGAAAAATAAACTTACAAGGCTTAATAGGTACTGAAATATAGAATGTGCTTTTGTATACCTCGAGCCTACACACCTTGCATAAGGAATGGGCAAATTGCTACACACATGAACCTGGACACCTTATATAAGGAAAGGACAAATTGCTATCCATATGAATAGTGGAATAAGCTCCCAAGCTAAGCCAAGACACTGGTATGCTACAGAACAGTTTGTTACCAGAACCTACATTACAAAAAATAAAGCAAAATAAATAGTCTGTTTTGTGTTCTCTCTGCATGCCTGACGTCAGGAGTCAAAGAGCCAACGTCTGGTATCGGAAGGCTCAGTAATAATCACTATGTCACAGAAAGACGCGACTCCTGTTTATGATACTATTTAAAACAAACGCCTTAAATCTTTGGAATGAATCTTTCAGTCTACATTGATGTTTCGCAAATTACCGAACTGTTAAACAGTGTGCCCTTGCGTTTACTTACCGACTGCGTTATACACGCCATGACTACGAACTCATCCAAGAATGGATATTGCGGAAGGGTATAAAGCTCCATCTCACTTTAACGTTACTTTCATACGCTAAATTCAATTAAGTGTTATTTACTTTGAAATCAGGTAAGTTATTTATCCATGCGTTTGTTATCCCTGGCCCGGTTATTAGTGACCTCTATCAAACACTTAATACTCACATGTTAGCTTCTGCAATAGGAATGTTTGCTAGACAGTTCTCCTTCTTGAAGTATGTAATGGGTAAAGTAATGTTTTGTTTCCTTCTTCAGAATGAGTGGTCCTCATGATATTCTGATAACACCTATACAGGCTTTCATGAAGCCAACAATATACTTTGACGTCCAAAGTGTCACAACTTATTAATACAATGACTTGACATGATGATTCACTCTGTCCACCGTACACTAGAAGACGTGAAGGAACGTTCGAAAAACTTCTCTTCGTGGCTTAACGCAATACATTCAACACTGAATGCTGTAGTAAACCACTACACCTACAACTGTAGCTAAATATGTCATAACGTGCAGAACTGCAAGGTCTTCAGTGGGTAAAACCACATTAAAGAAAATACAGTTTATAAAGCACAATTCAAAAACTATTGTCACAACACTCTACTCTCGCACAACCTTCCAAAACAAATTTAGTTAATCCTTCACCCTCCCCGGCGAAACTTTGCATATATCGATAGTCCCGTTTTTGTCAATGTCATTATCGACGCATCACTGCAACTTTCGTCAAACGTCAGAGATTATCAATTATAGACATAAAAATTCGAAAACCGAATGTAACCAACAAAGCGCTAGCTTGCAATAAGAATGGGGAAGTAAGAGAGGAGTATACAATTCCTGTAAGTACAAACGGTGCACTGAGACATTCTCGACCGACGTAAATAAAGCCAATGACACGACCCTCGAAAATTAGTTCTTACTAAATATTTTACAAAACATGTGCAAGTAGTTATAAGTGGGTGTATATTGACTCAGTATTTTCTGCAGTATATAATGTTACCAGCACATACAACCAGGTAACAGAATCATTTAGACAAAAAGTATGTATCTTATTAGCAGCAGGTTGACAGGATATGTGACGTACTTTGCGCACATAAGCATACGATTTGTATTTCTGTGGGTTACTTTAAACTTCAAAATGTGAGAATGATTTTTTTAATAACGCTGATATTTAGGCTGAGATATGTAGTCAGTATCTTAGTACAGAGAATATCAATTGTGCTAGAATGAAATCAATTAATCTGGAGGTGAGTTAAATCAGTCTAAATAAAGGAAACTGTACAAATATCGCACTGTGAGTCAATATCTTCATATAAAATGTCGTAAAAACGAAATAGACAAATTCTTCTACAGCGTAAAATACACATCACTTATTCGACACATGAAAGAACGAATAAAATAAGTTATAAACTAGAGTCAACAGACAGAAACGAACACAACGTTTTTGGGTCATCCTTCAGAAGACTTTAAGAAATTATGATTGTCACAATCACCTAAAAAATACACAAAAAGCCATAGTATGCAGAATATATGGTTCAAGAAAAGGGGAGAGGCTATGAAAACTCAATACTGAATGACATTTGGATAGAAACAAGAGGTCAAATACCTTCTACTATGTAGGAGTTCTGGGACCTTCAACACCGCACAATATTTTAATTTGTCGTCCTGCCATTACAATGTGTGATTGATACTGTCTTGGGCTCGAAATTTGCATGTGGTTTTGTAATGACAGATTTAGGAGAGATCAAGTCTGATACCAGCACATTATTCGAAGTTCAGCCATTGCTGCTTAGTTTCAAAGAACAACTTACAAGAAGTGGAAAAGCAATTTCGGAACCAATACAACAGTAGCAACAAAAACAAAAGAATGCTAAGTATGTACACAATCTTGGACTTGCGTATGTTCATTAGTGGTTTACATCAAAAGTAGTATTTAACAAATGGCGTGTAATGCGAAAATTGAAATTAGCCTCCTCTAGTAGTCTGCCCATTAGCACTATATTATTAACTAATGAATGCAGGGAATACAAGAATGCATACTTATTTACAATGAATTGTTCCTGAAAACACATTCTTTGCAGTACACAAATATTATGAATGTTGTCAGGGGAATAGTCAGAGATATTAACTACTCTTGTTCCTAGAATCAGCGTAAATATATTAACTTAAAAAATCTCTCCTTCAAATAAATACCGACTACCTCAGTTGTAAAACTAGATAATTCTAAGAAATATATTAAAACCACAAATACCGAAAATCAATACGAAATTGAGGCCATTAAGGACAGCTCATGTATAATAGCAACAAAACAAATCGAAAACTGAAGTTGAAGCATAAATGCATTAGATTTTATTTTCTATTATAACCAGTAAACCCCAATTCACCAAAGAGCCTAACTTCCATGTATAAAACAGCTTCAAACATCTGAGTACCATGTAAGTGAGAAAAAGTTTACAAAAGGTTTGGAATGTTTCTTAAAGTTTTTTAGAAGTCGCTAAGAGCTCTCATTATGAAGCACTGGATGAATATAAACTAGGCAATGTGCACTGCATTTTAAGCAAAAGCTACTTTATCACAAATCATTTTTTATGACATCATTTCTTTTACACTATATGTTGTAAACGATATAAGGGTGGGTAGTAAAGAAGGAACAAATTAAAATGTCATGACTGATGCTGCCATTTTACTGAATGAACAGTGAAAATGTACTAAGCCACATTTTCTGGAGGTGTCACAGGGAAAAAGCTTCGAAAAGGTTTGAAGCAATGTGTACGGTTTGTTGGAAGTCACTAAGTGCTCTCATTCTCGACTACTGGATGAATAAGGTATGGGCATATGTGTCTCATTAGTTATGTTGCCTCGAGAATAATGTGCAGCTTCAAGATGGAATACTTATCTTAATGTTCAAACTTTTAACGTAACATTATACCTCTTAATGAGTAGATTATGATAGCATTTTAAATTCGGCGAGTATTACAATCTATGATATAAAATGTCAGACTATATTCTCAGAATTAACAAGCTAGCATTGATAGTAGAGTCCATTAAATGTTCTTGACAGCGGTTATACAGTAAATTTTCCAGATAGTTAGTTAGTTGTATGTCCCTTATATCATATTCATGATAAATGTTGCGATGTGAATTGCGACAGCTGAACAAACTTTTAAAGAAAGGATGCAGACATATTTAGGGTGTACATGGCATAAGCTAGCCATTTACAATTTTATTATGTATACATGACTAATTATTTCTATTCAAGAATTTCTTTGTGGTATAGAAGGAGCTCTTAAGAAATTACGTATTTTATCCACACTTAAAATACTTCTTCCGTCTATCAGATATTTTATTTCAATGGATAAATTGTCAAATGCTTTATAGCTGCATATTTCATCCCTGTCTGTAGCAATGTTAGATTCACTAAAGGGTAATGCAGATAATTATTCCTTCTAGTGTGGCACTCATGAATATTTCCGTTGTTCTGAAACCCACATGGATTATTGATAACAAATTTGGTAAGTGAATAAAGGTACTGTGGGAGTGTTGTTCGTATTTACAGCTGTTTAAAGAGATGGCAGCAAGATACGTGAGCATGAACCCCATACACGATTCTAATTACTTTCTTTTGTGAGAGGTTACTCAAGAATATTATCCTGTAATACATCACTAAATGAAAGCACGCAAAATATATTGCCTTACTGACTTCTGTATCCTCAAAGTTGGCGATTATTCTAATCAACTGAGAACTTAAAGTGTGGGGAAAGTGTAGCCCAAAAATTTCAAAACAACAGTATTTGTTTTATTGAGAAAATATTCACAGACAAACAGATAAAACAAAATTTAAAAGGTCATACACAGGAGTTTTTACTTTATTCTTTAACTCATATTTTTATTCTAAGTGATACAAAACGTCACAATATTGTATTTTTTTCCTTCAATAGTGTTGACTTTCACTATTTAAAAACTCCAGTTTTAAGGAACATGTCTAACTCGTTTATTAATGCAACGTTTCAAATTCTTCTTTGTCCGGGTATTATAAAACCTGTATCATTTATAGTTTTCTGTGCTTTGGCATCATTTTCATGCAATCTTCACTATGATTTAGAAGACGAAAAAGGACGAAATTAACTAGCATTTCATTAGTGACTGATTGCAGGAAGAACTGGGAAACAAGTTACCCAAAGGTCACAGATGTCTTCCAAATAAGAGGTAGGGGGCATAGGTTCTTTGTGCAAAGATTCTGGAAAGGATAATGATGTTGTGATACAGGGTTGAAAGTGAAACCTGTACTGACACAGAACAGGGTTACAGTATCGAGAGTAGGTTCGTTTGCCAATAATTTCTTAATGTATTTCAAGACAGTTTCGAAGCCAGCTTAATCTTCAGGTGCCACCACCTGTGAGCTAGAGAAGGGGCTACTAGCGTACAAGTGATATGGGTTGACATACAAAACGAAAGGTAAAGTTCTAAAAAGTGGTGTACTCACATAATAATGAAAACATAAATGGGCTGTGGTCGAGCCAGTCAGTCATGGAGGAGCTACGCCCACATCAAACAAATGCATAGTACTGGAACAAAGAGGATAACATTGAGGGAGGGATTTGGACGGAAATGAACTCATTAATAATGTAAATAAATAAGTAAATGAACTCACACTTAGGACGAGCTACCATAGTGACCACCTGAGAGCACAATACACCAGTGACTAGTGCAGAATGCCCAGAAGTCAGTTGACTGTGGCATCAGAAGCAACTGACCTAGGAGGCAATGAGTTAGGGAACCAAAGCAGGCAACAACAAAAAAAAAGAGTTGGAAACAGGGTCTGACGACCTGAGCTGCTTACATAAGTGTGATACGTAAACTCGATACAAAATAGAACTACGAATATGAGAATAAATATGATAATGTATAAATATAAATATTCGGCAAGAAGGCATAAAATCCAATATGACACAGTGAATCAGAATAAAAAGATGTAAGGTAAAAAATATCGTGAAACAGAGGATGTGGATGATATATAAAAATATATCTAAAAATCGAGGAGTAAGGCAATGTGTGCTGAAATGTTGTAAGAGAATGATGCCAACTGTTAAGATTGGTACTCATGCATAGGCTCATCTTAAAGGGCCAAAACAAGATTTTGTATAAAAAGTTTAGTTGGGCCTTAAGACATGTCTACAAATTTAGAGTTCGTTTCTGTTTTTAGACACTGTCACCAGTCTCTGTTGATCAGCTCAGTAGGTAGAGTCAATATGGGGTTAGGTCAATGGTCACCAAACTTATGAAGTTTGTGAGCTAATCTACTGTTTTAAACTCCAATGAAAGCTTGAAAAACTAGGACAGAAACAAGAACTTTCTTTTTTTTTTTAAATCTTACATTTCTTTATTGCTTGATAGTGTCAGTATAAGTGGGTATAATTTAGCATCTTACACTTGTAGATCTAGGATGGATAAAGAAGATGTTGCCATTTTCATGAAACAAGGGTATACATGCAAAACTGTAGAAGTAAGCAAGTTTTGTGTTGATCAGCACTTTGAGGTTTGTGCATGTGAACTTCTGCTAGATAATGTAGTGTTGATATTAACAACAGTCTACAGGTCCCCATTAGGAGACTGGAAGATGTTCATAAAAAAGTTTGATTCCCTATTATGCTGTCTGTCAGACAAAAGGAAGAAGTTTTTAATCTGTGGTGATTTCAATGTAAACTTTCTAAGTAATTCTGATAGGAAAAGTGAACTAGAAGTGCTATTAACAACATATAACTTTGAATCAGTGATCAATTTCCCTACATTTATAGCTCAGGAGAGTAGCACGCTAATAATTTCGTATTTAGTAGGGGCAGATTTGCGTTTTAAAATCTGTGACGTGTAAAGTCTCGTAGTCGTCTGTCATTTGTTTGTTTCTTCCAAATAGACTTTGTACGTTACTGACAGTACAGTTAGCCTTCTGCCACCGAGCAGTGTGTCAGCTGTGCGCAAGTAGCAGCAAGTGGCTTATTTAGCGTTCATGTAAGTGTAGTAGTCAAGTTGAAAATTTATTTGAGTGTTCTAAGCGCACTTGTTTACTTAAAATCCGTCAAATCATTGTGTAGTTTCGTAATTAACAGGGGCAGATTTGCATTTTAATATCTGTGACGTGTAAAGTCGCATAGTCGTCTGTCATTTGTTCATTTCTTTCAAATAGTCTTTTACATTACTGACAGTAAAGTTAGCCTTCTGCCACCGAGCAGTGTGTCAGCAGTGCGCAAGTAGCATTATTACTGCATTTACTAGGCAGTCTTGTAATTTAATAACCGTTTGAATTTTATGTCGAATTGTTTGTGCTCTCTGTAGATTAGTTCAGACGTTATTTGCGTAGCAGTATTTAGCATGGATAGGGACTGCAACTGCTGTGTTCGGATGGAGGCTGAGTTGGCATCCCTTCACTCCCAGCTTCAGGCAGTGTTGGCTTCAGTCACACAGCTTGAAGCTGTTGCCAATGGGCATCACTGTGGGGGTCTGGATGGGGATTTGTCGGGGACGGCCAGCTCATCCCACGCATCGCCCGACAGACTACGCCTGTGGTTGCCTGGGATACTTCCCACATTGAGGCTGACCCCTCACCCGTGGTAGAGTGGGAGTTCGTCTCAAGGTGTGGCAGGGAGCGAAAGACATTCCGGAGGGCTGAATGGAAAGCCTCTCCAGTTTGTCTGACGAACTGGTTTCAGGCTCTGTCTTCGGCTGATACTGATCTTCGGCCGGACATGGCTGCTTGTCCTGTTCCAGAGGTTGCCCCTCAGTCTGCAAGAGCCGGGCAGTCCTGGAGGGTGGGCTTACTGGGAGTTGGGAGATCCAACGTCAGGCATGTAATGGGTGCCCTTAGTGATATGGCTGCAAGGGAGGGGAAGAAAACCAATGTGCACTCCGTGTGCATACCGGGAGGAGTCATTCCAGATGTGGAACGAGTCCTTCTGTATGCCATGAAGGGTACAGGGTGCACCCATCTGCAGGTGGTCGCTCATGTCGGCACCAATGATGTGTGTCGCTGTGGATCGGAGGAAATCTTCTCTGGCTTCCGGTGGTTATCTGATTTGGTGAAGACTGCCAGTCTCGCTAACGGGATGAAGGCAGAGCTCACCATTTGCAGCATTGTCGACAGGACTGACTGTGGACTTTGGTTCAGAGCTGAGTGGAGAGTCTGAAACAGAGGCAGAGACGTTTCTGCGACCGTGTGGGCTGCAGATTCCTCGACTTGCACCATAGGGTGGTGTGGTTTCGGGTTCCGCCCCAATAGGTCAGGAGTCCACTACACACAGCAGGCGGCTACATGGGTAGCAGGAGTTGTGTGGCGTGGACTGGGCGGTTTTTTAGCTTAGATGGCCCCGGGTAAGTACAGAAAGGGCAACAGCCTCAAAGGGTGCGGGGCAAAGTCAGGACATGCGGGGACTGTAACAACTAAAACGGCTTTTGGCACCAAATGTAACAGTTGTGTTACTAAATGTGACACTTCTGTCACTCAATGTAACTCGGTTTTCTCTCTGGATGCTGTCAATTGTCAGGATGAGCATTCTAAAGCATTCTGTCAGGGTGAAAATATTAAATAAATTAACTTTTCTCTCTTAACAACATGTGGGCAGGGTGGGTTCTTCCTTGGCTCGGGTATGAGGTCGAATGAAACATAATTTTTACATAAGATAACTTTTATTGAAGATTTGTACAACTGTATCTTACGGGATGTTCTGGTTCGGAGAGCGGCAGCTGTGTCGTTTGTGAAGTCTTCTGCTGCGGCAGCGGCGGCGGCGGCGGCGGCGGCAGCGGCGGCGTCTGATTACGCGTAGCGGTGTGTATCTCGTGTCGCCGTCTCGCCCAGCTGACGGGAGACGCGCAGCACGAGGTGGCCGGTTTAACTATTGCGAGCGAAGTCGTGCATCGGATGATACCTTGGGTGTGGCGTCCCAGTGTTTCTCTTCTCTAAGCGGCCGCGTGTGTTCTGTGTCGGCCAGCGGAGCGGTGCGGCGGGAGAAGGCCAGTGTGGCGGACTCGAACCACGGACTCTCGCTTGCCAGTCTTCGGCTGTCAGCTCTTCATCCCAGCTCACAGGTGACTACTGATGTGAGGCCGTCTCCTTCCCGTCCTCACGAGTCACCCGGGTATGTAAAAACCAGACTTCAAATACCTTTTAACTTCTGTCTTCTGGCGCCGCAGCTCCTGCTTGCTATTCCATTACAGCGGCGGACTTGGTGCGTCTGTGCATGATGCAGTCTCTTCTTGCATGACGGTCTTCAGCACCGAAACTGACTGAAAACTACTGCTACTCTTCTTTTCTTCCTTCGTCTCTCGTCTTCGTCTCCGTCCCTGTCTCCGTCTTCATCTTCGTCCCCGTCTTCATCTGTCTTCATCTGTCGGGCCCACCGCGTCTCGCGTATTTATTCACTTCAGTTCACTGGAGGTGAACGACTCCACGGCCATTGCATCTTCTGTCACGTTGAAAAGCTTCTCAAAGAATCTTCTTGACCTCGGTCATTGGCTCTTGGAATGTAGGCGGGGGCCTCTGATCGCATGTGACGACTGAGAAACACGTGAGCCGGTCATTGCCTCTTCCGTCACGTTGAAAAGCTTCTCGAAGAATCTTCTTAACGTCGGTCATTGGCTCTTGGAATGTAGGCGAGGGCCTTTGCTCACATGCGACAACTGAGAAACACGTGAGCCGGTCGGGCGATGCCCTGATGGCTGAATCGACAGCGCCCGCTTATGTGGAACTTGCTGACTTCACGGTCATTGTCTCTTCTGTTCTGCCCGCTGAATGCCAGTATGTAACTCTCTAAACTAAACCAAGTTTTCCATTTATATTCTAATTTATAGTTCACTTTGATTTCACTTGTTTATTTACTTAAGTACCACACAACATTCCTCCACCCTTCGGAGAAATTCGCCCTCGAATTTACCACTCAACAGTCCTCCACTCTTCACACGGAAAAAGCACAAGCACTGAAAACTCTCGACTTAGAAGATTACACACGATTCACATTAAGTATGTGGAAAATACTTTATCACTTTACAAAAGCACTGTACGGTCAGGAATCACATAGTTCTTACATAAATGGTTGTAATAAGTGTAACAAATCTTGATGACAATGAATAAACAAAAAATAGATTTTGCACTTAGAAAATTACATAGCAACAGCTGTTTAATCTACCCTATACTAATGCAAGAATATCTATTCTACAGTATTGTGTATTTTAACAAGAGACTGTTTAATAAAGAATGAAGTACAATAAACAAAATTAATACACTAATGCTCAAAAGTAACTACTGAAGTACACCAGTTAAGAGTGTGGTATCCAGTTAACAGGGATTTGATGAAGTGGTATATTATTATTTGTCTTATTTTTTCGTCGTAAATACAAGAAAACTGTACAAAGCAGAAACACCAACACAAAGGTTCCAGATATACCCGTTCCTAGCATTATAATTTTAGTTTTGCGTTCACCTTTTAATTTTAAGACATGTTGCATCATAACATTGGCATCAATTTTGCCTTGCTGTGAGTTTATGAACATATCTAATGACTTTAGAAGGGAACTGTCAAGGGAGTCATTGAGGTAGGATAGGTTTTGTGTAGGAAATGCTTGCATGGCGGTTTCTGAAAAAAGCAAACAACATGGTTATGAACCTACCAACCTAGTAAAAACAAAAACAAAGGAAAGAAGGAATACATTGTTAACTACAAGATCTACCTGCTTCTATGTTCAACTTTTTTTTCTTAAAAAATAAACCATTATCATTTATTAATTATTTACATATGTATACTACGGTCTACTAAGATTCAACTAGGACATTTGCACCCTTGAACGAAGATTGTATGGTGCCATGTCTGTATGTTGTGCTGGCGTGGCCACTCTTTTTCCTTTACGGGAACTTCCTCCACCTTTCGGAAAAGCAGACACTATTGTTGAAGGAATTACATCTGGAGCGCCCTTAAAAGGTTTTAAACGACTTGCATGGACAATGGTAGTTCGGGTGGGCAGTTGCAATTTAACGTTGACTGGTGACGTGATCTCAATAATTTGATAAGGACCTCTGTAGTTTGTTACAAATTTCTTCGTTTTTCCTTTCGCTATATAAGGAGTTGAAAGCATAACCCACTGACCGATTTTGTAATTTGGATATTTAGCTTGGGTATTACCTAATCTTTCCTGTCGTTCCAAAGCCTTTGTATTAGATTTTTGAACATTTTTCCATACATCCTTCATCATTCGACTGAAATCTCTTACTGTTTCTCCGACTTTTTCGTTTTTCTGCCTGATTACATCAAAAGGGGATGGCATTTTTTTCCCATAGACCACTTCATAAGGTGACATGCCAGTTGCTTCATGCGTTTTGGCGTTGTATACCGACACGATTATTGGTAAATACGTATCCCAATTAGAATGTTGTTCGTTAATATAATAACTAAGCATCTTGCCAATTGTCTGATGAACTCTTTCTGTGCGCCCTTTGCACTGAGGGTGTAACGGAGTTGTGCGTAATTTGCGTATTTTTAATAAGTGGCATAGCTGTTTCATTAATTCAGACATAAAATTAGATCCCTGATCTGTGATAATAGCTTCAGGTACTCCAAATTTAAGTATCCAGTTGTTAACTAAAGCTTGGGCAACTGTATTTGCTTGCTGATCTGGGAGACTCACCATAGCTAGATAGCGTGAAAAGTGATCGATGATTGTAAGAACATACTTATTACCAGCAGGTGTTTTATGAAATGGCCCGTTGAGATCCATCCCGCAGATTTGAAATGGACATGAAGCCTCGGGGAGCCTATGTAAGGGTATTTTTGAACGAGAAAGTTCAGCTCGTTGTGTGCACGCAATGCAATTACGAACGTACTGCGCAACATCCTGCTTTCTGGTTTGCCACCAAAATCGCTCTGCTACACGTCTTTCGGTTGTCTGCTGTCCACCGTGTCCTGCAAGGATATGATCGTGGGCCTCTGCCATTATTTCTTGTCTAAGGTGTTGGGGAACAACAATTCGCGGTCCAAGTTTTGTTTTACGGCATAATACACCATCTTCAAAGCAAAATTGTTTTTGAGTTGCGTATTTTTTACATTCTGTATCCTCATCTTGTGCCTTTCTCCAGTCCTCAGTATCTCGGCCTGTTGCTTCCAAAAGTGCTATTTTCCGACTTAGGCAATCTGCATTCGTGTGTTTTTTGCCTGGTTTATGGATAACTTCGAAATCCATTTCGGAAAGACATAGGGCCCAACGGGTAAGACGACTAGATGGATCCTTTAATCCAAGCAACCATTTTAAAGCTGCGTGGTCTGTAATAACCTTGAACTTCCTACCATACAAGTAGCATTTAAAGTATTTGATACCATAAATAACACTTAACAATTCTTTCTCCATTGTGGAATAATTTCTTTCTGCCGTTGTTAGTTGTCTCGAAGCGTAGGCTATGGGGTGTTCCGCGCCATTAATATTTTGA
Organism: Schistocerca americana; assembly: GCF_021461395.2. Lineage (NCBI taxonomy): Eukaryota > Metazoa > Arthropoda > Insecta > Orthoptera > Acrididae > Schistocerca > Schistocerca americana. Next base: position 891,806,471 of record NC_060119.1, on the reverse strand, counting down.
CTCAAAACAACTCCTACTGAATGACCACTTGCGTCACAGGATAAAATAAATTCTTTGTTATAATCTGGGTAGGCTAATACTGGACTGTGTGTTAACTTATCTTTAAGGGTTTGAAATGCTGATTCACAATCTTCAGACCAATGAAATTTTGCACCCTTTTTCAACAATTGGGTTAAGGGTCGGGCAATTTCAGCAAAATTTTGAACATATTTTCGGTAATACGATGCGAGACCAATGAAACTTTGTACCTCCTAAACGCGTTGTGGTGTTGGGAAGTCCTTAACTGCCGAAATTAATCGAGGATCTGTTATAATTCCTTTTTCACTAATGACATGCCCTAGGTATGTAACCTCTGTCAATGCAAAAGTACATTTTTCCATACTTAATGTTAATTTAGCTTTTCTAAGTCTCTGAAAAACATTACACAGACGCACAGCATGTTCATTAATGTCTCTGGAGAATATAATAATATCGTCTAGATATACTTAACATTGCTGAGTTTTGAGTCCTCGCAATACTGCATCGAGTAGTCTTTGAAAAGTTGCTGGTGCATTTTTCAAACCGAAAGGCATTCTTTTAAATTGCCAGTGGCCTCCAGGGGTAGAAAATGCTGTTTTATGCCTATCTTCAGGAGCAACTTCCAATTGATGATATCCACTATGTAGATCGATTGTTGAAAAGTATTTACTGTTACCCAAACTGTCAATGATATCTGTAATGTTTGGAAGAGGATAAACATCTGAGATAGTTTGTTTGTTAAGGTGTCTGTAGTCACAACAAAATCTATATCGTTTCGTACCGTCGGGAGACTTCTTTGGAATAATTACAATATTTGAATTATAAGGAGAATCAGAATATTCTATAATTCCATCTTTTAGATGCTGTTCTATAAATTCATCCAGTACTGGCTGTAAGTGATGCGCAACTCTATAAGGCTTCCTATAAACTGTGGGGCTATTTCCTGTTGGGATCCTATGCTGTGTGATGTCTGTTGCTGGCAATGGACCTTCTGCATTAAATAAATCTTGGAACTCAACTAAAACTGCTTCTATCGTGTCTCTATCCTTTCCTTTCAAATGCTCAATCTTCTGGCGCAATGCGGTTTTATAGGCGTCTGGTTTCTGACCATCATTAATATCTGACCAAATGAAATCTTCTTCTTCAAAAGTACTGACTGTAGCTACTAATATTCCCTTATGTAACTCTTTGTCCTCCACTCCGAAATTGTCAATATGTACCGGTACTTTACTTTCTCCCTCAATGTCTTGAACCCGTACAACACTCCTACGTACAAAACAATGCGATACATCTAATTCCTCATTTTCCTCTAAAGGCTCTATTAGACACACTGTATCTGTAGGTACTTCGTGGTCAACGGTCATCCAGTGAAGTTTTCCTGAGCCAGATGGTATCTGATCCCGCGAATCAACCTTCAAGGACGTTGCGCGCAGTATAGTTGATTTCGCCTTCCGGTTAGGGAAATCTTGCGGCAGAGGGCCCTTTGCAGCGGTGTCACCTAGCTGAAACACTATCCCGCTAAGTTCTACAGTTTGCTGTCTGAGGTCGATTTTAGCGTGATGTTTATTCAGGAAATCCAACCCTAGGATCGCGTCGTACCCGTCAGTTACCTTTGTTACCACTTCTACATCTTCTTGAAATTGTACACCGTGAATATAGAAAATCAATGATGTACATCCTAATGACTTAACTGTACCTCCTCCTACTCCACTCAATCTATACCTTGGAGGGTCATATTTCTTTTCTCCAATACATTCATTACTTACTATTGATACGTTTGCGCCTGTATCCACCAGTATCCTTGCCTCTTTATCCTGTATGGTAGCGGATAACCAGCATTACGCCTTCACATTCGCCTTAATGGCATGAAATTTTATTGGGAACGCCTGGCGGCGGCTCCGACATTCCCGTTTGAGTTTAACTGATTTCTATTTCCAAAAACTTTCTTAGACCTGCATTCCTTGAATGTGTGACCTATTCTTTGACAATTAGTGCATTGAGGTTGTCTGCAGTTTTTTGCTATATGTCCGTGTCGATCGCACCTAAAACATCGTACTCCTGCTGAAAATATATTTCGCTTCTCCTTGTATCTGGTGGCAATGTCAATTTCTTCGAAAGCTGTCGCCACAGATACAGCTTCTGCTAAATTTTTAGGAAACTCTGCCCTGACACAACAGGACGTTTCAGGAGGTAACCCACGTAAAAATGTATCCAGAGCTCTATTTTCTGCCTCTTGAAAATAACTTTATTTGCTTCATCACTAGTTGTCAACTGATAGGTGTTAATATTAACTTTTCTAAGCCTACCTACAAAGCTTTCTAACGACTCGTTTTGCCTCTGAGTGATAGTGTTTAACTGTCCCCTATAAAATCTACAGCTGTTATGTTTTTGAAAACGTTTAAGCAATCGTTTCTTCAATTCCTCAAATGTTGGAGCATTCCGTAATTCTTCATGGTATAAAACGTGTGCTTTAGCCTCTCCTGTCAATCTTAACTTTGTCATTTGTAAGAGCTGTTCATCTGACCATGATCCTAACTTTGCAGCTGCTACTAAATCATCAAAAAAGGCTGTTATGTCCTCGCCAGGTTTACCTGAAAAAGGATTTACTAAAGCTGCTGCTGAGGAATCTAGGGTGGGAGGGATTAAAGTGGTTTGCCTAACCTCACTCAACTGTTTAAATAATGCATTATTATCATTTTTAAGCTGTGCTATTTGATTAACTAAGCTCTGAATAGCTTCATCAGTAGAAACCGCTTGTGGTGCTGACTCTGACTTTGTACAATTTCGTGTCATCATTTTACAAACTGTTAGTTACACAATCTTCCTATACTGAATTTAAAAGATGTTTAAATATTTCCGACAAACTCTTAAGATCATGAGAGAAAATACACTTCTAAATAAAGAAAATATTACGACTGCTATGCAAACCTCTATCCCTTCACACATTAAAAAATACTAACTGGGGACCTTTAGTGACTGTCATTCACACCTCATATTGAGCCAAGGGTTTTTTCTCTGACACCAAATGTAACAACTAAAACGGCTTTTGACACCAAATGTAACAGTTGTGTTACTAAATGTGACACTTCTGTCACTCAATGTAACTGGGTTTTCTCTTTGGATGCTGTCAATTGTCAGGATGAGCATTCTAAAGCATTCTGTCAGGGTGAAAATATTAAATAAATTAACTTTTCTCTCTTAACAACATGTGGGCAGGGTGGGTTCTTCCTTGGCTCGGGTATGAGGTCGAATGAAACATAATTTTTACATAAGATAACTTTTATTGAAGATTTGTACAACTGTATCTTACGGGATGTTCTGGTTCGGAGAGCGGCAGCTGTGTCGTTTGTGAAGTCTTCTGCTGCGGCAGCGGCGGCGGCGGCGGCGGCGGCGGCGGCGTCTGATTACGCGTTGCGTTGTGTTTCTCGTGTCACCGTCTCGCCCAGCTGACGGGAGACGCGCAGCACGAGGTGGCCGGTTTAACTATTGCGAGCGAAGTCGTGCATCGGATGATACCTTGGGTGTGGCGTCCCAGTGTTTCTCTTCTCTAAGCGGCCGCGTGTGTTCTGCGTCGGCCAGCGGAGCGGTGCGGCGGGAGAAGGCCAGTGTGGCGGACTCGAACCACGGACTCCCGCTTGCCAGTCTTCGGCTGTCAGCTCTTCATCCCAGCTCACAGGTGACTACTGATGTGAGGCCGTCTCCTTCCCGTCCTCACGAGTCACCCGAGTATGTAAAAACCAGACTTCAAATACCTTTTAACTTCTGTCTTCTGGCGCCGCAGCTCCTGCTTGCTATTCCATTACAGCGGCGGACTTGGTGCGTCTGTGCATGATGCAGTCTCTTCTTGCATGACGGTCTTCAGCACCGAAACTGACTGAAAACTACTGCTACTCTTCTTTTCTTCCTTCGTCTCTCGTCTTCGTCTCCGTCCCTGTCTCCGTCTTCGTCTTCGTCCCCGTCTTCATCTGTCTTCATCTGTCGGGCCCACCGCGTCTCGTGTATTTATTCACTTCAGTTCACTGGAGGTGAACGACTCCACGGCCATTGCCTCTTCTGTCACGTTGAAAAGCTTCTAGAAGAATCTTCTTGACTTCGGTCATTGGCTCTTGGAATGTAGGCAGGGGCCTCTGATAGCATGTGACGACTGAGAAACACGTGAGCCGGTCATTGCCTCTTTCGTCACGTTGAAAAGCTTCTCGAAGAATCTTCTTCACGTCGGTCATTGGCTCTTGGAATGTAGGCGAGGGCCTTTGCTCACATGCGACAACTGAGAAACACGTGAGCCGGTCGGGCGATGCCCTGATGGCTGAATCGACAGCACCCGCTTATGTGGAACTTGCTGACTTCATGGTCATTATCTCTTCTGTTCTGCCCGCTGAATGCCAGTATGTAACTCTCTAAACTAAACCAAGTTTTCCATTTATATTCTAATTTCTAGTTCACTTTGATTTAACTAATTTATTTACTTAAGTACCACTCAACAAGCAGCAATCGGTATTGTAATTGTAAACTGTTGAAGCTGCGTTGGTAAAGTACCGGAGCTTCAAGCGCTGATAGAAAGCACCAAAGCTGAAATCATTATAGGTATGGAAAGCTCGCTGAAGCCAGAGATAAATTCTGCCGAAATATTTATAAAGGCACAGATGGTGTTTAGAAAGGATAGATTGCATACAACTGGTGGTGGTGAGTTTGTCGCTGTTAGTAGTAGTTTTATCCTGTAGTAAAATAGAAGTGGATACTTCCTGTGAATTATTATGGGTGGAGGTTATACTCAACTATCGACCTAGGTTAATAATTGGTTCCGTTTACCGACCTCCCGACTCAGCATTAGTGGCAGAACAACTGAGAGAAAATCTGGAATACATTTCACATAAATTTCCTCAGCATGCTATAGTCTTAGGTGGAGATTTCAATTTACCAGATATAGACTGGGACACTCAGATGTTTAGGACGGGTGGTAGGAACAGAGCATCGAGTGACATTATACTGAGTGCACTATCCGAAAATTACCTTCAGCAATTAAACAGAGGACCGACACGTGGAGATAACATCTTGGACCTACTGATGACAAACAGACCCGAACTTTTCGACTCTGTAAGTGCAGAACAGGGAATCAGTGATCATAAGGCCATTGCAGCATCCATGAAATGGAAGTAAATAGGAATACAAAAAAAGGGAGGGAGGTTTATCTATTTCGCAAGAGTGATAGGAGGCAGATTTCAGACTACCTAACAGATCAAAACGAAAATTTCTGTTCCGACACTGACAATGTTGAGTGTTTATGGAAAAAGTTCAAGGCAATCGTAAAATGAGTTTCAGATAGGTACGTGCCGAGTAAAACTGTGAGGGACGGGAAAAACCCACCGTGGTACAACAACAAAGTTAGGAAACTACTGCGAAAGCAAAGAGAGCTTCACTCCAAGTATAAACGCAGCCAAAACCTCTCAGACAAACAGAAGCTAAACGATGTCAAAGTTAGTGTAAGCAGGGCTATGCGTGAAGCGTTCAGTGAATTTGAAAGTAAAATTCTATGTACCAACTTGACAGAAAATCCTAGGAAGTTCTAGTCTTACGTTAAATCAGTAAGTGAATCGAAACAACATATTCAGACAGTCTGGGATAATAATGGCATTGAAACAATGGATGACACGCGTAAAGATGAAATACTAAACACCTTTTTCCAAAGCAGTTTCACAGAGGAAGACTGCACTACAGTTCCTCCTCTAAATCCTCGCACGAACGAAAAAATGGCTGACATCCAAATAAGTATCCAAGGAATAGAAAAGCAACTGAAATCACTCAACAGAGGAAAGTCCACTGGACCTGATGGGATACCAATTCGATTCTACACCACGCGAAAGACCTTGCCCCCCCTCTAATAGCCATGTACTGCAAGTCTCTAAAGGAAAGGAAAGTTCCAAATGATGGGAAAGGAGCACAGGTAGTTCCAGTTTTCAAGAAGGGTCATCGAACAGATGCACGAAACTATAGGCCTATATCTCTGACATCGATCTGTTGTAGAATTTTAGAACATGTTTTTTGCTCGCGTATCATGTCATTTCTGGAAACCCAGAATCTACTCTGTAGGAATCAACATGGAAACAGCGATCGTGTGAGACCCAACTCACTTTATTTGTTCATGAGACCCATAAAATATTAGATACAGGCTAGCACGTAGATGTTATTTTCCTTGACTTCTTAAAGGCGTTCGATACAGTTCCGCACTATTGCCTGATAAACTAAGTAAGAGACTACAGGATATCAGACAAGCTGTGAGGCTGGACTGAAGAGTTTTTAGCTGGACTGAAGAGTTTTTAGCAAACAGAACACAGCATGTTGTTCCCAATGAAGAGACATCTACAGACATTAAAGAAACCTCTGGCATGCCACAGGGGAGTGTTATGGGATCATCACTTTTCACAGTATATATAAATGACCTAGCAGATAGTGTCGGAATTTCCACGCGTCCTTTCATGGATGATGCTGGATCTGCAGCGGATAGGCACTTGGTGCAGGGAGTGGCAACTGTCCCTTAACATAGATAAATGTAATGTATTGCGAATACGTAGAAAGAAGGATCCTTTATTGTATGATTATATGATAGTGGAACAAACACTGGTAGCAGTTACTTCTGTAAAATATCTGTTAGTATGTGTACAGAAGGATTTGAAGCGGAATGATCACATAAAATTAATTGTTGGTAAGGCAGGTGCCAGGTTGAGATTCCTTGGGAGTGTCCTTAATAAACGTAGTCCATCAACAAAGGAGGTGGCTTACAAAACACTCGTTCGACCTATACTTGAGTATTGTTCGTCAGTGTGGGATCGGTACCAGGTCGGGGTGACAGAGGAGATAGAGAAGATTCAAAGAAGAGCGGCGCGTTTCGTCACAAGGTTATTTGGTCTGCGTGATAACGATACAGACATGTTCAGCAAACTCAAGTGGCAGACTTTGCAAGAGAGGCGCTCTGCATCGCGGTGTAGCTTGTTGTCCAGGTTTCAAGAGGGTGCGTTTCTGGATGAGGTATTGAATATATTGCTTCCCCCTACTTATACCTCCCAAGGAGATCACGAATGTAAAATTAAAGAGATTCGAGCGTGCACGGAGCCTTTCCGGCAGTCGTTCTTCCCGTGAACCATACGCGACTGGAACAGGAAAGGGAGGTAATGACAGTGGCACGTAAAGTGCCCTCCGCCACACACCGTTGGGTTACTTGCGTAGTATAAATGTAGATATAGATGTAGAATAGATCATGTATTTGTACAGAAAGAGGATGTAATACAAACATGTGCTTTCCCTGTGGTAAATGGATTGTCAGACCATGATGCACAACTGATTAACTTACAAAACCTAACAGGGTGTACAGTCCAGAAACCATTAAGTAAAAGTGTGAGGTCGCTCAACCCGGTATCTATACAGCACTGCAGAGAAAGCTTAAGAAGTGTTAATTGGGGATGTGAATATAATGAGCCAAATGCTAATGATAATTGCAAAATATTTCTTGATAAATTTATATCCCTCTTTGAACATTCTTTCCTAAAAAAATTACTAAGTGTAACACCAAAAACTTTTCAACGAAACCTTGGATTACTACAGGTGTTAAAGTGTCTTCAGAAAGAAAAAGAAAACTGTATAAGAGAGCAAGAACTAGTAAAGATCCAGAAGTAGTTTTACACTATAAAAATTATTGTAGCATACTGAGAGAAGTAGTGAGGAAATCAAGAATTATGTATGTTAGAGAAGAAATTAGCAACTCTGGCAATAAAATCAAATCAATATGGAATGTTGTTAGAAGGCAGACAGGAAAAGCAACCACTGGGGTAGGTAGTATAACTGTTAAAAATAACGAGACCATCCAAACCAACAGTACACAAGTAGCTAATGTATTTAACCATCATTTCTTAAGTGTAGGAGAAAAAATTGGTGGGAACAGTTCAAAAGAAAAAGCTAGTCAGTGCATGGAAGAGTCTGTTTTGAAAAAATTTAGTCAGATTTAGTTTCACCTAACAACCTCTTGTGAAATAAGTATAATTATTAAATCTCTGAAAAATAAATGTTCTGTTGGAGTAGATGACATCTCTAATAAGATATTACAACAATGTGGAGCAATTTTTACAGCTGATGTTCTGAGTCACATATGTAATGCATCACTAACTCAAGGTATTTTCCCAGACAGGTCAAAATATGCCATTGACAGACCTCTCTACAAAAAGGGGGACACCACAGATGTTAATAATTATCGGCCAGTATCCTTGCTTGCAGCATTCTCAAAAATCTTCGAGAAAGTAATGTACTCAAGAGTGGTTAGCCATCTCAACAATAATGGGATACCTAGTAAACCACAGTTCGAATTTCAAAAATGCTGTTCCACTGAGACAGCAATATACAATTTGACTGTCCACATAATAGTCTTTAAATAGTAAAATGTCACCAATAGGAATTTTCTGTGACATGTCCAAAGGATTTGATTGTGTGAACCATGACATTATGTTACAGAAATTCCAATTCTATGGTATAAATGGAATAGCATATGAGTGGTTTAAGTCATACCTACAGAACAGGAAGCAAAAAGTTTCCCTATATGGGTCAAGTGATTTAAATAATTCTGCCACTTCATGTAACTGGGGTGAAATTACATTAGGTGTTCCACAGGGTTCAATCATGGGTCCCCTTCTGTTCTTGATATATGTGAACGACCTCCCTTCCTATCTGAAACAGGAAGCTGAACTGACACTGTTTGCTGATGATACAAGCATCATTATTAATCCAGTAAAAGAAAGCCCAGTTGACAATGATATAAATAAGGTCTTTGGAAAAGTCATTAATTGGTTTTCTGCAAATGGGCTTGCTCTAAACTTTGAAAAAACACAGTACATCCAATTTTCTGCTGCAAAAAATTCAGTTCCTTCAATAAATATAACACATCAACAGAAGTCTGTAGACAGGGTAGAGCATACTAAGTTTTTGGGTGTATATGTAGATGAGAATCTTAATTGAAAAATTCACATTTTGGATCTCCTAAATCGACTACGTTCAGTAACTTTTGCGATCAGAATAATTGCCAATTTTGAGGATATAGAAATTAGTAAGCTAGCATTCTTTGTATACTTTCACTCTCTGAAGTCATACAGAATAATAATTTGGGGTAACTCAACATTTAGACAAAAAGTATTCCCTGCTCAAAAGAAAGTGGTTAGAATAATGTGTGGGGTTCATAGTCGCACGCCTTGTAGGCATCTTTTTTAAAGATTGGGAATTCTTACATCAGCCTCACAATACATCTACTCACTAATGAAATTTGTTGTCAACAACATGGAGCATTTTTAAAAACAACAAAGATATTTATGATTATAATACCAGAAAAAAGAAAGACTTATGCTATCCTTTGCTCAACATATCTTTGGCACAGAAGGGGTAAAATATGCTGCTATAAAAATTTTCGTCAAATTACCAGATGAAATAAGGTGTCTGACAGACAGCTGTAATAGTTTCAACAATAAACTGAAATCATATCTCCTTGACAACTCCTTCCGTACCATAGATGACTTCTTGAATAGCAATAAATAAATCTATAAATACAGTATATGCATTTTGTGCCATTTAAGGGAATGAGGTAAATAATACAAATATTAATCTTAAACAAAAAATTTTGTTTCATATGTGCATTTCTTGCGCATTTGACGCGTTCTTCATCATAATGGATACCATACCGTGTGATTGATCAATGGAACACGCAACCAACTAACTAACTAATATGTGAACTTACATTTCCAGTCAACAGGAAACAAATGTTGCTGAAACTGTGTACAAGAAAAAGAAATTGAAATTGAACTCTACATAAGAAAGAAACTCACATGTAGTTTCTAATAAATTACAAATGTAAGAACAGGTAGTTTTCTCTTCAATGAAAATGATGGCCGTCTTTTTTGCCATCAATAAGTTTTTAATAGCAGCTGCCATTTGTGTACAGTATTCCAAGTGTTCATCAGTCAGTCTGTTTCTGTGCCTATTTGTGTATACAGATTTCATACTAGAGTAGGAACCTCACATAGACATTTCAAGCTGTACATTGTTGTTGCTGTTGTTGTCTTCGGTCCTGAGACTCGTTTGATGCAGCTCTCCATGCTACTCTATCCTGCGCCAGCTTCTTCATCTCCCAGTACCTACTGCAAACTAAATCGTTCTGAATCTGCTTAGTGTATTCACTTCTTGGTCTCCCTCTACGATTTTTACCCTCCACGCTGCCCTCCAATACTAAATTGGTGATCCCTTGATGCCTCAGAACATGTCCTACCAACCGATCCCTTCTTCTGGTCAAGTTGTGCCACAAACTTCTCTTCACCCCAATTCTATTCAATACCTCCTCATTAGTTATGTGATCTACCCATCTAATCTTCAGCATTCTTCTGTAGCACCACATTTCGAAAGCTTCTATTCTCTTCTTGTCCAAACTATTTATCGTCCATGTTTCACTTCCATACATGGCTACACTCCATACAAATACTTACAGAAATGGCTTCCTGACACTTAAATCTATACTCAATGTTAACAAATTTCTCTTCTTCAGAAACGCTTTCCTTGCCATTGCCAGTCTACATTTTATATCCTCTCTACTTCGACCATCATCAGTTATTTTGCTCCCAAATAGCAAAACTCCTTTACTACTTCAAGTGTCTCATTTACTAATCTAATTTCCTCAGCATCACTCGACTTAATTCGACTACATTCCATTATCCTTGTTTTGCTTTTGTTGATGTTCAACTTATATCCTCCTTTCAAGACGCTATCCATTCCATTCAACTGCTCTTCCAAGTCCTTTGCTGTATCTGACAGAATTACAATGTCATCGGCGAACCTTAATATTTTTATTTCTTCTCCATGGATTTTAATACCTACCCCGAATTTTTCTTTTGTTTCCCTTACTGCTTGCTCAATATACAGATTGAATAACATCGGGGAGAGGCTACAACCCTGTCTCACTCCCTTCCCAACCACTGCTTCCCTTTCATGCCCCTCGACTCTTATAACTGCCATCTGGTTTCTGTACAAATTGTAAATAGCCTTTCGCTCCCTGTATTTCACCCCTGCCACCTTTAGAATTTGAAAGAGAGTATTCCAGTCAACACTGTCAAAAGCTTTCTCTAAGTCTACAAATGCTAGAAACGTAGGTTTGCCTTTCCTTAATCCTTCTTCTAAGATAAGTCGTAAGGTCAGAATTGCCTCACGTGTTCCAGTATTTCTACGGAATTCAAACTGATCTTCCCCGAGGTCAGCTTCTACTAGTTTTTCTATTCGTCTGTAAAGAATTCGTGTTAGTATTTTGCAGCTGTGGCTTATTAAACTGATTATTCGGTAATTTTCACATCTGTCAACACCTGCTTTCCTTAGGATTGGAATTATTATATTCTTCTTGAAGTCTGAGGGTATTTCGCCTGTTTCATACATCTTGCTCACCAGATGGTAGAGTTTTGTCAGGACTGGCTCTCCCAAGGCCGTCAGTAGTTCCAATGGAATGTTGTCTACTCCGGGGGCCTTGTTTCGACTCAGGTCTTTCAGTGCTCTGTGAAACTCTTCACGCAGTATCTTGTCTCCCATTTCATCTTCATCTACATCCTCTTCCATTTCCATAATATTGTCCTCAAGTACATCGCCCTTGTATAGACCCTCTATATACTCCTTCCACCTTTCTGCTTTCCCTTCTTTGCTTAGAACTGGGTTTCCATCTGAGCTCTTGATGTTCATACACGTGGTTCTCTTATCTCCAAGGGTCTCTTTAATTTTCCTGTAGGCAGTATCTATCTTACCTCTAGTGAGCTGTACATTACCTTCACTTTATGAACAATGTGGACCAAAATTTAATATTATTCTCTAGGAACAAAAACCCAGATATCATCAGAGCTTGAAGAAAGCGACTTTAAAACCAAATCATTCTGAAAATCAACGGTTCCAAAACCTCTCGAGCAGTGTCTTCATGAAAATAAAACTGCTTAGTGACAGAAGCAGAGAATTTTTCTCCTTCAATCTGTAAACAAGGTGACTTAACACACTGTGCAACAGCTGAAATTCTTTCGAAATCTTGGAACAGTTTGTTGAACTGATTTCTGAAACGTGCAAGAACTACTGCGTATTATTTGTTGTTGTAAGGAAGTGCTGAAGAGCCTTGTTTGTCAACGTTTTGTTTCAAATAAGCATAGTCTTTGTATTCCCCTTGAATGAGATTTGTCCCACAGTTTCAGCTTTTTAGAGAATGAATCAACATCTGAAATTGTTCCATTAATATCTTTTTACCTACCTTGAAATTGCAAGTTAGAGATATCTAAATTTTCTGTGATGGCCACAAGAAAAGCAAAATCCTGTAACCAAACTGGATCCTCTAGTTCACAGGATTCGCCTCATTCTTTCAAAAATTCTATTAAGGCAGGAAGCAACTCTTTAAGACGTTGTAAAACTCTTGACTCTACTAAACCAATGAACTTCCATATGAAGCAGTACATCATCATAGTGGTGGCAACTTAGTTAATTACTCATTTCTCTGTACAAACGTCTCTGAATTATATGTGCTCTAGCTTTGTTCAATATTGTTATGGCTGTTTCCATTACATTGTTCATATCTAAAAACTTTCCACACAGGGACTGGTGATGCGTTACACAATGGTAAGACAGAAATTTCAGAAAGGAACTGTGGTTATGATATTCCCTATATCACTTGATAAACTCACCAACATTCTTTACAGGAATATTTATAGAGTTGATAAGATCTTTGACTGTTAAAAATATGTCCCGTCCTTCAGAGCATCCTGTTAGTGGTTTAATCCTTACCAGCTCCTCTCTTATTTCGAAATAATCAAAAGCCATTCTTCCAAAAATGGCCAACTGAGCTGTGTCGACTGTATCAGTTGATTCAACAAGTTGTAGGGAAAATAGCTGCACTGATTAAAATCAATTTTACATTGTGAAATAACATCAGAACTTATAACCTCAACCCTCTTCTTACTATACTTTCAGAAAGATATACCAGTTTAATAGTGGACATTATCTCACTTTTTGAAACTATACAGGGTGAGTCACCTAACGTTACCGCTGGATATATTTCGTAAACCACATCAAATACTGACGAACCGATTCCACAGACTGAACGTGAGGAGAGGGGCTAGTGTAAACCACATAAAAATGCACGGAAGTATGTTTTTTTAACACAAACCTACGTTTTTTTTAAATAGAACCACGTTAGTTTTGTTAGCACATCTGATCATATAAACAAATACGTAATCAGCGCCGTTTGTTACATTGTAAAATGTTAATTACATCCGGAGATACTGTAATCTAAAGTTGACGCTTGAGTACCACTCCTCCGCTGTTCGATCGTGTGTATCGGAGAGCACCGAATTACGTAGGGATCCAAAGGGAACGGTGATGGACCTTAGGTACAGAAGAGACTGGAACAGCACCTTACGACCACATGCTAACACCTTTTTATTGGTCTTTTTCACTGACGCACATGTACATTGCCATGAGGGGTGAGGTACACGTACACACGTGGTTTCCGTTTTCAATTATGGAGTGGAATAGAGTGTGTCCCGAGATGTCAGACCAATAGATGTTCAATGTGGTGGTCATCATTTGCTGCACACAATTGCTATCTCTGGCGTAATGAATGTCGTACAGGCCGCAGTACATCTGGTGTAATGTCGCCGCAGGCTGCCACAATACGTTGTTTCATATCCTCTGGGGTTGTAGGCACATCACGGTACACCTTCTCCTTTAACGTACCCCACAGAAAGAAGTCCAGAGGTGTAAGATCAGGAGAACGGGCTGGCCAATTTATGCGTCCTCCACGTCCTATGAAACGCCTGTCGAACATCCTGTCAAGGGTCAACCTAGTGTTAATTGCGGAATGTGCAGGTGCACCATCATGCTAATACCACATACGTGGACGCGTTTCCAGTGGGACATTTTCGAGCAACGTTGGCAGATCATTCTGTAGAAACGCGATGTATGTTGCAGCTGTTTGTTACAACACGCAACTGAACGTCGGAGGTTTCAAGCGTCAACTTTAGGTTACAATATCTCCGGATGTAATTAACATTTTACAATGCAACAAACTCCACTGATTACGTATTTGTTTATATGTTCAGATGTGCTACCAAAACTAACGGGGTTCCATTTAAAAAACGTAGGATTGTGTTAAAAAACATACTTCTGTGCATTTTTTTATGGTTTGCATTAACCAATTACACTAGCCCCTCTCCTCACGTTCGGTCTGTGGAATCGATTCGTCAGTATTTGATGTGGTTTACGAAATATATCCAGCGGTAATGTTAGGTGACTCACCCTGTATAATAATGAATCTGGAGATTTAAAAATATATTTTTGTGTAATTCACTGTCTTCGTATGGTTACTTAATAATATTTGAAACTCAGAATGACTATTTAGTTGCTGCTTTGTTGTCGCCTAATGGCTTAAAACATCTGTTGAGCATTATCTTTGGATTTTAGGTGCCTTATCTTTTATTTCCTTAGAGCCGAATCCAGTGGGAAATCCCTTTCAGTCCCTGAGTGAATAGTTTTGAAATGATGTTCGACATTCCCTTTCTTCTCAACTGATACAGTTGCACAGCCCAGTAAACACAAACACTTGTGCTCTACCTGGGTAAAGAAGTAATCGATTTTCTTTTGTGAATGAATGTGCAAGCTCTTTGATTTTGGTTGAACGTGACATCATTAGAATAAATCTTTTTATCAATAAACAACTCAAACTATCCACATTAGCAAATGTCTGATATGCATAGGAAAAACATAGTGTTGACGACTTCGTGCATATACAATCAACTATGTGGCTGACATTTAACATTCTTGACTGACAATGGAAATTGTACATGTGAAACAAGCAATTTTTGTCATGAGTGCAGTCTGAGCTCAGGCCAGTGGAGCAATTTAAAGTAGTCAACCTCAACATTACTGCAATTTACTGAAAATATCCCAATGAACTATGACTAGATCAGTGTGCTGCATCAACTACTTCTGTTAGGTGTGGGGTCGAACATAGGTTCAGTTTCTCTTGGTGCTGTTAGCAGATGGTGTTTTACAAGGTTATGGTCTAAGTCCCAAATGGAATCAAAAATGGAAATTGACTTGGTTGATACAAAATTTTTTAAGGGGGACACTGCAGTCACAGGTGTGAAAATGGCATTTGTTGTAGTGCAGATTCTGATTTCAGGCTATTAGTTTTAAAGGATGTAAATATAAAATTTTAGTCTAAATATGTGAAAATATAAAAGACATTAAAGTAACATTATTACATCTTAATATTAGAGGATTAAGAAATAAAATCAATGAACCTCCAACTGGTTTAGATGATCTGCTGCCTATATATCATGTACATGAAATATATGTTTCTGAACATCATTTCACCATTTATATGGGAATGCTAAGTGTGAATGGATATAATTTAATGTCCAGTTTCTGCGGGTCATGTATGGATAAAGGAGTAGTTGCCAAGCAGTTTGGTCCTCTCCCCCCTTAAATCAACCAACCATGGAAAATTCATTATGATTCTTTTAACATACAGGGCTATTCTGAATGATCTATGAAACCATTTGACACTGTGATAAACTTCTTGACTATCAGCTGGCTATGAGGTAAAGACACTTATTTAAATTTTTGGAGCAAAGTTATTTTAGAGTTATACTTGATTCATTTGCCATTTTATGTAATCTAGCTGCCCCGACACAATTTGCAACAAGAACCATGAGAACCAGCAACATTGTCTGATGACATTTGTATAGATGCACTGAGATTAGATTGGATCAATACTTGTTCCATAGATCATGAATACGACACTTCGTAATGATGTGGAACGTGTCAGGTTAAGAAAAGATGTCTGTACAAGATATTACATTACACAAGATATTGCATGACACTAATGTTTAAGTTGTTTTTTTCCCTTAATTTATATCTAAAAATTCAGCCAATGAGTAGAAGGAGTTGTCATATAGAAATTCTTTTAATTTATTTTTAAATGTTAGTTGGCTATCTGTCAGGCTTTTGATGCTGTTTGGTAGGTGACCAAAGACTTTTGTGGCAGCATAATTTACCCCTTTCTGTGCCAAAGTCAGATTTAACCCTGCATAGTGAAGATAATCCTTTCTCCTGGTGTTATAGCTATGAACACTGCTATTACTTTTGAACTGGGTTGGATTATTAACAACAAATTTCTTAAGTGAATATATATACTGTGATGTTACTGTGAGGATCCCCAGATCCTTAAATACATGTCTGCAGGATGACCATGGGTGGGCTCCAGCAATTATTCTGGCTACACGTTTTTGAGCAATGAATACTTTTCTACTCAACGATGAATTACCCTAGAATATGATGCCAGACTGTAAATTCATAGCGTAATTCACACAAGTACGTTTTCATAGATGCTATAGCCAACTAAACACTCAGAGATCAGACCAATAGGATAATATGATGATGACTGCCATCAGCTTGGCAGGCAGATCCATTGACCACCCAGCTACAGAGTTGGACAATATCTGGATGTAGGATATAAATAAAAATAACAGGAAAGCTCCAGTGGTAGTAAATGGAAAAGGAATTGAAGAAATCAACAAGAATTTGCATAGAACAGATCGAAAGATGTCCACAATACATCTAGTGAAATAAAAAGCCATATTAGACAGCCAATAACGTCAATTATATTTTTCTGTTGTAGAACTTCATATATTATATTCTTCTCCATAAAATAGCGCTTGGCGAGGAGAAGCATTATGGTTTTAGTAGTTATACGTGAATACTGCGAAGATGTGCAATACAAGTTATACACCAAATTAAAGACGTATTTGAGTGAATGTAAGACATGAAAATAACATTATGACATATCTTCACTCCCTACCCAGCTACTCTTGAGGAATAATGGGCTGCCTTGCCTCCACAAAAATTCACACTACTCACTGAAAGTGTTCTCAGCAGTTAAAGCCTCATAAAGGTGAAAAGTGGACACACAATGTACTAATGTGGACAACAGATGTCTGGATATTTTTGCTCAAATAATGTATACAGGGTGTTCGAAGAGATTCTCTTAATTTTACAAGACTATATCTTCGTATGTAACGCTTACATACCACATAGAATAATGTACACTGAATTTAAGCATACAGAATTATTTTGTGTTCGTGGCACACAAGTACACATTCATAAATGAACACTTGTAACTCAACACTGAGAGTAATTTCAAAGTTAACCCTTGTACCAGAGACAAGACGCACTACTCTTGGTAGCTGGATGGATTATTTCTACACGACTTCTCCCTCTTCCCGCCCCCCTCCCCAATATATTGCAGAGCACTTTTGCAAACTGAGCTATCAAAGTACGACTTACAAGTTGTCCTCTATTTGTGCTAGTGCCAATTTCTCAGGAAAAATTCTGTGAAACTGGAAAGGTATGAGATGAAATACTGGCGGAAGTAGAGCTGTGAGGAGTGGTGATGGGCTGTGCTTAATAGGCCAGAAGGTTCCATATCAGTGCACACTCCGCAGCACAATGAAAATTCCTTGTGGAAACAATCCTTCAAGGCTGTAGCTAAGTTATGTACCCATGATTTCCTTTCTTCCAGGAGTGCTACTTTTGCAGGTGAAATTTGGAAGGTAGGAGATTAGGTACTGGTGCAAGTGAAACTTTGAGGATGAGCTATGAGCAGTGCTCAGCTAGCTCATTTAGTAGAGCACAGTTAGTAGACCACTTGCTGGCAAAAGGAAAGGTCCTAGGTTCGAGTCCCAGTTCATCACACATGTTTCATCTGTGACCAAGCTTCATAAAAACACACATTCCATTCAAGAGTGAAAATTCATTCAGAAAATTAACTTTTATTTGCCAGCCAGCTCTTGTGCCGCCTGCTGTCTGTAGTGTCGTTTTTGCTGATGGCTGCTGGTTAATGGAGACGTGTGGTAACCATAGGTGATGCCTGCAGAGGTGTGTCTGGGCGTGGTGAGGCTTGTAGTGTCGGTGTGCTGTCTTGCAGTGATGAAGGTAGTACCCATACTGGCTTGAACCACTCCATAGGGATCTATGCGGTTCTGTTGTTTTATAAAATCTCGATGGTTTAGTCTACTTGCTGCAGCACTGGAAAAGGGATCCGTGTATGATGGTTTGAGTGGCGATCTGATGAGATGTGCCTAGAGCATGATATGAGTACAGTCGTCCAAATCATTATGGAAGAAAATGGAGTGTTCACTGTGGTGCAAAGGAAGTGGGCAATGGAACTTGGCGATGCACTCGGAGACCTGCTGTACTAACTATGCAGATGGCAGTGGTGCAGGTGTGAGGAAGTTTGCTGGATGTGTAATGGCTCCCCATACAGCATTTTTGGTAATGATGCTCTACTGTCTGACCTAAAGTACCTCTGTCCATTTCCCACTGTGGCACATGAGAGCTACATTTAGGGACTGATGCCATCTTTCTGTCATCCCTGTAAAAGTTGAACAAGCTTTGAAACTACAACATGCCCATACAAACGATGACTAATAAATAATAACATAAACCTTATTCTAACAAACATTCACGAAATGCTAAGAATCATTGTGTGTTGAAAATGTAATATGTATTTTATTTATTAATCATTACTTTTGTAATTAATGTAATTATCAAAGAATAACTATATGTTAAAAATATGTATATTAGAGTGACATAATAATAATATCTGAGATCATCTAATTTTCCACAATTAAATGAGCTCTATTACAGGTTTCGCTCTCTCTTCCATTTGCTTTCGATGTTCATGGTCAAACTATCTGTCTGAGTAATCAGGCACGTGTAAATTCTTAAATAGTTCAATATATGATTATAGAGCATTTGTTGGAATTATTTAAGTACTGTAAATAACCAATCGATGTCGAATTCATCAAGATTTTTCATCATTTAGCGTTTTTAGCTTTTCGAGCATCATGACAAACGAGCTGCAACCACAGCCATTATGTGGCAAATATGAATTTGAGCTAACCATGCAAAAGGCGCACACCCTGCAACAAAAAAGCTGAGCAGTACAATTTCTAAACATTTTCTTATTGAATTTTGACTTAAAGCCCAACTTGAGACTTGACATGGACTAACACAGACACACACAACATTTTTGTCGATGGTAAAGAATTGTGTTATAGGAAGTCAATGAAAGCATTAGCTAATATGAGAGTAAAATATTTCACTCCCTGCCAATATTACTACAGATGCTAAAAAAGTTCTATGCAAGAAAATGCGAATCTTTACACCTCTCTCCACCTTACGTAAAAATTGTAGTACGTAATATTCTAAATGTAATATAACTGAGCTTAGCTGGCAAGCAATGATATCCATTATTAACTGCATTATTGTGGTCAAACAAAATAGACAGAAGTTATTTCATTACTATTTTTAAAGATAATCTGTGACAACAATTAACAGTTTTCAAATCTCACTTTATAGAAACATTAGTATATAAATGGAGAGGCGGCATAAACTGGCTCCCTATAGCATGAGGCCCAACTATATAACAAGTTGGAAACAAAAAAATTCTGTCTATTTGTAGACGCAATTATTGTATACATGTGTATGAATAAATCTATTCCATGTATAAATTACAACCATAATTTCTCTTACATGTATATGTGTGAAATAAGGCAACAAATATTTACCATGATGGAAGAAATTAATGTAAAATCCGACCATGAGGAAAATTCTATACTCAATCAGGAAACGAAATACTGGTTAAAGAGAATCAGGTCAGGTCCACAGTGCATGACTCTTGCTTTCACGTTTCATACAGTGAAGAAAGCACACTTGATGACTTGTGGTGCATAGTGATTTGATGAACGATTGAAATTACGCGAGAACGAAGCCTGAAAATAATTTTAGCAGTTTTATTGTGCATTTTGAGTGTTGCTGTAATGTTGTGTGTAACAGTGGGTTTTTAGTGAGTTTGTATACACGCTGACATAGTCAATTTTGGTAAAAATAGAAGGGAAAATGGAAAGCATAGATAGTTCAACTGTATTTCAAAGAGAAAATGTTCATGATGTAGATACTGACGAAAGTAATGCTATAGCAACTGTTATGGCAAATATACAGCCCGAAGTAGGGGGCTCTAGTCCAACAGCACATGAAATGGGACCCAGTAATCAAGCATTAGGAAGTTTAGAGCAGACAACACCTACTAGGTAGAAACAAAACCCTGTACTGAGAGAGTTGATAAACTATCATCATGTTCACCAATCCCAGAACAATTTGCAGAGTTTTTAAGCAAATTAGAGCAACGTGGCTGGGTGCTTACACTTAAACAAGAAGAGAAAAATAGACAGCTTGCCCGCAAGCAAGCAGAAAGCGACAGACAACTCGCACTTAAACAAGAAGAACACAATAGGCATGTTGCACTCAAACTAGAAGAGCGTGGTAAAGAACGCGATAAAGAACTTGCACTCAAGTTGTAAGAGCATAATAGTGTAACGCCTTCAATCTTATTGCGACAAATCATTCTAATGAATTAATTAAGCTGCTTTACAGTGTTGCTAGGCAACATAATCAACAAGGTGATACGTGTCTCAATTAAAAGAGGACTTCGATATTTTGAATAAACATTCGGTTCATTTTTTGTCAAAACCAGCACCTGTCTCAAAATCAATTTACAATTTCATGAATTAAGTCCAAACGCATTTTCAACTATTATACGCGATTTACTGGAAAGTTCGACCACGCACTGGTGTATAACGTATTTCAAATCGAGTGTACAGTTTACAGTTTTCCCTAGTGGGCTAAACGACTCTTTTGTAATAACATGATGTGTCTATTTCATGTAAAGTTTAAATGAAACTGCATTTACTCTCCATTTGGGTCAAAATCACAAAATAAAATTCACCACATAGGTCAGCGAACTATATACGCGCACTTTTAGCACTCTAAGTGATAACTCGTTTCAGAGTAAAAGCTGCACATAAATTCACACTTTTTTTATGCATGCAAAGTTCAAAACACCTTTATATTAAACAAATAAGTTATGGCATATAATTACTAATTAAACATTTCCAATTCTGAATAAACTTCAAGAACTTGTATTTCATAACCCATTAAATATTTATCGCTTGAGAGAAATCATGAGTTTGCTATAACAGATTCAGATTACAGTCAACTCATGTCTGGACAGCGACATCACGAATCGACACTTGCTTGGAATGAACGAAATATCTGTACTGAAAAATAGTGTCCGTTGAGTAATTTACTGACTTTCATAACAAATTTGGTAACCCCTGGCATCTCTACAATAGGCAACTTAAACTAATTGAGAAGGATGAAGCTTTAGTGACCCTCGCTTCGAACAAACTAGAGACAGCCATAATTTGCTCTCCATTGTTGGCTGTGAGATGGAGTGAGAGCGCCAGCAGTTACACAGTATGTTGCACTACAAGGAGGGTGTCGGCACAGAACACCATAAATGCAATAATTAATTATTGATACTGGAGCCTAAGTGAATGTTATGGATATGCGATTCTTCAAAAAGATAAGCCAAGGTAACAAAATACCGACATTTCCAGTTAGCAACTGTAAAGTGACCAGTGCTGTTGGCATCCAGTCACAACTTATAAACCACCAAGTACAGGTGGAGATTAAAATAAGAGAAGAAGCAATTATATACTCTTTTCTTGTGGTAAAAGGTCTTGTGGCAGAGGAAAGCAAAAATTGATCCCCCAACTGGGGACTGAGAATAGGGATAGGAGAGTAGCCCTGGAAATGGTTCAGACAAAAGAAATCCATGGTAAATATTGCCAGAGGATTCAAGTAAAACATGAATGGCTGATGGTATTGCGTATCACACATGAACTGCATGAATGATAATATTGTTACTCAGACACAGAACAGGAATTAACTGCCAAGCTGCAAATGATTAGCTCCAAATTCAAGGAACCTGAATATTTAACCACAGAGCAAATTGAACCATCATTATCATCATATAGGAATCCTCTAGTCGCTGTATCTAAGCCAGGGGGCAAAATTAGGCTTATTTTAGACTCTCTTGATATTAATAAAATCATAGGTCCAGTGCATACTAGACCAGAAAACCTGGACGAGTGTGAAATATTAAATCTCACTGGACCTTCAGCATCGTATTGGCAGATCCCATTATCAGAATGTTCAAAGAAATATGCTGCTGTCATTTTCAGTGGTAGGAGCTGTAAAGTCTGAGTGTTGCCATTTGGGTTGAACATTAGCCCAGGAGTATGTATAACTGCATTAGACTCAGTACTGGGTACAGAGCTTTTATATAAACTAACACTGTATGTGGATGATATTCCTACTCAGACCTACTCAAGGAAGAACGCATGGACACATTAACAAAAGTGTTGAGAAAAACAAATTACTGACGCTGGCATCACTGCCAACTTAGAAAAAATCCAAGTTCTTATGTCACGTTATTTCATCAACTGGGATAGTACCTGACCCAAAGAAAATGATTGCAGGAGAGGAATTTCTTCAACCTCATACTAAAAAGCTCTCATTCGCTTAGTTTTATTATTCTGGCGATTTATGCCAGATCAAGAAATGAATAGCGATGCACTATGAAACCTGATATGGAAATACACACCGTGGGTTTGGTCAACAGAGTGCCGACAAGAATTTGAGATAATGAGGCAAGTGTTGTTAAATACAGAAACCTTGTATCACCTCAACATGGACAATGATTTTTGCCTTGCCACAGACGCATCCTCTTGTGGATTAGGTGTTAAGTCCCATAGTGCTTAGAGTCATTTGAACCATTTGTGGGTTAGGGGGATGTTGTTTTAAATAGAAGAAATGAGTGATACACAGGAGATGCGAGTAATCGGTTTTGCAAGCAGGGTCCTTTCTAGTTGAGAACAGACATATACAGGGATAGAATCAGAAGCCTTATCTGTAGTGTGTTGTGAGGAAATTCCACCACAACACCAATGTAAGACAAATTAGTCCTTTGCGACCATCAGGTATTGAGCTTTTTATTAACATGTAAATTGTTGCATGCCACATCAGCCACATGCGCTTCAGCAGTGCAAGAATGCCAGTTTCAAATAATATATGTTAAGGGAAAGGATAACATAGTCGCAGACACATTATCTAGATTACCCAGAGGCTTACCAGAATTAACAGAATTGAAGGGTCAATCGCTGGAATGTGAAGTTCTGTTAATTAAGGAATAAACATGTAAGCAGAAATTCCTAAAAATGTGCAGAAACATCAAAAACTTGCAGGAACCAGACCCAGACATGGGTAACATAAAATTAACTTTAAATCAGAACCCACTTGTGAACAATATAAACAATTCAAGGTGGAAAATAACATTTTATTTGACATGAAAAATATAATTTCAGGTAGATGGTGTGTGCGTGTGTGTGCGTGCGTGTGTGTGTGTGTGTGTGTGTGTGTGTGTGTGTGTGTGTGTGTGTGTGTGTGTGTGTGTGTGTGTGTGTGTGTGTGTGCCAAATACACGTACAGGAGATTTTATGAATGGTCAGTGCATTTACCTAAACTACCTCAATTAGTAAAAACTAAAGAGGAGATAGTAAAGGATTCAGGTAGATGGTGTGTTTGTCTGTGTACCAA
Organism: Schistocerca americana; assembly: GCF_021461395.2. Lineage (NCBI taxonomy): Eukaryota > Metazoa > Arthropoda > Insecta > Orthoptera > Acrididae > Schistocerca > Schistocerca americana. The sequence goes on along the minus strand of NC_060119.1, from coordinate 891,782,855 downwards.
CTTCATGTATAGGAGATTTTACAAATGGTCAGTACAACTACCTAAACTACCTCAATTACTAAAAACTAAAGAGGAGATAGTAAAGGATGTATTTGATAACTTGACACAATGTATCCAAACTAGAAAAATGAAATACAATAAGGAAGTAAGTAAGCATAACACACAATTACTACAAGGATAATTTGTTTTACTGAAAACACACACCAAGTCTTCAATGTTAGACAAGAGAAACAAACAGTGGCAATTAATTTATGTCAGACCATATAAGATATCGTACTCCACATGGAAGCAGCTGCCTACTGGCTGATGTGGAAACTGGCAAAATAAAAGGTCTCCACCCTTACAAGGATCTAAAAAAAAATGTGTCCAATGAGAACTATTTGTAAATAGTAGGTTAGTATTTGTATATAGTAGTCACAAGTGTGTTTCATTTCTTATATAAGTGGTCTCCCCCCCACCCCCTCACATGAACCATGGACCTTGCCCTTGGTGGGGAGGCTATCATGCCTCAATGATACAGATAGCCATACTGTAGATGTGACCACAACAGAGGGGTCTCTGTTGAGAGGCCAGACAAATGTGTGGTTCCTGAAGAGGGGCAGCAGCCTTTTCAGTAGTTGCAGGGGCAACAGTCTGGATGATTGACTGATCTGGCCTTGTAACACTAATCAAACTGGCCTTGCTGTTCTGGTACTGTGAACGCCTCTTGGGTAAAATATTCCAGAGGTAAAATAGTCCCCCATTCGGATCTCGGGGCAGGGACTACTCAGGAGGACGTTGTAATCAGGAGAAAGAAAACTGGCGTTCTACAGGTCGCAGTGTTGAATGTCACATTCCTTAATCAGGCAGGTAGATTAGAAAATTTAAAAAGGGAAATTGATAGGTTAAAGCGAGATATATTGGGAATTAGTGAAGTTTGGTGGCAGGAGGAACAAGGCTTTTGGTCAGGTGAATACAGGGTTATAAATACAAAATCAAATAGAGGTAATGCAGGAGTAGGTTTAATAATAAATAAAAAAATAGGAGTGCGGGTAAGCTACTACAAACAGAATAGTGAACGCATTATTGTGACCAAGATAGATATGAAGCCCATGCCTACCACAGTAGTACAAATTTATATGCCAACTAGCTCCGCTGATGACGAAGATATTGATGAAATGTATGATGAGATAAAAAAAATATTCAGATAGTGAAGGCAGACGAAAATTCAATAGTCATGGGTGAGTGGAATTCGTTAGTAGAAAGAGGAGAGAAGGAAACGTAGTAGGTGAATATCGAATGTGGGTAAGGAATGAAAGAGGAAACCACCTTGTAGAACAACTTAATCATAGCTAACACTTGGATCAAGAATCATAAAAGAAGGTTGTATACATGGAAGAAGCCTGGGGATACTGAAAGGTTTCAGATATATTATACAATGGTAAGACAGAGATTTAGGAACCAGGTTTTAAATTGTAAGACATTTCCAGGGGCAGATGTGGACTCTGACCACAACCTGTTGGTTATGAATTGTAGATTAAAACTAAAGGAACTGCAAAAAGGTGGGAATTTAAGGAGATGGCACCTGGATAAACTGACTAAACCAGAGGTTGTAGAGAGTTTCATGGAGAGCTTTAGGGAACGATTGACAAAGAAGAGGGAAAGAAATACAGTAGAAGAATAATGGGTAGCTTTGAGAGATGAAACAGTGAAGGCAGCAGAGGATCAAGTAGGTAAAAAGACGAGGGCTATCAGAAATCCTTGGGTAACAGAAGAGATCCTGAATTTCATTGATGAAAGGAGAAAATACAAATATTAAGTTAATGAAGCAGGCAAAAAGAAATACAAACGACCCAAAAATGAGATCAACAGGAAGTGCAAAATGGCTAAGCAGGGATGGCTAGAGGACAAACGCAAGGATGTAGAGGCATATATCACTAGGGGTAACGTAGATACTGCCTAAAGGGAAGTTAAAGAGACCTTTGGAGAAAAGAGAACCACTTGCATGAATATCAAGAGCACAGATGGAAAACCAGTTCTAAACAAAGAAGGGAAATCAGAAAGGTGGAAGGAGTATATAGAGGGTCTACACAAGGGGGAATTTCTTGAGGACAATATTATGGAAATGGAAGAGGATGTAGATGAAGATGAAATGGGAGATATGGTACTACATGAAGAGTTTGACAGAGCACTGAAAGACCTAAGTCGAAACAAGGCCCCGGGAGTAGACAACATTCAGTTAGAACTACTGACAGCCTTGGGAGAGCCAGGCCTGACAAAACTCTATCATCTGGTGAGCAAGATGTATGAGACAGGCGAAATACCCTCAGACTTCAAGAAGAATATAATAATTCCAATCCCAAAGAAAGCAGAAGCCGTTGTTGACAGATGTGATAATTACCGAACTATCAGTTTAATAAGCCACAGCTGCAAAACACTAACGAGAATTCTTTACAGACGAATGGAAAATCTGGTAGAAGCCGACCTTGGGGAAGATCAGTTTGGATTCCATAGAAATGTTGGAACACGTGAGGCAATACTGACCCTACGACTCATCTTAGAAAATAGATTAAGAAAAGGCAAACCTACATTTCTAGCATTTGTAGACTTAGAAAAAGGTTTTTACAATGTTTACTGGAATACTCTCATTCAAATTCTGAAGGTGACAGTTTTAAAATATAGAGAGCAAAAGGCTATTTACAATTTGTACAGAAACCAGATGGCAGTTACATAAGAGTCGAGAGGCATGAAAGGGAAGCAGTGGTTGGGAAGGCAGTGAGACAGGGTTGTAGCCTCTCCCTGATGTTATTCAATCTATATATTGAGCAAGCAGTAAAGGAAACAAAAGAAAAATTCGGAGTAGGAATTAAAATCCCTGGAGAAGAAATAAAAATTTTGAGGTTCGCCGATGACATTGTAATTCTCTCAGAGACAGCAAAGGACCTGGAGGAGCAGCTGAACGGAATGGACAGTGCCTTGAAAGGAGGATATAAGATGAACATCAACAAAAGCAAAACGAGGATAATGGAATGCAGTCGAATTAAGTCAGGTGATGCTGAGGGTATTAGATTAGGAAATGAGACAGTTAAAGTAGTAAATGAGTTTTGTTATCTGGGGAGCAACGTAACTGATGATGGTCGAAGTAGAGAGGATATAAAATGTAGACGGGCAATGGCAAGGAAAGCGTTTCTGAAGAAGAGAAATTAGTTAACATCGAGTATAGATTTGTATGGAGTGTAGCCGTGTATGGAAGTGAAATGTGGAAGATAAATAGTTTAGACAAAAAGAGAATAGAAGCTTTCGAAATGTGGTGCTACAGAAGAATGCTGAAGATTAGATGGGTGGATCACATAACTGATGAAGAGGTATTGAATAGAATTGGAGAGAAGAGAAATTTGTGGTACAACTTGACTAGAAGAAGGGATCGGCTGGTAGGAAATATTCTGAGGCATCAAGGGATCACCAATTTAGTATTGGAGGGCAGTGTGGAGGGTAAAAATCGTAGAGGGTGACCAAGAGATGAATACACTAAACAGATTCAGAAGGATGTAGGTTCCAGTAGGTACTGGGAGATGAAGAAGCTTGCACAGGATAGAGTAACATGGAGAGCTGCATCAAACCAGTCTCTGGACTGAAGACCATAACAACAACAATAACATGTGTGTGGTATTTATGTCTAGTATGTATGTAAATTCTTGAATATTTATTTCGCTAAACGATGTCAGTGAATAATTTTGTTTAAAAGAGAAACCTGTCAGTATATTATATACAGGGAATAGAATCTTATGATGTTTTAATGTTTTTCCATAACGTAATAGATTCATCCATAAAAAGTAAAAGTTAAGCTAGAAATAAACCTTACAATAGAAAAACAGTTCCATAAAGTAATAAGAACAGAGTTTTGAGGCACCAGAAGCTATGGTGTATGCTCTTAGAGGTTGTATAAGCCACTAATATAATAAGAGTCTAATTCATTGTTTCGTAGCGTTCCTGCTTCTTATTTGAAGCATTTGTTGGATCTGTTTCTTCCAAATTTTTGGAACCGATATTTGTGTGTTGTTTTTGTTTGAAGAGCACATTTACTGCTGTCCTAAGTAGATGAGAAATAAATTTACGAGAGGATATCTCTTTTATTATATAAAATGTAAATACTATTCTAATGACAGACCACAATCTGCACAGAAGGTCATAAGGATCCCTTTGAGAGAAAAATTTGACGTAGAAGGCTGTATAGCCATCATAAATATGTATATAATGTGTTCATACTCAGGATATAGCTATATATGAAAATGTCGATGCAAATAAAGACAATCTGTACACAAGTACAACTGAAAATGTAAATACCTTTTATTATGGACTCGTAAACAAGCTGTTAAACAATGAAGGAACAAAATTGTGACTGTTTATGAACAATAATGAAGCGCATGTGTGGTTATTGAACGATTTGTAGGTAACAAATCACTTTGAACAATAACTTCAGTATGAGCTTAAAGGTTTATAGTGAAAATGTTATGAGAATGTGCAGTAACATTTGCATAGTGTGGACACTAAAAAGTGTGAACCAAATTTGAAACAGATACAACCTACGTGAACAGTGACATAAAAGGCAACATACCACACTCAATATTTTTAGTGTGAATACTAAGTGTGTGCAATTAGCAATTTGAATTTCGTATGTGTATTGGACTCTATACAAAGGATGCGCAACAGACGCCATAAGGAATGTTATTAGAATGGCATGTATCAACGATCAGCCACCGATTAATAGACACTCACCAAGTACTTATTAGTGACATAGCCATAGTTGTTCATAATCGACAGGTGGATGCAAACTCTATTACGAACTGTCTAGGCTGTGTCACATTAAGTGTAACAAGAGTGATCCTACAAAATGAAATGATAAATCACTACAGAAATGACTCTGCACTTGACAATAAAAACTAACCATTTAGCGACTTCTCCCCGCTGCCAAACTCTCTGCTAATGAATGAAAATGTAATGCTGCTGTGGATTAATTTCATGTAACTGCTGAGGAGCTGTCCAGCCAAGCCGAACAACCGAAGATGAGGAGGCGCCGACAGAGATGGGCAGAGGATCTTACAGACACGCAGGCTCAGCGCTGGGACCTAAGAGAACGACGCCCGACTCTTGTTCCAGCCGGGCGCTATCTACCTGATAACGGCGTGTTCCTGACACGAAGCAGGGCGGTAACGTGCGACATCTTCCACAGCGGTCACAAGAAACGACTTACATCAAAATATGTTTATCTTTTTCACATAAATGAACTTAATGAGGCCACATGTGTATAATACAGAATGTTATAAGTTTACCTCTATTATGACCTTTCGTTATTTTGAAACATTGTATGAAAAACTGATTTAAAGCTAAATGTATAATATGAACCTTTGGCGAGTGTATTACGAACTGTAATACGAAGTGAAACATAAGCAGTAGCTCGAATTTCACTATGGACACTACTTTATGCAAAACTAACATTGCATCTCATAAATTATGTTTAACTTGCTGTTATCACAAACATTTTAAGGTGAAATTGAAAAAGGGGTAGTCAAAGGCTCTATTCTGGTATTCCTTTGTTTCCCAGTGACCTTTGACTGGATGGGGGAGCAGAAGTTAAATTTTCAAAGTACTGAATAGTGCAAACCATCTCAAATGATGTGTCGATCCGAAAATAACACAATAAATGACAAAGTACTTGTGAGAGAAAGCAATGTTCATATTCGCTCATTGATGTAGTTCTGGAAACAGTTTTTTTGTTATGAATGTACTCACGTCTGATGACAGTTCACGTAAAACCATACAACAAAAATGGGCAACAAACTTATAAACTCTACATAAAAAATGAACTTGGAATTGAAGTTTTTTTATTCGTGTCAAAGGCATCAATTACAAGGGAATTAACAGAAATTATCGGTTATAAAACATGTAAGTAGACAATGGACATTGACATGTAAACATGAAAAAGGACAAAGAAATCCATAATTAACTTGCTTTTGCCCAAAAGTGAACTACATTCAAAGCATTAAAATTACCATACAGTTAGAAGTAATTGTACATAAATGAACATTCATAAATACAGTTAACTATAGACTAACAGACATTGAATTAAATTGTCTTTGCCCAGTAACGGGCAACGTCCAATGCGTTAGAACTGGCCATCTTCAACTTTTCTTCAGTGCATGATGATGGGCACAGACAGCTGTTGTGCAGGTGAGACATCGTCTGCTGCTCTCCACACACAAGTTTAGGGTCCTCTGGCGTATCCCCATTTTTCATGAGTTTCTTTACACAGCCCAGCACCAGTTCTTAATCTGCCGAGGGACTTCCAGGTACATCAGCTCTCATTAACACCGGAAGGTAGTTCTTCTTTAGGTTGTCTCCAGCCTAGAGGAGCAGTCTCTACTCTTTTTCTCCACATGTCTAGCCTTTGGTCTGTGTTGTTGTTGCTGTTTATATAGGCCCTCACAAAACTGTTTCTGAACTTCAAGCGAGACAGTGCTGGCGAATGGCCAAATAATGGGCGAGTGTCAGATGTCAAGGGTCTACATCCTTCTGCTTGAGCAGCTGCTTCACACCTGATGTTGGGCAGAGCTATACCTGCTAGATGATAGAGCTGCTCCACTTTAGTGGGTCTCAGGCAACCAGTGATTATGCGGCACGTTTCATTCAGAGCAGTGTCCACGTGCCTAACATGGCAGGAGTTATGCCAGACAGGTGCTGCATATTCGCCCACGGAGAAGCACAATGATAAAGCCGAAGTCTGAATAGTGACTGGCTGTGCACCCCAGTTAGATCCCCTTAGTTTTTGTATGATATTATTTCTTGCAGACACTTTCATTTTGGTGTTTTGACAATGTGTTTTGAACGTTAGGGTCCGATCTGAGGTCCCCCAAGATAGTTTGGGGAAAATGAATGTTCAAGTTGAGTGCCATTCCATGAAATATTTAGTTGTTCGTTGGCCTGACTGATTTTTTAGGTGGAAAGCACAGACAGACTTTCGTTTTCGTAGGGTTAGGCCTTAATTTATTATTTTTGTAGTACCGTCCTTGTTCTTCCAGTGCATCTGACAGCTTATTTTCCACATCATGGAAATCCTTTCCCTGGGTGGCCAATGCGAGATCATCTGCATACAGAAAACTCCTGGTGTACAGCGGGATTGGTTCATCATTCGTACGCATATTAAAGAGTATAGGGGCCAGAACACTGCCCTGGGGTAGCCTGTTCCTCTGTAGTTTCAATCTACTGCACCGTCCTTGAAATTCCACGAAAAATCTCCTGTTGCTAAGGAAGTTGGCTATTAAGATGGTTAAAGTAGTCTAATGATGTCATAAAACTTTTTAAGGAGTAGTTTATGGTTCACAGTGTCGTACGCAGCAGGCAGGTCAACAAAAGCCACACCAGTTACCATGCATGATTCAAAACCGTCTTCCATGTACTGAGTGAGACTGAGGATCTGTGATGTGCAGATTTTACCCGGTCTAAAACCAGCCTGTTGAGGTATGAATGCGGAGTCGATTGCTTCTGTCAAGCGGTTCCGAATCATTCTCTCCAAGATTTTATACAAATGGTAAAGAAGTGATATGGCACAGTAGTTCTTAGGCTCACTGTTCTCTTTACCGGGTTTAAGGATAACGATGACATGAGCTTTCCGCCAGACTTTGGGGATCCTACCAGAGCATAAGCAGTTGTTAAAAAGATCTAGAATCCTTTTTAGTGTTGCAGGACCAAAACGTTTTATTTGCTCATTCCTAATTTTATCCAACCCAGCAGCCTTTCCTGTTTTACACTTACTAATCGTCCTCCGCAGCTTTTCTGAGCAGAAAGATCTAGACAAGTCGGTAACAGAAGCACCCATTTTATTAGACTTAGGATTGATGTTTCGGTTATACGATTTCCCATTTAATAATAGTTGATGGGCAATCAGGATCATTATTAAGGCGTCTGAGAAGTTTCCAGGCTTTCTGGCTGTTCTTACTGAAGTCAGTTTCTTCCAAGTTTTTGGTTGTGTTTAGAGCTTTTAGATTTGTGTGATTTACCATGTAACCGCAATTTAGCGGATTGCTTTCACTACTTCTGTGGAAAACTTCACACTTTTCGTTATCAAGAGCCCAACTACTTTTCTCGACATCCAGATATTTTGTCTAAATCGTTTTGCAATTTGTTTTGATAATCTGCTTACTTTGTAAGGCTGTATTTGACAGCATCTCCTGCAAATAATCTATGAGGGCAGCTCAGATTGTCTCCTAAATCGTACAGCAAAGGGCCTTCCTTGGAAAGCGCCAGGTATTACTTCTGTTTTACTCGGCTAGTCATTTATTACGATCTGTGACCTTTCTAATAGGAGATTATGGACCCAGTCATACAACTGAGACGATACTCCACAGGCAATCAGTTTGACTGCATGTCGTTTGTGAGGCATGGTGTGGAAAGTGTTCTGGGAATCTAAAAATATGAAATTAATTTGACATCCCTTGTCAATAGTACTCATTACTTCGTGAGAATAAAGAGCTGGATGTGTTTTTCAAGAACGATATTTTCTGAATTCGTACTGGTTTTCAGTAAATCGTTCCCTTCGAGATAACTCATAATGTTCGAACACAATATATGTTCCAAAATCCTACTGCGAATCGACGTTAGTGATACAGATCTCCGATTCAGCGGATTACTCCTGTTTCTTATTTGGGTATTGGTGTGACTTGTGCAACTTTCCACTCTTTAAATACCGATCTTTCGAAGAGCAAACGGTTGTGTATCACTAAGGATGAAGCGATTGCATCAGCGAACTCTGAAAGGAATCAGACTGGTATACAATCTGAATCGGAGGCCTCGCATTTATTAAGGCATTTAAGCTGGGATAGCCTGAAACCCCTAGAGGGCGCGTCCCCAGGTGGTGGATCGGGTGACGCCTCCCAGATATGGGTGGTAGGAGGGAAATCAGATACGTCCTGCGAACCAACAGGCAGATGCAGTGTCTGACTCAGGGCGAGCGACTGCAAATAGCAACTGACCCAAAAGTGGGCGGCTGGTATCATATGTGGAAAACAATGTGAAGCTTCCACATTACTATTCCCAAGGCGCGCTTGACGCCTCTTCTATGTGCAAAATAATGATTCTAGAGGTAAAACATCCCCTCAATCGGATCTATGGGAGGGGAGTAGATTAAGGGTAATTGAAAATGTGAAGATAAAGAAAAGAAAAGAGGAAAACCTAAGGATTGGTACATGGAACGTTCGCACTCTCTTACAATATGGCAAACTGGAAAAAGCGTAAAAGAGATGAAGTACAACAATATAGATATTCTTGGAATGTGCGAGGTGAGATGGGCAGGCAATGGTGCGTTACAGAGTGATGACTACAAACCATTTTATTCAAGCAAGGAAAAGAATGGAATGCATGGAGTAGCTATCACGGTAAAGAAGAAGGTAAAAATTATGATAATGAAGGTGGAATAAATAAACATCACATTATTAATGCTGAGGTTGAAAGGCCACAAGAAAGATATAGTTCTTATACAGGTCTACTTGCCATCTAGCCAACACAGTGACTATGAGATTGAAGAGTGCTACAGCAGAACTGAATCACTGGTGGATGGGACAAGAGGCGTCAGGATAGGTGGGCGAAAAATTGAATGCATAAAATTTGCAGATGACATGGCGATCCTCACAGAAAATAAAGATACGCTGACTCAAATGCTAAATGACCTGAATGAAGCCTGTGCAGCGTATGGTATGAAAATTAGTAAAAGAAAGCCAAAAGCTTGGTCATAAGCCTAAAGAAAACAAAAGTGAAAATCATGTTGGGATCAGAAATCATAGAACAGGTAAGAGCATTCAAGTATTTGGGAAGCTGGATTAAAGAAGACATGGATCTCCAACAAAATATCAAAGTGAGACTGGCTCTAGCGAAAGAGGCATTTCAAAAGCAGAGAAGACTCCTAACTAGTTGTTTAAACAAGGAATTAAGGAAGCGACTGGTTAAGTGCTTAATATAGAGCGTGGCCTTGTATGGAGCAGAAACGTGGACTTCGAGAAAGCAGGATGAGAGGTGAATTGAAGCTTGTCAAATGTGGATATGGCCTAGAATGGAGAAGATCAGCTCAACTGATAAAGTCAGGAATGAAGAAGTACTGAAGAGAGCTGGAGAAGAACAGAGGATGCTGCTGATGGTGAAGAACAGCAAACTAACCTGGATAGGCCACAATTTAAGAAGAGATTGCCTTCCAGTAGAGGCAATTGAAGGTTTCGTTCTGGGAAAGAGAGGGAAGGGCAGAAGAAGATCTCAGATGCTGGATGATGTCAGCAGGCCACAAGGAGGGTACCAAAGAACGAAGGGGAATGCAGAAGGCAGAGAAGCGTGGAGGGCTATACAGTCAAAACCTGCCGCAACACAGACAACCCAATGATGATGACTACACCGAGGATGTCTCTCTCTAAGTTGCTCGTGCTGGCAGTTGTCCTAGATTCGAATTGTGGAATATTTACTTCGTCTTCTTTGGTGAAGGAGTTTCAGAAAAGCGTGTTTAGTAACTCTGTTTTAGTGGCACTGTCATCACTAGCATCACTATTGTTATCGCACAGTAAATGTATTGATTGTGTCTTTCCACTGGTGCGCTTTATATATGACCAGCGTCTCTTTGGATTTTCTGCCAGTTTTCAAGACAGAGTTTCGTTGTGGAACCTACTATAAGCTTCTCGCATTGAAGTTCGCGCTAAATTTCGAGCTTCCGTAAAACTTTGCTCTCTTTTAAATTTGGTATGCTTTTTTCGTAGCTTCTGCAGCAGTGTCGGTTGGTTGGTTGATTGATTTAGGGGGACGGAACCAAACAGCGAGGTCATCGGTTCCATCGAATTAGAGAAGGATGGGGAAGGAACTCGGCCATGCCCTGTAAAAGAAATCATCCTGGCATTTGCCTGAAGCGGTTTACAGAAATGACGAAAAACCTAAATGCAACAGTGTTCTGACCTGGTTTGTGTACCGTGGGGTATCAGTACCATCTCTTATTAATTTATTTGGTATACTTCTCTCATCTGCCATCGATATTATTTATTGGAATTTAAACCAAATCTGGTTAAATAATCAGACTGGAAAGAGTGGAGACTGTCTCTTAGAAAGGCATCAAGAAAATTTGTATCTACTTTTTTAAATAGATGTATTTTGCGTTTATTTTTGGTGGGATTGGATGATACACTATTCAGTCTCGCTATAACAACCTTGTCGTCACCAGTCCATGTATCCACCGTGATGCTTCCTGTTTGCTCAGGATTATTTGCTGCTAAGAGACAGAGTATGTTTTCGCAATCATTTACACTTCGAGTAGGCTCTTGAACAAATTATTCAAAATAATTTTCTGAGAACGCATTCAGAAAGATTTTGGACAAGTTTTATGTCTACCAGCGACTTTAAACGTTTTATTTTCGCCAACATATCATGGGTAGATTTAACCCCCGCCAACTATAGTTGTATAAGTATGGTAAAACTCTGAAATGGGAATGAAGTTTTCTTTGAATTGCTCAGCAACTGTATCACCTCAGTTGGGGGCTTGATAAAGGAACCAATTATTAATTTATTTCGGTTGTCACGTGTACCCCCACCCATAATAACTCAAACGAACTATCTACCTCATTTTCACGAGAAGGTAAACAACTTACGACAGCTATAAACACTCCACCACCAACTGTATTTAATCTATTCTTTCTGAACACGGTTAAGTCCTTTGTAAAAATTTCGGTGAAGTGATGTCCGGCTGAAGCCAGCTTTCCACAAATGTAGTGATTTGAGCTACAGTGTTTTCTGACTAAAAATTGACGTAATTTGGGAAGGAGAAATTGGGGTAAAGTGGACTACTCCTCTCAAGCTCTAAAAAGTGAAAGATTGGAGCAAATGCTGCTTTTAATTGAAAGTAATCCTGGCATGGGACGCCACAATGAAAGTTAACCCGTGGGGCTGACTACATAAAAAGATTGAAAATGTATGCAAAATTTAGTTTACTGACAACATTTAATTTCCCAAAACAAAGACAGACATAAATTATGCTAAACAAGTTATGATTGAATTGATTGAATATTGTAAACAACTAACGAGTGGTTTAAGACCACAATGGACAAGGTTCCTGGGTGGCAAGTGTGAGTCAACTACTCTGGCTCTAAAAATGTGGGTAATGCAATCTGAATTGTACTGACGCGGAGCAGACTTTTATCGATAATCTACAGAAGTTTATATAGGTGCAGCTGAGAGCAAGTGGTGATTGAGATCTGTACGCCCTGACAAGGCCAGAGAAGCAGTACGTTATCCTGCTTGCTTCGTGCAGCAATGTAACTTGCAGCTGGCGAGATGTGGACGGCGGAGGCGAGACGTAAGGCGTCACCTTTGAATCGATCGTGGCCGCGAAAGAAATGCAAAAATCTCATGGTCTAGCGATCAGGTGGACGGTTCGTAATTTACTCTCTACCAGAGCCCTGAAATCACAGTAGATTTCAGTGTGGGAAACACCCGTTCACTGGTCTTACTAAGGACGAATCTGGCTCACTTATACAACAGAGCACACAAGGACACCAAACGTCGAGACTGGTAAACCAAAAACGAATAAGTGTGCCCTCGGCAATGAGTAGTCTGAGATGTTTGAAGTCACGCTGTCGGTACAGTAAGAATTTCACCACAGCTCTCCAGTCTAACTACTTACAACTGAAGTTAGTCTTAGAACGGGACCCAAGCCCTAACCACACATGCCAGAGCTTCGACCATCAGACTTCTCACCAAACCAAAGTCCAGCACCCGAGTGCTTCACACCTCTCCAGATAAAAAATTTCCGTTTTCCCGCAAAGTGCGTTAACGACAGTTTGACAGTGTTGTTCGCTAACAAATATTTCAGAATTGCTGTTGATTTTGTTATGCCCAACGTCACATATTTTTGAGGCTTCGGAAACATTAAAATTTTTGGAGCTTAGCGTGAAAGTATATTTCACTGATGTCAAAGATATGATAATGTTTAACGGTATGACAGCACATTGCTAATTTTGCTATTGCTACAATTTGACCCTGTTTGAAGAATTTGATACAAAGTAACAGTCCATTTCTTTAAGTGGTTCCAGAGTGCACGTTTGATTTAAGCTTTATGTCAGCCAAATTTTCCTTAATATCTGCTCTTCCTCCGTAGGCAATAATATCCTGACTCAAATTACACGTTCTGCTTCACAAGTGAAGCCTCCCTCGTTTTATGAAGAATCATTCATCTGAATATTTTTCTTGGAATGAAAGTAATAGGACAAAGTTTGTGTCACACCATGTTGCATTGTTGCCAGATTTATTCAATATGGCGGATCCAAGTTGGCGACTATAGATATGGCAACATCGCAATGTCGTCATTGCGAGAAGTCCAAATTTTTGCTAGAAAATAAGTCAACTGGGCTACCTCCACTAATCTAAGTAATACAACAACCACCTCTTCCTCGGAATTGGCGGGAAAAGGATTCATTCTGTGGTGAGCTGCTGAATACGATGCACTTTTTATTATGCATGCATTGTATATTCAAACAATTTGTGTTGTAATAGGCAGTAGCTATATCCAGTGTGTTGACTATGAGGTCTAGAGTCCAACTGACCGAGTACACAGTACCGCCACCAAAGGGCGCTGTCGTCTCTCCCCCTCTCCTCTCTCATGACATAATTCACGATGGCGGTCTGGGGAAAAATGGCGATAAGAGGGCTCAGTCTGCGTCCACCTGCTGGAGAGGAAGGAGTGTATTTTATTTATTTTCAGTGGGAAATTGGAACAATTTATATAGGGACAGATTTCATGTAGTTTATTTATTATGCTGATACAAAACACTCTCCCTGACATGCTTGGGACCACGATAAATAGCCTACAGACCTGCAAACTACACATTAATTAGCGAAATAATGCAGTGCACTGATGTACAAACATGCGAAGAACTCGTATATTGTCAAAGGAATGCATGTAGAACGCTCTGCAAACAGACTCACTACTTGTAAACTGTCGAAATAATGCATTGCACAGCATACAGACAAGTTCACAAATTAATCCAGTACAACGATGTACAAAAAGTTCACTACGCGTAAAATTATGAAAATGACGCATGTATTACGCTCTGCAAACATACTCACAACGCTTAAACAGCCAAATAAAACAGTGAGCAAACACTCATTGCATGTAAAAACGCTTTTGAACTATTGTTAAGAAATTCAACCGCGAAGTACCAGCAATGTGTTCCCCGCAGAGGTCCAAGGCAGAACGATGATCAGATGTGTTGGGCGCGCACGCCGGTCCAGCCCGTCCCACACGTGAGACCCCTCTGGCCGTGCATATGTTTACCTACCCACCATGGATGGCGTGCCGACGCATCGCCTTCATACCTGCGGGTCCAGTCCCGTCCTAATTTCCGAGCGAGATGCTTGCACGCTCGCAGGTCCAGCTAAAAGGTTGTCAGTGTTATACTGATGTCGCATGCCTATATAAATAACAGCCAAGTATCTCCCTGGACGTGCTACATAAATCTTATGCATTGCTTTCAGAAACTGTTCACGAAAATATCGCAGAATAAACAGGATGCATTCTTCCTAGCGATCCTAATGCGACAGCCCATCCATTACGTATTAACCCTTCCTGGAAATCATAAAATGCCACACAAATAGTTAATAGTCGCTTTTTTTGTGGGGGTTTTCGTGATGTCTCAGCTTGTCTGCATGGAAATTCTTGTCCAAACAGGACCTGTTTACAAAAATCTCCCAGATTAACACCAAATGCATTCTTTTCAGTGGTCTTAATGAGCATCCCGTCCGTCATGTGTTACCCATCCTGGAAATCATAATGTCCTGCTTTCAACATACATCTCAGACATGTTAAACGTTTGCTCATGTTTTCACCACTAAAAGCCTTCATCATGTCTGTGCATGCTTGCAGAAACACCGTTAATCATAAAATCATTCTTGTTGTTTGCTAAGAGAGCACTGTCTAAGCACAGATGGTAAATCAGAAAAATTATGCAAACAGAATTAGAAGCACTGTCCTACAGCAGAGAAAAATGTATGGAATATTCAGTGACCTACAGCTCCTGGTCTGTAGATGTCCTAATGCCACAATGACATTGATTACCTTAGGGAACAACTCTCAAAGGTGGTACAGTGTGCGACATTTAGAACCGATTACATGGTAACCAATTGCCACAGGTGGCGCATCAATATTGCAAGCAAAACTGGTCACACAACATTGATTCCAGATGGGCCTAATATAGGTTTTGCTAGTTAAAAACCAAAATAAAAGAATTACAATGAATTTTGACAGACAACAACACATTAAATATCACTGAACAAATCGTAAAATAAACTACATTACATAATATATGAAATTCAGTATCAAACAACCCCATTCAGAATAAAAACAGTCAGACACATAATTATAAGAATACATATTACATTGTAGTGGATTATTCGTAAAATATACAATGTAAATTCTTCCTAGCATGTTTCCTAGCTTTAATAAAAATGTACAGAGCGCAACTAGAAAATTTTCTTTGGGAGTACAGTGATATTTTTGATATTAAGTCAGCAAGAGTAAAATGTTATAAGTATAGACTTAAATCTCATAATCCATTTTTATTAAACCCTATGACATAACAATACATAAAAGAAAGGAAGCAGAAAGAGAGTTGCAAAAAATGAAAAGTGTAAGATAATAAAGGGAAGTAGAAGTCAAAAAAAGTCAACAAACTTTTAGTGGTGCTATCTAATGTGACATAGGAATAAGAGTTGTTTTAGACTGTAGACATTTAAATAAGTACCTTGAAGGACCATCCAGAGAATATTGATGACTTGCTAAATAAATTTGAAAATGTAAAGTTTATGACTAGTCTTGATTTAACATCCAGTTCCGACCAGATTAGACTAGAATTGACCCCAGAAATTATAGAGCATTTTTATATGATGTGAAAGCTTTTAGTATTGTGTTGTATCATTTGTTTTAAATTTTTCTGCACCAGTACTTATCAAGGGATTATTTTTTGTTTTGGGAAGGGAACTGTTGGAAAAATTGGCTATATATATGTAAATGGTATTTTATTGTTGAGTAAAACTTGGGAAGAACATATGGACACCTTAAGGGAAATTGGGAACAAGATGAGACT
The DNA here is from genome assembly GCF_021461395.2 of Schistocerca americana. Classification (NCBI taxonomy): domain Eukaryota; kingdom Metazoa; phylum Arthropoda; class Insecta; order Orthoptera; family Acrididae; genus Schistocerca; species Schistocerca americana. The sequence continues at coordinate 891,766,722 of NC_060119.1, read as the reverse complement.
GGGGGGAATGACATTTTAGGATAATGGGGAGATGCTCCATCCTGTTGGAACCACATTCATTGCCTAGTTTCTAAATCAACATCTTCTATTAGCACCAACAAATCATCAGGGAGAAGTTGTAAATAAGATTCCCCAGTAACATTTCGGTCAAAAAAATACGGTCCTATCAAGTAACCATTTAAAATTCCACACCAGACAATAACGACCACTTCTGTTGATTGTCAACAGGTCTGTGCAAGTATGGATTGACAGGGGACCAATAATGACAATCGTGACGATTTAATACGCCATTATTTTTGCATGTGGCTTCATTGGTGAACATAACATATCTAAAAAAATCATTGTCACCTTTTATCATTTCCAAGGCACATTGGCATATATGCACACATACTTGCATATCTTTCTGCGTTAATGCCTGTGTCAGTGTGATATTATATGCATGATATTTATGTGCCTTCAAAATCCTCAAAACAGTTGATTTCGGTATTCCCATTTGTCTCTGAATCATACAACTACTCATTTCAGGATCCAGCTGAACACAGACGAAAACATTAAGGTTACGAGCGTCATTTTCATTGAATTCGCGATGACGAGGTGGACTGTGCATGTATCCATTTCGAGATCGTTGAGTGCAATTTTGAATAATGTTTTCGCTTGGATGTCGTCAGTTTGGGAAACGAGCCGCATACAATTGCGCAGCTGCAACATAATTATTATGGCATTCACCTAAAACTAACGTCATATCAACAATCTCTGTAGGAGGATAGTGAGCCATGTTTCACAAAAGAATAATTTACTTTCGTCAGTTGATATTTATGGTTCACAATCTGAAAGTGAAATGATATCTGATCGCATTGCACCGACATTTATACTGAGCCATAGTTCGTAGTTTGGCCATGGTAGCGCCACAGTCGGGGAGTAATGAAATTGTTAAGAGTTGAATAACGAGATTTTAATACCATTCCGCCTCCCTCCATCAAAAACTATGGCGGGTAAGACACATTTTGTAAAAGTAAATAGCTTAATGTTGCGTACTGAAAGAGTTGGTGCACATTTTGTATCGACTGGATGCGTCCTTTTCGGATCACTCTAAATAAATTGGAGTACTTCCCCAATTTTAATTTTTCTCGATTGCAGCGCCATCTGTCAATGGTTTAAAAAATGTTTCAGACAAAACTTGATTATTTTTTTATGGAGAATCCGAATATGCTATAAGAATGGAGGTTTCCGTTTAAGATTTAACAGTTTCCCACGGCACCACCCAAGTGGGTGGGCGCTGGGGATCACATGTAGTATCATTTGAGTTTACGAACTTGTCTTACTCGCAATTTTTATCCGATGTATAGTTTTCGATGTAATTCATCCAAAACTTCAGATGGGCCATCCTGTATATATAAATTGCAATTCTGACGTAACCACATAAACAGGAATATTATGTCTTACACATTGCTGTATATATTGTCCAAACAGCTGTCAGTAGATGAAATATAAAATGCGATGATGTACTTATTTTCTTACTATGATCAGCTACAAAGAATTAATAATACTGATGTCAAAAGCAACAATATGCTGAAGTGATGAGATTTTACTTAGATTATGCTATGAACATTGTAATGCTGAAGACACAATTGCTTGACAAAAAGAAGAAACTTTGTACTAATAATTATGTGAGGTGATAGGTGGAACCATGCACACATATTTTTGTTCACATTATGATTATTATTATTATAGCTTGAGATATTTTTACTGTCATGAGAGAGTGAAGAATTATTACACACATGAACATATACATTCATGATTTCCTATAAAGATGTATAGAATTTAATAAGAAATTACTTGCCACACTGCACTGAAAAAATTGTTATCATACCAGGGAAGATATTTGTATTTAGTAACTTTAAACAATTATGAGTAAAGAATGAAACTATTAGATAGAGGAATTGCAACATAATTTGCACACGTATTTTTTAAAAGTATCAATTTTCATTGCACCAAGAAAGTCTACAAACATTAAGTGGAAAAGGAAAAACTTTAAATGTTTTCACGAGTGTTGATTGAGCTAGTAACTGTGATGTAAGTTCAATATTGAATGAAATAAAGTTTCATTTGATTGTAGCTGTTTCTGATAAAAATAATAATCATAATGAGAGAAATAGGGAGATGTTTCAATTTTGCACAAGATAGGAAAAAGTTGTTGCATTTTAAAATAAAGATTTGACATAGCAACAGTATCACTTTTGAATAAGGAAATATTAGGCTCCAATGACACAAAATACCTGTTGAAGTATATGTATATGAACAGATGCAACAGTTATGATTGATCTGTTACACGAGATTGCTGAACAGACTAGGCTAAAAATATCCTATGAAAAAACCGAGTATATAGAACATAAACATAATACAGAAAAGTTTATGAAAATAGAATATGGAAAAATTGAAAGAGTTGATAAATTAAAAAACTGGCAGAGTGGCTCCAAGCCAATGGACTGGACAACACAACAAATAAACAAAGAATAAGAAAGTTAGAATTTACATATAAATTAACACAATACTATTACAATAAGAAATTAATATCTATGCAAGTGAAGATTAGACATTATAACTCAGTTATTAGGACACAAGCAACATATGGATCAGAGTGCCTGACACTGAATAAGAAAGGCAAATTAAGAGAAGTATAAAAAGAGAGAGAGAAAGACGAAGAAAAATTCTAGGTCGTGAGAAAAACAATACTTGAATTAAAAGGAGAAATGAAGATTTACACAAAAATACTGAAAAGATCAGAGATACAATGAGGAAGAGATGGATAAAATTTTATGGACGTTTAAAAACAATGGAGGAAACACAATTTACAAAGAAAACTTTTGGTTACATTAGTAAAATGAAAAAAAAAACCTGTGGATGGATAGAACCTGTAAAGAAAAATGCCAACAAAATATGCACCATAATCTTGACCCAAGAGAGTGTGGGTAGATGAGTAGAGACAAGTAGTTAGAGAGAAATTTAAGAAGTACTGGGAAGAAAGGAAGAAAAAGAAACACTGTAAGTCTTAAGTTGTATGTAGTCCATAGCTGGCCAATTCATAAGTAAATATATATATCTGTGTGTGTGTGTGTGTGTGTGTGTGTGTGTGTTTGTGTGTATGTGTGTGTTTGCTTGTTTTTTTGGTTGCTTATGAGCCATTTTGTAAACGAGAAATATTCTTCACAAATGTGTAAACTAATGACTTAGACACTTCATTAGCAAGAGAGTTGATTGTTGCAATATAAAAAGGTAAGTGATTTTGAAGTTGAGTTTTCCCTGGGACTGTGAAAGATTACTATTACTATGTGATGTGCTATGATTCTTGGCAATATACAGAGAGAGAATAAAATACTAGCAACTATGAGTAAAACACTTAACTGTCTTATAAATGACCAGACACATTTTTGAAACTTAAAATTTCTGCCTCCTACCTTCTCAGATGCCAAAGAAAAAGAAAACAATAAGACATTCTTTAGTTGTAGAAATTGGACTGCCTCTGACACCAATATGTAAATGATAATTACTTGTGTTATAATATTTAAACTATATTTCTATAAATAATTTATTTGTATTTATTACCACCTAAACTACAGTGGTATGTGTTTAGAAGTGCATATGTAATATTAGTTTTGTAAAGCTTATTACTTCTTGTTTAGAAATGAATTTCATTATTACCTGTAAAAATGAATACACAGAACAGTACTAGTAATTATACTTAAGTATTTACTTTGTTTTAAATTTTGTATCATATTGATGCACTGAAATTGTAAAAGATTTTTAATTTCGTCTTGAAATACTGAGACTTATACTGATCACCAAAATTAGTTAAGAAAAACACAACTGATGTAATGCTTAATGTTTTGTATACCTTTGTCTTTTGCAATTATGTTCTAGGTTTGAAGCATACACACCATCTTCGGTTCATTCAGTAAAGTTTCACAGAAACATTTATACCAGTGATATTCTGATTATGTAAATTCATATTGTCATTTTCAATTGCAACTTATAAAAATGTAAAACTACATGTACCTGCTGTTACTTGTTCAGGCTTCATGAGTTTCGTCCAGCCTTTGGCTGTACAAACCTCTTGAGGGGGGGGGGGGGAGGGGTGAGCAACTTAATACTAGGACCTTTACCCTTCTTCTTAAGTTTGTTACCAGCAATTTAAAACTCACATTAATTAATTGAAAAGCTTTTAACATGTCCTCACCACTACTAAGAGTAGCCAAATATGTGCTATATTAGGAATAATAGACTTTGGGAGCTGTTGTCAAGAAATAAGTCTGCACAATGGTTTCCTTGTGCATCAAGTAGACATTGTACTTGGTGGGAATATTTAAACCATTCTGTTCTCTTAAAATTTATATATTTCTGATGTCATTATTGTCGATAACACATTTGAAACAGGAGTAATTTGAAAGTAGTTGAAGTCAGAAAAAATTCAGTTATAACCGTTACTGATGATGTCTAGTTTAAAACTAATGTAGTTAAAAAAGTAAAGAACAGAATCCAGTTAAAATAAAAGTGTAACTATGAAATTACAAAACATATCCCTTTTGCTAGATTCAACTTTGAAGATTGTTTTACTAAAATGAGCTTTGAAGATAGTGTTAAACACATCCAACAATGAAAATATAACCACTTCGCCAGCGGGAGTAGCGAGTGGTTCTAGGCACTACAGTCTGGAACCGCGTGACCACTACAGTCGCAGTTTCGAATCCTGCCTCGGGCATGGGTGTGTGTGCTGTCCTAGGTTAGTTAGGTTTAAGTAGTTCCAAGTTCTAGGGGACTGATGAGCTCAGCAGTTAAGTCCCACAGTGCTCAGAGCCATTTGAAACATAACCACTTCATCAGCAGGCTGTGATGTGAGACTTACAATTGGAAATAATCTAATTTTTTAACCAATAGTTTCCCTGCTATTGTTTGAGAACTATGCATTTGAGTATGATACCAGAACAGGTACAGTTGCAGATAACTATCTTATTTCGTCCAGCCTCATATTACACATCCACTGTCAGGCTACACACTGTATCAAATACTTAACCTGGTTGTCAGCTTTGAAGAGTTGATCGTGCTGCAGTTGATAAAGAAAACGAGAATAAATCGACGTCCAGGAACTACAAATACTGACCAAATGAGTTATATTGCCCACATTAATTTGTGCCACACGTTGTTTTAATCTTCAGTTTTATTTATTTTGGAGTACATCTGTACAAATTTGGCACAGTGTGTGTCATGAATTGCACAGATGCATGTCGATAGTTCAAGCAAACCTGTGCATACAGCAGGGCTCCACATGGGCCTTATACAGGTTTTGTTATAATGACATAACTATTTAAAACAGAAATTTAAATAATTACAATGAATTTTGTCAGATAACAGTACATTAAATGACACTGAATAAATCATAAAATAAAATTACATTGGATAATATATTAAATTCAATGAGAAGGAGTCTCATTCAGAATGATAATAGTCAGATACATAGTTATAATAATACATATTACATTTTAATGGATTATTCATAAGATACAGAATATAAATTCTTACTAGCATGATTCCTAGCTTTAGTAAATATGTGCTTCATTTTATTGTAAACTAATGATTTACCACTTCATTAGCAAGAGAGCTGATAATTGTAATATAAACAATTTTTTTTTTATGTTGAGTTTTACTGGATCTGAATCTATTGCGGTTTCTCCCCAGAGGAGAGTGAGTGGGGGAAGCAAGGAGCCCAAGTGTGTGACCCAATACTGGATGTGTAATATGAGACTATATCTGATTAGATAGTTATCTGCACCTTTATCTACCCTGGTATCTTACTCACATCTAAGTTTGATTCAAGGAAGCTGAAAGATAAAAGTTGATTCGTCTGTTGCGGTGCTCCAAGAACATACTGTATGTAAATGAAGGAAAGTTGCTGAAGTACTTTTTCAGAAAACGTTTTACTTGTAGGATTAAAAATGAAACACAGTGTGTTTTGGAATCGCTTGTTATTTCTCAAACAATGGTAGAAAAACTATTGGTTAAAAAGTTAGATTATTTCGAACTGTATGTCTCACATCACATCGTGACTATGAAGTCACGAAATGCGTCCTTCAATCGTCTGTAAAAATATTTCGAAATCTTGTTAATTCATTCTATAGAAATTTCTAAGTCGCATTCAAGAAGATCGAACCCATGTGTTTATAATATTTAAAAGGCCTAAAGCTCTTTTTCGCCAGTAGAGATTCGTTTACCAGACTTCTGTATAATCTGAAAGTGTTAAAATATAATATCTATCCCCGCAGCATGCAAAGAATCGTGTTTGCACCTATGTTTGACTTCTGGAGAGCAGAAAGCTGAAAGTTGAGTCTGCTGCACTGCCGCAAAACTTTCTGTATATAAAACGAGGAACACTGCATCGCAGGTTGAAGCAGATTTTCAGAAAATGTTTTACTGTAGGCTAAAGAACGGAAAACCACAGGTATGGATTCGTGAGTTTTTTTTCGCTGTGCAGTTATGCTGAAACAATTCCAGTCAATTGGATGTCACTTAGGGGACTTGCATATCCCTAACCAGTTATCCAACCAGGAAAAGAGGAGCTACAGGTTACACGGAATCCGAGATACGTTTCGTTTCTAGCGAATCTTCACATCATTCACACGCAAGCGCTAGGTTAAAAGGCAGAGTGAAAAAAAGTGACTTAGCCACGGTTCGATCCCACAACGTCTCATTTGCAAGACACTTTCATGGGACTTAACATCTGAGGTCATCAGTCCCCTAGAGCTTAGAACTACTTAAACCTAACTAACCTAAGGACATCACACACATCCATGTCCGAGGCAGGATTCGAACCTGCGACCGTAGCGGTCGCGCGGCTCCAGACTGTAGCGCCTAGAACCGTTCTGCCACTCCGGCCGGCCGTTGTAGTTCGTTGTTGATCCCTTCACCTAGTTTTTTTTATTATTTTCTTTATTATTTATTATATTTAACACGCTGAGCTACCGTGCAGGCGCACTAGACCACCAAAACTATATGTGTCCACCATGCTTGCTGCACTCTCAGGGACTGCTCCTCTCTTGAGTAATGGCACCTGTTCGCTAGATGGCAATGGAATCGTTTTCACGACTCAACTTTAATTCGTCATAATTAAGACAATTTCTACGAAATATTTATAAATTATGATAAAAACCTTCCTCACGAAACAGTATTTCTATTAATGAAAACTAAATCATAAGCCCTACAGCAGTACCTGAGATTGGCCTGCACATATAGAAGAGCACAAAAGGGCGACTTTAATTTATATAGCCAGAGAAGAAGAGAAGAGATCACACAGCTCTTGTATGTCTCATAATACATCTGCGAAATGCTGGGTTTACCCATATAGTTTTATTAACAAAAACGAATTATTTAGAAGTAAAACTCTATATAAGATACTTGATACAAGAACATCATTAGTGGTAAGGTGTTGGACGTTAACCCTTTCACTGCGCATTTACTCTCAGCGGCTCCCGCCTTGTGCGCGTTATTTTCACCCGGTGCGCATATATACGGCTGTAGCAGTCTACCGTTATTATTGAGATAAAAATGAGACACAAAATTCAGTATTGTCGGTGTAAATCGTTTCCTTTTTTTAAATCTTTGTTCAGGAGGTTTTATTTCGTTCAAAAAAGGTACTTTATTGGGAGAAAAAAATACAAAACATATTACATTAGTAATACTTCAAAGTGTGATATCTCTTGAAACAAAAATTCAAACATAACGGCACATAACATTTTACACAAATGTATCTTGTGTCACTTCGTTTATCATGTTTTGCACATACAATACACTATCTCTGGGCGACCTTCTTTGAAGTTCCTGGGATTAGCGAGATAAAGTGGGGCTCGGTTAGGCGTAAGGGATTGTCACCATCAACCGATCTCCTTCCACGACGTCCCTCTGTTTGTAGTTGGTGGTGAATCTCTAGGATCTCCTTGATAAGTTTCTGTTGAAAATCAGATACTGAAATATTCCGTCTCGTTTGACTTTTATAGAATGCATGCGCATTGAGCAGAGACAGATCCACCAAACGAAAAAATACTTTTTTATACCATTTTACAGTTTTTCGTACACGTTCTACTGAACTTAGCATCGTGTCGCTCCTGTCGACGGCCCCCATATTTTCAGTGTAGCTTACGATGCAAGCTGGTTTTGTTTTTGGTTCATTCGTGGTTCTGTCAATTTTTTCAGTCGCTGTAATTTCGCTTGTATGAAGAGTTGAAAGCATCCTCACTTCCCGCTTGTCCTGCCACTTCAGAGCAAGAAGTTTATCTGTTGACATAAACTCGATCCCGCATTTTCTAAGTTTTTTTGATAACGCAGGCATGCCTTTGCGGTTTGTTGTCACAGTTCCACAGGCATTAGTCACTCAGTCATGCAAATAAGAAAATAACGTTGGGCTAGTGTACTAATTGTCAACATATAATGTGTGACCTTTACCAAGGTAACGTTCAAGTAAAGTCAGAACAATGCTTCCAAGTATTCCAACATTTACACCAAAGTCAGTTTCTTTTTTACGTCTGTTGCTGCATCCACATAAATAATAAAGTCAAGAATACAACCAGTTTCACAATCACGTAACACAAAAAAATTTACACCAAATCTGTGGCGTTTGGAAGGAATGTACTGCTTGAAGAAGACACGACCTTTGAAGAGAACTAAACTTTCGTTAATGCACAAATTTTTAAAAGGATAGAAAGCACCTGGAAATACTTTTCTTAAGTGATCCACAATTCAACATAATTACCAGATTTTGTCATCTCCAGAGTCCTTACTGTTATCAGCAAAATGTAACATTCTAAGTAACAGAAGATATCTATCTCCCGGCATGATTTGCGCAAACATTGGAGTACACAGTACCTGATCATTGGTCCAATAACTGTTTATTTCATTTTGTCTCACTTGCGCCATCAGAAAATTTACAGCAAGGTAACAGTAAACATAGTTACTGTTTGTGTTTTTCCAACATCGCAGTCTTGATTTTTCACTGTCATCATTGCAAAGGTGTTCATAATATCAATTACATTACTCACCTATGTAGCTCACAATTTCTTGGCTAAAAAAACTTGGAAGCAGTCGTATACAGTACATAAATCATTTAAATTGACGATTTTGCAACAAATTAAAAAAACAGGGGGAATACGACCGCTATACACCTGGGAATGCCAGTCTTAGCTGCTTGTGCATAAATAAGTACGTTTCCTAGTCTGGCTCTAGGAAGTAATGAGTCAGTCACTGGGTAGAGTAATCCACAATTAGATCAGATTCCACACAGATCCCAATATCACTGTTTCGTGTAATAGATTTCCATGCTGAAACTGTAAAGATGCATGCATAGTTTTATAGCGCTCCTCAGTTTCCATGTAATTAATTTCTACAAATACTGTTTCAGGATAGCTATATCAAGCTAAATCAGTTCCACACAAGGAGCAAAGTTTTTCAAAAAACAAAGACCACAAACATGAAAAAGAATAAATAACATTCTCTCTTTTCTCTCGCAGAATAAACATAAATGTACACTGTATGCTCAATCTGGTGACAGCGATTCCCACAGATTTATAAACACTATGGGTCCTGATCGTCTTTTTTTTAAGTAGAGAATCAAGTTGTGGAATTCCATACCACCATTACCGAATAATCCATTAAAACTACACAATAGGTACAATCTTAGACAAAAAAAACTGACCGCCGGCCGGCCGCCACAGAAACTACGTCCGAGTCGTTCACTTAAGGTGGCCAATAAAACTGACCGCCCCTGACGACTTTAAGTCCGGCCATCTGCACAACCTGACAACACTGTAAAATGCGGAAGTGTTAGGAGGAAGTGTTGTCTACTTCCGAGATGACATGGTTGGAAAGAGCCTGTGGTCTTGCGGTAATCGTCGTGCAGTCTAAACTTAAGAGTCGCATGTTCGCGTCCGACTGTATTTTTTTTTTTTTTTTTACCACATTTCGGTCTAAAGTTATGAGTCTGATTGAACACCGAAAACAATTCGCTTAACATTCTACCTACCCGCAGTAACAAGTATTCCAGAAACAATTCCGCAGGACAGCTCGTGGCTGCGTCGCGATCATAACAGCTTACGCTCGTGTGTTTCCTTGCACTGCAGCAGCTAACGGCCACCGGCCAGACGCCACCCGCCGCCTGAAATCCGGCGCCGCCCATGTGAAAACGGCGCCACGCTGTCAGTGTATGTATCAATGCCATTTTCGAATTTGAAGTTCTAGTTAGTATCTTGCAGTTAAGCACTGGATTTTGCATACCTGAAAATCATGAACTACAGTTAAGCATTGTAAAATTGAGTCGCAAGTGGAAAAAGGTGTAACATCTGCAACACAATATTTACTTTGGTATAACAGAGGGGTGAATGTAGAGGAGGCAGCTAGAAAGATTTGAACTGTGTTTGGAGCGAGTGCTTTTGGGAAAAATACGCCAGAAAAAGATATTCTTGTTTCAACAAAGATCGTTCTGGCAGGAATGATTTTCCACATTAAGGAAGTCTCGACTACTGATATATGTGAGAGATTACCATTTTACAATCATGTGACATTTGCATTCAACAGGCAAAGTTCAGAAGTCTGGTGTAGGAGTACCGCATGCTCTAATTCGAAACAACAAAAATCAACGGAGTGACTATTATTGAACGTCATCAGGTCGCACATTGAGCATTCCTTTGTAGTACTGTTACTGGTGACGTGTTATGATGCCTTTATCGTTAACTTCCTAAGAAGAAATGAAAGGCTGAGCCCCACCAAAAGACGTAGACTAGAGCCAAGAGTAGTGTGAACATAATGTTTTACATTTGATAGCTCCAAAAGTGTGTTTTGGACTACAAATTCTGCCCCAAGGGGTGTGTGCAACACAGCTGGAATTTGTTGTCAACAATTGAGATACCTTTCGGTCGCAGTGTAAGAAAGTCGAGCAACAAAACTACATCACCTTTGCTACTGCATGATAACTCTGTTGATTTGAGAAACACAACTATCCAGGAGATTGATAGGAAAGTCGTATCTCAGACACTTGTATTGTTAGGGAAGTCCTCTCTCAAGCACTTTCCCTCTCGTAATGTATTCGTAAAATATTACCTTCCCCGCTCTTGATCGATCAACCGTCAAGGCAATTCATTTCTTGACGAAAATACTCTTAAAAGTACTATGGTTTAACGACCTCGTTAAAACAAGTAGGTTTCTACGGGCGTAGAATTTGTAAACAGCTTTAGGATTGTCAGATTGTTTTAGATACCGTGAAAGAAAATTCAGCTGCTGATTATTTTCTCTTTGATGATTACTGTTGCGTTTAGAAAAGTAATGGAAAATGCAAATAAAATATTCATTTTACTAATACAAATTAAATTCAGCTTACTACAGAAACATCACGCCAGCAGTCTATCTTAATAAAGCATTAAGTTCAAAAATGGTTCAAAGGGCTCTGAGCACTATGGGACTTAACTTCTGAGGTCATCAGTCCCCTAGAACTTAGAACCAGTTAAACCTAACTAACCTAAAGACATCACACACGTCCATGCTCGAGGCAGGATTCGAACCTGCAACCGTAGTGGTCGCGCGGTTCCAGACTGTAGCGATGCATTAAGTGTCTGTAAGACGATTGATCCTATTTTAACACGAATTAGTAGGATATTACCGACTTTTGACTTCGGAAAGGTCTGTATTTACTTCATTTCCTGTATCATTCGCAAGTCTTATGAAAATGTGGCATTTCATAGATAAAATTATGTGTTAACAACAACAAAAAATATGTCGGCAGAAAACAAAAGTGGCATTATGAAATTGGCAGTACCGTAAGGTTTTCGCTCTGACACTAAGGGTTACTGTAAGTAGCAGGACGAATTTTGCTCGAGCGTTATCTCACGATTCCCTTATTGAGTTTGTATTTGCCTGCTTGTAGCTCTACTACAAAAGAATTAAAGATCTGGCTTTCAGCGAGTCTAGAAAGGCGAACGACAGCAGCTTGTACCTGGTAGCCAAGCATGTTACCTGAGAAATGGTATTTTCCTAAAGTGGGAAGACATCCTTTTGTGGTTGAATTGTTGGCAAATATCAGTCAGACGTGTGCCGTTGGTCTAAGCGTTTCGGTGTGTTGAATTTGTACCAATGATTTTTGTACAGGTTTTTTCGGTTCCAAATAGAGAGTTGAAGTCTCCCATTAGTATTTTCACGTCATCTTGGTGAATTTTGCTCATAGTATTTTCGAGTGTGTTCCAGAATTTTTCGACATTTTTGCTGTTTTTCTTATTTTCGATGTTGGTGGGGGCATGTGCATTGATGAGTGTATATTTTTTACTGGGGCTCTGAATGAGCATAGTCCTAAGTCGATTGTTGATGGATGTGATTTCTTTGACAGAGTTGTTGATAGATCTGTGTTCGAGAAAAGCAATGCCGTAGATTGGTACGCCTTTCGCTACCTTTTGTTGTATTTTGCTCTTGAAGATGAAATGGTTTCCGTAATGCAAGGTTTCATTGTCAATAAGTTGTGGTTTTTGAAGAGCAATGATGAGAATTTTTTGTCGGTCGATTTATTATGTGAGATTATTTAGTTTTCGTATTTGGATCAATGTAACGATGTTAAGTTAAAAAAAATGTTCTTATGTGTGTGAAATCTTATGGGACTTAACTGCGAAGGTCATCAGTCCCTAAGCTTACACACTACTTAACCTAAACACACACACCCATGCCCGAGGGAGGATTCGAACCTCCACCGGGACCAGCCGAACAGTCCATGACTGCTGCGCCTCAGACCGCTCGGCTAATCCCGCGCGGCGTGTAGTTTTCAAATGCATGTTTTCTGCTTGTAGGGAAATTTACAGGAGATCTTCAATATTCTCTGCCGTGCTAACGTGGACTGCCCAGAATCCGAAATTCCAACTACCGCCTGTCGACAGCCGGGTTGTGTACCACCTGGGGTATAGTTGACTTTGCTTGCACAGTTCATGTTTGCTTGTGTTTCATTGGTTTGGCCTGGGTGATTCCAGGACCGGACAGAACCAGAGGGTGTTGAAGCCGACCTCATTGAGCTAACAGACGGTGACCAGAGTAGCGGTGGTTTTCACTCAGACGTCTCTGGATTTTGAGATCAACGGATTGAGTAGCCGTTCAGTATTGTGTTAGTACTTGGTTCACCCCAAGTATTTGATTTCCTCGGTACCACCCATACGGGGGAGGGTTTCCCCTATCGGCCCCATGGGATTTTTATTGTTATTATTATTGTCATGAAGTCATCAGCAAATCCGATATGGTGCATCTTCCCACCACTGAAATAGAAGTGCATTGTTCGATTCAGTATTTCCGTCACATAAATATGGGTTATAATTGCGTTACATTGCTGCTAGTAGACATATTTCTCACTTTTTCTTAGGCAGTTGCTACCTGTTACTCCATCATAGGAATTTATGTGCGCAGCATTGTTGCAATACAGACGCTCAAATTATCCGATTTCTGTAATTTCATTTCGATGTCAGATCGTTCTAATCGGATTCAGCCAGTCAGGCTTAATGTGTATATCCGAATACGACTCTCATCATTTGATAGACTGGGTAAACCACATTCTTAATCGGACAGTTGAATCTAGATCACTTATTTATCACAGGGCCTGAATTCTTGAACACTGTGGAAAATAATAATACAATGTGCTTATTACTAATATGTTATTTAAATATGAATATATGAACGAACGAGATAACAGTTTATTTACAGGAGCAGAGCCCCATCCATCATAGCAAAGCAGCGCGAGATTGGTTTCAGGGCCAAGAGAGGATAAAGCTGTTGTCGTTTGTTCCCCGATCACCGAACATCAACCAGATAGAGAATATGTGGGCAGAGGTAACAAGGTCATTGCCATGTGGACCTACAAATGCAAGCGACTTTTGGACGAATGTAGAAAACGTATGGTGGGAAGTAAACCATCACGCTACTCTGTCGACGTCTTGATGAAATCAATGCCCCTACGCCTTCGAGAAATCTTACGTGATGATCGTGGGTGGGTTGGTTACTAAAAGTACACTCGTCCACAAAACGAATGTGGACAATTATCTGATAGTCGGTCAAGCTTTGCTTTGTCGCAGTTCTTTAGATACAAGTCCATTTGCTTTCAGTCTCCTCCTTACAATTCTTGCAATGCTAGGTAATTGAAAAATCTCACCCACTCGACGCCAACTGAGGAATTGACTGGTGCATGTGTTGTTCAACACACAGTAGTTGTCACCCTCACTGGAATCAATGACTGTTTGTGTGTGTGTGTGTGTGTGTGTGTGTGTGTGTGCGTGTGTGTGTTTTCGTGTTCACGCATAATCTGAATCAATACTATTAACATTAGAGAGACAACCAACAATAAATATTGCATCAAATATGACTGTAAAGTATTTTAATGCGATGGGAAGTTACAAACTGAATTTTTACCCATCCCACGACCTGCATATTACGTTAAGTAAGATGTATTAACTCCATAGTATCGTTAGCAGAGACAGTGCGCTCTTGTTGTCGAGGCTCGCGACAAGTTCAGCGATTAGCAGTGCCCAATGCCGCGCGATTTGTTTATGTTGGCTGAGCGTGGACACTGCAGCAGACGCTTCGCCATAAACAAAAAGAAATCACCTTGGCTCTGACTGCAGTGAGCGGATATCACTGCCTGCGTGTTCTTATAGTAACCAACGTGAGACTCTACTCACAGGTGCCATGGAGCAATTGCAACGGGTATAATGTCATTAGTCACCAGAATATTAACCAGTGATGAAATGACCACTGTATTTGAATCGCAAGAAAATAGGAACCTTCTCACAAAGGAATGTGAGGTGTTATCAAAATTTATCCAACATACAATAATTAACGGCAGGGCTTTCATGTATGCAGTAGTAGCACACAAGGAAATATTATGTCTTGGAAGCGTATATTTCATTTCCTCTTCTCATATTAACGCCCTTGTTTTAGTATGAAGTGAGAAAATAAACACGAAAAATTAAAGTTCCTGAGAAGCATATCAGTCATTTCCTCTTCTCATATCATAACTTTTACTTTAGTATGAAGTAAAAAAATAAACAGTTTAAGGTTGTGAAGCGTAATATGACACCAGATTTTTATCGTAGGCGCTATCGGAAACGCAAAAAGCAGGGTGCTGTCCATTTTTTTGTCCAACAGTCTGTCTCCTTTCATGCATTACTCCCGCTAGGAGATTCTTATTTAAGGACTTGTGGGCACCAAGTTCTTCAGCAGAACAAGCCTTATGTTGTTGTGCTAATTACGGTATGGAAAAAATGCAACAAAGACGATATCCCCTAAAGCAGTGGGGATATTTGCAAATGTCTGTATTCAGCAATGACTGCCAGCTACCACAACACTTCACAGAACCCATGCGGCAGGCAACACAACTGTGCGTGCACTTCAGACTTCATTCAGTACGACGTCAGGAGATGACGGAAACGTCAAATTAACGTCGCTTTCCGAGTCGTATTCAATCCAGAATGAGGTGTTATTAAGGTAGTTGAGCGTTCTAGCAATTACACTTTTGTAATTCACATATGAGTATTCCGATAGCCAAAAGAATCCGTTAGTGTGAAACTATCGGGAACTGCATTAATATCAAAACTGCAAGGACTTGAGACAATACGTGGACTCTTCTCTTCGCTGGGTGACCTATTACTGTTATTTAGGATTCTCTCCGTCCTAGACGTAATGCAAATGGAACTTCAGAGGCGCATTCCGCTGTTCTTGACAAACATCAGTAACTTGTAATCACTGCGAGTTACAACTGCGTGATGATATGGCTTAGGTTGTCAGTAGTTGTGGTGGTGTTATGCTGTCATACTGCTTACAGTAACGTTAATGGTGGCCCACATAATTTCGCGCTGACTACCTACTTAAGTAAAGATAGTGTTGTGGCATTGTCGCTTCTCTTTATTTGGCCTCAGCTGGAGTAATCCGATTTAACGAACATAGTACTCCATTCGCGGGCTGCTAATGATACAGTATGACTACAGAGATCATCATGCGGCTATTACATTAATTCTGCAATGAATTGCTTAACAAATTTTACCCTCAGCTATGCAGCTGGAATGACTCATTACACAGGTACTCTATGTTTCACTTGGTTAGGGGATCAGTTCGCTGCAATCCTGCTTCTACTGTTCGTAAATACTTATATACTTCATAAATGGTTCAAATGGCTCTGAGCACTATGGGACTTAACTTCTGAGGTCATCAGTCCACTATAACTTAGAACTACTTATACCTAGCTAACCTAATGACATCAGACACATCCATGCCCGAGACAGGATTCGAACCCGCGACCGCAGCGGTCGCGAGGTTCCAGGCTGTAGCGCCTAGAACCGCTCGGCCACCACGGCCGGCATACTTGTATACTGACCATTCGTTATTTGACTAAATATGAACTACAATCTGATTCGCATATATATGACATGGGTTAGCGCCGCCACAAAGCAATGACTGAGGGTTGGATGCCGTTGAAGTCCCGTTACACTGATGGCAAGACAAATGTTCGCAAATAACCTCTATTGCCTCAAAAAACAATTGCATCTTAAATATTGAGGGACCGACGTCCACACTGTCACAGCGTGTTGAAATACAGCTAAGACGGCAGATGAATATTTGTGACCGACTGGGCTTCGAACCTGGACCTCCTGCTTACTAGTCAGATATGCTGATCACTGCACTATTATTTTTTTAAAAAGTTTGAGAAGACTTTTAGCACCAGGTAGGCGGAGGCAAAGAGGGCAGGGGTCGAAGATCCGAGGCCTGGCCTCAGTGGCTCCCCCATACCTGTCACTGAGCAGCTGCATTATTCCCGTGTATTCCATGTTTGCACCCATATATACCTTTAAATTGTGGAACAAAACTGAAGTAGTAATTAAGGTAAAATAAATTACAGATTGCCGCTTCCAATGGCGTGCGTTCCTTGTAGAACATAACTTATACCAGTGAAAAGGGTGACGGAAAAACACATAAAAAACATTTATTCAGAAATATATTCACAATTTAAGTTATTTGCGCTGGATGGATGTGAGGTCTGTAAGGAAGCCATATACTTTTCAACAAATGAAAAAAATTTCGGAGCCGGAGGAGTTTTGCCAAATTAAAACAGTTCTGATTTTAGAACCAACGTAAAAGAATATTCCAGGAATAAAAAAAGTGAAAGAATAGTATCCTGCTTCTAATAAAAAAAACTGTCCACCTCTTCGTAGCCCACATAAAGCAATAGATAAAAAATTTTGAAACCATTTCTTAAATTTGTTATTCTTCTTCAGCGTAAAATGTTCTTCTGCAGTATAAAACATGTAGTCTTCTAAGTTCTAAGTTGTGTTTGTTACAATGTAAAACACAAACTGTCCCAGAAACCACGAATAACTGTTATTCTTTGCGGATGGGTAACATTTCCAGTCGGGTTGTAAAGCTTCAGTTATCGGTATATGAGTTTCTGAGGTTCTGTTGATAGTGCTAATTTCTTCCTAGTCCAGTTCCAAATTTGATTCTATTTTCACATAAGAAGATGTGCGCTACAGTTTCTACAAGCCGACATTTGTCGCCGGCCGTGGTGGCCAAGCGGTTAAAGGCGCTACAGTCTGGAACCGCGCGGCCGCTACGGTCGCAGGTTCGAATCCTGCCTCGGGCATGGATGTGTGTGATGTCCTTAGGTTAGTTAGGTTTAAGTAGTTCTAACTTCTAGGGGACTGATGACCTTAGCAGTTAAGTCCCATAGTGCTCAGAGCCATTTTTGAACCGACATTTGTCGCTGTAAGGAGATGGTCTCAATTTGATTTTCCATAATCGTTCCGCTGAGGGTTTGGTTTCGTTTACAACGTCGCACCATACGGCACTGACTCTAGCTGGTAGAATTTTATTGTTGATATTTTTCCAGACGTTCTTCCATCTTTTTGTAGGTTAATTTACCGGAATTGGTTTGTGAAGACGATTTCTGTTAATATAATCATAGACGGTTCTAGTGTTGGTTTGTGCTGGTGGAAGTCTTATACAGCTCCAATCGCCATAGTACTTTCGGACGTAATCTAGGCTGGCATACTATATTAACAGGAGCGTTCCTATCCCCAGGATCCAACGAGAGGAACAGAAGTTTTGTGATGCCTGACTTAGTGGCATGTATTAGTTTAAAAGCACGTCTTTAATCCCAAGTCCTTCGTTTTGCCTCTGCAAATATATTTTGTTTCCACACATACCAAGAGGCTACAGCTAATATTTTATGTGCAGTGACCTGCAGTATCGGTAAGACTGCTGCGACATGATATATTTTGCTAAGTATGTATGTATTTATAAAGTGAACTTTCTGCAGTCGGTCTAACAATTGCATGTCGTTGTCTTTCAACAAGGTTCCGATGACATTAGGTTTCCGCTCCCAATTGTTCGTGGCCATGCGCTTGGCATTCGCCCTTAACCTCAAGCCGAGTTGGAGTCTCTTTTCAGTTACGTCTAACCAGTGCGCACCTGTTGCACTACTGTAAGAACCGAGATGCAGGTTAATTTGGCTACAAGAATGCGTGTGTTCCTCCAGCATGACGGGTCTCCTGCACATTCTAGTCGTCAGGTCACACATTATCCAAACCTAACATTTCCCGGAAGGTGGATCTATAGATATGGGCACTTTTCTTGGCCTTCAAGGTCCTCTGACCTTATCTCTTTGGATTTTTGCCTGCGGGAATGGTTAAAGGCGAAGTCTACAAATAAAAAGTAAACCCAAGAGCCGATTTGATCGTTCGGGTAATGAACAGTGCAGCCCTCATAAAAGAACGCAAAGACGACCTCAGTAGAGCTAAACGTGGTGTTATCAAGAGAAGTCAAATGTTCATTGAAGTTGGTTGGTGAATTTTTGAAAATCAACTTTGAATATCCTCGTTTTCCTTTGCTTTGATTTTGTTAGCGTTACGTACTAACAGCTGTATCTCTGTACTCAATAAAAAGTGGACGCATTTATATTTAATTTTTTACGTCTGTACTACCACCTGCTAAAATATCTACTATTCTTCCTGAAACACCCTGTATATGGATATATGTGTGGTGTCTGTTCTTTCGGACATGTCCGAAAGAAAATGCTTCATGGCATTCTGCAACGACCTGCGATCTAGTTGCAGGGGCTGATAGAGATTTCAGAGCTGCTTGGCTGTCTGAATAAAAGTAGTATCTACGATTTTTGTAGGCTGTACTCTAATTTTCCTCCGTGCACATGCTAACAGAAAAAAAACGTGTAATACTGTGGCCATCATCCCTAAAGAGATTCTAGGCAGTACACCAGACCTGGTACTTTCATCTGTTTTCGACCTGTCAGTAAACCACTATATTATGTCTCCTGCACGGTGTTGTGGTTCGTTTTTGCACTGCTCCCAGCTTCCAACTGTTACGTGGCAAAGTTTATTGAAACAGCTAGAAGTTATTGTGTAGTTAGTCGGCATTTCCCCAGCCATCGCCTTACTGATTTGGGATTCCGTATATTCTATCTATATCCAGTTATTTCAAATTTTTAGCCTTTATGTCCCTGCCGCTGCCTCCATTTTAAGCCACAGGTGTAAGGCGGGCATGTCTAGCATAATATCCATTCCAAGAGTGGATGTCCTGCTAATTCCATCTGTTTGTGAAAGCAGACCAGTCTCTGCACTTTGCCAGACTCCCTAGCAGCCACCTTCTGTTCGACTTTGTTGATATTGTAGGCCAATAAGTTACCATTGGTTTTTTTGCAGGGATGTATATCCAGTACGTACTGGGTTTAGACCCCAGCTTCTAGTGCTTATAAGATTATCTTTCGCAGTGGAAAACATTCTTTATGTGAGGTGTTCATAATAGTTTTCCATCCAGGGCTACCTCTAGATACACTACAACCCTCTCTAAAGTTTCATCGAGAAACATAATTTTTCAGGGTGTGTGCTGGACATGCTTCCCCATAAATAATACTACACCAATTTTCGTGGGGCTCGTCTTTAAATACTTTTTCACAATGTTCAGTGCACATAGGTTTAACAGTACTAGCAAATTTTCTAAGTCTTACTGTGAATAAATCGTCTACTTATTCTTTTCAAGAGTAGTCTCCCGCATTCAGCTCATCTATGAGTTCATTCACCACTAGGTTCTTCATCTCTGACTATTTACTCGAAGGTCGTATTACTCGACATCCAGGAAGATACAGAGAGCATCCAGAAACGGTAGTGCTTTTTCCACCTTCCCAACAAGTTGGTGAAGTGTTACTTCACATGATTTGCTTCGCAAGTATTATGAAAATGTTGCAGTTCATAGATAAAATTATGTATTCACAGCAACAAAAAATATGTCGGCAGAAAACAAAAACGTTGCATTATGAATTTGACAGTACCTCAAGGTTTTCGCTTTGACACTAAGGGTTACTAAAAGAAACAAGACGAAATTTGCTAGAGTGTTGTCTTACGATTCCCTCATTGAATTTGTAACTGCCTGCTTGTAGCTCTGCTACAAAACAATTAAAAATCTAGCTTTCGGAGAGGCTCGCAGGCAGCATGCACCTGACAGGCAAGCACGTTACCTAGGAGCTAGCGAATAGGCGCGGTGTCTTCCACTTACTTATTGACCCTGTAAGCGCTATGGCAGATAAACCGCAATATAAGAGGCGACAGTAGTTGTATTTCCCATGTGGAACGACTTTCGTGGACTCAAAAGAATTAACTGATATCCTTATGTCACATCTCAAGCGAAAATCACTCAGTATTAAATTGAAATGACACGATAATATCAAATGAATTTAGCAGGATTGTTCTGTGCCATCAAGGAAGTAACTCGTCGGTCACAGAGTTGCCAAACATATTCCGCACTGTTGCCAAGTTTCGGATATACCGCCAGGAAGGGTACCGCGCATGTGGTATGCGGCAAAGATGATGGGAATTCACGTCTGACGAGGAGTGTGTGTAGATAGGTGCTCAAGAGAGGTTGGCTGCTGTGTCCCAACAGAGCCCACAGTCGGAGGTTCGAGTCCTCCCTCCGGCATGGGTGTGTGTGTTGTCCATAGCATAAGTTAGTTTAAGTTAGATTAAGCAGTGTGCAAGTTTAGGGACCGATGACCTAAGCAGCTTGGTCAGCTATGGCAGATAAACTGCAACATAAGAGGTTCAAATGGTTCAAATGGCTCTGAGCACTATGGGACTCAACTGCTGTGGTCATAAGTCCCCTAGAACTTAGAACTACTTAAACCTAACTAACCTAAGGACAACACACAACACCCAGCCAGCACAAGGCAGAGAAAATCCCTGACCCCGCCGGGAATCGAACCCGGGAACCCGAGCGTGGGAAGCGAGAACGCTACCGCACGACCACGAGATGCGGGCAACATAAGAGGTGACAGTAGTTGTATTTCCCATGTGGAACGACTTTCGTGGACTCAAAAGAATTAACTGATATCCTTATGTCACATCTCAAGCGAAAATCACTCAGTATTAAATTGAAATGACACGATAATATCAAGTGAATTTAGCAGGATTGTTCTGTGCCATCAAGGAAGTAACTCGTCGGTCACAGAGTTGCCAAACATATTCTGCGCTGTTGCCAAGTTTCAGTTATACCGCCAGGAAGGGTACCGCGCATGTGGTATGCGGCAAAGATGGGAATTCGCGTCTGATGAGGAGCATGTGTAGATAGGTGCTGAAGAGAGGTTGGCTGCTGTGTCCCAACAGAGCCCACCGTCAGATGTTCGAGTCCTCCCTCCGGCATGGGTGTGTATGTGTTGTCCATAGCGTAAGTTAGTTTAAGTTAGATTAAGCAGTGTGTAAGTTTAGGGACTGATGACCTAAGCAGCTTGGTCTCATAAGTTCTTACAACGAATTTACAAAATTTTAAATCCAAAATACTGCATCTCGGTTCTTACAATAGTGCAATAGGTGTGCACTGGTTAGCTGTAACTGAAGAGAGACTCCAACTCGGATTGTGGTTAAGGGCATAAGAACTTAAATTGTGAATATATTTCTGAATGAGTGTTTGTTATGTATTTTTCCGTCACCCTTTTCACTGTTATAAGTTCTGTTCTACAAGGAAAGCACGCCATTGGAGGCGGCAATCTGTAATTCATTTTACCTTAATTACTACTTCAATTATGTTCCACAATTTAAAGGCACATATAGGTGCAAACATGGAATACGTAGGAATAATGCAGCTGCTCAGTGACAGGTATGGGGGAGCCACTGAGGCCAGGAATCAGATCTTCGACCCCTGCCCTCTTTGCCTCCGCCTACCTGGTGCTGAAAGTCTTCTCAAACTTTAAAAAAAAAAAATTATAGTGCAGTGATCATCATGTATGTCTAGTAAGCAGGAGGTCCAGGTTCGAAGCCCAGTTGGTCACAAATATTCATCTGCCGTCTTAGCTGTATTTCAACGCGCTGTGACAGTGTGGAGGTCGGTCCTTCGATATTTAAGATGCAAGTGTTTTTTGAGGCAATAGAGGTGATTTGCGAACATTTGTCTTGCCATCAGTGTAACGGGACTTCAACGGCATCCAACCCTCAGTCATTGTTTTGTGGCGGCGCTAACCCATGTCATATATATGCGAATCAGATTGTAGTTCATATTTAGTCAAATAACGAATTGTCATTATACAAGTATACCGGCCGTGGTGGCCGAGCGGTTCTAGGCGCTACAGCCTGGAACCTCGCGACCGCTACGGTCGCAGGTTCGAATCCTGTCTCGGGCATGGATGTGTCTGATGTCATTAGGTTAGACTTACAAAACACTCCTTCGACCTATACTTGAGTATTGCTCATCAGTGTGGGATCCGTACCAGATCAGGTTGACGGAGGAGATAGAGAAGATCCAAAGAAGAGCGGCGCGTTTCGTCACAGGGTTACTTGGTAACCGTGATAGCGTTACGGAGACGTCTAACAAACTCAAGTGGCAGACTCTGCAAGAGAGGCGCTCTGCATCGCGGTGTAGCTTGCTCGCCAGGTTTCGAAGGGTGCGTTTCTGGATGAGGTATCGAATATAAAATTAGAGAGATTAGAGCGCGGACGGAGGTTTTCAGACAGTCGTTCTTCCCGCGAACCATACGCGACTGGAACAGGAAAGGGAGGTAATGACAGTGGCACGTAAAGTGCCCCCCGCCACACACCGTTGGGTGGCTTGCAGAGTATAAATGTACATGTAGATGTAGAGCCCCAGTAAAAAATATGTACTCATCAACGCACATGGCCCCACCAACATCGAAAATAAGAAAAACAGCAAAAATGTCGAAAAATTCTGGAACACACTCGAAAATACTATGAGCAAAATTCACCAAGATGACGTGAAAATACTAATGCGAGACTTCAGCTCTATTTGGAACAGAAAAAACCTGTACAAAAATCATTGGTACAAATTCAACATACCGAAACGCTTAGACCAACGGCACACGTCTAACTGACATTTGCCAACAATTCTACCACAAAATGATGTCTTCCCACTTTAGGAAAAAACCAGTTCCCAGGTAACATGCTTGGCTACCAGGTACAAGCTGCTGTCGTTCGCCTTTCAAGACTCGCTGAAAGCCAGATCTTTAATTCTTTTGTAGTAGAGCTACAAGCAGGCAAATACAAACTCAATAAGGGAATCGTGAGATAACGCTCGAGCAAAATTCGTCCTGCTACTTACAGTAACCCTTAGTGTCAGAGCGAAAACCTTACGGTACTGCCAATTTCATAATGCCACTTTTGTTTTCTGCCGACATATTTTTTGTTGTTGTTATTACATAATTTTATCTATGAAATGCCATATTTTCATAAGACTTGCGAATGATACAGGAAATGAAGTAAATACAGATCTTTCCGAAGTCAAAAGTCGGTAATATCCTACTAATTCGTGTTAAAATAGGATCAATCGTCTTACAGACACTTAATGCATCGCTACAGTCTGGAACCGCGCGACCATTACGGTTGTAGGTTCGAATCCTGCCTTGAGCATGGACGTGTGTGATGTCTTTAGGTTAGTTAGGTTTAACTAGTTCTAAGTTCTAGGGGACTGATGACCTCAGAAGTTAAGTCCCATAGTGCTCAGAGCCCTTTGAACCATTTTTGAACTTAATGCTGGCGTGATGTTTCTGTAGTAAGCTGAATTTAATTTGTATTAGTAAAATGAATATTTTATTTGCATTTTCCATTACTTTTCTAAACGCAACAGTAATCATCAAAGAGAAAATAATCAGCAGCTGAATTTTCTTTCACGGTATCTAAAACAATCTGACAATCCTAAAGCTGTTTACAAATTCTACGCCCGTAGAAACCCACTGGTTCTAACGATGTCATTAAACCAGTGTAGTTTTAAGAGTATTTTCGTCAAGAAATGAATTGCCTTGACGGTTGATCGATCAAGAGCGGGAAAGGTAAAATCTTACGAATATATGACTAGAGGGACAAGTGAGGGAGGACTTCCCCATCTATATAAGCGCCTGAGAGACGACTTTCCTATCAATCTCCTGGATAGTTTTGTTTCTCAAATCAACAGAGTGAGTTATCATGCAGTAGCAAAGGTGATGTAGTTTTGTTGCTCGACTTTCTTACACTGCGACCGAAAGGTGTCTCAATTGTTGACAACAAATTCCAGCTGTGTTGCACACACCCCTTGTGGCAGAATTTGTAGCCCAAAACACACTTTTGGAGCTATCAGATGCAAAATATTATGTTCACACTACTCTTGGCTCTAGTCTATGTCTTTTGGTGGGGCTCAGCCTTTCATTTCTTCATAGGAAGTTAACGATAAAGGCATCATAACACGTCACCAGTAACAGTACTGCATAGGAATGCTCAATGAGCGACCTAATGACGTTCAATAATAGTCACTCCGTTGATTTTTGTTGTTTCGAATTAGAGCATGCGGTACTCCTACACCAGACTTCTGAACTTTGCCTGTTGAACGCAAATGTCACATGATGGTAAAATGGTAATCTGTCACATATACCAGGAGTCGAGACTCCCTTAATGTGGAAAATCATTCATGCCAGAACGATCTTTGTTGAAACAAGAATATCTTTTTCTGGCGTATTTTTCCCAAAAGCACTCGCTCCACACACAGTTCAAATCTTTCTAGCTGCCTCCTCTACATTCACCCCTTCGTTATACCAAAAGTAAACGTTGTGTTGGAGATGGTACACCTTTTTCCACTTGCGACTCAATTTTGCAATGCTTAACTGTAGTTCATGATTTTCAAGTATGCAAAATCCAATGCTTAACTGCAAGATGATAACTAGAACTTCAAATTCGAAAATGGCATTGATACATACACAGACAGCGTGGCGCCGCCTTCACATGGGCGGCGCCGGATTTCAGGCGGTGGGTGGCGTCTGGCCGGTGGCCGGTAGTCGCTGCAGCGCGTTAGGTTAGTTAGTGTTTTTTAACGTCCCGTCGACAACGAGGTCATTAGAGACAGAGCGCAAGCTCGGGTTAGGGAAGGATGGGAAAGGAAATCGGCCGTGCCCTTTCAAAGGAACCATCCCGGCATTTGCCTGAAACGATTTAGGGAAATCACGGAAAACCTAAATCAGGATGGCTGGAGACGGGATTGAACCGTCGTCCTTCCGAATGCGAGTCCAGTGTGCTAACCACTGCGCCACCTCGCTCGGTCTGCAGCGCGAGGAAACTCTCGAGCGTAAGCTGTTACGATCGCGACGCAGCCACGAGCTGTCCTGCGGAATCGTCTCTGGAATACTTGTTATTGCGGGTGGGTAGAATGTTAAGCGAATTGTCTTCGATGTTCAATCAGAATCAGATTCATAACTTTAGACCAAAATGTGGTAGTATATATATATATATATATATATATATATATATATATATATATATATATATATATACAGTCGGACGCGAACATGCGACTCCAAGTTTAGAATGCACGACGATTACCGCAAGACCACAGGCTCTTTCCAACCATGTCATCTCGGAAGTAGATAATACTTCCTCCTAACACTTCCGCATCTTACAGTGTTGCCAGATTGTGCAGATGGCCGGACTTAGAGTTGTGAGGGGCGGTCAGTTTTATTGGCCACCTTAAGTGAACGACTCGGACTTAGTCTCTGTGGTGGCCGGAGGGCGGTCGGTTTTTATGTCTAAGACTGTACACACATCAAGCTAAAACTTTGACATGTATTTTAAATTTAGGGGTCATGATGGTAAGCTCGCATTATTCCCCCAGCAGACAAATTGTAGAACAACATTAGGACTACATATAAGAAAATTGTAATAGGTGATGGGCTAAGACTGCTTGAGAAACACTGCATCCTTTACGTATTAGTAAGTCGTAACTTGTTCTATGTTTTTACCAGAAAGACAGCCAGGACTCGCCATTTCATTAATAAAATTACTGTCACTAGATTTTTTTACACTCATAACATGCTAGCAAAAGCTCTGGGGAAGGTTGAACCTTTCACAACCATAGTAATTGCAAATAACAAATGTTTTACAGTCTTGATCCTGCAAGATGTATTTGTTACCAGTAACTGGCTGACGAAACGATGAATAGACAACCACATCCTTTCGCCGTTAGCAAATGCTCCATTAAAACAGCATTCTTGTAATGCATATGAAAAAAAAAAACAAAAAAAAATTATGAGCGTTATTCTTTCTTCCGTATTTGAAAAACTCTCGACTCTCAAGTTCGTAAAGGGAAGATGTGTACGTTGAGAACAGGAACATTTATTAGTAATGAAAAGGATAAATAAACTTTCGCTGTTGCAGATAACAACAGAATAATAATATTATAAATTACAGAGTTCAATAGTGTATCTTCTTACAAGGGAACCTCCCCATCGACCCCCCTCAGATTTAGTTATAAGTTGGCACAGTGGATAGGCCTTGAAAAACTGAACACAGATCAGTCGAGAAAACAGGAAGAAGTTGTGTGGAACTATGAAAAAATAAGCAAAATATACAAACTGAGTAGTCCATGTGCAAGATAGGCAACATCAAGGATAATGTAAGCAGAGGAGCGCCGTGGTCCGTGGTTAGTGTGAGCAGCTTTGGAACGAGAGGTTCAAAAATGGTTCAAATGGCTCTGAGCACTATGGGACTCAACTGCTGAGGTCATTAGTCCCCTAGAACTTAGAACTATACTCCTGGAAATGGAAAAAAGAACACATTGACACCGGTGTGTCAGACCCACCATACTTGCTCCAGACACTGCGAGAGGGCTGTACAAGCAATGATCACACGCACGGCACAGCGGACACACCAGGAACCGCGGTGTTGGCCGTCGAATGGCGCTAGCTGCGCAGCATTTGTGCACCGCCGCCGTCAGTGTCAGCCAGTTTGCCGTGGCATACGGAGCTCCATCGCAGTCTTTAACACTGGTAGCATGCCGCGACAGCGTGGACGTGAACCGTATGTGCAGTTGACGGACTTTGAGCGAGGGCGTATAGTGGGCATGCGGGAGGCCGGGTGGACGTACCGCCGAATCGCTCAACACGTGGGGCGTGAGGTCTCCACAGTACATCGATGTTGTCGCCAGTGGTCGGCGGAAGGTGCACGTGCCCGTCGACCTGGGACCGGACCGCAGCGACGCACGGATGCACG
This sequence comes from Schistocerca americana, assembly GCF_021461395.2. Classification (NCBI taxonomy): domain Eukaryota; kingdom Metazoa; phylum Arthropoda; class Insecta; order Orthoptera; family Acrididae; genus Schistocerca; species Schistocerca americana. Next base: position 891,739,162 of record NC_060119.1, on the reverse strand, counting down.
CCGAGACCGTAGGATCCTACGCAGTGCCGTAGGGGACCGCACCGCCACTTCCCAGCAAATTAGGGACACTGTTGCTCCTGGGGTATCGGCGAGGACCATTCGCAACCGTCTCCATGAAGCTGGGCTACGGTCCCGCACACCGTTAGGCCGTCTTCCGCTCACGCCCCAACATCGTGCAGCCCGCCTCCAGTGGTGTCGCGACAGGCGTGAATGGAGGGACGAACGGAGACGTGTCGTCTTCAGCGATGAGAGTCGCTTCTGCCTTGGTGCCAATGATGGTCGTATGCGTGTTTGGCGCCGTGCAGGTGAGCGCCACAATCAGGGCTGCATACGACCGAGGCACACAGGGCCAACATCCGGCATCATGGTGTGGGTAGCGATCTCCTACACTGGCCGTACACCACTGGTGATCGTCGAGGGGACACTGAATAGTGCACGGTACATCCAAACCGTCATCGAACCCATCGTTCTACCATTCCTAGACCGGCAAGGGAAGTTGCGGTACCAACAGGACAATGCACGTCCGCATGTATCCCGTGCCACCCAACGTGCTCTAGAAGGTGTAAGTCAACTACCCTGGCCAGCAAGATCTCCGGATCTGTCCCCCATTGAGCGTGTTTGGGACTGGATGAAGCGTCGTCTCACGCGGTCTGCGCGTCCAGCACGAACGCTGGTCCAACTGAGGCGCCAGGTGGAAATGGCATGGCAAGCCGTTCCACAGGACTACATCCAGCATCTCTACGATCGTCTCCATGGGAGAATAGCAGCCTGCATTGCTGCGAAAGATGGATATACACTGTACTAGTGCCGACATTGTGCATGCTCTGTTGCCTGTGTCTATGTGCCTGTGATTCTGTCAGTGTGATCATGTGATGTATCTGACTCCAGGAATGTGTCAATAAAGTTTCCCCTTCCTGGGACAATGAATTCACGGTGTTCTTATTTCAATTTCCAGGAGTGTAGTTAAACCTAACTAACCTAAGGACATCACACACATCCATGCCCGAGGCAGGATTCGAACCTGCGACCGTAGCGGTCTTGCGGTTCCAGACTGCAGCGCCAGAACCGCGCGGCCACTTCGACCGGCCGGAACGAGAGGTCCTTGGTTCATGTCTTCCCTGGAGTGAAAAGTTTACTTTCTTTATTTTTCGCAAAGTTATGATCTGTCCGTTCGTTCATTGACGTCTCTGTTCACTGTAATAAGTTTAGTGTCTGTGTTTTGCGACCGCACCGCAAAAGCGTGCGATTAGTAGACGAAAGGACGTGCCTCTTCAATGGGAACCGAAACATTTGATCGCAAGGTCATAGGTCAACCGATTCTTCCACAGGAAAACACGTCTGATATATTCTATACGACACAGGTGACGGCATGTGCGTCACATGACAGGAATATGTTGTCGACCCACCTAACTTGTACACTTGGCGAATGGGTAAAAAGATTCTTCTACCTTGCCCGTTTTGGTTTTCTTGTGGATGTGATAATCACTCCCAAAAAAGTGAAGAAAACATAAGAGTTTCTGACATAAAGTGTAAATAGAAAATTAAACTTTTTGGTCGAGAGTAGACTTGAACCAAGGACCTCTCTTTCCGCATCTGCTCACGGTAACCACGGGAACAAGGCGCTCCCAAGCTTACTCTTTCCCTGATGTTGCATATGTTACGCATGGACTACTCAGTTTGTATATTTTGCTTATTTTTTCATAGTTCCACACAACTTCTTCCTGTTTTCTCGATTGATCTGTGTTCAGTTTTCAAGGCCTATCCACTGTGTCAACTTATAATTAAATCTGAGGGGGGTGCGATGGGGAGGTTCCCTTGTTAGGTATGGAATAAGTGCGCGCGTCAGCGCTCCAGGCGGCGAAAGCGCGAACTTCTTTGACGTAACTTGGCGATCAGTTGATCGCGCTGCAGAACGCGCGATCTCCGCGGTCGCTACATCAGTCCTTAGCGTAGAAGCGGAGCGTCGTCTGTGTCCATCAGCATTGACGCCGTCGAGAATTCTTGATGGAAAATGGACGAGCCAGCCCTACCGTGTTTTCGCGGCAGTTGAGGCACCAGCGATTCATCAGATAGTGGTTTGATCGTAGAAAGCGGGGAAGGCCGTTGGCTGGTCGTAGAAGGTGGGATTGCCTCAAAAGAGTCATCACACACAAACGCGGGCTTGACACGATCGATGGAGACGGTGCTGTGTTTGCCCTTTAGCAGGGTGTCCATTGTTTTATCTGTATGGGCGAGGACACGATGAGGTCCGGTATATGGCGGTGTGAGATGTCGAAGCATGACTTGAGTGCTCTTTGTTAAGTCTTTATGCATAAATGAAGGACGTGAACCGTGTCGTGACACCGGTTGAGGTCGCATTTGAGTGATGTATTCTCTGAGTCGACCTGGTTGACATAAAAGGTCTCTCCTTGCGTCCGCAGTTTCCCCTGGTAGACGAAGTGCCTCTCCATAAACGAGCTCCGCCTGTGACGCATCAGAGGATGGCTTGTGTACTGTTCATAGGCCGAGAAGAACAAGGGGTAAGGCCGTGGTCCAATATGTGTCGTAGTACATGAGCGCAGTTTTCAAGGATTGGTGGAAGTTTTCCACAATCCCATTGCTGGCTGGGTGGTAGCCTGTGGTGAGGTGATGTGTTGCGCCACATAATTTGCCTATCTGCATGAAAAGTTCAGATTCAAAGTGGCGCCCTATATCAGTTGTTATATATAGCGGACAACCAAATCGAGCGACCGATTGCGCCATAAATGCTGCTGCCAGTGTCTCAGAAGAGATTGCTTCAGGTCAACGCGTGAATTTATCGATAATTGTTAATAGGTATTGCTGTCCCTCTGATGGTGGCAGGGCGCATGCATGTGCCGTGTAATCATGCTTCATTCGCATGCAATGCAAGAGTGGGCCCACTGCCGATAATCCTTTTGTATACCAGGCCAAACATAACAGCAGGCGACGAGTTTTACTGATGCTCTTATGCCTGCATGGCAGATGTGTGTAGGCCATGGAAAGTCAACCTGCATAGTCCCGCTGGAACGTATGGGCGGTTTGCTCCTGTAGAAGTGTAGCAATAGAGTTGCATGCTTGCTGCAGGTCATTGACAAGTTTGAGCTGTAGGCCAACCTTTGTATCGTGCGGAAGGTTACGGAGCTCCTCATTGGTCTGTTGTGTGTTGAATAGGTGCGAAAGATCGATAGTCTCCATGACTGCATAAACCTGAGACATGCAGTTAGCCACCACATTACTGAGGCCAGAGACGTACATCAGTCGAGAACTGCGCTATGTATTCCTATTCCAGCTGTCTAAATCGCCTCTGCGAACACTTGTCATTGTTTTGCTGGAAGTCATATGTGAACTGCTTGTGATCGGTATTTATAGCAACGGTTCTTGCTTCCAATTAGGTACAGAAGTACTTTACTGGTGCATACATGGCTAAAAATTCGCGATCGTACACACTCCATCCTTGCTGCGCTGGCATCGATTTACGCAAAAAGAAGGCAGGAGGTTGCTATGTGTTAGTGACACGTTGCTGAAGTGCCGCTCCAACTGCTGTTTGACTTTCGTCTACAACTAATGCCAGGGGCGCATCTGTGGTAGGGTGTGCGAGGCCTTCAATAGTTCGATCATTGTTGGGGTCCATTGCAGTAATGCTTTGCCCTTCGAATTGAGACATAACAGCACAGCTGTGAGTGATTCCCGTACTTCAGCTGCAGGTGGCAGATGGCATTGGTAAAATTCGAGCTTTCCAAGGAATCTGTACAACTCTTTTGCTGTAGCCGGTCCTGGGATGTTTAATACGGCCTCGACATTCTCTGGTAGTGGGCATGGGCCTTCAGATGAAATGCAATGTCCCAAAAAAGTCACCTCTGGTTGACCATATACACACTTCGACACTTTTAGGACGTTGCCGTAAGTAGCGAAACGTTCGAAAACCTGAGTAAGGTGCTGCTGCTTTAATTCTGGCGTTTCTGAGAAGATGAGGACGTCATAGAGGTAAGCAAAACAATGCGTCAATCATCATAGTACAGAATCGATGAATCTCTGCCAAATTTGGGTAGTATTCCTGAGGGCAATGGTCATAAACAGGCTCTCAAATAAACCAAAAGGTGTAATTATTGCCATCTCGGGTATGTCTTTCTCGGCTACAGGAATCTGCGTATAAGCTTTGGCGCAGTCGAGGGCACTGAACACTCGTTTCCCACTCAATACATGGTTGTAATCTTTTAAGTGTGCCACTGGGTAACGATCTGGTATAGTCTAGTGTTCAAAGCGCGGTAGTGTCCGCACCGCCGCCATGCACCATTCTTTTTGGGGACCAGCTGCAGTGGACTTGACCATGCACTACTGGACGGACGTATTATCCCCTCTGCCAGCATAGCTTCAAACTCAGCCTTCACTATGGGATATCTATCTGGGGCTAACCGCCTGTGCCTACACGAAACGGAGGACCTGCAGTGGTATTAAAATAATGAATAGTACTGTGGCATAACTGCTGCGAGCTCCGGTAGTACTGGTAACTGTCGGGAACTGATCGAGTAGTTTGGTGAGCTCATCTGCCACCGCCTGAACAAGTCCGGTCGCTGACAGCCCAGCGACTGCGTCCCGTAGGCAGGCACCAGCAACATCGGACAGCAGATGGGGGTAGCATTCATCTCACGCTGGGTGAGGAGAACCCTATGTCACAGTGACATAACACTACGTCATCGTGACGTAAATAACCTAAATCGACTACATGAGTGCGTACATCGATCTTTGCGGTTGTACCGATAACGTCAAAGCTAAATGTAAATACATGTGTACAAATGAAGTGACAGGAGTTATCTGTTACGCTCATCTCAGTTGAATTAATTATTAAGCTGTAATCATAACAGTTTGGAATGGTATTATGTGTTTCAGGAACATAATGTACGTCTGAACGAAGGAACAATAAAAAAAAAGCTTTTAGTCAATTAAAAAAAAAATCCGGTAAACCGTGCATAAATCGTGTGGATAGAAACGTGAAATAATTGATTATTAAGCTGCAAATCCAAAGAATGTGGGATGTTATTGTGTGTTTCATGAACATAACTAATATCTGAATGAAGGAATCATAACCATAACGAAAGTGTCTTGTTATTTTTCTAGCCTGATATGAATGCTACCCCAGTTTTTTTTTAAAAAATCCGATGAATCGTGTCTAAATCCTGTGGATAGAAACATGAAATAATTAAGTATTAAGCTGCAATCCAAAGAATGTGGGATGTTACTGTGTGTTTCGTGAACATAACGAATATCTGAATGAAGGAATCATAGCCATAACGAAAGTGTCTAGGCGTATTTTAGTCCGATTAATCATGCATATGTTCATAAAAACGTGTAGTAGGGAGAAATTAAAGTGTTTCGTATTTTTATAAAAGCCAATGAATTCTACATAATTCATGTGGGCAGAAACGTTAAACTGAGAAACTGAAGTTCGAAGTAATTCCGAATGTTGCTGGAAATATTAAACCATCTAGTTCCATTTAATTTTGCCTTCATGTTGTAAATCAACTAAGAACAATGAACAGTGCAGATTCAAGACGCACACAACAGTCGATGTATACAGAATGCACACAACAGTCGACAGGACAACTCGTGAAACTCATGATGACGCGTGCCTACGTCACGTTGACGTAGGGCTCTCCTCACCTAGCGTGAAATGAATGCTACCCAGCAGATGGTAATAGGAGAGTGGATCCTCCCCGATGATCGATTCCGCTACATCGGCGCCAACGAATGTCCATGTTATTGCACGACTCAGTCCAAGGTCTAATTCCATATGCTGTGTGCCGTGTGTTCGAATATCGGAATTGTTGACCGCTGTCAATTTGAAGGCGGTGATCGAGCGATACTTGCGAGCCATGTCCCGCGGCATAATACTTAAATCTGAGACGGTATTGCGTCCCGACGTAACGGTCGGTGAGATACAGGTCGGTAGAGAGACAGACAGGGACGTCGACTTCTGCTTGGCACTTAACATTTCCGTATTCATATGGCGCGTTGCATGTATGGGCTTGATCCCCAAATCGCTGATACTAGCACATATTCGTGACTTGGGCGTCATCGCGATCGTGGTTGGAGCGGCTCCGCGATCACCGTCGGTAATTATTATTAGCGCCGCAATCAGCAAGGACTTCACAGAGCTGATTAGACAAAGCAACAATTTTGCTCATCGAGGCGTCGCTTAATTGTTGCTCCAGTGCCCTAACTTTTTTTGAAAGCTTGTCGCAATCATGTTTTGTTTCTGTTGCGGTGCTGTTGCGCGTAACGGTAGCATCAGATCCAGAAGCGGGCACAATAGTATCTTGTATGCTGACAGCCAGCGCGGCGACTTTGTCCAAAGACATCTCGGTTTGAGAGGCTATACTACTGGTCATTAAAATTGCTACACCAAGAAGAAATGCAGATGATTAACAGGTATACATTGGACACATATATTATACTAGAACTGACATGTGATAACATTTTCACGCAATTTGGGTGCATAGATCCTGAGAAATCAGTACCCAGAACAACCACCTCTGGCCGTAATAACGAGCTTGATACACCTGGGCATTGAGTCAAACAGAGCTTGGATGGCGTGTACAGGTACAGCTGCCCATGCAGCTTCAGCACTATACCACAGTTCATCAAGAGTAGTGACTGGCGTATTGTGATGAGCCAGTTGCTCGGCCACCATTGACCAGACGTTTTCAATTGGTGAGAGATCTGGAGAATGTGCTGGCAAGGGCAGCAGTCGAATATTTTCTGTGTCCAGAAAGGCCCGTACAGGACCTGCAACATGCGGTCGTGCATTATCCTGCTGAAATGTAGGGTTTTGCAGGGATCGAATGAAGGGTAGAGCCACGGGTCGTAACACATCTGAAATGTAACGTCCACCATTCGAAGTGCCGCCAATGCGAACAAGAGGTGACCGAGACATGTAACCAATGGCACCCCATACCATTACGCCAGGTGATAACGCCAGTGTGGCGATGACGAATACTTGCTTCCAATGTGCATTCGCCGTGATTTCGCCAAACACGGTTGCGACCGTCATGATGCTGTAAACAGAAACTGGATTCATCCGAAAAAATGACGTTTTGCCATTGGTGCACCCAGGTTCGTCTTTGAGTACACCACACAGGCGCTCCTATCTGTGATGCAGCGTCAAGGGTAACCACAGCCATGGTATCCGAGCTGATAGTCCATGCTGCTGCAAACGTCGTCGAACTATTCGTGGAGATGGTTGTTGTCTTGCAAACGTCCCCATCTGTTGACTCAGGGATCGAGACGTGGCTGCACGATCCGTTACAGCCATGCGGATAAGATGCCTGTCATCTCGACTGCTAGTGATACGAGGCCGTTGGGATCCAGCACGGCGTTCCGTATTACCCTCCTGAACCCACCGATTCCATATTCTGCTAACAGTCATTGGATCTCGACCAACATGAGCAGCAATGTCGCGATATGATAAACCGCAATCGCGATAGGCTACAATCCGACCTTTATCAAAGTCGGAAACGTGATTGTACGCATTTCTCCTCCATACACGAGGCATCACAACAATGTTTCATCAGGCAACGCCGGTCAACTGCTGTTATTATCGCTTTCACTTGCGTTGGCAGCCTCCTGCTCCATATTGTACTTAGTTGCGCGTCTGGCACGGTGTGAGGGTCCACTTTGTTTCTTAAGTGATGTAAGAATTGTAAGGGTTTTTATTACCGACGTCTTCTTGCGTGTGTGCCTGTCGTACTCTTTCCTCTTGAAAGGCAGACGATCGGCCTTTTAATTCTGCCTTCAGTTTAGAATATGTTTCGCGTCCGGCTGTGCCGTTATTGTTTCCTGCACTTCCGCTGCGAATCTGTGATCAAGTTGACTTACCACCAGGGCGAGTTTAGTGGTGTCCGGCGTTACGCCAGAAAATAAAAAATTTGCCTCTACTTGCGCAAACCAGGGAGTTGGATTGGTAGGCCAGAACGGCGGAAGTCGTGCAGTCAGTCTTGACATGTCATGCATTTCTTCATTCGGAATTTTATTACCGCAAACCGATATCTTCTCGTCGCGAACTGTTTGTCTGCGGCGCGATCACGTCCGGGTCACCACTGAAGCTTATAGGGCTATAAGAGAGCCACAAAAATTGCGCGTTATACGTGGTCGTACAGCACGCGGCAAATGCGAGTGTTATTCTTTCTTCCGTATTTAAAAAACTCTCCACTCCGTGTATGTTGAGAATAGGGACAGTTTTTGGAAATGAAAAGGATATCAACGGAAAAATAATATTAAAAATTAAAAACCTCTTTGTCTCTCCTCAGGTATGAAATAAGCGCGTGCGTCAGCGCCCTAGGTGTTGAGCACGCGAACTTCTTTGACATAACTCGGCGATCAGCTGATTACGCTGCAGAACGCTCGATCTCTGTCGTCGCCACAATAGTTTTCCACCAGGAGATAGTCCGTAATAAGACCGTTAGAATCACTGTTTGTGTAACCAATTTGCACTTTAAAATAAAAGAATACAAAGAATAGCTTTATAACTCATTAGAGATCCTGGTAGCCTTTTTCTTAGTGTAGAGTATCGAAGTATGCTATTGCATTCAACCTTCACCGAATAATCCATTAAAGCTGAAGTCTTGCAGAACATGCACACATCCAGCTAAAAAATATAATAATTAGATTATAATAAAAAATGTAACAAATAAAATAAAAAATACTGGAAACATAATACTTATATAGTTTTAGGAGCCATGTCCAGAAAAGACATCATAACCATGTGATCAACAAAATTTGGTTATTATTTTGTAAATGTGCTTGTTGTCCTTATTTTAATCCTTTGTGAAATCTATTTTTGCATTCAACATTTGCACTTCGTTCTCCTTGAATTTAACTCTTTTTCCATATTGGTAAAAAAAGGGTAGCATTCATCTCACGCTAGGTAAAGGAGCACCCTACGTCATAGTGACGTAACGCTGCGTCATCGTGACGTAAATAAACCTAAATCCACCTCAGGGGTACCTATATCGATCTTTGTAGTTGTACCACAGAGCAAGACCACCTACAATCCATCAGATCGCAACACCGAAACCAAGATGGAGGCAGTCTTAGGCCAAGTATTTCAGAGCTACCCTAATACGAATTATTTACAAACTTCATAAATGGAAAGTATATTCTAAATTGCATACGAAATGTCGTATTGTTATGTATTTTCTATATTCAAACTTAAATAAAAAGTTGCCATTAAAGCCACAAATTACGTAATAAGTACTATGAAGAAGTAAAATTATGAGATGCAACTCAAAATCAAATGCAAACAACTACTACACAACACATGTAAATGGCATATTTGGACACTAATAATACACTCCTGGAAATGGAAAAAAGAACACATTAACACCGGTGTGTCAGACCCACCATACTTGCTCCGGACACTGCGAGAGGGCTGTAGAAGCAATGATCACACGCACGGCACAGCGGACACACCAGGAACCGCGGTGTTGGCCGTCGAATGGCGCTAGCTGCGCAGCATTTGTGCACCGCCGCCGTCAGTGTCAGCCAGTTTGCCGTGGCATACGGAGCTCCATCGCAGTCTTTAACACTGGTAGCATGCCGCGACAGCGTGGACGTGAACCGTATGTGCAGTTGACGGACTTTGAGCGAGGGCGTATAGTGGGCATGCGGGAGGCCGGGTGGACGTACCGCCGAATTGCTCAACACGTGGGGCGTGAGGTCTCCACAGTACATCGATGTTGTCGCCAGTGGTCGGCGGAAGGTGCACGTGCCCGTCGACCTGGGACCGGACCGCAGCGACGCACGGATGCACGCCAAGACCGTAGGATCCTACGCAGTGCCGTAGGGGACCGCACCGCCACTTCCCAGCAAATTAGGGACACTGTTGCTCCTGGGGTATCGGCGAGGACCATTCGCAACCGTCTCCATGAAGCTGGGCTACGGTCCTGCACACCGTTAGGCCGTCTTCCGCTCACGCCCCAACATCGTGCAGCCCGCCTCCAGTGGTGTCGCGACAGGCGTGAATGGAGGGACGAATGGAGACGTGTCGTCTTCAGCGATGAGAGTCGCTTCTGCCTTGGTGCCAATGATGGTCGTATGCGTGTTTGGCGCCGTGCAGGTGAGCGCCACAATCAGGACTGCATACGACCGAGGCACACAGGGCCAACACCCGGCATCATGGTGTGGGGAGCGATCTCCTACACTGGCCGTACACCTCTGGTGATCGTCGAGGGGACACTGAATAGTGCACGGTACATCCAAACCGTCATCGAACCCATCGTTCTACCATTCCTAGACCGGCAAGGGAACTTGCTGTTCCAACAGGACAATGCACGTCCGCATGTATCCCGTGCCACCCAACGTGCTCTAGAAGGTGTAAGTCGACTACGCTGGCCAGCAAGATCTCCGGATCTGTCCCCCATTGAGCATGTTTGGGACTGGATGAAGCGTCGTCTCACGCGGTCTGCACGTCCAGCACGAACGCTGGTCCAACTGAGGCGCCAGGTGGAAATGGCATGGCAAGCCGTTCCACAGGACTACATCCAGCATCTGTACGATCGTCTCCATGGGAGAATAGCAGCCTGCATTGCTGCGAAAGGTGGATATACACTGTACTAGTGCCGACATTGTGCATGCTCTGTTGCCTGTGTCTATGTGCCTGTGGTTCTGTCAGTGTGATCATGTGATGTATCTGACCCCAGGAATGTGTCAATAAAGTTTCCCCTTCCTGGGACAATGAATTCATGGTGTTCTTATTTCAATTTCCAGGAGTGTAATTTGCAAAATAGAAGCTACATAGCAATAATAAATGAAGCATGCAACTAAAGCTCAAAATTGTATTAAACAATATGCAGTTAATTCTAGTCACTGGCATAACGTTATATGCTAGAAGTGGTTTCATTTTGATTACCTGTTGGACTTATTTGCTGCTCAGCTTGGCCACTTTGCGTTTTGTTATTTTTGCTGCAATGTCTTTATGATTTCCTCTTTTTTGTTTGACTAGGGTTCGAGAAATTTCCTTTGAAACACACTTTTCATTCAATAGTTTTGTGTGATTATTAACAAAACTATTTGAAAGCGCTTTAATACTTTCTTGATTATTTTCTTTAAAGGAATGCCACATTTACACACATCACTAAGGTTACTAATGGCATTTTCACACAATTCAGCTCATAAGGCAAGTATTGCATCTCTCTGATTTTCAAGTTTGAGAAATTCTGGTTCATATGTGCTGCTAATCAGAACTTGAAAAGTTTATGTATATTACAACACAAGGAAATCATTATAGAAGAAGGACACTTAAAATCCCCCACGATTCAGTTGGTTGAAACAGGAAAGGAGTTCTTTGGTTTCACACTGCAACAAAATTTCATCCTCTGTCTGTAACATTTCTTCACAGCCTGAACATTTTCCACCTATTTGCAGCTTTTCAAGCGCTGTTTTGCTGGTGTAGCTAGCAATACAAACCAAGACTTTCATATCTTCATCAGTCATGGGAAAGTTTGTTAGTTCCTCTAGAGCAGGTTCTAATTTATCTAAATTTTCATACGTTTGGTGTTTTATGCTGTAATTTACTTTTGCTGCAAAATCATTTAATGTAAATTCACCATGTTTAGTAGATCTGAGCTTTAGTAGACTTATTACTTTCAGTTTCCTCTCAGATTCCAAGATTTGCTCAACTGAAACATTATATGTGCAGCCACTTAGCCTTCTATAAGCTCCGAATCTTGCTTCTAAAGCGTCAGTGTGTAATTTTGCTGTAAGAATGTAGGACAAGTTGTAAGTATAAAAAATGTATCTGCATAACTGAACTGTTGTTGCAAGTGTGTGAGAGAAAGCTGTATATGTTTCATTGGTTAATTTTTCATGAGTAGGCAATGCATGCCAGATATCAAGATATGTTTTCAAAGTTTCAAGAAACACAAGTTTGGAGTCAGTAGGTCCAGTGATTGGGCTAGAATTATAATCTGATTTGTATTTGCCTTTCATGGGATACTGTACATTAGAAACTGTCCACCATTTAATGTTTAATTTCAAAAACTGAATAGAGCCATCAGAAATCTCAATCGCCTGACTTCTCAAAATTTCTAGTGCTGCTACATTTTTAGAACCAAAAACATTGAGAGCAAGGGTAACAATCTGTCTCTCAATAGAAGTTGGATATACTGCCTTTCTCACTAGCTATGGGGCAAGTTTCAACACTTTACTTTTCTCAGAATGAAACACGTTCCTCAAATCCGAAAACTTTGCTTCACTGACAGTATATTCACATGCAGCATTCCCTTCATCACTGTGTAGAAAGGTATTGATGAAAGCAAATGTATCCGCAGTATTTGGCATTATGAAGGATTAATTTTTTCCATTCAACCAGTTATTTCTGATACACTTAAGCAAGTGCACACTGTCAAACAGAACAAAGAGAAATTTGGATGGAGCAACTGGATTTGTAATACACGGCTGTAAAGTGCCACCACACATAAGCTGATACATTTTTCTATTAGTGCTATGGTTAACTGTTACCAGGCATATAACATCATACTGATTCTCATGCATTAACTTTAGTACATCAATTGTCATTTTCAGTAGTGTATCAGAATTAACATTTTTTTACAGGAAAGAGAGCTATTACTTCTTTATAATCAGAATGTAAAGATGATGCCATGAAAACCTGCATTGTACCTGCTGTTGTAGTATCTGAAATATTCTCAACAATACCAAGTATCTTTCCTGCCTTATAAGAGAATTTTGAGTTAACATAAACTTCATCTAGCATCACTGAAATTACCTTGTCTCTTTCCTGAAGAAATTTATTTTTTCCATCAAAAAGCTATCTGTGATTGACCAATACAAGGTTTATTTGGACCCATTTTGCATAGAAACTGCCTTAAATAGACAGGATGAGGTAATGTTAACACATTTGTTTTCCTCAAGTGATGGTAGGCACCAAGAAATGAAAAGCAAATGGTTGCTGCCCATATCAAAAGCTCAGGAGAATATCTACTTTGCTTTTTTATTGCAAGTTGTAATTGCTCCAAAACAAATTCTATTTTAGGTGGTATTTCAGCGTCAAAATCACTACCAGCTTTCATAGGTTGTTTGAGAACATTGACTAAAATTATGATCTTATCAATGGAGCCAGTAGAGTTATCTGTAAAACCATTTAGGTGACTCACCAGATTGTCAAATTTCGTCCACTTGTCACATTTAAAGTTGTCTTCCGCCCCAGACTGTAATATCCATTTCAAGGTTTCTGTCGGCAAACACACATTTTTGTGAAACACTTTTATTTCCAAGGAACTTGATATCTTGAAACACACTGAAACTAATGGCACATCACTGACTGAATCATCCTTTAATTTAATGAAAGATACGTAGTCATCCTTTACTAAAATTGTAAATGGACAAACATTCCTTTTCTGCACTTTGCTTTTAAAATGCTGAAAGTCAGGTATATTGCCATTTTCGCACCACTTACTGATACTACATTCATCACGTTTCAGTAGCTGTTGAACACGATCTTCAGGATTCTTCCTTTCCTTAGGAACTGGTACTGTGTGATAAGAAGGTTTATTAGGAAAGATAGTTGGAATTGCATCATTTGTTAGTTTTGGTATTATTCCTGGTACATGTATTGGTTCACTATTTTCCACAGGAAAAATGTCTTCCCTAACCACAAACTTAGGTTCAAAATGCTTAATGCATACCACAGTTTTATCGTTCATTTCAAAATTATCTCTAGGAATTAGTTTAATCCATTTGTCCCTCAATGCTGTTTTCTTGGGAAACTTAAATTTTGAGGTATCGTATGTTTTGCTGTAATTGGATTTACATCCTGGTACACAACAGCTACAACCCATCGCAAGAACGGTTTTCACTTTAAATTATGCCGAAGTTACTACAGAATCTAGAAAATAAATACTAGCGTAGAACTTGTGACGACATTCACAGCATATAGCATAAATAACAGCTAGTAATAAATGCTTTCGCTTCTCTTGAATGTCACGTTCACAATGTTACACACACATGTTATGGAAACACAAGCACGCTGGTTTGTTTCCCCCACGATTGCTGCTGTATTGTCAACTATCGACAGCTGCCTTAAAGTCTGATTTATTGTAGGTGGTCTTGCACAGAGGTTGCTTCGTAACGTGAAAGCTGAATATAAACACATGTGCAGAAACGAAGTTATAACAGTTGTGTGGTGTGTTCAGCACAGTTGAATTAGTTATTAAGCTGGAACAATTTTGGACGCTATTGTGTGTTTCATGAACATAACAAATATCTGAACGAAGGAACCATAACCACAAATAAAGTAAAAAAAAGGGAGTAGTCATTTTTTTAAAAAAGATAATACCGAATGTTGATGGAATTTTAATTTTGCCTTCGTGTTGCGGATCAACTCAGTAAATTTTGCCCCTCAGAAATAAATTATTGCTGATGATTGTAATGTATAACGTAAACTGTTTAAAACACGTCATTATTTTTCTTTATTCGCTGTATACTGTGAAAAACCAATGATATTTCGTCTATAATTGTAACTCACATTTTAATATTTAAACACTATCAACTATATAAAAAAAGTTAGTTTCCTAGTAGTTGCCAAATGATGTTCAACACTTACTGTCACAATGAGTAAGGTACTGGACGAAATAAATCAACAGCCTACAGTTTTTAGCAGCACTAAGTGATGTTTCATATGCGATGGTGGAATACTATTTTTGTTTATTCTCTCAATATACATGGTATAAATTTTGGCGGTGTTTTACATGATTACTATACCTATTTCCATCCTGCCTAAGAGTCATACAAAAAGTAGGTGATAATAACGACAACACTTACTCCTTTCAGTTGCTTAAAATGCTGGTAAATATGACTTCCATGTCATTGTTTTTCACAGTATACAACCAAAGAAAAATAATGACGTGTTACAACAGGTCAGTACATTATAATCATCAGCAATAATATATTTCTGAAGAGGGAAAGTTTCTGTGCTGATCTACAGCATGAAGGCACAATTAAAATTCCAGCAACATTTGGAATTATTTATAGAACCACATTAATTTCTCAGTTTAACGTTTCTACCCAGAAGAATTATGTACAATCCATTGGCTTTTATAAAAATACAAAACTCTAACTTCTTGCTATTTCACGTTTCTAACCACATGATTTTTGCACAACTAATTGGATTTAAAAAAAATGACTACACGGTGTTTTTTACTTTCGTTATTGTTATGGTTCCTTCGTTCAGACATTCATTACATCAAGAAACAAACAATACCACACAAAATTGTTGAGATTACAGCTTAATAAGTAATTCAACTGGGATCAGCATACCACACAACTGTTGTCACTTTGTTCATACACGTCTATTTACACATCGCTTTCACGTTATCGGTACAACCTCTGTGGCACAACTGCAAATATCGATATACGTACTCAAGAAATCGATTTAGGTTTATTTACCTCACGATGACGTAGCGTTACGTCACTATGATGTAGGGTTCTCCTCACCTAGTATGAGGTGAATGCTACCCGTTAAAAATACAGTTGTCGTTACGTCACAAACTGGTAGCAGACATCCGCCATCTTAAATAGCACAAAACATTGGATTCACTGTATTGATACCTCCATGGTTCACCGTAGTGATCTTTCCCTGTGACGTCTCCCTGATGTGCCCGTCCCCAGTTTCGAAAGTGTTGGGTGCTTTGATTGTGTGGAGACGTAGTTGTTTCATAAAAAAGGCCAGCTTACGTTGTTTATGGGCGTACTAATCTGTGCGATGGTAATCTAAAATTGAAAGGAATAACGTTTAATTTGCGAGTGGAACCGTTCAAGCGATATTCCCTTTTGTATACATGAATTGTGGCTGCACTGTTTACTTTTGTTGTAGTGACTGTATTTCTGTCATTTGATTTTAGATTTGCCTTACTTTGCTCAGTATCTGTTCATTCTCTTCTTTCCTGTGCTTTTCATTGCCTTCCACATCACAAACGCCCTGACATCCGAGCCACACTGTATTGAAGGTCTCATCCCCTCACACCACATGGCTACACAACCGCGCTGATTGTTGGTGTAGCATCTCATGCCTAATTACTCATTGTTCCCATTTTATCCCCCTTTAAAAAAGATTCTAGCTAGAATAGCCAGAGACAGCAGTCATGTGTGTGTTTTGTGTGTATGATTATATGAATATGTGTGTGTGCAGGGACAGTGGCAAGGGGAGGGAGGGGCAATGGGGGCTATAGAGCCCCCCCCCCCCCAATGGAGTACCATATTACACTGGATAAAATGACTTCAGAAATCAGCGAATATATTATTCCAACAGATTCAATAACTTTTTTGTAATTATGCAGCAATATAGGTTGCAATGTATTTCAAATTCATTTAACAAAAGAATAAGACTGGTAAATAGCTTACTATCTAAACCAATAAATATCATTTGACTTAAAATGGGCGCCTCATTATTTATTAATACACATTTTTTCCCTGAACTCCAAAACAGTTACCAAAAACTACTTTAAGCAACACCAAAATTTTACCAATCTGTCGGTGGTGGACTCCCAACTTTTCTTTTCGTAATTGATATTCCATTCCACCAAAACTCCCCCTTCCCCCCCCCCCCCCCCTGAACGACTTCTAGAATCGCCCTTGTGTGTGTGTGTGTGTGTGTGTGTGTGTGTGTGTGTGTGTGTGTGTGTGTGTATGCACTTTGCTTCTTTTTGAAGAACGCGCTGGCTGAAAACTAATGTCAACACTCTTTTCGTCGTGGCAGACTACTGCTCATGTGTGAGTAGCAGTCTAAGCATTTCACAGTACAGCCTCCTGAGGTCTGTTGTAAGCAATCTAGTGCACTCCAAAAGAACGATGATGCACATAATTACAATACCAGAAGAAAAAAAGACATTCTTTACGCCACATTAGGGTTGTCTGTAGCACAAGCATGAGTTCAAAATGCTCCCAGAAAAAGTTTTGATCGCTTACCCAGTGACATAAAATATCTGACAGATAGCAAAATAAAATGTGAAACAAAACTGAAAACGTTTATCTTTGACAACTCCCCCTATTTCACAGAAGACTATCTATTATTGTACTGTATAAATGATGATGACTAGGAATTAATGACTAATACCTGTCTTTAAACAAAAAACTAATAAATTTTCAGCATATAGGCATATTTTTAAAAACATTAATGTTAATATAAAATGACTTGTTCCACACCATTAAAATTTATCATGCAGTTGATACTCGGAACATGAAACTAACTATTGGTGTATCACAATGCGTGGTTAAGACTTCTATTCTTTGAAATTCTCAAAATGAAATTCAGAAGTAAAATGAAGTTAATGATCAAAGTAGATGTACATTCCATTTGTGATGTGTTTGGTTATTCTTACTGATGAGAAGTATTCCCAGAAAAGAAGCAAACAGGGTATTGTTGGAAAGGTAGGCCTGTATGTTACACAGACTAGGCTATCATTACTAAAAAATGACTTACACACATGTTAGAGCGTAATATCCATTTCACAAGGTCTAAGCGTTTGGGACCATTCCCTTAATCACATTTATAGTATAGCACAGTGCTAGAACATGTTTAAAATATTATATCCTTTTTTTACCCTGTAAATTTATGTTATTGGACACACACTGAGCGATGCATCCGTAGTAAGATTGCAAAGTGAGAATATGTGTAAAATACAGTGAAACTAATGCACTGACAATCCAATAATCTGTTCTGCATAGAAGTAGACATCTATGTAGTTCTGTTTCTTTGACATTTCAATAATCGTTCACTTTGCTGCCATGCACAAGACACGATTGAATGCCTTGAATACTCTCTCAATGAACACATTTCGTTTATAGGCAGCAAAGAAGACATAAGTAGGTTTCTTTGCAAAAGTGAATAGGTAAAACACTGTGAATACGAGATGTAAGCTGAAAATGTAACGAACAGGAACCAGTACCAGTAAGCAAACAAGCACTGATTTCTTAGTTCCAGCTTCATTTGCTATCGATATAAGTACAGTAAAATGGAAATTAAATGGATTATGAAAGCATGCCTTTCACATCAGTTCCTTCTTTTCTTGTCATTCGAACTAGATCAACTGAAAACAAGTTACAATGAAGAGTACTATTACTAGAGTACATACACAGTTGATAACAGAAAAACGCTGAAATTGGCTTCCTATCCATGTTATTGACGTAAAGACTGTAATTTTTAGTATTTAAGACAGTTTTTGCGTGCCCTCTACAAAAATGATGATCAAGAAGCAATCGTAAACAGCATTCTGCTAATGTTTTAGGCTATTTCAGAAGACGGCAGGCCCACTCACTCTGACTTCAAAAAATGGCTCTGAGCACTATGGGACTCAACTGCTGAGGTCATTAGTCACTCTGACTTCAAACCACCGTATAACACAACTCTATAGTGCCATCTCCCTTCTTATTTTTACTTCTATTCGCTTTTCACCACTCTACTGCTGTATCCTGCACATTAAACATTGTAACAAATTCGATTATTTTAACGTTAATGTCCGCCCATATGATTTCAGTTGACAACATATATTGAAAACCGTGGAAGTGCGAAAAATTTGTTGCGAACTGTGTGATATTTCACGGTGACACTATAGAATGCCATGACTTGTTGCGTCACTTTCGTTGCTTGTGTCAGCATTATCCTACAGCACCCATTGGACGACCCAGCCAGACTTTCTTGATGATTGTATGTCATCTCCGTGGTCGTTTGCAACGTCCTGTGATATGTGTATATCTTTGTGATTGCATTCCTCAACTTTGGTAGAAGCGGTTAAAACGATTTGAATTGTTATTGGTGAGTGGTGACAGTGTAGTTGTAATGTTGTTGGCTGTACTCGAAGTGAGTTTTTAGATCTTTTCCAAACAATAATATTAATGTGCATATGCGATTAGCAAAGTGTGTAACACATCAAGACGCGAAACAACTTAGACCCAAAGGCTACCTGGTAGAAAGTGTTAAATTTCTTAGTTTATGTTGAACCAATGTACTGAATTTTTCCACGTGAGTGTCCTTTATGTTAGTTTCCTGGCGTCCTGTGTTATGTCGCGCGATGTGTTTCTTCTTAGTAAATATCGGAAAAGTCAATCAAAAACTATGGTGCGCAGAGCCATAATTCCCGAAACTTTTAGGCAGTAAATGGTACCCAAAACCACGAAGTTTTGAGAGAGTGTGTTAACGATTTATAGGAATTTTTTAGAAATACGCAATTATGAACACAATTACTCCACGCTATTTAATATATGCGTTTCAATCGCAGTGCCGCATTAAATATCACTCAGAACCGCGTTGTATTTGATAGTGTCAGAAAGTTTCATTACCTCATCCACCGATGAGGACGTAGGGCTTTCAGAACATATTCCATATAAGGAAACGATCGAGCCTCAAGTAACTGTTCGGTTCATTCCTAATCTATCTAATTGTGTAAACAGTTTTCTAATGCACATGAGGCTTGAAAATATATGCGACATAATTTTAATACTTGTTACTAATTTCGTGTTAGTGTTTTACAACTGTCTTTAGATCAGCCCTATAATATTATTCCGTACGGTCTTAGGAGTGTTACAAGGTAAACGAACTTTCAGATCATTTCAGCAACAAAATCGGTGATTCTGCACATACCAAAAACAAATGACCTTAAACATTTGAGATTAGTGATTTCCAATCCGTGTTTTGATCGATTTATTCAGTTACAGAAACTGTGGACATCCACTTTTACGTATTTATCTTCCCGCAATTGCATTCTGCTTTAAATGGAATTGTGTATTGTCTGTTTAAAATGACCTGTTTGTAGAAGACCAGTAAATTAGTTTAATTGAAATTTTAGTTTTAGTGCCCTATCTTGGTACATCTGTTGTGGACTCTTACTAGAACGCTGCCTTCATCATCAGAGGACATTCTGTGTTTTATTGTTGCAGTATCGGAGTTAAATTAATGGAAACTATGAAGTTCACTACTCATTGTATTGTTGAGGCATTGATCATTAGACAGTCACATAACCAAGATTAGGAATTTACTGCTTAGCTTTTGAATGGTGTCCCTCATAGCTGTCATATA